>NW_027263525.1:0-2400000 GCF_044167205.1 Ceratocystis lukuohia
CCTAACCCTAACCCTAACCCTAACCCTAACCCTAACCCTAACCCTAACCCTAACCCTAACCCTAACCCTAACCCTAACCCTAACCCTAACCCTAACCCTAACCCTAACCCTAACCCTAACCCTAACCCTAACCCTAACCCTAACCCTAACCCTAACTCAGTTTGTGAGGAGGCTGTGAACTTTCAAACAGTTGATTGAAAAAGATAGCAAAGACCACAGCATGTACAAGGCCAAAGTTTTCAGAGCTACAGTGGAAGACATCAACAAAGCCCTGGACTGCCTTTACCAAGACCAACTACCCACAGACCCATCAAAGTGGAAAAGCAAGGTACCTGCCTGGGTGTCAAACGAAAACGTTGATGCTTTCAACCCAGATGCACAATTTACCAAGCGCCTCCCTCCTCACTGTCCAGGAATGGATCACGAGATTGAGCTGTCTGTCCCAGACGATAAAGCACCATGGGGTCCTCTCTACAAGATGTCTCGCGATGAACTCCTGGTTCTTCACCAAATGATTCTGACATTGCTACAGAAAGATTACATACACCCAAGCAAGTCCACAGCCGCCACGCCAATTCTATTCATCAAGAAACCAGGTGGTGGTTTACACTTCTGTGTGGACTACTGAGCTCTCAATGGAGTAATGATAAAGGACTGTTACCCACTTCCCAACATCACAGAGACCCTGTGCAATGTCTCAGAAGCAACCCTCTTTATGAAACTGGATGTCATCTCTGCCTTCCACAACATTCGGATTGCCAAAGGAGATGAGTGGAAAACAGCTTTCAGGACTCGCCAGGGACTTTATGAGTGGCAAGTGATGCCATTTGGACTGGCCAATGCACCTGTACACTTCCAGAGATTCATTAACAGCCTGTTGTGACTGTATCTCGATGTTTAGGCCTCTGTGTATGTCGATGATGTTCTTATCTTCACAAATGGAACCCTGGAAGATCACTACGAGAAAGTCAACACAGCCTTGACCTGTCTGTGAGAAGGAGGCCTGACTGTAGATATCAACAAGTGTGAGTTTGCAACTCAGGAAATCACGTATCTGGGATACATCCTATGACCTGGTCAAATTCTGACAGACCCAAAGAAAATCTCAGCGATCTCAGAATGGGAAACACCAAGTTCTGTACAGCATGTGAGGAAGTTTTTAGGGCTTTGCAACTTCTACTGAGGATTCATTGACAACTATTCTGAAGTCGTCATGCCACTTAACGCCCTGGTAACAATGAAGAAAACATTTTGCTGGAATGAAGCAGCAGATGAGGCATTCAGGAAACTTAAGCAAGCCTTCACCTCAGCGCCAATCCTATGTAGTCATGACCCAGAATTGACAACAATAGTGGAGGCAGATGCCTCTGGGTATGCTATGGGTGCAGCTCTCCTGCAGATTCAGCCAGATGGTTCCAAACGCCCCTGTGCATATACAAGCCGAAAACTGACTGCATCGGAATGCAACTATGCCATTCATGACAAAGAACTTCTTGCAATCATTTATGCACTCAAGGAATGGCGTAGTGAACTGAAAGGTTTGAAGGATGCCTTTGAGGTGGTGTCAGACCACAAGAACCTCCTACACTTTACAAAGCTCCAACATCTGTCAGAACGTCAAGCCCATTGGTACCTAACGTTGAGCGAGTACAATTGTTTCATCACTCACCACCCAGGCAAGCTCTCTGCACTCCCTGACGCCTTATCACGGCGTGACATGCCAGAAGGCCCAGACGACAGTCGATTCGAGGAACGAAAGCAACAGCTGCTACAATCCCAGAGAAACAGAGTTGATGAAGTGCTCAAAGTGAGGCGTACCGACAGCCAACTTCTGATTCCAAGCGAAACCACACCCCCAGATTCACTGCCAGAGAAAATGAAGAGCATGTGGTCCAAGGCTGTAGACAACGACAAGGATCTTGAACAAATCAGAGCCTGCCTGATGGCGAAAGACAGCCAGTGGCCAGAAGATCTCAGACACAGACTGCATGTGGGCATCAGTGACTGCTCCTTGGACGACAAGATGTGAGTACTGTACTGAGGCCGATTTTGGGTCCCCAATTCAGAACCCTTGAGAACAGCATTGATGCAAGACGTTCACGACTCACCTACCCTCATACACCCTGGAAAGAATGTGCTATATGCAGAACTGGCTTGTATGTTCTTTTGGCCCAACTTTGTTGCAGATGTACGACGATTTTCGAGAAATTGCCAGGTCTGTGGAAGCACAAATACTTGGCGCACTAGCAAAGAGGGCTTGTTGAAACCCCTGCCTATCCCAGATCAGCCATGGCAAGACATTGCAATCGATTTCATTGGCCCACTGCCAACAGCGAAGAAAGGTGAGGAGGAATTCACCCACATACTCACTGTGATTGACTGCATGTCGAAAGGAGTGCTCCTAATGCCAATGAAAGCACTGGATATGGAAAATGTGGCTGATGCTTTCTTCCACAACTACTACAGGCACCATGGGCTACCAAGATCCATACTTTCGGACTGAGAATTCATCAACGCAGCTTGGAAAATGATTTGCACAGAACTTGGAGTGGAAAGGAGGTCAACAACAGCATACCACCCAGCAACTAATGGAGCTGTTGAGAGGATGAATGCTGAGGTCAAGTCTAAACTTGCTAAGCTTGGTGCCCAAGGACCACATTGGTTGAAGGCTATCCCAATGGTCGAGTTTGCTCTCAATGCAACACCAAGCAGTGCAACCCAAATATCACCATTCTTCCTCAGTCATGGCTATCACCCCAAGACAATTGACCTGGAACCCCCCCAGACACTGCCACCAAACCCTGATGGCCTGCTTGGCCAAGCAAAACGGGTTTTGGACAAGTTGAGGAGTGCTCGAGATTGGGCCAAGGCAAACCTTACCATGGCTAGAGCTACTATGGAAGAAGCCGCAAATGAGAAACGAAGGCCACACAGAGACTACCAACCAGGTGACTGGGTTTGGCTGACACTGCGAAAGGAGCATTTTGGACCAGGACTAGGACGTGGACTACAAAGCAAACATATCCGCTGCAAAGTGAAAGAAAAGGTTGGCAGTCACACTTACAAGCTGGATGTACCAGGCTCGACAGCTCATGACACCTACCATGCTGACCGACTCAGACCTGCAGCAGATGATGCTTTCCCATCCCAGACTACTCACGATGACCGTCCAGGCCCAGTGGGACATGAAGATGGTGTAGACAAATATGATGCAGAAAAGATACTGAACCAGAGGACAAGATATGGCAAGTTACAATACCAAGTCAAATGGCAAGGATGGAATCAGCCCATGTGGGAACCAGCTGAATATCTGGAGAACACCATCGCACTGGAGGAGTGGAAGGAAACTAATGCACAACAACCGGAAACGAGAAGGAGAAGAAGGAGGCAGATGTAAGGGCTGCGCCTGGAAGGACACGCTGGCCAGCCCCACTATAGAAGACCCACCCCGCAGAAGGGACTATAAGAACCTTCCTCACCAACTAGCTAGTTTAGAGTAGTTTCCCTTTCCTTTCCTCTTTAATGCGTAATCTTTGACCATCTCCGAACTTGCTTATACGAACATCTGTAGGCTAATCCGTGACATACACTCTTCCTCTAAGGGAGCAAGGATAGTTATGCATGAGGTAGGCTTATTGAAGGCCAGAGTTAAAGACCTTAAACTGGCAAATAAGAAGCCAAGTCGGCTCCAGAGAGCAATAAGAACCCCCAACTGCAGGAAAGAGGGGCAATGAGAGTCGAGGAAGGGAATCAAGCAATTGGTCAAATGGATGTGGATGCATAGGTAGTGGCCAAATTATCGAGAAGTGGTTGGTTGGGGAAGGTCCCTTAGACCAGAGATTCAAGCCTGCGCATAATGCAAGGACATGTCAGGGAGTAATCCAGACATCTGCGGAAGAGTATAGAGAATAATTTAGCCTGATTAAATAATTTGTCATGCTTTAATTGCGATTTCTATCTTGAAGGTATAAAAAAAAGTGTGAGGCATTCTTGGATGCGGCACATGCTTGTGATCCACGTTATCTGAAGAAACCAGTGCTAGTTCTAGGTAGGCCAGGCATGAGGTACATAAACCCCCCCATTTGGTACTCCAACTCCCCTTTTTGCTTACTAAACCCTTTTTTAGCTTATATAAGTACATTTTTGCTGTGACCCCCCCTTAGCAACACTAGCAAGTAGACTACAGATACAGCAGATGGAAGCAAACAATACAGTGGAAATTATTTATTTAGTAGCTCAGAATACCTAAGAGGACATGCCTTCGAAGTCATTATATGGCCAACCTGATGACACTTGCTACATCTTGTATCTTTCCTTTTCATAGGCTCAACATTCTCAAATGCAGACAGCTCGCGCCTTGTACTTGTGGCCAGCTGGGTAGGTTGTCTGAAAGTCGGGGTCTTCAATGGCTCTAATATAGGATTTTTCTGAAGTTGATTCCGTTTGAGATGCCAATGGGAGTGAAAATATTGAATGGAAAGACTCTGGTTTGTCTCTTGAAGTAGCTGAAGAGTGTGGACACATGGTAGACCAAGAGAAGAAGTGAACGAATGGGTACAAGCTTTCAGGGGCTTTCTAGACCTTCCAGTTATAAATACATAGCCTCGAGGCTTTGCCCAGGCATTCACAGCAGCAAAGAGAGCTTGGCTAGACTCATAAGTCCCTTCAGGTGGAAGGACATCGTCCAGAAATTGACTGATTTATAGCGCCTCTGCTACATTGTTTGCATTTACAGCATTTACAGCATTTGAAGCGTTTGATACAGCATCTACTTCCATCTTTATCTACTATCACTGGTGTATCTGCTGTATCTGTAGTCTACTTGCTAGTGTTGCTAAGGGGGGGTCACAGCAAAAATGTGCTTATATAAGCTAAAAAAGGGTTTAGTAAGCAAAAAGGGGAGTCGGAGTACCAAATGGGGGGTTTATGTACCTCATGCCGGTAGGCCATCATG
Organism: Ceratocystis lukuohia; assembly: GCF_044167205.1. Taxonomy (NCBI): domain Eukaryota; kingdom Fungi; phylum Ascomycota; class Sordariomycetes; order Microascales; family Ceratocystidaceae; genus Ceratocystis; species Ceratocystis lukuohia. Next base: position 4,955 of record NW_027263525.1, read on the forward strand.
ATCATACAACTGTGGAGGAAAATTATGAATACGAGGAGCTTGTGGGACACAATATCCCAAATATGATCCTAGATGCTCGTGCTAGGATCCAGGGAGAAAAACTGCTAAACATATGGGGCATCTTTCCCCCGATCAAGACTATATTGCACTGTGGTATGATCCTATTCTTGATAGACATTAACTTGATCAGACTAACGAGGTTATTAGGCCATAACTACTGAAAAGCCAAGCAGAAATTAGCTTGGTGGCAGGAGTCAAAAACCCTCTGTCTACCCCATTGCCTACAATCTCAAGTTACAGGCCTTTCTTTTTTTCCATGATATTTGGTTCATGAAAGCACGCTCCATTTATGAAGGCAGTAGCATATATATTCAGAATATTGATAGGTAACACTTTCTTCTACCACGAAGTTTCCGAACGTGATGAAACTACCTTGTATTCTAATTCTGTCTTCTTGGACTTGACTGATAGGTGACTCGGATTATCTCAAAGCATAAGCGCGGCTTCAAAGAACCCATGACTAGACCTCGCTAAAGACCACCCCAGTTTCCCCAGAGCTTTTTCCGAGGAGTGGCCAATGTTTGTCTCAGAGAAGACCTTCTATTGGCCCTGGCCAGTGCTTTTTGAAAGTCTAACAGATATGAACTAAACGCCCTTGTGCTAACCAAGTAACAAGCACAATGTACTGGCTTCATGCATCCAAGTGTTAAAATGTCACAAACGCTGGGCCTAAAGGACTAGCCCGCCACACAACAGGACATCGTGCTTTCGTAGTAGTATTTAGAGCATTGTGAGCTTCAATTTCTACATGGATAGTATGCCTTCGTTTGGGCGGTGTTTTTTATTCTTTTCCCTTTCTCCTTTCTGATGAACACCAAGATTTAGTCATGATTGAAACACGCCGACCTGGGAAACGGGGAATACTAAGGACCAATATCGGGTTAAAGTTCCATCCCGAGGATTTAACTGTGGGGTCTCTAATTTGAGCTTAAACAATCAAAGCTAAGATTAGTTGAATGACTGAGGTGGCACTAGTAGATGGGGGGGGGGGGGGGCTAGCATTCTTTGGCTGCTGTTGTTTACACTCGAAATATTAGCATTTAAGGCTAGAGAGAGCATAACAGATGTGAACTTAATAAATACAGCATAACAACTAAGCACAGGATATATACTATATCTTCATCTCCATTACAGTAATTGTGGCTATGCCACTTGGTGAGATTAACATGCCAAGTTGGAAATCGATCAGTAGTTCTTTCAAGTTCAGTTTAGGATCTTGCTACGACTTGCTGGACTGTAGCCTGCTAAAGGCAAAGGTCAGACACAAGCAATTCAAAATTTCACCAAATCATTCCAATAGTTCAACGTCGAGTAAATCTTAGTGCTTGGACTCTCATGTATGAATATATTTTAGTAGCATAGCTTAACTCAAGTATTTGCCGGAGAGACAGCTTAGGTTAGGACTGCTTTTCATTGCCGATCTTATCCTAGTCCTAGCTATCTCTATGCTGAGGTTAGGTATACCAAAGGCTGGCAAACTCCTACTACAGGCACCACGCCACAGGAGCCTCGAAGGTTACATCATCCTCGTCAACGCACATACAAACCCCTTCTATTAAAAAGCAGTGTATTTCTCCACGTCCAGTATAAGTGGTATCAGGATCAGGCTCTTGACCATTGCCGCGATTGTGAAGGTTGCTGGGACGAGCTGCCAGAGCACTGGCAGCAAAGGCGAGAAGTAGAGTAACAGTCCAGCGTTGCATGATTGTCGAGTGAGAGTTTCTGGGTAATGTTTTGTAGAGGGGACTTTGCAATGGCAAAGATATTGTAGAAAAATCAAGGATTGCAGATAAAGAGAGTGGTAAGGAGGCTCAAGAAGAGGCTGTGAGTGAAGTCAAGATGTGAGAAGTATGAAACCAATGTTCAGGAGAAAGAAGAAAAGGATCTACATGTTGTGAAGTGAGACCCCCTTATATACTTGTCTGAAAGTTTTTTCAAGCAAGTCTAAGCACATTCAAACATGTTGCTAATTCCACATCACTTGAGCTACCTCGGCATCAAGATCGCGAAAGAGGGTCACCAAATCAAGTATGCCACACATCTGAAAACAATATTTAGCAGCTATGTTCACCTCAGCATCGAGGCACATGATAACAGAGTTGCCATGGCTCACATATTATCTCTACAAGTTCGAACTCCGGCAGGTTTCTGGAAAAGCAGAAAGTGGAGATTGAATTACAACGAGCTCCTTTCGTAGCTCAGACTTCAATGCAGCCGACGAAGGATGTTGACTAATGCTGTCTTCCCTAGAAGCGCTTACATGTAACCTTCCCGTTTTCTCGTCCGGCCCCAGAACCAATCGGTTTTTCATTATGTTATATAATTGCTGTGTTACTCTAAAGCCATCTTCTTCCATAAATGTCGACAACTCATTCTTACATAGCACGGCTCACATACAGGCAAACACAGTTACAGGCCCAATTCTGGCCAATGGGCTGTCTTCAGTGTTCTCGAAGAAGACTTACCATCTATCCCTTCCACAACGCTCAGTCGAAAGGGGGGAGGGGGGCGGGGGAGGAGCCTCTCGAATGCGCGTTTGACGTAAGTGTGACTAAAGGTTTCTCAATGGAGAGAGCGAGCTTCCTGGAACTAGCAAGGGCTTCGCGTTGAGTGTGCCGTCTATTCATTCTACTCCCCACTGTATTTGAAGTCAATATTGTTGTCGGATACTGTGTTTTTGGTATTGATAGGCTGGAGGACTAAGAGTAGCCTGGGCCCTGTGGCTGGAATTTCATCTGCTTAATAAGACCTTCATCCATATTGAAGGATGGGCTTAGGACAATTGTACACTGGCTTATAAGTCGTGTTATTCTTTTGACTCCTAATTATTCCTATGTGTGAGTAGGCAAATTTTCAAGACAGCATCCCAAGCTAGTGGCTAGCATACCCTCAACAGAAACTACATTGCCAGGGCTATAAGCCTCTTTGATTCTCATTAACAGCAGTTGATTTTGTGATATTCATAAGCTATATGAGCAATAAGGGCAGTCTTTCCCAAGATATAGGTGTGTGATTCTAGAGGCTCTGGTATACTTGAGTCTGAACTCGAGTAGCTTTCATGCAGGTAGAAACACAGCTATACATCACGCTCTTGAATAACTTTGATTGTGGTTGAGGCAGCGCCTATATGTGGCTTGATTCTAAACGAAGATAATTTAATGCGCCAGGCCTTTCCATGTCGTAGTTCCCTCAACTTATTCAGGGATACTTTTCTCTATCCCTGCCCTTAACTCTGAGAGTGCAACAGCCATGAAAGCATTCTAAGGATCAAATAGACAATGTCTTGTAGTAGGGTTATGGTGATCATCGAGAAAGAGGGCCAGTGTTAACGGGCTAGCCTAGCGTCCAGCTTGCTAGCATGCAAGTGGTCTGTTGAAGCTGCATCTCGAATCTCACATCGAGTGCTGCTGTTGTAAAGGGCACCATTAGGGTGTATTGCATAGTGGGATAGATTAACAAAAGGGCTGTGGTAAAAGAGGAAGTGAAGCATTTCAAATGTAAGTGAAGGCCAGTAGTTGCGGTGTGAGTGTTTATTTTCGAACCCGCTTTCAACATGCTAATAAGCTGGCGTTAGGCAGATGTACTATCTTGCATCTGGACCTATGCTCTGTGGATTTGGTAATATTTATCTCCCTATCTTTGGGATATAGAGCTTTCGATGGGGGTGAGAGGCCATATTTGGGGTAACCGCGAAATCACAGATCCCTACTATACACCAGCACACCTTTACTATGGCACACGTGGAGCAATGCCTAGACCCCGCCTGGAATTGACTAATAAAACTCTTGCCAGCCAAGGCGTGTACTTAAATCGGATTACAAATACTAGTTATCTGTTGAATAGATGGCTCAAGAATTACGAATTCAACTCTGCCACGTTGATCGAGTTCGTCTTTTTACTTTAGCACTACATATATACCATGTCACACTTGATGACTGACAGGATGTCCCTTGAGGTTATTGTGTGGTAGAGTACAAGAATCGCGTGTAATTCTTAGCTTGATGATGGTTGCACAGTAGATATCAGTGGCACTGTGGGTTATAGCGGAGCGACTTAATTAGTCTTAAAAAAATGAGCTTGGTTTGAACGGGATCTCCGCGCATCTCATATTGCAAAAGCTACTCCTGCTCCTTGGGTAGGGGCCCAATAGGGACACAGGTACCCATCGCTATAAAATCACACAAGTACCTGTGTGGGTTATGTAGGTAAAGCAGGAATGGGTCGAGCCTCGATGCAGGTCTTAGCAGCAGATACTTTGCTGTATTACAGTCAACTCGCAATAGAATCTATTTCTATTTAATAATAGAGCTGTTTCTGTGACTTACGTCCAATTGACAAAAGTACTGTACTTCATTATTGTGATGTGTGAGTCAACTCTCCCTCTTACAACCCTCGGGGGGGTACCTTTGAGGTCTGGTGCCTCCCCTTCTTCCAGGCTGCTGGAGGACGACGTCTATGACACTGATAAGCGTCTTTCATTCTTTTCTTCTTCTTTGACTCTGTCATGGATCTTGACAATGAGCTGTGGAGCCTTGAGGCCGCACTTACCCAACTTTGAGGATAACCTCGTCGTCAACTCGCCCCCATTTTCACGACAACTTTCGCGATCGCCAACTCCTCATCGCCACAACACCACTCCAACTCAAGGAGTTCACCTTCACACCCAGGACTGAATTTTGGAGAGTTCACACAGTCCGCACCTTTTTCTTTTGTTTTGTTTTCTTTCTTGCGCTCCTCTGTCCTCGGATAGACTGGTGACTGTGGCATGTCACTAGAAAGGGGGCTGTCTCGCGCCTCATCCACACGCGCAAGGCAGCGGCCACCAGAAAAGTGGAAGGATATATCACGAGCCCTCGGATGCTCACACAGTCTGGTTTTTTTTCTCGTCTTTGACTTATACAACTCCTGCAGGTCCTGGGCAATACCTACATGCGCACCCCCCTTGCCTCTATGCGCCCCGCCCTCTGTTTGGGGTCAATAGGGCCACGCCACAGCTATCTGTGGTTTTAAAATCTGTAAGAGGCTGTGTAGAAATTGGTCCTTATTTTATTATTTTAAAGTAGATAAAAAGTTTTACCACTTGTCGATGATTCTGTCGCTACCTACTCATCCACATCCATTTGATCAATTGCTTGATTTCCTTCCCCTACTTTCATCACCCCTATTCGCGGTAGTTGGCTTCTTTTTGTCCGCTGGCGCTTACGTTGCATCTCATTCGCCTGTTCAAGGTCTTTGACCACATTAGCCTGCACCTAGGATAAACGGTGGGATCACTCAGCAATCTACATGAATCGTTTGAATGACTACAATCTATTCCCTGTTTCTAGGCTGAACTAAATTTGGTTTTCCACATTTATTTGCAACTGTGATGACTGTTCTACCATGAATCATGCCCATCACAAATCTAGTCTTGTCAACATTGTAGATATTATCTAATCAGATGCCATACTTTGCAATTCTGTTCACCAAAAGTGTGAACCAGTTATGGGTAGTAGCTGGGCCTTTGCACAGAGCTCTCTGGTACTTATACTTCTGAAAAAAACAACATGTCTTGAGCTCTACTTGTCGCCTGACGAAGTTTGAAGCTGAAGGTCGGGTTCGGCAAGCAATTGATCAGCCATTCCTCTTACACCACACAGACTAGGGGCAATCCTTGCAAATATAGGTCAAGAATGAAGTGAATAAAGGGCTCTTCCTCTGGATCGGATGGATTGTGTAATTTAGGGATAATATCGCCTCAGGGTTGCATGCCCTTCCATCGACGCCATAGAGTTATTAGGTTGACTATATAGATCACTACAACACATTAGAGTTTCTGTTAAAATTGGTCCTTATTTTTTATGTATTAAGTTGGAAAATATTTCTTTTCCCTCTCTCTACTTATGTAACTCCTTTTTTCCACAGATAAGAACCCAGTCTTATCTATTTACCCGAACTTTCTCCGGGGCACTCGTGGACGTTCTCTCAACAATCCTTCTGGTTGTTGTTAGGGTCATGTACTTCCCTACCCCTTTTCTGTTTAGAATCTAGATAGTTTGTGTTATGGATTGTCTTTTGTTAAACTTGATTATATTAAGGGAAGAGATTTCTCTCAAGAGCCACATCGTGCTATACATATCTACATAGTGTATTTACCCGATGTTGACCCGGATAGTGGCGGTATATCCACAACAGTTTGAATGAACAATGCATCATTGAATTTACAAAATCACATGGGACCCCATGGGACTTGCGTGAGCTTCCGCTTTCAGCATCACTAATCGCCAGCACGAGGCGTAAAATCGCGGCAAAAACGCTCCTGAAGTGTGGAGAAATAGGTAACACAAGAATGGATTGAGCCTGGATTGAATTAAATATATTTCAGAGAATTCCTATTCACACCTAAAAGTTCCATCCCCTACACGTCAAATACTTGAACCAATCACATAACTGATCTGACAACAATCTAGCCAAGCTAATAGTCTTATATCTTCATAAAATGTGAATATTGGCCAGTTCATCAAGAGTAGGCAGGTTGTTTTGTCAAGAGTATCAGAAACTACAGCCAATGAAGTATCTCTCCAACAGAGTCAGCACATCATGAGCCAAAAAAACTATTTGATCAGAGGTACCGGTGGCTTGAAGGAGGGTTTTGACATTATTCAAGAGCTTTTACAAAAGAAGTAAAAAGCTTTTGATGCAGAAGTTGCTAAGCAAAAGAAGGGCATTCGATGAAGTGACACAGCTAATTAGCTTAGCATTATCCCTTGTGAGGTATCATGTGCCTGTGTTGATATTCCCACTAAGAAATATCACTATATTGCAGGCGCATTAGATTCAGGTCTACCTACTTATATGCCTCTTCGATTCAAGGGAACAGAAAGAGAGGAACATGGCAAATAACACTGGCCATATCACCAAAGGAGGTACAACTGGAGCCAGAGGAAGGGAAGGGGGCTATATACAACACTCACCACGAGAGGCCCAGAGTTGACTCTCTTAAATTCAGGAAAGACATCTCATAAAGTATGGCTCTTACAGTTATTTGATTAGCTAGATTGTTCTTAAATTTGTCATGTGATTGATTCAATTACTTGGTGTATCTAGCATTGAACTTTTAGGTGCAAATAGTGATTCTCTAAAATATATTCAAACCAAATTGGTGGTGTGGGATAGTGCACCATTAGATTCATATACACTGTGATAGATGCACTTATCGGGGTTATGTAAGTATTTAAGATATACGTAAGTGTACAGTAGTGTGTGCCTAGTGAGAGCCTTTTCAGCATAGCTCACACATCAGAATAATGAAGTACAGCCCTGTGATCAATTAGATGTTCAAGTTATAACAACAGCTCAATTATTAAATATCAATATATTCTATTGCCAGTTGACGATAATACAAACGTTCTTCTACTGCTGTTCTTCGATATCTTCATTGAGAGACTGTTTTGCTGTTATTGAGAACAGGCAGTTGGTACCTCAGGTAGTACCCTTTCATCAGGCAAAAAAATAAGAGTGTTCTGTTCCTATTGGCACCATGATGATTTCCTACTCACACCTCAAAATTTAATGCCCCACATACCACAAAGTGATTGAACCAATCACATGCCAAAGTCAACAGATACCCAGCCAATCAAATAGCCGTAATAGCCCCACTTTACAACATCCTTTTCCCCCTCAATTCAAGAAGGTCTACCTCGGCCTAGACTTGGATAGATACAGAACAACTTCAATAATCACTTATTCCTTCTCCCTCTTCTTCACAGGACATTCAGTACATCCTCCTAATATATACTGTTAGATTGCTGCATTATAGTCTTTGCTATGCATTGGAAAGCGAGTCTGATGGCAGGATGGACTAGACTCGGCATCAGCTTTCTCAAACTACTCGATGGCAAGTTGAGTGATGGGAGCAATAGTGTGTTTGCGTTGTTTAATGCTCTCAGGATGTGGGATGGAAGTCTAGTATGCCTAATAAAAGCCATTCATACATAGACTAGGGTATGCAGGAGAGCAACTAGGATAAGCAGAGAGTCTACTTTAGCATTAACTTGCATACCTCTTGGACTCCATGGCCATCTTCACTTGCACGAGGCCTTTGACCTGTCAATACTTTTAATAGTGAAATAGATATTTACAAATCCAAGTCCACAAGGGAAGGCATTGGACTGTGTCTGTCACAATGAGGGGGCTCTTGTTAGGAAAGCCCTCTTAAAAACAGAGACTGGGCCAAGGCGTGTAGACTCAAGGAGCACAAGGTGAGGACGATAATGTAAATGCTTAAGGAGTAAACCTAAGGTGACTTGACATTCATGTGGTGTAGGAGGAAAGCAGTTCCCAGGCGTCTGTGCTAAGCGCCTGTCTGATGCCATTATTAATGCTGCTTCTAGCAGAGACTGCACAACTATGTGGCCACCTTCGTTTCTTCTTGTGGGTGTTTCTAAGATGGTTTATGTAAATACCAAGCGATAGCATCAAGTCAAAAATCCAGAAACATGCTTACTTATCCTATGAGGAGATGCTATAAGCCCATCTATGCGCCGCCTGCTGGTGCCAAGCTTTTTATATATAGTGATTGGTAGACACCCCAGGCGTTCCTTGCCTGCCTAGAAGCCGACTACAAGTGTCTGTCTGCACTATTCCTCAGCACGTTCCTGGTTGATATTTTCGTGCCATAAACCACTTCAAAACTGAACCGTGCTTGAGGAGCCCTGGAAGGCTAACAGTTGAGCACGTCCGTATATCTCTACCGCTAACGACGATGGTCAAGCAAACTGGCCAGGTTCTCCCACAAGCCGAGCCAGCTACTGTATTTAAGACAGGCCAATCGCCCTGGGATGAATATCGTCGTTAAGGAAATACCACTGAACATCCGCTTCTCGTCAATACACCATCATGATCAAAACCGCGATGAAATTCTCAGCTGCACTACTGGCGGTGTGCTCCGCTACTCTTGGCGTTCGTGCTAAGCCAACTGTTAAGCTCACGGCCGACACTCCATTAGCTACTCCTGAAGTCCCCTGCGACACCCCTGAGTGCAAGAGTGCTACTCGCGAGATTCTTGATAGACTCTCGCTGAACTACATGAATATGAACGCTTGCTCCAACTTCGATGAAATGGTCTGCAGTGGCTGGCGTGATAAGCACGATCTTCGGCAGAACCAATTCCAGATGTCTACTACCACCCTTATGGAAGAGCAAGTTAAGGCCTCTCTACGTGACATCATCGAGAAGCAGCCCTACAAGAACACCTGGTTAGAGGCTGACATCAATTTCGACAAGCTCAAGGCTTCCTACGAGGCGTGCATGGACATAAAGACCCTAGCTGGTCTTGGTCTCGGACCTCTCCGAATGCTTCTGGAGGAGGTTGACCGATCCCAGTCTATCAATGACTATCTCAAAGTCTTGATGAACAATGGTGTCGCCACCACTCAGTCGATTTTGAGAAATATTGTGAAGAGAACCACATCATCACACTTTGTATGCCAGCTCATTCCTCTCATCTACTTCAGCCTCTTGATGTCGGGTGCTTTGGGCCACTGAAGAAGGCTTATGGTCGAGAAATTGAGCATCTAATCAGGTGCTCGATAACCCACGTTTCCAAGACTGATTTCTTTCTGGCTTTTTATGCTGCCCACCAAGCAGCTGTGAAAACCAACTTAGCGAGTAGTCTGAGTCTTTAGTGAAGACTTAGGTGCGGGAGCGTGTATAAAGTTGATCTTGTATTGTCCCTCTTCTATCTTCTAACGAGTGATTGTACGAGCTACTTAAATACCTGGAAGTGAACCCCTTCTCCAAACCATACCTGTCCTTGTGACTGAATCTCCAACCATTAGTTCACGATTAGTAGTTGGAGAATATGATTGTGACGTATGAAGAGTAGTCACGAGGGAAAGATGTGACATGGGTGATTTGCACTCAGCGCCATCCCTGCGGTCACATGCTTGCAACAGAGCCGAAGAAATACTGCCGACGGAAGCCGAATTTTCACAGCAGCTATGGCGGAAAGCAATATCAAAGGGGGTTTTAGAGGCACTGGAATCATTCCTTTAGATCCAGAAAGTGTGATATCTAAGCTTGACGTGCAGCTACGGACTCCAACACCGATCGAGGAGGAGGCCGGCCTCCCCGACCCTTGGGTTTCTAAGACGCCAAAGACAGTGCTAGAAGCCAATTCTCAATCTGAATATCTTGAAAAGCGAATTAGAAGGCATCAAAGCAGCTCCCCAACACCAATTATCCAGACACTTGAGTCATTTTCAAAAGGAATGAACACAACAATGTGCCAGAACACCTTGTTGAAGTCCAAGGTCCAGATCCTTCGACAGGCAAATGAGACCCTTAGCAGGCGTCATAGAACAAAAAGAACTATACTACAGAATAGAGGGGAGATGACTATAGATGAGGGAAGGAGTGAGATTGATCAGAAAGACGTTGATGCGCAGGTGATGGCAGAATTATCCCGAAGTGGTGGTCAGGGAAGGTCGGGATTAGCGAGGGTAAGGCTGTATGGAACTTGTGGAAAGGCTGGTCATAATTCAAGAACTTGTCAGAAAGCTGCTACAGTGTCTACGGAAGAGCATAACACTTAGTTTCAATCGATTAGATGTTTTGTTGCGTTTTTATGCTCTGTTTTGTCTCGAGGGTCGATATTTTTGGTGCGTTCGCATAGTTGGTGCATTCGCTTATCATTGACGTTAGCTTTATTAAATGATGGAGAGGAACGGGAATCTTTACCTGCAGTGAAACATGGCTGCCATATTGAGTTTTGGCCCTTTGCTTCTTCTAGTTTCTTTCCATATGCTAATTCTGTTTCTTGCTTTATTCAGTGCAGGCTATAATACCGGCCTCTATACCCTTCAGTTAATTCTAGTTAGACGTATGGATGGATATGGGCGCACGGCACATGTTGGTGAATATGTGTAAGCAAGCTCTTTCATCTATAGAATTACTTGACCAGTGAGAGTAAATGCCCTCACGTATAGCAACTAAAGCAAAGGCTTTGCAATCCTATGTGTTATCATTAACAAGCGCGGCGAGCCAGTCAAAAGACGCTGGGACACTTGATACATAATACGAGCGACAACTCACTTAGTGCGGCTAGATCTAGTCTCCGTCTTCTTCCTAGCATATCTTTTTGCAAATTTCTAACGAGATTTTTACAGCTTGACTAATATTACCACAAATTCGACAATTTTCTTTCTTCAGTTATGCCGACTATCATGGTTGTCTAGCTACATAATACGCCGTATAAACGGGTTCGGTGCAAAACGGAGACTTCATATTAGAGAAGGAACGAGGAACGATTGGCTGAAGCCATACGAGCGAGTTGGCATTTATAATATAGTGAGATTGTTGTATAGCTTTGCTGTAAGCCTTAGAAGACTTTCAGATGACAATTCAACCAGGGCATTGACCCGGAGTAACTCTATACCTTGTCGTATCATCGTATATCACAAGGGCTAGTAACCCTACATATCAGCGCCCCTTTCACTGCAAGAACGAAACCCTAGATAGACCCTACATTCCAGAAGCGGGGCTGGCCACTAAAGGTGATACAGAAATAAATGGTGCTCAATGACAAAATTACACATTTCAATGAAATCTTGGAACCTTTCTCAAGCTTCAAATGACAAGACTTTCATTTCCCTACTGGCCGTTGTCTGATGGAATGTGAATGTGACTTAAGACAACCCCATCTCTAGTGGCTGTTCACAGCCATCAGTCCGTTTGACAGGCTGCGCAAACTCTCTAAACACAGCCCCGAGTGCCAGGACAACCCCCAAGTCGGAGCAATGCGGCGGCGATGACGGGCTGGGGGCCTTGAGAGATGCCGCGAGCAGTGAGCAGATCTATAATGAGGCTGTCTCCAAAGCAAAACTCTGTTTGCCACTTGCTGCTGGTGACAACTTAATTAGCCATGGCCTAAGTGCTGATATGTGGATTGCCGATGGACGAGATTAGATTAGCCACCTGCCCCCCTAATCAGCCGGAGTCCACTCCCAACAATGCCCGAATCAAAGAAGAAGAACATAATAGAAGCGCTTATAAGTGTCATAGACATTGTCATCTAGAAAACTGAGAAGAAGGGGGGGCACTACACTTCAAAGGCATCGCCCGCCTGCCTCCCCAAGGGTTGCAAGAGGGGGAATTTGCTTATGGCTACAAGAACATTCGAAACCAGATATACAATCCTCTTGATCGAAGTTCTCGCGAAGATAGTAGATGGAAAAGGGTCGATACAAGGAATGCGCAATGCAAAGCCCCGGAATACAAAAATCAAAGAGCCTCAACCTCTATCAAACAGAAATTGCCTCCTTGCTATCCGCCTTTCATTACAATCATTCGGCAAGACAGCAATCATCTTAAAACAGACAATATCTCAACAAGACACTTCCACAACCGTGGGCACAACTGCAATGTCCCCTAATTGAACCTAGTTAAAGACTGGCCGAGGCTTCCAGGGCTTCCTCCAGCTCATGCGATCTTTGCGCAAAAATCAACCCAAGGCCAATCCTAGCAATCCCTAGGTTATGAACCCTGACCTTCATCGATTCAGCTACCACCCGTCTCAAGGTTTTACCATAAACAGCAATGACCGAAGATCAAATGGCTTTTTCTGCAACACAGCCGGACGTCGTAAAAGCGAATGCAGGATCAAGAAAACATGGGAGCAGAGAAGCATTACTGCGAACATGAGCTAAATGTATGCAAACTCGAGTAAGAAGACCCCCACACACTAGATTGTTGACAGTAGCACCACACATAACTTGACTAGAGACCTAACCAAAGTCTAGAGTCTCCGAAAAACAGGTCCTACCACGGCAGTTTGAGATGATCGCAGACTAGACATACGGATGGCTGGGCTACCAAAAATAAAGTTAGGGATTCTACCATGGCCATCAATGTCTACTATATAGAATGATTAAACTAGATTCTTCTGTCCGTAAAGAAATTATGCCAAAAAGGAATGAAATTAACTGCACGCAAAGCAGGAGTCCTTATAAAACAAGGTTAAAGGTACATGAAACCCATTGAGAAAGATGGACTATACACAACTCCGTGTGTAGAGACCAAGTGTAGAAGTGGCGGATGCGGAAGCGATTGCTGCCCTAAAGGCAGTCAGAGCGGCCGCTGAAGTCGCCCCCTCACAAGCAGAAGGCCTGAACCTATGTGTCGACAATTTGGGAGTGGTAAAGCGGATTGGCCGGAGAATGCAGAAACCGGGCACTTCGCAGCTTGCGATAGACGAGATCCGCCGCACCCTCGCAAGATGGCAAGGCGGATCAGACAACCTGGCCCTGGAAAAGCCGGTGGGCAAGGTGCACTGGGTCCCAGGACACTGCGAAGTCCCGGGCAATGAAGCAGTCGACCAGCTGGCCAAAGCGGGTTGCAATAGCGAAGACCTCCTGGTCCCAAAGGCCACAATGTCACTGACGGCAGCAAGAAGGTGGAGGAATGAAGCCTTTAAAGCAGACTTCCGAAACTGGATGAAAGAAAACTGCCCAAAGATCAAGCACCTCGGTGGAGCGCTGAACTGGCCGAGACCATATGACATCGGCTGGATGAAGGGGCTACACAGAGGCACAGTCGCCCGGATCCTGGCAGCGCGCTCCGGACACGGCGACTTCAAAGAGTATCACGTGCGGCTCAACCACAGGAACGCAGAATTACACTGCCCAGTCGCAGGGTGCGATCAGGCCAAGACCTTTACCCACCCATGGGAATGTCTAGGCAATGAGAAGAACCTGTCCACGACATTTGTACGAAAGCTCCTCACAGGAGACAAGAGCTGCAGATATCTGGCAGGGAAACTAGACCCTAAGTGGAGGGTGTTCCGCATTGGGACGTGAGAGAGGACGGTGTGGGAGAAGGTGATCTGCCAGGAGAGGGAGTGTGGAGGTACGAGTCTGGTTTTCTTTGCTACTTTTCTTTTGCATTCTTTCTACGCTTTGTTCACTGTTTTTGTTTCTCTGTTGGATGATTGGTGTTTGATTTTGTTTTCATTCTTTCCTTCCTTTCTTTGTTTTCGTTTTTTTTTTTTTTTTTTTTTTTTGCCTTTTGTACTTTAACCACGGTAGAGTGGAAACGAGCAACAAGGTAACTTGGGAGCAATTGCGCTTCGCTCGCCAAAACTCTATAGTGAACCTTGCAGAGGGTTAATTTCTGTCCGGTAACCAGCCCGGCGTCGTTTGATCTCTGTGATTCCCGTAGACGTTAAATATATTCAAGTTCAAGTTTCTACAACATGATCATGTTTGAGGTATGCAGTAGGGATTGTGGTCTACTATTTGTGTGGAGACTTCAGCTCTACTAAAAATAGCATTATGTGTGTTGGATGAAATGTTGGATGAACTACATATGGAGGATGGGTATTGTGGGGAATCTGCCTCTTTTCGGATTAACCCTTGGTAAACCTGTTGATTGTTCCAACATGTCAGAATAATCTACTGAATTCAGATATTATCACTTTAGAAGTCACTCGTGATCCTGTACAACCGCACGTGGAACCGTGCTGGTATACAGATTGATCGTTATGGTGAAGCTTGTTTTCTATTCATTCTCTAAGGTGTTAAGTTCTTCCATCATGGACAACTAAGCTGAAGTATTCAGGCTCGGGTTTACCCAGGGTTAACCCGACTGAAGGCAAATTCCCCACAATATCCACCCTCCATGCAGTTCATCCAACATTTCATCCAACACAACAAGTATTATAATTTGCAGAGTGTTCTACCATCTACACCACATCAAGTGTGCAATAAGTCAATGAAATCCAATCATTCCATCCTAAAGCAACTAGTCCACAAGGATAAGAGCCTAGAAATTGTGCTTTATACCTTTCTTTCTGCCATAGTCTATCTTCTAATTAGTTGCTTCACCAACCTATGATAGGCATTTGATAAAATTGATGATGGCACTATATTGTATTGATACAAACTATGGTAAAGTCCAGACGTTAAAAATGCCAATCAAGATGAGCTCCCAGTCCATATTCTCGTATTGCAATCAGGGTAAATACTCTGTCTCGAATAGAATACGCTTGTGGGCATCCTTGTTCTTTTGCAGCTCAATCGTATTTACTGCAGATAAAATTGTCTGGAAATAACGCAAGACTTGCTGCTTGACTAATGTATAGGGATCTTCTGGTGGCCCCTGGAACATTGGATACCGTTCTGCGTCTAGCCCAACAGACAGAATGATGCCAAGGTTCTTTTTATCACTCACAGAAGAATGCCTAACTCTAGAGCCATGTTTTATACCCCGTAGAGACATCATGAAGCCAATGCTAGGCATTTCGCGACTGAATTCTAGTGCTGTGAAACCACGATTTGTATGATCATATGCAGAGTTCATTGCATTGGCGGCAAATCGATGGTAGGCTTTATTCTTGACCTGCACAAGAATACAGCCAACATAGCCCATTCTGTTGTCTTGTGGAGGAACCCAAACTGGAATGAGGATGTCAACCCCATTAAAACCAGGTGGCAGATAACAGGCTGTACAGGTCCTATACATGTTGTAGATATCTGTTTCCGATGGTGCAGTAACCCGGCGATAAATCCGGTTGAAGAACACTGTTCCAGAAGAGAGCATCGTGCCAAAGTTCAGATCTAATGAATCTTTTGAGACTTTCAAGAGATCTTTCACAACAGCATCCCCAAGTAGGTTCTTGAGAAAGACCTGAAGAGGAAGAGGCTTAGGGAATGAAACAAATGAAGCAGTATCAAAGGCAAGGAGAAGAATGAGTCCTGCAATGAACTCACCTATGTCTCCTACATTGACACTGTTCCAGTAGAGTTCTTGATCAAGTACTTCTAGAGCTTTGAGCAGCATATCTGACATTGTCATCCCATGCTGAAAGGCAGCTAGGGCTAGGATGGGCTCACCAGGTTGTAGTACCATTAGTTGCTCACGGTCGTCTGAAACATCAATTAATGTGTGCATCCATTGTGAAACAAGGGTTTCTGCAAGAGCAAAATTGGAGATGGTGAAAGGTATTCGATATGAAACAAGAGCAAGAAGCCCAGTCTTTGTATCAAGGTCTTGGCATGGTGGTTCACTAGGCTGACACTTTTCTTTACAAAGATCGACCACAGCCTGACAGGTGCTGCCCTCTTGAAGCAGTGCCCCCCATAGAGGGCGACCAAAGTTTAACAACACATCCCAGGATACTTTTGGTATATCGAACTGGGGTGGCGTTGGGGGCGCATAAATATTTTTCGTGAAAAACTGGTGGTAGGGGGGGAAGAGCACTGCACTTGGTCGCTCACCAGTGCGAACCTTCTGACTAGGGTCTCGTGTGTGAGCAGGTGAGAAATTAGATACCTTGGATGTTGTGTCAAGGAACACACCAAAGAAGGAACTTTCATCCCCATACTTAGCAGCCCACCACAGAGCTTGACGCAAAGAACGGAACAGTGTGCTGTCTCCTTCAGGTCCTCCCAAAAGATTCCGTGCCTCATCGATACAAACTACGAATGCGAGGTTAGATGGCTGTGTGGAACTATTTGCATCATCATTGGTCATTTCTTGAGGCCCAGGTGTAGTGAATGCATTTTTGCAGTGATCATCAAAAGCTTGCCAGTCAGCTGTTGGGTTAGGAAGTTGGATTGTTGGACAATGAAATGGGGGTTGATTGATGGCGAATTGAAGAGCAGATGTGATGACATCTTGTTTTCTAACGTCGCCCTCATCGATTTGCAAGTGAAAGAAGTCATGGGCGCTCACCCCAGAAGCCCGGGCTGATCTGGCCAGTCGCAAAAGCGCCCAAATAACAATACTCCAGATCCATTCCATCCTGCGGCGTCTTTCAAGAAAGGGTAAACCTTGAATTACTTTGTTGAGGGCCTCCAAAATGAGAGAGGCGTAGCTTGATCTTCCTGGATAACCTTTATGGTATTCAGGGGCAAAGTTCAGGTAAATCACATACTTGTTGTGTTTAACAGCGAGCTGCGAAACAGTATATGACTTTCCTGTCCCTGATGGTGCAACAATCGACGTGTAAGGCGACAAGTAGTGTTCCATTTTCAACAAGAATTGGCGATGGTATTGCTCGAGTATTTGGCAGAGATCAGCACTAGCATAGCCAAAGTCGGGATGAGCCTTTTCACCAATGGTGAATGCCTTTTCTATAAATGTCCGCTCAGCATCATAGGGAGAGGGTTGCTGCTTGGTGTATTCCTCGACTTGGTGTAAGACCCTTTGAATCTCAGGGATAAGTATGTTCCCAACACTATCCTCAAAGATACACATATTAACCCATTCAGTGTAGGATACCTTCAAGGAGAGGTAAACTTTCAAGTTGTTGATGTCGATGTACTCCTTTTTCTCTTCCAGCTTATCAAGTTCTTTCTGTAGCCATGGAAAACACTTGTATGCTCTTGTAATTACAAAACCACACCAGTCTTGGATCCAGCCTGCACGAAGGTCTACAGGCAGTGTAGAATATAGCTGTGGTGGTGTGCTGTTTTGGGGCCAGTTCGCGTACTGACACACGTCTTCAAATGTTCTGAGGTTCATGATCTCATCGAATGAGAGGTGGAGCCCAGGGTGACTCGTCATTTTGAAAGCAGTGGGCTGTTTTGTAATCAACTATATTGTAGTCATAGCATCAGCATAGAATATGTAAGATGTAGCAGCAGTCCTAAGGTTGCTTACAGATAATATTAAATGGAGAGGGCAGTGAAAGGGGTAGATGTGACTTGAAAGAAGTGATAAATAGAGAATTGAGGGGAAATCAACAAGAAAGCAGCTTGGTTCTTCAGAAGTTCAATGATCAAAGCTTTTAATGTCATGGTGATGTTTGAAGTAATAAGCTAACCATGACTTAGGTTACTGACAAATATTGATCATTATCATTCTGGAGGTTCTAACCTTTATCGGAATAGCACTGGGTAAACTAAACAGATAAGACAAGGCTCTTATCAGAGGAAGCAGGGAAAGAGGGGTAAACAAGCTTTTTGTTGGATGAACTCTGGATGAACTATATAGAGGATGGGTATTGTGGGGAATCTGTCTTCAGTCGGATTAACCCTGGGTAAACTTGAGTCTGAAAACTCTCCTTTACTTGTGCATGATGGTCAAAGTACAATACGCAAAAAAAAAAAAAAAAAAAAAAAAAAAAAAAAAAGAAAGGAAAAGGAAGGAAAGAATGAAACAACCAAGCACTAAACATCAAACAAAGAACAAAGAACAAAGAAAGCAGTGAACAGAACGTAGAAAAGAAAAGTAGCAAACAAACAACCAGACTCGTACCTCCTGAGAGATCACCTTCTCACCACGCCCTCTACTCTCACATCCCAATGTGGAATAGCCTGCACTTAGAGTCTCTTGTCTCCTATAAGGAGCTTTCGCACAAATCTCATGGACAGAATCTTGTCATTGCCTAGACACTCCCATGGATGGGTAAAGGTCTTGGCCTGATCGCACCCTGCGACTGGGCAGTGTAATTCTGCGTTCCTGTGGTTGAGCCGCACGTGATACTCTTTGAAGTCGCCGTGTCTGGAGCGAGCTGCCAGGATCCGGGCGACTGTGCCTCTGTGTAGCCCCTTCATCCAGCCGATGTCATATGGTCTTGGCCAGTTCAGCGCTCCACTGAGATTCTTGATCTTCAGGCAGTTTTTTTTCATCCAGTTTCAGAAGTCAGCTTTAAAGGCTTCATTCCTCCACCTTCTTGCTGCCGTTAGTGACATTGTGGCCTTTGGGACCAGAAGATCTTCACTCTTGCAACCTGCTTTGGCCAGCTGGTCGACTGCTTCATTGCCTGGTACTTTGCAGTGTCCTGGGACCCAGAGCACCTTGCCCACTGGCTTTTCACAATCAATCTGTGTTGAGAAAACTTCCTAACTGGTTGAAGTCTGCTCTTCAGGCAAGAAAAAGACAGACATAGAACAACTTCAATAATCACTTATTCCTTCTCCTGCTCTTCACAAGAAACTCAGCACATTCTCCTAAAATCTACTGTCAAAATCGCCACAAGAACCAAGTCAAACACATCATGTGCAAGGTGTCTACCAAATGTTTTTCTGGTTAGGGTTAGAATGTTCACAACAGTAACAATCAATATTCTTTACACTTGAAACATGATCATGATATTGAAAACTGTAATCACTCAACTTCTGGAAGACCAAGCTGCTTTGTTGTTGATTACCCTTCAATTGTCTATTTATCACTTCATTCAAGTCACACCTACCCCTTTCACTGCCCTCTCCATTTAATACTGTGCTGCAACTATATCTGTAAGCAACCTTAAGACAAGACTACTTCAACATCTTGAGTATTCTATGCTGATGCTATGACTATAATGTAGTTGATTAAAAAACAGCTCACTGCTTTCAAAATGACGAATCACCCAGGGCTCCACCTCTCATTCGATGAGATCATGAACCTCAGAACATTTGAAGACGTGTGTCAGTATGCGAACTGGCCCCAGAACACCACACCACACCTGTTAATGACTGAAATGCCCCAGCCTAATGAGCCCATCTTGGCCATAGCTGCCCTTCAGCATGGAATGACGATGGCGGACACACTTCTCCAAGCTCTTGTTGTGCTCGGTCAGGAACTCTACTGGAACAATGTCAGTGTAGGAGACATGGGTGAGTTTGTTGCAGGGCTCATTCTTCTTCTTGCATTTGATACTGCATCACTGCAGCAGTACCCTGAGCCTCTTCCTCTCCAGGGCTTTCTCAACAACTTGCTTGGGCATGCTGTTGTGGAAGATATTATGAAAGTCTCAGAAGATTCATTACAATCAAGCTTTGGCCAGATGCTTTCTTCTGGAACGGTGTTCTTCAATCGGCTTCATCGCCGGGCTACTGCGCCATCAACAACAGACATCTACAACATGTATAGAACCTGTACAGCCTGTTACCTTCCCCCTGATCTCCATGGGGTTGATATCCTTATTCCAGTTTGGGTTCCTTCAGAACGTGAGAGAGAGGCCCACATTGGCTGTATTCTTGTACAGGTCAAGAATAAAGCCTACCATGCATTTGCAGACGACGCAAAGACTTCTGCATACATTCACACAAAACGTGGAGTCAAGGCACTAGGCTTCAGTGACCAAATGCCTTTCATTGGGTTCATAATGTGTCTGCGGGGTCAAACACATGGCTGCGAAGTTACATCTCACTCTAGGGATGCTAAAAAGAATTTTGAGGTCATCCTGTCAGTTGGGCTAGACACAGAACAATATCCAATGTTTCAGGGGCCACCAGAAGAGCCCGAAACACTCATCAAGCAGCAAGTCTTGCGTCATTTACAGTCAATGGTATCTGAGGTCAATACATATGAGTCTGATAGGGACAAGAATGCCCACAAGCTTCTTCTATTCGAGTCAGAGTTTTTGCCCTGATTGCAGCCAGAGAAGGAGGACTGGAGGTTGGTTTCGCTTAGTATTTTTCAGTTTAACTCAACTCTAGTTTGTATCAACACAGTAGAGTCTCAGCATCACTTTCATCAAATGACCATTGTAGGTAAATAGCAACACCAACAAAAGGTAGAAAATGAAGAAAGGAAAGGAAGAAAGCAAAGCAGAGGAGACACATGGGGGACTGAATAGATGAACACAGGAGGAGATAAATTATGGTAGGGGACACAGAACAACATGAAAGGAGAGATGAAAGGCACAGGTGTTAAAAGCACAAAAACAGTCTTTAGCAGACATTTGTAGAGCAGCCAGTCCCAGATAAGTCACACGCTATCACACACCACACAATTGCGTACAATTACACACAATCACAGTCAACACCCCGCAATGGCCAGATATGTAATGATCTACGGATCATGTATGGTTCAGGCCTTGCCCTCACCCAGGAAACCATACGATGCACCAAAAGCCCCTTTTTCTCTCTAGCCCCTTCTCCTAGCGTCTCCCTAGCGTCTACCTAGTGTCCTCCTAGTGTCTTCCTAGCGTCTTCCTCTAGTCCCCCTACCAAAGTGCATATTTCCCAACGTACATATAAACCACTTGACCACCGTCGTTAGCATAACTCCTTTTAGTTTCTTTTAGAACTTATCGAGTTC
The DNA here is from genome assembly GCF_044167205.1 of Ceratocystis lukuohia. NCBI lineage: Eukaryota > Fungi > Ascomycota > Sordariomycetes > Microascales > Ceratocystidaceae > Ceratocystis > Ceratocystis lukuohia. Next base: position 26,024 of record NW_027263525.1, read on the forward strand.
TTCTTCAATACAGAGCTGTTATACAATTGAATCTTCTTGTATCTCGTGAAGCCTTACAAGATAGATGCAAGAGACTCCTTGGATCATGCTGATATTTGGGATACTTTGAGCACAACGTCATTTGCCCGGGATGCTGTGGAAATATGCACTCAGTTCCAAGATATGAGCAACCGCTATATTCAGTCATTCAAGATTGGCAGATATTATGACACTGGAAAATGGGTGCAGATTATATTTGCTACAAAAAGTGAGTGATGCTCTGACAATAGCTTTCAAGGCTCCCAGCATGGCTATGGCAGTCTATATCATGTGTAGCATAGGCCTCACTCATGCCCATCACACTGCATTTCAGTGCAGTGAAGGACCCCCCCCCCCCCCACCAGGTAGAGGGGGGACCTTGGAAAATTCTTCACAATACTTGAAGGGAGAAACACTCCAGCATGTAGTCCATTTTCTTCTTTTTCCTCCTCTCAGTTTCTTTTACAATAAAACGCTTTAAGTGTTGGATGAAATGTTGGATGAACTACATGGAGGATGGGTATTGTGGGGAATCTGCCTTTTGTCGGATTAACCCTGGGTAAACTCGAGCCTGAATACTCCAGCTCAAGTGTGCATGATGGAAGAACTTAGCACTTTAGTGAAAGAATAGAGAAAACAAGCTTCACCATTTCCATCAATCTGTATACCAGCACAGTTCCACGTGCAGTTGTACAGGATCACGAGTGACTTCCCAAGTGATAAAAACTGAATTCAGTATATTGTTCTGACATGACCTGTATGACGTGTATGGCCTGTATATCAGCTGTTACGGGTTAGGCGCACTGCTATGATACGTATAGAATCTTTATTGATTGATGGGGAGGGAAAGGAGTCTATCTAGAAGATTGTGCTGGTGAGCAGGGTGAAATACTTTCACTCACGGGGCCCGGTAGGCACACGGGTCCCTGTGGCTTGAAAAATCACACGGGTACCCGTGGCGATTACGTGAGCTTTTCTCTTTTGGCATCTCTAATATGTGAGAACTTGACTTCCATCACCAGTACTCCTTCGGCTCCATTGTAAGTATTTGGACCACAGGGACAGCACTAACTAGAAACCACCAGCGCTTCATCTTTCTCCTGTGTTTGTGTTTGATTTTCATCTATTTCAATCTCACTCTCTGACAACTTCCATCTGAACATTATCTACCTGTTTGATCCCATCACAGCAAACATACAGTATGGAGAAGGCTGGAGCATTTCCATTCACACTGGCGTTTGAAACGAGATGACACACCCCAATTACTACTGGAGCCTCGTCAACGTTTTGAGCCACTTACTGCCAGATCAACCATACCACAATCTAGCACGAGATGAGAGCCTAGTGGATTCGAGGCAGTGGAGGCAATGGCACGGCAGAAAGCACCACTGAAGTGTAGTAGATGCCACGCCCTTGGTCATATTATGACTTCGAAAGCATGTCCTCAGAGATTTCAGGAGCTTATAGCGTCAGTCACAGCTACTGAACAATCCCAAGCCCCCCTTGAATCACAGGTAGTAGAACTGGTTTCGCAGACAATGGCGGCTACACCAGAGCAGCTTACCATTGGACAGGTTAGAGGAAGCACATATCAAGGCTCAAGCAGCACAGGAGATGGAGGGTAACCCTTTACAGGTGATAAAAGAGGTGTTGGTGAATTATGGGAGAAAATGGAGAAGGATATCGAATAATAGTATCAGATACAGTCCTGTATCGTAGTCAACTTGCAATAGAATTCATCACTATTTAATGATGGAGCTGTTTTTGTAACTTAAGGCGTCCAATTGATCACAGTACTGTACTTCATTATTATGATGTGTGAGCTATGCCAAAAGAGGCGCCGCCTACATGCGCGCCCCCAATTCTTTTATGCGCCCCCTCCCTTGTTGTTTTTTGCTTACCTAAGCAATTTTTTGGCTTACCTAAGTATGATTTTGACCCCTCAACAGCGATGCAAATTCAGAAGATACATGAAACCAAATACACCACATACACCACATCAAATACACCAGATAAACCAGATAGAGATGGAGACAGACGCTTTATCACACGCTTTAAATGCTGTAAATGCAAACAACACAGCAGATGAAGTAGCAGACAATGCAGAGGCACTACAAGTCAGTCAATTTCCAGACGATATCCTTCCCCCTGAAGGGATTTACGAGTCTCGCGAAGCTCTCTTTGCTGCTGCGAATGCCTGGGCGAAACCTCGAGGCTATGCATTCACAACTGGAAAGCCTAAAAAGACTAAAAATGGCCGGACAAAAGTTGTTGTTGCTTGCGATCGATCTAGAAAGCCGCCAAACCCTTTAGCCATACGAAAACGCCGAACTTCAAGTCGAGTAACTAGCTGCAAGTTTTCAGTATTAGCCAAAGAATCTCCAGATGACGGTGGCTGGACTCTAACTTACCGGCCAGGCAGCGAATTTGCCCAGCATAATCATCCGCCAAGCGACGACCCATCTGCACATCCCATACATCGCACTCTCAAAACAGAGGACATATCTACAGTTTCGGGCCTAGTAACGGCTGGAGTTGCCCCTCGAAGCATCAGGACGTATCTATATAATACCTCAGATACTCTTGCAACTGCAAAAGACATTGGCAATCAAATTGCAGCTGCGAGACGAGAATTACGCCAAGGGCAGAGCAGCGTACAAGCCCTCATCGACCAGCTCAAGATAGAAGGCTTTAGGTGCGAAGTTCGGGTTGACTCGGAAAACCATTTAACAGCTCTTTTCTTTGCGCATCCTAGCTCTATAGCATATCTACTAGAGAACCCAGATGTCTTGTTACTTGATTGTACATATAAGACAAATCGGTATTCTATGCCGCTCCTGGATATGATCGGAGTCGATTCCTTCCAGAAATCGTTTTGCATCGCCTTCGCATTCCTTTCAGGAGAGACGGAGGATGACTATCTATGGGCATTACAACACCTGAAGTCTCTATACCAACAAGAACTTCCTTCTGTTGTTCTCACAGATCGATGTCAAGCAGTTATGAATGCTGTTCCAATTCATTTCCCTTCTGCTGCTGCCTTGCTTTGCCTTTGGCATGCCAATAAGGCAGTTCTCCAACACTGCCAACCAGCTTTTGGCCTTAAGCGCAATGAGTCACCCGACAGTCCGGAGACCAAGGCATGGGAGGAGTTTTATGGATGGTGGCACTCCATAATCGCATCGCCAGACGAAGAGACGTACAAGACCCGTGTTGAAGACTTTCGGCGTCAGTACACCTCACAACACCTTCAAGAAGTTGGGTATGTCTTGACATACTGGCTCAACCCACACAAGGAACGACTTGTAAAAGCATGGGTGGACAAGTATTTCCATTTTGGTAATACCGCTACCTCAAGGGTTGAAGGAATTCACTGGCTGATCAAATCACACTTGGGAACTTCAAGATTTGATCTTTTCGATGCTTGGCAAGCCATTAAAAACGCAATCTTGGGTCAGATGAGAGAGCTTCACAAAATGCAAACCTCCCAGAAATTACGTGTGCCTCTAGATATCCCTGTGGCACCATTTGAATCTGTCCGTGGCTGGGTCTCGCATCAGGCTTTACGCAAAGTCCAAGAGCAGCGGCAACTTCTTGGAAAGCCTCTGAAAGCTTGTACCCAATCATTCACATCTTCTCTTGGTCTACCCTGTGTCCACACTCTTCAGCTACTTCAGGAGACAAACCGGAATCTTTCCCTTAAATATTTTCATCCTCATTGGCATCTAAACCGAAATCAACTTTATCAGCAGCCTATTTTAGAGCCATGGAGGTGTCCGACTTTCAGAACACCCACTCAGCCAGCCTCAAGTACGAGGCGTGAGCCGTCTGGATTTGAGAATGTTGAGCCTAGGACAAGGAAAGCCCCTAAATGTAGCAAGTGTTATCAGGTTGGCCATACAATGGCTTCGAGGACATGCCCGCTTAGATATTCAGATCTATTGAATCAATAAATTTCACTGTATTGTTTGCCTCCATCTGCTGTATCTGTAGTCTGCTTGCTGGTCATAGCAAAATCATACTTAGGTAAGCCAAAAAATTGCTTAGGTAAGCAAAAAACAACAAGGGAGGGGGCGCATAAAAGAATTGGGGGCGCGCATGTAGGCGGCGCCGGGTACCCGTGTGATTTTTCAAGCCACAGGGACTCGTGTGCCTACCAGGCCCCTTCACTCACCCCTCGTGTTTCCGCCCATCTTCACCGCCTTCCATATTCAGTACTAAACTGCAATAGGGCTCTCTGGGGACTGGGGGGGGCCCTCTGTGATGGGCCAGGTCGAGAAGATGACGCTAAGGCGGTATGGCGGGCTCTGTGATGGTCGACTGCCTGCATCTGTTGCCAAAGCTCTTGGACCCGTAGCACCCATGCATTGTATTCCTTTGGTAGAATTGCGAAATGGTAGTAAAGGACGTCTATGATCTTTGGGGAGAGAGAAGACTTCAAGAGTTCGATCTTTTGGAAGTCAGTGAACTCATCACAACCTGAGAGGTACAAGAGTTCTTCGAACCGCTGCAGGTGGGCGTCGAACGACTTGTTTCCTTGGTGGAGTTGATGCAGAGCATGGCGGGCCTTGCCCGCTGCCGTTGGGTCGTGATACTTGGTGTACATCATTTTCAGGAAAGATTCTCCCGAGAGGAGGTTGGCTGCATCTAGGCGTTGGACCTGTGCTGTGGCATAACGGGCAACAGGTCCTTCGAGTTTGTTCATTACCGTGGCGATGAATTCCTTGTCAGCGTTTGGGAATTCCTTGTCAACCTCCCACTTCATTCGGAGGTGTTGGTAGTACGTTGGGAAATCCTTAAGATCTCCTTTGAATGTGGGAGCCTCTATCTTAGGGCGATACGAGGTGCTCCCCATGGTCCTCTGCGTGGGCAATCCTAAGAGGTGGTCGAATTGCGCAAACGACTGTCCTTTGGCTTCAACCGCGGCCCGGAGCTGTGCAATATGGCAGAGGTAGTTTGCATGGGCTTCGACTGCTTCATCTACCAATTTCGGATCAGCGGTGTGAGCTTCCGTTGGGGGGTCCGTTTCCATGAAAGAAGCCTGAGGGGCATTCTCTGGCACTTGGTTCATTGTGATGTGGGTTCCGTGTCTTCCGTAGGTTCCGTGTCTTCTGTGGGTTCCGTGTCTTCTGTGAATTCCGTGTCTTCCGTTCCGTAAGTACATTCTTTGTGGTGCTGGTGTCACTCAAACAGCAAGAGGAACGATTGTAATGTAAGGGAGCGAATCAAACTAATGGATGTATTGGCATAAGAACAGAAACAATCGTTGAAGAAAGAACTAACCAATACTACAGGCTTGCCATGTAATTTGCCACAGGCCCCCTCCTTCTCCTCTCACACAGGATATCCTCCAACCATTATACTTCTCAAGTCGGTAGAGTAATATATGGCCTCTTGTTGTCCCTTCGAATTAGCACTTTGCAGCAGCTCCAAAAGGGGTTCAATCATTCCCAAGAGTGTAGCAATGGCAACCCCTCCTTTATCCGATTCGATCGATATTCATAATTCCGCAATCCTCGTCAGTCGTCCGTCGTCGTTAGCCACTTCATTTGGCTGTTCGTTGTCGAGATAGAGGGCGTTGAAAAACATCAAAAGGGATGTAAAGGCAGGTGTAAAAATTGAAGATAAACAAAAGAGTGTAAAAAGAGAAGGCGCCGTTATTTTATTTTGAATGCATGTTGATGTCACGGGTTGGATACAAGATCTTCATTGTAGCCAAAGAACAATGCATTAAGGAGGGAAGGGAATCACTAGCTAGACTGTACTGGCGGGAGAGGGGCTCTTTATAGGTTAACTCTGTGTGGTGGGGTCTCGCACGGACCAATGGGTATCGCCCTAACACATACAGGCGCAACCCTAACATTTGCGTGGTGTCAAAGACTAGCAGAGCCTTTTCTAAATAAGTCTTCGAGTATTCTTAACTGGGCTATAGAAATGCAAAGTCATAGAGTGGAAATAGAGCTTTTGGAAAGCTCAAAGCTTTGAGCTCCAGCAAGCTAGAGGAGGAAAGGGCATATCTGACAGCGGCTGCATAAGTTCTACATTTATGTGCATACTGTTGCCGGTGCTAGACGATGATGTCTCAAATGACTATACCTTAAAGCGATTTATTCTTAAAGAAACTAAAGAAGGAAGGGAAAGAAGAAAAGAACTAAAAGCCAAAGTATTCCTCCCTCTAAGTACTATGATGATTTGCCAAGGACACGTCTCCTTTTCACATGATCCTTTCCTGTACCCTTGCTCACCCTTCTCATAGGCGCCCAGCCTATAACACATACTATGCATGCTAATGTGGTACGTTTTGAACATTATCTATACAGAAGTGATAGACAAACTGAGTAGATTGTAGTTAGTGGGGGCAAAGCCTAAGCCAGCTCGATGTAACGGAGACCAAAAGCCTTGCATGGCGAGACCGGCTATACATGGATAGATAGCTTAACCGCCAATCTTCTTCGGTAGATAGAAAACAATATTGATGTTTGTTGTTTTCTTGACTTTCTCTAACCGAAGTACTCAATGGAAAGGGTAACTAGGATATGCAGGATTTACTTTCTCACAAGTGGTGTTCAATCAACCAACTATAAGAGCCTCGTAGCCTTCTAACACACACATTCGCCGCCAGCATTTACAAGTTCCTTTGCATCCGTAATGGAATTGGCCACCTAGGCCCCATTTAATTAGACATTTAAAGTTGAGCTTAAGCTAGACTTAAAGAGGTAAGGTATAAGACAAGGCACAGACATGATAGCTACCAAGGCCCGAACCTTAATGGGAGAAAACATCAAGCCACAAAACAGCAGGGATCGATCCCCTTAAGAGTGCCCATGTCGGAACAATCTACTGAATTCAGGTAAATCACTTTTGAAGTCACCCGTGATCCTGTACAACCGCACGTGGAACCGTGCTGGTATACAGATTGATCGTTATGGTGAAGCTTACTTTCTATTCATTCTCTAAGGTGTTAAGTTCTTCCATCATGGACAACTAAGCTGAAGTATTCAGGCTCGGGTTTACCCAGGGTTAACCCGACCGAAGGCATATTCCCCACAATACCCATCCTCCATGTAGTTTATCCAACATTCATCCAACAGATAGCATGATATGCTGGGGTCTGCCTCCTGTGAAAATTCGGCTTCCGTCGGCAGCATTTCCTCGGCTCTACTACAAGCATGTGATCGCAGGGATGGGTCTGAGCGCAATTCACCCATGTCACATCTTTCCCTCGTGACTACTCTTCATACGTCACAATCGTATACTCCAACTACTAATCGTGAACTAATGGTTGGAGATTCAGTCACAAGGACAGGTATGGTTTGGAGAAGGGGTTCACTTCCAGATACTTAAGTAGCTCGTACCATCACTCGTTAGCAGATAGAACGGACAGACAATACAAGATCAACTTTACACACGCTCCCGCACCTAAGTCTTCACTAAAGACTCAGACTACTCGCTAAGTTGGTTCTCACAGTTATGAGCCCGGTTGACGTCTACCACTTGCAAAAAACACAGAATCTCACGCTCACTCGCACTCGCTATTACTGATTCACTTTTTACACTTGTTCTCGTCACCTCGTCTTTTGTTTCACCCTAACTAACACATTTCCCGCCTCACTTGTATTAACGCAACTTTACATTCGCTAATCAAGATGTCTACTCAGAAGCTTCAACTTGAGGTCACGCTGACCTCTCAGTCGGATTGGGATGTCTGGTACCACCGCTTAGAGCTTAAATCCATTTCCCTATCAGTATGGGATCTCCTCACACCAGAACCACCAACCACTGTTGACGCAGCTGCAACTGCGGCACCCGCCACCCAGACCTTACTTACTGAACCTCATCTCCCCGATCTGGAAGACCCCTTGTATGAGCGAAAGTATCGTGTCTTCGCACTCGATTTGAAGAGATATGAGGCGCAACAGAAGGCTCTGCAAGTAATCTCAGACTTCATCGGTCAAACCGTCTCCGGCAGTCTCAGCCGGCTTTTGCTAAAGAAAAAACACACAGCCAAGGACCAGATCGCCGCTCTCTACAAACGGTTCAATCAGTCCACCGCCCAGATGAAGAGACAGGCTCGTGAAGCCTGGAGGACGGCCCTTCAGCCACCGAAGAAGCAGGGTCTTGAAGTATGGATCAACAACCTGCTAGCAGCCCACGCAACTCTCACAGAATTTGAGTTGTCAGAGGCTGAGAACACCAGCGCTGTTGAAGCCCTGCTTGCGTCTGTTGGCCCCATCGCACCGACAGGTTGGGTAGAACGAGTGGTCTCCCGAATGATAAAGAACAAAGAAGTCATCTTCGAAGATATTCTGGTTCAATTCGGACAGGAGTGCCAGTTGGTCAACGCTTTGAGAGGTTACCAGCCTCAGACGGGAGCCTTTGTCGCAACCACCGATCAGCCAAAACAGAAGCCCGTGGAAAAGGCTTGCCTATGTGGAGAGATGCATCGGTTCAGTGCATGCCTGTACCTCCACCCGTCACTTCGCCCATCGGACTGGAAGGCGAACCAGCAAATTCACGATTCGATAAACAAGAAACTCGCTGATAGCTGGAAGCTACGCAAGTCAGTCGAGAACTCAACCAAGTACGTCAAGAAACCAGAATCTGCGCAGAACAAGCCAGATCAGCCGTCGAACGCGAGTACAGGCATCGAAATCAAGAAGGCCTTCGCAACCTCCTCAACCGCCGGGACTTTCTCAGTCCAAAATCACGATCACTTCGAGCGCCTCCGAGACAGCTGGATTTATGACACTGGTTCAGACGTCCACGTCACCAACTCACGTATGGCCTTCACCGAGACACGCCAGGTGCAGAATGAATGGCTCGCTGCCGGCAGCCAGAAGGTCAAAATAGAGGCTTACGGAGAGGTTGTCATACCTATCAGTGGCCCTGAAAAGACCGAGTTCATCAAACTCACCAATGTTGCCTACGTGCCGGACTTTCTCACCAACCTGGTATCTAACAAACTGCTCAAATCTCGCGGAGTGTACCTCAACACTCGTGACAATGTGCTCTTTTCCGACGACGAACCTGTCTTTGCGCGCCTACGAGAACTAAATGGCCACCTGTTCGTCAACTTTGGCCATGACACGCCTATGGAGCTCTTCCAGAGCAGCGCGTTTGCCGTCACAAGCGCAACACCCCGCAAGCCCATCACCGCCGCAGAAAATAGATGGCATCAGGCGCTTGGTCACCCTGGCCCTGATGTAATGAAACATCTTGTCAAAGCAGTCGATGGCGTGAAGGGGGTGGAACATGGTCCAACCACCATCGAATGCCAGACTTGTGCTCTGTCAAAGGCACACGCAATTGTCTCACGCCGATCAAACCAAAATGAGATCCAGGCAATCAATCCTTTCGACAGAGTCTGCTTCGACTTTATCCAGATGGACCGCGCTTACAACGGTATGGAATGGGGGCTCCACCTGGTCGACCAGATCAGCCATGCACACTGGTTTTGGCCTCTGCGTCGGCGCAAGGAGGTTGTGCCACATCTCCGCGCGTTTATTCTTTTAGTCAAAAATCAACATGGCCGCAACGTCAAATGTTTCCGCTCCGACAACGATTGGGCGCTCTTAGGAGCACCATACCGCGAGCTCACCCAGGAATTTGGCGTCATCACTGAATCGAGCGCCGCCTCCACTCAAGCACAGAATGGTCGTGCTGAACATGCTGGTAAGATGATTGTCCAGAAGGCTCGTACGCTTCGAGGACCTCTTCCACATGATCTATGGCCAGAAGTCATGGAAGCGGCCGTGTATCTCCTGAATCGGACTCCCACTCGCGCACTCGCAGTTGAAGATGAAGGTAAACTTAGATATCGGACGCCCTTCGAAGCGCTATACGGACACAAACCTTCGCTCGCCCACATCCGTCCCTACGGATGCAAGGCATATCCGTTGATCCGCAATATCCCGCATCGAATGAAGCTCCAATATCGAGCGCACATTGGTTATCTTGTCGGATACCATTCTACCAATATCTTCCAGATCTGGGTGCCGAGTCAGCAGGCAGTCATCCGCACACGAGACGTCACTTTTGACGAGACAGACTTTTACGACCCACGAAGTGTCGACCTGGCAATCCTGCAGCCAATACAACACTTCGTCAGCACGATCGAGCCAGACTCCGCTGCGGAACCTGATGAGGATATATGGGAAACCGTTCTTCAAGAAACAGTCCAGCAACCAGTGGAAACACCCGTACCAGATGCCATCTCGCCCTCAGAAACAGAAAAAATAACAATGAAAAAACCCGTCAAACCTTGGAGTGGCCAACCTACGCCCTCACCAGAAGCCTCGCCTTCACAATCCAACACTCAGAACGAGACGGCCACGGCAGCACCTCCCGTGAACCCTCGCACGCCCAGTCCCACGCCAGACATTGATTTTCCGGAAACAGAAAACTCACAGTTTGATCTCCTTCCTCCATCATCGCCTACACAGCTCACTGGGGCGTCGCAAACTCTACCATCACAATCACGCAGAGTCAATGTGGCGCCTCGTGCCAACACGATCAGCGCGGATGTCGATACTGCGAACATCCTTCCAAATCGCAGAACACGCCGACGAAACGCTGCACTTGCCGTAGCACAGCTTGCTGAGGGACAATTTCATGCTTCCTTCGCTGGGGGGTCAAGAACAGTCGTCCGCATCGCGACTCCATGCCTCCAGAGCCAAAAACGTACTGGCAAGCCATGAAATCCCAATACGCCAGTCAATGGCGTGCAGCATGCGAGAAGGAAATCAATACGCTGATCAGCAAAGAAGCATTTAATTGGGCATCCAAAGAATCCGCCGACCAACAAGGAGTCCTACCTTTGGTATGGGTCTTGAAGTATAAGTTCGATGAAGATGGCTATCTCAAGAAGTTCAAAGCACGTATTTGCGTACGCGGAGACTTACAGCCAACCCCAGAAGAAACTTTCGCCGCCACTGCTGCAATGCGAGTCTTCCGCTACTTCATGTCAATAATAGCAGCCTACGATCTGGAAACTGCTCAAGCGGACATGGTCAACGCTTTCATCAATCCGAACATCGATAAACAGACCTTTGTACAGGCACCAGACGGCTTCTCGCAAGGCACTGACATCTGGGAACTGTTAAAGGCTCTCTACGGACTAAAGCAGTCACCATACCTCTGGTACCAACACCTCACCAACACGCTTTTAGACATCGGACTGGTACCCGTGAATGGTTGCAACTGTCTGTACAAGGATCCCAATGGCACTCTCCTGGTCATGTACTACGTCGATGACCTGATATACGCAGCCACAGCAACTGACGAACTACGCGCATTCGAAAGAAAGATCTCAAAGATTTACGAAACCAATTTCCTCGGACCAGCAAGTTGGTTCTTGGGAGTCAGAATTCTACGAGATCGCAGTCAACGGAAGCTTTGGCTTGTACAAGACGCGTATATCAAACGACTTATCACTAAGTTCAACATCGTCACCACGCACAAGTACCAGACACCCATGAGGCCTGACAACATGGCACCACGAGAAGGCACGCAAGCACAGCCCGACTTTGTCAATCTATATCAACAGAAGGTAGGGTCATTAAATTGGCCAGCTGTTGTCACACGTCCAGACATCGCTTTTGCGGCTTCACAACTTGCACGCTTTATGTCGAATCCCTCCAATGAACACATGGCTGCTGCTGACAGAGCACTGGCATATCTCGCTTCCACACCTACACTTGCGATTGAGTACTCATCCGATGCCATGGAATCTGCCTTCAAAGTTTACGAAACAGACGTCAAGGTCTACTCAGATTCTGCTTTTGCAGACAACATCGATACTCGTCGCTCCTCGTACGGATCTCTCTTTCTGCTACACAACGGGGCTATTGATTGGAAGGCCGCACGCCAATCCACGGTCACTACTTCCTCCACAGAGGCCGAGCTTCTTGCACTATCGCAAACTGCAAGAGATTTAGTTGCTTTCATGCGCCTTATGAAATCGGCTGGATACCCAGCAACTACGCCAGAGATCTATTGTGATAATCAGCAGACGATTCGCCTTCTCAAGGCTCCAGACGCTCAGCTCACCACGAAGCTTCGTCACGTCGACATCCACAGGCACTGGCTTCGTCAAGAAGTCCAGCAAGGTCGTTTAGTACCTCAATGGATAAAGACATCTGAAATGGCTGCTGATGGACTCACCAAGCCTCTCGCTACGGACGCCTACAAGCGCTTCGTCCAACAGCTGCGTCTAGTCGACATAGGCACCAAACTTGCGCCGTAATTCAGTTCAGCCCCATACTATCAAGCGTCAGCAATGGCACTGACCTGGGGGGGTCTGTGAAAATTCGGCTTCCGTCGGCAGCATTTCCTCGGCTCTACTACAAGCATGTGATCGCAGGGATGGGTCTGAGCGCAATTCACCCATGTCACATCTTTCCCTCGTGACTACTCTTCATACGTCACAATCGTATACTCCAACTACTAATCGTGAACTAATGGTTGGAGATTCAGTCACAAGGACAGGTATGGTTTGGAGAAGGGGTTCACTTCCAGATACTTAAGTAGCTCGTACCATCACTCGTTAGCAGATAGAACGGACAGACAATACAAGATCAACTTTACACACGCTCCCGCACCTAAGTCTTCACTAAAGACTCAGACTACTCGCTAAGTTGGTTCTCACACCTCCTTAATAAATCAGAGCTCACTCTCAACATACATCTTCACAATCAAACTCATGGCATTCCTACTTACTAACACCCTATCTGAGAATAGTAGGATGCATGGGGGCCAAGGTGAATCCAAGTTTGATCGTCTTCTAGATTTCTCTCATTGTACCAGGTTAGGCTGGTTCGCTTAGAGTGAGCTTGTCACGCATATATATCATGGCCTCACTCGATGTACGACAAACACCAAAGCTTGCAAAACTTTGTGTTGTAATCAGGTTGCAGCACATCGTGCAGCCAGCTTGAGGAGTTCTGTTAGCAAGGCATCCCGGGACGCTGCCTTCTGTAAGTGCTGGAAAGTCTTGAGAGCCGGGGTTGATCAAGGATAGGTAGATGTATCTGCTTAATTAGGAGTAGGCCTTGAAAGGAAATAAGAGTATCTGATCTATCGATCCAAAGCTGCTCTACTAATTTAACCGGCAGGCGTACGCCCTTATACCATCGTATCCAAGGGCCATGAGTATTCTCGCTATCTCCAACTAAAATTTCCATGGACCATTAATCGGCGGCTTAAAGATGTCAGCAATCTTCTCCCTCGCACAAGATTTTCTATAAGGCGGTGGGGGGTAATTGGAATAATTGGAATGATAGACGTTAGTTACTGGTTTTCTTTAGAAAAGGGGATGGGCGTTGTGACAAAGCGCTCCTCTGTTATGGCTGCTTTTGAGCCAGTAGTAGCTATTTTGTGTTTGCAATAATGCGAGATGGTCTTATCACCAAGGAAGCACCCATCATCTATTGAATAGAAAGGGCTGCTGATGCTCTATTAATTATCAATGTGATAGGAAGCTCTAGTGTCTTGATAGTCACGTGATCAATATTTGTAGAGCATCTACCTTCCGTGCAAAAGAATACCACGTAAGCCCTTCTCTTCCAATGTATACACGTCTAAAGCACTTGATCTAGAACGACAAGAGAATTTCAAAAGATAACAAAACCTAAGTGTAGGCAGGGTACGAATCCTCCTGTTAAAACGAACGGCCCATAAGAGCTAATCCCCAAACATATCCTCGCTGCCAGGCAGGAAGATAGATAGATCTGGAGAATCTGTCTATCAAGTCGTCCAAAGGCCACGAGAAGAAACGGGGTTGGATGTGGCGCAGATCCATTCTTGCAGATCTGAAGCCAATGATATACACGACAGACAAGACGGTAGACGGTAATGCTGGCTCATGAAGTGTTTAAATGGACTTCCACCAAGCCTGGTACCAATTTGCCAAATGCTACTCCAACATCAGCTTAGGTCTCAGTACATCGAGTGGAAACAAACGTAGGGGTCTCAAGACCCGGCTCACCCATCATCCAGACGTCTGTGTTGCCGAGGCACAGCAGAGCTGCATGAATGTTTAGGTTACCACACAGCACGGTGCAATTAGCCATGAATGGCAAGTCAAATTCAAACTCGCGCTCTCTTCTAACTGGAGGCGATATTCTTTTCTTCTCTTCTATTTTTTTTTACCTTCCCTTTGTTTCATTGATTTTATTTCATTTCCATAGAGACCGTTAACTGTCACTCACCAGTTATTCATACTTTTCCTTGCGCGGATTTACTTCTAACATGTGCACCGCCTCCCTACATCCCAGACCTGTCGCACAGGAAGTCATGTAGCTTCAAGGCTTTCACTGCGCCGCACTTCCCTATTTCTCATCTACTTCAAAGTATTAAAAGAGCACGATATCAATATCACAGCTTAAACAATACATCTACTCTTCACAGGGAGCTTGCAAGTCTAGCTTTAGCCTAGATCAGATGGCTCTCACACCTGCATATATCCCCCAGGCAAGGCGACTGCCAATCAACTGAGGCGTTCCAAGTATACAGACTCCAAAACTTACGGCTCGCAATCGCAATGGGCAGGGGGTGGTGTATACATACCACAGAGGATGAGGCATGTACGGCACTCTGAGAAAAGTGCGGCCGCGTATATACAAGGTGGATCTGTAACCAAGACCTCAATGCACCTCTGCGTTGCAATCAGAGGAGGGAATTTGAGGGACATCTGTAAGAGAGAAGGAAAAGTCAAAGTTCAACACGGAAGACAAATCAGGAGCATAGCATGGCGGGAGGCTGCAGCGTAAGATATTTAACGAAAAGAAACGAAACGGGCGACATAAGTGACGTCCGAGATGAAGCTAGAAGTGAGCGGCCCATTAAACACAGTATGAAAGACGTTTACTCCAACTATCCTTTTTCGCTGTCAAGCATTTTCGAGTTTTTGAAACACTGCTCAAGGAGCAAAGGATACAGAGAGAAAGAGGGAGGAATTCTGGTGAGGGAATTGTCAGTGACGCTGACTGGTCCATGTCGTTTGCTACCAATCCCTGCTTTGTTTATAGGCCAGGTGGAGGAGGAATCTGGGGCCCAAGAAAGGCGAGTCAGTAACGCAAAACCTAACCCACACACTTCAAAAATAAACCCCCAATCATTTGATCCTAGTAACTTACCGAGCTGTAGCTACCAGGGCCAGAGGCTCCTGGAGGAGGCGGAGGCGGGGGAGCAGCAGATGACGGAGGCGGTGGGGGAGGGGCAGATTCCGTAGGAGGGGGTGGAGGGGGTGAACCTGAGGGAGGGGCGGGGTGCTGTTGCTGGGCAGCCGCAGCCGCAGCGTAATACCACTGCACATAACTATAATTAAATTAGTCATCCGTCCATCATCAGCACCCTCGAAATAGTCGCCAACTTACGCAGTATAACCACCATAAGCAGCATAAGGGTCTTGGCCACCGTAGTACTGGGCATACTGGGCAGCAACCTCAGCATCTGTTGCAGCGGCAGCGGCGGCAGCAGCAGCCGGGTCCATTGGTGGATTAGGGGTTGCTGAGGTCGCGGTAGCTTGGGAAGGGTTAGCAGCACCGTGTGCGTGGGCGTCGCGGGTCTGGTATGAGTTCTGATCATAGCCACCACGACCATAGTCACCTCGATGGCTGTCTCTGTCTCTGTCACGCGGCCCGTCGCGATGGTAGCCGTCTCTGTCATTCCGGTCGTGGTAGCGACCGCCACCGCGATTAGCACCATAACCACCACGATCACCGCGGCCATTATGACCACCGTCGTTGTCGCGGCCACGATAGTGGTCGCTACCACCGCTACCTCGGGGACCGCCACCGTACTGGCCATCATCATAGCCGCCTCTGTTAAACTGCCTGGGAGGCCGAGCCTTGAAGTCCTTATACTGTTGCATAACACTCGAAACCAGGTCGTCGCAAAGAGCCTTGGCCTCTTCGACCTTGTTAGGGTCGGGCCCGCTATTATTCAAATAAAGGCCAAGGTTAGTCTAGGCATGGAATAGGCACAACAAACGACGGTCCACTTACGCAACATGCAAAAACATATCCTCATCAGCTTCCTGATTAGTTGATTGCTCAAGGTAGCCGGAGCCACGGCCCTTGATTTGAACGCGGCATCCGGTTTCGTTCTGTATGTGCTTCACATACTGGCCGCCTTGACCAACTACTTGAGCCCTTAGGTTGAAGCCCGGTAGAGGCTCGAGTACTATGGGGATCTTGGCTTCGGGCCACTTGCGCTATGAGGTTGAGGCATATTAGTATTGGTAATTGGTTAGCTAAGGGACAGGAGACGTGCTCTACCAAACTCGTCGCGCTCAACTTGTTCTTGAGGCTCGCGACGGCGGAAGCGCCGCTCATCGACAAGATTAGGAAGGTCCTGCTTTAGCATGCCCTCGATCTTGGCAACAGCTTTTTCGAGGCCCTCTTTCGAAGTGCTGGTGATGTGTAGGTACAATGGGGGTTTCTAGTGGTCAGTGTGTTAGCTAGGGTGAACGGGGGCGGAAGGTCGACGGTCAGGCAGCTTGGGAATCTTATACAGATGAGGTGGCCATGCTCTTGTCGGGCAGGTAGTTTCCACGAGTCGTAATATCAGCGCCAGTTTCTTCCTTAATCTAGAGATGTAAACTTTGTTAGCAGCACGAGCTAGAACGCAAAAATTGCGACGGAGCCAGATTTACCTGGGCTTGCACGGAGCCCTTGGTAACAAGGAAGCGAGTCTTGTAGTCGTTGATTTCGATGTCCTTGATGAAGTCTCCGTCGGCTACATAGATTTCCTCGCGGATAGGGCCATCACCACTGACAGAGCCAGCAGCACTGTCCGAGCCCTTGGCGGTCGGTGTGTCGGCCTGCTGGGCTCCGCGTCTGGCCTGAAGAGATGCGTTGATTCTTGCGGCAGCAGCAGCTGTATTATAACGTTAGCTATGAAGCAGAGCGGGGGCAGAGCGCAGCACGCTTTTTGTTGCGCAAGCAACTATTATGCAGCAGCTATGCCTTCCGGCGCGGGGATAGTTTTCTTACCCGCAGCAGCAGCAGGGTCTGCGGCAGTCTCATGCTTTGCATCGTCCTTGACGCTTTGGGGGCTGCGCTCTCGGTTTTCGGAGCGTCTCGAAACAGGAGAGCGAGAGCGACGGTCGAATCGGGAGGCGCGCTTGGGTTCAGGTTCGGTCTGGTCAAAGCGCGACCGTTTGGGACGATGTTCGGAGTCAGCCATGGTAGAAATACTACAAAGCCGGGACTAAAGGCAAAAAAAGCAACTGGAGCTTCAAGTGCCAAGCGGACGAATGGCCGGGAGATGGCAAAACTAGACTAGGCGAGGAAGACGTGCTTATGCTATTCGAGCCGTGTGCTGTCTAGGACGCCGCCAGTCAAAGCAAGGGCTGAGCAAGTATAGCAACAGGAGCCGAGGGGAGGGATAGAGAAAGCAAGAGGCAAAAATACAACCAATGGTTCTATTGTTCTATTGGAAGAAGCGAAAGAACCAGAGCCAATCAATAAAAGGTGAAGACTTTTATGGTGGTGGTGGTCGCAGTTCGCAACGTCAGGTCTGTTCTAACCAAGGTTAAGCAGCCAAAAAGAATATCAAGTGGGTCTCCAAAAGCAAGGTCGCGCCGGCAGCTGTCGACTGGCAGATCGACAGCTGCCAGAAGCAATGCTCCGTAGCATGCACCTTTATGCAGCTCTATGCATATTTATGCAGCGTTATGCCGCTCTACATGGCTTGATCATGTCCGCGTCAGCACCCTCACACGCTTTTACCTCCATGCCAAGAAGCATCACCTGCCTGCCATGGGTTAAAGGCAGCGATCGGCTATCAATCTAGCCGTCACATCCACTCATGCACGTCCGCTCTACCTTGCCAACCTGGGCAGCTTGTCGGGTCTCCACGGGCTCGACCAAGGCCTGACCCCCGTGTCACACTAGGGTGGGCTGTGACGTGACAAGAGAGGCTGCCCACGGTGTAGAGAAGCACCATAGTAGGACCAATAGAAGGGCTATCAAGGCTAGGCGAGAAGCTGTTTGCTCCCGTCGCATCAGCTCTACTACAGAGAGCTGACAGGAAGGACGTACTATGTCTGTATCGGCCTTGGGCTAGACCCAGCTTAGAGCTTGCTTGTTTGCTATCCTGCCTGCAGCAATGAGATCTGCGCATCGAGCCCTGTCTCCTCTCTTCTCCTTGCTCTTCCCCCTCTATTTCCCTTGATGTTTAACCATTCGTCATCCATAATACAGACCCGCTACTCGTCCTGCCGCGAGTACAATCGTAGGCCAGCTTGCGATGGTGCGCACAAAAATGCAAATGCAAATGCAAATGCACCTGTGCATACAGACACAGACACAGATGCATACACATGCAGCACAGCAACGTTCACATGCATAGTCCATGGATTCCATGTATCGCCCGTTGATCATCCACCCACCCATCCAGCCCTTTCGTCTCACTACAGCTCGACAGCCCTTGGCCTGCTGGCTCCCAGTGAGCACCCTCTTTAGCTTTTATCCTGCAGCATTGAGCATAAACAGCATTCACTCCTTGTGCAGCTCATCCATCCCAGGAGGCTTCGATAGTATAGTCAAGCGTACAGAGAAGGCGGGCACTTTTGGCAGAAGAACTTGGGCGTTGTTGGGTTTCTATTTCCATATCCATATCTACATCCAGATCCACATCTACTCGCCTTCTTTATCTTTATCCCTCTGTTCTTTTTGCTGCCTTCTGTCCGTCTTTTTTTTTTCCTTCTCTCTTCTCTTCTCTCCATCTTCATCGTCTTTCATCGTCTTCCCCTTTGTCCCTATGCACAGACTCCGACATATTGACTTTGCCTCTTGAAAGATGCACCTTGTCCTAGCACCGCTACCATGCCTGACAAGAAGGACAAGAAGGGTCTGCGAAAATTTATGAGCAAGCTAAGCGGCTACCGTCCGCACAGGCATCCTGACAACACTCAGGCCCAGGCCCAGGCCCAAGTCCAGGCCCAGACGCAGGCCCCCGACAATGGCCTCCAATATGCGGACCCTAGCCGCCAATTTACTGGCGCTGACAGCCTTTATCAATGGCCGTCGCATATCCATTCATCCACCACCTCCGAATTCTCGCCACTCCCTCAACACACATCCTACCAACCAGAGCCCAGTCTAGATCCTGGGATGGTCGGCAGCCTTGATACGAGCTACACCACCTCCGCATTCAACCACGGCCCTAGTCAACATCGCCGCCACCGTTCCAGCCATACGGTTTCACCCCTCTCGTCGGATAGAAGCAGCCATCGCCACCTCAGCTACCAATCCGCCCATGCCAACGCTAGTTCTACGCATCGCCCAAGTCATGAGAGCGGAAGCAATAGCAGCGCACAAGCCTGGGGACAGGATCGCATGCCCGATATTCACCAGCTGTGTAAAATGTGCGTCTCCAGCAGCCATAACAAAACATCTACTGCTATTCTCCGTATCCTTCGAGAAGCCAGGAGCGCAGAATGGAATACAACACTGCAAACATGTGCTTTGGCCACTGCACAGAGCGACAATATCGCTCTCATGCAAGAGCTCTGTGAGCTTGGCGCGAGCATCGGGCCGGAAATTCGTGGTGAAAATCACGAAACGGTTTTGCACATAGCTGCAAAAAAGGGACAGCTTCTCATGGTCGAATGGCTGATTGAACACGGGGCTGCCCTAGGAGCGAGGGACTATGGGGGGTTGACCGCTGATCAGACAGCTAGTAATCATGGGCAACGAAGGTGTGCTGTCATCATTGCAGACGCAAGAGGCATGCCTTATGAACCGTGTATGTTACCTTCAACACTCTTGCCAGTCGGCTTCAACCTTTTATACGTATTTCAAAACTAATCAGCGTGTTGAATTGCAGCAGCGCAGTGGTCGCACTACCAGCCCCAGTATACTCACACGCTGTCCCATCATCCGCCACGCTGAAAGTAGCATAAAGATACGGGTTTTATCCTGGGCAAAGAATAATGCAACTCGGCTTGCTCGTACGATCCGGACATGGTTGCATTCTCCTACTTTTCCCCATCTCGGCCCCCTTCGAAATATCAGCGAGATGACAAAGGTTACTTGAATGCTCCCTATTTTTACTCCCAAGCCGTCTTCCGCCAGACATTGACTTTCCCCTCTTGTCCCCGTCAGCTTACTCGAATGCACCAGTAAAAACTTTTTTCCGTGTCTAGCACGCCTCTGTTATCGAGCCTGCGCCCTATGGGTTGAGCTTTAGCTGCCCAGTCTTGCACTGCACAATCACAACGAACTGATACCGAACCACAGCGCAACTTCAGTCATACGTGGTATGGTCAGTTGACGACAAACAAGATATTTTCCCACACAGATACACACCTGCGCACATCAGCCTGTTTTCATCCCATCCCTCCCTCCCTCCCTCCCCTTTCTCATTGTCTCTTTGTTATAAGTGCGCAGACACGCGCCCATATTAGCAGGGCGTAACCTCATCATCTGCTTTTTTCCTTGCCATTGTCCTTGCTTGATACCTCAGTTTTTCTTTTTGCCCTTGTTGCTCTTCTTACTTCTTTCTTTCTGCTTCTCGTTTCCGCATATCTATAGATGCTATAGACATACATATAGGACAATTTAGCCGCATATATTGCTTTTGCAATACTCCCCTACACCCATTCCCACTCTCACGACTCTTTGTCCGTCATCATGACACACAGTCGCATTTCTCTCAGCCCGATGTTGCAACCCTTATCTCTAACCCATGATTGCAACATGAAGCGACTAGGCCAGTGGGTCAACAATCTAGCCAACCCCAGATATGCGTTAGGGTTTATAGATCATACCCCACAATATTCTCTTTCCGGCGCCGGAGAATGGAGCAACTTACTTACGGCTAGGATCCATGACTCTACTCAATTTTTACTCTCTTTTTTTTTCCCTCCCGCTTTTATCAAGAGAAACATAGCCTCAGCCAGAATTTGCACCTTGGGTCTCTCTCTTTGTTGAGGAAGGGATCGTCGTCTAATTTTGTCTCGGTTTCTTTGTCACGTCTTCTTGCTGTGGCTCTTTTCCCTCTAGCGTTTTCTTTTTTCCTACTACTAACCTTTGCTTCCGTTTGACTCCCTACCCCCTCCATTATGGCTTCCCGCCGACTGCTGGCCCCCATGGCCCAGCTTGCCTCGGCTGTCCCCGTTGCCGTTCCGTCTATGCCTGCCATGCGCTCCTCTGCCGCCGCCGCCGTCACCCGCCGCTGGCAGTCAAGCTCGACCTCGGCAATTGCCTACAAGGCCCTGCGCCGCCGCAGCGCCCCGCTGCCCCTCGCTGACCCCCCGTCTTGGACCCCTGAGGCCGCCGTGTCCAACATCCTCTACGAGATGCCCTCGCCCACCTCAGCGCCGTCTAAGCGTCATATCCTAAACTGTCTTGTGCAGAACGAGCCCGGTGTATTGTCACGTGTTTCTGGCATTCTGGCTGCTCGTGGCTTCAACATTGACTCGCTGGTCGTCTGCAGCACAGAGGTCGAGGACCTGTCCCGAATGACCATTGTGCTAACGGGCCAGGATGGCGTTGTCGAGCAGGCCCGTCGTCAGCTTGAGGATTTGGTCCCCGTCTGGGCCGTGCTGGACTACACCAATGCGCCTTTGATCCAGCGCGAGCTGCTTCTGGCCAAGATCAACACCCTGGGTCCCGAGTTCTTTGAGGAACTGCTGGCCCACCATCGCGAGTTGGTGGCCACAGATGGAGATGAAGCGCCTTCCCTGGAGCAGATTTCCAAGGACTTCCACCCTAGCAAGCTGGCTCCTAGTGAGGCGCTTCGCCAAAAGCATCGCCATCTGCGGGATATTACGTACATGGCCCATCAATTTGGTGGTAAGGTGCTAGATATTAGCACTAATAGCTGCATTGTCGAGATGTGAGTAATGTCATTCTTTTGTTTCTTTTGTTCTAAACGGGTTTGGAGCTTGTTTATAGGCAGTTTGGTGCTGCCAAACTTAGTGGGCCTTTTTCTTTTTGCTGACTGTCTCACTCCATCGCTATAGCTCCGCCAAGGACTCACGTATCGATACCTTCCTCAAGCTGATTGCCCCCTTTGGCATTCTCGAATCAGCCCGTACTGGCATGACTGTCCTGACTCGTTCGCCTCTGTACGAGTCTGAGAACGAAAACATGGTCAAGGAGGCTGACGAGGTTGTTGATATCAGCCAGCTGCCCCCTGGTTAAAGAGGTTGGTTGTTTGCTGTAAAGATATGAGTCGAAAGCTGTTGTGGCTTTTGAGTTTCCTTTCTTTTGTTGCTTCCTTTATTGTGAATGAATAGCCCTTTACTACCTGCTTTTTACGTTGACATATCAGAGACCTTCATTTTACATACACACATATACACTCGCCTAAGCCACAGGGCTGACTGGGAAATGTTGGTGACTAACTTTAGAGAGAAAGGAGGCCAGAGAAATTAACTTAAGAAAGGAGACAGATTAACAGAATGTGTTCTTTGCCGATGTGCGTGTGTGTGTGTGTCTGGCCGGCTCTGTCAAGATGATGTTCAGAGGAATGTAAGGACAAGGGATGTTTGCTGTAGAACCACAGGAAAAAAACAAGATAAAAGGTGCACCGTCAAATGCAACAAGCGCCGTCCAGGTTGTTGGACAGTAAAGATCTGTTATTTTATATTATTGTATTTTTCTTTTTGTTTTTTTTTTCAAGTCTACTGCCGTAAAACAAGCGTAGCCCCTTAAATCTTACCCTTGTTCACGACGAAGCCCTCTAGAGCAGCTATTGTGTTCCTGAGTCAGTACAAAGTGTATTGTAGACGCATCTAAGCAATTCAACTTACAAACAGCAGCCCAGAGGCGGTTTTCGGCTTCGGGGAATACTAGCGAACGGTCGCTGTAGAAAACCTCGTCGTGCACTTCCTCCTGATGGCGAGGCAGGCAGTGCATGAACTTCCAGCCCTCGTTGGCGCCTCCACGCTTGGCCATTTCGTTGGTGATCTGGAAGCCGGCGAAAGCCTTGAGGCGGCGCTGAGCCTCGGCTTCCTGGCCCATGGACACCCAGGTGTCAGTGACCAAGACGTCAGCGCCCTTGACAGCTTCTTCAGGCACGTTTGTCTCTATGAGCTTGCCAGGCGAGGCAACACCCTTTCCAGCGGCGAGGATGAGCTGCTTCATGGTCTCCGGAATGGTGAAGCCGGCGGGCGAGGCCACAGCGATATCCACGCCCATTTTAACGCACCCAATGGCTAGATCAAACAGGACATTGTTGGAGTCGCCAATCCATGCCACCTTGAGGCCCTGTAGGCCAAGACCCGAGGCAGCGCCAGGAGCAAAAGTTTCGTGCAGGGTCAAGAAGTCGGCAATGGTCTGCAGCGGGTGGAAGTCATCCGACAGAGCGTTGATGACAGGAACGGAGGAGTCCTTGGCTAGGCCAGTAACGTCGGAGTGCGGGCCGACGCGGGCAACCATGCAGGAAGTCATAGATGATATGACTTTTGAGGTGTCGTAAAGGGACTCGTTAACCTACAAGGGGGTGTTAGTCACATCAGAGGTGGTGGGGGACGTAGGCACGAGCCAGTAGCAACACAATAGGGGCCCATTAGTAACACTCACGCCTAGCTGAATGTCATCTTTGCCTAGGAACATCGCATGGCCGCCTAGCATAGCTACAGCAGCCTCGGTAGACACACGTGTGCGTGTACTGCGCTTGCTAAACATCATTGCCACAGCCTTGCCTGCCATTGAGCCAGCCAATTGGGCGGGGATTTGGCCGCCCTTGACGGCGGTCTTGTGGGCAGCGGCATTGCGAACCAAGGTGGTGAACTCGGGGGGTGTCAAGTCCGCAATGGTCATGAGATGGCGCGGTGCGGACGGGGCAGCAGAAGCGGAAAAGGCTCGCTTTTGCAAACCGCTAATGGCGGCCTGGGCTGCCTTGGTGGTGTGGCTCTTCATGTTGGAGATAGGCGAGCTTGGGGGAAGGTAGTGAAAAGTTTTTAGAGTGCAAGATGATTTTAGGCCGTGGTTAAGAGCAGACAGAACGACGGACGGGCGCTTTGATTTAGGGCGGCAACACTGTAGTCATAAAGTCGTTAAGCGGAGCAGACCAGCAACAAAGGATTTGTTTGACGTGGGTTGTAGGTCAAAGTTTGGTTTAGGCCCAAGTGCAGTAGGCTAGTGAGACAATGGCTCTTAGACGCCGTTTAGGCATTGTAGGAGTCAGCGATGAAGGGCTGCAGAAAGTCGCTTAATTAATGTACTCACATTCAAGCTGCTAGTCGGCCAAGGGCAGCGGATGAGTCAACCAGACGTCCATTCGATGATTGTTTTGTTCTCTTAGTATCTAGTATTCCGTTCCAGCATCGTACCTTGCACAGTTCCAGTACACAGTCCATATTGATATTTAGCACTGTTAGAGCTCATTGTCGAGTCAGCCTTATCTTATCAGCAAGAGGCGGCAAAAGCCTCGCGCGGCGTCTCTGTGCTGTCTGTGTCTTGCTCATATCTTCATTCTTGGTGTGTGGTATGTGGTTAGGCTGAAACAACGTCCGTGTCGAATGCCTTAAACCAGGTTTTTTTTTTCCATATTTCATTCAGGTCTTTCTTTCTTGGCTCGACCCTTTTCGCTCTTTTCTTCACTCTTTTTCTTTTATTTCCAATACCCAATTTATTGCTTCATTACTCGCTCCACCACACCATGACATCGCCGCCATCACCGACTGGCTCGGCCCTGGGTCAAGACCCAAGCCCTTCCAAGACCCCCAGTCCAAACCCCATTTTCGACGACGACGACCACATACCTTCCGACGAAGTATCGCCGCTTCTTGGTGCCACAATTCCGCGCCGCTATGATGGCGTCGCAAGCAGTTCTCAGGAGCCATCGGACGATACCAACGACAGCAGCAAGCTTGCATCAACAAAAGCCTCACGTAAATCGCTCGCCTCCACCATTGCTATCGCTCTACTGGGCTTGGTCTCTCTGCTGGCCATTGTTGGTGTTTTCGTTCTCCCACACAACGTCGAGTCCTACGTCAAACAGGCCGCTGTCCTGGAGCCGACAAACCTCGCGATCGAGTCGGTGACGTCAGATGGCATTCGTGCCCGCATCGGTGCTACTTTTCAGCTTGACTCCCGCCGTGTTACTGAAGATACACCACGCAAAGTCGGCACTTTCGCCACTTGGGCCGTGCGCAAGCTTGCAACTGCAGAGACTCGTCTTCATCTGTACTACGCCGATAGCACTAACACAGACTTGAATAACAAGCTTCTGGGCTCTCTCGTGGTGCCCCCTCTGGCCATCAACCTAGTCGACGGCCGGGTCACCCATCTAGACTTTATCACAGATATCGTACCCGGCGATGCTGAGGTTTTCCGCAGCCTCGCTAACCAGTGGCTGCATGGCCAGCTGGGGGCTATCAAGGTGATAGGCAAGGCTAATGTCACGGTCAAGACGGGAGCTATCCCGCTAGGCACACACGCTGTGGCCGAGTCTTTATCGATTGAAGGTCAATCTCTCTACCACTCCTTTGCCTCGGCGTACTTTGGCGAGAAGCGTCTTATCTAGCGCTGACATAAATGCAACAATCACAATCCCATACACTGTTTGTTGTTCCTGTGCCAACCCTGGACTAGTGATGCGTGCGCCGTTTTACTCCAGTCCTGCCTTTTTCCTGCTGTTCCTGTGCTAATACGTTCTATGTCTGTTTCTCCTGCCGTAGCCGGTGATATACCTGCGATCCCCAAATACACCATATCCCGCCTGGAGTTCCGCGATGTCGGCAATTCTGCTGTAGGCGCCGATGTAGCTGTAACGGCTTACAACCGACACCCAATCCAAGCAAGCATTCCATCGCTTGCATTTGACGTGTTGATTCCCGACTGCAACCCGCTTGATCCATATCTCGTAGTGTCCCGGGCTACCACCGACCAAGTTCTCGTGTCTCCGTCTTCTAATGTGACGGCCAGCGCACACGCCGTTATACACCAATTGCCCAAGTCCATCATGCGTGTATGCCCAAAGTCGACAAGCTCGCCCCTGGACGAGTTCTTGCACCACTACATGAATGGCCACGACGCCACCGTATTCATTCGTGGAAGCCGAACCCCGGCCAAAGGGACGCCAGCCTGGATCGGCGCCTTGTTGTCGGACCTTATGGTACCCGTCCCATTTCCTAGCCACTCGTTTGATGATGTTATCAAAGATTTTTCCCTCACCGACGTCGACTTTACACTTCCCGATCTCTTTGCCGAGCCCGGCAGCCCTGAGGCGGACCCCAAGGTTTCGGGCACCATTCATGTTGTGGCAGCACTTCCTAAGCAGCTAAACTTCGACATCAACGTGACGAATATCCGCGCCTCAGCAAATGTGTCCTATCAATCGCACAAGTTTGGCGAGTTACATCTAAAGAAGTGGCATGCCGCCAACTCAACTAAAGTCCATGATGACGTCACAGGCGAAAGCGACCTTGAGATCTATTCGCGCATAAAGAGCGCGCCTCTCACTATCACTGACTCAGACGTCTTCTCCGAGGTAATCCAGGAGGTTCTCTTCGGCAACGGTGACATCATTCTCGATGCAGATGCTACTGTTGACGTCAAAGTCACCACTGCTCTTGGTGAAGTGATTATACGAGATGTGCCTGCTTCTGGCCAGATTCCAGTAAAAAGTTCGTCTTTTTTCTCCCCGAACTAGGTTTCTCTTTTTTCTTTCTTATTTTTCTTTATCTTGGTTGTCTCTATTGTTTCTTTGTATTGTCCGTCCTCCTGTGGTGTCCTTGTCTATGTCTAGCTGCTCTTTGGCTAACGGCTTCCTTCTAGACCTCCCTGGCGACTCCCTCGGCAAAAGCCTGGAGCCTCAAATAAGCGAGTTGCGTATCATCGAGTCATCATCTGCAGCTATAACGCTTTCCGCCGTTGTAAACATCACTAATCCTGCGCCTTATTCTGCTTCAATCCCCTATATCAATATCCATTTGCTCAAAAACGGCTCTGTTCTTGGAAATACCACTCTACGCAATGTCAATATCACCAGGGGCCGCAATTTGAACATTCCTGTGTCTGCAATTTGGGCTCCCGAAGATGCAGGGCTAGATGCTCGCAAAACTGGCGTGGATCTTATTTCTGGTTATCTCTCCTCCTATAACACCACCATAACCGCGAAGCTTCATCCTAAAAGCATCCCCGCCTGTCCTATAATTGGGCAGTCGTTATCCAACATCAGCATCAACGCCACAGTTCCAAGACTCTCCGCACCGCGTGATGGCCACAGCCCAGATGACGGCAGTAAAACGGGACGCGGCAAGGGCGAATTTATTCGTGATGCTACTTTCCACCTGTTTACCTCGACTGCCACCTTTACCCTTGTCTCGCCGCTGCAGTATGACACTATTACACTGCGTAGCGTGAATGCCACAGCTTTCTGGAACCACACCGAACCCGTCGGTGAAATTAACTATGGTTATTCGTTTGACGCCCCGCCCGGCGCATCGACAACGCCACGACTGCCGGTTGATTGGAGCGTTGGCTCCGTAGGGTACAACGAGTTGCTAGGTGCCATGGGGGGTAAGCTAAAGCTAGATGCACGGGCCAATGTCATTGTGGCCATTGGAGCATACGAGGAGACGCTCTGGTATGTTGGTAGAGGCATTGGAGCGACTGTCAGGCTGTAGGGGTAGGGGTAGTAGAAGAGCTGTGGTTTGACTGTATTCAGACGGTGCATTTCGTTCCTCGGCGCTCATTATTGCCATAAGGCTTGACCTTATTTTGTAAGTATTGTTTCTGTTTTAGTGTTTTCTTTCATCTGCATATCCACCCGTACGTACGACATTGTCATCTCTCAAATTGCACTCTATATATACATATTTTTTCCCGCAACCTTTATCACGCGCAGCTTTCTGAATGATCTTTCTAGACTTCGTGAACCATGATGTAATTACCAGCAATTAGTGAATTAAACTTGCCATATATGTCACCGCCTAAGCCATATTCTCCATGTGCTACAAAATTCATATGATACTACCTATACCTACCCACCTCACCTCTATGCCAGTCTCACGCCTGCTTCCTTGCGCTTCTTTAGCTGCTGAGCCGTCACCGAACTCATGCCTACATTCTGACTCGCGTCTAGCATGGACTGCGCCTCGCGCCTCTTCTCCTCCTCAATCTTCTTCAACTTCAGCTCCGTCTTGCCCTTTCCTGAGCCCTTGCCGTGGAAGGCATGACTCAACTGCTTAAAAGCCCCTTTAGTATCAAGACGTCGGCCGTCGTCGTCAACGTATTTGATCTCAAACGTCGGCACAAAGTTCTCTGAGAACAACTCCGCCATCTTGCGCGACTGCTGCGTCTCGCGCTGCGCATTTTGCTGTCGTGCATATTCTTCGCGTTCACGCGCGCTCATCCGGTCAAGACGGCCGCTATTGCGGTCACGTTCACGCTGCAGGCGTGCAGTTTCCTCCATCTCAACCTCCATTTGCCGCTTCTTTGCAAGAAACTCTTGCTTTTTGCGGAAGGCTTCATGTGTTTCGCCGCTGTTTGTCTCTTTTAGGATTCCGCGCTCACGTAACAGAGAAAGTGCTGAGCCCATGCTATGCGCCACGGTCTTTTCTTCCATGAGTTTCCCATCCTCGTCGTCGTCGTTGTCGTCGCCGTCGTTATTGCTATCGCCGCCTGGCATCTCCTGTGGGTATTCACCATATGTCTCAAGGGGTTCGGCCTCGCCCATTTGTTGATCGCCGTCCTTGTCCTGTGAAGAAGCCGCGATGGCCGACTTTGGCTTGGGCTTGGGCGCTTTGGCTTTTCGCGTTTCTTCATGCTGTAGAGCACCGAGTCCTGATACGAATTCAGACACCTCCCCAATGACTAATCCAGCAGAATCTTCTGGTGTTGGGTCTTCTTCAGTCGCCTCCGTTTTAAGCTGTTTGGCAAGGTCCTCTGGCTTCATCTTTTTGCGCTTTTTTAGCGCTTCGCGTCGTTGTTTTGAAAGGGCAGCCTGCAAATCATCGTCGTCACCCAGGTCAACATTGCCTGATTTTCGCTTCTTTGAAGGAACTAGGTCGATTTCCATTTCCTCCGTGACAGCGTCCGCTGCTGGGAACAAGTCGTTTTCGTCGTCAGCTTGTTTCCTTCGCGTCGACTTCGACTTTTTGCCCTTCTTGGGCTTCTTGACTTTAACTTCCGAGATGTCGAGATAGTCGGAGGATGGTTGGCCGGTGCCATCTAAGGTGACGAGTCCGTTAGTTGGTGGGATGGCTACGCTATGAGCAACATGCGCAGAAGTTACTAGTCAACTTACCAATCATGTCGACATCAATTCCTTTGGGTTTTGCCTTGGCCGCTTCGCCTTCCAACATGTTTCCCAAAGCCGCCACAGCTCCATTAGTATCTAGGGTGAACTTGGTGAGCTTCTTTCCGTATATTTCTTCGTCGTATTTGGAAAGAAGGCCTGAGTTGTCGTCGTCTAAGGGATTGTAGTCTGGACGTTTTATCTTCAAGTCGAGCCGTTCCTTGAGTTTTTCCTGGTCTCGGATATCCACGTTCTCCAATTCGTCGCCCTCTTCCTCTAGTTGGTCGATTGATGCATCTTTAAGCGTTAGAATCTGTTCGTCGCCGTCGCCAAACTTGTCAACTTCGTGGGCGACTTTAAGGCCTGCCAAATCCTTGGATGTGTACTGGATTGCAGCCGCCGCACGCGCCTCAGCCTCAGCTAGCTCCTCTTCCATCTTGCGCGCCTTGTCGATCTTCTTTTGGCGCTTCTTCTGGCCCATCAACCACGACTTGGCGTCCACGTCTGCTTCCGCTGCATCGCCCAGAATGCTGCCCTTGAGCAGAGCATTGCGCTGCTCTTTTTCGCGCTGCTTCTTGATAGTAGCCATGCGCTCAGCGCGCTTGCGCTTTTCCGCTTCTGCGGCCTGGATTTGGCGGTAGTTGTCATATGAGGCCGCCTGACGGGTTTCTATTGTGCTGGCAACCTCGCCATCATCGTCGTCGGCATCCCTGTCGTTTCGGTCGTCGTTATCGGAATCGTTTGTATCAGCATTTGCCGTTGAAGAAACTGAGCCGGCCACGGGCAGCGGCTTCATGCCCATTGAGGCACGCAGTTTGTTCTGCTCTTCGATCATGGAGGCATCCATGTTGGATATGAGGCGTTGTTGGTAGTTTGTTGGCGTGTATACAGAATGCGACAAGCTTGTGATATGGACCTGGTCTAGAAATGCAAGCAGCAAGGCTGCACACAGGATCTGCCCTACACCTCAGCCTTGTGTGACATAAGACTAGTGTCTAGGGTTGCCCATTAGGGTTACGGCCATCAACCAGGCTCCAAGAACATTTATAAATTCATAGCTCATGCAACTAATAACTAAAACTAATAACTAATTTAAAGCTGTGGGCTGGCTCTTTCTTCTTATCCATTCCACTCTCTATATCCTTTATATTAAACAAAAATCTTGCATTGGCCCAGCAACCGGCCAGCAAAATTTCTCAGTTCAAGATGCAAAAAAAAATCAAAGGTTGGCGCGCTCCAGCCCCACCAACCCCTAGCGCGCTGAGTGGTCAATTTTGGGACCCACTTATCCTCCAGATTTTAGTATATAACAGCCACTCATCTCTCTCTTCCTCTTGATTTACTTTCTCCTCTTTCACTACCAAGGACCTGTGCCCTGCGATCCCCTGGCTGCAATTTGCGGCTTCAGGGTTGAACGCAGACGGCAGCTCGATCGTTCTATGGAGCCACACATACTTCGGTGGTGTTATCCGATCGACAGTTCCCATATCAAGTCAGCTAGATTGGCCATACCCGGGTTCTTCGCTTGTACCTTGCACATGCTCGCTCTTCACACGGGCTGAGCGGTGTGAGGGAGACGGCTCGGGGAGACCAATCTTGTGCTGTTGCCGCTATATTCCACCCCTTTTTTCTGAGGTCATTGATCAGTGAAGTTGAGGATACCCATAGTTGGCTACATTTCAGCTCGTTCCAACCTGAATTTGCAGAACGATTAGGATTAGCAGGGGAAGCAGTAAGCAGTGTTCTGGAAGACGAACAACCGAAGCGCAACACCAGCTCGGCTGGTATCTTGGTGGCTAACACCTGGTGTCAAACTACTCCATGTGCATGTCTTTGCTCAGTAATCCTTGTACTACTACCTTGATTTCTGTCGGTTGGCTAACCCTGTCATAGTCTACAAGCATTCATGTTTATTTCACATCACTTGAAGTCTGAAAAATTATGGTCGTCATTCATGTACCCATTATTCACCTGTCTGCATCAGTTTCTCTTCAAGCCATGTTCCAAAGGCCCAGGCCATTATCGATGCACCAGTGCTACCGTTTAGGAACTGTTGACACTGTAGCCGCTGTTCCAGGTAGCACTAACAGTGATCGTGTTCGCTTCGCTGCCGGCAGTGAGGACCTTGTTGTCACCACTCTCCCATGTTATAGCACCATCTGAACCAACGCGGATGAACTTGAACTCCAGACCAGTGCCCCTGGCAATCGATGTTGTCAGTGACCACAGGGGGTTGCTGTCAGTGTAGGCATCAGCCGACAACAGCACTCCAGAGGCAGGGTCCCACGCGCCAAAGTCGGTTGTGTTGCCAACAACCTTGATGTTCTCGCCAAAGTAGGTGACGGCAAGCTCGTTAAAGATCAGCTTGGCGTCATTGGAGCCGTCGTCAGGCTCACCGGAGTTACCATTACCAGCACCGGAAGAGGCACAGTTTGAAGCGGCAACGTAGGTGCCAGTGACGGTGGTCGGGGTGCAGGTGGTCGGCACTGAGACGGAAGCAGCACCGATCCAGCCGGGAGGGACGGTGCCAGCGCGGCGCTCAGTGGCAGATAGGAAGGCAGCGTAAGACCAAGTCAAGTCATGGGCAGAAAGGGGGGTACCGTTGGACTTGTCAAACTGCTCCGCAAGGGAACCATCGGAGGGCGTGTAGGTCTTGACAATTTCAACGAAACCATCAGCGTAGTTGGTGACTGCAGTGATAATGGACTGGAAAGTGCTCGAGTCGGAAGCATAGGTTCCCGCCGTCAGCGACGGCAGCAGATCGGTGAAGAACGGCAGCGATGTAGAAGTGACGGTAATAGACCCAGCAGCCTTCCAGGCGATGACCGAGTCGTAGAGCTGCTCAGCCACAGCCAAAGTGCACAGGTACCAGGGGTTGCCGTTGTAGTAGACATCCTCAGCGTAACGACCAATAGCGATAGCGGTACCAGCAGCTTTGCCCGAGTTGATGCTGTACACAGTGCGGAAAGAGTCGATCAGCTTCTTGGTGGTGATTAGCTGCTTCGGCGCACAAGGCTGGAAGGTAGAGTCATCGCAGCCCACAGCGGGGTCAAATAAGTGAATAGAAAGCAGGGCGCTGTTGGCATCCAGGCCAGTGCGGCCAACGTTGGTCTGCACATTGGAGACGATGTGTCCCTTGCTGCTAGACCAGAAGGTCTGCAGGTAGCACAGGATCTGAGGTGACACGGCGTCATATCCAGTATGGGCCTTGCCCAGCCTGGCGGCCAAGGCCGAGCCCTCAGCAAGAGCTAAGCAAGGGTTAGTGACTGTCTAGCAACAAGCACATTGCATCGCATCCATGGCTGATTGTACGTACCTCTGTATTGGGCGCCGACAGTGAAGAAGGAAGATCCCTGGACCTCCTCCCACAAATCAAAGCCCGTGTTGTTCCAGTACTGGGCTACATAGTTGAGATCGTTCTGGATCACCTGCCACAGCTTACAGTCTGTGGAAATTTCGTTGTCTAGCAGATAGTTGTAGTAGCCAATCAGAGCCGTAGCACGTAGAGCCGGGCCGTCGCGCTGGGGGCGGCCCCAGGCGCCCGTGAACTGCGTCATATCAACGTTGAACTTGGGCTCAGCAAGACCAGTGCCTAGGGCAAGAGTGCCCGAAGGGTTGCTGACCGTCTGTAGATGGGCCTGGGAGGTCACATAGTTCTCAATCTCGGGCAGAAGCAGCTCAGTGTTGGTGTTGACGTTGTCAATGAGCTCCTTGAGAACCAGGCCAGCATCACGAGTCCAGGTGTACCAGTCTAGTAGATATGAGGGTTAGAAGCAATGCTAAACCAGAACAAGGAGCAAGCAAGGCAGCACAACAGTCTGGCCATTGCAACTTACAGTCAGGGTCCGATTTCGAAGGTGAGGCCACAACGATTCCAGGGCTGGCTCCCGAAGCAGCACATCCCGATGATCCAATATTGCATAGCAGCTTGGTCAGGGCAATGGGCCGCTGGGTGGTCACAAAGGAATCGATGTCAGCACGCTTCCAGGACACAGGGTTAGCTACAGCGCCAGTAGCGGCCATCAGCCAGGCGGTGGCTGCAACAGCCGTCTTAGAAAAAACCATTGTAGATGATAGTGGATAGAGCAGAGAATCCTGAAGGCTAGAGAAAGAAGCAAGAGCAGAGGAAGAGTCCGGTTGACTAAGGGTCTCGGAAGAGAAGAAGAAGTCGTAGCCACTGTGGGTGAAGAAGAGATACCAGATGAGCAAGAAACCGAGTGAGACGATAGCCCTAGTTATAGTTTTCCGGGACTGTGTTAGCAAGCAGATATCTTGGGGACTCGGCGACCATGGAAAGCAGGCTGCGAGAAGGTTTAGCATAGACTCGATGCCATAGTGACCTTCCGGAGTGGAGATTTCTCGTAAGGGAGCCGAAGATACAAGGTCAAGCCAGTTCGCCTGGAAAGGGCCGACTAGACACGGGGGAGGGGAGGGGGGGGATGGTCAATGGCGGGGAAAGGGGGGGGGGGGGGGGGATGGAGGGCATCAGCGAGAAAGAGAGAAAGACAAGCAGAAGACTGAAGAGAGGATTTTACAGAAACAGAGCGGCAGGATCACAGCAATCAGAATGAAACCAAGCAATATCCCCTCCTAGTCTGGCCGATATGATCCAAAGACAGAGACAAGCAGGGACAGGGGCACAGGCACAGGCATGGGCAGATTGGCTAGGAGACAGGAAAGGAACAAGCACTAGGCCCGAGTCGCCCATCGCAGTCTAACAGGCCAGAGGCGACAGGCCAGAGCCCAGAGCCCAGACCATCCATTCTCTAAGTCCTGAGCCTAGCTTCCCCGGACTTTTCCCCAGACTTGACCGTCAACTGCCACAGACAGGGCAGTTAAAGCCAAGTAGGATGACAGCTTATAGCCTAAATTTCCGTCTCTGGTCCTCCACATCCTGCTCCTTCTTTCTCTTTCAAACGGACCGATACCAGATATTTATCCAGAGGTATGCTTCTCAACTTGAGCTTAATGGCACCGAGGGGGAGGGGGCGGAGGAAAAAGGACGGGAAGCGTTACATTGAGAGCCCTGAAGTGTGGGGGGCGCTTCTGTTGCACCGGGGGCCGGGATCGTTGTCCTGAGCGTTGGCAGAGCCTTTGGGAGAGGCTTTGGCGGTGCCCGTCATAGAGATAGAGCTGTCACGAGACAAGGGCGACGACATAGTTTCTGCTAGCTTGTTTGTCTGTCGCCAATAAAGAAAAGAATAAGATGATGAAAAGGAAGATAAAAGAAATCAACCACACACGACAAACATATGTATGGAAGTGTTAGGAGAGAAGAGGGACGTCATGCAGCAATAGCAGCAGTAGAACAAACAACAACATACAGCTGTACTGTACTTGTCCACGGGCCATTAAGGCGTAACGAAAAAGGCAATTGCCGGCTTTACAAGGGCCTCGACTCCCAATAGTAGCTCGCAGAAGGTCCGAGCAGGATAAAGTAAGAATGCGGTTACATAAAAGAAAGAGATAAAGAAGCAACTGCAACCACGAAAAGACAAAAAGAGAAATTACCAGCTTTTGTTTTTCTTTTCGGGCCTATATGGCCTTGCTCCAACGGCCATCGTGTCCGTTCTTTTTCTCATTCTTCCTCTTCCTGCTCGCCTGCATGTTGATTGTATCTCGAGCGCCTGGACTGGACGGCCATGAACATGAGGCTTCGTGCTTCAACGTGCAGAGCGCTGCAGGACAAGCCAGAGGGCTAGCCAAGCCCAGGCTGCCAAGACCATGTCATACCTGACGTCAAGGGAGCAAGAGGAGCAACTAAATTTGACCAACAATAAAAGTAGTTGCTCTGCTAGGGCAAATCGGTACATATACGGCAGTCTTCTTCCTACGCAAATGCCGGACAGCATAAAAAAAAGGAAAGAAAAGAAAAAGGCCCATGACTCGGCAAGCAGGCGCAGGCTGCATGCACGCAGTAACAGCAAGCAACAAACAACACAGGCTCCGTGTCAAGATAGACAGACTTGTGCACATGTACCACGTGCTGGCTGGTCGATGAACAGCTGTCTCAATCCAAACAAACGAGTTGATTTTCGCCCTGCTATTGCAGTGGCAGTGACTTCGGTCGTTTGCTCCTTCCCAGTGGCCAAGCCCCTCCCACTTTACTGGTAGTACCAAGAATTGGTACGTATATAGCACTAGTACTATTGACACACGAGCTTTCTTCAGCACTCCCCCAGTCTTCCCCCAGTCTTCCCCAGTCTTCCCCGTCTTCCCCAGTTATTCCCAAGCCTCTCCAAGCCAAACTTTCCCCAGAAACTATCATCCCTTCCCCCAAGATTTTCCCCAGCCCCTTGCCAGTTGAGTCCCTGCTAGAGAAGGAAAATGAGGAAGGAAGCAAGCCCCGGGGCAGAGGTGTCATTGACAGGGCAGCAGTTGCAGAACATGAGAGCAGGGGCGGTGAAGCTTGCCAGGCTGTAAGACACCCCCATCCCGTCTTTACTTCTATTAGGGCCGCTTCTTTCACATGCAGATGCGCCGATGTATCATTGGACTAGGCCATTTGGAGCTGGCGGCCGCTCGCTTTTCCTCCTACCCCTTTTCTAATGCCTCAGCGGCAATGGCCTATTATCACATGTTCAGAAATAGCTTATGCCAGGCCATACCTAGTAGTAAATCACGGATAAAGATCATCTGGACCGTTGCATTGCATGAGCGGAATTGGAGAACATCCAATTTGGCCTAGAAGCTCCCTAGCCTGAATTAGAGCTTTCTTT
Source organism: Ceratocystis lukuohia (assembly GCF_044167205.1). Classification (NCBI taxonomy): domain Eukaryota; kingdom Fungi; phylum Ascomycota; class Sordariomycetes; order Microascales; family Ceratocystidaceae; genus Ceratocystis; species Ceratocystis lukuohia. Next base: position 61,963 of record NW_027263525.1, read on the forward strand.
ATTTGCGCTTAAGTTTCTGACTAGCTTTTGCTGCATGGTCGGATTTAAGTGGATTACACCCTATACCCTACGCTATAAACCCTAGACACAGACCCTAACATAAACAATATCTTTTTTGTTCATCACATCGTCATCGATAGCACCAAACACACCACACCCCTCCTTCAACAAGGTCTTCTGCCCGTTCATCTTCGTTGTTTCTTTGCCCACACACCCCTAAGGCCGCATGGACACGGGTTTCACTGGCTTATTACCTCATTACTCCCATTTGCTAACCAAGTTTTGCTTTATTGCCGTTTGTGATACTTCTCTCTATTTCTCTTCCCTCCTTTGCTCCTCTCTAAAATGGCTGCAACTGCTGCCCCTCCTGTCCCTTCTCCTCCTGCTCAACACAAGCCCCTGTCAACGAGAAAGACCGAGATTTCGCCCTTGACGCCCTTCTCGCCAGACTTGTACGAGCGTGCATGGTGTTCAATTCCGCATCCCACCCTGCCGCTGCTAGCCACCGCCCATGCTAAGAGCGTTACCATCTTTTCTCTGTCCACTTTGACCAAGCACAGTGCCTTGAGCGGCGGCCACAGTCGGTCTATTCGGTCATTGTCATGGAAGCCCAATCTAGCGTCAGATGGCATGTGCTTGGCCACTGGCAGCTTTGACTCAACGGCTGGCCTGTGGCGCTGGGAGAACATTGAGGAGGATGAAGACGCTGCACTGGAGCGTGAAGTTACCCGCTCTAATGTGGCTACTAAACTGGGCAGCGCTGAGGACACTGACAGCAAGGAATGGGAATTTACACTGGTTCTTGAGGGCCATGACTCAGAGATCAAATCCGTGCAATTCTCACCGTCCGGCACCTACCTGGCTACCTGCAGTCGCGATAAGACTTTATGGATCTGGGAAGATATTGGTGCTAGCGAGGGTGATGACGAGTGGGAAACCGTGGCTGTCCTCAATGAGCACGAAGGCGATGTCAAAGCTGTTGCCTGGTGTCCTGATGTTCCCGGTCGTAGCGCTCGCAATACGTATGCCAGCGACGTTCTGGCCAGTGCTAGCTACGACAACACCGTGCGAATCTGGCGTGAAGACGGCGATGGCGAATGGGTCTGTGTCTCTGTACTCGAGGGCCACTCTGAAACTGTTTGGGGCATGGAATGGGAAGGGCGGCCACGCGATGGCGACCCATTCCCACGCTTACTTACCTTCTCAGCCGACCGCACTGCCCGCATCTGGGAGTTACAGGAAGACGGAGAAGACAACGAGACCAAGGACAAAAGTGGCTCAGAAAGTGGATTTGGCGGGGCTCTGGGAAGCATCCCGAATACTATGCGCCGAGCCCTTCACGAGACATGGAATTGTGTCGCCATCCTACCCTCTATTCATACACGAGAGATCTACGCTGCATCTTGGAGTGCCTTATCTGGCCGTATAGCAACAACGGGTGGCGATGGACGTGTGGTGGTTTACGCCGAAGAGGAAATTGCCTCTCCTGCACCTTCTGTCCCCGAAACCGAAGGCACCAGTGAAAATCCCGGCTCAGGCAACTGGAAGGTAGTTGCTTCTTATGAGCAGGCGCATGGTGCCTACGAGGTTAACCATTTAACATGGTGCCGCCGCTTCGACAAGGAGGCAGAAGCCCTAGCGGGCGTTCAGGAGATGCTGGTGACAACTGGCGACGATGGAGTTGTGCGTTCATGGGCAGTGTCTTTGAAAGACGTGTAGCGACCAGTTAAAAAAAGGTTATTACTAAGGTGTTAAAAATACAATAGGACAACATGTAAAACAACGCAGGGATACAAGTCAAAAGCCAATATTACACATAACACAAGTTAGTCACCTGTCATTATTCATGTCTTAGCCACTTTAGCTTGCATAATTCATTGATTTTGTACAGCCTTATTCATTATCACATTTATAGCATGTGGTAAGCAAAGGAGAAGAGAAAAGAGAGACGAGAGAAGACATGAGAAAAAAAGGAGAGAAGTCTAGAGAAAAAAAAAAGATATAACAACAACATGGCGAGTGACAAGGGGAGGAAAGAGAGTGAGGGACTAGGAATTGAGAGGAGATGGGATGACAGACGAGGCGAAAAGCGTCTGATAAGGGTATGTTATGTGTATGAGATGGGGAAAAGAAGCACAACACCAACACAAAAGATAAAAAAAAAGGAGAAAAAAAGCGAGAATTCTGCATTGCACCATCAAAGGGAGCAGAAGGGCTACAGATACTCATCTCATTCATGCATAAGCATGAATTCACTCGCCCTTGAGCTTATCCTGTGTAACACTAAACGCAGCCTCGAGCAGATCGTTCTCCTCCTTGATGTGCATCTTCTTCATACCAGTGGCAACAGAGGCACTGGGGTTGCGGCCGGCATACATGACGTGCTTGCGGTTGTGGTGTTCGGTCTCGTTAAGCAGAGTCTCAATACGCGGCTGGGTGAAGGTCCAGGCGCCAGCGTTCAGAGGTTCTTCCTGGGCCCAGACAATAGTCTTAGCGTTAGGGTAGGAGTCCAGGTTCTCCTTCAGCTGCTGCCAAGGGAAAGGGTGCAGCTGCTCAATACGCGTGATGGCAACGTTATCAATCTTGTTGTCAATGCGGTGTTTGTGAAGAGCAGCATAGACTTGACCAGAGCAGAGAATGACGCGGTCAATCTCCTCATTGGGCTTAAGGCTACCAGTCTTGTGCTCAGGGTCAGAAATGATCCACTGGAACTGCGAGTCACCGAGGAACTCGTCAATGTCGGAGCGCGCAAGGGGGTGGCGCAGAAGAGACTTGGAAAAGAAGATAACCAAAGCTGTCGGGATAGAAATGAATGGTCAGCAACTGCATTAACTCGCGAGGAAGGACATCTACTGAAACAGACAGACATGCAAAGATAAAGGGAGGGAAAGAAAAGAAACTTACGCTTGCGGAATTGACGGTTCATCTGGCGACGCATGATGTGGAATAGGTTAGAGGGGCTGGTCATCATGGCAATCTGGACATTGCAGTCCTGGTGCTGGCGAGCAAGCTTAGCCTCGGAGGGGAAGAAGCGAGGATCCTCTGAGCACAGCTGGAGGAAGCGCTCAAGGCGTCCCGAAGAATGCTCAGGACCCTGACCATCGTAGCCATGGGGCAGAGACATCACCAGGCCAGTACGCTGCATCCACTTGGCTTCACCAGAAGCAATGAATTGGTCAATAATGCACTGAGCGTTGTTGGCAAAGTCACCAAACTGGGCCTCCCACATGACGTAGGCATTGGGAGATGACAGAGAGTAGCCATACTCGAAGCCCAGGACACCAAACTCAGACAGAGACGAGTTAGACACGACAAACTTAGCCTGGTCATTGGAGATGTGCTGCAAGGGAGTGTAGACATCCTCAGTGGCTTGGTCGTGGAAGACAGCATGGCGCTGAGAGAAAGTACCACGCTCAACATCCTGACCAGAAACACGGACATGGTGGCCTTCGGCAACCAGGGTGCCAAAGGCTAGAGCTTCGGCAGTGGGCCAATCAATGTTGGTGCCCTCAAGAACCGACTTGGTACGGTTGGTGACAATACGCTTCAGGTTCTTGTGCATGGTAAAGCCCTCAGGAACACTGCCAATCTTGGTAGCGATGGACTCGAGCAGCTCGCGCTGGACGCCAGTAGGGCTATGGGGTAGGATCTCAGTGGCCAGCTCCTTGGGAGACTTGAAACCGTTCCAGGCAGAGGTGGTCCACTCCTTGGAGGTAGGAGTGTAGTCCTTGGACTTTTGGAAACTCTCCTCAAGAGTATCCCATACCCACTTCTTGTGCTCCTCAATGTCCTCCTTAGTGAAGGTGCCCTCGTCTAGGAGCTTCTTGACGTAAATATCAATTTGGGGATCCTTGGCCTGGATGCGCTTGTACATCAGGGGCTGGGTGAAGGCGGGCTGGTCAGTTTCATTGTGGCCGTGCTTACGGTAGCAGACAAGGTCAATGACGACATCGCTGCGGAACTTGGCGCGGTAGTCAGCAGCCAGCTGGGAAATGAAGTTGACGGCCTCAACATCGTCGGCATTGACATGGAATACGGGGGCATCAATGGCCTTGGCAATGTCCGTGCAGTAGGGAGTTGAGCGGGCAAAACGGGGGTCAGTGGTGAAGCCAATCTGGTTGTTGACAACAATGTGGATGGTACCGCCAACGGAGTACTTGGGCAGGGAGTGGAAAGACAGGCACTCGTAGACAATACCCTGGGCAGCTAGAGCAGCATCACCATGAAGTAGAATGCTCATGGCGGTGTCATGGGTCTCCTCGTCGTTGTTGTAGTGCTGGATAGCACGGGTCTTGCCCATGACAACGGGGTCCTCGGCCTCTAGATGCGAGGGGTTGGCGACTAGAGAAAGATGGACACGCTTGCCCGAGGGGGTGGGACGCTCAAAGTTCATACCCAGATGGTACTTGACGTCACCCGAGCCCTCATCAGAAGCATTAGCAGTGCCCGCAAATTCCGAGAAGATAGACTCGTTAGGCTTGCGGACAACATTGGACAGGACATTGAGACGGCCACGGTGGGGCATACCAATGACGATGTCCTTGACACCGTGGTCAACGCTGCGGTCAATGAGAGCCTTCATGCCGGGGATTAGAGTTTCACCGCCCTCCAGACCGAATCGTTTGTCGTTGGGGTATTTGGTGGACAGGAAGGCCTCGAAGCTGGAGCCCCAAATCAGGCGATCCAGAATGCGGCGCTTCTCGTCGACGGAGTAGGTGAAGGGCTGGGGCACCTCAAGACGCTCGCGTAGCCAGTCGCACTTTTCACGGTCGGGGATATGGATGAACTCGCTGCTAGAGGTGCCACAGTAAATGCGCTCGCAGTGGGCAATGATCTCGCGCAGAGTCATTTTCTCACGGCCAGCCTCCTTGAAGCGAGGCAGAATGCCAGGGCCCAGGTTGAATTCCGTGTCCAGGTCCTTTTCGGAAAACTGGTAGAAGCTCAAGCGAAGCTCCGGAGGATCAATGTTGCTGAATCCCTTAGCCTGGTCGGTGTTGCGGATACCAAGAGGGTCGATCTTGGCCTTGTGATGGCCGCGAGCCTGGTAGGCGCGCACCAGAAGCTGGACTTTAAGGTGGTCTTCGGTGACCTTATCCTTAATGTCCATGGAAGAGGTCAGGTTGGAAATGTCACCACCAGCGTTGGGGAGGAGAGTGGGGGGAGCTTGGAAAGCCTGAGACATGGGCATGTCGCCAGTCTCCATGTTCTTGAAGTAAGCCTGCCACGAAGCGTGCACACTGGAAGGGTCCTTCTTCCACTGGATGTACATCTCGTCAATGTAGCTGATGGCATTGGAAGTCAAGAAGCTGTCATTAGGGTCAGGAGGCGAGCTCTTGACTGTAGAGTACAGGCGCTGATGCAGGTTGTTGGCAATGGCCAGGGGGGCACGACGAGCCGAGAAGGCTCTCAAGACTGGTTGCGACGAGCGCATGAGGCCTTTGCTGGCCCGAAGGACAGAAGAGGACAGCATGGTGAAGGGTGTGCTGCAGGGGGGTATGCAGAGGATACAAAATCAAGGAGGGAGAGGCCAGACAGCAGCGGCGGTTTGGATTGTATATCGATCGAGTCTAACCCGAGTTTATAGAGGATGGTGGTCGGGAATATAAGGGCTCGGCCGAAGATTGCGCTCGGGACGGAAAGAGGCTCAAGGTAAGATTATTCCGCGGCAGGGAAAACCGAGAATGTCAAGACTTAAGACTGATGTTGATTTTGTCACAGAGCAACCAAGATCAGGCCAAAAAATCAAAGACCAGGAGTCAGGTCAAGGTAAGCTGTTAGTATTCTACCGTAGCAGCCAATTGCGGGTTGCAACAAAGGGGAGAAATCAAAAGGTAATAAAAAGGGAATAAAGAAAATAAAAAGCAAAAGCTAAAAAGACAAAAAAGAAATCTCAAATGAGCGGCGGAGTAAGTCGGACGCCTAGAAGATTGAAATCGAGGCTCTTGAAAGACAACAAAAGAAACGGTTCTCAATTTTATGGAGTGGAGATATTCATCTATGAGGGAAGAGGAAGAAGAAAGATGAAGATGAAAATGAAGATGAGAGAGAAAATAAGAAAATAAGGGAGTAAGCCGGCTAGGGGAAGGTAAGAGAGGTGCTGGCAAGCGAGAACCAAGGAAAGAGGGAATCAGGAAAGGGCTTTCCGAGAGGAAGGTGCTGCAAGCTTTGCTATTGGCCTACAGGCCCTTTTTCGACTTATTTTTTCATTTGGCAAGGACGTTGGACGGCAGGTGCACCAGCAAAAAAAAAAAAAAAGAATTGGAGCCCGCTGACCCGTTTGCCGTTCCTGCCGCTGTTTGTTCTTATTATACACTTGCCTGAATAATATATGGCGGTGATTTACGGAAAGCTTGTGTTGCTGCTATGCAAGCCGGACTCTGATTCGCTAATTGTGGACCATCACGTGTATGTGTCGACCCTGGAGCTGCCTGTCTGATGGAAAAAGTGGCGCACAGCCTCTGTTGAGCCACTCAAATCCAGCCACAGCGGGGACCGCTGACGTTTGCTTGCTCTGATTGGCCCTGGTTACCGGATAGTGAGATTCATAAAGAGCAAGCATCGTCACTTCGTTGAATCTTGGGCTCAAGTATCAGCATATTATGTTGATAACCCAGCCTTACTTCTGTGAGCTTGGCATCCCCTTCCATCTAGACATAGGACTCCATCGACAGAGTTGGCAACATGCTACGGGTCTTCATTCTTCTCACGCAATGGTCTGGGGCTGAGCCGCCATCAGCTTGGCCAACGTTCGAACGCGGGGTACGATGCAAGACCCGAAGTAGTGCCAGGACGCCTTTGCTCCGCGGCCCGTCCGCTACTAAGATCTTAGTCTCACTGCACGAGTGGCGTATATGTTGCCGAGGGCCAGTGTCTTTGGACGCATCACGGCTAGGCACACGACAATTGGCAAGTGTCCATCTAAATGAGATTGATCCCGCATAGGGAATTTGGGATGCGCTTAACTAAGCTGCGGGACTAGACACTTGTGAGCAGCTGCGCTTGCTGATCTTGGAGCTCCACAGGTTACAGCATGTGCCGGGCGAGTTTTACCTAGTGAGCTGTTCAGTGACGTCATCTATACCAACGAAAGCTATCCTTCAACAAGACCCTTTACATGTATAGAAGAATTCCACGACTAGCTGTTAATGGCAATGAAAACGCCCATGCGGTGCTACTTTCCAGTTCAAAAGATCCCTAAGACTCTGGCTCCATATCGGGCGCCTGGAACGTAGTTTACACACGTGTTGAACTGCGCCTCAGCAACATCGTCGTGTCGACCGAGTTGAAAGGATCTTGCAAAACTGCGGTGGCTATAGACTAGAGACAGTCGGGTTGGCATCGGAAGTACTAAAAGTTCCACAAGGTGTCTGCGGTGACTGGCTGCATGCCTATACACTTCGATTAACCAAACTATGATGATACGTGGGACTCTGTTGCTGGCACATTCGAGTCTTGGGACACAGAGAAAAATTATCGGTGGAAATATTTTTCTTGACCATGACAAGCTATCTTCATGTCATGCTTTCTACGTAATAAGGAGACTCTACTGGCGTTAGTTGACGCTGCTGTATAGTTCATCCTCAGCTTCCTGCAGCTAGTCTAGTTTCTGAAAAAGTATGGCTTAGCCCAAAGTGCTTTGGACACTAAAGCCAGCCTTCTGGGGACCGCCACATGATGTTTTTATGGAAAAGACAGACTTGGAAGTATGTAGGTACCTGGCAAGGTAGCAGGTCGGCATATGAATGCTACTCCTTCCTATAAGTGCAGCTTACTCGGAGTAGCAAAAGAATGCACTGTAACCAATCTTAAGTCTGTGTGCTTCTGACCCCATGCCCAACCACTGCAACCCTGGAATTGCTATGGGTTGTCCTACTGTTTGCCCTTTCTCGCTTCTCGGCTTGCGTATAGGGAAACACGCTGAGGCTTCCTGGAGTAGCTCTAAGTTCTGGTTCCCGATTCTTGCCTCAACTTCATGGGGCTCACGTGATACACAATGCCAAGAAACTATTCGGTACTCGCATGCCCCACTAGGCTCTATTCGGGAATAGCTGCAAGTGCTGAGTGTTGTTGCTGACTGACGTTAGCCGCCTATTGGCTGCAGCCAAAAGAGTCCACTTATATAAGAGGGTCGATCTGCCACCAATCAGCAAGTTAGCAAATAGAGTCACAGCTGAGATTTTTGATTTTTAGAGCCTAGCAATAGCGGCCTGTCATGCTGTTCTTGTGCCTCGGAGCTCAAGTTCAAGGGCTTGACTGAATGAGTTCCTCTTTTTTCTCTTTCATCACGATAGTCCTAAAGTTGGGGACTCTTCTTATGAGGGAAAAATGAAGGGACAAATTTTGAGAAGGAAGTCGTCACTTGGCTACTATTGGTTCTGGCAAAAAAAAAAAAAAAGGAAATTACGTAGTAGGGAGCAGCTGGCTGCTGGGGGAAGGACTCAACACTAATTATGTAAATGACGGATACTACGCCACAAAACAGCCGCCACATTACTTGCCGTTTCTTGTGTGGCTGAAGGTCTGCATATAGTACAAGCAATTCGCGACAGTGTAAAGCCTTGTGAAGAAATCTCACCGACCCCAACGTCGTAATCAGAGTTTATCCGTGGTCGACTCTCGCACAGCGCCTTCATCACAAACGCACCGACGCTCTGTGCTTTCATTTGAAGCGGCAACGCCATCGCCAGTGGCAAAGAATAAAAAGGACAAGCACAAACACGCGGCCAGCGGCTGCTGACATCCGGGTGGTTTTAACCTACAGCCTAGTCTGCAATCCACAAAAGTTTTCTTTACTGGCTCGCCATCACGTCGACCTGTAATCGCCCCTCTACAAGCAGCCGGATTTGCGCATTGGCCGAGGGCATGCCGTGAGCCGAGCCTCAACAAAGGCCAATCCTGCGATGCCAGCCCCTACAGGCCAAGCGGCCTTCAAAAAGAAGGATGGCATCATTGGCCTCACCCTTGATAACAAGCATGTGACATGGACACCAGTGCCTGGCAATGGGCCTCCAACGGTGTCATTGGCTGTAGCCAACATTACAAGTAAGAGGCCCGGAAGGCGGCATAGGAGACGAGGAGCAGCCGCATCTCTTTTTGCTATGACGTCAATGCACCCTAACGCTAACATGCGCCGCCAGATTTGCAGCAAACTCCGGACAGTGCACCAAAAGTAATGCTCAAGATTTTTGAGAAAGGCCCCGATGGCGGAGAGGCGGTCTCTTATCTATTCCATTTCAACACGCCCGAAGCCCGGCCTCAAGCCAATGCCGTGAAAGACGCCCTCTCCAATCTCATAACAGGACTCCGTTCCAATGATCCAAACGTCCCTAAGCCTGCCGCTACGGCAGCTCCGGCGTCATCCGCTAGTACAACACAAACTGTGGCTTCTGGAGCAGCGGCGGCAAGCAATGGCTCAGTATCCGGCTCCATGGCATTTGCAGCTGCTGTCAAATCTTCACAAGCCCTCTCGACAAAATGGTTTGATGATAACCAGCTCAAAGTCGACATAGAGCTTCAGCAGTCTCTTATGAAAAAGGACCGCGACTTGCACCAGACATACATGGAAGCTCGACGAACTAAGCCCGAAGCGATATCTGATGGCGCCTTCAACTCCCAGTTTTGGTCTACGCGCACTAATCTGCTACGTGCACACGCTATTGAGACGCACCAGAAAAAGGGAGCCTACAACGTCTTGTCTACAGTCAAGCCCCGGACAGTCGACGGCGAGCTGAAGCTCAACATCAGCGTCGAACAGGTGCAGATGATCTTTGCCCAGCACCCGCTTGTAAAGCGGATATATAACGAAAACGTACCAAAGCTGAGTGAGGGCGAGTTCTGGTCGCGCTTCTTCCTAAGCAAACTGTCAAAAATGCTTCGCGGTGAACGTGTCACTGACGCTGACAATCGAGATGCTCTTTTTGACCGCTATGATGCTGCTGAAGATACGCGTGGCTTTTACTCTAGAATGTTGACACAACAGGTGCCGGCTATCATTGATATTGAAGCCAACGAGGAAGACCAGGGTGGCATGAAGACTGGCAACCGTGCTGATGTAGAGATGCGGCCTCGCACAAATGTTCCAATTGTCAAGACCCTAAACAGCCTGAGTGAGAAGATTATGGCCCACGTGGCGCCATCGGATGCTGACCCGTTGGCTCCAAAGGGCCTTGACGAAAGCACATACAACCAGCTTCTGCTTCACGATCTCCAGGCCGATGTAGCTGAAAACCGCATCATGCTAAATGTCAAGGAGCAAAACCTATTCTTCACCAAGAAAGACACGGACCCATCATCCAATGCAACCATATTCACCAAGCAGGACCCAAAGGCAGTGCTACAGCAGTTCCAGGCCGAGCTTGGTACGCTAGCAAATAGAGCCGGTAATGGGCTTGATCTCCATGCTATGATTGGCGTAGATGATGCCGAGACTGAGGTTGAGATCGAGGCTAGTGGAAACCCTGCTACAGGTGCAGAGGCTGTAGATGCGAATAAGCCCATGTACGTTGGATCGCGTGCTGCACGCCAGGCTGCTGAAAAAGACGTGCTGGATGTGATTGTCGCTAAGCGCAACCAAGTCCACGGCGATCTGAAGGAGTCCGACTCCCCGCTGGGCCTCTCGCCTGCGCTCGCTGAGCGCTGCACCATCACACATGCTACAACCATGGAGTTCCTAAACCAATTTTGGACTGCATTTCTCTCAGGGGACCCAGACCGTGCTGGCGAGCTGCCTTACTTGGTTGAATCTCTAAAGCGGTCAGCGGTGCGCATTTATGCCGTCGGTGATGAAGCGGAAAAGGAGCGCAATGTTATCATTGAGGTCAAAAAGACTGAGATTAGAGACTACTACAAGAAGACGGGCAAGAAGCTGCGCTGGAAAGCAGACAGCGTGGGGGGTGGCAAGGCAGCTGTGGTCACGATGATGCGACCGACTTTGGAAGCGTTGGCTAAAGCTGAAGCTGAGTATAAGAAGGCGCTGGCAGCCGAGGGAATTCTGCCATCTACAGAGTAGATTTAAAGGCGAGAGACGAAAGACACGGAGCCGGCATGTATGTTGGGGGGGATCACACAGGGTCAGGACGAATAGGTGGAGTCTGAATTGCTCATGACAAAGATACCATAACCAAGCTTAGATTTATAAGACAAGTAAAATATATAGCTATGTATTGAATAGACCAGGAGTGGAGAAATGAATAACAAAATGCACAAAAAGCCGCCCAGTCAGGCGAATTTCTGTGATACCGTATGCCGATGGTGAATAGTAGTCGTAGCTTAGGCACGGAGAGAGGGAGGACAAAGGGAGACGAAGAAGAAGAATAGGGGGAAGGAAAAAAAGAGGCAAAGGGAAAAGGAGAGATGAAACAAGAAATGGACGTCTACACACCTCGGCCTACGCCGGTGCCGTCTTTTCCTCCGTATTCGCGCCGCAAGCCTCCCCGTCTCCATTCTCCTCATCCTTCTCTACCTTCCGCACGCGTACGTCCTCGGCATCTACTCGGCGCTTGTCTGCGCCAGGGATGGCAAAGCCCATCGAGGCCTTCTTCCGCTGGCCTGGCTTGCCGTGCATATCGTCGAACTTGCGGATTGCCTTCATACTGTCCATATCCTCACTGATCGATGCGCCAATCTCCTTGAGCGCATGGTCGAAGTGCGACTGCCGAAGCGTCCGCCGCAAAGGGTACGTGTACGGCTGGTCGTTTTCGGCATGACGGTCAGCCTCCTCGGTCTCCTCACGTACTGCAGCCATGGCGGCGGCAACGCACATGTTTTTCAGATCAGAGCCTGAGTATAGCGGGGTGCGCTTGGCTAGGGCATCAATAGAGACATCGGCACTGAGCTTCTCGTCGCGTAGAAGAATCTTGAGGATAGCTGTGCGGTCTGATTGTACGGGCAAGTCAATGAGCAGCTTGCGTGGCAGACGGCGCAGGACAGCCTCATCGAGGTCAAAGGGCCGGTTGGTGGCAACCATGATAAACGCATTGGTGGAGCTGATGCCGTCCCACTCGCGCAGAAACTCGTTGATGATTTCGCGATGCGACGTCATGCTGGAAGTGCGCGAGCGACTGGCTAGCAGAGCGTCGGCCTCGTCAATAAAAATTACTAGTGGAGCTAATTTCTTTGCTAGAGAGAAGACAGCTGCTACATTTTTCTCGCCCTGGCCAACCCACATTTCGTTGATGCTGGCACCGCTGATTTGCAGCATGTTGGCGCCGCTTTCTTTGGCTACGGCTTTGGCTAGGAGCGTCTTACCAGTTCCCGGGGGTCCGTACAGGAGACAGCCAGGGATGCGGTCACGTGCGAGAACTCCATAGCCAAAGGCCTCTGGGCGCTGCAGCGACAGCATTGTCAGCAGCTTCAGGGCCTGGATGGTAGCCGCAGGGGCCTGGACGTCTGCAAATGTCGTCTTGATGAGCGATGCGTTAACCAGACCACTCAACAGCTTCTTCTCGTGCTCATTGAAAGGACCTGATGAGGCCCCATTTAGGGGCACAGCCATATCCGGGTTCTGCCAGTCGACTTCTCGGCCACCCCGAGACATGGGGCCAGAGGTGCTCGCCTTGAATGGGTGTGTAGCGCTGCCGCTTGTGCCATCGCTGCCGCTAGCAGACCGTTCGGCTTCAGAGCCTGGCTTAGGCACCGGCACGTGCATGTGCTGTCTATGAGAATGCGACGGATAGTGCTTAGGCTTGTTAGTTGAGGAAGCTTTCTTCAGCTCCTGAGCTAGAGCGGCTTTCTTTCCCACTTCAGACAGCGGACTGTTCTCTGCCTCAAGCTGTTCGTAAACCTCCGAGAACGTCGCGGCTGACACAGCATAGGGGCTTTGTGACAGACCAATGATGCGCTGTGCAAGCGGGTAGAGCTCCGTAAAAGGCACGATGCCCGACCCTATAATAGGCTCGTAGTCACGGCCGAGGTTATCTCTCAGCTCGTCGAATAGCTTCTTCAAGGGTTCTTTGATAGCCTCACGCGACCACCAGCCCTGTTCGCGCAGGCCTGCAAGGCTTTTGCGATAGCTAGCTAAGGCCGAGAAAGGGAGCTGTTTCTCCAGGAACTCGACGTCGAGAGGCTCCTCGGACAGGGTCTCCAAAACGTGCATTAGATTAGCGCAGTTTTGCTCTAGAAAGTCGACTTTTTCAGAGCCGGCCCACTCATACGAATCTAACGCTAGTCGAGGCTCAGCTTTGAACGGGATAAGGCATTCGCTGCTAGCAATTTCTTTGACTGTCTTGACGTATTCTGCTGAGCGCTGTCTTGCCGACGATGTACCAACGAGCACAATCTGCTTGCCCTTCATCCACTGCGCATCAGCCATCTTTCGGAGTCGGCCGATGATGAGAGCGCCTTCCAATGTCATGTTAAGCTCTACAAAGTCGTCGATTTGGATAATGGTCTTTTTGGACTCGCTGTGAGGCCCAGCCTTGGCGGTTGCAGCATGGAGAATGCGTTCTAGGGCGGCTTGGATCTTGAGATTACCCCAGCGGTCTGTGCTCGAAAGCAAATATCCCATGGGCTCCTCTTTAATCTTCAAGAGCTCTTCCTCAAAGGCATCTTCAGCCACATCTTTAGAATGCGCTCCAAACATGAGCTCGGCCAACTGAGCTGGCTCGTGTTCGGCATTCAGGTCTTTGAAGCCAAGGTAGTTGACAAGATCATCGGGTAAAGCAAGCGTGCCATTCAGGAAGGCTGCCCGGAAGCCAAGAAGCGAAAAGGGTCCTCGGGATAGGGCCCAGTCTTGGCCTAGGTACTGGCCAAGGATCTTTGAGAGATCCTGGGCGTCTAAGCGCACGAGATCCGCACCAACCGATGTGGCAACATGCCTTAGGAGCGACCTGCTAAACCGCTTGCCACCATACTTGGACGTCTCGATGACGGTGATGGGCCGCTTGATATCATGGCTGGTCCTGCCTATAGGCCCCTTGGCGTTAAGCTCGACATACACAGCCTTTTCCACTTCGAGAATATCGGTAACTGGATTGGATTTGCCGGACTCTTCGGGGAAAAACGGCTGCTTTTGCAGGATCATTTCAGGGATGAATACTGTAGGAGACTGCATGTATGGCATGGACATCGCCTCGACAGCTTCGTTATTTAGGCTGTCCTCCCCGCGTGAGAAGTCTTCTGGCTTGTTCTCTTTTGTGCGTACAGTGCGATCCAACCCCCAGTAGCTTGGCGCGGATTTGCGCACTGCATCAATCGTCTTGAGAAGATGGTTGGGTGGCGGCAGCTTATTTTGGACATGCCAGGCGTAGAGCGCGTAAGCAGCGCTGAGAGATGTGACAGCCGTACGGCGCTCTATAGAGCCGAGATCGCGATGGAGAGCCTTCTTTAGCTCACCCTTCTTCCATTCTGAAAGGAGGAAATGCAATCTGTAGCGTTCAAAAGAGGGGGTAGAAAGGGGGGTGTCTTGGGATTCGGCAGAGCTGGGAGCATCAGTAGGGGAGGGGACTTCGACAGTGGATTCTGTAGACTGGACAGGTGGATTAGAGTCAGGTTGTTCTGTAGATGGAGTAGAAGCCTCAGAAGAGACGCCAGCCAGTTGGGAGGAGCCGTCTTTTCGTGCTATATCGGAGTTCTGGGTTTCGGAGAGGCCACTTGACAACGGTTCTATGGCTGGTTGGGCGTTTTCTTTGGGGGGTGCACTTTGGGTGATGGGGCTTTCAGTTGGAAGTGGCCCGGGTGTAATAGAATCTTCGACGAGACTGTCTACGGGTGTTTCTGTGGTGTTCACATGCGTGGATGATGGACAACTCTCTAGGGTGTGCGGCCCGTAAAATTGCTGCAGCCAGGAAGCCTGCACTGACCTCCAATTGGGCTCGTCGAAAACAGGCCATTCGGGCTCAGCAAAAGGCTCGTAGAGATGGACATTGTGCTGCACAAACGACTCGGGCAAGTCACATGCCGGCTTTTCGGTCTCTACAAGTTTCTTGCTAGCCCGACGCGAGCGAGACTGTGTGCTTTGCTGAATACGTAGTCGTCGGGCGGTAAGCGGGACACGGCTGGCGGTCTCCAAGCCGTCGGCTGCTGTGGGAACGGAAGGAGAGGGGGTTGAGGAGGGGTCATCGGTGCCGCTGCTGTCGTTGCTGTTGTTGTTATGAGGGTCGGAAGATGGCGCTGGAGTGGACGAATCGGCGCTTGAGGGTGTCGAGTCAGCGGCTGGGCTGCTCGAGGGCGTCGAATCTTGCAGACGAGACGTAGCGTGCAGATTGCGGCGTGAAGCAATGGAGCTTGGGGCCGCTGTTGATTTAGACGCCGAGGTCGCGGCTGCGACTCGGGCGGTTGCTCTTGAGACGGAAGCACACTGGCTCCCTAAACGGTGATAGCATGGCGCAATAGAATGCATTGCAAGCTAAGTTGTGTAGCGGAGAGGCAGCAATGATCAAGCGCGAATGTAGGAAAGGGTTGTAAGAAGCAGGAAAGACACCAAAACGAAGAGCATCCTTCGCTTTGTACAGGTGGTGGGGAGGAGGAGGGGCCACACGGCGATCAAGGAATGGCCCAGCAGTCAATATACGTAAGAGTTGAAAGGGCGGTCGTGAAGCGATGAAAGGGGGGCAGGAAGAACGAGAGATAAGGAGCAGCAGGCCAGTTATCGCAGGGGAACAGGTTAGGAAAGATCAATGTATAATGCACAAAGCACAAGCAAGCGGTTATGGTCCGCTTATGCACAAATAATCAGTGACGTTGGTTTCTTTTTTGGGATCGCGAAAAAAAAGCCCCGCGGCTTTGTGGCCCACTTTTATGTTGCTAAATTGCGTTACACAAGATCACGGACCCACTTTAGTGATGGCAGCAATTGAACTTGAACTTGAATATATTTAACGTCTACGGGAATCACAGAGATCAAACGACGCCGGACTGGTTACCGGACAGAATTAACCCTCTGCAAGGTTCACTGTAGAGTTTTGCCGAGCGAAGCGCAATTGCTCCCAAGTTGCCTTGTTACTCGTTTCCGCTCTACCGTGGTTGAAGTACAAAAAAAAAAAAACAAAAAAAAACAAAAAAAAAGAAAAAGGAAATCCCCAGATATACCCTAAGCCCAGAAGTAGTGGGGCTAACCCCCAACTTCCCCACAAACATTCGTTCCTCTGAAAAACCTGCCACGCTTCCTGAAGTCGTGAAAATCACGAGAGCAAGACGGCAGCGTCCAGTGCAGCCTGGGAAAACCCCCCCAAAGACGAGAAAAAAAAACCAGACTGTGTGAGCATCCGAGGGCTCGTGATATATCCTTCCACTTTTCTGGTGGCCGCTGCCTTGTGCATGTGGATGAGGCGCAAGACAGCCCCCTTTCTAGTGACATGCCACAGTCACCAGTCTATCCGAGGACAGAGGAGCGCAAGAAAGAAAAACAAAACAAAAGAAAAAGGTGCTGACTGTGTGAACTCTCAAAATTCAGTCCTGAGCGTGAAGATGAACTCCTTGAGTTGGAGTGGTGTTGCGGCGATGAGGAGTTGGCGATCGCGAAAGTTGTCGTGAAAAAGGGGGCGATTCGACGACGAGGTTGTCCTCAAAGTTGGGTAGGTGCGGCCTCAAGGCTCCACAGCTCATTGTCAAGATCCATGACAGAGTCAAAGAAGAAGAAAAGAATGAAAGACGCTTATCAGTGTCATAGACGTCGTCCTCCAGCAGCCCGGAAAGAAGGGGAGGCACCAGACCTCAAAGGTACCCCCCCGAGGGTTGTAAGAGGGAGAGTTGTGATGGCAGCAATGGCGAGAGCAATTACTTGATAAAGCAGGACCCTACGGCGGCGACAAGTTACATGCGCCCCTTCATTGAGTATTTGCGCCCCCCTCCGGATTACCTAATCAAGATTTTGCCGTGAGCCCTTGACAGTAGGGAGCCCAACATAGAGATACTAGAGCGACCCCTCCTGTCCGTAGAGGAGGCGAGAGCGACAATGTGAACACCTGCAAATACAGCTCCTATGGCAAAGAGGATCTCCCATGAAGTGGGGAAGAGAGCCTGGGAGCAACTGGGCAAGGAGATAACAGGACTATACGGACTTTTCCTAGAATCCAGACACCACCCAAGTATCTATAGGAAAGCTAACCTGGTAGTAATCCCAAAAATCAAGAAATCCATGTCTACGGATCTCCCCAGTCTCACCAGTGCTTTACATGCTATTCACGTCATCACCACACAAACAGAGCGTGCTACTGCTGAGATATACAAGCTATACGGTTGGAAATGATTTTACCAATGGTAGAATAGGTATTATGTAGTATAAATTAGCCCCTACATCTTGTGGCTACGGACATATAAAATAGTCAAAGGCTCCAAAATGCTCATACGTGGAGTAGCGAAGGCATGGGACCCAGGATAAGTAGAACTTGGACATGGAGAGTAGGGGGAAATAGAGCATATGCTTGCCTTGAGATCTATAAAAAAACAGTAGTTTACGGAACGCCTATGCCACCAAGCCACTCTATCGCTGACCTAAAATGCAAGCTGGAAAGACTCTAGGGCCAGCGCCCTGGGTCTACCCGCGATCAATCCACGAGAAGTATTCATCCAACAGACCTTAAATACAAACTGCACACTCAACATATGTCAAGCCCGCCCTACGCGCTATGCCACCACCAACGCCTCACCCTATAGTATTAGATCCGGAAACACCCCTAGGATCTCGCGCGCCATCTCTCGCTCCGCTAGCTCTGGCGTCATTGCCATTTTCCACTCGTGATTCCAACAGCCCACTTCCTCCTCTAAGGTATCGAGTGTTTCTTTCAGCGGTAGTAAAGGCATTGGATATCCTGGCGGCGCAACCCCCGGCCGGTCCGATCCAGCGCCACGCATAAAGAGACGGCCTCCCCGTACCTCCCAAGACCGGCTTACGTCCGTCTCGATGATACTGGCAAAAGATATCACATTAACGTCATTCTCAGACCGCAGTTTCTCGCGTCGTGTGGGATCAATACCCGACAATATATGCTGAGTGTCAACGCGACCAAGACTGCGCCACTCAGCTATGCAGGACTCCATAGCACGCGTTATACGCACAATGCGACCCAAGTCTTTAACAATTCCACCAACAGCAGCACGCAGATCGGGCTCAAAACCATGAATGCGCACTAGCGGCCAAAGCGCGCGGACCAGCTGGATGCATCGTATTATGCTATGCACCACATAGAGCGATACCTCTACGCTGTTAGAGCGAATCAGATCGTACATGGTCGTTAGCATGCAATCTAGCAGTAATGCGACATTCTCAAGATCCCTTGCTGAAAGATCCCCGGGGACTACTGGCTGGCAGTAGTAGGCTAGAGTGGCACTGGCATAAACGTCTAGAAAGAAAAAGGTATAGGGAAGAGCAATCATAGCTCTGATGACGGCCGGAAACATTTTGGTGAGGACGAACATCCTAATATCCGCATGCTCCATGCCATGCCTGATAATAGAGGCTTCCTTGTCTGTGCTATTGTTGACTAGCGCAATCTTAAAGTTGTTGTACAGGTAGTGGAACAGCTGCGGGACAACTTTAGAGTCGCCATCTCTAAGCCGAAGGCCATAGGATACTATGCCTGCTACGCGAAGTTTGGGGTCCTGCACTGGAGGGGAGTAATCCTTTGTAATCTGATAAAAGAATGTGTCCACAGCGCAGATGTCAGTTGCGTAGGAGCGAATGAGATTGATGATTTTCCGGATGAACAAAACGTATGGCTCGTGTACTTGAGGGCTGGATGAAGAGAGGGCCTGGAGGTCGAGCTTGACCTGTTCCATGACCAGCCGCAGAGTGTTGGAAAACGATGATACCGTCGATTTTCGTGCCGAGACCGTGGATTTACGCAATGAGGTTCGCATCCACGCCAGAAAGACTACAGGCAAAATTTATGTGTTAGTAGAAAGCCAAAAGAGCGTTCGCGGAGCAGACTCCCGTCAACAAAGAAAAAAGCCTAGCTTACATTCAAACAGCTGGTGCTGAGTGCTATATGAGGCGTTTGCGGCGAGTGCGACTGCATCCCGAGGCAAATATGGCTTGCCTCGTCTAAGAAGCTCACTTGCTAGCAAATGTTCGTAGATGACAAACTTCGATGGCTTGCATATTGACATCGCCCAGAGATCCATCACGGAAATAAAGTGAGGCTCGACACTCTCTGGAAGCTCACCTACGTGGGTAGCCACGTACAGCGGAACGTATCTGCGCTGGGCAAGTCGCAGACGATGCAAGTCGCCTTCAAACAAAGACCACTTATTGCCAGAGAAGACATCAGAAACTTTCATAGCACCAATACGAGACAACAGATTAGTAGCCCGCGCACATAACAGAACCAGATTCTCGATGCACATCTCTCGCACCATATCAGTCCCTGAAGACGCTAGCTTAGGCGCCTCCCGCTCCGTCAACACAGTGCGTGCGGCTGCAAACAGATTCGTAGCAAGTTCACGCTGCAATAAAACTGCGTCGCTGCGCCTGACAGCATCAAGAGACGAGTCGCCAGACACAGCGCAATCTCGATCAAAGAACATGCGCAGCGTTTCCAGGCCTGCCCCAAGAATAGACCAGTCCAGCATGGGTGGCGAGTACGTGAACTGGCGGAGTATCTCATTTAGCTGGTAGGTGTTGAGCGCAAAGACAGCCGCCTCCCGCGTCTTGCCATGCCGGAAAATGTCCTGCGAAGCTCTAACAGAGAAGAAGATCATGTCTTTAATGGCAGCTCGATTGAGAGAAACAAACATGTCAATCTTGGACTGGCTAAGCCCGTGGTTGGTCCCTTTAGGCAGAGCAAGTAGCTGCGCCTGCATGTCAGATGCCACAGACTCAAACTGATCCAGAAGCTGTCGGAAGATATTGTTCTGCCATGACATAAACGCACGAAAGACCTTGGGATCCTGGTTAGTTGCAGCCACAAAACGTGCAAGCTGGTTCCAAGCACGTAGGTTCACCAAGCACGCCTCTTTGTGGGATTCCGAAGGAGTCACAAGCTTGGCAATCAGCTGTGCATTTGGCCGCAAGTCAGGCGGCGCAGCCCAAAAGATCGTACATAATAGATCATGGTGGTTACGTAGTGAAGCTAGATCTTGATGGTGGATGTTTTGGTCCTTGAGAAATTGCCGGTTGTGATTTGGCATGATGCGAGCAATTAAATTGCGCACTTCAGTTGACATTTTCCTGTCGTTAAGCTGTTTAATGGCCAGCGCAACAAGCTTGAGGAAGATATGAAAGCACCGATCGCCAGCCTCAACAGACAAAGAGGGACCTCGACAAAGCTCTTCCAGAAACCCTGGGGACTTGAACACTTCCTCGTTCCGCAGATGCGAGAGGTTCTGAGACCCAAAAAAATCAAAAATAAGACCAACAATGCCATTGCATTTAATCCATCCCCATTCCTCAATCAGGTAGTGGCACCGCCCAACCAGCGCTCGGCAATACTCGTTGAAACTTGGAGACTGAAGGGCGCTCCCTTCTCTATAGATGTCAAACACCCGTCGTATGAGCTTTTGAGGAAGAGCCCATCCATCCATGGACTGCACTCGACGCATGCCAGGCATCAGAGCCCCCAAGTCATCAAACTCGCGCAAGGGAAGCAGGGTGAACATGGTTTCCCAGAGCTTCTCAAATCGAGACGCTGCTGTCCCCTGGAGGTCCTGAGGTAAAATCAAAACAGCATACAAAACATCCCAGAACGACATGCGGGGGATGTTGACCGCTTCCAAGATTCGCATCAGAACGACCCACGCATGTAAATAAGTCTCGTTAGCGGGAATGGCTCGCTGCACTGATGTCTCCCGCTGAGAGCTTACATAAAAGTCGTGAAGAGGCTGGAGACCAACGGCCAGCAGAACTTTGATGGTGGCTTTGCTGAGGTCTACAAGCATCGTCTCCATATTAATAGCCTCAGACAACAATTCCGGCTGGCTTTTGCAAATACAGTGAGCAGAAAGCGCAGCTATAAGAATTCTAGTAAGGACCTGAACCACAAGAGCTTTACGCCCAACTTGCAGACCCTCTATTCGCGATCTAAAACTGCGGAATACGTCAAGGATCCGCGAAACAAAGGATAGCCCACTGGCCGGATCCGCAAAAGTGACTGTGTTCTGCAAATAGTTGAGAATAAAATCAGCGCCTTCAATGACCACAGAATCAGGCATGGGGTTCTCGTCAGATGGCCCATTGAGATTATCCAAAATAGAGTCGAGAAGCACGCCGAGTTCCGAAGACACTTTAGCATCCCAGGGACCCCAATGCAAGCCAATACCACCAAACAGAAACGAGACAGTTAGTTTGCGCCCTTTTTCCCAACCCGCGTCATGCTTCTCTACTGCTCTGTTTATGAGCCCCTTGCCGAGCAGCGTATCTGCGTGAAATGAGACATTAGTGCTGAGTGGGAAGACGCCAAAGTGAAGAGTATAATGCGTGCCAAAGGGACCAAGCCCAAGGAGTTTAGGCTTTTTGCTTAGTGCGTCGCGCGCCGGTACAACTGGGCCATCATCTTCAATAACCACAGTCGGGAGAGGGTCGTTAGAACGCAGAAACTGGGGTGCATGTACGTCAACTTGACGCGGCTTAAACTGCTTTCGGACCTTGCGCTTTCTCCATATCGCTGCCTGGTTTACTACTGGCTGGTCGAGATCAAACATGTCCTCATCCTCGGCGAGTAAAGGCACGGCATCCCCCTGGCCTGGTCCTGGATGTTGTGGACCAGGGATAACAGAGGCCATCAAGGCTGGCTTGGCCGGTGCCTTTTTCTTCGTACGCTCGTACAACTCGTCTAAGATCCGTTTGCCAGCCTGAAAATTTGCAACCTTTTGCCTGTTATTGTAATAATTGCTTTGAGAGGCAGTGATGCCCTGCTGGGTAGGTGGAGTAATGTTTGGTCTCTCTCGCCGTAGACCTGCATCGGGTTTCGACACAAACACGCCACCACGGCGTATTGGTCGGCTGACATTCTGACTCTCAGTACCTTTAGGCGCGGGAATTGCAGCAGCAAGGGTCCTAGTGCCATCCATGTTCCAGATTTCTCTAGTTGTTCCGGGCGCTAATGAAGATGCAGAAATATCATGAATGCTAGCGCTGTCCCCGTTAATCGCATCCAAAGAGTCCCAGAGAGCTGCGCGGGGCGTGGTGTTTCTAGCGGGAGGCCGAGAGGATGGAGGCTTTCGGGATTTAGAGACAGAGAGGTCCCTCTGCTTTATTCTTCCTTCTTTCCACTCGCTGAGAACTGTGTTAACGTCTTGATTGTCCCAAACATTTGCAAGCTGAAAGACCTTTCTGCTTGGACTCGTGCGGCCATCTCCGGCGGCGAGTCTAGAGCGCCGCGCTGCCAGGCGCACGAATCTCGGGGCATTTGCTTCAAGAGTATCAAGGATGCTAAGTTTAGGTGGTGGGGCCTTCTTCCGAGGCTGAGAAGTGCGAGCGATTTTATTACTTTTAGAACGAGAAGGCGGCGGCTGGTTGCGAGTCGAAGACGGCTTTTTCCTAGCGCTAGACTTGGAAGCAGGAGCAGGCGCGTTCCGGGTGCTCGAAGAGCGGAAATGGGATGTTATAGAGGGCTGGTTCCTCGATGCCACTTTCCCGGCCCTAGATGATGAGACAGAGGTCTTCAGGCGCTTCTGTCCTGCGCTGCCATTGAGACGAGAGGATTTGGATGGACGCTTGCGAGAAGCAGACATCATCTTGTCTATAATATCTTCTTCCATATCAGAAGAATCGCCGTCTTGATTGCCAGGGTAGTTGTCCTGGGTTTCAAAATCATCCACGTCCAAGGTGTCTAGCGAAATGTGTGTTTGTACATAGTCTAATCTAGGAAGCGCAGCTGGTTGCGAATCTTCGTCATCCGAATCTTGAATGGATTGCAAAAAGCTGTCGTGGGTTCGGCCCGTGCCAATCCTTGTTTGAGCAACTCCACGCTTTGGCGATGTAGGTTGGCGTCTAGTGGGAACGGTCGCATTTGCCTTCCTAGCAATCTGTTTTTGCTTCTGCTTCTCAATTTCATCGGCAAGGCGAAGATAAGAAGGCGGCAAAACACCACGGAGACGCCGCCCGAACTTCTTCAAGGCAGCGTCAATGTCCTCTTCTGAATCAAGCTGCTGCTGATTGTCCTCCTCAACCTGGGTTTCTTCTTCTTCTTGTCCACTGCTGTCCCCTTCGTTATTAGAGTCCTTATCAACAGCCACTTCATCTTCCGAAGAGCTCTGCCGCCTGGGTCTCTTGTGTCTAGCTGAATATGCATTTTGCAGGTCAGAATTTGCATTTGTAAGTGGGCCTATACCGGGCGAGCTAGGGATCACTATAGCTGTGGATCCTTCCCTACCCTTGGCTGTCGTTTTTTGTGCAGGGTGAGGTAGGACCTGCAGTTCATCGTCTTGGTTGAAATCATAAAAGTCATTAAAAGTGTCATCATGCGTAGTTCTATCCGCGGTCTTGCTTGGTGTATGAAATGATATTGCAGCCTGAGAGGAGGGCCGCAAGCGTCTTCGGGCTGAGGTATTGATAGGAGGGCTACTCGACAGTAATATTTGATCTTGGGCCGTAGCATATGGGACAGCAGTCCCCTCCGTGCTATTCAATAGAGCCAGACTATCCGGAGAGTCAGCCCTGGGAGCTGGCAGCCGAGCCCGCTTCTTGGACTGGCGAGCCGTGCTTGGTGATGACGGTCGCTTGCCCTTGCGGGGTGTCCTTGAAGAAATCAAATCGTCTAAAGTAGGGAGATCATCAGAGCCTTGCGAAGCAGAAGGGCCGATGGTTTGAGAAGCAGGAGACGGCGATCCGCGATCAAGCAGCCTCCGCATTCTTCGCGGTGGATTTTTGGTCGACGAGGATGTTAGCAAGTTGAGCTCTTCAGCACCAACTACCAAGTTCTCAATATCATCCTCAGGTAATGGCGCCCCTTGGCTGTCTTCTTCGAAGTCCTTGTCCTGAGAATCGCTTTCTTCTCTCCGCTTGCGAGAGTCCTGCGAGCTCTGTGCAATACGCAGGGGCTTCACACCATGCGATTTCAGCTGCTGATTGTAACTGGCTATTTCAAGCAGATATGGATGCTGCTGGATTGGTTTCCGGGGTCTAAAAGTCCGTTTGGGAGCCTCATTTTGGAAACGCAGAAGTTGTTCAGGCGTGGTTTCAGCCAGCAACTCTTGGGTAGCAGATGGCTCGATCTGAGAGGGCCCGGATATTGGACTGCCGTAAGGACTAGAACGTGGAAAGGACCTAGCGCTAGCTGTAGCGCTGGGAGTCACTGAGGGAACATGACCACCTACAGTTTGGTGGGCATGAGATGCCTGTAATTGAAGAGGGGCTTCGCTATGGCCTAGCAGCTGCGGCGTCAATTGTTGGGACGAAGGCTGCGGTGGAAGTTCCACCTCCTGTTCATCAATAAGCTCGACATTCCCATTACTTGCGTTATCTCCGGTTGTGTCAAGGTCAGTTTCATTCAACGGCTGAGATGGGAACGGCGGTTCGGGCCCTGCTAGGGGGTTCAGCGAGGACTGCACCAAATCCTGGCTTCGTGAAAGCTCTCTATCCGGCCTAGACTCTGCAGATAGAGTCCTAGGAGGTGAGTTCTGGAGAGGAGGCGTTGCGGATAGCCATGATAGGGGCGATGAAGGAGTATGTTCCAAGGGTATCACCCCAATTTCGGAAGATATATCACCTGGCAGTGGCCGTGGGCTTTCTGCTTGAGCAGGAATTTGGTGTTCTGACGATTGGGGGACATTCCAGATATCGGACTCTATAGAGCTCTGGGGGTGGGCGTGGGGTTGATGCTGAGGCCGGGTCTTTGGTACAGTCCGTAGTGATGGAGTTGTTGGCGAAAACTTGGGCGAGGTCGATAAAATCGCGCGAGACGGGCTATCGGAGCCGGAGTCATCATCGTCTTCGGAATCGGGAACGACTCCACGCTCTTTCCAAGGCGTCATTCCGGGAGAAGATGGGATGTTATATTAGCACCAGAGTAAGTAGCATTGCAAGCTAGAGGCGCGTGGCGTTATTTTAAGCAGAGCTATTGAGGAGGAAAAATGGCATGCAACAATCACGCTTGGTGTGTTTTAGCAGGATACTATCGTCATTAGGCAAACTGGCTGGTACAGTCTTTTCGTGCCGCACCAATTCACGGCGCGAGAAATAGGCATGAACGCGATCCCTGTGAAGCCAAGCTCGCGGTGTCACGTGACGGATATCAGAGGTGCTTCAAAGTTCTTCCGCTAAAGCTGTTATGCCAACGGCTTGACGTGGTGATCACGTAGCACAGTAGCTGAAGAACCATGCTGTTTTTTTTTTCATACTCGTGGCCTCTTCAATTTTCTTGTGTTTGCCCCTGCTGTATGTAGTCACTCTTTATTTGCTGCAGGCGTTGTAGATCTAGCTATTCATGTGAATCTTGCATGAGCCCTTGTCGTCCCTAAACCAACATCTACATAATTCCAACGGGACTCTTTCCAATTGCCAATCCATCCTTTTACATATCCATCGTACTTTCGTTAAATGTCTTTGTAGAAGAGCATAACTTGCATGAACGCAACAACTCCATGGCTGAGGGCGTGGGTGGTCCAGTCAAGCCTAGCTTCTTTCAGCCAATCATAGCACTCTATGGCCCAGACCAGGATTTTCCGACAACCAAGCTTATCACTGACATCCCAACATAAAGGCCCTGGGACTCCAACAGCTTCGAATCGACCACCCGTATCGCGATTCCAGTGATATCACCTTCAACCAAGCATCCGCAACACCGAGATCCTAAAATCACTTTACACGCTCAGGCAGCATCTCGCCCTTCGCGTCTTACGACATTCCCACTTGTTACTGGTTCATGCCTTCGCAATGAGAGGTAGCATTCTCCCAATAGTTGTTGCCGTAGGTGCAGGAGTCGGCATTTGTACGTCTTTCAGTGTCAAAATTCGATCACCACCCATCTTGCTAATAACCTTTCTAGCAATGTACACCTTGCAGCCAGCATTTGCCGAACAGGAACAACGCAGGCTTTCCAAAGAGGCGGCCAAACAGGTCGAAGAGGCTGAGAAAAGGATGAATGCTGGAAAGAGGAGCTAAACTAGACGGCGCAGCTAACTAATGCCATCGCTGGTTTCAAAATACAAAGTGTGGACTTCTCTGGTTGCCCTCATCACCAAGTTTTTGACATTTCATCACAGGGTGGCCTACGGTGTTAGGGTTAAACAAACATTAAGGGTTAAACATCAACGTATGGTAACCTTGTAAAATAAATCAATAATTAACGCCAATGCTTGTTTGTCAAGCCGATGATTCCAGAATTAGACAAGGCGAAACACACGAGCAAATACGTAACGCCGAGGAAGCAAGATGTGCCGTAGTTGTTGGTGGCAGAGAAGGCATAGTCATTGGAATTTAGCAGCTCGAAGGAAGCGAGATTCATGTATTGATCGTTATTGTCGACTAGATGCATGTCTTTTTTTTTAGTGCGGACGCAGTTGATCGCATGAAATGGGTAGTATAGAAATCCATAGAAGAACGCAACAGAAGGGTAGCGTAGCCTAGTTCTTGTTTTTGGCATAGTTCTTCTTGCCGAAGGAGAACGGAACGTAGCGGTATTTGATCATGTGCTGGATTTGGCGGCGCACTGGAAAGAAAAGAGGACGATGTGAGAAACAAGATAACAAGAGCAATTGGCGGGCTTCGGTAGGTGGTACTTACTGGTGAGGAAAAACAAAATGAACCAGTACATCAGGAGTACGGGCCAGAACACCGGGATGTTGAAGAACTCAGACCAGCTGCAAAGAAACGAAATGCCAATCGCACGGGTAGCCCACAGCCAGAACTTGAACTCGGGTAGGCGGCGGATAAAGGGCCGGAACTCCTCATCGGCGCGGGTTGGGAGGGTGCCTACGGAACCATCCTCCATTTCACTGTCGATGGCATCATTCGAAGGGTCGAACTTGGGGGAGAGGAAGGCGAGGAACAGGTTGAGCAGATAAATACCGAGAGCATAGGCAACTGGAAAGAACGGATAGAGGAGGTTAGCACTAATAGGCGACGATTGGCAGAGGAGAAGGCGCACCAATGTACCAGCCCTGCGCAATCAATATGCGCAGACCAAAGATGAGGAGTAGCACGCCGGTGCCGATCCAGCGGTAGAGGACGTATGGCGTTGACTGGTCAAGCAGTACCTGCACTCTCTGTATGAGGAAAGCAACAAAAGTTAGTCGTGAATGCGTTCCTGGTATGAGAGACGTTGGCGGGATGTTTTGTTGGCAGAGCCACAGCTGACGACTTAGCAGGCCAATCGACAGCTAGCTCTGTTCTAGCTAGAAAGTCTTGCATCGAGGCAATGGGAATGGATATGGCCGGGGAATTGGGTTCTGGTCCTAAATTTGCCCGGAGGCTCAGGACAATTGATCTATGGGCGACGTACACGCTGTATCCGCGAGGTTTGGGAGGTCACAGCCTCAAAGGGGGTCTTGTCGGGCTCGGGGATATCCATGGTTGTTGGCGTACGAGGCGAGAATGTGGAATGCAGTGGTTGGAAGTGAGGCAATCGAGGACAGTAGACGACCGTTGATGCGTGCGTAAGCGGACTTGGTAGAACGGGGTTCGTGTAGAGCAGGCTTGCGAACAAGAAGCGATGTGTAATGGGATACGCAGAATTAGGAGCAAGGCCTGTCTAGAGAAAAATGGAACAAGGGAGACGAGAGGAGAA
Source organism: Ceratocystis lukuohia (assembly GCF_044167205.1). NCBI lineage: Eukaryota > Fungi > Ascomycota > Sordariomycetes > Microascales > Ceratocystidaceae > Ceratocystis > Ceratocystis lukuohia. The sequence goes on from NW_027263525.1 coordinate 89,562, forward strand.
GAGAAGGAGTAGAGGGTCGAAGAGGGCGTGAAGCGTGGATCTGGGCCAATGCACACTGTTGCAGGGCAAGGCTTGGATTTTGAAGACAGAGACCGAAAGCGTTTGAAGGCTAGGAAAAGTGAGACAGACAAAAATCGCGAAATCGGAACAGTATGCAATTTGGCAGCAGGATGGCACGGCGTGGGCAAGTTGTGAGGTGTGGGAATTGGGAAGTTTGTTTTCTCTGGCGATCTTGGTGATGGGCCTATTGCTGCCACGTAGTGCGTACAGGTTAGTGCTTTACTGGGTGTTACTTGCCACCTACACACTTGACTAGCTAGCTTTGTTTATCCACTTAGTGGGCAGTGCAACACGATGCTGCTTTGTGCCAGGTTGGTAGCTTTTCAGGTTTAGGCCTAGATAGACCGCAACCAAGGGCCTAAATAAGCTACATAAGCGCCTGGAGTTTAACGGCGCCCGCTGTATTTAGCCATAGTTTGGCCGATAAAGACCATAATCAAACCCTGTAAAATCACATGCTACTGTGCTGGGTCGCTATTAGTGAGCGCAGTATAGGGTAGGGGCAGCTACTGCTAGTTAGTGCTACGGATAAAAGCAGCGATGACTAGCCACGAGTAAAGCAGTAACGAGCTTCTCCAAGCTCTGCCTAGCTTCCCCAAAGCCGTCTGTCGCTTGCTACTCTCGCCATGTGTATTTGTCTCAGCCTCGGCAATACATGGATCCATATGTAGGCTCTTTGCTTCATTCTTTCTTCTATCAGGACCTGCGATCAGGCTTTTCCACATGAACCAACTAGTACCTACTAGAATTTTACTGCAACCTCTTCATTAGCTAAGCTCAACTCTACCATGAACGCTTTCAGAACAGCCATCCAGCCTCGTGCTGCCCTCATGACTACCCGCCGGATGTCGGCTGCTCGATTTTACTCGGTTGCTTCCCCAGCCTATGAATACTTGGCTGTTTCCCAGCCGCGCCCGGGCGTCGGCCAGAGTTGGTTACCCCTCCCTCAATCTGACAGAGAGATGTTCACTTCCGGCTGTTCTTGTGGCTAACGCTCCTGCACAGTCACTCTTAACAGACCCAAAGCACTCAATGCATTGTGCACGCCACTGATAGACGAGCTCAACACCTCTCTTTCTGCACTCAACGCAGATGCCGATACGGCAGTTATTGTGCTGACTGGATCAGCCAAGGCCTTTGCCGCCGGCGCTGATATCAAGGAAATGGCGCCGTTGACCTTTAGTTCCGCTTACACATCGGCCTTTATCGAATCCTGGTCGCAGCTCACGACAGCCGTCAAGAAGCCTATTATTGCCGCTGTTTCCGGCCATGCTCTTGGTGGCGGCTGCGAGCTGGCCATGATGTGTGATTTTATCTACTGCACTACAGGCGCCAATTTCGGCCAGCCGGAGATCAAGCTCGGTGTAGTCCCCGGTGCCGGCGGCTCGCAGCGGTTGACTCGGGCGATCGGAAAGTCGCGGGCAATGGAGCTGATTTTAACCGGCCGGAATTTCTCTGGTGCTGATGCCGAACGCTGGGGCGTTGCAGCACGCGCATTCGAGACGCATGAGCAGCTGATGCAGGAGACGCTTAAAACAGCAGAGACTATTGCGGGGTACTCCAAGGTAGCGGTGCAAGCAGCCAAAGAGGTGGTTAACAAGAGCCAGGATTTGGGGCTGCGGGATGGTGTAGAATTTGAGCGCAAGATATTCCACGCGCTCTTTGGCAGTAAGGACCAAAAGATCGGAATGCAGGCGTTTGCAGCAAAACAGAAGCCTGAGTGGGTGCACGAGTAAGGGCAGGGCCGAGCCAGAAGGCCAAGAGCGAGAAAGAGGTGACGGGGGATACAGCACTGTAACCATCTCTTGGCCAAGGCAGCGCTTGCTCGCCCTTGCAACAAGTGGTTCGGTGTTTCTTATGCAATGATTAGGGCTGGGAACAGTTGTTTACTGAGAGAAGGATGCGATGCAAAGTGAATAAACAGATAAACAGCAACGGGCCTGGCGACGATTGGGTCGTGTTCCCAGAGGCCTTTCAGCCTACTTATGTGCATGCCATGTTAGACGTAGACAGGGGCAGGCAAGTAACTTTATTTCTTGTTCTTTTTTGCCCCATGCTAGGTTTGATGTGAAGCTCCGCTTCCTCTACTCTTCCTCTGCATCTTGTACGCTGGCTGGCTGGCTGGCTGGCTGGCTTAATTTAAGCTGGTTTGACTGGCTGCAGCTACATTCAATCCAACCAAGCCAGCTTCGCTTGTATGTAGGCAGCCTAGTACTTGTTCCCACTCGCCCATCACCCTCCTCTTTTTTCATTTTTATTCTCAGGCTTCTCCCTCTAGGGCCCGCATGCATTCTAGCTCATCTTTCTTCAATATCAATACTCCTTTTTCGCGGCTACAAACCCTCAGCGAGCAAACCCAACCTAGAAAAGACAGCAGTGGTTGGGAAACCGCTGCTGCTTGCTCACTTGCCCTACTGGTTAGCAAAGGGCTCCGCTTAGGTTGGTTTCACTGACCAACTCCACTATCGCCATCGCCTTTAGGCGTCCGTGCTTCCACGCATTTGCTGAAGGCAGAAATCGTCCATCTCACCGCCCACCAACGCTAGTTAAACGGGTTAAACCTCCTGTTTATCAAGTCTCAGACACGGGGGACGGCACTGTCGCAACCTTCTGCCGCCATGGATCTTGAAAAAGAACTCACCTGCTCCGTAAGTCTTTTTTTCGCCTTGCCTGCACGCTTTCTTCTGTCCTTTCTCTGACACCTACACTCGCAATAGATCTGCACGGAGCTGCTTTTCCAGCCCCTCACTCTGTTGGACTGCCTGCACACCTTTTGCGGTGCCTGCCTTAAGGACTGGTTCGCGTTTCAGGCCTCTGCCGCTGAACGGTCCCCTCTACCGCTGCCCCCTGCGGGGACACCACTCTTCACCTGTCCGGCTTGTCGGGCTGCCGTGAGAGATACAAAGCACAATGCTACCGTTGCCACCCTACTGGACATGTTCACCACTGCGCACCCAGAAAGAGATCGTAGTGCTGCTGAGAAAGATGAACTTAGAGAGAAATACCAACCTAGTGAAAAAGTCCTCCCCGATGTTGATCTACGTGGTCGTTCGGAGCAAGAGCGGGTGTATGCCGAAGAAGACAGTCGGCTGATGGAGCAAGTGCGTCAAATAAGCCTGAATGAGATTGGAGTTACACGTCCATCGAATGCACCAACTCCGAGTAGGCCGCAGCATCGTCGTCGTCGTACTGATGAAGGCAACTCCGATACCGAACGTCGGACACATCGTCGCCCTGTGAGTCATGACGGGAGGGATCGACCCCGCAGAGACCGATCTGCCGCTCGTGCAAATTTGCGTAATAATGGCGACCATCTCCAGCCTGTCGATTTTCGCGGTTCCAGCTCTAGCAGCGATGGAGGCCACCGACGACGTAGTGTTGACCAGAGACGTGGCGAGGAAACTAATGCGCCACAAGGCGCTATCAATAGAGACGAGGGCGAAGCATCTTCAACAGCCTCCCGTCAAGTTGAGCACCAGAGCTCACTACGCTCCTTGATTGGGACAACAGGAATGAGCGAAAGTCAAATTGCACGTGAAGTCGAGGAGCTTGCTCGTCAGATTCAGCAGGAAGGGCTTCTCGATGGCCTAGACTTGGATAATCTAGACCCCAGTCACCATGATGAACTCTCTCGGCGTATTGCGCAGGCTTATCAACGTCGTCAGCGAGAGAAGGAACGTGATAGAGAGAGAGAAAGAGATAGGGAGAGGGAAAGGGAAAGGGAGAGAGAGCGAGAACATCAACGTCGGAACGAGGCCCGCAGAACCCGTGCTGATGACCAGTCTGATGTCAGCCGACCGCCACGCTCGTCAAGTGCCCAGCGTTACCATAGCAGAGACCATAGCCGGGCAAGACGTGGCACAACAACAACGGCAACATCAACAGTACCGACTTCATCTTCTCAGCACGAGTCGCGCCGAAACTCTGAAGATAGATCCCGTCCACCACCTGCACCTAGTGCCGGCCACTATCTTGAGATAGACACAGACCGTCGCCGTCGGCGTGCCGCAAGTACAGGCCACTCAATAACGAGTGCAGTTCGCAGCGCGACTGATTCTATTAGTGGGACGGCTTCTGTTAATACCCAAGCGGCAAGGTCGCAAGTAGATCTAGCCGTAAGAGCACCCACGAACGATAATCGTGCAGCCAGATCCCAGACAGATCTTTCGCTTCATACAATGACAACGAACAGCTGTGCTGCGAGGTCGCAAAATGACCTATCGCTGCAGACTGCCAGTCTACAAACCGTAACCACAGAGGCTATCACCATGTCTCCACGAGACCACAGTGATACCCAACTATTCAGCTCGCCTCCCCAAACATCAGATACTGCGCGTTCGTTTGCCAGTCGGCTGCCACAAGTCACGGTAGCTTCAGCACCACAAACGCCGGCTGTTCACAGCTCTAGCATTGCTCCAGCGCCCGCGAATCCCCCCTCCTCTCGATGGAACACCCCCCAAATGGCTTTCGAGCTTCCAGCAGAGCTTCCCGTCAATTCTAATCAGCTAGTGCCTCGAAATACCCTTGCTAGCTCTCAGGGAGCGGGCCATCATCGCAGTGTATCACAGCCTGCAAATATTACAACAGCCCTCACTACAATACTAGCCCCAGAGCCCAGCATATCCTGCTCTCGCTGTGAAAAGCCCCATATCGAGTACGAACTGCATTATAACTGCGGAAAATGCTCTTCGGGCACTTGGAATATCTGCCTTTTGTGCTACCGCAAAGGTCGTGGCTGCCTCCATTGGTTAGGCTTTGGATATATGGCATGGCGGAAGTGGGACCGCCTGCGTCAGGCCGGCGATGCAGACCTTGAAAGGCCCCACATGCTTACGGCTGGCCGGTACCGCCGCCCCAATAACAATGGCCAAAGCTATGGCGCCGACTCGGTTGAAGAGAGGTTTGAGAGCGGCTGTTTCTGCGCGCGCTGCTACCAACGCACTAACGAATGCTACTGGCGCTGTGAAATCTGCAACGATGGCGACTGGGGCTATTGCAACTCCTGCGTGGGGCTTGGTCGGCGCTGCAACCATCCATTGTTGCCGTTAACATATCAGCCCACCAGCAATAGTGGCAAAATGTCGGCAAACCTGCCCCGTTGGGCAGCTCTTTTGACAAGCCCAACGGCCGCAAACATTGGATCGTTCCGCCCGCTATCCTTTAAGCCACAATGCAATATTTGCGTAAAGCCTATTTTGCCGACATACTGTAGACTACATTGCTTCCAGTGTGTAGGCGAAACTGCCATAGATTTGGAGGGCTCGTATGAGGGTGACTACGATTTATGCATGACTTGTTACGCATTTCTTGTTAGCAGTGGCAAGATATCACAACAGAATGGCTCCGCAGGCTGGCGACGCTGTCTTAAAGGCCACCGGATGGTTATCGAGGCTTATTTGGAGGGGAACGGTGGGGAGCGTCGCGTTATAATTGAAGATATCGTTGGAGGATCCTTGCTTAAGCTGGAGGATGACCCTGAGGAGAGATATCTACGATGGACATCTAAAGAAAACGGCAGGCTTGTCTCTCGAAAGGTGAGCCGCAATGTTGCTTGTGATGTCCCCACTTCAGAGCTCAAAAACGCCGTATTCTCGGTTCCGCGGGAGCAGGATCTAGGCTCCAAGTATGTGGCAGGCTGGCCGTGGTTTGGCCAGCACAAGCAAGCAGACGATGAGCTGTACTTCCCCCGAGGAGCTTCGCTGAAAGAGGTGGAAATAGCTGGTGAAAGCTGGCTGTTTGGTGTTTTTATGGACCGAAGTGGGCTGTTTCCAGCGGGCTATGCGAAGATGATTCCCGAGGCTTGAAGGAAAAGCACAGCAACAAGTATTTACAAAACATAATATAGCAAATCTACTCTTTCTCTTTTACTATACAGTCCGTCATCCCATTATTTAAACGAATTTTCACGCCTGCCTTAATTGCGGCAAATCTACGGCACTAACCCTAAGATGTGATGACAATAGCTAGAATGCATAAATTAAGGTTACAGGCTGTTCGACGTGTTAGCACTATGTTCTTGCCGGTTCCGGTGACGCCATCGCAGATGACCCACTTCTTTATCCCTCAGCTAAACCACAGTAAACTTAAGCTGTCCATTGTTATCGGATCATTTAGTGTTGCTCATAATATCTGCACCATATTTTGCTTGACTTTTTTTTCTTCTCTGTTCTTCTTACCATGTTTCGTTGTGGTGCGCGAGGCTTTGCTACTTCGGTCCGGCGTGCCCTCCCCGGATTTGCGTTTGAGCAGACGGTCCGTTCTAAGGGTCTGAGCTTGGCTCAAGGTACCGTTAATGGGCTGACTGAAGGTTAGTTATCTTATGGCGAGCATGATTGCTGAATTCCCGCTCGAGTTTTCCTGTACTGACGCTGTCGCTGTAGCTATCGGCAACACACCACTCATCCGCCTCACACGTCTTTCGGAGGAGCTGGGCCGCAATATTTTGGGCAAGGCTGAGTTTATGAACCCTGGTGGCTCCGTTAAGGATCGCGCCGCACTTTTTGTTGTCCAGGATGCTGAGAAACGCGGGCTTCTTAAACCTGGTGGAACGGTTGTTGAGGGCACTGCGGGAAATACTGGCATCGGCTTGGCTCATGTGTGCCGTAGCCGTGGCTATAAGCTGGTAATTTATATGCCTAACACACAGTCTCAAGGCAAGATCGATCTGCTGCGTCTTCTTGGCGCCGAGGTGTACCCTGTCCCTGCCGTTGCCTTTGATAACCCGATGAACTATAATCACCAGGCCAAGCGCCACGCAGAGAGCTTAGACAACGCGGTTTGGACGGACCAGTTTGATAACAGGGCTAACCGACAGGCCCACTTTGAAACAACCGGCCCTGAGATCTGGCACCAAACCAACGGCAAAGTTGACGCTTTTACTTGCTCTTCTGGCACTGGCGGCACTTTCGCCGGAGTCATGGGTTACCTAAAGAACCAATCAAAAGGAAAGGTGAAGGCCTACCTTGCCGATCCCCCTGGGTCTGTGCTGCACAGCTATGTGCAAAGCGGTGGGAAGCTCACCGAACGCAGTGGCAGCAGCATAACTGAAGGTATTGGCCAAGGCCGAGTGACAGACAACATGGCGGGTGAAATTGAATCTGTGGATGGGTCCTTCCAAATTTCAGACGAGAAAACTATCGAAATGGTGTATCGCTGTCTTGATGAGGAGGGCTTATATTTGGGAGCTTCTAGCGCGCTCAATGTTGCTGCTGCTGTTGAGGCTGCAAAGGAGGTGGGACAGGGCCAAACAGTCGTCACCATCTTGTGTGACGGTGCTTACAGATATGCCGACCGGCTCTTCAGCCGCAAATGGTTGGAGAGCAAGGGTTTGATTGATGCTATCCCGAAGCATCTCCACAAGTACATTGTGCTCGAATAAGCATAATAAATTGCAACGCTCTGCATTTTGTCATGTTTTGAATTACCTTTAAGGCGCCTTTTAATAGTTGTCTTGGCCTTTAAGCAGCTGTTCGTGCGTGCGCGCGTGTGTATAAGGTAGCAGAAAGCACCTACATCATGGTCTTATTTGGATGGAGCTTTACCAGTATTCTTATTATTGTACAACAGGAGTATATGATGAAATAGACCAATACCCGGACACGTTATTCTTAGTGTACATGAGCTGCATAGCTGTCGCAACTTTTCTTTGTCTAATCGTACATGTTCTGCTCAAGCCTTAGCCTCAGTCTCCTCAGACTTGGCTTCGGTTGAGACTTCAGCCGGTTGAGGCTTTACTTGGTTAGGGCCCAAAAGTGCATCGTACATGGCCCAGCCGCGTCTGTCATTGCTTTCAACTCTCTTGCTTAGTCTATCCTCCATTTCTTTAGTGACACCACTGGCAATACTATCCAGCTTAACCGCTAGCTCTGGGCTCACGACTTGCTTTGCTAACTCGATAGCCTTCAGTGTAGTTGCTGCAATGGAAATGTGTCGCGTGGGCGAGTAGTTTAGGTAAAAGTCTTCAACGTAATCCACCTTTGCGCGTAGCATTTTCGAACTCCGGTTGGGTTGTTCCTCTGGCACGGGGTGGAGCTCTAAAAGACCCTTACCGGCTGGCCACTCGAGAGCTAGGATCTTTGCTATTTTAGAGACATGACCACCGGCGTCCAACTTGTTGCCGTGGAAGACTGATTGCGCCGCCAACAGCATCAGATATTGGGCCAGGACTTGGGGTTCACGGTGGAGAGCGCGTGGGCTCAAGGACTGATTTGGCCGGCGATGCTCGGGCTCCTCTAGGATGTCCATGACGATGGTGGCCCATGTGGCGGCCTGCTTAGTCTCAGACGCACTCCAGTTGTTTGAAACAGCCTTGTGGCATAACCAGTACATTATTTCGTCAACCGGGGGGAGATGGCGTAGGTACAGGCCGCTCTTTTCTGAATGACGCATTGCCTCAATAATGGACCAGATGTTACCGGTGCGGCCGGCCTCACGGATCATACGGAAGCGATCGTGAAGCTTGATAGTGCGCTTGCTGCGCGCATAGCCATTGAGGAGGCGGACAAGGTTGTCCCAGTCGGCGCGGGTCTTCATGAGACTAATAGCCTTGAGCAAGATGGCGCGCGAGTTGGGCACATCCTTCTTCTTGAAGTTCAGGGTTTCGAAGCGGTGCTCATAGCCGTCAACTTCAATGACAATAGGGTCAGTCTGCAGACGTGAGCGGTACTCTTCGCTAAACACCATTTTTCGCTGCAGGGCAGGAAGACGGTACGGAAGCACGATCCGGTGTAAAATCGTCGTGAGAGTCTCATCCAGCTCCGGGGACGACGTCTTGGAGAAAATAACATCGCTTTCTGAGGTAATTGTTAGCTTCTGCATGCTCAATGGCGCACGAAAGAAGGAGCAGGCATACTTTGCGGAGCGGCACTGCTCATGTTGCGGATCATCACCGGGGCTTGCACTGGAAGCTGGGAAGCTAACCTGGCCCGCAAGCCGACTGATCGTATCGTAGAAGAAAACATGGCGCTTATGGTCTCCGTAGCTTAGCCGGGATATATCAATAAAGCTAGCCTATGTTACGAATACTGAGGCCGGAGAAGTATGAAGCGTTTCACGTGATCATGATTTTGTCGAAAGCCTGGATCTTTTTTTTTTGACAGCCTTGCTAGTGGGGCAAGCTGCTCCACCAGTAGGGCAGCCAATAAGCAAATTCAAAGTGCCTATTGACCCACCTTTTTCTCGGCCTGGAAATTTGGACATCGTCAAGCTGGGTTAACTTTGAGATGATAATGTCCAGCATCACATAAACTAGCGACAAGCTTCCTGCACAAAAAGCTATGAACGTGCTTCCTGTTTGCCGGCCGCTGGGCTGTCTGAAGACAGCGTTTCGCCAGGCCCGCACCCAGCGTATCTCCGCACTCCAACGCAACTATGCTTCCTCCTCTCCGGCTCTGCCCTCGACCGACATCAAGGGTGCTGGCGCCCGTGTCTGTAAGTACTTGAGGGATTCGGGAGGAATTTGTACAAGATGTTGAATATATGCGCTATTGAGCCGTTTTTAAGCTAACCCCTCTGTTATAGTCTACAAGCCCTCCAACAAAAAGCCGTTTGCCGTTTTCACTCCCCCACCCACCGTTCGCACCGAGTTCAAGAACCCTCTGCCATCTTTCCACGCCGACGAAATAGCCAGGCTCGATCCTACCGGCAGCCGCACGGCGCTATTCTCTAAAGCCCGCCTAGACCGCGCCAAGGTCGGTGACGTTCTGATGGTGACGACTCGCTCGGGCGAGCCATTCTCCGGTGCTTTTATGCAAATTCGCCGCCGCGGCGTGGACACGGCCATCCAGCTACGTGGCAATCTCATGAAGACGGGTGTTGAGATGTGGTACAAGATTTATTCGCCGAGTGTTGCTGGCGTGGATATTATTTGGAGAAGACCGCGTAGAGCTCGCAGAGCTAGACTCACGTACCTGCGCAAGCCAAAGCATGACATGGGCAGTGTCGACCATTTAGTCTTCGCATGGAAGAGGGAGAGAAGTATCCTGCGTTCGTCAGCAGGCAAGACTGGCGGTAGCAAGAATCTCTCGACTCTGTTTGAGCCCTAGAAATTGGATGTTTACCATGTGCTTGCCGTCGGATCTAGAGGGGGTGTGTAAGTGAAGTGAAAGGATTGACTGTACTATTATTATTATTATTACCACACGTATCTTGCAATACAACATCCCGTCTTGAATATGGGCCAATTGTCTAAGCGCCGACATCCAAGACAGCTGGATGAAGTAAACATATTCAAACAGGTGATGCCATAAAAACAGAGGGCAAAAAAGTGATTTCAAAGTCTATAAATCTATCCACGGCTCGATTGCTTTGTGGCAAAACGCCGTCAGTGGTTGGCACTGGACATCAAAGGCCTCTCTAGTCATCAACAGTGTCGTGGCTCCTTTCCCAATCTTTAGATGCATCGAAGGGGAGAGCTAATTTAAACAAATAGCTGTAGTTGAGGAGGTACTGGGAAAGGGAGAAGGGGGAAGGGGGCAAAAAACAAAACAAAAAGAGATCGCTAAACAAGGATATATGACGTGCTAGTAAACAAAAAGAATTAAATCGCCCTCACTTAGGGGAAAACATGTCTGAGAACGGTAGTCTATGCCTTTCACTTTTAGTTGGTTGTCAGTGACCGCGGGAAAGACGTCGATTTTGCGCCCATACGGTGTCTTATGTTCGAGTCATCATGTTCGTCATTATCGGTAGGATGATAGTGCATCCGACGTCGCGGAGCCGCCGTTGCAGTTGACATTGAGCGAGGCATTTGGTGGTGGTAGTGGTGGTGGCCCATCCCAGGAAGAACATGGGGCAGTTTGTGGAATTCGTGAGAAAGGGCGGGACCGGGGTGCAAAAGCTGCTGAAGAATGCCGGGATTCCTCTCTGAAGTCCTACTCCGAACCATTCCAAGAGTGCCACGACGGGACCTGGCGCTCATAGTGCGATGCAGGGGAGGGACAAGATCGGGGGGCACCAGAGTCTCGCGCTCGAAGCGTTGCTCGCTGGGGAGAAGAATCGCGCGATCCAACCCATAGGGCAGACCGCGATGGCGACCACGTATTTGCATGGCAATCATCACTAATTTTCCAATGACAGAAAACTTGCCACTTAGCGATGTGTTGACACCCGAATATCCAAGGGACATGCCTACAGTCCCATAGGCGCTGATGACCTCGAATAATACAGCCCACATAGTAAATTTGTTGTCCTGGACCTTGCTACCCTCCACAATAGCAAGAAGGAACAAACCAAGACAAACGTACCAAATGTCGAAAGAAAGCTGGCGGCGCAAATGCGTCCCAACATAGGAAACCTCGGCATCCTCTTTTTTTTTTTCTTCTTCTTCATCTTCATTATAGATAGACTCATAGATAGACTCATACACGCCTAGAGACCGTTCCTCGTACACGTTTGTGCCCCGGATTGAAATGGCAATGGGATACACGGAGATGTACATCATAATCATATTTGAGACCTGTACTCCAGGATGTAGCTGAGAAATGTCCAAACAAGCGAAGCCGGCGGTCCGCGTTGATGTGGCTTGAAACAAAGCGTTCAAAATGCGAGTGTGGACAGGCAAGTCTGTCACCACATCGGCTTTTAGCTGTAGAGCGAACGCGGGTGTGTTAATGTACTAAGTCTAACCAACAGTTAAGATGGGGACAAGGAACTTACGTCGAGGATGATGAAAAGGATGACGTCAACTCCGTTGAACAAAATAAGAACACCAAAGAGCCACCATGTAGGGCTGGACGGGAACAACAAAGTAAAACACCGGCGAGGGTGGTCCAACAAAAACCTTAGCTCTTCCCAGAGCCCACTTTTCTCTGGGACAATAAGAGACAGTAGCCAGATAATGAACCGTAGCATTATAGGGAAGCCAGTATTTCCAATGACAATCAGAAATGACATGACCAGCATGACGAGTGTAGAGGAGTTGAAGGAGTACATGCTGTTTGGGGTCAGGGTAAAGCCCAGATCCATAAAGGCAGACCCAGATGTGAAAAAGCCCCACCACGTTCTGTTGATAGCCATGTTGTCCAGAATCTGCCCATAGCGGTTACTATGCTTGATAAACGGCAGCAAGAAACAGAGGCCAAATATGTGGAAGCCCCAGAAGTAGCAGCCGAGAATGACAGCCAGAGTGCGAAGGGAGCGATACTCTATGCCGCCTAGTTCCTCGCGCTGTTCTAGTGACAAGCCAATAAACTGAGAATTGCGACCGGTAGTAGGTGTGTAGCTCAAATACGGCATGTCTTGGATTGCCTCGCCGCCACTGATGATGTCCCGAATTTGAGAAAAGGTACGAGTGCGATACGCGCTAGGCATTTCGTTGTCCACTTCACGCCCAAAACATCTTTTCAGCCAACGCGGCATCTTAAAGATGCTGAATGTATTCTTTAGCGCCTCGGCCTCCTCTGCTATTTCCATCCGCGTATTGCGGGTATTTTGCGCCTGGCGATGATCCCGTGTTTCACGACTAGGCTCGGAAATGACTATAGTCGCTCTATTGTTAGGGTTTGCATTAGAGGCCGTCAAGCTTCTCTGATTTAGTAGACCGTCATCCCGAGACTCAGGTCTGTATAGTGCGGCTGATTCGCGTGGGACACGGGTGGGCACGATTCCCTGCTCGACCTCACGAGGATTGGGGATCCGAAGAACCTCGTCACCATCAACAGAGATGACGCGAGAAAGATTGGGTCGTTCCAGGACATGCTCAGATCCAGCCGTCGAGCCCTGGCTGAGGAGCTGCCCCGCACCGTAGCTCACTGGTTTGAAGTTTGTCTGGGCATCGACTCCGTCGCTTCGCTTTACGGTCTCGCCAAAGACAATGCGATTGGGCTGTCGCGAAGGCGATGTTTGGGTAGGGCTTATATCTCCATCGTCCTCGCTGTCATCACCATCAGCGGACGCAGGGGGCTTGTATGATTTGCTGCCGGTTTCAGATTCGGTTGACGAACTTTGCGACGAGTCTGATGGGAGCGGGTTCGCTGCCGTGTCAATGCTATGTGGTGTAGGGGACTTGACATCAGGGAGAGGGGAGAGCATAGCGCCGTCGTGGGCCATACGTTGGGGGCGACCTGACGAGTGCATGACGGTAATGCGGCGGCCGCGAACGCCACCACTACTATTGGCGGTCTTGCTGCCATCGCTGGACTGAACGCTGCTGCTTGAGGCATTTTGGCGGTTGATCTGCGACTCAGGGTCAGCTTGTTGCTGGTCTTTGGTGCGGCTTTTGGAAATGGTTGTCCTGCGAAGGCGCGCCTCCTTCACAAGCTGGTTGAAGTGCTTCTCAAACCAGTACAGACGCAAGTAAACCACCATAGAATGCATGATGATGGGGTTTGCCATCATGGGAATTAGATAGAGGACGACTTGCTGTCCCGTGTTGAGCAGGTTTACATCAACAGGGTTAAGGCCAGCTTGAGTGCTGGAGCCAGTTGAGAAAAAGAGAGCATCGATATATGCGAGGTTGTTGTTTCCAATAGTGTAAACCAGGACAGAGCCAAATAAAGAGAAGCCGACAATCGCGATATCTAATGAAAGCGAGGTAAGTATAGTGCTATCAGCAGCTGACGGCGTGGAGTATTCAGCATGCAGGGCCCGGTTTCGCGCAAGCACCACCAAGGACCCATCAAAGAAGACTGCTGCTGCGGTGCTTGCAGGATCGTAAGAGCAGGAACAGGCCAGAAGCAGAGACTCTAGCAAACTTACAGTGAATAGTGATGAAGCTGAAGTGCGGTTTTGACGTTGGAAGAAACGTCTTGAGATTAGTCTTGAGCCGAGGCCAAAAGCCTGGGGGGACTCTTCCATAGCTTGCGATCAGGCAGGCCGGGTTTCGAGACGAAGAATACGGCGAATCCGCAGGAGGTAGCGAGCTACGGAAGCGAAGAAGAACGGGGCCAGGGAAGACGGATATAAGACGGACGAGGGGGGAGCGAGATGTAAGCCGCGTGTACGTGTGTATGTGTGTGTACATACACATACACGTACATGTGTATATATGCGTGTGTATGTGTGTGTGTATGCGTGTGTATGTGTGTGTGTATGCGTGTGTATGCGTGCACAGTGGATGTCTTGGAGCCGCGCAATTTGAAGCCAGGACTTCTAGCATGCCGCGAGCAAACGATCACTGGTATAAGCAATGCGCGTTTTTGGCAAGACGGCAAACAAGTCGGCCAGGTGGATGAGAGTTGGGGTTAGAAAATCATGATGATGCAAGCAGAAACTAAGCCGAAAGGATTGAGGAACGAGTCTCTAAATCGAGAATGATGAATTGGAAGAAGAAGAGGCAGAAAAAAATGAGCAAGGCCACGCGAGGGGAAGGACGGTGATGAAGGCAAGGACGAGAAGGAGAAGGAAGGGGCGGCAAAAAAAATAGGTAGTTTCAGTATTCGGAAAGAGGATAGATGAGAAAGTGAGATTTGGAAGCAAGCCGGCTAGATAAAGGCAGCCAGCCCCCAATATGTTCTAGAGCTTATTAGAAAAAAAATTAAAAAATAAATAAAAAATAAAAATAAAGAAATACCAAAGACAAAGAGCAGCGCGAGAGCCATCCCATCAGGAGACATAGGGAAGCGCTAACACCAAGTCTAGCAACGCCTTAAAAATGACTGGCCTACGCACCATGCACGACCTCTGGCAGCTCCAGAAATGATTTGGCTCGTCCGTCTTTCCTATTCTCCCTCTCGTTTTTCGCATCTCGACTTTCGCTGTTCCCTTTTTTGTACCTCGTTTTTGTATTCATCTCTATCTCTGGCTGGGCAGACAGGGAGAGAGGAGAGGGGTACGTATGGTCACCGCAACAGCAGCACAGCACAGCACAGGCCCAAAGCACAGCAGGAGCTAGCGGCGGAGAAGGAGAAATTGGACCAAGAATAGTGCTGTTCCAATACTTAACGTGGTTTTCGGGTGCCGCGCAAGGATTTGAGGAGTGCGGTGATATGATGGTTGGGTGGTAATGCAGCAGTGGGAAGCTATGCTATAGAGAGTGACGACTGCAGCGGGTAGGAATTGCAGTGATATGTGCTATCATGATGTTATGGCAATATCCAGGGTTTGTAAGAGCGGGCAAACAATAGCAAGGCGATAACGGCCCCTGGTCGACTTGCCTTACCGCAAGTCTGCAGATGCAAGACACCACCACCCACTCCTCTCCACCGAGCGTTCCGTCATATTATGTGCCCTTGGCTGGCTGTATAATGTGTTGAAGAGGAGGGGGGAGGGTAGCTAGCTATGCGCAGATTATGGCTTGAGCCAAACGGTCAGGGTACTAAGACAAGGAAATGGACGAAACAGCCAAACTCCAGCTGAAGTGAAAGCAGACTAGATCCAAAATGTGCAAAGACGCAGCAGTGCCTAGTCACTCATCATCAGGGCTTTGAGAAGGCGTACGATGAAAGGAATAGCAGGCAGGGCTATGCCCTCGAAGTCGAGCGAAGTTGAAGCTCGGCTATCACGAGCCAGAGATGTCAGTCAAAATCCTCTGCTTGCCTTTCCTTGTCCAAAGCATTCCAAACAAGAGTCATAAATACAGCCATCGCGCCCTTTTTGAGTCTCGTAGACCGCCTCTTTCAAGAAACCTGGACTTGGGATATTGCATGCCCAGCCTTTGAAACAACAGGCTTATCATGATCTGTCGGTGTACGCAGCATGTACTGCTAGTTGTGCTACAACGCAACCGCACCTCTCGCTATCTCGGCTTGTCCGCCCCCGCCTCCTCCTCGCCCATCTCAATGTACTCTTGCCGGTACTAGCATGCCTGGGGTAACTTCAGTTGCCACTATTATACAGAGGAGATTCAAAAAATAACAACTACAAAGCTTATCTCTATCTTGTCCTACCTCCATCATGTCTTGAGTATTTCGATACCGTTTCATCCATCAGCCAAAGTGGCGTACTTTCATGCATAACATTGCTACCCGCCTTAGAGCCTCAAGCACATATAAGTCGGGTCTTATATGCATGCAGAAAGTACCATGTTTACCATGGTTTGTTTTCTACAACCCTGGCCCGTCTTGGCTCCTATAACCTTGAGACTGAAAAAGAAAACAAAATACGGGATGGGATGCATTGCCCTGCCCACTGTTGATGTTATGATGTGCAGCGCCAGCACGGCACTCATCTCTTCATCTTTACGTCTTTTTCGGCCCCCCCTCTTCTTTGTCCTTCCTGATCCCCAAAGCTTTGACAATCCAAGGCTTGGCAGTACTTTTGTTCCAGAGCGAGTGCTGCCCTTAAATGCTGACAGACAGTTTGTTGTTGCTCTTCTTGCATCCGAGCTTTGGCTTGGGCTTTAAAAAGAGCCGCAATCCTAAAATAATGTTCCCAACACAGAAAATACCCTGGTTGCAAGAAACCAAGGACAGTCAGGCAAGACGAGGCCAATAATAGCTCCTCGTCACAAGGAACGTGTCGTGACGCAGCTAACACTGATGATGGTTAAAAAAAGATATCAACAGAGGAGCTGCTGGCAACTGAGCACAGCACGTCCCACGTTTCTTGTCTTCGATTTCCAGGAAACAAATACTTGTCAATCTCCGGGATGTCCTTCCAAACAGAACAGAAAGAAGAGATCTATGTCTCAGCCAACGTTCGAAACTCCCCGAGATCAGCACTTTCTTCTGCGGCATGGATAGCACGTCGAAGAAAGACCCCATAAGCGCAGCTTCACGCCAAACGTCTTGCGACATACGCCGTTAGCGGCACTTCCAGCGGCAAAAAAGACTCGCTTCCCTGGCAAGCATCCCAAACGGTAATGCCGATGCAGCCGGACTATTGTATCGCTCACAGTGGCATTTCTTGGGGACCACCCGCCTCCTCTGTCTCGTGATAATGACACATAGCAATGCCGCCCCGCCCGGATAGCACAGAGGTTGATATCTCAAGAGGCTCATAGCAGCGCAGGATTGAAGTCTAGGACTAATTTCATTGCTTCCCCGATTTAAATCTGAATAAGCACGCCTGCATTCGCTTGTGCGTATCGTCTGATGGATCCCAAAGAAAATCAGGTGGAGCTGCAACGCTGTAGTGAGTTCGCATAGTATGCGATTGCCTTGGAATGGATTTGGCATCCGGCTAAGCCTCCCGCAATGCTGAGCTTGGATTTATTTTACGTCTATTGGAATCACTAAGATCAAACGACGCTGGACCTCTGCCGGGCTGACCACAGATTTGGGGTGAGAGAAGCCCTGCCGCGCTGTCATCTGCTCTTGAAGACGGTATGTATGCGAAAGACTAAATAAATAACATGAGGAGGAACACAAAACTTCCACTTACCTTGATTGTTGGCAGACCAAGGCTTCGCTGGACATGCTTAGGTTTGAAGGTGCTTATAATATACATATGCTGTGGGTTAGTCAAAACTTCTCGCTCAAACAAACCCTAGTACAATAGGGTTAATATACTAAGAGAAGCTAGGGTTGATAAGTTATCAGGACTGCCCCACACTAACATCTTGTATAGGTGAGCCCAGGGGCAGGCTGGACCTACTTGCCGAATCACGAGCCAACGACAGCAGCAGCTACACCAGACTACGAACAACACTGTCACTCATAATGTGGTAAGCAGGAGTCCCTCATTTTACTTATGTCCAATACCCCCCCCCCCCAAACCTCAACTCTAACGACACGCTTTTAGCAAACACATCCTGAACGCCCAGGTTTCCATTCGCGCGCCTTGCTGTACGTCTGTTATATGATGTCCCAACAAGCGGCCCTAACGTGGTCGTCCGACATCCCCCTTCCCGCCAATTCGTACTAACCCCTTCTGCCACCGCCCAACATAGGCCGCAGATGGTTTGACTGCGCTGAATGCCACGCCGAAGCCGAAGCACATCCTATCCGCCAGCAGTCCGACATGACATTTGCCTGCAAGAAGTGCAAAAAGTGCTTCCGCAAGGACGCACAGGAGTTTGAGGAGGCCGACGAATACTGCCCACACTGCGATAACCACTATGTCCTTGAAGCCGTCATGCCCAAAGCTGCGCTGCAGGTCGAGGGCGAGGACGCCCGTGTCGATGCGAGAATGCTCAAGGATGAACGTGTAAGAGGGAAGGGTGACATCACCATCTTTGACCCTCAGCCGGAAGCCGATAAACTCGGTTAGACCCGCCTCCGCGGGACAAAAATGCGAACATTTCATTGGCTAGGCATGTATGGCTTTTATCGATTGGGAGGAAGCAAGCCTGCTTCATGGACATATACTCTAATAACTAGGCTTCAGCGAGTAGTTTTCCCTGTGCGGCAGACTATCCAAAGGGCTTTGGTGGTGTTGTGAATTTAATGAGCATACGATTTTTCTTTTCAAAGGCCATTGCCGTTGTCCGCGTCGCCTCCGTGTAGCATGAAAAGGGGTGGCATGTAAAGTAAAAGCAGATGTTCATTACACGTCTAGTATGCACGTTGCATCGTATGGATGGAAAATAATCAACAGAGTTGTGGCTTTTACTCGGCGTCATCTGGGCCCCGAGTCAATATTGTGGCAGTGCCTGTTCCGGGCGTCCGGCCAGTCTTCTTCTTAGCCGCCTCCTCCTGCTTCTCCTCCTCAATGCTCTTCACAAAGGCCTCAATCTCCTCTAGAGGCATCATCTCGATACTCTTTCCCGGCGCCATCAGGGCAATCTCAATGTTCTTTGCACCAGTCTGCACCACCTCTAACAAAGATTTGATGGCCAGGCGCACTGTGGCGTCACGGTCCATGTCGTCCTTGTAGTTGCGCTCGAGGAATTCACGGACGGTCTTGCTCGATCTACCAATGGCATTGGCTTTCCTATTGTGGGGGTAATAGCTGCTTGTTAGACTTGGACTTATGCAATCGGAAACAAATATGTGGTGGTGATAGGATTCAACGTACCATGCTGAGTAGATGCCCGAGGGCTCCGTCTGGTAGAGTCTAGGGACCTCACTGCCCTTGTCAAAACCAACAATCAAAGTGCTGATTCCAAAGGGACGGACACCACCACTCTGCGTGTAGCGCTGCTGCACACCAGCAACATACTTGGTAATGTACTCGATGGTGACGGGGTCCTCGACAGTGAGACGATGAGACTGTGCCTCTATGCGAGCCTTGTCGACAAGAATTCTAGCATCAGCATTGAGACCAGCAAACGCCAGACACACATGATTGTCGAGTAGACCGAGCTTGGAGGGGGTGATGCGGGTATCTTGAAGCTTCATGGCAGAGCGCTTTTCGCAGCCTAAAACGACGACATCCTTGCCTTTCACGCCAACAGCGCAGGTACCTACGGAGAGAAGAAGGCAATTAGTAGTGTGCTTGAGGCATAGGCTCTGTGGCTCTTGGAGACCGAGTTGGGCGGAGAGAACAGGCTGTGGTGGAAATCGCATTACCTCTCTTGACAGCTTCGCTAGCGTATTCAACTTGGAAGACATGGCCATCAGGACTAGGGCAGCGTTAGTACATGGCAGCATGCATGCATGGGCCGTGGTTGAAATTGGTGCGCACCTGAAGACTAAAGGTTGTTAGTTGGATTATACAGCAAGGCTGAGCAAGACGAGAGTAGGTAGACTAACCAGACAGAGCTCTATCGTATGAAGATGCCATTTTGTATGTTTAGATGCGAGGGGGGGCAAAAAGAGCAAAGCAGTGTATCGCTCTGTTTAGAAATCCGAGTAATTAAGGTTGATCTAAGGTGTAGAGGACCTTATATGTGTTTGTTTTTTTGGTGTTGGCTTCGTCATTAAGCTTCGCTGTGGAGGAGCCTAGCTAGCTTGCAGGCGCCAGCGATAGCGCGGCTGGAGCTTGGAGCAGTCTTCACCACGTGACCATAACCCTAACTGGGTCACGTGACTGTTTATAAGGGTCATTGGTGGGGGCTAGAGTAGATCTCTTGCATCTTAGGTAACAATGACGCAATATCTACCCATCAGAAAGTCAAAGATAGCAACCAGGACTATGAAACACAAGGAGTATCTAGTATTTGAAGCTGATCGAGGCATCTACAAGTACAACTATCCGGAACGGGATGCCAGCAAGCTAGAGCACGAGTGAGACAGCCTAGTGCTAAGGGCAGCTTGGGGCAGCCACTGCATCCTCTAGGCTACATGCCGCACAGCCTATACCATGCGGCTGCAGAATAAACAGGTGTGTCACATTAGTCACTTGGAAGAGGCGTGGCAAAGTCAAGATAGATGGCATATCGTCTACACGACTTATTGCTAGTTTTGTTACACAACAAAACATGTGCAATGAATGAAGCACATCGCGTAGCGACATGTATCCATGAACTATTCGTGTACTTCACCAAAAATAGACAATAAAACATGGCGGTAGAAGAGTAACCATAGGTATAGATTAACTAATGCGTAGGGAAAGAGCGCTAAGCGTGATGCAGAAAGAGTTTGGGTATGAAAGATCCTCAACAGAGGAGATGGGTGGTATAGAAAGGATGGCTGTCATTATGAAAAGGGGGAAGACATGAAACGACAAAGATATCAAGAGTTAAAGAGTAGAGGAAAGGCAGCAGCAAAGAGACAAAGCAATACGCCCCCTCCCCCCTCTCCCGCTAAAGATCTGCACAACTACCATGGTTACGGCGAGCTTAGAACCTGCCATACTCATCCCAGTGCCGCGATGCTACGACCGACACAATATGCTGGCCTTTGGCAGCCATTCTTTGCCGGAACCCATCGCACCATGCTGTCTCGAGCTGGCTCTGGCCGCCCCCCTGAAACCCCTTGAAGTACATATCTGCGACAGCTAGTGGACCGGCTAGGACATCCGGCTGTGTGGATGTGTTCAAGGCAAAGTCTAGAGAGCAGCAAATGTTGGCAGCGAAGATGCCGTCGCGCTGGTAGTTGGACACGTCGATGTTGAGTTCGACAGGAAGCACTGGGGGGTACATGTTGTAGTCAACGGCGGGCTGGAAAAAAAGCCTATGCAAGTTCAGGATGGACCGGTTGAGGAGCAGACTCCCCATCCAGTAGTAAAGGAAGCCAACAGCTGTTGCTGCGTTGATAAACGCAAAGGTCTCGGAGAACGGCATGGATGCCTGTGTTTGCGGCGATCGGCTGATCCAGTAGCTGTGGCGGTGGCTGTCTTCTGGGTCTTGTGCAGCAATGGCGCACCATTCATTAAGCTGACGATCGATGTAGAGACAGCGAGTGAGCAGATCCTGAATTTTGAGTTGTCTGTCCTGTGTTGGGACGTGATGAGACGTGGCATCAGCACGCTCCAGGAGATCGGGAATCTGAACTAGAATATCGAAAAGGCGATCTATCAATGACTTGGGGTAGTATTGCCAGGGAGTAGTGGCCCAATCGCGCTGGGCCAAATGTGTTGCTTTGCGGGTGAGCAGCGACCACGCAGTCTAATAAAGAGTCAGAGGAAGGCCGCGAAGCAAGCAAGTCAAGAATATTCATACGTTAGACGGTCGGTATACGCGAGAAAAGAAATGGTGTGCGGGGAACAAGGTGAAGGCTTGAGGACCAGCAGCCTGCACAGTGTTCATGTAATCATGGGGGCCCTTCCACTGAGAAGTCTCTGGGGGAGAAGAAGAGCAGTTGTTGGGCTAAAAAGGCAGCTGTTAGAGAAACATGGAACAGAACAGGACGCACAAAAAATAATAATAAGCAATACCAACCTCGTACAAAAACACACACAGGCCTGACTTGGGCTCGCTCGCCGAATCGATGTTGACTATGCATTGACCTGACACGCTGAACTCGCCACTGCTACTAGCAGGCCGGAAGTCTGGCAGCTCATAGCTTGGAGGGCTGAAGATGCTGCTGGAGACCCCACGGCTGACATGGGCCAGCTTGGTCTGGAGGGAGACAATTTGCGTGGTATAGTACGAATGCTTGTCTGAGAGGAAAAGCAAGTCGTCCCATGCCGGTCTCAATGGTTCGCTAGGAGACAATGTCGGGGCTGAAATTGGGGAGCCATTGGACATGGAAGCGGAGGGGAGGGGAAGCTGATGGGATATTGAGCGAGAGGAGGACGCAGAGGCCGGTGGAGAGGGGGAGTTTCCTTCTTGGCTGTTACGGGACCCATGGCTTTTCACACTGGCAGAGTCGCCCCTGAGAGCCTTTTTGGATGTGCTACGCGGAGGGTGTGAGGAGCACCGACCACCGTCCTCGGGGGTAGCCGTGATAAAGATCATCTGGCGCTCATAGCCCTCGCAGCTGCGGCCAGTACTGACGCATTTCCGGCAGATAGGACGCATGTTGTCGCACTTGACTCTCCTTCTGCGGCATGTCTCGCAGCCTTTGTACTTTCCGGGAACACCAACCATGGTGGGTAAGGTGATTTATGATGAGAAGAAGGGGACGTGAATACGCAGACAAAGCAGACAAGAGAAGGGACAAAATAGAAAGTGGGAAAGGTAAAAGCTAGAGTGCGGGCTGGGGAGGGGGAGGGGGGGGGGGGGGCAATGGGCAAGGACAAAATGGAGAGAAACAGGACGTAGGAATATGAATATGCAGTAGACTGGTATGTATGACAGCGGCGTTGTCACAGACCAAAAGTTTGTAAATATATATAGAGAAACTATATGACAGAGGGAAAGAGATGAGAGGCGAAAGATATGCTGAGCCAAGCCATGTCACGATACCGCGCTGGGAGAGTGGCTGCCAGCTTGTTATATATAGCCTTTGATTTAAACATCCATCGTTGATATAAGCCCGGTAGATAGCTACCAGTCGAGTGGCATGTCAAACCATGGAGTAAACTAGGAATAAAAACAATAAAAACAGGAATAAAGCAAAACAACTACCTGAAGGAATAAGGGACTCAACCATCAAGACCTGAATTCATAGTGTAGTTTCTTAGTTACCATAGACAGACGGCCCAAAATATGAGCGACTCCAATAAAGCCAATGATTTATCGCGAATTAATCGATGGAGACAAGAGGAAAGAGAAAATGTCAAAGACAAGGACGAGGAGGATAAAAAACAGGAAACCAGATGGCCTCAACATAAGAAAGCAAGACAAGGGGAGAAAGAAGCATGAGCAGGGGAGGAATTGCACAAATGCGAGCCAGTGACTGACTGACTATACTAGGCCGAAACCAAGCCCCTCGTCAATTATATCGGAAATTTTTAGCTTGGAAAAACGATGCAAGGTCAGGCCAGACGCCCACACCCCTAGGGTAATGCAGTTGTAGCCTGCTTAGTAGTAGTGATTTTTGCGCCCGGAAAGACAGTGGAAGGGAAGAGCCATTTCCACAAGCAAATGAGCGGGTTAGTGCGTATGCCTCCTTCTTTCCTTCTTCGTTTTGGCCCCCTCTCTCCTCTCCTCTCCTCTCCTCTACTCTGCTCTACTCTCCTCCTCTTCTCTCTTCCTTCTTCTCTCTGCTGCCCTCAACAAAGTAACCCCATCGGGGCAATAAGCAAGCCAAGCCAGGAAGAGCAGGCGAGGCAGGCTAGAAAAGAAAAGCGCCGACAAAGACAACGACCGACAGCAGTGGGCGGAATTTCAGCGCAAGCAAGACACTAGGGGGTAGGGTAAGCTATAGCCAGGTTTCCCGGCTTGACACACGCACCACCCATACGCACCTACACACCTACGCACCATGAAATGAAATGAGAAGGGGGAGAGAAGATAGAAGAGTCAGTCGGTTTAAGGATGGAGGAATAGAGAAAGAGAAGGAGAGAAAGGGCCAAAAAGCGGTTGAGGTTGAGGGCAGCACAAGCACGCCCAAAATAGTAGTAGATATGACGGCTGTTGTTATTGCGTTGCTGCTGGTGTTGCTGTTGCTGCTGGTGCTGCTGTTGCTGTTACTGTTGCTGTTGCTGTCAATGATCTGCCTTCACACGTGCCCTCTATCCGCGAGACGCGAGCCAAGCCTGCTCCCTAGCTCTACGAAGATGTCTCTAAAAACATATACGGCTTGTTCCTGCGAGCGAGCTTTGTCGGCCGCCCTCTCCCGCGAGAAACGGGTCCCCATAACTCTGTTTCCCTGGTTCGTTTCATCGGCTCTTGGGATTCGTTGCCGCCAAAGATCTACCCACTATAGCTCCAACACAGAATATCATGCCGAAAGATGGGCATATGGATGGATGGATGGATGGGATGAATAAGACTTGAGTCGACAACGGTACTTTGGGTGTTTTTTCTTCTACAGCGAACGGAAGAAGAGAGAAGAAGGGGCCTTTTGTCGTGAAGGGATGCAGCCCTACGAGCAAGATGGCAGGGTCTGGAGTTGGTTGACTTGAGGGCTCTGGAAAAAGCTTGACAAGCATCCGTGTTATGCACTTTTCCTTTTTTTTTAATTTTTTTTTTATTTTCTTCTCGTCGTTTAGGAAGACAATATCAAAACCACTTCTCGGCCGTTGGCGCTGCCGGTGTGCCAAGCTGGGTTTCCAGCGATTGGAAATGCAGATGCGGATTCAAGCGCAGATGCAGGCAGATGTAGGTAGGTGTACATGCGGGTGGTCAGGCAAAAAGCAAAGTGAGCTGATAACCTAGTGGCATAGCCATAGCCAGTGATGCCCAATTGAGGTCTGATGGACGAGATAAAGCCAAGGGTAAAGGAGACCAAAAAGGCCAAAAAAGACAGTCCAGACGAATAAAATGAATGATGCAGAGGTAAGCGGATGGCTTGTCATTGCAGCCCAAATTAATCGCTAGCAAACATTGCCTCTCTGTTTTCCTCTTATTTGTCTTCTTTTTACACTTGCAAGATATGCCCTGTTGTGGAAAGTGGATCCTTTTGCTGTCAACTAGAGGACTCGAGATTGACTCGAGTCAACTCATTGGCCACTCACAGTGTACAGGGCCTTCATTCCTTCCAATCATCCCTGCATATTGGAGAAATCCTTACAGAGGAAGAAGGCAACTGCTATTAGAGGTAGGATTCAGAACACACACACAAAGCATCCATGTGGGAAAAAGAGTAAGAAAAAAAGAAGAAGAAGAACAGGAAATGCAAGCCGCTCTCGTATTGAGAAACACAGGCTATCGATTGGCCTAGATGAAGCGGCTGGTCCTCTCTCGCTCGTGTATTTTGGGGCTCCTAGCCCACGCTGCAAAGGATAATGGGGAGAGTGTCCAAGCACTAGCTAGGGAAAGCGCACTATTGGCAAGAGGCAGGAGCGGCACGTGGATAATAGCGTCAAGGGCGGCACAGAGCCGGGGCAACTGCCCAAGCTCAGATGGTGTTGCAAGGGCCTGAATATCTGGGGGGGGGATGGGCATGGAGGCTAAGGGCGACGATGTTGGCGACATGGCAGTAGGTTGCAGGACGTCATGATGTGAAATTGCCTAGTGGGATAAATAATGTGAACAGAGCTATGCTGGAAGGGGTGAGGGGCGGCCAGCTTTTTTTTCGTCTTTTTTTGTTTTTTTTTTGTTTTTTTTTTTCTTTTTTTTTCCTTTTTTTTCTTTTTTTTTTCTTTTTTTTTCCCTTTTTTCCATCTTCTTTTTCTCCTCTACTTTCCTCTTTTTCTCTTTTTCTCCGTCTACAGAGTCTAGGCCTGGTAGCACGCTAGATTGTCTCCAGGGTCTTGAGCTCGTTTCTTTTTTTTGTTTCTCAACGAAGAGGCCGGCCCCTCACCTGAGCGAGCTGCAAACCCAGCTTGACCACCCACCACCCCCTATGCAGAATGGAGGAAACATTGGCGAAAAAGCAGTCCGAGAAAAAAGGAAGAAGCCTATGTTTACTACGTACTACACCTACCGCTACCACTACCACTACCACTACCACTACCACTACCACTACCACTCCTACCCACAATCCATCAGGACTGGCTATGGATTCCGTGTACATTAGTTTGCCCACTCACCTGTCAATGGTCACAAGCTCTCAGACACGGCCGGCCTCGCCGTGTCCAATCATAGAGTGCAAAGCCGCGGGCGAGGGAGGGAAAAGGCCATGTGGCTAGCATGGAACAAGGGATGGGGCTAGATAGGAAGAGACAGGTGGGTGAAGAGGAATTGATTACGCCTTTCCCCCAAGGAAAATTACTAGGAAGGAGCAGAAAAAGCGCGTAGGTCAGGATATTTCAGCTAACTGAACTGGCTAGCTAGAACAAGGAGAAAGCCACACACAAAGATAAACAACGGAGCAGCAACTACGCCCCAGCATTGCCCTTCCTCGACCTACCGTTCTGTACCCGCATAACCCCTTCCCCCCCCCCCCCCCCATGCATATACATACTGTAATGTACATACATTGCATGCATGTGCACGCACATAGCACATAGCTCACTCATTGTTGAGGCCGAGATAAGAACCAGAATCAACGCAAATAACAGTACACCCGCAATTCTCGGGGGCCACGAAGAACTAGAACCACACATCAAAGGGCGGGCGAGAAGGAAAAACAAAGCAAATTCACCAGACTTTTGCCCTCATCCTTGTCCGCCCGACTCCATTTCACCTTTGTTTTTTCCGCTTTTTTATCCTAGCATCAAGGTTTGGTTGATTGTTTTACTTGGGCGCCCTAATCTAGAAGACAGAGGGAGATAGAAAGACGGCGAAACAGCGAGACAGCGAGAGAGTGAGAGAGACAGATAGAGGTAAGATGTGAGAGGGGGGCTGATAACGATGGTACGCCGCGCGGTCACATATCAAGCCATCAGGTAAATACGGCACTAGCCAGTGAAGAAAAAAGACAAGGAGAGATAGAGGAAATCTTCGGAATAAAATCCGCGATTGAAACATACGCACAGAAGAGCAACACCCCCCCCCCCCCCTCCTAAGAGAATATATTGAATCCTTTTCCGAGTGCATGTTAGCCAGGTATGCCCGCACATCAATCCCACTCTCACAGCCAGAGTATAGACCGCAGCTTCCTGTAAAAGAGCTTGGACTGGAGACGTCATACAAACGCCGAGACACCGGGCTAATTTCGTGATCGAGCGGGGGGAGAGGAGAGGCAGATGATGGGGAGCTGGCGACGAGCCTTGGCCAAGCCCCTTCGCCTTTCGCTCTCTACTGATTTTGGGGGCCAAGTTACAGAGGTTGAGTTTGAAAAGAGAGGCAGGAGAAAAGAGAAATATACATCTGGTAGCGTAGGAGTTTGCAAAGAGGAGGGAATATGCACAGGAAAACCGCCGTTGGCCTGGCATTGTGTTTGTCTGCTGCCAACAGCGGTTTTGTCTTACCCCAAGGAGATGGTTAAGCTTTTGGTAGGATTTCCCCTGTGGAATCTAGAGATTGGGTATTTGATTGAGAGAGGAGAGGAAAAACAAATTAAATAAAGAGAAAAATGACATTGGGCGAGCGATTCGTCAAGCCAAGCTGCCCGCCTGCCCGCCCGCCCTCGTCCCCAGACTAACTAGCTAGAGCTAGCTAAGCTATGAATATGGGCTGATATTCTCACGCTCATGCTCACGCTCATGCTCACGCTCATGCTCACGCTCGCCCTCTCGCCCTCGCTCTCGCCCTTTCTCTCCTCTCTTATTGCTTCTTCTTGGTTGGTGTCTCGCGCTGCCCGGAGCGCCCTTGTCTCTGCTATCAAGATCAAGAGGAGCAGGAACGCAAGAGCTGGATTTGAAGTGAGCCTGTTTTCTCTTTTGCATTCATTGTTGTCTCTCTTTTTAGTTTCTTTTCTCTCAACTTTAGTTACCTAGCTAATGCTTGTCGTTTTCCTGGCCATCCCTCCTCCTGAGTCTCAAAGAAAAGAAAACCCAATTCCATTTCCATGCGTACAAGGCCAAGCCCCAGGCATACTGTATGTAATACTAGACGCACGCACGCACGCACGCACACAAACAGCCAACTGGCTGGCCGCAATGGAGTGTCTGTTTACAGCCAGATTTTACGTGCTGATGTTCTGGGGTCGTGGCAGAGGAAAAGAAAAGGCAGGCAGGCAGGGCTATATGAAGGAAAATGAAACGAAAAACCCCCAAAGCCTGGGCCATGAGGAGAGACAACATCCGACCGAGTCAACGAGGCTACAAAGGAGCGACAGCAACACCCTCTTGTCCCCTCGCCCGTCGCCCGCCTCGAGGACTGAGAAAACAGCCAGCTTGGTCTAGACTGGTCTAGGCTCTCCTCCCTCCAACCCAAAAGCCTAGATTGGTCTTTGTCTTTTCCAGCTTGCCAGCTTTCCAACTTCCTGGGACTATACTAGGCCAAATTCATGTCTGTTTCCTTTGTCTCATTGGCCAGAGGATGGCAAGGAATGCAAGATGAAGAGGCCGAGAAGAAAAGGATGGGGGGGGGGGGTTCTTTTCTTCGCATTTTGACGATCAAAAGCGTGGAAAAAACGAAAAAGAAAACAAAAATAAAAATAAAAAGAAGCAAATGTTTTAGCTGGGGCTGGAAGGGTCTATATCCAGTCGGTATCTGCCGATATTATGGGCTGATACACAGATCCTGAGTCTGACCCTCTTATACTATTCTACTTTTACCGCCCTTCTGCATTTCCCTGCTCCCCATGTCGCTCTTTTACGGCCCAATGAAGCGCTATTTTTCTCCTATCGTTAGATGTATTTGTAAGGGTTCATGATGCCATTCTGTTCAGTCCCTTTGGTTAGCATGTGTCTGATTTGTCGAGTCAGACGTCCTCCCGTCTGGCTCCCCTCCCTCTCTTATCTTTTCCAAAAAAAAAAAAAAAGACGAAAATAAGAGCAGAAACAGAAACAGGATCGCTTGGGTTGGGTTGGGGGGTCAACTTACCGGATCATATAGCTTCTTAATGTCCTTCATCATGCCAAGCACCGTCTCGTTGCGGCTATACCCAATAAACTTTTTCTTGGCAACTCCCAGGCCGTGTTCGGCACTGATGCTGCCGCCCCGCTTAGATATCCACTCGTACACAAACGGCTCAAGCACCCGCTCAATCTTCTCATCGTACTTATGTGCTGCAATGTTCAGGTGCAGGTTGCTGTCGCCCATGTGTCCGTAGCCAACAATGCCAACCACTAGGTCACCGTCGCCCGTGCCAACCAATCCGGCCTCGGCCATGCGGACCCGCACGTCCTCCACCAGCTGGTACATCTCGCCCAGCGGGATAGACACATCGTACTTGTAGACTGCGCCCCAGTGGCCCAGCGCTTCGGCAATGCCCTCACGCCACCCCCAAAGGCTGGTGATCTGCGTCTGGTCCTGCGCAACTACGCCGTCCACCACAATCTCCTTCTCCATGACATCCTCTAGGAACTTCTCTAGCTTCTCGTAGTCGTGCTCGCTGTTGGATCCGCTAGTTTCAATCAGGCAGTAGAACGGGTAGTCCTCCATGGGCCGGTTTGCACCCTTGGCCACGCTGACCATGCGCTGGGACTCCGAGTCCATCAGCTCGAAGGCCGACAGAATCTCTCCCAGCTGGCCCTTGGCCTCGCGGAAGGCCCGCTGCACCTGCTCGAAGCTCTCCAGGCCGAAAAACGCCACGTTGACAGCCTGGGGTCGCTGCGGGCACTGGATGGCAATCTTAGTGATGACGCCAATGGTCCCCTCGGCACCAATAAACAGCTGCTTCAGGTCGTAGCCAGTGTTGTTTTTGCGGAGGGTGCACAAGTCATCCACTATGCGGCCGTCGGGGAGAACCGCCTCAACTCCTAGCACGCTGCCATGCAGAGAGCCATAGCGCAGGAGGCGAAGACCGCCTGCATTTGTAGAAACATTCCCGCCAATCTGGCACGAGCCCTTGGCTCCCAGATCAAGAGGAAACAGGTATCCACGCTCAGCCAGGTACTGGTCAGTGACCTCGAGAATGGCACCGGCCTCAACCACCAACACGCCACTGACGTCATCAAACGAAACCACCTGATTCATGCGCGACATGCTGATGACAATCTCATCAAACACCGGCACTGAGCCGCCCACCAAGCCCGTGTTGCCTCCCTGTGGCACAACCGCCAGCTTGTGCTCGTTGCAGTAGCTCAGAGCCTGGCTCAGTTCCTCGGTCGTTTTAGGCCGAAGAACCAGTCGGCTCTGGCCGCGGTACTTGCGCATCCAGTCTTCGTTGAAGGGCGCAATGTCCCCCGAGGCGTCTGTTGTCACGCCGTCAATAACAGCACTCTCGTTGCCCAGCAGACTCTTAAAGTGAGCCACATGCTCTGCTGTGAGTGTGCCAAAATCGCCCCGTGTTATGTCGGTATACTTATCAGCCGTCAGACTAATTTCTGGCGCACGTAGCCGGGCTGATGTGCTCAACAGACGCTGAGAGACGGTGGCCGTGGCAATGCCACCTATTCTTAGGTGGGATGCCACAGCATGGGACAAAATTGGGGTTGAGCTAGAAGGGGCACTGCTGCGGCAGATGGAAGCTCGCAGTACGGGGCTGATTCTCGACCGGGACGCCATGTTGTGTGCGATGAGCAAATCAGGGGGTCCGCGTTAAGTCGGTGCAATATAGTGGTTAGGGGAGAAGGTCGCAGCACAGCAGATCACGACATATGTGAAGTCTTTTTGACATTGGATTTAGGGTTTGCGGTTGCCAAGATTGGGCCAATCAAATGCTGTTTAGTCGGCATAGCAAGCCGACTTCGGTAGGTGGGCTTTGGTGGAGCTTTCGGATAGTACAAACCCTAACTCCAAATCAGTTATACAGCCAGTCCGGACTTTACTGCTGGCAACTATTATTATCCGTTGTTTTTTCGGGCCACGGCTTTTTGCATTGACGGAATGCAATGCGATACAAGACGAGACATCGATCATGTCGAGCCAAAGAGAGGATTAAGATCTGTGACACAAACTGTTTACTCGAAGGCGAAGCATGTTCCACGCCAGGGAGCACATGGAACGCATTTCAACATAGCATAACAGCGACCTAAGAGGCGGCCGAAGCATGAGATTTGCATTCTGTAACGCAGTAAACAAAAGGCGGAGCGAAATTTGGTGACCGTTTCGGTTCATATTGCGCATAAGAGGCGATGGCCTAGCTTCGGGAGTTAAGGAGGCACCAACGGAGGGAGTTGGGCAGAATGATGTACGGCAGATGGGAAAGAAAAGCAACCAGGAGATAGACAATCTTATAAGCAGAACGGCTCCCCTCCTGCCAAGCAGAGGCTGCTTTTTTGTGTTCTTTGATCCTCTTTGCAAGATATCTGACTCTCAGCAAATGATACCGGCTGGCCGTACACTCTTTTGACTCTCATTGATGCTTCACTTGATTTTTCTCGCTGTCTTTCTTTATCCTTTGCTTATCTATCTTCATCCTCCTCTTCTTACGCTCGCTCTGCCTTGGTTTTATCCCTACATTTTATCACGCGTCCTTGATTCACCGACCGATTCGTCCCATCTACCTTCGCCTAGCATCATTTATATGGTCTGTTGCTAGCTTCTTATCGATAAGCGATAACAGCGACGGACCCACTTTATTCTTGAACTTGTTCCACCATTTGGCCTTCTGTAAGCGCTAGGATACCAGGCGGTAGACCACTGATAAGGCCCTGCACATCAGGCGTGCTCTAGGCCTACAACATGGCAGCACGGTTTTTTTCCAGGCTCATAAGGGGTGATGGCAGCACCGGGGCTACCACTGAAGCCACTACTGGCGTTGCTGGCGCTACTGAGGCTGCTGCTGGTGCTGCTGGCGCTCCTGGTGCCATTGCTACTAGCGGTGGTTCTCCTGGCAACAGCCTGTTGGCGGTGGGTGTCAGCAGCGGCGGTGAGCACGACGAAGATAGTGATGAAGTGCTGCTAGAAATCACTGACGTGACCCACGGCCGAGCAAATACAGCGGCCATTACCACTAAAATTATAGTGGGTAAGACAGCGGGCAGGAACACTGATGCCAGTACCGTGAGCAAAGCTAGCAGTGATGCCAGCGCCAGTGCCGGTGCTGATGCTACTCGTCCTGGCGACAAGGCTACTCAGGATGCAGACTCCAGCTTTTGTTTACTCCCAGACCAGGGCTTTGTTTCCGAGCCTCTTGACAGCCAAAATCCTCCTCTCGACAACGCCCACCAGAACCGCCAGATAAATACCCAGGATAGCCTTGTAGCTGCAAAGCCTCCTGCTTGCTCGTCGCCCACCACATCGCTCCCGGTCTCTCCACAAGCGTCGTCTGTCCCATCTTCACCTCCCTCTCCTTCTTCTTCTTCTTCTTCTTCGCCTTCTTCTCCTTCTTTACCAGCTCTAGAAGCATTGGGCTCCAAAGAAGACCAAATCGACGACACCCAAACCCTGGGGCAGACCCTAGCGAAGTCACCATTCAGAACTGCGACCCCTACAATCGCTTCCACTAGCAGTGCTCCTGTTGCTGTTCCTTCTACCGCTGCTGCTGCTGCTGCTACTGCTGCTGCTACTGCTGCTACTGTTGCTGCCGTAACTGTGATTGCTGTGGATGCAAGTGACCAGACACCAGAGATCTCGCCAAATCTGCAAGCCCTGGCCCACCACCACCAAACCCCACCCTCAACCACCACCACCACCACCACCACCACCACATCACGAGTGCGAGTCTCGACCAATAGCCTTGTCTTTCTAGACGACCCCAGAGCCTCAGTTAGCAGCTCTGCTTGCTCTGAAATCTCAACCTTTTCTTCACCGCCCGCCTCTACGTCCTCTGCCTACACAGCTACCTCCGCTTCCGTTTGTGACACTGGCGATACTGCTTCTGCGGCTACCTCCCCGCCATCCTCGGATTATCTCCCGTCATCCCCATTGGCCAGCCAAAGCTATAGTCGTCCGTGCTCTCCGTTTCCTCGGGTGACTTCAGCATCGCTTGCGGCATCGACTGTCTCCACATCGGCGCCATCTTCTGCAGCTCGTAGTCGTGCGTATTCTTCAGCCTCGTTTGCCTCGATTTCGTCATTGATCGACCCCGCGGCTACCGCGTTTACTACTACTACTACTACTACTACTACTACTGCTGTTGCTTCTACTTGTGCTGCTCCTGCTGCTGCCACTACTGCTGCCACCGCAACTTTTGCAGATTCCACCTCCAAGCGCTCGCGATACAACAAGCAGGAACTCCACGCTGCTCGAGTACAGCGCTCGGCCAGCAAAAGCGTCTCATTTGGCTCTTCCCCTCCTCCAGGAGAGCGCCGTACGAGCATCCAAACCCGATTTAAGCGTTCGGCGTCTAGTCCCGCCGAAGCCTTGGCTGCTGTTGAACCCCCTAAAGAGCAGGGTCTAACTAAAATGGCGTTCGCTGAACAACAGCGCTGGATCACCGTCCAGCAAAAGACTTTCACAAAATGGTGAGCAATGAAGAAAGAGGACAACAGGGAGTTAGCCAGAACACTGAGCTGCAAAAATCACCCGCTCCTTTCCCCAGCTTTACACTAGCTAACATGCTTTGTACGGACAGGTTAAACACTAAGATTGAGGTCAGAAACCTCCAGGTGAATGATCTTGTCAAGGATCTAAGCGACGGTGTAAGCATAGACCCTCCTTTTCCCTCCCTCCGTTCAGCAGCTAACATACCCCCCTTCTCCTCCCCAGGTAGTTCTCATTCACCTACTGGAGTGTCTCTCAAACGAGTCTCTTGGAAGATACGCCTCGAAGCCTAAGCTGCGTGTACAGCGCTTTGAAAATGCCAATTTGTCGCTAGACTTCATCAAGTCTCGCGGCATCCAGATGACTAACATTGGTGCCGAGGATGTAGTAGACGGGAACCGCAAAATCATACTGGGTCTAATATGGACACTAATTCTGCGCTTCACCATCAATGACATTAACGAAGAGGGTATGACAGCCAAGGAAGGCTTGCTGCTCTGGTGCCAGCGCAAAACGGCGTGCTACGACGAAGTCGACGTGCGAGACTTTAGTGCCAGCTGGAACGATGGCCTTGCTTTTTGCGCACTACTAGACATCCACCGCCCGGACCTGATTGACTACGATTCGCTAGACAAGAGTGACCACCGCGGAAACATGCAGCTAGCCTTTGACATTGCCCACAAAGAGATTGGCATCCCCAAGCTGCTAGATGTGGAGGATGTATGCGACGTAGCCAAGCCTGACGAGCGGTCTTTAATGACGTACATTGCCTACTGGTTCCATGCCTTTTCCCAGATGGAAAAGGTCGAAAATGCCGGCCGCCGTGTCGAGAAGTTTGTACTAAACATGCAGGGTGCCTGGGAGATGCAGAGTGCATATGAGCGTCGAATGGCTGCGCTGCTGGCTGCCCTCGAAGGCCAAAAAGAAAACTGGCAAACTTCCAAGTTTGAGGGCACGTATGCCGATGCTAAGGCCCAGGCTGCTCAGTTTGCAGCATACAAACGCGGCCAGAAGAGAGAGTGGGTTGCGGAAAAGAGCGAGCTGGCTACCTTACTGGGAAACATCAAGACAAAGCTTGGCACGTACCGGCTCCGGCCGTACGAACCTCCCCGGCACCTGAGCCTGGAGAATATGGAGATTGAGTGGGCCAAGCTCTCCAAGGCCGAGATGAAGCGGGCACAGTTGATTAACGAAACAATCAGAGAGTGAGTCTAGCCGTGCGCCTGCCGATCCATTTATCCCTTCCCTCTTTTCAAGCTACTTTCACTGCCAGTTCTTTGCTAACATCCCATCTAGTATCAAAAATGCTCTACGCAAGTCCTTTGCAGACAAGGCCAACGACTTTGCTATGGCCCTCAATGCCATGCAACTGGCTATTTCTGGCCTCGAGGGCGATATTGAAGATCAACTAGAGCTGGCCAAGCAACTGAACCTGAAGATCCCGCCCCTTGATAAGTACCTCGAGACTATCCAAGTAGTCGATACTCAGTGCATGGAGGCCAACATTGAAGAAAACGACTTTACCACATACACTCTGGACGAGCTTGTCTACGAGCTTAGTTTAGTCAAGTCTTCAGTACAAAAGAAGCTTGCCTTCCTTGACAATCAAATGGTGGCACGAAACATGACAAACCTAACGCCTATTCAGCTGGAAGAGTTTGAGAGTGTATTCCGCCACTTTGATCGCACGGACAGTAATTCTCTCACAGAACTGGAGTTCAGTGCTGCTTTGGCATCTCTGGGTCTCGTGTTTTCAGAAGACGAGATGCACGACTACTTCGTTGAGACTTCCCACGGCCGTGACCGCGTTACTTTTGAGCAGTTCATCCGCTTCATGGTCGAAGTGACGGAAGACCAGAACTCAGCCGAGCAAGTCTTCCAGTCGTTCCGCGAGGTGGCTGATGGGAAGCCCTACATCACGGAAATGGACCTGCGACACTCGCTAGTGCCAGACGAGGTCATTGAGAAGCTTACTGACATCATGCCTTCACACAGTGGGCCCGACATGCAAGCCGACAGAGGGATGCCGCAGTATGACTACATCTCGTTCATGGATAAGCTGATGGCGGATGTGGATGATGAGACGTATGGCGAGGACTCCTTATTGAGTGGAGAGGGCGATACGCAAGACGATGATGATTCGTACGAGAGTAGTAGGCATAGCGGGCAGATGTAGACAAGTGAGAAACAGCGAAGAAAGAAGAAGAAAAAGGGGACGGGGAAAAGATATCCTGCTCTATTTTCTATCCATGGTTGTCTAAATGATCTACTATCTACTATGTTTGTCTCTGTCTTTCTCACACTTGGCTGTCATGGCTTTTTTTTTTGTTTTTTTCTTTTTTATTTCCTTATTTTCTTCTTCTCATGTTGGGAGCTGTCTTGATATTATCCTTTTCTTTTTATTTTCTTTTTATTTCCCCCTTTGCTCTCTTTTTCATCATCTTGTTCACATTTTCCTTCTTCATACAACGGCTTTGCTTTTCTTCCTTGGTCTTCTTGTCTTTTAGTTTCACGAATATCGAACGTTCTTTTTTTTTTTAAAAAAAAAAACAAAAATTACGATACACATACATTAAATTATCCTCTAGTGATTCGTCATAATAGCTTGGAGTCTGAAAAAAAAATGAAACAAAAGACGAGAGGTGCCGCAGGTGTACTGTAGTTCCACCTGTCGATAGATGTAAACTTGGGGTCATGTTGGCTCTCGTTATCGTCTTGTAGTACGTTTCCTAAGTATAGTTGTTCGTTACATGCTGGTTATATTAGGCTGCATGAAAGCGCCCGTCTCTTCGTTAAAGCCGGCATTAGCAATAAAGTCCTGCCACGAGGGGCCAATTCTTGCAACAAGATAATCTTCGTTCAAGAAATCCATCTGTTGCTGTTGTTGCATTAGCTGCGACATAGCCTGATAAGCCTGTGGCGGTTGCTGCGACTGCTGGCTGAGGTCTGCAGGGTATGACGTCATGATAGTGTCTTGCATTTGTGACGAGGGCTGTGATGGGGGTAACTGGGTTTGCAGAGACTGCCTGGTGCCTGCCCATGAACTATCGGGCGTTTTGACAGATGACATGGGGAAGGAAGGGCCAGAAGAGGCAATACCGCTTGATGGTGGGTTAGTCAGCTGGGGCAGCTCTGGCTGAGAAAACGGTGGCCAGCCCAGCGAGTTCGGCTGTTGGGATAGCTGGGGCTGAGGCTGAGGCTGAGGCTGAGGCTGGAGTGGTAAAAGTTGCTGTTGGTTAGTCTGTCCGGTACGCGCCGTAAAGAGCTGCCGTTGATCCGGTATTGGAGTGGTCGAGGCAGAATCTTTAGGAGAATACGGCGAAGGTCTGCGGGGGCCCTGGGGGGGCTGCTGTAGGCCTGCGGACAGCGTATTTTTTCCAGAAGTGGTAGGTGACTCGTTTTCCGACGAGCTAGCAATCTTCTTTTCAAGCTCGCGGATGACATTTTCCAGAAACTTGGCCTGAAGATGACCTGTATCAGAGGAAGCTTTGTGGTGTTTGAATACAGCCCTAACGCCTTGCAGAGCTTCCATAACACTTAGCCGTAGGGTATTGTGAATGCTGTTTCCCCCGCCAGAGAGACAAACTTTGAGAAGAAAAGAGGTCGCATAGGCCGTCATGACGTGGATAGAGTCCTGGCAAAAGCACAGCGATGGCAACAGATCCGGCTCGCTGAGGAGCTGCAGCATCTCATGGGCAGAGGTAAAACATGCCCATAGGGGCCGCTTATCAAAGGCCTGCATGTTGAGGGTTGTGAGCATGCTCGGCTGCAGGGGAATGGAGTAGAAGCTCAGGCGCAGATGAGCCCCATAAAAGCAAATCAGGAAACTGTGACAGCGTTCGGGCGACGTGCGGCATATGCCGTACCAGCGGTCGCGCCAACGCCGCAGATCAGTTTCCATGCTTTCGAAGAGGACTTCGGATTCCAGCATGTGGTTAGTACGTGGGCCGCGCCACATGTATTTCGGGTGGACAAGCTTAAGGGTTTCCGATGTCAAGAGGCGGAGATTGACGAAGCCACAGAGAAGCTTATCGTTGTTAGTAGCCAGGCGGTGGGTGTACCAGTTGCTAGAGTCGATGATAAAGTCAGACCGCTCAATCATCCACGGCTTTCCAGTTTGAAGGCTTATGCTGAACAGCAGAGGGCAATATTAGCAGACTATAAACCTGGGGGGGGGGGGGGGGAAGGCATTAATATAGAGAAAAGATAGAGAACATACCTGCGATCGTAAACGAAAAGGAGCAGCCAAAGCCTTTCGACATCTCTCTGCTTGCGCAGCTCCAGATCACTTAGTTCGTTGTGCTCATCCTCGTCCCGATGGAAGGGCAACTT
Source organism: Ceratocystis lukuohia (assembly GCF_044167205.1). Taxonomy (NCBI): domain Eukaryota; kingdom Fungi; phylum Ascomycota; class Sordariomycetes; order Microascales; family Ceratocystidaceae; genus Ceratocystis; species Ceratocystis lukuohia. The sequence continues at coordinate 127,006 of NW_027263525.1, forward strand.
GTGCCAGCCCAGCTCCATGCACATGCGGATAATGTAGCCTGTTATCAGCCACGCGCGAGTATCATCTGGATCCTTCCAGTACGTCAGCAACAGTGTGGCGTGTACGACATCAACAGACTTAGTCCCTTGCACAAAGGATTCGGTGTGAAGTTTCCGAGCAAGGGTTTGTAGGGGCTTTGTGAATTGGTGACTAAAGGCCTTGGCTGCGGCAGCGAGGATAGCCGTGAGCAGAAACGTGGATCGAGAACGCACGTAGCCAAAGGTGTGCAAGGAACGGTCGAACTGGGCAATCCAAGGGTTGAAATTTTTCATGAAGCTAGGCGATGCGTGCATGTTAGTGATGGGATCAACACGGAGAAACAGACGCAGAGGTAATGGGAAACCACTACTCACTCGTCAAACAGGATATTGGCTGTCGACATGCTCAGGATGCCCTGACTAATCGGGTCATTGGCCGCGTCTTCAGGGCCTAGCCCAGCAGTGGCATACTGGGCTGTGGAGGAAGAGCCTGGTCGGACCTCTTCATCTTCCACACTGAGGATGGTTTTGAGAGAGAATTTGCCCATAGTGGCCTGCTGATTCAGAAGGTCAGGCGGTTGGAAGCCCCTGTTCTTAGTCCAAAAGTTGCCAGTGCCGCCATTGTGACTGCCACTCAGCGTGCTATTAGCAGTGCTTCGATGGGTGGGAGTGGCGGCTTCCACGCTGCATTCTGAAGGAGATTCGATCTTGTAGGGTTCATTTAAAGTGTGGGGGAGTGTCGTAGAGCCGTAGGCCGAGGCAGGGGTAGAGAGCTCCTGGGGGGGTTGGCGCGGCTGTGGTTGAGATTGCGATGGGAGAGGCTGATGCTGGTGCTGGAGTTGGAGCTGGCGCTGGAGCTGGAGCTGGTGCTGGTGCTGGTGTGGTTGGCCATGTGGTAATGGTGGCTGATGTGGCGCCTGGTGTGGCTGATGTGGAGGTTGTTGGTGGGGCGTCTGTGGCGCCTGCTCCTGCTCCTGTTCCTGCTCCTGCTCCTGCTCCTGCTCCTGCTCTTGCTGATGCTGATGCTGATGCTGATGCTGCTGCTGCTGCTGCTGCTGCTGCTGATACTCTGAACAAGGTGGAGCCGGAAAGGACGACGTGCCTATGCTAAATGAAGGTGGGCCCACAGACGACGATGGGACGGTTGGATCATAAAATGAGCCAGGGGGCGGCGTGCCCATGTTAGACAGGCCTGCAGAGGATGATGGTGGGCGGGTAACGACTTTGCCGTTGGTGCGGTTGAGCCTGTTATATTTGTGTAAGTATTTGTTGCTATACCTATACATATATTGCCCTAGAGGCGTGCGTGGGTACGTGGATGTGGATGCCTAGGTGTGTAAAAACACAGTCTTAGACGTGGGTGTGAAAGCATAGGTCAAGGCAGGTAGGTGTGTGTAGGTGAAACGGAGTCTGTTCGACTGGCGAGCGCAAGTGCGCGTGCGTGGGTATATGTAAGCCATCTCAAAAACACGATTGAACACGTAACACGTATACATATTGCAGCGGATTTGACAGCGTGAAGTGGGTTGTACAACATACTTAGTGCCAACTTTGCGACCTCGGCGGTGTTTTTCCAAAATGCATTCGCATTGCAGGCGTATGCAGCGTTTACAAACGATCTCGCCCTCTGCAAACACACATTTCATTTTGACTTTGCGACACGCTATGCAGGCATTAGCGCTGAAAGAAGGGGAGGGAAAAGTAGGTGAATTGTGTTAGCATGTGACATTGCAAGAGAAACAGGAGCTGGATGGGGACAAATGGGGCCAGATAGGGCAAGAAAGAGAAGGGCCGTAGAAGGGCGGCATATAAAGACAGAGTGGGGTGGATGGGTGGATTGTCAGCGGGCTACAGTGGGATAAGAAATGAGGTCGTACGTAATAGGGCCATTCTTTAATCGGCGCACTACAGTAGCAGCAGGTGTTGCTGATGGTGGTGGTGGCAGTGCCGATGATGGTGATATTGCCGCCCCGGGATCCAAAGCCATGGCCGGAGCGGGAGCTGATTCTGACGATGAGACATGATGAGTCTTGTCTCGGCCTGGGGTTGGGTCACTATCGAGCTCAACTGAGAGCTCGTGTTGAGACGAGCTCATTATGAAGATGAGTCAATGAAAAAAAAAAAATGAAAAAAGAAATTTGAATTTGAGGGAGGAGGGAAATTAACTGGCAAAGGTAAATGTGAGATTTGGTGGTTTGCAAGTGGAGTTATGAGAAGAGAGAAATAGAAGAGGAGAGCTTGAGCTTGAGCTTGAGCTTTTAGGTCAGACGATAGTAGCACCGAGGAAGAGAGGAAGACGTTAATTCATGGCCCAAGTATTGAATGGTCGATTTAATCAGGAATAAATAAAGGAGCGAAGGTGGGACAAACCGGGCGTCGAGTAGTAGGATATACGATGGAGAAAGAAAAAAAAAATAGCAAAGAAAAAAAAAGAGAAAAAAGAGGGAAAAGGGAAAAGGAAAGATGAAGGGGAAAAAAAAAGAAATAGAGAGGAAGAAGAAGGAGAAAATAAAATAGAATAAAATAAAGTAAAATAAAATAAAAAGAAGCCACAAAGAGTCAGTGAAAAACGAGAAAGAATAAATGAACAGAATAAAATAAAAATAAAATAAAAAGAGCAAAAGAACACACTACCAAAACGTATTATAAAAAGAAGCTCGGCAGATAAGTCCAGTGACGCCGTGCTCTCTCCTGGAGCTTTGAAGAAAGAGAGAAGACCAAGAAGCTGGCTAGCCAGACTTGTAACTGGTGAGATATTTTATTCGCGTTTGATATCGTTTTTCCGCTATTTAATAGCAACCAAGATGAAGAAAATTTTCATCCGACGGTCTTGGTGACTAGGAAGGAAGAAAAGAGAGGAAATATAGAAAATAAGACGCAGAGGAAAAGATATTCAGAAAAAAAGGCAACAACAGAGGCACGCCAGCCTTACAGTTCTATTTCGGGCGCCCTTGCCTCCTTCGCTCGACGAACATGTTCGGGGTCGAGGTCGGGGTCGAGGTCGGGGTCGAGGTCAAGGTCAGGATCAGGATCAGGATCAGGGTCAGGGTTGAGGCCGAAAAAGGTTCGCTGACTAAGCATAAACCCTACTTGCTTCACCTCTCTTTGCTGCCATACCATCCACACACACACACACACACACACACACACACACACACACGCAAATAAGCATACATAATAATAATATGCAGGCCAAAAGCAGCTTGCAGATCAAGCTCGAGAACGAAAACGGGCCTCTCTCCTCGTCTTGCCTCCTATCCCAGCCCAGCAAGCCTCAGCCAACCCAGCCCAGCACCTGCCTTTGCGGTTCCCTGCTCTGCTATAGGCCGATCGGGCCGAGCTCAGGGTTGTATAGGGCTGGACAACCCTAATTGGTTCGCAGCCAAGATTTGCTGCAATAATGCGAACTCAAAAGCCTATGAATAGTTACACCGGCACTCTGCACAGATCGTAGATGACCGGTTAAGCAATAAACTTTCTCGTCTAAGCTTCAAGCACAACCTTTTACCGCAGGAATGAAACATAGCCTGTGTAGACGAAGCCATGACAAACTAACGACCAGCCAGCCAGCCAGCCAGCCAGCCGGCCAGAATCTGTCACCCTATCAATGCTGCTGTCTGTCTTGTCTGTCTTAAGCTTCTCAGTACTTGCAGATCGGGGGAGTTGGGTGGAAAATAAGCGGGTTTCTGACAAAGATGAAAATCAATAAAAAAAACGGAATTGAAATAAAAAAAAATAAATAAATAAAAAATAAGGCAAAAAGATATTGTAAAAAAATAAACCCCCCCCCCCAATACACATTCACTAAAATCCCTAACCGGCATCCTACTCTCAACCACTCGGCGCTTCCTTTGCCTGCACTGCTTTTCCTGCTCTCTCCCTTTCTCTGGTTGCTAACTAGATAGATAACCGGTAGGATGGGTCTATAAGACGAGCGAAAAATTGCAAGACAGGAGACAACAACAACACGACAAGGTCGTCTATTATTATTCGTCTTTTTCGTTTTGCTTCTCTTGGGGCCCTGGTCTTTTTCCTCCCCTTGTACTCGGACCGGCTACCAGTGCCGGTGTTCGGCTTCTTTCGAGTTCTCGACTCTTGGCTGTTATCAAAATCGTGCCATGCGACCATTGCACGACGGGTGGACTGGCCGGTATCTAGACAGTATGCTGCTGCGGCAAGACAAGGAAAGTCAAGCTAAGGTAGGCTGGGTCCCTTTCCATCCTTTTCTGCCTTTATTGCCTCGGGCTCCTTTTCTCACTTCGACTGCTACGTAGTATGTAGCCGGTGTTCCAGTTACTCGGCTTATACCACCTCCAAATTAACTAAATTAGTTAGCCCGAATGTCGACATATGTAGCCTCTGATATTAGGACAATGACGGAGGGAGAATGTGATTATGTATATCAGACAGTATCCCAGTCTAGGAGTAACGCGTGGCCATTGTTATTTTTGCTTGATCTGAGGCATCTATCCTATCTATCCTGTTCCTCTTTTCCCTTCTCCTCCATCTCCTTTCTGCTTCGTAGTCTTTTCTTGGCGTCATTGTTCTTCCTGTCTTTGCCGTAACTTAGCCTTGTCTTGCCACCATTTCTCTCTCTTCTCAATACAGGCTCTTGGTGCGCTGCCTTGCCTCCTCTCATCTTCTCTTGATCCTTTTGTTGTAGTAGCTATATCCTTGCCCCTACAACTTGCAATACTAGCCCTCGTCATGGCCTCCTCCTCCCAGCTTTCACAGGCTAAAACGGCTCATGTCAACCTCATGACAGACACCATCATCGCCAATCTGCCGGCCGATGCTCTCCGCTGTGTCCTCCGGGCTATGCTGACAATAAGCCCAGATTATAGTGTTGTCTTTGAGACGGAAGCTAAGAAATACCTACAAAGGACACCCTTTGTTGTCCCTTTACCAATATTTGGCGTCCCGCCAGAATCCTTAATTAGTCGCAACTTCTATAAAGTCCAGGCCCGCATCCGGAGCACACTGGGCGCAGGGCTAGCTAGTGACTCTCTTCAACTACTTTGCCAGGTAATCCATGCAGCTAACGAGCTTGTATTTCCTCATGACGATGAGGAAGCATTGCTTGCTCTGGCAAGCATTGACGGCGATGTTGTGCAGGCCATTACAGCTGTACAAAAGACCCTGACTACACCCACAGGCATGAGAAGCTTGGCTAAGAAGGAGTCGGAGGTCTTGCACAAGCTCCTTGACGCCATGTCCTTGGCTAAACAGGCCTGGCGGCCCAAAAATCAGGAATTTGTGCTAGAAAGGAGCTTCGTTTTGGTATCGAAGCTACTTGATCCAAGGGAATTAACTTTAGCAGCTCCTAGAGTATGCGCACCCGCAACCACACAGGCAGCCGCCCCCGCCACTCCCAAGCCCTCTATACAAACCCGTATAGAAACTTTTTCAATGGGCGGCAGAGTCTTGCCTCGATTATTTAGTGGCCTCTGGCAACTCTCTAGTCCTGCCTGGGGCGCCGCTCCCCAGAGCAAGATCCTAGCCCAGTTTGAAGAATATGTAAATATGGGCTTCACGGCATATGACATGGCTGATCATTACGGTGATGCCGAGGTGATTTATGTAAGCTGTGGTAGCAACAACAGAAGACGTGGTATTACCGTTAGTAGCTAACAGTTTGCTTCCTTTTTTTTTCCTTTTCTTTCTCTTTTCAGGGCCACTTCCGTCAGAGCTACTTCGCGCCAGAAAGTCTCTACGCCGCAACTAAATTCTGCGTCTTTGGACCCATAGAGGTCACGCCCAAGGTCATTGCTGCAAATGTCACCGAAAGACTGACGCGCTTGCAATCAGAGCATATTGATCTGCTGCAGTTCCACTGGCAGGACGTAAGGACCCCTTCCCTTCTCCTTTCCTCGCCCCCTCGTCTCCCCTGCTCACTTCTGCTTGCCTGCGACATATGCTGTTTATACTTGTACAACAGCGGCTAACACTTTCGCTATGACAATAGTACTCTAACCCTAGCTGTATTTCTGCGATGAAGCTTTTAGCCGCAGATAGCCGTGTCAAGGCTCTGGGCCTCTGCAACTTCGACACGTCCAACATGGCTGCTATTTTGGCCGCTGGCGTGCCCATAGTTTCCAACCAAATACAGTTCTCGCTCATCGACTCACGCCCAACCTTTGCCATGGCCGAAGTTTGCACTAGACAAAAAGTCAAGCTCCTGACTTATGGTACGTTGTGTGGCGGCTTTTTGGCAGACAAATGGCTTGACCGCCCGGAACCCGAGCTGTTCGCCCCTGGCTTAACTCCGTCACAGCGCAAGTACTTTGAGATGATTGGTATTTGGGGAGGCTGGACTCTATTCCAGGAGCTCCTAGGCGTGCTAGACCGCATTGCAAAGAAGCACAAGGTGTCTATTTCTAATGTGGCCACTAGATGGGTCCTGGACTTTGACTATGTCGGGGCCGTGTTAGTGGGCACTAGAATGGGTGTGAGTGGACACGCTAAGGAGAACTTGAAAGCATACGGCTGGAGGCTGGATGACGAAGATCAGAAGGCCATTGAGGCAGTGCAGGTAAAAAGCAGGCGTGCAGTAGTCTTTCAGGCTATGGGTGATTGTGGTTCTGAGTATCGGTGATGGGGCGACCAGGAGCAGGGGAGGAAGAGGTAGAGATAGAGGGCAAGGGCAAGGGAAGACTGCACGACAGCAGGGCGACAGCAAAGGAAGAGGGAAGGAGAGGATGGCTATCTCTAGACATGATAGGGCGATATCGTGACGTCGTCGACATGACAAGGAACTGGGTACTTAGGTGAAATACATGAGTACTTGCATAGAGCATGGATCATGCAAGTTTTCTTTAATCTCTCAAGCTGAGCATCCGGCGACTTATGCACAGTTGTTCCTCCTATTCCTCCGCAACACAGGTGCACGCAGATACATCCTTACACCGACCTCATGACTTTTTTTTCTCTCTCTTTCTTTTTTTTCGTCCTGGTGATCTGGGTCGGTTATCCTAGGCAAAGCAAAGTCCCGCTGTCATTCTATCGGTGTAACCAAGAATTACCCAGCATAACCGAGGCCTAACCGTTGTGCTACCGTCGTTAGCCGCTGGATAGCGGAAAAAGACATGACACATGGAACGGGAGACAATGGGCGAATGGTTCTGTAACCGTACTTGAGCAAAATTTGTTGTTGGGTGCATGTTGGAGTGGCTAGTGGGTGGTCATCGTGTATATTAGGGTTGAGTAGGGTTGCTGTAGAGGTGGGGAAGGATCAAAGTCGTGCGGTTTGTCACTTGTCGCACGTCTTTGAAGTGTTTCCTGTATACTTTCACCTGTCATATAGCTCACACAGACAGTCCTTTGCAAGCCCAATATGTCTTACCGTGTGCATAGCTTTGGCGACCATGCGCTACAACGAGTCGCCGTTTGGCTGCCCAACAAACTAGAGCCCTTGGCCATCTCGACTAACATCCCGGTATTTTGGATTGTGTAAGTGCTGCTGCTGTTTTATCGCCAACTCCCTCCCTCATAAATTGCGAGATCTGGTAGCTTGTGACTGAGGTGAGGCATGGCATGTTGTGTGTCTCTAACAATTGAGGAAAATGCAGCTTTATACACGGGGGTGCGTGGCGCGATCCTGCCATAAACCATGTCAACTTCGCGCAACCCACGATCAACCACATCACGGCTTCCCTTGAGTCATACAGGAGCCTCCTTGGCGGGAAGCGATTGGGCTTTGCGTCGCTCGAGTACCGGCTTTCCGCACACCCGGATCACCCGCAGGGTCCCGAAACGCCTGCGACCGATATTCGCAGCGCACAACATCCTGACCATGTTAACGATATATGCTCGGGCCTCGAGTTGTTGGAAGAGACTTATGGGCTCAGCAAGGGCCAGTATATCCTAGTTGGTCATTCGTGTGGTGCGACACTGGCATTCCAGACATTTCTGGAAGAGTTCCGAGGGTTCAGGTTTCCGTTGCCACGAACAGTTGTGAGTCTTGCTGGAATCCATAATGTCAGAGGCATTGTTGAGAATCACAAAGACAGCCCGTGGGCCGGAGTGTACCGCGACTTTGTTAGGGGAGCTTTTGGGGAAGATGAGGGAGGAGCATGGGATGATGTTTCACCAGTAAACTTTCTAGCACAACAGGGGCTAGAGGCTTATCTGGGAGTGGTGCTATGCACGGCAACATCAGATTCTCTGGTAGAGGACAACCAGCGGCAGGAGATGGCGACAAGGTGTAGTGGCTTGGGAATTGAAGTTATAGAGATTTCGGTGGAAGGGGACCATGACGAGATGTGGCAGATTGGGAGTAGACAGGCTGCCGCAATACAGGCCGCCCTAGAGAGAGTGCATGCGGAGAAAGAAGTGCGAGGGACATGAAGAGACAGCAAGAGAAAGCGACGAGGGAGGAGAGAGGGCTGGGTGGAATCTGAAGAAGGTTGTATGACTTGACTAGTGGGTTAAATAAAGAGTCCTTTTGGAAAAGATTTCTTTTTTTTTTAAGACAAAAAAAGAAAACCTCTCTCAAAGGAGACCTACAACAATAGGAAACGCAACCCATAAACTACAAAACAAATTGTTAGCACAGAGATAAATCAACGGTGTGACGGGACAAGCTGATAGGTAGTGAGTGTGATTTGCCTGTCCTCCCCTGTCGGTTTTGCGACGTTGTGACGATCGATTACTAGATGAGATGCAATGCGGTGCCGATGCAGGTACCAGAGCAGGGAAGCAGTGCTAGACCAGGCACAGGCAGTTGGCTATAGGTACAGGCATAGGTGCTATATGGTGCAGTATGTATAGTGTATAGTCTAGTGTATAGCACAGAAAGGCCCAGGAGTGCGGTAGACGCAAACGGCACATGGGGGCGGGAATGCACTTGACTTGAATACATATAAATACACATATATATACGCTTCCGTCGGCCACTCTATGCGGAGTCGAGGGAGACGACGCGAGCGCAGGAAAGACTCAAGTTTTCTTTCTTCAGTTCGGCAAGATCTCAGCCAACACAGGGATGGACGACGAGTAAATAGGCGGCATACTAGGCAGTTTATAGGTCGCAACAAGAAGCAAGGGAGCCTTAGTTTCGCTATTAGGCCACAAGCCAGAGGCACAGAGACGATCACATGGATGCAGATACATGGCAAGGGACGCAATGGAGTTGTCAAAGGTAGGGTGGCAAGTAGTAGGTTGTATCGGTTGATGTTTACGTATGTACGTATGCAGTTAGCCTAGTCAAAGTAAGTTTAGTAAACTTTAGAGCAAAGTACCTCTGCACTTACATCGAGCTCATCGGCTGGTCCCTGCACATTTTTCGGCTAGGTAACCAAGGAAAGAAGAATGGTAGAGGGAAAGACAAAGGGGAAATGGAAGAGGAACGGTTCGTGTGCATAATGCAGGGGATAGAGAAGCGTGAGAGAAACAAAGCTTTTTGGGTGGGTGGCAGTGGACTCAACTTAACCAGTGCCATGTAGCACACTAACCCTAGCGGCCTTCTCGCCGTAACCCCGGCGACGCGTAGAGTGAAGGCGTCCCGTGACACGCGCGGTTTCTTAACTGGGGAAGACAGCCAGGGAAGGCAGAAGTAGAAGGTGGGGCTTGGCGTGTCGAGACAAGAAAGAAAATTGAACAAAGAAAAAAATTGCAAAAGCGAAGAATGCACAGGCGGAAAAAAGCAGACGCAAAGACGAGACGAGACGAATGAAGAAAGAGAAGAAGGGCGGTGGGCGGTGGGATAGCACTTGGCGAGAATTATTTGTTTCTCCGTTGTTCTTGTTGTTCTTATTTTTTAAGCTAGTAAAAGGCAAGGTCTCTTTTTTGTCTAAATATTTGGCAAGTTGGCAACTGCCTGTTGCAGATTCTCAATTTTGGGTGCACTTTCCATGCTGGAATTTTCTCTTTTTTTTTTTTTTTTCTTTTTTTATGTGCGTGGTCTTCCCTTTTGGACTTTTCCTCTCAATTTCTCCCTTTATTTTATTTCCTTTCTTTCGTTCATCCATTGACCGACGGCCTTGTTTAGTTTCTTTGGCCTATTATCATTTTTTTTTTCTCGTATTATTCTTTTTTCACGTTCATTTTTTTTCTGGTGGTTGGACGCTTTGGCTCTCGCTTTGTTTCCTTTGCTTGCTACACCCCAGCCTTTTATCACTACCGCAACCACGACAACCAGAGAGCCTCTCCTCCTCTCTTCTCTGTCCTCCCAGTTTTTGTCTCTAATCTTTTTTCTTTTCTTTTCTTCTTTCTCGTCCAAAGTTCGGACCACGAGCCCACGAACCAAGCCAAGCGAACAAGCCAGGGTTGTTTACTACTATATCGTTATACACATCGATCGATGCTCTTGCTACGCATTTTACCGCCAACCTTTTTTCTCTCTATTTTGTTTCCTTTGTAGCTGTTCCAAGCTTTTTTTTTCCTCCTTGTATCACCATATCCCGCTGCGGAGCGCTCCCACGTGAAGTTCGCTCGCATCTCTTTCTGCTATCTTATTGCGCTTGCTACCCCCCCCCCCCCCTTCTTAGTCGCATATACCCACCCAGCCGACTGCTTCTTCTGAACTGCCTCTGTTGATTCTCTCCTCAATCCCCAACCATGGCGCCGTCGTCGACTACTCGCGGCCAGCGCAGCCGTGCAAATTCCAAGCGCGAGGCTGCCGCACCCACAATATCTGTCTCCGCTGCTCCCGATATCGAGACTCCTTCTAGACCTCCCAAGCGCAGAAAAAAGGTAGGTCTTGCTCTTCCCTTCTCTCCCTCTCGCAAACACGCCCTAACCCTTACCCCCCCCTCCAGGTCGACGACCTTCCCTCCCAAGCTGCTGCCCCCACCGACGACGACGATGACGAAAATAACGACACCCACTTGACCGCGGACACTTCAGCGGCTGACGAGCCGGATGGCGACCAGCTCGTGTCGCAAATAGTTCAGCATCTTGTTTGTCCGAAAGAAAACCCTGTCCAAGCTAGCAAAGACCACTCAAACCAAATCCACGAGTCCAACAAGGACGGAGTCAAGGCCTACGCTAAAATCGCCGCCCAAGACTGGACCTTTTATGTGACTAAGTTGGAAATCAAAATCGGCCGCTCCTCAGATGCTTCTATCCTCACTGCTGCTGCTACTACGGCCTCTGACGCCCCAGCGCCGCAATCCGAGACCACAAAGTCTGAAGATCTTGTCCACATCGACCTTGGCCCTAGTAAAACTGTATCGCGCCAGCACGCCCTCATATTTTTCAACTCCGAGGCTGAACAGTGGTATCTCAACGTTAAGGGACGCAACGGCGCAAAAGTCGATGGAAGCGTGCTTAAGTTGGGCACTTCTAAAGCCCTCAAGAGCGGCAACGTCATCGAAATTGGTGGCGTGGAAATGATGTTTGTGCTACCTTCTGAGATTAGCCCTTTACATATCCATGATACCTTCCGTCGCCGTGCCGGTCTTGCTACTGTTTCCCGTCTTCCCGCCGTTTCTACGCCAGCGCGTCAGCTACCTTCTTCCTCATCTTCATCCTTGTCGCATAATCCAAACCTCGAGACGCCTCTGCCGCGCTCGTCATCGGCCACTGCTCGCTCGGTTTCTCGAGATCTGTCACATTCCTCGGCCCAAACACTCACATTTCAGCAGCCAATTGCCCCTGCGCCCGTCGACTATCGGCGCCCTGGAACTCCGACGTCGTCTCGAAACAATCTACTTGCTACTCCTCGTCTCGGCATACCCCCTAGCACGCCTATTTCCGGCCCTTCCGACATCGACCTTAGCCTGGATGAAAACCGCCATATTAAGCCCCAGTATAGCTACGCTCAGATGATTACCCAGGCCATAATCAACACTCCCGACGAAAAGCTAAATCTCAACGGAATTTACAACTACATAACCGACCAGTATGCCTACTATCGCCATCAGCCCTCTGCTGGCTGGCAAAACTCTATCCGCCACAACCTTTCTCTTAACAAATCCTTTGACAAAGTCGCTCGATCTACAGACGAACCAGGCAAGGGAATGAAATGGCAAATTGTAGCGGAAGCGCGCGAAGACATGATACGCTCTGCCTACAGGGGTGGCAGAGGAGGTCACCGTGGAAGCTCCGTGCCTAGCTCACCTAGCCAGCTTAACTACATCACACATGGCCCTCGCGATATGGCCGCTTCTTCTCGCAAACGTAGGCTATCGCCTATTCACTCGCCGCCTTCATCAGGCCTGACCCCTGCGCAGTCAACGCCAGATCGTGCTGGGAGAAGACGGGGGCCCTTGGGATCTGCTGTCGCCGTTGATGGAAGTCCTCTTCCTAGACCTCGCCAGCGCAAGCCCGTGCCTAGCTCTGCGGCGTCTTATCAAACCACTCCCCAGTCGCTGTCGAGTCTTAAGGAGATATCACAACAAAATCACCAAGAACAACCACCTCCTGCTCCCTCACAAGGCCATTCTCTTCCCCGACAAAATGAGCCGCCAGCATCATCTCAACAAACCCTCATTGCCCCGCGTTCCCCTACTCTGACATCCTCATATCTACAAGAAGATGGCTCTTCTTTTGTCACTCCAGCCCCACCACGTGTACATCCACGGCTTGCTCCACCAAGCACCGTCCAACGGCCTAGCCAGTACATGCCTACAAGCTCCCCTGCTCCATTCTGGAAGTACATTGATATTGGCAGCACTCCTTTGCGCTCCATGCTTAACTTTGACTCATCTCCATCGCGCCAGCCTTCAGGAACTGTTGGGGCCATGGGAGGAGATTCTAGCCCGCCGCGCCTGGGAGACAACAGTCCTACCAAAGGCCGGGGGCCCATCAATGCCACCCCTTCAATATCTGTCTCCAAGGCAGTCGAAGACCAAGAAACCGACCATACAAAAGACGCCGTTGCTGCCTCTGCTGTCGTTGCCGCTGCCGTCAATGGCGGTGGTGCGCCTCGCGCGAGCCCTAGCGATGAAGAAGAAGAAACATTTGATCTGGCCAAGGGGTTCCAGTCCATTGGGTCATTTCATGCGTCAGCACCACCCGTGTTGGGACGTGGGCTTCAGCTTGCACCAGGCCAAAAGTAAATGTTGGGGGGGAAGTGAGGCGTGGGAAAAAGGGAATGAAAAAAAAAACAGACCTGGCCAGGCTTGTTGGCGATCTTCGGATGTTTGTATTATTGTTAAATATGTAGTATCACGGATAATGATACTCTCCGACCAATGAGACATGAATCTTGATTGAAGCGTAACCTAGGCTCCATTCTATGCGTTGTAAGCAGGGTTCTTTGGTGATACATCAATTATAAATGAGGGAGAGAAGTTGGTGACTTGAAAATGGGAGGCCAAGACCGATTGAATTGACTGACGTATCATTGATTCCTTGTTTTTAACTTTTCATTCACTAATCGTACACCCACCCAAAAAAAAAGGATAAAAAAACAATACCGTCAGGTAGCCCCTAGCTTTCAGTGCAATTTGAAAGCATCAGAGGCTCGATTGTTGGTCAGATGAGAAGCTAAAGCGCGTCCGACCAGAGGATAAAGAGGAGTAATAGAGGTGAAAACTGGGACGAAGAAACATAATGGGAGACGTGGGAAGACATGAGGCAAGATAAAAAACAAAGATATAGCAAAATAAGAGCAAAAATGCAAATAAGAGCAACGGAATGGGGATGAGAGAAAAAAAAATACAGCTCATGGCAGCAGCAATTTACACGGATAGAATACATAGACTTTTCCCGCTGGCTAAGCCTCTCGCAGATAGCCCTGTGTGCCTGTAGGAAAGAAAATCAACAAAGGTGGCGCGATGTGAATCTCGTTTATTTGCGCTGCTTGCCGCCACGGGAACGGCCCTTCTTGGATGAAGAACCGTGGCCAGGCCCTTCGATATAGCTGACCAGATCGTCGATGCTGCGGCCATCAACATTGGGAGTCTTGGAAGCTTCTGAATCTAGAGTGCGTCCGGCAATACCCGCACCGCCGTTCAGACGGTTCTTAAGCAAGCTTTCGGGACGGATGCCTCTGGCTTCAAGGAACTTCTCCTGTTTAGCAAGCGTAACAGCATTCTGTGTCAGACGCTCTAGCCAGGCTTCGGCCTCCTTGGTGTTCTTGTCTTCCTTGCCCAGGTGAGCTGCGAAGATGTTGAATGACTTGCGCATGCGGGTGACAGCGGCTTTAGCGTCCGAGTCCAGAGCAAGGGCTTGTGACAGCTGGAACTGCAGCGTAGCAGAGTTGACACTGTCTTCGCCAAAGATTCCCTCGCAGACACGTAGGGACTCTTCAAACCACCGGCGAGACTCATGGTACTCCTTAAGCTGCTGGAGCATAACCGCAGCATTGTTCATGGCAGTGATTTGATCGGGGTGGTTGACGCCGTACACAAGCTTCCACAGCTTTAGCGCGTGCTTGGCGTAAGCCAGAGCAATGTCACTGCGGCCCATCTGATGCATAAATAGTGACAAGTTGAGGTAGTTAAGCAGTGTCTCAGGCGAATCAACACCCAGAGTGCGCTCTGAAACCACAATAGCCTTGCGGGCAAGTTCGATAGCGATCTGCTTCTCATCCATCTGGTAGTAGATTGTAGACAGAGAGTTGTAGACACGGGCAACTTCGGGGTGCAGAATTCCATAAATCTGCTCGTGCAGCGACAGAGACTCCAGAAGGAGTTCTTGACCTAGCTTGCGCTGGCCTTGCAGAATGGAAATACGACCGGCCTCGAAAGCCTCCTCCGCAAGGGCACTGCGAGGAGTGGAGTGCTTTATGACGGGCACAATGTTGACAATGTCCTCAGCCATGAATGTGACGTTTAGGACCTTCTTGGTGACGACATCGGGAGAAGCCTCGCGGGCCTTCTTGCCCTTCTTCTTCTTGCCACCTTCGGAAGCACCGGTGGTATGGGCGGCAGCATTCGGAGTAGCAGAAGCAGCGGCAATAGCCATATCGGACTGGAAGCCCTGGGCCTTGGGGAGACCAAAATTGTAAGTCTTGGCCTCAATTTGCAGACCTAGCGAGATGGAGATCTCACGCAGGAGCTGGACAGGCTTCACATTCTCAAGCCAATCCTCGGGAAGAGTGAACCTGAAACGCTCCGTAACATTCTGGGCGATCTCAGCCTTGATGGAGTCGGTAGTGACTTTCACAAACTCCATGTTGGCGTCAGGGTACAGCGACTGAAGGCTCTCATCAACATCGGCCTCAGGGGTCCTGGTCACGCGCCAGCCCAGCAGGCAGTTTAGCAGGTGCGCGTAGCAGGAAGTGGCAAGAACGAAGGGGAGATCAGCCATGTATCTACGGCTAACATGCTTGAAGGCACGCGCAATCATGTCTTGCTGTCCGAGAATACGCAGGGCTTCGAGGCGGGAGTCGGTAGCCTGCTCAATAATCTTTCCCAGATAGCGAATGTTGATACCACGCTTGTGGAGCATGAGGCTCAAAGAAGGACTGTCCATGGGGAAGCCAATGTCAGACTCGGCTAGGTCATTGAGCAGGTTGGGGATGGCCTGTTCTAGGAGGTAATCGCAGACCTCGCGGACACGGTCCTCGTCGTTATCAAGCTCTTCTGTCTCTTCCTCGGTCTGGGGCATCTGCCCACTGTAGACATCAGGGTTGAGGCTAAACTCGAAGTCTGCAATGTTGAGATTGAACTTCTCCTTAGGCTCGAGATCAGACTCCTTCTTCTCGGCCTTCTCGACTTCGCCTCCCTTTTCTTCGGCCTTCTCCTCAGCCTCCTCAGCCTCCTCCTCCTCCTCCTTGCTAGCCTCACCTTCCTCAGTGCTCTTTATAGCAGCATCAGCCTTAGCCTTCTGAGCATCACTATGCTCCTTGTACTTAGCTTCAGCCCATTCCTTCATCTTCTGGCGAGCGTAGATGTCAACAAGCTCAGTACGGAGAACGGTCATGCGGTGGGGATAGTCAGGGCCCTCCATCCAAGTAAGATCTAGAGGTGTAACGCGGTATAGATCAAGGACGTACTTGCGGCCGTCAGTTCCCATGAGACCCTTGGTTTCCACACTAGCCTCCAGATCAAAACGCTTGCCATCCTTGTCCCAGACGGGGTGAGCCTTGACTTTGAGGGCTTTAGAAAGTTTAGCAAAAGGCTCAGCAAAACGCTGGTCCGCAGCGACAACCTCCTTGCCCTCAACACCTCCATAATCAATCTGGTTCTCGCCAGGGTCGCGTTGACGGAAGATACCAGGCACAATGCTCTGGCCAACAACACGCTTTCCAAGGTAGTCAACGACGACAGTGGCAGCGGTATAAATTCCATCAATGTCCAACTGGTTTACAAGGCGGACGCCAGCAACATCCTTTCCAGTAGCAACACGGGCAGCCTCATCGCCGCCCTCAGAAGTGAAGGTACCGACGCCATCAGCACCAAAGGAGAAAAAGACATTGTTGTGGACAAATATCTGGGCATCGGTAAGCTCAGTAGGGTTGAGAGGAGCAATCTCGCCACGAGCGACCATAATGGCACCCTTGGTAGCAGCCTCCACATAATCAGCGTACAGCTTGGAAAGCAGGCGCTCACGGAAGACTCTATCGGGGACAGTTACTCTAGGAAGCTCCTTGGCCGACTGGAACTCTTCGTTCCAGTCACGGAGCGAGTCAGTGTTATCGACTCCAGACATGATGAAGCCCTCCTGGCTACGAATCATGTCAGAAGAGTGGTTAGACTGGACAGTGGTGGCAGAGGGCACTAGCCATGGCGCAGCAGGGATGGCATTGGTGCACTGGAAGGTGGCCAGAGCATCCCGGCGATTGTTGTAAGCTTGAAGCTCCTCAAAGGCCGCTTTGAAGCCAGGAGATACCATGCCGATTAGAGTCATCAATGAGTGCGAGCTAGCGGCCTTAGGAGGGGGGCGCGGGAAAGGGTCAAACTTGGCATTGGAGGTCTTGCTGATGTAGAAGCCGCTAACGTGGGAAGTGACCTGGAACTGCTCGCCCTCGAGAGTGGTGAACATGAGGTAGAGAAGGTGGCCCTTCTGGCGAAGGTTGTGGGGAGGAGGGTTCCAGGGAGAGATGGAGAGAGCCTTGATGGTCTTGGGGGCGCTCTGAACGGGGGTAGGAACAAACTCGCTGGGAGTGGGCTCAGAAGAGAAATCATAGACGCCAACGGGAATAGGCTTCACGGGGCTTTCTGGCGTCTCAGTTAGGAGCTCCTGGAAGTCGATGGAGTTCTGAGCGTCGACAGTCTCAAGAAGAGTGATTCCAGGGGTGACTCCTTGAGTAGCCTCGATCCGTTCGGTTGCAGCGCCAATAAGTTCCCGGGTTCTCACGATATGGATACGGGCTTCCTTTTCGGTGTAGGGGTCCTCAACCAAGGTGACCTCCGGCTTCTCTAGGATGCCCTCAATAGATCCAAGAGGAACAAAGTCGGTGATGCGCTGACCATTGAATTCCAGGTGGAAGCATGTGTACTGGTAGGCATCGGGCGAGTCGATGATAGACTGTCGGATCTCGTGAATCTGTTCTTGGGTTGAAACCTGTGGTAGACAAGTTAGTAACGAGTGGCAGTGCGGCTAGCAGCAGGAGTAGTGTGCAGTTATGTGACGGGGCCCTTTCATTTTGAGGAACTTACAGCTACACCCATTTGGAACGGCTCCTGGGGAAGTTTGACGAGGAGTTCAATCATCTCTAGGGTTTTCCATCAGTATGACGTCTTCTCTTTGATGGGGGGCTCGGGGCAAGCCCGGCACACTACTAGTCCCATTACTCACGCTCCTGGACATCGTTCTCGATCTCATCGGCGCCAATATCGGCAGCGACTTCGCCGTCATCAACAGCCTCAACAGGCTCCTGCTCCTGGGGTTCTATAGACAGAGGATCTTCGGTTAGCAAGTGAGCTGAGATTAGTCGGTAGAAGAAATTACGACTGTCTTAGAGTTTGCATCATTTACTCACCTTTCTCAGTGGAGGCAGTCATAATTGGTCACGATCTTCCTTTTGTAGAAGAATGATTCCAAAGATAAAAGACGATATGGGGGAGAACAAATGAACCGGAGATTGGTTGGTTCAAGTTGATTCTAAGTAGTGTTCCGCTCCAAAAAGAGAAAAAAAGAGAAGGGAGGGAAAAAGAGAAAAGGAAAAAAAAAACCACTCGCTTATCGATTCAACAACGATATGTAACGAACAACAACTGCTCTAAGCCGCGCCAAGACCATTTATCTGAAGGACGGGGATGACAGGCACACGGAAACTTGAGGCTGAGATTGCTGGAGATGCTATACAAGGCAATAGAGTGCGTTAGCGGAAGTCCTTGAACCTGTTCGGGGGGTGTCTCGAGTCGGATGTAGAGCAAGCTAACAACGTACAATCAAGGAGAAGCAAAAAGAGAAAAAAAGAAAAGAGCCTTAGCCGACGAACTCAACGGAACTAACCTCGGGCTACAAGGGCAGAGTGAGTGGGTTTTGGTGGTGTCAGTATTCTAGAACTTGGACTCATAATAATTTTTTTCTGTACTTTTTCTAGGATCCGCCTTGAGTCTTGGGAGACCCCTCCATCCAGTGAGTTATAGGGCTTTTGTGGGCAAGTGGATACGCTATGTAATATGAGGATCGGGATATTGACAGGATCAAGAAGTTGGAAGACAACGACAGGAAATGAGCCAGCAATGGCGAACGAAGAGCGGGCGGGAGTGAGGGCCAAAAGAGCGCAGCTGGGCCGGAGAGGAGAGGCGAGATAGAGTGTAGATACATACCTCAAATCAATAGCGTATACCAACCTCGGACACCCGCAGAAGTGGAAGTTTTTCGCGTTGTGGATATGCGATACGGTAAGCAGGAGTCTTGCTAGTCTGCAGCAATACAAACAAACAAACATGAACAAACATTCACACTAAAGGCTAACGGTTTCTATCTATCACAGTCATTATATTATGGCTCTTCTTTTCCCATTGTCTCATTGGTCCCGCCGCCCAATTCCCCATTGGCCACACAAGGGCCGTCATCTACCACTTACGGTAGCTACGACAAGAAAAACTTGAAGAAAAATTGAAGTTTGTGCGCCACGATAAGCCCACTTATCAGACTGTAAATAGTGTTAATAGTCTAACAAAGAATAAGCCTTGTGCCTTAACAAAGACGACTTTCCATGTCTGGCCCTTCCCCACCAACACCAAGTAGCAGCCAATCAGCCAAAAAAACGTTCTTTATCTCAAACAGGCAAGTTATTATTGTACGTAGCCAGTGGGGGAATGAATGTAAACACAAGCAGCAGCCGCCGCCTAGCAATCTTTCTTTTCCTCTTCTTCACCGGTCTCGTCCAGCCAAATGTCCATGATCGTTGCGTCTCTCTATTCTTTGTCCTTCTCCGTTTTTGTCTTATCCGTTCATCTATTTGCCAGTACTTCTCTTGATATGTCCATATCCATCCATATCATTCCCTCCTGATTATTCTCTTACCCTTCCCTTCGCTCATCGTTCCCCCTGTGCATGGTATAATCGATTGTATCAGCACCCCCTCCCTGTGCTCCCGACCCTCCCTCCCTGTCTTTGAATGCTAATTTGGTTGCTGTGCCATGTACAAGATGGCCTAGCTAGCCTTTCGGGAGCACTCGCCTTTTGACATTCACATTCCTTTGAATCATGGCGTCACTGTACCTTTACGTTTAGACTTTGGAACATAACATAACATGACGGTGTCAAGTCGCTGTTTGGTTGAATAAACTTTTTTTTACCCCCATCGCTATTGCATGTTCTACAACTATATTATTTCGGCTCGTCGTCTATCCGCGAAGTGACGTAGCCCTCTCCTTTCAGTATGAGTGCTGCGCCGCCGCGTTCATCATCACATTCAAGGCCCTCTTCAATATGGACCGCATCTCGCCGCCACCGCCTTTTGCGCAACCTCAATAACCGCCTCAACAACATCCGCAGTATATTGCTGCCTACGAACAAGCCCCTTAATGATGAAGACACCACCTGCAGGCGCCGCTCATCTTCACACAATGCCCCCCCTCTCGAAGATTCAAAGCGACAACGAAAGCGGACGCGCATCACTTACTCGCGTAAATGTAGACCGGCACCGCCAATCGAAACACCACGTAAGCCACAAGTCAATAACGACGATAGCGCAAAATCATCTCGACTGGCTTTTCGCGCACCGGTAACACCTGGAAGAGTGCCTCTCGAAACGCCCCTGGTGCGTAAAATCCGACAGGTTGACACACCCGGCAGAACTACAGCCCTTTTCGACCCCGAAACCCCCTCTAGCCGGCGGCAATGCCACCAAGACGCGTTGCCCTCAATTCGCGCAGACAAGAGTTCCCAGCTTCATACCGAATATGATTTTGTCCTGCGCTCTATCAAGACAATCATTGCACAAACTCGCGCTGAAAGGACCAATGGTCTTCCCGGGGCTCTCATGGAGATGTGTCTGCGCAAAGTCACAGGCGTAATCCAGGAGCTCCAAGTCCAGGAAGAAAAGCGACAGTGTGAGGCTGGATCCAAATCGCTTTTATCGGACACCGACGTTACCGCTAGTATATACACCCACCTTGAAGCCATGAACTCCCAGGGACCGGGCTGGGAGCCTTTGCGAATAGTTGTTCTCCGCGAGGCGACTGAAATGCTCAAAGATTCTATCTGCGAAGGCTTGTTCGATATGCCCTTTATCCAAACCCTCATACAGCAATTTGCAACCAGTGAGTTGCTTTCGGAGGCTTCGCTGCTGCTTGAAACTGTCACCGATATCCAGTACGAACCTCCGTCAGACGAAACCGATGCGGAAGTGCTGCCACCAACACTTGCTCTGCTATACAATTTCTGCAAACACAATCATAAGCGAGACCTGCTCTTCCGAATACTCGAAAAGCTTCTGTTCTCTGGGCAGCTTCCCGGTGAATGGCTTAGCACTGCGTGCTTCTTGCCCATCTGGTCTGAAGCCTTGAAGGCGCTTTCCAACGCCGCACCTTGTCGGACCATCATGGATTTCACTGCGATGGCTTTGGCAACTTTGTCGCATTGCATAGGGGTGAAGCTAAGTCCTGTATCAAAAGCGCATGTCTCAAAATCAGCTAGTTCTGCGCTTGCTTTATCAGCACAGGTATGCGAAAGAACACTCATCAGTGTTCTAGGTGCCATTGTGGCACTAGCTATCGTCAACCAAAAGACCCATTCAGGTAGCACAACAAAATCAGGTACCATAACGCGTCGAATCGTCTTTATCTTAACGCATTGCGTTTCCTATGCTCGCAAAAAATTCCGCCGCAGTCGAAAGCGCGACTGTATCTCTGTCTTAACCCTCGCCTGCTATTTGTCTGGTCACAACTCTAGTGATCTGAACTGCAGGGATTGGGACAGCGTTGCTGCCCTAGCGGGCTCGTATCTCGAAAAGCCTTTAGGGTCATTTGTGGACTCCGCCGTATATGACACACTAGTGAAGCTTGCATCATCAATAGCCCATGGCGCAAGTCGCGGCTCCACCATCGCTCCTCATCGGCATCTTCTTAAGCTATGTGAAGCGTTGAATGGTGTTGTGATCTGCGGAAGACCATTAGGTAATATTAAAGTAGATGGCGCTATTCTCCTTTCGCAGCGAACTGGAGATCTGCGTGACGTCGTTTTCGCAGAGGGCTTATCTGGGAAAAGACGTAGACCTGTTGGCTTTGAAGCTGAGAAGGCCCTTCAAAACCCCAAAGGCATGTACTCTGGATATCAGTGGGATGATGCATTGAGTGAGTGGGTAGACTGTACAAGCAATTGTAGCAATGCCCCCTCCTCTCGCTGCACAACGCCGGTTAATGTAACAACCAGGCAGATGAAACGGACCTTAAGCACCATCTCCAGCAGCAGCTCATCCTCACATCGCCGCCAATCGAAAGTGCTAACACCCCCCACTCCGGCCGATACAAATGAGGACCTGTCTGAAAACGCTCTGTCTGACCACATCTCTGATGAAGATGAAGACACCAAGGTTTCTCTTTCTAGCAACGAACACGGGCATCTGAGTGAAGATGATGACGAGCTTTCACAGTGCTCTCTCACTTTGCCAAGAATGAAACGAGACGTTAGCGATTCCGGCTCTTCTATGTCGCTTCCCGGACCCCGTAGACCGCAACCCTTGGTCAAAATGTCGATGCCCCGACGTAAAGCCCTGCTCAAGGTCCAGCGATCAAGTAGTTACACGAAGATGCTAGCATCAAAGCCTCATGTAACATTAACAAGCATCGGCAGCTGGGCCGGGGCTTCAAGCGATGACGAGCTTATATAATACCCAGGTGCCTTTTTCTTTCTTTATGCCCCTCTTTTCATATTCTTTTGCGTATTCAATTTGAGTTTAGAATGGACTAGATACTTGGAACTATTTGGGGTTTTTTTTCAGGACTGGCTTACTTCTAATATTACAAGACACATCTCTAAATTTGACACAACCAAGGCCAGCCCTAACCACGTCCGAATATTCGTTCCCACTGCTACTGTCAACACGATGGTATATTCTAAAGGTTCGATTGCATTATGTCTATCAAAGAAAATAGGGAACGTTCTTCTACACCGGATATCAGAAAATAAACATGATGGGATGGTGCGAGTATACTAAACTCGTCATGCTGCATACATTGACAGCAGTTACAAATAAATGAAAAAAAAAAAAAAACAAATCGAACCCTGAGCTCCCTAAAAGCTGACTGGTTCATATAATAGCCGCCCGTTCTTGTTTTTTGTTGCTTCTCCAGGTCAGTTCTCTCGAAGGCCGCTGCAAGTATCATAAACATGTCATATAACAAGAGCACGCCACAAAGAGCAGACCAAATGTTTCCGTACAGCTGGCTACGAAATTACACTTCGTCTGTCTTTCCTCATAGCATCATGGCATTTCTGCCTAGAAATGAGTGCCCTCAGTAACGCCGTTAACGAAAGAAGCCGACTTCTTCGCCTCCACGATGTCCTTGGTGATCTGCTCTAGGCAACCAGCGCTGGCAGCCACAAAGCCTAGATACGGGCGAGAGGGGTCAAGCACACGGCTGAGGTACTCGGGGTGGTACTGGACACCGACATACCAGGGATGGTCCTTGAGCTCCAGGATCTCCATGCGGTTCCCAGTATCGTCCTTGCCGATAAATGTCAGGCCCGCCTTTTCCAAGGCCTCGACCATGTCAGGGTTGGTTTCGTAGCGATGGCGATGACGCTCTTCAATCTCTGACACATCGCCGTACAGAGCACGAAGTTTGCTGTGCTCACTACCTGGCTGGAAGTGAGTCATACGGGAGCCTAGACGCATAGTCCCGCCCAGAGTGTCTTTGGAGCCCTCGGGCATGAAGACGATGGCCTTTTGCTCAGCTTCAGCATCAAACTCCTCCGAAGTAGCACTGGCAAAGCCGGCGACATGGCGGGCATATTCGATAACAGCAACCTGCATGCCGAGGCAGATACCAAGATAGGGGGTCTTGCGCTCACGAGCCCACTTGGCAGCAGCAATCATGCCTTCAGTGCCCCGGATACCGAAACCACCGGGAACAAGAATGCCCGAGGCAGTGCACACCTCGTGCCATGCCTTGTGATATTTGGTGGGGTCAGACTTTAAGGTCTTTTCCTCTAGAAGCTCCGAGTCAACCCACTGGATGTTCAGCTTGCGGTTGCAGCGCATAGCAGAATGCTCAAGAGACTTTGTGACGGACAAGTAGGCGTCATGAAGGTCGGTATATTTACCAACAAGCGCAATGTTAACGTCTTCCAAGTGGGACTTGGGAAGGACAGTTTGCTTCCAGGTCTTCCAAAGTCCCTGGCCGTGGGTGACACGGTCAGGCAAAATAGGAATGCTGTCAAGTCTGAGCTTGTTGCTCATGTTCTTGAGTAGGCCTTGCTCTTCCAGAAGAAGAGGAACCTGGTAAATGGTGGGCATGTCACGGACAGCAACAACCTGATCAATCTCAACCTGGCAACTATTGGCAATCTTGCGGATAGTGCCCTCTTCAAGGGGGATTTCGCAGCGACACGCAATCAAGTCGGGAATCAGACCGGCGCTGCGGACGCTTTTCACTGCATGCTGTGTGGGCTTAGTCTTCTGCTCACCATTAATTAGCGGCACATAGGAGACGTGAATGTTGATAAAGTTCCCCTGGCCAACAGAGTGGCGTAGCTGGGTCAAGGCCTCAACGAAAGGCATGCTCTCAATATCACCAACAGTGCCACCAAGTTCGATGATGCAGACGTCAGGCTCCTCATCGGAATTGTCAACGGGAACCTTGGAAATGCGCTGGATCCATTCCTGGATAGCATCAGTGACGTGGGGGACAACCTGGACAGTGCGGCCAAGGTAGTCACCGCGGCGCTCCTTCTCGATAACGTGCTTGTAAATCTTGCCGGTGGTGATGTTGTTGTCACGTGTCAGATCTAGGCCCAGGTAGCGCTCATAGTTGCCGAGATCCAGATCGGTCTCGCCACCATCCTTGAGCACAAAACACTCACCGTGCCTGAGAATCACATGTTAGAAAAGGCCAAAGCCAGCAAGCACATGCATCATTAGGAAAAAACACACTCTTTAGGGTTCATAGTGCCGGCATCGACATTGATGTAGGGGTCGATCTTGATGGCCTGGTGAAAAAAACACATGTGAGTTTCGATGGCCATTTAACATTAGACGAAGCAAGATCATTGCCAGTCTCAGGAGAAACCAGGGACGGCAAGACATACAGTGACCTTGAGGCCCAGCGTCTTAAGCAACAGACCGGAAGAGGAGGCTGTCACGGCGAAAGAAAGCACAGCAGGTTAGTGAACAGAGACTCTATGCATTTAATAGCACAGCATTAGACGAAGCAAAGCACCCCAGGCTAGCATTGGGTACATGCTAAACAGCACATATCCACTGCAGTAGAGATAGCGACGATCACCACCATAGTAGCGATGCTGGCAATAGCCACAGCAATGACGAGAATAGCCACATCACAACGAAGAGCGTCGTCGTCGTCGTCGTCAAAAAGCTTTCAAGAATGAAGTACAGATAGGGTTCATACCGATAATGCCCTTGCCCACGCCGCTAATAACACCTACACATTTTGCAAAATGGAAAGAACATTGGTTAGAAGATGGAAACTACTACAACTGTGGCAAGGCGGATCAAGATCAAGGGACACCGCTTTCCCACGGCTGTTTCAGATTGCAAAGACATGACTTACCTCCAGAAACTAGAACATACTTCATCTTGGCTGAGGTTGGGATAGAAAATGAAGCACGACAAAGTTATCTGGAGGGAAGGGGGGGAGAGAGAAAAGGAAGAAGAAGTGGGCAAGAATAAGAAACCGAAATTTTTTTCAGTCCTGTCTATAAATGGAGTAGTTGCTGTACGTAGTTCAAGGCTGTTTCCCTTTTCTCTCTTTTTCCCCTTGCTTTTTTCTGCATCCTACAGGAATGAAATAGGTTATCTTGTGTTGTGGAGAATCTGCCTTTGGTCGGATTAACACTGGGTAAACCTGAGCATCTTAAATCTTTAATAAATAAATAGAAAATCAACATACTTCACAGCAGCTTTAGTTAAAGTCACGTGCTAACGCGTTGTCTCCATTCCAGAGAAAGACCCTGACTTACAAGATGCAGGCACTGTGACGCCGCCTGGTTGTTTGCGTTCGTATTTATTCACTTTGCCAACAATGATGATGTTGCCGTGCTGCTGTTGTGCCAATGGGTGGTGTGCATATTGCTGCTGTGACTCGAGCCAGTGACGTAGTTGAGCGCTATCACAGGCGATGATGTTAGGGTTGCCACCCAGGGTTACGTGAAGAGAAGATGGAATTTCTCTGCCTTGTGTAACCCCTCCCCCCACTAGGACTGACATCACAGCCAAGCTTTTCAACCCTTCTTGCGGCCACCAGTTCAGGACCATAAGACGCCCTGCTTTATACAAAACTCTGCGGGAATGAGAGAAATTGTCACGCTTCAGCTCGGTGAGCTTGGAAACTACATGGGCAACCAATTTTGGAACGCCCAGGTCCGTTGCCCTGGGATTTTGCCTCCCTTGGGAAGGTTCTGTTGCTGACAGGCTTACTAGGAATCATATTTCACATACGATAAAAATGATGTTTCGTTGGTTAATCACGATATCCATTGGCGCCAGGGCCTTTCTCCCGATGGGTCAGAGACCTTTCTACCTCGCGCTGTGATTTATGACTTCAAAAAGAGCCTAGGCACGCTACGCAAAATCTCGCCTTTGTATGAGACTGAAGATGAGGCCAGCTCTTCTTCCAATACTAAAGAGCTTGCTGCTGCTCTGTGGAATGGAAAGGCCGAAATTCATGCACAAGATCCACTCAGCGTCAGTAATTATCAGGAAGCCTTGAACGCAGGCTCGGCCCCAACCAGGCCGACTGCCAAAGATGTTCGATATTGGTCAGATACTACCCGTGTCTATTTCCATCCTAGATCGCTAGTGCCTCTAGATGACGTAGAGATTACGACTCCTAAAGTTACTGCGGGCCATTGGATGCGAGGGTCCGATCTATTCCGTGAGCTCGATCGCGAACATGACTTGATGGATCGCGATATGCGCCCGTTTGTCGAGGAATGTGACCTGATGCAAGGCATACAAGTCATGTGCAGTATTGACGACATCTGGGCCCCGTTTGCGACTGAGTATGTCGAACGAATGCGTGACGAATACGGAAAGTCATGTATTGTTGTATGGGGCGGTCAAAGCCCAGATCTCCCAGCGACTAAAGACCAACGTCTCCTGCGCTTGGAGACTAAGACGCGCGCTATTGCGGAGATGTGGTCTCAAGCATCTCTTTTAGTCCCGCTTTCAGCCCCAATTCTCCCGATGAAAAATGGCTACACACCCGATCTCTCGTCTTTTTGGCATCTATCTGGTCTTTTTGGGACGGCACTTGAAAGCGCAGCGCTGGCTTCAAGGCTGTCGTATCCTAAGCACGAGATTGGCGTCTCACTAGGTGACATGGTGGAGGCGCTGAACGCCCATGGAAAGCAAACAATCGCACGCCTGCGCATGACTGTGACAAAGCCAGAAGCCTCCCGTGTTGAAGAGGCTGAGCAACAGCAGAAAAAGAAGATTCAGGGTGTAAGCCTAGAGCTACGGCCTAAGGATCCCGCAGATAGGGGCCATAGCGGCTATCAGGCGGAGAGGCAAGAGGATGAAGGGGCAGATGACGAGATGCCGGATCTAGACCTTGACCTATTTGATCTTTTAGGAGAGAATAGTGGGCGTATGCGGAAGCGCAACAGCCGTTCTGACCCTACGTTCTACACGCAGATCCTGTCCCGCCGTGGAGTAGCCCGATCGGACCTCGCACCAAAGCGAAGTGGGGATCAAAACTATGCTTCTTCCCGGCCAAGGGAATACCTCGGAAGGTCTATTCAGCGTAGCTATGGCATTGAACTTGGGTTTCCCCTACTGGATAGCTTCCCTGATATCTACAGCAAAGGGTATCAAGGTGAAGTCAAATGCTTGGACGTGGATACGATTTTGTCTACAGACAATACAATCTGCGATGAGATCCGACTGCTAAAAAAGGTAGCCTTGTTTACGGTGGGCCAAGAGGATAGAGAAGGCCTTGGAAACTCGTTATCAGAGATTGTAGACGAGTATCACGAAGGTTGGTCTAGTGGGAGCGACGACGATGATGATTAGACGGCTACTTTATAAAGGGGACCATTGAATTTGGTATGTTTTTTTGTTAACGATGATTTCGAGGCGGCGCGTCCCCGTGACAAAAGATGTATTGTGTAGTGTAAGATAAATAAGCCAGTAAAAAAAACAAAAGATAATAGAACAGCGATAAAGCAAAAACAGTGAAACCCTCCCGGAAACCGACAATCAGTCTATACCAAACCAATACCAAGTAGGTATAGAGATATAAAAGAAAGGTCAACTACAAAGCAGTGAAACAACAAAACAAACCCCCAAAAGCAAAGCGAGATGTCCTGTATCATAAGTAAGAAAGGGAGAATTGAGAAAAATAAAGCCAGGATATCCCGCTGAAATAACCACAGCAGCGCCTCGGTACGCCCGATTAGAAGTTCCAGACAGAAAGAAAACATCGACGAGCAATGATGCAGACAAGAGAAAACAAGGAAATAAAAGAGTGACAAAAACGCAAAGAAAAGAAAAGAAGAGAAAAGAGAGAAACTCCAAAGAAGCAAATATAATGAATAGAATCTGGAAATTGCGGCTGTACTCACAAATAAGAAGGGGAGTGTGCCTTTCCTTACCTAACTTGGGTTATTTTTTTGGGGGAAATTTCAAATGTTGGTGGTTATAATGATACGGCGTATGTGTTTTGTGCTTAAAAAGACTTGAACGGGGGAGTAAGACAGCAAAAAAACAATGTTGAGGTTTTTTTTTCAAGCGTGTTGCCGATATCATGTCGAGTAGTGTCGCCTACGACATCGATGGTGGCGTGTTTCTCGATTCACGCATTTATTATCGGTGGTAGTTGATGGGGACGAAGGAGATTTCTGCTCGTAACCCAAGTAGCTTGGGCAAAACTTGAGGTTCCGGACTAAATAGTCGGGCGTTATTATGAAATTCGTAGGTGGCTGCGCCAAATTAACTAGATATAATTGTGTGGTGTGTGGACCTGGCTGTTGATATGTTGCAAGGTAGAAGCCGCCGGCAATACGATGGGAATGGAAAGCTGACGTGTCTGTAGAATGAACTTGGTGTAGAGATTAGAACTGTGCTGCCAGAGATGCGAGGTTTTGCGTTGTCTGGCATGTCGAAGTTAGGGTGAATAGGAATGAAGCCTTGGCAAGAGCCGACGGCAAGCCGAATGAATCCATGAAGAGGCCCGGGTACTATGTGCACCACACCGTGAGTATAGACCTGCATCCTTAATCAAGCCTAGGTAGCAGCAACAGACTGATGCTTCTTGGTAGGGGGCTCAGCAACCTAATTGGAAAGATAATATTAGCGGCACGAAAAATACAGGCATAAATGGATAACCCTTTGCCCAGGGACAGCCTGATTTCTTAGGCTACCAACAAAAAGACGCGCAAAACACAAGTGCTAGAGTCTTTTATGGATGCAAGAGTAGTAACAGAATTACTCTAGAGTATGATAGGAGAGCGTTGAAATACCTCGGGCGCCATGCGACGTTTCTTGGCCTGCATTTCGGTAGGTTGAGCTGACTCGGCCCGGCGAACCCGTTTAATTGCCTTGCGTTTGGGCTTGGCTTCGCCCTCTTCGAAAACATCATCAGGAAGATCAAAGCTACAGAGAACTATGTTAGTCTCTGTTTTTATGTGAGGCGGGGTACACACACACCCACTGTAACTAGTGGAAAATGGAAAAATGAAAAATACTTACTTGCGCATGTGAGCAATGTTCAAAAAGTTCACTTCGGGTTCATACTTGTCCCACCTTATGCAGACTTCCTTGAAATCTGCCACTGCAGTGGACAGGTCCAGCGATTTGGCATCTTTCTTGAGCTCTAGTCCAACGTAGTGCGTTAAAGTGTAAAGCAAGTCGTCGTCTTCCTTGGGCGCTGCTGTCTCATCGGCGTCAGTCTTCTCACCCCCGGCTTCGGTGCCGTTAGCCTTGGCACTGTCAATCTGTGCGATATTAGTCTCGGCTTCGTTAACCTTGGTACCGTCAGTGCTGATGCCGTCGATCTTTCCGTCGACAGCCCCAATACCGTTGACCTTGGTGTCATCCGTCTTGTTGGCATCACCACCTTCCTTGGATATAGACTGCTCAGCCTCAGCGCTAGATATGGCAAACTCTTGAGATCCGTTCAGCACCTTTTGAATATCATGTGTCGCCTTGCACCTATGGACTCGTTCAAATCCCTTGACAAAAATGTGAGCCACCTCGATACTGTCGTGGCGGTCGACATTCTGCACCAGGACTCGGGCTTTGGATTCAATAAACCCACTCCACTTCTTGTGGGCTTCCTTGGTAGTACTCGCGCTTGTGACGGCCAAATAGTACTTGTAGCCAGTCGTGAAGAACGTGTGCTTGACAAAAAGCTCCGACCATGGCTTCTGGCCCGTCACAATCTCATCGGCAATTTCGCCGCCGCGGTTTAGTTCTCTGTTGATGATTTTTTTGGAAGACTCGGTGATGTTGTATGTAGCGCACATGGACGGATATGCGGGTGTTATAATGGGCATCAAATGGTATTGATCAGCTTTGTAGACTTGAGGGTTCCAGACACGGACTCTCAGTGGCCCGCTCTCGACCATTTTCAGGAGCACAGGTTGGGGCCATGGCCACAAGCGCATGATATGAAAAAACTTGCAGACAATGGTGGAACTGTTGGCCTTGGGGTACAGCTGGCAAACGCGTGCGACAAGCATGGCCCAGGCAACACCTCCGGGGAATCCCATGATATTGGCATACACAGCACGTCTCTGTGCCCACAGCTTGATGGCACGAAGAGCAAGACGGAACGTGCCCTTTTCAGGAACTAGGTTCAGAATCTCGTCAGTAACCCGAGTACCATTGAGCGACCGCAGCTCCTTGTCGTCTAAGCCCCGCAGCAGATTGGAGTCTTTGAGGTCGAAATTGGGGTCAGAGGGTAGCTCCTGAAGAACAGCAATCCGGGAAAATATAAGATCAATACTGATCCCATTGTATTCGAACTTGATAATCGGGACGAATGCGTCCTGGACACTGGACATGTCTGTGATGGCACCGGGTGGCGTCATTTCGAGGAGTAGGTTGGGGAAAATATCAAAGTAGTCCTCTCGAGTGACATATTTGGGCGCAACAACTAGAGTATCGATATCAGAGCCAGGGCCATAGACGCCCAGGCGGAAACTTCCGTAAGTAAAGACCTTTCCACGGGCCGACTTAAGGACGGCATCACCTTTTTCTCTCCGGATGGCGGCCCGGCGCACAAACTCGTCGCATATTTTCTGGAGAGAAGCCAGGACTTTGTGTCTACAGAGAGAAGGAGACGTTAGCAGATGGACAGTATGTAATAGCAAGAAAAAGCCAGTAGCTATGTAGATGAAGCCATGAGAGTTGCTGTATAACACCATACCTCTTTTCGGTTTCGGCCGGGCTTTCAAATGTTCCCTGGGATCGCAGCTCTTCTAACAAAGCAGCATTGGCAGCCATTTCTTCGTCTGTTGGCTTCTTAGTCGATATGGGTGGCGTCATTCCCAATGTCTGGGAGGATTCGGGCTGAGGCATCATGGCGGTTTGGACTGAAAGAGATAACGGGTACACAGGTGGTGGCGATATACATATAAATGGTACGACGCCGCTTTGTATATGCGTATGGAAGATAATCGCGCCACCAGAGAGCAAGAGAACGTATTCGATCGTGATTTGATTATCGGTACGGTTATCGCGACGTGACGCCTGTTTGTAGGGTGTTTCGGTCGATGTTGGTTCTGTCGCGCACAAGCTACAATCCTCAAACTCAAACACTTTCGTATGTCTGGCTATTGGACAAGGTTTATGTTGCCAAGCAGGCACAAGTCACTGGCGAGCAAGAAATGAATGCAAAAAGAATGATTAAAGAGAAGGGCCTGCAGTAACTAGTCGAGGTGACCTGAAGACAGGCAAAATGAGCTAACCAGAGTATCAAATGAAGAAAAGAAGAAAAAAAAGAGAAAAAAAAAGGTACAGAAGGACGAAGGAGAGGAGAAGAAAGACACGAAAAGGGAGAAAGCCGCGAACGATACAAAAATATGACTGACTAAAACAACTTGGGGTTTGGGTGCTACCAAATCCAAGTCTTGATCAGCGCTATCGTGCTTTGGTCGCTCGACTTTTTCTTTGGGAAAGGGCACAAAAAATAGAGAGGGAAAAAAAAAAAAGAAAAAAAAAGAGGTGGGAAGAAAGGCAAATTAATCAGTTTGAATACTGGCTTTACCTGTTTGTCCCCAGACGCACGATAAATCCCATCACGTCGCGAAAGGGACATATTACAGCCAGGATAGGAAAAATGCAGCCTCGCAGCCTTGCATCAAATCTGTTGTTGGTCCCACAAAAAAAGAAAAACGGACAGCCCCATATCTACAGGTACAAACAAGCAGCTTGATAGTTGACAAAAACACCCACCCACCATACGTTGTACAGACAGGCCAACTGAAAATCTAGGCCCCAAAAATGCAATTACTATATACCGCCAGAAAGGAAGAAAGAAACAAAATCCTTTCATAATGCCGCCATTCCGGAGGGAAGCCCCCCTAATGAAAATCCGCCCCCAACAAGGCCGACTGCTCCAATCATCTGAACAGCAGACCAGCCAGTGTATTTGATGCCCCGTATTGTCGTCAACAGCCCTAGTGGATCTTGCTCCATGCTAGGCGTCTCAGCGCGGCTGCGCTGCCTTCGGTGGCCTTCTGCCTGGCCCTGACCATGACCATTCCTATGTCCGTGTCTTGCACCGCCGGCACTGCCGACCACGTTGCGCTGCACCAAAGCACCGCCACCCGCACTGCGTGCCAAGTCCATCTCACTGTCAATCTCACTTAAAACTTGATCACGGTGTGGTAGA
The DNA here is from genome assembly GCF_044167205.1 of Ceratocystis lukuohia. Lineage (NCBI taxonomy): Eukaryota > Fungi > Ascomycota > Sordariomycetes > Microascales > Ceratocystidaceae > Ceratocystis > Ceratocystis lukuohia. The sequence goes on from NW_027263525.1 coordinate 159,336, forward strand.
CGAATGTTAGAGAGGCTGCGCTGTAGGTTGCGCGCCCAGGGCTCAATCTTGATGCGGCTTTGGCGATGGGCCGTTATAGTCTGGTCAAAATCAAAACTACACCATCTATTGCTCCCAGGGCCTGAAGGCGACGTATGCGCAGAGTTAGACAGCGAACTAAGTTGCCACTCATAGGGCCGGAGCTGAAGGGCTGTTGGGGAGTACTGCGACTGCAGCGATTTGCACCACAGAAGGGCCTTTTTGGCAGAAGCATGGCGCAGCCAGCTTGCGCCGTCTTGGGTGAAAATATCATCAATCAGCCGAGAGAGATCGCTAGGAGCCAGCTTTTCTTCGCGGTCAGGCTCTAGTGCAAACAATGATGACGCAGAGTAGATAAAGGGCGCCGAGCCCAAATCCTCCCCCTGAAACGTAAACGGCACAATACCTGCAGAACTAAGAGAGGATGCAACAGTCTCTTTGAGAGCTTGGAGTGCGGATTTGGATAGAGTATCAGAACGCGAGATAATGGGAATCACATTAGTAAGAGGCTGGAGAGTTTTCATGAACTCAACGTCGCACTTAGTCAGGCCAGTGGGTGAAACCAGATAGAGAACTACGCTGACAAGATGTGACTCGTCTCCGCCCAGAATGCGGACGGTATCAGCGTCATCGTTGGACTCGCACAAGGAGCTTGATGTCTGCAAGATTGCCGTGAGACTTTGTGATACAATTGACATAGCCTGTTGTGTTTGCTTTTTTAGTGATGGATCAAAGCCTGGCGCTTCAAGAAATGTGATGTTGCGATCTAGGAGTTCTTCGTGGTGAGCTTGCGGCCCAGCAGAGGAAGATGCCCGTCTGCTGTTGACCCTAGTCCACCATGGCGGATGTGGCTTCGAGCTAGCACAGGTTTCACAGAGAGGCAGCGGCTGTGGCCGCGAGCCAGAGACAGGGCTTCCTGAAGCTTTGGTAGGGTCGGCGTGGATGATGTGCGTACACGACTCCAGGGTGGCACGGATTAGAGACGACTTGCCAGTAGCTAGAAATAAGATAAAAAAAAAAGCAATTTAGTTTACAGCTCCATAATTAAAATGCCACAATCGGAGTCTTACCCGAGGCCCCTGCAACGAGGATCTTGATGCGACCCAGTGCTTTTCCGACATCAGTGAATGGTCTCCTTGAAGGAAGGGTCAGGGTTGGCATGATAAACTGGGATGCGCCGTTACTGCTGCACATGTCGTTTAGCGCTTGGCTAGAGTCCAGACCAAAGTTCCCAGGGACGGCTGCATCTGCGTCTGCCTGGCTAGCAGCGTAGTGATAGTCTGAAAAAGTGGCCGCAAGAGATTCGCCCAGCGAGGAGGAGCTGCTTAGGGCCGACGATGAAGCTATGGTCCCAAACCGGGAATATGTGGGTGAAAGCGCCTGAGGCGCCTGTCCGAAGAATGGGTGGAGTGGCGAGTGACGTGAAGGGGTAGCAGACTGCAAAGACTGGAGCGATTGTAGATCTGTATCGCCGACATCCAGGGGTTCGCTTGGCGGGAGAGAGGCAAGCGTCTCGATACCGAAATCCGACGTGGAGTCGCCCTCGTAAGATTCATTATCGTAATCGTTGCCTGGCTGCGCCCTGGGGGTGGGCCTGCGCAAGGGAGCGACAGATTCCTGGGGCGGGATGGCATCGCAGTCGCGGTTGATTGAAGATGCGGCGCTAGACACTACAGAGGTTGAACGTCTTTTATACTTGGATGTTGCAGCATGCCGGATATTAGAGTGCGGGTGGCAGGGCGGGGCAGCGGTGTTAGTAGTGATACTATTACGGCCGCGTATAGCATCCATCTCGTCTTCGGTTCCTAGAAAGAAAGTGGTTGGCATCGAGAGACTAGAGTCAGAGCCAGGTGGAGGACCAGAGCCAAACGGCCTTCGATAGGCCGCAGACGACGTGTGGCCGCGTGAATTGCGCATGGCTTATCAAACTAATCGCCGGACGGCGGCGAGGGTCACTGTAAGAGCGAAGTGGAGCGGGCACGATGGAGATAATGCAAGATTGATAAGCAAGCCAAATTGAGGCAAGAGGAGCAGCGCAATAATAAAAAATAAGAAAATAAAAAAGGGGGGCTATTGAAAACCGTATGCAAGAACAAGGACGACGTGATGGTGAGGGAAAGCGCAAGAGGAGGCACCAGAAGGCGTGATTGTCTGAGTAAAAAGAGCGAGAAAGGGGAGGCAGAGACAAATGAGATAATTACGATGCGTACGCTCAGCGCAAGGGTCTAGCAAGCACGAACGTCTTGTCCCGGAAGATTTTGGTCAGGCGATAGAGCAGAAGATAGCTGAGGCTACTAAAAGGAGCTGGGGGATAGGAGTATAGAAGGAAACGGGCTCGCATCTAGGGTGAGGGAAAAAGACTACAGTAGAAGAAGCAGGACAGAAGACAGGCAGAAAATGGACGGGACCGAGGGCAAAAAGACACGTTGAAATATCACGATAACCACAGAAGGAGAAAAGGAGGTGAGAAAAAAGAGCATATGCCAGGACAATCGGAGGAGAATGCAGTCTTTATGTCAGTGTGCAGAGCATATGCAATGCACGTTGAGGTTGGGAAGACAGGAGGCCGATAATCAAATCAAGAACGGGTCAAAGTTGGAGAAGGACTGTGAAACCCAGAACAAACGTACGAAGGAGGTCCGCTACCGGTCGGTCTGTAGGGAATATCAAAGAGAGGGGAGACAAGAGTAGGCAAGGAGGGGAGCCGCAGGCAGGTGGTATCGTAGGGCAATAAAACACAGCGGAATCAGATCACTTGGGAGCGTTTGTTTATGCCACCTGCATCAAGTAGAGCCACCTTCACAAACAAGCTTTTTGTGGTGACTGTTTCGCATCTCAATGGCTGATAGAAGACATCAAATGGGCTGTTGGGGCAGCAGTCGTTCGTTGTACCGCTAACATGAAGACCCTGCCAACCTTGGTGACAGGCCCATGTAGCGGTACCCTGCCGTCTTTGTACTGTTGTACTGTACCTGTTGCCACTGTCTACAGCGGTAGCAGTACTGTGGCGTGGTAGCAGAACTAGTGGCAGTTGCAAGTATATACTACCTGTAATATAGTACGTCCCCAGTGCAGTACAGCAGAACCCTGTCTCTCTTTCTCTTTCTTCCCCTCCCGCCCCACTCTTTTCTCTTTGCCGTCACACTCGGGCCCCCATTAGTGGCATCATTAAAGAGAAGCCGCTGCCACTCTCAACAAGAACACCGACAGCGAGCCGTAACCTATGCTCTTGTTTTTTTTCTTTTTTGGCAGTTACCCAAAGCCGCTAGCTAGCCTGGATTCCCTCTTGTCTCCTATCTGCTGTGCTGGCTTGGTTTGCCTTTACTAAACAGGCTCTTGCTTCGACCCCGCCTCCCTTCCTCTGCCTGCTCCGTCCCTCTATTATCTCTCTATCCCTTCTCTCCTTCTCTTTTTGGGCCTAAAGAATATTTTCCCCTCTCTAGCCGAACGCCACACAAATCCAAATAAGACAGCCTCCCCCCCCCCCCCCCCCCCCGAATCGTCATTCGCTCTTTCTTCCTCATCCGTCGTCCTTTTCATCGATTTATCGCCATAGATTTTCCATTTCCATCTAGTCTCCGACATCCCATCGCAGCCCCTGTCGCAGCTTTCTTGTTATTTTTATCGCTTTGGCCTTACACCAACAACGCTTCCCTGTCCTCCTCTAGCAGCCAGCCAGCCTTGCCTTGTTATTGATTGATCTTATCGTGTCGGCCTTCCAGCACTTTCCGCAATATATCGTTTCAGCACTTTGCCCATCTTGCGACAAAGCCCTCCTCGAGCACACGCTCCAAGCACTCCTCCACAAACAAACCACTCCGTTGCTCTGTTGCCGCTCCACGCGTGCTCCCATTTCATCCAAAAATGGATAACAAAAGACATGCCAGTTCATTCGCCCAGCTAGAGAAGCTAGGCGAGGGCACCTATGCCACAGTAAGCCCCCCCCCCCCCAGCCTAGGTTCTCGGCTTTCTGATCCACAATCCGCCGAAACCCCCCCCCCCCCATCTTCCTATACTAACATTTCTTTGTTGCCAGGTTTTCAAGGGCCGGAATCGCCAAACCGGCGAGCTTGTCGCTCTCAAGGAAATCCACCTCGACTCGGAAGAGGGAACCCCGTCGACTGCAATCCGCGAGATCTCGCTCATGAAAGAGCTCAAGCACGAAAACATCCTAGCCCTCCACGATGTCATCCACACGGAGAACAAGCTCATGCTGGTGTTTGATTTCATGGACGGCGACTTGAAGAAGTACATGGACACGCATGGCGACCGGGGTGCTCTTAAGCCGCCCACCATCAAATCATTCATGTACCAGCTGCTCAAAGGCATCGACTTCTGCCACCAGAACCGCGTGCTGCATCGCGATCTCAAGCCTCAGAACCTGCTTATCAACAATAAGGGGTCCCTAAAACTTGGAGACTTTGGACTTGCCCGTGCCTTTGGTATCCCCGTCAACACCTTCTCCAACGAGGTCGTCACCCTCTGGTACCGTGCCCCTGATGTCTTGCTCGGCTCGCGCACCTACAACACATCCATCGACATCTGGTCTGCCGGCTGCATCATGGCTGAAATGTACACCGGCCGGCCTCTCTTCCCAGGCACTACCAACGAAGATCAGCTACACAAAATCTTCCGCATCATGGGCACCCCGAATGAACGCACTTGGCCCAATGTTACCAAGTTCACAGAGTACAAGACCACCTTCCCCAACCATGCACCCCAGGACCTGCGCACTTTCCTGCCTCAGATCGACCCTCAGGGAATAGACCTTCTGCAATCCATGCTCCAGCCACGGCCAGAACTCCGAGTGAGCGCCAGCGATGCCCTGAGACACCCCTGGTTCAACGACATCATTATCCAACAACAGCAGCACCAGCAGGCGCAGCAGGCGCAGATGCAACACAAGCACCAGCAAGCCGCTATGCATGCCCAGGCACAAGCGCAAGCGCAAGCCCAGGCTCAAGCCCAGGCTCAAGCTCAGGCTCAGGCGCAAGCGCAAGCGCATGCTCATGCCCAGGCACAAGCTCACGCACATGCTCATGCCCAAGCCCAGGCACATGCTCATGCTCAAGCTCAGGCACAGGCACAGGCACAGGCTCATGCCCAAGCCCAGGCTCAGGCGCAAGCACATGCTCAGGCTCAAGCTCAGGCTCAGGCCCACGCCCATGCTCAAGCCTATGCCCAAGCCCAGGCACAAGCCAGAGCTTACTCGGATGCCGCTCATGCATACGGCTACCAATAGAATAGGCACCAGAGCGTACAAGACATGAACAATACCAACTGGATCAGCACTGGAATCGCAATCAATCGTGTGCCTGCACGCGGGGATAGTCAGGGCGGACAGGGCCATCAGTTCCAATCCTATGGTGCCTATTGTTAGACAAAGAGATGTAGCACAGCACAAGTACATATCAAAAGAAACCATGCGTGTTGTGGTGTTGCGACATCTCGCCGCAGAAAACAAGGCAAAAGGTTGGCTTCGGTTCCATAAGCAAAGCGGCCCATGTATGTCTCTCTAGGAGCGTGAATGGTAGGTAGTTAGGTAGGTAGGTAGGTAGGTAGGTACTGTGATTCTAGCGTATGTTATGCACCAAGGCCAGGCATGGGACAGCGGAATAGGAAAGGGTGTGGCACGTACAGGATGTCTGTATTCACTACATGTCTGCATAAATATAGCCAGTCTGGCTTGCTTGACTGTGTAGCGATAAGTGGTCGCCTCAAAGACCCCGGACAATGACGGGCATTTTTCCGTTCCAGAGCAACCAGCCTATCCTCAGCTGCAAAACATAGGCGAAATAATATAGATACAGATGGTGTTTGCTACTTGCCTTGTTGTAGTCATACATTCGCCTCATCAAAGCGAATCAGGGGTGGTAGTGGCTTAATTATCGTAATATATATATATATATAAATATCATCGTAGCTAAGGAAAGACTTTTGTTCTGTTGTACATTGCCCACCCGCAAGAAACTAAGACGTGGTTATGTGTTGACATCTGCATCTGTTCCTATATGTGTGTGGAGTTTTGCTTCATTCTTTTAGCCGTAGCCGCCAAAGATTACAGCGTGTTGTCCCGTATCTCCCCAGCAAAAGTCGATGCCAGCTTCTGCTCGCTCGGCGTTATGGGATACCCTTGTTCTGTCTTAACCTTGTTTACCTGCTCCCACATACGCTCGACAGTCAGCAGGCGAAGATTCTGTGCCTCCTGGCTCGCCTGCAAGTCCCCCTTGACCTTGCCCTGCCGATGGCGCTGTTCCAGCGCACGCCACTTGGCAATCAGATCGCCAAACACGGCATCGACGTCAAGCGGTGTGCCAAAGGCAATATTAACATCAACACCCCATTTCGGCAGCCACCGGGGCTCGCGATCCTCGGGCATGATATCCTGGGTACCGTTAATGAACATGGGGATAACATCAGGCGTGGGCTGTGCCTCAAGAATGAAGCGGGCCACGCCCCATTTGAAGTAGCGCATGGTAGTCATCGGGCTCTGAGTTATGCAGCCCTCGGGGAAAATATGCAGCCACACGTTACGGTTCGACCTGAAAAATGCAGGCGAGTTGTGTATGTCTACCCCATCAGTAGAGTATTTGGCAGACAACGCTTTGGGCGGGCTTGACGGGATGGCTGAAAAGGAGGCGGACGCAGATGGAGAGGACAGCATGTGCAGAGCCTGCGTCATGGTTGGTTGGTATATTCCTCCATGAGGAGAGTAGCGGAAGCGGTGTGTAGGGAGCACCTGGCCCAGGGCGAAAAAGGTGGATGCAATTCTAAGGTGGGTGGGTGATTAGCCGGGTGAGGACAACCCCAGGAAGACGGCCAAGATGCAGGCTGTACTTACGGCGACTGGAAGCAAATGTCGTGCGCTCCCAAGCTCCAGCGCATAGTGGATGCACTTATCATATACTTGAAAGGCAGCACGCCCCATATCAACGGGTCGTCAACACTGCGCATTGAGTTAGTGGGCTGGTTCTCACACTTCCTCACTCCCACTCACCACGCTCATGTTCACATGTCAGCGCTCTACCGTGACGTAGTATGCAGACTTACACTGAAACGTGATTTGATATAGTCAGTAAGCCCCTTTCACTCCTGTTGGCGCGCCTAGCATCTAGCTTCTCCAGCAGATGTTCCATTCCTGTCACCTTGACGTTGTTGAGGCCATACAGGTACGTTTTGCACACCAGGCCTATCGCACCTATGACAGCACTAGAGGCCATGCGCCATGGCAGCGTGGGCAAGTCGGGAAGACCGCCGTCAAAATCCATGACGAATACGCTGTACTGTATAGCCTAATAAACCAGGTTGCAGCAGTGTGAATTGGTCAAAGCAAGCCCGTCCAAGGCAATGAGTAGCAATAAATAACGAGTGTAATATAGTGAGATAGAAGGGGAGGGTCTGGCTAGACTTGCAGTATCACAACCAACTCCTCTGGCTAGGATGGGCGACGTCTCTCAATGGTTGGAATATGAGACCACAGAGAGCAAAAGAGAAGGCAAAGACGACCCTTTTTCTAGGCTTAACACCGTCACAGGCTTGTGGGTGAAAAGCCAAGTATCAAGGACCACGTTAAATCCCTTGAAGAAGGCCGAAAAACCTGCGACTTGGATGAGAGGGAAAATGGCAGGAAGCTAAGGATTGCAGGGGTCCCCGATTGGTGATGCATTTATCGGGTGTTTGTAAAATGTGGTGCGATGCATCTGCTTAGGGTTTAAGGTTGACTTTTAAGCTTCCTTCATGAACACTTCTTAGCCTAGGCTTATGACTACGCGTAGCTTCACGGCGCTTCTCCCATCGTTTAGGCCTTGCATTTGCTCAAACAATAGTCATGTCTCATAGTATGCGCCCCCCCCCCTCCGCATGATATAGCGACCCTTTTGTACTAACCCGCGCTCCTTAGGCAAGCGCAATACCTCGCGGCCTGTTTTCACCGCCCACGAACGCTCTATTGCACGTGCGGCGTGGTCATCATCGTCTGCGCGTTTGTCGCGAGACTCTTTCCTCCCCTTTGGCTCGTGCATACTATGCCTTGAAGCCGCACGTGACCCTGTGTGCTGTACGCACGGCGATATCCTATGTCGCGAATGTGCCCTGGCTAATGTGCTTGCACAGAAGAAGGAAATAAAGCGTGCAGCCAAGATACAAGAACGCGCCGCGGAGGAGATCAGCAGGGGCTTGCGTGAGAGGGAAGAGAAGGAAAAGGAGCGCGAGGTGAAAGAGTGGGAAAGAGTCCAGGCGGGCCTGGAAAATTCGGCGCCAGCAATCCGGCCAGATGTGACACAGAAGCTAGCCCAAGAAAAGGGCGTCAAGCCCCCATTACTACTTCTCGAAAACGGGCCGGCCAGTCGCAACTCTGTGCCGAGTGACGCGAATGAATCTCGCGGCACAAAACGCAAGCTATTGGAGCCCGAAGCTGTCGCTGCTGCCTCCGACATCAACCGCACAAAAACACAGCGCCTCCTGGCCTCGGAAGCTGCTGCTGCACCCGTTCTGCCATCTTTCTGGACCCCTTCTCTGACGCCATCCGTTGATTCCAACGTCATTCTTGCAGGCAAAAAGATCAAGGCGGGCCCCGTTTGTCCAGCTTCCAAGTCTGATCACGAGCACGGCATTAGTGCCAAGCACCTAATCACGCTCAAATTTACAGGCGAGGGCGGCCAGGAATGGGTCGAGGACAAGGAGAAGACGAGTAGTGTCAGCGACCCTAAAAAGCCGCGCTGGTTCTGTCCGTCGTGTGTAAAGCCGCTCACGAACTCATCAGGCGCGATCCTTGCAAAGGACTGTGGCCATGTGTTTTGCAAGGGATGCACCATGATGCTTATCAGCACCTCTTCGAAGAGTAAGGCAGCTGGTAGCCCAGATGAAGAGGTCCCAAGATGCTACATCTGTAGTAGCTCTCTAGCTGGGGAAGGCGGCAAGAAGCACGGCCTCCCGGCTGGGCTAGTATCTCTCAAGACAGAGGGGACAGGATTCTCGGCTAGAGGCCAGAGCAAAGTTCAGCGCTCAACAACAGACTTCAATGTGTGATGTCACTTGCCAAGTTGGAAGACGGAAGACAACATACAACAAGTGCGCCATGCGTTTAGAAAAGACCACAATCAAGGAAACCCATCAAAACAATACAACATTGGGTAAATAGTATAGAATTATTGACGTGTAGAAAGTAAATGGTTATACGAAATAGAAAAAAAAAACAGAGAAAAGAAACCCCAAAAGCCAAATCACCTAACGCCAACGCTATATGTCCCGTAACAATGACATCATCCCAAAGCTCCCCAACAATAGACAAGCGTAAGTAAGTCCCTCCCCTATGCCGTGATATAAGAACAAAAAATAAAATGCGCCATAAAACATGTTTTTTTTGCTCGTGCCTTGGCCGAAGCAAGTAAAAAAAACAACCGAGAATAGAGGAAAGCCGTAATGCCCCCTTCTCTATCTCGCTATCGTGGATAGCTTCCGTGCTGTGGTGCCGACCGTGCCCGTCGATGGTGGCAGGATTTGCGACGTATATGACACGCCAGAGTCGGGCTCCCCTACTGCGTCTTCGCCATCTGCTTGTGAAAGGTTGTGGTCAGGCGGAAGCTTCTGCGCGCCAAAGCCCACGACCTTGAAGATGTTCTTCTTCATGCCATTTGTTGCAATCATGAGTTGCTCGTACAGTCGTGAGCGGCTGTACTCCCGCTTGATGGGTTCGAAAACAGGCTGTTCTACAACGGGTCGAGGGTTCCATTGACTGAGGCCATTCATAACGGAATTGAATTCTTCCTCAGGGTCAACGGGTCCCGTCTCATCTTCTTCGATCGGTGCATTCGCATCCATAGCGGCCTCTAAACGGGTGGGAAGGAAAAGTGCGTTAGTAGTGCAACACCAAGACTAGCTAGGTAGGAGGAGGTACGGTTCGGTGCTTACTCTGCTGTTTGGCCTGGTTCTTCTTTTGGTATGCTGCTAGCAGCATGTCATAGGGCAGTGAGCGCCCAGCCACAGCTCTCTTAGCTCCCATGCTGTGGCTCTTGCAGGTAAGAGAGCGAGCACAGGGCATTCCATTAGGAAGCAGGACACCGCATTGTCGTTCGACATCAACCGGTCCTATGAGAAAGGTTAGCAAGGCAAAAGCTCCAACTGCGGCTCTACAGGCTAGGCTGTTATATTGAAGACATACCCTTTGGTTTCGCGACTTTGGGCTTGGGCTCCTCTTTCTTCTTCTTGGACTTTGGTCCCTTTTCTGCCTCGCCATCAGCCTTTCGTTTCTTGCTGGCCCGCGAAGAATCGATATCGGTCTTCTTGGCGCCTTTCCGGGTGGTTTTGCCGGCATTGCCCTTCTTGTCGGCAGGGATATCATCATCGCCATCGCTAGAGTCGTGTTCTTTGTCGTCGTCATCCCGTTTCCCGCCTTCCTTTGCAGCTTCCTTGGCACGCTCTCGTGCCTCACGTGCCTCCTTTTTGCGCTGGGCCTTTTCCTTCTTAAGCTTGAGGCACATGTTGATGTGGTGGCTTGCATTGGTGCGGTATATGCCCTTTTTGCAGTGCTTGCAGAGTTGGAGATCAGGCCCCTCCTCAACCAGACGCGCAAGACTAAAGGAATCACGAATCATGGGATCGATCTGGTTGGTTTCTGGGCGGGGGAGGGCTGCCATGGCGGCTTCAAAGGCCTTGACCTTTTTCTCATCTGTAGAAGCAAACAAGAGGGGGACTGTGAGCAGGTGGGCCAGAGACGGTGCATCTAAAAGACGGGTGTGTTCTCACCTTCCTGCCAGCTAGCGGTCTTGGGCTTAGGCTGGGACTTCCTGAGTTTTAGCACGCCTCGCTTTATAGGCTTCATTACTGTTTAGTTGCGCGGGCGGGGGGGGCAGTTGTCAGCGACCTAGTCTTAAAGCCTGTAGCAAGCGAGCATAAGCTGTTGTTGTAGTCAGGACCAACCTTCAGTTGCCATGTTGCCGGTGTAAAGCGATTGACAATGCGCCTAGAGACAGGGTGCGTTGTGTGCACGTGTTTGTTTTTAGATATGTAAAGAGATCGATGGGTCGGTCGTTGGCTGCGGGTCACAAGGCGATGGATGGATGAAAAGAATAGAGGTGCGACGCGTTGAAGGAACAGGGGCCGCCAGGTCAGGCTGGGTTTATGGGCAAGAAGTTGGTAGTAAATGAGGCGCTATTAAAGATTCCAAGGCAGCAAAAAAAAGCCAAAAAAGAAACACAAATTAAAAAAAGGGCAGAAAAGTCATCACATTTGCCTGGAATATATATCGGATATCGCAATAGCGCAGTTTTTTTGATGAAAAATCACGCTTTAACACACAAATTTGATGAAAGAATCATCTGTATAGTGTTCCAGCAAAGTCAAGAAAAGGCGAGTCGTGATTGAAACTTGCGATGGAAGGCTACCACTATGCACAGGGATGAGAGCCCTTTGCTAGCGTGTCACGTGACTGACTGCTTGTCCCTTTGCATGTTGTTAGTTTGGCAGCTGGCAGGTTCTCGTTTGGCAGCTGCCATGCCATACCAAGAACAAATGACGGAGGACTGAACAGCGACGGCAGTTGAGGATAGCGATGCAGCGACCGGCCGGATATTCACACGTGAAAGCAAACTTTATGCAGTGCCAAAAGAACGGAGACAACGTATATTTACTTTGATATTAACCCTTAAAATCATGAAATCGTCCGTGTGTACATGAGCCCCCAACCAGGGGACAGACATCCGCCTTATTACTTGTAGTCGTACAGTAAGTAGTAGTGATAGTAGTAGTGGTAGCAGTAGCAGGAGTAGCAGTAGTAGCAGTAGTAGTTGTTGCGGCGCTAGTAATGGCGAAAACAGCACGGGCTGTAGCTTGCAGTAGTATGTTCAATTTCTCATAATATGTGATAGGAAGGATGGGCTGTCATGTTACAGCGCCAAGTCCGATATTGAAAGGCAGGTGGGTGCTGGAGGCAAAGACGGATGCATAACAAATGCACAGGCCCCTCAAAAACGGAAGAGAATGGGCCAGAAGCGGCCAAGGCGGAAAAGCAGAAAAAGAAATAAGGGGGGGGGGGGGGGGGGGCAGAGGGAAGGAAGGGTTTATAAAGCCAAGGGTTCTTCTTGTTCTTGGTCTTCCTTGCTATGCCTTGACTGCTCAGTAAAACACTACAAGAAACCCGACTCGGCCAGTACTCTGCATCATGTCCACGCAGGTTAGTCTTGAAAACGAGAACAGTGAAATCTAGTTGGACGGAGAGAAAAGTCTATGAATGAAATGAAGCAACAAGAAAGGAAAACAAAAAAGACAGATGGCCAGGACCAAAACAGAACTAGAGAAAGTCTTTCTTGGAAGCCAATGAGCAGAGAAAAAAAGGCAAAAGTAGAGCGATAGTAGCAAGAAAAAGAGAAAAGAAACCTTCCCAGCCTAAAAAATAATAGTAAAAAAATAAAAAGAAAATCAAACGCCCCTCGTCCATAAGATACAAGTGAAAAAGAGATAGCAATACAAAGAGAATAGAAGAAAGGAACAAACTGAGGACAAGAAGAGGAACAAGAATGACAAAGACAGAGAAATGGATAAACACAAGGTGATATGAGAAATGTCCAACATGTGTTGTTGCCTGCTTATTCTCTCGCCCGCGTTCACTATCGTGGGAGGACATACCTAACAATCTTCTCGTCCTCACGCTCTCGAGGTTCGACTTGGAGACTCTTGTCGTACATCTCATGCACGTCTCCAGCAGCCTGCATATTGCTTAAAATATAGTCTTGCAACTCGGGCACCGCGTGGAGGTTGTAGCCAACGTTCTGGTACTGTTGAATGTCCCGAATGACCTCTGCGGTTTTGGCGCGTTTGGCAAAGTTGATTAGGTTCTGCTTCTTGATGATTGAGGGAATGCCATCTTCTATGAACGTAAGGTCCGTGAGGTAAACGCCTACAAAAAGTCGAAAACGTCAGCAAGGTTAACAAAGCGTGAGCATAGAGTCGCCATACCAAAAAATGGGATGCATGGAGGATTTGCCGCATGCAGAGCCTCACGGTATTCGCCAAAGTTTTTGGTGCTAGCCATAAGAGTACGCATGGTCTCCAACATGTTTGATGAGCGTTGCGGCACTTGGTCCCAGGTGCGCTTGAGGCGAGAAATTGGGGCAGTACCCAAGGCAGAAATGATGGATGTCAACGTGGAAAAGTTGTTCATGGAGCGGCATTTCTATATCAACGACAGGTGGGAGGGGGGAGGGGGGAGCATGTTAGCACATTGGCACTAAAAAAAAAAAAACAGAAAAGCTTGAAGCACGAGGATCAGGGGGGAGGGGCTACCATCCTGGCATTACTTACATCCGCGACAGACACAAAGTGCTTGATGACAACCACGCGCTTTCGCAAGTCCATCTGCGCCAGGATCATCTCTGCAACCCAGTTGGTCATTTGGTTGGAGTGCAGAATCAAAGCCTTGACGTTTGGAGCCGGCTCAGGCTCGCCTTCGCCAACTTTTTTCTGCCACGTCTTATTCAAGCACTCAGTAGCCTTGATCTTTCCGTACAGTCGGGACTCTATAATGGTTAACTGGCGGGCAAACTCGGTTACGTCAATATCGAGGAACTTGAGCTTCTTCATGTTCTTGGGCATGATGGATGCTGGTACACTGCGGTCCAGGTTCTGCACCATGCGCCGAGCACCGGCTTCCTTGCCCGTCAGGCGCTGGTCCAGCACAGCCATCAATGGTGCGGAGCCAGGCGCCTCGGCGCTCTTAACAGTGTCGCGCGCAAAATTGTACACATCGCGCATCAGCTGCTTGGAGTCATCGTTGTAGTCCTCCATCCAGAAATTGTCGAACCAGTTCTTGAGAATGTTGACCACACGCACGCGCACAATCATCTGCTTCTTCACTCGCCACTCTTCGTAGTTGCTAGTGTGCAGTCCTTCGGGGGGCTGTATGCTAAACCGCTTGACAAGCATCTCGAATAGCTCGCGGGCCGTCGTAAAGGACCGATATGTGAGTAGGAAGGTGTTGTTGAAGCTTGAATCCAGCTTATCATGGCGGGTGAGTTGCTCAACAAGGGCTTCCAGAGTACCACCCTTAACAGTGTGCGGTGTTGTCTTGGTTTCCCATGAGATTTCATGCTCAAGGTCAAGCGATAGGTGGGGGGGGAGTCTGCGAGTCGGAATTCTGGGGAGAGGGGTCTTCGCCGAAAATCTTCTTAATCTTAGACATGTCGCCTTTCCGGAAATTCCCAACAGGTTCTCCCTCGGTAAAAGACTGCGCAGAGAGCATGGACGGCCGTGCTGGGATCGTTGATCTGGACTCCTGTCGTTGGTGTATCCGGCCAGTTTCATATGGGTTAGAATCACCGCGACGCAAAGGCTCTCTTGCTCCTGAAATGGATTCTGTCCGTTGGCCGTGGCCGTGCTGCGATTGCTGGACGCTTTGATGCTGCTGCACATATGCGACCAGGCCTTGCAGATTGAACGTCAAGTGCGCAGAATTGGTCTCGAGAACCGTGGCACATTGACGTACATACTCCAGCCTACTCTCAAGGGCCTCGCCCCGGACCTCAGACCACTCATCGGCCAATGGGCCGCTGACAGCCTGGCAGCCGATAATCACATCGGCAACGTTGTCGTAAATGCTCTGTTTGCTCGTAAAGAAGTCGGCCAGGACTGGCTGCTGCACTGAGTGGTTCATGCTGGAGAGGTCAATGTTTTCAATGAGCGAGATCCAGGCCTTAAAAGCATCAAGCACTCTGCCACCAGTGGCACAGATATTGTTGCCAATGAGCTCATGGCGGGCGGGGGTCACAATCTTGTCGTTCAAGACTAGCGTCTTATCTAGTTCTCGCAGACTCGATATCAGCAGCCTCTTCATATCGTCAATACGCTCTAGTATCGCATCGTCAAGATGTGCTGATGGCTCTGATGGGCCTTCATCATCGTCATAGAAGTTGGCAGCGATCCGATCGCGTGGGCCAATTCCATTGTTCTGCCAGCTCCCGCCGGTAATGCTGCCAATCACGAAGCCAGGGAAAAGACGGGGGATCTCCTCGCCTCTCTGCTGCCTGGCTACTTCGACGTAGTTGAAGACACCCTGGAACACGCCATCGGCCTCGAAAAGGCACTTTTGTACGGATTCAGCATTTGGCCAGTCGGCCGCAGCAATGTGTGAAGAGATGACGAGCTTAGAAAACTTTGACATCATATCACGAAAATGCGGGTAGAGGGCCTTGTTTTGAGAGATAATTGACGGTTGGCCGGAGTGATTGTCCGTAGTACCAGAGCCAGCGGCTAGCAGCAGACGCAGATGGTCTGAAATATCTTCAGCTCGGGCGACATACTGGGCACGGTCGTTGCTGGTGACGGCCTCGCGGTAGCGGGCAATGGCCTTCTTCATATTTTGCACCAGACGTGTCCATGTGAGAGGGGGCGTGGTTCCATCATCGAAAAAGGATTTTGACATGTTGGCCGTTGATGGGAGGTTGAATGCTGTGGTCGTGAAGGAAGTGGCAGAAGCAATCATTGGTGGCTGTGCTTGTGCTGTGGAGGAGGAAGGGGGGCCAGAGACGGCGTCTGTTCGTGAGTAGATGTGTTGCTGCTGTATTTGCGCAGGCGTTTGTGACGAAGGTTGTGAGTGAGAATGTGAGTGCGAGTGCGGTTGTGCTTGTGCTTGTGCTTGTGTTTGTGGCTGTGACTGTGACTGTGACTGTGACTGTGCATGTGTGTGTATGTGTTGTTGTGGTCGTGATTGTGTCTGGGTCTGCGCTTGGGGGATGACCCCATTGATAGAGTCCATCGAGGCTGATGACGATAGTTCGTCACCAAACGCTCGCTGGTTGTGTATCTGCTAAAGGCAGGCGGGGTGGGTTAGTTTGGTTTGAGCCGGCTGTCAATGCAGACGAAAGATTTAAGATACTTACCATTGGGCCACGTGAGCTGCCTGAATGCTCACCATCTGCCTCCGAGATCGAGGCAAGAGATTCTTCGTCTTCGTCGCGCATCAGGCCGCGAGCCATCATCTCGGGTGGGAGACGTGTGCGGTCAGGAATAGCTACATTCGGTCGGTCCATGAGGCCGGTCTCATTAGCGGAAACAGGAGACTCCAAGGGGAGCTCAGAGCTCCGATCGCCCGTCATCATGTTGTAGTAGAAAAGACGGCCATCGGCGGTCGCTTGCGGTATCCAAAAATCGGCTCGGGATTTGTCACCAGAAGGGGCGTCGTCAAAGGGCATTCCAGCTTCATCGCTATGCTCTTCTTCGATCTGGTCGAACTGGTCTTCGTATGCGGGATTGTCATCCTCATCATCTTCGACAACATCAGGCGTTGAGTCGGGGATTTCGTCTGGGCTTTCGATGATCTGGCAGTAATTACTAGGGAACCAGCCTCGCACGCCATTCATGACACCATCCCACCATCCACTCTCGAGCTGCGTGATGACTTGGATGATGTCGCCCTCATGGAAGCTAAGACTTGTCCTATCGTCGGCCTCATAGTTGTATAGCGCCCGGACAAACATGGTTCCGGGCGGGGCCGCACCGACGAGGTTATTCATTGAAGTTTTTTAAGTTTGTTTTGAGGGGGGGGGGGGATAGGCGGACAGAAGAATAGGGGGGGGGGGGGTGAGTTGTGATGGAATTATCGGCGACGAAGGCTGGAGAGACAATTCGAACAGTCGAGCGGAGACAAGGCGAAAGAAAACGGAGATGTAGATGCTAATTGGATGGGGGTAGCAGAAGAGGGCTTAATGTATGGTGACGGGCTAGGTGGCTGTGGTTATTGATATTGTGTGTATCGTCTCCAGGGCTCTCACAGTAGTAGCGGCAGTCTCAGATATGGTTTCGGCCCAGCAAGTTCAATGGTGTCAATTTTGCAAGACAAGGCTGAGCAGCGACATAACAGGGTAGAAGGTAGAACAACGTTGAATATGGGGATCAAGGCTGAGCGAGTGGAAGTTGTCAAGCTCATGGGCTCATGGGCTCATGGGGGGGGGGGGGGATGTCGAGACAAGAACAAACAAACAAACAGACCAGCAATCAAGCAAAAGCAAAGCAAGATGGGGCCAGGAGGCAGGAGGAAGGAAGGGCAGAGCAAAGAAGAAAAGAGAGAGCCCCAAAAGGAATCAGGGGCGTCCACTCCAAGTTTGTAGGGCGTAAAGGTCCAACGCAAAAGCCAAGTGGAAAACGATTGGCCCAAATCGAGGAAAGAAGCGTTTGAAGCCGGGCAAAAAAGGACTGACGAGGCAAAAACGGTAGGAAAATAAGACAAAGAGTAGAATAAAATAAAAGAAAAGAAAAACGAAAAGATGCAAAGATGCAAAGATGCAAAGATGCAAAGAGCAAACATCAAACACCAAACGGTCTAGGCGCACTTTTTGATCTCCTTCGAGGGAGGGAAAAATCGGCCAGAGGAGAAAATGGCAGGTGCGAGGTTTGGAGTGGAGTTCGAGAAACAGAAATGAGGCAGGCACGGTTCGAGGCAACAGTAGGCAGGTGGGCTGGCTGGTGTTGGAAGGAGGAGAATGGAAAGGAAATTTCAAGGCAAGAAGCCCACCAAAGAGAAGGAATAGAGACGAAAGAGGCAGAGAGAGGAGAAGACACGAGAAAATCAGTGCATGCCAGGTGCTAAGCTAAGCTTCTTCAAGCCGACAACTACCATACGAACTACGCACTACGGGAACCTACAGCAAGGGAACAGGAAACTACTGCAAGCTAAAAACGACAAACGGAAAGTAAAAAAAAAAAAAAAAAAAGGTTATGGAAACTACTCTGAGTGCTACTGGGCTGGTCCGGTTTAGCGTCTAGCTTACTTCTCAATGCGGCAGCTTTATGATGAAAACCCCGTGCTTGTGGCGAAAAACTGGAGGCAGCTTCCGGCACCCGATTTGTGGGCACAAGACAGCAGACAGCAGACAGCAGTTTAAGGCCAGGCAAGACCAGGCAAGGCAACTGCCATGGAAAGTTCAGATCAATAAACCAGAAAGAGCAGGTTGGAAGAAGAGACTGAGATCCGACCAATCCTGTTCGACCCAGCCATGACACACGCACACACACTCACTCACTCACTCACGCACGCACGCACGCACACACACACACACACACACGACACTACGACTCTGCTGTTATACTATTATACGAAACAAAAAGCATGGAGGGGAAGGGAGGGAGGGAGGGGGAGCAGAAGAGACAGACCTGACCAGCACAGTACGCGCAAAGGCTTTCTGCTTGAGGCCAAAAGAATCGTCCCTGGACAACGGGATGTCATTCGTTGGCGACTATCTGGCAAATTTGCACTCCGTGAGATGGAAAAAGTGAGAGAAAAAAAAATGACAAGCAGAGTGACAGCGGAAGCAACACCAGCTTCAAACAAGCACCATTGAAACCAATAGCTGATATTTCCAAGACAACCTACAACGGGACAGAGCAAAAGAGCGAAAGAGAGAGGGATAGAGAAAGACAGGACGGGGAGGGGAGGGGAGGGGAGGGGCGAGAGGGGGACCAGCCTCCAGAGGACAGGTCCAAACCGAGCGAGGGGTCAGTCAAGGAGCAGCACCAAACAAGGAATGTCCAAGAGCAAAGATGGCATGGCATGGCATGAAACGTGTGATGTTTACACCAGGCGGCCACCAGCCTTGAGCAGAAGAATAGAAGAATGCTAGGGTTGCTTATCAGAGGGTTTACAGTGGAACACAGAAAGACTAGCCCGTACAGCACTCTTCTTACCTGTGCAGCAAAAGAAACGGCAACACAGCCAGAGCAGAGGGCAAAGTAGCAACAACAACGACGACGACGAACGGACCGCAAAAGCACGGACGCCCTAGGGGCTCTTATGCGTTGCTAGTCCTCGACTATAATTCAGGCCAAGTGTGGATGGAAAAACGGATAGCGCGACGAAGCTCACCACAAATCAAATGCATGTGTGTATATAATACGATGATGTATGATGTATGATGCATGCATGCATGCTGGCTGGCTGGCATGCAAGTAAGTACAAGCACAGGTAGCTCGAGCTACGGCAGCTCTTGCTGTAGAGGTTATGTAGTCAGCGGTTGGTGCGCACGGCGTGTATTTGTGTATGTATATATGCACATATATGCGCATGTATATATATCTCTCCCTCCCCCTGACAGAGTGGGACCATGATGATATGGCCCACTGGGGATTAGCTGCGAATCGGGTTTAGTCCCAATATTGTTGTTGACTGCTGGGCATGTTGCTTTGACGCGGTTGAAGCAGCTATGGAGAAAAAAACAAAGAAGGCGGGTAGAAGGGGGGGGGGGGGGAGCGAGAGAAAGAGACGGAAAACAGGGGGAGGGGGACAGCCATAATGTTGTACTTGTGGCGGGGCATTAGAAACGCCAAATGAATCAAATTATTATTTTCTTTCTTTGTTTCTTGTCTTTCTTTTCTGCAAAGCACTCCAATCTCAAAAAAAAAAAAACAGCCTGAGAGAAATAGGGGAGTATGATGCCGAAGCAACAGCTCCTTGTGACCTGCCCAGGGGGAAGCAGCTTGGATACGCCACCAAAGGCCCAATGTTTTACAGCACTTGACACAAACACAATATTAAGAGAAATTTGAGTGTACGATGGCTTAATTTGGGAGGAGTAAGAGCTTCAAACAAAGGCCCAAAGGAGAAAAAAGAGTGTGTTGTTATCCAGGAAAGCCCCTCTTAAACCCCCCCCCCCCCCCCTTCCTCCCCCTCCAACACCACCAATGAAGACAGCCAAACTTGACGATCTGCTTCCCGCAGGACCAACTTGTAAGTGAGATAGAAGAACAAGAAGAAGAACAAGAAAAGTGGGATGAACCGACAGGGGAAGCCAAAACAGAAGCATAAAAGAACAGTGCAGACATAGCATAGCATGCCTACATAACTGCAACCAAGATGCTATGCTAAGATCCCCCCCCCCCAGCCTTGGACGCCCTTCGCTTCGACCTCACCGCCATTGTCTGCTAGCTTATAGGCCGGGCAGATGAGAGAGGGGAGGAGGAAACAGAATCAGAGCAAAATAATGACGAGTTCCAAGCGGAATCGAGCTGTCTTGCTACTTGTAGTCTACTCAAGCTATGAGCTCTCCCATCTCCCTTGGAGGAAGGCCAGGAGCTGCAATAAAAGCTGTAACGCAGCTGATAGCACACAAAAGGCCATGCCTGCCTTGCTCGCCTTCTTTCTCTTCTCTCTCCCCCCGGAGGACCTTTTCATATCCATCCCTTGGCTGCAAGGCATGGCAATAACAGTAACATTTCCTCCGCGCCGCCCTTTGAGAGCAGAGAAAGCGGTCAGATGTCATATCAGCTGTGGCTCCAGTGCTATCGCCGACAGGATGAGAAGTACATGTGAGCATGCACCACAAATATGCACGTATACTACACTACATACGATAAAAAAGACTACCTCGCATATTCATTTATGTACGTAGCATCGAGACAAGAACGAAGGATTTATCCCCTTGAACCCTTGGACGACCTACCCCGTGACCCAAATCATGCATCTCCCGGCCCGGGCCTGCCCTCTCCCCTCTGTGGTCTTCTTGCAAAGGACATTCCAACAGTAGCATTTATGTTGCTGGCTGGCCTGGCTTGTCACCGCTCATTTGCATGTATGCATCAAAGCTTCGTGAGAGCGCAGCCCAAGGATATGGGAAAAATAAGAAGAAAAAATAAGAAGAAGCAGGAGGACAGAGAAGGAGGTGAGCGAGAAGGAGAAGACAGGAAACCAGAAGGAGGGGGAGAAGGAGGGGCAGCAAAACAAAGCCTCCCCTCTCCTCCTCCTCTCCTCCTCTCCTCCCCTCCCCCCTTATCGTGGCATGTTTGGAGTCACACGCTCGTATCGGGCCTAGCAAGAAGAAAAGAAGGCAACAGCTGCGAACTGTAAAACAGCCACTTATTGGTAGCAACCAAGCCCCATAGCTGCGTAGCTCGCATCACGGTAATATAACTGATTGCAGATACATGTATAGATAGATCATCTGTCCTGTCCTTGCCCGTGCAGCACTATTTACTTGCTGCTTTTTGTCTGGTACCTACGTGCCTGTAACTCTACTTGCACAGCAGGGGGAGCCACTCCGTAAAGAGGAAGAGGGGTTTTGCATTCGCCGTTATGAAATAAATTTAAAGTCCATCCATGAAATGAGGGTTATCCAATTACGAAGGGAAGGGTTATGTACCTGGTACTTGGTTTTGGCGAAGCGCTCGCGGCCCGTGCTTTGTACTAGTGACTTTGCCAGAACTTTTAGACTCTGGCGCACACCCCCTCCCCCTCCACATTGACCTCCCCTTGGCTTACTGAGCAAAAACAAACACGAGCTCTAACAAGGAAGAAGAAAACGCGGTGGTGATTTGCGCCGCTCAGAGCGACGCGTCCTCACATAAAGACCCACCCCTTGCTTGCATGCCTGGCCTTTGGCTTTTTTGGCTTGGCCTAGCCTGGCTGTTGACTGGCGGTTAACTAGCGGGAGGAAAAGGCAGGATGAAACCCTGGGCCGGGCCATCTGGGAGAGGGGGGGGGGGGGGAGAGGCGAGGGCGATGAAGAGGATGGGGATGAGAAGGAGGAGGAGGGGGAGGAGGAGGAGAAGAAGAAGAAGGAGGAGGAGAAGACGAAGAAGGAGGAGGAGAAGACGAAGAAGGAGGAGGAGAAGACGAAGAAGAAGGAGAAGGATAAGACGGAAGAAGACCAGTCCCCTCTTCTCTTTCCTTTCTTGCATTCCCTTGTTTTTGAATTTTCCTCGGAGATGTCCTAGAACTCGTCACCTCTGGTCTGCTATAACAAGAAGCAAAGTGCCCCACCCGCCTCCTTCTCTTCTTCATCCCCCCCCTCCCCCTCCCCCTCCGCGTTATTATGTCCTTGCAGACGAAAGACCCAGCTGGAGACCTGGGTTTTGTTTTTATCTCGTTTTATTCTTCGTTCTTGCGGTGAGCTAGTTTTGTGCTGTTTCTCGGGACTGCCATATGCACGCACAACTAAGGCATACATGTGGTAGCAAAGCACTCACTCCCATTACGCCAACCTTACACGTAGCCTAAAAAGGAACAACAAGTGGTCGGGCTTGGGAGCCGACGACGAGAGGGAGAGGGACACAGGGAGCGTAAAATGAACAAACAAATAACAATAACGAGAGACAAAGCAAAGAGACAAAGCAAAGAGACAACTGCAATCTTGAGCGACATGACCTTGGGGAGCCTTTGTCCATCTCGCCTCTCTCTCCCCCTCTCCTCCCCTCCCCTCCCCTCCTCTTCTAACCACACGCCTACCTCCTTACAGAGAAAGGGCCCTCCCTGTCCTGTCTGTCTGTCCGTCCGTCCGTTTTTGCCCCTCTCCTGTTCCAGGACAAACCTCAGACGGACACTGGCAGCTAATATATATTTTAAGCAATTACACCAGGACTTGTCTTCTGTCACGTACCTTACCGTACTTGTAGCATGTATGTCTAACAATAAACAGCTAATAACACGCTAAAGGAGGAGTTTCAAGAGGTGGGTGTTTAGCAAGAGTCACAAAATTAGACTAACAGCCTGGGGACGAACGAACGAACGAACGAGCACCAACAATGGGATGGGGCTGCTTGACGTGTCGAGCTCAAGCCATCAGAGTGTGTTGCTGTGTTGTTGTGTGTGTGTGTGTGTGTGTGTGTTGGTATTGGTATAGGCATAGGCATGGCATAGGTAAATGAGCGAGCCCCTCCTCCTGTTCCCTCTTCTCTCTAACAAAACTAACAGAAGATCAGCCAAATGAAGACCCCACCTCTCCAAAAAGACTCCCATTCCCAATAGATCAAGTGGAAAGTTGCAGTCTTCTCTTGTTGGCAATAGTACAATGCATGCGGCCAGTTGGAATGTATTCCGGCAGTGCTCTAATTCAACCTGGCATGAAGCTAGCTATACTGTGTGTGCTAGCTCGTTAATTAAAGCAGGGCGAGCAACAGCTTGGTTTAGCCTCCTGGCGTTGCAGGCTGTCGGTTGGGCTATCTCGTAGCTTTTTGCGTTGGTTTGCTTTGTACTTTGGGGGGGGGGGTTTATTTATTTATTTATTTTTTTTCTTTTCTCTTTCCAACTTCCCTTTTTCTCAATCTCCAGAGCTTGCCTCCTCCTTGGATTGAATTGATTGTTCGTCCGTTTTGGCTGCAAGCTAGATGGCTAAGAGGGGTCTAGCGGGCTTGGGCTTCTTCCTTGGAGATGACAGAGGGATTTCTTGTCTTTTTTGCTTTTTTTTTTTTTTTTTTCTCTTCTTTTTCTCGCCCTTTCTTTATTCCCAGCGAGTGTCCCCTTGCCGACAATGGGCTGGGCCTTTATAAGTGCACCCCACCTTGGATCTGATCGGGAGGCTTCATCCGCTAGGACACGAGACCGGGCAGAGAGGAGGGGGAGGGGAGAAGGAGGGGGGAAAGAAGGGGAGAGAGCAACAAGAGGGGAAAGACGGTGGCCCTTGGTTCTGGGTTGAGCTGGTCTGCATGTAAAAAATATATACATACAGCCCGGAAAAAAAAAACGAAAAAGACCTCTTAATGAAGCCGAACGCTAGGCGAGCAAGAACAAGGCTGTCTTGTCCTACTTGCAAATCACAAGGACAGCCACAAGGTCAGAACAGGCCCGGGCCAAGCTTTGTTGTTATTATTTATTTCCAATTTTTTTTTTCCCCTTCTTATTTCCTGTGCTGCCTGTAAGTAAAATGCTGTGGAGTTGCAGTGCGCGTGCATCTTCACTTATGGAAAACTTACATGCTATTGCACATGTGCATATGGTCGATGCGGGGTGGATTTAGCGGCAGATCCGAGGAGAAATCGAGAATACAAGAACAAGACCCAGGCTGACCTTGATTTTGCCTGGACTTCGGCCTTCTTCCTTATTTTTATTCTCGCTGCGCTTGCAAGTCTAACTGATAGTAGCATCCTTAACTGGCATGAGGCACCAACCAGCCTCTCTTTCTGCTCCCTGGCCCTCCTTTCCGTGGCTGCAGTCATTTAAAGTGGGAGACACAAAAAATACCAAGGCCACCCACTGGTTGGCTGCTCACCTTATTCTCACCTCTTTGGATAGATGAGCTGTCTTCGAAGTACAGCCCGGCCCAGCCACGCGAACGATCCGGCCGGCTAAAAAGCTGCTCGATGCGTTGGAATAAACAAGGCTCGTGGTCTTTTCGGTTTCTTTTTCTTGATTCTTTATTTCTCTTTCCCTTCCTGTTTATCCTCTGGTGCCCAAAGGCATGTGTACAGCCGCCAACTACGTACGTACGTAAATGTCGTTGTTGTTCCTTATTGCAGTCGTTGTTTGCCCTCGGGTCCAAGTCGTCATGTCATTGCATGCATGAAGACCAGTAAAATGGCAACTACTTGACTTGATAACTTTCGTCTAATATCTTTTGGGTAATTGCCAAAATGAGCTGGCCTGGTGAGGCAACTGTAACAAGCCTGATTTCTAGATTGTTCCTCTTGCGGAGAACAAAAAAAAAAGCAGCAACTGCAGTTTTTGGTTAACAACGTCGAGCCTTGATTTGTAGGTGAAGCTTGACTTTGGTTCTTCTCTCAATCTCTATTTCATCTCACATCGTGCTGAACACGCCCCCCCCCCTTCCCTTTGCACAATGTATTCTTTTTCCACTCCTTCCCTTGTTGACCCTTGCTATTTTCTTTTTGTTCAACACCCCTGCCCCCGGGTCTATTTCTGATTTCATTGCTTAAGCTCAAGCAATTGAAATGGACCTGCAGTCAAGTGAAGAGAGCTAACTGGACAACAGTAGGCAAATTCCCCGACAACAATTGTCTTTGCTCCTTGTTTTTGCCAGATGCATTTTGTGTCCGTCGTGTGCTGTCTTCCCTTGTCGTGTCGTGTCTTCTCTTTATTTTCAGCGGCCCCTCCGTTTCCTCTGGGACTAGCCTCTTCTCTCTTCTCTATCTTTGCCCCCCCCCCCCCCCCCCCCCTCCTTTGTGCTGTGTGGTTTGCCTTGTTCGCCTTTTTGTTCCCTTTCCCTCTTTTTTCTTCCACACAATTTCCACGCCTTCTACCCTTTCTGCAGGCTTACTGACACTAGTGCCCATGTTACTTTACCCCCCTTCTTCCTTTTGAATTTACCTCTAGTTTCTCTTTATTTTGCTTCGCCCTTTCTTCTTTCTTTTCTTCCTTTCTTTGTTCCTCTTCATTTTCTGCTCTTTTCTTTTCTTTTATTTTCATTTCATTTTTAAGTTCTTCGTTTTTTTTTTTTTTCTTTTTTCTTTTCCCTCTTCCTCTATCTCCCAATTCCCTTCATCTTTCCTCCTGCTAGTTTCCATTAATATAGCTCCGACCTTCCTCTTTCCCTTCCTCTTCTGCTCCCGTCCTTTTGGTCTTGCTTGATTTTAGCGCTTCTACTCCCCCCCCCTCTCTCTCCCCCTTCGTCGCCTTTCGTTTCCCTGCACGACCACCGCGATTTGAAAGTTATCTTCTCCAAGCTTCACTCCCGTCGCATACACAACACAAACTTTCAACACCTAAATCTCCTGAGCCTAGTGCTCCGTCTCTTTTCACCATCACATGCCTATATCACCGTACTCAATGATCAACTACACGAACCAGTCGAACGAAGACGCCCTTTAAACCCTTCAACGGGAGCGCGAGTAGTTGGCCACCATCTCTTACCACTACCATTGACATCCACTCACCACCACCACCACCACCACATTACCCGACTACATTTACTACAACAACTGCCCATTGTCGTTATATTCAGCCTAGCAACAGCTTCCATTCACCTGGTATCTTGATTCATTTTTCACTCTCTGTTCTGTTTGCTATATTCATATACCCGAGCCGTGTTCTTTTCACTTCGACTTCATTTTTTTTCTCTTTTTTTATACCTATCTGCCCCGTCTCCCCTGGAGACCATAATAATTACTACCAAGTTACCTCCCTTCGCATACACACTTCAAGATGCCTGCTGCAGGTGTAGCCACTCTTCCCCCAGCCGCCACGGCAAACCCACCAGCTGCTAGCGTCAAGAAAACTGCCGCAAATGCGCCAGAGCGCAAATACAAATGCCAGTTTTGTAACAGAGCATTCAGCCGTAGCGAGCACAGAAGCCGCCATGAGAGAAGCCGTAAGTCCTAATGAATTTCATCGTCAGCAGAAAAATATCGCATTGCCCCTAAACATCCATCTCCAACAGCTTCCCCTCTTCTGTACCATCTACATCCTTCTTCTGCTCGCCCCTCTAGGGCCTTCTGCTTGGATTACACCCAGTGAAATCGTGGGATTCTTGAACCCCGCGATTTATTCTTTTCCCAGGAAACGCCTCTAGCCTCTTTTCGGCTTAGCCATCAAGCTAGTCTAGCCAGCCAGCTTGCCCCTCTCAAGTTCTTTTTTACTAACTCAACTGACTTGAGCAGACACTAAGGAGCGTCCGTTCAAATGCATGAAGTGCCGTAGCACCTTTGTGCGTCGTGACTTGCTATTGCGCCATGATCGCACCGTCCATGCCAAGGATGGAGGTGTCCCTCTTCACAGCGACGGAAAGCGTCGTGCTGGCCCTAAATCTCGCGCGACTGCTACGTCTACTAGTGCTTCTTCTAAAGCCTCTATTCCACTTGACCAGTCTGCCCTCGAGCAAATTGAGTCGGTCTCAGACAATGCCTTTGACATCGAAGCCGCTGCTATGCTGGTCGCCGATATGCAGCAAAAGGCTATGCGCGACAGCGCTGGTCCCTTTGAGGGCGATACTTCTGGAGCCTACCCGAGAGGCAACACTGCCGTCGAACACACTGGTGTTTATTCAAACGGGCCTATTGCTGTTGGCCAGCAAATGGCCTGGGAATTTATGCCCCAGGGCGCTAGAGAGAACACTGCGCACTCTGTGGCAAGCACTTCCGCCTCGTTTGATTCGCAGCCCTCTTTTGGTTCTTCCAACGGCACTGCCCCTCCCCAGCCCAACCGCCGTTTGCCCCCCTTGAATGGCCTGGTTCCAGCTCTGCAGTCCATGATTAGCTCGCTATCCCCCTCGGAAGCTCCTACTTCTGCACCTCAGACGCCGCTGGATATGCAATCCGTCCCAGCCAGCTGCTTCAAGGTCCCCTTTGTTGCCAGCGAGGAGGAACGCTCCATTATCATGGAAAACATCCACAGCATTGACACCGAGCGTGCTGTTCCTGATGGATTCAGACTGTCTAGCCTGAGTTCCTTGAACCGCTACTTGTCTACGTACTTTGGCCTGTTCCACCACCACCTGCCCTTCCTGCACCCCTCGTCCTTTGTGCCCTCCCAGGTTGCCCCGGCCCTCCTTCTCTCCATTTTGAGTATCGGTGCTTTGTACTCGTTTGACCAGGATGAAGCCTATTTGATGCACATTGGCTCCAAGATACTGGTCAACCAGTTCCTACAGCACAAGGAAAACTTCAGCTCCCGCAAGTGCCCGCTGTGGACGATGCAAAGCTCCCTGCTCAACATGGTCTTTGCCAGTTGGAGTGGAGATGCCAAAGGGTTGGAGTGGACCTGCTCTATCAAGAGCTTGTTGGCAAACATGGTTGCTGGAAACCGCTACGAACTGAAGCTTCGCCAGGAAGCCCGCGGCAATGCTTTGCCATCGCGCGCAGAGTGGATCGAGGACGAGGGCTGCCGCCGTACGTACTACGCCGTGTACATTTTCTTTGGTCTGTTGACCATGACGTTCAACCACACTCCAGTCATAACCTTCAACGAGTTTGAGAACCTCCAGCTGCCTTCTACCGAGGCGCTGTGGAATGCGGGTCACATGGATGAGACTGTCTGGCACGAACAACTGCGGGCGTCCCACGTGCCTACGTTCATTGAGGCTCATGTCAGCCTGGTTCAAGGCCAGCCCATGCGCTATAGCTCCTTTGCCACTCGCACTCTTATAAACGCTCTGTTCTTGGAGGTGTGGTACCACAAGCGGTCGCCCGAGGCCCTGCAAGACATGGTCACTGAGTACAAGCTGCGTCTGGCCCTTGAAACATGGGAGAAGAGCATCGACATGTGCGAGCAGGAGTCGGTTTCCGTGCCTCTCAGCTCGCCGCATCAGGGCCACCACCCCCTGATCTTTAACGCCAAGGCCATGTACAGAAACGCTCTGTGCCGTCTGGAGGTCGATCTTAAGCCCGTGCAGGAGGCGCTGCGCTATCACGACTCGTATGAAGTTGCTGCGGCCATGTCCAATGCCCGGGACCGCGTAAAGCGGTCTTCGGAGATGCTCAAGGTTATCGAGCTCTCGTATGCTACGATTGAAACCTGTGTGTCTCAAGGTGTTCGCTGGGTCGCGCGCACTTCACCGACCAACTGGAGCATTGAGCACCCGCTTGCTGGCCTGGATATGATGATCATTCTCTCCATGTGGCTCTACCGCCTGGAACATGACGGTGAGCCAACTACTCCCCAGGAGATGGCCATGTATAACAAGCTTCGCGCACTTTTAGAGCGCGAGTGTGCTGAGCATCGCGTCAACCAGCTGTCGTCTGTTGTCGCGCGTCTCTGGGGTAGCATGCTTGACGAGGTTGTTGTCTGGGGCATTGCTCGTCTCATGGGCGAGTCTTTCCGTCTTCACTCCCAAGCATTGATTGGCTATGTTGATGACATTGAAGGGTACTCGAATGCATCTACTCCTTCAATGGTCTCGCAAGGCGTTGATGAGGACAGTGTTTATTGAGTGCACCCTCGTCGCACAGATGACCATGCTGTGGCCAAATCTTTTTTATTGTTTATTTTCTTTATTATTTTCTTGCTTGTTTGTTGAACACACCACAGATATACAATTACAAAAACACTTGGGATAGAGGTTTGGGTTTCACGGCCAAGGTGGGTGGGAAATGTGGTATGTTTACTCGTGGTTGGAGCGAGGTGAGAGACAGACTCTCCTGTTCTTCATTGCCCACCGCTATCCCGTCTTGCCTTTTTTTTTTCTTTTCTTTTTTTTTTGCTTACCTCTTGCTGAGCGCCCTCTGTTTCATCTTGTCCTTTTTTGGATCTCATTCTACTTGTTGTCTATGTACTCTTACTCTACCTTCACTCGCGTTTTCGGCTTCTTATGGCTTGAGATTCACAATGGGAGGAGGTCCACGCCGGCTATCCAACTGTTTTAGAAGTTGGATAGAACAACCTTACGTTGCACGCTCAGGCTTGTGTTCCGCATCTATCTACGATTCACTCTACTATTTACACACTTACACATCTGGGCTTCATGCATGCTTCTGCTGGCCGGCGCACATTCTCTTGAGATACGCGACATTCTCGTTTCATTTCCTTAGCTAGCGATGGCTCTTTACATCGCGCCTCTTCATTGTCTATCTAGAGGACTCTGCCACGCCTTGATACTTGGTCCACTCTACTGTCTTTCTTTGTTTTTTTTCGAGCGAGTTTATTTTGCTATCCTGTATCTGGGATGTCGACCGGGCAGGGCAGCCTTGATACCTACGCACAACCTGTCTGGCGTATTCTCGTTTACAATTTATCTTTTCTCTACTGTTTTGGTATTTTCTGTCTTTTATGCTTTCGGCCCTGGATTTGTTTTGGTTCTTGTCCTGTGTGTGTTTTTTTTTCTTTTTTTTTTTGCTTTTTTTTTTCTTTTCCTTTTCTTTTCCCTTCTTTTTTTTCCACCTTTATCAGCCTTTGGTTCAATCTTTTTCGACTTGTTTCTTTTTCCTTCTTGTTTAATTTATTTCTTGTTTCTCCTTGCTCTGTTTTACATTTGATTGTTTTCTTTCTCTCCAGCTTTTTATCTTTTTATCTTTTTTTTTTTTTTTTTTTTCGGTTTGTGGCCTCTTGTTATTGTTGTTTTTGCAATTAGATTTTCATTTATTGTCGGCTTGTTTTTGCTTCAGTTTTCTTAGTTCCTTTATTATTATATATCAAACTCCATGCGCATTGCTTTTCTCCTCGTGGCAAGATTTGTTAGAAGGCATGACATCACCATGGCCTTCATGGTATGTTGCTTCTAGGAGCTCCATTCCGGCATCATCGCGTGCATCTCCGTCCAGTTGCTTTCCACAAGCCACATGATGTGATATAACAAAAGCGACCTCTTGGATTATGTACGTACGTTTCTGATGTTACACTGTCATCTTTACATCAGAATAAGCCACGTAGTTGCCGATTTTCTCGAGACCTATAGCTGTTGATTTATAGCAACGAATCACACCTCAAGTTGTCATCCTCGAGTCTGCCTGCACCTGCTGTTTTCAGCATCAAAATAGGGCGGGACTTGGAAAGGGTTATTACCAGTTTCTAATATAATAGTCTGATGTTTATATGGCTCTTTCCTTTTTTGGCACCTGCTTTCTGCGTTGTTCTCGAGTCAAAGCTTTTTATAGAAAGAGATTGAGCCAAAAAGCGGTGCTCAAATACTTTTAACTTGGTTTAATAACACGCTGTTCTATTTTCATCGCTATATATCGCCGTACTTGACCAGGGAGGCTGCTCGCCTCACCACAATTTGTTTACATGATCGACCTATTTTGATCTTCTTGTTCGTTCTTGTGTCACTAGGAAGAGAAAAATAACTTACACCATATCATCATGGTGACTGCCCAAACCCTCGATATCACGCTCCGAAATGACACCGCTTCGAGCAATGTATTTGTCACTGTTACTGGGCGTGCAATGCAGCGAAATATGAGGCCGGTCTTCCTGTCGGCAGATGGCAAGACACCCTTTTATCCTGCCTCTCCATCTGCTATATTGCAGCCATTAAATCATGATGTCAGCATTGCCCTTGGCCCTCCAGGCAGCACTCGCGTGGTGACTGTACCGAGAATTGCAGGCGGTCGCATTTGGTTTTGCAAAGACGCCTCCTTGACTTTTCTCGTCAATCCAGGCCCTGCTGTGGTGGAGCCGTCCATGATGAACAAAACAGACCCTAACTATTACCTTGACTGGGGCTTTGCGGAGTTTACCTTCAACGAGCACCAGCTCTTTGTCAACGTCTCGTACGTGGATTTTGTCAGCATCCCGGTCTCACTTGAACTGGAGAACACGGCTGGCAAAAGAATGGTGGTCGAGGGGTTTCCCAGCGACGGCCTTGAGCAGGTTTGTCGAGAGCTCCAGAAGCAGGAGGCCCGAGACCATGCAGGGTGGGGTAAGCTTGTTGTCCAGACGCAGGATGGAAGTAAGCATCTGCGTGCCCTGAGTCCCAATTCAGGATGCCATCTTTTTCCGGGGCTATTCAGAGGATACCTTGAACCATATGTCGACCAGGTATGGGAGCAATATTCTAGCAAGGACAGGACACTGGTGGTCAACACTCAGGCGGCGTGGGGAGATGTTAGCGGCGAGATGGAACACTGCCACAATAAGCTTCTCTTGAGCTTTGGTGGCTTCGGAAAGTTTGAAAAGCCTTCGACTGCGGACATCTTTAGTTGTTCCACAGGTCCGTTTGCTCGGACTGCAGACTACACAGAGGCCAAGGGGGCGATTGGGGCCCGGCTTGCTGCAGCACTAAACCGAACGACTTTGGTGGAAAATTGCCAGCAGCCTGAGGGGGAGACTGAGTCGAGATACTATCAGATGGAGAGGACAAACCATTATGCGCGGATTTGCCACGAAGTCAGCATAAGGGGGCGTGGTTATGCATTTCCATACGATGATGTAAGCGCGAGCAAGGGCATGGACCAGTCGGGATCGCTGTGGGATGGGAGTCCCAAGATGTTGACGCTAGGAATTGGAGGTTGGAGAGGCAGTGAATAATGAGTTGAGGCATATGAGGAAGTGGGAGTGAGGGAAGGAGTAGATGGGGGGGATGGATGAGAAGGGGGAGGCAGAGAAGGAGGAGGCAGAGAAGGAGGAGGCAGAGAAGGAGAAGACCGACCGACCCAATGATGATGGCAAGGAATCAAAGAATTGACAAGATCAAGAATAGGAAAGACATCCGAAAAGAGGAACAGCCCCGGCCCTCAAACGAGATTGTCACGTTGAACAAAAAACAGCCTTGGGACTGAGTAGGCATGCATGACGTGAGTTTTGACTTTTGGATCATAGCCAGACGGTATAGGATTGGCTAAACGCCCTTGGTATTGGGCTATCTCAGCTATCGCTCCCTAAGCGTGGCCTGGCGGGTCTGGGTGCCTGTGGCGCGAGGCCTGAGCTTGAGATTCTACAGTCAATGAAGAGAAGGGGAGAGGGGGCCCATGTCATGGAAGAGGGGGCTCCTTGCTATAGCAGCAGTATCCGCCTAATAAGATCGTCCCAATATTTGAAGTGCTTTTTTTTTATTTTATTTTATTTTATTTTTATTTCATGCTTGATATTTGCAGCATAGAACTGGCGTCTTAAAGCTTTAGTTCAGGCTAGTGACGATGGGTTCACATGATAGAGTGATGATGAATATCATGAACATGAAACCGCGTACACTTATTTAGTTTCTTGGCTATAGAAGATATTTGGGTGCTTTTTTGACTTTTTTTTCCGCATTTCTCTCATTGCCCATGTCATACGTAAGTGGCACACTGTAAATAGAAGCGGCACTGCAGGCTGCATTCTTGTATGTTATTTCTTTATCCTCCATAGCATAGCAATAAACAGGTAGCAATAATGCTGGTGGGATAGACAGACACGAATGGAGTCTTGAAGATGCATGTCTAATACCAAATAGCAGCCGGCAATGGCTACCGTTATGTCTAATTTGAGCGACTGCCGCCACATAGAAGAATGAAACGGAGGGTTGAATAGTCAGGGAAGCTTTGTTAGACTCGTGAGGGAAGGAAGAAGAGATCACCAAGAATGGGAGGAGGAGGAGGAGGAGGAGGAGTAGTTTTTTTTATTTTATTATTTTATTTTATTTTATATTTTATTTTTTTAATTCTTTTTTTTAATTCTTTTTTTTACAAGAGATCAAGGGCCGGATGCTTGAGAAAGGCAGCAGAGGTCCAAAGAAACATGGGAACAGAACAAAAACAGAGCAGAATGAGCAACACGCATGGGGTATTCATGGCCTGCTTGTTGCCGTCGTTCATCTGCACATTGCACGCACATCGCTGCTATTACTACAGGCCTTGCATACGAAGGTGATGCTGGAAGAGGAATCTGCCATGGCGCAAGCACAAAAGACCTGGCTAGCCTCAAGAGGTCAAGAAGCAAAGAGGAAAAACAAGAGCCTGCTAAAGACTCCCTTCTCTTGTGTAGCGTAGCATCTTTCTGCCCCTTTGCCCTTTTGCTCCTATCTTGCCCGCTCTATGGCCTGCCACTAAAATTCTCTACTC
Source organism: Ceratocystis lukuohia (assembly GCF_044167205.1). Lineage (NCBI taxonomy): Eukaryota > Fungi > Ascomycota > Sordariomycetes > Microascales > Ceratocystidaceae > Ceratocystis > Ceratocystis lukuohia. The sequence continues at coordinate 192,468 of NW_027263525.1, forward strand.
TCGTTTGGTCGGGTCTTTGGTCTCTTTTGGCCTGAGCGGATGAGCTTGGGCCGGCCTTGAAGGCTAGAGATAGAGAGCCCATGTTTCAGTACAGTTAAAGCAGAGAGCGAGCAGGAGCAGAGGAAGAAGCCCTGGCGAGTCCTATGGCTATTCTTGGTAGAATGTGATAAAATGACAACAGAGACTAAGCCCAAATAAGAACAGGGGGTCGGTTTGTTTCTTGAGAAGATATGGAAGCTGGAACACGCTTCGCTTAGCAGGCCTGCGTTCTGTCGTGCTGTCTCGCCCGGTCTTTATTCTTCTTATATGGTTACTTTTGTTTTACCCGTCTTAACGCCAGTGAAGTCTGACGGATAAACACTTTCACAATGGACTTAAACAAACCAAGAGATTGGAGATCAAAGAGAAAGCTATGTCCGTGACGCCTGGGACTTGGGTGACTGTTGTTCCTGTGTGTCGAATGTTGCATGCTGTATGCCGAATGTTGCATGCCGAATGTTGCATGCTGTATGCCGAACGCCGCATGGTGTATTTGTGTTTAGCCTCCTCCTGGGTGGCAACAATTTCAACGTGATCTCGAACACTATCTATTGTCTAACAGCAAGGAAGCATCCATCCGCCCTTTTAGCGTGTCCTAGCCTAGCTAAACGCTGCAGCAGTGGCAACAAGACAGACACTTGGACGGCAAAGAACAAAGACTAGGACAAGCCATAGCTTCCGCAAATGCGATCTCTGCGTTGCAACCCCCACATTCTTGAGCGCAAATACTGGCTCTGGCCTTTCCTGGGAGCGTGCTCTCAGATCTCCCCTTCTCTTTCTCCTCTTCCTCCCCTCCCTACTACTCGGTCAATAATCCGGAGGAGGCTCGAGGGCTCAGACTAGCTAAGCTAGCCGACTGGACAGCAATCACTGAGCTACAGACAAATATTGACGACAAAGAGAAGGTCTTTTTGGCCTTTGTCAACTCTAACGAGGCGGAAATATTGCTAGCCCAGGGGCAAGGGCCTTTTGGCATTTGCGATCGCGTCTAGGATAGCCTAGATGGGCCTAGCTGCCAGATTGTGATAGTGGCTTATACCAATGCCATCCTTATTCGATTCGTTCTTCATTTCTATTTAATTCGTGTTTTTTATATTTATGGTGCAGTCCCTCTTGTTAACAAAGTAGGCCCGGCCCAGCAATCACGCCCCGTACTGCCTCCTAAGGAGGCTCAACCGAATTGGGCCGAATCCGAGCTTCTCGGTGTGTTGGATAACTGTCCAAGCTTGTGGGAAAAGCAAGAACAGGGCTTTTCTTTGCTGTTGCTTTTAGTGACTTTTAGGGTATTGTGGATAGGCCAGGGATGATCATCTCTATCTACTGTCTAACACGCCAAAGAGGGACGGGGGGGTGTGTGTGTGTGTATGTGCTTCGGTGAGTGCTCAGTGCTAGGACCCCTCCAACCTAAATTCCAAAGAATGGACGGCCGTAAACAGCAAAAAAGGACATGCAGAGTAGATATGACGACAGAAAAAACACATCGAGAAGGCTCCTTTGGTCTCTTGTAATGAGTGGCTTATAGTTTGCAAATAAAAGCCGCCGCTAGATTCGGATGTTAGTATGGTGGACGGGGATAGGAACCTAATCAAAAATTGGACGAGGGGGGTGGACGGGGGTGCACCGAACAAGCCCTGAGCTATTCTCGACTTAACTAGCGAGGCGTGTGAAGAGGCACGGCATCAAAACCAAGGAAACCCGAAGGCTTTTCTACTAAAAAATAGAATGGGACGGACATAGAGTCAAGATCGTCTTCGAGACTCCGAAATCTCTGATATCTTCATATACCTCATGTCAAGTCGCCATTCAACGAGTTTCTTGCTCTTCTCTTCCCGAGCACCTCGGATTTCACTCTGCTTGTCAACCAACTTCTTGGCTCTTAGCTTCTTGTCTTGGCCCCCATTTCTGTTAGTGACGGCGTCATTCTTGCTTTCTTGAATGTCCTCAGACTAGCCGTTCTCTCCTTTCTTCTTTGCATTCTAACTTGTCCTTCTCTTGACTACTCATATTACTGACCTTCTTTCCTCCTCTCTCTCTCTCTCGGTCCCGGTCTCGGGTGTCTTTCATATCTTTAACCCTTATACTTGCCCGTTCATCTAGGGAAGAACTACAAGCAAAGCCACTGCCAACTTATACATCTTTCTTTCTCGTAGGCCTGGCTGCTCTTTCCTTGATGTGTTTATCTAGCCTAGGCCGTTGCGTTCATTGATACGATTTTATATACATATACGCACGTCACTCGTTCTTCTTCATCACAGCCATGCTATTCCAGAGGCTCTTTTCCTTGGCTTCTGTGGCCTCTCTTCTGGGCTCGGCCATGGCTAAGCCCGTGGTTGTCAAGAGCGATACCTGGGAGGTCCCCGAGGCAGTACGCCCCCTCAACCACATTGAAATCCGCGATCCCATGGTCGAAGCTCGGTCTCAGTACCTCGAAAAGCGCTTGTCAGGCAAACTCGACTTGTCAAAGTCGCTCATTGACAAGTCCCTCTTCTCCAGGCAAGTAAAGACGGGGATGACCCTTTCTGCTTTCTTTAGCTCCCACCCCTCTTCAACATACTAACCTTTATCTACCCTCTCTGCAGCACTGCTGGTGGCATCCGCATTAGTGCTAGATGCGTCGAGTGCCAGACTCAGGGTACCGTCAATTTCCAACTCACCAATGAAGACGTCATAAACCCGGTATTGCGCATAGACTTTACAAGCGTCAAGGCCTGGATCGAAGTGGGATTGATTGTCAGTGGTGGCAAGGCTTTCAGTCTGAACCTGTACTCCAGTCAGACGCCTATTGGCATTGGCGTCCCTGGACTGAATATCGGTGTACTCCTTTTTGTGGACTTGGTCATTGATGTCGATGCTGAGATTGATATGACAGGCGGGTTTTTCGTCGAGCTTGCTGAAAACTCGTACATTGAGGCTGCCCTACTCAAGGGACAGCTTGAGCAGACCGCCTTCAAGGGAGTCGGTGTCCAGTCTATTCCTGTCAAGGTCAAGTATTTCGATGTCCTCCTGACTGCTTCTCTTCGTGTCCGTGTCCAGGCCGGCGTTGAAGCCAAGTTTGCTGGCACTACTGCTGTAGTCGGAGTCTACGCCAACGTTATTGAGTTTGTGCTAAGCCTGGAAGTCGTCGACAATGACTGTTACTTCGAAGCTACAGAACATTTCAACGTCAATATTGGTGCCTATGCTAAGCTGGAGCTCCTCTTCTTCAAAGTTGGTGCTCCCACCGCCTCGACCACACTGTTCCGGTCGCCTACTCTTACCCAGTGCATCGAGGAGACAAAGCCTACTACTATGAATAGAATCATGACCAAGTCAGGACAGGTTATCGGGGACTCACCCACTAGCAACTATCCCCTTATCACTAGCCCCCCTGGTGATGCTAGCGACCCTTCTGCCCTTCTGCCCGGCTCTATTAGTGCTTCCAAGACTATGCCCCCTGGAACTGGTATTACGAAGGGCACTGGCTTGCCTACTGGCAATCCATATGCCATGCCATCTGGCGTCCTCGGTGCTGAGAAACCCACTGGTGGTGTTGGTTCCACCGGCTTGCCTTATTACTCTAACCGAACCAATACTGCAGTTGCTCCATCCGCTGCCTACACGCTCTCGACTAAGCTAAGCTCTCGGCCTGCAATTTCCACTGCTACTCGCGCCTCTTCGCCCGAGTATGGAGGCAAGGGTTCTGGCATTGCTGCCGTCCCTTACCCTACCTCTGACTCGTATTCTCCTAAAGCTACCGGGACCTATGGCCAACGGCCCTATGCTCCTTCGGCCGCCGCTTCAGGCCCATCTTATCCTGTATATAATGCAACCATTACTTCTCACGCTGGCACTCAGGCTACTGGCATACCTTATGGTACTGCTCCTCCTATTGCAGGCGACGTTTACACTATTACCATGTGTGCTGTCCACGCCATCAATTGCCCTGCGGAGTACGTCCAATACATCACTGTCACCAGGCCTTACGAATCGTCGCAAACTAGTAGTGCCGCCACTGTTACTGAGGCACCCACTACTAGCAGGGCTCCCTTCCAGTTCCCCACAAATTGCACTTCTCTCGAGCCCTTGGAGACTCCTATCGTCAACGTCTATGTTCCGCCCCCTGACGCTGTTATGCCCGACTCTCAATCGCTCAATATTATCGACTACGGCTACGAGCAGATTATCCACAACGCCGCCGGCAATGAAACTACAATCCTCCTTGAAACTGCTACTGCCATAAATGTGGCCCCGACCGTTATTCCGGTTGTCCCTAGCGGCCTTTCTGGAGATGGTGGCTTTAATGCTCTCCCCAAAATCAAAGAATACGAAGGATCTAACACGAAGACCACTGCTTCAGCATCAGTCAGCGCTTTCCCGCCATCTAGCTCTGATGTCGTGCAAAGCAGTGCTCTCATTCTCCGATCTTCTTTTGGAGGTGTCATGGCCTCATTGGTCGCTATGTTTGCTGTCACTGTCCTATAAGAAGCACATTGCGCTCCAAGTCCGGCCTTGATTCTTATTTCTTTTTGGAAGCCAGCGGGCTGTTAGGGCCGACTGCATTGCGGTAGCTCACTTCCACCATCTCTTGCTTCGACTTTCCTTTCTTTTGTTTCCTATACTACTGGCCCTTTTTTGCCTTTCTTTCTTTTCCCTTCACCATCTATATTTGGGTACATATATCAGCACGCATGTGCAAACTCTCACTTGCCCCTATTTCCTTTTTCTTTTTGTTTGATAATTGGACGAGCCAACACAAATATCCCTGGTCTTATGTTTATTGCCTTTCCTATGTCTTGTTCTTCTGGAACGAATCTAATATATATATATATATCTTCTCGCTACATGCTGTACCTATGCACTCACAAGTTAGACTGTTATGATAAAATCTCAACACATCAACGAATAAAAAAACAATACTTTAGCATCAATCTCTTGTGCCACTCGTAGATCTAAAAAAAAAAGGATCGACCAAGCAATATGCTGGTATTTCATTCTGTGTCTTGTTCTCGTTGAACTGCCTCAGTTACAAATGTGACGTCGAAATTTGCGGGGCTCTTGCCTGTGCTACCTGCCGTTTTGATGTTCCTTCCCAACAAAGTCGTATTTGTCTTGTCTTCGGATTCCTCGAGTACCTTCCGCATTCTGTTTTTGAATGGCGCTTCGACCAAGCAAGTGCATTGTGTAACTATACAGACGCCCAAAACGCGGCCTCCCCGTTGCTGCCCACATTGAATCACCTCTAGTCCCTATTAATTGTCTCTAGATATACATATATATCTAATTTGCTTCATATCCTACCACCCATCAAAGTTGCCAAACCCGCCCCGTGACTTGACTTTCTTGCGTGCTGGCTCTTCCCACGGTATTTGCTCAATAACCTCCTCCCGCACCACTGGCGCTTCTTGCTTGCCCTTTTTCAAGTATTTCCCCACGCGCACCTCGGTATCCGAGTCGACAATATTGCCGTCGCTCAAGATGCGCTTGCCTGTCCATGTCATCTTGTCGTCGTCGGTGCCTCCTTGGAGAGCAATGGCTTCTGCTTTTAGCGCTTCTTTTTCCTTCTTCGCCTTTTCTGTCTGGAATTCTTCAAAGGGATCAACGTAGATTACAACGTCTTTGATGGTGATTTTGTTGAGCGGCCGATCAGAGCCATCCGTCGGTGCATTTTCCATGCGCGTCAAGGGCTGGTTTGGCTGCAAGCCACCGCCCTCTATCACCCTGCCAAATATCGTATGCTTGCGATCCAGATGCGGAGTAGCTTTGTAGGTAATAAAAAACTGGCTCCCGTTTGTGTTCTTGCCCTTGTTTGCCATGCTGAGGACGCCCCTTGCGTTGTGTGTCTGAGCGCCTTCAAACTCATCATCAAAGTTCTTATTCCAAATGCTAGAGCCCCCCTTGCCAGTCCCAGATGGGTCGCCGCCTTGAATCATGAAACCAGGAATATTACGATGGAATGAAACGCCGCGGTAGTAGCCTTTCTGAGCCAGGCGTGTAAAATTCCAGACGGCCCTAGGCGCTGTATCTGTGTGCAGCTCGATATTGAGGTTGCCTAGATTTGTTTCCATACGAGCATAACCTTTGTGTTGGACCATTTTGGGCTTGAGCATGTACTCTTCATCGGTGAGAAGTGCGCGTTCTCCGCTAGTTTCAGGCGTCAGCCCAGTACTGGTGAAACTAGCCGCTGCCTTTCCAGTGGTATAGACTGCGGCATTTGCAGCTGGCTTTTTTCTATCGTGAATCATGCGGTTTATTGCTGGAGTTGTCTTGTTGGTAGTGGCCAGCGCAGTAGATTTGTTAACGTTTATCCCAGCTTCGCGCTGCTTGCGCGCATTTTCGACAGCCACTTTAGCACGAAGAACCTTGTCGCCTATCCTACCCAGAGCGGCTACATTGACATTTCCTGTAGCTCGCATTTCTTGCTGCTCTTTAGTGGCCACTGCTTCCTCGCCGTCTTTGAGGTACTTGAACTGGCTGAGATCGCGCCCGCCAAGAGCCTGTGGATCTTGCAGTGTAATGATATCCTTACGGGTGAACTCTGTATCGTCAAGCAAATCAAGCCACATTTTGGCCTTGATATTCATGCGCTCGACAGTATCATAAGCGAACACATTTGCATACGTGCCATGGCGAACCGCGACAATATGTGTGTTATCTGTAAAGACCTTGAACGTCACAGGGTCGACCAAGTCGCCAGACCCGTCCTCATTACGCACAAAGTTGAGCTTTATAAGATCCTTGGGGTTGAGTGGCTCTCCATCAACGGGGTTTGTTTGCCGCTTGTCAAGCCATTGGCTAATCACTTCGACGTCAAAGATTGTCCCTGATGGCGTACAAACGGGGTTTTTGAAGGGCTGCAAGCTAGCTGCACAGAAATTAAACGGTAGCTTCCGGAAAGATCTATCACGATGAGACCGGGATAGGCCGGCACCGCCGCTCGCAGAGAATGAATCTGACGAGGACCACTCGCTGTGGGTGATCTGGAGCAGAATGTTAGGAACAAGCAGAGTGTGAAAAGAGCTAGTGTTTACATACGTATAACTTGTCAGTTCCTAACGGATGCCGAGAAATAAAGCGCGTTAGTCGGGATACATCCGGTTCGTAGCCAAGAGCAGAAGAGGGCTCGTACCTTTTCCCATTTTAATCTTAAGCGTTCTACTTGCTGATATGCTGCAAATTGTTGAATGATTTACATGAGGTGAGGCTGGCGATGCAGTCGCCTCCAAGGCTGAGCGCAAACCAGTTTATAACCCTAATCAACCCTCCTAACACATATGTGTATGACTAAGCCGACAGCTGGTCACAGCTGCCAGACACTAAGCTTCCAACCCAAGCTTCAACACTATGCTGCTTACTCTCTCTGTCACTCTGTCTCTTACTTCATTTTCTTAGCTTAGCAACGGCGATGGACGCAAGTCGCAACTAACGTCCCATTGCATCTCGTTTTTTCGCTATCGCCCTTTTTCGTGACGCCTCTTCTAGGATTGTTAATCAATTTTCTGCGCCATTAAACCCCATCTTTTTGGCAGCACGACTGAATCTTCGCAGAGTCCAGGCTTACGAAACAGACGGCTCGACTCCTTGTCACATTATCTAGAGACCAGACAACAAATTAACTACGTGTTTGGACCTCCGGCTGCTTGACTTGCACTCTTGCGACGCTCCAACCTTTGTACGGGCTGTTATAAAAGACTACATATCGCACCTTTGAAAATCACCGACTGTGTTGGCACCCATCTTCGCGAATATCCTTCAAGCCTCACACGACACAAACCCGAAAGCTTCCCTCTTTCCCTCTCTCTCTCTCTCTCTCGCACACATCGTTCCCGCAATCATGCGGTCGTGGCTCTGGTCTATGGCCATAATGGCCATGTCCTTCTGGGTCTCCCATGCCATGGAAGTGTTAGTGGTATGTTATGGCTCTCGCAATAAAATGCCCCTCCACCTACCGGCCAAGGACATGGACTGTAACTAACACATCTCGTGCCATAAACAGGACCAAACCGAAGACAACAAACGCCAATGCACGGGTTAGTCGCATATCCACGCGGTTGTCGCAATCAATGGCGCATCTTCTAACACTGAACAGGCATGTACAGCAAGTCGTCCTGGGACGGCCCAGTTGACCCCTTCATCAACGTCATTTTTCACAACAACTCAATTCCCGATGATAGAGACCCGATTGTCAGTCTGCTGATTTTCGAGTGGCGGGACATGGATCTGATTGGCATAACAGAGCCGGATTTGCCGGGCGAGGTAAGATGGCCATCTCTACAATAACCATAACCGCTCCTACTGCTACAACATGACCACGACACGAAGCTAATGCAACCACTTGCTCCCCCCCACAGCGGATCCTTGTTCTTTGCGACGATGCGCAAGTCTCGGCCAGCGCCTGCGAAGAGTCCAACAAGGGCCAGTTCGTCCTGGCTCCCAATGCTCTCAACAGCTCCAAGCTGCCTATCTATAACGAAGCCGTGCATTTGAAGGATCCCCATGTCAACATGTATCCTATTACTAAGACTGGATACTACTGCGTCTTTACCGAGCCCTTCACCGATGATGATTACAACGCTGCGGCAGTCTTCCGCAACGCCTACGGCGAGCTACCCGCTACCCAAGTTCCAAAGCTGCCATTTTATGGCGGCATCACGATCCTGTATGCTCTAGTAGCAGTATACTGGGGATTTCTCTACTACATGCATCGCCATGATATCCTGGCCGTGCAGAACTATATCACAGCAATTCTGGTGTTCCTTGTGGTCGAAATGCTGCTCACATGGGCGTTCTACGGTTAGTCGGTCTACTACTACTAACACTATTGCTGTCAAGCAAAACCATCTGTGCATCTGTAGCTCAAGCTAACCGCTCTTTTTCTTTAGACTACCTCAACCGCAATGGCCGCAATATGGGGGCCAACATCTTCATGATAATAGTTGGAATTCTGAACGCTGGCCGCAACTCCTTCTCCTTTTTCCTGCTACTAATCGTCTGCATGGGCTACGGAGTCGTCAAGCCAACCCTTGGGAAAGCCATGATTTACGCCCGCTGGCTGGCCGTTGCTCATTTCGCTTTCGGGCTGATCTATGCCGTTACCGGTCTTTATATCACCCCGGAATCTGCTGGTCCCTTCCTATTGTTTGTCGTGCTTCCTCTTGCTGCCACGCTTACCACCTTCTATGTTTGGACTCTCAACTCTCTAAATGACACTTTGAAGAACCTGCGGGAGCGCAAGCAAAACGCCAAGGAGGCCATGTATCGCAAGCTTTGGTGGTGCATCCTGCTGTCAATTTTCATCACCTTTGGCTTTTTCTTCATCAACTCTCTGTCGTTTGCCTCGGTCAGCGACCCCGACTACGTGCCTTTCCACTGGAAAACCCGTTGGTTCGTACTTGATGGCTGGCTGAACCTAGTCTATTTCGCTGATGTTGCTTGGATCGCGTACGTCTGGCGTCCCACTGCCAATAACCGCCGTTTCGCCATGAGTGATGAGATTGCCCAGGACGACGACGGAACCTTTGAAATAGCCGACCTTGGCCAGCCCGATGGCCTCTCAGATAGCGAAGACGAGGAGGCAAATATCGGCAACAACCACTCTCGCCAGGAAGAGGGCATCATTTCGTCCAGCTCTTCTATGCCTGTGGCTTCCATTACAAGGAGCCAGCCACAGGCGAAGCCTGTTCAGGCACACTCTAAACGCATGTCGGAGGAGATCTTCGCAGTCGGCGACGGCTCCGATGAAGATTCCGACAATGAGCTTAATGATTCGGGCCAGTCAGATGACGACTCGGACGAGGAAAATGCCAAGCTTGTAAGGGGACAGGGAAAGAAGAGCGAATAGAGATGAGAGGAGAGCAGGTGTGAAGTAGAATATCCAAGATCCAATCGTTGTGTACTAGTGAGAACATTCCTTTTTTTTCGCTGTTCTTTATACCGCTGGCATAGGATTACAGATTCAATTCGTATTGTTGTTGGTTAAGCGTGATTAACAGGGTTCTACGTCAAAACGGTGAAGACATTTTTTCCATATGAATCACACAACCAGGCTTTCGTGATACACTTTTATTACATGTAATCCGTTTTTTAACTGTATTTCCCCTGTCACTAAACAGGTATATCCCCCCCAAATCCAACAGGCACTCGCCTTCCACTGTTTTCCGGTATCACCGCAAGCATCTTGTACACCTTGCCCATTCCGCTTGGCGACTTGTCCATCAATCTCTCTGCCGAAGCTCTAATTTTCTCTGCCAAAGCTTTGTCAGCTATTGACTCGGCAATAGTTCTAGCCTGCTCTTTCATTCCCATCATGGAGAGAAAGTCGCCCTGCATAACCGGTCCGTGAACCTCAACATGCTCGCTTGAATCCAAAAATGCGTCGGCGAGGCCCTTGAAATCCACATCGGCACTGAGATCAACTAAGCCGGGCTCGGAGAAGGCGCTGACCCGCTGATGTTCCTTGATGCCACGAAGGGAGTTGGCTGGGATAGCATCCGACTGGCCATAGTCGATTATCAAGGCAGCTCCTACGCGGTTTTCCGGTGTGAAGCTATCATTGCCACCAATGCGGGCTGCGAAGTCCGACGCATACATGTCCGCATCAGGACAAATTTCTATAACCGTCCCGGGTTTGGACTTTGCAGAACGATAGCGCTCGTGCATCTCGGGTAGAAATCGGGAATGCCGGGTATGGCCCTGCGAACAGTGCAACTGGAAGTCCGGTACAGCACCAACCCGTTCAATAGGCGGGGTTTTAAGGCTTTGGTGTGTTGCATCCGGTGGAGAGGGAGCCACGACAAGCTCGCGCCACTCGGTATTGACAACAGCAGACTTTTCAGTCTCCGGGCTAACTTGAGTGGGAGCAGGGGGGCTGCTTGGTGTATGTTTAGTATCAGATCCAGACACTGGGACAGACTGGAAGATATGGATTGGAAGAGCATCAAAGAACTCATGAGCAACAATAAGAGGCATCCGCTCAGGGCTTTTCGGCACAGACTGTATCGTCTCGACCCAAGTGATTTGAACCGGAGCTTTCCCCTTCCACATGCAGGTCCATATGCCGGCGGCCTTATCATGAACCAAAGGTGCTTCTTCTCCACACAAGCGCTTCTTCTGTTCTAGCCGCATCTCAGCACTAGCCTCAACCATGTAGATATTCTTTACGCGGTTTACCAACGCATGGGAGCTAACTATCTAGAGAATCAACACAGCCCGTCAGTACCACAGCACATACACAAGCTCGATAGTCCGACAGCAGCTTCACTCACCCGCATAGCATCACTCATCAGTGTGCCTCGACCAGGGCCAACCTCGATAATGTCTACATCTTGCAACGGCCGGTTCGCATTTTGAGCCATCCACTCCGTGATGAACCACAGTCCTACAATTTGACCGAACAGTGGGGAGATTTCGGGCGACGTAATAAAGTCACCCTTGAGCCCAATTTGCTCGCGATCCTTGCCCAAAGCACCAGTGTAGTAGCCACCAATGTCTGAAGTCAGACACATTCGCATGTACGAAGCTACTGGGATGGGGCCTGTGATCTAAAGGAAAATAGAGTCAGCACAAGTGCGGGCATTTAGGGCCTCGACAAGGAGACAGTAGGTACCGAAATAGCCTCAGCCAGGCGTTTAGACAGCGGCGTTGACCATTTGCGCGACGAAATGTCGTCGCGAAGGCAGCATGACACTGAAAATGGCCGAGTAAGAGGCCGTCTGACTGGAAGCACAGCAGCACGGGCAGGCTTCGCCAAGGCCCGCAATGGTAGTGAAAACCGACTCATGCAGAGTTATTAGGGGAGATCTCCAGGGAAACTCTGGACTTTACTGGTGTTATATGTAAAACATTGGTGTCATCTCACAAATCGAGGCCAATATAAAGCTATTTACCAATCAGTAATGGCTCGTTGACTTGTCGCTCTTCTCAACATGCGAGGCTAAGATTTAATGTGGGGCTAGAATATATCTCAGCCTTGCGTATTTCTTGACGTCAATAAAACAAGAACAAGCTTGCTTGGTGTCTTGGCTTGAGCTGCAGATCGACCTAATTTTTTTTTTCTTACGTTTGCCTTTCTTTTTTCTACAATAGACACACTCTAATAGACCGCAGCATCCCTATCTTCCGTATCTCCTAACACCACGACCATGTCCACCAAGCCATCGTCGCGATGGGCAGACACGCCCGAAGATCTAGCACACGAGGCCCGCCGCAAGAAGGAAAAGGCCGAGAAAAAGCGCCAAAAGGCGGAAAGATCGCGCCTGGAGGCCGCAGCAAGAGCACAAACCAAACTCGAAGATTACTCAGCCTCCGCAACCTCAAATCCAGAGCCCAGTCTCGACGACACGCGATCAACGAAACGGCGGCGCATAACCGCACCCCAGGATAACGATTCTTTTCAGACTGAGCCAGAAGATCCGGGAAATGACTCGGCGATCAAAATGCTTCGCTTTGAAGGCGGAAGCTTTGGGCCACCCTCTTCCCTCTACCAAGGCTTCTCGAAACTCAACAATATCGCAGAAGGGACTTACGGGCGGGTCTGGCGCGCAGAGTGCAAGCAAACAGGCAATGTATTTGCAGTAAAACAGCTCAAGTCAGAAGATAGCGGCAATAAGAGAGTCCTACCGTTGACGGGTCTTCGTGAAATTCAGATCTTACGAGACTGCGATCATCGCAACATTGTGAAAATCGTCGACGTAATTGTTAAAAATACGACGCCTCCCATTGAAACGTAGGTGTAGCCATTTGCCATGTTTACAAACATTCGGGCATGGAATACAACAGCTAAACCCAGTGGCGAAAATACAGGGTCAGTCTTGTTCTCGACTTCATCGAACACGATATCCGTACGCTCCTATGCAGCATGCCTGAACCATTTTTAGGCTCAGAGGTCAAGACGCTGCTACACCAGCTGGTATCTGGTGTCGCATATCTCCACGACCACTGGATCTTACACAGAGACCTCAAAACAAGCAATCTCCTTCTCACCAACCGCGGCGTCCTCAAAATTGCAGATTTTGGCATGGCCCGATACGTCGGCGATCCACCGCCAGCTGACCTAACCCAAGTGGTTGTCACACTATGGTACCGCGCACCAGAGCTTTTACTTGGCGCCACTTCGTATGACGGCGCTGTAGACATGTGGAGCATCGGATGCATATTCGCAGAGCTAATGACTCGCACACCGCTCTTGCAAGGGAGCGTCGAGGCTGACCAATGGTCCAAGATCATGGGCTTCTGCGGGCCCCTAAACGACCAGACGTGGCCCGGCTTCGGGCGACTACCACTAGCCCAGGCCATGAAGGCATCCAAGTACCAGTCTCGCGAGAACAAACACAGCGCCAACACGGCAGAATCCATTGTCAAGCTTCTCCCTCAAATCGCACCAGGCGCAAAAAGTTTAATGCAAGCTTTGCTCTCACTAAACCCAACATCTCGGCCACGGGCAAAGCAGGTGTTGGGAAGCGAGTACTTTTCAGAGCTGCCCAAAGCAAAACAGGAGCACCTGTTCCCTACATTTCCCAGCAAAGCACGCCAAGAAGCCAGAACATGGGACGAGCCACGGGCTCCAACACGAGGGAAGAATCTCTTAGAAGGCGATGACTGAATAAAGTGTGGCGGAGACGGAATAGTACTAGAATAATACTGTTTTTGGTTAAAAGTGCAAAGCATAATACACAGCGTAGACAATGCCATTATACTCCATTTGCAAGCTCTTAGAAAAAAGAAAATAACATTGTAAGGCGAAAAAGAAAAAAAAGTGTCATAAATTTAATGTTAAGCTGCAAGGCCTGTAAATCCCCCCTCCCAAAATCCATCACGTATAAATTAAATAAAACAGGTAATGCAAAGAAAACTTCAGAACAAACAAATAAAGTGAGCCTCCACTGAGGCTAGCCATCCAGGGGCCATACATACCACACAGTCCAGTACAACGCACGACTTAACGGGCCATAAGAAAAGAAAGAAAAAAAAAAAGGCACGAAGGTACCATCATACTTGGATACATCCTCACGCTCACCCACCACAAGGGCTGTGAGACATCGCTGGTGTTATCCAATGTCGCATGTCGAGGAATGCAGAACGCGGGGTCGCAAGACAGCTCAAAGTGGTTCGCAGTCTGCAGGAGATGGCTCATCAGGAAAATATGTACGAGCAGGAAAATAAGTGTTGGTGAGCAAAGGGTGGTGCCAGTCTGTTACACCATGGGAAGCTGACCCAGTCGATGCAGTCTCACCACAAGCAGAAGGGGGACACACAGGGTTACTTTTGCACCTGTTTGTGAAACAAAAACAAAAGGCATGCGGAGGTCCGACTACAACACGAGTCCGTTGAGGAACCACATGAATCCAAATGTGGTCAACAAACTGCTGATAACCATGGGCAAAACCATATCGGACGGTCTTGAAGCAGCGCCCACAATGCACGTAGTGCACTCCCAATCGGCAAGTGGTGTGTAAGGGGCAGGAGTGTATACACCAAAGGTAAACGTCGACTGCACAGCAAGATATCCAGCTTCAGCAGCAGCAGTTACCGAGTCTTCGGAATCCTTGATGATTAGGGTGTAGTTGTTGGGCACCAGTGGCTGCTGGGCATCATTTGCCTGCTTAGATGAGTCCCAGACAAAGGTAGCTGGGGTAGCGAATGTCATATTAGAAGTAAGAGTCCATGACTGTGTAATAGAGCTGCAGCTGAGAATCAGATCGATGGCAGTCGGTGTGGCGCGGATGTTGGTGTAGTTCCACTCCCAGGTGAAGAAGTCGCCGGCCTTGTACAAAGGCTTGAAAGCAGCGGTCTGGGGAGAAATCATCGACATTCCACCAGCCTGGGCTAGTGGATCGGTATAAACAGTGCGAGTGCTGTTTCTGTTCGACGAACCGCGGCTGCTGGTACTCCTGCTGCTTCCTTGGCTGGTGATAGTCGCGTCTTCGGAGCCAGAGGTCCCAGTAGCTGTGGAATCGGCATTATTGGAGGTGGTGGCAGTCGAATCTTGGTTGGACACAGTAAAGGCGTCGATGGTTGAGCTGGCATCGTTGTTGTTGTTTTCTTGAGATGATGATGCGACGGCTAAGGGAAAAGTAACATTAGTATCAGGACGCAGAATGCGGGATTACGAGGTCAGGTGTGGTGTGAGCAATATTGCCTACCTGTGTTGACGCCGACGTTGTTTTGACGCACATAGAGCGAGTCCATGGGCGGCATCCAACTCGGCCAGGCCTGAGCAACTGAAGCGGCAGACGCAAGGCCAACAGCCACTCGTGTGAGAGTTGTAGAGATCTTCATGATGATGATGATTATTCGGGCTTTGGTCTGTTGTGTGTATACTCGTGGTTTTAGGTTGACCTAAGAACAAAGATGAAAGATGCACCAGAACTTTATTTTCTCACGTCGCTATACGACCAAGTTGAAGTCGATGGAAACAGGGACAAGTTTGCAAGAACGGAAGGTCTGGTCAAACAAAATCGACGCAAGGAGGCTCAATTTCGATTTGGTATGTCGAATTTCCACCCAGGTCGACCAGGGGCACCTTGTCGTGTTATTGTTGTTGTTGTTTTTTTGGTGTTCGGAAGGGTGTTGGCCTGAGCTGAATAGTTTATGGCTTGTTTTTCAACCTGGCTCTTGCACGGGACCTGGGCACAACGAAAATAGGGGGGTAATTGTTGAAGTTAGGAGAAGGAAACAGATTTGAGAATCAAAGATGCAGAATTAGGCTGATCAGGGAGATCGAGGTAGCAAAAGCGAATGTTGCCAAAGAATGCCAATGAAGAGTGCGAGCATAGAATGAAGAGAGTAGGGGATTAAAGCGAGCGTACAATACAGCTGAGCTGGACAGAAAGCGAAAGAACACCTAAGAATGAAGATGGTGTTAATCGGACGTCAAAACGAATGAACTGACGATGAAAAAGGAAAAGAAAGAAAATCAAAGAAACCAAGTTCTGGTGGGTGGGAAATTTTGAGGAAGAAAATACCAAACGCCATGCCAGGCCCCTAGCCTAGGGATTTATTAAAGCATAACTACACAACGGCAAGGGGTAACAGAGGAGGAAGGACCTCTCCTTTCGAAAGGAAAGAGCGACAACTCCTAGCCCTGCTAAACGGCTAGAACTTGCATGTGTGCATGTCCCTTCCTATTCCTACCTTGCTCCTGCCCGTCCAGCCGCCCCCAAACAAGCCGAAGAAAAAACAGAGTGGCGCTACCCATACATGCACATACAATATTGTAGCCATAGCCAGCGACCCCGTATCCTGTACTGCCCATACAGAGGCCAAGTCCCATACTAAAGCGTCGCAGCATAGCGCAGCATAGCGCAGCATAGCATGGCAAAGCGAGCAAAACCCTCTAAGCTATGCCATGCCATAGAAACGAGACAATTTTTTCAGTGTACGGACCAATCAGGTAGTCACACGACTCAGCCCCAGGGGCAAGGGTGGAAGATGAAAGGAATTACGGAGGAAGGAGCAAAAGAAACATTCGTATTGGTCTAGGCCCGACTTCCTTCCCAAATCTCTTCCTAATGTAAACTTAAGCCATCCATCAAACCTAGCTCCCTCCCTCCCCTAAGGGTTGATAGCAGATTACCTGCGGCTAGCACAGTCTCTAGGGCTTCAAAAGCCTGCCTACAGGCCCCGTCGACACTAGGAACTCGAGAAGCGGCCTGAAGAGCGGACACAGAAAAGGATCTGGTTCAAAAATAAACCATCCAGCTCGTATCCATCCCACACAGATGTCATCAATGTCACCGATGTCACTATACAGCCACGAAATCCCTAAACTGGTCTTGTTGCAAGTGCTACAGGCTGTGGTTTGAGAGTTTTGCTTGCTTCCTTTTCCGCGACTTCGGCTCATGTATCGATCGCATCAACGCAAGCAGCAAAATCGTCGAGGGCCTTCAAAACAGCCTAAAAAAAGGCACTGTTCTCACCCTGTTGATTACATCGTATTCGCTCTTCCTTCTTCCCAACGCCTTTTATGCGTCCGCTATTGACTGCTGGTTTACTTCGCCTCTTCTCTCACTACCGGGATACTACACTAGAAAGCAGGAACAATGACGGAAAATCAGGTCACACTGAGTGAGGCAAACCAATCAATTGTCTATCAATCCTGCCAATAAAAACCCAAAACCCTAACACAATAAACCCTGGAGATAGCCCCTATGTCCCTTCTATAGCAAAGCCTTACCTACTGATCCCGCAGGTCAATGCACACCCTTTCTATGACGTCACGAAATAAAGGCATTCCGCTCTTCCAAGGCTTTTGCCAGACGTCTATAGTCTCGCAGGAGATCTATTACTTCTGACACCCGGATATCACCTGGGTTTTGCAACTCCATAAAGCGTTTCTTAGGAGGCGCGATTTTGGGAAGTTCCTGAGGTGGCAATATGTGTGCCGGCCCTGGAAATGCCTGCATTAGAGGTGGCTTGTTAGTTATAACGTTACTTATACCGGCGTCAACATAAGCTCTGGCGCCTATATATCTATATAAATGCATAGCATGTTGTTTTTATTCGCAGCGAGTTAGACTTACCGAAACGGGATGGCCGCCTTCATCAGGAGCCACATCGGCATCTGACCCACCAGAGCCCAAGGGTGCGCTCACATTGCTAACGTTCGCATTCCTCGAGCTCGCTGAAGGATGAGATGTGGGAGCTACTGTGGAAGGAGGATTCTGACTTCCAGACGCCGACCTGCCAAACCCACGGAAAGAGCTGATGCTCGACAGGCGTGCCATAGGGTTTAGTGAACTGCCGAGGTTGAGCACGCTGTCAAGCACTGCGGTATTGGACCCTGAAGAGCTAGGAATGCTGTCCTTGACCGCCGCATTCCTAGAGGGGGCTCCACTTCCAGCATTACGGTTAGTCGCTTTACGGCCTCCCATAAGATCAAACATTTTGCTTTCTGGAGGCGGAGGTCGGTGGAGAGTATCTTTAGGAGCATTGGGCGATGCGACATCGTGGCCATCCGTAGAGTTACCGTAGCTGAATGTTTCTTCTTCTGGTGGAGGCGTGCTGATCAATTTGCGTGCTTCTTCAAGTGTAGTTGGGACTACGAGGCTTCTGCCCGTAGCATTGGGCTCGCGCAATTTCCCTAGAACAAACTTGTAGCTATCGCCAAGACTAGTGGAGATATTCTTCAGGCCCTGGTCGGCTGTAGTGAGGATGTCTGATGCAACGCCGATGGCGTTGGCGGCAGGTGCATTCGCCAGTTCACTCAGCGTCCGAGGCTTGGATGGACGTGACAGCCCGGCTAGGATTGTGCCCGACATTGTTGTGGTGGTTGTCGAAGTTGTGGCTGCTGACGGTGAGGTTGAGCGGGAGTTTGTACGTGATTTCGAGGTCTCAGAGGGTGCAGTATCTGTTTCGGCGCCCTCCATCGCAGCAGCAAAGTCAGAAGTGTAAGCTGGTGGGAAGGTTGCTGACTTGGTGAGCGAGCTCGACCCGGGCACCTTGATAGGGCCTGAAGGACGCTCGTCGGCACGTAGGGTTGACAAGTCTACCGTCTCGAGAAAGCCTATCGCAGCCTCCAGGTTGGTGAGACAATATGCAGCCTCCCCCGTCAACTTTTGAGTCCAGCGGAAATTCTGGATAAAGTGCATGTCGCTCGTGACGTTGAGATCCTCTGGAGGCATGGTGATCAGGGTGTAGATGAGCATGGGCAGAATCTCATCTGCCGAAGAGGAGGAGGGGTGGAACCGAGCCAAGGTTTCCACAATGGCACGGTGTGCTGACCTCAGATGGTTGAGCTTTCCAAGGGGATAATGGCTCTCATGCATGCGAACTAGACTTTTGCGGGCATCTTCCAGCCACGCTTTGATCTTTTCTTCGTGGGCGATCTTTGCTTCTGGAGTGTCCCCTGCAATATCTCCTAATGCGATACCAAGATCTGACGGGTTTATTCCAACCAGTGCAAGTGCGGCAGTGCGAGAACGCAGTCTATCATCTGAGGCTTGATCCTGAGTACTTCGATGTCGGTAGATGCGGTCGTAGATACCCTCACATAACCTTCGTTCTACCGCCTCTTCTAGCCGCATTCTCTTAGCCTCAAAGGCTTTGCGTGCCTGTTGCTTGGCGGCCATTTCCTCGGCAGAAAGCATTTGCTGCTCAGAGTTCTCTGAAGCATTGCTTCTAGTACTGAGCGCTGCCGGAGCAGGGGCTCGTCTACCAAGAAAGGAGCGTGAGAGAGACGGGACTGTGGATGTTGGTGCTGAGGACGATTCGCGGGTTTGCTGTGTAGCTAGGGTAGCTATATGTGTGCTAATATGTGATGATGCAAGGTCGTAAAACTCTTGGAAAAGAACATGGAGACGATCGATAGACGGCGGGGTGGGGTGGACTTTTGCGGTCAGAGACTCGACAAAGCTAGAAATATGGGAAAATATAGCGTCTATTAGTGTCTGTAGTGCAACGCATGGAGGGTGATGTAAGGCCGATTGGCTGGGCTGGCTACTACTAAAGGCCAAACTAATGCGGAGGCGGATTTACCTATCTGAGAGTGTCACAATTTCAATCGGGATTTCACCTAGGTCTATGGATTGGCGAGGTACATCGGATAGTAGCGGGACAGGCTCGGATGCAGGTGTAGGTGGTGTAGGTGTAGTGGGTGCAGGAGTACCCTGTGGACGAGGCGTGTTCACAGAACTGAATTGGTCCATTTGTGGGCTTGGTGGGCTTGGTGGGCTTTGTTAGAGAATGGGATGAGGATGGATGGGAGAAGTTAAGATGCTCGAGCTTTGTAAATCTGCTCGTCTTCTTCTATATGTACCTGTAGCTTAAAGTGAGGGGAATATCAAAAGCACAATAAGGCAATTCAAAATAGGACGCATGAACCCATCTAGGTGATTGACTAAAAATAACCCTAATAGCGGTACTAAAAAAAGGACATGGCGCTGTCTGTTTTTTGTTGGGGTTAAAGACCCTAATTGACATCCCTCCCTTTACCGTGCGGCTCATTAGTTTGGCTGCTGAGGCACGATGGAATAAGCATCGGCTTCCCCTAACCTGTTCTTCCAAGCGGATATACGTCGTTGGTAAGGCTCTATGTTTTGCCGGGTAGACCCACACGTTTAGGCGGTACTATACCTGAGTGGGTTTGTTTTGTAGTACTTAGGCTCTGCTCAGAAGTGCTACAGTGGCTAGGATGGAGCTAGGATTATCGTGATAACATGAGAGTACTTGGGGTGTAGGAGTGTTGGCTTATTATAAGGGCTAGTTTTTCTCAGGGAGACTATTATGGTATAACGACAAAAGCCCTGCTTGGCACTCTTGTCAGGCCAACTGTTTATCCTTACGGCTATAAACTTATTGGCAAGGGGGTGGTGGATCCCAGATTGCCACTCGTAGTCTGCCATGAGCTACCGGTGTGTAGTTGGAGGATGCCTATGTAGAGAGTCGTGAGCCCGGTGTGCAAGTCCAGCATGAGTGTCATTTTTCCATAATAGGAACTCGGCTTGACTGTACAATCGAGTGGCTTGGAGTAGGGTTTCCTGTATCACATGCTACCGAGAAGCGTGTATTGTGTACTATATCTAGGCCTTGGCCTTGGCCTTCAGTATGCATGTATGTATGTATGTATGTATGTTTTTCTGTTCCCCTACTCCATGCACTTAAGATATGGCCTGACGCTCTATCCTATATTTCTGTTTCCTGATGGATTCATGGTAGGAAAAGCAACGCTGGAGCCTAAGACTGCAGGTTCAGAATAGTGTAACATTTCTAGGGCTATTTTCATTCTTAACATCATTGTACTTTTTTTCGAACAGTAAGACAAAGAATAAACGTATTAGGGGGTGGTGTGGCGTCGGCAGTATATCCATCAAAACACTAACCAAATAAAGGCTACCACCATTCGAGGGCTTTCCTAGATGTAGCTAACCGCTGTATAACGTAGTAGCCCTACCTTGATCGGGACATGCCCGGCAGTACGACTATTCTAAAATCCAAGATAGTCATGTCATGGCATAGTGCATAGTAAGGCACCCCTTTTCTGAGAAAAGCCTAGGTGATGTATGGCACAGATGGATGTCTCTTATTTGCTACTCGTACTACCTGGCCTACACCATGTTGATGAGTGAGTGCCTTCCGTCCTGCTGGTCCCTGTCGGTATAAGCGCGAGTCCTCCTGATTGATATCCTCTTCAAGTCTTTTAGGCAGCGCTAACTCCTATGGGGAATGAAGCTCATAAAGGGGGGCGACCTTCCTGACATAAATTCCTCGTAACTCTATACGCGTATTTGAGCACTAATACGCGTATTGATATTGAACTTGGTGAGACAACACCACTTGTGTGATAGCCATAGTTAAAGAAAGTTGGTTACCTAGCTAGAACATTATATATATATACCTACGATGCTTTCTTGTCTTTGGAGTCAGAGAAAGGGCAAGCATCACTCTCACATCTTCCCCAATAAACGACGACTACCTACCTCACTTTACCACGCCACCCTTTTCCTGCATATCTTTGGGGTCCTAGACTAAACCTCATTGCACCTACACGTCGCCAAATCTGCGACTGCCAGCACACTTATTTTCAAAATGGGAAACTCGCTTTTGGATCCTGTCCCCGGCGTTGAGCCTACAAAGGGTGGCTACTACCTGTGGCGCTATCTCCCAAGCCAAGCTGCTGCTGCTCTGTTTCTTGTCCTCTTCACAGCTTCTTTCTCCTACATATCATGGAAGACTTACAAGACTCGAACATATTTTTGCATTGTATTTGCAGTAGGTTGCTTGTGTACGTCTGCCCCAGCCCCATCCACTGCATTAGATACATTTCCAAATGCGCTAACACACTTGTCTATAACAGTCGAGGTCATCGGTTACGGAAGCCGCATTAGCGCCCGCAGCAACACTGGAAGTATCATGAAATACTCTATCCAGAATGTCTTCATTCTTGTCGCCCCGACGATCTTTGCCGCAGCCATCTACATGACATTGGGACGGATCATCACGAGTGTCCGAGCAGAGAAATATTCTATGATCCGGCCGAGCAGGCTCGCCAAGACCTTTGTGATCGGCGATGTCCTTACCTTCTTTATCCAAGGAGGCGGTGCGGGAATGATGGTTTCACAGTCACAAAACTCTGTTAAGCTCGGCGAGAAAATCATCATTTTTGGTCTTGTGGCTCAGGTTGTCCTGTTCTCGCTCTTCGGCGTTGTTGCGGCAGTTTTCCACCGTAGGCTCAAGCGCTTTCCTACCGCCGACTCTCTAGACGGTTTAATTCCATGGAAAGAGACGCTTGTTATGCTATATTCCGTCAGTGTTCTTGTCATGATCAGGTCCATCTTCCGGGTCATCGAGTATCTCCAGGGCCATACCGGATACTCTCTTTCACACGAATGGACACTGTATGTCTTTGACACGGTTCCAATGTTCGCTGTCACTGTTCTTTTTGCGTGGAGATTCCCCAGTGGCCTTAAGCGAAAGGGCAGTATTTCAATGGAGTAGAGGGATATGAGGTTAACTTGGCGGCCAAGTATTACAAACCGGGAGTGGCTTTTCGATTGTTAGCTAGTTGCTGTACTTTATATTAACTTAAAACTTTCTTTAAATCTCTATATTTTACTTTCTCCTCGTAGCACTGCGTTCGGCCACCTTAACCATCGCTCCCAATGAGAGCCTAAATGGCTTGTAATAGACTGGATTATGTACTGTCCACCGTCTGCGAATATCCAAAAGTCTCGACTGCAATGGAGCATCGTTGCGTAAAAGGCAAGGATCACCAAGGCTTCTGGTTGGCGCTGCTTAAGGAATTCAACATAATTCTTGTTGACGGTAATACAAAAAGTCATAGGACCGTCAATTGCCTGTATGCCCTGTTCTGTTAAGGCATGGTGGAAGTTAAGGCAGTTCCTAACGCATTTTATTGCCTGGTGGTATGCGTCAATTGAAGCATCATTCATGTGCGACTCATTAACCATTGTATATAGAACGTCAGTTTCATGCGCATGGTCAGGTGCATTATTGAATGTATCTTCAACTTTCTGAATCATAGTTTTCAGGTCTGAGCTTTTGATAATAGCCCACGATTTACCAGTGATAATAGAGACACCGCGATGGAGAGACATGTAGCTCATGTATTGCTCAAGGAACGCGCCAAAGTTATCAGGGCGATATCTCAATGTGTCATGGAGAACATGGAGCCCTAGCAAGGAGGAGAAGAGGAACATTGGGATGCAGGTGGCTTCTGAGACGTCGTGCTTGGCCTCATTAAATGATGATAGAGCGCGTGTCTGCAGATCCGTTGCATGTTGTGGATAGTCTGTTCTTTCAGAGTGAAGATGGGCCAGATGGAGAGCAGAAAAAGCCAACAGCTGATTCATTAGGTACTGCCCCTGAAGAGCATATTCCAAGATAACAGAGACAGTATGTAGCGGAGATTCATGAGGCATTGCCGTGCCGTTCAGAACGGTTTTGGCGTGATTGTAAAGAGCAAAGTGCTCCAGAGTAAATAAACTGGGCGAGTCAAGAGCGCTCAGTTGTGCTGCTTTGTACACTGGTGGGCCGTGTTGGTGGGACGGTGACACTGCTGAGATGGCAGCTGGCGATGGACGTAGGGTGCAGAGGATCGGAGCCGGACTGTTGGCTTCAGGAGTGTCTGGCAGCGAAGGCTTTGGTGATGACACGAGAGACGATTGGTACTCACAGGTACGGCCAGCAACAGAGCAGTTTATACAGGCTGGTCGTGTCTCATCACACTTCATGTGACGGCTTTTGCAGACACGACAGCCATTACGGGACTTGCGATGTGAGCGCCGGGGCTTGACGCGTTCGTGTCCGGTGACTTTGCTAGACGCCATAAAGCTAGATTTTGATATGGATGAAATATGATGGTGGATATCGTCGGCTTTGTGTGGAAGTAAATACTCGTACTTTGGGTTTTTGGTACGAGTATTTTGGGGGTTGATACGAGTATTATGGTCTCCTTGCTAATAGGGTTTTTAGCCCTAAACAACAGGCACCAACTCATGCAATGTTTTTAATTGTCTGCCTAGTCGCTTGTTCATCCTACGAGTTGTCAGGGTATTAGTGACACTGTTAGTAGGAATGCTAGGGCTGACGAGAGCCAATAGGGTGCTGAGACGCGCCTATTGTCAGTGACAGACAACATGAGCTTTCACATTAGGGCTTATAAGCTAGCCGCCCTAGTCTGGGACTTGCGCTAGTTGGTACGTCGTCGGTGTGAGCGAGTACAAACTGCCCCGTACTAAGTTGTTACATGAATTCCAATGAACACCCACTGTGTGCCTCTATGTGTTTATCCAGGGCCTGTTATTATCGGGCCGAGCCGAAACTTGTCACAGCATCTTGCCAGCTCAGGGCGGCGCTGCCTACATGCGCGCCCCCATTTCTTTTATGCGCTCCCCTCCCTAGTTGTGGGCCTGGATCCAGCAGTCGCTGCCTGCATTTCTGGTCATTTTAAAGGGCACCTAGGCGCTGTCATAGTGCGAGCTTCCGCGTAGAGGAAGTCCCACCAAAAATCACCAGCTAGAGAATATATTCCGCCCTCCCCCCGGATTGAAATAGGTCGTTGCCTCGTTCGCAATAGTCATCTGGCTTGGCCAGCGTGCGAAATACTTTCAAGCTCACTAGATGACCCGATGACACGGGTCGAGCAAAATGCTATAGTATGCTTGATTGAGAGCTAGTTGCTGAACTCTAGAAAGCAGCAAAGAACCCTTCAAAATACAGGCTAGTAATCACTACTTTTCATGGTCAACCGAGACTAATGAATGGGATAAGGCAATCGCCATCGCCATCGCCATCGCCATCGCCACGCTACCTTCGCTCCGCCGCAGTGTCATACGTTGTAATTCAGACAAGGCGGATACAGAGCAACGCAAGAGGTATCTATCTATCATGGAGGATCCACCGCCGCCTGGGAGAATCTCGGGTAAGTGTGAGATACGCGTGGCACCTTCCGCGAAGGGACATGATCTTGAAAAACATGAAGGCTCAACAATAATAGTACTTGGATTTACAAAAGTATTGATTAGATCAGATAATCATAGATAACTGTTGTTGCTGTCGTCATTTTGTGGGTCACGTGGGCCTGGCCCTGTTGGATCATTAAACGCCTAGCTTGAAAGCTTCCTCAAGGACAAAGGAAAGGAGAAAACTAGCTTCTCTGAGAGCTGACAGCTTTGGGGCTCAGGAACTTGAAGAATTAGCTCTTGGTTGTCACGTTGTTTTCCGCCATGCAGTACGGGAGACAAGGGACTGGAGGTTATGAGCTTTTGTGCATGATCTATGGAGTGCGTACCTTGGTCTTCCGCGTATAAACTTCCCTCCTCGCACCACCAAAAAATGATTCGGACCCCACGGCAGACATTATGCAGGAGGAGCTGGACGATTGCATCCTCAAGACCCTTTCGGGCTTCGAGGCTTCCGGAATCACTATCGTGGAATGGGAAACCCGCCTCCTGCGTCGCCTGGACGCCCCTCTCAAGATAAACCCAGTATGTACCCCCAGGGCCCCATGTATATTCATTCATATTGACCACGACTAGGATTTGATATTCCTTGTTCCAGACGAGCAACTAGACAAGGCGAATGAGATCGCGGCTAGTAGTGACTTCAAAATCGTCGAAAATATCGATTTATCCCCGGGCTTCTAATATCACAGCTGTGTGGGATGGGAAACCCACCACCTTCGTCGCTTGGACCAGGGGTGGCGGACGCCAGTAGCATACTGCATGCGTGTCCATATATCGACTATTACAGCGCACACTGCTTGCTGCTCCCGACGAGCAACTAGTCTAGGCAAGCGATCGCGGCCGATAAAGGCCGGCAAGTTGTCACAATTGATGAAGCATCCACAGGCCACCTCTTCCAAACCATCTTTCAAGATACACGAACTATACCTTTCACCATGTTTATAACCAACAAAACAATGGTCCATTCTCGCTTCTATCTCACGCACTGACGTTGAACAATACGAAATTGAGGTGACCCAGTAGGATAGGCATCACCTAGCACTTTCCAGCACTCGGCGCGCCATGTCTTTCTTTATCTATGTACTATGCGGCCTACCTACGGACCATCATAGCGGAGAACAGGAGATTCGTGGCTCATGTAATGGCAGTTCCTAGCCTTCCAGGTACCGTCAGTTGCGTCATGTTTGGCATGGGTTCCAGAGGAGACTTTATGATTGCCCCGAAGAATCGTCTCGACAACGACATAATTGGGCCCTTAAAGGGAAGAATGAACTACAACTCCGGAACGCCCGACGCAAGATGGAAACTTAATGTTTCGAGAACAACTGCCGGTAGATTAGAGATGTGTTTATTTATTGAGTTCCTAGAAAACCAGGCTATGCCCATTACTTGACAGGGTATCATGATCCAAGCAAATACTAGATTCTCAGATGGCAAGCAAATTTGCTAGCATAATTCCTCCATCCCTCTAAACACTTTTGCTCTGTGGTATCTTGTTATTTTCAATTTCATCCCCCCGCTCACTGCTTTGTTTGACATCAGTTTTCTCCTTGGGTAGTCAAAAAGCAGTCCCTCACGTAGACTTGACCAGGTATGATACGGCAAACCTAGAACAGCTCTACCAAGATGCCTGGGCCCTGTAGAGGCGGCACTTCACATGCAATTAGGCCCCCAGCCCTCTACAATATCCAGACTTAGCTGTTAAAGAGGATAGATTAGCTATCTCCAGAATCTAGCAACATACACGACAGACACAATAAGCACAATCTGCAAGTCTTGGTGTCCATAGTTCAACCTTCCCTTTCTGGGCCATCCATTTCATTCCCCAATCTTTTGCTTTTCCTTTTATTTATACACCTCTCTTCTAGTACCTATAACCGCATGCATCTTCGTGTTGCTACCAAGTATCACCTCTTCGAGACCCTAACGTCAACCCTAGTTTCAAACCTGGCATATCTCTGATGACGTGCAGTTTTCTAGAGGTAAAATGCAACTTCAAGGCCTCACCATCAGCAGACATCCATCTAGTTCTTTCTTACTGAAATAACCGCCACTCCCCCCCTCCCCCCCCCCCCCCAAAATGGCCCATCAACGGTATCCGTCTATCGATCCTACCCGCGAACCGCATTCGCTTTCTCTCAAGGTTCTGCGGTAAGCCAAGCCCGTCATCATCGACCCCCAGGCTTACCTCCCACCTAACCCACCCTCCTGCTCGTAGACTCTCACGCCCCTCCCTCTCGCGCCAAACGCCGCTCACCAAGCCAACCTCGGCGGCCCATCATGACGATCTCCCGGTAATAATGCCTGCCTCTTTGGCTAGCCCCTCCAACGTTGCTTCCACCTCAGCCTCGCTCTTTTCCCCGCTCGCCAGCCTCCCACAGTCCTTTGGCGCCGCGTACATTGGTGAGACCTTCAGCTGTACGCTATGTATCAATCACGACGCGCTCGACCCGCTGTTGCCGCCGCCACCAACAGCTGCAGTCTCTACTGCTGGTTTATCACCAGACGGCTCTGGCCGCGAGCCGCGCAAGAAGACCATCCGCAACGTTCGCATCGAGGCCGAAATGAAAACCCCCGGCACGTCCGCAACAGTGCACAAGCTCGAACTCCTTCCTCCCTCCAATCCCCCGATCAGCCCCGAAGACTCCGGCTCTACAGCAGCAACTACTGCTGCAACTACCACTACCACTACCCCACAGGCAGCACAGGGCGTCGATCTCGCTCCAGGCCAAACGCTACAGAAAATCGTCAGTTTCGACCTGCGCGAAGAAGGCAACCATGTGCTCGCTGTTAGTGTTAGCTACTACGAAGCCACGGAGACAAGTGGGCGTGCCCGCACATTTCGCAAGCTGTACCAGTTCATGTGCAAGTCGGCGCTGGTAGTGCGCACCAAGACAGGCCCACTAGCGCTAGGCAAGGCTCCCGGCCGTTCACGCAGGTGGGTTCTGGAAGCACAGCTGGAGAATTCCGGCGAGACGCCGATTCTACTACACAGTGTAGGGCTAGATGTCGAGGGCCAGCTCTTGTACGATGATTGCAATTGGGAAGTTGATAGCAGATATGTAGAGGCAGATGAGAACAACGACACCCAGGTAGAAGCAAGAGCGGGGGTGAGTCTAGCAGGGCGTAGGCCGGTATTGAGGCCAAAGGAGGTGGAGCAAATTTGCTTTGTGGTGCGAGAAGAAGAGCCGGGATCAGCAGTTGTGAGTAAAGACGGGAGGGTTGTATTAGGAGGGCTGACGATTGGGTGGAGGGGCGAAATGGGGAGCAGGGGATCACTGACCACCGGCAAGTTGAGTGCAAGGTCACGGTAATATGGACAGAGACTAATATTAAAACGTAAAATATTCACATTACGTACCATCAGATCATGTTTCTACTGTGCAATGTAACGAGGATCTTCTGGTTCTCCCATATCATGATACCGCAAATGCGCTGTCATGGCAAACGACAAAAACCGCCTCCCACATAGTGGGCAAATAGTTTTCAGACTGTCTTCATCGCTATCACTGCCCGTCGCACTCTCCCACAAATCCATCTCCTCTTCGCTGGCTGCAAACTCACAGCCACTGTTTTCTCCACAACTAGCCCCGTTATCATCTCCACCCATTTCGATAAGCTTGAACGGCCGCAGCACCTCGTCCTGTTGCTGGAACATGTGCACAATATCCCGACTAGAACCTGCCACTCCACGAGCCTCACCTGCGGTTGCAACCATATTCGTCACGCATACATTCAGGAGGATCAGCTGCCATTCAGTTTCAGCGACACCAAACTTGCGCAGCAAGCTTTTCAGGGCTTCTTCAACCAGCCGTGAGGCAAGCATCTGCGGAGATTCGTCTAGGTTGAAAAGAAAACTAGGCACCGGCTGCGAGCGTGATACACGATGCCTGTACGCCTCGCCAATAGATTCACCCGGGGTCATGTTTTTGAGAGACAGTCGGAGAGTCTTGGGCCTCGCCACCCAGCGAGGGCGTTGATCTGGATTTGTGGCGCTGCTGGTGTTGACGCCATCACCACCAGTCTGCAGCAAATCCGCTCGCATGCGCCTAATCAGAGAAGTAGACAGCTTGTGCAACTGCTCATAGATACGCTCCATGCCACAAAGCTGGCGATATGAGTCTTCAATGCTAATTTGAGTCGGCAGGCTACCGCCGTCTTTTACAGGCGTGTTGTCCACTCCGTGCAAAAGACCCCAGACCCGCTCGCCAATACCCCGCTCGGCACCAGGCCCAGCGAGGGTTTTTTCTAGTAATGACGGTGAGATGCCGGGAAGCCCACGGACGTCCGAGACAGCAAGACTTTTTCCATAGTTGGAGCTGAGAGCGGGACTACCAGGGTTTTTGGTACGGGGGTACACAAGAGTATATAGAGCATTTGCGAGCCGTGATCCAATAGCAGGGATCTGGCGCAGTGTATGGCTATCCATAAAGTCCACAGCTGCCTCTTCAGACCACACAGCTACGGTGGTTTGATTTCTTGGCTTGTGCTTAGTTCCAGCAACTTTGCTCAGCAGCTTGTTTGTAGCAATGCCACAAGCAGACGTAAACCCACACTCATATTCCAGTTGTTGGCGGAGATAGGCAGCCAAATGAGAGCCTAGAAGCAGGCGCAGTGGAGCGAGATTGTATGGGGGGACAGACGAGGGGTTGGGGGAGAAGTCGGGCGAAGATAGAGCGTGGCTGAGGGCCTCCTCGATGGGCAGGCCGACGACAAAGCCAGAAAATGACGTCAGGTCACATGCAAAGCCATGCTGGGGGTTCTGGCGGGAAAGATGGAAAAACGAATTGGCCAGATTATCACGATTGAGGCAGGAGATGTTGTAGTCGACAATGTCCGTAACGTCTGGTCAGGCGACGATTTAGGGGCGATGTCAGCGATCGGTGGGGGGAGGGGGAAGGGGCAGAGTCGGAGCCCTCACTGGCACCCGATTCGTATTCAGCTTGCCATGTATTTTCCATGTGGGTAGGCAAAGACTTACCCAAAAAAACCTCGTCAAGCCCGAGCCTTTCAACCTTGGAATTCCATGAGACACTAGCCAACACAGCATACAAGGCTTTGCTTTCTTTGCGGAAGAGGGTCAAATCCTCGCCGTCAACCACGACCAGATCGGGACAGACCTTCCGAGCATCATGCAACAAAGACAACTTCTTGACACCACGCGCGCGGGCTACATAATTGCACGTGGCAATGATCGATTTCTGCCGGACAGCAAGAGGCTTTGATTTTAACGACGGGTCGTGCTTTTCAAAAACAGAGGCGTAGAAGCAGTCGTAATCCTGTGTTATATGAAGGGAAGAGGAGATATAGTTAGCTCTTAAGGTTACTGGCGGGGAGAAAGGAAGAGACGAAGGCAAGATAGAAGAAATCCAGCGGCTTATACGAAGAGGTAGGAATTAAATTGACGAGCTAAAAAGCAATTATACGCCGGTCAATTGGGAGGGCTCACGAAATGCAGAATTAGTCGGTCGTCTCTTCGCCGCGGGGTTCTAGGCCTTGCTTCAGAGCCACCCCGGCCAGCTCCAGGCCTAGGCTTGGCGACAGCCATGGCTGTTGCAGTGCTGGTAGTGATGGTGGTTAGCGTGGCCGGAGATATTGTGGGAGCAAGACTCGGATTTGTAGGCGATCTTTGCATGCTATGGCAGGCGGCATGATAAGGACGGTTGCTATTACAGTGGGCAGTTGTGGAGGCGCTTGTGGAGGTGTGGGCGCTAGAGCTAGTGCTACTGATGCTGTTTTTATTATTACCATCACGAGTTTGGCGGTGGTGTGGGTGCGTGTTCGTAGTAGGCCTGTGCTTGTGCTTGTGCTTGTGCTCTTGGGCGAGGTTCTGGTGGGCCATGTGGGAATAGGGGAGGGGTTTATTATGCAGTCGCTTGGCTGGCTGGATGGATGGATGGATGGGGTGGGCTGGTTAGCTACCCAGGCTAGGTCAGATTAAGAAACAAAGAAAGAAACAAAGCCTGTGCAGCAAGCTGGCAGGATAAAGCCGGGCTAACCCTCCAGTCCAAGGCAAGTAGACAAAAAAAAAATTGCAAAAAAAAAAAAAAAAAAAAGAATCCGCAGCTGTGGCCTCCAATTGGCCAGTGCCCCTCAACTTGCCAGCTCGGTGCTCGCCAGACAGCAGGCCAGACAGCAGACCAGGCAACAGGCCAGACAGCAGCCCATTCATTTTTCAAAGCTCGTCGTCGTCCCTTTTTTGGTGTCCGTGAAGCCGTGGGCGAGCTGCCAAAATGAACTACCGGCGTTCTTCGTGCACTTTTTTTGTTGTTAATATTTCTGTCCCTCGCTTTCCTTTTTTGTCCGTCTTGTGCCGGTTTTTAGACCGCAATCAATGCTATAGAAGTCGTGGAAAATACCAGGTTCATCTGCTGGTCTGCCTTCTTCCCTCGCAATGGTGATTTGACGCAGCAGAAACATTGCAAACAATCCGTTATGCCAACAGGAAAAGGTTGCATTCAGCAAGCAGACCATCGACAAAACAAAGACAAAAGTCAGAACACCTTTGTTAGGGTTAAATAATACGTGACCTATAGCCCCACTTAGCGGTCTCATACTCCATACTTTGGCTGCTGCTTCACCAAAAATGAAAGGCAAATAAAAAATTAAATCTCCTTTCTCCTTGTCCCCTCCAATCAAAAAAAAAAACCGACAACGATCAGACCTTCTCTTCCAGCAACATAGACGGGAAGGAGAAGGCAAGACTAGCAGGCATAGGCAATACAGCAAGTGTCGCATCTGACAGCCCGGGGGCGGCGCGGGGCAAGGAAGAATACTAAGTAAACATACTCTATACAGCCCAAGGCCAGCCAGGGCGGGCTGGGCCCATAGGAGAAGCACCACGTCTTGGGAGCTATCCATCGGGAAAAATTTACAGTGTTAAATTGCCTTTCCTGGTCTCTGTTGGGTTGCCCCCTTAACACACCATCTAAGCCCTGGCCAGTAAGAACGAAGCACGAAGCGCGCAAGAGGCCTGCTCTATTTATAGCCATGTATAGGCATCTGTGGTGTATCGCGACCCACTTCACGAACAAGGGCCCTCCTTTGAGGACTGACTTACAAGGACGGACAAGGGCTGCTGGGAAGAACAGGGCTTGGGCAGAAGGGCGATGAGTTGACGAAATCTTGTATCGTGTAGAGGATTCGTCTGGATTTCCTAAAAAGGTAATGAATGGCCGAGAAGACGGGGTATTGGGGCTGGGGCAGAGGGGAGGGGGAGGGGGGGAGAGGAAAACAGAGGAGCGGACAGACGATGGAGATTGATGGAAAAAAGGAAAAGGGTAAAAGGGTAAAAGGGTAAAAGGGTAAAAGGGTCTGTGGGTGGGTGTCTGTGTCTAGTGTCTGAAGCTTTCCTTTTCTTGGACCTCTTCCCTTGTTGGCTGTGGTTGGCTGGATAGAGTGAGTGTTCTCTTCCCGAGTATGTCATTCTTCTTTTCAATTTGGGAGCAGACTTGCAAGCTGCTGGCCGGCCGGCTGGTGTTGGGATTGTTAGCGCCTGGGTTGTCGGTAGATGTGCGGTGGTAGAGTTGTAGTCATACGTGCGCGAGCTATGCGCGTGCGTAGAGCTGCTGTGTTTCTAGATATGCAAGTACAGGCAGGGACTGAGGGAAGGTTGTGCACACGCGTACATGTGTCCTATCCCTCTGCCTGCTGTGGCTAGCCAATAGTGATACTATGAATAGCCGTCGTTGGGAAGGGGTCTCTGCAAGTATGTGCAGATGGATGTGCGTGCGCATGTATTGCTGCTCTCATTTCCATGAGCCTGATGGGCCTTTCCTTGTTTTTCCTCACCTCTTTTTTTTCTTTTTTCCTGTCTTTTCGTGCCCTTGCCCCTATGGCTTTTCATTGTCATTGTCATTGCCATTTCCTTTTATTTTTTCTTATTCATTTCGTTTCTCGCCTCTATGCAAAACCCCAAACCCCCGTTTTTACATTAATATCCGGAGTTATCTCCTGCCTCCTTTCATTGGTTTTGGAGGGAATATTGATTGTGCTGATAAGGGCAGCCCAAAACTCGAGAGCTGACGGAAATGCAAGTAAGAAAAAGGAGTGGCAATCAAGAGCACATCTCTGCACCTGTAGAAGAGGGATCGCTGCTTTGGCCATAGGGTCGTTTCTGTGACTGGGCGTCGCCCACCCTCCTGCCCTTGTGGCTGATTGGCTGTAGACGACGACGGGGGATGGCCCCATACTGCGACGCACACTTTACCCGAGGATTACCCGCGGCGAGATTAAAGTTATTCACTGGTCTGGCCAGCGGTCATACAAACAAGCAAGCCAGAATCTTGTCTTGCAAAGCCAAACCCAGGGACTCAGGAAATACACGAAAAAAAATGAAAAGACCGAGACAAAGAACTGTAGCGAATTTTGATTGTGCTCCTATTCTCCGTGTCCTGCTGCAGCCCGTTCCTTTTTGGCAAAAAAAAAAGAATCTTTTTTTAGAAGCTTTTTTAACATATAAATATTGTGGGTCGCCGGGCTGGTGGTGGTGATGGGCAGGATGTGCTACAGCGACCCCCGTGGTGATCTCTCTGCGGCCTGTTCTCCTCTTCTTTCTGGCCCATCGGAACTGCTACAAAAACAGAATAGAACAAACACCAAGGGAAGCAAGGCAAACAAGCAGAGCAGTGACGGAGACAGAAAATAGAGAGAGGCCTGGAAATCTAGCTCCCAGCTAAAGTGTCCCTGGGGTCTGTTCGCAGGCTTAGTCCAGACATTGGGCGAAGAGAAGAGTCTCAGCCCCCTGCTGGGCGGCCAAGGTAGGCCTGCTCCTCTTCTCTGGTTTGCGAGGACTGAAAGTCAGAACGAGACAACAAGGGCACTGAGTCAAGTAGAAAAAGTAAAAGTCGTCTCTGATTAAGTTCTAGCGGCTGCATCTTCTATCCTCCCAGCCTGGTTTCATGTGTAAAATTTTGTGTGGTGTGCTGGTTTTAGTGTGCGTGCTGGGGATTTATCGGGGATTTAATTGGCCAGTCCCCACATTTCCTTTTCATATAATTCGTTTAATTTGTGACTTGGTTATTTGCCTTGTGGCCTGTAAATAGGACTTTGGGGGAAGGAGGCAGGAGGAGGCACTATACCTTGTTCTTTCTACCGTGTCTCCCATGTACCTAGCCCTGCACACCCTGTCTCACTGTATCTACCCCTTGCCCGTGAATACACCAGCGACTTGTCCTTGTCCTTGTCCTTCCTTGTCTTCCTCTTTTTCTCTATTGTTGACCCCCTGTTTTAGCTTGTTCTTGCTCTTGTCCTTCCACTGGTGCTCATATATTATAATTACTCGCCCTCTGATCTCTGGCCTGATGGTTGGCATCCCGTCCTACCTCGTGTCTCTTCATTTCTCTCTTCCAAGCCTATTTCTATTCTTCTTCGTTCGTCCCGACTCAGGCAACACGCTCAAACGTCTCCATTTATAACGTTGTTGTTTCTCTTTTGTGACTCCTGGTTTCAAGCCTATTTTTTTTTTGCTTGTTTTCTTGGTTGTGAGGGAGATCGCTGAATCTACTCAGCCACCTGAATCGCTTTTATACAACTTTTATATAGCTTTTTTTTTTTTATTTTCTTTTATTTTCTTTCTTCTTCTCGTCATTCTCTCGCTTTATTCTTTATATCGCCAACCGCCGACATCTCTACATATCCAGAACACACCTTCTTTTCTCCTTCATCCTCCCCTTTGTCCACCTCGGCGCTTCCATACATCACCTCATATACCCTTTTTGTTATCTTCTTTCCTTCTCCTCTTCTCTCCACGCACACATAATTTCTTGTTTTCACACCCGCCCACACCACAGTACAAAATGAGTGCTGCTACGATACAACAGCAGCAGCCGCTGCAGCTGC
The DNA here is from genome assembly GCF_044167205.1 of Ceratocystis lukuohia. NCBI lineage: Eukaryota > Fungi > Ascomycota > Sordariomycetes > Microascales > Ceratocystidaceae > Ceratocystis > Ceratocystis lukuohia. The sequence goes on from NW_027263525.1 coordinate 227,243, forward strand.
AGACGCCCGCTCCTCGCGTCCTGAGACCCAAACTGTCTCTTACTACCTCGCTCTCCGTCGCAAGCCGCAAATCATCTCTCTCACACACTGCCGCCATGGCGACCCAACCTTTATCACCAACTGCTCTTACCGCATTGAACACTCTTTCAAATAAGCATGTCGCCCTGTCTACTTCACCTCAGGATGCCTTTCTACCCCAGTCTCAGTCTTTGCCACAGTCTGAGTCCGCCATCCCCATGACTGCCATCAACACCAAGGCCCAAACTCCGTACATCATCACCGCCTATCCTGAGACGCCCATGACTTGCCAACAGATCTCTCCTGCTGCTCCCCAGACCGCCATCTGCCTGCCCAACACTATGACCTTCACACCTCCGCTCTCTGCCGGCCCCGCCGAGCAGCGCAGCGTCTTCACTTTTACCGATGCCAGCAAGACCTACCCCAAGCTGAGCATCAACACCCAGATCAACTCCGTCGGCACACACTCTCCTCCTCAGCCTAGCCCTCCTCTATACCCCCGCCGCGTCAGTGCTGACGATGTGTCATCTGCTTCCCTGCCCTCCTCTCATACTCCCCACCACGTGCGTGCCGGCTCTCTGCCCTACACTCATCCCCGCGCCCTTCACAGCATCCTGCGCAACTCGCCGTTGCCTTCTGCTGCTCAGCTCCAGTCCCAATCTCAAGAGCGTCGCCCGTCAAACAGACCACCCAAGCATGTTGGCTACAACAGCCCGCTGGAGCAGACTATTGTTAACCGCAAGTACACTGTCTCACACATTGACCTGCTGGTTGCTGATTGCTCTCCCAGCTCTCCCAGCATGCCCGGCAGCCTTGGCTGTGACACCCCCATCGACCCTTTTACTTCCAACGAGACCCGTAATGGTGGTATGACACCGGGCCCTTTTGAGGAGATGCGTCGCCGTATTGCCGGTCTGGCTGCCAATTCATCTCCTCCTACGAGCAGGCCTGCTGCTCCCACCTCTGACGCCAACACGGCCACCACACCAATCGTCCCCAAGCGTCGCGAAAAGAAGCGTCAATGGCGCTGGACTATTGGACAAGATGACGAAACAGACCTTGCCGAGGAGGAAATAAGTGGTGCCCTGGTTGCTCTGCGTGCTGCTGAGGAGCAGACCCAAAAGAAGGCCCGCGTGCTTGCCGCTGTCGTAAACCCCGAAGCCAGCTTAAATGAGCCCCAGCCGGCTGTCACGGAGCCAACTACTCCCTGCCCCCTAGCTGCGCCTATTCAGCTGCAAATCCCCGCGCCCAAGAGGAGGCGGCCTGTACTATCATGCTCATCTACCAAATCCGGTCTTGCTAAGCAAACACCCACAGCTTGCTTGACTGCACCAATATTAATAGGGTCCCAGGACACTGAAATGTCTGATGCTAGCAGCGGCTACAGTGTCTTTGAGTCATCAATGGCCGGTATGGATACCGATACCGATATTGACACCGAAGGCGACAGCGGTGCAGAGATGGATGACAAGACCCCCGTGGCATGGTCACGCGCGTACTCTGAAGAGACGGAAGAACAACCTTGGAGTGGTCGGCAAGACGGTCCAATGATGCTTCCTGCGCTGCTTTCATGACACTGAGAAAGCAATTAAATGAAAAAAAATGAATAAATAAATACACACGGATGGTGAAGGAATGTACGGCATTCAAAGGCTGTGCGTCCTTGAATAATATTGATATCATGAGCTTTTTTATTTTGGGGGAACACGAAGGGAAAGATACCACGAGGTTATTACTGTACTATATATTTTTACAGGCGTTTTCATTTCTCTCTGCTTTGCATTGTGGAGAGACCGGGAAGGAGCTTTACGTCTCCCTTCCCGCTTTGGAGTTTATACGTTTGTTCGTGCTACTGATATCATCTAATATAATTGGTCTAAGACCCTCACCATCATATTATTATTGCGACCGTTAAATATCTGTATATATGTGTCATGTACCTGTCAGCCGTTCCATATTTTTCGCAAGTAGTTAATGTCTAGTACCTCTATAGAGCACGCACATCAACCATGTAGAGCCAGAAATAAGCCCAAGCCAAGTGTCACGCAACTAAAATTGCAATTTCAAGCTACGACAACGCTTACGCAACTGCTGCCCTCTAGTTTTTGACGCTGGGTAGGCTTTCCCTTGCCTACATGGATCCCACCCCGTCAACCTTTCTGCAACTGCCGTTAGAAGATAGCACTACTTCTTCAGCCCTTCCCTTCTCCCTCCTTGGCTCATCCCCATTCCCTCCCTAGCCTGACTTTTTCTTTTGGCTCTATCGTCCATTTATTTTTAAAAGTGGAGCATTTTACTCAACCCGTTATGTCATCGTCATTGCCCTAAAAGTCTTTGGCCTAGCCCGCGAAGAAGGGATAGCAGAGAGGGCAGAAGCGGAAATTACCAACTAGACGGAGGAATAGGTAGTCGCTCCGCTTTTGCTAAGCTATGCGCATGTCCGTCATCTTCTCTGTTTGTTCTTTCCCTTGATAGTTCTTTCCGAATTCGACTTGCTGTGTGCCGCCTGCCGTCAGTCATCGCTTAGCCCTAATGCCGGCTAATTGCATTTCCCTGATCTTTCCTTTACGCACCATAATCCACCCACACTTTTGCTCTTTTTAAATTTATCGATCAACTCTCGACCGAATTTCATCCCCATTGCCATTAATGAGGCGGCTCGCTGCTAAGAGCTAAAAGATAGCGACAATGACAGCTTATGACGCCAAGATGCGGTCTCTTTAGTGTTGTCTTGCGATGTGTGGAGACAATTGGCTGATTCCGTCGACCGACGTCATTGGTGTGCAGAATCCCCGACATGGCATAAGTACTCTCCGCAACAGGAAATAAAGACAGGAGCCCGGCCTGGATCTGGATGGGAGCTACAAGGGCTTTGGGGAACTAGGAATGGCAATGAGCGCATCATCCATCAGCTTGCATTGCTGTAGGCTCCTATTTCTGGTTCCGGTTTCTTACTGCCCCTGACTTGTGCGTGACCTTTTCTTCACTTTGCTATTGTTACTGATATAACTTCATGATCTCTTGCATTTCATTGTGCCCGGCACTTGATCCAACTTTGTCTCGCCAGTTTTCTGCATCTTTATTTCCCCGTTGAACCCCGTGTTTTCGGTTGTATGCCGCTTGACGATTGCTCAACTTGGACCCGGATCACATCCGAATCAACACCAAGCTACTGGGTGCTAATATCCCCTTTTTGTTTGTTGTGCAGCCAAATCTCGCTGGTTGCGTTGCGCCATGGAAGCGACAAAACGTCTGCCTGCGAGTCAGCCCTACAGTGGCCGCAACCGCATTCCTAATATCTCAGAGTTCATGCAGCGGCTTGACCAGAACAAAGGTCAGCGCGATGCCGAAATCGACAACTCTGATCAGCGGATTACGCCTTCGAAGCCTAAACGCACCATCCTGAGCAGCTTTACCCAAAACCCGAACGCTGTACAGGCCCCTGAAGACGATGACGTCAGTGTTGAGGTCCCAGTTGATGGAGAAGCTCATGATCATGTTCCAGTGAAAAGGAAGAAGAAGGGTTGGCGGACTGTGCGCGACCCAGTCACAGGCAAAGATGTCCAGATCCAGGATATTGATATGGACTACAAGACTGTTGTCGACGACCCCAAGGTAAGGAATCTCCGTCTTTGCGTACAGGACTAGACTCGATAGCCGCTAACTTTTGGCTTATGTAACGACTTGTAGCTGTCCGTTCCCAATGAAAATTTGGGCCGTCCTACAACAGTGCCGATGAGCTCATCTATGAGTGGAGAAGAGTACCGTCATGCGCAGGACATCACTGCACCTCCGGATCCAATAGAGCTAGGATCCACCTCTGATGTTCCCATCCGTAGCGAAAAGACCTCGATTCTGTTCTACAAGACCCCCAGCATAAGCTACGAACCAATGTTTGAGTTGCTCGAAATGCGCGCTAGCTTCCTTGCCGTTGGCCTTTTCTTCGGGATTTCCATCGTCGGATCCATGTTTGGCGGTAGAATCTGGGCTATGACGCTATTAGGCGCCTTTGTTGCTTCCGCCGTGTTCCTCTGGGTTAAGGATCTAATTCGCAGTGGTCGAGATCGTGAATGGGAGTCGGAGCGTGAGCGCGGAGAAATGGCGACTGCAAATCTGATCCCCGAGTCGGCGGAAGTGAGTATCTTGGACCCAATTTCAAAAAAAAGAAAAGAAATCCTCTAAGCTAACTATTGATAGTGGATGAACTCTATGCTGGGTCTTTTCTGGGGCCTTATCAACCCTGAAATGTTTGCGGGTGTGGCTGATACGTAGGTTATTCACACATCATTTCATTCTAATCGCGTGGAAACTAATACGCATGATTGCCATAGAATTGAAGACATCATGGTTGCCTCAGTCCCCGGAATCATCGAAAATGTGCGTGTTGCCGATATTTCCCAGGGATCCAACCCGATCCGCGTCCTCAGTCTCAGATCCCTCCCCGATAACCACATGCAAGATATCAAGAGCGAGCTGCATAATCAGAATGTAAAGAGCATGGACCCTGAGGAGCTTGCGGCTATGGAGCAGTCTGGTGCATTTTACAATCTGGAAGCATCAGTCGCCTATCATGCCAAGCCATCGGGTGGCGATGTTTCATCCAAGGCTAAGAATATGGGCATGCGCCTGGTTTTCTACCTTGGCATTCGCGGCCTATTTGGTGTCCCGCTGCCTGTTTGTAAGTAGCTACTGTGCCTGGAACCCGTTTTTGTAAACTAACAGGTTTTAGGGGTTGAACTTATTGGCTTGGTTGCTACCGTACGCATGCGCGTCCAACTTACCCCCGAGCCTCCTTTTTTGAAGACGCTGACTATCACTTTAATGGGTGTTCCCAAGGTTCAGGCTGGATGCACGCCCATGATTGAACGCGGAGTCAACATTCTCAACCTCCCCCTCATCTCCAACTTCGTCAACTGGGCTATCAAGACCGCTGCCTCCATGTATGTCGCTCCTAAGAGCTTGACTTTGGATATTGCTTCTATGCTCTCTGGCGATGACATTGTGCGAGATACGACTGCTATAGGTGTTATTTACATTCGGATTCGCCGCGGTATCGACCTCAGCAAGCAAGATCATCGCGGTAGCCCTGGTGGTGGCTCTGACCCTTATGTCACTGTCTCATGGAGCAAGTTTTCCAAGCCTCTCTTCTGCACTCGCGTCATTCAAGACTACCTTAACCCAATCTTTGAAGAGTCGTGTGGCCTTTTAGTGACACCAGACACTATTAATGCTGACGAGCGCATTTCATTGGAACTTTGGGACAGCGATCGCAACTCAGCCGATGACATTGTTGGAAAGATTGAGCTTAGCATTGAAAGGCTGATGGCCAACCCCAACCAGATGTTTGAGCAAACATCTTCTCTTAAGGGCCTCAAGGCTGAAAGCAGCATGCCAGGCCAGCTCTTATGGGATGTGGGCTACTTTCAAAAGGCGCCCTTCAGAGAATCGCTGCGCCTTGCTGCCGAGAAGGATATGGAGCGTGAAAGACAGGAAAAGAAGAAGCAACTGGAGAAGATTGAGGAAGAGGAAAAGAACATCCAAGAACAAAAGGGCGAAGACCAGACTAGCGGACATTTGGCCAAGGCGGCCCAGGGACACCAACGACATGATAGCAAGATGGCAGACATGCCGCAGTCGCCAGCCAATGCCCATCACCCCCAACCTCAGTTGGGTGATGGAATTGTTCAATCAGCTAATGGTAGAGCTGGAATGGGTAGTGGCCACACTCTGCCCGCTGTTGGGGAGGTTGATAGCCAACAGCCATTTCAGCCTTTGGTTGAGATTCCTACTTCTAACACTGTTGCCGCCTCACATATTGTTGACAGTCGTGGCATTCCAAGCCCCCTCGGCGTGTCTAATGCCCCCAACTCTGCAACTCACAGTGCCAGAACTTTAAACTCTTCAAGCCCGGGACTGGATAGTGCTGGCCCGAGTCCTGGAGTTGAGATGAACTCTGCTTCTGCAACAAAGCCTGCTTCTATTCCACATCAAGCAGTCAAGGCTGACCGTAAAGCCGAAATCGCTGCCACTACGAGCGAGGATGAGAAACACGCCATTCTTACCCCTCCTGACCCACAGTGGCCTTCCGGTATTCTTAGCATTGTTGTGCACCAAATTGTTGGCCTGGAGCTTGTAAACATCAAGGGATCTGCAGGTAAACGCAAGGGGCGTGAGTATGAGCCTGGCCGCCCTGAGGCCGGTGCTATTAAGGAAGAGCAAGGCCGCTCATTGCCCAGCTCATACTGCACTATCCTGGTGAACGATGAGCTAATCTACAAGACTCGCACAAAGGCGGTTTCATCGCAGCCGATTTTCAACGCCGGTACGGAACAGTTTATTCGTGACTGGACGAGCTGCATTGCTACAGTGACGGTGCGTGATTCTCGTAACCGTGAGCATGACCCTATTTTGGGAGTGGTTCCTCTCAAGATTGCAGAGATCCTCCACAACTCTAGTCAGATTACCCGCTGGTACCCTATTGATGGGGGCATTGGGTTCGGCCGTGTCCGCATCTCGCTTCTGTTCCGCAGTGTCCAGTTGAACCTCCCCCCTACACTCCGTGGTTGGGATGTTGGTACTTTTGAGTTCACTTCTGGCAAGATGACCGCTACAAGCTACATCAGCAAGCACCGGCCTAAGCTTCGACTACGTACTGGCGGCTCTTCAGTTGCTGTCGGTAGGGAAATGTGCACGGTGCTGGATGACAAGGGAACTGTGGAATGGGACATTAGCACGCATGGAAAGCATGACCATGCAGTGCTTCCCGGCCTGCGTCTCCCCGTGCGTTACCGCTATAGATCTCCCATCTTTATTGAGTTCTGGCAGCCCAGGAAACACAGCCCGGATGCTTTTGCGTCTATGTGGCTTCAAGATATTGCGGACCTGGAGGAGAACAGTTTTGATATTCCTATTTGGAAGTGTGACAACCAAACCCGCCTCTCACAGAACTACATTACCGAGCAAAATCTGAAAGACGTGCGCGATCTTGACTTGGAGGAAGTTGGCCGTCTGCGGTTCTCCGGTCGCTTTTCGGCTGGCACAGACAGGGACCATATTAGATTTGTTACGTCGGATACTCTTCGGGAGACGATTGAAACATGGGAAGCCTGCTACGCTGAGGGTGTCCGCAGTGAGTCTGTTGATGTAGCGATACCCGAGTCTGCTCAGAAGCTGCACAAAGCTGCCGAACACGAGGAAGAAAAGAAATTGCGCAATTCGATGCGCTCATCGTTTAGTCACCGCCAAGAAGACAGCGAGGCTATCCCGGAAGAGAAGGGCAGCGATGATGGCGGTAACAACAATGGGAAGAATCCGTGGATTGCCCATGATGGTACTGACTGGAGTCGTGCCTTTGGCGAAGACCCTTCACAGCTCATGGCTGGCCCGCGAGCGCGTAGTAGCATGGCCATGTCGGAAGGTGTTTCGTCACTTTCTTCGCATGGATACTCGGAGCCATACACTCGGTCCTCGATAAGCGGTCCACATAATGATGTGGTGCAGGCAGAGGACAACATGATTGGTGTTGTAGACACCCAGCATGTCGGAAACTCTCAGTCCGCTGACAACACAGCTGTTGTTGACCATGCCGGAGACGGCTTCTCCCAGCAACAGTCCCTAGGTGTTTCCACCAACGCCTCATCTTCTAGAATGCCGCTGCAAAGCCGCGCCAGCCTGGCTAGTCACGACAGCAATGATAGACAGAGATTGTCAAGCCCTAACCAAGGCGTTCGCGCCACAGCCGAAGGTGACTCAGACAAAGAATCCAAAAATCCACTCAAGCTGATAAAATCTTACAAAAGCCGCAGCCGAGACTTGCACAGGGTAGAGCGCGGATTAATGCAATGGAAGCCGATGCGCAACATTCGATTTGCCAAAGACGAAGCTATTTATGCTGCACGGCGGGTGAAGAATCTGGGGTCGCTGAATGGACGGACCCCTGACGTTGAAACAGAGATATCGAACAACAAGTGAAGGGGTTGAACGTCATGAATTTATTTTGGTTGCGATTAGCTAGGTATTAATAAAAACTTTGGGAACCTACTGACTCAATTGTAGTGGCGGACAGTATCTTGTCAGCATAGGATAATGTTATCAAAGGTTCCCTCACCTTCAGCCCTTCGAAGAACAGGATCTCTTTGCAACCCATTCATCAAATATCTCCTGACTCCACCCAATCTCGGTGACCCTTGTGCAACGAGGATCTCGAGTAGCTCAACTATAGTTTCACAAAGCCCAATCACTATTTGAATCGACTTTAGAAGCAAAAGATTGCTATCGACCCCAAGTCTCTATTTCGTTCTTATTGCGCACTCAGTAGCCAAACCGATTATCGACTTGGCTTCTATTAAGGTATGCTCTCGCAAGCTCATTTTGAGATTTTAAAACAAGAGGATCATTGGCCTTGAGTGTCTTCCGTCTCGCTATCACTACGTGCTTCAGTATAGGAATGGCTGTTTTGGCTTGGCCGTTGGCAAGGCGGGCTTCCGCCAGTGCCTGTTGAGATACTAGAAGCGTACAGGCTTCAAGGCTATCTGGGTTATACCCATGCCACCTAGACCTGCAAGTGCGGCCTGATGAAAGCCAGCATGAAAGAAAAGCTTGGCTTTTAGTACTGAAAGGATTTCCTCATGTCTAACAGAATTGAGGCCTTCTTGAAGGGGGATACTATGAAGTGGGAGACTGTCTCAATATTGAAAGCCCAGCCCAATAGCTACACTATGACTTCTTCTTGTGCTGTTACTGGCCTGGACGCTAGCAAAACCTAAAGAAGGCCCTCGGTAAAAGCCTGAACAAACTTCCGAATAACGTATTCATTTTTGCCAAGGTAGTTCTTTGTATGCGCCGAGATTTTGCTCATTTCGCCCCAGTCCGAGATAGTAGTGTCCCTCAGTCCATCGTCGACATCAAACCGATAATATCCCCTGATATTCCTGTATTCGTTTTCAAGCCTGAGGGTAGCCTGCTTAGAGGTAGATGCCATTGCCTTCAACGCTTCGATGACAGAGCTCTTGGTATCACGGATTTCAATGACATTGCCAAGACCCGTTCCAATGCTCGTAATTATCATTGGCCGGTCCGGTGACGACTTCTTCTTGGCCTCCTCGATAAGAATCTCACAAGGATTGTTAAAGCCAAAGTTGGCATCAATAAACTTGACTGAATCCCGGCCGATTTCAATCGGGCTGAAAAAGGATGCCGCTGCCGATGTTGCTCTTGCCACTTCCCAAATCTTGCACCCAGTGAACCCATCGGATCTGTCATATGTCCTTAGGAGAGTTGGTACTGTTTCGACGTTAACTTGAGTCAAGGCTAATACAGCACTGTAATATTAGGGGAATATTAGTTTCAAGAGTCATTAAATGCGCACGTCTAGAACTCACGTATCTGTGCATGATCTGTCGTGGAAGATTAGATCCTCATGTGCACAGGTTGTGGCGGCAGGATTATCCAACTGCCGAAGTTCTACACACGGCGCTTGAGTGCAGCTGTCCTGAATCATTTGCTTGATAGCGTTCTCTAGATTTATGTCTGAGAACGTAGTTGGCCATGGCCTCTGAAACAACCTTGGCTGTTGTGTGGCGAAGGCGGTTTGGGCGAATTTCTTATACGCTCGGATAGATTGGTCAACTGTCATCCCTAGTCGGCCAAGCATGATGGCAATTATGCTGAGGAAAAGCTGTTAGCAAAGTTTCCCAACGCGCTACTGGGTCATGATCCATACCCTCCAGTGCTTGTACCGCCAATAAGATCAAACCAGTCACAAGGTTTTGGTATTTCATTGAGGTTTCCGGCTGTTTTGATACATTCCATGATATTTTCGAGAATCAAGAGGCTAGATAGTCCACGAACGCCACCGCCATCTATTATTGTCAGCGGTATAATGCCAGTCCGGGGTAAATCGGGATAGCGTACCGAGAGAAAGGACCCTCAACGGTTTGGAGTTTGCACTAGACTGCGTAGCTGGGCTCATATTCTTGAGTCAAAGACTACGATGACATGAAATTATAAATCAACCTAGCCAGTATCGCTCGAGGGAAGAAAAGAAAAGGCAGGGAGTAAAGTATGCAGTGGAAGTAATCGGCTGGCAAGACAAGGATAGGGGATTCCCATCCTAAAGAAAGAGAAAGATGTGAGCAGGCAGTGGAAAGGAGATGTATGCCTCGCTGATGGGACGACATGCATGTATGAAAACAAGTAACGAACGCCCTGAGACATGTGCCTTCGCCCGACTTGTATTATCCCTGGCAGAACATGCAGGCGCTAGGGAGGCGGGGTTAAAGCCCAACTGGTTGTGGCTCCAATCACCATAGCCTGGCCAAGGCATTGGGTGTAAAAAAGACTGCGCCTCACTTGTGATGTAGCTTCAGATCAGATGCCGCCAGTCAGGACTTCAACAGTAGTTAGTAGTTGTTGGTTGGCACTATTGTAGACAGCCTGAAGGAGCAAGCCAAAAGCCTTCAGTCTGATTCAAGACCGTGTCAGTACATGAAGATACATTATTATATAGCACTCTACATTGCATGCGCCGCTACACTGGGCACGCAGCATGTTTAGGCTCAAGGGACACGTCCAGCCACTACTTCCTACACACATCCGATCGCATGAGTGTCAGGGATGAAGCAGTTCGCAGCATTGCGCCAACAAGTCTTTAGGTTGAATGTTCCAACGGACAGCCGTGACAGACGCAGCGTCGATACACTCAAATCAGCAACAGTCAGTCAGCCTATCGCGAAGCCAGGGAGTTGCAGCCATCAGCTAGCAGCTGGGCACAATCGGTGGGAGTGGGAAAGAGTGGGACCAAGGGGTCTTGTCTCGGTCGCAAGGGCCAAATAGACACAGCCAGTGTAGCACAGGATGGTTGATGCTTGGTATTGAATGCCGCTTCTTTCCTTCTTTTTTTCCATACAAGAGCAATATGTGTCTTACATTCGGCCATGTATTTCCTACACAGGCAAACGCTATTAAGACTGTGCATGCAAAACCCACGATACCCAGCCCGTCAGTCCTACCTAATCCCGCTTAGATTTTAAGTCGGCTAAAAACCAACTGGTTCCCCAGCCAAAAATGTGCGATAAGATAAGCAAATGCTTCTTTCTAGATAAGCGCTTATCAGTGGTGGGCTACTGCTGGTGACAGCTGGTGACAGCTGCTAGCCCCTCGAAAATTTCAATTTTTTTTTTTTTTCTGGATCACCAAAGCCTTCACAGTAGCAAAAAAACAAGACTGCAAGCAACAGAGAAGACTGTCGCTGTGAAGAACATATTTGTGTGTTTAGGCCACGGATTCCAGTCTCCATTCTCCTTCTCACTCTTCTTCTTCCTCTTCTTCTTCCAGCCTTTGCTTTCGTCACCGCAACCATGGCGACACCAACGCTGGCGGAGAAACTGGACAAGATCAAGTCGCCTGGCTTGCAGAGCCAGCAGAAGGTCAGTTCAAGCTATTCTACTTTGTTCTTTATCTGCTCTGTCTCACTCACTAACTGCATCCCCATCTCCCTCCATAGAACGTCATTGTCCTCTCGGCTGTCGAGTCCACCATCAAGGAACAAAATGCCACACCTACTCCAACCGCCTACCTTGCTGCTCTGCTAGCGCTCCTCAACCAGAGCATAGCCAACGACAATGCCAACCCCGAAATCACCTCTTCTGTAATCTATCTACTAGATGTCGTGACACCCTATGCACCGCAGTCCATCCTGCGGGCCAAGTTCACTTCTGTATTGACTTTCGTTGCGCCTGTGCTTGTCCTACAAGATGGCGAGCCTAGTTTGCTACGCTCCTCCATCGGCTGTCTAGAATCGCTGCTGTTAGCTCAGGATGCTGCTGCCTGGGACCTGTCTGCCACGGAAATCAGCCCTCGTCGTGCTGTCGCCGGCCTTCTCCATCTGTCACTCGATCACCGGCCCAAAGTCCGGCGCCGTGCTCAGGATGCTCTGACTCACGTGCTGCGCAACCCACCGCCCAGTCCTTCGCTGGACCACCCGGCCGCTGATATGTGCGCCCATACTGCCATGAAGAGCCTTGAGGATCTCGTGGCCAAGAGCGCCCAGCTACGCAAGCAGAGCAAAAAGGCTGATGCCCACGATCCCACGCTGATCCATGCCCTACAGCTCACCAAGACCGTTGCCCATGCGTCGGGAGGTTGGCCTAGCAAGACCATTGAGCCTCTTTGCGAGCTGCTTCTAGGCATCGCCAAGACCGGAAACGAGTACATGGCCATGGCCGTGTTCGACATCTTTGAAGTCATTTTTGCTGGCATGACCGACCAGACCATGTCGGCCAAGCTCCCACGCCTGATGGAGATTATCTCAGAGCTACAGCCGGCCGAGAACGACACCCAGCTAGTCCCGCCGTGGGTGGCTATTCTATCTCGTGGCTACGAAGTCTCCGCCCAGCTCGAGCCTGAAGAGACTTTCCAAAAACTGCCCGAGATATTTGCTCTGGTAGCCCATTTCCTCGAGTCGCCCTCCGAGAACATCCGCATTTCCGCCTCTCAGTGTCTGGTTTCCTTTTTGGCCACATGTGTGCCTAAACAGACCATCCTCGATCCGTCCATCTTTGACCAGAAAATTCTGGAAAAGGTTGCCAGCATCGCCGAATCCCTGCTCAGCGTACGATACCAAGCCGCCTGGATGGAGACCTTCACTGTGCTGGCCGCCATGTACGATGCTCTGCGCTGGACAGCTTACCCAATCATGATGGGCATCACCAAGAACATTGGCGATATCCGCGTGCATGGTGCCTTCCAAAATAAAGCCAAGGCCGACGAGGTCATTGGTAAGGCCATCCGTGCTATGGGTCCCGAGGCCGTGCTCTCCGTTATGCCCCTTAACCTGGCGAAGCCCGTCAAGGGCCAGCCTGGCCGCGCTTGGATGATGCCGCTGCTGCGCGACTATGTCAGCAACACTAACCTGGCCCATTTCAAATCTGAGTTTGTGCCGCTCAGTCAGGTCATGTACCAACGTGTTATGGAGCACCAGGGTGAGCGCACCATGGAGATCAAGATCTTTGAGACTCTGGTGCAGCAGACCTGGTCTCTGCTTCCAGGCTACTGCGACCTGCCCCTGGACCTGACCGATGCCTTTGATCAGGAGTTTGCTGAGCTTCTGGCCAACCTACTATATTCGCAGCCAGAGCTGAGAATGGACATTTGCCGCTCCATGCGCATGGTGGTTGAGTCTAACCAAGCGATTGCCGCAATCGAAGATGATGAGGATGAGAAGGATGAGGACGAGGACCTGGTTCTGCAGAGCCGCGTGTCGCGTGCCCAGGCCAAGAAGAACCTCGAGTACCTCAGCGCATTTGCCGGCAACTTCCTCGCTGTCCTTTTCAACGTATACACACAAACTCTCCCCCAAAGTCGCGGTCCCATTCTTCAGACGATCAACGCTTTCCTAAGCATCACCCCCGAGGCTGAGCTGATGGAGACCTTTGAGCGCGTGAGCCAGATGCTTGCAGTCGAGCTAAACAACAGTGTTCCCAAGGATGACAAGGAAAATAAGACCCCAAAGAAGGACGCACTTCCTTCAACGTCGCAGACCCTGATGGACTTGGTCATCACCATGTCCATCTACATCCCCCGCGCCAGTTTCAGCGCACTCTTTGAAATTGCTTCTGTTGTCATCTCTAGGGGCACTGAGCCACAGCTCCAGAAAAAGGCCTACAAACTGATCCCTCGTCTAGCTGAGTCTGCCACCGGCCAGATGGCTCTTAATGAACGCAACGCTGAGCTGCAAGAACTGCTAGTCTCGAGTGCCAGCAAGGTTTCAGCGCCAGCACGCCGTGAGCGTCTGGCTGCCATCAGTGCACTATTGCCGTTTGTGCCGACCTCAGACTTGCACTTTATCCCTGCCATTCTTAGCGAGGTTGTCATCTCATGCAAAGAGAATAACGAGCGAGCTCGTGAGACTGCCTACGGTCTGCTGGTGCAAATGGGTCAAATTATGGCCAATGCCAACGGTGCCCTAATCCAGAACTCAAAGGTGGCCCATATGCCTGACGACTCACCAGCAGTCCCAGCCACCATGGAGGAGTACTTCACTATGGTTAGTGCCGGTCTGGCTGGCAGCACGCCTCACATGATCTCGGCTACCATTACAGCTTTGAGCCGGATACTCTACGAGTTCAAGGATGCCATTAGTGTGCAGACACTAGCGGATTTGGTGCAGACCATGGACCTGTTCTTGACATCCAACAACCGTGAGATTGTCAAGTCGGTTCTAGGCTTCATCAAGATCTGCGTCATCAGCCTGCCACTTGACCTGGTAACCCCACGCCTGCAGTCATTAGTGCCCAACATTATCGTTTGGAGCCATGAGCACAAGGGCCACTTCAAGTCCAAGGTCCGCCACATTCTGGAGCGCATGGTGCGGCGATTTGGCTACGATGCTATTTACCGCAACACCCCCGAGACTGACCGCAAGCTTATCATCAACATCCGCAAGACCAAAGAACGCAGCAAAAAGAAGAAGCAGGCTGAGAAGGACGCTAACCGCGAAGGCGGCAGTGACAGTGACGAGGGGGCCGATAACAACAAGTTCGAGGATGCCTACGACCAGGCCTTGTACAGCAGCGATAGCGACAATGACGGTGAAGCTGCCTCTGATGACGAAGGTGAAGGCGCACGCAGCTCGCGGTCGCGTGGCGCAAACAAGAAGGGCGGCAATGCATACATTATCGAGGATGATGATGAGCCTCTGGATCTACTAGATCGTCGCGCTCTAGCCAGCATCTCGAGCACCAAGCCTGTCAAGCTGCGCAAGCCGACTAAGAACAAGGCCAAGACCGATCTAGACGGAAAGCTGATTCTGGGCCGAGACGATGACGTCAGCATGGACATAGACGACGATAACAACGATGCTGTTGCTGGCGGCGAGTCTGGTGTTGGAGCATACGTAGCAGCACTTAAAAGCAAAGAGGCTGGTCGCCGGATCCGCGGAGGCAAGCTCAAGTTCTCCAACAAGCGCACCAACTCCAAGGACTCGGATGATGAAGACGACGAGCCCATGGCCGAGAGCACAGTGGCTGCAGCTGCCGGTGCTGTCCGGGCCCAGCAGCGCGGCCGTGGTGGTCCACGTGGTGGAGGTGGTCGTGGCGGTCGTGGCGGTCGTGGCGGTCACGGTGGCCACGGTGGTCGCGGCGGCCGTGGCGCAAGCGGCAGCTTTACCAATGGTCGGAGAAGTCTCGGCGGCGAGCGCAGACGCGGTGGCGGTGGTGTGATGAAGTCGCCGAGACATAACAAATAAGAGAAACGAGGTAAATGGGGAGAGGCTTTGGCTCGCTCCCCTTCTACACTCTGATTCTTGCTTCTTCCTATGCTCTTCCATTGTTGCTGACGACCTGCTTAATCCTTATGCTACGACCAACCCAAAACTTTGCGCTTTTTGCCTTTTCTTCTTCTTTGTCTTTACACGGCTTGCTTTATGTTCTGTTGTTCTGTTGTTCTGTTGTTATCTTGTTTTTCGTTGTTGTTGTTGTTGTTTTTCTTACCATGTCTCGCGTAATCTTTCTATGCCCAGGAGATTTACTGTAGTTGTTTTAGCTGCTGATACTGATGCGTAAAAAAGTTTTTATCTTTCACCCTTAGCAAGATTCGTCTCTAGCACGGAATCGTGATGTTTATATTGGTGTTTAGCTGAGGGGGGCTTTGCAAACATAAAGAAAATTAACAGCAGGCTGACAAGAGAGAAAACGCCCAAACATAGAAAATCCCTAAAAAAGAAATCACGGGCAACCAAGAACGCCGCAGCAGTAAGTAACAAGCAGACAGACACGCACACTAAGGTGGGAAGGGAAGAAAAAGGAAAGGCCCAATCCAATCCAGTGCTGGTGGCTCACTCTACCGGAACTTGCTGAAAATGACGGCAAAGATGAGCAGCACCAGGATAGTAATGATAGAGATTGTAATAATTCGGTTAGTCGCCATTCTAAGCACGTGCAAATATAGGCGGAACGGTTAGCCTCAGGGATTCACGGACAGACAGACAGACAGCATACATCATGGACACAAAATCGCGTTACACTCACCTCCGTGCCATGCCCCGCAGCGTTTTTACGCTGCGGTCAACATATCCCTCACTTTGTAGCAAGGTATCATGCGTATGCTGTATCGTTTCGCGCTGGCGATGCAGATCCGCCAGCGTGCTTGCACCCAGTGCCTCCGTCTCAACAGCCAGTGCCTGGCTAGCCTTGAGTCGCTGTGTGCTACGGTCCAGCCGATCAGTTCCAGCCAGCAGCTGCTGTCGTTGTTCCAGCTGCACATCTGAGGCGCTGCCACCGGGGCTATCGGTATAGCGAGAGCCAAAGAGTGCTGCGCGATCGTCAGCGAGAGTGCGCAGCTTGCGGCGCTGGCGGTCGATTTCGGATTCATAGTTGCGCAGGCGCTGGTTGACCTTGGTCTTAGCAGTGGCCGGGATGTTTTGCTTTTCGAGGCGCATTTGGCCCATCTACATGGCAGGTTAGAGGGGGCGAGTTAGTGCGTGCTTTCTTCTTCTTTATTTTCCAAGGGTTTGCAGCTCTGCTTGCAGCAACTCACCAGCTCATCGGCCTCCTCCAGCGCCCGCTCGGCCTGGGAGATTGCGGCTTTACGAGGCTCGCCCGATAACTCGGGAATTTGCTCTAGTTTCTGGTTCAAATCGGTCTGGACCAGCTTGAATTCAGCCTCATACGAGCCGAACAGCTCTGAGCCAATGTCAGTATCCAGAGGGTTGGCCATGGCGAATGATACAAGAATATCGAAGTAAAATGTTGGGTTGGGGGTTGGCCGAGTCTATTATTATTTGTTGCACTAAACAAAGGCTGGTCGGTATCAGAGAAACAGCTTATCTATCGCAAGGCTGAGGACAATGTAAGGAGAATGAATAGGCAAATCTCTTCTACCACGAAGAAAGCAAAGACACAGGGAATCAATTAATCAATCAAAAGCAAATGAGTTCTTATCGGCATGCCGTTTCCGTCGCAGGTTTCGCTACTTTGCCTCAGCCTCAAGTTCTCAACCTTCACCAGCAAGCCAACCGCGCCACACAATCCAACATCCTATCTTGTTACCGTGCCACGTGATCTATGTCTCCGTAACCCTTGATTCATAACCCTCGGAAATTGTCAGAGACTTCTGTTTTGTCTCCACAAATTTAGTACCACGACCCACTACTAGTCCTATAAATACGCCAACATCCCCCTCTGTCTTTCCAGATTTCTCTTTCTTCTTTTCTTCTCCATGAAAGTTGCACCCGAATATGAAGAATCCATGACTCTGTCTGCACCTCACTGGCGGCAAAGTTGAATTAGACGGGGAGAGTATGTGCTATTTCAGTCTCCTTCCTTTTTTTGTCTGAGACTAGTTTCAGATAGAAAGAGGGGGTTTCTGTAGGCCCGGCGCTTCTAAGAATTGGCTTCTCTATTATTACAGATTCCAGTCCCGTTGAGTGTTCGACATTTCTCCAATAGAAAATCACTTCGTTCCATGTATGAAGGTTTTTTTTTGAGTCCTGCTAGCCATCTGGCTGGCGGGAAGTGTATTTTACGTATTCTTAACCCTAACAAGATCTTTTCACGGGGGGTTCATCTGTTAAATGCTGAGAAACAAATGTATATTGTCATTGCATTGAACCATGAATCTGCACCAACATCTAGTAGAAACTAAGTCCTGTGAATTAATTTCCAAAGCCAGGAGAAGTGAAGGCTTCTGATATTTGACTTGCCCAATAAATGATGACTGTGTTACACAAGAGCACATGGCAGTTTGAGAGCACAGCTGCCATCAGCTGACAAAGAGCTGAGCCGCCTAGAGCCTGACAATACTTTTTCCAAGCACCTCTGCTTATCGCATACCACGCCCGCAACTTAGTCAATCCCACGTTGATTTGTCAAGACCTACGACCATGAACATTTCGCAGATGCCCTTCCGGCGCATACCATATGCGGCCGGCCAATGGTCGTGCGCCTTTTGCAAAACTACAAGCCGTACCGCCTCGCGCCGGTTTACCTCGACCCTCCCCCCATCGACTCCAAAGCAGACCTCAAATGGCTCGACCTCTATTCCTAATGCTGCACCACGCCGGCGCCAGGTCCAACCTACGATGCAGCAAGTCCAGGACTACTACCGCAACAAAAACCGAACTGCTATGTATGCGTCTCTTGCTAGCAGGCGAAGCTTCGCGCATATTCATGTGCGGGCTCTGTACTTTGGGCGGTCCTTTGGCTGACAAATTGGAAAAGGAACTACACTCTAAGCATGGTATTGATGACCATTGCACTTTCATATGGCTCTGTTCCCTTGTACAAAATGGTATGAAAACTACGGCTTATAACCTTCGCTCCTCCAAAATACCTAACCATTCATTCTCTTCAAGATTTGCCAAACCACTGGATGGGGCGGACAGCCCATCAGAGTCCATGGCGGGCCCGGCTCTAACGACGAAGACATCAGCCAGCGCTTGGTTCCTGTTACAGATGTACCACGCATAAGAGTCACCTTCAGCTCATCTGTGTCGGATGTGTTGCCATGGAAGTTCACACCACAACAGCGAGAAGTGCGCGTTTTCCCCGGTGAGACTGCACTGGCGTTTTACACTGCTACCAACAAGAGCGACCAGGACATCATTGGTGTCGCTACATACAGTGTCACACCGGCACAGGTAGCGCCTTATTTTTCAAAAATTCAGTGCTTTTGCTTTGAAGAGCAGAGGCTGGCCGCGGGCGAGACTGTGGATATGCCCGTGTTCTTCTATCTCGACCCTGATCTGTTGAATGACATCAACATGAAGGGCGTTCAGACTGTTACTCTGAACTACACTTTCTTTAGTAAGCTCTATTGCTCAAAATTTTCCCTTTTTTATATCATTTGCTGACCTGCTCACTTAACAGAGGCGAAATACGACGATAACGGCGCCTTCAAGGCTCCATCCTCTGCTCCTCTCCGTGAATCTCTGTAAGATAATTTGCTAAATTTTGGACTGGCGAGATACGTCCATTTGTATTCTAGATAACTGGTAGGCTCTAACCTGAGTCGCCACTGTAATAATACTATCCCCGCATCTTGTGTCTTCCTGTCTTTGTCTTCCGTGTTTAAGGGCCGACCCGGTCCCTGCCGTCGCCAGGCTAAAGTGGAGCCAAGCAGCCACATTAGTTTAGCGCCATCGAGAGCGCCTCATCTCAATAGGTCACGTGTACAAGGGCTTCCTCAGGTTTTTGGGCCCACAATGGACCCCACACACTAACTTCGCCAATCCAACTGGTATTTGTGAAGTGGGACAAAAACGATAAAAATTGAAAATTACAATCTTGTTCTTTTGAATCCCCTCCAGCAGTATCATCGACTCCAACGCCGCCAAAATGAAGACCTCTCCCAGTATGTTCCGATTCTATTCCAGCATCATTACGCTCACGAGATGCCGTAAGAAAGCAACATTTAGTCGACTAACATGTCTTATTAGCCGTCTCCGACTCTCGCCGCAAGGCCCGCAAGGCTCACTTCAGCGCTCCCTCGAGCGTTCGCCGTGTCATCATGAGCGCTCCCCTGTCCAAGGAGCTCCGTGAGAAGTACAACGTAAGTTCATTGCTGATATCTCTCACAATTTCTCTCCTGTCGGTACCAGAATCTAATCTGCATCCCTTTAGGTCCGCTCCATCCCTATCCGCAAGGACGACGAGGTCATTGTCAACCGTGGCTCCTTCAAGGGCCGTGAGGGCAAGGTCACCTCCGTGTACCGTCTCAAGTATGTCATCCACGTTGAGCGTGTCACCCGCGACAAGGTTTCCGGCCAGTCCGTTCCCGTCGGCATCCACCCCTCCAACGTCGTCATCACTTCCCTGAAGATGGACAAGGACCGCGAGGCTATTCTGGAGCGCATCAAGGTCGGCCGTGACCTGCGTGCCAAGACCAAGGCCACTGCTTAAGCGGTTTTCTTGGGCAGACAAATAAAAAAATTCGGCAACAGCGGCTAAAAAAACTTTTTACGAAACGGACATGCGAACTAGTCTTCATTGGCGACGATTGCAACGGACTGACACGGCACGTCATTTACATATATTGACGGATACGGCGTTTGGGAATAAGGAAAAAAGATCGGGAGTGTTTTAGCAATTCACTCATCAATTAAGAGAGATACCAAAATATCTCAATGGCCGTTTCACACCTTTGCTCCGTCATACCTGTGAAGCGCTCCATGGGAGGTCCTCCCGAAGCCGAACAGCATTTGCCTTGCCTCGCCTTTTTTCTCTTGTGTTGAACTTCTTCGCTGGACAGTCCACTTGGATCAGCACCACTAAACTCGAGTGTTCGTTTTTTGAGCATTCACGTATCGGCTTGCCTCTATCTCTAGGAGCATGATGCATGAGTGTTGCAATGGACAGAGTTTGTTGGTCGCCCACGAAAAGTCAAAGAGAAGATGCATAGCAGATTCCACGTTCATGCAATGGCTTTGAGATGACCTGCACCATGCCGTGGATGTGATATGTGGATATGTATACATGTATGTGCAGTATGAACACTAACCTGAACAGAAACTTTGACTGTCATGTTATGTATAACTAGTTAGTTGGCTTTTTGCCCATCATTGACATGGGCAACGAGCTCATCTGCTTGCCAACAAAGATGTAGCTAAAATGGCTCTCTGATGATGGCAGGGAAGAAACAGCTGCTTTCATCTCGTCATGAGGTTTTCGCATCGAAAAGCGACATATCCCAAGGTAGGAAACTATTATTTGTGACCGAGTAAATTAATGAATGGATGAATCAAAGGCCAATTCAATGGATATCAACATACTACCACGCTATAAATCACCTTGTAGACTACAACCCCGTTGGTTCTCAAGGTAAACGAATGGCGAAGAACAACTACCTCAGACTGGAACTCATGAATCCTCCTTTCTGATCTCTTCGAAGACCCTCCGCCTTAGTTCTACCAGGCTGAGATTTTGATGTTGAGAAACAATTATCAACACCGTTGCATCTTATCTGCAGGCATAGACACTATTCTCGTCTCTCTAGGCGTAATACAATAATCTATTTAAAATATGCCATCGTCTTTGGGCTTGTGATAGTCATGTAGTAAAGTAAAAATGGTCAAAAAGATAAGCAACGCCATGAATATGGATATCCTCGGCCTCCAAAAACAATATCCTGTATATAAATGCCCCTCAAGTCCCCGATTTTGAAAGCATAAGTCATGTGGCTATCAATGCTATCAAAGAAGCTAAGCAAAAAACAAACAATGATCCAAAAAAAAAAGGGCGATAAGCGAGCTAAGTGGTTGTGTCTAGTATTCAACACACAACGTTGTCACATGTTTCAGAAGTGAGGAACAAGACCGCTTGGTGGCAGGTTCTCAATACCCCGGCGAAGCTTGTCTCTGGCTCCAGCCGGAGTCGCTTGCTTGGGCTCGGGAGACTTCTCCGTAGCAATTGTGGCATCGGAGGGCATAGCGGGAGAGGCTGACTTTTGAGCCGTTAGAGCCTGTGCCGATGAGGCGAGGACATCGCCATTGGTTGTCCAGTTCACAGTCATCTTTGGGCTATAAAAACAGGCAGTGTCAACGAAAGTTTTAGAAGACAAGAGTTGTATCAATCTCTTACCTTGTCTTTTCATCTACAGTCTTTGAAGATAAAGGCTGGCGCTTTACCTCTAGAGTTGAGTCGTCACTTTTTTCATGATGCGAAGTGCTGCATGAACCAATAAGAGTGACAGACTCGGACTACACAATAAACAGGGAACATTAGTCATGTTTCAGCAAACAATTATAAAGTGCTTTGTTGACAAAACACTAGACTTACTTGATGCGATGCACTAGCATCAAGCGAAACTTCGCTGCCGGCCATGGTTGACTCCGAAGTAGTTGCCACCTTCTTGCCGTAGTCTTCTTCACGGCTGGACCGGCGGCCCCAAACGCGAGAGGTGCTGGTACCAGAGCGTCCAGCATGTCGAATCTTGGGGGGGGAGGCAAAGTAAAAGTCCTTTCCGTCAAACTTGGGAAGGCCACGAAGAGCTGATTGGGGAGCACGACCCCAGTACAAATGACGAGCGCGAACTTCCTCCTCAGTCAAAGGCCGGCGATAATGAAAGCCATTCTTCATGGCATTTTTTTCATCCATACCAGGAAGAAGCTCACCCTCCAAGTAAGGCTTGACTGTCTTCTTTAGAGACTCAACAGTCGAGGAGCCTCCTGTTGAGAGGCGAGAGCTAGATGAGACAGGACGGCTGGGTGCAGCCGAGGCTTTCTTGACTGGCTCAGAGGCCTCAGTAGCGTCGATAAAAATAACGGGCTCAATGCTTCCACCACTAGAAGTCTTGTGCTCAGTGTTCTGGGGCTTGAAAGGGGGGGCAGTTGGAGCCATCGATGAAGAGCTAGAAGTGGCAAGTTTGCCATTGCTGTGGTTTGTGTTCGATTCACTCTCGCTGCTGGTGTTTCGCATAGCATTGCTCTTAAAAGAGCGGGCACCCTTAGCAGCAAGTGGCTGTTTATGAGAGTCACTGCGAATACGGCGAGACTCCTTGCGGCTTAGGGGAGCCGAAGACGGATGAGCAGATGCTGTAGACTTGATCTTGCTTCTTGTTTCAATCTTGGGATAGTGCAGCTCTTCAAATTCAAGCTGACTAGGAAGGGCCTCCTCCAGCCCCTTGATAGCGTCGCGGATTTCGGCAGCCCGTTGCTCCATTAAAGGAACGTCAATCTGATGCATATTGTACTTGAGCTGATCTTCAACACGACGCAAGTTAGTACGTAGAGAATCCAAGTGGGCCTTGCTGATTTGACTAGGGCGAATCGATGATACGGGGGGGTTCAGAGGCGCTTTGAGGGCACTTGAGGCTAAAACGCTCGAGTCTGAGGTAAAGGCAGACATGGTGCCGCTCCGTTGGCGACTAGTAGTGGTAGACTGCTGGGCTGCAGCCATGCCAGGCATACCATAGAAGCCCGGGGGAGACATAGCTGCACCCATGAAAGGACTAGGGACATATCCTGCTCCAGGCATCATGCCTGGAACTCCATAGGAAAACTGTCCCCCCCAAGGGTTCATCCAGCGATTCTGGGGCATGTAGCGAAATGCGTCAGGCTGCTCATTAGCTGTTGAATCGCAGGCCGTAGACGACATGCCATTGGGAGACTGCTGGTCATTTTGATCAGAGCTAGATGAGGTCGAAGCCTTGGCCTTGGGCATGATACCTGGGATGGGGCCAGGCATAGCTCCTGGAACGCCAAGGCCATAGGGGGAAGGGAACGGAAGGGCCATCATGCCGGGGGCAGGAAAGCCAAAGAGCGGGTGCGGGGCAAAGGTGGACGAGGGGAAGCTGGGATAAAAGGGATTATGCGGGACTCCAGTCGAAGGGCGACCCTGAGCTTGACCGTCAAGGTTGATTTCTTTTTCACGGGCAAACTTGGGAGTTGGAGAAGCGGGAGGCTTTGTGTTGGGGACAATACGACCGCCTGCAGTTACCCGGACATGAGTGGGCGAAACGACCGCCTTGTAGAAACGCTGAAAGCCTTCTTCCTTTTGGGCAGCCAGAGTGGGAGGCGCACGGAACTCGTGAGTGTTGGCATGTAATGGGGGCTGAGTTTGCGGGTTGACGTGGGCATGTTGGTGAGAATGCATATATGACTGGGACGAATCACCCGACGATTGTCTCATGCGACCACCGTGGAAAAGGTTTTTGGACTTCATTAGAGGGCCATCCTGAGAGTCAAGAGGCTTCCTCAGGTGGGAATCCGAAATGCTGCCGTCCTCAGAAAGCTCGCTGCTTCGAGTGGCGCCCAAAAGCCCTGCTTCACCGAAGTTAGCAATGGAATTGTCAATTGTGCTGCGCACTGTTATGTTACACCACGCAGGAGCTCACGCTTACACAGTCCGGCATCATGCAGAGGCTTGAACATGTTTTCAAGAAGCTTGGCCTCCATTTTTTCAGGGCGCAACTTGAGTATATCGTCAGGGGTATAAGTGAGAAGAGCCATTTTCTCCCGATGAGGGGTGTCTAAAACGTAGCAGTTGAGGGGATGGGAACGGGCTTCCAAAACAAGGAGCTAGGGGCTAAAGGTCAAGACGGGGAGCTGTCAGTCACAAAGCTGTAAGCACAACAATAAATGGACTTACTGGAAATAGAACACGGCTATGTATATACAAAGTGTGATGGTCTGTTTAAGCAAACAACACTAAAGTTCAACTCAAACAAGGGCCTAGCTAACAAAAGAGCAGCAGATGCAGAAGAGGAGAGAACTGAAGGGCAGATTGATGGGTAGAAGCTTGAGTCTTACATAAACAGCAAGACAGAGCAAGCAAATGGGTAGGCTTTAATGAAGCAGAGTGGGCAAAACAAGATGTTGATTAGCAAATCAAAGCAACAAGAAAGAGCCGCGCCTAACCAGGACCGAAGGCTGCGGCAAGGAGTAAGGAAGAAGCAAAAGACAAACACGCGTTTAATGATTGCAGAGAAGAACGAGAAGAGGGAAAATATTTGTATTGAGAAGAAGACAAAGAGAAGAAGAGCAAAATGCGAGTGCAGAGAAGAGAAGGAAGAATAAAAGGAAGAGAAGAGAGACAGACAAAAGCAAGAGGAATGCCGGTAGTAAAAGTTTTTCACGGGTAAAGTGGATAACGCCGGCTTGGAATCGGGCAAGAGCCTGCAGGTGCAAGTGCAAACAGAGCCATTGTTGTCTACTGCCCAAAATATCAACATCTGTGGTGGTTATCAGGAAGGAGCCTAGCTCCAGCCTCCCCGTGGCTTCCGTCAATCTTCCAGCAAGCTGGCAAACAAGCAGACGCAAGAGATCAACATAAAGGTCACTTCTAAGTGTAAACATACAAACAACAGCTTCTTAGCTCGTTCTTGACTTGCTTTTAGGAAAGAACAACATACAAGCTTGCCAGATCTAGAAAGCATACGCTTCCTAGCCCCTATAGCGGCTATTTCCTCCAATTCTAGCAAGCCCTTGAAAAAGCACACAACGAAGCTAAAGAGGAAGCTACCACGAGTATTTCAATTATCAATAAGGAAACAGCAAAATTGGAGGCTCTGTCTCAATAACAATAGAAGTTGATTTGTTTTGATGTAAACAAGCCAGCCAAGACTTGTTATGCCTCTTTTACGCAATGTTACACAAGTCCATCCACAAGCTCCAGGACGCAAATCTTTCTTAGTCAAAATCCTTTACGGAGAGTGTTCCTCTACGAATAGTAAAGAGTAATAGACGGGGGGGGGGGGGGGTCTCTTTTTGTATGGGCCGCATCTGGATATAAAGGCTATGCAACGATGGAGTGGGGGAAGTGTCATTGCAAGAAAACCTTTCTTATTGGGGCATATCCATCAGGGTGCGTGGAAAAGAAAACCTTAAAAGTCCAAAGTTCAGTAGCCAAAATCCCTCGCCTACCAAGACTAACTAACAAACGCCAAGAATCAAACACTGTGAAAGGGTTGGGCCGTAATAGCAGATGCGGAGAACCGAAATCACAGAAGGACCAAGAAGAGGAGTATCAAAATAGGCAGCAAGTAGTAGTAGCAGGCAGTTGCTGTTCGAGAAAGTGGGCGGACAAATGGTAGGCAAGCACAAGAGTAGGCAAGATAGGAAGGCGTGCATGTCACTATTGCAAAAAAGAAGCACTTTACAGGAGTGGCAAGTGCCAACTGTGATGCTTGGCTTGCAAAGTGCCGCGATTATGTGGCGCCTTAATGGAATTCATCGTCAACCTCTGGGCTAGGGTTCGGATGAGGCACCGGCGGCTTTGGCTGGGGTCGAGGTCTGTTTGACTTATCAATAGAAGAGGAAGATGGAGACATGGCGAAAATATGTAAGAGTAGTGTAGATGGGTATTGCAGTAAGACCAAGGAGAGCTTGCCGAAATCACAGGTATAGATTGTCAACAAACAAAAGGAAGGTGCAAGAACCAGAACAAAGGTGCACTGGCCCAAAACAGAAGGGCGGCCTCCTACGTTCTTATACTAGACAACAAACAGGCCAGCCTATCACACACCCGATCACATAATAAGGCACATGGTAAGAAAGACCATCAAGGCAGGGACTACATGGCCCTAGCTTGTACATGTGTGATTGGCTTCATGCTATGGAAACAAGAAACGCACACAACACCAAAAGCATGAACGATGGTTAGTATAGTGTGGTGCGTTGGTCGCAACGGCCAATAGACATGGCGAGACGGCCATAAGCCATATAGATATTACTCTAATATCAGGAAAAGACACAGCAAGTTAAAAGCAGCCAGTGGCAGAAAAGCACAATACCGATTGAGACATAAAACTTGTGAGATATCAGGAGATACATCACTTCTGAGATGACGTCATCTCTATATGAGCAGGCTGTCCATGAACAATGCATTTCTATTCCCCGGAAAAACTAAATTCGTTTCATAGGTGGTACATAGTACTTAGTACATGGCGAATGAGACATGCAACACACATGTCGCCATGTAGCTCACCATGCAAAAAGACCGAGCACTAGGGAGGTCAGCTTCTAAGGCTACCCTAGTTCTTTCTTCTCCTACTCCAGAGCCTCTCTGTCATCGTAAGAAGAGGCCCGCGCCTAGGAAAAGAGCAAGTTGGCAGAATACAACGTATATCTATGAGGCTGCTATGGCCGTTATCGACAATAGCGGTATCACCTAGGAGCTACGGCGCCCAATATTTTACTTTGCTGAGTCATGCATGTAAAAACAAAAGAACGCGAGTCTGTGCGTCACTTACTGCATGAAATAAATGGTGAGTTGCAATGAATTCTGCAGCGACTGATGGTAATACTATGACAGTCGGTTAATAACTTCCGTTATTTATGACCTAATATATGCGTCGATATCCGCTGATTCATGTAGTTAGACACAGTGCGTTCCCCATTCAACGCTCTTATGATCGGGTCAATAACCCTATTTATACACTCGGTACCCCACATGGTGTCACAGCCAGTAGAAGTAGAAGGCGAGATTATTAACACGGCAGGTGTCATTCAAGACGGAAGGGGAAGGTTCGCAAATAAATAGAGGGAAACAAGAACTCGAGTATCAAACGAACGAGGTAGCTACGAATATGGAGCAAGAGCTATGTTATAAAAAGAATCCAGTATCAACGAAAAGAGAAAACGCAACTACTACAATATTGTACAGGATGCATGGACCAATCAAAAAAAAGGAAAAAAAAAAAGCAAGAAAAAGCCCTCATGTTCCTTGATTCAGGAGCTGTGGTTTGATGTTAGCCACTAACTCCATCTAGCCTCTTGGGTTTTGTGCTTGTTCCCGAGTCTGGGGCTAAAGCGAGGTGAGAGGGCCTAGAATGACCGTTTCAAGGGAGCCTCTAATAGCTAGTAGCGTTCTCCGCCGCAGCGTTGTTTCTGCGAGTCTGATACACTCAAGCTGATGGTTTCCTTCCATTTCTGCTGGTATAACCCTTATTTATACTGTGTATGACGTTCAAAATTCTCGTGTATGCCACAATTTCTTCTTTCTTCTCTGGTTTCTATTCACGGACCACAAGCAGAAACTTGCTTTTATTTGCTTTATAATTGGCACTTGGAGTTGTTGCGAAATTTTATCCGAGGCTTGCGGTCTTTACGGACTAGGCGATGGAAGTCATGGGACTGCTTCTAGGAGCCGAAGGATGTACGAGGATAGGTAGTAGAACATATATAAACATACAAACGTTTATCTGTGATTTTACTTGGCCCCATTGGTTACTCACGCACAACTACCATCTTTCACGATCTTTCTGATCTTTTGTTACTCCGCCCTAGTTCACGCAACCGTGTGCATCCATCCATCAATACAACTACTACCATCTCTACTGCCAAGCACTACTACTCTGCCACTCTGCCATTACTATTTCTACTCCTACCGTTATCATGTCATCCCCTCTCAAGCCTCACTGGGACCAGCCCTCCCACTCAGATGTTCAGGAGGTCATTATCAGCACTGATGGGTTTCTATCCAAGAGCTTGTCTCGTGTTGAGCTTCCGCCTTTTGCTGTCTTCGCAAAGATGCTATGGCCTCCATGCACTGAGGCTTCTGAGCCAACCTATGCCACTGTGCAATTTTCCAAAGACCGCCACCTGAACTTGAACAGCGACCTGCTATACATCAACCATTCATGTGACCCATCACTGGTGAGAAGCCACCCTCTCTCTAATGTGCTGCTGTATAGTGTATCTGAGGTCACATACAAACTAACACTGCTTGACAGATCTTCAATACATCAACCTTTGAGATTCTTGTAGGCCCCAAGGGACTCAAACCAGGCGATGAACTGACCGTAAGCATGCCTCACCCTGTTTCTTCACCACTTTTTGTTTACATCTACTAACCCTAGGGCGAACCCTTGTCATCATTAGTTCTTTTACCCGTCGACTGAATGGCATATGGCCCAGGCTTTTGACTGCTTCTGTCAAGCAACGAACTGCCGTGGTCGTATTGCCGGTGCTAAGGATATGACCGCTGAGCAACTGAGCGGCTTGTATCTCAACGGCCACATTCACGCGCTTCTAGAAGAGCGTGATGCTGCACTAGCAGGAAAGAAGTTACCTGCTAACCACCCACCGGCTGTGAGTTGCCATGATACTGGTTCAGAGACTGAAGCCAAGATTAATGGAATCGCACCCAAGACGCGCAATGGACCGACGTCACGTGAGCTGGGTGGCGAGATGGGCGGCGATACCGTAGCTTAAGATGACCAGCTTGCAAGTATTGTACATCTACAACCTAGAGACTCTATATTATAAAATATCAACAACCTTCCCCTATCCCCAACGATACAAGTCAGACATGGAATATAATGAAGAAAAACAAAACTGGAACAAAGAAAATATGCGGCGAGTAGTCTCCTCGCAGCCAACCTCAGCCCTTCGCGGCTTTTCACTCTCCTACTCGGCCTTATTCAACCCATCTTTAGTATCGCTAGTCTTGCCGCCCACTCCAGCGATCTTGTCCTCGATGTTATCCCACCAGCGAGTCCTCCGGCCCTGTTCAGTGCCTAGGCCCTGAACATACTTGCTCTCCTCCGTTTCCCACTGCTGGCGCTCAACAATGCGTCGTGCCAAAAAGGCTCGTGCAAATTTCCAGGCTTCCAAGTCAGCTAGGTTCCAAGCCTCAAGGGCATTGCGGATCTTGACATCGTTGGCATCACGTGAGGTACCTATGGAGAGAGCTTTTTGCAGCAGAGTGGCCTCCCTAATAAGATCCGTGGAGTCAGAATTGCCTTTTTCGGGGGAATCGGTGATTTTCGCTTTCTTCTCGTCCTTTTCCTCTCCCGCCCTCTTGGCCTTGGCTTTATGCTGAGCATCGTGTGCTAGCACTGGTAGAGATGGCATCTTGACATTCTTGAGTGTCTCCGATTTCGCCTGTGGAATCGCAAAACCAAAATGCCAGTTAATATCGGCCGGTGCGTCCTTCTCAGCACTCATCCACAACGAATGCGATGGCGCATACTCGCCTGCCACGGCCTCCTTGAAGCGCATGAGCATTGCGTTGCGTGAAGCTGGCTTGGAAAATATGTTCTCGGTGATCTTGGTCAGCCACGGATCGCGCACCGTCATTTCCTTCAAGATCCACTTAGTGTCTATAGCATTCGTAAGATGCACCATCGAGGCAAACGTATATGGATGCGGGACTGTGCCAATAGTGTATAGAGATGTCGAGTTGACAATAAATTCGCCTGTAGTAAGTTTCATACGGGCGCTATCTGAGCACTGTACACATTCAGGCATGTTCGGTGGGCATGAGCCAGTAGATAGCGGCGTAGGGCTACATGTAACCAAGTCGTTGGCAATTGAAACGGCGTTTTTCACGATAAACCCCGTGTGCTCAGGCTTAGGCTGCAAGACAACCAAGCCCTCACTAAACATGCCTTGCCATGTCTGGTGGAGATGGGAATTGATTAGCTCGTTGAGCTTCCTCAGCCCATCTGTCTTGTCAGTTGCCATGACTTTGGAAATCTCGTTGTATTTGTCTTGAATGACTGCGGCATCGTAATAAGCAATGACCTGAGAGCCATCGTCGGTGACAAATAAATTGCTAGGGGCAGCATGGAAAACATCCTTGGCACTGTCTAGCTGCTTGCTTTCTAGCGTAGCCTTGATTGTTTTTGTAAGGTCGGCTTGAGAGCCGACTAGAAGCCCGGAGTCTAGACCGCTGTAGCGCGTCATCTTGCTGTACTCTCCGTTGCGCAAGTAAACTAGCAAAGGATCCTCAGCCGGACCCATTGGGAGCAGCGTGTACTCGGCTAGGATTCCTCCACCCATAGTATCCCAGGCTATCCAGCGCGTTAGCTGTGTCTTAACAGCAGGATCCATTGTTAGGCGCTGCAGCTGGTCATACAGTGGATTATTCGTGGCCTCAGCCGCACTTAGGATCACAGGCAAGAAGCCCTTTGCCCACCACGCGCGACGCCATGTTAGGAGAAGAGCGCTTTCGGCGTCCTTGGTAGCTGAGTCCTTCTTGGTTGTCGTATCGTAGTAGCAGTAGATAGGCGGTCGTGGCTTGAGCGGTGGCAGCAATGAGCGGTCCTCGTCCAACGTCAGTGATGATGAGAATGGCACGAGCCACTTCCAGTCTGACCACCAAGAAGACTCGCCATCGGTGTCGTTTTTCTGGCGCGGTGGGGCATGTACAGGGGCACGGAACGGGTTTAGCACATTTGTGACGTCGTGGAATGGGTTAGGCACTGTCGGCAGCGTGAACTTGTGCTCAGTCGTAGGCTTGCTATCGGGCTTTTCGGCATCGGACCCAGCCGGCGCGACGTTGTGAGGCCCATTGACAAAGATCGAAAATAGGATGAACATGAGGAGGGCGCTGAGCAGCAGCGGCAGCTGTTTGGTGCCCATTCTAGGCAGAGGTTGACCAAAAAGGCCTAATATACGGGGCATGAAAAAACAGGAAGGGGCAAGGCAAATGTTCAGTCAGGCTGGGGCTGAGGCTAGGGCTCAGAATGAGATCAAGGTCGAGTTGATAAAGGTATATATCGTCAGTATTAGAGCATAACAGCCAGTCTGTAATCTAGGGAGGAGCTCTTTCTCGCCAGACAGCTTGCGAATCCTGAATTAGAGGAGGTCTTTGCGTATACAAGGAGACAAGACAAAGCTTCATAATGGGCCATGGCCACCCCCTGATCAAGATCGAGGTGATCCTAGTCTAAGGTTGTACCTGAGCTGAGCTTGCATAGCATCCTGACAGCTGTCAGTAGGATCTGGCAGCTGCCAAAGCGTAGCTGCTGTGTGAGGTCCTGCGTCATCATAGATAAGAAGCTACTGTTGTGAAGTGTATTGATTTTCTATTGATTTATTAAAGGTTTAAGTTCTATCACTATGCACAACTAGGCCGGTGTATTTATGCACAGGTTTACCCAGTGTTAACCCGACTGAGGACAGATTCTCCACAACATTCCCCCAGAATCAACATCATTCGGATTCGCCAGGTATACTGATGTTCATCTGTGATCTGAACTTGTTGAACTTGACGTTGTTGAGTGGTTTTGTAAGTCCATCTGCCAGCATGTCTTCTGTTGCAACGTATTCAAGTTTCACTTTCCCCTGTTGAATCCAGTCCTTAACTGCATGATGCTGTATGTCAATGTGCTTGGTTTTGTCGCTGGCTCCTAGGTTGTTGGCGATCTTTAAGGCAGCTTGATTGTCTCCGTATATCAGAGTGTTGGCTCTTAGCTTAATGGTTTGCGCAGTTTTACTTCTTTTTCCGTCGAATTGTAGCCTTTCGAGACACCACTGTATCATTCTGTGTATCCAGATGCCTTCTTTAGCACAGGGAGTAAATCCGACATACTCAGCCTCGGTTGTTGAGGTTGCTACGCTTCGTTGTTTCTGAGCTTTCCATTTTATAGGGCCACCAGCTAGGGTAAACACCATACCTGATACCGACTTTCTGTCTTTGGAGTTCGCGTAGTCCGCGTCAGAGTATCCTATCAAGGATTCCTCCATTCCCCCAGAGCGCCGTAAGCTAAATCCAATGCCCAGTGAGGCAGTATCTCTAAGATATCTTGCAACTCGTTTGGCAGCATCTAAATGCCTTTCGGCTGGATTCGAGTTGTGTTGTGATAGCATTGCTGTAGCGAAAGCTATGTCCGGTCTTGTCATAACGCTTGGGTACATCAGTGTTCCAATCAGTGACTGATATGTTTTCTTGTCGACGCTCTTTTCTTCTTCGCGTATTGGTTCCAACGTTTCCCATGCTGCTATTGGGGTGCTGACCGGTTTTGCTCGTGGTGCAGTGATGTCGAGCTCTTCAGACATCTTCATGATGTATTGCTTTTGACTGAGCCACATCTTTCCTTTGTCTCTGTTTCGATTGACTTCCATGCCTAGGAAAGTTTTCAATTCCCCCATGTCCTTGATCTCAATCATTTTCGCAAGTCCCTCTATGAGTTGACTGATCTGGGGTTTGTCAGGGCCTGCCACGGCTATGTCATCAACGTATACAAGCACAATAATTCGTTTCTGTGGATTAATCATGATGCACTCGTCATCCGGGCATTTGACTAGTCCAAGTTTGTTTAGGCATGGTATTATTGTGTTGCGCCAGGCATGGGATGCTTGTCTCAGACCATATAGAGCCTTGTTCAGTTTCCAGATGGTGTCCGGCTTCTTGAGGTGTGGAGGTGGATTCACATACACCATTTCTTCCAGTTTGGCTTGAGCAAATGCATTCCTCGCGTCTACTTTGCGGCACTCCAGATTAAGACCACATACCATTGCAAAGAAAGCTCTGGTTGTTGTTTGTTTTGGGGTTGGTGCGTAAGTTTCATGGAAGTCAACACCTTGTTCCTGTCTGAAGCCTTGTGCCACAAGTCTAGCTTTGAACCTTTCTGGCTGTTCATCGGTGCTCGGTTTGATCTTGAAGATAAACTTGGTGTTTACTAGTTTTATGCCGTTTCTGAATGGCACTTCTGTCCAAGTTCCGAATTTTCGCAGAGTTCGTATTTCTGCGTCTATCGCTTCTCGCCATTCTGATGCATGTGTCGGGTGCATGATGGCTTCGGCATATGTTCCTGGTTCCCGTTTCAGCATTGTAGCCATCATTGCTCTGATTCTCTTTGCTTGTGGGTTTTCATCGTTCTTTTCATCCTGTTGAAAGATGTTGTACGGCCTTTTCAAGATTCCACGGATATATAGATCGTGTAATTGGCTGTCGATCCTTCTTTGGACCGTGTCGGGAGTGTCCTCAATTTCATTCGTTGAGTCTTGCTCCACATCCTTCTGTGTCTCTTCTGCTTCTGTGTCCTCGTCTTGCCCATCGATCATCATGTCTTGTCCCTCTGGGGTGACATATTCATCGTCATCCATGTTTGGGTTTTGTGGTTCCTGAATTGCCAGGTTGTCGTCCTGTGTCTCCAGCTCATTGACCTGGTGATCAACTTGGTTGTTTTCCCCCAGAGTGTTCATTCCTTGTCTTGGTGTTGACTGATCGTCTTCATGGTTTGCCTGTTCTTCTTGCACGAGTTCCTCGGGTGTCGAGACATCTTTGTTGGGTTGATCCGACTCCAGCAAGTCTCCACCGGATATATTTTCGAAAAATTGCAATGACTCTGTAACAAATGTTTTGTTCTTCATGATGTCCCAGCATGTGTACCTCCCAGTTACCTTCTCATCAATTGCCAGTAGGATTCCTTCCCGTCCACGAGTTTCCAGTTTGTTTCTCTGCCGTGTGTTTGGATTCTTGTTGTAGACGTTGTGGAATACTACTTTGCAGCCCCATCTGTGTATATGCATGTTGTTTGGAGCTATGTTGAAGAATAGTTCGAATGGCGATTTTGCGTCTCTGATGCTCGCTCTATTCGCTATGTATGCCGAGTGTGTGGCTGCGTAGGGCCAGAAACTGGTGGGCATTGATGAGTCCGCTAGTATCGTGCGAACTGAATCATTGATCGTTCTGATTGCCCTTTCAGCTATACCGTTTTGACTCGACGTTCCTGGGATAGTGAACTGCGCTTCAGAGCCGTGGCTTGCCTGCCATTGCAATGTCAGTTTCTTGAGTTCTGGGGCGTTATCAGTTCTGAACGCTTTGATTGTTTTGTTCATTTTTAACTCAATTCTCTTTTTCCAGCTGTTTAGAACCTCCGCTGTGTCCTTTCTTTGCTGTATGGGGAGTACCCATTTGTACTTTGACGCATCGTCGACTATGATGATGTAGTATTGCGTCTTGTCGATACCAATTGGGTGATTGCCTGATATGTCCATGTGTATCAGGTCGAGTGGTTCTTGGCTAGGCAGTGTGTGGGAGTGTCCATTCGTCTTGGTGATCTTCCCTTTTACACATGTTTGACAGTGAAAGTTTGTCGGCTTCGCAGCAATCTTCCAAGAATGCTTGTCTGCTGACTGTTGGTGTAGTTTTCTAAGTTTTTGTTCACCTACATGCCCAAACTTGACATGAGCTTCCTCATATGGTATTGTCTTCATACGCATATCCATTCCTCCCATGCATGGAATTGTATACAGTCCGTCCTTCTCAGTGAGGTCGGTTCTTTTGTAATTCTTTCTGATGAAGGCTCCATGTTCCAATGCTAGAACCTCGATTCTTTTTCGGCACAATTGTCTTACTGATAACAGATTTTGATTTAAACCGTCTACATGATACACATTTATAGTAACCTCTGATCCCCCCACATCAATCTTGGCCAGGCCGTATGTGTTGGTTACTAAGCGGAGACCTCCCCAATGAACCGGTATGGGGTCTATTCTTTGGAAGCTGTAAAGTCTCGTTAGATCGCCTGTCAAATGATGTGTGGTACCACTGTCAACTATCCAGTAGTCGGGGGTCTTCTTACTTGAGGGGTCCATGTGACTCATGTTGGCGGAAATCTTCCTCTGCTCCCAGGTCTGCTTGTTCCTGCATTCCTCTTCTTTGTGTCCGATCTTTTGGCAGAAAAAGCATTTTGGCTTTCCAGCATTCCTCGTTTGTTTCGCTTTCGAGGAGTCAGTCTGATTGGATTCTCTCTGTCTGTTAGATGATATTAGGATCTCATCATCTATCTGATCCATAACATCATTCCAGGTGCCATTTCCCTGCCGAATTTGTCTTTCAAAGATTTCGGCGATTTTAGGTGGCAGATGCATCATCCAGCATTTCACGATGGGCCTAGCCATGAAGTGTGTGATCAACTGGTCCCTGCCTAGGGGTGCATACTCTGTCGTTTCTGCCAACCTGTGCCTGATGCTATGCCATTTGCTGGTTGCTTGATCTCCATCTTGCCACTTCATATGCTCCGCGATTTCTTCCATCATGTTGCAATGTTTGCGGCTTGTGGAGATGGCGAATTGTGCCTTCAAGGTAGTCCAGCATTTGGAGACAGTTTCTATCCCCTCAGTTGCCAGCTGTGTTTCTTCGTCCATGCCGGCACGTAGGATTGTGAACGCTTGTTGCTCATCGATTGACCGTTCTGCTTCGGTTTTGACGAGGTCCATCGCGTCCTCAAATTCTTTTTCTCCAGTGTCCTTGAACAAATAGAGTACCTTAACGCCTTTCAAAGCACGAACCGCGTGCTTCACCCATTTGTCCCAGTTATTTGCATTTAGTTTCGGGAAATTGTGAAGTATCATTTCCCTGGCTAGGATTGATGGCTGGGCATCTTGTCTGCTTTCCTTCGTAGTTGTCGCCTTGTTTGATTCAAGGGTCTCAAAGATCCCCTTGATCATTTTTGTGACATCCTCTTGGGTCAGGTATTGGTTCTGGGCGGGTGGGTTGCTCATTTTGTTGTGAGATTGTAGCGACGACTGGATTTTTTTTTTTTTTTTTTTGGTAGGAGAGGTTGAGAATTAGGGTAGATTATGTTGTATGTGTTGTTGATTAGGCTGAGATAGTAGGTTTTTTTTGTTTTTTTTTTGAATAGAAAACCTCTTCAGTCCTAGTCCTGATGGTGGTAACGTTGACACGTCTTTCAATTCCGTCTTCAAGATTTATCGGTTCGGTTCTCGACTTGTTTCTCGTTCACGGTTGTCGTCTCAATTGTCTGTTTTCGAAGGTGATTTTTAGTGTGCTAGAAACACCGGGCTCATAACCTGTTGTGAAGTGTATTGATTTTCTATTGATTTATTAAAGGTTTAAGTTCTATCACTATGCACAACTAGGCCGGTGTATTTATGCACAGGTTTACCCAGTGTTAACCCGACTGAGGACAGATTCTCCACAACAGCTACCATGTGATATCGTCACGTGCTAGTAGTGAAAAGTAATTTTAGGTGCAAGAGCAGTGCTGATAATTAGAACCATACTAATGTCGTAGCATACTGACCTTATGAACACACATGTATTGATATCTGATTTAAATTAAAGTTGTATAGAAAGAGAAAAAAAAAACATGGTAGAATTAACCGACTCCCTGTCAGGAACAAGCTCCTGCATCAGCCTACTGAGTTGCTCTGGCCACCTCAAATCTCGACATCAGGGTACCGCCGCGCAAACATCCCCAATGCCTTGATTGGGAAAACAAACTTGTAGTTGGGGTATGAGATTGTGCAACTTTTGTTAAACACTCCCTCGATGTTCTCCTGTAACCACTCGCCGTTAGGCTGTTGCCGCCCGATCAAGAACCGGACACCCTTCTTGAGAGGCTCAAGATGGGGGTAGTCCGCTTCCATTAGGGCAATTAGGGCCCAGGCCGTTTGGACTACCTGTGAACCGTTTTCATGATCGTGCCAGGTCATGGCCTCAGAGCCCTATGAATTATGAGCCACGTTAGTCATAAATATGGAAGATGTGATGGCGTGCTGCAGTAGAGAGGAAAAGCCTCCCCCAAACAAAATAGAGTACGTACCTTGTAACTTTCAGACCATCCTCCATCCTCGCGTTGTTTCGACAACAAGAATTCGCATGCGCGTTTTGAGTCTGCACTGGTCAAGTATGTTTCTCCAACATGGGCCAGGCTCTCGGTCGCGAACATGGCCGCATATGTAAAGCAGATTCCCCAACTACCATACCAGCTACCGTCGGCTCTCTGGTCCTTCTTGATCCACTGCACAGCGCGCTTGACGAAACGCTTGATATCTTCGGACCGATAGTCCGGGTAGTATTTCTGGAACAGTGACAACGCAGTAACACACGCAGTTGTGCATTCAGGGTAGTCATATTCGACCATGATGTTGCCAAACACTTCGGCCGCATTGAGGATTTCCAGTCTTTTAGAGCCACGCCGTTTCTCGTACGAGCCACAGCCACCAGTCGAGTTTTGATAGACTAAAATGGTATCAACAGCGTCTTTTATGCGCTGGTCATCAAGCAGCCGTGGATATCCCTCGGAATTTTGCAGTAATAGCACAGACTTTATGCACTCTGACACACAATCACTTACTGCATAGCCTTGTATTCTATTGCTGAACGGCCAGCCGCCCTTACGTTGCTGTCGGTAGTACTTTTCCTGGTCAGGGCAGTTGTCGCGGATTTGCTGCTCGTCCAAAAAGGTCAGTGCCTTAAGCAGCATAGGCTTCCACCGCTCTTCTTTTTCCAGGCCAGCCGCTACGATGGCCTGAATAGCGAAAGCCGTATCCCAGCACTGCACGCCGTTTGTGCCGTTGACAAGCATTCCCTCTTTGTTGACCCAGATGCAGTCCTCAAGCCGCTCGAGATGTCTGCGTACAGTATAGGCACCTGGGCCATCGCGGATATAACAAACAAGCGTGTTCATAGGCGCGCTAACTGGGGCAAGGGCAGCATAGTCTGTGTTTGCATCTTCTACGTCAACCAGCTCACTAACCCATGCTTCCGCTCTGTCTCTAATAAGGGTTGGCCGGAGATACGGATTCCAAACATTAGCAATCAGCCAATTGACCGATTTGAGCACCCATGTTTTGGGGTAGTAGTTGTCAGTGGGGGCGATACTGTTTCTGTGGCTTCCCCAGTTGATAGTCTCATAGGGCTCGGCATACACCTCATTACGGAGACTACGAATCAAGTCGTTTTCCTCGCACTGCCACCTGCGCGAATACAGAAAAGACATGGGGAGGAACACCTGTCGAATATGAATCCACCATCTCCATGGCGAGATGGGCAGACAATCGGGTAGCAGCCAGATCTCAGGCGGCACGGGGTTAATCAAGTCCCAGCTAGCAATATTCAGTGTGGCCAGCCAGAACTTAGCCCAGTGTGGGCTATGGGTAGCCCCTCCGAGTTTATGCAGAAGGGAGCGTGCCCTAACCATCTCCGGCACGTCTGGTTCAACACCGAGTAGACGTAGAGCAATATAGTTCATGGTGATGCCAAAAACAGACGATTCGCCCTCTATGTGTAGGCCCCAGCCTCCATCCTCTGGATGTAAATGGGCGAATAGGTAGTTGCGCATTTCGGTGGCATATTCATCGGAGATCTTGGTTTTAGTCGCGTACCAGCACATTACAATGCCGGGTAGGAGAAACATCGGGCCGCCATATTCACATCCCCAGTTTCCGGGCGGGAGCTGAAGCCTTTCAAAGAAGTCGAGGCCGTTGCGAACAGATGAAATCGCACTGTCTGGCTTTGGGAGATCAGGCAGGTTCTATAAAGTGGAGAGGAGTCAGTGACATGGCATTGCCTACCACAGGCAGAAGTAGTGGCGGTACGTACCATGGGTATGCCAAGATACCATCTATCCGCATCTGATTGAGGCCACTCTTTTGCTGCCTCATCGTCGGCCATGTAATGCCAGGTATGGCAGCCATCGTCGTCCTTCAAGCGCCAACGTGTAACATCCGTCTTTGTCAACAGCTTAGGGCGTTTGGGCCAGGGCTGCTGCGCGATAGCTTCAGCTACACGTTTCCTGCTGAGGTTATCCATTGCGTGTCAGTTTTGGCGATGGATAGATGGATGATGGTTGATCTTGCAGTGCAACGCGTGATCTAAGTCGTTGGCCCAAAATGGCCCCCAAATGCCGTAAGGTTCAACAAAAATACTTGCTGATTGAAAAGCGCCAACAAAAACAACCCACCAATTCGCAGGGGGGGGTGTGCTCTAGGTCAAGGCGTTTTGCTTCTCGCATGTGAAAGTCATGCCAGCAGGGGGAATGAAATAATCCGCCACAATAGCGTAGAGATGTGGCTAAAATAATGTGGCTGTAAACATGTGGCTGTAAGACCTAAGGCAAGTTGCGATCGCAAGTAGAAGTTACGACAATACACAAAATCCAAGTGAAAGAGCGAAAATATTTTCCGTTTGTGCGCCAAATTTTCATTGCGTCTCACCTGCTGTAATATTTGTGCCTTTGCTGGCGTCAACAGCCTCAATCCAGCCCCGAAGTCCACCAATGACACCCCATTTTGATCATCGCCAGTCGGTCTTAACTAAGATCGAACATGTGATTGAAGAAACTATACTAAGCATCTCGCAGGGTGGTGAAGCCTTGACTACTGGTTTACTAAGAAATTGTAGTGATATTTTGGTCGCGGTTTCATTCCCCAGCTCCTCTTTTCATTCGCGCAACACTCTCGGTATGTAAATTCACGCAATAGCTGTTGAGCCAAGGGTATGACATTAATAGAGACAAGCTCGTCTCCTATATATTCTCAAGGTTGCACATTCGGCTATCACATCGGGTGCTGTTGTGACAAAGAGGTACGCTTCTCTCTAACATTCCTGTCCCACGTGCGCTAACTCTCATATCGCAATAGGAGCATCTACTACGAAATGCCCACTCTCTTCACTTCGCAAAAGCAAGTAGATGAGATTGTAGATAGGGTTTCTCGGACTCTTCGTGTTAACCGGAGCGATCTTGGCATAGTGCGTTCGTGGTTTTTAGATTATTAGCACCATTGTGGCTAGTTCACTAACCTATCGCAGGTTGCAGCGGGAAAAGGTCTAGCATCTGGTGCCTTGGCTGTACAAACAGCCGCCGGTTCAACCGTAGACTTTTCACAAAATGCAAAAGTTAGCCAAGATTGATCGCCGTTATGACGCATGCAATCAACTAACAAACGATATGTAGGGAAGCTTCGTTGTACAGCCAACACTAATCCGAAGGGCCGGGCTCCATTCTCTCAGATAGGTTCTGGTTATTGAGAAAGAGGTATTCAAACCAAGCGACTTTCTAGTGCGTACATTTCTAACACATTCACAGGCAACCTTTCGAACCCTTGCTGCAGACCGATTTTGGAAAACAGCGTCTGTTGCACCAGGCCTTTTGGTCACAGTATGATGCACACCACACCAGCCAGGCATATTTCCCAATATATTAACAGTTCATAGGGCAAAGGATACCCAGATCTCTCGACACGCTGCTTTCTCCGCTGGATTCACAACATCCGACCAGATATCCCAATGCTAGCCTTGACAGATTTCGATCCTGATGGCGCTAGGATTTTCTTTTGCTACAAAAGCGGTTCCAAAACATTGAGCCATGAAACAAGCGCCACTCTTCCAAATCTTCAGTGGCTAGGAATCCGCGAACAACACCTCCAGGCTTTGACCTCCTCCAACGAGGACAATGATCCAAGCTCAAATTCGCGAACCCGCCAAAGCCAGCTGCTCTCTATGTCTACAAGGGACCGATGCTGTGCAGCCTGCATGCTAGTCAAGCTTTCAAACAGTGCCCATACAGATGCTCAAGCATTAGAGTATATGAGCCAGATTCAGATGATGTTGATGCTAGGTGTTAAGGCCGAGATTCAAATGCTAAATGAGAATGGTAGCATTGCAACATGGCTAGACGATCAACTAGTCCAGTATTTCCGAGAGAGCTGTAACTGAAGCCGCAACCTGGAGCCAAATATGCAGTGCACAAAGAATGTCTATTCAATTTCTCGGCATCACTGTGGACATCGAAGGCCTGTGCAAGACAGCTATAATGACTCAAGTAGCCCGTCAAGCATGCCGTGGGGTTAAATGCTCTGAGCACCCGTCAACTACATCACTAGCTAATTATTTAGCACTAATATATCAACAAACCGTCAACTATCTCCTACGTCATGTCAAGGCACCAAAGCTTTGGCGCGCTAATGCTCTATTTGATCCGGGCTCAATCTCCCAGTCCTTCGGATTCGCCCTGGGCAATAACAGCTCAAGCCTTGCCTATCAGTAGATGTCAGCTTTGACGACAGGAACCTATTGTAATTAGCTGTTCAGAGCAAGTAATGGACCCGGAGTGGGTAGATTAAAACGCCTTGACTACGCGCCAGACCCTCAGCGGAAGATGGACAATAGCCCACTTCC
This sequence comes from Ceratocystis lukuohia, assembly GCF_044167205.1. Classification (NCBI taxonomy): domain Eukaryota; kingdom Fungi; phylum Ascomycota; class Sordariomycetes; order Microascales; family Ceratocystidaceae; genus Ceratocystis; species Ceratocystis lukuohia. Next base: position 268,354 of record NW_027263525.1, read on the forward strand.
CCAAGATCGCGGCATCGCGGCAATTTCCGAGTAGTGGCTATGCATGGAAGATCGGCAAATTACAAGAAATCTGGAAGATAACTATACTGTCTTCGGTCTTTCTTCTTGCGACTATCTGGGAGCCCAAGTTCATACTCCAGGGCTACCAGCTCAAAGGCGCTCAGCAAGAGGATGAGAAATACAGTACTAACGCCAACTCCAAACATATATATAGTGGGGGTCGTCCGCAAGAAATCAGCGGGTTGGCCGATCGCAAGCACGAATACACCATTTCATTCGTAAATAATACCAAAGTGTCGACTATGAAGAGCGATTCATATCTGTACAAAATGCAAGCACCCCGACACTACGCAAGTTCGTTATTCGTACCTAGCGCCTAATGCTCTTGCCATAGGTGAGCCTAGTCACTAGCTAGTTGATCATAGAATCAGCAGGCATTTATTAGCTAACAAATATTCTCTGAGGCTCTCAAGGTCCAACAACAGAGGCATCACCACCACTACCAGTACATCGGGAACTTTGACGAAACCCCATATGGCCAAGCCATCGGTGGCAACAGAAGCAGTCATAGATTTTGGTTAGGCTATGTGCAGCTCAGCCCACTCCGGATATCACGAGAACCTCGCCTATATCAATGGCCATGATCGGGGCAGCACAGCTGTATTCAGCGCAAAGCCCGTATCTAAACGAGCTCCGCAAGTAGATATGCAGCCATTTTTCACATGCCGATAAACTGCTCACGATGGTTTGTGCAGGCAAGATAGGGTTCTTCACGCCATCGCCGAGTGGGGGCAATATCTCCTGGCTGCCATAACCAGCTAATCCCACCTACATTGAAGCTTTTAACCACACTCAAACGAGCATGTATTATCTAGCCATTCAAGGGCAGCAGTACCTTGGAACCTAGCTTCTGAGTCGAGGGGAAGACGGTGTCTATCTATCCACATGTTAGACAAGCAGTCTTTCTAAAAATATCGTATCAGACTACGTAATAAGCAAGCAGCGCGATTCTTAGGCTGGTCAGTGTTGCCTTGAGGAGTTGAAGATCATCAAGTGCATTGAAGAGGTTTTTTATTATTATTAGAAATAGGACAAAGGGTTACACCAATGATCACAAAGTGGGCTCTGTCAAGTGTCTCTCAATTAAAGCCCAAACAGGCAAGACTCAGATTTTGGCTGGTCCGTTCCATATATTTGCTAGCTCTGATTGGCCAAGCTGAAAACATATTTTTTCATCATCACCTTGCCCGCAGCAGCCCATCCGCAACATCCCCCACTATCAAGATTAATCCAGTCTGAATATACATACAAAGCGTCTCATCTTTACTCCCCAAGTCGCAAGCCACAGCCGACCTTTGTCAGCCGTTTTTCAATCATTAGAGGAATTTCACATCCATCACCCTCAGCTCAACATGGCCCCCACTCTGAACGAAGAGGAGATCGATGATCTTCTTTACTTTTCTCGGACCGGTGAAGACAATGACCTGAACGAGGTCTTAGCAAGCCTAGCGGAGAGAGAAAAGGTGACCAAGGCGGAGATCCTAGTCGCTGCGAAGGACGAGTCCAAGGCCACTTGCCTCCACATGGCTACCGGCAACGGTCACCTCAGTAAGTCTATCTAGATGGCAGACAGCGCTGAAAATAGAGAAAAACTCACACATCCCTTCTTTTTTTTCCCATTTAGGCACAGTCAAGATTCTTTTGGAGGCCTTTAGCGGGCGGCCAGCAGAGGAACAAAAAGCATATGTGGATGCAGCCAACGAGTTTGGCAACACAGGCCTGCACTGGGCGGCCATGGGCGGTCATCTAGAGGCAGTCCAGGCTCTGTTGGCAGCTAACGCAGACCCGGTTCTAACCAATGAAAAGGACTACATGCCCTTAGACCTAGCCAATTTGCACGGCAAGCTAGACGTAGTCCAGTTCTTCATGAAAGAGGCGGGTGATTTGGAGACTGGCAATGACGGTGGCTTGGAGGGAGCAACCAAGTCGGTCACGCTTGAGACGCTAGAGAAAGCGGAAGAGTCAAAGGAAACTTCTGCTAATGATGGGCTGTAGGAACGGAGGGCCTGCACCGCCAAAAGAAAACCCCGAGAAGCACTGGGAGAGTCAACCAGACAGATGGAACCAGCATAGGAGCACAGAAGCAGTGGAGGATGTCTCAACCAGAAAGGGCCAAAGAGGCATGATGGGACACCAAACAAGAACGGGACCTGAAGCAAGTAAGACAAAAAATACACCATGTCTACTGAGACGAGACGGCCCAGACAGAACAGCGGCAGTAGAAGTTAGACAAAATGAAAGGGGGTTATCAGTGCAAACCCAAGAGACCTTGCCAGGGCGTGATGTTGCACGCACCGTACCAGACTTGACAGAGATCAAATGACTCAAATAAACACAACGATCAGACCAATAAGTGGTAACAAGCAATCAAGAGCCTGCGTGCGTACATGGCCAAGAAGGGACACAACTCAGCACCATGCAGCATTGCAGCATTGCAACGATGTGAGATATTCCGGGCTTACCTTCTTGCTTGCGTCTTCGGATAAGCCACGTTCCGAGGTGAAATAGACGAAAAGGGGTGGCTTCGCGAGGTATTCCTACAGGAAAAACTACCCAAAAGTCTTGCTTGTGTTGGCCAAAAGTCTTGAGTCGTCGGTGAAAAAAGGGAAAAGAAAATTTAAAAAAAAAAAAAAAAAAAAAACAAAAAAAGAAGAGGAGTAAACAGCTTGGGGCAGGTGTCGGGCGACAAAGAACGGCAAGCCGTTTCTAGTCAGACATTCACATCACCCACATGCCCATACGCACACGCGAAAGAGCAATGGAGAACGGCGATTAAACAGAGACACAAGCCGGTGTCTGTTCTATTGTCCTAGGCCTGTCTCCCCCTTCTCCAGCTTAATGCTATCCCTCCATCCCTATGAGATTCGTGTTGCTGACTCGCATCTCTCCAAGCCCACGGTAAGGGTACGATTTTAGGACAACCCAACTAGCGCCGTCGTCTGCCTCCTGTATTCCTTCTTGTCTCTTTTCCTTTCTTGTATTGCTATTTGTCTTTAGGTGGCCGGCCTGTCTCGCGGATGATCTTCCCGACTCCTAGGAGCATTCTCGGGCTGTTTCCTTTTCACTGTGTTTATCGATAATTTATTGCCTCTTATGTCTACTTATCCACTTCTGTTTATGGACAAGAGCAGTTGTCACTTGCCTTTTTTAGGAGACATTGGATTGGTGTTGATACGTTACCCGTCTGGCTCCTCGAGGGAGGACACGCAGAATTATGACAGGTCGACTTTCCTGTTTGTCCTGTTGTCCCATTTTAATTGCCATGGCAGGCTGAAAAAAAGGAGAAGATGGGAAAAAGGAATATGGTCATGGCCAGCAGCCTGGGGCTGGCTGGCTGGCATTCCGGATCCCAAGTCTTGTCAGCCAGTTCAGCCGTCGCAGAGACTTTGAAGTGTGCCGATATTGTGTTAATTTTAGGCTAGTGCGGTACGGTGCGGATACGGGAAAGAAAAACTTGGAAGAGGGAAGAGGACGCGTGGGTGTTGTCGTAGTGTAGTGCCTACGTTTCCATGCAAGTATGTACAGCCCCAAAGTATTTTTCACTGGCATATATCAAAAGGAAGCGGCTTATACTATTAGGAGGGGAGGGGGACATGAAAAGCGAGCGCTGTATCCACACTCTCAACCAGCCAATGGCAGTATGTTTTCTATTCTTGTCAGGCACTTTTTCCATCTCGTTCTTTTAGATGGACTCTTCAGCTAACAACAACCCGGCTCAACATTCTCAGCATGAGGAGCCGAAGTTCTTATGCAGGTACAAGTCCAGTGGTGAGACATGCATAAGTCAGATAGAGAGGATCCTTCCCCCCTAAGACGAATCTTTGCACACACACCTACAAAAGAGGGGAGGGAGGTGAGAAAACAAAGCGTAAGAAAATAATGAGAAAACAGATAAAGAGGATGAAGAAGCAACAAAGCAATGAGAAGCACTTTCGGAATTTGTAAGCAACAAAAAGAGGAAGTGCTACTACGAGGTTGAGCCACAGTTGGGAGGAGAAAAAAAAGACACACATCTCCAGTGTTAACTTGGAGGACGTCAAGCCTAGTGTTGCACAAGACTCGACGATATTCTGGTTGTGGTACCTGCCTACCTTGTCTTTGGGGCCTTGTACCCTACCTACTCAGTTGTACGTGCTGGCTAGGTACTCGTTCTTCCAAAGCCTTGTATTACAGAGCTAGCGGCTGCATGCATTCTCATAGACAGGGAAACCGCTCAACGCTAATGTCCCAGATACATTAATCGCCATCACCACTAGAGCATAGCTAGCTTTAGCTTTGTAGCAAGAGGATATTGATTTTTTCTTTCCTTGCTGGCACTGAATGCCATAAGTCCCTCCCTTCGCCGCCGTATAGGAGACAAGTTCAAGAAGGCAAAGGACAAAGAAAAGCCTGTAACTGTGAGTGATCGCCATCATACTCGTCCATCTTCCTTCATCGCCCTTTCCCTCCTTGTTTCCTTCCCTTGCCCCTCCTCCCTAGTCCGTCCTGAGCCAAGGAGGGCTCTAGGAAAAAAGTGCAAGTGAAAGGGAGGAAACGCGAACATACAAAATTGAACGAAAGAGAAAGGGCAAGGATAGAACGGGAGCGTGAACGTGAAAATGACTGTTCATATTAGTCAGTCGGGGGAGATGGTAAGGGGAAAACCGGACAAGAGATGGACCCAGCTTCTTCAGGCAAGCAGGCTCGAGAAAGGAAGCTGCATTTCTTTTTATGCTTCCTGATAATATACATTACACTTCCCTCTGGCCCGATGGGCTAGCTAGCTAGCTGAAGCTTTGGTAAGCAGCACGTTTCCTCTTTCCTGGGCCACTGCTTTCCTATTCAGCCAGTCAAAAGGCAAGCACAGCAAGAAAAGGGATGCCAAGTTCGAGGCGAGGGGTATTATTTTACATCAAAAGAAAGGTCGAAAGGGAAAGTAGACAAAAGCAGGTGGGGAAAAAAAAATCACTGCCCCACCTTCTCGCGCCGTTCTCCTGCAAGTGCAAGTGCAAGATGCAAGAACCTCCTTCCTGCCTTTTCCTGTTCCCTTGATATTTTGTTTGCTTCCTAACCCCACTTCCTGCATTCAATTCTGAGCAAAGCACCTCATAGAGCAGTAGCAGTACATCTGTACGAGAATGACAAAAAAAGAAAGTGCCGCCGGGAGAACCCTGGGGGTTTAGGTTTTCCCCTCATCGCCCGGTGCACAAGCAATCAGCCAGCCGCAGGCACGAAGCATGGTGGCAAGGCATGGCTTGAAGGAAGAAGGGCTTAATGCAACCAAGATTGCGGACATCAAAAGGACTATCTGAACACAACATCAACACAATAGTGGCAGGAGATATGCAGGTAAGCACATGCACAAATGTATACAACACGGGAGAGGCGTTGACTCTTCTATCTTTTCTATGTCGGCTGCCTGCAGGTGCAGCCGCAGACGTTACCTGGTCTTTTGTTCTAGAAGGGGAGGGCGGAAGGGAAGCACCCAGCCTATTCTCCCTCTATGACATGAGAAGCTGTCAACTAACTATATGCAGCCAGCCGTTTCCCGATAGGCTTCCAGATTCCCCGGAGCCTTTGTACACCCAGTGTCACTTACATAAGTACATGCACGCCAGCCACAACAGCGGGGGAGATGGTCTGTTTGGGGTTGATGAAGCTGGAACGCGACAGCGAGGGCGACAGCATCGGGGAAGCGGGGAAAGCCATCTCTGGCTCATTTGTACCACCAACGGCATGGCATGTATGTATCGACCTGCATCAAACCTGGCTGGTTGGGCGTCTGAACAGAGCGATCGATCGTGCATCAAAGCCCCCCCCCCCCCCCCCCCCGAGACACCTTGCATCAGAAACATGTGAAATCAAAGAACCTCAAAAATAACTGCCGCGCCTCCTCCCCCTCACCCTGGATTTAGGAAAGGACGGTACTATTATTGTGCAGACAGCCGTGTGTGTGTGTGTAACAGCACCTCGGACGACGATGTGACATGAGGGCCAGGCGATGGCAAAGAGCACCTGTCTGCATGTTTCTATAATTGACGATGCACCCGCTGTTTTATCTATTTTGCGTTGGCTTGTAGTTAGCTCCCGCCTATTGTTTTCCTCCAGCAGGATTCAAGTGAGAAACACAATGAAGCTGGAACTGACACACTAAACAATTGACAGAGGAAGCTGCATTAACCGCACCAGCTCGCTCTGGGCCTAGGACCCAGCCTAGCCTAGCCTTGGCCCAGCCTGCCTAGCCTTGCCAGTCTCAGGCCTAGTGCATATCTGTCGCTTTTGTGCTACAAGACACCAACCAAACATGCACACGCTATGCACAAGTATACCACGACAAAGGCGCCATCAGGATATCCTCCTCCTCCCTATATTCCCCTTTTTTTTTCTTCCTTTTTTCATGCTGCAACCATCCGACCGGCCGATCTGCTTCTCATCTCTTGGCCTCTGATTGTCTTCTTCTTTTCCCCGTTTCAAAGTCCCCCCTTCGTAAAGAGATGACTCCTCCATTGCCACAGAACAAACAAACCAAAAAAGAGAGAAAAAAAAAAAAGAAGAAAAGAGCAGTGTCCAAGCTTCATTCGTTGCTACTCTTTGTTTGCTTAGTCGTCCACTATATAGGCGCTAAATTGCTTCGCTCTGGTTTTGGCTGTGGCTTTTGCTTTGCCCCTTATTTTTGCTACCAGCAGACCAAGAATCCTGCAATTATCCAGCCAACACAAATTGGCTGTCACATGCCAGGTTCAAGGGGCAATCAGCAGCTTCAGCCCAAGGCAGGGAGAGCAAGCAGAAGAAAAAAAAGCAACAAGAGGCAGGCGGCAGCGTAATTCTTGTCCATTCGCAAAAGTATGCGTCACTGTTGGTTGTGCTGATTTCTGAGCCATAATATTTTCTTGCGCCAACCGTATTGCCTTGAACATTTCAACTAGGAGCTCACGACAACGAGCCACACAAGTATTTAGCAACCAAGGCATATGGCCTATATACGAAAGAAAACATGCACAAGATGGACTAAAATCAAACACCGATAGAGCAAAAAATCCGGTTGTCAGGGGAAACATTGGCATAAAGTAAAAGTAACCCCTAAATTCTATGGAAATTTATCACGAGAATAGAAAATAATAAGTGCAAATTGAAACGCCACGTCTATAGTTCCCAGCAATCAAAGGCAGTAATAAAAGCAAACGCCAAAAATAAACCCCGAATATCAGATATGCTTGGCCAAGACGCCTTTCAGCGAACGGCATTCTGACCAATGTTCGTAAAAACAAGAAAAATAAACACGGTGTAGTGGGAACTGGGCTTTGTAGCAACGAACGTCTGTCTCGCTCGCTCTCTATGGTTGAAGACGATGGCGGTCAAGCAGTGTGAGGATGTCGGTATCTCAAACACACCCACCAAAGTCATGAACAAAATAAATAAAAGAAAAACGAAACAGAAAAACAAGAAATATGAATGGAGGCGCAATGGGCTACTGGGAAGCTGGCAACCGTCTTGAAAAGCGAGAGTGCAAAACATCTCGTCGAAAAAGGGACGGAGTGAAATAGAAACAAAGAATGAAAATGTCGGAGGGGAAGGGCAGCGAGCCGAAGATTGTAGAGAAAAGAAAAAAAAAAGAAAAAAGAAATGGACCAATAGCAGGACCAAGAAGAAAACCCAAGGCAGATTAGAAAGAGATATTGTGCAAACGCCCAAGCGGATAATGGGTATCGGTAACATCAAGAGGAGGAGTCCCGCCAGGGAAACCCAAGAAGAGAAGCGCCAAAGGTCAATAAACCAAGAAGGGTAGAGTCTGGAACAGACATGCGAAGAGTGCGATCAAAAAAAGACTCTTGTTTGGACGAAGTGGTGTGGGGCGAATGGCTGTTTATACAGCCAGGTCGAGGCACTATCGCCAGAGAGCATTGTAAAAAGAAAGGATAGAGCTGCTCAGAGCAGAGACCGACCGTTAGCAAGGCGCAGTAGTTGTGGCGAGTACTCGGGCCTGTCCATTGTGCCATGTGGATATCGGGTGATACGGGCAGAATCCCCCATTGCCGCAGTCTAACCAGAATATTGTAGCCGACTGTATGACCAAGCAGCACGCACACTGAGAGGTGTCTACTTTTTGTTCGAGCTGTTGGTGGAGCCGCCAGTAGGTTTGGGAGTAGTAGGTACACCGCTAATGTCGTAAGCACCGCGGCCCATGTCGACAAGCTCGAAGTTGTTGGAGAAGGCCATTTTGAAGTTTAGGGATTGGAGGCGTCTGCAGAGAGATGTTAGCTGATGGAGCTTCGAAGGACCAACTTTGGAGGCATAGCACTTACGCGTAGAGGTTGAGTGGAGATGGTTCTGGTTTTTGGAATCACAACTGTGTGGATAGGCAAGAGAGAAAAAAAAAAAAAGGATACGGTGAGGTTGGTGCCACGAAGTCCTTTTATAGTCGAAAATCTATACTGCTGCAATTGCGTGCGATTGTGGTTGCTGTGCAGAGTAGTTGTCAGAATGAAGGTGGGCTGGTGATATTAATCTGGCGATGTAGCGAAGTAGATGGTCTAGATGCAGAGTGAAGAACAACGATGTGGTATAAGGCAAGTGCGTCAAGACAAACGGGTGCTCTAGTGCGAAAAAAACAAGAAAGGCTGGAAGATGATAGAAAATATTAGAATAGAAAGATGGAGTGGAGGAAAGAGCTTGATCTGGAGAACAGAAGGAGCAGATGCAGCAACGAAAGAGGGAGAAGAGAGTGTGTTATATCTAAGATCTTGAGCCTACGCTTCGTACTCCTAACATGCTAACAGGTCTGAGAAGAGAAAAACTCCTTTTAAAGAATCTTTTCTCTATCCTTTTCATGGGACGAGCCATAGCCAGGGATTTTGGAATAGAAGCCAGCAATAAAACATAAAACCCATTATAATTCTACAGAACGTTGTACAATTTATCTTATTTTATTTTAGTATTTTAGTATTTTGAACATGGGTGGGTGTATGTTTGGGTTTTTGGGGTGGTGTGGATTTAAAAAAGAAAAAAAAAGATTTATTCCAACACCTTTATTTTTTTTTTTCCCCCATATCCCCTTTGTTGTCAAACTTGTCTCACGCCTTTATACAGGACACAACTCTCAACCTCGCAACTGCAAATTTGCCTTGCAGCAGTGCAGAAAATTGTTTCTGTCTCTACTGGCCTTATCTCACTGTGTATCTGCCCACGCCGCTCCTAGGCCTCTACATGTCTCTCGTTTTGTAGTTTTCTCCCCATCTATGTCTCTTTATCTCTGTCTCTCTGTCTCTCTCCAATTATGTGTGTGTGTGTCCCCCATCGCATCACATCCTCCATCCCATCCTGATCCAGTCTGTCCCGGCCTGAAGTTGACCTATCCCATTCTATCCCCATCTCGTGTCGCTTGTAGCTTACCTATAATCATCGCTGGCCGCATAGCTGGCAGCCAGTCCATCCCTAAGGTGATTCTTTTTCCAGGTATCAGGTACCATGATGGCATGGCTACAGCCACAGTCACAATTACAATTGCTACCAAAATGCACGAACAATGCAAGATACAGTCACCCATCACCCGCCTCTTTTATTATTCAGGGCCATGTGATCGGTTCTTTTGTTACCAGCACCAGTTCTCTTTGTTCCCTAGTGTCTTGCCATCTGCCCTGTTGTCAAGCTCTGGCTCAGCTAGCTACCGCCTAAATCTAAACCCCTTTACACCCACTCGTAAGCTATCTCCGCCCTGCAACGTGAAATACCCCCTTCACGCCTGTATTTTTTGCTACCTGTCTACTTTGCTGTCAACAGGCTCTTTTGTGCTTTCCCAGCACTGGCAGACCCCGAAGCATGCTCTTCTGGCTGGAAAATGCACCTGGACTATGTTTCCTAGCTTCACAGCTATCTCCTGTGTCTGTACCTTTAACAGCATCGCAGCCTCACATCTGGCCCTGGCCTGCCTTGTTCCACGATGCTAGGTCCCTTGCTGGCTGCCTGAAGAGAATAAATGTACACACAATAGCCACCAAACAGAGACGGAAAGGCTTATGTGAGTGCTAGCATGGTCGAAAGCACAGTCCTAGCCACCCAGAGCCCCCCCCCCCCCCCCAGAACATGCACCCATGGGATTATTCTCTGTGTCCTTGTATTTGTACATCACATACAAGGGCAGCAGGCCAAGTTCCAAGTCACACAACACAGCAGATTGACAACATCAAAGGGAAGAAGAGAAGGGCATCCAGCCCGGACATGCACATCCACGCACACATAAACACACCTCACCACAAACATGCCCACAAAAAAAAGCCACGTGAACTTACAGTCAGAGGAAAAGAATAATAATCAGACGCTCACATATGCCAGCTGTACCTTGGTACATTGCATGTATGTATGTATTGTGCATGCAACAAAAAGACAACAAATATGCTCTTGCTTGTTTGCCCTTCTTTTCCTCTACCTTGCCTTCATTCTCATCCAACCCACGGTATTTCTCCCTGCCGTCCCCGCCTTGTTGTCCGTCCTCTGCCTACAAGCCTGGGACAGTAAAGAGCAGACAGCAAAGAACATCACGCCATCGTGAAGCCCTAGAACTAGCCCACTTAGCATTGCTGAACACGCGGACAACTGAGCTCGACTTTGCATGAGTGTCCATAGGGATTGTTGCTGCTGCTTTTTCTACTGACTGACCTCCTGACCCCTGTTTTTTGGGGTTTTGGTGTTTACAGTGCTACTAACGCTTGGATAGTCGTTTGCGGCTCACCATTTTATTGCAGTTATTAATGCTGTGATTGTTTTGCCTCTGTTGGCCTATTCGTTTTTATGAGACTAGATAGACCAGCTAACGATTGCAGGGCAGGGGCAGGAGGAGCCAGGGCAGAAGGATGGGGGGGGTGAGAAGGATACTGGGGGCTAGCTAGAAGACTAGAAAACAGCCAGAGCGTCCGTAGAATTGGAGGAAAAGGCCAGCAAACCAAAACAAACAAGAGCACAACAAAGACCGACCAAAGCAAGCCTATCAAAGGAGGGCAGATCAAGCAAATCCTTGAGGGGGGGGGGCTCTTGGCTCAGGCTCAGGCTTAGGCTTTGGCTCAGACTCAGGCTCTCAGGGCTTGGGGGTGTGTAAAGTGCGTGTAAAGTGCTGTTGACAATGTTCTGTCTCTCGCTGGTTTGATATGCCTGATGAGAAACGGCGCTTGGCCTGAACGTTGTACTAGTTAGTTGGCTGTTCTCTCTGCCTTCATTTTTAATCTAACCTAAATTGATTTTTATTTATGTATTTGCATGTTTCCAACTGGAATCTTGTCGCCAAGACGTCCCGTCCCGTTCATCTAGTACCCGTAAAACAAGTAGAGTGAGAGACCTTTTGGATAAACTCCCCCCGCTAGCTGTGATGTGAGTGATAACACATTCATCTCCGGCCTGGGTTTAGCCTGCCCTGGTGTAGAAACGTCTACTAACGGGTTCAGTTTCCGTCGTTTCTTTTGTTCTCCTTTCTCCTGCTTTTTACCTTGGCCGGCCTGAAGCTAACCTTCTCGCCATCCAAAAGAGAAATAATATGATTTGTCCTGCCTTCGGGCAACAGCCCTTTAGCCGCTAGCCTACCCCCAGCCCATCAATCAATCGGGATTAGCATATCAGCGGAACAAAAGGGCAGGCAGCTGGCCAGACCTGAAAAGAAAATAAAGGAATCACCAGGCCCCAGGAGCGATTCCCGGGTCCTATGGACTGTTGGAAAGGGCTCCTTGTCAGGGGACTGAGGGAGAGAAAGGGCGGTTGTGAGCGGGCTGCCCGCAGCTTGCCAGACCTGTTTGGTATATGGATAATGCAACTTGTGGCAAGTTGGAATGAGGGATAAGGAAGGGCCTGGAACTTTTAGCCTGTTACCCCCGAATTGATTGAGCTACGGGGTACGGAAACATCTTGTCTACTAGAGCCAGCCAAGGAGAGAGACAAAGTTCCCAGCGTCGTGGATGTTTTCAAGGATAAGATGAGTGGACGCTATTCCAGCTCTACCTAGGCCGTGTTTCTGGGACAGAAACTGACAACGGATCAAGCAATAAAAAAGGGAGATGTCGAGATATACGAAGTAAGGATGGGCGAAGGGAACTGGAAACCCAGGGAAAAGAAAGGCGTTTGAGGAAAGGTAACCCAGACTTGATAGCGATAACCCTAATCTAAGCGCAAAGCAAGACAAAAAAAGAATACTTCAAATTGTTTGATTGGCCGACGAAGGTTCGGTGTGCGACAATGTGGGCAGGCTTTTTTTCTTTTCTTTTTTTCCCCTATATTGCCTTTTTTGTCACTTCACTTGTGAGAGCGTTGTCTAGCAATGGCGACACTTGTGTCAGCTTACAAAAGTAGGCTTATAAGTCCTTCCGGGTGCTCAGGCCAGTCTGTGATCGAAATTAACCAGGAGAGGGCGGGCAGGTAGGTCTGAAGGAGGTGCCGAAAAATGAGAAGGACAAATTGCCCATTAAAACAACGAAATCGTTATGTTATCTAGCTCTCAAGGATGGACGGTTAATTAGGTGGCGAGAAAAGAGAAGAAAAAAAGCGCGGTATAGGACTGCCTCTCATTGGTGGATAAGCAGTGTAAGTCTTGTTTGTTGTGCTGGCTACTTGCATTAAGATTCCCATTTTTGTTCTGCTGTTGTTGTTTGCTTTGCATGAATGAAAAAAATGGATCGGGTTCGTTTCCCCTACTTCTTCTAGAAGACAGCCAAGTCGTACAAGCGTGGCCAGTCAGTAATGTCATGCATGCATGAAGGTGATGTTCATATTTTCACGCATTCGCATACTCACACTCTCTTACTTCAAGGGAATCAATCAATCAATCAATCCTTTTTCTCACTACGCTCCATTTCTTGTCTCGGGCGCTTGTCTCTCAAGCTGGAAACGGACGGAGTCTCCCCGTTCCCCATAGAGCATGGACTGTTTGATACCCTGCGGGTGGCCCGGTGAATGAATGGGCGAAAGGCGGGGCTCTGGTAATATATAGTGTTTTACTTGATGCTTTTATATACGGCCTGGGCACGCTGGTTGAGGTTCTATGAAAGTTGTGGAAGTAAATAGTGGAACGGGTCCAGGCCGAGCATCAGTGCACACCTAGGAGGGTAAACTTACCTGTCACAAATGCTTTTTGACATCCGTGGATCTCTTCTCCGAGCCGAGAGTGAGGGCGAAAAGAAGGGGTTTGTCTCTGTCTGCTGCATCTGAAGTTGCGTTTGTTGATACGGTGAAGGTGCATATTATGTAAAGATACCCAATGGCATGAGGCTATAGCAGCCTTGGGGTAGTATTCGTGGGCTATAGCTGATGCAGTGAACGTATATCAGAACCGCCACAACTTGCCCGCTCTTTGCTCTTTGCGCTGTTTGCATGAGCACTGTCTCCTAGACCAGGTATGACGATGGCCAGTAGGAGAACTGGTAGTTCTACTTGATACACATCACGCACCCACACACGGGCCCAAACCAAACTGCTGCTCACCGCGAGAGGCGGGAAAAGGAATATATGATGGATGGCGATACCTTGCATGACTCAACAGAAGCCCTTGGTACCCAAATTCCAAATCGGCTCCATCCGCCGTTATATTGCAATGTCTGACAATCTGAGAATCTGAGCTGTTGAATTGTGTGATAATATTGACAAGGTTAAGCGTGGCGGTACATGGAAAGAACTCAAGACAAAAAAATAGAAGTGGGTGCTGCTGACAAAGAAGCGAAGAAGAGGCAAGAGCCCAGAGTCAAAAGCCCTAGACACGTGTTTTTGTGGAAGCCAGCCGATGCAATCGGAAGTTTACTTGAATGCAATGTGCGGTGTGATACTGTTTGTGTGTGAGTTTTATGATTTGTGTGCGTTGCATTGTTGTGATATGTGTCAACTTGGGGGCTTGTGTAGCCTCAGCCTGAGCTAAAACATTGTGGCATTCTACCCATAATCTATCTCAGACTATCACCATCGTCGTTGATCAGCATGGGCAAGCTGAACTTCCCCTTTCGACATTTCTTCCCCATTCTCTTACTATTTATCTCCCCGCACCTGCGCATATACATGGAACCTCCCGCCCCAATCGAACACTGAAAAAACTCTTCTAGAGCTGAAAGGACGGGATCCCTCTACAGAATGCCAATTATTGGCTTTAGCCTAACTCAAGGAAATTCCGGACATAACAGAAACGGACAATTGGCGAAAAGAAGAAAAAAACAAAAAGAGACAAGCAAGTTGGTAAGTTTTCCTTTTTGTGTTTGGTCTCCTTTTGTTCGGTAATCTACTTTGTGCTTGTTCATGGTGTGGCCTATGCTCTTCCGCCCAAAAGTTTGGCATTTCATCTAACAACGGCAAGCAGAATAGTAGAAATGAAAGCAAAGGAAAAGGGAGCGGTCCAAGAGAGAAAGACATACTGCATAACTGAGTATACTGAGAAAAAAAAAAAGGCAAGTCAGGTCTTTACGAGTACGCCTTGTGCATCAAGCTAACACCATAGACAGAGTTAGACGCCTGTTCGATGAATATTCTACGGGGGCTTCTAGTTTACCCTTTCGCTCCCTAATCTTGCTTTAGCAATCCTTTGGCTGCAGCCACTTTCTGAGGAACAAAGCACAGGGAACATGGGTGCTGTCAACTGGCCACTCTAGGGAAATACAGCAAAAAAAGCTAGCATGCTATCTCTACTTGGCTTGTGTTATAGCCCCGTGAAGAGATCTTATAGGGCTCTACCACTTAGATCTTATAGGCATTTATAGATGCTTATAGGAGGCAAGGCTTATTGAGCAAGAGACAAAGTGAAGCGCGCGCTATGAGCAGCAAACGCCCTTTCCAACCCCCCCCCCCCCCCCCCGAAGGCCCTGGCTGGTTGAACCAGGCTGACTGGCTCAACTGTGCTCTTATACCTTCCATTTTCTGCCTTTTCTCTTGTTTTGGAAGATGCTCGTTCGGTCTTGTCAAGGTAAGGCCGGAGGAAAGGAGGGAAGAAGACAATACTGGCCCATTGGCTTGGTGATTTAGGGGGGGGGGGATAACGCAAATGTCTGAGATACACACAGGTATACATATTGGCATAAGATGCCCAGTATGCAACACAGACGACAAAGCTCATACAACATTTCCCCAGAATGCTCCTATCCGGTTCCTCCGCTGCTTTTCTCTTCCCATGTATTATACACGTGCCGAAAAAAAACACAAATGTCTCTCTGCATCTCTCCGACTATGTTATCTCCCGCTCTGGTCCGCTAATTAATGGGATGGCATGACCGAAAGCACATTCTTCTATATCCACATCACTAACACTAGCGCCCGAACCACCCTAATACTAACAGCAGTCTCGGTCGGCATTCCTTATTGCCCTTGTCTTGGCCTTCACCTTGGCACCCTCAGACCCTCACCTTCTCTCACCTTGACACAAAGCTCCCCTTGGGCCACACTTAAGCCAGTCTCTCCACCTCCATCATCTTTTCTGTCTGCGTCCTTCCTCCATTCACCGTGGCTTCACCTTGCCTTCTTTTTCGGCTTGGCTCTGTGCTCTGTGCTATGGCCTTTCAAGGAGTAGCCGCTCTTAGCTCTGCGTCTTGGCACCTCCGTCACCCCCCTCTATCAATACTTCGTCGCACACCTATAATAGGCCGCCCACTATAACATAAAATCAAGCTAAGGCATCCAGAAAAGGCCAAATACGCAAACAAGTTTTTGTTGTCGTAGAGAGCAATACCAAAGATTAGAGGAAACTTGGCCCTGTTGTTGTCGCCATGTGGCAAGGTTGATACAAAGTGTATAGATTATAGCCACTAACACGCATTTGGACCAACCAAAGCAGCCAAGTTGCCTTTCAAGCCGCACAAACCTCTTGGGCCATTGCCCTGTAGCGGCTTGCTTTCTTCTAACCCCCTCATCTTCTCTCTTTTCAGTATTGTGTCGCATCTTCCGCTACTGGACTGGCTTGGGCTGGTGCGCAACACTCACCTTTCACCTCAACTGACTGCACCTACCACGCATGATTTTCCCTTCTATAACTCGCTTGACCCGAACTAACTATGAGCCTAAACAATGGCCGCTTTATTATGACACTAGGTTCCTTTTTCTTAGCTTAGCTGACTTGGTGCTTGTCACTGTCCCCTTGGCCTTTCTTCTTTGTTGGCTGGTTAGCGCCCTTGGGTACCCTCGAGCCCAGCCAAAAATACTATGAAACAGTCAAAGGACTGAGCGACTAATAGTGTGCTGTGTCGTGGTGTGATGCGCCTCTTGCTTTTTTTTTTTTTTTTTTTTTTTTTTTTTTAATTCTCTCTCCCTCTCTTCTAGGCGCCCTTGTTTCCTGGTCTTCTCTTTCTGGCCTATGTTCCATTGCCGTAGTTCGTAGTCATTTGTGGCGTGACTGCGCCAGACCAAACTGGCCCGGTCTAATATTGAGGCAGCATTGCATTCACCGGGCTAATGCCTGCTCTCATCCCAACATGAAAGTCGAATGGCAATCACATTAAAATTCCTCTCCTTCCAATGCCTTGGGATCTTCGCTTGCTTGCTCAACCACAGGGCCAGCGTAACACAGTAAGGAAAGGAAATTGCTGGATATTTTTTGCCTGGCTGTTCAAGCCTACTTCCAGCGCTTCAGGGGTCATACTTGAGGCCCTTGTCGGCTCCCCCTTCTCGCATGCCAGGGTAGCAATGCCAACTGCGTTGCCACTACTGTGGTGTTACTTCTGCTATGCACCCATAACAGCTAATCAAACGCGTCCTGGGCCACGGGCTGCTGGTGCTTCTGAGGCCCAGGCCTAGTAGGTAAAAAAGAAACCCGATCCAGTGGCTTGGATCTCCGAATCCCAGAGGAACCCAAAGCAACGGTAGTTCAAAGGGAAACACCAATCCGAGCGAGGGTCAAAGGAAGTCACACGCCTTCTCTCCATCCCCTTTGGCCTAGGACCAGCCCTGTAGCCACCCAAAATAGGCTGGTAAACTGGAGGAGGGCAGGGAGGAGACGACAAGGGAAAACTTATAAAACGCAGGTTGCAATTTGATGGCACACTACGCTAGATACACGGCGTCGTAGCAAGGCGTTTTGACACGAAGAACTCAATAATTTCTTCCAAGTCTGGTGCTGGTTCTATTCTCACTTTAGTTCGCTCACCTCAAACCTCTGATGCACCAAGAAAATCAAAGCCAAATAGCCGGCCCCTCCGTTTTGCTCAAGGTGGAATTTGGGCTCAATGTATCAACGTGCAATCAATACTACCGCAACGCGGGAGGAAACAGTAAATCAAGTGTATTTTGGGAGGAAAAGACTTCTGTTTTCAGTAAGCCCAACCCAGTTACATCAGTACGTACCAGCCTTGTCGGCTTACTGGTTTCCCAAATCCGCAAAAAGAGAGCAGGACATGTTTGAAATAAAAAAAGCCTTGACTCATAACTTCCTGGCGATCAAGTTCGTGATTTGATTTGCTTTCGGTGGTGTTTTGGAGAAAGCTACGATCGATTCTGGTTCAAGGTATGTCGAGGCGAGAAGTATGTACGCTTGGCTGGTATCATCGTGAGACTGGTGTATTATACGCAACTAGAGTGCGTTTTCAATTGACCCAAGGCCTGCCAAGTCTCGGGACTAGTGCTTTGCAACCACAGCCGATGAATAGGCCAACTTTCTCCCTCTAGCCTTGTCTTTCTGCACCGTCGATCATAGGATCAAAAGGCCCCAATCCAACTATGAGGCGGGATGGGTAGAGGGTAAAGAAGCATGAAAGGCGGCGGCTTATCCCTTCTACTCTTGCCAAACAACAAGAAGTAGGGCTTGTCCTCGGCCCTAAGCCACTAACCAAACCGCGGCACCAAGACGCTAGAGAAGTCCCTGAATTTACACAATGAACAACAAAAATAACAGTCACCAGAAAAAGGATGATCCCAAAAGAGAACTAAAGGACCAAAAAGGGGGGGAGGGATGGCTTGTTTTCGGTACTAAATAAAGAGACCCGCTCGGGACCACTATCCGTAATGCTAATTAGGAAGGAGCGATAATTAATTTACTTTGTGCGATTGTAGCTTTGTACCCCCCTGATCTGGGAGCACAAAACAATATGTAGGTACACTTACATGCACAAACACACAAGTTTAGGTACAAATCACACAGACTTGACAGCTTTCGTCTGAAGACACAGTGTTTTATGTGCTTCTCATACAAGCCACTTACTTGCCCAACACGCACCCCAAGCTTGTGTGTTTGGGACTTGGGACAGTCCGCTACACTTATTTCAGAAGCTTCTTTTAGGCCTGATCCTGGCCCTGAGTTTGGCCTGTTCCTCCTCCGTCTGTCTAACTTGGTGCTCGCTGGCTAACTGTATTGCTTATAATAGAGTCGCTGCTGGCATTATCCCGCCCATGTGTCGTCGCCCTTTGCTGCATCTCCTGACTAATCAGAGCTGTTCTCGGTCTTCTCCTCTCGTTAATCTCTACCAGAAAAGAGACTTTCTTCAGCTTGCGTTCAGCTTTGATGAGCTCAAAATGGCCATCCAGTCATGAAAGGACCTCCTCGACCTAGATTTTCTTTTGCCCCCTTCTTTTCGCTTCCTCGACCGTCCTTCTCCATAGCCGCATAGAAGAGCCGGTAGCTTGGACAAAATGGAAATGGATAGGGTAGCTATACCAGGGCATCCCACACCCCCATTCCATCTCAACCCATTCCATCCCCGTCCCCCGGCCCCTCCCCTTCCTCTCAGCCCTGGTATCCCGGAAATTTGGACCCTGAAAGGGGGAGGGGAGCCATATGCCTGATTTTACATAATGAACTTCTCGATTAAACAGGGCTCTTCTTCCTTTTCCGAGTTTTCTCTTTTGCCTTTTTCCTTTTCTTCTAATTGCTACGATCTCCTTTTTTTTCTTTTCTCATTTCTTCCTCAGCAAGACTCGTTGTATACAGGAGAGGAAATCTGGGCCAGGAAAAGAGAGCAGAAAAATAACATGGTATATTATTGCCAAATAATCCCCGTCAAATCTCAGAAGATCGCCAAAGGAGGCGTCGGCTTTCCACTCTTTGGGGTCCGGCCCAGAACAGGGGTGTCTTTTCGTTCTGTGGACTTCTATGGGTATTCTGTTGAGAAGCCAAGGAAAAGGCTGCAGCCATGAAAGGAGAGTGCAGCCATAAGCCACTTAATACTTGCCTTTACACCCCAGCTTGCCCCTCCGCTCTACTCCCCTAAAGGTCATATTCTTATCTGTTGGACTATCACCAAACCCATCCAGGTTTTTTTTCCCTGCCTGTCCCGGCTCCTGGGTTCTGGTGATATATTAGGCGTAAACTCCGAGTCAATGCCCCCTATGAGAAATTTAATAGCCTATACCCTCTTATTTCTCATTGCATTCTTGTTCATGGACAGCGTTCTCCCAACAACCCCAACAGGGGCATTGTCTCTCCTTCCTCTCCCACTATCCATTTCTCTTCCCGTAATCTGGTACCGACTTGTCCAACTTGCCTCTTCTGTTCTGTGTCTTGTTTTTGTCCAGCTGCCCTGTCCTGCCATGCCACACCCTGTAAGCTGCACAGTTCTCTCTGTCTACCTTGACAATCCATTCTCCTGAAGCATCCAGTCGTCAGCAGGCCCGCATTGAGTTCTCTAAGCGCCATCGCATGGTCTTTCCTATCTCTGTTCTTTGTCTTTGGCTTTCCCTTGGCGTAAGCGACTCACCGCTGATAGGTTCCTTATGTTGTCTCCTTTTTGCTATATTGATCTCCAGAGTTCCCTAGACTAGGTGTACCTCATGGCTTTATCATGCAGTATAGAGGCTGAGTAAAAAAAGCAGATCCCGCCTGACCGGTAACCCTGGAGCAAGTCCTCGGAAATTCGAGCCATGTCAGGCATGCATTTGCTTGTGCTACAGCCTGTTTAAATAAACTAGGTTGGCTCAAACTTGAGTGAATATAGATCTATCTCTCGCACGCACTCGGAGAATTTAAGGTAAAGCCGAGTGAATGGTGATATTTTATTAGCAAGTCGTACAAGCCGGAAGTAAATCTACTTCCCATATTCCTACATGTAATACCATCTGGGTCTTAGTCAGTATGGTAATTCTTAGGGTAGATGGGGTCACGTACTAGGGTTTGGTGGGGATGCATCCTGCAGCTGCCACCAGCTGTTCCCGCAACGTCACCCAGCCCCGCAAGGCTTGGGCTATGCAGCCATTAGTCCAGAGCTCCCGATAGATAGCCTTCACAAGATAAAGGCTGTTGAGCTTCATTGGGTCAGCAATTCTGTTCTTTGTTCATGTCTATTAATCAAAAAGTCTAAATCTCACTGGGGGCTTTCAATCGCATATTTTAGAGAAAAAATTGATCTTTTTTTCTGTAAACCTCTGCTCTGCCAACACACTAAAGCCGCAATCAAAAGAGAGGAAACCCAAGCTCCACGACATCTACATCTAAAGCTTATTTACTCGAGCTCCACTGCTCCAAATCGCCTCCATCTTCTACAACCATCTCTCGAGCTCGCACTCAATTTACAGAAACTAAATACGACGCTACCGCCAGGATGTCTATTATCCAGCAAGTCACGGCCGATTCGTTCAACGATGCTTGGCGTACCATCAACATTGATGCCTTGGAGGAGGACTCGCCCTACAACTTCAACACATCTACGCTGCACCCACCCCAGCCTGAAATCTCAGAGGCTGAAGTACGTGCGTTATCGACGCAGGTGCGCCAGTTGCTGCGTGGTGGGGACTCTGAGGGTGCGTTGAGAGGGTGCCTGGAAATGCCGGTGTACAACGGCGATGACGCGGCAAAGGTGAGTGATATATCGGCAGCAATGGAGGCCAACAGGGACACATTTTCACAGAGGAGAGCAAAAAAGGCTAATTGTTCCCTTGTACGTATAGGATGCCCATCTGCAGACCATCCTCGAGGTTCTGCAGTCTATCAAGGCTAGTGACATGACTCCTATCCTCACCCAAATCTACACGTCCCCCGGCGGCAGCGAGCTGGTTGATGTTTTGATGAAGTACCTGTAAGAGCAAATCACAGCTGTAAAAAGCTATAGTGACATTGATAGGAAGACTAATAGTTTACTTGGTTCCCGCTAGATACAAGGGAATGGACTCTGGATCGTCCCGCACGCCCTCGGCCAGAGTGGCTCCCCAGGCGACGGGCTTCAGCCAAGTGGGAATGAGACCTGGTGGCCCCAACGAGTCGGTGACAGCAGCCATGAGCGTGCTTTTGAGCTGGCATGAGAAGGTGGTGGATGTTGCGGGACAGGGCTGTATTGTGCGGTGTATGTCGGACTTCCGAAGAGTTTGAACTTGAAGGGCGAAGGAATCTTTTTGGAAGCTGTCCTTCGAAAGCTATGCTTTGATGAATGGAAGCGGCGTTTGACTAGTTTTTATTGCTTTTAAAGGCGTTCTTATTTCTTTGAATGCCCAAGTATGGGGCTTTCGGATTGGTAGAGATGCCGTCTGCGACTGCTTTTATTATGGTGCCCAAGACATATGAATAGAGGTGTTTTTTTTTAAGAAATTTAGAGATACACATATTTGTACAGAAAAATGACCAACCGGTGGGATATAAATTACAGACGCAGAGATGATGAGTATGAGGTACACGAAGGCGGTTCAGTCTCCACCGTCATCTAATCAGTCCTTCTTGGCTAGAACATCAATGAGACTGACCTCGCCACTGCCTCTCTTTGCGGGCTTGGGCTGGTTCTCACCTTGCTTCCAGCCAATCATGTAGATGATGCGGAAAGTGGCGGGAACGCTCCCGTCATCATTTCCATGAAGCTCTTTGTATATAGAATTAGCAGCTAGTAGCACATCCCTCGAGATGGGCCCCATTTCGCGGCCGAGAACAGCGTTGGCTTCGCCCATGGCCTGCAGGTCCTGCATTAGGGCGAACATATCGGGGTAGTCGACAATGATATCATCAACGTCAACTGTTAGCATCTGGAAGTTAGCCTTTTGTAGAAGATTCCCGACGTCGCGAACATCAGCCAGTGGCGAGACATGCGGAGATACGCCGCCGCGACGCTCCTGCTCGGCTAGCTGCAGCGATGTGCGAAGTTCGAACAATGTATCACCGCCAAGCATGGCCCCGAGGAAAGGACAGTCAGGCTTGAGCATGGCATTGACCTTAGCCAGAAAGCCGGGCAGATCGTTGATCCAATGCATGCTGAGCGAGCTGAGGACCATGTCAAACGAGGCGGGGTCGTAGATAAGAGATTCCTCATCATCCACGACGTCACGTGTGATAGAAAGCTGCTCGTTAAATGGTTGGTCAGAATCGCGATAGAGAAGGGCATGCGACGAGTCGACGGAGAGAAGAGACCCGATGCGGTCGGCGATGGGCGGCGAAGTGGGGCTTGCAGGATCGGGGTTGGGGCGGGTCAGGGCACGAGCAATGTTGCACGAGTTTGCACCGAGGTCGAGAACTCGAGGAAAGTGGCGCTTGACGTCCTGGAGATAGTCTTGGTTTAGCGGGGGGGTGGCCGTAACTGGCGATTACTGGAGGAGCAGAAACTCACGAGTAGACGTTCGCAGAGGCGAATAGCGACTTCATCCTTGAGATAGTCTGCCTGACGACTGTCCTGGACATTGCGGGCTGCCCGTTCTTTCTGGAGCCATTTAGTGCGGCGATTGAAGATTTGAAACTGCGGAGAAGGCGAGGCGTGTGAAGCGAAGCCGCGGACACAGGGAAGTGCGATGGCGACAGCAGAAGAGGTGGGGGAGAAGACGGGTGTGGAGGCCGGTTTGTAGTGGAGGGGAGACGTTAAAGCCCGGATTGAAGTGCGGGTGGCGAGAGTAGCAAGGATCATGGCATTTAGACGGAGGGGAGAAAGGAAAGAAGGGAGAGAAGAACAACAAGATGTAGGATGGGCTGGTTGTTGGTGTTGATGTTGTACAATGCTATAGCGGGGAGGAACTAGAGCAGGATCATAGCAAAGGGTTTGGAAGGCATGTGCATGTGCTATCGATAAGGGTTGAAGGATTTCCTGCTGCGTTCTCTGTAGCGCTGGGATGCCCTATAAACACAGGGGTATCTAGATAATTTATAGGCTCTTGCAGGCTCCAATAGCTCATCATAGGCCCCCCATCAAGACATTAGGCCGAACGAGACTGGCTTCTTTTACCATTATTTCTTGCCAGCCATCCTGCCTTTTTGAGTCTCTGTCTTCCCCATCATCCAATTAATAATTCTATTTTTTTTCGTCGTTGCTTCAATCAACAAGTGCCCCCTTTTTCCTTCTCTCCTTGCCTCTTTCCCAAGGCTACCACTGCAGTGCAAAGCCAGACAAGGCTACGCTTCATTAAACGAAGAGCCACAAAGCAAAGCCTGGCTAGCTTAGCCGCCCCGCCCACCCGCCCCCTATTGTGAATCTCCGGACCGTCTCTTGCCGACTGCGATTTGAACCAGCTGGTCTCTGCGGGTTTCCCGGCTATTGAAAAAAAGCCCTGGGCCTTCTACACGTAACTGCGGGTGTTTGCCTCACGAGCCTGGACTCACTTTTTATCTACCGGCCTCGGCCTATCCTTTGACGACTGACATTGAAGCGTGTCCACATCCCCGATCCGATCTCCCGATAACGTCGATATCGTTCTGGCTTTGTCTAGCCTAGTCTAGCCTGGCCTTCCGTACTCTTGCCATCCTGCTCCGATTTTACCTCCTCTTCCCTCCTTTGCCCTGCTCTCCCGTTTAGCCCCCCCCCCCCATAATACTAACCCTCCATTAATCATGTCGTCCGGAAGCACATCCTTTCTGGGCCGTTCGTCCACTGGCAATCAGAACATGCGCGGCCTTGTCCAGTTCATTGCTGACTTGCGCAATGCTCGAGCCCGGGAGCTAGAGGAAAAGCGCATCAACAAGGAGCTGGCTAATATTAGGACAAAGTTCAAGGATGGAAACCTGAACGGCTACCACAAGAAGAAATACGTGTGTAAGCTCTTGTACATCTACATCTTGGGCTGGGATGTCGACTTTGGCCACCTGGAGGCTGTTAACCTCATATCGTCCAATAAATACTCGGAGAAGCAGATCGGCTATCTTGCCCTGACATTGTTGCTACACGAGAAGCATGAGATGTTGCATTTGGTTTTCAACAGCATCCGCAAGGATCTCATGGACCATAACGAGCTGTTCAACTGCTTGGCACTGCATGCTATAGCTAACATTGGTGGGCGTGAGATGGGTGAGGCTCTTAGCAGTGAGGTGCATCGTCTGCTGATTTCACCGTAGGCATTCTTCTATCCTTTGACTCTCTGTAATAGGTACTAATCAACGGTCTTCCTCCGTAGAACCTCAAAGTCCTTTGTCAAGAAAAAGGCTGCTCTTACCCTCTTGCGCCTGTACCGCAAATACCCGGCCATAGTACAGCCGACCTGGTCAGAGCGCATCATTTCTCTTCTTGACGATCCCGATCTTGGCGTTGGCCTTTCCGTATCCTCACTTGTCATGACTCTGGCTCAGGACAACCTCGAGCAGTACAAGGGCGCATACCCCAAGGCTGCTGCAAGATTAAAGCGCATAGTCATGGACAACGAATTCACACACGACTATCTATACTACAAGGTACCATGCCCATGGATTCAAGTTAAGCTGTTGCGTCTCCTACAGTACTTCCCACCATCTGAAGATACCCATGTGCGGGACATGATACGCACGTCACTCACGAAAATCCTCAACAATGCTATGGAGTCCAATAAAAACGTGCAACAAAACAATGCCCAGAATGCCGTGCTATTCGAGGCCATTAACCTGATTATCCACCTTGATAACGAGACCGGGCTTATGAAGTCAGTCTCGACACGCTTGGGACGCTTCATTCAGTCACGAGAAACGAACGTGCGATATCTCGGCCTCGAAGCCATGACCCATTTGGCTGCACGAACCGAGACCCTAGACCCCATAAAGCAACACCAGGACATAATCCTTGGCTCACTCAAAGACCGCGACATCAGTGTGCGCCGCAAGGGACTGGACCTGCTTTATAGCATGTGCGACTCGTCTAACTCGCGTGCCATCGTGGGCGAGCTGCTGCACTTCCTCCAAAACGCCGACTTTGCCATCCGTGAGGAAATGGTTCTCAAGATTGCTATCCTGACAGAGAAGTATGCTACTGATGTACAGTGGTATGTTGATATTTCTTTAAGACTGATTGCCATGGCTGGTGACCACGTAGCCGACGAGGTCTGGCAGCGTGTGATCCAGATTGTCACCAACAACGAGGAGCTGCAGGTTTACGCGGCTCAGAATGCCCTGCAGTATGTCAAGCACGACCACTGCCATGAGACACTGGTCAAGATTGGCTCCTATATTCTCGGCGAGTTTGGGCACCTCATTGCCGACCAGCAGCGCTGCAGTCCTATTGAGCAGTTTATGGCATTGCAGTCTAAAATGTCTGGGTGCTCTTCTAGCACGCGCGGGATGATCCTGTCATGCTTCGTTAAGTTTGTCAATTTGTTTCCCGAAATCAAACCACAGCTTATTAGTATCTTCCAGCTATATAGCCACACCTTGGACTCAGAGTTACAACAACGTGCCTGCGAGTACCTTTCTTTGGCAACCCGGCCAACTGATGATCTACTGCGGACTGTTTGTGATGAAATGCCGCCTTTCCCCGAACGCCAATCTGCCTTGCTCTCGCGTCTGCACCAGAAACACGCCAATACTAGCGACAAGACAACGTGGATTGTTGGCGGCAAAGACGCCAATACCGATACCGTTGAGCGGAACATGGCTGTTAACGGGGGCTTGAAACGCACGTTTACCGTTCGTGGGAGCGGAGATGTAACTGGTGGCTCAGGCTCTGGCCAATCTGGAGGAGCGGGCAATGATCTTGCTGGAATAGATCTTCTGACAAGCGATGGAAAGACTCCTAAAATGCCTAATCTGGCTAGCGCGGCTCATCTTTCCCCAGGTTGGGAGCATGGATACAACCGACTGATGCTTAAGGCTGACGGTGTGCTGTTTGAGGATGGCCAGATTCAGATTGGTGTGAGATCCGAGTATCGCGGTGAGATGGCGTGTTTGATAATGTACTTCCGCAATCGTACGCCGGCTACGATAACGTCGTTTACTACGACACTCGATCTCGACGAATCAGAAAAGGGCAATCTTACGTGGGATGTCAAGTCTCTTCCGGAGCCAACTATTGGCGAAGGCCAGCAAGCCCAGAAAATCATCATGTACGAAGCTAAGCGCATGTTTGGGAAGATTCCCACTATTCGCATTAGTTACCTAGCTGGTGCACTACAAGCACTGACACTCAAGCTCCCTGTCGCTGGACACAAGTTCATGAGTCCTGCCGACCTGTCAGCCGACGACTTTTTTAAGCGCTGGAAGCAAATTGGCGGTGGCCCACGCGAGGCACAAAAGATTGTCGGATTGACTGCGCGCGCGGCGGCGAGCCGTGGGCTGAATGTCGACTTTGTGCGCCATATAATCGACGGATTTCGATGGAAGATCCTGGACGGTGTAGACCCGAAGCCCCAGAATATTGTGGGTGCTAGCGTGCTGCATACATCGGAAGCCGGAAAGTTTGGTTGCTTGATGCGACTGGAGCCGAATTACGAGTCTCAGGTAAGTTTGGTTCATGGTGTATAGTTTGTCCATGTAGATACCCTTTTTCACTAACTGGTAACCCATCTGTCTTTGTAGGTTGTGCGCCTCACGATCCGCGCTACCGATGAAGCCGTCCCGCCGATTCTGCTTAAGCTCATGGAAGATCGCATTGCAGAAGGCTCACCGGCAACTATGGATATGGGCGGAATACATTCCGGGCCGACAAGACAGGAGATTTCGGATGTATTTGGGAACGTCATGGTGTGATGACAGGCGAGGATGGAGACGACGAGACTGGGTTTCTAGGGCTTGAATCAGGGTTTTGCTGTTGGTTGCTTTGATGCTATTTACACGCTTTGTGTTGGGCTTGTTCTCTCTCAGACCAGGGGAGATGGCGTACGTTGGAATAGGTTTTGCAGGTATATATTTTTACATTCCTCCTGCCCCTCCGCCCTTTAATACTACACTAGACCTACATCAACTACACCACTACTTGTGCATCCGTCTTTGCTGGCCTTGTCCCGAAAATCGTGCTGCCCACTCGAATCTCCCCACTGCCCATGGCAATCGCTCCTTCAAAGTCCTCACTCATGCCCATACTCAACTCTAGCTTTTCATCACTCTGTAGCTGCAACTCGGACTCAACCAGCAGCTTCTGCTCTGTCAACACACGGAAGTCTTCGTTCTCGGTCTCAGCTGTCGTTGCATGCGACCGGGCAATCGCACCAATGGTCATCAGGCCTAGAAGGTTGAGCGCTGGTAACTCACGGACGGACCGACATAATGCAACAGTGTCTGGGCCGGGAGCACAGCCAGATTTGTTTTCCTCGCCCGAGGTGTTGACTTGGATGTGAATGTTGAGCGGCGTGGTGACGGGAGAATCGGCGGATGCAATGGCATCGGCACGGTGCTTGGAAAGGAGCTGTGCTTTCTTGAGGGTATCGACGCTGGAAACGACCCAGAGGTTAGGGATCTTGGAGAGCCCTTTGCAATGACCTGGAGAAGGACGTCTTTGTTAGTGATTGGAGTTGAGGAGGGGCTGGGGGGCTTGGATCAGGGCTGGCGCAGAGGAAGGGTGATGAGATAGAACAAAAGGATTAGGTGATACGAACCGGATTGCAGACCACCAATGAAGTGCCACTTGATGCTGGGAGGGAGCAGTTCAGCCTTTTGCGTCAGCTCTTGTGCATAGTTCTCGCCAAAGTGCTCGTGGTTTGTAGGGCTCTGATGGAGAGCAAGAATGTCATTGGCAGGTTTCAGCTTGGAGACGGCAACAAGACGGACCTGCACAGTTGCGAAGCGACGCATGGACCTATGGTTAGCTAGACAGCTCGTTGGGGGAAGCAGAGGATTAACCTACTGGCCGGCCCTTGGCTACTGCGGTAACGGAGCTTTGCACCGACTGGAGTTGAGAAATGAGCGTGGCGGCACGGGTATGATCGACCTTCATTTCGGAAACAACAGACATTGCGATATATATGATAGAATCAAGATGCCGATCTTTCCCTCTTTTTGTTGTGCTTGAGAGGCTCAACTCAAGTTTAGATATATCAAAGTTGGAGATCTTTTAAAAAGCGGTAAGGGCCTTTTTGCGGTAGATTCGTAGCTCCTAAGGCGGTGAGCAAGCTACTTGCTAATTCTGCTTGGCAGATATGCCCCGCGCTGAGGCCTTAAAAGCTTCCATGACATTCTAGCACCTGTAAGAAAGCAGAAAACCGCAGTTGCTAGATTTAGGCATTTATTTTGAAAATACTGCATTTCATCACGAACCTTGCGTTTTCCTCTTCATACGTAGCTTATCTATCTCAGCCTTATATTCATCAAATATTGACCTTAACTTTGTCACTTCCCCCCCATCATGTCAGCTACTACTCTGGCAACACTCGGTGCCCAGGCCCTCGAAAAACGCGACTGGCCGACTGCCATCGCTAAATACACTGCTGCTATTTCCCAGACTGCTTCACCTCTATGGCTTATAAACCGCTCCAAGGCCTATGTCGGCAACCAGGACTACGCCTCTGCTTTGGCCGACTCAGAGGCTGCCTTCCACGCCGCTGTATCGCGGTCCAATCGAAAATTCATGGCTGAGGCCCAATATCGTCGTGCTGTAGCGCTCCTGCGTCTTGGCCGCTATGCTGATGCCGACTGCGTTGCACTCTGGGCCCTGCAGTTGTATGGACCCGGCCCGGCGTCGACTCCTGATGATGAGACGACTCAGGTCGATAGCCAGGGCAACTACACGGTGCGAAAAGAGTCAGCTGCCGAAAAGATCAAGGCAGCCATGTCAGGTCTGGACAAGAAGGCTGTTATGGAGGTTAGTGAAGTTCGTAACCGCATGGTCGCCATCCAGGCTTTTAGGCAGCAGTGTCTGGGTGCTCTGGAAAGGCTCCCGGAAAACGACCCTAGTCGCAAACCGACAGTGTCTAAAGTGCCCGCTAAAAACGGAGTGGTGGACACCCAAACGACGCCTGTAACTACAGCGGCCCCAGAAGCTGCCAAGAAGGGAGCGAACCAGACGGCGGCAAAGGACTTGCGGACCGACTTTTATCAGTCAACGGGTCAGGTGACGCTGTCGGTTTTTGTCAAGGGCGTGGATAAGGCTCAGTTTGCGGCCCAGTTTATACCTGACGATGTGAGTGCACTACATATAGGATGGGGTGAATGGTTTGTGGAGAAGCGACACTCGCTAACCCTATGCAGGACCCTGCTACTTCTTCAGCTGTGTTGCTCAATGGTCTCCCAGTTGATGGCCAGGATGGCGCTACTATCAAGATTGTTCTAGGAGGCCCAATTATCATTGCTGAATCAAGCGCCCGCGTGTCACCCGTCAAGATTGAACTAAGCTTGAGGAAAGCCACAGTTGTCAAGTGGAACAAAGGCTTGACTGGGGCTCCTGAGTCTGTGACTGCCACTGAGGCCGGGGCAACATCTACCGTTGCCACTTCAGACGCCGCTTCAACATCTGCGCCTGCTATGGCTGGTTCGTCTGCTGATGAGACCAGGCCCAGCTACCCGACATCCTCTAAGAAGGGCCCTGTGAACTGGGATAAGCTAACACAGGAAGAGGATGATGACGACGGCAAAGATGTTAACCACTTCTTCAAGAAACTGTACGCTGGTTCCTCGGACGATCAGAGGCGGGCCATGATGAAGAGCTTCCTGGAGAGCAACGGCACTGCGCTGAGCACAGACTGGTCAGATGTCAAGGACCGTACGGTCGAGACTAAGGCCCCTGATGGCGTAGATGTGAAGCAATGGAAGCCGTAGATGACAAGGTAAAATGTAAAAATGTCCGCTAGTCGGGCAAGGAAAGAAACACACAATACCCCCAGCCCTTTCCCGCTCCCTATGTAACCCGCTATTTGAATGAGATGATGGTATTGATATTGCATAGATATATACAGGCAGATTCACCTACACTCTCTCTTATTTCATATATTCTTGATATTGTTTTGTTTCGCCCTGATCCACATTGCCTTTAGGTAGATTAATTTGCTTGTAAATATTCCAGCACCGTCCGCTCGCCCTTGACCGCCTTATTGTTGACGAGAACCGGCAGTCCCATCCTTTCGGCATATACTTGCAGCCGGTCTCTCGGGACACTGTGCATTTTACTGCGGAAATCCTCGTCGGAGATGTATGTCCCTCGCAACCACCGCTCGCCTGATGCTGTGTCAAACGCACGTCTGGCGTGCAACACACGACGATTATCAAATAAGGCGCAATCACCCGCACCCATCTTGGTCTCATAGACGTGGTCGGGATGCTCAATCAGTCCGCGAAGAACCTGCAAAGCCTGCAGCCACTCTCTGCTTCTACGTTCAGCCTCAAGATCTGAAATACCCTCAGCCTGTGGATCGGCTGGGGGGTTGGGTGCCTGGAACGGGGGCGACCACCAGACCTCATCGAGCTCGCGGCACGATACCCCACGACTATCAAAGGTGTCGCGGAATTGCAAAACGGGCCACGAGTTGCGGTACGTGAAGGGTGGCGTGGTGTAGTGGTAGCGCACGCGGAAGTCGGCCAACAGCTGCACATACCTAGCGGCCTGAGTGTCACCGGCTGTCGACCGATCGAGAAGTTTTTGGGCTGCCAAGCGTGCGTCACTGAAGAGTGATTCACCCCCCGTTGCCGAATTGACCATGCAATGGAGAAGCTGGATACGTGGCGGCTGCTGTACGTAGAGCATATCCTGGTGCAGGCCTAGGAAGCCAGCTGTATAAGCCACGTTCTCGGCCTGCGGCTTGGAGACTACGTCCCAGGTGCGGCCATAAAAGGTTTCTTGGAGCGTGTTTATACGCAAACCGATACGCGCAACTGACTCCTTATCGCGTGGCACGTCAGTTAGAAACACAAGACCCAGCGCTTCGAGATCCAGCAGGGCACGCCACAGCCCAGAATCGTCACTAGTGTCCATGAATTCGGCATAGGGAATTCGCTGAACGTGTTGGCGCGCGGCCGCACCATCCCAGAGCTTCATGCCAACAGCGCGCTGTGGAGCGCGAAAGTCGTGTTGGTCCTCATGCTTGCCGGCACGCTTCAACTGCAGACTCCGCAGGTACTGGGGCGAGTACTCTGATACATGGCCGTGTGGGGCACTGGCGACATCGGCCGTCCACGTGATCCGCAGTGTGAAGTCGGGCAAGATGTCAACGTGACGCGGTCGGATGTCCGCAGGAATATCAAACGTCCCAAAGGTCTTTTGACCTGAGGATGGCGTGACGCAGTGCGGACATCGACAGGCATCACGCAGAAACACTGAAGCGGCCACAAGCTTGGCCGGGATATGGGCCGTGGGACCATCCCATGCGCTGGAAAGACTGGGGCTAGCTGATTCGGCGATGGTAGAGCTGATGTAGGATGAGGTGTGGCGTCGGCTAGATACAGTTTTCAAGGAGGCTAGGGTTTGGCGGCGATAGGCTTGTTTTGGCGCCCCCAAAACCAAAGCTGCAGTAGCCCTTGCCACCCGTGTTCGTGTTCGTGATAGTAGAGCAGAGGCCATGGTGATTGGACAGGGTTAAGTGAAGCTTACTAGGACAAGGACTGATTGATTGGCTGGGGTTGAGAGAAGAAAAAGAGTGCAGGCAATAGTTCAGTCTTGATTGGGATGCCACGTATGTCTTGTAGCTTCACTGAACTTCCTGAGCTTTTGTGTATCGTGTTCAGGCAAGTCTTCTAAATCAAGTAACTTCCTCGGTCTCGGTAAAAATGAAATAAAAGCCACTCAAGCTCGGCTGACCAACTACGTTGCTGAGGCCCGCGCTCCTTCCTTCCCTCATTGCAAGTGGGAAGTGGGGAATTGCCCTCTCAGAGTGGGGAAGGGAATACGGCGATTCATTATCCATTCGTATTATTATCAAGATTAACTGCAGGGGGCATCACATGCTAATAGAAACCTATACAAAACTAGACGCAGCCAAGCCAGGACAAAATATCTCCGTTATCATCTAGAATGCTAAACATTACGTCTATAAAAATCTAAGTCACAGTATCATACAAATACAAAAGGGGAGGATAGAACCGTGGGCACGCTCTGCTTAACGGTTTCTATTCGCAGACCATCGCTTGATAATAAACTCTCGTACTTTGTAAAGCTTCAGCACAGCTGTTATCCCTCCCTTTTTCTCGGCGAATGCAAACTCTGACGGTGAAGGAATATCAACGTACACCACAACGAACGTCTTAAAGGCATGAGCTAACGTCCGGTTGACCCCGTGGAACCACTGCCAGTTGCGTTCCGGCATCGAGACCCCAAGCTTTGCCCACTCTGGGCTTGAGTATGATGGGATCAGTACCATGCCGTACTCGGCATGATCAAAGACGGGTCCACGCTGGTACAAGAGCCAGTCCACACCAAACTTCATGCCGGGCCGAGGCACAAATCCGAGGGAACGGAAGTGGTGATACACCACATAATTAACTAGAAATGGATCGTCCGAACGCAGGGGTGCTGCTATACGCGGGGGAACATGGGAATGCTCGCGGAATAGCCGAAACAGTTCCGTATTAGAGTAAGCTTTCTTTGACTCCGGATTGGAAATCTGTAAGCAGCCCAGACCATAGGCCAGGAAGAAAGCCTCTTCAAACGTTAGCTGCAGATGTTCGGCAGTCACCAGAGTCTCGACCCCAACATTGACGGTATGCCCCTGCTTTAGCGTCGCAGGCTTGACGTTGACAATACAGGCCTGCGAGTCGTCGCTGGTGGTCTGGGGGCTTGGCGGGGCGTCTTCGAAATAGACAGCGGATTCCACTTCGGGAGAGAAACGGACAGTCTTGGGCAAATTGCTGTTACTTTCCTGCTCTGACTTGACAGACACAGGAGGCGAAGGGATTTCGGCCGTAGTGACTAGCTTCTGCGCTTCCTCCCGAGCCTCAAGATCTGCTTGTGAATTTGGAAGTGCCAGGAGAGCTAGGGGACTAAAAGGAACAGAGCTTGTTTTGATAGTAGGAGACACTGAAATAGCTTCTTCTAAAAGGGGTGAAGAGTTTTCTACCCCACGATCCGTCTCCTCGGCGTTGGATGAAACTGATAATCCAAAGGACTTGAGATGGTCGTTTTGACTGTCAATTACGACCCGCTCCAGCGCTTGGCGCTTTGCGACCATGTCTTCAAGCGAGTTGGGAAGTGTCAAGAGAGATAAAGGGCTATGTGGGACTAGCGACTGATCGAAGTTCTCCAAGGCTTCGCGAAGGCGAGTAGCATTTATGGCAGCCTGCTCGGCGCGGGCTCTCTCCCACTTTGCTTCTTTACGCTGCTCACGGCGTAGAATGGTAAAAGACTCACTGACGTGCGCGTCTTTGAGGCCCTTTTTGACCTCTTGGCTTTTAGCCCAGTTGGGCTCGGAACGACTAAGATTCCCCTTGCCATAAAAGCCTTGTTGCCATAGAGCAAACATCTCTTTTTCATTGATAATGTTCACCGACATGCTATGGGGCGAGAAGAGGCCTTGGTACATTTCAAAGGCCTCTTTGGGCGGGAATAGCACTTGGCTAACCCATGAATACAGTAGCTGCGCTACAGACAACGGGTTGCTAGGCTGGAAAGTGGGCAGCGGAAATACTTTGACGGGGGCAGGCCGTGCATATATGTCGTGTATAGTGCGCCGAGGAGAAGCCTTGTCAGCCGGAAGCCTAGTGGTAGGCTCCAGAGCGGGAGAAGCCATGGTCATGTATTGCTACTAAATTTGGATGCTTGATGCATTGTTAGCACCACAATCTGCTGTAAGATGAATTGGAAGCTGGAGAAAGGGAGTCGAGGCGTTTGCATTCAGATACCGTTGTAGTCATAAGAGTTTCCTGCACCGAAGAAGTCCTTACGGAAGTCTTCTACAGCTCGTTGGAAAAGTAGTCATCATCACAAACATGGCCGCTATCGCAGAGACAACTACGACGCTGGGCCAGAGGGGAAGAGGGAAGAAATAGAGAAGCATTGAAATAATAAATGCGGTGGGCAAGTGAGCGAACTTACTTGGAGACTATGGGTAGGTCTTCATCCCGTGTGAGGGATTGTAATGCGACGATCCATCCGGTCAGTCCCAGTATGTTCTAACTGGGAAACAAAGCACGAGATCTCGAAGCTGTCCGTATAGGTAAAACACCGAAGTGTCGGAGGGTGAGATAAAGAAAGAGAGAAAAAGTAGGAGACAGTTCACGATATAGCACGAGAGAATTTTTTTTCGCGGGCAAAAAAAAAGGTGCCCAAACCCTGTTTTGGTGGGTCCAGGAATTCACAGAAAAAAAAAAAAAAAAAAGAAGCACTACTGCTGATTGGCTCGGGGGAAAGAAATGGAGAAGCTCCAGCTGCTCCAAATTGACCTAGAGCTCAGAGAGAGCTCAGAGTGCCCGTATCACGTGATCTAAACAGGGTAATTGTTCCTGTGTCTAGGATAACATTGATGATGCTCCAGTTTTGTTTCAGCATCAGGGTTGAGGTGGAGGTTATGGTTGAGTCCAGGGCCGATCAGAAACAGACAGAGACAGAATTTAGAGGAGATAAGATGGCCGAGTAAAGAAGTAGAGTTGTAGCGTGTGATGCAGAGGGTATAGGAGATAAAAGATAGAACGAGTTTGCCAAGATGCGTCGTCCTGTTTGATCAAGGAACATTAACCAAGAGTGCCAAGAACTCCAAGCCTTTTTTGACTTGAGTCAGACGTTTGAGGTTTTAGCGGATCTGCGGAAACGGAGTTGATTAAAACCCCGCACGCAAAATCCGAGTAGTTGTGTGTGTGGGGCTGCATTCTTGGCCTTCATAAGACGGCTGTTCGTGCGTTTAGAAGGCGAAGAGCAGCAAACATAGCTTCCTGGAGAGGGGGCCTGCTGCTGGCTGTGCAGTTTATTCAATCTGTTTTTGAAGAGTAAAAAATGGACAAAAAAGGACATCTCCGAATAGCCCGGAAGGAAAAAGTGTACAGACTTTTCTTCTCAGCTTCTTTTCAGCGTCATAGCTTGGCATGAGGGCAAGCCGGACGGTTGAGTAGTTATGAGCCATAGCGTGTTGTACCTGGCCGTGTTCCCAGCGTTTTTGCATACACGGTGCTGATTGGCTAGATTCTGCATCTATGTAGGCATGTTGGTAGCAAGCAAAAAGGTCAGGTGGAAGAAGATACGGACAATAAATGGAGATTTTTATGGGGGCGGCATATGACGCAAGGATCTGGTCTCATTAGGAGAGGAAGACTAGAGAAAGAAGAAAGCCCAACCAAAGGCTCTTCCCCGTGAGGCCCGTGTGGTATGATTTTAGAGGTGCTCATTAGACACAAGTCCTTCGTTAAGCCAACAGCGGTCACGCACGACACAGGTTGTACAACAGTACAACAGGGTGGGTACATGCCTCCCAGTCTGCCAACGGGATGGGGGGGCAGCGATTTGGCCGACTAGTTCTTGAGTTGGGCCGATTGTGAAAATGTACGTAACATATACGTACTTATGAGAGTGCTTAATGGTACTTTAGAGAATAGGCGACTCGCAGCATAAAGGACAAGGTTGAAGAATCTGGCAAGGGCAACAGTTATTGGGTAGCTAGAAGTCGGCAAATCGGCAAATCTGGTACATATCAACCAAGGAAGTAGCTACTGCGAATAAGACAGGGTAAGCCGGCCGGGTATCGGTCGTTAGTGTGGTGTTGATTTGTAAGAATACAATAAATATGGAGCACCAAGGCTTTTTTTTTTTTTTCCTTTTTCTTTTTCGGCAGGTGGGCTCAGTGAAGATTTTTGACCCTCTTTTTTCCTCTATAAAATGGCCTGTAATTTAGCGGGATTTTTGACCTCATTAGGCGCGCTTTAGACGTCGCTTCCCTAGTATATGCAGACTTTAGGTTTTTTAATCCCTCTGTTATTTCCTGCTTGTAGTGCGTCAGATGAGAGAAGAGACAAGAGCGACACAAACAAAGGGAAGACAGGAAGACAGGAAGATAGAAATACAGAAAGAAAAAGGCAAGGGGGCACGAAGAAGCAGGGCGAGCAAGAAGGCAATAGACAGAAAAAGCGCGAAAGGAGAGGGAGGGAGAGAGAGAGAGAGAGAGGGGAGGGGACACGCCCTGGCCTTTGATTCCTAAACAAAGGCGAGAAGGAGAAGGCGTTTCGGTACTGCATGGTGGGGTGGGGGCTAGGGTAATGAGCGGTAGGAGCGAGTTGAAGAAAGAAATGAGGAGGCAGCATTGCCTGTATACTGTATACTATGCGCCGGTGTGTTGCAAGACAAGCCAAGCCATTGCGCTGTGTTGTGCTGTGTTGTGTCCTGCCGTGTTGTTTTTGTGGCCCAAACCGAAAGCCAATCGGGATGTGGGATTAACCGGAGGAGGGAAGAACGCACGAGTCAGCAGAGAGACAGAGATCAGCATAGGTGGTCTTAGGACACGAGAAACAAAGCTCGACAAAACAGCGTTGCAGTCAGCAAATCCCATAGGCTTTATGGGCCTTCAAAGAGGATGGCGTCGGGCTGTAAATCATAATTCAACTTCAGAGAGCCAGAGCCCACGTTAGACCCAAACCTGGAACTCTGGTCTGCTCATATTCCATATGCAGCGGGCACAAGCGCGTTGTTTTGTTTGTGTGGATCGCGCGCGTTAGGAAGCTGCAACTGCAACGAGTCAAAAAGCCTTGGAGGGAAGGGGAAAAGCGGGGCCAAGTAAAAAGAAGCAACGGTAAAATGATGGCGAGTTTATCGTTGACGACGTCACTGCAACTTCCCAAAGCATGGAATCCCAGAAACCCCACTTTCAATTTTCCACGAGCTCTGGTTTTTTCTCTTCTATTTAATTCTTTTCTTCGCCATTTAATTCTTTATTTATTCTTTTGATCCGTCGTCTTGCCTACTTCACAGTCACAGCCTTCTCTCTCTCTTGCGTCCCTCACAGCTTCGTACTGTGCCTTTTCCATCGCCGCACCTGTCACTTAGTAGCTTCATCCAACATCTCTTTGGCTATCGTCCCGTGTCTCGTTGACACCACACCAACCCATACCGATCCATCTATCGCCCACTCGGCGGCTGCAGCACATCAGACACCAACCACCAACCACCAACCACCAACCACTTAGTATCGCCTTGACCCAAGCAACGGGCCTAAGAAGAAGCCCTTCAGTCGTGCTCGTTGAGACATCCACTCGCATCATCACTTGTTGTGTGCCGCGTCCTCCGCCCTGTATCCCGCGTGTTGTGTTCTTTGCGGTTAAGAAGAAGCTGGGCCCTGAAACGACACCAGGCTCGCCTTTCCGTGCCCTTGGAAAGCAACGGCGGAGCCTTTCGTTCCTTGTGTCCTATTTTACGTCGATGGTCAACTAAAGAGAGCGAGGCATAGCATCGCACCGCATAGGCCAAGGCCCAAGCTTCTTTTTAAATACCAGAGACGAGTCAAGGCGGCGCAACTGGGAATCCGACCAGGCCAAGAAAAACTAGTAAAAGACAAGGCATGAGCTGTTGATACTTAAGCTTTGTCCTGCTGCTATTCCTTCAGACTTTTCTTTCTCCCACTTCTCAGCTAGCCACCAACGCCTCCGCCCAAACCGCTGTTATGGCTTTTTCAGACCTTCACATCCTCGCTTCTGCATGCTTAGGCTGGAGCGTGGGCATCTTTATCGTGCAGTTCATTGGCATCTCCCGATTGTAAGTAAGCGGTAGACTCATCACGCTACTGTTGCTGTCGCTGTTTTGATTCTCCATCCATCCATCTCCCCCAGCCCTGCTTTCTTGTGCTCGATTACACCATGGCCGGCCATCGTTATCATCGCATGTCCGCTTTTTTCCTCGCATGCGTTCTTTCGTCGTTTTCACAGCTGGCTGCGATTCTCCTCTCTATTAGCTCCAGCGTTTCCTCTGGCTCTTGCCCTTCTCTGTTCAGGGCAGGCTGGCGCTTCGGGCGGTCGCTAGAAGGTGGCGGGCGTACACGAGCTAGGCCCTGTCAGTCTGCTTGCTAGGAACTGTCAGGCTTTTGCTAGGCCTCTATTTTATTTTGAGCGCTCAGCCCTAGGGCCCTATTTTTAGCCTTGTTTTCTCTGCATTTTCAGGGCTTGCATTGCTATAATTTAGGGCTCTTTTCGGCTTGGGTCTCCCAATTTGCCGCCGCCGCCGCCACGACATCGCCTCTTTATTTTTATTTTTCCCACACATCCTCTGTCAACACTCTACTAACTCGTCTTTTCTAGGTTCAGAAACTTCTCGAAAGTCCCCCGCCCTCCTATCTCGCCGTCACTCCCTTCTTCCCAAATTCCCCACGTTACCATCATCAGACCAGTCAAGGGCCTCGAACCCGGTCTATATGAGTGCATCGCCGCCACTTTTAAGCAAGACTACCCCGTCGACAAGCTCTCAATCCGTCTCTGTATCTCCGAAAAGTCCGACCCCGCTTATCCTGTCCTGCAGCGCATCATCAATGATTTTCCCGAATTTGACGCCCAGGTCCTTGTCGAGGAGGAGGACCCTGTCTTGCACGGCGTCAACGGCCACGTGAACAATCTGGGTCCCAACCCCAAGATCCGCAACATTAGCCGTGCCTATCGTGAGGCGCCCGGTGACATCATCTGGATCGCTGATTGCAATGTGTGGATTGGCCATGGTGTAGCCGGCCGCATGGTGGATAAACTCATGGGCTTCCGTGCTGGAGGTCAACGCGGCCCCATGTACAAGTTTGTTCATCAGCTTCCTCTCCTTGTCGACATTGATCGCCCCAAAACTGCTGGAACTGAGCCTTTGCTTTCTGTTGCTTCCTCATATACGCCAACAATTTCTGGCACTCCCGTTTCTACCCCCAGGCGGAAAATCCAGAGTCTTAGCAATGCCTTCTCCTCTGGGGGAGGTCTCCTCGACGAAATGTTCATGGCCACCTCGCATGCCAAATTTTACAGCGCCATCAACACCGTATCTGTGGCTCCATGCATTGTCGGCAAGAGTAACATGTTCCGCAAGTCTCACCTTGACATGCTGACTGACCCCGACCAAAATCCCGTGCTTAAGGGGCAGGATAAGAGCCACCCCAAGGGTATCGACTACTTCTCTATCTACATATGCGAAGACCACCTCATTGGCGACCTATTGTGGCGCTCCAAGATTCCTGGCTTCCGAAACCACGGAATGTGTCTAGGCGACTTTGCTATCCAGCCCACCTCCAGCATGCCTGTCAGTGCATTCTTTGCCCGCCGTTCGCGCTGGCTGAGAGCCCGCAAGTGGACTGTCCCCGCTGCTACAATCGTTGAACCTGGAGTCGAATCTCTCGTTTGCTGTGGCGCGTTTGCCTATGCCGCCACCTCCCTTCCTTGGTTTGCTAATCG
The DNA here is from genome assembly GCF_044167205.1 of Ceratocystis lukuohia. Classification (NCBI taxonomy): domain Eukaryota; kingdom Fungi; phylum Ascomycota; class Sordariomycetes; order Microascales; family Ceratocystidaceae; genus Ceratocystis; species Ceratocystis lukuohia. Next base: position 307,640 of record NW_027263525.1, read on the forward strand.
CCTGGGCATTCCTCCTACCAGTACTGCCCAGTTCATCATCTGGGCGTTGGCCGTGCTCTTGTGGATGATGTTTGACTACATGACCTTTTGCATGCTGCACCGTGGGTCTTCCATTGAAGCTGATCATGATACACCCATGTGGGCTCGCGGTACTGAGAAAAATGAGGGCAGCACTCGTAGACCCTTCCGTCAGTGGGCACTCACCTGGATTGGTCGCGAGCTACTTGCCTTGCCCATCTGGACTTACGCTGTGCTCCTGGGAACTACTGTTAACTGGCGTGGCCGCTCTTTCCGTGTACGCATGGATATGCGCGTTGTCGAGTTGCAAAAGACCGACAGCTACATGGTCTGCGGCAGCGATGGGTCACAAGCGCGCTACTCACCCACCCATCGGGGAAATGGAAGTGGCACACGCACGCCCGAAATAGAAATGGGCCGGTCAGCGAGTGACTCCCGTCGACTCGACTAGATGTGTTGATTATTAGTTTTCTTTTGCTTGTTCCTCCTTTTCCTGCCTGCATGTCTAATTTCTAATATTTTTTACCTTGTCTTGAGCCTGTCTTGTTTGGTGTTGGAAAAATCTTTTTCTCTTCTATCTTGTCTGTTTTCTTTTTTCTAGCAATTTGGTTGTGATTGGCTTTATCTTGTTTGATATCTAATTTCAAGCTTGAGCTTGTGCTAGTTGGTTCGCGGTTAGGGGCGGTTAGCTTCATGGGAATGAGTAATGACAGTATCCATTTAAGTAATTAATAGTTTCATGCATCATGTCATGCTACCTACCAAAGACACGGCACGATGGCTTCTATTCGAGGGGCACTTTCTCGTCTCCATCCCTACAAGTCCTCATCCTCGCTGTCCTCTTCTCTCCCAACAGGCCTATGTAAGAACCCCAACCCCACCAATGTTGCTCCGCACAGTCCAGCGATATACAAATATGGCAGCCCCGTCAACCACCCCTTCCTTCTCAATCCTATCTCGAAGCATAATGCTAATACCGGTCCGCCAAAAAATGAACCGGCCGTCTCCACGATGCCAATCAACGCCATCAGCCGCGATGTTTCCTCGCGTGGCACGTATCGCGTAGCCACCGCTCGAGCAAGAGGGTTATTACTTGACCCGACCGTGCCTACCACCAGGCCTGCCATAAACCATTCCACGTTACGCGATGCCCACTCTATCAGTGCTCCAGCCGCTACCAGTCCCAGCGCCACACGCGTCAACGCCACATCCTTGCGCCACGCACTCAACCGCAGGCGGGTACACAGTTCGCGTGAGAGGCGCGGCAAGCTGGCTAGACAGAGGATATTGAGTAGACCTAGTGGTGTGAAGAGGTAGCTCGTTCGTGCGATGGTCCAGCCAAAATGGTGGCTGACGTACTGTACCATTATGGTGCTGTAGGCAATGTAGATGGGCGTCTGTAGGAAGAAAACAGCCATGACCAGTTGGATATTGCGGTTGCACAGGAGCTGCAGCGAGGGTAGAAGCTCGTGGAAGCTGGTTGAAAGTGCAGAGATAGAGCGCGAAATAGAACTAGAAAACGCTTGCTTCTGTGGTGGCAAGGCCGGTTGCGGGAGTGTCTCGGGAAGCAGGAGGATAAGTACTATGATTGGCGGGCTAAGAGCGAACACAACGAATATAGGCGCCCACGGGCCGTAGAGCATCATTATTTTGCCAGCCAATGGAGGCCCAGTAATGCCACCTAGTGTGGCACTGATAGCTAGATAGAAGAAACTCGTAGCACTGTAGTCGCGTTAGCCTTGTCTGAGACAAGTTTTGCCTGACACATTGGCTGTGTCACACAAGCTGCAAAGTTGCATACGAAGACTCACCAGTTCTGGTTCGCTGTTACATCAGACGCCACGGCATAGATGGTGGAGAATGCAACAGACAGGCCGCCACCAAAAACCTGAAATAGCGACCCGGTAAGAACAAAGTACAAGTTCCGGTCACGAGCCAAGTAGATGAAACCCATAATGTAAGCGAACCCGAGAATCATGCCACACCATGACGAGAGCAGAGCTGGCTTCCTACCGACTCTTTTATATTAGTGTACATAGTTAGTTCAGACATCATATTATAGCTTTCCCATCATCCTAGGCCATGAAACTTACCGATCAGCCAAGATCCCATACGGCATTGCCGCTACAATCGACACGACTCCCTCTGCGACCTGCTGCCATCCCACCAAGTAGCCAAGCCGTGCCTGCACCTCCTCCGTTTTGCAAAGAGTTTCGTCCAGCAGCCCACGCGATGTATCTCCACGCACCTGGTGACATACGGCATCTTCAAGCAGTCGCAACATTGGGAGCATCACCATTGACGTGGCGAGCGTCATAGAAAACTTGATGATACATATGGATAGTAGAATTCCATTCGAGGAACGCCCGAGGCTGCGAGAGACGAGGGGTATCGCCGGTGGACGGGCACTGAGAAGTGGCTGGTTTTCAGATGCCATCTTGAAAAGTCAGGACGTGTGTGAGGTGAGTCTCGATGAGTTGAACCAAGCCTGCTCGCTCACTTATAGTTCAAAAGCCGAAGAAAAAAAAAGGAACATCGGAGGGGGGGGGAGGCGGGTTTTCATCATTATAGCGTTTCTGATCTTTGTAGCCTAGAGCAAAAAGGGAAGGAGCCCCTTTCACCCATTACTTTTATTATCAATCTAAAAGGATGAGGTTGCATCAGGAATGTCCTAACACGGACTCGATCAAAAAAAGAACATAACGGGTCTTGCCGTGGATCGAACACGGGACCTCTCGCAAGCAATGCCCTAGGGTTAACCCTAAGCGAGAATCATACCACTAGACCACAAGACCGGATTCATGCGGCGACGGGAAATGTGTATTTTAACAAAGTATTAAAAGCCTACCACTTTTTGGGGCGAGTGCACCACGATAGAGCACAAACGAGCAACATGTTCAAAAACTCTCCCTCTTACAACCCTCGGGGGGGTACCTTTGAGGTCTGGTGCCTCCCCTTCTTCCGGGCTGCTGGAGGACGACGTCTATGACACTGATAAGCGTCTTTCATTCTTTTCTTCTTCTTTGACTCTGTCATGGATCTTGACAATGAGCTGTGAAGCCTTGAGGCCGCACTTACCCAACTTTGAGGATAACCTCGTCGTCGACTCGCCCCCTTTTTCACGACAACTTTCGCGATCGCCAACTCCTCATCGCCGCAACACCACTCCAACTCAAGGAGTTCACCTTCACGCTCAGGACTGAATTTTGAGAGTTCACACAGTCCGCAACTTTTTTTTCTTTTGTTTTGTTTTCTTTCTTGCGCTCCTCTGTCCTCGGATAGACTGGTGACTGTGGCATGTCACTAGAAAGGGGGCTGTCTGGCGCCTCATCCACACGCGCAAGGCAGCGGCCACCAGAAAAGTGGAAGGATATATCACGAGCCCTCGGATGCTCACACAGTTTAGTTTTTTCTCTCTTTGGAGGGTTTTCCCAGGCTGCACTGGACGTCGCCGTCTTGCTCTCGTGATTTTCACGACTTCAGGAAGCGTGGCAGGTTTTTCAGAGGAACGAATGTTTGTGGGGAAGTTGGGGGTTAGCCCCACTACTTCTGGGCTTAGGGTATATCTGGGGATTTCCTTTTTTTTTTTTTTTTTTTTTTCTTTTGTTTCTGACGACTACAGGTGGAAGACGAGTAACAAGCTTGCTTGGGAGCATACGAGCTTCTCTCGCCCAAAACCTGTGGTCAGCCCTGCAGAGGGTTAATTCTGTCCGGTAATCAATCCGGCGTCGTTTGATCTTAGTGATTCCAGTAGACGTTAAATAAATTCAAATTCAAATTCAACGAGCAACATGTTAGTTTAGGAGCTACTTAGCATCCGCTTTCCTTCGCATGCTTTCTTTGCTTTCGTCGTTTTCAAGTTAGCTTAGGAGCAATCGCGCTTTGCTCGTCAAAACTCTATTATAGTGAGCCTTGCAGAGGGCTAATGCTGTCCAGGAGCCAACCCGGCATCGTTTGATCTCCGTGACTCACCCAGATGTGATATTCATGCCCACCCGTTCGTGAATTATCTCCCATGCTGTTGTGGTATTGCCCATTTGACATTTGGGCTTGCGTCGCTTGACCTTGGTGAGTCTATCTGACGTTGAATACATTGGGATTTGAGTTCAAGACCTAGGCTGGCTGCCTATTAAAAGCGAGAAAAGGACCAGGCGATAGGCAGGTGCGGCTGTCTGCTGAGACTGTTATCCGGTAGTATAGAAAGGAAGAAAAGACGGATGGCAAGTTGAGATTGTTGAGCCGCCATGAAGGCGGAGGAGATGAAAGGTAAATTCTTGCAGCAGTCAGAAGGGACACTAAAACCGAGGCTCCTGGCGCCTGATCATAAAAGTAGGTCTTGGAAGTTGAGAAGCCTAGCCTAGCTTGTAAGAAGACCCACGCTACTGTCCGTTTTCGTCTTAACTTGGCTGCGAAGGCTTTGTTTTGGTTTAACGGACTGGGTGAACGCCCTCTCAGCAATCGGCGACTTCTTCTCTGGCTGGCCAAGCAAGATTCCTCAGCTATGCAAACCTTCCCCCTTCCCGCCAGCATGGGTCTATGCCCAAGCCGCAGCCCAACAGCCAGCTGGTTGCGTGCGAGACTTGCAAAACCAGCGTGCAGATGGCGGGCGAGCTTGACAGTTGGCCTGTTTGCAAGCCTTGGCTTTATATGCGGCGCTGCAAGGCCTTGAGGGTTATCGAACCCTTTTGGGGGCGGAGTTTGTCCATGACTTTGTTAGTGATGATAGTATAATCAAATTATGAGGACTGATAACCCTAGATTACATCACGCTCCTTGAAAAGACAAAGGAGTGGAGGAATAATTACCTAGACGGCGGCCTAACAAAGAACAGACAAGGCAACAAAGGCGCTAGAAGAAACAACTAGAACGTCATGTTTCTAGCCGAATACAGTTAGCGCTCATGGTTCTTCTGGATTGGGCTGGATCTTGCCCATGGAGCAACTGGTCTCAATGTGGACTGTGCAGGTGGATATGGAGCAGCAATATTTTGCCAAGTGCGAGTATAGTTATGCAGCCGGCAGCAGCGTTAGGGGATGAATGGGAACAGGGTAGCTGGTGAAGCCCAGCCCGCTGTATTTTTAGAGCTGGGTCGCCTGTAAGCCCCGGCTGGCTAGCCCTGAATTTTCTCCCCTAGTTATTGGACGAGCGAGCTGCACTCTTCCGGGTTGCCTGCTTTTGCGGAGAGTGGGGAAAGAAGCTTGTACTTAAAAGGTTCACCGCCAGGCGGGGAGCCATTAAGACAGTGGCAGGGCATAAATAATCAGCAAGAGAAAAGGAAGGTGGGGGAAGGGGGGTGAGGAGGAGAGAATGAGAGGAGGGCGAGGAAGATGAGAGAGGATAGAGAGAGGATAGAACAGGCAGAGGGAGGGACGGAACCAAGATGGACAGATGGGCGATGAAGTGGGAAAGCAAAGCACAAAGAGAGACAGCCAGCCATGTAGTATCCTGATAGCAGCGCAGCAGTCACACGCATAACAGGCAAACAAGCGCAGCGCACAGAGATGAATTCGAAGGCGAGAGAAGCGCGCAAACTCTGCTGGCAGGGAGGCTAATGAGCTTGGGCTTTCTTGTCCGCTCTAGCGCGATAGCCTTTTCGGCCAAAGCCTTTGAGGCTGTTGAAACACGGCGTCGGTGAAGGAGGTGTGACTCAGGACGGATAGCGCTGTAGTGGAAGGGGAAGCTGGAAGCTGATTGATTGATTGCATGCTGTGGGCTTGGGTAGAGGCAGGCAGAAATGCAAGCGAAGAGGCAGAGCAAGCAACTGCTGGCAGAAAACGAGTAGTACAGGCCCTAATGGAAACGGGACGAGCCAGGCAAGGAAGGGACGGACATAGACAAGCACTGCACTAGCGTATGCTCTTGCCTGGCTGGTGCTTTGCTTTCCCTGGCCTAGATTTCCTCCTTCCCTTTTTTCTCTCTCCCTTTGACGCCCGTCAGTCTGGCCACACCGCTCTTGGCCTGGGGTCAGCGGTCCCTTGTCCCGTCCAACCATCCTGTTAAAAGCCGTCGCGCCTGGCCGGGGTAGAGGGGAGAAGGGGTGACCGGTTTTCCGAGGCTGGGGGGCTTCTCGCTGGGGATTTTTCTGCGTTGTCTAATAGTGGAAGACAAGAAGAGAACGGTGGCTTGGAAGGAGGCTGTCCGCTACCTCTGCCCTCCTGCCCTCCTGCCCTCCTGCTCCCCTTGGTTCTCTCCTGCCTTATGTGCTTGTACTTGTTTGTGCTTTGCTGGTGTTATTCCTTGTGTGGGTGGTTGCTGGTTTTTGCTTGCTTCTTCAGGCTGTATCGTATCCTGTTTGGGTTAGTCATCCTACCTGCTGCTCATCATGAGGATGGGGGGAAAGCTGGCGCTGTAAGTGCATACAACTCTTATCCATACATGTACATCCACGTTAAACGTGCATGCTGCACCTGCACCTCGTTCATCTGCTCTCCCTCTTTCTTCATGTCTCTACTTTTTTTTTTTTTTTTTCTCCATGTACTTTGTTGCAATTTTTTCCTCATCTTTTTTCTCTCCCTGCTTGTTGGCTGTTTTGATTTCAGCCTAACCTCAGTCTATCTTTCTACTACCCGCCTGCTTGCCCACGTGTTTGTCTCTTGCTGTATGCACTTATTACATTGCTGGCTCTTTTCTCTCTCTTTATCCTTCTCCGTATTCTTTGGGTCACACCGGCTTTCCTTTCTTGTTTTCCCACGCTACGCCTCGCACAGGAAATCTCTGCCAATCTCGTGACATCTTCTTGAAAGCCTGCCTGCTTGCTTATAAGTTTCCGTTGGTCTGTTTTTTATATCTAGCCAGCTGCTCTCTTGCTGGCTTCATTTCTCGTTCTTGAAAGTTCGTCTGGCATTCTCTCTTTCTTCATTGATTTTTCCTTTGCGAGCAAGCTTGCATGGCAGTCTCCCTCTTTGGTTTTCTCTGTTTATATTGGCATCTATTTCTCCTCGCCTTTCACTTGTACTTTCTCTCCTCCAGCAGAGCAGGGTAAGCGACTTAAGCCGGGCCTCCCGCTTTCTCCTATCCGTCTTGCATCGAATCACTCCCCCCTAAATATTCGTACTTGCTGTCTCAATCACTGCTGTCGCTTGCCATGACGTCTTCCGCCACTGGCGCCGTCGCCGCCACCTCTCTTCTCACCGGCTCCCCCTTGCAGTCTCTCTTCGAGGCCTACACCCCCGGCTTTTCTTCGCTCCACTCTTTCTTTCTGAAATGGCTGCACATTGACATCACTAAGCTGGCCATGGCCGTGACTATTTGCGCCATGTTGTCCGGTGCTATTGGCAATATTGGCGACATGGCTACTCGCTTCTATTGGTGGATAGCCCGATTTTTGACTGCTAGCATCTCCATCACCGCCAAGGATCGCCTTAACCGCGAGGTCATCAACTGGCTGAGCGCCCATGTCCTGCGCCCCAAGAGAACGGGGGACATCTTTTCAACGCTCTCCTGCAGCGAGACACGCACTATGATTGCCTGCTCTTCTGAGACTTTTACTCAAAACGATGCATTTATCCACTCCCGTTGCATGGAAATCGATGATAGCGCAGTCTCCGACACAAGCTCGGCTTCATCTCTTGATCGACCTGCCGGCCGAGATAACCGGCGAGCTCCAGTGCACTATCTCCCCACCTTTGGGATTAGCTGGTTCAGATTTGAGGGTAAGCTTTTCCTCGTGCGTCGTGTGAATTCTGGCGACTCCCAATCTCAGAAGTTGCCATTTGTTCATGAGCCTTATAGCAGCGAGTATCAAGAAGCTGCTACTGGTGCCGAGCCTTTAGTCATCATGTGCCTGGGCCGAAGCATTGACCCCATAAAACGGTTCTTAAATGCTTGCCAGGAATTTACTGCTAAGCAGGCCGAAAAGTATGTTACCGTGCGCACAGTCCGGGGTCGCTGGAGAAACGACGAATGGGACGTCACCATCTTGCGGCCACGACGTTCATTAGATTCTGTGTACATAAGCAAGGAAGTCAAAGAAAGTCTTATACAAGACATCACCACATACTTGCTCCCTTCTACTCGCAACTATTATCTTTCCCATGGGATCCCGTATAGACGTGGCTATCTTTTTCATGGCCCGCCGGGAACTGGAAAGACTTCGCTGTCCTTTGCTTTGGCAGCGCATTTCAACATTCCCCTTCACGTGATTAACCTCCAGATGATTCAGGGAGATTCGGATCTAGAAGTTCTGTTCATCGCCTTGCCTCCTCGCTGCATTGTCCTCTTGGAGGATATCGACTGTATCTGCATGAAGCGCAGGCGGCAATTTACCACACATGACCCAGATGATGGAGGGGTTTCTTCAAGCTCTGAATCCGAAGACGAGCGAAATCATCGAAGCTATTTCAACCTATCACTATCAGGCCTGCTCAATGTCCTGGACGGCGTCATCTCGCAAGAAGGCCGCATTGTGGTTATGACATCCAACATGCCCGAAAAACTTGACGAAGCCTTGGTGAGACCAGGTAGAATCGACCGCAAGGTGCATCTGGGCCTTTTGTCGCATGAATGTGCTTCCGAAATGTTCTTTCGCATGTACACTGATCTCTTGCCGACCAAGGCTCACGTCGAGGAAGAAGACCACTTCTTTGGCTCCGACTCCACAAGTCGCTTGTACTCCTCGTTCACCGCTAGCAAGCCCCAGGAACACTGGACTCACAGAACGCTTAATGAACTGGCATCTGATTTTGCACAAGCTATCCCCGAGGAAAAGCTTTCACCTGCCCTTGTACAAGGCTTCCTGCTTGACTACAAACATTCACCATTTGAGGCAGTGCGTGCAGTTCGTCCATGGGTGGATGCTGAAATGAAGCGCCTGCAAATAGCCGAGGGCTTGAAACAGCGATCGCAGGAAAAAAAGCAGGAAAAGATGAAGTACAGGCGCCAGAATCGCAAGCTCAACGTGATGCAAAGAGATCTGAACCTCAAGCAGTCTATGAAAGACACAATGTCTAGAATGGAGGAGATGGCGCGTAGCGAAGAAAAAGAGCTACGCAAAAAGGAAGCTATTGCAAGGGGCGAGCACGTTAGCAGTAGCAGCTCAAGCTCTCCCAGCAACTCAAGTTCCGACTCTGATTCATCACCTAAGAAACATCGAAAGCACAAAAAGAGGAAGGATGGAAAGAAAAAGAACAAGCGCAATACCGATGTTAAGGAAGGTAAAAACGAAGATAGCGACTGTAGTACCAAGGGCTCCTCGTCTGCGCCGAAAGATCTAATGTCCCCCATTACCCCTGCCTCTACCTCTGAGCCAGAAATGTCGGCGGAGGTGGAAAGCCAAGATCAAAAAAGCAATCTCAATGTCCCGCTGGAGGACAGACAGGCTTTGGTAAGTCCGGAGACTGTGGAGGACGTTGAGGCTGTTCCGGAAAAGCTTATAAGCGTTACCGACAAGACAATCGCTGAAGAGCAAAAGCCCACAGACTACAACATCGCTAGTGCCCGCCCAGAGAATGCTGCCCAGGCAACTCCACAACCAGAGATCCAGAGCACAGATCTGCTTGAACAAGAACCGGTAGAGCAAGGTGCCAAGCCAGGCCAGGAAGCTCGTGTGTTGGCCGACAACGAGCGGAGAAACGACCAGATAAACGATGATGTCGAGCGGCCACAGAGTACGCACCAAGTCAAAGAAAGGCTCCAGAAGATCGATGAAGAGCCCGAGAATGTACGAGAGCAGCGGGGTGATCTCCAAGAGGCTGAATCGTTCTTCCCCTCTGCGCCTGCTACCCCAGCTTCGGCCCCCCCTTCTAGTGTCCCTAGCAGTCTTCTGGAAGTAGAAGACAACGCGGGGGGTACGCCACCTTTGCCTTCGCCCGTCTCGCAGACCCGGCCGCATACTCCACCGCGACTGCTCGGCAAACTGCCGCTCCTGCGCCGCCACGCCAGTGTAGGAGGGTCTAGTGCAGACTCGACCAAGTCGCCACGCCGGCTTAGTGCCAACTTTGGGGATGTAGTTGGATCGGTTATGGATTTCCGTAGCCTCAGCAGCAGCCGCCGTAATAGTAATGCTAGCATGGCAGCCGTAGCTGTGACGCCATCGGATCCCGGCGCGTCGCGCAACGACATGGCACCCGCACCTACCTCCTCCGCCGAAGCCGCCTCTTCGCCTCACGAGCGTGTTCAACCTCACCTCCATAATGAAAGCAGGATCGCGGCTTCGGGGGCTGAGGAGAAAGTTAAAGACGAAAAACCCAGGGAACTCGTAGGCCCGTAGCAGCGATGGCGATGGCGGCGAGCAATGGTGAGAACTAACAACAAAGATGAGAAACTAAAAACTAGACACACGGGATAGAACAGAACCGAATAAGATAGGTGGGTTGAGGTGAGAGGGAGGGAGGCTGACGAGATCAATTTGGTTAGTTAACTATTGGCGCTGCTAGAGAAAATGAGTCGTATGGGTAGGAGAAAATTGCTGATATGATAGAGCAAGCAAAGAGGAAAAGAGGAGAGAGACGGAGAAGAAGAAGAAGAGGAGTGGAAAAAGGGCAAGACAAGGGCAGCCGATTCACTCGCTTTTGTAGTGATAGATGCCATGTGAGACGAGGAAGGGCAAAGAAAAAAGCGGCTTTCCAATTTCGTCTCTCCTTTTTTTTAGGGCTTTATGGGGGGAGGGGGGGTTCTTTCTTTTTCCATCTTTTCCTCATTTTTTTGTCTTTCCATTTTTGTGCGCGGCCATCTGGGTTGGCTCGGTGTGGTGTTTTCGGCGTTCTTGCCTTTTTTTCTTAGAATTTCGGGCTGTTAGTGGCTCTCGGTTTATGGGGCCCCTTTTTGATTTTCTGTTTTGTGCGTTCTTATTCTGGTTGTTGCTCTTAATGTTGGTGATTCAACCTCATACGGCAAAAGAGCGGTAAACGACTAGAGCAGCAGTAAGGCAGATACTTACCATTTTGCTTTTCAAGTTAATACCGTTGCTCTGTGGAATTCTATTGACTTCCACGGGCTTCCACGGGCTTCCACGATTTGGTTGTTTACTTGTATTCTTTGAAAATGACCATCTGACTTATTGATTTTATTGAATGAACGACAACTGACGTTCTATGATAACTATATTCTATCTTTATTCTTTGTGTAACTCCAACTAAACGTCTCCTTTTTTTTTTTTTTCAAGTCCAAATTTTGGCTTTAGACTAGATTAGGGAGCAGCTGAATCATTTGCAGCCTTGCATGTGGCTTCCTTGTCCTTTTCCTTTCCCTTGTCTTTGTCCGTATTCTCGCCCTCCTGGCTTTCTTCGGCATTATCTCGTGCATTGAGATCTTGAGGCATTGTGTTCGAGCCGTAAAAGTACATCTTGGGCATTGCCACGGGCAGCGGCAGCTCAGATGGGTCCTTTCTGGCGCGTGGGGTAGGCTCCGATCTTTTCTCGGGATGTCCAGGCATAGGACGCCGGGCCTCAAGATCAACAGCGAGCCGAATCCATCCATACATTCCCTGCTCTAGGTGGTCGCCCAGCAGGGAGTAGCGCATGACAGGATCGCCGCCAGTGGCGGCATACAAAAAGTGGGGATCCTCGACATTTGTAGTCCATGGCATCATGTTTTTGTTGTATGGGTCTATTAGCTCGACCGACCTCAAGAGCGTTTGGTCCATATAGATTTGGCCAATATGGGAAACATGGCCACCCTTAATTGTTCCGTCATCCATGATCTGGACGTCATGGTGCACACCAACTACGAGGTGTTAGCAAGGTCGATTATTCAAAACGCCAGAAAACCTGCGCCTACTTACCATGCATGTGTGTTGTGCGGCCAACATAGTGGCCAGGAACGTTGACAATGAAGTGGGCGATCCCGTTTTCGTCAGTGGGCTGAATGCCGCGAGCAAAATGTTTATCAGCCAAGGTTGTGTCTGAATCGTCTCCGTTTCTAACGAAGCCCGAGATAGCCGAGTAAACACCCTATAATTGGATTAGCAGCTGTAGCTTGTAGCGCTAGTAATACTTTGATTGTTACTAGGGCAAAGAGCTGAACACCTACAGAAGCATTGGTAGCCCAGAAATCAACATAGGCGTCAGGAACTGGCAGGCAAGTTCGCATGTCAACGATCTGGACTTCTAGATGAATTGGGACTCCGGGCTCGTTGTCCCGTAGATCAGAGCGGATCTGCTGGCTTCCCTTGTCTATCATAAATCATTAGCATTGAGCATCTTCTAGGTGGACTCTGCAGCCATTTTTCTTCCCAGCCCGAACTTACACAAGGGGCCAATATCAGTCTCTGGGGTCATTGGGCAAACGCCAGCACTGCCAAACATTTCCACCATTGTAACATCGTCCTAGTTTTTGAACAAACGGTGGGTTCTGTGAAGCACTTCCAAGGGCGAGTGTTGTATGACAGAGATGTGGTGATCAAAAGGATTATCGAGAGATCTAGGAAAGGTAAAGTTGTCAATAACACGGACATTCAACCGAGCATCTTTCCGTGCATGAACTCACTCATCTTCGAGTCCCTCTAGAATCCGGGCACGATTTAGGTTGAGCAGATGGCGTTTGGCCGTCCGGTGCTTGAAGCTCTCCTCGCTAAAATGAGATTGGCAGTGATCGATGAATGGGCGGGCTTGAAGCATATGCTTCTTGTGAGCTTCAGTCAATTCATGGGCTGAAGTGGCCGCGATGAAGAGAGACGCCACAACCGAAAGAGCAGTGGGAAGATGCATGGCAGATGTTGTTTAAATGGGCTGAGTGATGATAGAATTAGCGATGTGCAGTTGCCGTCATACTAAGGTTAATCAGTTCAAAAGTAAACAAGAAGAAAGGATCTAAAAGGCTGAAGGGAGGGATATTAAAAAAGAAAAGGATAGGGTATGGGGTGTGGGCTAAGCTATTGGTGATTGAAGCTGAGCGATGGATAGACAAATTGATGTTGGAGAGGCAAGGAAAAGACAAACAAGATCCATGGCGGGATTTCCGCGCTATTAAAAGGCTAAAAACGGTGGCAGACACTCATTGTTTATTGTGATATGGCCACTGGAAGGGGGTAGTTGCCTGCCAAGATGGTTCGGGGTTTCGGGCTAACGGGCCGTTTGTAATTCTCTTTCCCAAGGAGGAAATGGAAAGCTGGGCCGGCCAAAGGCTTGATTGCCGCATTCCAGCAAGCAGGATCTCAGGGTTACTTTGAGGGTTATAATTGCTTTTACTTTTCTGTTCGTTTTCGGCAAGACGGGCCTTGTTGACTATCTGTGCTCTTTCTGGATTTTATATGGAAACTACGAGGCATAATACAAAGACATTCTTCATTCGCTGATAGCTAAGCTAAGCTAAGCTAATCCATAATTGGTACGTACATACGTACATATGGAGTCGTTGCTGCCATGCGTCAATACTAAAACCAAGCCCCGCTTTCATTCAATGGTGGAGCTTGAGTCTTATTGTCGCAAGGTGCTCTTATCAAACTCTGTAAAAGAATAATTGCTGCTCTTATAAAGTTGACTAGTTACAACAAAGATCTTTTCATTTTCACTCGGCAGTTTTTTTATCACACCAACAACGTCACCGGACATAAAAAACGAGCAAAACAAGCCGCTAATATGGCCTCCTCCACTTCTACCCGCCTGAGAATCGGCTATGTGCCCGAGCATTTCTCCACTCCCCTATTCTTCGCCCAAAAGTATTTTGGTCTAGAGGCTGAGCTTATCCCATTTCCATCCGGCACCGGTCACATGATCACGTCCATCCGTGCGGGAGAGATTGACGTTGCCATTGGTTTGACCGAGGGCTGGATTGCCGGCTTGGGTAAGGAGGATATGCCGGGTGATGGCGGGTATAGACTAGTCGGCACGTATGTGCAAACGCCTCTGTGTGAGTAATATAACCTTGTAGTTTGGCTCGCTACAATACGCTATTCTACTAGATATCTAGCTTCTTCAATTCCCTCTTTTTCTAACCTCTTGATGTTTTGCTTCATTGCCAGGCTGGGCTATTTCCACCGGTGCTGCCCGCCCAGAGATCTCCTCAGTTGACTCTCTTCATGCCTCCAAGATCGGCGTTTCCCGCATTGGCTCGGGATCTTACGTCATGGGCTTCGTTCTTGCCGACCAGCAAAAGTGGCTTGTGCCCGGGACCCCTCCCTATTCGTCTACTGTTGTGCTCAACACCTTTGCCAGTCTACGTGATGCTGTCAACTCGGGTGCTGCCGACTTTTTCATGTGGGAGCATTTTACCTCTAAAAAGTACTATGACTCGGGCGAGATTCGCCGTGTTGGTGAGATCTACACGCCGTGGAGCAGCTGGAAGATTGTTGCTTCGACACAGCTGGCTGGCGAGAATGGCAAAGTCGATGATAGGGTTAAGGATCTATTTTTCAAGATCGACAAGGGGATTGAGCATTTTAACGCAAACCAGGAAGAGGCCGTGCAGTGGATCAGCGCGAATCTTGATTACTCCGAAGCTGACGCCCGCGAGTGGCTAAAGACTGTCAAGTTCGCTGACAAGACCGAGGGTGTTGATCTAGCAGTCGTGGAAAAGTGTGTGTCCATCCTAAGGAAGGCCGATGTTTTATCCGAGGGCAAGGGCATGGAGCCCGAAGCTATGGTAGTGCGGGCTTGAGTTAGCCGCCCTCTAATTAAAAAAAAAATAGAATCCCCAATTCAACAACGTTTAAGAAAAGAAGTTCATGTAAATTAAAACTATGTACATATGGCTTAGCCTAACTATAGCTAACATGCTGTGCTCTCCCCTTTAAGATAAATAACTAATCCCCTTCTAAAATGCCGCGATAGGCAATCTCGTATCTGAATTGCTCGTTTACCACCACCACAAAGGGGGGGCTCCAGTGGGCTCAACGTCAGGCTGGATGCAGTGGCTTTCGGGATTGCATGAGTTTTCGACAATAATTTCCGAAATGGGAGGTCGGGTTGGGGCAAAGGCATCGATAGCAGCCGAGTCCCAGTCTGAAGTAAACTTGGACTCTGACTGGCTGCAGTCGACGCATTGGTCTCCAACGTAGCGGAAGCTCGGTGACTCGAGATTGTACTTGACAAAGGCCTCTGAAGAGCCATCAGAGACCAAGACTGACATGGCCATGGGGAGAGTTGTGTAGCCATCGCTCTCGACAATCCATGTCCTTTCCTGGCCCATGCGGTAGAGAGCATCGATGAGCACAGGGACAATGGTCTTTCTACCGTAGCCTTCAATATTGCTTCCTGAGCAGCGGTATCGAATGCTAGTATCATCCGACAAATAGATGCTTTCGCTGTGGCAATTACCCCAAATGTCAACGAGTGCCTTCTGAACAATGGCAGTCCAAAGACGCTGAACGCGGACCTGGCGAGGATGTGCTTCAACCTTGACAGTAAGGGATCGGCTAGCAGGGTCGGTGGGGTTGGGGTTGCTTGTGCCAGTAGGAACAGTCCCGGTGGCAGTGCCAGTGCCAGTGCCAGTGCCAGTGCCAGTGCCAAACCCAGAAGTGCCCGTAGGGAAGCCAGTAGTTGTGTTACCCGTGAAGCTGAAGCTTTGACTCTGTGTAGACACAGTCGACGAGGTCGACCAAAAGCTAGACAACGGGATAGAAGTGGATGAAGACCCTCCACTAGTGGTTCCAAGACTAGGTAAAGAGCTGCCGGTGCCCGATGAATACAGGGTAGAGGTCCAGAAGGTGGAAGAGCTCAAACTAGAAGTGGAGGACGACCAGCCAGTGGGTTGAAATGAGCTAGTACCAAGATTGCTAGTAGACGCAGAGGTTCGGGAAACTCCATAACTAGGAGTAGTTGGAGAAACGGGGTATGAAGTAGGCTGAGGAGCCCCATCAGTTGGGGGACAGGGAACAGGAGGAGCCTCGTTACGACACAAGAATGTGGACTGACAGTTTTTTCCCGAACCAGAAGGGCTAGGGCCCAGATCGACATCATGGTGAGCATAGCAGTACAAGGACTCAATACGCTGACCATTGGCATCACGATGGATGCCATAGCCAGCATAATTGAAATCAAAGATATCGTTGTTAATGGTAAATGCCCAGTTAGTGTTGTCACTAAACTGGACAGTGACCCCGGAAAGTCTCCACGGATAGACACCGTTATCCCAAGGGACTACAGCATGAGTATTGGGACTCTTGACGTTGTTGTTTCCATCAATATAGACATAAACCTCGCGGCTAGTCGACCACGTAGGGTGATCAGGAACAGTTCCAACACCGCAATCGGCAAGGAATACGGTGGAAGCAGAGGCTAGGGAAGGGCTCAGAGCCACGACAAGAGCAGAAATGAGGGCAAACCGACTCGCCATTCTAATGGGGAAGCGAAAAGCGTGAGACGAAAGGAGATAGTGAGGATTGAATGAGAGAAAAAGAAATGAAGAGAATCAGAAACGAGAAGAGGCGGGGGGGGTAGGCAATAAATAGCAGGCTATGCTATGGCCTTTTCGGAGAAAGAAGCGAGAAGTCAGCCTGACCCCGCGGAAGGTTCCATTTCTTGGAAACGCAGTGGAGCAAAACAAGGCCGAATAGGTAGTTTGTTGTGCTAACTATGGAAACAACTGACGGAAGCGATAGCACGATGACGGCCTCTATAGTGCAACAACACATCAAATTGAGCAGTGTTACGTGTATCGAGGTGGGATTGGGGAAGCTTTCAAAAGGCTCATACGAAGCACCTGATTGAAGCCAGCCACAAGATGCCCTCCTGCCGCTTACTTCGCGCAGTTTACAAAAGCAACTGCTCTGTATGCTCTAAGCAAAAATGAAGCGGCTGGGACGATGACCTTTTTTTTTCTGCCACCTACTCAATCGGCAGTAAACAGAGCCACCATTGTAACCCTCAACCTGCCGAGAACCTTCCATCATGTACTAGATTCTCAAAACCTACACTAATTTGGGCCATGTGGAAAGGAAATCTTATGAATTTTGTGGGAAACTTAAGGGGTTATTGCTTTGACAGGAGTTCTAGAGTCGTTAGCTTTGCAGTCAAGCCGGTAGTGTGATTCGCCTAACTGCCTTCTCCTTTGTGCTCCGAAGGTAGTTACATCTCTTCTTGTGCCATGTGCCTTTAAAAGGTATTCTTTTCCTGGCTGGGAAATCGCGAGAAGCATTGGCTAGCGTGTGTTTCCTTCGTATATTTCTAGTAGCTATGGGTTAAGACGCATATTTTTCTTTCCACTGACGCGGCGGGATTTGCTGGCTGATGATAACCGAGAATGGCAAAGTCGAAACGGAATTACTCGCAGCTTGAGGGGTATCTTCGGAGATGAATATTATTATGAATAGTTTAATAGACCTATAAACTGCTAGTACTTGGACGGCCTTAGAGGGTTCTTAACTCCAAGCTTAGGTATAGCCAGGGCAGGTGCATTCGTATGTACTAACCTAAGAAAAAGGCGTCGTACAACACACTACTACCAACGTGAGGTCACCACGTATTTTAGGGTCTGTGTAGGGTTGAGCCAGGAGAACAAATCGACTGGTTGTCTGATCAGGGGCAGCTCAGCTATGATAATCTTAAGATTTCTTGTTGGGGATTAGACCAGAACAATCATTCGATTATTTGCTTCTATCGTTATTGCCTCAGCACCTTTCGCTGCCTTTTAACCCCTTTCAAGAGTTAAAGGCAACCCTAGGAATGATAACTCAATAACCCTAAATACAACCTACTACCAAGTCTTTCAATTTCGCTGCTGCATGATGGTCCTTAAGCATTGATCTCTATCACGCTCCCACAAAACGATTCCAACAACGCTACGAAGCACGAGTCTCAAGCTGTATCTTTTCAAGAACGCTGGTATTACCATCTAACTTCCTTGTTGTTTCTTTCGCTTGATTTCTCTTCCTCAGACTTATATCGCCTATCCTCTGCCTGGTTTCTTCTGCTATGGAGGATGCCTCCCCTCAAGCCGATAAATCCGCTCCCTGCCGTACGCTTCGGCCGTACTTTTCCCGGTCTCGGGGGGCATGCATGTTGTGTCGCCAACGCAAGAAAAAGTGTGACGAGCGTAAGCCGTCGTGCTGGACTTGCACACGCAGCGGAAGAAAGTGTGTGTACCCTGTAGCCAAGGGCAATGCAGGCGGGAGTGGCGGAAGTGGCACAAAGGACCAGGACCTTGTGGTCGGTACAGGACAGGCTACTGAGACGGTTACAATCGTGGATTTAACGGGGAGGAAAGCAGGCAGTGGGCCAGAAGAGGGGGCTATTGACAATGGAGCAATTGGGAATATAGAGAACAGGAGAGAAGAGAGTACAAACACTGATATACAGCCCATTTCTTCTTCATTTTCTTCCCGCCGCCCTGTCACGCCGGTGCCATTGGCTAAAATGGTCTCGTCAAGTACACAGACAGATCCTATGATAAACACGGAGACTGTGCAGCCACAGGCCGTGTCATCGGTAGCAAACGGGCCTCAACAGCTACAATCTACAAAGTCACAACAACTGCCACCGTTGGTGGAGCCACAGGGCACAGATTCAAGGCTAACACCGGCACAGGACGCCTCTTCCCAGTGCATACGGCTTCGGGGCATGCAGCTGCAATCTGCGCACCCCATCCAACAACAGGCTCACTCTCCCAAGAACCTTAGGGACCGCCAAATTTCGCCCACATTCCCATCCAGAGTCCCTGTCTCGCCCAAGCTCCAAACCTGCTCTGAGTCTTCTAAACGACCAGTCTACTCAAGCGCCTTCTCTAACAACTTTCTCGAGCACTATCTCCACATGACAACTGAGATCCTGGTGTCCAACACAAAAGCAGAGAACCCATTTCTACAGTATGTCATGCCGCTAGCACATAGCGATGACTCGCTAATGGAGGCCGTGTTATGTCTTGGCGGGACTCATCTTTGCGCATCAATGGAAACCCCCGACCCAGCGGTGCGCAAGGCTACACTAGGACTGTACGGGCTTGTTTTGCATAGGCTGCGAGAGAATATGATGAGTGGGAGCACAGCAATGCATGATCGCCAGCATAAGTTGCGGGTAATGACAATAGTGATGCTGCTCTGCCAAATAGAGGTAAGGCCGAACCTTGGTTTTTTGATCGTCTCTCCCCTTCTCTAACTTTTGTCTTTATTCTTGCCGCTTCCCTACAGTCTTTACAGCGGCATCACCGGGGCACAATTTTCCCCCATCTTAGAGCATTTCGCAGCATTCTGCTTTCTTTGCAGGATGAAATGCCTAGCTCATTTGATTCCATAGAAGAAAAGCTCCAGGGCTCCATGCTGGAGATCTATTCGTACCTTGTTTTGGTGGCAAACATCACCCCGTATGGCCTTGATGAGAACCGCACTCTGCCATTCGACTCGTTCTTGTTTTCATTCGGTGAAAAGGTTGCTGGGCTCGACAGTTCTGGCGTGATATTTTCCTCAATCGATGGCCTTTTCTCACTAATTCCAAGCGTCTCCCTCCTTGCACGCCAGCGCCTCGAGGAGCCTGATAATAGCCCGAGTGCCGGGCTTATGCGCAAGTTCACCGAGTTGGAGCAGCGAATCAGTGGATGGGAGCCTCCAGCGGATACTGCGGTTGTTTGGGATGCGGATCGCGACTCGCTGGCGTCTGTGTATCGCCATGCACTGCTTGTATATCTCAAGACAGCTCGCTGCGGCGCAGTTGTTGGTGATGTGCGTGTGATCCAGGATGTACAGGAGCACGTTAACTCGGCCATTGCTACAATGATGTCGTTGGCCATGTCCACCATGTGTGCTGTCCTGCTTTGGCCGGTGATGATTGTTGGGTCGTGTTTGATTATCAAGCCACAGCAGAACATGGTGTATGAGGGCCTGCGATATTCACGGTATAAGACGGCGAATGTGTTGCAGGCCATTGAGCTTTTGGAGAAACTGTGGAGGGACCCAGCACCTGAAGCGTACGGACCATATGGCCTGCATTATGTGATGAAGAAAACAGGGATTAGTCTATGCATGTCTTGAGAGATCGTAGACAGGTGGCGACAGGTGGAGGTCTGTGCTTGACAGCTGTGCTGCAGCCACACGTTAGAGATCTGGCTGGGGCTCTGTTTCATGTTTCACCGGGGTTCAGCATTGTTTTAATTAGAGCTTGAGTTAAGGCATAAACAACACGTCGCCCATACGTACTAAATTCCACTTTTGTTGAGAACTATTTTAGAGCATGGGCTGTACATGGGTTGCTGTGAGAAGAGGGAGAAAAACGTGGACTTGGCAGCGAGCTGTGATTTACTTTAGAGCCTGAATGAAGTGGTGCTCCTTGTTAGGCGAAATGTTGGGGGGGGGGGGGCTTCGTTAGAGGCTTCTGTATATTTTTAGCATTCTTTAGCACTGCATGACAACAACCCACAGTCCTTATTCTTCCTATTTTCTTTGGCCTTTTTAGTTCTTTCCATCCCTGAATTTCTGCTTCTAGCAAGCCCATAATCCCAATCTAACTCCATTCTTTTCCTTTTTCTCCGTGTCTTTCTTTTCTTCTTGTTCCTTCCTTAACCTCACGATCATTTTTCGTTCTTGCCATCATTCCAATTGTCATCATTTCTTTTTTTCTTTTTCCCGTCTCGCTTAGTCATTCCTGCGCCTGCCCTCTGCTCTCCTTATAGCTGCAGTCCCGCCGTCGCTCTTAACTCACAGCGTATTTGTCACATAACTTATTCGTCCTTTTCTCTCTTGTTGTTTGCGAGTATTCTTTTTCTCTTTCTTTTTCTCTTGCTTTTTCGTCTCTTTCTTTTTCTTTTCTCCCGTTTCATTTAGTCCTCGAATGTCCCTTCTTCGAGCCCCCTTATTTGGCTTCTAGAAGACTTGAAAAGATTCTTTTTTTAGGGTCACTGTTGGAATACACAGGCGTCGTTCGATCCCTCATCCTCGTTGCATCCGCTGATTTATTTCGCCGCTGTATCTTGACCTAAATTCCTGACCGACCTGCCTGCCTGCCTACCTGCTTGTCTGTCGCACGCACGCCAATATTCCGAAGACGAGTGCATTCACACACGCACACACGCACACATAGACCCATTGTTCCCAACCATGTCTTCATCTACAGCGCCCCCGCGCAATACCCTTCCAGTATCCTCATTTGAGGTGGAAAAAGCTCAGGCTGATGCCGCTGCGAAACGAGCTGGTCTTTCGCTACACCCTAGCATTTACATTATGTATGTCGCTGCGGCTAACCATCGCATCACGATACCAGCAGCATTTTTCTTGTATTAGGAGATGTCTAACTGCTTATTCTTGCCGTTCTATTTCTAGTGTGTGGATGATTTGCTCCAATTCCACGATTCTCTTCAACAAATGGCTACTCGACCGCAATTTTCGTATGTCTTTTCTTTCCTACCCCTCCGACGCGTCATCTATCATCCCCCCCCCTCAATCTATACTTTCTCGATTTTGATCTAGAAAAGTGTAAAAAAAAAGGGGGGGGAATGATGCTATTGTTCTTGGCTGTCTTGTCAACCGCTGCTTCCCCTCCTCCCGTCGTGTCCGCTCTTACTAACTAAGTTTGCTACTACAGGCTATCGTGAGTTATACTTTGCCCTTTCCTAAGGTCTTCATCCGAGCTATAATAGGCCTGCGACTCGCGCTTTGCTGCGCTCATACCGTCCACGTAACCATATCCATTTAGTGCTCGTCCCTAACTTAGTCTGCTCCTTCTACAGCCATTATCCTCACATGCTGGCATCTGATTTTTGCTACGGGCTTAACACAAGTGCTCTCGCGCACTACCTCGCTTCTTGATGGTCGCCACAAGGTCAAAATGACCGGCCGTGTCTATCTTCGGGCTGTAGTGCCCATTGGTGTATGCTACTGTGGCTCGCTGGTTTTCAGCAACATTGTGTACATGTACCTCAGTGTGGCCTACATTCAGATGCTCAAGTCTGTTGCGCCTTGCACTGTCCTTCTCATCGGTTATTTCCTGGGCACCCAACACCCTACTCTGCGCACGTGGATCAATGTCCTGGTCATCACGCTGGGTGTAGCCATTACCAGTGTTGGCGAGCTACAGTTCTCCATGGCTGGCTTCATTTACCAAATGCTGGGCATCATATTCGAGGGCACTCGTCTAACCATGATCCAGGTCCTGCTTTCTGGCGACGATTTCAAGATGGACCCTCTTGTATCATTGTACTACTTTGCGCCTGTCTGCGCCGTAATGAACTGCACTGTGGCGCTGTTTACTGAGCTTCCTTCTTTCAAAATGGAAGATTTGTGGCAAACTGGCATTGGCATGCTTTTTTTGAACGCAGGTGTCGCATCAACATTGAACATTGCGTCAGTGTTTTTGGTAAGTCCTTTTTATTCCGCACCTGTCTCTCAGCTTTGCTTCCTCATTACCTATTTGCATTGCTGTCCGGATCTCATGTTTCGTGCTCTAACCCTGGCTCCTCGAAATATTAGATTGGCAAAACATCGAGTCTGGTCCTTGTCTTGGCCGGCATTCTCAAGGCCATTCTCTTGGTTGTATTGTCGGTTATAATTTGGGGTACCCCCATTGCCCCGCTGCAGATTTTAGGCTACGGCATTGCGTTAGGAGGCCTGACTGTCTACTCTCTTGGCTGGGATCAAATGAAGACCCTGACCATTGCCGGCGTGGCATACACCCGCGCCTTTGTTAGCGAGGAAGGCCGGATGTCGCCTTTGATGCGGCGGTCTGTGATTGTCTTCGTGTCAGTTATTGTCATGTTCTTCCTCATGTCGCATATGTTCCCTGCCGGAGCAATTCCAGAGCCGGGGCAGGTGAGCGAGGCAGCTGAGCAGGCCAGGGAGGAGACCAGTAAGACTGCTCGCAGCTGGTTTTCGTCATTTGGATGGTAGTATAGCGGACTATCAGGAAGGAGGGGACTATGAAAAGCACTATTACGGACTTGATGCACATGACACTGCCAATTTCGTGCCAAGCTGCCCGTATAAGCATCGGCGTGTATTCAAGTATCAACCAGCGCGTGGGTGCACATGGGGAGGGTGTTCTTGGGCGTGATCGATATGACGGATTTGACTTTACTCTTCTTTTTCTTATATACACTTGAATCCATATCTCATGTCCTTGTTTTTATCTTGTTTGTTTTGTTTTCCCAGGCGTTGCTGTAATTGACACAACGCCCAGTCATCTGCTCTCTGCCCATGTCCACACCACGATGGTCTATTATCATTTTCCTGTCAATTACGGTACTTCCCCCCCCTGCTTCGAATCCTATATCTGGCTGGCTTTGTGCGTTTCTCTGTTTACCTCTCTGTCTTTGTCTCTTGTTCAAGCGCAAGGCAATGATGGAGCTGAGACATGTGTCTCTAACGATCTCCCCCGAGGAGTCTTCCTTCTTAATAAGCGCGGTAGCAATTCATATCCTAAGGGTTGATTGGCTGGGTGGGTTTTTTGGTATGCCCTATCTCGAGGGGTCGGCTCCAATATCTCCAGTCTTGGGACGAGGGAGCTACAACTGGAGGACTAGGGAGAGAGAAGGAGAACATGAACAAAACAGTTGGCCATCTCTTTTCACACTCACTGCTTCAAGCAGGCCCAGGAAGGCTGGGTAGAGGGGCATCAGTGGGGGAAGTTAGTAGGCTCCCTTTCCAGACAGGTGAAAACGAGAGAAGCAAGGGAGAGACCACAGGGGAAAAGAGGGCAAATAGGTAATCGGGAAGACGTGAATACCGACAGGCCGGGCTGCATGCACCATGAAAATTAAGCAAAGAACAGACGGCAGGGACCGGCACCTCTGCCACTGGATTTGCCTTTTGTGGGAGGGGCAGGAACAGGCTCTTTCTCGCTCCTTGTGAAACCCAGCTTGCGGCATTACCTGCCTTCTTCGTTCATCCATATCACTTCATAGATCTGCTAAAACGGTAACTCCCTTGTTTGAAGCAAGCAATTGCGAAAAAGCCATCAAACAAGACAAGACATTTCTTTGTTCTCAACAGATCTCTCTTTCTCAGTCTTCCCCTCTCCCCTTTCTCTTTCTTTCTCTCTTAATCATCTTTTCTTCTTTTTGTCGTCTTCTTTGGCATCGTTCCGCTTCGTTAATCATTCTTTTTTTTATTGCTCCTTTTTTTTTTTTTCTTTTTTCTGCTTTTTCATACTTGCTCTTCTTCGAATTATTATATTTGATAAACATCACAAATAGTCGTCAAGTTGTTTACTTTTCTCTTTTCTTCCCATTTTTTCTACTTGATGTTATTTTATTTCTCGCCTTCTCCCCTCCAATAAGTGACAAACGACGGCTAACTCGTGTTGCTTTGTTTTATTTATTTCTATTTATATTCTTTTTGTCTGCTAGCATCGACCGATATTCACCTTTTTCCCCACGTCGATCAGTCAGTCGGTTCAGGCCCGTCTAACCGACAACAGGCCGGTTACTTGCGGCTACGTCCTTTTCTTGCTCTCATTCCTGGCTTTATCCCGCATCTTGTCTACCGCTTCTATTTGCTGCCCTTTTGTTCTTGTTCTTTCTCCCTTTCTGTTGGCCTGTTTCACATGCATCAGACGATGGGCTTATTCCGTGGTTTCCGTGGGGGGAGCAGTCTGACAGACCACATACACTCATCGCAACTATCAACCATCCAGCCTATGTGCACTCAACGGGAGCAAACACCCGTTGCAACTAGCACGGTTAGCGCCGCTAACAAAGCTGGTTACTGGAAAAACATGCAGGGTCCAAACATGTGGGTGAAACTAGCCATACCATGTCTGACCTTCGGCCGGACCCATCAGCGTCTAATTGATGTGGAAAATGGCGAATCAGGACTAGATAGTGCGCTACGCAGAGAGGGCCTCACTTCGTGTATCGAGTGCTTTGGAGCTTCTATGTTTGCTGGTGAGTTTCCCGTTCCCTTGCTCTTTTTCTGTTATTGTTGTTATTTTGACGATTTCCCATGACGTCATCTAGCTAACAATGACATGTGAAACGTCGTCTACTATGAAGGATGGGGTTTTTATATCGCAAAAGAACGTCAACGCATTCGCCATCGGCTGGGGATTCCTGGCTCAAAACTTACCGATTTTACTGCATCATGTTTCTGCCCTTGTGTGGTGGTTCAAGAACATGAACGAACTGTGTTTGAACACTGCGTCGAAACCTCCATTACAACGCAACCTACACCGGCGCTACCCATGACCCTAGGTGACCCTAACAATCGCTCATCTTTCATTACCATCCCTGAAGCTATGTTTTCCAGTCCTCGAACATCCGACGTGCCGCAGGTGTCAATACCGCATTTATACCCAGGCCCTCGCCATGTCATCTGTCAACTTTACGAGAGCGGCCAGAGCTCATCGGAAGACGATTATCTTGTCCAGGCCAAGGCTGACGCTGCTGCCATCATTGGCAATTTTGAACTTGACGACACTAATCCCAAATCTTTAGCTCGCTTACCTATGCGTCGTGCTTTTAGCGCCACGGCCTCCATATCCACAATCGAGGAGGAAGGCTCGGATGATACAATTGCAGTGGGAATTCCTTCTCGTGACACATGGCCCAATAGCCGATCCGACAATGCTATAGGTATGAGCAAGGGTAAATCTCATTTGCAACATGGCCAGATGCCGCTGTTGCAGAGAAAGCCGCATTTCACTTCGTCAAACTCTCTACGCCGCCCGAATTCTGCTTCCGATGGAGCAGCACGTGCCTCCCGACGTACGGCACCTAGTGACCAAGAATTCGGCCAGTTCAAATTGATAGGCCGGCCCCGCAACTGGTCTCCCCTGAATCGCGACAGTGACAAGGCGGCGCGCCTTAACTTCCTAGATGACCAAAACCGCGAGTCAAGTAATCAGAGTGACCGTGATCGAGAGGCTGCAAGTGGTATGTCACTTCGCCTACACAATGTCCGCCGTCGATGGCACAAGCATGTTAGGGCCATCTCAGAGCCGAGATGGTCGTTCGATGAGATGAAGGACTTGAACAAACGGAGTGGAGCTCGAGCAGCCACAGAAGGCAATGCAGAGCATTACCATTCACGCGGCAGCCGGTCTGCCTCGCAAAAAATACCATGCGATTTGCCTCTCCAGGCCAACTCATCTACTTCCAGCTCTAATGGATCCTTGGAATTTTCGTCGGCACGAGGCTCGTTTGGGCCGGGTGTGAAATCATTTGACGGTGGTGCATCAAGTGCAGGTGATGGTAGCGAGACAGGTAATGGCCTTAGCCCAAGCAAAAGCCAGAGTCAAAGGTTGAGCTACGGCCAGCGACTGAGCCATACCTACCACAGTCAAAACCAAGGCCATACCCAAAGCTATAGCGATAGCACTAGCAACAGTCATTCTAACAGCGACACGCCAAACGGCAGTGAATCTGTTATCCAGTCCAGGACCTCATCCCACTCTCGTTCTGTCTCAGACACGCCCAGAGCACGTAGTCTGCCAGATATGGGCATGGCAGTGGAAGATGGGACATATCTACGTAAGATGCGGGTAGCACGGTTCTTAGCGCACTGAGTACGTGCGAATGAATACGTGTATGGCCATGAAATGAAAGCAGAGATGGACTTTGTCTCTTCCTTGAGATCGTAAGGGCGAAAGGGTTAAGGAAGACAAAAAAGAAAAAAAAAAAAGTCAGTTCGACATGGCTAAGACAGTGCTTGTCTGCCTTGATAGATATACGGTTATTGTTACTTGTTAGATACCAGTTATTGATTATAAATTTCATTTGAAGGTGCTATATTCGAGTTTGTTTAGAGTTTACAGGGGAGGGCAGAGTGATAGAAATGCATGCAGAGAGATGGGGAGTATAACAACATGATGGAATATGAGAGGGCGAACTGTTGGCAAAGCAAGCAAAAGGAGAGAGAATGGAATAGGAGCAAGGTATCAACAGCAATGATAAGGAAACTAAAACGAAACGCACAAAGAGAAGAGTAAAATATAACAACAAGAAAATAGAAGCTCAAGGTAAAAAAGAAGAAAAAGAAAAGCGGTGATTGAATTTCAGTCAATGTTTAGATTTTTTTTTTGTAAAAAAAAAGTAAAAAAAAACAATTTTTTGTTTTTTGGGATTTTTTTCTTCTTTCTTGTCTGATCTCGCTTCTTGGTTTCTTGACTTCGTGCCTAGCAGTTCTGGTATAGTAGCAACGGCTCGCCGACGTTTTCGATTTCGGGAATGGTGCACTTTAGGTCAAAGGCTTTGGACAGGACGATTTTGAAGATCTAGAGGTGGAAGAAAAAGGAAATGGCGGGTTAGCAAGTGGACCAGAGGAGATGGTGAGCAGGACTAGAAGACTCACCTTTTGTACGTTGATGCTATGGCTGGTGCTGCTGAATATAAGAGCAGCACGCATTGCCTTGGCGAAACGCCGGGCCTGAATTCAAGACATAGTGTTAATAAAAGCAACAAAGTGAGTAAAACAAGACGATAGACATGTAGTCGAGTCAAGCAACAAAGACAGGCAACATCTCTCTTTGCAGACACGATACGGCATATTACCGTATCATCCTCAGATAAAGACCGGGAACTCACCTGGTTGGAAATCTCCTCCTGCTCCTCGCGCGGGAAGTTGACGAAATGGTCATACTTTGTGCCCACCAGGATTGGAATAGCGGTCTTGTTGAACCCCCGGCCCTGCCGGTACCACTCCTTAATGCTGTTGAGCGTACTCTTGCGCGTTAGGTCGAACATGAAGAGAATGGCTACAGCATCATTGCACACGAGCGGCAGCATGTTGACAAATTCGCGCTGGCCACCAAGATCCCAGATGGAAAATGTGATTTCCGTGTTGCGGATGCTGATAGTCTTTTCCATAAAGTTGACGCCCAGCGTCTGGATATAGTCCTCGTCCCAGCTGCCCTCAACATACTTGACCATCAGACTAGTCTTGCCAATCTGCGCATCGCCAACCATGCCGACCTTGATAACCACATGATCGCGACGAGCCTGCTCGGCAGCAGCAGCAACAGCGGCAGAAGATGACGAAGATGCAGAAGCGCCGGCTGGGGGGCGAGATTGGTAATCGTATGATGACGGGGGTGTTGTGCGTGCTGGCTTTGGAATTGTTGGTGTTGTTGTTGGTGGTGTTGTGAAGAATGTGATGACGTCTGGTGTCCTGCAAGCCCTGAGGATGGCCGTGATGATGGCTGCTGGTGTAGGTGAGATTGCGACTGTGAATGGGAATGAGAGTGGGAGGAGTTGGGCTGATATTGAGACTGTGAGGCCGACATGTTTTGGTCTAGGGATGTGGCCGAGTAGCGGTCGACGAGATCTTCAGGGCTATGGTTGTTATTGTTGTGGGGGTGATCGAGCTGTGGTGCGACAGCGTCCCCAAAGTTTTGGCTGTAGTGATGGCCGGTAGACGGCCGTGACGAAGGAGCCGAGTATGAGACTGGGTGGTAAGGGATAGAGGCTGGCGAGGGCGAGTCAGCAGCAGACGGGGAGGCGTTGTCGGGATCCGTGGCGGCAGCAGGGGGCCCAGCAATAAGAGTAGTAGAGTTGGTAATAGTGGTGTCTTCGGGAGCGGCCTCTGTAGACGTGTAGGGTGGCTGCTGCTGAGGGTCCATGATGGCCGCGGCGGGAGTAGAAATAGACAGCAGAAAGAAGGGAGAAGGCAAGGAAAGCGCTAGGGTCGAAATTGAAGACCAAGTCTAAGAGGACAGGGCTTTCTTTGCTTGGTTGAGGGTAGGGTTATCGTCGGTTTGTTCGCCCGTTAGTTGGTTGAGGGGAAGAGGGAGAGACAGGGCTGGAACAGAAGAGTAGAGAGGTAGAGAGATAGAAAGGGCGGATTCAAAGAAAGAAGCAAAAAAAGAAAAAACCTGAAGCCAAAGATGTGATTTTAGTTTAATGCGAGAAGTGGATTTTTAGTTTGATCAAGAGTGACAAAAGAGAAGAAAAAGAAGCAAGAAAAGGCGTCGCGGACTTTGAAGCGGGGAAAGAAAAAAGTAGGGAAAAAAGAAAGAATTATTTCAAGTGAGCGTGAAGAAGAAGAAGAAAAAGAAGAAGAACAAGATGAGGAACAAGAAGTAGAAGTACAAAAGGAAAAAAAGCGTTGAATTTCAAGGTGACGACACGAACCAAGAATAAAGTGACGATCGTGAGCAAAAAAAAAAGAATGAAGAGAGAAAACAGACGCTGCAATCGATGATATCAACAAAGATAAAGATAGAGTGACAAGACGTAGGACAGGGCTGACGATGAACGATTAGGCGTTGGCTTCACTAATGTCCAGCACTATCGAGCTGGCTTCTAGCACTGAGGCCCCCTATAAGCAAGGCCGACGAGTGAAGGGGCTACTCTATAAACGAAGGGCTTATAGGCTGCAGCCCTACAGCGAGCTACAGTTTATTGCTTCCTCTCCAACTGGCGCCTGCAAACGCCTCGACCAGCCAATCAAACAGCATAAAAACTCGAGCTGGGGAATTTCATGCTGGCTGCCGTCCGTCTCCGCTTTTTTCTCTCTTTGCTTTCGTTTCACAGCCAGGGCATTACAAGAGCCGCCAAAATAAGCAGGAACGCGGGCAAGAGAAGCCGCCCCTCTTTTGCTGCTGCTTGTTTGTTTGTTTACTTTGTTCTTGACAAGGCTGCCATGCTGGCTTGCCTGCACATGCCTGCTTCCCTTGATGCAGCTTGTTTTTTCTATTCTTCCATAGTTGAGGCCTGGATGCAAAGCGGCCGGTTGGGTGATGTCATTCATTTGCTAGACTCGCCGCATTGCTTAGCTATCTACCAACCCCATTTCTTGATGCTTCTCCTCCACAATAATACCACTAACAATCCACCCATTAAAAAGAGCGTCTCTTTCCTCGGGCAAGTACCTGAAAACAGCGGCTCCATATTTTTTCTCGCCCATTTTTTCCTTCCTTGTAAGATGCGATAGAAGAGCTGCAAAAAGCTGTGAAGAGCTATCTAGGCTCTAAAATACAGTGGATAGGCCATAGCAGGGCCGTCTAACCCCCACTAAACATTCTTTCCCCTCCACTGCTTTTTTTCTCTCCTGCGGTAACGTAGATACTTACTATCCCAGCACAAGCCACGGATTGCTGGTTGGCTACTATCAAGGATTCCTTCAAGGATTGTTTTCCGAGTATCTAACTCTTCCCGCTTCTTCTTTCTCGTTAGTCCCCGCCATCGCCATCATTCTATTCTTCTCTTCCCTTCCTCCCACTCCAACCTCACCCAATATTCACCTCCCTCGCTCCTCGTTCCTCGCTCCCCTCTATTACAATGGCCTCCGTCATCCGGTCCCTTCCTATTACCCGGGTCTTCGCCTCCGCTGTCCCCAGAGGCACTGCCCGGCCTATTGCCCTTGCCGCTAGCCGCCATGCCTTCTCAACTTCTAGGATCGGTATGTCTTCTGCCTCCTGTTCCCTGCCCCCCGTGTCTTCCGTCTCTCTGGCTTCCAGCCTACTCCCCCCCCCCCCCCCTCATGAGTAACGCTTTCCGCCTGGCCCCTCGCTATGTGCTAACCCCGATCTTCTTTTCTTGCTCCTAAGCTCTCGAGAAGCGCTACGCCAAGGACCACGAGTGGGTCGACCTCGACCTCGAAAAGAAGACCGCCGTTATTGGAATCAGCGAGTATGCCGCGGAGAAGTTGGGCGATGTCGTTTACGTCGAGCTGCCCGAGGTCGGTGCTGAGCTTAAGGCTGGTGACACCATGGGCGCCGTTGAGTCGGTAAAGTCTGCATCCGATATCCTCGCCCCCATCAGCTGCCGTGTCGTGCACGTGAACACCACCCTCGAGGATAAGCCCTCTACCATCAACCAGGCCCCCGAGGACCTTTCAGGTGGCTGGATTGCCAAGGTTGAGTTGGACGATGTTTCTATCAAGAGCTTCAATGAGCTGATGACCTTTGCGGACTACGACAAGTTCACCCAAAGCGGCGACCACTAAAGCGGCATATTTACGGACATCAGGGCCATGCGATTCTACCCCCGTTGTCGTCGCCGTCTCTTGTCTCTTCGCCACCTCTCAACCCTTCGTCTCTACCCCTGCCTGCGCATCGATTACTCGGAAGCCTTGTTCAACACTCCAGACAGCTTTGTTACCCTTATCTGATACCTCGCCCTCATCTATGTACTATCTTATGTTCCTTTTTTTTTTTCTCTGTGGTACCTACATATATGACAGGGCATCGCCAAAAATAAAAAACTGCTTTCAACCACCATCTATAGTGACTAGTCACCCCACCACTGTTTTCGGTCATGTGATTCTTACCATGCCATTTCCTGACCCCATGTTCAGTAGACCATTCCGTCAACGTTTTTATTGTTCTCTTCCTATTCTTACATGCCCTCCGTAAAATGTTGACGTCATAGCAGACGACTGTCCTTGAGCCTTGACCTTTTCTACGCGGTCGTCGCCGGTGTTTCTACTTGCTTGACGGGGGCAGTGTGCTTCAGCGCATTAATGCCCTCTAGAATCTTATCCGCACCCATACCCGACAGCTTCTTGGCAATATCGTTGCCAAATACATGTGCATCTTCCACCGTCTTGATCTCGCGTTTTTCATCTGCATCCACCGCCTCGCTGCCATTTGGCCGAACGACGGTTGCCTTGAGATGTAGAACATGGCCGCCGCCAACCCAAGATGTCTCTACACCAATTGGCACGCTGCAGCCACCCTCCAGAGCCCGCATCACGCTGCGCTCTGCCGTACAAGCGAGCCGTGTCTTTTCGTGTTGGATGCCAACTAGTAACTGCGCGATGCGCTCATCGCCCTCACGAGCCTCAACACCAATAGCGCCCTGTCCTACAGCATGTAGCACGCCAGCACTTTCGCTGTCGAGGTACTGCGCGATGCGCTCGCCGTAATCCATGCGCAGCAGACCGGCAGCAGCTAGGATAATTGCTGAGAACGGGCCAGAATCGTCATCAAGCTTGCGTAGCCGTGTCTGAATGTTGCCACGCACATCGGCAAATTCCAGTCCTTGATAGCGCCGCTTCAGCTGGGCAATGCGTCGGATCGAGCTAGTGCCCACTACGCTGCCAGCGGGCAGATCGGCCAGCGACGTGTACTGAGTGCCTAGCGAGGCCTTGAAGACGACTACGTCGCGCGGGTCTTCGCGCTCAGTGATGCAGGCCAGAGTGAATCCGGCAGGGATAGCAGTTGGCATGTCCTTGAGCGAGTGCACGATAAAATCGACTTCGTTGGCAGCCAGCATGGCTTCAAGCTCATTGGTCCACAGGCCTTTGCCGCCGAAATTGTACAAGGCCGTCACTTGGTCCTTGTCGCCAGCTGTAGAAATGCTGTTGACGCGGAACTCATGGTCAGGGTGGAGTTTCTGTAGAGCTTGGATGACGAGGTCGGTTTGTTTGAGGGCAAGTGCCGATTTGCGACTGCCAATGTTGATGATTGTAGGTTGAGATGGAGCAGACATTGTATATGTGTGCAGAAAAGAGAGGGATATGGTTAGTAGGCGAAGACTGCTTAATAAAGCCCAGTGAAATCTGTCTTGTGATCAAGTGTTAACAGTGACTCAGCGTCAGAGTTTTCCTATTGCGTGATGCTCTTTCCCTGGGAACTAGGAAGCTAGAGTTTTGATAGCAAGTAGTTGCAACGTTGAAAATATGCCAGTGATGTTTCTGGAACCTATAAAACAAAAAAAAATGGAAAGCGAAAAACGAAGTCGTGATTAGAGCTGGGGAGTTATTGCCTTGTGTCTGGACCTCCGCGGCCCAGAGAGCAGGACGTAGCGGGGCACTAGTAAAGGACTACTGTGTGAAAACAAGGATCAGTGCTATTAGCACGGTGCAGAGTAGAAACTAAGATCTGATAAGAATTGATCAAAATCAGAACCTTGTTTATCAATCAGTAGTCAAAGTGGCTCCATCACCACTTTTTTTCATTTCTTTTATTCCTTTGTTTCCATCTAGCAGGATGCGCGAGAAGGCAGCTCATTGGGACTTGGTGGTAATAATTACGTTTTCGGCCGTGTCTCTGAACTGAATATCCTGATATTCCCACGTGTTACTCTTCACTAGCTTACGTAGCTATAGTTGGAGTAATGTCAATTCATGTAACGTAAGCGGGGGAAAGACAGCCATACGGAAACATGCAAAGAATGGCCGGTTTTGTCAGAGGCCCCATAGGGATCCCCAAAGAGTCAAAAACTGCGATGGAGTGAAGACCCTCGATTCTTGGCTCCTCCCCCTCTTTCTTAATGCGCCATTTCCTGTTGTCGGCCCTTCGTCGTCCATTGTTTCCCCTAACCTTCTAGGCGACCGTAATACTAGATGTCATCACCATAAATTCACGCTGTGCTGATATACTGCGTTTTGCTTACACCGGCTTATTTTCTCTTGTTTTGTTGAGCCATGTCTTTGGCATCTGGCAGACCAATAGCCCTCTTGGGCTTTGGGTCTGTTCCGGCTCTAGACTCGTCTATCTCGAGGGGGGTTTGGTGTCTAGGTAAGATACTACAGTGGCTGCAATAGCCACAGTGTGCATGGAAGTTCTTCGAATGGAATCGCTGATTTGCTCGCTCTGCAGCTTTGAGACAAAATCGCATGCCTGTGTCTCCTCCAAGGTGGCATTGGCACTCGAC
Source organism: Ceratocystis lukuohia (assembly GCF_044167205.1). Lineage (NCBI taxonomy): Eukaryota > Fungi > Ascomycota > Sordariomycetes > Microascales > Ceratocystidaceae > Ceratocystis > Ceratocystis lukuohia. The sequence goes on from NW_027263525.1 coordinate 340,985, forward strand.
TGCCTCAACAGCGTTCTCTTCTAGAGCCGCAAGTCCTGTGCCGTCGGACGGGCTAAGACTCTTTTCTCTAAGGCATATGACAAGTGCGAATACAGCCTTGACTCGCTCGCACTCTACTAAAGCCGCTTCTAGTGTTTCTGCTTCCGCTTCCGCTTGGTATTCGTCTTTTTCACAATCTGCTCCTGTCTCGTCCACCCCATACAGCGTCCTCACCGTCGGTGTGCCCACGGAAACCTATCCCGGAGAACGCCGCGTAGCCGTTGCCCCTGCAAATGTTGCTGTTCTGCTGAAAAAAGGCTTTGCGCATGTCATCGTCCAGTCTGGTGCCGGGGCTCTAGCTGGCTTCCCCGATTCCGCTTATCTAGCCGCAGGAGCAACTATTGTCGCCGAGCCTAGCTTAGTATGGAAGAATTCTGATATTGTCCTCAAGGTCCGAAGCCCTAGCTTAGATGAAGTGCCACACGTGAAAGCCGGCCACACCATCTTGTCCTTTGTCCAGCCCGTCCAGAACAAAGCGCTAGTGGATAAGATCGCTGCCCAGAAAGCCACGCTCTTCGCCATGGACATGGTCCCGCGCATATCCCGTGCCCAGGTATTCGATGCCCTCAGCTCGATGGCTAATATTGCCGGATACAAGGCCGTTCTGGAGGCTTCCAATACGTTCGGCCGCTTTCTGACTGGCCAAGTAACAGCTGCCGGGAAAATCCCCCCCTGCAAGATACTGGTTATTGGTGCAGGCGTGGCGGGGCTCAGTGCTATTGCCACAGCTCGCAGGATGGGTGCCATAGTGCGTGGCTTTGACACGCGGCCGGCCGCCCGCGAACAGGTGCAATCTTTAGGTGCCGAGTTTATCGAGGTCTCAGTAAAGGAAGATGGCTCTGGTGCTGGCGGCTACGCCAAAGAAATGTCCAAGGAGTTCATTGAGGCTGAGATGAAGCTGTTCGCTGACCAGGCTCGTGACGTTGACATCATAATCACAACAGCGCTGATTCCTGGCCGCCAAGCGCCGGTCTTGATTACCAAGAGCATGCTAGACGTCATGAGGCCCGGATCTGTGATCGTGGACTTGGCCGCCGAGGCTGGAGGCAACTGCGAGGCTACTGTAGCTGGGAGTCTGTCCGTCTACAACGATGTCAAGATAATTGGTAAGCATTGGTATCCCTTGCGCGTGTCCCATGTTACTGCTAATCTGGATATTTCATCTTTCCAGGCTACACTGACCTGCCGTCACGTCTCCCCACACAGTCTTCGACGCTATACTCCAACAACATCACCAAACTGCTTCTATCCATGGCACCCATCGACAAGCACTTTGGTATCGACCTTGCTGACGAAGTTGTCCGTGGGAGCATCGTGACTCTCAATGGCGAAATTCTGCCTCCTGCTCCACATCCAGCCCCCCCTCCCCAAAGGCCTGCGGCATCTCGTACTGATGCCCCCTCTGCGGTTTCCGCTCCTGTTATCACTCCCTTACGTAAAACAGCGCGTGAAGTCGGTGCTATTACGCTGGCCATGGGTGCTATTTTGAGCCTCGGTAAGGCTACCGACCCGGTCTTTATGGGCAACGCTATGATTTTTGCGTTGGCATCGTTGATTGGCTATCGTGTGGTATGGGGTGTAACACCAGCACTTCACTCACCTCTAATGAGCGTTACTAATGCCATCTCGGGCATGGTTGGCATTGGAGGGTTATTTGTGCTAGGTGGGGGATACAGTCCGGAGACAGTGCCGCAAGCACTAGGTGCTGCATCGGTAGTTTTGTCATTTGTAAACATCTCGGGTGGCTTTGTCATTACGAAGCGCATGCTCGATATGTTCAAACGTAAGTTGTATAGTTGCCCTGCCTGCAATGTCCCGCTCCTAACAAGCCTTATTTAACGCAATGCCTCGCCCCTATAGGCCCAACTGATCCCCCTGAGTATCCGTACCTTTCTGCTATTCCCGCTGCTCTTTTTGGTGGGGGTTTTCTTATTGCAGCATCTTCCGGAGCAGCTGGCCTAGTCCAAGCTGGATATTTGATTAGCTCAGTGCTATGTATCGGCTCGTTGGCCGGCTTGGCCTCGCAGGCTACCGCAAGAATGGGCAGCATGCTGGGAATCCTGGGAGTTGCCTCGGGCGTCCTGGCTTCGCTTTTGGCTGTCGGCTTTACGCCCGAGGTCTTGACTCAATTTGGCGTACTAGCGTCAGTCGGAGCTGTGATTGGTGAGAATTATCAAGTAACATTGCAACTTTGCTGTGTTGGTGTGGCTAACGGACCGTTTCGCTAGGATTGCTCATTGGCAAGCGCATCACCCCAACCGACCTTCCTCAGACTGTTGCTGCACTGCATTCTGTGGTTGGTCTAGCAGCTATGATGACAAGCATTGGCAGTGTCATGTCTGGGATTGATCATGCTACCAGCCTTCACTTGATCACAGCCTACCTTGGCGTTCTTATTGGTGGGTTCTCACTCAACTCACATCACACTTATTATTGGCCCGAAGCATACTGACAGGCAGGTAATGCCACACTCTAGGTGGAATCACATTTACTGGCTCTGTTGTGGCCTTTATGAAGCTTGCCGGCCGCATGTCTTCTAAACCGATACGCCTGCCCGGAAAGCACCTCGTTAACGGCACTTTGCTCGGCACTAACATGGCAACTATGGGTGCATTTTTGACGCTGGCACCTGGGTCACCAGCAATAGCGGCTATGGCTTTAGGAGCTAATGCTTTGCTCTCGTGTATCAAGGGAGTGACTACCACAGCAGCCATCGGAGGTGCCGACATGCCGGTGGTGATTACGGTGTTGAACGCTTATAGTGGCTTTGCACTAGTTGCCGAGGGCTTTATGCTAGACAATCCGCTATTGACTAGTGTTGGAGCCTTGATTGGCGTATCAGGCTCAATCTTGTCGTATATTGTAAGCGAACTAACAAACTACTGTACTCCAAACCATAGGGACTGACACGCTTTGACCACAGATGTGTACGGCTATGAACCGTTCACTGGGAAATGTCCTCTTCGGTGGCATGGCACATCCTGTATCGCAATCCGATTATAAGATCGAAGGGGCTATTACCAAAACTAGTGTTGGCGATGTAGCTGATGCCCTTGTTGGTGCTGAGAACGTCATCATCGTCGTCGGCTACGGCATGGCCGTTGCCAAGGCACAATACTCAATCAGTGAGATTACGCGCATGCTGCGCTCTAAGGGCGTCAACGTGCGCTTTGCCATCCACCCGGTAGCCGGCCGAATGCCAGGACAGTGCAATGTGCTGCTAGCCGAGGCAAACGTGCCCTACGACATCGTGCTGGAGATGGATGAGATCAATGACGACTTTAGCGACACGGACATCACGCTGGTTATCGGAGCCAATGATACGGTAAACCCAATTGCGCTAGAGCCAGGCAGCTCGATTGCTGGGATGCCGGTGCTGCATGCGTGGAAGAGTAAGCAGGTGGTTGTCATGAAGCGTGGAATGTCTAGCGGATACGGTAAGCGACAATATGTTCTCAAGCAAGAGAAGCCGCAAGTACTGACAGGCCATCTATAGCCGACGTGCCAAACCCTATGTTCTTCATGCCAGGAACACAGATGTTGTTTGGAGATGCCAAGACATCTTGTGACGGTAAGCAGAGAAACACCTTGGTGCTCATGAGTCTTTGGTGCTAAAAGCTAACAATTAAAAAATGAACAGCTCTAAAGGCAGCTGTAGAGAGCAAGCTGACATAGCATAGATGGGGGTGACAAAGACTGTCTGCAAGTTAATGCGTAATGTAATACAATACATGCACTCCATGATGCATGCTACAATGGATATGCACGGGAATCACGTGAGCCAATTGGTAGAGTTGTGTTTGATCTTGGTCTGTACTAAGATTCTGTCTGGTGTTCGTTCTATACGCAATATCACTGCGTGTCTGTTCTTTATGGGCTCGGTGCGGCTGAACCACGATTTATGTGGTGACGATGAGCGCTGTGCCTTGGTTCATTTACCGCCTATCAGCGACCTTGGGCTGCCAGGCAGAGAGCTTAGGTACGGTGCTGAATATCAAGTTAGCGGGGGAAATAGACCCCAGGGGTAGCATTTTGATGCCCAGGATTTGACGACTTACGTGTTGTACGGTTTGTAGGCACCTGGTGTGGCTGTGAGGTTGATAATCGACTCAGGGCGCTCCCATTTGCGCACCTTGGTTTGCAGTAGTGCGTCCTGTGTGGGGGGTTGATCAACTGCGTAGGAGATCCAGGCGTGCCAGCCAGGCTCGATGTGGCCACTATCAAGGAGAAGATTAGTGCTAATTGAACAGACGAGCGCGGTCAAGAGGAGAGAGGCTCTTGGTTTAAGTTTAAACGTTGAGAGAGACTGCCGACTGTCGGGGAGGAATTGTGTTCAACATACGCATCGTAGTCGTGCTTCTTGTAATCAACCCAGCGAGTACGGACTATACGCGAGGTTAGAGATTTATCTTGGCTTGCGGATGGCTTTTGACGGGTGGTGGGCTCTTACGGGGGAGCTCCTCGTTGTTTTCGTAGTACTTGTTGCCGAACTTGTCGGTGCCAATCAGCTGGCCATACTTGGTGTCGCCTATTCTGTTTTGTCAGTCATGCGCTTCTGGTAGTATTTGCAGGTTAGGGGCCAATCACACCAATGTACTAGTGGTGGGAGGCCCATCGAAGAGCGTCTAGAGGTTAGCCTGCGGCTGGCATCAGGACTCTCAGCAGCAAAAAACTGCCGAGACAAGAACGAATAAATCGACTTTACCATCATCTGGATAACATATTGCTATATTCAGGGAAGAATGACAGTTAGCTTCATGATCAGCAGCACGTCTAGGTAGCTTAAAGCCTGCAGACAAACCTTGAAGCCAATCTTGCGCAGATTGCTCAGCGTTCTCGTGATTGTTGACATCGCGACTTGGAAGCGACAATAGGGGCGCTTTAGGCAAAAAATAAAATAAGAAAGGACCAAGAGAGCGTGGTTGCGAACACAGGGTTACAATTGAAGCTTTCTTGAGGTTCTAAAAGTAAGTATCGTGAGCTTCGCCAATGCATCGGGCGGGCGTGATGGCTAAATATCGGGTAATGCCGGTATGATTCACGGCAGAACATACTGCTTTTATGGGGCAACCGTATAGTGGATACCATTCCTTGTATCACCAAGACGTAAGTGTTGGCTTCCCTACCAGCCTACGAAGTAAACAAGCAGCCCTTCTAGATCTAGTGGCTCTCCCCTTCCTACGCATCTATTAATATTCATTCGCTATGTTTCAGGGCCTTAGGCGGTGTGCACCCCGTCTTTGTGGGCAGACCCGCCAGCTCTCTCTCCGATCAACCTTATATCAACCGCAATGCCGTATGTATTCTTCGGCTAATGGCTCGGCCTCGTCAGTCTCCGCGGATGCAGCGGCCGGTTATTTGGGTGCTGGAAGTGTGGTACCAATAGTCACTGAGCTAGACCAGATTGCGCCGTCGTTTAATATAGATGGCTCGCAAATCCAGGTGATCCAGTCGCCGGCTGAGTTCTACAAGACCCTCAAGGTAAATAGACGATGAGTCTCTGAAATATCAAGATTCCAGCTTAGTGCTGTCGTGGCTAACGGCCCCACAGGACAAGATTCTCTCGGCCAAGCGCAGGGTCTTTCTCTCAACCTTGTACATAGGCAAGTCCGAGCGTGACCTGGTATGTACACTTCTTGACCCCTTTCGTTCTCACCACTAGCTAACCTGGCTTTTGCTCCTCAAGATCAACACTATCCAGGCTGCCCTGCGCACCAACCCGGAGCTTCAAGTCAGCATCCTGACTGATGCCCTGCGAGGTACGCGGGAAGCGCCGCAGCCCTCGTCAGCGTCACTACTTGCACCACTAATCAGTGAGTTTAGGGCTGACAGAGTCGAGATCCGCATGTACCATACGCCCAACTTGACTGGTCTGCGCAAAAAACACATACCCAAGCGCATCAATGAGGGCTGGGGACTGCAGCACATGAAGCTCTACGGCATGGACGACGAGATTATCTTGTCAGGGTAAGTTTTGGCTGCAATTGAAGCTGTTGAACTTCACGTGCTGTTGGCCATGCATGCTGACTAATCCATAGCGCCAATTTGTCCATGGACTACTTCACTAACCGCCAAGACCGCTACCATCTATTTTCCTCAAAACACATCACGGAGCACTTCAGCAAGTTACATCACGCCACCGCATCGCTTAGCTACTTGATCAAGCCTAGCCATGACCCTGCTGGCTTTGAGATGGTGTGGCCCAACACCGGCCCCGCACCAGTTGAGAACCCTGCCGCATTTGTAGCCCATGCGACGTCTGTTTTGACCCCTCTAATATGCCTATCGCCGACTGCAGCGGCCCAGAAAAATCCAGCTCTTAAGAACACGCGTGTGTACATGCTCTCGCAAATGTCACAATTGCTCCAGCCTGATTCCTCCACCGAGCTCCCCGCTGTCACCCACATTCTTCAAACCCTCTCACGTCCGGAATACACACAGTCTTCGTGGACATTCACTGCCGGTTATTTCAACCCAGCGCCATCTCTGACAAAGCTGCTACTTGGCTCAGCCTCTAAAAGCGGTACTGTCATCACGGCCTCGCCCCACGCCAACGGCTTCTTTCAGTCTAAGGGTGTCTCGGGCATGTTGCCCGATGCCTACACGTATCTAGCACGGCGCTTTCTCCGAGCTGTTCACACAGCTGGCCGAGACTCGTCAATCACGCTCAAGGAGTGGCGTCGTGGGTGTGTCACTAAACCGGATGGTTGGACATATCACGCCAAGGGCCTTTGGGTAACGCTACCTGGTGACAACAACCCAGCCATCAGCATTGTGGGTAGCTCCAACTATACCAAGAGAAGCTACTCGCTGGATCTGGAAGCCGGGGCATTGATTATTACACGTGACGAGGAGCTGAAGCGAAAGCTAGGCCGTGAACAGCAGTGGCTACAGGAATACGCGTCCAAGACTACGGTAGATGATCTGGCAAAGCCAGAGAGACGCGTAGGCATCCATGTCAGATTAGCCATGTGGTTTGTGCAAGCTGTAGGGGGGGCGTTGTAAGTGATTAGAGGGCAAGTCGAAGACGGTCAACGACCACCATGTATTTTATATCTGTATTATCATTCCCACGTTGCATTGCATTAGATAGCATGTCTTAACTCTACATTTTATACTCTTCGACATTAAGCTTAAACACGGCATTTTCACAGGAATCAGCGTAGGGGCATTGATAAAGCACAAAGGGGGGAAACTATAGGAATACATATAATGTACAAGGAGCAGTAATGAAAGCCATACGGCATAGCTCTGTCCCTTTCTCGCTCTCTCGGCCACACCTTCAACCACATCCGCCTCACCGCTTGGTCCAGCCACGGCCATTCGACAGACCACGAATGCGCTTCGTGTACTTCCAAAGGTGGCGGTACTTGGGGCCTTGGCGCTTAGCTTCCCAACCACGGGCCTTGCGACGAGGCTTGAGCGAGTGCACCCGGACTCTGCGGAACACCTGGCCGAGGCCGTCATACTTGTTTCGTTCCATGACAGCTGCCATGTTCTCATCCCACACAGTGCGGAACAGGTTGAAACCAATAGGTGTGCAGCCGGTCTTAGAATTGAAGCTCTTGACGCTGAAGCCAAGACGCTCAGAATACTGCTCCTTCAGCTTCGCCGTATCCAGAGGCTCAAGGCCTGGCTGCTCCAAAACCACAACAGCTAGGCGGTGGTAGGGCGCACCTTCATGGGCGTAAGGCGCCATCCACGGCTGCACAAGCTGGGAGGGGTCACGGATGTGCCAGAGTGGCAGCGAAGAGACAGTGGGGTCGAAGGGGATGTTCACAGCCAGGAAATGGCATCGCTTACGGTAGCTGTCGTTCTCGACATCTGGAACATCCAAATCGACCACGGCCACAGAGAGCAGACGTGGACCCGGGTTGAATAGCTGCACGTTGAGACGCACGGGGTGTTCGCTAACAGCACTGTTGACGGTAGCACCGGGCTGGATCTTCTTGCGGTGAAAGTGCAGACGCACTGAGGCCGTGGGATCCAGCTTGGGCAGCATGTCAGGGATAATGTTAAACTGCTTGATGCGCTGCATTGTGATGAGGTATTCGTACGAGCGCCACTTGCGGTGAGCCAAGTAGCGGTAGATGGGCTTGTTCATGTCGCCTACAGCAGAGGAGCGTGTTAGCCTTTCAATATCTTTTTTTTTCTTTTCCGTTTTTCTAGATTCTTTTGTGTCTTGCTTGTAGGATAACTCACCCACGCCGTCTTCCGACCTTCGACGCACTACTGGGTCATTGATATCTGCCAGGATCTGAAGCTGATTCACTCTCTTCTGCAGGCTCTGTAGCCTGAGATCACGGCTGGCTTTGCCTTGCTTAAACATGCTTCCATCACTCCGCTCCAGACTTGCAATAAGCTCGGCCTTCTCCTTTAGCTCTTCAACCTTTTTCTCGCGGTCGGCCTTAAGAACTTTGCGGGCCTCCTGAAAGCATTGGAACGGCAGCTGCTCAAACGGCAGATTTTGGCTTGTGCGGATAGCCATACGACGACGACGAGAACCAATTGGGGGCTTGCCAGCCTTTTGCAGGGCTAGCTCAGCAGCCCGGCCGACAGCCGTGTTGGGGTCAAGGGTTGTAGGGTCAAGCTGGGCAGCCGGTGCGGCGTCCGTTGTCTGGCCGGTCGGGGCCGTGGGAGCATCAGAGCGGGCGGCAGCATTCATTGAGAATGGCCGAATAGCCAGTTTCACAGGGCCATTTCCAGACAGCCCATGCAGTAGAGGGCGCGCAAGCGAAGGGCACCGCGACATGGCCGTTCGTTTTGACCCGCCAACAGACAGCCGGAAAAAAACGGCGGGCGGGGGGAGAAGGGGGGAAACTCGGGGGATGCCGGAGCTAGTCGGAGCGGGAAAGCCGGCGGATGCTCGGTAGCTTTCGTCGCAACAATATGAAGAGGCAGCTAGCAGCCCGTAAGATGGAAAAAACTTGACTGTGTTCTTGCAAAGGGCTCGTGATGTTGCATAGCCAAAGCACAAATTTCCTAAGCTTTTGAGTATGCCCCACTATGAAACTAGTGGCGGCTGCCAGCTGATGTTTGCCAGCTGTAGGAGGCTGCTGGATTGTTCAGACAGCCATGCTGCCACCTGTAGCCACCTGCCACAATTGAGAATGAGGCACCGACAAGCCCACAAAGCTTTTCATAGCAACGCACTACCAAAAGCCGTCAACTCGACTTGACGATCCTTGGATTTTGAATTTAGGTTCTCAATTTTACCCCAGACGGAGACCCCCAGTCCTGGCACGCCAGTCTTTGCTCATTTGCTCTTTCCGCGTGTCTTGGGACCCTTACTCAGCTCTTTCAACCGTTCAGCTAAGCTTCAATGGCTGCTTCCGGAATTCGCAGTCTCACGGAGGCTCTACGGTCATTGTCAGTATCTTCGGCTGCGCCTATCAGATCAGGCACCTCTGTGATAGCAGTATGATGCGCTCTTTCTTTCTATCCTGAGATATTTGCAGAATTAGCGTTAACAATTCTTCTAGAAAAATGCCCGCGTGGTAGGCATGAACCGTAGCATAACTACTACCACTACTGCCGCGCCCCAAAACTTTACTACTGGTATGGAAGTCTTCTTTCGATCCACCTCTTTCCCACTCTTCGATTCGTTATTCTCCCCCCTCTGTCTCTTTCCTCTCCTCTATGCTACACGCAACGAAACGCCCACTAACTCCGTTCTCCAGATGTCCCCGTTACCATCCACTCCTTTCCAGCTCTAGAGCCCGTTGGTCTCGAGCAATGGTCCTCCAAACACCTTTATGTCCCCCTTCGCCGCGACATTCTTCATAGAGCCGTCATTTTCGAGGGTGACAGCACACGACAAGGCACGGCCTCAACCAAGACACGGTGGGATGTACATGGCTCGAAACGCAAAGTCCGGCCACAAAAGGGCAGTGGACGTGCGCGAGCCGGCAGTCGCCAATCGCCTGTCTTCCGCGGTGGAGGTGTTGTCTTTGGCCCACATCCGCGCGACTTCAGCACCGACCTCCCCCGCAAGATGTACGACAAGGCGTGGCGCATGGCCCTTTCTTACCGCTATCGTCGAGGTGAGCTAGTCGTGTGCGAAGACGGCATGGAACTGCCTCTCATCTCCGACTTCACCTCTCTGCGTGATGCCGACTTCCTTGAGCCACAGCTCGTCGCTGGCTACCTGCGCAAGCAAGCCGTACAAATGCTCGAGGCCCACCAATGGGACCGCTCTCACGGCCGTACTCTGTTTATCACCAACGATGTTCGTGACAACCTTTTTGATGCCCTAGATGAGGCCGGCGATCATGGTCGTGTGCTGGTCCCAGATGAGGTTGATGTCAAGGATCTCTTAGAGGAGGGCCGGCTCGTTATTGAACGTTCGGCTTTACAGCGCCTCATCTCGGAGCACCAGAGCGATCTAATCAGCAAGATTGTCATTGGTGGTGTCTTGCCAAAGGGTCCAGAACTAGGCAAAACGGTTGTGGCATGAGACACAAAGAGCGAGTCCAGTAAAATTATGCGAGAATTAAGGGCAAACCTCTAGTCGAGAAGAAGACAAGTCGTCGTACTAGCAGTGAAAGAAGCAAAGGTTGGAGCCGCAATGGCATGTAGCACTATTGCACTGCTTTCTGTGTAGAGCAGTGTCTGTACCAAATATATCTGTATAATACGAAGCGAGAGAACACCGCTACCACTGGACGAGGTTACAAGACAACACGTGTATAACAGACATTACATATTCAATGCCAAGGCTAGGTAAGAAACAACGCTTTTTTTAATCCAAGGTGACGTAAAACAAGCACATCAAGGCTTGTGCAAAGACGGAATTTAAAGACTATGCCATAAGCAACCAACCCCAAACACCATTCATAAGAGTCCCGAAGACGTCATGAAAGAAAGCACGCTATGGGCGCGCTAACAGTACCCCCCCCCCCCCCCCAGAAACCTTTCTCATAGGCCCATCAACTCGCACACGTTCATGTTCACCATCTCATCATAATATGGTTGGTACTGTCCACCTCTATCTGAATTAGCCCCCAACACTGGTTCGCCCCCGTCTCCAAAACGAGCCACTGCCTGAGCATTCAAGCCCTCGGGGAATCCGGGGATGTAAACTTGCGGGTCACGACTGGTCAGGGCATTTGGAAAGTGGAAGTCTATATCTACAGAGCCTGTAGACATCAACGGGACTTGTGCTATGGGTGTGGAAATTGGAAGAGACTGGCTGGATATGTTCGTCCCCAAAGGCGAGAGAGGGGCTGTATTCTGACTAGGACATCTGTCAGCGGCCAAAGAGAGGACTAGTTCAGGGGCCTGGGCAACAGCCTGTGCCAAAGCCTGCGCCGCAACAGTTAAAGAACGGCTTCGTGAGGCTCGGCTACTACCAACTAGATTCTGCGAACGAGGCGGGGGAAGACCCGACGCCATTTGGTGTGGCGGGGTGCCCAGACGACAGAGATGTTGCTTGTTGGGAGGCACTCCTTGATGGACATCCTGCTGAGAACGCGGCTTGGCATAAGGGAGGCTAGGCTGGGCTGGTGGGACCTGCTTCCGAACGTGTTGCAAGTAGTCATTTTGGACGTGCGCAAACCGGGATGTCTGGTACATCTCTACCGGTAGATTTTGCGGTAAAGGCTGGGCTGGCTGCACCATAGGAGTCATGTCCCAAGTCTGAGCATCTGAAGCATGTTCATGGTTTAGGCTGCCAGGCTGGAAGTCGCCCTGGCCAGATATTGCCATGGTCCTGTGGTTCAGCCCCGTCGCGGAAATTTGTGCCTGTGCAGCGGCCTTCCCGTAGAGATACTGGCCGATCTCGGGGTCATTACAATGAGCATGGCCCTGGACCACGGCATGCAAGCGCTCTACTTCTGCGCAAAGATCCCGGACCTCTTGATGCAATCGGCTGTTTAACTCGGTTGTTCGCGCATATTCTTCCTCTCTCATCATCCGTTCCATCTTCTTCTTGTGGCGAGATCGAGCTGCTGCATGCCGGTTTCTCTGTCTCGGAGTGAGAGGGCGTTTCTCGTCTTTCTGAGTGGCAGCAGTGGGAAGAGCGGAAGCATCACAAGAAGCATAAGGCGCAGCAGCCGAAGCAGAGACTTTCATTTGGCTTTCCGCCCCATCCGGAGCCGGGTTGACTTGGGCACAAGGAAGGAAGGAGCCACTGCTGTCATTGTAGCCTGTATATGAACCCTGGGACGGGGGTCTTGTAGAGCTACGCGACATAACAACCGAGCCGCTAGTCGAAGAGTCCTGGACTGAGGTTAAAGCCGAGGCCCTATTTGAAGATGAGGCTGACGATGACAGAAGCAGCTGGGTTTCCGGGGCAGCGGGGCCGTTGGCGGCAGCATGCACAGGAAGCGGGGAAGGTATTAAGCTCTGTTCGTCGCCCGTTGATTCGCGATCACTCGCGTTGCCAAGAGCACCGGAGAATTTCTGTCCGAATTTATGAATCACCAGATCATCAGAATCCGAATTGCCGGCCAGAAACCCCGAATAGCTGCCGGGGGAAGGCATAGCATAGGCAGAAGTCGGAGAGATTGAGTCTGAAACAAAGGCATCAATTTTGGGAGGTGGAGAATAAGAGGAGCTCGGCTTGGGAGACTGTAGAGCCCCTTCTGCAACAATAGATTGGCTCTGCATGGGGACACTCAGCCAGGCCATGTCGACCAAGTGAATCAAGGAGCAGTGGTTGGTCTTATCTAATCTGATCTGAGCAAAGCCTGCTAGGAGCGATCGGCGTCCAAGGAAACTGCAACGAGGCAAAATAGCTCAGAGGATAGGAATAGGAAGGAATGACAACTCAAATATCAAGCGATAGAATGCCGGTATTCGAGGTTACCGGTAGAATGATGCAGTTGCCTGTTATGTCTTGTAGGTATGCTAGTAGGGAAAATCTGTCACAAAATCTAGCTCTGCAGTTATTTCCAGGCCCAAGGCCGCAAAGATAGACAGATCCGCACTTCTAAAGCTCCAGCGACTTTCCAGCAGAGAGCAACCGAGAAAGCTACGGTCGCACGAAGTCTGAGACTAGCCTTGAGGAGACAGGCCCGATGGTGGGCCAAGCTGTGCGTGCTGATCTGCTTCTTTTAGGCGAAATAAATGAAGATTAGAGTATCTGCATAGAAGCTGACAGAGAGGCGACCACGAATATCAAGAAGTAGAGTCTAGAAGCTCTATTAAAATCGAAGCAGGTTGCCAGCAATAAAGGGAAGAAGAAGTTAAACCGAAGCGAACGCAACCGGTAGGAGGAAAGAAGACTAGGAAGGAAGGAGGGAAAGCAATCCTCTTTTGTAGCATGGGCACCTGCCAGATTCATATAATATACTACTTTCCCAGAGACGGTTTGGACTGCCAAGCGGCACGACTCAGCGAAGGTAATATCCTTTGTAAATCTGTAGACGAAGCGACGCAAGCCTGATTCGAGCAGCCATCCAACCAATCACAACACGGCCGCTTTTCGTCACTTTCCTATTTCTGACTCTTTTTGCGACTCATTTTCTCCATACCCTACCACACGGCCCAGTCTTTGGTATGTCTCTTGTTAAATTCAGCTCGATTCTTTATATTTTATCTATTTTCCTTGTGTTTCGCTTTTCCTAGTGCGCGCCAGGCCAACTTGTCACTCCCTGCATTGAGAAAAAAACAGGCCGACTTATGATTCGGGACTTCGATTAAAGCTTCTGGTCGCTAGACGGCTGCCGATTGCCAGCTAGCTGACAAGCCGACACCCCAACTTCGTATTGCCCTTGGGAATTTGGGAGGCGAGAGGTCAGCACAGCAAGAGATAGGGCAAACTGGTACGAGACTTGCATCGCATAGCCCATATAAACAGTATATCTGGGTCTTCTTCTCTTTGCTTCTCAATTGACACAGAAACAAAATCACTATTTTCATGTTTCCCATCCTCCTAAAAGCAGAAGTAACAGCCCCAGCAATGAATATGTGTGTGTCTCAATCCACACCCACACAGTCTGCGCTGCGTTGCGGGGAGCGAAGAAAAAGAGATAAGAAAAGAAAAGTAAAGAACGAGATAGCAATTGCTGCTGCGCTATGAAGAAAAGCTACGCTACAGGCTACTACCTCACAGCTTTGCCTCAACGTCCTCTTAGCGAAGGTCGGCGGTCTAGAGTGGGGCCAAAAGTATTAGCTCGGCAGGCTCGTTTCTTTCCAGATCGGGCCTCGCGGCCAAGAAGGCCATATATATGTATATACATGTGCCTTATCAGCCCCCCTCCCTTTCTTGGTGAATGCTCAAGAACTTTGCTGTGCTGTGAATGTGGATGGATGGATCTTGTGCCTTTCTTTGGCATGTGTCTCACGTCATGCAAAAGGTAGAAACGAAAAAAAAAGGAAAACAAATAAGAATAGAAATTGCGAAAAGGGTGACGCTTCATAACGAGGCAAATGACCCGTTCCATAGTAGCAGCAGTAAGCAGCTCATGGCTTCAATCTCCCAGGACAAACACACTACAACCCATTAAACGAGGATAAAGAAGCAAAGGGCCGATCTTCGCTTGGCCTATGATAGGTCTTTCGTTTTCCCTAACTTGCGCATATTCTATTTCCTATCTCCTCATGACTTCACACGTCCTTTTGTACTTTGCCCTCCTAGCCCGTCGTGGAGGGGAAGGAGGGGGCTCGTGACATCGTCATTCCTCGATGCTTTATCGATGTTTTCAGCCATTGCGGTAACAGGCCAGACCGCCGGGTCTGCAGACGTGGGTCTGCGCCTCTGTCTCCCAGGTCTTGTCTCCCCCAGGTCTTCCAAGTTGCCAACCCAAGTCCAGCCAAGCCCATATAAAAATCCAAGGCCAACTAGTAGCACAAAGAAACACCCCTCCTCTCCTTCTTCTCCCAATTGTGACATGGGCGAGCGGCATCAGCACCAGCACCAGCACCAGCACCAGCACCAGCAACAGAAACAACAGAACCAGCAAATAAGCCAAGCCACTCGAACAACCCCACTCCTAAGCACAAAGATGTGTGTGTGTGCTGCGTTGCTTGAAAAGGAGCTCCAATTTTCTCAACAAGGCAAGCCAATCCAAAGCCACCCCCAGTCTCTATCTCCCTTACCATCCTAGCCAGGCCAGATGAATCAGTCACGCTAAGCAACCCACCCCAACTGACTCGTGCTGTTGCCAAGCTGTACGATGAGGATGAGACACAGTTTCTGATCGATGTTCCTTTTCTTGCTCCCTCACGGCTCGTTGACCATGGATGAGATCCTGCCTGTGCTTTTCCGTCTGGCCATCTATCCCGTCTCTCTGTCTACTTTGTTCGATCTGCTGATTTTTTTGCCTCTTGATTTTAGCTTCTGTTGGGGAAAAACAACATTGGGGAATCTAAGCCTCTGCTTGCTCTCCCAGTTTACAAATTGGCTATTCAAGCAGGTCTTGCCCCTAGCAAGCGCCCAAGAACCGGAAAAAGAAAAAAAAAAAAAAAGAAAAAAGAAAAACCACTCAAAGGTTAAAGGCAAGTACCAAAAATCATGCACGAATCTCACCACTTAAAACACACCATGTGAATGAAACATTTCAATGGAGAGGAATCTCAGACATGAGAGAGACAGTACAAACCTATAATCCCACCCTTAGGGGGATCGACTGACTGACCCGCTGTCTCGCTGACTCGGGCTTTGGTGCGTAACCAATCAGCATTGAAGCCTCGCAAAGTCACCCATGCTGTGGCCTAGAACCTGACTCGCCGCTTTCTACTACAGAGCAAGTGTGGCTAGTATTATAGTGGCGTTCTAGCACAAGGTGTGGCGCTAGGCTGCCTATATTTCACGTGATACCGCGTAGCTTGCCTAAACACTAGCCAATTTAATCTACGCGCAAGGCTTCCAAGTGGGGCAACAAGCATTCCACTATCACGAGCTCCCTCACGCGTTCCCATCCCATTGTTGCACCATCAATCAAACCACGACCTAACAAATGCAATATCTCCTCTCTTTCAACCCCCCCAAAACAATATAGTCCAACACATAGCTCTCTTTGACGTATCTTCTACACACATCGTTTTTTATTCCCGTTGCGAGCCCTCTTACAACTTCCTCGCCATGGCCGACAACATCTCAACCCCGCGCATCACCGCGCCCTACCTCGACCGCTACATCAACCAGAATGTGATTCTAGTAGGCCGCGTTGCTGAGCTGCGCGGAGATACAGCTATGATTGAATCTGACGGTATGGTGACCGTTGTCCTAAATCGGGTATGTTCTCGCCCCCAGTCAGCCATAGCCAGCCGACGTTTAGGCCCTAGCTAACTCTCCCTCTCTACCTGCCAGGAAGCGCATCTCTCTATCAACAACGGTGTCCACCTTATTGGCAAAGTCAATAGTGACTTGACTCTCAAGGTTCTCAGTGCAGGTGACCTTGGGCCGGATGTGGGTAAGTCTTGTCTCTCCTCTCGACCCTCAGCGCCAACCTCCATGCTCTCGCCCTGGAATAATATGTGCGCGTATTGACCTATCCACCCCTTTTTCTACAGATTACAACATGTATCATGACGTAGTCCAGGCTACACATCAGTTTAAGTCAATCTTTGTCGTCGAGGCGTAGAGTCGTCCGGCTTTGATTACGTATGTAGAAAATAGCAGATATAAATGACATCACGACTCCTTTTTTGACTGTTGCCTGTGGCTCAAGTCCATACATGTGTACTAAGTGCCCATTTAGAGGACAGGACGCCTTGTTCCCCCATAAATAACTTGGAAATACTTCAATTTGTTTAATGGTAACGTATATGGATTTCAAGACCACACCAGCCATTACTGGTTACCCATCAGTAACCCCCAACTTATAACCCTTATCATCCTGTCCTTATTCTTCCCGTATGCTATATTGGCTCTCACTGCTTCCAGCACTAACTTTACGCACATCTCTTCTTTTTGTCTCGCGCTCACGCTCACGCTCCTCTTCCCGTCTCAACATCTCACCTAGTTGTCCTTCCGCCCTTTGTGCACGAACCTTCCATATCTTGCGCTCATTGTGGCACTCACGTAGCTCAGCCTTTAGTGCATGGACTGTCATATTTTCCTGGTTCTTGGCTTGTGCCACCTCTTGGTACAGCGAGTCGACTTCTTGCTGCAGCTTACGCACCTCTTCCAGGCTAGGGCGAACAAGACACATGGAGCTTCCAGACTGGCGTTGTTGCTGCGCAGTGCGGCCACGCCATGACATCTTCCATCCAGAGCGTTCCTTGTTGGCAGAAGTATCAATCGTCTTAGTGCTAGCTTCGCTTGTTGCAGTGCTGATAGTGGTACTTCCACGACTATTTTTGTCCTGACGAATCCGAACAGAACCACTGCTAGTAGCACTTTCAACGGATTCAATAGTATCGACATTAGAGGTGTCAGACTCCCTACACATAGTAGTCTTAGAGAAAACCTCAGGTCCATTAGCGGCCTTGTCAATAATAGGCTGCTGTTGCCTTTTCTCTGGTCTTGCAGCAGCCGTTTCGAAATTTATATTGTTTTTGCTAATTTCAGTGTTAGGGCCGACAACAGCTGCCATGATTGCAGAAACCATAGCATCTTCCTGTGGAGTACCCTTGGATTCATGCAGCTTTTGATCTCCAGAGGTGTCGCAATCTAAAGCAATCTCAGCATCCAGACTCCTGTTGCTTTGATCCATGTTGCAAGTGTCTCTGATATTGGACAGGACTCGTCTTAGGCGCCTGTGCCTTGGCTTTATTCGAACAGCGCCATTTCCTAAGTGGCTACCATCAAGGTCAGCTACAGCAGTTGTTGAGGCTGCTGCGATAGAATCCACTGACGTGTTGAAGACATCATCACTGGCTTCTTTTTCTAGTTCGGCAAGCTTCTTATGGGTCAAAGCTGCAGACTTTCCTTTATGTAGCGTGGGTACAGCATCTACTGGTGATAGGGAGTGCCCATGATGGCGATGAAAGAGAGCACCTAACGAGCGGACTGTGCGCAAGGCTCGTCCAGGTGTTCGGGTAGTGCTTGAGGTTTCAGTAACCATTGATACTTCCGAAGTAACCATATTGGCCTTGATATCATTTTCGAGTGAAAGTGCTTGTTTTTGAGCTTTGATAGGAGTCTGGGGCTTGTTCATGATCTTTTAAAGCATCGTCAATAGAATTAACATAAGAGCACTAAATCAAGAAAAAGGGACAGCATACCTCTTGCTTCTGTTGGTCAGGGGATTGACTTTGAAAGTGACCATCAATATAGGCTATCGGAGTTCTATTTTCATAGTCGGCAGACAAATGGGCCGTAGCCCGATTATAACTTGTAGGGACTTCTCGGCGCTTGAAAGCCTTGAGGGTCTCCTGAGTATGAAATGACTCCATAGGGCTCATGGAACGGTCAGGATCACCTACTCGAGCCTCCCGGTTCACTTCTACGTTAGGCGAAACCACACGGGGGGCAGTAGAGTTATTGGTAGTATCTTCGTCGTCAAAGTTGAAGGCAAAGGGACGAGGAGAATTAATAGGCACGCGAGCCGGAAGTTGATGTTGGGGCCGATTCTATCTTTGGCCTGGGACAGCATTAATTTTGGGCGCAGAGCGGGTCAAAGAGGTTAGTCCAATATTCTTGGGACTGCAAACAGGAAGCTCAGTGATAGTATCACCACCCTTAAAGCCAGAATCCTGTTGCTGTTGTTGGATACGACGAATGTACGAGAGAGGTACAGGCATGTTGGTAGCTGAAGCCTGTAAATGGGGTGGTGAATGTGTTGGAATTCGGCTATCAATGCGTTCGCGATGTTTCGGGCGTGGTTGTGGTTTAGACTCGCACTCAATATCAGAGTTTTCGTACGACGGGACTCTACGAATATGGACACTATGTGGTAAAGCCGCAGCAAGATTCTTTTCTCGAGAAGAAAATGCCTTTGGGAAAAGCTTGCGCGCCGACTTTAACGGTGATTGTGGTCTAGATCTTGGTTCTGGTGAAGTGCTTCGTGGCGTCTCTCTTGGAGAAGATAGTTCAGGTATAGGAGATGCCCGCCAAATACGGGAGGGATTCTGGTTTAGGCTATTGTCAGACTGTTGGAAAAAAGAAGTGGAAACCTGAGTTGAGGGCGAAAATGGCCGGTATTGGTTTGATCGGGTTTGTTGTTGCTGGGGTTGCTGCAAATTGTTTGACACAAACGGACGAGCAATGCGGACTTCCAACACTCTATTGTTTTTAAGCTCGGGCACGATGTCTCTCCACAACGATATCAATAACGAGGCGATGTCATTGGCGTTTCGGGCTTGTTCAACAAGACGTTTTGTTGCTTCTAGGTCCACAGCAACTGGTGTAGTAGCACCTGAACCAGAAGGCCCTGAGCCCGAGGCTGAATCAAGCCCAGATAGATGAGCACCTGTTTCAGTGGATGGAGTGCTGCCAGTTAACAAAGGCCCGAAGACAATTCCTAGACCTTGAGCACCCAGTTGTTCCTCGCCGTTCCCCATGGCAACAGACTTCTTAGCAACCGCTGCCATGAGAGCCAACAACCCAAACACACCACAAATTAACTCACGCCTAGGCTGATAATTGACCGCACCAAGGGCAAGTGCAATCAGATTGGCTGTAACTTTTGTCTGCTCGTCACGTGGTAATGATGAGTGGTTATGTTGGTATGTGACCTCTTCCAACGCTTCAAATAGAGCTACTGAACCTAGAATGCCCCCCGGGATGGCGTTTAGAAACCGTTTGAAGGCAGATGCTATATCATGAGGCCCAGTCTTAATATGGGACGGAAGCCCCTCGCACCGGATAGTTTCCGAGATGTCGTGGCCGCCATGGTGAGCATATAGATAGTACTCATACAGTTCATTAACTACCCTGTATGATCCAGGCACGCGAAACAGGCCGGGGACCCCCATATCTAGTCGATTAGTCAATAATCTGTAGGTTAGTCTACCTTCATTTTGGTCAAGTAATAACCAGCAAAGAAATGCTTACAGTGCTCCAGAAGGTACACGCCAGTCTCATGTAGACATGACGGTAGCATTACTGGTCTAGATAAAAATGGATATGGAAGCGACAAAACACTAACACCGCTGATGCGAATCATAGCATCAAGGCCGACATATCGTGGCATATTCTTTTTCACAAGTGGCCTCATATAATCACCGACTGATTTCTTAGTGAGTTTGAGACCCGTATCTGCCTGCTTAGGGCTTGGGCTTGACGTGCTGGCTCTAAAGAGCCGAGCCAGCAAGGATCGACGAGGCTGCTCAGGCGCATCGGGCTCGCACTTTTCAAGACATGTCAATAGCTGTCTAAAAATTCGAGATTACTATTGCTTGCTAGCTCATGAATAAAAACTCACCTGCAATGCGCGGAAGTTTTCCGCTTCCAACATATGCACACCGTCCAGCTTGAGCACAACAACATTTTGTCAGTTTGCTTCTACAAGTATAAGATTTGTGAGGGCCTTTTTCTGCTAGTTCTCTTACCTTGGCAGCCGCCTCATTGAAACGCGCGACAAACTCGTCCCGGTCTTCACCGTTCTCCTGCCGGTTGAGACTAGCCCATGTCTCACTTGGTCGCAACTGCGGCTTCGACTTGGACCTTAGGCCTAAGCCCAAGCCTCTCACATAGCCCTGGCCTTGATTCAAGGCCGATGCGGTTGTCATTGACACTGGCAGTGCGGGAGTTGATCTATTGTTTTTATTAGACATCTGCTGCAACTGCTGCAATCCCGTGGTTGCAGAGTCTGTGGGTCCACGATACAACGGCCCGGGTACATAAGAGCCGGACAGAGATGCTGATGTGGATGCGGGAGATGATGATGGCGCAGTCCTAGGACGAAGCATGCGAATACGCCGGGCTCGTACATGATCGTCGGGATTCTCGTGATCGGCTTTGTGCTTAGTGTCGTCGTCGTCGAGTTGGCTGGATGGAAACGGGCTGGCTATGGGCGATATATGCTGCCGTGACATTATGAATACAGCAACAAATGAAGAAGATGCCTGATAGCAGTAGTTCGAATAGTAAGGCTGCCCTTGGCACAGATAGATACAGCAAGAAATTGGAAGCTATACTCAAGGAAGTTGTTAGGCTGCAACAGTAGTAAATGGACAGCAGCCTAATATAGCTTCAGCCTAAAGGCAGTGAATCCTGCTTAGCAGTATATGAAAGTGATGATAGTAAGATAGTTTAACATAATAGGAATTCAGAAGAAAGAGAGAATGAGAAGGACTGGCTTAGCAGCCTGAAATGATTGCAGCACAGGCAGTGTACAGCAACACAACAGCACAGCAACAAAGCAGAGAAAATCCTTCTCAGCTTACTTTGTGTTGCTCATAAAGAGATGAAGAGAAAGAGAATAAGACTAGCCCTAGAAGAATAGAGAAGGGGGAAACGAAGATGCCTGATGGAAAACAGGCATGTGCAGTGTTGTCCTTTGTTTGGTTTTGGGACCTTCCTGTTTTCTTTGTACTATTTTTTTCTTTGTGTCTTTTTGTGCTGGTTGCTTGGTGGTTGAGTCCAAGCTTAGAACGAGCTTAAGAAGGAACCTGTCTTGATCAGAGCAAGTGCCCTAGCGGGTTTTGAGCACTTGCCAAATTACAAGTTGGGCTAGCCGTGAAAGACGCTCTGGCTGCTCTTGACGCCGTGCTGGGGCCTGAGGACAAAGTCTAGGAAAGCTTTATGAAAATACAAAAACAAGGAAATAAGAGGATAAGAGGATAAACGCATCTGTGATCCAAGCATGTGAGATCCTACCACAAACAACAGAAACAAAATAATATTAGCTTGACCAGGGTCATGGACTGAAGTATTTCGTCAACACTTTACATGCTCGTACAGACTACCACATATACAAGCTTTGCTTCATGTTGTACCCCAGCCTACCATATATCGTAGCCGCCTAGGAAACAAAAGTCTGTTTCACACACAGTACACTATGAGAATGCTCAAGAAATAGCTTACAGCAAATCTTGTTTACCTTAGACCCTGTGTATATGTACTTGTCAATGCTCAATCTAAATGTGGAAGGCTAAAAACCAAAATCCTAACCCTAACCCTGGTCAAGACTCTGTTGCACAACATATGCTCATCGCATTGCGTCCAATTTCCTGTTTCCGTGAAACGAAGGGAAGCCACATCTTAAGGAACCCAAAATTAAGACTCACAAGATACTTCTGTTTATATTCATTACAGAAAAATAGTGCCAGAAAATAAAAAGCGCAAATAGATCCTTTATTATACCAGAAAAAGTCGAGATGGAAAAAAAAATCAGAAAAAAAAATCAAACCTCTGTGTAGGCAAATCGTGGCTAAGAAAAAAACCTCGGTTTCTTTTAGTTTCCTTTCCCAACGTCGTACAAGCAGAGCATCAATCTACTTTTGTTGCGGCTGCGTGTACCGAGCGGCAATCTGGTTTTGGCGGTTAATCTCCTGTTCATCCTCTTCTTCCCCGTATAAATTGTCCGTCTCCTCGCCGTGTAGCAAGACGTACTTGAGGATGTCCGAGAGAGAGATGATTCCTCGTAGCTTTGTATCGTCATCCACAACCACCAGCCGATGCACCCTGGACTTCCGAATTGTGTCGAAGATAGAGTCGAGGCGATCCTCCTCGCTGCAAGTGTAGATACCCGGTGACTCATCCGCACGCTTGCACAGCGCTGTGCCAATGTCTTCCGACAGCTCCTCGTATATACCACCCTGGATGCAGGGGATGATGTCGACGGCCTCAAACACATTCAGCACGCGGTTATTCTCATCAACAATAGGGATAGACGAAATATTGTGCTGTACCATAAAGTGCACAGCGTCCAGCACTGTATTGTCCATACTGAGTGTAACCAGGTCTGTGTAGGTGCCTAAACCAATCTCTTTGATTGACTTGCGGAGCAACACTGTGTTCATCTCGTTATTCACTGCGATGAACTTGAGAATGCGGTATTGCGTTATGACGCTTATAACCGTCTCACGCCCCGTTTCTTCGTCAATATCAACTAGCGGTATTCTGCGTGCACGGGTCTGGAGCATTTTTCGGAGAGCTTGGTATAGCGGCTTAGTAGGTTTGACCGAAACATCTTCAATTTGTGACACGCCAATGGCGTTTTCAATAGCTATAAAGTATATTATGTCAGACCCGGTAGTTTTGCTGATCAGAAGATGCCCATAGTAACTTACAGCGAAGATTAGCTAGCTTGAAATGCTCGAGAGCGCCCATTTCTTCAGGAAACAGGCAATAGTACTGGATGACGTTGATGTAGTCTGTGGCAGTAAGTAACCCCGCAAAGGTCGATGTTGCGGCATCCCATAGCGGTGCCGAGACGATGGCTATTCATTCATCGTGTTAGGAGCTTGGCATCTACGGCTGGAGTCGGCAAACACATCGTACGCACCATTTTGAATGAGTATGTTGAGGCTCTTCTTGATCAGCAGGTTGTTATCAAGAACAATGAGGCGGAAGGACATGGGAAGGACATCGTAGCTTGTCCGGACTTTAAGGAAACGGCGAATTGTTCTCTGATTCGAAAGAAGAACGCAGTTGTTAGTTAGTTCAGCCTAGCGACATGCTTAAACATTTCAATGGGATATCTTGGGGCTTGTCGCATTGAGCATGCGGTGGCCAAAGTCTGATGAAAGGAGACAGAAACGAAAAGAGAAAAAAAAAAGGAAAAGTCAAGGCGTATAGCTACATTTAATGCGTTCTATCAGATGTCTCAAAAAACACACATCACAACAAATCACAACCTTTCCAAGGTAGAAGAATAACAGAAGATGCTTACTAGACCAAGTAGTTGGAGGTATTCAGCCTCAGGCAGACTCTCCTCCGTCTGTGATTGGACCATTATATTTGATGGCGAGAATTTGGTAGCAAGCGGCGTTATTGGCTCGGTTAGGTCGTTGAGTGTTATGAGGTGACCTGGCGACGTCGGACGGCCAAGAGGTTCCGTAGAATACTGGAGGAGCGGAGGTGCTATAGATCCCAGTGTTGCAGCTACAGCAGGGGGAGGCAGTCCTGATACCGAACTGGGATTTTCTGGCGTATTCTGAATAAATGATGATGGCGTCACAATGGTTTGTGGCGTTGAAGATGCTATTGATGAGTGGAGGGACGCGGGGTTGGCAATGCAAGAAGCGCCTGTGCCTACGTCTGTGGCTTGTTGTAGCGCAGGATCTTCGGCGGTCTCAGGCGCAGGAGCCAGTATTTCGCTCGTAATTTCACCTTCCAGTTCGAGTGCAGGCTCGGGGGGCGGAGTGTCAGTTGCGGCGTGTATTTCGCTAGAGGTAGCAGCAAGTATGGCAGCGGCAAGCTGTTCAGGTTTATCGGATGAGTGGAGAATTGGCCCAGAGGACGTTGTCGTGATGACAGCAGTCGTAGGGGCGATCGGATCAACCGCGTCGGGTTGAGCAATAGTGGGTGTGGGATTTAATGGCAGATTGTCGTTGTTTGTCGAGGTATGATTGTGGTGGTTGTCGATGTCGATGTCAATGTCGGTCTTGGATTGTGGTTGTGGCAATGTCGGGGTGCCACTATTGTGGTGGTCCTCAGTAACAGCGATATCAGCGGCAGTCTTGGTAGCAGTGGTATCAATGACAGTAGCGGTAGCACTCTGCTGGTTGCTATCGTTTACGGCTAGTAGAGCCTCCTCCTCCTCCTCCTCCTCCTCCTCCTCCTCCTTGCCTGCGGCTTCGTGGGGTTTTTGCTCCATGCCTAAAGAAGCGGCACTATTGGCCGCATTGGCCTCAGTGGCTTCTGTAGCTAGTTCAGTGGACATGAGTAGTGGGGGAGGGGGTGATGGATGGGATACAGGGGCTTCAGATCCGGACATAGCTAGGCTAGAAGGCGATGTTTGTCTCGCCTGCTTGTCCTATAT
Source organism: Ceratocystis lukuohia (assembly GCF_044167205.1). Taxonomy (NCBI): domain Eukaryota; kingdom Fungi; phylum Ascomycota; class Sordariomycetes; order Microascales; family Ceratocystidaceae; genus Ceratocystis; species Ceratocystis lukuohia. The sequence continues at coordinate 365,785 of NW_027263525.1, forward strand.
TATGACGAACAAGACAACAGAAGTAATAGAAAAAAATCAAGCGTGCGACGATAGAGAGCAAATAAAGCCGGCAATTGGTTGTAAAGCTTGACCACTGTTGGTTGCTATCAAACGTCGGCGGGTGGGTTTTCTTGTAGCGTGTAGGTTCAGGGCATCACAACCGCTTTGAGGCCTAAAAGAAGCCTAGGATACAGAGGCACAGCGAACGCCAAAACTGACAAATGTGTACCAAAGAAGTTGAAGATCTTCGCGACAAACAATTCTGGTCGGAAAAGACAGGAGTTGAGAAATATTATGAAGAGAAAGAAAAGAAGAAGGACGAAAAAACCGGAGCCTCAAAAAAGATGTGCTTCCTTGATTACTACATCGCTATATGCAGTGAGCGGGTGGTGCATCTTTTGATTTGACTTATCCTTTATTCCATATGTTGGCCTTTGTTACTTGTCATATATCACGTCACCTTTTCTATCCCGACTATAATAACCAGCCAGCCAAATCAACCCAGACCCGGCCGGGCCAGTCAAATCTCGATCAATTATGCTAGTGATGGGCTTCTGTCGTCACTGATAAGCCTTTCTTGGAGCACCTCAACTCCGCACTTCGCTTTATCATATTGTCGAGAGGGCGCCAAATTTAGCTTGACACAGGGCTTAGCTGACTTGGTGCAAAAGGGGTTGCGATTAGTAAAAGTTTGTGTTGATACAATCACGTGAACTATAAAATTTAAGGGTTATGCGTGAACTCGACAGAGAAAGATCCAAAGCACTAGGTCTTGTGCAGCGTGAAGCGCCCATATCATGTAATATTTATCCCATGGAAAGAAACATGCCAGTACAGGGTAACCCAAAAATAAGAAGGGAAATAATTTAAAGAAGGAAGGCTGTTAATAAGAAGATAGAGAGAGAGAGAGAAGCTTGTCTGTGCATAGTTAAACCCTTGTCGACATTTTATCAGCACAAATAAGGGTAAAAAGGTCGAATAACGCAAGTACTTCATTACCTCCCTAGGTGCACGGTCTTCTACTGGTCATCACTTGAGAGGAGTAGAAATCGACGTACAGTAGAAGCGGATGGAGAGCAAGTCATGGACCTAATGAACCCTGGCGAATGCAGGTACATACTCACGCTCATACAGGCGTTCTTCGCTTTGCCTTTGCTCCTTCAAGAAAACCTAAGGGCTGGGCTTTGTGTGTCTTTTTGCTGTGATTGCAGGAGACGTGATTCAGCACATAGGTTGGGAATTAAGGGATGATGGTTGACAAGAACAGCTCTGAAATGGGTTGGAGAGTGCCTGAGATATATGAAGCCATAGTGACAAACAGCAAGGGTATCTATTAAACTTTGTGTGGTCTACCGAAGAGGAAGTTGACGGGCCATGCAGTCATGTGGTGCTATAGGTGAAATAAAGGCATTGTGCTGATAGGAGGGGTAAGGGTGAGGGGCGAGGGGCAGGCAGGCTATTGCTGTACTGCGCTCTCTTCTCGTAGGTGAGTGATATAATTAAAATGTGGTGTCTCTTAATCAGTACTTGGGCTCTATTTTGCTAGTTCTAGTTGTCGCCGGAGAGACATCCGCGGAGAAAGACCTGCATTTCAAATGTGCGGCATACTAGGGACAGGTAGTATGTATCATGTGGCTACAACCTACAGATACTACATCTTACGGATGTGGATAATTATAGTAAGCCTCATAAATCACTCACGCGATATACGTACACAATCGTGGCCATTTTACGCCTGTCTCCTTGATTCAACTGCTAGTCAGGCTTGCGAGACCAGAGATTGCGTTTTTTGCGTTGTCTTGTACTTGACCTGTACTAGCCAGTCTTGTATCAGACAGACAACACTCTATTCCGGCCTTGTGGCTTACTGAGACCCGTGATTAGTACTTCTACCTTTTGTCTAGCTTTCTACAGACTGAATTCTTTGTATAATGACTTTACTTCCACACTCACCACTACTTGCCTTTTTTCTTCCACATGATCCCAGGCCCCGCGTCCAGCCGGGCGTTTGCTGCCTGGAATTCCCACTCCAGTTAAGACCAACACACATGCCATTAAGAAGGCTAACTCTCCACTACAGGAGTGGCTAGCTTTTTTCTGCCTTATTCTAGGATGCTTCTGTATATGACTTTTATTTCAACCTGGCAATTACTATATTGGCCGGTAGAATACTGCTGGTAGATGTAGTTTGTAGACGTAAATCGAAGCTTGTGTATTGTACCACAAAGGAACTTTCTCAGGCTCCATTCAAGTCAGGCTTAGGCTCTGCATTCAGGGTCCCACAAATACAACAAGCTAGCTGGCCCCTTGCAAGTATGGGGTCATAACTTACAGGGTTACTAGAGGATAGCTACAGAGTCCTACAGGATACTACAGGGTACTGCAGGGTACTACAAGGTAGCTTAACAGGTACCAAGTACAAGAAGTGACAAGACATAATTAGTTAAACATCCAGCAACCCTGTTGAAGCACAGCCAATGCGATTATCGAAGACCTTCGAAAAGAATTAATTTTTTGATTGTCATTTATTTTTCTCCCTTATTTATTTTCTTCTTTTATTTCGTTGCTTTGTCTCAGCATTCCAGTTTGGTGCCTTTTCTTTGCTGCTTCTGCCTCTGGTCTTTGCCCTCCTCAAAGCCAGCCAGAAAATCCTCCTTCGGCCCAAGAGCCTTATTTGCGTTTGCTTAGTACGCCAAACACGCTTCTGCCCTTTGCCTTGGCCGTTTTCACCTTTTGTTTCTCTTTTTTTTTTCCCACTCCATCGTCCACGTCCCGTCCATCGCCAAAGGCCTCAGGAGAAACACAAAAAAACAGCGCTGTTTGTCTATTTTATCTTCTATCCTCCCAGCAGCAGCAGGCTGGATTTTTGGCTCATCTATCGTCATCTACATTCTCATTAATTGCGCGGTTATCCATCGCTCTCAGCAATGGGCGTCTGTAATTCGTGCTGTAACGGTTCGTCACCATCTGTATTCATCGCCACGCATCTTCACACTGCTCGTATTCATAGTTGATCCAAATTCTACATCTTGGCCTCCTTCATCTCTTTTGCCCTCTGCCTTGTGTCTATGCTGTCGCGATCCGATGTTTTGCGTTTTGCCTCAACTAACCCAGGCTTTTTGTTTCTCTTGTCAGGCCGATCAGGAGACAGCCTTTATGATCCCATACTGGCCGAAAATGAGCGCGAAGCTGTTGCCGAACTCCTCCAATATCTAGAAAACGTGAGTGCCATCGTTCTCTGTATTTTCGCTTATTACACTTGGTTTATCGCGGCTCGTCACCACTCCTAGCGCCACGGCCACCACCAATATCATCATCAAGGGCGCTCCTTCATACTTGTACCTCCTACTAATCTGGCCCTCACTCATCATAGCGTGGCGATACCGACTTTTTCTCAGGCGAGGCCTTGGCAGCCTTAAGTACACTTGTCTATTCAGAAAACCTGGATCTCCAGCGCAGTGCCAGCTTGACCTTTGCGGAAATCACCGAACGAGATGTGCGCCGAGTAAACCAAGCCACGCTCAAACCCATAATCTATCTGCTTGGAAATGCCGACATAGAAGTCCAGCGGGCATCGAGTGCCGCCCTAGGAAACCTTGCTGTTGACCGTGAGTACCGAAGATAATATCGTTTGCTTGTTACCAATGCCGACTCCGCAAGCTTCTTATATATAACCGCCGGCAGTTCTATCGCTAATATGCTTGGCCAATTTTTCTATAGCCGACAACAAGGTCCTTATTGTGCAAATGGACGGCCTTCCACCTCTGATCCGTCAGATGCTCTCGCCCAACGTTGAAGTTCAGTGCAATGCCGTCGGCTGCATCACTAACCTTGCGACTCATGAAGACAACAAGGCCACTATTGCCCGATCAGGGGCCTTGGCTCCTCTGACTCGCTTGGCCAAGTCACGCGACATGAGAGTGCAACGTAATGCCACTGGGGCTTTGCTCAATATGACACATTCTGGTAAGTCCTCTAAATTCGCAACCATTAATGATCGGCTGCCTTGCTAACACCACCTAGACGAAAACCGCCAACAGCTCGTCAACGCTGGTGCCATTCCCGTCCTTGTCCAGCTTCTGTCCTCCCCAGATGTCGATGTCCAATACTACTGCACCACGGCCCTTAGCAACATAGCCGTGGATTCAAACAACCGCAAGAAGCTTGCACAAAACGAATCTAAGCTGGTCCAGTCACTTGTCAACTTAATGGACTCTGGCTCGCCCAAGGTCCAATGCCAAGCAGCCCTGGCTCTCCGCAACCTCGCATCCGACGAAAAATATCAGCTTGAAATTGTCCGGTCCCATGGTCTGCAGCGCCTCCTCCGTCTTTTGCAATCTTCATACCTGCCACTTATTTTGTCGGCAGTTGCTTGCATTCGCAATATTTCGATTCATCCTCACAACGAGTCGCCTATAATAGAGGCTGGCTTTCTGAAACCGTTGGTGGACATGTTGGGGTCTACTGATAACGAGGAGATTCAATGCCATGCTATCTCGACCCTGCGCAACCTGGCGGCCAGCTCGGACCGCAATAAAACCTTGGTGCTTGATGCTGGAGCTGTGCAGAAATGCCAGCAGCTTGTTTTGGATGTCCCGCTCTCCGTTCAGTCTGAAATGACAGCGGCTATTGCCGTGTTGGCCCTGAGCGATGAGCTTAAACCTGATCTTCTGAACCTTGGAGTTTTTGACGTCTTAATTCCTCTGACGTACTCGGATAGCATCGAAGTTCAGGGAAACAGTGCAGCGGCTTTGGGCAACTTATCCTCAAAGGTTGGGGATTACACAATCTTTGTTCAGAATTGGTTTGAGCCGAATGGTGGACTTCACGGCTACCTTGACCGCTTTCTTCAAAGTGGAGATCCTACTTTCCAACACATTGCTATTTGGACTCTGCTGCAGCTAATTGAGTCTGAGGATAAGAACTTGATCTCTCTTATCGGTAACTCGGAGGATATCCTCAACGAGATTAAGGCTATTGCGAACCGTATTCCTGACTCTGAGTGCGAGGATGATGACGACGAGGCCGAGGTTATTACTCTTGCCCAGCGTTGTCTTGAGCTTTTAGGTCACAGCCTTCCGAAGACTCACATTGAGGGTTAAGTATCACTGACAGAACAGACCTTGCTCGGGTTGTGTCAACTTCTACGGCGATGGAAGCGCTTGCTTGCTTGTCTGTCTGTCTCTTTGATCTTTCTTTCCGATATCTTGGCGTTGCTTTTTTTTTCTCTTTGCTTGCCTTTTCTTGTCCTCTTTTCTTCCTCTTTTCAGCGCAACTTCATTGTTTTTCTTTTTGCTTTTCTTTCCGGTATCCCTCTCTGCCCTTTTTTCTTTTATTTTCTCCCGCATGAAATGGCGTTTATATGGCGTGCTTGGCCTCTTTTTTTTTTTTTTTTTTTGTTTTCTATGTGCCTGCTATTGGCTACTTTACTACTTGGATGGTTATCCATCGGTCAGCTTTGATTATCTTTTGCTCATCATATATTGCTGACTCTATTTTTATTTCTACTCTTAACTATTATTTCCTTGTTCTTTTGCCGTCTTGTTCATTTGGATTTTCTTGCTGTCACTATTTCCTCCTTGTTGAGTGCTGGCTGACTTGGAGGTCCGGATTCTTTTTGTTTCTTTTGTTTCTTTGTCGTGCTTATCGTGGTTTCTTTTGTATTTGGCCTTTCGCTGCTCTGCCATTCTATCTCGTTATCTCGCAAATCTCTGCTCTTCTATCGGATATTTGGGACTCGAATTGAAAGGGGCCTTGGATTGTTTGTAGGTAGAACAGTATACTCAAACGCAGATACCGTGTTTTAGTAGGACGAATGATCCGCCTTTAGCCTCTGCAAGGGTGCATTTCATTTCCTGATCTTCGTATCGATTATCTTTGTTGAATTGCTGGTCATGATGAATGTGTCTGGGCAATTGAGGCTGTCTATGGATTGCATATGCATAGTGCCGTGCTGTATTTTTGCAGAGGTCCCTTTCATAGTGATTTGTATCAACCGTGCCAATGCTCAGTTCTGAGCCTGTCAGGATGCAAAGTAAGTATATGCATCGGATTTATAGGGACAACAATTCTTTCTGTCGTTTGCTTCTGGCAATTCATACCATACACGTGGACGCGGACATTATCGTAAAGCCATTTATTTTACCGATAACAGCCCGTTCTTGATCCGTTTCAAATCCCAGAATGGAAACTTGTAACGGTACACGACTTTGCCTGTCACCAAGGCTAAGGGCAGCGGCCCAAAGTCTCTGCAATCCCTCGAAGCCTTGAGGTTATCGCCAACTAGCCAGCAATGGCCCTCGGGAACCTGCAACATATCCTGGCTGCTTCCGGGGTTGCCCACTAAGACGTAATCACCAGGCAAACCAATTACGCGCTTGACACCGATCTCCTTATTGATGGGGATGTCGTAGGCAACCAAATCACCGACTTGGACGTTGCGCCCAATGCGACACAGACGGTTGATAACCAGGCCTTCGCCAGCGACAGTGAAAGTCGGAACCATGGATGGACCCTGTGCAGGACCGAAGGCAACAATATGATCAAATGTGTATTGCGAGATGCCAATGACCTGAATAGCGACGGTGATGGAGAAGACAACACCACGGAAACGGGGAGAGGCCCAGCTAGAGCGGAGAAAACCGGCCATATTGTGCGGGCTGGGGATAGAAGGAAGAAGGTGGGATGTAGTGTAAGCTGGGGCCTAGAGCCGCTGCGAGAAATAGCAAGCAAATTGTTTTGGATTAAGGTTAGAGCTAGGGTATAAGGGAACCAAGACTTCTCGTGAAGCCCGATCATAGATAGATGTTCATGAGAAGCCATTGGTACGAACTAGGAGTATTCGCATGTGATTGGCTGAAATGTCAAAATTTGCGGGGTTCTGTTATCCTGTACCAAAAAAAGTCAGTCACTAGGAATTCTCCGTATATTCTCTAAAAAGCTTCCAAAAAGCATTTGCGCACTGCTGCTAACTGCAACACATCGCCTTTGCAACCTTTGCAACAGCGTTGCAGTCCCCCCCCCCCCACCTATTGAATGCCAAGGACCGTACGACATGATCGCAGCTCCGGGCCACTTCAATATGAAAATAGCCCTCTACCGCACTTTTATCGTCCCAGGGCTCCTTGCTCATGGGGCGCCTCTTGTTCTACAGCCTTCTTTTTCTCCATGCAAAGGAGGCCCGTCAGCAATAGCTATGATGGTATCTAGAATTCGAAGTGCCCAGACAGCAATTCCCATCTGGCATTCCTTCTCGACAATGCCACTGCGTCTCAACAAGTATCGCAAGCAGCTGGACCCGAGCGCGATGCCACGCGACTGGAATATCACGGCCCCCGAAGTTATGATTGCCGATAATCGCGGAATCCGTGGCCCAACACGCACATCAACCATCCTGGAAAAGCTCGATCTGGGAACCTACTCTCTGCGCATGGTAGCCAACCCTGGAGGCCAATTGCCCATCTGCCGTGTGGTACACATCGCAACCGAGGCCGAGCTAGAGAGAAAAAGGCAGATGGTAGAGGGCCAAAAACTCAAAAAGAAGTCGGCGAAGGCGATTGAGATCAACTGGAACACCACAAAGCACGATCTGAGCTACCGCATGAAGCAGCTAGGCGAGTTCCTAAACAAGGGCTTTGTAGTAACCATTACAATGACCCGTAAGCGCAGAAAAGAGCAGTCAACGAAAGAGCACATTGCTGAAGTCACAGAGTGGGTGCGTGACGCAGTGAATGCAGCCAATGGCTCTATTTCTAAAGAGGACTTTGACAGCGGTACAATGACGCGCCGCTTGAGTGTGGAGCGCAAGTCCATGGTGGTTCATTGGAACATAAGAAAAGACGACCCTATCTACTCGATGCGACAGCTCACTGCCCTCTTAGAAAAGGGCTTCCTAGTAAACGTCGTATTCTCGTCCAGCCTTGAGGCCCAGCAGTCAGAGGAAGAGTTTAAGCGGGAGACCACCGAGTGGGGAATGAAGCCGATCGCGGATGCGGGAGGGAGAATTCTCAAGGATGAGACTGAGAGCAAGTCAGGCAGGGTGTCGCGCCGGATCACAGTGGATCAAGTAGGGACACTTGCGAGTCGGAAGGAGTAAGGGGTGTGTGAGCGAGCAGAGAGAGCTTTGAAAGCAGAGGAAAGCTGCAGTGTACGATTACGATTACATCCCATCTGTATATTATTTCTTGATTTCTTGATACCTTGGGCACGGAAAAGCGAGGCAGAGGATGCCACAAAAGCTGGGCCGGCACGAAGCTGTGAACTAAATAGATATGCACATACGTACAAACTTGCATGTGTATAATAAATAAATCAAAGGAAAATCAATCTATCTATCTACATCACAGTTTCTCTGTTGCACAAAGACTTCCTTCAGGCCTATGTAAGCCCACTTAGGCCCCTGTTGCTCCAAACAAGGCGCTGTAAAAATACGTCAGCGGGGCTGTCAACTTACTGCTAAAAGCACAAGCAAAAAAGCACAATGAGTGAGTCAGCTTCTCGCTTTCTTTCTCTCCATTTATCTCCACCACAACGACTACACACATAACGACTAGAGCTTGTATTTGGAAGAGAAAAAAAAGAATTAAACCTAAATAAATATTCACTTTTTTTTTTTTTACTTGAACCCCCCTCTGTCCTTTATCCCCCTCTCTTCTCCTGCTCTCTCATATCTCACCTTCTCTGCGTTCACTATTCCATCCTCATCTTCAACCTCACAGCCCTGCCGTTTTTGCGCCAGCTTTCTTATCCCCCTTTGCTGCTTCTCTTGGAGTCGCTCATCTAGGACGGGAGAAACTACATACACACAGCAAGCGGCAAAACCTGGTACCTTTGGCCCTTCATTAGCCTACACTCCGACAGCAAACACAGCTCTCCGTCCGTCTCCGACACCTTGTTTAACAATGACGCAACAACCGACCCCTTCTGATCTAGCAGCTGCTGCTTCGCCTACTAATTTAGCTGCTGCTCCCACCTCAGCCACTGCCACTCCCGCTTCAGAGAAGCCCGCAACCACAGGGACTCCCGCCGCCGGCGCCACTGGCGAAAAGAAGCTGACTGGAGCCCAGCTCAAGGCCCAGAAGAAGGCCGAGAAAGCTGCTCGTCGGGCACAAACCAAGGTTGCAGCGCCGCCGCCTGTTGCTACTGCCGCTGGCCCTGGTGCCTCTGGCGCCGATACCAAGAAACAAAAGGGCAAGGACAGTGGCCAAACAACTCACGCTGCTTCTCGTCAAGCAGCCCGTCAAGCAGCACAGGCTGTGCCGGCCGTGCCTGACAAGGAGGCTAAGAAACCTACTATCCCCGACTGCTTCAGCCATTTGTCCATGGCTAAGCGCATACAGAGCACACAGGCTGATAAGGACGTGCATCCTTCCGTGTTGGTGCTAGGACAAAAGATGAGCTCGTTTGCCCTTTCCGACAGCATTCAGAGGCTAGAAGCTACCCTTTTGGCGCTGCGTCAGGTATTATTTTCTTCCTCCTTTGTGCTCTCTAGCAATCAACTCGTCTTTTGATGTAGAGCAGAATCAGCCGTGTGCTAACCTTATTTACTATCCTCTTCTCAGGTCATCGAGTCCTATTCTGCCCCCCAGGGCACTAGCATGTCTAGGCACTTGACTCCCCATGTGTTAAATCCCCAGATTGAGTATCTAGCCGCCTGCCGTCCCCTGTGTTTCGCCATGGGCAACGCCATCCGCCGGATTAAGGTAGTCATCACCAAGATTGAAATCGACACCCCTGAGGCTGAAGCCAAGCAGATGCTTTTTGAGGTCATTGATTCTATGCTACATGAGCGCATCATCATTGCCGACAACGTCATTGCTCACAACAGCGCCAACCTGATCAAGGATGGTGACGTCGTTATGACCTACGCCAGCCACCGCTTGGTCGAGATATCGCTCAAGTTAGCGCGTGCCAATGGCCGGCAATTCCGTGCCGTCATCATTGACGACCCGTTCCAGCTAGATGGTCTTACCCTTGCCAAGCGACTCAAGGCAGACGGAATTCACGTCACCTACTACTCGGACCTCAGTGGCCTGCGCGCTGGCCTAGAAGACGCCACTATCGTTATGGTTGGTGCCGAAGCCATGTTTAGCAACGGAGCCATGTATGCTCGCTCAGGCACAGCTGACTTGGCTATCGCCACCAAGACCTTTGGCACGCGGCTGTACGCCCTCAATCAGTCCATCAACTTCACCGATCGCATGGCTTTGGACTCCCTTACTTATAATGAGATCGATCCCGACCTAAACCGCGAGACAGGCATCCGTCTCTTGTTTGACACCACACGCCCGGAGTATATTGGCTCGCTAATCACCGACTATGGCGAGACACCACTGTCAACAGTTGCAACACTGCGACGGCTGCAGGAGGAGAATTAAGAAAGGGTAGGAGAACAAAAGAGAGTAAAAATGTAGGCACGAGGATAAGGGGAAACAGGATAATTGGTCAATCAAAAAAGTTTTTCGTCTCAATTGCGTAAACGCCCGATATATATATATATAGGCACATTTATGATACTTTCTATTTTACGCTTACCTGAACTTTCCTTGTCTGATCAGCGGCACCATAAGTGTGTTGGATGGTGTAAACTTGCAGTACAAATAATCTTGTCTTTATTCAGCCAGCAAGACTAGAATACCGCCACAGCCAGTAGCTACTAATCCATGCATTCACATAGCTAAAGACTGAGGTGATTTGAAAGTATAGTTGACATTCAGAGACGAGTCCTGTGTAACGTATCAACACCTAGAGATAAATCCAAGCTGCCGCCTTTCCCTGTTTCTCGTCCCCTTTCTGCTCTAAATAGTGAATAGCTAGAGAGCATGGCCATTCAACCAGCTGCTAGTCTAATTCAGAGTATCTGATTTGCTTGTACCGTATTTCGCTCGCTCGCCTGTTCGATTTGGTTGTTGTGGGCCGAAAGGCTTGTCTGTACTATGTTCATTTATGCCGATATCGTGATCGGAAACGAAGTTCTAAGGCCTCACCGATCATCTTGTTGTGAAAGAGTAAAGTGCGCTCGTCAGTATTTACGTTTAGGACTGAGTCTGGGTTTCAGTCTCAGCGGCCTTAGCAGCCAAGCGTGCCCGCTTGTCCAGTAGCTTTTGTTTCCGGTCTGCCAGAATAGCCGTCTGTCTGTCGTCAACGCCCTGCAACCAGTAGCCAAAACTGGCACCACCTGTCATGTAAACTGGGTACGCCCACAGTGATTCCTTGGCGAAGAACGGACGCATCTCGATACCCATCTGCCACCAGCGGACGGCAAAGCCTATTTTATTTTGTTGTTAGCGACAGAAAAGAGACTTAGAAATCGTGTGTTGCTGTGCTAAAAACTGGTTTTACCCACCGAAACCACTCCAGAAAGCTAGACGACCAAGCATTGTGAAAAGAGTAAACTGAGAATTGAAGACAGTATTGATGAGAAATCGCCAAAAAAAAAAAAAGATTGGTGTAAAGAGCGACCCAGTGAAGATCAGCTGTGATGTTATTCCAGCAATCTTGAGCAAATGGTTGACGAGTACTAGCTATGCAAACTAGGATTCACAATAAATGTGATATCTAAACGGACTGACCAACATCACGAAGGACTGGGATCTGGAGTGTCATCACGTGACATGACCATATCGCAAGGATAAGGCGTTTTAGCTGGGAATCCATTGGTGGCAGAACGATGCGGGGAGCCCCACATGGCGACCATTGGCTGCCGTAACAACGAGGCTGTAGAATTTCAACAATGTTTAGAGTCTAAGTTTGTTACTATCTTCGCTAGACTATTAGCCATTGATAAATTCACAGCAGTGCTTCACAACCTACAACAAGAGTTTTTCTCCTCGCTACATTTTGCAGTATTGGCCGTGGTGCATATTCAAACGCCCGGTTGTCTTTTTTTATAGATTTTCTTTTTTGTTTGTACCTACAATAAACATTCTGACGACTCCTGATATGATTTCTCAGATACACTTCTCGTGATACTTGAAATCTAGACGCACATTATTTTACCTACCATGGCTGAAGGCAAGGAGGATAAATCTGGCAAAACATCCTCTAGCTCCATAGCAGCGCTCCCTATTCGAACATACAAGGCTTCTGATCTACCACTGCCATCCGCGACTCGAGGCGCTATCGAACAACTTGCTACCGCTTTCAAGAAAAAGGGTGGCTATGATGATATCCGGAAACAGGTTTGGGAGAGCTTCCAAGCAAGCGTACGTGTCTCTTATTATCACATGATGTTTTTGTCTAGTCTAACGCTCAGCACATAGGACTACGAAGCGCAAGTAACAAAATCCATCCTTGAAGTAGCTGAATGCGAGCTCGAACGAAACCCCTCCCAACTTCTTTCCATAGGCCCCAGCAAGGCCGCGGTTTTGATCGACGGTGCCCTTGAGCGTTCTGGTGTGTACCAAAAAGCAGAAGAAGTCATCGCCAAGCTCATTGACGTAGATGCCATTGAGAAGCAAATCCGCGAAATACGGCGTGCCGAAGTAGGCCTCGAGCAAGCTGAGACAGAACGCATTCTAGGCTCTAAATCAGACGAAGCCTACGCTGCTGAAACAAACGCCCGCCAAGCAGAACGTATTCGTGTTCGTGAAGATATCAAAGCAAAAGAACAGGCCGCAGAGGAAGAGCGCAAACGTATTCTCCGCGAAGAGCGGCGCAAGCGTGAGGCAGAGTTGGAAGCAGCTGAGGAGCAACGCAAAAAAGAGCGAGATGCGCGTCGCCTCGAACGCGAGCGCCAGAGAGAAGAGCGCGAAAAGACACGTGAGAAAGAGCGGGCCGAAAGAGACGCACGTGATCGTGATCGTGAAAAAGATAGGCCACCACGGTCTAGGTCTCGCGATCGTGATAGGGATCGCAGGGATTGGTCTCGTGATCGGTCTAGAGAGAGACGAAGAGATAGATCACGAGATCGACCTCGCCGTACTTCATCCGAAAGAGACCGCTCAAGAGAACGGCGGCGCCGTGAAAGAGAGGAAGAACAAGAGCGCGCCAAAAAGAAGCTTACCAAGGAAGACCATGAACGGCTAGAGCAAGAGGCACTTGCTAATCTTTTGCGCGAAAGCAAACGGGATGACAAGCAGCCCGAAGTCGAGATCGATGAGGCTCTTGCTCCACCACCCAGAAAATCTAAGCCTGCTTCTGCTATTCTTCCCTTCAAGCGCGAACCTGGAAAAGCTACTGAGCCTAGTAAACCCGGTGACCTTAAGCCGGTCAAAGATCCATCCGAAGCCATAGAGGGCCCCGCTGAAGAAGACGCACCCAAAGCAGCAACTACTCGTCGCAGCAGCCGATCGCATTCAAGAGAAGCAGATCGAAACAGAGATGGCGAACGTGATCGTGACCGTGACCGTGACCGTGATCGTGACCGTGACCGTGATCGTGACCGTGACCGTGATCGTGACCGTGATCGCGATCGCGATCGCGATAGAGTGCGTGATGATAGAGACAGAGACAGAAATAGAGAATACAACAAAGGGGATCGCTACACTAGATCTCGGGAACATGGCAGAGATCGGGACGAGGAGCGACGACACGATCGCCCCATTTATTCTCCTCGTCGGGGTCGAAGTCGCCGGTCTCCAAGCCTAGCTGAGCGGCGTCAAAGAAGTAGATCTCGCAGCAAGCTTGATAAAAGAAGCGAACGGAATGATGACCGACCCCACTCACAAGACCGGCGTCGGGCGAGTCCGGCTCGCCGCTCACGGAGCGGATCTAGGAGCCGTATTGATAGGGCCGAACGAAGCAGAACTCGCCGTCCTTCGCCTCGCCGCTCTAGATCCCGTCATCGCACAGAAGCTCCTCAGCCTGTTTCTCGCCCACGATCTAAAAGCCGGGCGCGACGCCCAGTTGCTTCTGAAAGATCTCTCTCGCGCCGCAGATCTAGCAGCAAGGGACACTGGGATCGCAACAGCATACAGCCACGCCCAAGAAGACGCAGCAGGTCATCATCACCTAGCACTGCAGTTGCCCCACCACCTGGGCTAGACAAAGAGCAACGCGAAGCCTGGAAGCAAGAAGAGGTACGAAAACGAGAGCGAGAAGCAAAGGCCTATCTCGCTGCGCAGCGCGAGGCCAAAAGCAAAGGCGCAATTCCAGAGACTCGGCGAGTAGATAGGGCTTCCGATGTCTCTTCTCGGTCGAGACCTATGGAGGACCATGATCGCTACGTCCCTCCAGCACGCGACAAGAGTGCAAAGAGAGATGACCTTGAAAAAGCCGCCCGGCCGCAAAGTCGCACCCGCAGTCGAAACAGAGATAGGGACAGAGATAGGGATAGAGACAGAGGCGTTAGAGATATTCGGGACACTCGAGACCGGGGTAGGGATAGAGACGGAGACGGAGATGGAGACAGGGACAGGGACAGAGATAGGGACAGAGACAGAGACAGAGACAGAGACAGAGATAGGGACAGAGACAGAGACAGAGATAGGGACAGAGATAGGGACAGAGATAGGGACAGGGACAGGGACAGAGACAGAGATAGGGACAGAGATAGGCATCGTGACAGGTCGAGAGATCGTGATAGGCCAAGAGACCGGGACCGGGATCGTGCTAGGGATCGGAAGGACCGCGATAGAGACTGGGACTATGACAGATCTCGGGCCCGCCGCGACCGGGAGAGAGACAGAGATCGCGATCGGGATCGGGAGAGGGACAGAGACCGAAATCTACGTAGGGACCTGAGCGTGTCTTCTCGTCGAGATCGGGACCGTGATCGGGACCGTGATCGTCGAGATCGCTCACACAGCCGGCGTCGTCGCAGTCGCAGTCCTTGATCTTATCTCATGCCAATCCCATTACTACTAACTTCTATTGTGTAATCAGGCCCCCATCAATAGGCACTCATTCCAGAATCCAGAACTCTTTTCATAGTTCTATAACTATCGCTTAACCCTACTTTGTCCTAATAACCCTATTCATCTTGGTGGCCCATACATGCCAGGAAGCGATCCCAAGGCTGTTACGTTTATTTTGGCAGGTTCCCCTCCCCGCCTTATGCTTGTTCCTTCCTTTAGCGGCTTGGCGGGGAAGCTCCAGCTTTAGATTCTTAAAAGGCAGCTGTCCACGTAGTTCTTGTGCGTTTATATTTTATTTTGACAGAACCCATCACAAGGCTAAGAAATCTTAGTCGTCAGTTTTCGTTTTTCTCTGTGATAGATTCTCCTTTCATTAACTTCACGAGAGTCTCTACGTACTCCTTTTTGCCCTTTTCTCCCTTTTCTTTTTCCTTTTTTTTTATTCGCTTTTGTTGACAAAACCATATCTATCCCTGGCTCTTTGCTCCCAAACCATTCGCGCTCAACTAACCGTGGAGAGTACATCCCCACCCAGTCAGCCTTGCACTTGACGACCTATTATTTGATTGAAGGCTTATCTATTACCATCGACATCACCACTGTTGGCCATTCATAATGACTGGTCCTCCTCCCACTGCGGCTTCAGTATCGCAGCTGCTCCCTAGGTTAAACGACAATGATCCCGATTTCCGTTTTATGGCTTTAACAGACTTGATGCAGGTACTTTCAGTGGCCAAAGAAGATATTTTGCATCATGATGTTCACACAGCATCTAAAGCTATCGAAGCAGTGGTTTCTTGTCTGAATGACTCAAACGGCGAGGTCCAAAACTTGGCTGTAAAATGGTAAGTCACAAGTTAAATATGTTTGGAAATTTGAACAAGCTGTGAGTTGACCATCTTGCTTCCATCTATCTAGCATCGGCCCTCTTACGACTAGAATTCCACTTTCATTGTACGGGACATTGATTAATGCAATCATAATGCTGAAGTTGCAGCACAATGCTGATAACTCTCTTACTTCACTTGCCATTCGAAACTCTATAATGGCATTTCCCCGCCCCTCGGCCTCCATAACAGACAGCGCTGGAATGTCATCTATTATGGTGATCACAAGTAGATTCCTTGTCTCTCGTCTTATCAGCCCTGAACTACGTCCGGAAAGCGATTACATTACCAACCCATACCGCATAGACCTATTGGAAAACGTCAACGAAGTGCCTGAGAAACTTGATGTGCTTATCGAGGTGGTACGTGGCTTGGGTGCTTGGCTGACCAAGGTTGAGATCGAGCTGCTTCTAGCCACTCTCATTTCTTGTCTGAGCAATCCCAATTCAACGTCGGCTGTCCGCAAGAGAGCTGTAGTGGCCATTTCTCTCATAACGGTTTACATTAGTGACAGTGCCTTGCAAAATCTAGTAGTGCAAATCACACAACCTCTCAAAGACCAGAAAGCAAGCCCACTTATCCAGCGTCTATACATTTCCATAGCTGGTTCCATGGCCCGATCTGATCCTCAGCGTGTAGGAGCTTTCACCTCGACACTCATTCCCCCGATCTTTCAGGCTTTAGGCCAAGAAGAGTTAGATGCCCACATGGAGCTTTTGGCCAATGGTGACAATGGCAGTGCCGAATTTGAAGACATCCGCGAGTCAGCCCTTTTAGCACTCGACAACTTTTTGGCCTCTTGCCCCCAGGACATGAAGCCATATACTGATCAAGTGGTTGCGGCAGGACTCCGCTTCATTTCATTTGACCCAAATTACGCCGCGGACGACGACGATGAGGATATGGAAGACAGCGACCAGGATGAAGACGAAGACAATGACTTTGATGATGACGATTTCGGTGATGACGATGACACCAGCTGGAAGGTGCGCAGAGGAGCCGTGAAGGTTTTGCACACCCTCATAGAAACCCGTGGAGGCGGTGATTTTTTGGAAACTGGAACTCTTTACAGCCATATTGGCCCTGCCCTCATAAGGAGATTTGGTGACAGAGACGAGAGCGTGCGCTTAGAAGTCATTTCAACACTCTCTATGCTGATTCGCAAGACTGAAGAAATCATTTTTCCAACTGGACAGTTGGAGCCAACTGAGATTGAATCAGGAGCTGCCCCGACAGCTAGTCGCAAGAGAAGAAGACAAAGTAGTAACCTTGAAACACCCATTTCTCCTGTTGTTTCGCTAGAGCCGGCTGGGGGCATCCGCGTTGACTTGGCTCGTCTCTCGCCAGGAATTGTCAAAGAATCGCTCAAGGTTCTCAAGGGCAAGCTTATACCAGCCAACCAGGCAGTCATGAAAGTTTTGAACAGCCTAGTCAAGGCCCGGCGTGGAGATATTGACGATTCTTTCGTTCCTGTGGTTGTTGCTGCTTTGAACTGTCTGAAC
This sequence comes from Ceratocystis lukuohia, assembly GCF_044167205.1. Classification (NCBI taxonomy): domain Eukaryota; kingdom Fungi; phylum Ascomycota; class Sordariomycetes; order Microascales; family Ceratocystidaceae; genus Ceratocystis; species Ceratocystis lukuohia. The sequence continues at coordinate 382,969 of NW_027263525.1, forward strand.
ACTTCAGGCAACAACATGACAGCATCTACAGCAGCTGCGTCTGGGACAGCCTCTGCTACGCCGACAACCTTGAAAGTGACAGCTCTTGTGCTTATTCGCGATATCTGCAGATTCAAGCCGTCGGTCCTTGAAACCCAGATTGAGAAGATTGTGTCGACTTTGGTTTCCCTAATAGGAGAAAAGTTCTCCAAGATATCTAGTGAGGCCATTTTGACAGCCAAGGAACTTGTCAGATCGTTCATTGATACGCGCTCATCCCTGGCCAGTTCGAACTTCGAGTTGACAGGCATGTTCGACGCAATCTATTCACGTGTAGATCCCGCTAGCAATAAGATCGATACGGAAGTACGCCAATATTCTATCGAAGCTCTGGGTGTGCTGATCTCTAGAACTCTGGTTCCACAATTCAGTAACCTTTTGTCAGACGATCGTCGACACTCTGGATTGCAAGCAATCCAGGCTCGCCTGAGCATTGAGACCACAAAGCTGACCTCAATTCACACCATTGAGGAAATTGCCTCGTTCAAGGCCGGCTCTGCGCAACTTGAGAAGTCATGGATTCAGGCTGTAATGCTTGAGCTGGCTAACGATATCAACAAGTCAAAGAGAATTGTTCGTAGCGCTAGTATCAAAGCTCTCAAACATCTAGCGGCGGCTGCAATTGGCCGGATGGAGCCTGAAATCGTGCGCCAGGTTGTGACACTCCTAATTCCTGTAGTAGACTCGGATGATGCCTACATGGTGACTTCAGCCCTCTGGGTTTGGGCTTCGTTCGTTCAACAGGAGCCCAGACTGATGACTACTGACGAGGTTTCAAAGGCCATTGTGACTATGTTGAATACCCGCTCGGCTAGCATTGCATTAGAGCCTCTGCTAGTGCTAGTTTCACACATTGGAAAGAGTGGTTGCGGAGACACCTTGATGCGCCAACTTCTAGCTAGTGCGCACAATATCACCGATAGCACAGTCTATGGCCGGGTTATTGGAAGTCTTCTGGTTGCTGGTGGCGACTCTACCGGGGTCAGTCTTGACTCTTTCATCTCCGAACTAAAGCCCAATCCTGAAAATGATAACCGTACAGCTTTGGCCTTGACTGTACTGGGTGAGGCTGGCAAGCAGCTTGGAGAAAAGTCTCCCCTCGATCCCAACATCTTCTTTGTCCAGTTCCGGCCAAGCTTTGATCGTGTATCCCTAGCTGCAGCTTTTGCTCTAGGCCGTGCTGGCTCGGGAGATGTCGATAAGTATCTTCCGCTAATTTTGGAGAAGCTAAATGCTGCTAGCGACATGCAATATCTTCTTATCCTATCACTAAAGGAAATGCTTCAGAATATGTCGCCAGATTTGATGCCTCACTTAAAACCAATCTGGTCGCAGCTTCTAACAGTTGCAAACGCAAATCTGGAAAACCGCGTAGTCATTGCCGAGTGTCTTGGCCGTCTTGTTGTTCTTGACTCTGCATTTTTCATGCCAAAACTCCAGGTAAGTTGCCGAATATACGTGGCGCTCTATGCCTGGCTATGCGTGCAGACTTGAACTTGGCTAACTAACCTTGGTGTTGTAGGAACTTCTTGAGCATAGAACTCCCATGGTCCGCGGACTTGCTATTCAAGCGGCTCGCTACACGCTTCCCGAGTCCGATGAGGCATTTGACACTGGGCTTAAAAGCTCGTTAGTATCTATGCTACTAGTTATGCTTAAGGAATCTGATATGGATAACCGACGCTTGGGAATGATGACCTTGACCTCGGCAGTACAGAACAAGCCTTCCATTGTTCTTCCACGCATGGGCGACCTAGTACCATTCATCATCGACGAGTCCAAGATCAAGCCTGAGCTTGTGAGAGAGATCATGATGGGACCTTTTAAGCACAAAGTAGATGATGGCCTAGAGGTGCGCAAGAGCGCCTACGAAACTCTGTATGCTCTTCTAGACACGGCCTTTAAGAGTTTCAGTTTGCCAACTTTCTACGACCGTGTTCTTGCCGGACTAAGCGATGACCATGACATTCGGTCTTTGTGCAACTTGATGATCATCAAGTTGGCTTCAATTGTGCCCAAAGAGACCACACGTCGCCTAGATAGGATTGCCACTGCCTACCAACAGGTCCTATCCGTTAAGCTGAAAGAGGGTGCCGTGAAGCAAGAAATTGAGAAACAGGGCGAAGCCATTAAGGGTGTCATCCACGTTACCATGGTCTTGGTGGAAAAGTTGCACCTAGCCCAGAGTGAGACTGGGGGCGAGACGTGGTCTGAATACTGGCGGTGGGTGAACAGGGAGTTTAGCGCGCAGGTAAAGGCTATTAAGAAGGCTCAAACCGAGGCTAATCCCTAGGAATTTCGGGGCGGTTGTAGGGCAACCGCTATCATAGCCCCGCAAAAAGGCCAGAAAGGACAAAGCCAAAAGAGGTCGGGAGTGAATGGGAAGAGTCGGAAGGCAATTAAGAGGGAGAAGAAGGAGAAGAAGGAGAAAAAGAAGAAGATGGATAAGATGGATCAAAAGTCGAGGGAGGAGAAAGATAGTATGGAAATACAGGCCGCAGAGCTGGCTCAAGCAAAGCCGGCCAGTGGGCAGCAAGGGGCGAAAGCAAGGAAAAAGAAGACCAAGAAGAACAAGGGCAGCAACCAAGGCAACGGCGATTTTGAGGGTGAGAAGGGCTCTATTGGATTACGGACTACTCAGCAGCTTGTCTTGTTGCCGCACCCTAGCCTTTCCCATCATGGATCACAATAAGGTCTAACAATGGACCTAGCGCCCAAAATGCATCGTCAGCAGTCTAAATATCACGGTTAATATTTTGCCTCTTAATTAAATTCATTGCCTCATATCTGCCGAGACTGGTATCACATGTATATTTTAGTAGTTCGTTCCATCCTGCCTTCATCCGCCTCCCTTCCACTATCTTAGAATTTCAAGGTCGGCAAGAACTTTTCAGCATCTTGCTTCTGCTCTGAAACCGACTGGGGGAATGCTGCGATTCCAGCCACGATACCGCCGATCATGAAAAGCAGAGAGACTAGACTCCACACTATGCCCCAGGCACGCGATGAGCCACCGTAGCGATGCGCAAAGACACTAGCATCGGACTCGTTTATTTTGCGTAGAATGAGGTCGTCGCAAATATCCCAGACGCTGTAAAGCGACGACATGACGCCGATGAAGAGCTACGGCAGGAGAAAACCACAAGAGTTAGCTAACGAAATAGAGCCAGACTGCTGCCAGGGGTATGGCATGGGGAGAGGAAGACATAGCATGAGACTTACCACCACAAATCGCAGGGCTTCGGCGTGGTTGATGAACCAGCAGGCCGCAAGTAGGCCGACAGCTGAAAGCACAGTCAGCACCGTCAGCCAATCGCGCTTTCCCCACCAGATAGTCAACAGGAAAGCTACGGCAAGAACCAAACTGGCGATCTTGCTGGCGACGATATTAAAGCCACAGAAGGTCAATAGGGCGCCAATCAACGACGAGCCAAGGTATCCCGCAGGCAGAGTGATGGCCGGGGCACCGCCGAGCATGTGGGTAACTCCACCCTCGTGGGGATCAAGCGAGATGCTCTTGACACGGCCGCCGGTGCAGATGCAAGCAAAAGCGTGACCAAACTCGTGGAACGCAATCACAAGCATCTTGAACGGCCATAGAACCCATCGGATGTAGGGCACGTTCCACAGGATCGCTATGACTACCACATACGCAGCAATAATGCCCAGAGTTACACCCTGTGTGTGGTTAACGGACAGGCCACGACGGAGAAGCTGGCCGGTAGTTATGGTGTCATCAGAGTATGGATGGTCTAGATAGGGCATGGTGGACAAGGCCAGGTCGGGGCCAGGGTTAGGGTGTCGGATCGCGGGGGGGGGGGGGGGGGAGAGGAGTTTTGGATGTGGTGTTGTCGAGAAATCAAATGGAACTAGAAGGAGACGAATAATAAGATATAATATGTAAAAAGGGCAAGTTTTCGTCGCAACAAGACAAAAGAAAGGGAAGTTGTATGCTGCGTTCCTGCCTAACGGGGAGAATCGACTCGAAACAAAGAAGAGATAAAAAAAAAAGCAGACAAGCGAGAAGGAGTTGTCTTTCTTGTCTTGAGGGCGATGAAAAAGAAATGAAAGAAAGAAGAGAAGAAAAGCAGATGTTTGGATGGCTCTTTCCCTTTCCCGTTCAAATACAGAATAGAATGCAACTACGCCTTATGGCTGGCTGGTTGGTTGTTGCCTTTTGGTGCTCCCCTTGTTTCTTGTTTACGTCCACGCATGACGCCATGGTTTTTTTCTTTTTTTGGGGAGGCGCGGGCGGGCAAGACACAGACAGAACAGAGCAAGAAGAGGAGGAGGGGCCACATTCTTTCCCTTGTTCCTTCCCCCCCCCTTCGTTGTTTCCTAGTTTCCCAGACTTAGGTCAGGTTAGCAGGTTCCTGGCTAAAGTAAAGTCCCCTGCTTCATTCTTTCTTATTTTTTTTTGGGTGGGTTTTTGGTCTTCTATCTTTGGGTTTCTTGACGCAACTGCCGCTCCTAGGTCCTAGCCCATGCGGGCCCTGTTAGCGAAGGAACTGGGATAGAGCAGGGAACAAAAAAGAATTAATTAAGCTCTAGTGTAGTAGTAGCAGTAATAGTATTACAGTATTACAGTATTACAGCGCTACTGCTGCGTGTGCTGTACAATGACGCGGCGCGGTGTGGCTGAGGCCCTGCCAAAACAGCCACCCACATATCGTTTGCCTTGTTTTCTGCCTTGCGTTTGTTTTACTTTGGTTGAATAGCTTTGCATCAAAAGTGCTCAAGGCTCCCCCAACTTGACGACAAGCTAGCAAGATTGAAACAGGAATATGGAAGAAAAAAAGAAGCAGAGAAGCGTAGTATAGATAAAATCGACTGCTATACGCAATGGGCAAAAGAACAAGGAAAGAAAAAAAGCCAGCCGCAATACAAAACAAAGAACTGGAATATATACAAAAAAATCAGCGCTGCCAATGACGTAAAAACGATTCCAAAACTCCAGACCTCCTACCCCAAAGATTCTCACAGTATATACTCTGCCCAAAATAAATCACATCGCTCTAGATCGTCCTGTTCTCGCCTCCGGTTGGTCCTCATCGGCCTCTACCACTACGGCCTCATCTAGTTCCTCCTCAATAATATTATTATATGCCGGCGGTGTCTTCTCCGGAATCAGGTTTTTTGCCATGTGCGACTGGGCTTCAATGTCAGCCACCACCTGGTCAACCTCATTGTTCTTCTCAATGCGCTGCATCCAATCGATATCTTCGGGCAAATAGATACGTATCAGAGCCTCCGAGACGAGCTCCGTGATAATCATAGCAACGAGAATGACAAACAGGGTGGCCCACCACGACAGTTTCTGTCCAAAGTTTTCCACAAACGCGTGATATGTCTGGTACTGGCTCAGAGCGTTGGAGGTCATGTAGCAGAGGATGATCATCCACAGCCACCAGGCCACATTTGAAAGCAAAAACACGGCCCATGACAAGATAGTCTTGGAATGCATTTCGAGAACCCTGAGTGTCGGTCATAGTTAGTAAATTTCTGCCTGCTCTCTCTTTCTCCCTTTCTCTCTCTCTCTCTCTCCCATAATCAAAACAGTTCAAGGAGATACTTACAAAAGCTTAAAGTTGATAAAGATCACCACGGCAGTGAAAGGGGCTGATCCCATGGCATACAGAGATGTATCCTGGTCAAATAGCAGCTTGTCATACTGCAGGTATGTAAAGAAAAACAGCACTGCCGACTGCGAAATGCCCATAAACATCCAGCCAGCCCATTTGCGGAAGTTGAATGCCTTGTTCTGCTGGCCGTACGAGTACAATTCAGGGACAGCAAGCAAAGTCTCAGCCTTCAAATCGCGATCAAGCACACCAAGTGCGATCACTGGCAACGACGTGAACAGCACATTAAACACTGTCAAGGTCCAGTTCTCGTACAAAGAGGTGCCAGTATATCCAGTATAGCCTTGGTAGAAAGCCTGAGTGGGGAAAAAGGCAATCTCCTTCCAGAACGTCGCCAGAATATATTTGCCGGTACGCATGTAGTTCCACCGGCCGTGGACAAGCAAAAGTCGCTGCAAGAAACGGAACTGTGCAATAGAATAGTCGGCAGTACGCGCAGCCTGAAGACCCTCACGACCAGAAATTCCAATACCAACATTCGAAGCCTGGATCATGCCAATATCGTTGGCACCATCTCCAATAGCAAGAGTCATAGACTTTGGTACATGGTCTCGGATGCGCTTGACAATACTAGCCTTTTGGGCTGGTGATGTTCGGCAGCAAATTACGGCGCTAGCCATGACAGCAAGTTCGTAGAAGGCGTCATGCAAAGAGCTATCATCGTTGACGACATTCAGTGTATAGCCGTCAATGACGACACAAGAATGGGGAATCATACCACTGCTAATATCCGCCGAAGCCCCGGCTATTGTGTTGCGGAGGTCCCCGGACCCTGTGGCGCTCAAAATGTACATTTTGGACCAAGGCAGAGCAACGTGGGCTGATAGGCCGATGTTGATGGCAGTCTCGCGTCTATCACCAGTTATCATCCAAACACGGATGTTAGCCCGGCGGAGTTTATCAATAGTCTCGGGGACGCCGTCCTGGAGTTTATCTTCAATAGCAGTAACTCCCGAAAGTTCCAGTTTTTGTTCAATAAGCTCGCCAACCTCTTCAATCTTTTGCTGGCGGTTTTCCAAGCTGGTGGAAGCCTCGTGGAACTTTTGCTTCCAGACCCGATACTCGTCATCTTCGAGGTAGCGATGTGCGAACATTAGAGTACGGAGACCCACAGTAGAAAAGTCATGCAGATGGCGGAATACCTTGTCGAAGATGGCACCATCGTCCGCAGCAACCCTCTCGTCAACCATTCCGTCGAGATATTCGGAATCAGACCTAGCCATTCTCTGCCGTGGGGTGCGATAGTTGGCACTATCAGTGGATTGCCGGGCAGCCACAGGATCCCGGTGAGTCTGGAAAGAGGCGCGTCCATTTCCAAAGCTGTCTCTACCCCCATCTGTGCTAGCCCGATGCATCATTCTTTGTTGCATGTTACGCTGTTCATTGGCATGGCGCTCGGCTGCTTCAGCCTTGCGAGTAGCCAACTCACTTTGAGCAAGGCGTTCAGTGATAACGTTATCAGCGCCCTTGCAAAACACACAAATCTTGCCATCAGGCATGCGGATGATGATAGACATGCGCTTTCGCTTACTACTGAATTCGATCACATCCAGAACCTCGTAGGACTCTGTGGTCAGAGAACCATTGGTATCAGGGAACTGAAGAGTGATCGTCTGTGCAGGGCGATCAATCATGACGAAGCCCAGCTCTTGGGCAGCCTCAACCAAAGCAAGCTCATCAGGGGACGCAGACTGGTAAACAATCTCGCCGTTCTTGTTTTCCGGTAGGCACGTGTGGCACAGTGCTAGCGACATTAGGAAATGGCGGGCTTTGCGGGAAAATTCGGTATCGGGGCGGGCTGCGATATAGGCTAGTAGATCCTCAGTTTTCAGCTCGGCTTGGCCCTGGACAGGCTTGAAGCGAGACTGGGACCGGAGTCTAGTGCTCGTCTCAGAGTCGACGCGAACGAGAGGCATAGGATCTGGGGTGCCAGACTCATCAGCCTCGGGATCGTCAATTGTCACAGGACCTCGGACCTTCCCCTGCCGTCTTGCTTCAATTTTGGCACGTCGGACTTCTTCGTCATGATCCATGTTCATGTCATGGACAAAAGCCATACCGGCGACGCTCATCATACGGAAACGCAAAAGATTTTCGGTTAGTGTTCCAGTCTTGTCGGAAAAGACATAGTTAACTTGACCTAGATTCTCAAGGATAGTAGTGGTGTTGACGACCATAGGGGTATCGCTGACTGGGTCGTACATTTCAATGTCATCCATAAAATAGTACTGGCCAATCTTTATGATTTCCATGCTGACATATAAAGACAGAGGAACCAAGACGTTGAACATGATCAAGTAACCAACAATGATCTGCGACATGGGTACGCTACCAATGAAATCTCGGATATACCAAGAGTCAGTTTCAGTGTCGTTTTTCCAGACGACGTAGCCAACGGAAAGGCCGGCAGACAAAATGCACACAACTGCCACAAGCATGAGAACTATGTAGTTCAACTGATCTTGAATAGCGGGTTTCTTGGTGCGAACGTGCTTGTGGGCGTTCATGCGAATCTTACACTCTTCACCGCTGTTGACGACAATGCCAATTGCCTCGGTGGTGTTGCGCAATGTAGAGCCACGGAAGATGATGTTGGTCAGAGTGAGAGGCGATGTCTGACCGTCAAATTTTACACGGCCTTCGTAGCTGTAGAGGTCGACGTTGGGATCTTCGGAAACAATTTCAGCATTGCAATTTTGGATTGCCTCGAGGGAATGGCAGCGCTCAGCCAAGAGAGGGCAAGCTTGCTTGCTCTTGAGGTTCGTTTCTCCGTCCAGTGCCATAGTTTCGATATAGGCGATGCCATTAGGGCCAGTGGCATGCAGAAGCACAATGTCGGCAGGGACGTTGTCGTCCCGCTTAAGGCGAATGACATCACCAACCTTGATATTTTCCCATGCAACACGATGCCAATCGTCGGTAAGCGGAATTTCGGGTAGCTGTCCGGACAGCACAGCAACGCGGTCATCTGTGTGATCGTTGTCGGTAGGTTTTACGCGGGAAAGTCTGATGTGACGTCTCTTCTTGCGGCCTTCCCATCCCAAAACACGGGCAACACTGCGGTTTTCGACTTTGTCCATGAGGTAGCGGTGATAATCGTCGTATCCCTCTTTAAACATGCTGAAGGCAACGAAAATGATCAAGGGAATAATTGTTGTATAGCGTCCGACGGTGCTGAGCCCTGGGATCATCTGGAGGATACCGATAACAAGAAAGTAGAAGTTGGCGAGTTTGCTGAATTGAAAGACGAGCTGTTTAGGAAGGAAGTCCCAAACGGTGTAGCGACTAGAGCGGATGTAGTTTGTGATGTAGGCACGATTGCGACGTTCATCAACGAGATCTGCCGGCGAGACAGCCATAGAGACATGGCGGCCATCTTTTGAAGGTGGTAGAGGTTTCTGGCGCAAAATAGTCTCGATAATAAATTTTTGGTAGAATTTAGCCAGTGAGCGTTTACATGAAGCGGTGCTAGTCTGTGTTCTTTTTTGCTTCTTTCGCAACCGACCAGAGGCCGTTTTTGAGGATGTGGGTAGCTCGGCACCCATTGTGGGCGCTGAAGATGGTGTAAAGCGGCAGAGATCAACGACGACTCGATGATTGTTGTCGCAGCAGAAAAAGACTCGAGACCGACGTAGTGTGTTTGAGCAACAAACGAAAGCAGCTTGCCGTCAGAAAATATTTAGGTTTGGTTCCTCTCCAGACAGCTAGAACTCAAGCCGCGAATGGGCCCAGTGCAGATGGGAGGAATTTCTGGTGTCCCTGAAGGTTGGGGCCCTGCAAGTATCCGAGGTCAGTATTAAAAGGTCATGGGGTGGTCCGAGAGCTGAAGCTTAAAGCAAGAATAGCAAAGTAGATTAGACCGGGGGGGGGGGGGGGAGGCAAGCCTTATGGTGAGAGCTAAAAAGATAAAAAAAGATCACAGAGCAAGGGAGGCGGCATGTTTATATGGGGAGGGAGAAGAAGGGCAAACAAGATATGCGAGCATCGATAAAGTGAGGGCTATGGCGATGGTGATAGCGGGGTGGACATGTTATTGGTTTTGGGTTGAGCCCAAGCTTTTGAGTTGTTTTTTTCTTGTTATATTTTTTTTGGCAGTGATGACGATGATGACAGTCGCTTTTTGCCTTGAGCTGGCTGTGCGATACTGGGTTCCGCTCCGCCCTCGTATTCTGTCTGCTTGTAGGAAGCAGGAGGCAAAAGCGCAGGGGAGAAGCTATTGGTTACTCACAATTTAAGCGGGCGTCACTATCCGCAGTTTGCAAGAGAGAGAATAATAATCAAGAGAGGAGCACAAGGCAAGGAAAGGCGGGTGCGGATAGGGATATTCAAGTCAAGCCAAGTTAAGACAAGACAAGACAAGACAAGACAGGCCAAGACAGATTGGAGTAATAATAAGAAGAACGTTGTGCAATCTTGGCCAATAACTTAATAACTTGGCGCGTGTTTCAAGCTGCTGGCTGTGGTTGTTGGTATAGTTGCTTGCTGGCTCGCAGGGCCTGTCAAAGTCGAGGTCGTCGAAACTTGGGTGGATTAATAGATGCCGGCTAAAAAATTAGACCCAGATTTGTCATCGCTTGGGGTCAATGCCAGCGAGGAATAAAAATAAGAAGCAAAAGACAGCAAAAAGCAAAGCAACATAAACCAAGGCCAAGCCGGCGATAGTAAAAATACAGATGGTGAGGATGAAGGGCGATGGACGAAGGATAAGAGGGGAAGAGGGGAAGAAAAATAGAGACAGGCCATGAGCGGGGGAAGTCTTGCTGTGCTGCTTTTCAAGTCTGCTTTCAAACAGGAAACTGCGGACTTAAATATTATGACAAGGTATCATGGATAGAGTTGGCAACTGCACAGCCCTGTCGTTGGCGAAAAAGAAGCCAAAAGGTAAAAACGCAAAAAGGGCAAGGGCAGAAGAGCAAAAGCAAGAGCGCCTTTCTCCTCCAGGAAGGTGCCTATATTATCGTGCTCTTGCTTAGCCGTTCGGGCCAATTATTCTACCTTCTCTTGCCATGTCCTTTTTTTCTTACCCGCCATCTCCTGCTTGCAGCTGCCTTGAAACTTGGACCTGGGCGCATTTTATTTTTTTTTCTCGGTAGCTGCGTTCTTTGCGTGCGGAGCAGTAACCGTTCGTCCTTCCACCGCTTTTAGGACGCCTGCTTAGCTCTTATCCTACAGCAGTTCCTTAATCAGACGAAAGCATGCTGAACTGGTAGGTCAAGAGACGCTCGCAACACTAGGGAAGGAACGAGACTAGGCTGAGGCAGGAAATAACGTCATATCAGCGAGTTTAACAAGGGTGAACATCGTACACTTATCGCTAGGATGAAGGAGCTTCTCTGTACGGCAACAGCAAGTTGCTTGCGTATACCATTTATTATGTCATTAAAGAACAAAAGCAGGATTGAAGCAAACACGCCTCTCTGTCCAGGCCCTACTTTACGAAATAAGGGCTAATAACCCCAGGTAGAATCTCGACCACGGGAAGTTTACATCTATGTCGGCCCAGATTTTGTCTAGGCTAAAGTTTGCTTGGAGAATCTCGTTTTTTGTTCTCTTGCAAACGCCTCTTCTGCTTCTGCTTCTACTGTTTTCCTGTCTTGGCTCTGCTCTTTTGCTTTTCTTTGGAGGAAGGCTCTTGGTTATGGGCTTATGGATCGTGTCTTGGGCTTTGCACGCACCGCCTTTTTGTTGTGAATCCTTGTTTTTGGGTTGGAAGGCAGCATGCACTGCGCTGTCGTGTTTTTGTTGGGCATGGTGCATGTTGATTGGGGCGCTGTTCTTATGCTTTGTGATGCATTGATTATGAGTGTGCTTAGTCGTTGCCGTTAATCCCGTAGATGTGTAGTGAGCATAGCTAAGCAGCCGTACTGACAGTATAACTTGGGCAACATGCTATGTATATGCTAATTACGTATGTCTACTCCAGCCTCGCACTAGCACGTGTGCTCGCAGTGCTGCAGCTACAGGTGCATATGTATATGCATGCGTGTCCATGTTGCCCGCCTAGGTCTCAGCGTACATTTTGCTCACTGATCAAGGGGTCGAGGCTTGAGCACAAAGCGCACTTACCAGGTATAAGGCGAACGGAAAGCTTTGGGCGGCTTTTTATTTTTTCGATTGCCCAGCGAAATATTGTGCACTCTATTGGACCGCGTTTCCGACGTCAGTCTTTACTTTACAGCCTGTAAAAGCCTTGCGGGAGGTACAATTTAGAGGGCAGACAAGCGAGTCAGGGCAGAGACCAAGCCAAGAAGAACGGCTATCGCTAAGTATGTACGCAGTTGCGGGGATATACCATGATATGATAACCCCACGTGATGCAGGTGGCGTCGATGAGGGGGAACACGAACAGGGGGTTGTTAAAACGGTTCTTGATTCTCCCAAGATACCAAGTTATTTTAACTACATTTGTATCCACATCCTCTTTTCTTCGATAAGCCAGACTCTTATCAGTTTACCCGAGGCTTATCCGAAACGACCGCGGAGGTTCTCTCGACATCCACCCCACTCTCCCGGAGTTCCAGAGAAGTGGGTTCCCGGGGCCATGATGCTCGTGGGTCTCGTACTCCGACTATTGACCTGAATTCGGGCATCTCCAAGTGGCTTCGCCAGCCCATCTGCAGCCATGCTAGCTACTAGAATATATCTGGCCTTAATCCGACCTGCCTGACTGACTGCATGATGTTGTATATCGTATATCAATGTGTTTGGTGGTTGTACCTGTAAGTTAAAGCCAATCAGAGCGCGTAAAATTTGATGCCCACATAGGCCTGATGCCCGTGTAACAAAATGGGATGCCCACGTAGTAATTGCCATCTTGAGCCCTTAACAGCGAAAAATCTGCAGATACAGTGAAATCAGATGGAGATGGAGACAGACGCTGTAGCAGACGCTTTAAATGCTGTAAATCCAAACAACACAGCAGACGAGGTGGCAGACAATGCAGAATCAGAGCCATGGAAGTGCCCGACCTTCAAAACACCTACTCAGCCAGTCACAAGCACGAAGCGTGAGCTGTTTGGATTTGAGAAAGTTGAGCCTATGATCCCTGCATGCCGTGGCAACATGATTCATTGACATTAGCTAGAGCTCCCTGATAGCCTCCCTCGTTGAAGGCCGCTATTATAGGGTTGTAAAGTTGGCCTGGATCTCCAATAGGTGTTCCAAGGCTCATCCTCCTGTCTTTGTCAAAAGGAAAAAGGATATTCCTAATTTCCAGGCAGAGCGGCTTCACGACATCCAGCGTCTCTGGAAATTCCTCCATAATATCTCCAAGACCATCCACAGTCATATCATTGAGCTTAGCATTTGCTATGTCTTTGGAACTCCCAAATCTCCATTTCCGAAGGATACTATACTTGGGCGGTTTCTGTTTACCAGCGAATCCATTACACCATGCTTGCCGTGCGCACATCCAAGTCAAGACATAGAAGAACGACTCGAGGTCGTGGCTGTAGGTGTGATCCGTCTTGCATAGTACCTCCACTGCCATACACCCCAACGTGCCGGCCCGGTTCTGCGCCCCGCTCGGCACACTTTCTCGTACTTCGGCCAAGTCAAGATCGACGAGCATGCCCTTGAAGCCATTGGCTGTTTCGGGGTTGGCGATAATGATCTTGCTCAGAGAGATGTTGCGGTGCAAGATCTTACCACTGACATAGAGAGACCGATGCGCTTTGATCGCATCCCGCTCAGATTCCAGCAATTCCTTGATGGTTGTAAACTCGCTGATGACACGGCCGGCTGGCGAAACGATAATGCAGGTGTAGACCCTGTTCTCCCACAGGTCCTCACCAGGTGTGTACAGACTCGGCTTCGTATTGCTAGACCGCCGCCTCTTTGACCCAGATGCATTGCCAGAAGTGCGGTCAGCTGAAGATTTGTGCCTGGTTGACATGCTCATGGTTGTTAGTGGATCGTCAAAGTGAACGTCCTCACCCCGAAAACAGTGGGCTGTGGAGAATCGGAGTCCCTCCCGCATCTCTGCAATAGTAGTGATCTGACGATGTGCCATAACCCTGGCCACGCCCTCGATACCCATCGCTTCCGCAAGTTTCAGTTGTTCGACCTCAAGCTTCCGCTCCGCTTATCCGATAGCCATAAAAATTTGGCAACGTGGCTGCCCCGCGTCTTGTAGCATGTCTTTGCGCGGGACACAACGGCTTTCTGTCGAATCATTAGCTTGTCCAGCCGGAGCCTTGTTTTTTCGCCACTTGCATCATCCAAGGTAATATAGCGATTCCCATCCTCTCGCTCTATGAACGTATCCAGACCCATCATATCATCATCCATTGTAGCATAGACAACAAGGGCACGCGCAAATTTGTCCGGCTCATCGTGGATGTCGAACGTACCCGAGCTGTACGCCTCTGACCGATCGGAGATCCAAAGTTCCATTTTGGAAGCACAAAAGAAATGGCGTGGACAAATCGGCGGGTCGGCTGGTCAGTGAAGACACCCCGAACATGGCACGTGAGCCGAAGGAAATCGGCCTTGAACCTGCTTGTGTCGTAGGACTTCTTCTGATCCCCCACAACAAGGACGTTCTTGTGCCAAAGCGTGTCACTCCCTTCTGCAGCTGGCCTCTGCAAGAAAAGGACCATCTGCCCTCTTCGGTTTTGGAACTCGTTGGCAGTCTTAGTGGTGTGGAGCCTGTATGGCGCGTAGTCCAAGAAGAGCTAATAGAAGGTCTGCGATATCTGTGCCCTGTGGATTGTCGATATCATCGCGTAATTTTTCTCGAAGATGGTCAAGCGTATTTTCGAGAGGGTGTTCTGAAATGATAAGGTCGTTGTCGTGCTGATGGTGTCAACCGTCGGAACTGGGGCACCTTCCGGAGGGGCTATCCGAGCCAGACCACGGCGGTTCATTATGGGTGTCTTTACAGGGCAGATCAAGGCTGGGCTTCATCAGCGAACACCTCGGCTAGCGTTAGGAGGCCTTCTAGGCTCTCGGTGCTCCAGCCTATCCGGCGCTCTAGCTATGGTGGCCGAAACCCCGCTGAAATTGCGTGGCGGGCAGATCCCCAGGGCGTGGCGGAATGGTGGCACTTCTACCGCATATTGAACCAGAGATCTGGAGGTTCAATGGATCCTTGGGGCGGCGATACAATCAAGACGCCAAGAGGCCACAGCTTTGACTCATAATCAAGCTTTGCGGCCGACATGCTGCCCCCCCACTAACTAGAAAGCCACTTGACCCAGCCTCTATTAGAATGATATTGAAACTGGCCACATGCGTGGCTCTTTGCCTTTGCTTCCATGAGTAGTAGGTGGTGGTGAGACTTACTGGCTCAAGCAGTCGTTTCCAACTCAGATATATGACAAGGATGCCTGCCACACCACTTAACCTTACACCCTTTTTCTGCCTCCTGCAGCTTGACCACAGCTCAGCTACAGCTCATTTTCCCGAGCCACGTCTCCCCCTCACTTTACCTCACACCTTCAGACGCTGCTAGACAACTACCTATTTTAACAGATGCGCGTGAACACATCGCACCTACGAGGAAACAGCAAGCGGTACTCGCTGCCAGAATTCTCGCAAATCTTCCTGTAGTATCGATATCTCACCAGACCGTGTGAAGGGCAGGATAAGCGATGAAAACATATCTTGCTATCTCAGAGAAAACTACTATGCTAGCTCGAGCATAACACTAGTAAGGATTCCCTCCCGCCAGGGCACCTTTTGGCTTTTAATGTGGTCTCACAGGAATACAAGGCCTGCGGTTGGCAATACCATTGTGTTCTAGCAGTACGTCGAGTCTGAGCTTCAAAGGCTCGCCGCAAAGTTTAGGCGAGTCTCAGAGCGTTTAAATGGCTCATAATTGCAGTGAATATAATGTAATCATGGATCTCCATGTGCTACACGGAAGTACTGTCCCCTGATGCACAAGGAAACGGTGGATAGATAAGATACTCTTATGCTATGGTCAGAAAGTGCGGGGGATTCAAGAACATCAAGCGCGGGTACAGGTATATGCTAACTTGAAGGTTACGCAGGAGAATAATCCTACCGCATTTTGTATGTTTCTAAATGCGCCGCCCTGAACATTTAGCCTGGCCTTCAGACTACCCTGGCAGTATCGATATAACGTCAAATCCATCAGGCCGCCAGCCGTGATCGTAGGCGATAATCCCCGTGCTTCTGCCTGTTCGCCAGCATTAAGCCTCTCCCGGAAACCCTCAATATCTCATACTGCAATGGAATGAGATCTATTCAAAGGCATGTGTCTAGCAAAGCCCAGCTCACTAGGTTAGAGATACAGCCGCGCCTGTAGCACACAAAGATGTGAGGCCATTGCGATTCAGCAACCTCAGCAACGGGGATTGGCGCGCCGAGAATTCTAGCTGGATCCATCATTCCAACGAGAGCAGGCTGTCTTGAGACTTGAAAACCAAAGCCGGCAGAAGCTTCTTCCCCTACCATCCCATACAGGCCACAGCTAGTAGTCTATGCGCTGCGTGAAGCCCTAGGAGCAGGAGACCGTGAGGGGTATTTGTGCTTACAGGGTTCTGTGCTATGACGAAGGCTGTGGAGGTATAGGCCATAATTAAATCGCTTTGGTAGATTCCTGTCCAGCCGTGAGGGCACCTCTGCTCAAAGACATTAGTACATCCTATCCAGGCTCGCGCCTCCGATTTGCCATGGAGCATCGTCTATAAGACCAGGTTGAAACGGGGAGTTCTCAGATGCGATCTTGCGCCGACTTGCTGACAAGATGGTGCTACCATTGTGGAGGCTGTACCGCTGAGACACCCCACTTAGCCATAGCTGTGGCCGGCCGTTTTCGACCTCTGCCCGGCCCTGCCCGAACTCACCTGCGGCCAATGGCCTTCACATCAGGGCGTATCTGTGCTTTACAATTCCGAAGTTCACGGCATCTCGTGCAATCACCACATGTTTGGACATCTGCTAGGCGTGTGCATTTCACCATGTCGTTAAAGAACGGATGCATGATTACAATAAGCACAGCTGCCCAGACTCCGTGGTTAATATCTCTAAACATGGTAGAATCCAGGCGACAGGAATTTGGTGTCTGCGTCTGTCCAGATTTCAGCTTGGCTAAAGCTTGCATTATTTTTTTTGTTTTGTTTTTTGCGTTTCCCCAGGTGTCCGTGTTTTAGCTTCTTCCACTGTCTTGTAGCCCTGCTCTTTCGTTTCCTTTAGAGGAAAGCTCTTAGTCGTGGGCTTATGTATAGCGCCTTAGCCTTTGCATGCACCGCCTTTTTGTTGTGAATCCTCGGTTTTAGATTGGAGGGCAGTACTGCACGCTGCGTTCCCGTAGACACTGTTCTTATGCTTTGTGATGCATTGCTTACCTGTTCTTGGCCGCTGCTGTCTGTGATTGTTGCCGCTAAGACATCTTGATAGTGTAGCTCGGACAACATACTGTTCGTATGACTCGATTACTCACCTATTCTCTCCCTCCTTACACTCGCACGCCCGGTCGCAGCTGCGGCTACAGCCACATATGGTATATGCATTATATCTACGTTGCCCAAGTCTCAGCGTGCATTTCGCCCATTAAACAAGATTTTGAGGCTTAAACACGGTCTCGACAGATATGGTACCAAGGCTTTGTGTTTGGTTGATGACTTGGCTAAAAAAAAAAAAAAAAACAAAGGCAAAAAAAATCGGGTGCGTGTTACTGTGTTTCTGACGTCAGTTTGTACAGCTTTCACAAGACCTGCTCTGCTGTATCAGTACAATTTAAAGGGCAGGCACGAGAGTTTGGCTAGCGCCCAGGCGAGGAAAAACGGCTATCGCTAGACACTTTTCTACACGTAGTTGCAGGGATGTGCCATAAGATGGTGGCCCCACGTGATACAGATGGAGAGCTCGAACAGGGAAAGAGCTCGAAGCTCAAGCGAGCAAGAGGAATGGCAAACAACAATTGACAGGAAGAAGGAAAAAGAAAAGAAAAAAAAAAAAAAAAAAAAGAGGCAAGGAGCTAACTAATACAGAGTACAGACCTAGGCCTAGGGAGAAAGGTAAAACCAGCAACAACCCCAACAGGTGAATACAAAGAGAGAATGACAAAGATGCAAAAAAGACCTGCAATTGGTCGATTTAGGAGCGCTAACACGGTTTTATAAGTTGCCCTAACGTTCACAAAGTCATGTTGCTGCCAAACGCTAGATCTAATCTTTCACATGCTTTATTTATACATGCATATATATAAAAAGCCGAAAAAACATTTCTTCTTGTCTGTATTTTGCCACTTCTAGCTTTTGTTATTGCTGGGCGCAAGCATACGCATGATGCCATGCCCCAGCCCAGAGCTGTCAGTCAGTGCAACAACTCCTGGGCAAGTGCGTTTAGATTTCGAGGGTCGAGGGTGCCCTGTAGCTTTTAATCTAAAACGACTGTAAAAAAAACACTAGTCTAAGAGGTTATCAGCTTTCAGCAGACCTCGGCGGAGCACCGTGGTCTTGTTCTCAAATAGCTAATATCTAGAAAAGAACCCCTTCAACACACTCTAATAGAATTGCCCTCACCATCAGCTCTCGAACTGACTATCTGCAATACTCTATAATTCCCCCTCCCCTCCCCTTACATTTCTTCTCGCTCCGTCTCAGCTTCCTCGCCAGCCTCGAAATCGAATCTCTACTGGCCCTTTACTTTCTCTACCAAACCTCTTGATTTGCTTGTGCCTTCGAGACTTTGATGCTGCGTTTCAGGGGCAGGTCCTTTACAGCATCACCTAGACGAAAGCCATGTAAGTACATGTCGTACATATTGTATATTTCTACTACGGGAGGCTAGCCCATAGTCTTTACACAAAACTTAAACTTGCTGTAAACAAAATAAAATTTCAAAGGCCCAGATATTGCTCAGCCCGAGATGAGGCATGGGAAATAAGAAAATAACTACCAAAAAAAACAGGAAACACAGTAATAGAGAGAGTAGATGAGCATCAGGAAAGAAGAAAAGAAAAAAAGTAAACACAGTAGAAGAAGAAATCAAGGACAGGGAAAAGAGCAGAAACATAGAAGAAGCAAACAAAAGTAAAATCATATCCACAGCTGCGCCTAACTGATATAGTTGTTGAACCTTCAACGCCTTCAAAATGATGAAAGCAAATTATCATCATCATTGATTTTATAGCAGGCAAAGCAGCAAGCAAGCCATAAAAAGTGAGAACCAAGAAACAAAGAGTAAAAAGAAACCAAGCAGAAAGCCACCACCACTAAATTGACTGGCTGACTCTAGCAAAAACAATCACGATGCAAAGGAAGAATGAAAACCTGCACCGCCTACATTAACAAAGAGGCCCGTTTTGAGAAGCACGGTTGGTCTGAGCGAGAGAGGCGGTAGCATGAGAAAGAAAGAAGGAAAAAAGGAGAAAAAGAAAAAAAGAAGAGGGAAAAAGGCGGAGAAAATTCACAAAAAAGACATGGAAAACCAAGAATATATGTACGTCCCCAAACAAGCCCCATGTTTAAACCACCGCCCCCGCCCTTACACAGCCACGCCCGGCTGTTACTGAACCTGAGCCATTTGAGATCTCACTTCAGGGGACAGGCTATGGGGGTTCTGATCTGAGCCGTCATAAGCAACGAGGTGGTTCATGTCAATATCAGTTGCTGAGGGCTCGACAAATGAGGCTGGCGAGTGAGTGTGGATAGGAAGGTTCATGGTTTGTTTCGGGTACATATCCCCAAGCCCATTCCCATCATCTGAGATGGCACACGAAGAGTCGGGGCCTGTCCCTGGGTAAACCTCAGCTGACGTTGGACGCATCATACCAATGGGAGGGGATTGCTCGGCAATCGCTGAGTCGGTGACAGGGCTCGTAGAAAACGGCAGGGGCGAGATAACAGGTGCCATTGTTGTCGAGTTTGCCATGGGTGAAAGGAAAGAGCCACTATACGGCGTGCTCACCGGTAGTGGCGTAGGCTCTCCAGTGGGGGGAGCAAAGTAGTTGGGGCTAGAAAAATCAGCAGGCGAGGCTGCAGTCGCGGACATGGGGTACTGGCGCATGTCTAGGCCAAAGCCAGCCTGTGTGTCGATACGGAGACCGGAGCCCATATTCGCCGGTTGCTGGGGTACAGGAGCATACAGATTAGGACTCTGTTGAGACGCAGCCTCGCCCGGTTGTTGAATATAGAACGAAGGCATGGGCTGTTGGAACATGGAAAAGTCTACGGCCATGGGCACCGAGCGACTGCGCTGTCTCTTGTGACCAGGCCCAGCACGCATGTTTGGTTGCATGTTGCTGATCCCCCAGGTTTCCTGGAACATGCCCACATGAGGCGGAGCCATGAAGTTGGGTTGGGATGAAGGACGGGGGATGGGAGACACAGGAGCCGAGACGGCCAGGTTGTTATGATCAAACATGTGCTGATGGGCATGACGGTTGATAAAGGACTCCAGGGAGATGAGCTTAGCCAGCTGTCCACTCAAGACCTTGGCATTACCGGCGAGGCGATGAACCAAGCACTGTGAGGCCTGCTTGTCTTCAGTGAAGTCAAGACAGTTGACAAAGCCCTGGGTAATGGCAGTCTGGTCCATGAAGAAAAATGGAGGGCTAGTCAGATCAATAACGATGCCGCTGGGTTTTGTCGGGTCGTCGTCGTTATTCTCGAGGTGGATATTCTTAATGTAGGAAAAGGGGTACTCGATTTTGTAGCCGGCCTGATCATTGTTAATGTAGTATGTCATGGTACATTTGTCAGGAGAGTAGAAGACGATCAAGTCCATGGTGTTCTGGCCAACACGAGTCCACTTTCCAATACTCAGGGCACGACAGGTAAAGTGCTGGATGAGAACCTTACTCTGGGCAGCCTGATCGCCATGCATAAACATATTGTTGCCGTACGGGTAGAGGCCGGAGCGACCCAGAAAGCTGCCGCCGATTCCTTTGCCAGTTTCCATGGCCTGGATAGCCAGATACTGGCGCATGGACTCGGGGATAGACTCCATATCCTCGCCATTCTCCAAGCTTTTCTTCGCAAGCTGCTTAATCTTGGCTCGTCTATAATAGGCGCGCGTTGTTAGCAAATAGAACGGACGTATCTAACGGGGGGGAGGGATGCGTATTATTATAGGACGTAGTGCGTACTTGTTCTGAAACCAAATCTGAACCGACCTTTCGGTCATGTTAATCTCGTCAGCTATCCGGTCGCGAACAGCAGCAGTGGGAGTGGGGTTTTTGTTGAACTCCATTTCCAGTGTTGACAGCTGATCGGGGGTGGCACGCTGACGCTTGTGGTTTTTCTGTTGCTGGGTCAGGGTGCTTTTCCGCGGGGGGCGCTTAGAAGCAGAGTTGGGGCCTGACTGCGAGAAGTTCTGTGTGGAGCCGCCAGGAGTAGAGGGACTAGGCGAGTCCATCATGGAGGGAGGGCCCATCATGGGAGCCGAAGTAGATTCCATTGCAGTAGCCATAATACAATTGCAATCAGAAAAGGAAAGAGCCAATACTATGCACGTGACGTAGTGCGTTTATGGTTTCCAGAAGCCAGATAAACTCTTCGTTGTCGGGTTAAGAGGGTGAGGCTATTAAAAATAGCTCGTCAAGAGGGAGCAATGGAAGACTTTTTAGGCCAGGGAGCTCGATCTACAAGTTGAGACGGGAATGAAGACTGGCTGTACAAGTAAGCTAGCGGGGTCGCTTGCATATAGAGAGAGACAAGCAGATGAGGACGGAGGTGTGTGTAGTAGTAGTGAATCAGTCAGTGTTTGAGGGGGATATCGTGAAACCGGAAAACAAAGGCATCCAAGTATCTGCGGGTGAAAAGAAAGAGTCGTGAAAAAGAGCGACAGATCGCGAGACCAGATCGGAGATGTCGAAGGGAGGGGGGAGAAGAGAAGAGCAAGAATTACGGCGAATTAAAGGGCTGTGTTAAAGGGAGCCAGTCTGTCGTAGCGGAGGGGTCGATGACGGTCCCTGAAAGTGAGTGTCTGCAAGTTTGCCAATGAGCGAGAGAGTGTAGAGAGCGTGTGGGTGTAGTAAATACAGTGGGTTGGGTTGGACCAAAAGAGCGGCAATTTGAGAGGCAACAAGGCCAAAAGAGTGAAAGAGACAGACAAGCGACAAGCTGAAAGAGGTCTGAGTGCGTGTGTGTGTGTGTGTGTGTGTGTGTATGAGCCGATCTCGGGTGAAAGGTTCCCCTCAATTCGAGAGGCGGGTCTACGGTTGATAGATTTATGAGAAATATTTCAGTCGGAATCGAGTCGTAAGAGTGCAGAAAGCGTGGAAGCAGATCCAAGTAATAATAAAATAGTAATAGAAAAGAAGGCCAGCAAAGAAAGTGTGTGAAAGAAAGTGGTATGGGACCTCGAATGAATGAAAGGAAACCCAAGGACTGGCGATGAAGAGAGTGACTTTGAAGCAAGAGAAAGAAGAAGAAAAAAAATTAGAGAAAAAAAAAAAAAAGAAAGAAAATAGCGAAAAGCTGGAAAGAAAGAAAGAACGACAACACAAGGACGGGATATGGCGATGATACGACAAAGACGGGCAGAGAAGAAGAGAAGAGGAAAAAGGAGGAGGGGAAGTGGAAGAGAAAGAAAGGGAAGAAAAGAAAAGAAAAGAAAAAGAACAAGCGGGAAAAAGTCAGAGAGAGCGGGCCAGGGACTGGGGACTTGGGGGGGAGGGATATAAGGAAAGAAGGAAGCTATGGGAGGGAATAGGGGAACAAAGGAACAAGAGGAAGGCAGAGAAGAAAAAAAAAATGTGGAGGAAGGAACTGCAACTTGTAACTGCAAAAAATGCAACTTGCAACAACTTGTTACTCGCCAGTTAGGTAGCTACGCTACTGCGCCTATGTCTACACCTACGCCTATGTGTCTGGGCTGGGGGTCGGACTTCTTTTCTGTCTTCAACTTCCAACTAGCACGACGACTAGAAGCCGCGTACCTGGCCTTGGCCCTGCTTCTTCCAGTCCCTGGCCTAGTCTTGTGCCTGGCTGGCCCTGTCGTCTTTTTTCTGTTCCTGGCACCGTCCTACTCCTACTTAGACACAGACCAAGAAGGAACAGAACAGAAGAAAAGAAGGAACAGGGGAAGAACAGGGCAGGTGCGCGCCGGGCAGTCAGTGGGCGGGTGTGTACTGGCGTACCTACCGGGTTGTTGTGGGCAGGTGGTAGTGGCGGGCGTTTGTGCTTTCCCTGCCCAGGATTTTTCTTTTTTGGGATGCTTGGCTGCACTCTACATGGCCAGGCTGGATATCCGTCGATGTATCTTTCCCATCCATTAAGGGAAAGACCCAGCCAGCCTGCCTCGACCTCAGAAGCCAGCCAATGGAGTGGAAGAGACAAGCAGAAGGGGGGGAATAAAGATAAAAAGTAAAAAGAAAAAAAAAAGAATAATAATAAAAACAAAAAGATGGACGAAAAGTAGACGATAAGATATTAAGAGAAGAATTATAATAATAAAAAGGCAAAGCCTTGAATAAAAATATAAAGTATAGGCAAGAGGAAGCCAGCAGGAATCAAAGGATAAGAGAGGAGCCAGTCTGGATCTGGAACAGTCAGGAACCAGAAGGAAGGAAGCAACTACGAAAAAAAAAAAAAAGCTGTCAGGCGGAGAGACGCAGGAGAAAGAGCAACAACCAAAGAAGGGCACCAGGCCGGCGTAACAGTCACCGTTCAGCGGCTTTTTTTTTTCCCTACCCTCCTCTCTTTCTGCATCAACCCACGCAGACGAGCGCTGATCTTGGTTCATACTTAGTTTTGACCTGTTTCTTTCTTTTCTTGACCCCCTCCCCTCCCTCTCGCTCTTGCTCGTTCTTGCTCCTGTTCTCGTTCGCTCTTTCCCGTTGTCTCTTAAAGTCCTGGCTGTCTTGCTCAGGGGGGATGGGCCATGCTATCTATCAACCGGGGCCTACCATATAGTCAAGGCGGTGTGGATTAAGAAACAAAAAGCAGAAGCCCATCCACACCAAAAACGCAAATCCACCTTTGTTCCCCCCTCCCCTCCTCCTCCTCCTCCTCCTGCTCTTCCTCCTCCTCCCCCCTTCCTCCCACGCTCTGCTCGCGGACCTGCTCTGCTTAGCTGGCTTGTGGATGGTCACTGCCACCACCGCCCGCACCTGCCTTTGCGGTGGTTGTACTAGCTTGTCCCGCCTATACTTCAGTGCGCCACAATGCCGCTCCTATCCCCTGGACCGCCTGTGTGCTCTCCCATGCTTTTCTGTTCCCTCCTATCCTATGCCATCTGTACTTTGAATCTTATCTAAGTCCGCTCGTGCTTTCCTTTTGCCCCTGCACTTGCCTTGTCTTTGTCAATGCATGGATTTGCACTGAGCATCCGTTGCTAAAACCGCCCCGAAAGCAGCAACGCACACAGTTTGCGGCGCAGGCTTTAGCTCTTTCTTCCTACATTCAACTGCTGCTGTTGGGTGCTATGCATAACTCTGCAGGTAAGCACGCCCTCGCCAGCCAAAGACTCAGGGCCGCCTCTGCCCGCTGGGGCTCAAATCCATACAGTCGGCTTTGCAGCCCAGGCTTGACTGGCTCCGCTATGCCGCCGCGCTTCACTTCGCCCATCTTCTTTTTTTTTTTTCTTGCGTTCCCCAACAGGGGCAGGTCAGGAACCAAAGTTGTTGGGCAAGGGTTTCCGCGCCTGGTCAGAAGATAGGAAAAGCCCTTGTTACTCCCAGCTCGGATTGGCCCGGGATTTGGGCTCATTCTGCAAGCCGGGTGGCAGAAAGGACAACGGACAGGGCATTCCCAACCCTTTCTATAGTCTACGGGATCTGGATGATCTGCACAAATTCCAGAGTTCAGCCAACCCCAGCGGCCAGAGTCTGGCGAGTCATCCAGGCTTGTCTACAGCTGAAGAAGACGCATGATAGGACGACCAAGGGCTTCTGCGTACATCCATAATAGCGCGTTCCAACGCCCTATAGCACGCATTTTCTACATGTGTGTTTGTACATGATAGTCTTGGGCGTTATTATGGCTATGTGATTTCCGATGAAAAAGCCTGGCTCTAGTGGCGCGGTTGTTCCGGATGCCGTGGGCTTCCTGTCCTTTATGGGGTTAGCAAGGGGAAAAGACGAGATCAGGGGCAGGGCCCTTCTCAGAACTCGAATTTATCCAAAGGTTGAGACAGCAGATCTCAGACTCTGACGCTTTGCTAGTAGCTACGTACGTCGTTGAATGTTGACGTACAGGTACTGTGTACTGTAGCGCATGTACCTCTAGTCCTCGCTAAGGTGGTCTGAGCCTTTTTCTTTTTTTTTTTTTTTACTTTTCTTTTACTTTTCCTCTTTTGCTCAAGCAAACAGACCAAGACCCTTCTCTGTATCTCCATCGCTGGCAAGTTCAGGGGGGAGAGAAGCAAGAAAGAAAAGGCGGCAATAAGGAGACAGAGCCAAGACCAGGACAGCTTGAGAGGGGTCTGTTTCAGAAGTCAACCCAATGCTAAAGTGGCTCCCTCGTCAAGGCTGCAGGCGTCCAGGAATGGCTTGGCTTCAACAGTGCCTGCATTAACTCTTCCTAGTCTCCCTGAGTTAACCCCAAAGCGAGCAAGCGGTAAGGGTCTTATTGGGAACATTGAGAAACCATGTTGGGGCTAAGCTGGAGAGGCTAGCTGCTAGCTTGTTGCTGCGTGTAGCTGGACAAACCCTACTGTTGTTTGGCTCTGTCTCAGACAATGAGTCGCAGGGATATCCCTTGGTGGTTCTTCTTCTGCTTCTGTTGTTTCAGAGACAGGGTCTGCTCGTTTGCAGGATATGTGTTTTTGTCTGGAGTACTGTTGCTGTGAATATCATATGTGCACATTATATATGTCATATTTAGTGCACATATGTGGATGCATTGATGGTATATGCACGGAGTCAACAGGCACAACTATCCTTTGGGCACCTATAACAGGTACTTTCACACATGCACCTTCTCTTTCTGTGGTTTGCATGTCGCGCTTACTATCTTGACATAGGTGAGCTGCCCTCCCTTTCCTCCTTGGGAGATCCAAGAAAGGGGCGGCAGGGGGATGATGAACAATGTGCTGGTTGGCTCTGTTTACTGCTCTTGCCTTCTCGCTTTCTTGTCCCTACTCGGCCTAGTCCCATCTATCTTCCTCCGTGTTAGCAGGCCCGCCCTGCCTTCTTTCATGATCTATGACTCCAAAGTTGCCTAGTTCCAGGCTCTTAGCCATTCCGGGCTACGTCAACAAGTTTCTCTCCGACACCTCGCTACGAGAAACGGCTCATCGGAGCTAACAAGGGAAAAGGAAAAAAAAAAAAGCCCAAACTGAAGGAACAAGAACGTCGAGGCGTGAGGTAGAAGAATACTAGGGTGAGGAGAAAGAGAGAGTCTAGCGCCGTTCTCTTCCTAGTGCGTGCTGCTTCTCGCGATTTTTTGTCACTTGAAGGAGCATGGGAGGCTAATAGGACAGCAACAGGGCAAAGATAGACAGGTTATGGAGAAGTAAGCATAGAGCGTACAAGGCAGTATTGTTTGCATCCTGCCTCTGCTCTTACTCATGCACTTGTGTAAGCCGTGAGATTATGTGCTCTCGTCTATTGGCCTCTCTGTCCTCTAATCCTCTAACACCACCCTTACTTTCTTCTGCCCTTCCTAATGCCTTGTTGCTTTTCTCTTTCTGCCCCATTGATGTCATGAGATGTTGACCCCCCCCCCCCATGCAGGGGTATGTTTTGTGTTCCTGGATTTACTAGTGCCCCTTGATTTTCACCGGTGAGAGCGATTTCAGGGATCCCAGTCTCTTTCTCTCACTCGCTCACTCTCTCTTTTGACTTTGGCTTTTTTTTCTCTTCTCTCCTTTTTTTCTGTGGTCTGGCTTGTTTCTTGTCTCTTGCTCTAGTTGGCCTGCATTTCGATTCGTCTGATTCCTTGTCAGTGTTCGTGTGGACTCCTGCTGCTTGTCTCTGCGTTTTTTTTTCCCGGCCGAATAAACGATTTGATCCCCAAGTCGGATCCAGACCTAGGCCAAAGGCCCAGCAATCATGTGGGGTGGGAGCAGAGGAGCAGAAGGGGGTTGTGCTGCTTTGTTTTACTCTGCTTTACAGCTTGGCCTCTTCTTTCCTCCCTTTGCCAGCCCGTGCTTCTAGCACATGTGTACATCCGTTGTCTGTGTCTCTTTCTGTCTGTGCCTACATCTGGGCTTGTGCCTGCGCCTTCTGTCTGGTTATTCTGGTTATTCTGGTTGTCTTGTTATCTTGGTGTCTGTGTCTGTGTACATGCATAAATCTATGCATTTGGCGAAGCACATGCAGACACGTACCTGCTTCATGTTGGCGCTGTTTCGCGTATCGCAGCTTCCCATTCTTTCCCATTATGTCCATTATGTCCATTATGTATGCATTGCATTGCTGTGACGTTGTGATGTGACATGTTATGTCCATATGCCTTCACTGTTTACACTGCCCACATGCACTTTCACGTTCGCGCGTGTAGGGGGGGGGGGGGTACATCAGACTAGTGGGCGCCCCCATTGGCTGTTCCACTGACTGCTGCCCGCTTCTCTTCGCATGTCGGCTAGACGGTGGAGAGAGTCTAAAGAGGCTCTAGATGTGGTCCTCTATCGCGTATATTTTTAGCCAGCCAAGGCAAAACTCGGACCGAGAACTCTACCCCCTAAAGATTCCTGTGATGTATCTTGAGCGTCCGACGGTTCACCAGCAGCGCGCCTCCCAAAAATAGACCATGCTTGGATGGCCGTTGTAGCACTACATAAGTTTGGATCTTGTATCTTGTATATTGTTTTCTATCTCGTTTTACGGTCTCAAGTTCTCCAGTGATGAGATGTTTGGCTTTTGCCGAAGCTCAGAAAAGGGGGGGCAAGACCAAGAGAGAGGAGAGGGGTGGAGGGCAGGGTAATGGAAAGGCCCGGACTAAGTCAAGCCAAGTCCAGCTTGGAAGGAAGAGGACGAGACATAGAGAGACACGCAAAGAGAGACAAAAAGAAACACGTGCAAAAAAAAAAAGTGTGTGAAAATAGTTTGGTTGCAAAGTTTCCATTCAGCGTGTTGCGTTGCACTTGGATGTGGAGCGTTACAGTGAAGGCACAGGCTCAGCCTCAGGGGTATGAATGGATTCTTTGGTTTTCTTTTCTTTGTCGGGCTTGCTCCGATCAAACAAGGGAAAGGAAGAGCAAAAAAGCCCGTGGATGCATGCGGTGCTGGGAGTTCAGAAACAGATGCTCTATAACATAGCATTGAGCATGTAAGTGCTGCAGTACAGCATGTAGCCAACCCTATGACACCCCAAACCCTAAATCTAGAGGCCATCTCTCTTGCCGTTTTATTTATTCTTATTTTTATTCTCTAAATTTTCGTCACTGCTATTTTTCTTCCCGCCTGGCCTCGGCGTCTTTCCCGATATCGACCTCTTTCCCCGTTCTCTGTGCTTCCTTCGTGAGCGTTAATGGCTAGTGCAGAGTCTTGGCAAGAACCCTTTTTGATTCTCTTCATCCCATGTATTTCTGTTCTTCGACTCTTGCTTTCAACGTATTTTTCAAACATTGGCTTTTCCCATACAAAATTACCATTACCAAAAATTTCGGGTGGCTCTATGCTTCCTTTTCCTCGCTGCTCCTTCCCCCTTTTGTACCTTCAGGACGAAAGCCTGTACATATGTTACACCGGCCCCAAATGTAAACCTCCTCGTACGGATGTGGCCAACACTGCTCTAGCCCGTCTTGGGTTCTGGGGTATGCTGCTGGCTATATTGGCGGGGGGCTCTACTATATGTGCTTGGCTCTCACTATGGTCCTGTTTCTAGCTACACGTAGACAACATAGATAATTTGAAGGAAAAAAAAAAAAAAAAAAAAAAAAGCCACTCGGGAAGGGAGAGGCTGGCTGTCCGGCAAAGCGACCGACAAACAGGCCAAGTCTAGGGTCCGAAAGCAAGGGGAATCCAAAGAAACAAAACCTGTTTTGCAGGCGGGAACACATACACAAAGGAAGGGACGGAGGGGGAGGAGGCAGAGAGAAAGGGAAAGGGAGAGAGGGAGAATGTGAGAGGAAGGGAGGGAGATGCGAAAAAAAAAGAGGAAGAAATATTGGGCTCAGAGTAGGACAAACTGTCATATTTCCTATTCACAGTTCCTTCATCACTTCCAGTACCGCCTTTTTAGCCATCTTTTTGCGCTGTGCCTCTGGCAAACCCTCGCCCATCTCGCGGGTGGCCTTGAGCTTCATCATGAGCTTTTCGATCTTCTCGACGTCGTCGGGGCCGGACTCAAATGGATCCGGGTTTTCTACTGTCGGGCCTTCCTTGGTCTCTCCATCCGCATCTGCTTTCTCCGTGGCGGCTGCTGCTGACTCGCGTGCAGATATCTCGCCCCAGATGGCCTGTCGCAGCCCCTCGAAATCACTGGGGTCGCCCATTGCGAAGTCAAGATTATCCGGGTCAAGATCAAACTGGTCCTCATCAGAGTCGGCACCATCTTGGCCGGGATCTTCGGAGCCAGAAGCCCAATTGTTAGCCTGTAGAGCCTCTAGGACTCGCGCAATGCCCATTGTCTCTATGAGTGACGAGAAAAGGAAAAAAAAACAAATGATTAGTTGGTGCATGTGATGCAATGCCAGGCGTATCTGTACAGGAAGAAACTCACCCCCAAACTCGTTGCGACCTTGGCCTTTATCTCCGCCCCGCACAGACACGAACTCCAATCCAAGCTCAGCGCAGCAGTCCTCCCAGTCGTCTGCGAATGTGCTGTCTTCGCCTGCGCCAATTGCCAGGGCAACTCCGTCCCACTCCCAGCCTCCCAGACCGTCTTTAACTACGCGGCCGATCTCTCGCAGCAAATCCCCGGATGTGGGCTTGGCTATGGTCGTGCCCGATTCCACTGCCTGGCCTGCCGTATCCCGTGGGGAGACACTCGAGGAGAAGACCACTACTAGCGCCCCGAGAACCTCTAGGACTTCTTTAGCCTCGTCGGACAGGAATGTCTCGCTCCATTCGTGCGGCGATGAAACTAGATCCAGCCATATGGGCACATCAGCTGAATAGTAGGCTGTGGTGAGGGGCAGCTGGTGTGATGTGCCGGCCAGTGAGTCTTCGACAGGCTCCGGTGAAGAGCCGGTCAACTCTGCGATGCTGCAAGTTAGCTAGTCTATGGTGCGCCACTTGCATTTGAATAGCTGGGAAATGTACCGGTGATGATACGACTGAGATGATGGCCCTCAGTGTCTAGAGACACGGCAAGAATACGGCGGGGGTTTTGTACGTCTTGCGTCATATTCGAGGGGGAGAGGGTGTTATGCGAGTAAGTATACGTGTGATGGTGGTATAGTAGTAGTCGTACAAAAGGACGCTTTTTGGTGTCTTCCAGTGTGTCAAGGATGAAAAGGCCTGTTGGATAGTTGTCAGCTAGTCGGCTTTGCGTGATTGTTTGCCTTAGAGGTTGCTTTGGAGGTTTGAAGGCTTTTAGGGTCTAGACTTGCGATTTGAGGAAGGAGGAAGCGCAAAAAGGGTGGGGCTGCTGAAAGAAACGTTCCTTCCCTGGCGCGATGCAGGCGGGTGGATACAGTACAGTGTACAGTATACTTACTACTAGCACAATACGCCGAATACAATGCATATACACTATGCAATGAATGGCAGCGATAAACCTGTGACACAAAGGACATTGTTTATATTGCGTGATATTGACATGAACTCGAGGGCTTGTAAAAAAAAAGAGCAATTAAAATGGACTGGAAGTATGGCAGAATACGAACAGAATATGCGACTTCGTGTACACGTCCCCAAGCAAGCCGCCCCTCCTCGCCGCTCCCTTCTACTCCCTTAGCAGTGCCGACCCCATCCCGTATGCCGCTGCATTGCTGAGGCCGCATAAAACGCCGACTCCATGCGCCCCTGCATGTCTCTGTATGCCTCTGCTCCCTGGCCGCGACTATGTGAATCGCGTGCTGAGACGGCATCCCCAACATGTAGGTTTCCCCTGCGTTTCCGCATTGCTGCCTCTTGGATCCCATGCTGCCAGAAATCGAGGATCTGGTCTTCCGACATAGACACAAAGCGACGTTCGCCCGTAGCCTCGTCCCGCCGCGAGAACCACCAGTTAACAGAGACAACGTTGAATTTGCGCGTGCGCAGGAATAGGTACGGCCACACAAGAACAACCAACAGCGTTAAAATGACTGCCCAGCGAAGCCATTTCATCAGGCGCCACTCGTTGATATAGCACGACGAGAAGACTGTCATGCGTGCGTGGTCAACGGGGAAAGTAATTGAGACATCGCCCATGTAGCCTGTCGTGCGGATTAAATTAGTTACTCGCCCACGCACATAACTCTCGTCGAAACCTAGAACCCGCTTCTCTACTTCGAATGATCGAACCAGCCCGCTCGAGCAGTAGCGATGGCACCATTCTGTCAGGGACGGTTTCTCCTCTCCACCAAGAGCTAGTCCGCTATTCTCAAGCGTATCTAGACTATCGCTGTTGTCGCTGCCAAGGGAAACCCCCGAAGCAGCTTCGGGTCGCAAGATGGCCGCACTTTCACTCTCCTCGTCGGCAATCGTCAAATCTCGTCTACGACCTTTCCAGAGCCCCCGACGCCGACGCCATAGTTTCTTGACGCCGCGAAACGGGTGGGCCCTGCTGCGGAAGATACCACCCCGGTAGGCCTTTTCGTGGTTCTCTACTGTATGTAATTCGGCCCACGATGCCTTCGAAAGCATATCGCAGAACAAAAACGCCGTCAGGTCGATCTGGAAGTCGAAATCCTCCACCGTCTCCTGTTGATCGCGTGAGCGAGATCGACCATCGCTGTCGCGGTGCATATGCATGCGTGTCTCGGTGTGTTGACCGCTGATGCGAAGCTGCATCTGGATAGGCTCGCGGGCAACGTGACGTATCCATGCCTCGAGGAAGGCCGGATCCGAGTCGAGTTGTGGGTCGAGGTAGCAGTCAGATGAGAACCATTTGAGGTGCTTAGCCAGCGGTCGTGCGAATGGCGGGTTGGCTGGCACGAGTAGATTGTTCTCGGGCTGTGGGTGGTGGGCGTTGATGATTTCAGCGTATTGTGGTGGAGACTCAGTCGGTGCGGGGCCGGAGCCGGACATAGCAGGCTGCGAGAAGATAGCATCGTCAAAGGCCGGGGGAGGCTCAGAGGGCCCGCCTACAGGGCTATCGGAATGAGACTGTGAGAGCGTGCCATCAGTAACGGGGCTGCCCTTGTGCTTGTCATCAGAGCCCATATTTAGGACACTTAGGGGGAAGAAAAAAAGAAAAAAAAAAAAAAAAAAAAAAAAAAGGTAGATAACACTACGAGGGGGCAGCAAATGAGGCAAACAAGAAGAAAACGATGATGAACTTTTAATTGCAGCAAAGAGAAGTGTCAAGACGTCAAGGCAACCAAATTACCTGCAGGGCTAAAAATAGAGATGCAGGCAGCAGCCAGCCCAGCACCTAGGCAGTCACCAAGCAGGCCTTTGAGGCTTAGCAAATAGAAGGGTTAAGCAACAGTCGGGAAAGGAAATAGGGTTAAGGCATAGATGACCAACGCCCCGTTTCACGATGTTTGTATTTATCTATCATCTACAGCCAAGCAGAACTTGATTAAACTAAGAAAGCTCATCCGTAAGTTTATACCATTTTCGTCCTGAACCCCGAAATGCTGTCTAAAACGCATCTCCGAAGTTAAAAAACGAATCCCCCACCCCCTTCTTCATACTCTCCATAATCTTCATAATTTCCATAATCTTCATACTCTCCATAATCCTCAAAATCATGGTGTTCTTCACTTTCTTCAAGCTCTGCATCTCCGTCGTCTGTAGACCCGAAAATTTGGTGACCTACCATAGCGAATCCGCCCAGCGTACCCCATCTTGAATCCATATGAGGACCATTGATTTTAGTAATCACCATCAGGTTTGCAAGATTCCTGAAGCAAGTTGGTTTTTGTCCGTGTAACATGTCAATCTGAAATGAGCTTTTGGAATTTTCAATCTCTCTTTTCATCAACAAATCTGAATCAAGTGGATAGATTTGTGGTCTGAAACCGATGAATTGGCTCGCGGTTGATTTTCTCCAGTTCAGTGACAGATACTCGAAAGACATCTCGAGTTTGTTGTTGGCCAATCCGGGGCTATTGGTTCCGTGCTCAGACTCAGTCTCGTAAATGCCCTCGCGTTGATGTATGCGTTCATACATGTTTGCTAAGTCTTTAAACATCTCGCACCATGGATTTTTGGACTTGTTTAAATGCAATACTGGATCAGGAATGTTGTCAATATCCACCTCCTCTGAGATCAGACCCACACGGAACAGTCGGAACGTGTGCAGCTGCGATAAGAAAGCTTCGATAACTTTGCTGAGCACACCGGCATCGACGATCATCTTGCCTAGTTCTAGGTGACGCAGATTAGAGAGGTCAAGCGGTACTCGTGGTAGCTCTAGTGGTCTTAGCGTTATGTCATTTTTAACCTCTCCTTCATCTAGAATGGCATCTTGCACGATTGAGAGCTGTGCGCCTTGCTCAAGCAGCTCCTGACCATGGCGGAAATCAGAAACCAGCGAGTTCAATATTATCTCGGCATCGATGTCGGTAGAGCTGCGCTCACTATTTATGCGCAATAGACGTAGGTTTGGCGTCTCGGAAAGCAGGTAGCTGAGCGGTGATGGCATCATAACGTCAACTAGGCTTGTGTTACGTAGAGCGAGTTTTAGAGACGTGAGTGAACGGAGCACGGGTCCCATGGCTATGCGTGTGTACTTGAGAAGACGGATTGCCCTTGGGTCAATCCCGCCGCCTCTAGTGCCATTATATTCAATCTCAACAGACGTGATAGGATGGTTTATGTTGGCAGCAGCAACGATAGGACTCTGGAAGCAGACATATTGCGCCATTTCGGACGACCCTGATGAGACAACAATGATAAACTTGTGGAGATTGGGGAGTACCCGAATTGCGTCTTGCAGCATGAGAATATGAGAGCCAGATGCGATAACTGGTAACATCGAATCATTCTGGCTAGCTTCAAAGTAGAATGCTCTATCATTGTACTGGAAACGCATAGCCTTGATATAACCTGCCACTTTCTCGCATCGTGAGATTTTAATCAGTGCCCTCAGGCTGGGCAACGACATGGAAACATTGAGTGTAGAGAAGTGCTGTTCATAGAACTGCGGTGCTAGCTTGGTGTTGAGTGCTTTATTGCAGAGCCTTAGACTGCCAAGGTCCCCTGTTTGTAGCGGCTTCAAAATCTCTGTGAGGATCTCCAGCGGGAGTCGCTCAGTCAGGTAGTAGACAAAGAGATTGTCACTGGCCGACATGATGGTGGCAGCGAATGCTATGGTCGAGACACGGATGACAAGACGAGGGTTAGAGTGGAAAGGAGGAGAGAGGAGAAGGTGGAGGCGGAGAACCGGACAAGAGAGGAGAGGTCGAAGGAGCCGAGGTTTGAAAGACGGATGACAGGATTTGGTTATGAATTAGAGAACCATGGCCGGCTTTTGTATTAGATTAAGTATTGAAGAGTTTGGGATCGTCTTGCGATTCGGTAAATTCAATGTGGGGGATGCAATTTTATGCCAGGTAACCACGCTTGTTGCCTGGAAAGTTCCCACTACCTAATAAAGCCTTGCTGTGATGGGTTAGAGCTATAGACTAGGGTTGGCCGGGGGTGGGGTTTAGGTGACATGATTACTACTGTCGCCACTATAAGAAAGACAGCATATTCAGGCTCAGAGATTAATGTCTACAAGTCAAAAAGAAAACCCCCCCCCCCCCCAAAAATAAAGGAAAAAGAATCCAAAACAATGTCCCAAACCTTATCCACATCCCCCTCTTCCTTATACAAAGCAAGAAAAGAAAAGACTCCGGCTTCCCATCATTCCCCCCTCCCTCCTCCGGTGTTTTAGCAAGACTTACTCTTGTCTACTAGCTGACTTCACATCATATGCCTTCTTGGCAGCCGTCAATAAAGTCTCATATTCCCCACTTGTCTCACACATGCCCTTGAAGATGCCCTCCTCCATAATCATTAGCTCGTACGGGTGTGCAAACTCCTTGACCTCACCCTTGTCGAGTACAAGCACCCGATCGTAGTCTGCAATTGTCTGTAGTCGGTGGGCAATAGTGATGATCGTGCTCGTTAGCTCACGGATCGTGCCTTGAATTTTGGAGTCGGTCGTATAGTCAATCGAGGCCGTGGCCTCATCCATTAGAAGAACCTTGGGATTCCGCAACATGGCACGGGCTAGGCACAAAAGTTGCCGCTGGCCTTGCGATAGGTTGTTGCCTGATTCACTGACTGGCGACGACAGATCCAAGAAAATGTTCTTGTTCGACTCAGAGGGTGTCGATGTGCCCGATGGAGCGCCAGGAGTCTCGTCAGGCCCAATCAACTGAACACGACGCAAGGCGGCAAAAATATCGGCATCTTCAAATGCCTCAAACGGATCAAGGTTTGTGCGCAGGGTGCCCTGGAACAGTGTTGGCTCCTGCGGCACAATGGTGATATTGCTGCGCAGGTCCTCCAATCCGATCTTGCTAACATCCAGCCCGTCAACCACAATCTTGCCCGTCTCGGCTTCGAGTGCCCGGAACAGTGCTAGAGCCAGAGAGCTTTTACCTGCGCCAGTGCGACCAACGATGCCGACCTTCTGTCGAGGCTCAATCTTGAATGAGACATTTCGTAGTACAGGGTCCAAGTCCTCGCGGTAACGCGTCGTGTAATCGATGAATTCAACGCTTCCTTGAGAAGGCCAGTCATGGGGCGGCCGGCTGTCTTCGATAACGGCAGGTGCCTCTTGCTCTACGTCAATGTATTCCTGAATACGCTCAACCGAGTTCATGTTTTGTTCGTTCATGGCGTACAACCGGACTAGCCATAGGATGTTCTCAGTGAAGGAAATAGCATAACTCAGAGAGATGCCAGCGGCACCGGGATCAATCTTGCCCAGGCTGAGCACAATAAACACACCAGCTGAGAACGAGACCAAGTCTCCAAGCAAGTCGCTGCGGAGAGCCAGCCAACGGTTGCAGGCCCAAAGATAAATGAACGGACGCGATTGCGTGTTGATCTTGGCTAGGTTCTCGCGAATGAAACGTCGCTCATCGCCATAAGCACGAATTGTCGTCATGCCGCTTAGCGTCTCGCCAAACTGCTGGAATAGCGGGCTGCGCTGCACCGACTCGAGACGCTTGAGGTCACGGGATGCACTGATATACAAGATACCAACACCCAGGAAGAGAAGCGTTATGAAGAAGGCCGCTACCAGGAATAGAGGCGTGATGGTGGCAATCAATACTATCGTAATGATGATGCCGAGTGCACAACCAGCAACACTAAGAGCAATGGGTGCAATTTCTTGGTCAACAGCTTCTAGATCTTTGCTGAAGCGGTTCATGATCTGACCCAATGGAGTGACGTCAAAGAACTTGAACTTGGCGCGTGTCACCGACTCGATCAGGCGTGAGTGAATGGACCGAGATGCCGTCAAAGATCCATAGAACACCCAGATATCGCGCATAAAGGCAGCAAAGGCACCAACCAGTCCAATGATAGCAAGAACAGTAATGTAGTAGGTCGCATTAACTGAGGGGGCCTCAGGATGAGTGCCATTAGAAGATGCAACGGCAAGCCACGTCTGTGGGGCAAGATAGGCAGAAGTAGAAGCGGTAAAGATCGAAGATGAGACGCCAGCTTGAACCTGAGACCCTTGGGCATTGATACCCATGGTTGACAGGTTGTCCTTTTCAGGCACATATTGGTTGCTCCATTCACGAACCCAGATACTACTAGCAACAGTGCTTAGCTGTTGGAGCCAGAAGACAGCCAGAGCCACAACCCAGAACCACCACGACCCCATGGACTTGAGGTACAGGATGAGAACTGACCATTTGACACTACCAACAGCCTTGTTCTCTTCCATTGCACTACGCTTAAATTTCTTGGTCGCATCCTTTTTGGAAGTCGCATCGGGAGAGGTACCGTCAGGGCCACCTTCAACAGCAGTTTCGTTACTTGCGGATCCAACACTTGACGGGACACGAGAGGGCAGCCGAGAAATCTCGCGAGAAACACCCTTAGACTTTTGGATCTCCTCGCCAAGCTTACCGGAACCAATGACGTCGTCAGGAGAGCCCTGGGAAACAATACGACCATTTTCTAGCACGACAACAAAGTCGGATGCGGGGACACATAGTTGAGTGTTGTGGGTGACCATGATGCAAGTACGTCTATGCATCAGAGGCCCACGGATACAGTTGGCAAAAATCCATTGGGCAGTATGAGAATCAACAGCACTTAAGCAATCGTCGAGAATGACGTGCTGTGAGTTGGAGTATAAGGCACGGGCAACGGAAATACGCTGCTTCTGGCCACCAGAGAGTGAAATGCCCTTTTCGCCGACAAGGGTCTCGTCACCGTCATCGAGGATATCAAAATCACGTTCCAGAGCACAAGCAACTACAACAGCCTTGTAACGATCCTCGTCGAAAGGAGCGGAAAACAATATGTTTTCCTTGATGGTGGCATTTACAAGCCAAGGAGACTGGGCGGCATAGGCAAGGGTATTGGCAAGACCAGTCTCGGGGTCAACACGCACATCCTCACGACTACGGCCACCAGGACAGTAAACACGGCCCTTCATAATAGTCATCTCACCCAAAAGGGCCATGAGCAATGATGATTTACCAGCGCCGGTGGGGCCAGCAATAATATTGAGTTTGCCGATCTGAAAGTCAACATTGATGTCCAGAAGACGGAAGGCCATGGACCCGTCCTCACGCACGGCGTTTTTGCCACCCCAGATGAAGGTGGCATCACGGATACCAATGATGTGATTTCCATCATCGTCAACATTGTCCTCGCCAAGCTGATGATATTTTTCGGTCTCTTCCTCCATAAGAAACTCCTCAATGCGATCAATCGAGACCTTTGTCTCCTGCACGTGAGCAATCATGTCGCCAAACTGGTCTAGAGGAATGCGAAGCAGCATGAATAGCGACATGGCCGTAAAGGCAGTAGAGGGTAGAAGGGGCTTCTTCTCAATGAGGGTGTAGGAAACAAAGGTGAAAAAGGTGATAAGAACGGGAACTGAATTCCAAATAACGACAGCAATCGACCACAGGATGTAGCGCGAGCGTAGAGCACGAATCTCCTTTTCACGCTTCTCATCGACCATAGCACCAAAACGACGCTCCCATGCAAAGTACTTGATGATGCGGATGTTTTGAAGAATTTCATTGGTAATGCTGATGCGTTTGTCTGTAGCACCCATAATCTTCTTTGAGGTAGTGCTGAAGCCAAGAGCGAGGGTATAGTTGACAGGCAGCAGGATAACCATGACAACGAAGCCGGGAATAGAGCTACGGCCCATGACTTGCCACAGTAAGACAATTGCGAGGGTAAGCTGGACAGGTGCAGCAGCGCAGAGAAAATGGAGATAGGCAGTAATCTCAGCAACTTTGAAACTGTCAACAGACATCAGGTTGATAATGGTACCTAGGTTGGCCTGCTCATCGCTGCCGTTCTTATCATCGTTGTCGGCATCGGCTTCGGAGTCAGAGTCGTCCTTCTTTTTCTTAAGACCAAGAGCACGCTTGGCGCGAGCGACGATACCGTCGTCACTGTCTCCGTTATTCTTGGTTTTCTTCTTGTCTTCGCCAAAAGACTTTTCGTTGCCAGATGCAGCCTTGCGACGTAAGGCCTTGGCGTAGATCTCGCCTACCATGATGGCACGGATACGAATGCAAATCTTGCGACCAGTCCATAGTGCCATGCCGTCGGCAAAGGAGCGTATAAAATCGACTGTGGGGAGAAGGATGACATAGAGCCAAACAACGTTTTTGGGTGCAATGGTTGGCTGCTCAATGTACTGTACAATGGCACGCAGAAGCAGTGTCGGGACAAACGTGAGAGCGCCTGACAAGGCAGCCATAAGACACTGGTATAGAAGCATGCCCTTGAAGTACTTGAGCAAGTGGAAGGCAAGCGTGCTCGTCTTTTTCATTGAGCGGTAGTTGGAGATAATGGCAGCAGCCTTGTCTTTAGGAAGCAAGTTCCAGACCATCTCCATCTCCATAGTCTTGTTGTACCCTTGCCAGACAATGGCATCGACCCAGCCGAAAGTGGCCAGAGAAAGCAGAGAAGCTAGAGGCTCGCGTGAAGGCTCAATGCCATCTTCCCATTCTAAAACAACAGTTTTGTTGCCCTTGCGCTCAGTCAATGCGATTCCCCAAAGAAGCGAGGATAGAATAAGCTGGATAACTGAGATATTGCGCTCGATAAGGCCAACAGGATGTACTAAAGCTGACCGGAATAGAACGAGCTGGATAATCCACAGACAGCCGTAGATGGCTGCGGTGTGGTTCCAAAGGTGAGGCACACGCCACTTCGAGTTACCTAGGAAGAGGCGCAGGCTAGCAAGTATAAGAACGTAGGACCAAGACACAATTCCAGCAATTGGTCCGGCAACCTTATCGAAATGGAAGAGGGGGTAGATGTTTGTGAAGATAAGGCCGATAATAGCAATAACCTCGACGATGATGAGGAAATGCTCAGCAGGAGGCTTGTCAGCCTGAGCAATCGAGCCACGGGTGTTGGTTTTAGCAAGTGCTAAACGGCCGCCGTTTATTTCAACATCGTCTTCAGATGAGTCACCTAGCTCAGCTTCGGCAGCGGTATCAGGAGGCAAATCGGTGTGTTGATGAGCAGCATCGCTGCTGATTGAGATGTATCCGTCGTTCCGGCGAGAGTCAAATAATCGCGAAAGGGCACTGGCAAGCAGCTGAAGGCAAGAAATGGAGACGATGGTTATAGGGAAAGCAATAGCCAAATATCTGCGAGAAAATAAGAGGGCGTTAGTGGCGATTTTATCTTGGGGGCGGCTTTATGTAGATATCTGTCCGTCTTTTTTGCGAGGCGCCGTGTTGCTGCTTAAGAACCGCAAATGGGCGACCAATGGACTAGGTTTCTATCTTCTTCTCTCTGAGTACAGTAAGAGCTTGATGCTTGAGATTCGAAGGGGCTAGATTGGCTAGTACTGACCTTGTCTTGAAGCAAGCTGTGAAATCATCGACCTCCCAGATGGGCCAGGAACAAGTCTCTGGCGCCATGGAGACAGCGAGAGCGCTGGAGGTTAATGAAAGAGTAACAAGGAGATGCTGAGCGGTCTTCTAGCTAAAACCAAGCTCACAAAAGTCGCGCCAGAAAAGGAATGGGAGGGACTCTAGATGAGATGCGAAGAGCAAGTCCCGAGGTGCTTCAGCAATTGGCTGACAAGACGTGAAGATGGAGATGGAATTCCCAGATTCAATAACGAGACGCCAATGAAAACAAAAAAAAAAAAAAAAAAAAAAAAAAAAAAAAGAGAGACAAGAAGCAACACAAGAAAGAAGGAAAATAAAACCTTGTTCTAGCAAAAGGACCGGTGAGGAAAAGAACAGAAAATGTGCCGATCAGGAATATAATTGAAAGCACCCCCAACAGTGCTAGCAAGGCCTGGAACTAGCAAAAAGGGCACAGGGTTTTTGGTGCAAAAGGGAACAAAAGAATATAGTAAGAATTAACTCAAAATTAATAAAGAAGAAAATCGGGAGATGGGAAAAGTTTATAGCGATGATAATCCAGAGAAATGGTAAGAAGGGAGAAAAAAGAGAAGTAAGAGAGAAATACAGAAGAGGGGAAGAAAAGGTCTTCATAGGTCAGGATTGGTAATAACCATTTGGTATTAACATTGACGTTGGCAGATACTAACCTAGACAAAACCGGTGGCGGGCAAGGCAGGACAGGAAGTAAAGTTTTCATCTTCGTATCTAAGTGCGTAATGATAATTGCGCAAATAAGAAGTACATGTGATAAATCTTAGTCTTATGGATGCCTTATACGCGCCAACCAGGAAGATGATAGCTAGCACATATGAGATGGACACTACAAGTGAATGTATAGGAGGGAAGTAAAACTATGAGTCTTCACCGCATCATCAACCACACCACCGCACCGACCAGCACTAACTACAGAGGTGGCAAGCACCTTCCCTTGGTGGAATGAATAATAATAGCTTCCTGCCTGAACAAGAACGTGGGAAGGAAAAAAAAAAAAAGGAAAAACTAGATAGCGCAAATTTGTTTAGGTTAAGCTTGGGGGCAGCCGAAGACTAGAGTATAATATATAGACAACATCAAAGGACACAAATTGGAATACCTTTCAACGACTGCGATAGATACTGGAGGGTATATACCCTGGAATAAGCTTTTTAGCTACTTGTGTGAAACGTTGTTTCCCATATCCCTTCGTGCTATTGCCTCACTTCCAGCACGAAAGCGAAGGGTTTAACTGCGTGGTACATTTGGATCCATCAGGGCAGAAAAGAGCTAACCAATCGCACGCTCTCGATTAAAGCCAACTGCATAGCATGGCCTTTAACATTCCGCTACTCCAAGAGAAAGAAATGTATATGTAGGTGGTACCACAATTACTTGCATTTGCCTAAGCATGAATATACCGCACATCAGCCAACACGCGCACATTACGGATGTGCTGTATGTAGCCATCTCCATATTGTCACCGCTAGCACATGAACTCAACTAGCATTAAACCGCTAAGCGCAATTGCTGACAAAATGAGTTGTGGGGGTCTGTGTAATATAAATAGCCCCCTCCGCCTGCATATCCTGCGCTGCACGCATCCGCGCGAGGCAAGACAAGAGGTGCTCTTCCCCATCTCGCTGCCGATTCCGTTCAGAAAGTAGTTCGTTGAGTCGCGCCGCACAATGGTTGTACAAGCTCCAAGCCTGGATCTTTTTGTAGTTTTCCTTAGTTTTCGTTCTCCATGATTGGGTAGACTCATACTATCATTACAAAAGTGGTGCTTCTTTCTACCTGAGGAGCTAAGCAAGGACCTTTCGTAGTTGTTTTCGCTAAAGAACAAAATACCACCTAGCTGCGAGCGTTGCCCGCTTAATATCAGTCGAGTTAAATACAACGAGAGGGTACTGTAAGCTAAAGTCAACTGTCCTCCAAAGTAAAAGGTACTTGTGTAAGAATCCTACTGGTCGGTTTTCTTACCTTCCTATTCGAGCAACTAACTTTCTTACCTTATCGCGAGGAATTTTTGTATCCTGTGTCATTTTGCATCATCCATGATAGTTTGACAAAGCCCTGTTTAAGCTATGAAATCGAGGGCGAGCAAATTGAAAAGGAGGAATGGATTGTATCTACATGCCACATCCCCATAAATAAGAGCTATTAAGGCATTCTTCATAGCCTAGACCCCTTCATTATATTTTAAGCATACTAGGGCTCACTTCTAGGGTTGCCCATACTGATTCTTGCATCATCATTCCTCGCTAAGCCATGGTATATCTCCCTTAATCAGGCACCCCTTGACTGTGTCTGCTTCATGAAACCCTGCCTATGACAGTTGATAGATTGTTGAATAAACAAAGAATGACACGCTACGAGACCCGCTAGACTGAGTGAAAAGTCTCGTGATTTGAGAAGATACAGGCGTTATGGAAAGCTCGAATACGACGATGTCTTGGGGTCCATCGTGTATGGGCTACGTACCATCTATGCTATACAGAATGGTTGCTTGCGTAACCCGGACACGACTCTAAAACTGGGGCACAAAATGCAGGCTAGAGTGATGATGAGGAGTTTTTAGAAGTTTATCGAAGCTTTAGTTTGATAGTGTGAGTGACATTGTCTCATGGCTATCTGGACTTGGCATGGTGTTTGCTACTGGTGGTTGACTGTGTACCTGGTGGAATAAAGGTGAAAGCAACACGTCCATCCATACAAAGATGGGCAGAAGTTCCGGTGGTTGATAGATATATTTCAACTATCATGAATAGGCATTGTCTCGCTTGGACGTAATTCATTGTTTCCTCCCTCATCTCTCATCTCAAGGCGAACTTGAAATAAAAGGGTATGGTATAATAATGGCATGGCCTTGCACGTTGGCGTGTGATGTCTGGAGATAGATGATAGATATAGACTCATAGTAGAACTGCGTTAGCGTGGCATTCCCATAGCGCTTTGATTTTCTTGGGAACAACCCCTTCTTATCTGATTATCTACCAAACCAATCAACAAAAAACAGAACATATGATGAACATCAAACAACCCCATCCGTAGCATAGCTGTGTAGAACCAAAAGCCAAAAAGGAAGACACAAAACAAAAAAAAAAGCATAAACAGATAGATGTTACGACAGGGCTCGCTCAGTTTGTGCACGTACTTGTGTACATTGGTACAAACGAGTATAGCCTATGTTGCGCGTGTAGGGTTGGTATGCAAGTAGGCAATAGGAATTATACCATGACTTTAAGAACAAAAAAATCGAATTGTGTTGGTATTACACAAGGAGCAGATCGTCTAGACCTCATCTCCTTTTTACTCTCGTTTTAGCTACGAGATCAGGGCTCATACTTCAACTTCAGATCAGCCCTGAGATTCCCACACTAAAAGCTGTGCAATGTGACCTTAGGCCATGATCATGCCCTTCATGCTGGCCATGTCGCCCTCCTTGGCAGCAATTTCAAAGTAACCGTAGATGATGCTATAGGACAAAGATGCAATGTTAGTTTAAGAAAGGACAATAACTGGATAAGGGGAATAAGAGAATAGACTTACGTTACGGCGAGCAGAGTACCGGTACCGGATCCGAGAGCGCCCATCAGATCACTGGCAACAGAGAGAGCACCAATGGTGGCACCACCAAAGGCGGCAGCAGTAGGGATAATGCGCTTAAGCTCCTTGTACATGCTCTGGTCGCGGTGGCCAGCCATGACAAGACCCTGGTCCTTCAGCTGCTTGGCAACATCGCGGGGGCTGGAGCCGGAAACCTCAATCCAGGTCTTGGAAAAGATGGCACAGGCAGTCAGCATGTAGGTGATGTACAGCAGAGTGTGGATGGGGTCCAGAAGAGCATCCTTGAAGTTCAGGGGAGGCGACATGTAGTAGACAAGACCAGAAATGGCTTGCAGCTGCGTAGAGCCTTCCTTGGCCTCCCAGACACCGAAAAGACGAACAATCAGGTTTTCAGAGAAGCGCGAGTACAGCATCTGGCTGATTAGGAAGATGTTGGAAGAGAGGGCAGACTGCAGCATGATGGGCATGTTGGAGGTGTAGAATAGACGGACGGGGTACGAGCCGCGAGCACCACGCTGGCGCGACGACTTGACGGGGATTTCAACGCGGAAGCCCTGCAGGTAAATGACCACAGCAAAGATGACGATGGTGGACAGCAGGTTCATGACATTGGGCAGGTTCTGGCGGTAGAACGCCTCCTGGAGGGCACGCTGCTTGTTGGGCCAAGTCAGGAGCAGGTGGAACAAGGCCAGAATGGCACCCTCGAACTCAGGGCCACGGCCAGTGTTGATGGTGGTGGGAGAG
Source organism: Ceratocystis lukuohia (assembly GCF_044167205.1). Classification (NCBI taxonomy): domain Eukaryota; kingdom Fungi; phylum Ascomycota; class Sordariomycetes; order Microascales; family Ceratocystidaceae; genus Ceratocystis; species Ceratocystis lukuohia. Next base: position 426,915 of record NW_027263525.1, read on the forward strand.
AAGGCCTTCCAAACAATCGACTCGCAAATATTGGTAGCAATGAACAGAGAAACACCACTGCCAAGACCATAGCCCTTCTGCAAAAGCTCATCCAGCAGAATGACAATCATACCAGCAACGAACAGCTGGAGGATGAGCAAGAAGACGATACCGGCACCCAGGTCGGAAGGAGGTCCGTAGAGGCCAGAGAAAACGTAGACAGTGGCAGTACCGGCAGAAAGGATAAAGGCAAACAGCTTCTGGGCGCTCTGGTACAGCTCGCGGTCGGACTTGAGCTCTAGGTTGACATCAATCATGTGGGTACCAGCCAGGAGCTGGAAGACCATACCAGAAGAAATAATGGGGGTGATACCCAACTCCATGAGGGTTCCGCGATTACTGGCCATGACCATACGAAGCCAATATAGGGGATCGGAGTTGTCAGAAGAGACAATGCCGTACAGGGGCATCTGGCTCATGACCAGGAAGATGAGCAGGGTAAGGGCTGTCCACATGAGCTTCTGGTTGAAGGGGATCTTGGTTTCGGGCTGCTGAACCTCAGGGAGGAACGGCACGAAGGGCTTGACCAAGTCAAGGAAGCGAACTGTTTTTTTTTTGGAGAAGGAATGGTTAGCACCATGCTTTGGGAATGAGCATTGGGGAGACTATTTGAAGACATTGAATTGAAGTGGCTGCGAGGAAGCTAAGCTTTATGCGATGAGCGCCGTCTTAGACGGATTATGAGCCATTGTTGGCCCGATGAATTCACCAGGCCGTCGAGACTACCGTTGGGAGCCAATGGCAATGCGCACCACGAGTGATGTGTCCATCGAGGTCGCAGCTACTAGAATCGCAATCACGGGAGCAATCCCCACTAGAACACCGAGGCACTGAAGAGAATCGAAGACTTACGTGAACTCATGATGGGCGAAGGCTATAGACAAGCAGAGATAAGAAACAGGATAGGGACGAAAAGAAGAGAACAAGGACGGAAAACAACACCACTCAATGATAGCTGAGCAATCAATTGCCCTTGCTCGAGAAGAATGGCGATGAAGGAGGGCTGAAGAAAATAAAAAGAAGAAAAAAAGACTTGAACAAAACAGAAAGAAAGGGAAAGAGAGGATGGAATCTTGGGAGGAAGAGAAAGAAGAAGGCGGTCTTTTTGGGTGGACACGCTGGAGCTGGCGATCTGGCTTCAAAAACAAGAGAGCCCGCAAAAAGGACGATGTGTCCAAATTGGCCACCCAAGCTAAAAGGCTACAGGCTTAGTTGGCCTTGAACGCACGCGAGCACGTGATCATACGCTGCTACTAATAGTTACAATCCTTGCTGGGCTTTGCTGGGGTGGGGCTGCTGTCAGCATGTTCGTAGCCGCTTTTAGTGTCTAAACTGGCTAAACTCCACTAAAGAGATCCACTGTAGCGCCTGATCATTCTTGAACTCCAAAAAAGACATCCAATCTCCAATCAAGGCTACTGTGCTTCTAGAAGGTTTTCCTTGCGGCTTACATAATAATGGCATGGGTAAAAAAAATCAACTAAAAATAATCTATAGTAGCAAAAAGCTCAAAGTATTAGTTCGCTTGACACTGAGCCTGTGAATATTCACTTCACTCATGGAATACTAGTAGTTTGAAAATAGGGTCTTTCACGCGGCCTTCTCATAACCCTGCCTCAAGACTTGCTATGCTTTGACTGGAGGCCAGGAATGAGCTTGCTTTCGCTATTTCCTCACGCTCTTGGTTCCCGTCTGGCCACTCTCTTCTGCTGCCCCCTCCGCAAACTAGCGTCTACGTCTGCTGCTTCTACCTCTTTTGCTATCTCAACGACAGCTATGTCGGCGAAAATGAGGCCTACAGACCCCCTGATCGTTATCATGGGCTCCACTGGCACCGGCAAGTCTGATGTACATAACACGTTTGTCCCTGCAGCGCACCCGATGTGTCATACATACATAGACTACTAACATAGCCTTCCTACGGGGGTTTTCCCGCTTTACAGTTGGCTGTTGAGCTAGCCATCCGCTTCGGCGGCGAGATAATTAATGCAGATGCCATGCAGATGTACAGTGGCTTGCCAGTTGTCACCAACCAGATCACCGAGGCCGAAAGACGTGGAGTTCCGCACTACCTATTAGCTCATATCAGCCTTGATCAGGAAACATGGGCCGTGGGCGACTGGAAACGTGAAGCACAAGCCCTCATTGGCGACATTAGAAGCAGAGGCAAACTGCCAATTGTCGTTGGTGGCACTCACTACTATCTAAATGGCCTTTTGTTTGAGGATATACTCGTGGCTGGAGACACCGATACGACATCCGACTTTCCTGTATTAGATGAGCCTACCGAAGTTTTACTTGCCAAGCTGAGGGAAGTTGACCCTGTAATGGCTGATAGGTGGCACCACAATGACCGGCGAAAGATTCGACGATCGTTGGAGATATTCCTACGTATGGGGCGCAAGGCGTCTGACATTTATGCAGAACAACAACTGCGACAGCAGAGTTTCACATCCCCACTTGACGTGCAGAAGCAATCCGGGCCTTGGGAAACGCTCCTATTCTGGGTGTACTCTGAGCCGGAAACTTTGAAAACCCGCTTGGACAAGCGCGTCGACAAAATGGAGCATGCAGGTCTCATGACTGAAATCCAGGAAATGTTCAGCTACCTTGCCGCTAAAAAGGCTTCTGGAATCACTGTCGATATGACGCGCGGCATCTGGCAAACCATTGGCTTCAAGGAGTTTCGTGCGTACCTTGAGCTAGTGAACAGCGATTCGCAAATAGAGCCTGATGTGTTTGAAACCATGAAAGCACAAGCTCTTGAGGACATGAAAACCGCTACGCGACAGTACGCCCGGTCGCAGATTCGCTGGATCCGCCGCAAGCTCATCCCTTTGCTAAAAGAAGAGCCCGGCGCCCTGGCGAAGCTGTTTCTTGTTGACAGTACAGACGTCTCAGCATATGCTCAAACTGTTGTTGAGCCTGCCAGCACCATCACGCGAGCCTTCCTTCAAGGTGAGTCTCTGCCAGCACCAGAAGAAGTATCAGATGTTGCTCGGGAGGAGCTCAGAGCCGCTGGTGAACCTGTCAAACCCCGGGCTATTCCTATTAAGAGAACGTGTGAGCTATGTCACATAACGCTAGTGTCTGAAGACCAGTGGCAGAAGCACCTTAAAAGCCGCCGCCACCACAGAGTAGCTAAGAACGCCAAAAAGCGCGCCCTTGCTATAATCCCAAATCAACCGGCCCAAGATGTGTTGGCAGTGGACGAAGCCATAGCAGACATGGAAGGACTTGAAGCTGATTGAGGTGATGAAGTAGCATAAAAATGGGACCAAGACATGTAGTATGTATGACAGAACCTGCAGCTCTACAAAACCATCAACGAGAGAAACATTGGCATTTTGGAGTCTTGGTTGCGATGAGCGGGGCCTTGCCTACATGTTTAGAATATAGCGCCCCATAGATTAGGCTGGAGAAAAAGGAGGAGGAGACTCGAATATAGAACAAGAGAAAAGAAAACAAATCTAAAAGACACCAATCACAGGCCTATGAACATACAAACAAAACCCATACACTAAACTCCGCTCACCCATTCAGCCACTGAGCATCGTACAACTAGAGAGACCTGGCTCTGGTTGGCTAGGCTCATTTATATGAAAAACACGGACCAATATCCACACTATCAATTGTTTGGTTTTATTTTTCGTGCCCTTACAGGCCGATCTCAGCCTTGACCCATTTCTCCAGACCGCCACGGGCGATGATCTCTTGGACGTTAGGGGGCAGTTCGCCAACCTTCTGGCTCCAAGACTCGCCGCTTTTGCCCTCGGTGACGGTGACCTTGGAGCGACGCACATCCCAAGTCAGCTTCCAGCCAGTGCGGCGAGTAGGCAGCTTCTCGGCATCCTTGAAGGTCTCACGCAGGCGCTGGATGAGACGCGGTACTTCGACGCCCATAAGGGCGTTGTTAATGGAGTTGCGACTGAAGATGTTGCCAAAGCTGCCCGATACAACTAGCGGGATCTGCTTAGCCAAAATAGCCGTGGCGGCTTGCTCGCGTGACGAGCCACAGCCAAAGTTGAAACCGGCTACGAGAATGTCGCCGGCCTTGGCGATGTTGCGGAACTCGGTGTCGTAGTTTTCCATGCATACCTGGGCCATGGTTTCCTTGGGCACGTTATCCTGGTACGTGTACTTTCCGGGGTAGATGCCATCAGTGTTGATGTTGTCAGCATCACACCACACAATTTCACCCTCGATCTTTTCAGGGAAGCCTTCCAGGACCTCCGTCAAGGTCTCCGACTCGCTCTCAGCGGGAGCCGAGCTAGAGTCGGCCGCTTCACCGGCAAGATTCTTCTCACCCTCAGCAGCAAGAGCCACGGCTTCGGCAATCAGCTTTTCTAGAGCAGACTCGACACTCTGGGTCTTGTCGGCAAGAAAGTCGCCGCTTCCCTCGCCAATAATAACCTTTTCAACGCCCTCAGGCTTCTCGTACCAGCCAGGACCAGCAATCTTGCCCTTCAGAGCACTGGCAGCCACGACTTCGGGACTAGCAAGGTAGGCCTTGGCCGCAGTCGAGCCCATGCGACCCTTGAAGTTGCGGTTACTGGCACTAACACCAACCTCGCCAGGCTCCAAAAGACCAGTGCCCAGGCCAATGCAGGGGCCACAGCCAGCAGGCAAAGTCTCAGCACCAGCATTAACTAGCACTTGCCAGTCGCCAGCTTCCTCGGCAGCCTTTTGTTCGGGAATAGACGCAGCAGCAATGTAGAACTTGACGCCATCCGCAATCTTCGGAGTCTGGCCATTGGCAGCAGCTTCCCTGAAGACGCGGGCCGCTGCAGAAATATCAGACGAGCGAGAGTTGGTGCACGAAACCAGATAAGCCTTATTAACCGCAATGTTCTGGGCCTCCAGATCACGAAGGGGAGTAGCAACCTTGACGGAGTTTGGGCCAGCAACGAAAGGGGATAGAGTTGACAGGTTGAGGTACAGCTCCTTGGCATAAGTAGCACCCTTGTCAGCCACAAGCGGGTTGGCAAACAGATTATCTAGAGCCTCATGAGTGAACTTGCTCTTGCTAGCTTCGTCGAGAACGGCAGAAGAGGTGGCCTTGGCACGCAGCCATGACTGGAGAACCGAGTCAATAGGAAACAGGCCACTTAGGGCACCCCATTCAGTGGTCATGTTAGCAATAGTCAGGCGGTCATCAACAGGAATTGAGTTTAGGGTCTGCTCAGAGCCAGTGAATTCAATGGCATGGTTTAGCACGTCGTCGTTGTTGAACAGGCCGCAAAGGGCAACAATGACATCTTTGCCGGTGACACCAGCGGGCATGATGCCGGTTAGAGTAATCTTGGCGATAGGAGGAATCTGCCACCAGGTGCGGCCAGTAGCCCAAATCGATGCGGCGTCCGTGCGAACCATGGGGGTTCCCAGGCAGCCCACGCCACCGTACATGTTAGAATGGCTGTCAGAAGCAACAGTGACTGTTCCAGGCCAGGCGTATCCCTCTTCGACCATGATTTGGTGGCCAATTCCGCGGCCAGCAGGGTAGAAGTCAACGCCGTGCTTCTTGGCAAACTCCTCGATCTGGCGGTACTTTTTGAGATTGTTTTCCGACTTATTCTGAACGTCATGGTCTAGGGTCATGACGACCTGGCGGTTGTTGTGGATAGTAGATGCTCCGATGCTCATAAACTTGAGAGCCACAGGCCACGAGTTGTCGTGAGTCATGCAGTGGTGGGGTGACAGAGTGACATAGTCACCGGACTTGACTTTCTTGCCAGCGGCCAAGCCAACCGAGTAGCGCTGCACAATCTTTTCTGTGAGAGTTTGCGGGTTCTCGGGCGCCGGCGTGGAAATCGAGTCGAAGGCGGACAAGACATTGCCATTGAGCACGTGGGCGGTTGTTGAGAAGGAAGATCTAGCAGTAGTGGCCGTGATGGCGTTACGATGCACAGCACCCAGCTGAGTCCGGGCGGTGAGTGTAGGAAGGCGACGGGTAGTAGAGAGAGCCAAGGCTCTAGTCTACAGCAAAGAGAAGGACAAGTCAGTCATATGGACGTTACTGGCACAGGCTGGTCGTGCTGGCAGCAAGCCCAGCGAATATCGGGGAATGAATGGGGCGGGCAGAACAAGCGCGTTTTGGATGGGTTGGGTCGGCCAATTGGCCAAGTGAATTGGTGCGACAAAGACTTACACTGGCCCGGGGGATCATGATTGGCTAGTTTTGCGTGTTTGAGAAAGCGGTTCAAGTTTAGTCACACCTTCATTTAGCCTTACAGGCAGCGTGAACATCAGGGAAAAAAAAAAAGCCCACCTACGATGACGAACTAAAACTTTGGCGTTGATGGACCGGGGTTGAAGGTACATGGGTACATGAAATCCTCTAATGGCAGCTGGGCCAATCAGGACCACTGTAAATCAATAATGGAGCTCTTAGACCCAGAGTGTGGTGACTAAGCATGCAATGTGGTACAGTACTTTGTGTTACCTGACTTCATAGAGAACAATAGACGAGAGAATAGACAAAGGACACTCGACGTTCTAGGATCACTCACTATCAATAACTTTTCTGAGTAGACAGACTGACGATCATATATGGTTTTAGCCTTGTAGATGTGTGAGGCGGTGGGTCTCGTCCGGGTTTTGGTATAGTTATATACGGTCAGGTGTTAGGCCTGATCACCAACGCATGGATGACACCAATGGCACCATGTCAACTTTGGCCAGAAAATAAACATGCGCTCCCGCAATGTGTAGAATGCCAAGTGTCATTAAGCAACGGGTTTTAAGACTTCTATATTCTGTCTTTCTGCCCTGGGAAAACTGGACTTTTCAAGTGGCTGAAGCGCAGTATTTGATTGCGTAGGCCTGTTTGTGTTAGCCTGGCACATAGCAAGCTTTTGCCGCTGCTATACACGAGCACAACGCACTACTGAAAGACCAAAACTGGTCTCGATGTACTAGGCTAAGTGGCTGACATCGAGTGTCCTCATCCTCTATACGCCCGAGAGCCGGCAAATTATCAGCATGCTGCTTCATGCTAATAATAGAAATACACACGAAAACTAAAGCCATTTCCCGATGCTTGACGCAGAAATAGCCCAGAGGGTTGAAGGGGAGTTTTTCAAGCCATGAAGGCCAGCATGGCAATGCAGGGGGAAGAGGGAAGAAGGGGGCAGATTTGAGGCAAGATGGATCCCATTATTCCGTAGAATGGAAGGGGGTGAAGGCTATGAGTACGATAGGCAGCAACTTTAAAGTTTAATAGAAAGAGGACGCTAGGAGGAAGGGAGGGTGCAAGGTTGGGTCTGGGATGATGGATAAATAAACAATGCTGCCTGTTGAGTGATAGCAAGCATGAAAGCGAGGAGGAAAATGAGATATGAGAGACGGCTAGCTTTACGTCACCTGATTTAAACAATGGAGAAAAGGCACTCCCTGCAACAAACTTCTAGTCCAGGGGGGATTATGAAAAAGAACAATAACAAAGCTTTTAGGAGAAGTGCCCAAGCGCTGAAAAGCTTAGCCAAGTAGGCCTCCCAGGAGAAACGCGTACCGCACAGAACACACAAACGCTGGTCACCAACATCCCTGAAACAGGTTGTGCTTCCGTGTGATTTTCATTTTCAGTTACTTCTCCGTTCGAACCTTCTGGCCTTGACTTTTTCTTCTCCCTTCTTCTAGGGACCTTCGCGAACAATCTCGGGTTATAATCCGAGCTACACTCGCTCCGCCCCTTTAGCAGCCTACCCATCTTCGTAAGAACGAGGCCAACTTCTCAGATGCTTTAGTACCAAGACGAAATACGACGAATTACTCTTGTCAGCTCGCCGGTGAGGTCAGGTGAAGAAAACAAAGGAACAAACTGCATCAGAGAGAATAGCCAACAACAGGGAAGAAAGTAAAGTTGGGATGAGACTTTTTTTTTTTTTTTTTTTTTTTCTAAATCTACACTGCAAATTTGCGGGGCAGTTTGTGATTACAGTGGGGCCAGCTGCCAGCACCCACTGAAGTGCTTGTTTGCTTTTCCCCTATCATGGCTGCAGCAAGTAGCACATGTTTCAGAATGTCATGGAAGCCCAGGGAAACAAGAGGAACTGATCACTAATCACTATCTATAGCATGCTAACCACAGCACACGATATGGTGATATCGGCGATTACATCATAAGACGATGCCACGGCTTGATTGCTAAGCTAAGCTAAGCAACAACAGACACCCAATGCTCCGAATGATGGGGCAGTGAACAACGGGATGTGGGAGATAGAGGGACACGGCTGATAGGACGGGCAGGAAATGAACCATCGTCAATCGAGATGCAGCAGCGAATGGCCTTTTTTCGATTCTCTGACCTGGCTCCGGCCTTTCTTAGAAAATCTGATATTCTTGCGGGGGAGTGGCATCTCCCGGTTTCTTGTTGTACGTAACCTTGCCTTGCCTGGAGATGATCGTCAAAACCCTCCGAAGCGGATATTTGAGCAAGACGGAACAGAACGTCTTTGGCCCTCGAGAGTCGAAGATTTAGAGAAACTAGATTCGAAAAGACGTATGTGTCGCTCTTGTTCTTATTCTTATTCTTATCTGCCATAGGAGTCTTTGTCCTCTGTCCCGCCAATCCTGTCAACTCGCTGTGGCGGCAGACGGACAAATTTTTGCTTCCATTCCCTTTGAGGCTCAGGCTTGTCCAATACCGGATGAAGGTTGCACCGAATGCGCTGCGTCTCCCCGTTCCTAATTTTTTTCTTTGTTCACAATGGCTGTTATATCTCGGCGTCTAGCCTGGCTGGCCTTGAGCTGAAAGACATTCGCTTCTTTCCTCTCCCCATCCACTTTTGTCTTCCAAAATCCGTATTTACCGTATCCATCGCATTTCAATCTCTCCTTTGATTTCAAGCTATAGTTGCAAAGATTTATATATTACTACGACTTTGATATTGCGTAAAAAGGCCTGCGAAAAGACGACTCATGATGATGTATAGTGAGCGTGTGGCGGGGATCTAGTGCCCCTCATTGATAACCCTGACCACTAGGGTTCACACATGCTGGCTGTCGCCTACAAGCAAGGGGCGGGCAGCTGCGTTGAATGTGATAGAGCCACAGTATGATCCAACAGGAACTACGAGCGGCGAGGTTGCTTCAACCTAATGGCTCTCTAGCTTCGCTTCCGGCATCTTGCCTCAGCCTTCATAGCCACTCGTCTTGTGTATGTGCACCCGCTATGGCCCATGGCCAATGAACAGGCTCCTTGCCCTACGGGAGACTGGCTGCCACTTACCAAAGCTAGCATTTGAAGGAAGCGCTGTGCCCCTTGTGCTGCGTTAAGTGACCACGGCAGTCGTGAATTTCTGCCAAGAATGAATCCGTCAAATAATGTATAGATTATTCTTGCATTCTTGGTAGGCGCAGAGAGAGGAGGAAAATAATGCTTCTGTAGGTCTGGCCTGACCCTGGCTTGGCTTTGCCGCGGTTTGGGCTCTGGTTGATGATGAGTCAAAGATTGCCTATTGCTGCGTGAAACTGCAAAGAAAATGCCAGATGTCCCGTCTGTTTCCGTCTCATAGACTTGAGTAGAGGAGGGAGAAGGACAGTGAGTGGGTTCTTCTTCAGTATTCAGTGCTATTTTGATTTTTACTTCGTCGACGTAGTAGATGAAAGAAGACCAGGAATCGTCTTGAATAGCCTGCGATCTATTAACTGGTGATGGAACTGCGGACTAGATACTGCAAAACGAAGTTATGAGTAACGATGGACCAGGATTTGTATGTATCCCAGCGAACATAGTATAACAGCAATATTCCATCTCGGGGTCTTGGAGAGTTTTCGGCCCCCATCACACTGATTAATAGCCCGTGCCAGGCCAGCCCAAGAGTAGAATGTGGCAGCCTAGGTATCAGACCATGCCTAGTTGCCGTTGAAGTACCAACTCATGGGTTCTAGGGCTTGTACGCTAAAACACTGTAAAAGTCAGGGCCCAAAAAGTACATAACAGGGGTCATGATAGCCCCACCAAGCCACTGAGTACTCAAGCCACTGAGTACTCAAGCCACTAGAATGGTCGCTTAAGCCCCCCTCCTTTGCAAGTAGGTACTTTCCTCGCCAGGGGGAGAGGGGTGATCACCACTAAAGGGCAAACGCACCCACAGAATATCGCCAACTTTTTATTCTTTTATTATTATTTTCTTTCTAGAATTACTATCAATTCATACATCGCCGCTCCTTTTCCTCTCCTTTCATTCCCTTTCGCTTCGAAGATTGACATCAAAGTTGTCGCAGAATTTTTCTATTTAGTCCGATTTTATCTACCAAATTCTCCGTCTCCGTTTCCCTGCTTTGTTTTGCTCTGCTTCGCTTCGCTGTTCATTGAGAGGTTATCGCGTCGATTAAATCAATCAGCTCCCATATTGGGCTTCCGTTTTTCTTCTACTGCCAAATCAATACCAAGCAACAGCGCGGTCTTCTCATTCCATCCAGCCTGCGTTCTCTGTCTGCTACAATCTGGCTAGCTGGCTGGCTGGTACTCTGGTCCTATCGTCGTCACCATTGCTCATAGAACACCCATCCCCCCCCCCCCCCCGGCCAATCAATCCCCACTTCCTCCACTATCATTCATTGCTCATCATTCATAATCCTATCCACTCCCACTTGTGTTCGTACTGACTGACTGGCCTTACTTGACCTTGGCCTTGTGAGCAATCCCGTTCTCTTCTCTTCCTTTCGTCATATTTGCCGTCATCATTTTTAATCCTTCCTTGTCCACTTTTGACGCCAGTTTTTTCTTTTTTGCTCTTGCTTCCCCAAACAGCTTCTTCCACTTTCTTTTGTTTTCGGTCGTTATCGAACTAGATAAGATACTCGAGTGCTTGGTCGGCTAGCTATTGCCGGAAGGAGATATCTAAAGATACAGAAAAATCTTTCCTCGGCCCCGCCATGTCCTACATCACTTCGCCCTGTGTCAATGGAAATAGTCCCGTCCGACCAAGCCCTGGTGCGGCTTCAGACATGACGATAGCCAGTCCTATCATGAGTAGCAATGTCTCAACACCTGTCCAAACCCCAAGTGGCCAGCACCAGGCTACTACTCCCGGTAGTTCCACTACTACCGCCAATACACCTGCAGCCTCGGCCGGCGCCGGCTCCGGACACGCCATAAAAGCACCAAGAATATTAGCCTGTGTATTGTGTCAACACCGCAAGATCAAATGCGACCGGAACACGCCCTGCTCCAACTGCATCAAGGTCAGTCAGTCAATCCATGTTTACACGCCTGCTCGGTCTTCTCTGCTTGTCTTTGCACTGAATTTTCGCCCCCCGCTAACCCCTCCCAGGCCAATGCCACTTGCACTCCTAGCACACCAGCTCCTGCTCGGAAACGACGCCGCCCCAATCAAGATCTACAAGAACGCCTTGCGCGATGCGAAGAACTGCTCAAGACCTATTACGCCACTAGTGGTCCCGCTTCAAGCATTAGCACCGCCTCGTCTACGCCATTAGACTGCTCAACCGACACTGAGCCCGCTCCATACCCCCCAAACTCGACTGGATTCACACAAACTGGCCGCGTAGTAATGGAGGATGGCACTACTCGCTTTACTGACAGTGCCCTCTGGAGCAAATTTTATGACGAGGTAAGAAGGCTAGCTAGTTACATGAGCATATATTCAAAGAGGCGGTGACAATCAACTCTGTTCTACAACATCTTTTTCCTATTGAACTTTTCGTCGTTTTTGTTAACATCAACTTGCTACAGCTATCTGCCATGCGCCAAATCATAAATACCCAAGACAGTGGTATTGAAGACACAAGCCTTGGCTCTGAGAGCACCAGTCCCGACGAGCTCACGGAACTCATGATGAACGACTACTCAAACATGTCGCTACGTGATGTGCAACCCGAACCTGTGCAAATGTTTCGCCTCTGGCAAGTCTTTTTGGACAGAGTTAATCCTCTCATGAAGATTATCCACGTACCTACAATCCAAGGCTATATTGTCAATGCTGCAGGCTACTCAAGTACTAGCCTTCCCGCTAATTACCGGCCGCTAATCTTCGCCATTTTCACCATGGCCGTGTACTCTCTCACCGACATTGAGTGTCGCCAAATGCTGGGCGTGCCGCGTGAAGATGCTATAAAAAAGTATTCCCATGGTGTGCGCACTGCGTTATCCAACGTCAATTTTATGCAAACATACGACATCCCTATCCTGCAGGGTCTATTTTTGTATTCGGTAGGTGTCTTCTAGCTTTATACCCTCTTGAACGCCTGCTCCTCTAACAAATAGCAACATTAGATCTCACTATCTGGCAAAATCGATCCTCACTCTCACTGGATCTTTGGTGGCCTTTGTATGCGCATTTGCCAAAAGATGGGCCTGCACCGAGATGGTGAAGTCCTGGGCCTCTCCCCCTTTGAAACCGAAATGCGACGTAGAATTTGGTGGCAGATTGTACTTCATGACGCTGGCTGCGCCTTGATGACTGGCATGAGTGTCAACGTCATTCCCTCTTTCTGGGACACAAAGCTTCCTTCCAATGTCAATGACGCAGACCTCTTCCCTGGATCTACTGACCCTGTGGAATCTCGCGAGGGCCCTACGGAAATGGGCTTCTCATTGATATCCTACGAACTCGGCCGTTTCATGATTCGCAGCCATGGAATGGCGGGCTTCGAAACCGCCATTATGGGTGTTGATCCCAAAAGCGGTCGTGTTCTGAACAAACTCGATCTTGAACTGGTGCGTAAATATCGTGCTTGGGTCCGTGATTTCAAGCAAAAGATCCAGTCCCAAGCTGAAAAGTATCTTGATCCAACTGCCGGGCCTATGCACGAAGCTGCAAGCTTGCTGGTTGATTTCATCATAAAGAAGCTTCTTGAGGTTCTTGAGCCTTCAGAGGACATGCCTCAACCAGACTCTGATGACTTCGATTTCAAGGAAAGAATGTTCCGCTTGGGTGTTATGAACCTTGAGAGTCACCTAGAGCTCTACGGGGTCATGGAGCGACTCAATTATCTATGGTTTGCCAAATGCCATTTTTCCACGGACGTCATGGTCATGGTGGCCGGTCAGCTCATGAAATATACGACTGGCCCATTTATCGACCGGGCATGGATCGCTATTGATCAGACATACCACTACCATCCTGAGCTTTTTGATATGAATAAACGGCCAACGCACTCGCTAGGCACATTTCTACTTAGAGGCTGGGCTGGACGAGAAGCAGCGCTGGTCGCACTTGGGGAGGCCTCTGTACCTCCTAGATGTATTCTAGAACTACGCACCCGTCTGCCTAATCACTCGTATGATTCCTTTTCAGACGAAGTTCTATCGGAACCGCCCATCCCGTCTTCCTTGGAGGCACCAATGTCAAGCATGCCGATGAGAGCTATGCGCGGCGGAAATTCTAATATGCAAAGTGCCAATATTAATAACGCCGCAGTCAGCACCAGCAACCTTGCTGGTAGCAGTGGCAACAACAACCCTGAACTCATGAACGAAACTCTCGATCCCTCCATTGACCAACTTATTGGGGGATACCTCAACGTCGCACAGTTTGACTGGGACATGTGGCAAGATGGAAGCAACAGCAATCCCATGAACATGAACACAGCTAACATCACCAACGTCAACAATCGCACGCCGCAGACTCCCATGATGCACAACTTTGACAATGTCCTCCAGCCAAACTCCCTCCCCGCTACGATTCCTGGCTTTGGTAATATCCCTGTCGTCCATGGGATTTCCATGAACAGCCATGATATGGAAGCAAGCCCTGACGGACTTAAGCATCCTGCTCCAGGTCCATGGTGAAGGACGTGAATCCGGCAGCTGGTGTAACTATTGAAACAAGCTAGGTGCAACAAGCTCCTGTAGTCTGTATCAATTTGTTACGTGTATAATAGTAAATAGTGTGTTTCTAGCACCTACTTCTCCGCTCACTTACGCGGCGAAGCATACGGCCCTTTCGTTTTTGAATTCTGGTCTCTCGACTGCCGCAATTGTGCTAAAGTATACCTGCTCTACCGAAGAAAGTCAGGTGCATCCGCTCTGCCCTGAGATCAAAGCGTAAAGCTGCTAAGCTATAGGCCAGACCTAGGCTTAGTCTTGTGTTTCCAGACGCAGGCGGCTATGCCGTAGTACAGTAGCAAGTTATCTAGCCTACTGGATCTTACTGGCATACGGATGGAACGATCTGTGTGGGTGCAATATCGGTATTACGTATTGTCTGTCAGACCTAGACAGGGCCGATGTTGTTTCTCTCTTATTTGAAATTTCTTACATCCTGGAAACATTCTAGCACGGATGAAGCCAAAAACGGTAGCGACACCTGCATTCCTGCTGGTGACAAAACCGCTTGGATTGCTTGGCTGAATTGGATTGATTAGAAGAACTCTTAGACATGCAGCGCGTTGTCGTGTCCTTCTTTTTCTTCTGACTAGATATGTGGTCACCCAGTTCTTAGATCTTGCAGCATCTACATCATGGCATACACGTCATTTCTTGTAATTCTTTTTATTTAATCTGATTTCCTTTTATATGCTACGAAATATAATTCATTTGACTTGGGCGGCAAGATGTACATCGTACTTGACGGGGTCGACGTGCTATTCTTGAAAATGTAGCGAGTAAAGGGATAGACCAGACCATATGGCCAAGCTAGGGGCATGAAGACAGCAGGAAACCAAAAAGAAAACTTTGTAGGATTCCAGTTATCATCGTCAAGAATGAGTGATGACCTCACATGAAGATTATATATCATTGGGGGCAAAAAAGGAATGGTGATGGTTGAAAACATACAACACCGAGGATTCGCATGTGGTCACCCACCATACTACTGGTTCGGCGCTCTGTGGCTTGACTAAGGGGGAGCAGACGGGACCCCGTACTTTCCACAGGCTATGGTCGTATGTCGGAGATATAGCGCTATTATCGGACATTATATTCTGTCTGGATCACCGCCCCGGGCGTCTTTTTTTGTTCTTTCGTCGTGTGATCTTGGTGATTCCAGTAGACCTTGGATAGATTCAAGCTCAAGTCACCGCCTCGGAGTTCTATCCATTATATTCCGCCGGGGCCTATCTCCCGTGCCGAAAGCTGGTACGTTTTTCACCTGGTTTCTATCTACCAAAAATACCAGGCAACTAACCCTGAAACTCAACAGGTACGGACGGCCCTCGGGCCACACTAGATAGAGAGTTCTCCTAGCTCTAATGCCGGGCCCTAGAAAGTCACAGGGGATGCTTGAAATCTATGTTTTCCTGTCACTGCTGACCGGCCGGAAGATGCTCCTGCCCAGGACATGCCGTCGTACTGCTGTAGAAGACCGGTAGGTAGGCGTTCGGTGATACAAGCAAACAGGCAAACCCTGGAATTCTGCCTGATAGCTAACCCGGCGCCGTTTGATCCTTGGAATTCCATGGGGGTAAAATATCTTCAAGTATTTGGGGTTGAGCTCGACACGTCTGCCGATTAGCCCTGGTGATTCCTACAGACACTAGGTAAATCCAAGTTTATGTTCAAGAACTTGACCCCTCTCCGGCTTTGGAAGTAAAAAGAGCGCCAATCAACCAACAAATACGGTGTCTCAATTCGGCCTACCGCTTTCCTATACCCAACTTATTTCACACGCAATAGAATATATACATTAGTGGGTGGTTACATTATAGTCGGTTAAAGGTACTAATGGCCGGCCCCAAGAAGCTAATATCTAACGAGCACAAGAAGTATGTTTATTAGCCCAGTGCAATTCCTGCACATGTACATACTTGGGAAATTCAAGGAGCACCAAAGCTAGACACTTTGTATCCTTTCATGACTGCATGAACAAGCAGTATGTCTTGCTTTGCTTTTACTAAATTCAACGCAAGCTTGAAGGCTAAAGTGGTTGGGGTTGATTCGGCCTGGCTGTCTATGAGTGGGGGTGAATGCTAGTTTTCAATTGGTCTGATTCTTTTCCTGCCAAAGGCGGTGAAAAAGCAGGGCTCGCATGGCATTACACATAAACAACCACCACCACCTACCTACCTTGAATTCCGGCCAAGTACATGACAGAAAAAAAGTATCACGACAAAAAAGTAACATACAACACTGGGGATTCCCATGTGGTCACCCACCATAGTACTAGTCCAGCGCTTTGTAGGTTAACTAGGGGAGAGCGGACGGGATCCCGTGCTTTCTACAAGCTATGGTCGTATGTCATGATCACAAGCAAGATATCATGATCTATATCATAGGTCTTCTAACAGTACAAATTAATGAAAAATGAAGAATATCGTAGAGAATACATACAACACTGGGGGTTCTCATGCGGTCACCCACAATAATACTAGTCCAGCGCTTGGTAGGCTGACTAGGGGGGATCTCGTGTTCTCGACAAGCCATGGTCGTATGTGAAGTTCTGACGACACCGGTGCAAATTATATCTCCAAGTTTAGCCGGCCAATCGCTTGGAGTAATCTTTTCAACAACTTACTTCTTATATAGCATGAAGCCTTCATTATCCTTTTCATCATTTCCATGGTTACCCATAGTCCGTCCCTAGAATCTCCAAAGGGGCAGAAACATAGCACTAACACTCACCATCAATCCAGGGATCAAAGTCAACATCCGAGGCGAGATGAAAATGTAATCTAGAGGTGAGATAGGTTAGTGGATTTATTAGTTAACGAAGCCTAAACACGAGCTTGACGGATGGCCCATCTGCTTACCCTGGCGAGTCGTTGCAACCATTCCATATCAGCCAAGGGAGTTTGGAGGTAATCCGGGCATGTGGCTACCATAACTGGCATGCCACATCTGGGATCATGTGCAGCTTTACTATCTCGGACAAAAAAAAAAGAGTAAACAAAGAGTGGGAGAGAAATAGTGGTAGATACGATACTTTGTCGCAGATGTTGGCAGAGCTTCTTAAGGCATCAGAGCCTCCGTATACTTATGCAACAAACCCTACCTTCCTCCCTGTCGCTTTCAAACTTCCATCAGCTCTACTCATATACACGGTCTTCTAAATCGCCATATATCTGACATGTGGCCAACAATAGCATCGAGGCGCTGGATCCCTGCGCTGCCCCCGCGATACGCCATCCTCACCGTCGTATCAGTCGCTGTCACCCTGTTTACTGTTGTTGCCAATATCGCGTTACTGGCAGCAGGGCGACACATCTCTGGCGTCGGCACAGCCCATGAGTCTATTTCACTATCCTGTCTTGCTCTTGCATCTGTTAGTTCAACCTACCCACTTTCGTTAGACAACCGACCAGGCCACGTCCTAATAAACAGAAGTTCCGTGGAGTTGCAGTACAACAGTTGCAGCCCCATATGCCAGCAGCCTCGTATGACACTGTTTATGATAAAGATCAACAGCAGGTCCTTACTACGCATGCCGAAGATTCAATATCTAGCTCAATTAGTAACGTCAACCCTCAGTGGCGTCCACGGAGAAGATTAAATAATACAGTCACATTCGCCGTCCGTATAGCTGTGTTCCCTCGGTCAATTAGCTGGGTTTATCCCGATGCGCCATTGTCGAGTGTGCGCACAGGCACGCTCTTGCCAGCGTCATCAGGTTCATCGTCGTCGCGACTTCTTCTAAGGCCTCGTCTAGACTTGATAAACATTGCAAAGACAATTGGGCTCCCACCCAGCGAGTGGGATTGCGGGATGCAGGGTATAAATGACAACAACGACGACAACAACAACAACAACAACAGCGACAACAACGAGAAATACCAATTATCCAATGCAACTCACAACGAAATTAGGAAATGCACGAATCCATTCTTCCAATCCTGGACACAACCGCCATTGGTAGAAAAGGCGCTCCCTCTTGGCATAGGAATAGGATGTTTGGAGTTGGCAGTTGTGCTGGGAATTGCCTCTTTGTTGATGGAGTCAATCATCCTCTGGCGGCCAGACCTTCTACTGCATCACCAAGGCCCCACTGCTAGTTACTTTTCGGACGATTACATCGCGCGGCCCAGAGTGGTTCGTTCTTGCAGTGGCAGTGGCGGCAGGCTGCAGCAAGTTCTACTAGTTTCTCATGACAGTCAAGAAAGTGAGAGTAGGCTTGCACTCCAAAAACAATGGACGCCATTGCGCATAGCCCTTTCATCACTTCTAGCCATGGCTATTGGTTTGGGTCACTACAACACTAGCCTCGTGACCGCCCAGTTGCTGAGCATGCTACGCCTGGTAGATGCAAGTATGATTCCAGAGCTGTCGCTACATGTTCATGGGTGGGGCTATGTGGCTCTTCTAAGCACATCTTTTGGCTTGTCGCTGGGGGTGGTAATGGGTTGGGCGTGTGTGATTCTTTTTGAGACCAAGATGGATAACATTGCCGAAGACGAAGCAATTATTGACGAGCGGCGTCAGGCTGACGGTGAGAGCAATAGTGATGAGGGATACCACAGCACAAGGTACCGTTGTTACAGCGATGGCTACCAATATATCGACAGATACGGCTGCCCTTCAGCATATGATTCTGAGCGACAACGGTATTTAGGGTTCCACTCGGAGAGAAGGCGAGGCTATTCAGGATACAGTTCGAAAAGGAGACTCTATCCAGAACTCAACTCAGACCCAAGGGAGCCTGCAGCCAGCCCTCCACGCACATTAAGGAAAAATGATGAGGCTCCATTTCTGCGCTATAAATATGGCACTGGTGTGGGCCTAGGGATTTGGACCAACAGCACACAGGCTGTAGTCAGAGCGTTTAGTCAGCCGGCCTTCGTATCAAGACCACTATCGCCTGAGTGCCTGATTGTGCCTAGATGGGAAGATGATGAGGGGATCGACGGCGATGAAAACGAGGAGCCAGTGCAAGATAGAAGGCTAGGCAGAACAGGGTGCCTACAGACAGGCAAGAGGGGCCGAAGGATTCAAGAGACGAGATAGTCTGAGGGCCAGCGGCAGAGGATATCTTGGCGAATGGCAGGGCTTGGGCGTGTATTTATGTGATGAATTGATGTGTCTGCCTGGGCATTTTGCTTACCTGTAAGAAGGAGGCCGGTGATGAGGCGGATTTTCACTGCAGCTAGTGTGCATGTATGTACCTAGGCTATTTGCTGGCCCTCTCATTCTGAGGATTTTCTGTGCATGACACAGGTAGCTGAGAGGTGGCCCTGGAAGCTATTGGCGAGAAACTTTCTGTAGTTAAGTTTTACCTTTTCCATCTCTGCCTGCGGTTCTGCTGTAGTTAGAACTAACAGTATGTGCAATGCAGATGAAAATTTACCCAAACTCCAAGGCTCTTCTTGGTTGTCGCACCTATAGTAAGACACAAAAAGACTGAGTAGGATCTGGCATTGATTAGCAGGCTTTGTCTTTGTCGTATGTATTACCATATTAGGAAATCTGGATTTCATGAACAACCGGTCTAGATGAATCCAGTTGTTTTGGGGGAGGGGGTGAAGGAAGATTTTGCCGCTTAGGTCTAGACATTGCTATTGTAAGAACACTGTGCAGATGAAGATGAAGAGGGGTAGAATGAGGGGCCAATAGGGAGCGAAGTGTCCCCGGTTCATAGGCCAGAAGAAAAACCGGTTACCGTATCCATTACCCCATTTCCTGACTTGAGATTGACCATGCATGACTTGCGCGCTGTGCTGGGAAATAAAAGCCACATGGTTGGTGGTGATAGAGCCAAGGAAAAACGCAGCCCCGTAAGAAGAATATATAGGACGCATGTACAGAAGAGCCAGGCCGCATACAAACGTCGCACAATTAGGGCTTGATAATAATTAAAACACGCCACAAGCCACATACTTGTGGATGCCAGTAGCCATGGCGCAGTGCCTTATTGTGGCTGTCTCCTTCCTGGGTTATTGCCGTGTGTGATCATGTCTTCATGCCTCTGAAGTCCATGTAGTGTGCTTGCGGTACATCAGGGTATATGTGTGGAGTTGGGCGAAACTATACGTACAAGTAGCTTTACAATGCATGTGGGCAATCTCAAGGTACTTATTACGCGTACATGTATGTGTATGTGCATGTGTACTTGCACTTGCCTGCCGCCATGGTATGCAGACGCTTGTGGGGGGCTCACCTAAGCATGCACATGCGTATGCACCTGCCCAACCAGTGGACTGCTCAAAGTGGGAAGAGCAGCATATCAAGGTGGTATTTCTGCACTCTAAGGCAGTGAGGTTTTTGTATATGAGAAAACGACAGACCCTGCGTCTCCCCAGCCGGAAGATTGCTCGTCTCCTACAAGTCACGAGTCCTCAAGTTACTAGGCACCAAGTCCACTGAGTCACCAAGCCAGGTCCAAGCTAGCTTGTTCCCTTTTCTAGTCCCCTGCCTAGAACTTAGTTCCCAGGTCGCACAGCAAGTAGAAATCAAAGCACAAAGGCAAT
Source organism: Ceratocystis lukuohia (assembly GCF_044167205.1). NCBI lineage: Eukaryota > Fungi > Ascomycota > Sordariomycetes > Microascales > Ceratocystidaceae > Ceratocystis > Ceratocystis lukuohia. The sequence continues at coordinate 447,258 of NW_027263525.1, forward strand.
TGCCTAGCCTCAATCCCGTTAGTCTCCTATATTAGATAAGTCATTATCGCCCTATTCTCACATCTCTCGCGTCGCACATCGAATTGCAACCACATTACAACACACCAACAATTGGCAAATCAGAGACATCAGAGGATGTCTGACTGGCTGTTTTAGGAAACTTTCCTTGTAGCTTGCCCGTCCGCCCGCCTGTCCCCCATTTCCTCATGTCCCACTCCTCGCCTGCCGCTTCTTTTTCTGTTCCTTTGGGCTTGTTGCTCCTCAAGTTCCTATCTAGCACCCTAGGGCCTGTCCGTGTCCTTCCCTGCTTGTATTCTTATGTGCTTATTTATGTACTTGCCTGCGCATGCATACACATTCCACGCAAATTTGTAAATGTGTGAAGACATGGGCAATAGTATCATGTACTGTCTATGTACAGGCTCTCTTCTTCCCCATCCCCCTTCTTCAATCAGGACGCTCCTCCGCTTCCCTTGTCTCTCCTCAACTTTTTTTTTCCATATATTCACCCCAGCTCCCTATCTCCTTGATCTTTCTTTGCTTTCTTTGCCTTCTTTAATTCGTGTTATTTCAATTTAGCAGTCTCTCTGCTACCCCCTATTGCTTCCTTTTCTATCGCAACACTACAACACCAGTCCCCAATAACCACTACGAATCTAGGCCTCATGGCAAAACACTACAGATGTGTCGGTGTTGTAGTCGACTCAGGTCAAGGAGTTGGCCTGGAAATTGGTACGCTCACCCACCACAAATTCCGTCCCTGTTTTTTTTTTTCATTTTTTTGTTTCAGCTCTGTTACTTGCTGCTAGTCCTGTTTGTAGAGTGGTCTTCTCTCCCCTCCTCCCCCTTCTTGTCTAGCTGCCCTTGAAGCTTTATAGCCAAGGCCTCTTTGCCACGTCTTGAAATTACCAATTTAGGCAATTTTCAGATGTCCTAGTCCACAAGACGGGGTTTGGTTACGCCCGCCCCCTTGCTTGCCTAGCAAGGCTTGCTTCACTACTCCATGCCAACTTATGCAAGCTCAAGACTGCACTCAATATTGTCTGACATATAAGGCAATACAGCATACTTGGCCAGTAAACCCTATTATTCATTCACCGTGATATCTAACCCTATTCATCTTTGACTTGTTAGTTCGTCAAATCACACTCGGTTACGCGGGTTCGTCATTGGATAAGGGTCCTTTGCTATTGTACATGACATCTAGCCAGCACCTTACAGTGGGCCAAGGCATGATGGCGCTGCTCTCAGACCCGGAAATTATCACATCCAAAGCCTTGCATATCCACGGTGGGAAAGTGACACTCAGCATCGAGGTCGTCGATCCGTCCGACATGGTCTTAATAGACCGGTTTACACGAACTATCAACGAAAGACACCACGGAGAGCTAGACTTTATAGTGAATAGCATGGGGCTTATGTTCAATGGCTTTGGTGAGCAGATGGAAAAAAAAAAAGCAACAAGGTACAGCGGGCCACTAACACTCCCTTTCTACCAGATTCTGCCTCTGTCCAGGCCACAATAGCCCATGATATTGATGGCTTACTTGCTATTTGCGATTCTTTTTCACCTCATATGCGTCCCAACACCGGGCACATTATCCTTCCCGGACACGAAGCTGAATCTCTCTCCTACTTCCCGCCCACATGCGCCTCACTCTTTCTCAACTCAAGAACACCACAAGACATACAGTCCATCATGCAAACCTTTGCCTACGCAGCTATGCGTGGCGTTGTGATAGATGAGGGGTGGGTGCCAAGTGCCCTTTCCATGAGCCAAGCAGCCACAACAACTTTGGCACATGTGTTGGCGCTAGAGAATGAGTTTCAGAGGAACAAGGTCTTGTTCAGTGCAGCTTCCACTAGGCAACCTATTGAAACACACATTACGAGATTTCCATTTGAGGAGATGGCCCAAACGGCTGTCTCATTGGTGCTTAGCGGTTGCGGTGGCCAGTCAGGAGGTCTATGGGACAATTCCGTGGCGACGTTTCGGTAGCAGGAGGTGAGGGGGGGGGAGGGGGATACAATCTAAAAGTCAGCTGACAGCCGATTAATCGGACCATGGGGTTTGTATATCTGCAACGGCAACACTATTTGAATACACACAGTGATACCAAGCTCAACACCTATTCATCGACCGTTTATCCTCGGTTGGTAGTGCGACCGGCATGTTCATGTTTCTTTCTTCTCTCCATCTGGTCTTTTTCTTCATCTCCACACTTTGATTCAATCTCACACCTCACTTTCTTTCCTCAGTTCTTCCTCTCACTCACTCATGAACGCCAGCAAGCTATACAGCCGCCCGTTCTCAATCCGACACCCCTCTTCATTCGGTGCTCTTCGAAAGCCATCTTCTAGCCACGACTCGATAAGCTGCTTACTCACACCCTTGAAGTTCTGCTGCACCACCATTACCACTGCTTGTGTGCATGGCGTCGTGCCCGAGTCGCCTGCTGTTGCCGCCTGCAAAATCTTTTTAGGCAAATGTGGACCGTGAATTTCTGGCTGCGAGCATTCCATGTCCTCGCTTTCATCCGCCTCTTCGGGGTCATCATCGGCGTTGGTGTCGGCACCCACACTTCCTAGGTCAGTTACGGGAGGTAAATCGTCTGCACAACACCTTGGCCCCAGAACACATGACGATGTGTTGTTTTCCGAACCGTCGCCTCCATCACCATTGTTATTTCCAGAGCGGAAAGGAAGCGATAACGGTGTGGATCCAAAGCTACGAGATATTATAGCCAGGTCGTTGTCAGTGCAGCAGGTAGTTTTGCTCCCTGAGCAAGATGATTTATTAGCCCTAGCTAAAGCCCGATCCATAAAGGTACTGATCTCCGGCGGTGTCATAGGGAATATGTCGAATCTAGGGTTAGGGTCCATCATGGGTGCTTCTGTACTGGCGAGTGGGGGGGTTTCCATGAACTGAAGGAGTGTGGGTCCGTCGGCGGTCGGAGAGTAGCGGACAAGCGGCATTTCGGAAGAAAGGTTCGGTACAGAAAGTTGTCTTAATGGTGTTACGCATGGCTGCAGCAGATTTTCCTTTGGGACTGCAGCTGAAACAGAAATGTTGGTGCTGCTACCACTACTATTAGTGACATTAGCCACAGCAGAAGTATTAGTGACAATGATATTGGATGCAGCAGCATTGCTTGCAAGTGCTAGTGTTGGAATCCCAAGGGCAGTTCCCGTGAGCACAGCATCGTGGCGACCACAGCGCTCTAGTTCAGACTTGATGGCAGCCAGCTCGGCTCGCAACTGGTCGATGGTAGCCTTGTTTTCACAGGCGAGACTTTCGAGTTCCTCTAGTCGCAGACGCTGCTGCGCACGGTGACGACGCTGGTTATCTCGCACGCGCTGACGAGTGTGCTCGGCCGTGACTCGCTTTCGGCGGTGCTTTTTGCTCAGTGTAGCGATAGGAGTTTCGTCTGAAGCCATGGTGCTTTCGTCGGCTGGGTCAGTGGCAGAGGCAGAAAAGACGTCGGGCCAGGACGGCTCGTGCGTGGGAGACGTGCGGCCAAGGCTAGGATCAGTATCTCCAAGTAGGGCGGTGCCGGGATCAAGCGGTTGTTGGGACATGAGTAGTTACGGGATGGAAGATAGTGTAGGGTATAAAAGCGTGGTGGTAAGACTTGATTAATTCAAAGAAGAGGGGGGGAAGCAAGAGACGAAAGTAGGAAGAGCAAGTTGAATAGGCGAAGCACAGGGTGTAAGTCGGTTCAAGACGATGAAAGAGCGTTGTGTTGTGTTGAAAAGAAGAGGCAATAAAGGAGGAAATCAAGCAGCATTGAAGGTGGAGGGGAGGTCACAAGAAAATTCTGCAGCAATTTGACTGGCTTCCAAATCTGTCCTCTTTTTTTTTTTTACTCGGGGGCATGAGTTTCTCGTGGAACGCAGTTTCCCAACGGATCGCGACTCAGGATCGGGAGTTTGAGCAAGAAAAACAAGGAAGGGAGTAGCAAAACTCAGCCAACGAAGGTTTATACGCAGGGGAGGGGGATCAAATGAGAAACAGATACAGGCGGTGGGGCGCTATAATCTGGGGCTTGTAGAAGCTCTATAGAAGGGCCTCTTTCTACAAGATCCTTGAGAGACTTATTATCTACGAAACGGCGATTGGGAAAACGCTAAATCGATGACGTATCGATTAAGCAGGCACTTAGCGTTGGCCAATAGCAGCATGATTACCGCATTAAAGGTGGAGCTGTGGAGCGTCTGTGACTGACTTGACGCTGATTTCGTGTAACGCAGCGTTTTACCATGTTATTATAGACTTGCAGTTATGAGCAAAGAACAATAGTGGTAAAGACGCTATAATTGAAGGATAAGGCATGTCAAAATATCTTGTGGGTAATCTATGAACAAGAAAGGAAGGGGAGGAAGAATAGAAGGGGAGGAAAATGTACAAAGGTAAGAAATAACATGCAGGATAAAAAGCCAAGCACCCCCCTCACCCAATATGCCAAAGATCTCGTGGGAGGCTTCGGCCAAACGCTAACAACTTAAACACGGCAAGAAATGATACAAAAGAAAAAAAAAGAGAAACCGCTAGGAAAATACCGCCGATCAGCCGATAACGGCAGTACAAAGAGAGCAACAGAAGCAATGCAATGCATCCTCCGGTCATACTGACAACAACACCGCACACAGCGCACTTACCATTACCACCACAGTCACGTGGCTCGCCGAGGATCGCGGCGACCCGTTGACACCAGTGACACGTGGTGTTTTCGCTTTGACAACAATATTGTCTGCCATAGCGTCTTGATTGGATGTCCAGACTTCTTCAGTGAAGTTGCACGTCCAGACAATGTACGCAGCGGCTATAAATACATGTTAACACCGACGAAAGAGCAAAGGTAAAAGAGAAACTCCATGGGGAGGGAACGGGGGGATAAGGGGGTGAGGGAATAGCAAAAGACTTACGGCCCATAGGAAACCCCGCCTGTGCAATGCAACTCGAGCACAATGCTGCAACGCGAGCCACATCAAAACTGTCGTTTGAGCACACGCAATCCTGCTCTGCCGCTTGAACTCTCTTGATATCCAGACCGCTTAGCTGACTTTCCTTCACAGCACCGGTAGATTTAGGAGACGAGGGATCCGAACTAGACTGCAATCCTGAGTGTATGTTCTCTGTGCCTGCTGCGTTGCCTACGGCTAGCGGGTCTCCAGAGTCAACAATTGTGGGCAAGCCCGTTTCACCTGCAGGCAGAGCTGACGTGAGAGAGGGTGGGAGCGGAGATGGCAGCGGTGATAAAAAAGCTGTTGTTGGGGGTGCCAAAAAGGAACTGTTCCGGGTGCCCCCGGTGGTAAGAAGAGGTATGCCTGTGCGAAAACTGCCTGTTCCAGAAATACCAGTCGAGAATGGACGGGGCGTGGTTGACGGCGGGAGCAGTGAAAAATCAGCTCCGAGTCCAGTAGACAAGGGAACTGAATCTGTGGTTGAGGATGTCTTCCTCCAAATTCCCATTTTACTCGACGCGTGCGCCGTTCCAGTTCGCTGCCCTGTGGTCAATCCCGTTGCTGGAACTTGCCCGCCTGCAAGCTGCGACGTATTTGAAAAACGGAACTGGTGTGTCAAAGACGCTGCCGGCGGCGTGGTGCGAGCCGTCCTGAACGCAGTGGTCTTGCGCTGTTTTCTATGTCTATCAGGCACGGGCTCACGGGCGTCGAGCTCCCGTCGTAGTAGCCGCAGCTCCTCGGGACTAGAGTCCACGGGAATCTGGCAGGCGGAAGATAGTTCGACCATGGGTCCACAAATATCGATGCAGATGAGTGGGACATCATTAGGGGCGAGGTTGGCGTTGGTTAGTGCTGCGGTGGCTTGTGTTGGGAAGGAGAGGCTGAAGAATAGACCAAGAAGTGTGACGGAGGCTTGTAGAGTGGTTGCTCTCATGATGTGTGCTTGAAAAAGCCTGGTTGGTGTGTCTCGCTCTATTCGTGTCTATGGAGCAGTGGAGAGACCGGCTGACTGATTGACTGACTGACTGGCTGACTGACTGACTGACTGACAAGCAAGTAGGTGAGTAAACGAATGAAAGTGCACAATCAGAAGAACGAGAATAAAAAGCAAGTCGTAGCCAGATGATCAAGACGGCAGCATGTGGAGAGATTCAAGAGTAAAGGCGGCTGAAGGGCCTTGGGAATGAAGGACAAGCTCAAAAATAGCGTGAGCGCAATTGTTTTGTATGCCTTCAGGTAAATCGGATTGTATGTATAAGTGAAAGCAAAGCTTGATTAGCTTAGCTGCAGCTCTAGGCCAGCAGAGAACTGAAGGAGTCAGACAGAGACTAAAGAATGAGAGGCTGAGAGCGTATCTCAAGAAGAGCGGTGGAGGAGTTCACGATGATGATAGCAGTGCCATATCAGCCAGAATACGGTCACGCAAGCGTGGTAATCGAGGAAAGAGGGAGAGTGAAGAGACGAACAAGAGAGTGAGTAGGGAATGGCACATAATGAGAGAGAGGGAATATGGACAGGGAAAGCCACATGTACTACGAGCGAGGAACAGTAATATCGCATGAGTATCTACGTAAGAAGGGAGAGGAATTCGCAATCTGAAGCGAAGCTGGACTAGATGTCAAACACATGATACCAAACAGTTAAAACACCAAACGAGTAAAACACTAAACAACCGGATAAGAGGAGTTTACTAGAGATACCAGAGCAAATTTCGAGTGAGGGTCGTGCGCGGACTGTCACAAACACGGATACCGGGGTTAGGGTGGAGGTCGGTATCACTTGAAGTTTCCTGTATAGATGTAGGCAGACGGGACGGGTTCAATAGGGTTAAGCTGGAGATGATGTCCGTGATAGGGTTGATGAGATACGGGCTGCCCAGAGAGAAAGAGGGACCCGTTCTTCCCACTTTGGCCGATTTTCTTGACCTTCACTGCTGCTTAATGATGCCTATTGAACCTAGAATCATCATCTTCTTGTCATTTGTCCTTTCTCTGTTTGCATATTTTTCTTGTTCCTGTCTTGCCAGTGGGCAGAGGCGATGATAGACAGACGTGAAACACAAAATGCCCCAGTCGTTGTTTCTAAGCCAAGCCGACAAGTCCAGCTTAGCCAAAGGCTTGAAAGCTTGGGGAGGAAGAGTGAGGGGGAGGGGGAGGGGGAGACTTCTCGAGAGGAAAGATTTAGCCCAATTGTTTCCCAGTATTGTACTGCTTTTCTTTGCATAGGATGCAGAGTAGGCAGAAGGAGAAAAAGGAGGGAGACGGACAGGCTCTATCAACGAGGCTTATTTGCTGGCCCCGTACCTGGTGAAACAAATAGGAATGATGCATGAGCCAATCAGCGGACTTTAGCGGACGGCGTCGGGTAAACAATGGTTGAATACAGTTACCTACCTCCAGCTCTAGGTAGGCTGTGATCTTTGAAACAGCATACTAGCTGGCGTTATCAATGCGGGCCTTGCTGCAAATAGAAAGCAAAAGGCCCTGAACAGCAATGATCTGACGATGTATGCGAACCTCTACATACCCATACCGAAACCAGCATTTACCCTAAGAGGATAAAAATGTGGCAAAAGAAAAAGGAGGAAAAATATGAGAAAATAAAAAAAAAAGAGAAAGAGAAAATCACTACAGCCACTAGTCAAAGGTAAGCGCTTGTCCCTGGTGTTACATGTGAGGCAATCTGCGTCTCGATAGTTACTGATAGCCTGTCGATGAAGTTCTATTATGCCTCTGAGAGACTCTTGGCAGCAGCCCTTCATTACCTAGTCTCGACCATGGCTAGTTGTCATTTGGGCTTTGTGGTGTGGCTTGAAAACCTCGCGATTACAAAGCTGTATTAGATGGCAATGGGCTGATGGGAGAGCCCCTGCCTCTGATGTGTAACACATTAGACGATAAATTAGGCAATGCTTCTCTGTCTGTTGCTTCGTGACTTGCTGCCTCGTGATCGCAGCGAGATGGCAGGCCTTAAAAGGTTCCTTGACGAATTTCGAATTAACCCTAAAAGTTAACCCACGAGAAAGCGGCGCGCGCTTCTCACGAACTACAGACAAACTGTGGGGACGGAAGAGGGTTTATTTCAAGGGTCAGGTTAAGGAGAGCTGTGCCTTTTAGGCACAGACCTCGTGTCAACTATGGACTATGCTTCAAAAGGTCGGTCCACTTCAGTGATCGTGGAGAGATAAAAAAAAAAGATAAAAAAAAAGAGAGGACAATGAGTCCTAGATTAGACAGGGGGAGGGGAGAAAGACCAAGACCAGCTTCGTTTTCGCTTCCGCTTTTGGCGAAGACTAGAGGCACTATTTTGGATTTGGGGCAAGAGGAGCCTGGCGTCGCCTGGCCTGATACGTGGGGGCTTGTCTAGATCGAAAATCAGAGAGGGTTTACAAGGGCTTGTGAGTAGGCCCAGCGCTGGGTTGACAGATGCAGTGAGGTAAGTGCAACGGACATCAGGATATTTGCGCACAGAAAAAGCACAGCCCTCAAGCGGAGAAGAGAGGAGGAATGATTTTCTTTGACAAACTGCTGGCACGTCTGGATTCTTGCTATAAATTATTTACAGCCCCCAAATCGAAATACGGCGGCGAGGTCCCCGATGTGTTCCTCCACCATGAGTCGGGGTGGGTGAGCGAACGGCTCTGTTGTTCCTCTCTGTCTCTCGCTGGTGCATATTATGCGCGCGCGGGATTCTGGTAGAGCACAGAAAAATTAACGTTGCCAAGAGTGAAGAGGATAAGGCCAGCCAATCAGGCCCAGCCAGGCCCAGCCAGGCCCAGGTCTAGGCCACTGCTACCCCATCGTAGTACTACTATGACGGGAGGAAAAAGCTTGGCTTTTTAAAAGTGTAAATGTAAAAACGCCAAGACACACGAAGGAAGTTATATTGGCTTCAGCAAGCATATGCCAAAATGTACTCTAAGCGAGGCGGAGAAGTAAAGGAAAAGAATAATGGCTGGCGAAAGGACCAAGATACTGGCCAGCAGTGAGGTTGGAAACTGCTGCCACTGCTGCCACTGCTACTGTTGCTACTATAGTACTGTACCCACGTTTTCTCAGCCCTTCCCTAAGGTCGGCCCGCTTTCTGCCCGCCTGTCGGCCGCAACATGCCTTGTGACAGAAGTACAAGCTTCTCTCGATCTTTTCTCAGTTCTCTCCTCCTCGCGCTCCCTTGTCTCCTTTTTTCCTGAATATTAGAAAAAAAAAACCCCCGAGGTTATGGTGACAGCCAGCAAAGGGACACGGGCTATCTTGGGCTCCGATCAGTTTGTTCAGAGTCTATAGACAGGAATGACAGGACAACGAGTCAAGAAGTCAAGAAGCCAAGAAGCCAAGAAGCCAAGAAGCAGAGTTTGACCGCCTGATCAAGTCTATTGGTGGGGCCACTTTCAGGCCATGCAGGCATGATAAAGAGATGGATAGGGAGGACTCCAGAAGACGGGAGAACCTGTTTGGCACTGCCCATGTCCTTTTTTCCTTGTCTTGTCCCCTGTGCCCTGTAACAGCAAGCCTACCAATCCATGTCCGCCTCCTATCCCTGGAACATAGACTCACTAACCGTGCGTGCTCTATTTTGCTTCTGTTTGGCTGGGCTGGTTCCTTGGACTTGGTTTCTTGGTCTCACCAGACTTTTCGTCCGTTCTTTTTCCTCAGCATTCCTTCATCTCTAGCTGTCTCTGTGTCTGTCGCTGCTTTTCATTCTACCCTTCTATTTTCCTTAGGTTCTTCAGGCATCTCCATCTTCCTTTGGCTCAGCCTTCTTTTTCCTCCCAACGCTCGTTTACCAGCCATCTTGTCTTCCTTGAATTCACTGTCCTTTTCATCATATTCACGCTCTCTTGTATCTTCATCTTCGTCTTCGTCCTTCCCGTGTTCCCGTAACTATAAAATTCTGTCTCGAATTTTGCATGCAACCGCCACATTAGCATCGCACCACCTGCACATATATACTAACCCCCAACGACACTCGTTATCAACCATCACCACTGCCAGTATACTGCTGCCGTACAACCTGCCATCCTCCTTATCTTGGCACCCACATTCTGCTCTCCTTTTCTTGTTTCTCCGCTTTTGTTTGCCGCTTCTCTTAGCTGACCGCCGTTCCCTAACTGCTCCCTAACTCATGATCGACAACCCGACACACGCCCAGCGTCTGCTTTGTTTTGCTGCCTTCGCCTTTGGTTCATCGTCGGATTGATAGCCGTTATTGTTTATGCTTCTTGCGTGGAACCTAGTGGCATATTTGTTTCTTGTGTTCACTGGCACCATAACCGCTTCTCTCATTCGGGCTCCCTCGGCTGCCCTTCTCTGGCATCGCGATCCGGGCTAGTACTTCTTCCTAGCTTGCCCTGATCACCTCGTCTGCTTCATTCTTTTTCTCCTTCTCTTCTTTCTTTTCTTCGTTCTTCCTCTCCCCAGCCGTCTTCGCTGTGCGGAACCAGAACTGCTCTCCAGTTTCTCTTCTCTTCTTGTTCATTTCTAATCCTTTTTTTTTTTCTTCTCTTCTCACAACCGCCGGTCGGCCTTTTTTTATTTATTAATTATTTTTCTTTTTTTTTAATTTTTTTTTTCCATTGCGCATTTCCATCACTCTGCTGTGGCTTCTTTCGTGGTTGCTTCTTGCTCATATAATTCGCACTGAGATAACTTCACAGAGACAACGCCCAACAGCCCAGCCAAGGTTGTCTGTCTGTTTCAACCAACCCCAGCAAAAACTCTATCCATCTTTGTCTACTAGCAGAATGTTCTCCAATTTGGCTTTGGCCCTGGCTTTGGTCGCAGCCGTCATCGTTCGAGCTGGCGATATCGTCAATTCTCCCCTGGGCATTGACTCCTCTGGCATATTGCGTTTATCAGCTTCCGAAGCCACCGTCGCCAACTACGGCGAAATCGTCAAGATGCGCAAAGCAGCCGAAGTATCATTTTCCAGCACCAAATCCAGCCTTGGTCTAAATAATGGCACAGATCTCAACGATGTCAGTAACAAAGGCTCAACAAAGGCCTCTGATCGCGACATCTCCGAAGTGCCACTTAATCCGGACGGCACAGTCAACATGGAGATCTGGCAACGCACAACAGAGCAGGCTTGCCAAAAAGCCCTTTCGTCTACCCCCGCTGCTTCAAATCCGTCCGGCACTGGCATTTGCTATAACCTTCCGGCGCTGAATATGACTTCCGGCGTCTTCCAGGCCGATCTACGTCTGTACAAGATCTCTGATCCGTCTGGAGAATTTGCCGCTGTGCTGCCGTCAAATATCCAAGTCCAGCTGAGCTATGACGGTGCTTTTGTGTCTACCGTGGATGTTTTGAATAAAACGACAAATGCCAGCACTACCATTACACCAGGCTCAACCTCCAATGTGCCCAGGTCAGCCGAACTGGAGTCATTAACTAAGCGGGATATTTCGATAGAGCGTCGTGCAAACGAGGTCCCGCTGCTCAAGCAGTACATGCTTGTCGGTCAGATTGACCCTTCACGGATGACACCTGACATGTCACTGTAAGTCTTTCTTTTTTTTTTTTTCCTTTTCAAGCCATACGACTTAGAAGTGTTTCTGACCCTATTTTTTTCACAGTGCCTCTCTAGAAGCCCTTGTCATGCCTATCCTTACTCTTAATGCCGCTGGTGCTACCGGAGTTATCCAGACGAATGTTTCCTCCAACGAGGCTTTGTTTGTCAGTGGCATTTTCTCTCGTGAGGTGGTGATGTCTGATTTGTCGCTAGCCATGTGGGCCGTTGAGGCCGTGCATGCTGAACTAGCCAACGGCACTGTGGCCTTTGTGCTGCCTGGCATGCAGCTAATGGTATATCCCATTGGGCTGGGAATTACCGGTGGCTGGATGCTGATTGGGTTTGCAGTGTATGGCTTTGGCACATACGAGCGCTTCATGTATGCGGCAAGATATCGCCGGCAAAAAGCCATGGCCGCTCCTACAGTCAAGACATTCTAAGCCTTGCTCTGTTTTTCCTTCTTTCTGACCCATTTTTTTTTCTTTTTTGTGGTTTATATTTTTTTGTCACATTGTACTTTTGTGCATGACGATACATACAAGCGTACAAGGTAGCTGCCAAAAGCAAATTGTCGTCTATCTCTAGGGCTATTTGAATATTTTGTCTTAACCTTGATTCGCCTTTTCCCGTAACTGCCTTTCCTTGTTTCTTTGTTTAGCTCGTTGTAACGGCCTTTGGTTCTTTTTTTTGTGGCCGGCGTTTTGGATATGCACGAATCTAACCCTCCCCCCCTACTTTACTTTCTTGTATATAGTCTTGTGTACACTGCAATGTGTATCTAAATGCGCATTGGACATTACACTGCAAGTCTTTTATTCATTTTCAATCACACCAATTACTGGGGCTTTTTTTAAGGTTAACTCGAATGAGATGAAACGAAACATTTATCTATTTAAATACAGCATGTAACGTTCTGAATATCTAAGCATAAAGAATAAGCCTTGAGCATCCAAAGCAAACACAACTTGAACACAAGATGGGGAGAGCGTGAGACAAAAGAATACACTGTACAGGACTAGCCGGAATCTAGAAAATGAAATAGCCTCTGTTTTGCCTTTCATTTCGAGTTGGCCCGGGGGTAAGGAGCCATAGGCCGCTGACCTGCCAGGCGCGGCCAGCTGGGCTGAGAGTGGGCCGAGACTCGGGCAGAGATAGAGGAGTGCTGAGTAGAGCGGGCAAGAGACGGAACCAAAGGGGTATAGCATTTGTATGAGAGAAATCTAGGCGGAGAGTCCTAGGAGTAGAACGTAAGCCAATAGAACGTTGAAAGATTCGGTAGAGGGACTGTCTGGGACCTTTTGGTTATAAATTGATAAAAGACTGATATAGAGGAAGGTGACTGCCGACAGTGCAAACGCGCCTTCTATTAGCACAGCGGCGGATAGAAAAAGCCAAAGACCCCGACAGTGTAACTGCCATAAGAAGAATAGCTACTAGAATGATGTATTTGGCAGTCTGGTATTTCTAGCTCATAGCCTGCTGTGCGTTTCAGGCAAGGTCTCTAGCGCTGGGTACGATCATGTCTATTGTGACAAAAAGGGTAAAGGCTCAAATATATATTTCTAAAGAGGCGTCTCCATCACTGACTAAGCTCCGGCATAGTGCTCGAATAGTAGCACCTAAAACCTAATATCCTACTTAAATAAAAACACGAATCGGGAAGCCATATTCTAAATTTTCATTTTCGATGCTCATGTTGTTCACCGATTTTCCTTGTCATAGTCTAAGCATTGATAAAAATAAATAGTTAACTGGTACAGCTAACCCTAGTACATCCGCATCACTATCACGGGACAAAACCCTAAAGAAAACTTGCATTCCTAAGCTGGCAAACATCTTCTCCAACATCACGGTCATCGTTTCATCCCAGCATTCCTTTTTCCCTAGTGGCTAGGCGCTGTGACTCATGCTCACATTATTCAATGTTTGTGAGGGAATGTAGCAACAAACCAACATTACGACGAAGTGCAAATCGTGTGACCAGCCCGGTTGTCAGGTTACCACAATCATGTGCCATTAGCTCTGCTGACGCCTTTCATCTGCAGCAGAAAAATGAACAATAGCATGAGCAGATACCAACCCACCTATCTAGCAAGCAACAAAAGAATAAATACTTGTAGCACTAGTTTTGGAAAACTCTGCAATTCTGCCAATTTCAATCAAACATCGAAACTGAATTTCCTATAGTCGCCACTGAAAGCTATACGTTGCCATTTGAAAAATGCACACACCCAAGCTTGCTGCTACTGCAGCTGTCTTTGCATCCGCGGCCATTGCCCAGTCCTCGGAGGATGTATTTGGTCTAGCGCCATGCAGCGCTCGCTGCTACCAACAGACTGCACAGTTGATCGGTTGCAGCTCAGATGATTTCCCATGTCTTTGTCGTGTGTGGGATATTGACTTCAGAGCGCAGTACACCAGCTGTTTGATTGAAGGCTGCATTGGGTCGCCCAGCACCATTAGTAAGTCGCAAGCTATGGCCTCAGTGGGGGAAACATACCACTAACATGTGAATGATGACAGCTGTTGATGAGTTAAAGCAGAGAGTTTGCAGTGAGGCTCTAGTATCCAACTCGACGGCTTCTTGGGTGTCTACTGGTACCACTGTTCCAACAGGCATTACAGCATCCAACTCTGGATTCGTCACTGATTCGCCAAACGCCACATCTTCGCCACTCACTTCCACTACCACCACTTTTGTTGGAACGTTTTTGACTGAGGTAAACCCTAAGAACCGTACTCAACAACCTCACGCAACCACAACTGGCGAAGCCGCAGAAAGCATCGTAACAACGGACACTGAGACACCGAGCACCGACACAATGACGTCTGGGCTTGCGCCAAGCTCTCCAAGTGTTTCCGCATCTGTTCGTCTTGGTATGGCTGACATTAAGGTTCTGACGGCTTGCTTAGTCGCGGCAGCAATGGCCGTGAGGGTGTTCGCTAATGGTATCTTTTGATGTTACAAGGGAAAATATTTAATCAACATAGGGAATCGAGATGCTGGGGCTTGCATTGTAATTAAAAGTGCGGAGGCGAAGTTTGTCCTACGTTGTTCTAACACTAGCAAAAATAGTCTGAAATCAATGCGAATCAAACAACAGATACGACAAGTGTCCTCCTAATCTGATCACTACTGGCCTTTTCCTTCCCGAGTCCTTCTCTCCCTTCTTCGCCCGGAAGAGCCTGTGTTTGACGATGGGTTCTGCTGTATTTGGTCACAGTCGAGTCCAGGGCCTAATGAATAAACTATATTACTGAATCATCTGAATAGTTGCCATGCATAAATATACCTAAATGACTTATCTGATCAGGCGTACTGCTCACCATGTTTCATTTTATATAAACAAGCCACAACTATTCCCACTTAATCCTCAGCTGAACGCCAACTGTTGATTTGGTATAAAATACATAATGGTAGAGACCATCCCAGACGTCCGGAGCCATGCTATAGAAATTGGCCGACTGCAAGAAAGAGCCAAACGCCTCGGAGACAACTGAGCGGAAGCTTCTGGCCACTCCTACCTTTGATTCTCTAGACTTGCCTCAAACCCAGCAAGGCCTCGATTGCATTAAACCCGCCACCTCCACACGTCTAGCTCGCTACCTAGTCTTTCGTGAAAACGACAAAGCAGCACTCTAGTTGTACAGCTAATAGCACATGGCGTGTCAAGTATGGAATCTGCCTTCAGCACCTGCTTGTCCGACCTGCATACCCTAGGAAGGTCTGGGGCAAGAGGCTGCTAGCAGAGCTGACAAGTGCAATGGCGACGTGGAGATGGGTGGTGGGTAACCCGAGAGGATGACTCCAAAGCAGGATAATCTGAGCATCAGCTTTATGAAATTACTGGGGCTAGATTAATGGATTACTAAACTTGAATGGGCGTG
Organism: Ceratocystis lukuohia; assembly: GCF_044167205.1. Taxonomy (NCBI): domain Eukaryota; kingdom Fungi; phylum Ascomycota; class Sordariomycetes; order Microascales; family Ceratocystidaceae; genus Ceratocystis; species Ceratocystis lukuohia. Next base: position 462,621 of record NW_027263525.1, read on the forward strand.
GATAACGAGGTGCTCATGAAGTCGTAACAACAAGTGCTTTTTGCTGCGTTCCGCTAAATCAGTATGCTGCCGCTTAGGTTCGCTTTTTGACTTTAGGCGCAGCAAGGAAACTTTCAACGTAACGCTGCTTTTGATGGCCTGGAGGTAGACCAGTGATCTTGTCTACACCACTAAATAGGGCATCGTGCTTTGACGTTGCGTTCTTAAATTCTACTTGCACCTTACCCCAGGTAGTCGTACGCTCCAGGGTGACTGGATCAAGCTTTGATATAGATGCCGAGTTATATACGAAAAGGAAAATGCGCTGGAGATTCCGAGCCGTTAGAGGAGACCATCTTTCAACTCTCCAAGGAGAATCGTCTATCAAACCAGATCGCTTGATGAATGGCCGCGACTTCTGGCGCTCAACTAGAGCAGTCGAGGCCCTGATATCATTACCGAACTCCCATTCAGTCTCACGTTGGCCATTGAGTTTTGCAAGGTATCTCTGGTCAATGGCCCGGCGTGGGGTCACCTCGAGCGGCTTGCCATCGTCGATGCCGCAGGCTAGATCTCTTAATCGCGAAAATCGCGTCTCTGTCATAGGCGGAATGATCTTCTCCTTTGTCCGCCGCCACCACGCTGCCGTGCGGTATCTTTGACCATTTGCGCTGAGTGGGGTGCCCCAAATAGAAAGCTCAGGGACTACGTTGGTGGTGGGAGTTGCTTTTGTGATTGTGGCTTTAGGCCACATGACTTTGGGGACAGAACGCTGCTGATCCATTTGGGTCTTGATGTATTCAGTGAGTTTATTTAGAGGCCACTGGTTGAGGATGTGCGTGCGCTTAGGGCCAAACTGCCCGTTTTTGAACTTGAGCATCTCCCGCGTTAGCTGCTCTTCAACCTCTTCAGCATTGCGTGGACCATCCGGCCTCATAAAAGAATTGATCCGCCGAACGCGGTGCTCGCCAATGCGACCAAACGTTAGGAGGGCAATACGGTACATACGGTCGAGTTGGCCGGCGTTGGCTGCACGCATAGTACGCAGAGCTGAGTAGCCATCATCAATATGTTCATCGACACGGGTTTCACGGAATTGGTTGATGCGAAACTTGTGGAAAATCTGCCCACGCACGTACTGACGACAGGGTCGAGGCAGGTATGAGGCTTCACGAAGGAGGTGCCTGTAGAGGTGGAGTTTTTGGATTGGCTTTTGGAGTGGTATTTGGAAGGACATGGCAGGGGTGGGGTTGGAAGAAAAGTATGAGGTTTGGGGGTGCCGATCAGGAAAGACGAGCTGGCGGATTTACGTCCAATTGATAGGGGAAGGGACAAACGAGTGTCAAGGAGCGCTCAGTTCAAACTCTGTTAGCTCCTGGTGATGTGATAGCTTTATAACGGCCCTTGCTCGGGGACCCCTACCTAGGTGCAACGGTTACACAGAAAAAAACGTGAAGCAGGCGCCACAAAGTATCTTGTTTCATTTAGCCACACCAGAATTGTGGCGTCATGATCCTGAGTAGCTGAGTAGGTGAAGCGGGTGAAGGCGAGGCGCACTAAAAGACGCGTCACGCTAAGGGCAAAAGACACGCTTTGTTTTCTTCAGCCTCGCCAGTGCCACGAAAACGACACGTCTTGGTTTAATTGAATTTGCCATTTCAGAAAGACTCGAGCCTGATACTAGTGACTTTCTCCTCTACAAACTACGCTGCGAGCGAATCCTGTTACCAGGGCAAAGAAAGCGAGAAAACTCTCTCATCATTTATCGTCTTTTTTTCTTTTTTTTAGACGAGACATTTCCTCTGTCTTCATTTGCCCAAGCCTGCGATTTAACCCAAATATCAGGCTTTAATTGCTCACCTGCAAAGGCCTTTTATTCTCTTTACTTTCTTTTCAGTCTTTCTAGACGCCCATCGTTGCGCATTCATTTTTCTGGGCTCATTTCACTCGCTATCACTCACTTCCTTTGTTCATTTGAGCTTCGCGAAATACAAAAGCCGGACTTCTTTTTTTCTCTTCTGTCTTTGCCGTTGCCAGGTAATCAATCAGATTCCCCAAAATCAGGCCCAGCACTGAACGACTACATACTTAGTTACCACAGCTGCCAGACAGTCCCAATTCAGCCTCTTCGCCAGCTTAAAGGCCCTTTTGTTTTCTCCTTCCTTAGGCGTCGCTTTACTTTTTTGACTCTTGACAGGAGTTGTCATTGCTCCTATTTTCTTGTATATCCCTTGGGCTTATCGCTAGACCCTAATTCCTATTTCGTATCATCGCCACCAGCTACTTCTCCCAGCCAACTTGACTCTCGACAATCAAGCAATGCGCTTCTCTCAATGTCGATAGTAGTTACAGAAAACCCCCTTCCATCACCTACTACTACCGCTACTCTTGCGCAGCCGTTGTCTCTACTACCATCAAAGTCCGAAGGTATCGCACATCCATCAACAATTTCAACTCAGGCTGATTCAGCCCCTGCCATTTCGACCGCTTCGTCTTCGTCTACGATTGCCAAGCCACCTGCTTCGGCCTCCTCACCAGCCCCGGAGATGACCTCTAAGGTTACCGCTCTTGCCGCCACAGCCCTGGCAGCCTCAGCCTTAGTAGCGCCTTCATCACCAGCACCCTCAGTCTTGGTTGCAACACCTTCGCCAAACACTTCTATACCTGTAACTTCAGCACCCCCTTCAGCCTCGACTACCCTGCCATCTCAACCTTCTGTGACTCAATCGCAATCGCAATCGCAACCACTCCAACCAGCTACCGGCAATATACGCCCTGCTACAGCCCCAAAACAATCCTGTTCCTCGTCTTCCGGTCCCGTTCTCAAACTCATGGCGACTCCGGGTGCTTCTACTTCTCAACCTCAACTACCAACTAGTGCCTCTATTGCAAGACCCGCATCCCAGCCTAATAGTTTTGCGGTCTCCGTGACACAACCACCCTCCATGGCCAGCGCCGCGCAGCTCCGGTTAGCTAAAAACAACCCAGCGCAGATCGAGGCACCGTCAATATACTCGGTATGCGAACCCTTGAATAACTAATTGCCTACCTTGTCCACTACCTTCCCTCCTCCCCCCTCCCCTCCATCGTGCAAAGTATGTTTGCGTTCTTGTGGAATTGGCAATGCCAATAGACTAAACGAGACCCCGCTAACAAAATTCTCACTTTGTTCCAGGCTATTTATTCCGGTGTTGATGTCTATGAAATGGAGGTCAACAACATCGCCGTCATGCGTCGCCGAAATGATAGCTGGTTGAATGCAACCCAAATTCTCAAGGTTGCCAAGATCGACAAGGGAAAGCGCACCAAGATTCTCGAGAAGGAGATCCAGACTGGCGAGCACGAAAAGGTCCAAGGCGGCTATGGCAAATACCAAGGGACCTGGGTCAAGTTTGAACGCGGTCTCGATATCTGCCGACACTACGGCGTAGAAGAGATTCTGCGACCTCTCTTGACTCACGACATGGGCCAGGACGGCACTATTGCTGGCCGCGACGTCAACACACCCACAAAAGAACAAGCCATGGCAGCCCAGCGTAAGCGCATGTACAATCCCAGCACGGCAACAGACACCCGGCAAAACGGCGTTTCAGGCACCTTCTTCCGCAATATCTCATCCACGGCGTCACATGCAGTAGCGGCTATCAACAAGGCGCGTTTCGACTCTCCTGGCCCACGAAATCGATCCGGAACATCACTTTCTAGAGCCCCTAGCTTTACCCGACAATCATCAAAGTCCCAAGGGGGCGATGGATTCCCTACCAACTCGCAGCAAAGCTTTACTTCAGACTATGGCAGTGGGCACGACACACCATATTCCAGCCAGCAAATGACAATGTCTATGAGCATAGACATGCCAGAGCCACCACTCAAACGTGCTCGCTCGACTTTGACACCTGCTGATAGTTGTTCATATGGGGGACGAGATGTGAATCAGAGCCAGAATTTCCCCGTCTCCTCTATTGAAGCAGGCGAGTCTTTTTCTTATAGCAATGGCTCCTTCTCTAGTCAGTTTGACAGCCAGGATGGCTTCGGCCCTCTCCCTCCATTGCCATATGAAGCTTCACAAGAGGCAGATGACCGTAAAGCCCAGCTGCTTGGCCTCTTCCTTGACCACAATATTTCAGAACAGCAGATTGAAGAAAGCATCAAGGGCATGACACCTGTAGAGCTTGACATGTCTATTGATAATCACTGCCACACAGTTCTGCACTGGGCTGCTGCTCTATCACGCATGACTTTGCTCCGGGCTTTGATTCGCGCTGGTGCTAGTCCTTTTCGTGTAAACGCAGTTGGTCAAACTGCTTTAATGAGGGCATGCACCGTGACAAATTCCATGGAACTCAACACATTCCCCGAACTCCTTGACGTCTTAGGATGCACCCTTGAAATCAGAGACAACAAGGGCCGAACCGTGTTGCACCAGATTGCCGTTACCAGTGCTGTCAAAGGCCGTAATGCTGCTAGCCGCTACTACCTCGAGAGCCTCCTGGAATGGGTAGTTCGTCAAGGGAGTGTACCAAACAGCCAGGTCACACAATCCAATGGCATCATACCTAATGGATCGCAGCAACCGCCCAAGATGGGTCTTGCCAGGTTCATGTCTGAAATTGTCAATGCCCAAGACAACTCAGGCGACAGCGCCCTGAACATCGCAGCCAAGAACGGTAACAGAAGCGTGATTTCACAGTTGCTGGAAGTTGGGGCCGATCCCAACATTCCAAACAGATCAGGCTTGCGGCCTATTGACTTTGGGATTGGTGGTGATGCTAGTGATGTTGCTGCTAATGGCAACGGGGGGTCTGGTGTTATGGTTGCAGGCAACACCAAATCAACGGCATTGCTTGGCTCACAAAAGAGCACTCAGAGCAATGACGAGATTATGAGCTGTAAGTATTATCTCCCACGCCTGTCTGCGAAACCTTCTCTAACAGCTAAACAGCTATTTCACTTATCCTTAACGAAGCCACTAGTGATTTCCACAAGGAAATCAAGTCCAAGCAAGCATCTGTAGACAGCTTACACAAAGAAATCCGCACAGCGTCATCCAATCTCTGCGATGCACGGCGCAAACTTGACGCCATCCAAGAAAAGGTCCGCAAGCAAACCCATGCACGCCAGCAAATTGCCAATCTCATGCACGCCAGCGAGGATGAACAATTTCGCTCTGCGCGCGACTCTGCCCTGGCTGCCGGGCGAAGTGATCCTATCTCATCATGGGAAGCTCAAATCAGCAGCACAATAACCCAGGCATCTGATTCAGATGCCAACTCCGCTGCTGCCGCTGCAAGTCTCCCATCTTCTACTGTGCTCAAGACGCGTATCAAGGCCTTAACGGAGCGCAAGGAGGTCATGCGGAAGATGGTCTTGGCGCTTAAAGGTCGTAGCAAGGAGACCGAGGTCAAATATCGCAAAGTGGTGTCGCTCTGCACGGGCGTGCCGGTGGACGATGTTGACTCGGTAGTAGAGGGTCTCTTGCGTGCAGTGGAGAGTGAGAAGGCAGAGCTAGAACTAGGACGCGTGAGGAGGTTCCTAGGTGGTGTTGAGGAAGGCGCTGTGCGATGAGCTGTTTGGAAGATGGGTTTCTTCCTTTTATTTTCTTTTCATGTCCCTCGCTTCTTTCTCTTGCGCTCGTCTATATGTATGTCGTCCTGGTCAACATGCGGAGCCAGGCTGTCTACGTTGTCTTCAAGGATGCTGGATAGCATTTCTGTTTGTTCTCTTTGCCTGATTACTACTACGCCTTCTTCTTTTTTTTTTCCTTTGTCTTGAGGCTTTTAAGCCACATCTCGTCCCCGAGTTTCCTGTTTCTTTTTTTTTTTTTTTTCTCTCCTTCTTTGGTCGATTTTACTTATTCTTCTCTTGTTCCTTTGCTTTCTCGCCTTTCTTTACACGACGCATTTCCTTTGTTACGCGGTTTCATAGCTTCTCTTTTTTTTTTTGGAGTCTTTCATCTTTTCTTCTGGTTTGGCGTGAATATATAATCTCAACACGATGACGTCGTTGATGCCCACTGTGACCCTCAAAGATAGCTAGCTAGCGGCATTGTAGTGAAGATGTCATGATAGATGGGCAAAACGAACGCGCCAAGCTTTCTATATAACTGTTTGAATAAATCTTGATGGGGGAGGAGGAGGGGTGGCGGTCGAAGAGAAAGAATCATCAAAATGAACGCCATGTAGAGCAAATCAAAATAATAAATAATAAAAGTATGAAAAAAAGAAATAACAAACCAAGACAAAGACAAAGGCCCGCTATTGAGAACTTCCGAACAAGATCAACAAGTGCCAAACGCCATGCAAAACAAAAGGAAGAAAAAAAAAAGGAACCAGAGAAGAAAAAGCAAGTAGTCAGATAGCCTCTCGGAACCATGCCCGCCACTGTAAAAGAAAACACAAAAATAAGGCTTACAACCCAAAAAGAAAAATATACAAGGCCAATCCAAGCTCCGATATTGGAAAGAGGAGATGGGTTCCAAGAAAAAAAAGCTCCCGTTCCCCTAAGCCTCACCCATGGCATACAGGCCGTGCCATCGCTCCTCAACATTGCCCACACGTGCTTTCGCATGCGCAATCTCGGCATCCAGCTCCTCGACATTCCTTGTCAGAGCACTGACCTCCTCGAACCGTCGTCCACCATGCGCCGAGTCAATCATCTGCTGCACCATAAAGCGCTGCTCCTCGAGGACAATCAGCTTCTCGCGCACTTGCCGTTCCTCTATTTCCAACATTGACATAGCTGTGCTAGTTTCCGAAGCCTGACTAGCTGTTTCCGAGGCCTCGGCATGGCGCAATGGAGAAAGTCCTGAGTTTGACCGGCCACGATGATGGTGATGGTGTGGGTGGGAGAGGTGGTTTTTACTTGAGGGAGTACCAGGCTGGCTTTTGGACGAGCTGTGGCGGAGAATATTGGGCACGGATTTCAACGTGAGCATGTGTGTGTGCAAAAACGCCGAGGCTGCCGCATATATAGCCTTCTGCAAGCGTAGTTGTGTTGCAGATTCAGTCCGCAAGTCTCGCAGTCTGCGTGCTGCGGCATCATACTTGGTGAAGCTATCAATCAAGCGTCGTCGTATCTTGCCTGCTTCTTTTATCTGAGCATGGGAGGGCAACGTAGCGACCTGCAATGAGGACGGGTTGTCAGTCTGTAGAGCAACAAGGCTCTTTTGAAATCGTGGAATTAACTGGCGTATGCCGCGTTCAAATTGCTTTAGAGTATCGTAAGCCCGTTGATCTGGGGGCTGGTGTGCTATAGAGGCAATAAAGTCGCGCTTAGAAAAAAGTGTGTGGATACAGTCGCGACACATGCGTATATCGACGGGGATATTGGCCTGTCCAGGCTTTTCTGAGGCTTCTAGGGCTGGATTATTAGTAGTTAGCAAATGAGTGACAACAGGTGTTCGTGGGTAACGTACGGCTTTCTACGTTCAGCCCTATTTCGGATGAACAACTCGTCTGGGCGTCAGCGCAAACCACCTTGCCGCACATGCGACAGTGATGCCTACGAAAGGTCCACGATCCAAACTCTTGCTGGCAAAATGGACATCTAGCTACAGCTGCATCGTCTTCCCATGTCACTATAGACTGTTCCAAGTTTTTGCGCTGGTTCTTCTGCGTTAGAATCCCTGCTGAACCAACAAAGGCAGCAGGCTGTTGTTCCTCTGGTGGAGCCGCTAGTAGCCTGGTGAGTTTAGTAAGTCGCTTTTCAAGACGCGTAACATCAAGGTTTTGCCGCTCTGTTCGTTTGGTGCGTATGGAAACAAAAAGATCGGTATGATCTATGAGGGCACCATGGTGGTCGTTATAGCCTTCGCGGGACTTGTAACACGTCTCGCATACACGTGCCCATACTCCCCGTACAGGCTCATGGACAGCTGATCTTGACAGTTTCATTTGGTACATCGTGTGGGCCTCGCAGAATAGACGGCCACATTTGCGGCAGTTTACTGGCGCATTCAGTGGGCCGAGACGTTGCTCACATGTAGGATCCGTGCAGTAGTCGTTGCTTGTCTGGCGCTGCCAATGGCTACGACTTATCATCTCATCGGGCTCAGCAGTGGTCTCTGGAAATTTGATGACGGGGCCAGCGGTGGAAGGAGGGGCGGATTCATTAGATTCAAAGACATCAAGGCCACGAAGCTTTTGGTTGATTAGTGAGAGAGGCTGGAAACGCTTGGCTTTAGAGACCTGTTTATCGAACCAGGTGCGCACTTCGTCCTGAGCAACGGCTGGAAGCTCTTGGTGTTCATCATCAATATGGCTATGGGAAGCGACTGTTAGTACATGCATACAGTGTTCGTAGTATGTACAATAGACCTGGACCGTCTCATCTCTATCAAGGGAGGGTCGGATAGAGGGTGTCATACCGGTTTAGTTGGAGCAAGGTGAGCTATAAAAAGAAAATGGGTTAGATTACAAGTCAGCGGCCCCCTTGGCAGACAGTGTAGACAATATACCGACAGTCGACGTACCATTTCCTCGTTGCATATTGGACACACCAACATAGAATCCGTCTTTGTTTGGGAAGATGCCTCACCAACACTAATGTTGGCCAGAAGATCATGCGAGTTATCTGCCAACAAGGCCGAAGGCGTGGGTGAGGATGCTGAAAAGGAGCTCTCGGACATTGCATCGAAGCCAGCAAGTGCAGCTGCCGATGCTGCCGACCGACGTATGGCTACACCGCCGCCATTGGATATCGAGGGGCTTGGGGATGTGGCAGCCAAAGATGCAGCAGGCGAGGGAGAAGGAGGAAGTGGCGGACCGAGAGCGCGGCCGTTACCCAAAATGCGGCCTCCGCCTAACTTACGCCCAGACATTGATAGAAGCTGGGCATAAGGAGGGAGCGGCCCCTATAAAAGCTCGAAACACTGGGATTCCAGGCTCAACGGCGAGGTGAAGTTGTATTGGCGCAGACTATAACTCGCGATTGGGGGGGGGGGGGGCGAAGAAAGAGAGCAAGAGCAAGAGTTTAACGCTTTAGGGTCGCTAGCGATGAAAGTTTGACGGTGGGCTCGAGGTACTAATGTAACAATTAAGGCGAGGCTGACGTTGGAAGAAGGTCGGGGCTATCACGAGATTCGGTAAGCGGTAAAATGGCTTTTTTTGGTGTTGGCTTCGTTTGTGCTAGCAAGAAAGGGAAGGAGGGCTGAGGTGAATTTCAGCTGCAGAGCAAGTAGGTACCTGCACACTATATGTGGGTGTGTCAATACTTATCCACCGTGCACCAAGTTATTTAGTTTTCTTAATATTCACTTCAGTACGGATACGTAAGTGCCTAGCTACTTACAACACTCTGCGGAATCCCCATCAATGAGCTAGCGCTAGCTAAGCCCAGTCTGGGGCTTAATGAGCTGGAGCACTCAGCAATACCAAGGTACAGGAAAATGTATCGTCTTAGCATACTAATTTCAAGTCACTTCTTATCGCTCCAGTGGGGCCGGGGGCGTTGCTTGGCTGGATCCTATCTTATCGCCCTTGTAGTAGAATTATTCTCGCGCTATCCCTGTTTCATCTCATATTTGCACAGGGTGACACAAGGTCATTGTGCAATGTCCCAACCCTATCAACCCTAAGTATATCACCTGACTACGTGTCAACTCCACATCCAGAATCGCGACAGACGTGGTGAACACGTCTGGAACCAATGACCTCATAAATTTACATTATTCTACGTTCCGTCACATCGCTTTCAAAGACTTAGCAAACTCACCATGGATGAGCCATCTACAACTTGTGATAAAAAGAGAAAGTCTAGTGATACTAAGCACCGTAAGCGACCCACCAAAAAGCAGGCGCAATGTTCTAAGGAACCAACAACTCCGGGCTCTAGTTGTGGACAAGGTGATGTCGAATGGCCAGAACTCTTCAAGGAAGTGGAAAAGCTTCACCGCGCTCTTAACACAATATTTACCTTTTGCAGTGCTCGCAAGCACATGCCGACTACATTTGATATTATCAAGAGCACTGTTGAAGCAAACCTGCGCCGGCCAATCACGATTGCGGAAGTCGCACAAGTTGTGGCTATCCAGCCGGAGCGCTTCCAGTTTGAATATGTCAACGAGACGATGCTGCGACCATTAGACCTGGATCCATTTGTCGCAAGGCTGGGTGCCGCGGAGAATGCGAGCCGTGGGCGGTGGATTCGGGCGGATGGTGCCGACAAAGATTATCTGGACCGAAAGCCGGTTTTAGCACCGGGCGAGGCAACCTATGTTCTCTACTTTGAATTTGTTGATACGCCAGCAAAGGAAAAGTCGGAAATGACAATAGATCACGAGGCTGTTAGTGGCTCGTCGTCGTCTTCAGCTGCGAGGCCCCAACGGCGGCTCAAAGACGACGGAAAGCCGGGGACGATGAACCATAAGCACCTGGCAAAGCTCATCAGCCGGAGGAATGAGTTATTCACAAAGGCAGTCAGTATTTTCATTGACAAACACACTCGCCAGGGCGACGACCCGGTAGAAGCTTTACAAAGAGAGAGTCGGAATTACATCCCTAGGCCACCAGAACCAGCGACTTTGAAGCCAAAAAGCGAGTACCAGGATACCATACCCGCTAAAATCCCGACAGATCGCAATTCCTTTGCCGAAATAATCAGAGAGCTCAAGGCTAGCTCATGGTACCTTGATCAGATTATGCCGGACGGTCACTTTACGACAATGCCCAAAGAACCCGAGTACGGAGACTTGGAGTTCCTGCTTAGCCAAACCCTAGTTGATGCTATCTATAACGCGCGGGGCATCACGCAGTTTTATTCTCACCAGGCCCAGGCACTGAACGCTCTACACTCAGGCCACAATGTGGTAGTCTCAACCTCGACTAGTTCCGGAAAATCCCTAATCTATCAGCTGCCAGTTCTGTACGACCTGGAAAAAGACCTTGAGACACGGGCGTTTTATATATTCCCTACGAAGGCCTTGGCGCAAGACCAACGCAAAAGTCTGGCTCAGACGCTAAGCTTCATGGCAGGCCTGGAGCATACAGTGGTTGACACCTTTGATGGTGATACGGCACGTCATGTACGCGATGACATCCGCGAGAATGCCAACGTCATCTTTACGAACCCCGATATGCTGCATGTCTCCATCTTGCCACAGCATCAAAGCTGGGGTCACGTGTTGAAGCACTTGCGCTACGTAGTTGGTGAGTTGTGTGGTATCTGCGTGCATAACTATTGGAGGGTGGGGGTTTTTTTTTTACCCGGGACGGATAGTCAAGACGAAAGAAAAAACACAGCCATAATTAGGCCTGTAACTAACCATGGCTGACCTTTTCTATGCGAGTACAGTGGACGAGTTGCACTACTACGACGGGCAAATGGGCGCACATATGGCCTTTATTATGCGCCGCTTACGACGAATATGCGCCCTGCACGGCAATACTAGCGTCAAGTTTATCTCTTGTTCAGCCACTGTTTCTAATCCAGTGCAGCATTTTCAGCGTATTTTTGGCCTTTGCGATGTAACCTTGGTATCGCAAGACGGCTCTCCAGAACCGCTGCGGCACCATCTTCTCTGGAACACTGCAAGTCCAGCTCTTGCAGCTGCTGGGGCTGAAGACCCCTCCCATGTCTTGGGCGAAGTGGCTCGGGTATTCTGTGCACTTCTCTTGCGAGGGGTACGCCTGCTTGTGTTTTGCAAGATGCGTAGCCAATGCGAACAGCTCCTTAATGCCGTCCAGAATGAGCTTATGAATCTTGGGCGGGCGGAGTGTATGGCACTGGTCATGGGTTATCGTGGGGGCTATATGGTGCAGGATCGACGGCGTATTGAGGCCGACATGTTTTCTGGTCGACTCCGCGGCATTATCGCGACATCGGCACTAGAGCTTGGCGTCGATATGGGCTCATTAGACTGTGTTATTAGCTGGGGCTTTCCACACAGCTTGGCAAATCTCAGGCAGCAGTTTGGACGTGCAGGGCGCCGTGCACATAGTGGGATGGATGCACTGGCCATTCTAGTGGGTGATCGCACAGCAGAAGACCAGCACTATATGGAAAACGCAGCAGAGCTGCAGATGCCGGTGACAGCCGAGCTATGGAGCGATTTGGGCAACAGGGAAATTTTCGAGGGCCATCTGAACTGTGCTGCGTTCGAGGAGCCTGTGGACATTGCAGGGGACATTGTCTATTTTGGGAAAGATCTTCCCGTTGTTTTGGCATCATCCTCCCCTGTGGATGGAGATTGGGATAGCAATGGGAATAAAGATTGGGAGGATAAGGAGGACAAGGCCTGTGGCTGTCCACGCCCCCGTCCATGTCCGTTGGCCGAAGATGGTAAAGTTCGGGGAAAGTTCCACCCGCGGCAAGTATTTTGGCCGTATCCAGCGAAACGCGTGTCAATCCGGGCGATTGAAGAAGATATGGTCTCAGTGGTCGATCTGACCAATGGTAGATTTGTGGTGCTAGAGGAGATGGAGTTATCGCGAGCGACTTTTGCGCTGTTTGCGGGGGCAGTTTATCTCCATCAAGGCCAAGCATATACGGTCAAGGAGTACAATGCCAAGGAACGCATTGCCAAGGTGGAGTACGTGAAAACAAGGTAGGCGGCAGTAGATGGGAGATGGAGAAGTGACAAGAACGGAAAAATTAGAGAGAATTGAGGCTCGGATTAAGGTTTGAGGGGGTAGGAGGCATGTTGCTGGAGTTTACGGAGCGGAAATAGGCGGGCCGGAGATAAGAAAAGGCGGGCGGAACTTTGAGCTGTTTTGAGTTTGGAGGGGCGGACAGCCACAGGAATGCGGTCGAGGCAAAAGCCAAACAGGAGGGAATAGGAAAGAGCCAGATGGAGACAGATAAGGATAGAGGGGGGGGTTAAGGGATCGGGAGAGGCAATGATATGCTGTGCTATGAATAAGAAAAAGGAGCCAAGAGGACTTTGTTCTTGTTGCATTTTCGGGGCCGCCTAATTTGGGGTATCACGAGTTAGAGCTAGGGAAGCGAGACCAGCGAGTCTAGAAGCTAGGAAAAGGGTAAAGGGGAGGGGAGGGGGAAGACGAAGGCGATGGGGGGGGGGAGCGAAACAGAGGTGCCAGAGACGAAGGCGAGACAAAGCGGATAGAAATGTGGCCGAGATGTAACAAGGACAAGGGCCAGCAGCCACAAGGAAATGAAGATTACAAGTGAAAGGCCGTAAAGAGGAGGAGAGGAGGGGTGGAAACAGAAAAAAACACGAAGTTTATGCGGGTGTCTACTAGGAAGGCAGGTTTCCACCGTCGCTGTATAATTGGGCGTTCTTATGCGCACGTAGGCAGACCAGAATATGCAGAAGATGATAGACAAGCATTTTGGGGGGGGGGGGGGGGAAGGGGGAGAAGAGACAAGCACTGTTGCATGTATTGATATGCCTAGATGTACCTAATCTAAACACCCATATTCATGATGTAGATGTGGTCGTAGGTCTTGCATGAGAGGGAGGCCTTATTGCCGACTGCCGTTTGTTATTGTTTTTTGAATGTCAGTTGTCAGCAAGAAGCCTTGGCGGCAACATAGTAATTGCTAGGGAAGGAGCATCACACACTAAAACACGCACCGGGAAAGAAACACATCCGCTGGCAACAACTAATCGCAGCAGGGGGAGGAGCAGAAACAGCCCCCAGAATTTACAGCCCAGGGTAAAAAAAAGGCAACTGCAACGGCAATAACACCAGGGAGCAACAACTAAAAGGAACTTCTTTCTTGGCTTCTTGAGAAAAGAGGAAGTTACGAATAGGAAAAAAAGGAAAAAAAAGGGAAAAAAAAAAAAGGATTTTGTCTTGAAGAAACAAAGGCGGGCCAAAGCTCCACAAGTGCCCGCCAGCGCTACGACATAAAATAGATAAAGTAAAAATACGGCCAGCCAGGGGGCTTTTATCTAATTAACCTCGAATGGCTAGGCTGCTTCCATTTGCCACTCACAAACTAGGCCAAGCCTTTGGCCCTAAAGCTTAAATGAATAATTGCTGTTAAATCCATAACTTTAAAAAAAAAAAAAAAAAAAAAAAAAAAGGGAATTTTGTCGTCCCTTGGAGCCCTCTCGGCCTGGCTCTCTGGCTTCATCTATGGCATGGCCTTGACTTCGGCCTTTATATAGTGCTTGCAAGCTCTCCCTTCCCCCCTCCTGGCATACTCCATACTCTTGTCTTGGTCTTGGCCAATTGCTTCTTGCTTTTTCCTCCTTCCCTTCCACAGCTACTACTACAGCTGCTGCTACGGCTACTACTCCTCTCTAGCTTCCTCCAGCTTGCAGGTCCAGCTCCCATTTTCCAGCTCGAGTCGTCCGTGTGTGTGCCTTGTAACTTCTTGTTTGTGTCTATCCTGAGCTTGTGGCTTTCTCGTCTCCCCCTCCTTCTCTGTGCTTGTATGTTTTGTACGCCCTTCGTGTCTTGATTGAGCGCCAATCAGCAGGGCAGCAGCTTTCCAAGCCAAGTCCTCATTTCCTTTCCCTCTGCTTCCTCCTCCTCTTCCTCCCTTCTCGTCGCCATGTCACGCTCCCGCTCACATTCCCGTTCTCACGCCCGCTATAGCGAAGCCTCGTCTCCAGAAGATCTTAGTCCTCGTATCCCGCTCGCCTCTGGCCACGCTACTTCACCGCACTACTACCATCAGCCCCCCGCTGTCCAGGACGAGGACAACAACCACTACGTGCCCTCGGCCAACCCCAATAGCCAGTTTCCCCCTTCCTCGCGGAGACGGAGCAACAGCCGTGACCGTGGCCGTCGCTCTACGTCGCGCCAGCATTCGTCTCGAGGCTCCTCGGCCGAACACCACCACCAGTACGCACAGCACCCGCAGCCAATTCCCACTGCCAACAACAGTGATATTGAGCGCACAGCTTCTGCCCCACGTGTAAATGACCATTACGTTGCGCACGATCTGCCGCAGCCACTCCACCATCGCCCACAATCTGCACGGCCCACCAGCACAGGCCTCCAAAGCACTAGAGCACCACAGAATCTGCCACGCCGGAAGGCCGTTTACAACGTCGCCCGTGAGACGTCGCGCTCATCACAGCCCGGACTTGCCCAGCATCAGTCTATCCCTCAGTCTACAATGTCCGCAGAACCTGAAAGCTGGATCCGGAAAGCCGGCCAGAGTGGCCGTCGGGGCTTCCATCCCGGAAAGTTCTTCCTTATTGTCATGCAGTCGACTAGTAGAGCATCGATGCTATGCAATTTTCTCTGGCCGATTGTGCCTGTGGCTCTAGCCATCAAATGTAAGTTCCTGCACCCGCACCCCTTGCCGTCGCCGTGGTCCTCGCTGGCTGCCCTTGGACATGTAGCTAAACGAATCCCAATCCTTATCCGCAGACTCGCTTCCTAATGACCACCTCCTCATCTTTGCCCTGTCGTACATTGCCATGATTCCTTGCGCCAACACTGTTGGTTTCGCCGGAACGGAAATCGCCCGCAAGCTACCTCATGTGTTTGGTGTCCTGATCGAGGTCACGTTTGGCTCGGTTGTCGAGATTATCCTATTCATGGTCTTGTTGCACAATGATAAATTCGCCGTCATCAAGGCTGCGTTGCTTGGCTCTATTCTGGCAACCATGCTGCTGTGTCTGGGCATGTGTTTTATTGCAGGAGGTATCCGTCGCGAGGAGCAGGGCTTCAGTGACGTCGTTAGTGAAGTCGGCAGTGGTCTGCTCCTAACAGCGTAAGTTATATTGTACCCCCAACCAGCCAGCAGTCCGTCCATCAGCTAACCCCCCCTGTCCATTCTTGCAACAGCGGTGTCTCGCTCTCTGTGCCTAGTATCTTCATCCACTCGCTTAGCGGTGGTGACATTGAATCTGAGGATCTCGAACGGCGCACGCTGGAAACGTCTCGCGCTGTTTCGCTTTTCCTTATGCTCGCGTACACGGTTTACGCATATTTCCAGGCTCGCACACACCACGGAATTTTCGATGCCATTTTCCAAGACGATGAGAAGCTTAACGAGGATTATCACGTCGACAAACGCAAACCGCGGCTAACGCTGACGGAGGCGGTTGTAGCGCTATCTATGTAAGTTATTACTGAGGCATGGCCAATTAGTTAGCCTTGTATGCTAACTGCAATCTCTCTAGTTCCCTGGCCCTTGTCACCCTCATTGCCATTTCGCTCGTCAATGAAATTGAACCAATTGTTGCTCGCCACAACATCTCTGACCCTTTTATGGGCCTTATCATGGTCCCACTTGTTGAGAAGTTTGCTGAGCATTTGGGTGCTATCAACGAGGCCTGGGACAACCAAATGAACCTGGCTTTGTCCCATGTGCTTGGTGCCACCATCCAGACGGCTCTATTTAACGGGCCGCTGGCCGTCATTGTCGCATGGTGCCAGCAGAAGAAGATGGACCTGACGTTTGTCGTGTTTGATATGGCCATGCTACTGCTAGCCATCATTACGGTCGGCGGTTTTCTGAGAGATCAGAAGAGTAACTATCTCGAGGGCTTTTTGTGTGTGACGCTATATTTGTCGATTGCCGTCGCAGCTTTCTTCTTCCCTAACTTACATGATCCCGATGCAGGCGCTACTGATTCAGGGGGACATTAAACAATAGGAGTGGAAGAAAGAGTAGCCGAGAAGACATCACGTGTTTTCGAAATAGACTCTCGTGGTAGGTTGGTTGCATATGCCTTATATTGTCCTGTTACAAATAGACCCTGTACATACGAAATACATTTGTAGACCTGTTTTATTTTGCCCTATAGGCACACGTTTTAATCTTTTTTTTTTTTATAATTTTTTATTAGAATTTAATATTTTTTCTCCATATTCATGATAGTGCTGTTTACCGTCCAAAATAATCACGTACTCTCTCCTACCCTCATTTACTGATGGTATGGTGAGAAAAAGAATCAGGCAATGTACTCGTATTCGTTGCCGTCACGCTCTAGATAGTCCTTGTCAAGAAGTCTGCATTGTTAGGACGCATGTCAGAGTTAGCAAATCTTGGATCTAGTCTCGAGACTCGAGATGCAAGCGCAAAAGTAAAGAAAAATAACTTACGACTCAATCTGCTTCTTTATTCCTGCTGGGTCTACCTCTCCTCGCGATCGCATCATGTTGATAACCTCAGCTACCAGCACTGAGTGCGAAATGCGCTTGCGGCTCTTCATAATGCGCACAATGGCCGCCTGTGTCTCCAATTGGCGATCTATCACAATGCGTTCATGTATTTTCTTGTTTTCCCGGACCGTCTCGCGTAATTGGATTTGGTTGATCTTGATCTTGAACTTGGGGTCACTGAAGCCGCTGTTTATCGTGAAAGTGTCGGTCACCTCGACCTCACGGCCCTTGGGGTGTTTTGTTAGCACACGCAACTTGCCGCAGGCCAGTGACTGCAGGGTGCGTTTGAGTTCAGCCCCGTCGAGTTTTGATTCCTCCGCAATCCTGGAGTATGTGATAAAGCCATCTTGGCCGTCGGGCACATCATTGAAGAGCAGCAGAATAGTAGCCTGAGCCAAGCTGACGTTGAGCTCCTTGATTCCCTTGGGGAAGCAAGCCTTGACCACACAGTTGGCAAGCGAATGCTTCCATGTTAACAGGCGGCCCGCATGATTTCTCATGTAGTAAGTCTCAAATATTCCTAGTGCCTGCGCCATGTGCAGCGGAATCGTGGGTTGGATATCGGGGTATGTTGGCCAAGCAGCGGCAGAAAGCACTAGAACTTGCAAGTCGATCTTGGGCTTTAACTTGGTCTCCTCACACCAGGCCTTAAAGTGATCCATTGTCTCCTTGTTCATCTCCTTGTCCTTGAACATGTTCTCTAGGTTTTGAGTGAAGTTCACACCGCACTCGCTGCGAAGACGTGCCAGCATGTTCCGTTCGGCATCGTAGCTGATGCTTCGATCCATGAGCAGACGACGAGCCAAGTCGCGCTTGTAGAACGCCTCAAAGGCATCCTTGCCATTAATCAAGCGGAATACTTGCAGCGCCTGATTCAGCTGGTAGTCAAGCTGCGAGTCGTCATCGCCGGCACCCATGAATTCATCTTTATCGTCATTTGTTGCTTCATTTAGCAGCATAGGAGGAATAGCTTTGACGCCTCCCCGCAGCAACATATCCATGTACCGTGCTATAAACTCTCCGACATTCGAGGCGCCTTCACTGAGATGAGCCGTATTGGCCGCGTCGTTGATAAAGACCGCAAAAGAGTCTCGAAGGGCATGTCTCAATACTTCATTCGAACCAAATGAGCAGTTGACTATACGGTACAGGGATCTGCGTAGAATCAATAGTCGCGAGACTGTGCTTGCTTTGTTATCATCTCCACTTTCTGAATCGCGCATAATCTTTCCGCCTGTCTCTATAATGTAATGGCGCCACGGCTTCTCTAACTCCTGGAGCATACTGGGACCAGGCTCCGACTGGGCACCAACCATTAGCGTATACAGTATCTTAAGTGTTTCTATGTCGACTGTGTCAAACAGCTCTCCCATAGAAGTACAATCCATAAGTCGATCCAACGGCTCTCGCAATAGATATTGGTACACCCTATCAGAGAGGCGAAAGCGGGTTGCATGGTCAAGTCCATATACATCACATCTCTCAGTCTCCTGTGTTAACAGCCGGTTGCAGGCCGCAATATAGTCAACCAAAGGCATAACGGCATTTTCTTTAGCGACTTGTGCGAAGTAAGCCGAAGAATGATCCAGGAATTTCCGTTCAAATATCTTGGTGTACACACCCAGCTGGTGCAGCATGGAGATGCTGTCCTTGTATAGAATAGGGTTAAACTTGCCATTATCCCAGCGATGGTAGTCGGTTAGTTTACAAACACCTTGAACAATCGCTGTCCCAAGTAGAACGTTCGGACCAGATGATGATCTGCCGGATGGGAACAAAATGCGACAAAATTGTGAGGTCATGAGATCGTTAAGCTGCAGCAAGTTTTTTGACTGCTGAAGATAGGTTCTATCCAAATAGCTAAATATACTTCGGACTAGCCTCTATAGACAGTATTAGTTAAATCAAGTAGTCAGATATAACCGCGAACATGTTGTAACAGTGATGTAGTATCCCGTTTCTACTTTAGTTTAGGCTTACCGTCCGGTCCATCCAAATATTCCAATTTAAAACTACCAGGTTTAGAGTCTCTAGCTCCGGCAGGTCCGAGTTTCCTTTGAATAGGACGGGGTACACTTTTGATCTGAGGTGGTCGTAAGTACGTTCAGAAAGTCGTTTGCACAGTTGGTCTGCCTGGCCATGACGGCAGATGGCCTCAACACCGCGATATAGTGGGTCGAGGGGAGTTCTGAGAGGCTTTCCATGCAGTAGGGCATCAATTGCCGCACTTAGGTCTACCCATGTCTTGTCAAAATATTCTCTGACCTTTTGGTCTGCTTCGGTTGGAGGTTGGCGGCGGTTCTTGATGACAAGCTTTTTTGCTCCACTTAGCGGCTGGTAGGACTGGCGTTGGGTCGCCATGATAATAGAAGTGAGAAATGTGAAAGGTTGTATGTAGGATGCCGCAGTGAAGGCAGTGCCAGTGGGTGCAAATTTTGATACAAAGCTGGAATTGATCGCTCGATAAGGAGAATACCGGCTTTTGACTTGAGATCGAGCGTGCTTGTAGTTGGTAATGATGGTTTCCGTTCGATTCGTATCGTCTCGTCTCGTCTCGTCGTGCACGAATGGTACAAATGCGGATGTCAGTTAGGCTGGCTGTGGGGTATAGAGAAAAGCAGGAGATTCGGTCTATTTGCAAAATATCAAGAAGCAAATAATCTTGGGGCTCGTGATTATTTTCTTTCCCGCTCTCCAACGCAATAAAGGAATAAGGCAAACGAAGCTGTTTGAGGCAAGACAAAAGGACCGTAGGCCAACGACAAAGAAAAGTAGAGCGCCTAATATGATAGTAAGACTTCCTTGATTCAAGCCAAGATTATGTGTAGATGTATCGGTGTATGAGTTAAGTTCGTGTGTTGTGTTAATTTGAGATTCTGACTATTCGCAGAGCCTGCAGCATTCAAAAGCCCATCGCTTGAGGAGTCTTGTGGACGGGCGTCTTTTTGGAGGTGCAAAATTTAGGGTTTAGCTAACTTGTAGCCCAATGGAAGAAGAAAACAATAATCAGGCTGCATAGCAGGTCACAGCAGCTTGGAGAAGCGAAATGCAAGGGAGAATGTGAAGATCAGTGCTTTATGAAAGGATTTATCGTTAATGAAGCTTCTTAGAGAGGACAAGTAAAGCTAAAACCAAGAAGAGTGGAGGTGAAATTTTCTTTTGATGCAGCTGGGGGTAACTACCATGTATTGAACTTGATGCTATGCCTGCCGTTTTCATCTTGCTTTTGAAGATAATGTGTTAAATATAGGGTTATACATTATAAATAGGGTTAGATTTGTGGTGCGAATGTTCCCCTTAAGCATATGCACCCCATCCAGCGAAAAGGACGGCTAGATTCCGGTCGTCAGTTGCTTGGTTGATAAGATCATTGACTGTGGCAGTGACACTCAGGGTCTTGGACAGCTTCTTGCGTACGATAGCCAACGCTCTATCAGCCTCGCTGGCCTCGCTTACTAGTCCATTTTTGCGGCGTCCATCAGCTCCGATATCTGCGGCATCCTTGTCAACCTCTTCTTTCTTGGCATCCTGGAGCTTTGCCATGCGGACAGGCGACATGCTCCATGAGTACAATGGGTCGTAACGGAGCACATCGAGGATTGTCATGATGCTATATGTCTCTTCGCGTAATGCATCGAGTGTGAATTCACAGCTGCGTCTGAACACACCTTCGGTTTTGGTAATGCCCATTCCGTCGACGATATCCCGTGTCATGCGAAATGGCACAACTTCGGGGATGGGAAGCACTCGTCCGAGCTCAAAGGCAACGCCAAGGTCAATGTGCACGACTTCGCCAGTGGCAGTGTCAAGGAGAATATTATGGCCATGGCGATCGCCCAAACCAAGGATATGGCCCACGATCGAGATAGCAGCAGTAGTACGTGTATAGGCAAGGCGCCGTGCAAACCAGTCATCTGGGTCCATGAAATGTTCCATGAAGAAGAAGCGCATCACTGGACGAAAATTGGCGGTGATTTTGCGGAAAACCTTGACGCGAACATCAACAGATTTACTGTCTACAAGAGAGATTTCTTTGCGGCAATGGTTGCTTTTGTAGTCGCTAGGATAATAGCGTTGATGGGCAGGCATTAAAAAGTCGTGGAGTGGAATGGTGTTGGCAACAAATTCGATGATACCCGAGGTGGGTGTTAGGGGGAGGACTTTGTAAGTGCGGATGCTGAGATTGCGCTGTTGAGTCGCGCGATGGCGTTTTAGTAGCGATGAAACTGCAGCAAAGACTTGCTCCATGATGGCATCTTGACGCAAATCGTCGTTGCCGCCTTTGACTAGTTGTTTGTAACGCTTCCCATCTGTACCGATTGCTGTAATAACCTTAGGAGCGCTGTTTCCACCAGCAATTCGCATGTATGGCTCCAGAAATTCGACCAAGGGCACTTGGCTATAGTTCCTGTCGGCTCTTACTTCGAGATGCATTGTTGGCGGCGGGATGCGATATTTGTTGAGGCTTTGTATAAGTCTGAGGCTAGTCTTACTGCTCTTCAACGCAATCTTGGCGCCTGTTTTGTGCTTGTCTGTAGGCTCTGCTGCAAACAGGTCGTAGCTCTGGCTTGTTCGGTCAATGGCTTGCCATACACTGGCCATGCTAGGATGAGTTTCAATATACTTGGCGACTTGATGAGTGGCTGTGATTCTGCTAACAGCAACACTATCACGCTTGTTGGCCCGTGATTTAGTGCCTGACCAAATATGATACATGCCATGATACGGATGCTCGATGCAAATTCGCTTGACCAAGTCAGTGAGAAGCTCCTGGAAGGTATTTGACAAGTCCTGAAGGCGCGAAGATAGCTGGTTCATGAGTGTGGCAAATTTGCGGGTTGGAACTTTGCTTAAATGCTTGAAAGCTGCTGCATTGATGCTGTCGTCATCGGATCTTTCGAGCCACAGAGCTGCAAAGCGAAGTGCATCATTGTTGTGTTCGTCGGACGCAATAAGCGATAGGAGATAGTTTTCAACTCCAAGGCGTAGAAACTCAGTTCGAGCGTCTTCAAGACGTTGAAGCTCCATCTTGTCGAGCATGTGGAAACGACGGGCGCGGCCTTGATGTGCTTGGTAGCGCCTCTTTGAATTAGCATCGCGGGTGCTAGCAATCAGCATTTCAAACTGTTCTACTTCTTCCGCTTTGCCCTTTTCCAGTTCCTTGAGGCGCTCTAGATCTTCTAGCATATCTGGATTCTGCAGCTGTTCATCGCAGAAAATGGCAAACTGGTGGAAGACTTTGCCGGCATCTTTGCCTTCAGAGCGTCCCTTTAGCTCCCTGAGCGCCGGCTCTAGATAGTTTTTCTGAATTTCGTCAGGATTTTCGAGCCTTGCTACAGAGACTTGGTGACCCAGCCGAGAAAGAACGTCTGCAAGACTAATAGGAATGCTCTGGGTTTTGAGCGAGTTACTATCACGGGAAAGAGTCTGCAAGATCCCGATAGATGAGAGCATTTCGTCATGATCCCATAGAGAATTAGCAACTTCAACTTTAATTGCAGCATCAATATTCAGGCCGAGTTTATTGCAAGGGCTTGCAAGAGCTGAAAGAGAGGTTGAAAGATTGAGTGACTCCTGTTTCGCCTTGTGGAAGCGGTAGATCTCGGATGATAATAAAAGGCTATGCACCTCAAATTTGCGTGCATCACTGGCAGATATATTGACAATATTGCGGAGAAGCGGGAGTTGGCTAAGGAGTCCAAAAGTAGTTTGGCGGCATGACAGGATATTACTGACGTCATCGTATCTGCAAAGAGAATTGATCGTTAGTATTGTAGCCAGGAGAAGGGAAATATAAACCAACCTTCCACTACGCATCCAAGTTTTACGCCTGTAAAAATCGGATGGCAAACTTGATAAATCGGTGCTGCGTGTCATACTTAGCACATCATCAAGCTCAGTTAAAACTGCCAAGGATCTTAGGTGTTCTCTCAGTGTTGTTGCGGAATTATTTTCTTTCGATGCAACCAGGCTCATGGTCTCGGAGAAGCCATCTTGTATGTAGCTCCTCGCTATGTCGACCTCTGTCGCCTGGTACAAACCCTGAAAGACTTTGTAAATGGTTGCACTTGAGCTTGTGGAAGCAACAGGAACAGGCAGATTCCACTGCTCCAGCCGTCGAGCAATCTGAAATGTGCTATCCAATGATTCTTTGGAAGCCACATTATTGCTCTGATTTTGCAAGATAGAGCTTGCAACTCCGGACAGTCCGAGGCTACCTAAAACCGCCACAAGAGCTTGGCCATCTTGGGATGCCAAAGGGTCTCTTTTGCGAAGATGGCTATCATATTGCGCACCTCTTAGTGCCAGACTTTTCGCACCGTCCCCTTCGTATTCCATACGTGCGAGAGCACTGGAAAGACTGGATGCTTGCGAGATGCCGTAGTAAGCATCTGGGTCATCGATATTTTCAAATATGCTTAAAAGGAGCTCCTGAGATGGCGCATCTTGTGGTTGGGGAACCGCAAAAGAGGATGAGCTGCGTGATGTAGAAACGCTTTTCAAAGTCGTCCCCTCTAGAAACATTAGAGCGGACTTGTGCATGCCGCACTCAACTGCCATTTGGGCCGCAATGTTGGGGTCAACGTCAAGCCACTGCATACGATCAACCATAGACACTCCATTTGGGGGCTGCTGAGTGCGAAGGTAGAGAATGGCATTTAAAATTAGACTGATGTTGTCTCGAGACTCTTTTGAAACAGGGCTGTTGAACCAAATTCTGATGGCATCTGAAAAGGTCTTTTTAATAACCTGCCCAGTGTCATACTGAGATAGCAGAGTTAAATGTAAGATGAAGGGAAAGGCCTGTTCTGCGAAGCCGCGCACATTCTTGACGACAGGGGCGACTGCAGAGATAACCACCTTATCAGCAGCACATAGGCAAAGGTTGAGCGCCATTCTCTGTATCCAATTAGCTCTTTCAATAGCTTCAGCTGAGAAAGCGAGGGGATCAAGCTTAGGATTCACTTCTGGGGTTTCTGAGCTGGGCGCATAGTACTCTTTCCAATGCGATGACCAATATAGGCTCTTGCTAAGTGCTTCCTCACAGACTTTGGAAAGAGTATCATCTGCAGTTGACCCGGCATCAGATACAATGCGCCTAATAGCTCCCTCAGCAAGGCCGGCAGTAAAAGAGACTTCACTGCTAGAAAGTTCCTGGAGCAGGACGAGAAGCGCTTTGTCGGAGCCTACAAAGTCTGGCGATACCTTTTCGTACTCGGGTAGGCGGGACTCATAAAGAAAGATCTTTGGGACAGTGCCAGAAGCTGCAAATGAGCGCCCAGCTACTTGCCCCGCCCAGCTCAGATACTCTTTGCTTTTGCTCATCGAAGACGTTTTGCATGTTTTGCAAACTACAGCCGCAAATTTGACAGCATCATCATCAGTTGAGATGATGTCCACAGCACTGGATTCAGGCAGCTTAAAATTTCCGCCGAGGAGACCTAAAGCCAAATTACGGGCCGACTCGCTGAGGACTTGCCTCTGCCTCTGCTCATCCCTGAGGATTTCTAGAAGCAGGTTACTTTCGTGTGTCCCTTTCTCTGCATTCCCAGATGAACAAATGCGTGCTGCAGACTGTGTGATGATTTGAAAGGCCCCCTTTTGTGCCTCTTCAGCAAATTCGCCCAGGTCAAGATAGCTAGTTAGATATGTACTGAGCCAAGAATGGAAAGCCTGAGTTTTCTTCAATGTCTCGTGGAACTGGTATTTGTCAGTAGTGCTGAATTGACTTGACTCCAGAAACACCCGCAAAGATGCCAAAGTAGAGAGGCCAAAGCCGGCAAGAAATGAAGGCACTGATTTAAGGTATTCGATACCCTTAACTAGGAGATACTGAGCAAGGCCCATGGCATCATCCGCACATTCAGGATCAGTCATGAACGGCCGCAGGGAGAAGAGCAGCATCTCAAGGGGGTGGTACTGCAACGCAACATCTCCACAGAGACATACCAATACTCGCAACTTTCTCAGTACTGAACAAGCATGAAAAGATCCAAGAGCAGGGTAAATAGTGTTGATCAAACGCCGAGCTACGTAGACAACTAGAGGCGGCGTCCACATTGTAAATACGTCGTACTTGGGTGTTAGGGTGCAAAGATGGTTGAGCTGGCGTACAAGGTGTTTGCCCTTGAACAAAGGTTGCTGGTTTGGTGGTATTAATACTGAAGAGTGTGAATAAGCTTTGATCTGGGCCATGATATTAGCGGCATACTCCAAGCCACTCACGAAAGATACCTCAACAGGGTCCTCTTGGTCAAATATATCCATCAGGATGCTAACCGCATCTGCGAAACCAGAGTAGACGCTGACAAGGAACGTCTGGTCTCCAAGAACCTTTCGTAAATACAGCTCGCCTTTACTCTTGGTTTTAGGCCCGTCATAGACGCCAGAATCGGAAGCATTGCTGTCTCTGTTGACTCGGGATCTCTGTTTGGCAATGCCATTTGCAACGCTGTATGCAATAATTTTCGCAAAGTGTTCTAGGATAAGCTGTTTCGGTGTCATGTTGACTCTAGCGGCAAACTCTTCAAACGTCGCCTCCTCGCCACGCATTATTAGAATGCCTGATGCTTCTTCCCGGCATGCCATGAGCAAGTCGTATAAGCTATTGAACCCAAAGATTGAGAATGGCATATCATCGACATTATTCACTGGAAACCAGGTATACAGAATTTGTGGGGCAAAGAGTCCAAAGAGATCCTGGGGTGACGTGAGATTGAGTGCTTGAGAAACCTTTTCAAGTCCCCTTTTGGCGTAGTTTGCTGAATTTGGTATCATTCCAGGCGTCTCGAATATGTGATATATGCACCTCCTCAAAAGTGTGGACCAGTGGCAGGCAAGTTCAGACAGAACGTAGAGTCGATATGCAATGCCTTCGATGAAATCTGCAGATGTCGGAAGAGTTTCCATCACACTATTGAAAATATCATCATGAGATTTGAGAACAAAAAATCCAACCATCTCGGGAAGCCTCTGCCCAATGTAAAACTTGACTGCCATATCGCCTTTCTGCTGAATGTGCAAAAGGGTTGACTGACAAGATGCCAAGCTGAGCCGGTCAGCATAGTCTGGCATCTCCTCGATTAGTCTGAGCAATAGTTTTGCTAGGCTTATCTGGGCACTAGAGGATAGCATGTTCATCTTCAAGCCATTTTTGACAATATGAAAGTACATGTCACCCACCATGGCCGCAAGATCCGATTTATCTGACTTCCATACCGGCAAGAGTCCGTTAATGGTGTCGATGCATGTTGTGAGCGCTACCTCGCAGCAGTCATAAGAGCTCTGGGACATGATACTGCCGACCTTTTCTACAATTTCAATAATACCAGAATCTCTAAACCTGATTTGAGATTGGAAAAGTTCTATCAATGCATCACGGCAGGCTAGAATGTTGCTATCCGGCATAGCAATAAGGTAATCTGTGAAAGAAGTGGGAAGCTCTTTCAGTGTCTCGCGGCTATGGCACGCAAATTTGATAATTTGAAGACGAACCTCAGTCTCAAGCTGGAAAGAATAGGAGCGAAAGCCAACTTCTTCTATGAGGCGCGGCGCGATAACTTCTTCAAGTTGGGATATTAAGCCCCCCTTTTGTGACTCAAAGTCATCGTCAAGATCCATAAAGTCATGCGACATTTCATTTCTCATGTTTGCATATCTTTGATGAACAGCTTCATTCAACTTTCGAATTAAATCCAAAAGCTCAGGTTGGTCATATCTGAGACTTCTGAGACCCTCTGCTGTAAGTGTTGGCAAATGTGGTCGAATAGCTCGAATTAAAGCGGAAAAGAACGAGCTGTTGTCAACAACTCTCGTGACTGCCTTGAATGATGCGTCAGTCAGTGCTTTCAGAGATCCCTCTAGAGTCGAGATATCGGGGTCTTTGATCTCCTTTAGCAAAGGAAGCATCAAGGCCAAGGTTATGCATGTGGAAAACAAGCTGTGAACCATTTCAGGATGAATCAACAAGCCACCATCTGCGACCTTTTTGCTCCAGAGGGTACACATATCCTGGAGAGCGGTCATTTTAGGCAAAAACAAGTCTAATGTGAGTTTACGAGCAGCGAATGAAGCGACCTGATCAGAGCTTTGAGCAAGGAAACTTTGGGATGAGGTTTCATTGAGGCTCTGGCGAGTTTGCAACTTTGCAGGCTCCTTGAGCAACGCCAAGTGTCTCGTTACATGCTGGATCTTGAATTGCTCTCTCCAGGCTTGCCCAAGAGCTCCCCCAGGCAAAGTGTTAACATGCACTTCTTTTAATGGGCCAGCACCACAACAGGCCCGAAGGAGGTTGGCCACGTCGCTGGGATCAACATGACAGGAGCGTGAATATGCAAAAGCAATATCGTCTTGAAAAGCAGAAACAAAGTTAGACACTCAATGACAAATTGATAAGAAATTTGGAGGTGGGGGTAGAGGGGCACATACCAGGATTCCATTTCGAAAATACCCAGCGAATAGTTTGACTGCAAGTCATTTCACTTGCATTTGGCGCCCGCGAATTCCGCAAATGGAGAAGACAGAGCATCAGCAAGAGAGACGAATCAATGAGGATAGTTGGGCCGTTCACATCGGGATTTGTCATTATGCGCGAGATTTCAGCGCAACTATCAGCAGAAGAAACGAGATCCAATTGAAGAACCGTATGTAAGAGGACGCACGATGCTCGGCAAACGCCTGGTATACTGATGACTCGACTAGCGGTTTGCCAGAGGTGCTTCCAAGTTAAAGCCAGAGAAGCATCATTTGCGCCTTGTCTCAGAGCGCAACTATAAGTTTGTTAGTGATGCTGCCTTAATTATTTTTATCCTCAAGAATTTCAACTTGCCTTGAGCTTGCTATCATGGCCCAAGAGGCAATAGTAAAGCTCTTATGCCCAACAAGGTTTGAGCTATGCTGAAGGAGCTCCCATACATCTTCTTCGGCAAAACTTTGCGACTGTACCAGAAAAGAAACAAGCTGGAGGGCTGTGATCTGAATGTTTTGATCTGGGGACTTCAAACGCTGGTGAATCCGGTTATAATTCAACACCCGTCTGCGTTTTCTCTGGTGCTCACTTGCCTGAGTAGCAACATCCAGCAACTCCATATTATGGCCACAGCAATAAAAGACTTCTTCCAAGGAGGCGATACATTCCAATGTGGTCCAACTTCTCTCTTCACCAAGACCACGGTAATAGAGGTAGAATAAGGGAGTTTGAAAGTAGTCCTTAGGGATCCTAGAAGACCCAAACGAAACATCACCAAGCTGCAACCGACACTTTTCATCTCTTTGAGAGTATTCCTCCCATAAAGTGTCTAGCAGGTCTTCGATGTGAGTGCGGAATTGGGTGGAGGCTTCGTTTTGTGAAATATACTGCAAATGGAGCTGCATCGAGAATAGTGTCTTGAGAATTTCATCGCGAGCGCTTCTCACCGTCTCCTCTTTTTCTGGCTTATCTGGTTGCCACCAATAACGAATGTGCGGCAGCACATTTTGAGTTATTGACGTTGCTTTTGCGATATTATCTGCTTGAAGTCTTATCATTAAAACACTAAGAACAGCGAAAATATCTTGAGGGATGCGCCCGAAAGCCAGGTGACGAAGGCGTATGACGTGAATCACGGCACTAGTTATCTTGTCAACTAGATCTTTAATAGGGGCTATAGGAGGAACAATCAAATGATGCAGACACTCAAGCAATAATTGGAGATCTGCAACGTTAATAGCCATTCCTTGCAGGGCAATGCGATTCCCTGGGCGTGAAGAGAACACGGATCCAGATGAAGACACTGGGTGGGAAGATGCCCGCGTCGAGGACTCAATGTCAAACTCGACTTCACTCAGAGATTTGATAATGACTTCAACACAAAATCCTGTGCACGTCAACCACCCCTCGCTATGATCCCGTGCAAGCTGCTCAACTGTGCATGGATTAGATAAAATGCTTACAAGAGCACGAAGGTACTCGCTCACGAGATTTGGCAAAGCAACAAGAGTGCCATCTGAGCTCTCCAGGGTCTGAGTGATGTGATCAATAACAGCAAGGATAGTCTTGCGTTTCAAAGCACCAAAAGCGTGTTCATATGTCAGGCGTACAGCTTTAGCACATTTCCCTAGGCGTAGCCCTGCAGCAGCGGCAGTTGACGAAGATTTTCGGGCATTCTGCTGCTTTTCTGCAATAGTACACTGGAAGAGAGTTTCGAACACCCTGTGATATTGCTTGTCGGTGAGTTGGGGGCTGAATTGAATAGCTAGTTAGTTCTAGCCGTTGATGGCAAGGCTGCAGCTACTTATGCGTTTTCGACGTACAGACTTTTGGATTTGTCCATCAGTGATAATAGATCTAGACAATTGTTAGTTTTTGTATACGTTATCACAGCCCGTATCTGCGTGGCCAGGTGAGGGCGAACATACCATCGAGCCCGGATGCTCTAGCCTTCTGGGAAGTTCCAGAGATCGCGGCTACAAGTGTGTGAATATTTGCGTTAGTATCTTTTGTTTTAGGCCATACCACGACAGGCTGTGGAGAGATTACCCAAAATGCCATTAATGGAGCTGTTTTCCGGTGCCATTCTGGATCACCACAAAGGTCATTATATGAGAGAATAGGTTGAGTGCCGAATGCTGCGAGTAGCATGTAATAGTTCGCGACACTCTATGGAGTTTGCAATGTGCTTTGATGAAAACTCTTTCTGACTAAGTCCAGAGATGGAAGGGGCCAGTTGAGGAGCCAGGAAAGTGCAGAAAGCAAAGCGTCGGCCAATCGACTGACAAACTCCAAACAAAACAAGAAGGTGCAGGGGCGGGCACACTCTAGATAGAATAGATAAGGGGTTATGAAATAAGGGTTATTTCGCAGTCGGATGGGATGATGCAGATATGGGAAGCGCGTGTGGT
Organism: Ceratocystis lukuohia; assembly: GCF_044167205.1. NCBI lineage: Eukaryota > Fungi > Ascomycota > Sordariomycetes > Microascales > Ceratocystidaceae > Ceratocystis > Ceratocystis lukuohia. The sequence continues at coordinate 492,509 of NW_027263525.1, forward strand.
TGAAGTCACGACAGACAACACATCTTCAAACAGTCATAAATACACGATATCTCGCATTATCCTTGATATTAGGATCGCTAGAAGCTGGAGGGAAAGTCGCTAGCTTGTGTTGGCACTTCGAAACTTCTAAACCCTTACTAGTGGCAAGAACCCCACCGCCTTAGCTGTGTGCCCTCGACCATGAGCAACTCTTACAATGGACTATTGTGTCAAGAGCGTTACCTACTTTTAGTTGATACCAAGTGATGTAGGTAATTGTATCTACGATGACCTGATAGTGGCATACAAGCTTTTGATATAAAAATTAACCACGATAATTAGGCATGAGTAATGTGAAGTATTTTTATTTTTCTCCAACTTTGCAGGCAAAAAAAGTGTGGGGCGGTGTGCACGAATCTTAGCAGCTCAAGTAGCTACTTGTTTGTACTGCCTGTATATTTACATGCCTGTGTAAAGCACAGGCTACCTAGGCCCTAACTACTACTGCAAGAAATATCGTCTCCAGCAACTTCCAGCCTTGTAAAAAAGATCGTCAGTTTATTTTGGCTTCACTTTTCATCCTCATCCATGGGCTTGTCAACGCAGACACTTTGCTGATGGAACAAATCTGGGATTAAGCTTCCTTCAAGTTTCTGCCCTTTTTGCCTAGACAACCGAGCTTTGTTGATGTTATTTTCCTAGCATACCAGCCCTTGTCTCTACTCGCTCGAACCTTGTCACACTTTTTTTTTTTCTTTTTTCATTGGGGCACTAACGCTCATCGAGGTGTGAAGCCATCAATACTACTAGCCTCTGTGGTCCAAAAGCTTGCCCTTTACGCCCGCGCATCGCGACAGCTCGACCATTTTTTCCCCTCCCTTTCACATTGCCACGGCTGAAGGCGCATCCAAGCCCTTCCACGCATTGGTCGCAGTGGCGTCTCGTTGCCATACAACAAATTTCTTTCTACCATAATTATCCATCAATACACACAAAACCCACACCATCATCCATGATGGCTGACGTAAAACGACTTGAGATCCTCACCCAGCTTCATAGAGATCTTCTAGCTTTGGCTGAAGGCGACCTTGACTATACGGACATCCTATTCTCCGATGCCTGTCTAGCACTCTTTGAGTCGGAGCTCGAGATCTTTTGGATGAATGCTGGCAAAAATGACAAGAGCCGTGCTACTGTCAACGCAGGTTCGTCGATGACACGCGCAATATCTAATGGCCATGTTTAGTTGCTAACTATGTCTACTCGGCCTCTTAGGGGAGATCGAATTCAATGACCAAACTTTCCAGCTCAACGACCAATTCAAAAAAGACGCCCTCGCCTTAGCCGACGAGGCTAACATCGACGAAATCGCCGCCGTCCATTACATGCTAGAATCCCAAGATGATATTGAAACTATGGACCAACCGCTTCTTGAACTAGCTTTGATTCGCCTGCATCGAACGCGCAACTTCGTCCTCGACATTGCTCGCCTCTTTGTCGATATAAACAATAGTCTTGATGAAGAAGAGTTCTCAGAATACGTCAACCAACAGATATTTGCCGATGGCTCCAAGCGCGTCGTCCCCCGCTGTTCTAAGGCAATGATCGCTTTGAAAACCAATATCCAAGCTATTAACGACAAGCTGACAGCAGCATCAGTACTGGCTAATGGCAACACCAATAATAACCTAGCCGACGACAGCTTTCAGACTATCTATTTTATCCGCAATTCGCTTTACAACCAACACCAGCTAGTGGCACATATCATGAGCCGTGCCATTGATAAGAGAAAGTCTGAATCTCAAGAATTCCTCAATCTTCTAGCCGACCTAAAGATTACCGACAAGTACGACGCGCTACTGATTCACAAAATCCCCGTCCTGGGTGCCTTCATCACTGAGTATGCGTCTACGGAGGGCCGCAACGACGTTGAGCTTGCGCGGAAACTTAACCCCTCAGTGATCCCAAGTAGCGATGCTCCTTGGCCGCTTCGTGGCCTACAAGCAACAGTGAAGGCGTGGTGGATCGCCGAATACGGTGGCCACTTCATGGGTACCCAACCCGATCCTGCAGATGAAGCGCAGTTCGAGCTGGAGGAAAAGAAGAGAGCCTCTGATTTCATAGAAGCACTTAAAGATGGGGCTTTTGACTTCCTCCTATCTGTTGCTTCCGACATACGCTCGCCTGATTGGCAAGATCCAGCGCGTAAAGGCATGCGACAATGGCTACAGCGACGGCTCCCTGCTCTACCCTCTAATTCTGTCAAGTTTCCCGACTACTTCCAGGTTTTATTAATGAGCCGATTTGAGATATTTGTAGATGGCTTTATCTCAAACCTACCCGATGTCATTCGAAAACTGCGCACTGACGAGGACGAGCAGCGCCAAATGAGCCAGGCCCACGAGCAAGATCTTGATCTCGAGCGGTTCCTCATCATCATTGCCTATGCCTACGAAGGACGACCCGAGGCAGCCATGAACTTTTGGACCGACCCAGACAGCAACTTGGCTGGTTTCATGCAGTGGGCGTCTCGTCGAGCTTCTACCCCCCTGGTCACTGCATTCTGTGAAATGCTTCAGGCCATCTCTGCTAATGAAGAGTGTGCTACCTGTGCCCATCAGTTTTTGCTTGACGAAGGCTCGTCTTCCTCTAGTCGCCTCCGCAAGTCTCTCTCATTGACATGGAACCAAATTATGAAGGAACTCATTTTCTTTACTAATAAAATTCGTGAAAAACCCGCCCCGGCACCCCCCGCTTACCGCCACGGAAAGCCTGTTGCCAATCCCATGGATATCGAGCCGGAATCCGCCATGATGCTTGAATGCTATCTCAGACTCACTACGCGGTTGGTTTCTCAGAGCGAAGAGGCCCGCAACTTTTTGTTAAAGGATCCAACCTTTAACTTGGTCGAGATTCTTTTCCAGCTAGCCAGCAACCCCGTTCCTCCACGACTGAGAGCATGCGTGTTCTGGACTTTGGATGCCCTCATGACTAGCCGATCTGCAGACAATGCCAGCGTTATGTGGGTGTGTCTTGATGCATGGATCACGGGGGCATACACGCCCATGGCTCTTAGCGGAACCCACAAGAACCAGATGCTACCAACATCTCTAGCATCCGCAGAGAGAATACTTGAGGAAATAAGCCAAGGCTTTGAAGAGCCTCAGGCATTTATCACGCTTCTAACTACTCTTGTGACCCCTGTTGACGACGCTGGCCCGATAAGAGATACGCTGGCGTTCCCAGAGAATCTTGGTGCCTCTTACAGAACTCCTGGGATTGATCTCTTTGTTGACTACGTCATAGGCAAGGTATTTTCTAACAAAGCAAACGAGCTTGAAGACGTCAATCAGAAACGACTCATTAGACAGAAGTGCCTTGAGTTCTGTATCGTGTGTCTGCAATCATTCAACCAAAACCTCATTGAGCTCGCCAACGTCACCAGTATTAATGTCGACTCAGCCATGGGTGCCAGCTCGCTCGAGGCCTACGTCAAAACCCACCCCTTTGGCCGCATCATGGAGTGGATGATGAACGAAAAGGTCATGTCTACCATCTTCAGCATTCTTCACGAGTCACCTATGGAGATTGGTAATTCTTCGCCCGATTCCCCCTTAATTCAGGGTATCCATAACGCCATCACGCTTTTGACCTTTGTACTGGAGGAGCAACCAGTGTTTGTTAATATTGTACGCAAATTCAACCAAAAAAACCAGTCTAGTTCTCACAGTCAAGTCACAACGACTCGTTATGCCTCATTTGACGATTGCCTGGTGGGCCATCTCAGCCTTGTTGTCGACTTGGGTCTGCTATGCGGCATTGCCCCTACAGACGTTGTTTGTGCTTCCTTACGCCTTCTAGAGAAGATGTCAGCTTCACAAAAGATTGTCTCAGTGTGGTCCTCTGGAAGTGGTGGCTACGTTTCCCATCGGAACAAGGCCATCGTAGCCATGGAAGCTGACGGCGACCATGAAAAGATTATTGGCTACTTCCATGATATATTTAAAGCTTCTATGGATGAGAGACTAGAAGACAAGACGGATGCGTATATTATGAAAATGAGTGCTTTGGAATTCCTCCACGAGTGTCTTCTCAATTCACCCACAAAGCCGACAATAGCACATCTACTTCTAGGTTTTAAGTGCCATGCCGATTCTGTCTCTATCGATCCTAAAGGTGCCTTTGCAACACGGAAATCTCTGTTCCATGCGCTGCTAAATGTCTGGGCTGAGATACCTTTCGGGGGGCCCGATAATGTGCGTGGTTGGCTGACGTCTATGAAGACTAAAGCTCTCATGATCCTAAAACTTCTCTGGAGCTCGCCTCTAACTTCTGAAATTGTCCTGGACGACTTACGTATGGGCTCATTTGCCTTTAGCCTTCTTCAGCACAACATGATTATCGACGAAAATGCCAAGTGGGAGGGAATTGAGACGTTTGGCTACATGTTCACTCTATCGCGCAGTGCTGAGACCTTCAGTGACTTTTTGGCTCACCGAGCTGCTTCTCTAGACTACATTTCCCGCGAGCTCTGCTACCTTTCGCAAACCAAACTCCCCACCTACCAGCGCAGGCTATTTGATGCTCTTAAGGGCAACCTCTACAATGACTCTGGTGAGATTGAAGAGGTCCCTTCGATTTTCGACATGTTTGACTTCCTCCCAAATGGCGCTATGCCAGAGATAGATGAGCCTAAGCCATGCTTCTTTGCGAATGTCATCTTTGATGCAGCTGAAGTTCCAAATCCTAGGCAGCCTGAGCTCAAAGTCTACGATGACACCCGCGCAGCTGAAATTTTGCTTCTGAAGCGCGGGGAAAAAAAGGATGAATATGCACTCATCACGGCTCAAGAAGCTGCTGCTGTGGAGGCAGAGCAAGCGCAGATTCTCGATTACTTGCAACATACTAATACCACCACCGAAGCTTTGTGGAGAATAAAGGATGTTTTGAAAAAGTGGGCTGACCTAGTCCTTGTTATTCTGGAGTCAAACGACTTCCAAGGCACAGCGCGCACAACTCTGTACTTGCAGACACTTCAGACTATCATGCCTCATCTTGAGTATCACGCTGGTGACAAGCCTGACACAGCTGTTCCTTTGGCACAGCTCGCAAAGGTCCTGTTATTTAAGCTTGATCCTGTTTCAAAGACTGAAGGCACCTCTGATAGCGAGTCGAGCGAGCTAGGCGATCTAGTAAGCGATAAACTGTACCAGCTCTTCCAAGCTTCGCTTGATTCAATCAGCCGCTATGTACCGGAAAGTGGACTACGAGCCACCTACTATAGTATCTGCTACCGCTATGCCACTCACATTGCCAGCTCTAGCTCTGACTCCGCCGACCGCCGCCAGGTCTTGTCAACAATCGTCACTTATGGAGAACGCTTTATCAACTTCATTTGTGACGATGCTTGTGACGGCGATTCGTCCTGCCAGATTGCTGCCCTTATCTTGCTTGATGCCCTTGTCAATGTTTCCCGCGAGGAATTTGACCTGTCATTGATTGAAGCTTTGATCAACGTCAATTTTGTTAGTATCCTGATTGACTCGCTGAGCACCATTCTTACCGACAACGAAACTACTGCAGTTGATAAGCGCGGCGAACAACAAAATGTTTTAGATGCCAAGCTTAGCCTTCTGCTCTCATTGTGCCAGTCGCGCGAGGGTGCCAAACATGTCTTCCATGCCAATCTCCTTCGCAATATCGACGTTTCCGGCCTCTTCTCAGTTGACCCCGAGCTTCACGTAGATCAGGCTGATAGCGAGGCTATGGCCCGGCACTACTCCCTCCTAGCACGCATGACTCACATCATCAGTGCGGCCATTATCAGTAGGGGGTCACAATACATCCCCTCAGGCCGCCATTTTATTTCCAAGCACAGAATGCTCATCATGCACACGCTCAAGCGGTCAGCAGGCATTGGTCAGGTTGGGAGTGGGCTAGAGGAGGCTGTGAAGGATCTTGCAGATGCCTTCTTGGTGCTTATTTCAGCGACGGACTTTGTCAATGTAAGTTTCACTTTTTCCCTTCCTTTCCTAGACAATAACCCTTGCTGACTGGATTCCCCACGCAGTTTGAAAATGATAGCATGCCAAACTCCGAACTCACGACGCATGTTTTCCACTGATAGCGGCTATCTTGTTAGAAAATCTCTTCGTTGGCTTTTGTATTTTTCTCTGCTTAAACTGTGTGCCCTTCTGTTTATTTTCATTCCTATTAGGCTCTTATTTTTGGTCGTATACAGCTCTGATTCAAAGTGCCTCTTTCCCCCTTTCTTCGTGCTTCATCCTGCTTCATTGTTATGTCCAAAATCTATTTTGCGTCCGTTAGCTAGTCAATGGATTTGACTCTAATTCAATCCTTCCGTGGGGCTTGTGTCACCCACACCCAACTCCGTTCTTCTCCATTACTGCCCAAGTGAACTCATATATGCGGTCTTGACAACGAACTAAGCTAAGATAAAGGGTAGTACTATTCAAACCAGGATGCTTTCTTCCAAGACGTCAAGACGCTGCTCATTCAGAAGATGGCAAATTATTACTGAAGTTTTATAACTTCAGGAAGGAAGACATTTGATATAGCGATGATAATTGGCCTAGAAACTTATTTTGGGCCTGTCTCGAAGTGGTACATAGGGAAGTTCTGCAATGTTTAGACTGATAGTCTAGATGTCAGTTTTCAATGAGTCAGTCAGGCGATAAGCCGACAACAAAGCAGGCTTGAACTTGAATATATTTAACGTCTATAGGAACAAGAGAGGCTTATCTCATATTCCTGTAATTTAAAGCGGCGCTCTTTGTGTCACCTTGCACTACTCTAGTATATCCTAGTCATGACAAGCTATCTATCGTCTTAGCGCTGGGGGCCTGCCGGCGTTATATGGCGTTTGATCATTTAAGCCAAGCCATATGTCCTCTGATGGTAGCGCCTTCTCTTGTTTAGAGTTGGATAGTATGTTATCAAAGCCATTGTCTAGGGAATACTTTACATAAACCCGTTCTGTCACACCTACTGGAGTAAATTTGAGGTAGTACCAGTAGCTAAGTTAGCACTTCATTTTCTCTTCACGAAAATAGAATTTGTACAAGATCAGAGTAGCATAATCCTAGCCCTATCTGACTCTCTCTCTCTCTCTCTTGACTTCTTCCCTAGAGCTAGTTAGAAAGCCTTGTGTACCGCAATATGCGACAGGATTCGGATAATCTCCGTTCCATCATACATAGCAAGACCCGTGTGGGTCCAAGCTCGGTGTTTTCTGAGCTTTACAGGCGCGATATTTCTCAGCCAAAACAGGCCAACAAAAAAGTATGTATATGTATGTAGCCCGGTGTAAATCGGTACTCCTACTAGATAGAGCCATCACTTTTGCTCTCTGTTTGACACCAAATGCTTAATACCGTTGCCAAGCGAGGACCTTTTCCTTCGGGCCTTATGTACCCCGAATTGTGTATGTATATATAGTTTGGCTTCCGATGTTACCTACCCCGTTACTTACCAGACGTGCTGGATATCAAGATTCCGGTGAGCCGACTGAATCAAAACGCTGTGTTTTGTTTAGTAGTGACTTACTTCTTTCCACCTACTAGCAAAAAGCATAAAGAAGTAATTAATGCCCGAGTACTAAAAGTTGAAGCTCCAGACTGCCTGCCGCCCAAAGGCAGCCGGGGCCGGCAAAAAGCTAGTCCCACTGGGGATCGAACCCAGGACCTGTCCCGGACTTCCACATGGTGTATCAATGTGAAGGGACCGTCATACCACTAGACCATAGGACTCATTAGCTGTGCCTGATGATGATGATGATGATGATGAGATTCTATTTATACTCTAGCGGCTATTTGCGGCCCCAATTTGGGAGTCCGGAGCTCTTTCAAGGTCCGAGTTTTCTGGCTCCTGTTTTTCTGTCCCCTGCCGCCCGTGTCGTTTCTGGCCCCGGGTAACGGCGGCGCCGCACCCATAGGGACCTGTGCGCGACACTCCCCTGCTGCTGTGCATGTCTGCTCAGCTCCAACGCGAAAGATAAAAGCAAAGAAAGAGAAGCAAAAACCTAAAAGAAAAGGAAGGAAATGTAGATGTGAGTCAGTGTTACCAGTGCAAGCTTGACCCAACTTGCCCTTTCAAGGCCGCAGCCTATTGTCCTGTGTTTGTTATCAGCTTTTTTCCGAGCGTAGTTCTGCCCTTTGTTGTCTTCAGTAATTTGGTGACGAAGTTCTCCGTCCACGGTTTCTTCTTTTTCTTGCACGACCATCTGTGCGTTTCCTTCTTGTCCTCGCCGCATGCGGGGCATTGTAGGAGGGCCGAGTGGTGTTTAAACCTTTGGTGGTATTTCTTGAAGTCTCCATGTCCTGATACTGCCGCTAATATGGTCCCTAAGATTTTCCGAGGCACCTTGGTGCTTTTGAATTTGTCTTTCTTAGGGAATTCCAAGTGTTTCCTAAAGTTGTGATCCTTTATGTCTGTCTTGTCGTAGAACCACTCTTGGAAGTTCTGGTATGTCGTCTCTCTCAGCCACCTCTTAGCCCTTGCCAGAGACATGTGGCGGTCTGTGACTTCGGTAGCTGCCTCTCTTGCCTTCTCGTCCGCAGTCTCATTTCCGCGAATTCCTGAGTGACCAGGTATCCAGATGCAGTGGAAGGAGCGTCCGGGGAGGGCAGCTTTTTTGCCTTGTATGTACATTTTTGCTTGGTCTATGACGTGTTGTGATGATGTCACTGACTCGGCTCTAACGTTCATTCGTTGGACTGCCGCCTGGTTGTCCGAGCATATCCATACAGTATTTGCCCTTCTCAGTGCCTGGTCGGGTATGTCTCGCAGGCCATTCTCTATTGCCCGGATCTCTGCGTCCGCCACTTCAGCCCATTTCCCGCAGGACCTTAGGCCAGATCTGATGATTTGTCCTTCGCTTTCAATAGCCCATCCAGCTCCCGTCCAGCCATTTTGGAGCCGTGAGCCGTCCGTGTATAGCCACACGTCTTGAGGTGGTCTCGTCTCCTTGAAAGTGACGTGGTCGCGAGCTGCCTCGTCCTTGTCTTTGCCTGTGACTAAAGCCTCTGGGGGCGGTGGGTCTGCTGGTTGTTGCTTGTCTCTCACTGTGCCATACCTTGGGGGGGGCTTTGGTAGAAGCCTCAGTAGGTTGCTGAAAGAGTTGTGTTCCTCTAGGTTGCAGAGCGGGTGTGCTTCATCCAGTGTGTACCACCTTATCAGTTCCCGCAAGACTGCTGTGTGTAGGATCTGGTTAGCTGGGGGAACATTAGCTGTGCCTATTTTTGAGGCTGTATTAGGGCCTTATATATTTTTCACGATCTGCGGAAAATCGTGCGCTTTCTCAGGAAGAGGTTAAGGCATCAATATGGAAGCCAACGAACACCGCCCCTGGGGTAGACAGTATCTCCAATGAGGTGTGGAAGAGGGCTTGGAATCCACTTGGTAAAGTTATAACGGGATTATACTTGTGCCTAGAAACCAGACACCACCCAGCTACCTTCAAGAAAGCCAACCTCGTGGTGATCCCAAAGCCAGGCCGCCCAAGACTGGCACCACGCTCGTACCGCCTAATCTCGCTCCTCCCAACTCCGGGGAAGGGCCTGGAAAGATCAATAGTGAGAAGGCTCGCAGAGGAAGCGATTGATAGGGAAATCATCCCTAGAAATTACATCTGTGGGGTGCCAAAAAGGGCGGTAATGGACCTGCTTATTGATCTCCGTGGAAAGATAGAGGAAGCCCAAGAATGGAAGAAGGTAACATCAATCTTCACGTTCGACATCAAAGGAGCCTTTGATGCGGTCGACCCTGAAAGAATAGAACGCAGGATGGTGGAGAGCCTTTGGCCGACAAAATTGTGCAGATGGGTCAGAAGCTTCATGGAGGGAAGAGAGGCGAGCATCCATGCCAAAGACACAACCACAACCCTCGTGGGAGGCTCTCTCCCACAGGGCTCACCAATCTCCCTAGTGCTATATATGCTCTTCATGGCACCGCTCTACAAACACATCCCCCCCGCTACTAGGATACGCAGACGACGGAGCCCCGGTGGTCAGTGGACGAGACTTCGCAGAAAATAGCAGTGCAATCGAAGTCATCATGAAGGAAGTGGTAGAGTGGACCACGCTCAATGGACTAGAAATAGACCAGGAAAATTCAACACGTCTGCACATCAAGGGCAGAATGAGGATTGCAGGAAACCCATCCGTGACTGTGGAAGGCCTAGGCACGCACGAACCGACCCCGGGAAAAGAATCGATGAGATGGCTTGGACTGCATCTGGACTCAAGTCCTCTCTTCAACAAGCACATCGCGCAGGTCATTACGAGTGTCAACCGGTTGGCAAATGGCTTGAGATATCTAGCCGGCTGCTGTAAAGGGGCAGGCACAAAAAGCATGCTCACAGCGGTGCGTGCCTGCGCCTTGAGCAAAGCGCTCTTTGCAGCGAGCGCCTGGTCTAGACTAGAGACAACGAAAGAGGCAGCGGAGAAGCTGAACATCTCGCTTAGGAAGTGCCTCCGAGCAGCTCTCCCCATGTACTGTACGACACCAAGGGAATGCTTACACCATGCTGCAGGCATTCCTCCTTTCGGTCTCCTCCAAGAGGAGGGAAGCCATACGGTGGCACACACTAGGTGATAGACACATTATGAGAGGACCAAGTTTCAACCCAGTGGTGGAGAGGCTACGTAAACTCCTGCCAGCGCAAATGGAGAAGCACACTAGGTTGAGGCCACTTTTAGAAGGACCAGACATGCCGCCCCAAACATGGCTCAGCAAAGAGGAGGAAACGAAGCGACACCAGGCAGAGGTAGAGAATACCCTGCCAGGAACGCTCGTCGCGTACTCCGACGGATCGAAAGATGCAAGTGGCAACGCGGGCGCAGGATGGGCTATCATCGAAGACGGAGCTACCCAAGAAGTAGACCACATAGCTCTGGAAAAGTGGATGGAGGTGGCAGACGCGGAGGCAGTTGGCGCTCTCGGGGCAACTAAGCGAGCGACAGCTCGCGGAGGAGCTGGAGAAATCTGGCTGTGTCTAGACAACAGAGGAGTTGTGAATCGACTCCGCAATGCAGCCACCAAAAACAGCACATCACAGGAAGCGGTAGACGAGACAAGACGAATTCAGCCTTCCTTCTCCTAATGGAAACAGTAATATAGCGATGCAATTATTTCCAATTCATCAGAATGTCCGAGGGGGTACAGTTAGACTCGACGAATTTTGTCCTCTTGTCCGCCATGTCGTTGACAAATCTACTGACACCGGCATCTGGGAAACGGTATTCAACATCATCAGCAACCTCACTCCCCCCGCTAGCATCGCCCCGTCATTCAGAGGAACTTTCGAAGAGATAAAGAAATGCACCTTCCGCAATGTAGGGGACGACATGCTACAAGACACAGGACAGCCACATTGCCAAATTTTCGTAGACATCAGATAAGCGGAAGCTTGAGGTCGAACAACTGAAACTTGCAGAAGCGATGGGTGTCGAGGGCGTGGCTAGGGTTGTGGCACATTGTCAAATCACTGCTATTGCAGAGATGCGGGAGGGACTCCGATTCTCCGCAGCCCACCCTTTTCCGAGTGAGGCCGTTCACTTTTACGATCCCCTAACAATTATGAGCATGTCTTCAAGAGAAAGTTTTGGGAAACCTGTTCTTCTCAACGACCAGTAACAAACTGTGACAACCGCTTCGGGGATCAAGGGCAAAATGAACGTACTCCGTCAGGGCCGACATCCTATGTCGACAGTTTTCCATGCAGTTGCTGCAGACCCAAAACGCCAAGTCGTTAATCCTTAAGCCATACGCCCTGGAGCCGCGTTAGACAAAATGTCATCCTTGTTCCAATACCAGCCCCTGCGATCGCTGGCTACCCGAGAGCTCCCCTTGGTGATACTACCCGTTTGTTCCCGACCAGTATACACTGTCGCATGAAACAGAGAGTAGGCGTAAAAATACAAAGAAGGTAACAAGAAAGTCGCATCACTCGCCGGGCTAGCTCAGGGTCTTATACATAGTTATCACGACTTGGTTTAGCAAAAGTGAAGCTGAAAAGATGGCCACAATTACACACCTTAGGATGCAATACGCCAATGTCTGATTCATTAAGCAAAAGCCCATACTAACATGAACATGAAGAACAAGCAAGCACATGCCATGAAGGAACCAAGACCTGCCGTCCCCCCATCATCGTATACGGCTAAAAATAGCCAAGAAATATCAAAAGAAGAAGACCTCGCGGTAAACAAAGAGAAAGATAAGCAAGCGCTATGCGATTTATTGTCTAACCCAGCATTTATGACGCCCTCTGCAGTAGGAACTGTCTAATATCAACAAAACGCTAGAAGAAAGAGGCAGAAAAAACAGTGTATGTATGTGAAGCAAGGGCAAGGCAGCAAACAGAGGGAGGATCTTAGCTCGATCAGACTGTTGCAGAAAACAGAGAAGCAGAATAGATATGAGGGCTATTCGAGGCAAGGAGGCGCTCGGCGGTTGCAAAAACAAACATCGAGATGCACACAGGGCAGCATCCTGTTCTAGGAAGTTAATCATTTCCATAGCGTGCTTGGGGCGCACAACAGAAATTATTTCCGCCTAGATGTCAACTGCTAGCTGTTAGCTCTCCAATGTGCCCTAGCTAGGAGCAGTTGATGGCTTTCGTGGTCGTGTCTTCACTTTGATTTCGAGCGGCCAAAAGCCCTTGGTTTTAGACGTATATGAGCCTCGGTCTTTTGATTCGACTTTTTGTCGACATATAGGGCATTTGTTAGTTTCATATTCCGATCTCAGGGCGTTAGATAGACACTCGAGGCAGAACATATGGCCTAACTTAGGTTGTCAGTACTTGATTCTTTGTCGTGATATTGTAGGTAGGAGAAGCGGCAAGCACGTACCACAATGGGTAACAGTTAACTTCGTTGCATGGTCCATGCAAATAGCACATTGGAAAGTAGCTAATCGCACCCAGTTTTTCCTCCGTTCTTTTTGTTCTGCCTCCTCCCTAGCGGCCTTTTCAGCAGCAGTCTCGCCTTGAGATGGCCGCAGGTCAATAACACCCTCCTCTAGATCTGCTTCACCAAACAGGTTGTCACAATCATCGTCGAACTCGCCGTTGTTGTCGAGGAATAACCCATCATCTTCATTTATTGGAACAAAGGCGTCAGATGTCCTTTGTCTCTTGTTCGCTGATCCGGTATTTCCAGATGGACTTCGACGGGCAGATGGAGATGCCAAGGGCTCTGGATCTGGCGAGGATACGAATAGCTCTGAGCTCCTTTTCCTTCGGTGGCCAGTCGGCATGTTTGGGGTCCTTGTCGTGGTGTGGCGGTGACAGTGGTCTATGATTTTGGCTGGCCTTCGAGCAACCAACAGGCCTCAAAAAGGAAATGTATTGAAAGGAGAATTTGTGAGAAAAAAGAGCAAGAAGCAGAAGCTATTGGCAGTTATAGCAGCTCGGATGGCGCACAAATTGTCAGAATGGCCGATGGCGAACAAGAGATCTTTCACTGTTCGGTTTGTTTGTGAGCGGCTGGATGATAGGTGGATTGCACGCTGGGATTAATGGCGCGTAGGTTTGTTACTATCAGCGCCAAAGCAGCAGCACAAGGGCGTAGGTAGATTTGCAAAGTGTGGGTTTTTAGTTGCCCTTTCAAGCTTTCTATCTAGAAGGCGGCAATCAAGTAGAGCCTGAGACTTGGAACGGCTAAGAGTAGGTCAACCAAGCACGAGCGACGATATATCAAATCAAAGAAAGGTAGAATAGGATAGGATAGCGAAGGGCAGTTGAAACTACCGTCGTCGGGACTTCGGCTTGATAACTATGATTTTTAGGTGGCTCGGAATGCTAGCAACAAGGGCGAGATTCGTGCTGGTCGTATTGGTTGGGCAGACGGTTGGTCAGTCGGTGTCGGTGGTGTTTGGTTCACATATAAAAGGGAAGCGAACAGGGAGATGGGAGAAAATGAGAGAGACAAGCACAGAAATGGGAAATAGACGATTCGAACTGATCTAGCACAGGATAAGAAGAGTGTTCGTTAATAAGGGTGTAGATATACAGGCAGATAGCTTAGGCAAGGACTGAATAAGAAAGAACAGAGGAAGAAATAGAGGGAAAAAAAAGGAGAGGGTGGAGGTTTCGAGAAAGAGCCACTAGAGAGTGAGAGGGGCACTCTATTTAGTATTTATACTAGCCCTATCTAGGCTCTCTTTAGGGCATCTTCAGGGTATATAGTACAATAATCATACTTGCTACATGTTCCATTGAGATGGCGTTTTTGACGCAGGACAAGCTGTCGCAGCGTAAATGGGAGAGGATAATTTCTGGAAATCGCCGTCACAGTAGAAAAACGAATAATTTATCAAGCTTGGGCGGCTCCAGAAATGCGCCTTTCAAGTGAATTCTGTCTGTGGCTTCTGCTTGTGACAATAATCCAGCCATTACAATAGGGTATGCAACCCTTATAGTTGCTGACTAATTCCTGCGCGCACTGATCGCTAGTAAGATGGGATTTTCAATGCCTTCACTCCTGGGATCCTGGGATATGACATAACCATATTCACATTTCGATTTCACAAGCCGCAGCTCTAAATTTTTTTGGTGCCACCAAACATTACGCATGATAATCAGCAGCAAACGGGCAAACATGCCACTCAATCTCGGGTTTCCTTTCATTTGAAGTCAACAAGATAATCATTGCGGCCACCCAAGACTTTGTTGCTATTATCGAGTTCTTGGAATTGGCTACAGTGAGAAGAGCACAAAAAACCTTGCAACAACCCTCTTGTCATCATAGTTTGGATAAGGTCTGCCCCTCACTTATAGCGCCCGCAACGCCTGCCGCGCCATGTCCATCTTCTCGCGTAATTTGATAGCGCATAGAGCGCCGTTGCGTATTTCTCCCCCGTCCAATCTGCGGATAGTGTCAAGGAGGTTGCCTGCTTTTACGGCCATTTTACGATGTGCATCCACCGAAGCCGCAATCGAGAAGGAGATGAAGACCCTGGCATGTAAGTTATACCCGTGATGATCAAGAAGAACATGCTTGCCCATGACAAAATCTCTGACAGGCCTTCTCTTCTAGTGCCCGCAACGACTCGCACCAATGAGGTTGGAATCCAACACATCAGCCATGAGATGCACAAGCAAATCTTCCCCAAGGGTGCGGCTACTAAAGTCCCCCAGGAACTTGTTGAATTGGCTGAGCTCCACCTGACAAAACACAATTTGCTCGGCAAAAACACTGATGCAAACGGCCCAATTGCCTTTGAAGTTCCTGAATTAGTGGGAAAGTCCAAAACCCTCGACGAACACTTTACACGTCTCGGCATAGACTGTGCAGAGCCATACCTCACGAAAGCAAAAGAGTTTTCCATCTGTGGCTACCCGCGGAAACCTTCAAAGTGGGCACAAGTCAGTGGTTGGGTTAAATACACACGAGATGAGGATGGCAGAGAAGTCCATCAGGCTGTTGACGCTCCCGATGACGACTGTTTGTGCTTCGATACTGAGGTTCTATGGAAGGAGAGCCCATATGCTATCATCGCGTGTGCTATGAGTCCGACCCATTGGTACTCCTGGCTGTCGCCATGGCTCCTTGGAGAGTCAGACTCTCCTAAGCATCTGGTGCCACTGGGCGACCCCTCTAAAAAACGAATCATTGTTGGCCACAATGTAGGCTACGACCGGGCTAGAATTCTCGAAGAATATGATATGAAACAAACTAATAACGCTTTTATCGACACCATGTCTCTCCATGTTGCCGTTAATGGCATGTGCACGCAGCAACGCCCTACGTGGATGAGGCATCGCAAGAATCGCGAGCTGCGAGAACGCATGCTTGAAAACCCTGAAGACGTCGAGCTTGCTGAGCTCATCAAAAGTCGCACTCAAGAAGAGGAGGAAGAACTGTGGGTGGAGCGCAGCTCCGTCAATTCTTTGCGAGACGTTGCACAATTCCATCTAAAACTCACCATGGACAAGTCAGTCCGTGACGACTTTGGAACCCTCAACCGCCAGGGTGTAGTCGAAAAGCTGCAAGAGCTCATGGATTACTGCGCCGCAGATGTGCAAATAACTCACAAAATCTACCGCATCATCTTTCCCAACTTCCTCGAGGTCTGTCCCCATCCTGTAAGTTTTGCTGCGTTACGGCATCTCTCATCAGTCATTCTTCCAGTTGACCAGAGCTGGCAAAACTATATTCAAACCGCCGAGAATACGTACCAAGCTATGAACGAGGGTGTTCAAAAACGCCTGGTCGAGCTTGCGCACAAAGCCCTCGAAGTCAAAGATAACTCTGAAGTATGGAGTAAAGACCCTTGGCTATGCCAACTAGATTGGTCTGGCCAGGAGATCAGGATGGCTAAGGGCAAGAAAAAGAACGACCCACCTCGCCCAGCTGCAAACCAGAAGATGCCAGGTATGCCTAAGTGGTTCAAGGACTTGTATTCCAAAGCCAATGGCCCTATCAATCTTACCGTTCGGACGCGAATTTCCCCTATTCTTTTGCACTTGTGCTGGGACGGCCATCCCTTAGTTTGGTCTGACAAATACGGCTGGACCTTTCGCGTGACAAAGGAAGAAGCCAACACATATCTAGCCAAGCAAATGGTTTTATGTGACTTTTCGGAAGGAGAAAAAGTCCAAGCTTTGATAGACGACAAGACTGGCTGCTACTTCAAACTCCCTCATAAGGACGGCCCAAACTCTCGGTGCACTAACCCCATGGCCAAAAGCTATCTTTCCTATTTTGAAAAGGGCATTCTATCTTCCGAGTACCCCTATGCGAAGGAGGCCCTTGACATGAACGCCTCCTGTTCGTATTGGATTAGCGCTCGCGACCGAATTATGTCACAAATGGTTGTCTATGAGAAAGACTTCAAGGGCGAGAAGGCTGACGGCGAGCAAGGATACATCATCCCCCAGATTATACCTATGGGAACCATAACTCGTAGGGCTGTCGAAAACACGTGGTTGACAGCTAGCAACGCTAAAAAGAACCGAGTTGGCTCTGAACTTAAGGCTATGGTTAAGGCTCCGCAGGGCTACAGTTTTGTTGGGGCCGACGTGGATTCCGAAGAACTCTGGATTGCTAGCCTTGTTGGCGACGCTACATTTAAGCTGCATGGTGGAAATGCCATTGGTTTCATGACCCTTGAGGGGACGAAGGCCAGTGGTACTGACATGCACTCGAGAACAGCTAGTATCCTAGGAATTACCAGGAATGATGCCAAGGTCTTCAATTACGGCCGTATCTATGGCGCGGGTCTCAAGTTTGCCGCCACTCTTCTTCGCCAATTCAACCCCAATCTTTCGGAGCAGGAAACTATGGATACTGCTTCACGGCTGTATGTTAACACCAAGGGCACCAAGACTAACCGCAAGATTCTGCATAAGCGGCCTTTCTGGCGAGGCGGCACAGAGTCGTTTGTATTCAACAAGCTAGAAGAGTTCGCCGAGCAAGAGCGGCCTCGAACATTTGTCCTGGGCGCTGGTATCACCGAAGCTCTTATGGGCCGGTTCATTAGCAAAGGCGGCTACCTTACTTCCCGCATCAACTGGGCAATCCAGTCATCGGGTGTGGACTACCTTCACCTTCTCATTGTGGCAATGGATTATTTGATTCGCAGATATAGCATTAACGCTCGTCTCTCTATTACTGTGCATGATGAGATCAGATATCTAGTCAAAAACGACGACCGGTACCGCGCCGCCATGGCATTGCAGGTGGCAAATTTGTGGACCCGCGCCATGTTCTCAGAACAAGTCGGCATTCCCGACCTCCCTCAGTCTGTGGCTTTCTTCTCAGCTGTTGATATCGATCACGTTCTCCGCAAGGAAGTGGATATGGACTGTGTCACTCCTAGCCATAAGACACCGATTCCCCATGGCGAAAGCGTCGATATTGAGACTCTTTTAGCCAAGGGTAGGCTAGCCTATCTCGATCCCAACATTACCCCCGACCCACTTGTGGCCCCAAAGCCCGAAAACACTGCCTTTTCCCCGCGCTCTTCGGTTATGGCTGGTATGAAAGGCGCTGGATCCTATGATGAGCACATGACCTTCCTCAAAGCGCAAATAATAGATTCAGACAAGGAACTCGAGGATCTTGTCAAACAGCGCGTCAAGAAAAGGACGGTAGCCTCGGCACTTGCTAAGTCTGCTACATCTACAAGTGGCGGGTCTAGGTCCAAGTCTAGAGGCGCCGCTGCTGTTCCTGGCAATGCATCCGACAGCACCGGAATTAGAACGCAGGACGGAAGCAAATGCAGTGCATATGCCACCACGGGCATCAAGCCGGGTCCTGGGAGGCCAGTTTCCCTCAAAAATGTGATACCGTACCATGCAACCCCCAAGATGATGCCGACCAAGAACCCCGTAGTATTCTACAATTCAGTCAGCAGCTTCAACTACAAGAGCAACAAATTCGCCAACAAGCCCGGCTCGTCACCATCGGCTCGGTCGGATACTTCTATGTTTATACCATTTTACGACGGCTTCCGGGGGTAAAGCAAGCAATGCTACTTGTTTTTCTGCTACTTTTCCTTCTCTTCTCGTCAACCCCGCTACCACGGAGTTTACCATCTGTATTATTCTAGCCTGTGTTCTTGCTGCTTTCATTTCTTCTTCATTCCCCTCTTTTATTGTATGTACATCTAACTTGTTTGCCGTGTTGACACCCTGCGGTCCTTTTATTTCCTTTTATCATCTTTCGCACTCAACTTTCTGTATTCTTTGTGAGTAGCGTTAAGGGAGTGGTGTTGGTTTATCTTTGGGTTTGTTACGGCTCCTGCTTTTCTCTTCTATTCCGCAATCCTTGTTTTGGACTAAGCAACGCAGCAGGTACAGCTGGAGATCTATGCGTTCCTTTCTATGAAAAATGATTTTTCAATATTTATTTCTTAAAGTTTGCCCTAGGTTTATTAATATAAGGCGAAGGTTACCGATTTGATAAAGATTCTAAGTCTGGCTCGAGACCCCATGAGGAAAGCTTGGCGACAACGACACAGAGTGTTTACTGGAGACCCACTTATTGTGTCCCTCCCCCTCTATACGCGTCGTCGCGGTTTTTTTTTTTCACAATGCAGTAGGTAATGCTAGAGTCCATTTAACCTACCCACTATTGCTGCCTGTCTGTGATTCTTGTCCATTCAGGCTTCAGTCTGGTATCTCTGTTAGCAGCAGTTGCTGTTTTCTCTCTCCTCTCCTTCCTTTGCCCTAATAGCCTCATCTGAAGCTAATCAAACTACCCTAACCTACGTACCTTGCCTGTTTGTTTCTCTGTCCTGATACAGAGCGACGTATGTTGTCCAACTCTCCTTGCTCTTTCCTCCCTTGATATTTACACGCCCATTTATTCATCTGTCATCCCTTGCATTTTCTTGGGACGCTTCTTTCCATGCGCATTACTCCAAGAAGCAGCCATTCTGATCGACTGACCTGGCTCTTTGATCAAACTATAACCCGCGGCGAGTTCTTTGTTACGCCTCTCTCCTTAGCCTCCCCCCAAACACACCAACAGCCTCGACTTAATCTCTACTCTACACAATCACAATCACAATCAGTGCCACCCTTAGTTATGCTCTCAGACGACAAGTATAAGGCCGAAGCCGCCCTAATATCCCGGCCACCAATATCAGCGGCCAAACTAAATCTTGGTTCCAGGCGATCGGGCACATCTTCCAATCAAAATATCTCACAGATGTTTAGCGCTCAAAAATCAACGATAGCAAAATTAGAAGGGTCAGCTTCTATTCATCCGCCAAGGGCTTCCGCCTCCACATCAATCAAGCATACTCGCCAACCACCACCACCACCAGCTTTTGGTACTTCGAAGTTGGCTTCAATATGCGGAAACTCGTCTTCCTCCTTTGCAGATACACCACCAAAAACAAGCAGCTTTCTCTCCGGCGATCAGTTCGCAAAAGACCATGGCTTTGAGGACCTTGACCTCGACGATTTCTCTGACGATCCCCTCGCCGAATCAGGCCCGCCCGCTGCGCTTCCCGTAGCTGCACCACCTCGCAAACTCGCCACTAAGCTGCCACCGCTGGCTGCTACTCAAGATATCCCTTGGTCTTCCTCGCCAGAGGCACATCGCAACCAACCGCCCCCGACAACTTCCGCCACTTCATCGACTCAGCACAAACGCACTCTTTCGAATGCCCCAACAGCACCCCATGTAGCTGTGAAGAGACAGCGTTTGCCGGAAGGCTCCGGCTGGACCAGCCATAGTCCTGACCCTGATGCTAAAATTGAGCCCGCCCAACCTGCACCAACAACACAGGAAAAAATCGAGTCTATGATACTCAATAACCCTATAAACAAAGCTACTGCAAAACTCAAGAAGGATCCTGCTGCTGCTTCAGAAAGTTCCGGTGGCTCTGCTACTCCTGCTACTCCTGCTTCTAATGCATCTGGTGGCAGCGGCGACAGCCAAGGCCCTAAAGATGGTAAACAAGCTCCCGCATCTATAGTAGACCCATCAAAAGCGTTTGCCCCCGTATTCCTCAGTTCTGAGCAAAGCGAAGTGCTCAACATAGTGGTTAACCGAGGGAAATCAGTCTTTTTCACCGGCCCTGCCGGTACTGGAAAATCAGTGCTCATGAGGTCCATTATCAAGGACCTACGCAAGAAATGGGCCAGAGACCCCGAAAAGCTCGCTGTTACTGCGTCAACTGGTCTTGCGGCTTGCAATATTGGCGGCATCACGCTTCACAGTTTTGCTGGTAAGCATAGCATATGGAATATGCAGACTCAGGTTACCCGAAATGTTCTTTTCCATAAATTTCTAACACCGTACAAAACACTGTAGGTATTGGTATTGGCAAGGATGCCGTAGATGTCTTGACAAAGAAGGTTCGCCGCAATCCAAAAGCCAAGAACCGCTGGATCAAAACCAAGTGTTTAGTTATCGACGAGATCTCAATGGTAGATGGAGACCTCTTTGATAAACTAGATATGATAGCCCGCAAGATTAGAAACAACGCCAAGCCCTGGGGTGGCATCCAGTTGGTTCTCACGGGTGACTTTTTCCAATTGCCTCCTGTTCCTGATAGCCAGAACCGCATGGCCAAATTTTCGTTTGAGGCTGCAACATGGGCGACATCAGTTCAACACACCATTGGGCTCACGCAGGTTTTCCGTCAGCGGGACCCCGAGTTCGCAGGCATGCTCAACGAGATGCGTTTGGGTCGCATCAGTGACCAGAGCGTCCAGGCATTCAAGAAGCTGTCGCGGCCTTTAAAGTTTAACGACGGCCTTGAAACGACTGATCTTTTCGCCACTCGAAACGAAGTCGAAAACGCCAACATTCGTCGCCTTAAAGAGCTTCCAGGTGCAATCCATAAGTTTGAGGCCTATGACACGGGCGACCCGAATTTTCGAGAGAAGCTACTATCCAACATGATGTGCCCCAAGATGCTTGAGCTCAAGGTTGGTGCACAAGTCATGTTGATCAAAAACAAGGACGACAGTCAGCTGTTCAACGGGTTGATTGGAAAAGTGGTCAGCTTCAAGACCGAGCTAGAATGGGGCTATGCATCAAGGATGGAGGCCATGGCCCCGGAATTGTACCTCGTTAGTGGCGAAAAGGCGGCCAAGAAGTTTGCCAAGACGCCGGAGGGAATGATGGACGCCATCAAGTACCCGGTAGTTGAATTCCCCGTGGCAGCCACCGGAAACACCATACGTATTCACGTGGTTCCCGAAGAGTGGAAGGTTGAACTGCCTAATGGTGAAGTGCAAGCCACCCGTAGCCAAGTTCCACTGATTCTAGCATGGGCGTTATCAATCCACAAGGCACAGGGCCAGACGCTGGAGCGCGTATCAGTCGATTTGCGTCGAATTTTCGAAAAGGGCCAGGCATATGTGGCACTGAGTCGTGCGACAAGCCAGGCCGGTCTGCGAGTCTTGGGTTTTGAAAAGAACAAAATCATGGCACATCCGAAAGTCACCGCCTTCTATAATCAGCTGTATAGCGTGGAGAAGGCGAAGAAGGGGATGAATCAAGGACACATCACGGACGTGTTCAAGAAGACTTGAGAGGGGAAAGGCGAAGAAGGAAGGGGGGAGGAAGAGGAAGGGAAATAAATAGACACAGAAGGTGTACTTTCAAGCTGCAGATATACGTGAAGATGAGACAGGGTATCACGCATACCTACTCCACGTTTAATGTGGCATGTGCAAAGGACCAGAGGCTTTTCATCCCTTCCCGCCTATATCGCATGTCTATAGCCGTATTGAGCTGCTTTTGAAGCTTTTCGCATGTTTGATTAATCCCTTTTATTCCTTTCTTGTTTGTTTATTTGTCCTATTGAACGTCCATCTATCTATTCATTTTCCAAAGCAAATTGGACGGCGTGTTCTAGACGGAAGTGGCTTAGATGTTGTCGTCTCCCAGCATCACTTCTGGGTAGCCGTGTGTCGACTTCTGGGATTTTCTGTGCCTTTATTGAGCCAGCATTGCATCCAGGAGGCTCTTCCGCCAGACGCTGCCTCAGAGCCCCCCCCCTCAACACCCTCCTTCCGAACCTATTATCTTTTTGCTTCCTCTTGAACTTGCTTAGCTTTATTTAACATCTACTATAATCGCCAAGATTAAATATATTCCAACTTTATAGTTGTATGCTGAGATTCAGAGGCATTGCTTTGATTTGATTTGAATATATTTATCGTCTACTGGAATCACCAAGATCAAACGACGCCGGATTGCTTACCAGACAGAACCGTCCCTCTGCGAGGTTGGCCGCAGACCTCGGGCGAGAGAAGCACGTATGCTTTCAAGCAAGCTTGTTACTCGCCGTCCTCCTGTAGTCGTCATATACAAAAAAAATAAAATAAAAAAATATTCGGAGGCAAACTTCCAACTTTCGCCGAAATCACAAATTGACAAACAAGAGCTCGATATACCGGCAAATAGCTTATCCTCAATAGTGTAGTGGTGATCATACCTGCTTGTCACGCAGGTGACCTGGGTTCGATTCCCAGTTGGGGAGATGTATTTTTAGTGGTTTGTGATGCTCTTACCAGTTTCTATCTAGCTATTTGTTGTATGTACTTCATCAAATATACATACGATAGTCATTTCGCTCAACCATTCGTGTTGTTTCACCCTGCTACAAATTAGCTATGTGCTACTTTCTATTTTTTGCTACTTTCTTTGCTAGGACTCCACAGTACACGAAAATAGACGCGCTGACACGTGACCACTATAGCTTCTATCGATAAGCAAAAAACCTTGTCTGGGATCAGGGGCCTTTTTGCACGGTTCTTGGTTCGACTCTCGCTCTTCGCTTTCAGTGTTAACATCTATCGTTTTTATTCACCAGCTTTTCATCTACATTGATGTGCTGTGGCTGCTTTGACCTAACACTTGACCTCCTCAAAACTCTCCTTGGCTCCATTTCATCCTGCAATATCAACCAACCTTGGGGCTCCCTTCCCCTCCCCCCCCCAGAAAAAAGAGGCGAATAAGGGTCAGTTATTAGAGGGCATCCTAGCTCCCTTTTTATCCATCACATTTCTATCGCATATTGGTTCGCAGTCATCATCAAAACAGAATAATCGGGAGACTTGGGCAAGATTCCAGCTGCTCAACAATTCGAACATGTGAGTTTACTTTTGACTTTTATTCTGACTTTTCTTGGTGTGTCAATGTTCTTTTGTACCCTTTGGCTTTTGCTCTGATGAAAGCCTCTCCCCCCACTGTTCACAAGAAGATCTGTATTGTCTTGTTGGTAGCCTTTCTTGTGCGTTTTGGTCCCGATGTCGATGTAAATTCTTTGCCCGCATCAATTAAAAATCACAGAACGCGCTTGAGGCAAAGCCTATAGTCTGCAAGCAACCACCAATATTCCACATCACACGTCATCGCAATCTTCCCATCCATTACCCACCATCACCGCCCTCGCTGCGACCAAACCGTGGGGCTTGCAGCACCCTGCGCCCTCGGCACGTTGTTGACTGCTCTGTCGATGTCGGCGGCTTTATCCCTAGTTCCCATTAAGTGTTTGATCACCTAGATCCAATGATGTCATGCCACTAATTTCTGCTTCCTACGTGTACACTTCCAACTAGCTGTTGGTATGCAGGAATAAATAAATAGTCTTGTCTTAACTAACGCCTTTCATTTATTCGAACAGCTTCAAGAGACTCCGCTCTTCCCGTTGAAAAACTGCGCTCCAGTGATTCGAGATGGATAAAGAGGTGCTTGGCTTGCATGTTCTGGTAACCTTCCACAACCCGCCTGGGCTTCGGGTTCGTGGAAATATTGCCAAAGCCGTGCCCGGAGTGAGCCTCCAGCTACAAGATGGCAAGTAGATCCTTCATGTTCCTTTGTTGCTACATTGCAACCTACGGTACTGTCTCTGCTCCCCTACTAACACTCCGCTCTCCTCTTCTCTACTGCAGTCGTGATACTTGGTGCCCGCCCTTCCACCGCCCCAAGCCTCGATATATCAATCCGAGATCTGTCCAATGTTGAGGTCATTAACCCTCAGAAATACATCCCCGTTGCTGCTTCCGCCCCCGGCCCCGCCTCGCCCGCCATTAACACTCCTGTGTCCTCAATTTCACCATCTACAACCATAGCCCTAAAGACAATAGCGCCCAAGACGATGGCCCCGAAAGCGAAAGTCCTCTCTCAACCACAGACCCCTCAGGCCCAGCCTCAAGCTGAAACTCTAACGGGCCCAATCAATATCCCTCTAAGCCACCAGCCCAATCCCCAATTCAAGCCCCAGCCGACGAAAGCCTTTGTGGACCCCGCTATCATCAGTGTTGGAAAACCAACTTCAACTCGTTCTGGTAGTGAAGTTGACGAAAATCTGAAGTTGGTCAAGGAGGGCATGTCTCCTCTGGTTAGCACCGGATCTACTCCTGGTGATGCTGTCAACACACCCCAATCTGCTCAAGTTTTGAACTCCCCAAGCATAGCCATTGAAATGTCAGCCATAGAAACCGGAGTAGCCAAAATGGATTTACAACAAATCAAGGCTCAGGCCATTGCCAAGATTCCCAAGACGCAAACTAGGGAAGCCCGTCTTGCCCGCCACCGTCGGAAAAAAGAGCAACAGCAGCAACAGCAGGGCCAGAATAGTAATTGCTCAGGAGCTGGTCGCGGGAAAGGCTGGCGCAACACCCCTCTGCTGGAAAATGCCAAGTCGTTTCAACCGTTCACTGCGCTCAAGAGAAACTCCAAGTTAGCAGCGGGTGGCGGTTGGGCGTCCGAGGACTTGACAGATAAGAACGAGTTTGATTTCGCGGGCGGACTAGCCAAGTTTGACAAGCGCACGGTATTTGAAGAAATTACCAAGTGCGATACAATCCGCGAAGACGAGAGGCTTGTCTACCACAACCTCAAGGCGAAGCCCGGAACTGCGGGCGGCAAGAATCTTCATCATTCAGAGAATGTGCTGGATATGTCACCATCGCTGAAGACTCATGACGACTTCTGGAATAGTGAGGCAGATGTGCACATTGAAGATCGACGCAGCAATAAACCCACCCGCAAGAATGATGGAAGGCCAGGACTTAGCCGCCAGCAGTCTATCAGGAAGCCTAGTATAGTTCCTGGTTTACCACAGCCCGCCGTAAGCAGAGTAAGTTCTCAGGTAGGTCTCCTCCATTCAAGACCTTTTCTATCCTGAGCAAACAAACGTAAAGCTTACTAACATTTGGAGTCTGTACAGTTAAAGGAGCATATCGTGGGCTTTTACCTGGAGCCCTCAAACCGATACATCGACCCCGTATCCCCGTTGCAAATGATTACCCTTGAGAATACAGCAGTCAACGAGCTCGGCATGCCAGAGGTTGTGCTGACGGAAAACGCAGGTCGCGGTGTAGCCGAAGTCACGCTACACACGTTACAGGACCCGGCAGTGCGACATGGGCTAGGTGTGGCCAATCCCGACCACCCTATGTCGGATCTGATACAAAAGTGCGTTGTACTAGTGCTTGCTGGAAACAACAAATCTGGTGCGCGGGCTATTGCAGCTGCCAGACAACTTAGATGCAAAGGAGTGGAGGTGATTCTTTGCGTAGTTGACCTGGACCGCGATTCGCTGCTGATTGATGCCGTGCGACACCAAGTGCGCCTATTCCGCAACTTTGGTGGCCGCGTGTACGACAAGCAGGAGCTCTTTGATCTCTATAGAACAGCTAAGGAGAATGGCAGTCCCATCACGTCAACACTAATCATCGACGGTCTATTAGGCCTGACGGTTCCGTTTGAGGAGCTTCGGACAGGGGAACAAACAACGGTATACGAGCTGATCCATTGGGTCAGCAAAGACCCAGGGTTTGTGATCTCGCTGGACATTCCGTCAGGGGTAGATCCGTCGACGGGCAGGATCTCCATAATTGACGGACTGCCGTTGTGTGTCAAGCCGCGGTACGTGGTATCGTTTGCGGCACCCAAGAAGTGTCTTGCCGAGGCGATCTACCCAACTATTGAAGAAGATCTGGCTCTAAGCGCCACAGCTGAGACCTTGCGCAGCACCGTCACAGACGGCAATGAGTGGCGGCTATTTATCGTCGATATCGGACTCGACACGGCAGTGTGGAAGAAGGCGGGAATCAAAGCACGCCATGCTGTGGACTTTTCGGGCGAGTGGACCTGCAAGATGCATTACCGTGGGCTGGCATCTGAGAGTGACGAAGATGAATGAGGTGGGGGGAGGAAGATGAAATCAGTCAAGAGGATCTACTACAAGGTATGGTGCATCTTCTGTCGCCATGACGGACTGCATACAGCCTGTAGGTTGTGATATCCAACGAGGTTTGAATTGTGTTTCTTTTTGTATTTTTGTTTCAAGAGCTGGCGAACATGGCGTTTTTCTTTTATTTTCCGCCCATTATCTTTTGGCTTGATGGTTTAGTGAGCTTTTTTCTAGTTTTCTGGGAGGTTCATATTGAAGGAAGTAAAGAGGGCTTGGGGGTTTTTTTGCTGCCGCTTTATTATTTTTTTTTTCTTCTTTTTCTATCACTTTTCCTGCTTTTTTATACAATAAACCAATAGAATATCTTAGCACACAGTCATGTCATGAGCAAGAAGAAGAGGCCCAAACGAACAACGTCGTGATGTAGTTTTTCGCAAGGTCACACCAACAAATAGCATCAACCAAAAAGAAAGAGGTTGGAAAATGGGAGAGTAACGAATTAACTAACTACCAAAAAAAACAATGCAATAAAAATGCAAGGGGGCCTGCAGAAGCTTCAGCCAACAGAGAACAGCCTTGCGTTTTATTTTCTTGTTTAATATAGTTGCAAGTTGCTACTTTTCTTTTTTTTTTTTCTTTCTCCTCGAATCTTCAGAAATTCTCGCCTTTTTTTTCTTTTACTTTGGTTGTTCTCTAGCTCTCGCCAACCTCTTCATTGCTGCTCCTTCTTTTTTTCTTTGATTGCTGGGTCAAACTATCACCATCATTACAACCTTTTGGCTTCCTTTTGTTTGTTAGCCCTAAACGGCGTTTTTCCTGGCTTGTGTTCTCCTACTCCTCCCTGCGATTCTCAATTGCTTCGAGCTTCTAGGCCTGGTTTTTTTGCTCCTGCTTCATTCCAGTCGTTCAACTGGGATTACGCTTCCGACCGTCTTTCTACAAGAGTAAAGAGCGACGTGACGTCTTACTTGTTGCGGCACAAGCACATCCCTCTTACGTAGACGCCCTCCGGCCTCCCGTGCTGTGCTCCTGGATTGCGTGTCCCGGGCGCCCTCTTCTGGAGCTTCCCCACCACGGAGCCCCGAAGTAACGCAGGTGAGAGAGAAAGAAAGAGAAAACGCGTATGTGCGTACAAGAGACAATACGAGACGTGTAGTCCAGTCCAGCTTCTGTCTCAACCTATCCACCATGCAAGCCATCGGCCCAATCAAAAACCACTTTTTTTTCTTCTTCCGCGGCGATGACCGCTACTTCCTGTCCACCGGCTTCAACGATGCTTCTCACAACCTGCCGCCCGGCGAGCACTTGAGTGTCTTTGACGAAAGCTGGCAAACCATGTGCGTCAGCTGGCAGCACAGTGTCGAGGGTGTCATGGTCAACTATCGTGACTGGAAGTGGGAACGCAACGTTTTTCTAACCAGTCCGACAGCGGAGGCGACGTACGGGCGACTCAACACATTTCTGGCTGCAAACCGGCCCGATGATGTACGCGTCGTCTTTGGCCCACATGGCAGCTACGTAGCATGGACCCAGAGCGAGCCGCTGACGTTGAGCGAGTGGCCTGACCGTCAAACTTGTACACGCATGACCCCGGTAGTCCTAGGTGCCCGGCTAGAGGTAGTCGCTCTGGGTGTCGCCGGCGCGCACTACATCAAGACGCGTGACGGCCATGCCACATGGGAGCTTTACGGTCGCTATGACGCGCTATCGCGAGCGCTCAAGGCAGCCCCGGCCAAAGACGTGACATTTGTAGCGCTGAACCCGGACAGGGATCACGAGTTTCTGCTTGTCCTTCGCAACAAAATTGTCGTCATGTGTTTGCCGGAGCACATAGTGTTAGCAGTCCGCAGGCATCTTGAGAGCAGGAAATACACATGTATTGTGCTTGCAGGGCGTGATGGCGACTTTGCAATTCCAGAGGGGTTGTCGTGGGAGAAGGTTCTAGAGTACACACATGCAGTGGTGGCAATAAGCTCAGAGTGTGCAGTGATGTGATGTCATATAAGCTAGAGTGTATGGGAGGAGTCATGCTATGTACATTGTCATGCTAATTGGGTAAATAAGGGTTTATATTGGATAATTGGATAGGGTTAACCGGGAAACGACAGTCACGATGAATGAATTCTTTTTGACCGTCATTTTTTTTTGACAGGTCGCTGGCCACAAGACACATGAACAGCGCACATACACAATACAAAGGGACTGCTTTGTATACGGGAACTTTTTCTTGATCTTTTTGTCAGTGCATGGTTAGACAAACCGAGTGACAAGCAGGTAGATTGCCTGTTTGTATGGTTCCCTGTTTTCTCCCGTTGTTCGCGGCGGCATATTATGCCGAGAAAGAAGCCGTGAAGAACAAAGGAAAAAAACTGGTGAGGTGTGACAGCAACCTGGGACATTACGCACAAAAAGAAGAAAAAAGGGAAAAAAAATAAAAAAAAAAAATAAAAACTCTGGCAATGATGCAATTCGACATGGCATGGAACAGGAAAATAAGAAATAGCAACGCAGAAAGAAAGTTGGGATGAAGGAGAACGAGAATGGAAAGGGAGACAGACGGGTTGAGATTCTCCAGGGCTTGGCGGCATATGCATGCACGCTATAAATGTAGGAGAGAGCTGAGAAGAAGGGCGGGCGGGAGGCCTAGCGGTAGCAGAGGCAGAGAGAAGTAAAAGTTGGTTGCATTGTTTGCCAAGAAGCAGGTGATCAAGCAAGCAAGAAGGGCAGAATTAGAGCACTAGGAACAGGGAGGGAGAGAAGAGCGAGTAACGAAGAGTGTAGTGGTAGGTTGATTCCAGCGGGCCTGGCTTGGATTAGTGCTAAGCTTTACGGCTAAAAAGGCTTGGTTTTTAGCTTGCATGGGAAGGGACATAGCAGAGCGGGGCTTCAAAGGGAACGGCCAATCGGAATACAGGGAATGCTGGGCCTAGACTCTTTTTTTTTCTTGCTGGGAGGAGAGAATCTCATTGTAGTATGCAGTAACACTATGGGATTGATGGATGATGTGCAGACGAGAGCGTTTGACAGTGGGATGGATGCTGGCCTTGATTTCTTGGCCTGGACTCTGGGCCTGTGGATCTTGGGATGTAGAGTGGTGATGTGGAGGGGAACACTGGCAACGACAGAGACACATGTATGCCGTAGATTGCTGGCATGTGTGACGTCTCTTAAGAGAGGAGAGGCATCATGTATGGGCATATTCGGCACGTTTCACGAACAAGGAGGGGGTCAGAAACAAGAGGGCGAGAATACGTAAGAAGAGACACAGAGACAACAGTAAATCGAGGACAGGTGCGTGCTGGAAGCTGTTCAGCTTGGCCGTTCTTCTCCTGCCCTCCAAGCTTTGGCAAGGCACATCAAACATGGACGATCACGTAGCGTCTAGAGGTCGACCGCACAAGTGCCTCTCTTTTGCGTCAGGTCTTTTCGACAGGCTGGAATAGGCTAGTGGTGGTTAGATCCTGAGATAGTGTTACGCAGTTGGGTAGTGCGGTGCGTAGCATAAGGGGTTCTCCACATGCTCCACTCAGGGAGCCCAGGGACTGACATGCTGCTAGCCAGGGGACTCTGGGGGCGCCCCTTCCTGCTGATTTAGTGGTCAGGCTGCTGTAACTTGGCTGCCACAGGCTTTTGCGGCGCTGCTGGGACAGCCACTAGAGACCCGGAGGTAAGCAATAAGGTGTGGCCTAAGCTTCTGGCTTTTGGCTTTTGGCTTTTGGCTCTGGCTCTGGCTCTGGTTATGGTTCTGGTTTTAGCGCTGGCTGTGGCTCTGACTTCGGCTTTTGTAGCTTTACGTTCCTGGCTGTTTGGGCGGGCTTATGCAATGGGGGAGCTGGGAGAAAGAGGCGGCTTTGAATTTTATTCATGGGTTGTTCGAAATATGAACCTACGATATGAAATGCTGGAAGCATAGGGGACAGGACTTCTGGGCTGGACATAGCTGAGAGATGAGCGGCCGACAGAAGGAGAAGGAAGGCGGCGAGGCATGCCTGTGAGAATAAACCACAGCAGAAAACAGTGGTGACGGTCTGTGCGTCTCAGTTTCGCTGGGCCCTGCATTCTCTTGTTTTAAGTGCATGGCCCCAGCGTAGAAGGACAGAAGGGACATTGAGGGGACAGCGGAATGGGGGCACAGCACAGCACAGGATTGGTGGGTGAAGGGTGAAGGGATGAAGTGAAGGGGGAGGAGAAAACGTGGAACTTGGAGATGGGGGCCTGGCTCTGGCGCCGTGATGAGAAACACACATAATTTGAAAAATTGGCGAAACTTCATGATCTATGTAGCAGTTGGTATTGTTGTGTAGGATTTTCCACGAACGCATCGTGGGGTTTGTTCTGATATGCTGGCCACCCTGCTCTCCGTCGCAAAGTACAGAGCACCTGGGCCCTGTGCTTCTTTTCCTCTCCTTTTATCCGCCCTCCCCCAAAACACACCCAAAACAAAATTTCAGGCCCTGTATTTGCTTTTCGTCTCTGTGTGCACAGCACAGCAAATACAACTCAAAACAGCAGGCTCTTGTGCTGCAAACTCGATCTCGATTTTAATTGATGTTCCTCTGTGATTTAATTAGCTTCGATTATTTGGGACTATTTTATTTTATTTTATTATTTTATTTTTTACCTTTTTTCATACCCTTAAACGCCAATATTTTCTTCTTTTCCCACTTCTGTCTTGCCTGTATTATCTCACCATCGTCATCGTCAGTCCTCGTCTGTGTCTGCATTTGCTGCTCTGTGCTTTGTTCTTCGCTTAGCTTCTTCCCTATGCACTCACATGACTGCTGACTTTCTGCTTCCCATCGCCGTAAGCCGCCTCTTCCTCGACCGCAGCGCCCTGGCTTGACTTGTTGTGTCCATTCTAAAAAGGACTTGTTATGGTGATCTATTGCCCAGTCCATCAACCAGCAGCCAATCGACCGAATCACTCTGTCCGTCTATCTCTCCCTTGATCGCGACATCCACAGCCTACCACAGATTCTGCTATCTGCCTCTGACTCAACTTAACTCGACTCGACTCGACTCGGCTCGATTCAACTCAACCCAGCTCAGCTCAGCTCAACACCGACCGACCCAAGAGCCGCCCGCCTGCCCCTTCGTCTCCGAAATCCATAATCTGAAATCTGGACTCGAACGGACTCTTATTTGTTTTTCTGTTGCGCATTCTGATCGTCTCGATTTTCTGTCCTCTTTTGGCTAAACCTTTTTTTTTTATCTCGCAAATTCGTTTTCACTCAATCCGTCCTCCTCTCTTCTCTCCTCTCTGACCTCCGACCCCTACTTTTAGCCTGCTCCATGCTTTGTCTGTCTGTCCTCTCTCCCACACAATAAACGCAAGAAAACACCGCCCCCAAATTATTCAAACCACCAGCTTTCCACAGCGCTTTCCCTCCTCCGTCTCTTCGTCTCTGTCTCTGTCTCTGTCTCTGTCTTTGCATCTGCATCTGCCTCTGTGTCTGTATCTGTCTCTATCTGTTTTTTCTGCCTCATGGCGGTCCTTTGACGTGTCGTCGCCGTCGTCTCTTTTTCTTTTTTTTTTTTTCTCTTTTTTCCTCTTTTTCTCCTGTATTCTTATAATCGACCCCTTTCGAGCTACCTTCTCTCGCCTGCCTGTGTGTCGCGCTCCAGACAGCACGATACCAGCAACGCCAATCAAAAAATCTTCCTCCGATATTTGCCGTCCCTCCGCGCGCCTCTCACCACATCCAGAACCGCCATGGCCTCATTACATCCAATAGCCGGCCTCGGCCGCGGTCTCAACCATCCTACTGCCGTCGCCGCCACTGTCGATTGCTCACAGCCAATTCTCTTCCAAAACAACATCCTCTCATATGCTAACGGCGGCATAATACGAAATCTAGGCCGGGCTGCCTCCTATGTCCTCGAATGCTCAAGTCCTCATATTCACATCCCCTCCCGCGTCAATCCACTTCAACCACGATCGACAGTTGACCCAAGTACGGTCACAATACCATCTAGCACTGACCTGAACGATCCTTTCTACGCCTCTAAATTCCCTGTAATGTACGCTCTTGCCGCGACAACAGTAACAGCCTACATGCTCGTCATCATGCTCTTTATAACACCACGGTCATTCCTTGATGGAGGCATCGTATATCTAGGCCGCCGCGGTGGCTTCACCTCCGGCTCAACAGGCGGCATAAATATTGGCGGCCGGCCATGGCTACAAAAAGTCGCCGCAATCTCCGTCGCCATTTCTCTCACCATTGCCTCCAGTAGCACCTTCGATGTTGCACAGCGCCAGTATGAAGTCGGCGTTCTCAATACCAAGCAGCTTCAGTTTGAGGTCATGGACGGCACGGAACTCAAAGTCATCCGTCTCATTTCAGACACATTTCTCTGGCTTGCTCAGGCCCAAACCCTCATCCGCCTCTTCCCCCGACACCGCGAAAAAGTTATCATCAAGTGGACTGCTTTTGCTCTCATCATACTTGACGTTATCTTCAGTGCTCTCGACAGTTTCAAGTACAACAGCACCGCCTCCTCAAGAACACATCCTAGGACCTTTGTCGACGCCATCCCTGCTCTCAGCTACCTCTTCCAATTGTCGCTTGGCCTCCTATACGCCGCATGGGTAATTTACTACGCCATCATGAAAAAACGCTATTCCTTCTACCACCCGCTCATGAAAAACATGATACTCATGGCCATGATGTCGCTGGTCTCTATTCTTATACCCGTCGTCTTCTTCATCATGGACATTGTCAACCCCGAGTTTACCGGGTGGGGCGACTATGTCCGTTGGGTTGGAGCTGCCGCTGCTAGTGTGGTAGTTTGGGAATGGGTGGAACGTATTGAAGCGCTGGAACGAGAAGAAAAGAAGGACGGCATTCTTGGTCGCGAAGTCTTCGATGGCGATGAAATGCTGGATTCTTCTAGCTCTGTCTACCGTAGAAAACGGTCCAGCGGAACCGACGATGACGGCAGCGAAAAGCGCCTTCCTAATACTAGAACACAACAGACTTGGTCGTCTGCTTTGCGGAATCAGCGCAGGCTCAGACGCCTCTCGAGGAGACACGATGAGCCGCCGACTACGACCGTTCCAGCACCACATCGAGATATTCCACTGGGCGACTCGCCCTGGCTCCAAAGACCGCCTGTTGCTGTGACTCCTATTAGCAGAACGGACACGACAAGTGTTAGCAGCACCGTCTACACCGTTCGCCGCCCTCATCAGTCGGAAACTCCTATGGAGCGGGTAGCTGAAGATGGGCCTCCTTCGCGGGGAACCAGTCCTACAAGAAGCCAGTGGACGGCTGATGACCAGCCCCCCCCTCCTGCATTGCCCACAATTAATACTAGTCCTGGCGCTGGTGCCAAGGAAAGCACTGCAACCATTACTACTACCCACACCTCATCTAATAGCCAGAGCCTTCGCCTCCGGGAAACATCGCCCACGGTCCCTACCGAACCTCAATCGACCACTGCTACCGATCTCGAAGCCAACAACTCTGACAGTTCCACCGAGGGCCGTCGCCGCCGCTGGCTTGCCATGCCTAGCTTCAACGACCTTGCGACACCTATCCTGAGCCGTAGCTCTGCCCAAGACAGTAGCAATGTCCAAGTCTTCAACAACCGCACTGAAGAAACCCGCCCTTCACACGGTGCTCATGATGACATTGGCCGGTGGGACATTCGCGGTCGTTTCGAAGAATTTGCTGTTTCGCAGGCTGAGAAGATCCGTGAACGCTTCCGCCCACAAAACAATTTCGAGGAGCTGCCAACATTTGACATTCCCGCGCCCCAGCGCATGGGCGAACCTCTTCAGCAATTGCTCGAGGAAGAGGAGCAGCAGCAACAGCAACAGAGTGACCGCAGACGTAGCCGTCGTCCTGTATACTCCCTCTTCAGAGCTAGCTCTGGCCTGGGAATTCAGCAACAGCCTAATGGCTCAGACGTCCTAGGCCGGAGCATTTCAGTCACTGATCATGCTAACCCGAATTCCCAGACGGTTCATTCATTGGGAAGCGCCACGTCGCCAGGTGCTTACGAGCGCTTGAATAGCTCAAGCTCCGTGATGAGCGGGGTGCGGCAAGAGGCACCGCCAATGTGGCCTGGTGTACACCCGCGTGTTGAGGCCGATGACAGCGCGTCTGGACCGTCGTCGTCGGCAGGCGTGACTCGGCGGTAAATGTGCCTGGATCGCTGGTTCCGTTCCGCCTTTTGTTTCATTTCTTTTGTTTCCTATTTCCATTTCTTGGGTGGCTTGTCTATACCCTTGTTCCTTTGTTCTCTAACCTCTGCCACATCATTTTGTCTTTTTCTCCAGGATATTCCTGTTTTCATCTAGCGTGGCGTTGATTCTGGTCCTGATATATATTTCTTGGATCTGGTGTTTTTTTTTTTCTTTTTCATTTGCTTCCGGGGGTATCTCTTCTTTTCTTCTCATGCCATTTTTTGTTTTCTCGTATTGTCCTGTACAGCACAGGATGTATAGCATGTATACATGGGCTTCGTTAAAAGACCGAGCCTTTCGATTTTTTAAACATTCAAGAGGGGAATATTCTTGGGGTTCTTTTTCTTGGGGACGACTTGGGCTTCGGGGTTGTTATTTATATACCTTTTGCAGGTTTTTCTTTTGTTATTTTATATACCCTATCTCTCTTGCTGCTCGCGTTTACTGCCAGCAGTGGCTTTCGTATGGTGTTTTTGCGTATTCGCAAATGCCAGCGAGAAACACAATGAATACACCAAAGACACATGCACGAAATGTGTGGTCTGGAATTTAAACACTTAAGAGACTGGAACCAGCGGAACATGAATTACTAACTTGATGTGGGGGCCATTCGTAAAAAGATGGAGGAGGGGACAACGGTGAGAAAACAAGAAAGTGGAGGAGCGGCTTCGTTGTCTGCGCGTCTTTGTTGTACGTACATGCAGGAGAGCATGCATGAACGGCAAGGTCAGTTGTGCTCAGTTAGTTGGACAGAGGTACGGAGAGAGATTGCCACAAAGTCGCAAGTTCGCAGATGTGCAACGTGTGGAAATGGATTTGTCTAGGCCAAAACATCCAAGACTCAAGCTCCTCTCCCTCAATAGCCACAAGTCCAGGCCCATATATAGGTTGGTAGAACCCTCATCTCGGTACCGAGCAAACGCCCTTGACTTTTTCCTTCTTTTTCTTCGTTTCCTCCTTTTTCTAGATCCTAACTAATCCATAGGACCTAGAGCCCGACTCGGGGCTCATCATCACTACATCAAAACTAACAAGGCACTTCACCTAGATAGGTCTAGTCTAACCCACCAACCTGCCTGTCTAGCTTCAAACCCACAAGGCGATATTTGGCTCATTTTGGGCTGCACAACAGGCATAGCATGTACAACGAATCAATGAAAAGACCAAGGCCCATATTCGCATGTCACAAGACCCGTTCTCGGTCAGCTTCATCCCTATTTACATGGTTAAGAAAAACAATTGCATGTGGAATCAAAGTAGCGGTGGAGAGGGCAGCTGCCGTGTTGTTGATTGGGTGCCCGGATATATATACTAAAAGGAAATATAATAACTACATACACGCTTGTATTCTACCTTGGTCCTGAACTAAGCTCCCCAGGAGGCTATGCTGGCCACTCTAGTAACCTCATTCTTTTGTGAACGGCCAAGTACTTTCTCTTTTGTCTTCTATCGTCACCATTGGTTGGCGTTGGCTATTCATATACCCCCACCCATCTCTTTTTTATTGCATCTCACCTTTCATGGTTATGATAGTGCTATCGCCAGCGCCGCATCTCGTCCGTCTTATATCCCTACCAATTGTGTCTAGTTCTTAGCCCATATAAAGCATCAACACAAGAAGCCTCTACCCACCAGCCATGGACATCTGTTCTCGCTGCTTGGGCGACATATGGGTATGTACTTATCTTATGTTCTCATATTCTTCTTCCGGCGACGAGGCAATTGCCTCTACGTGATCCGTAACCGTACCTGCTATCCAACGGGGGAAACTCTGGGAGATTTTTGGGAGATTTGGGGAAATTTTAGAGCGCACAATTCACACAGAAGAAAATAAAAATAAAAAGAGACGAGATTTCTTCGTGTATCCATCGCTATCCATCGCTATCCATCAGCTACTAATTCCAATCATAGATCCCACACCAAGCGGCATTCAGCCAAGACTGTATTCCATTGCTGAGCTCCCTCCCCACAGCACTCACCTTCGCGGCTCTGGCGGCTCTTTCGCTGCGCCATGTGTGGAAATCCCGACCCGTATGGATGCGTAATTTCGCCGCCGAGGACTTTGACGATGATCGAAGAGTGCTTCAAGAATCGGCGCCGTCATGGGCGATGTTATCTCCACACATTTGCAGCAGGCCGCGCTTCAGCACTAAATGGTTGATGTGTTTTGTCTCCTTGGTTGGCGCTGGGCTGTCCCTCGGCTTGTTCCTGCATCATCACGTCGTCGTTTTCATGGCTAGCTTGGTACCCATGGTTAGTTCGCTCTACATACACAGATCTCATGTTGGTAGGTCCAGTCACTAATCCTCTCTAGATTATCACTGCTGCTTGGGCTGCGTCTCTCCCACATAACTACTCCCTTCCCGTCGGTCTGCTCGTCATCCAAGCTGGTCTCTTTGCTATTCAGTTGGCCATATTGCTAGGAATGCCTGTAGACTACCAGACCCGGAATTTGGTTGTTAGCTGGCTCTTGAACATGCTGCCTTCTTTTTGTTTACTCGTACACCTGCTTCAAGTGCCACTCCGTCCCCATTGGACTTTGGCCTATGGCATCGCTGCGCCCTTTGAGCCACCGTCTAATGAGAAGCGCAGTCCCGAGGATAACCTCACCATGTGGCAATGGATGAGTGTGCGCTGGATGAACCCATTGATTTCTCTTGGGAACATGCGCCAGCTGAACAGCGATGATGTCTGGAAACTGCCTCTTGAGTTCCAGCACGCTAGGCTTCACGCGTATTTTGCAAATCTCGAGGGAAGCATTGTCGTGCGGCTCCTAAAGGCCAATGGCTCCGACTTGGTGATAACTACTTTTCTGGCCATTTTGGAAACAGGCTTGTCATTTAGCGCTGTTGTTTTTTTGAGGTTGTTGCTAGGGGCTCTCGGTGCTGAACCCAATGTATCACCAAGTGACTCGTCCATCTATGGGGGGAATATACGTGCGGCAATTGTCTATGCTATTCTTATTCTCATTGCAAACGTAGCCTGTGCCCAGTCAGAGCTCTTCTCTCTCTGGTTCTGTCGACGCGCCTACGAACGCTCACGGGGCGAGATGATCACAATGATATATGAAAAGACCCTTAACCGCAAAGCCTTCACTTTTCCTGGCAACAAGGCAGATGATGGCGACCGCAAAGCAGCTGACGCAGACCAAAAGCAAAAGGAGGACCAAAATGCACCAGCTTCAACAGGCAAGATCTTGAACTTGATGCGCAACGATGTTTATGAAATCTCGCAGCGGCTCTGGGAGTTCCCTGAGATCATCACATTCCCCTTGAATCTGATCATTTCTACTACATTGATCTGGAAGTTACTAGGCCCATCTTCTCTTGTGGGCATTCTTGTATTGATTGCCGCTCAAAGCTTCAACGCTTTGCTTCTCAAGACTATTTACTCTTGGGAACATATCCGCCGAGGTGTCAGCGACACCAAGCTGCAACTTGTCTCGCAGTTTATCGAGTCTTTGCGTCACTTGCGCTGGTACGATTGGCAAGACAGCTGGCTTGCCCAGATCCTCGAGGTTCGCGAAAAGGAGCTTCGGTTTCGTGTGTGGAATGGTCTTTTGATGAAGCTAATCACAATGACAAACCGCGCCGCAGCATACACATTCCCTGTTGTTGCATTTTGGGCGTACACGGTGGTTGGGGGCAACAAGCTCACCGTCGACCTTGCCTTCCCTGCTTTGAGCCTGTTTACTATTCTCCAGTCTAGTCTGCGCCAGCTTCCTGATCTCATCACCACTATGCTAAACGCTGCAGTGGCCATGGGGAGAATTGAACGGTTCATGGCTGAGCCTGATCGCGAGATTATTGGCGGCAGCATACATACCCAAATCGACATCAATAAACCTGCAGTTCTTGAAATCAAGGATTCATGGTTTTCCTGGCCAGGAAGCGCGGTCAACGTTCTCGAGGATGTCAATGTCTCGTGCTCCAGTGGATTGACTGCGGTTTACGGAAGAGTTGGTAGTGGCAAGAGCGCTCTCATGCATGCGTTTCTTGGCGAACTTGACCGCCATGTTGGCTCAGTGTCTGTGCCCAATGAGATGATGGCGTATTGCGCGCAAATACCCTGGCTACAAAGCATGTCAATTCGTGACAACATTCTGTTTTGCGCACCATTTGATGAAAAGCGGTACCGCCTTGTTTTGGATGCTTGCTGTCTATTACCTGATCTTGCTAGCTTCAAGGCAGGTGACTTGTCTTCCATCGGCGAGAATGGCATTGGGCTTTCAGGTGGACAAAAGGCTCGTGTGGCCCTTGCCAGGGCTGTGTACAGTAAAGCGAGGATTTTGCTACTTGATGATCCTATAGCAGCTCTAGACCACCAAACAGCCGAGAGTATTATGCAGAAACTCTTCAGTACATCGAACCTGATGAAGAGCCGTACTGTGGTGATTGCTACCCATCGTGTTGATATAGTCAAGCCGTATGCCACGCAGGAGCTAGAAATTATTGATGGCAAGGTAGTTCAGCACGTTTCGCCGCCTGTGTCTGAAACAGAATATCCCACCAGCTTTATTGACTCTTCATCTAGCACGCATGAAGACAGTGATGATAGCGCGGAGGAAGACCGTTTCAAGGATGCCATTCCCGACAAGTTTATTGAAGAAGAACATCGCACGCATGGCTCGGTCGTGAGCACAGTGTATTGGCGGTACATCAAGGCAGGAAAATTATACTGGTGGTTAGCCATTATTGTAGGATTCCTGACATACCGCAGTGTGAATGTCCTGTACTACTACTTTCTGAAGATCTGGGGTGAGGGCTACAAACTTTCTCAAAACCTGCAGCTACATGCCTTTTACCACACCAGCTCCATCAACTCGCAAATCCTGAATCTCCCAGACGTCGGGTCTCTTCTTGAACGGTACATGAATCTACCCTCGCCCGAGGACGATGTTAAGCCTTGGCTGTTCTGGTTTGCGATTCTTTCTCTTATCATGGTCATTGCACAGGTGATTCCGGATCTTGTTCTTCTAGCCTTGTCTTATACAGCGGGTCGGACCATTTTCCGTCAAGCTATGCACCGCATCTCCACATCAACCTTCCGGTTTCTTGACGTAACACCAGTTGGGCGGCTAATGAACCGAGTGACCTCGGACATGAGTAGCGTTGACGGCTCCGTAGCGGCCAATATATTCTACTGTGTATGGCATGGCGTCACGTGGACTTCGGCCATGCTTGTTATTGCCATGACGGCGCCAGCATTCTTGGTACTCGCTATCATAATGACTGTTATTTTTGTCCTAGTGTTCCTAAGCTTCCTTTCATGTTCGCAGTCACTTCGACGTCTAGAAATGGTGTCGCTCTCACCTCTAATGAGCAACTTTGGAACACTTGTGGAGGGTCTGATTACAGTACGGGCGTTCCATACACAAAGCCACTTTCGTGACGCCAACATCAAGACTACAGATGCTTTCCAGCAGATGGATCACTTTTACTGGTCTCTGCAGGGATGGCTTCAAAGCCGATTTGATACGATGTCTGCTGTAGCGACCTTTTCCCTGACACTTGCTGCCATTTTAGGATCGCACGGCTCGGGCACTGTAGGCTTTGTCCTGGCTGCAGCATCTAATTTTGTTAGTACAACTCACGTGCTATGTCGAAGATATGGCCAACTACAGATGGAATTTGTCTCTGTAGAGCGTGTCATTGAGCTTCTAGATCTAGACCAAGAGGCCCAAGGCGATATTAAACCGGGGCCAGAGTGGCCATCGCCGACTGACGATGTGGTCTTTGATAATGTCACACTGAGGTATGCCCCTCACCTGGACCCAAGCCTGCAAAACATTTCGATGCGAGTGCCTGCTGGGTCGACTGTTGCTGTTACAGGGCGCACCGGGTCTGGAAAGAGTACCATGGCGTTAGCGCTTCTTGCCACCCTAGCCCCAGAGCTTGCGACACCATACTCAGATACTGAGCCAGAGACAGCAACTTCCTCTTTACTAGACACCACTATTGCCGAGTCGGAAGCATGCCAGGTGCCCTCAACTCCTGGATCAATTTGGATTGGCGATGTTGACCTGTCCCGCGTGGACAAGCATATTCTCCGCCAGAGAATCTCATTTGTCGCCCAGGACCCAGTCCTTTTCCCGGGCACCCTACGTGACAATCTCGACCCTGCTAACAAGTATAGTGATGCCGAATGCGAAGCGGTTCTCGAACGCGTCATGCACGGCTCGGGCTCATTCTCACTAACATCGCCGGTGGATGGCGGGGGCAAGAACATGAGCCAAGGCCAACGCCAGCTCATCGGACTCGGGCGTGCGGTGCTACGCCACAGCCCGATTGTCATCCTAGACGAGGCTACGGCATCGATTGATATGGAGACGGCACTTTACATTCAGAATGTGCTGCGCGAAGAACTTCAAAGCAGCACAGTGTTTACAATTGCGCATCGCGTGGAGGCTGTTAGGGATGCAGACTTTTTGGTGGTCATGGATAAGGGCCGGTTGGCGTACGCGGGCCCGCCACTAGCACAAGCAACAACGGCGGCAGCAGCAGCAGCGGAAGAAACGAAGTGATGGGCCATATAAACTACTTCAAGCCGAAAGAGAGTGATAGGGGAGGGGGTGACGTAAGTAAATCGGGATATATTTGTATGTACACATGGTGGATTTATTGAGTTTTGGTAGACAAAATAGATGTATCAACAGGGCATAGATATATAAACAGCGAGTTCACGCGATTCCGCAAAAAAAACCAGGCGTCGTCATTCAGTAAATCGATCGCTTGTTCTTGGCCGCGTTGTTTCAGCAGCCGATCGATCGTCTTTGCCTGTCTTTGTCTATAGTAGTAACAGTATATATACTAAATGCAATGCTTCCCCAACCCCAACCCCATGCCCATGCCCATGCCAGAGTTAGAGTGGGGCTTCATTTCGTATATGTTACCATTCTTCTCTTGCTAATTAATCAATGTACTGGCACTACTAGTAGCACAACTATAACTTACTGTATCACTGCGCGGTTCTGAGATAAACAAAAAAAAGAAAAGGACAAGGAAAGAAAAAAAACCAGGTTTTTTTTTCCATGTTTTTTTCGTTTTGCTTTTTTCCTCTTGAGTTTACAAACTCAGCCATTTTTATTACTCTCCTACTTCGTACCCGCACTAAACTCCCCTCTTCCACCTGTGTTTATCTTTTTTTTTTTTTTTTTTTATCCTTGGGTTTTCTTTCTGCCTCTCGGCTCAGCCTTGCAGTTTGCAGCAGCTCACCTTCATTCATCTCTTGTTGATAGACCAGCCCCAAAATTGCTCGTATTGCCACCAATTAAAAACATCCACCGATTTAACAATCGGCGAGGTTTTTCGCACTTTGAAGCTTCGTGATAAGCTCTGAGTTCTCTTTCCCCCTCCTCCCTCCCCCAATCCCCTACCGCCCCGTTAAGCGAGTATGTCGATGCGCGCTGGAGCTGCCACTACTGCTCCTGCCCGCTCACCTGTGCGAAACCGCGCCACGTCTATCGCTACATCAACCACGGCTGTCACCGGCAACAACAAGATCACTAAGCCCGGCCCGCCGGCCCGTCGTCACCCGCACTCCCACCCTCACACACACGGGCGGCCATCGCCGCTGCTTGAAGACACGTTGGAGCGTATCGCCAACGGCGAGGACGGCCTGGACGACACCGTCAACGTGAACGTGTCTGTGTCCACTACCGCATCAACCGACCCCGTCTCAATTACCACCGAGGCCCAGGCCAGCATTGACGCTAGCGCTGCCCTAGTCCATCACGAGCAACAACAACACCAGCACCAACACCAACAGGCTCAGGCACAGCAGCAGCATCAAGATCAAGCCCAACATCATCAACAGCATCAGCACCAACACCACGATTTAGCCGCTGTTGCTGCCGACGCTGCTGATACTCAACGCCAGCTGCAAAACCTCAGCGCTGCAGCCAATCTGCTCGCCAACTCTACCAACGACCCAACCATCCATCCCGAACTGCAGCGCCTCAGTGCTGTTGATAACCAATCAGCTATTGCCACGGCTGCACGCACTCTCGATCAGGCCGTGCAAGACCAACTACAGGATATGCAGACCGACAGCAGCATTGGTGCTGCTGCTGCAGCCAGCCTCGTCATGGATACAACGTCGGGCTCAACCAACGAGAACAATTTTGAGACCGCTGAGATCCTTGCTCGCGCCAGCGGATACACTAATCTGGATATCGAAAGTGCGGCAAGCACGCTGAGCAAGCGTCTGGCACCACAACCAGGCCGCAGAATTGCAGTTCAACGCCGCCAGGACCAGACTTTGAATCTGGGACGGCGCAGTAATGTCGAAGCTTTGTTGGCACACATCGCTGGTAATGAGGCGGCTAGCGCCTGCAAGAACTGCCACAAGGGCCATGGCCCGTGGAATACGTGTGTCGTGGTTGAAGGCCAGATGTGTGGTAGCTGTGCCAACTGCTGGTACAATGCGAGTGGTTCGCGCTGTTCATTTCACGGTGAGTAAAGACGACGTCTGTTTTGTCCTAATCAAAATTGCTAATTTTTTCTTCCCTTTGTCACAGAGACCAACAATCCTCAAGCTCATCAGCCCGCTTTGCACAACAATCGCGCGTCTACTTTTCACAGCCAAGCCGCAGCCTCACGTCTCTCGCAAACCTCACAAGGCCTGCTACTGCAGCCTAATGCAGCATTTGCCGCGACGTCGGCCACACAGGCCCAGGGCATAGTAGCAGCAGATTTTGCAGCACTACACTCGGGACTTGATGACGAGGCTACGACATTAATCGAAAAGGCGTTCCGCGAGGTACGTGAGGGCTCGGCACGCGCACGGCACCTTCTGGCTATTGACGCAGCGGCTAAGCAGTTAGCACTGCGTATGCACGAGTATGATGTATTCCTACAAACGCCTGAAGGTGCTCAAATGCGGCAGGAAGAGTTGGAATCTCTTCGTTCACCTGACCCAGCATCGATGAATATGTAGAGAGCAGAAAGGCTTGGCTAACTCTATTATGTGTGTCAATTTCATGGATTCAGTTTTTGTTTCGTTTCGGGATCGTTATCAAATAGTTATATTCCTTCGGCTATGTCTGTATACAATCGTGTTGTATTGCTGTTTTTAGTGTTTCTGTGCTATCGACATGCCATGATCGTTGTAGTTATCGTTGTGACCACCACTATCGGCTCATATGCCTAACTGATGTCAGCGTATTTCGAGTTTCGTATCTCAAGGTGCCGGGTCTCTGGTTATCGTAAAATCAACATAACAAGCACGTTTTGCTTTCCTCGTTGGTAACCGACAAAAAAAGGGGGGGGGAGGTGGGGGAACAAGAGGGAAATTAAGGGAAAGAAAATTCCAAACCCCGCCTTCAACTACTCTCGTAAGAACAAAAACGATCAGGCACTGACTACCCTTTCTCGCCAGCTGTAGACAAACGGCTACCGATCGACGCCGGCCGGCATGGCATGACAGCTGCCGGCGGCTGGTTGGAAGCAACCCGGCAGGCAGCAGGAGGAAATCGGAGAGATGGATCGCTGGAGCGGAAGAAGCAAAGGGAGGGCTGCTGAACGGGAGGGCGTGGATTATTCGGGGCCTACACGGGCTACGGGATGTCATCGGCCGGGTCCGACATCACGGAATTTCTATGCACAATCAAGCTACGGAAGCATGCAGCAGCTGCACTCGGCTGGCACATTATTGCCGGCAGCTGTCAGCTTCCCCCCGGCAAGACTATTCATCTCCTCTCCCGCCAACATTTTGATTTTTCTGTCCTACAGCATTGTCCTCCCCCGGCCCCCACCTAACAAAATCCCCTCATCTGTGGACTAAGGCTTGGGCTTAGACAGACCTCCTCCACGTGCATATCAGGAACAACAGCGTTGCACTAGACCCTGCATCTGACAGGCAGTTGATTAAGACCGGAGTCTTCTTGATATAACCTCAAGGTGGGGAGAGAGAGATAGATACGACAATAAAATCCCATACCAACAATAAAAAGAGCTGGTCAAAAAAATACAGAAAATACAGATAGAGGGAAGCCGGATTCTAGGTTCGTTCGTTTAAGAAGACAGAATAACGGGTCATGAAATGGGGGAAGGGGCCATGCAAATTTAGAGACTCCCTTTTATATATGCCATTTACACACGCACACA
This sequence comes from Ceratocystis lukuohia, assembly GCF_044167205.1. Lineage (NCBI taxonomy): Eukaryota > Fungi > Ascomycota > Sordariomycetes > Microascales > Ceratocystidaceae > Ceratocystis > Ceratocystis lukuohia. Next base: position 537,428 of record NW_027263525.1, read on the forward strand.
TATATTCAACAGACACATCATTTAAATTGACGATATGAAAAAAAAATATCAGCAACATTGACAAAAACATTTTCTCGTTCCATCTTCTCTTTCTTGACTAGAAAAGAAAGACACTAAACAAGATATTAAAAGAAAAGGAAAAAAGAAAGGCAGACGAAAAAACAGCAGCAAAACCATCAAGCAGAACGATCAAAAAAGACAAACAGGCGAGCAGTGACAGGGAAAGAAGAGGTAAAAAAGAAAGGAAAAAGAGAGAAACGTTCGTCTTTTCATACAGAGAGGACCTTCCATCACTACTTGGATCAGCTCTTCATGCCCAACCAAGGAAAAAGAAACGGGGGAAAATGATAGCGCGCGGAAGGCAACGCCAGAGATGGAATACAACGAAGAAGGTAGAAGAAGATGAGGGAGTAGGATAAGACGAACCCATGGATCAGGCAAGCTAACCCTGGTCTAGACAGGTTTTACAGCGCAATGTCGGATAAATAGAATCAAGGTCTATCCATCTCCTTCAGTCGGTGAGATGAAAGTCGGATAGGTAAAGCGGGAGAAAAAATCATGGAAGAGGTCAGGTTCAGTTGGGTATTGATGGTATGGAAAATGGACAAGAGTAGAGGAAAAAATAACAAAAGAAAAGAAAGAGAACCACGATACTCGATTAAGGGGAAGAACAGAAGAGAAAAGAAAGAGAAAAAGGAAAAAGCAACCAGTGCGCCCCCGTGCGTGTATATGACATGACAACTGCATGATGAAATGGTCTAGATGAGACCACACAAACGCAGATTTTCCTGGATGATGATGTCTATAGTAACATGTTAGAAGTTGTCATGATATGACGAAAATAAGAAAATGCGGGTGAGAGCTTACCATTCACTGCTGCCATGACAAAGCGTATTTGGGTCGTGTCCGTGGCACAGGTGAAATGAGTGTAAATCTGCTTAGTCTCGTGTTGGTTCAAGCTGACGAAACGGTTGAGGATGTAATCGCAAGCGGCGGCATAGTCATCGCCGCCCTCGTAGTCGGGGAAGTAGTTCTTCATTGGGCTAATGGGTAGCTTCTCCTTGAATCGATCAATCTTGTTAAGGAACAAAATGATGGAGGTCTTGATGAACCATCTAGAGTTGCAGATTGAGTCGAAAAGTGTCAAGGCTTCCTGCATACGGTTGACTGTTTCGTCTTCGAACAACAACTGGTCGTACTCGGAAATAGCCACCAGGAAGAGAATCGTGGTGACATTCTCGAAGCAGTGAATCCACTTCTTACGTTCAGAACGCTGGCCACCAACATCAAACATGCGGTATGTCAAGTCGCCAATAATAAAGGTGGTTTCGGTGATACCAGTAGTCTTGACACGAGAGCGCAGGACATCTTGGTCATTTGGCATGTAGTCGGGAGCAGCAATCCGCACAATGTTGTCAAAGTAGCTGGAATCAGTTAGCATACTGTTCACTTCCTCAATCCAAGGAGAGAGAAGGAAAGGCCACTTACTATCTCGCTGAGTCGTTCAGCTGGTATTCGCGCGAACGCTTAAAGCACTCCTGCACACCGTGATCCTTCCACAGAGCCTCGATGGCAGTGCCAACCTCAGGAGGCAGGACATCACCTTCGATCTGAGCAGGCTGAATGAAGATGGTTTGAACATGGTACTCCATGCGTTGGTCCTCGAGAGGTAGCTCCAGGGTTTCCATGGCCTCAAGAATGACACGCATAGACTGGACTGTGTTACTGAAGATAATCTCCTTGAAAGATTCCCGCTCATCGCGCGAGTAGCCACCCTCGTGGATCAACTTCATTTGCTTAAGGATAGTAGACTTTCCAGATTCACCGGCACCTGTCGTATGGTAATAAATGTTAGCCACGATCTAGAAACATGAGAGCCAAAGCCTCCCGATTAGTTAAATGCGGGCGAGTCCTTACCAAGAAGCAGCATCTTGATTTCGTTTCTCTGGTTCATCTTGTCGCGCTTAAGCTGGTTTTCAATCTCCTCGTTCCGGGCCTTGCCCTCCTTATCCTCTGTGCTCATTCCGCAACCCATTGTGGCAGTATTTCCAGATAGCACTCTGGTAGGTGAACGAAATTGTAAATAATTAAAACTGTAGTTGTAGGATGTCGAGTCGATGTCGACTTTGTATATTGCCTATAGACACGTAGATAGATAAATAGATTAGCTTTAGTTCATCTTATGAGGAAAGAGGTGGCAATATTTCCAACCGCGCCAAGACGTCCGAGCAAAATCCGAGGGACATTGTCAACTCGCAAGTCGCGAACTTTGATGCTGGTCACAATCGCGACAAACGTATCGAAGGACGCATCCGACAGGAAGAGAGTCGCATATGGTGTGCTGCGATTGGTTCACGACGGATGGTACCAAATTGATGGCAGTCGCGTCAATCTGGTCGAACTATCTATGCAGGCAATGATAGATTCTTGACTGATGTTCAAACCAAAGGTTTGGAAGATATCGGTCTGGACGCGCAATTGATGATAGGGGGCAAGTGCAGCATAATTTGTGTAGCTGTCGAGAAGACATACCTAGGATATACTACCTGGCGATAGGTGTGTAGATGGATATTTTCAGGGCGACGAAAAGGGGGGGGGTGGTTCGGAATATCGAAGCGCAAACACAAGAACAAAGACAGTAGTTCTTGGACAGAGGTATTTCGCGTTAATGCGAGAGTCGTGCAAAACCGTAGTAAAAGGAAGGCCACAAAACGATACGATGAGGATATTATCAGGACGATGAAGCTATAGAAGAATCCAAATGTGGATTAGAAAGAACAAAGAGATTAAAGAAGACAAGAAGCAAAGAACAGAGTCTCACAAGAAATGCCGTGTGTTTTGTGACTTAGTTATTCTTGTTTACTCCAAAAAGGCGTCTTGATAAGCGTTGTGTGAATGTGAGGATGGTTGGTTTGTTTAGAGGAACAGGAAGAAGAGGAAGAAGCAAGAATTGACGAAGGGGAGAAGGGAACTGGGGAGTTTTCTTTCTTCCAGGGCCTTTGAAGGAAACAAGGGAAAGAGCGACAAACGCACAGAAGAAAAATGGGAAAATGGGAAATCACGCCCGGTCAGGAAAGCCCGTTGAAGCAGGTGTAAAGGGTCAAAGGGAAAGATGGATAAGGAGAAAAGAACAAAAACAAGAAAGAGCAAGAGCAAGAGCAAGAAACACGGCCAACGCAAAAATGAGAAGAAGGAAAGAGGAACTAAGAGAGAGCAACTGTAAATTGAACAGTGAAATCCAGCTTCAGCCGACACGGTCCTGTAGACAGGGGTAAATGGGTGGCCAGAGACAGGACAATTACCTCTTTGAGGTTTAACTCTACACACTGTGCACGGTCTGTGCTGCAAGAGTAAGGGCCAAGAAAGTCAGGGCAGGGGCAACCGCCAAAAGCATCAAGGGATGAGGTACAATAACATCAACAAGGAACAACCGTCCGTAGCATAGCATCCATGGTGCATGATCCATGGCCATGGCCTTGCGCTGCTTGCCCTCTGGCCCTGCCTATTCTCTCCAGCGACCCTGCCCGTGATCTATGGCTCACGGCCCACAGTCCTCTCCGTCTATTCATGATTCAGTAGCCAATGCTCATTTAATTCAAGCATACCAAGACATAAAAAGAAACATAAAACAACAGCTATTCAATTGTCACTGCGGTTAAGATTTTGATGTCGAACAGAGAAAAGTAGCCCCGTACCCAGTGTGTGGTTACTGCAGAGGACTTCAGGGGTGGTTGGTCGTTCTTTGCTAGGGATTCACACCTTCCGCGAGCAAGCCCCCATCAAACTAAGCAAGACAGCAAGAGTAGAGAGAGGAAGAAGCAATTGCAGAAAGGGCCCAAGCGCAAACGGTTGATAGGCGTATTCACTAGACAGAGACAACCCTAGTAGAAATCATACGACGCTTGCTCTTTTGGCGTGCTTCCTGTTGTACCTTTTTCTTGCTACCTGCTCCTCTAATAGCTATATTTTCTGACTTTGTCAGCCCAGCCAGGTCACAGAATCAATAAGTATTTCCTTTCTTTCTTTTTTTTTTTTTTTTTATTGTGAAGCAAGGGACTGAGGTGCTTTTCTTCTGCTTCGATAGAAGTGCGGTCAAGACAAGGGTTCGCGTACAGTCCATTAAACTGTACGAGAAGCATGTACTGGCCAGCTTAGCACCATCGAGGGCAGTACACCCAGACGGAAAGGTAGCAAACAGAGAGCCCTCCACTAACAAAAAAGGGCTAAAGGACCAGTAAGCCCAGGGACTACAGGCCAATGGGAGGCTACAGGCGGACAGTGCGAGGCTAAATGTTGCTCTTGTCGTTTTAGAATCCTTCTTTCTTAATCGTTTATTTATCGGTTTATTCTTTCCTGTTTCCGTTGTTTCTCTTTTCTGCTTTTTTCTTTTTTTTTTTTTTTTTTTTTTTTTTTTTTTTTTGTTGTTCGCCCTTCCCTGTCCGCTCCAGAAAGGCTACATACAGAAGGCGAGAGACAAAACATGAATACCTCAAGCCTCATACCTTTTCCCAAATATTCACTCCCGTCTCGTAGGAAGGGCAGTGGATATTGCAGCACTTGGAGACTGTCGATAAACTTTCTCCATCGTCTTGTCCTATTGTCCTATCATTCGGGATGGGCACCCCCAAGACACTGGTCTTGTTTTGTGTACTCTGTGCTTGTGCTGCATTACAAGAAGCACCAGCCAGGCCTGTACCACACTACTTGCAATAATTCTTCTTCCATGCTCCCCCCCTTTTTTTTTTCTTGTCGGTTGCTTGATAGTACCAGACTATCTTTACTCTAACCAAGTTCATCCCAAAAATGATAAAACCACCGCAGAGTGCCTCCGTGCTCTTGTTCCTTTTGTTCCTAATTTTTTTTTTCTATGTACATATCACTAGTGTATTTCTAGACTCCGCTCGTGGCGCATGAAAGCTCGTCTTTCGCCGTAGTCTCCCTTTCCCTCCTTTCTTCCCTTCTTCCTTTGGCTGGCAGAAGAGCGGGAGAACAAGCCAAGACTAGATGCCAATGTCCTTGCGCAAGAAGAAGAATAATGGCATAGGCACTGTCTTTCCATCTGGACATGTATGGCAAGACCAAACGAAAACAAGACCAGAAAAGTTATCCATAGATGCTCCAAACAAGGTCGGCACAGGATGAGTGGTTGAGATGAGCCCCAAAGTGCTCCATGGCGGCCGGATAAGTCTACCCGTATCTATACTTGCTTTGGGAGGTCTTGTTTCGGCCTCAACGCGCTCATCATGGTCTTCACAAAACGGATGTCGCCTGGAAATACGACCCCTTCCCCCTTCCTCTGTCTGCTTGCTGAATCACTGCCAAGGAAATTGATTGGATTAAACATTGCCTGACAGCCTATTTGTTCTCGGGCAACATTTGCTACTAGGTACTTGGTTTTGCAGATGTCCACAGCTGAAATCGCTTGGGCTGACTACCATTACTTCATTGCATACATACGTACATACACTCATGCCTGGCTATGCGCTAATCCTTGCCTGGGTATGCTATTGTTGTCTTGCTTTGTACGTTTACCAGCTCCTATCTACACAGTACAGACATAAGAAATACCACAGAAGCTGCAAGAATCTGCAGAAGAACGAGAAGAAGCAACCAATGCGAGACAAGCAGCAACAAAGGCCGATCTCGACCGCTTTTTTGCTTTCTTTTTCTCCCTTACAGGTTCTCTCTTTTCCTTTTTCTTACCTGCTGTGTGTCTTGCTTGTCTCTCCGCTTCACCTTGGTCCTCTTCTGCTTTGATGTTTTATCGAAATTTGTTCTTGTTGCAGAGAGCTGAGCCAGGATCCGTCAAATAGACCCTCTTTCATACAGTTCATCCGTAATATATCGGCACTGTGTGGAATTTGTCGTGGGGGATCCCAAACATCTGGAAGACAATCTCCTGTCCTTTTTTCCATTGATGCTAGTTTTGTCTTGGTTCTGGCAAACTACATTCATGCAGCACTTCAAGCCGTGATTTTTGCAGGCCGCCTGGTACAAGAGAAGATGCCTCCCAGCGTGCACATCAGGAGAATAGGGGACAGGCAATAGCGAAGAGTCTGGGTAAGTAGGGCAGAAGTCACCCTGAAGACAAGCACTGGGCATGACAGACTAGCGGGAAAATGGGTAGGAGATTAAAGAAAAAAGCTTGGTCCCAAAGTCACACAGGGCGACAACCACCAGACCTGCTACCGAAAAGGAAAATGGCAACAGGAAACGCAAAGTCCACAGGGGCCTCTGGGCTCTTACAGGCTACAACAAGTCCGGTACAGCCTGCCAAAGCTAGATCCTGGTGCCTGGTAAAAGAAAAACATCTCCTTCAAGCAATACACCGTCAGGCTAGTCCAGATGTATCTGTTTCCATCCTCACATCTCTAGTAGCCTTGGTCGAAGCTCAAGTCTCTCATGATCTGATCACTTTATGCCTTCATGCTGGGCCTGGGCTTTGAAGCATGGGCCCCGTATGCCTACCCACCTGCGCTAGACGGGCTGTTGCGGAGGAATCAATATCCAGCGGAACGGGAAGAGTAAAAAAGAACGAAAAGGAAGAACTGGCTCGTCTAGCAACATTCAATATCGCTGCAAAATAGGACGCGGAGCAGGGATTTGGAATGCCAAAGTCATAATATGTCCAGAAAGGTCATACAGAGTCAAGTCCCCGAAGCTGCAGAGCAGCTACGTGTAATTAGACATATTGGAGGTGTCGTAAGGCTCGCGATAAGATAAACATAATGGGGACTAAAGCAGAGAGGATGATGGATGAGTGGTTTTGCTGGCGACCAACTCCCTCTGTTTCGTCCTATCGCTCACAACACCGCACGCACATTTCTTTCGGTGTGGCCCTGCCGCTTGTCCTGCCGCTTGTCCTTCCCAACACAAATACCCTCTTTTCATATCCACAAATGAATTATTACTGCCTACCTACCTTCCATTAATCGCCAGGTCTTACCCTACCGACCCTGGCGAGAAACCCTAGCTGAGCTGTGGTTTTGTGTGATGGTGCCCCATTTATATTTTATCACTTTGCCCTGTCAATGAAGAATCACTATGGAAAGAATTTTTGCCCCCAAGATCAAATAGCTTTCCTTGAGACCACGCATACGCATTGCACGCTCTTTCGCTCTTAGTCCCTTCTTTTCTTTTCACTTCTCCCCAACTGGTCTATCCGCTTTGACTTTTTTCTTTTTTACCTTCGGCATCAAACTCCTTTTTCGCCCGTTCTGGGATAGCAAGACACGACTTAGCCCTGGTAGTATCACAACCCGTTAAATGAGGATCAAACGTCTCGCTGCTGCGGACGATGGCCTCTGCTGTGTCGGACTTTGGGCTTTGCGGGGTTTCCCCTTTTTCTGATTGCTCCTCCCTTCTCCTCCTCTAAATCCTGGCCTTGCTCTTCTTTCCGCTTTTTCGTCGTCTTCCCCGCTAACAATCGCTGAATCCGACCTGGCCCTAGTCTATAGAAAAAAGAAACACACCTAACGTATGTCATTTGACACTTCTTCAAGGCTTCTAGTCTCTTGCTACGACAACAATCAAGCTGCACGTGCCATGCTGTTTTTATTGCCCTGCTTCCTTCCCTCTCTCTCGCTCTTTTCTTGGGGGTCGGCACAGCACTAGGAACGAATTGAATACTGCACCCGAAACACGCCTAAGATTGTTTTCGACTTGACAATTCAATTTCCCGATATTGAATTTGACGTTGACGTACTGTATTTCATGCATACAGGAATGGGTTGCAGTCGTTATATGCAATTAGAAACTATTGTCACTAACATGCCATACGAACTCGTGGTGTTTGAGACGAAGGCTCCATTACAGGCCCTATTATGTGCTAATCCTCTGCCCACAAACATCCGTCTTCATCTGTTGCAGCTCCGGCATCAGCTGAATCAGACCTCCCTGATACTTGAGCGCAATTCAAACACAGGTAAACCCAAAGTCTAGATGTCCATCTCTGGCAAATCCGTAACAAGATCCCTTGTTTCTGGATCTTGGGAGGCTTAGAGAGAATAAAAGTGCTACGAGATATCGAACATTCTGCAGCTCTTCTTTTGTCGCCTTGTTCATGCAGCTTGTGCGATTTGCGTTTATACTTTTATGCTTTCAGCCCATCAAACCAAAACTTGCATTCTCTAACCTTCTTGCCTCTCATCTCATCTCCAAACTCCAGGTCACACACTGAAACAAACAGGCTCAGAGCCACGTCACTGCTGGTCCTTTACAACAAGCAAAGCCTTATTGAGATGCGCAGACATGACAAGAAGACGGCCAGTAGAGCATCTTCAAGCCCATACCATGAAAATCTAATGACAACGCCACACGGTTCAAACCAAGCCACTCCCGCGATCTCCTCCCCCTTCCCCCATAGCAACATCCCCGAGATCTACGCAGCCCTCAGGCCTTGGGCTTGTCTTCTTTGTAGTGGCTTATTTGGGTATATGATGAGATTGACGAGACAGGTTTTAGATTCCATCCTGCTTAGAGGTTTCTGGTCCTGTTGCCCTTCAACATTTCCTTACACGCCGTCACAGGGAGCTTGCCTTGGTCTTGGGAGTCATACTTTCTTCTAATAATCTAATCGGCTTGTCAGTGTCAAGAAGACAAGATTTCCAGCTTCGGACATCAGCCCAAAATTAAGTGTGTACTGTTAGAAAGAAAGACAGTGAAAGTAATTCTGTTAGGCTATAAATTACTCCCGGATACGAATGTTGTATGTACGTACGCGATGCCACGTGTTGGTGTTATCTGTAGAGTCGTATTTTGCGTACGACATGCAAATGCACGTATAGATGCATACATGGCACTATCTCCATCTAGGCATCTATTCGCCCTTGCTTCACTCCACGTTGTTATTGTTGTTGCCGTTGCCGTTGTCGTTGTTGTTGTTATCTCCTGTAGCAAATGCACGAGCCACAGCGTGCTCTTTGTCTCTCAAATATACCGCCACAAATAAACCTCACGGCCCATCACAGACGACCAGAAGCAGAGAAAATCTGCGGTTCCAGCTTTGTGAGATTTAACGACAATTCAAGTGAGGTCCTTGGTAATTTTACTGGCGTTGCAGCCTTACCGTTCAAGCACTTGGAATGCTCTCTTCTGCCTTTATCATCTACATTTATACGTTCATATGCTGGCTGCATATACTATTAATGAATGATCTTTTTACCCCCTACCTTGTCAAGTACACAAGTTCTTGCGCACAGAGCCCCTTTTGCTCCATTTCAGGTCTCCCCCAATTCATAACGAGGGTTATGCAGATTGACGTTGCGCACACACACACACACACCTGTATTTATGTGCTCGGTTTTAATATAAGCTGCACGGTCGATGGTAAATGAAAAGTTACAGGCTTCTTCCTGCAGTTTCCAAGTACTGTGTGGTTATGTCATCTTTCATTTTATCTCCTTCAAGCCAAGCGTGCGGCGTCATATGGCATGGCGCAATTTTGCAAGGCGAAAAGAGTTGGTCTTTCATTTTCAATAACTATGACAGAGAGAGAAGCTAGTCATGTACACACAGGTCAGCTTTTCTCTTGTCTTTGGTCGCCTCCTATTCCCATTCCCCTCATCATACTTGACGCTTATCTGGCTACCCTCTCTGTCTTGGACCACCCCATAAAGAGGGAGGAAGGGTCTTTATGATCGTGTGAGCCTTCAGCTGGAATGTGTGTATGTCTCATGTACACAAATACTTGCCGGAACGACAAGAAGGTCGTTGACTTGGACTGACTCAGTGCATCAAAAAGAAAGGAGTTTTACTCTGGCTTTTTTTTGCCAAGGAGGGCTGCTTTTAGACATAATTCTCCTGTTTTCGACCTTGACTTTCATCTAGAGCCGGCTGACTGACACTAAAAGCAAAAGAGTCTCCGCATAAGCTCTATATTTCCACGTCCGTTCCATTAGAACTAGTAGTTGATTACCAGATATCGCTTTGAGCAACAAACGCCTCGTGCTCCCATATGATAGGGGGAGGCACTGGCCATCCATCTAAGCTCCTAAGATGGAAAGTGAGACGAGCGCCGTAAGAACGACAAGAAATAGAGGCAGAAACTGTAATTTTCTTCGCGAGTTTCTAATAACTATTGCTCTCAAAAACAAAATGAGCGGCGCACTCCTAGTTTCCTTTGAACAAGTGTATACACTCGTTAGGGTTGATTTGAATTAGAGGAGCCGTCATGTAGCCCAAGGGTTACGGACCCTATTCGGAACAGGATACTTCCTTGGCTTCAATACTCGAGGCTTTTGTAATTGTTTGTAGCACCAAGTTCTGTTTGCTTGTTTGCATAAGACGAATTGCTCTTATTCATATTAGTGTTTATTCATATAATCGTTTCTTTCTAGCATAAATATTACGTACTAGAACTTGTCTCTCATAGAAGAACAAGAGGAAAGGAAAAGAAGATTTTGGGGCAACGGGGCTTCGAAAGAACCTCGGATCAGGCGGGCCCCTCACTAAAAGAAGAAAGCTGGTCAGAGACGACCGACCTAGACGAGAGAATGAAACCCCCCAAAGAGACCAGCCAGCTTAGCCAGCTAACTAAATGACCTGAATTCAGGATGGGGCTGGTTTGATTTTGGCTCTAGACGCAGACAACAACTGAACAACGCAGCCGATCTTTTTTTCATATCGATTTGATGGATGAATATGGATGCCTTATGATTGGGCCAGGCTGACTTTTTTCCCTATAAAAAATCGGACCTAAGATAAAATAAATACATGAAGGCTGCTTGTTGGCTTGCTGAAGAGATAACGTGAAGATCGCTAAATCGCCAGCCTGTCTCTTTTCTTTTTCCTCCATCTCTTTTCCTTAAACAACACGCACAGCATATAAATCAGAAGCCATGTCGGTCCAGATGGAAAACCGGCGCCAACGCGGTGAGTAAACAATTATCACAGTCAAAAAGCGCCTAATATCAATATTACCATGCCCCAAAGTTGCTTTGATCTTGGCCCTGGCCTGGTTCGGCCTTGATCGTCTATAGATGGCACACAAATATATCTGCACATGCTAATCCTGTCATTCGAATTTGCATGACTGCTCAGCCTTCCACCATGACCAAGACGGTGAGATTGAAGTCGAATATGACCGTCTGCGCGATCTAGCCCATGAAGAGGCTGCGAAGCGTAACCAATGCTTCCAGCAGGTACGTCTACACCCACATCTGCGTCATCGATGTCCCTGGCTGGTGCTGGCAGCACTGCTCGGGGCCTGGCCGAAATAGTCGGCGTGAAACGCAGCCCTGTGAGCTTCAACATTGAGAACTCCAGCCCCCCTTGCTAGGCTTCGTGTTACCTCGCATTCCGAATCGGAAACCCGAAAATTAACATCATCCTCTCTTTAGTCGCGCGAAGCATACGAGAACGGCGACGGAGCTGCAGCGAAGGAGCTAAGCAATAAAGGCAAGCGCCATGCCGCCAAAATGGACGACTACAATCGCCAGGCCAGCGAGTTTATATTACGCGAGAACAATGCCCCAGGTCGCATTGACGACGACGAGATTGATCTCCATGGCCAATATGTGGATGAGGCTGAGCGTATAGTGGAAGAGCGAATCGGGGCTGATCGTGCCGCCGGTCGGGCCCGCCTGTGCATCATCGTTGGCAAGGGCATTCACTCCAACAAGAACGTGCCTAAGATCAAGCCAGCTGTTGAGCAGGTGCTGGATCGCATGGGTTTAGAATATCACACCGACGAGCACAACACAGGGCGAATAATCGTGAAGCTGAACGATGGCGGTTATGTACCACCACAGCAGCCGCATAACCACGGCCAGGGACCGCACTACCAAGAGCCTTCACACGGCAACCAGCAACCGGAGTCAACAGACCTCCTGGGCGCGTTATTCAGCTATGTCCAAAAGCAATGCTGCAATATCATGTAGGTGGTGGTGGTTGCCATGGGATGCGACTCTACTTTGGTGAGTGTATGTGTTGTTTCGCAAAGCGATATAAAGACCAGGCTGAGGGTGGTGGCGAGGGTGGGTTGGCGATCTATGCTGCCAGATGTTTTATGTACTTTGACGATCTTGATGACGATAATTTCCCTTTGCACTTGATAAGCACGACATAAATTTTAACATTATATATTTTTTTTCTTAATATTTATCTTTAGGAGATGGCACTCACGCTTGACAAAATATCACATCACTCTGGATACTGGAAGAGGTCCATCCTGAACCCTAACTTGTCAATTGCTTAAGGTTATTCTGATTTCTTCAGACGGCGCTGCCAAAATCTGGAGCCTCTCCGACGACTCCACTCCGCTTGGTTTTTTCTATACCTTGCAGTATTCTGCCGAGATTCATGTACGCACTTAAAGAATCGATACAACCATTAACATATATTGTATTGGATGCTCAGCCTCTAAGAATAAAACTACCTGCTAACACTTAACCCCCCCCCCCCCAGCTTTGTATCTACAAACAATATGCCGGTATGTTCACTCTTCCTTCCTACCCACCCGTCAATGTGCCTTGCTAACACTTGCTATCACAAGCTTATTATGGTTACAGGTCTGCCAACCTCTGGCAAGACCACACGCTCTAAGCAGCTCCATGATTTCTTATCTCGGAAAATAGAGGTGGAACAAAACAAAAAGTACCGGTTGCACTACATCTCCGACTCGACGCTTTCGATCTCGCGATCCGTCTACGACTTATCCGTTGTGCCTGAGCACGCACGCTCGGCAAACTCTTCCGAGAAAGATGCACGTGCGTTAATATCTTCTGCAGTCAAGCGTGTGCTCTCCGACAACGACATCGTCATCCTCGATAGCTTGAATTATATCAAGGGCTGGAGATATCAGCTGTACTGCGAAGCCAAGGCCCAGCGCACACCAAGTATTGTTTTACAAATCGGGTGCATGCCCGACCGAGCGAAGTCCGTCAATGAAGCGCGCTTAGACCGACGGAACGAACAGGAGCAAGATCCTAAAAAGCCTGTCTCATCACTATCTGGAGATGTAGATGGCATCGACAACAAGTTGCTGGTGCCTCAGAATGACGAGCAACCCTACGAGCCGGGAAACTGGGAGAATTTGGTCTTTCGATACGAGGAGCCAAACGGAATGGCAAGGTGGGATAGTCCGTTATTCTCGATAGTGTGGGACGACGACGAAGCACAGACAACCAGAACCTTTACGCAAATATGGGCAGCAATTGCTGGCGAGGAGCGCAAGATTGTAAGGCCCAACCAGGCAACAGTGCAGCGGGGCATGGATGGAGGTGGGGACTATCTCTATATCCTCGAGAAAGAGTCGCAATGGTTGGTTAAAATGATCTTGGAAAAGCAAGATCCAGATGGAGGTGGTGAGGTTGGCATACCACGGGCCTCTGATGGGGCAGAGGAGCTGGTCGTCTCTCTCCCTATGCAGAAACTAGGCTTGCCACAGCTCCAGCGCATGCGCCGGGCATTTATAGGACTGAATAGAGGCGGTATTGGGCTTGAGATGGTGGGGAGCATGGCGGTGGATAGGATACGAGAGAACTTTGTCGAGTATCTGAACTGCCACTTCGAGAGGGACACGTAGATGATACGACGGATGCATGGGGAACTCCATAGGGATACTTCTATATTTCTGACATATGTGATCATATCGCAAGCTGTGAGGATGTTGGTTGTTGATAGCGATAGGCATGTGATAGTATACCCTGGTGAGAGGGACTACCTTAGGGTTAACAAGAGATTGCAATGTTCGTTTGAGCACTAAATGAAATGAATTACGAAGACTATAGACACGATTGGTAATACGTACCACATCATATGGCATGCATGTAGACGTATAGTGGAAGGTGTGGTATATAGAATGGAGAAGAAGAAGGGAGAGCAATGACAAAGCTTCTACACATGATGATGTCATGTAGGCAGAAGCAAAATAGAGCCGGTCACTGGGGAATACTGTAGTAGAGAAAAGATGAACACATGAACGAAATATATTCGAGAATGGAGAGAGAAAGAGACGGAAATAAATAGAAGCGATTGGGAGTTTCATGTCTATGCCGTACTTTTAAGATGTTGTTATAATTTGTCTTGTAGGGCGAGGCTGAGGAAAAAAGGCTGAGCCAAGGTGTTGAGCTTTGCAAGGGCGGCAAGCTGCACACATTCCAGGCGAAACATGATTTGGATGAAACTGAAAGTTTGCCTAGGGCAAACATGTAGTAGACAACTTCGAAAATATACGCAGCTATTAATGGTGTGCTGTACTTGTAGTGTTTACGTTTGCTTGGTTGCCGAGAGAGCACTACTACAACCGGCCGACCACCGATGGCATGCAACGACCATAGGTAGCAAGATATAGGGAAGTCAAAGGTACTTGGAGGTCTGTTGCGATATGGATGGATGGACTTTGCAGTGAAAGGCCGTGGTTGACCTACCAGTTCGAAAACAGCAAGCTCGTCCCCTCCCGATTGCGTATTCCAGCCGCTGCCTACAGTGATTATGGAAACTAGAAGCTTCTGATAACTTCTTGTATACCCTGAAAAAAGGGCCCAAGGCATCATTGGTAAACGTGGCTGGTACCTCCTCCTGCTGCAGAATTGTAGTGTAAATAGAAGTACTCTTGGGTGACTAAGCGCAGCGAGGGGCCAAAGAAGTGGGGCATTTTGCTAGGGTAGCCTAGCTGGGGCTGTTTAGCTGCTGCGGGAAGCATTACTTTTGGTGCTGTGGGCTACTCGAGCTCTGTAAGCCTGGAAGCTACAGGGGTTTAGAGGGCATTATAGATAATCTATCGGGGTGTTTCTTGCTTAGTTGAGCCTTGCCCACGTCCTCGCCTTGCCTGCCTTGCTGGCTGCAACTTGTTTATTCCTCTACTAAAAGCTTGCTTCCTTCTTCCTCCGACTACAAAAGCAGGACTTCTGCCCATCTCGTCAACGTTTTGATCTTGCTGAGCTGGAAACCCTATTTGTCTCTTCTTCTCCCTCTTTGATTCCTTATTGTCAAGAATCAATCTTCTATTTTTTCCTGCTATCAAGTCTCACCTGCCTTGGCCTTGCTCACTTTGAACCTCTTCTATCGACTTCTCGCTCGATTTCGTCTGTCTTTTCTCTGCTGTGCAGAGATAACTTGTATCATCAACACGCCCTTTGCTACAGCATCTGTTCTTATCATCCTCATTATCGAATAACCCAATTCCATCTTCCACTACAAATCGCTCAACATGGCTCCGACCGAAGAGCACAAGAAGAAGGTCAATCTGAAGTAAGTTGATGATGTGGTGTTACGGCAATGATACTTCTGTTCACAGATGGACAGCTGCCTTGCCCAAAGTCCACTAGGAGCCCGCCAACTCGCTTTTGTTCACCGTTGCTAATCGTTTGTTTATGGTAGTGACCCATCCGGCGCCGAGATCAAGGATGTTAGTTGTTGAATACCCCGCCTCTCAGAGCTTGCTCTGGGCCGTCTTTGTGTATCCGCTCAATACTGACCAACCTCAAGGAGAATGATGTTGCAACTGCTATCTTGAAAAAGAAGAAGAAGGACAATCAACTGATGTATGTGTTGCTACATTCCCATCAAAATACTCGCACTCCCCCCGGCCTAACTCTAATTGTGGCATGAAAACTCCAACAAAACGCTAACCGTCGCCCAATCTTCTGCCTTATAGTGTCACTGACGGTGGTACCGATGATAATTCGGTCATTGCCCTCCCCGAAAAGACCATGGAGCTGCTACAACTGTTCCGTGGCGACACTGTCCTGGTCCGCGGCAAGAAACGGAAAGACACAGTTCTCATTGTCCTCGCCGACGAAGAGCTAGAAGAGGGCAATGCCCGCATCAACAGAGTTGTCCGCCACAATTTGCGTGTCAAGAATGGCGACATGATTACGATTTCGCCTTGCCCCGATATTAAATATGTAGGTTTTCAAGCTGTTCCTCCCTCTAGCCACATATACGCATGTTCTATTTTCAGTCTTACTAATGCTCCTTTTCACTACAGGCTAAGCGTATCTCTGTTCTTCCCATCGCCGATACTATCGAAGGTATCACCGGCTCCCTTTTCGATGTTTTCCTGGCTCCGTACTTCCGTGAGGCCTATCGCCCTGTTCGCCAGGGCGACATCTTTACCGTTCGCGGTGGTATGAGACAGGTCGAATTCAAGGTCGACCAGGTCGACCCTCCCGAGTTTGGTATTGTCGCCCAAGACACTATCATTCACTGCGAAGGCGAGCCTATTCAGCGCGAAGATGAGGAGTCTAACCTGAACGAAGTTGGTTACGACGATATTGGTGGTTGCCGCAAGCAGATGGCCCAGATTCGCGAGATGGTCGAGCTCCCTCTTCGTCATCCTCAGCTTTTCAAGTCTATTGGTATCAAGCCCCCTCGTGGTGTTCTTCTGTATGGACCCCCTGGTACCGGTAAGACCTTGATGGCTCGTGCTGTCGCCAACGAGACTGGTGCCTTCTTCTTCCTTATCAACGGCCCTGAAATCATGAGTAAGATGGCTGGTGAGTCTGAGTCCAACCTGCGCAAGGCCTTTGAGGAAGCTGAAAAGAACTCCCCCGCCATTATCTTCATTGACGAGATCGACTCTATTGCTCCTAAGCGTGACAAAACCAATGGTGAGGTTGAGCGCCGTGTTGTGTCTCAGCTTCTGACGCTCATGGATGGCATGAAGGCGCGTGCCAATATTGTCGTTATGGCCGCCACCAACCGCCCTAATTCGATTGATCCGGCCCTGCGTCGTTTCGGCCGTTTCGATCGCGAGGTTGACATCGGAATTCCCGATCCCACTGGCCGCCTGGAGATTCTTTCTATCCACACCAAGAACATGAAGCTTGCCGACGATGTTGACCTCGAGCAGATTGCTGCCGAGACCCACGGTTATGTCGGTGCTGATATGGCTGCCCTGTGCTCGGAGGCTGCTATGCAGCAGATTCGTGAAAAGATGGATCTGATTGATCTGGATGAGGACACCATTGATGCCGAGGTTCTAGACTCTCTTGGTGTTACCATGGAGAACTTCCGCTTTGCTCTCGGAGTTTCCAACCCTTCGGCTCTACGCGAGGTTGCCGTCGTCGAGGTCCCCAACGTTCGCTGGGACGATATTGGTGGCTTGGTCAATGTCAAGCAGGAGCTCAAGGAGAGCGTCCAGTACCCAGTCGACCACCCCGAAAAGTTCCTCAAGTTTGGCATGTCGCCCTCTCGTGGTGTCCTATTCTACGGCCCTCCCGGTACTGGTAAGACTCTTCTTGCCAAGGCCGTGGCTAACGAGTGCGCGGCCAACTTCATTTCTGTCAAGGGACCCGAGCTGCTGAGCATGTGGTTTGGTGAATCAGAGTCGAACATTCGTGACATTTTTGACAAGGCCCGTGCCGCTGCTCCCTGTGTCGTGTTCCTTGATGAGCTGGATTCCATTGCCAAGGCCCGTGGTGGCTCTGTTGGCGATGCTGGCGGTGCCTCTGACCGTGTTGTTAATCAGCTTCTGACTGGTGAGTTTATCGTATTGTGATTTTGGTAAGAACAGGGAACTAACTTGATTATAGAAATGGATGGCATGACCTCCAAGAAGAACGTATTTGTTATCGGTGCCACCAACCGTCCTGAGCAGCTGGATCCCGCCTTGTGCCGTCCTGGTCGTCTGGACTCGCTCATCTATGTTCCTCTGCCTGATGAGCCTGGACGCAAGAGTATCCTGGCGGCTCAGCTGCGCAAGACGCCTGTGGCCGAAGATGTCGACCTAGACTTTATTGCTTCCAAGACTCACGGTTTCTCCGGTGCTGATTTGGGCTTTATCACGCAGCGTGCTGTCAAGACTGCCATCAAGGAGTCCATTATGGCTGATATCAAGCGTACCAAGGAGCTCGAGGAGGCTGGTATGGAAATTGATGAGGAGGAGTCTGGCGACGACCCCGTCCCTCAGCTGACCCGACGCCACTTTGAGGAGGCTATGCAGATGGCACGTCGCTCGGTTAGCGATGTGGAAATTCGCCGTTATGAAGCCTTTTCCCAACAGATGAAGGTTGCCGGTCCTGGCGCCTTCTTCAAATTCCCTGATGCCGAGGCTGCCGCGTCGGCTGCTGCCGGCAATGCCAGCGGTGACAACTTCGGCGATGCGGGCAACGATGATGATCTGTACGACTAAATGCATTGGGAAGGGAAATAATGAAAGCTTCCGTACTGTAATGTCTCTTTTCTTTTCCCTACTTTGTTCCTCATTTTTTACGCAGCCCCCGAGATACCTCGTCGACCAGAGTAAAGAGGCCTGTTTTGTGTCTGCCTAGAGGAAGGAGAGCGGAAGCTAGGGCTTAAGAGCGAACATGGATGCTTCGTGATCTGGGATTTGGAGTTGTCTGTTTTGTGCTTGTCTTTTTTATGCCTGAATTATGCGATTGTCTTTTTTATGATATGTTATTCCATGCTTTTCCTTTCTTTTCTCCTGCCCTTAGCTAGATAGCTTCCATGTCAATTCCGCCATCATTATCTACGAAGTAGCCTTGATGGTGGTGTCTGATGTTCAAGTTGAGGTTTCGATTTATAGTTAATTTCGTGTACTAAGTGTCGAGTACGTGCATGTGTACATGTAAGACTAGCGATGGCTAACACATAGCTTGGGAATATGAAACACCGTGTCGATTGTTACATGAGAAGTATATATTGTAACAAGGGAAACTGCGTACTAGAGATCGTCACTTTCAGACCTGATGCAAAGAACAAGACAAGAACAATAATAACAAAGAAAAACGGAAACTAAGCACATCAAGAGCCACGAAACATAAAACAATACCATGCTACACTGCACCACACCATACCCCATAGAATCGCATTCATTGGCCTGTCAACACCTATTCGTCCACTGTCACCACATCTTCAAGGCAATCCCGAGTAACCCGCAATGCGCTTTGCACCACAGCACGCGGCAGTGCCAAGCCCGCCTCGAAGTTCCCATTTGCCGGAGCAGCGCTAGTGCTACCGCCGTTCCTTGCTAGACCATCGCCGTTGGTCGACTCTGAGGATCCATGGATGCTGTCGGTGTCCTTTTCCTTTTCCTTGTCTTTGTCACGAGTGCTGCTGCTGCCGTTTGTGGTAGCTGAGGGCGAGCCGGGATCAGCCGTGGCGAGGGCTGCGAGCGATGCGGGAGAGTTGGCAGCGCGAACGTCATCTAGTACGCGGCGTAGGAGGTCTGGAAAGGACGAGGCTTCACCGTTGCGTAGTAGCGTGAGGGCATGGTTTTGTACAAGGGTCGGCCAGTCGGCAGAGTTGGAATTGAGAGACTGGAGCAGGTGCTCTTGGATTCTGGAGTCGCGAGAGAAAGGCCCGAGTTAGCGCGAAGGGAGCTTTAGACAGGCAGCAAATCAGGTGAGCAGGGAAAGGGGAAGACGGAACTTGTTCACGTGGCCGTCACGCAGGAGCGTCATGTTGATGCTGGTGCGCAAATCGGTGTCGATGGTGGCAGCCGAGTAACTGCCTGCTGCCGCGGGCACATTGACGTTATCTGAGGAGCCCATGACAGCGGACGGCGACGGCAGCTGAGTTGAACGGGAATTATGCCCGGAGTATGTGCCACAACAGAGATGGTATAAGACAAATAACTAATATCGAGGAAATTGCAGCGTGCTAGCTGGAGAGACTTTGGGTACCGAGCGTTTTAGGTGAAGGTGTGCCGTGCTGGCGTTATCGATATCCAGGTTGTGCAAGCAGGCTAGAAAGACTTGGCCAAAAATCGAAGCACTTTTTTTTTTTAGTGTAGAAGCTCAAGCTCAAGTGAATATCACGCAATGGAAAGCACGAGCAAGCGAAACAGATGTAAACAGTAGAAGCAAGAAGCACACGATTTTTTTTTTCTTTTTTTTTCAAATCATAACTTTTGTAGATAAAATGGTTAACTGTGATGTGATGACTTTCTGCCCCGGAGTGTACTTTTTTTCAGTAGGATCGCGTTTTTAATTGGCGAGGCTGAGATGATGTTGAAGCATAAGGCTGATAGTTAAGGGCCTTGATGACGTCTTGAGGCGCTGCTCTTTTCACAGCTGACACTGGCGTCTGGCGACAGCTGTCACAATCTCGGGGAACTATCAACCAAGAACTATCGGTCAGCTCTAGCAGCTTGGCTGCCTACCTTTCAAGTCTCTCTTAGACTGTTGATTGTGTGTCTTTGTCTCTTCCTCGCCCATAGCTAGCTATCCTGTCCGTCTATATTCACCGCTGCCATTGGTATCCCACGTAGTTGACATCTTCCCTAAACACAAAATACAGTTCTCAGCGTCCGTGGGGCCCATGGCGATCCGGCCGAAGTCAAGTACCTAAACAGGAAGGTATATGCAAGGCAGAACACACAGACGACGCTTAGGTTTGTAGCTCAGATTCACACTTTCTAGGAGTTCAAAGACGGCTGAAGGGAGATGGACACAGACTTCTCTCAGATCTAGCTATGGTTCTTGACTTTGCAAAAATCTCCGCTCTGGATATCAGGAACCTCCAGACCCTCCTGCCACTGCGTTATGAACCGAGAACAGGCGGAGTATGCTGAACTCGCTTAGGCCGGGCGTCGCTATCAAAAGATGACAGGTCACGTATCGCTGACTGCTGTGCTGTAATAGGGCCAAAGAACACGAGCACGGCACGACAAATAATAGCCAGTGGTCTCAAGGAAACATCATACGTGTCGAGATCTCTCTTCAAAAGACATTCCCTTTCGTTTGTTCCATTTTATTTCTGCAGGTATCTTTGCTACGCTGCACTCGGCCTCAGTTCAAGACCCACATACACACACTGTATAGACGGGTAGTTCCCCCACCCCACCACCGGCCATCTAAACGTGGCCATCCCTTTATATATGCACCTACCTACCGGCCTGCACGTCTGAACCCATATTGAGCGACAGTCAGTCTAGGCCGTCCCGTGCGCTGCCCCGGCTTGGCCTAAGCTCTTAAACAAGACCTGTGATTGGATCAAAGATCAAATTATCCCATGGCCATGACCGCCAGGACTGGCCAAGAGTCTGAGAAGGCAGGAGGGGCTGTACTCGCGGACAAGACAACGTCGCATCTCAGCGTTCCATCTCACAAGCTTCGCATGAGTGAGAAGTAGGGACACGGGGCGGGGCGGGTCTTTTGGAGGTGGTAGGTGGTGGTGCTGCAGAACGATACTATCACGTGAGGTGAGGGGAAGTGGGGGAGAGGAAAAATAGCGTCTGATAGGCTTTGGTTGGCCGAATGGAGGGAGGAGCAGTAGATGCGCGATACGGGGCAGGCGGCTAGACTAGCTAACTGAATAGCCAACCAAGCTCACCAAGCCCGCTGCTATGGACTATGCGGAGAGCGGGAAGCCGGGCTTGGCAATGTTGGAACGCGCATGCATACTCGAACATATTTCTATTTTTGCTAGAACTTTCGTTAAGTCGTCGTCAGCACGACTGACTCTTATAGGGGGCCTCCGAAAATTATGGGCTTGCCGTTGATTGAACAAGGGGAGGGGAAAAAAAGTAGAAAAAAAAGCTCAGTAGTCTCCGGTCTGGGTTCTTCCATGTGTCGAAACATTCCAGGTGTTTGCAGCTGGCTCGATGGTAAACGAGAGGAACAGCCACCCGTCCCATGAACTCCTAGGTGTCCCGGGAGTAGTTACTTGCTGCCGGAGCAAAGCGAAGGAAACCACCTCTACCCTCATCCTTTGCTCCTGTTTATGCAGTTGCGGTGTTTTATTTTTGTTTCTCCTCTACACACTCCCTTCCTTTCCCTTTTCTCGGCTTCACATGCTCATTTTTCCCAAAAAGAAACGGTAATTTATCTTTATTTTAGTTCTCATTTTCTATTTGACTAGTTGTTCTTAAAGCCTTCCTTTTTGTTTTTTTCTCTTGTCCTTGTTGTAAAAGACTCGCTCCACTGCCACAATGGTTGACTGATAACATGATACTAAGACGGGGATCAACCCGGGTATCCGCAAGACGTGCTTTCGCGGGAAGGGAGGGACAAGGAAGGCAAAAGAGATAGGAAGGAGGGGGAGGGGGTCCTTTTCAATCTAGACTTTTCTTTTGGTAGATTGATTGGATTGGAAGCAACCCGCTAGATATTGCTCTTTCCCGAGTTAAAATGACATATATTAGCTGCGAGATTGTGAGCCTGTCAGATTGGAGGCTCTGAAAGTCCACCCGGTGAGAAGGAGAAGTAAGTCTTATAAAATACCTCACATACTCACTACTCTTTTCTTCGTCTTGTTGTTTCTGCGTTGTGGAGTAGAGTGTCCACCTAAAACAAAAGAAAATCCCATATTCACATCCTCTTAGGAGGTAAGACACATTAGGAAAAAGGTCTCACCTTAGCTTTCCTGCTAGAAGCCCTTGATCATGCCTTTATTGTTCTTGTTTTATTTTACGTCTAAGAAAAAAACGGAAGACAGCCAGCCCTCTTGAGATCTTGAATTAGTTGCTTGTTTTTTTGTCTTGATTTCTTGATTAATACGATTTTAATTAATTAATTTATTCCCAGCTTTCTGTTTTGTTGTAGCTGAGAAAGACAAGGACCCTGGCCTTTCAACTAAGAACACTCGCCATGCCAACGGATCGCCATCCACCAACTAATAAACAGGAAAACAGGTAAACGAAAAGATCAAACAAATGATTCTTTTCTTCTCATCGCCGACTACAAGACAGATCAGCCTTGTTTTTTTTTTCGCCCCCCTCAGCTTCACCTGGACACAAAAGTGAACGAAACACACGTAACGAACACAAGCTTGAGTAAACCCTCTTCTTTTCCCTTGACCAAAAAGAAAATCAGAATAAATAAGAACAAAAACAAATGCATCATATGCTAGATTCCTCCCAATAATTGAAACAAGAAAAATAAAAAAAGAATAAAAAAGAGACAAAGAATAATAAGATGAGAGAAAAATAAAGAACGCCAATCCAGGCAGTGACTCTTGACGAAAAGCAAATGATCCCAGAACCCGATATGAAAACAAGAGCTGAAAGAGAGAAGACGAGCCAAAGAACTTCTTCACATACGGGTCAATGTGATAAACTTGTAGTCCATTGCTCTGTTCATCTTCCTTCCTCAACCCAAAATGAAGACAAGGAAAAAAAAAGTAGAAAAAAAAACAAATCTGATGAATAAGGCCAGTGTATAGGCATAAGAGTTCAAGCTCAAGTTCCCTTTTTCTACGTCCCTTTCATGAGACGTCTAAAACGGAACAAAGCTAAAAAGAAAAAGTTTGATATGGCCACAGATATTTTGTATCCGGCATGAGTATCGCGCATGTGTGTCTATGCGTATGCGTATGCGTATGTATGCGTGTGCATGTACATCGGTAGATCATTAGTCCAGGGAGAAGAGCCAAATTCGTCGTAATCTCTGTACCACTCTGAGTAGTATAGAGGACCGAATGGGAAAGAATTTGCTAAATACTTGCAACAACTCCCCTAGCCTGTCACATAAAATCGTAAAATAAACGGCATCGTCCAATTTGCTTCGTGTAGTGTCGATGCGTGAGTCGGTTAGACAGGCAACCTGCTAATTGCCTTGGAAATGACTCTTTGCAGCGTGGACAAACCCTGTCTCGACTATGAGAGTAATCTCTTTAGTGAGTCGGTTAGACAGACCAACCTGCTAATGGCCTTGGAAATGACTCTTTACAGCATGGACAAACCCTGTCTCGACTATGAGAGTAAACTCTTTAGTGAGTCGCGCTTCAAGCGCTCAGCGTCAGGCTCTGGGCTAGCCTCCGGCGAACTAGTAGTCGGTGGGCTAGGCGGCTCCGTTGCGTTGTCTGAGTCTTCATGCTCCTGGGAGTCCGTTGAAATGCTGCAGCTGTCCGATGGATCGCAGCTCGATTGTAGCCCGTGACGAAAGCGTTCACGACGCAGGGCTTGCCGTGTTTGCTCAGCTGCCTTTTCCGCATGGATCTGGCGCTCCCACATCGATGCGTACAATCCCTTCTTGTGAATCAACTCATCGTGAGTGCCCTTTTCAGAAACCTCACCCTTGTGAAGCACTATGATTTGATCGGCATGTGTAATAGTAGACAGGCGGTGGCTAGAAATATATGTGTCGGTTAATAGATATTCTTCAAGATCAGAATAGAATAAAAGACATGTACTTACGCAATTATCATCATCGTACGCCCAACTCCAAGAGCCGCAAGTTCCGTCTGGATTTGCTGTTCCGTATGACTGTCGAGAGCGGAGGTAGCCTCGTCAAGCAGAATGATCCGGGGGTTCTTTAGAATGGTCCGGGCAATAGCAACACGCTGCTTCTCGCCACCACTGAGACGCATTCCTCTCTCGCCAACCTTGGTGTTATACTGTTCAGGGAAAGTCATGATTTTGTCATGAATCTTCGCCGCCCGACAAGCTTCGTAAACCTCCTCGTCTGTAACATTGGGATTGGCGTATTTAAGGTTAAACATGAGCGTCTCATTGAAGAGGATAGTTTCCTGCGGGACAACGCCGATGTGTTGACGAATCGAGTTAATACTCAGGTCCTGCATATTGACACCATCAAGCTTAATTTCTCCCTTAGTAGCGTTATAGTAGCGGAACATCAGACGGAAAACAGTTGACTTGCCGCCGCCGGATTCTCCAACAAAAGCAGTGGTAGATCCAGGAAGGCAATCAAAGCTCAAGTTTTTCAGTGCCGTAGTCTTGTCCGCGTAGGAAAAGTTGACATTTTCCCAGGTGATATGACCTTGACAAGCCTTCAGCTCCTCTGCACCTTCTTTGTCAACAACTGTAGGCCGGTAATTAAACAGCTCCAACAAGCGCTCGCCAGAAATCAACGCCTGTTGCATGGTCCGATAGAACTGGTTGAAAAAGTTCAGAGGGTTCTGCAACTGAAGCATGTAAGAAAGCAAGGTTACAAAGCGGCCACCAGAAATGTGACCGTGGGCAAGTTGCCAACACCCGACAATAATAACTAAGCTTAGACCACCGCTAAAAACGAAGGCCTGAATAAATGTCATTTTGCTTGTCTCGTAATTGAGATTGGCCTCCGCACGTTGGAACCTGTCAATGGCTTCCTCGTAACGACGGTACTCGAATTCTTCGGCATTGAAATACTTGACTGTTTCGTAACTAGTGATGGAGTCGTTTTTCACGGCTTCTTCCTCACGGTCGGCGTTGGTCATTTCACGGCGCTGATCAGCGCGTGCGCGAGAAAGGTTGATGCTGAGCCATACGTACCAGATCGTGTTGACACAGACAATTGTACCGTAGAGACCATCAAAAACGCTGGAAAAAAAGTACACGCCAATTATAAGGTCAAAAAGCATAGGGAACAAATTGAAAGTGACTTGTTCGAGGAAGTTATTGATAGACGCTCCCTTGTTGAGAGCAGACAGGACTTCGCCAGTCTTCTTGCCCAAGTGAAAGTCCAAACTGAGACCGTGGACATGGCGGAACGCTGCTGTTTCGATTCCCTTGTAGGAAAACTGGGACACATCGATCCAAAGAAGCTGGCGAATAGCTCCCAAGACTCCGGCCGAGCCCTGAAACATAAATAAGAAGTCAAGGATGGCAATTGGAAGCCAAGGAATAGTGCTGAAAAAGTCCTCGGCAAAGCCCTCATAGGTATCGCTGTTTTTGACATTTTGGAGGCAGTCCATCAATTGGCCCATCTGCCACGGGATCAGGACGTTGACGGCACGCTGCACCAAAAGGATCATGAAGCAGATCAAGACACGGAATTGGAGGCGCAAGTTACCCTTCGGCCATACGTATTGCCAAAAGACACTGTACGAACGCAGGTACTCAAACCATGAACGCTGAGGAATCTTCTTCGGACGGTAGAATCCAGCATTTTCATCACGGCCACGGGTGGAAGCGGGGGCTTTAGTGCTCCCGTAATCGCACTCGTTACTCGTTAGCAGACCGGTAGTCTCGTCGCATTCACCGACTTCGCAATCTTCGTCGTGATGTGAGTACGTTTCGGAGTTGGAATCAGAAAGGTTTTCGTGCAGAGCCGAGATGTGTTGGTAATAGGCTTGGGAAAGCGTGGCAAATAGAATGCAGCAAACACCGAGGATAATGACGGTGCGCAAAGCGCAAATAACCATACGGCCCTGTGCCCATGCATCAAAGCAGGCTTCTTCTTCGTCCTCGACAGCCTGATCGCAGGGTTTGAGACTAAGGAACGAGCCAAACATGATGATGACTTCACCAGTCAAGCTCACAATCCATGAGCAAAGATGAGCGACCCCAGGACCATGCTTGCTAGTGTTGAGGGAGATTCCGAAAAAGGCAAAGAGGGAGAGTGAGCTGTAAAGGTACATCTAGAGAAAAGCATGTTAATCTACTGTCTTGTAAGAGCTCAAAAAACTTGTTGCCTTAAGTCAAGGGGTGGGGTCTTGTTTGTGAGTCTAAGTGGATGGTATCATACCAGACGAGGAGTGCCAGCCCAATAAGTTGAGTTAGGATCCAAAACGTCGACATGGAGGGCAGTAGCTTGTGAAAGGAGCCACCAAGCATCTATGAAGAAGGTTAAACCAACAAAGCCGCAAATGGAGACGAATACTCTCCTCCCAGTAGGACCGGTCTCAAGGCGAAAGGATAACTGAGAAGAGGCGGAAGAAGCCGAGGCAGAAGATTTGCTGCCAAGGGACTGGTAGTCGGAAGGTTTTCTCGAGGTTTTGACGCTGTAGATGAGAGAAATTGCAATGAAGACAGCAAAGACAATGACAGCATAGAATTTCTCGGTGGTTTCAACCGCGGCCATCCAGGTGGCGCGATTTAAATATACGCCTAACATTTCTGGAGACCTCTCAGAGACTATCCTTCCCCGTATTAGTAAAACTGGGATTCTAAACAGTAGCGCATCTCCTTATCGAAGACGAAGCTATAACGGGGGGAAGATAACACAAAGGGTTTAAAGTCAAGTATAGACAGGAACTTGGAGAGAGGGAAAGAGAGATGGTGGGGGTATGTAAAGAGGGGGGGGGGGGGGACGGGGAGATATAAATAGAGGGGTGGAGCTGGAGGCAAATAAGGGAAAACGCAGAACAAATGTTTGTTTGTGTCGACAAACGTAGTGAGAAAGACAATGAAATAGGGAAATCAAGATGGGGGTGAGAGAGGAAAGTTGACAAGTCAAAGAGTTAAAAGAAGGAGGATGGGCAGAAAGGATAGGGAATAAAAAGGGCAGAGTAGAAGAATGAACTAGGCAAGCAAAGCAAAGCAAAGCAAAGCAAGTTGATATAAGCCAGCAGTCGGAATAGGGGGACAAGCCAACAAGCTGTTGTAGATACAAACACAAACAAGAAGCCACAAGAAAGAAAAAGACGAGAATAGAGGGAGTAGAGGGAGAAAGAAAAGAGAAGGGGCCAAAAAAATTATAAACGGGACTTTCTTGGCTGAGAACTCACAATAGATGTGGATGGAAGAGCAGACAGATACAGGCAATATCCTGGCTGAGAAGAACAAGCAAGCGTCTGGGCCAGAACACTACCTGAAATGAAGCAACCCACTTATAACAAGCAAACCAAGCGAAGAGCAGGACCGAGGGAGGGATAGCAAGAGGCAACGGGCTAGAAGTTATGCACTCTGCAAAAGACAAACTGAGACAGTTAATAGCGACGAAGAGAAAGAGGGACAAACAGAATCTATGGAGGCTAACGAGAGTGGAAGGTAAAAAGCAGTCTAAAGAAGTAGAAAAAACAGGGCAAATGAACAAGAAGTGAGGGAGAACTAAAAAGAAAAATTGGAAAAAAAAAATAAAAAGAAAAGAGGAAAAAAAGAAAAAAAGCGAAAAAATAGCTAATGAAGTGTTGTCCTTGTGAATGAATATAGCGCAGGCTTCAACCAAACAGTTGAAGCGTTCACTCGGCCGACAAAGGTTGGGTTGGGGGTGTGTGAGAGAGCAAGCAATTGGGGGTGCGCTAAGGAAGGAGATGGCTATTTTATTTGTATAAAATACTGGAATTTTACCTCGTGGACAAAAAACAAATAAAAAAATAAAGAACAAGGCAAAAAAAAAAAAAAAAAAAGAAATGGAGTACAAAATTCTGAGCCTAGAATCAATGCAAGTGAAGTGAAGGAGATGTTGTTACACTGGCAAATTTTTGCTTTCTGGCTGTCTTTGGGTACTTTTCAAACGAGGACCGTCCCGTGTTATTTAGAGAACAACAAGAAAGAAAGAATATTGTTGCACTCCAAGTTGACAAGGTTTAGTGAATGGTAGAAAGAAAAGGAAAAACCCATGTTCATAAAAGTGCAGGTGTCAAGAATGGATGGGTCTGGTCTGGGGATGACGACAGCAACAGTTGAAGCCACGAGAATAGACGGGGGGCGCAAAACACACAATAGGAAAAAGACACAAATCGTTGGTCCCTTAGATCCCTGGCCCTTGGCCCTTGACTCGATTTTGGTAACAGTCTGTAAAATACTGAACAAACGAGCAAGCTCTCATAAGACACCCACCGTCAAGGCTATTGTTCTGTTATACGGAGAGGCAGCCCAGATTAGCTGGCCCAGATCGTCTGGCCCTGCGCAGAGACGAGAGGGCGCAGAGACGAGAGGGAAGGCCAGCCTCCCACTCAGGAATGCGAAGGGGATTAGGACCTTGAATGGATATTGAAGCCGCACGTCGAGAGTGGAAGAGAGAAGGAGAACCCTGAGTGGTTGACCAAGGCTGCAGGAGGAGCAGTAGAGCCAGAGCCAGAGGCAACAAGAGCCAGAGCCAGAGCCAGATGGAGGGCAAGAGCGAGGCCGCGTGGGGCAATATATTATTGCTTTTCTTTCTCTCTTTGTCATCGGAAAGGGCAAAGTAACGAAAATTTGTACAAGAGCCAATGGGTCGTGAAATAGCATATAGTAGCAGCCATACTATACGCACGTACGCAACAACGAAAATTGGGAGCAGGGAAGATGCAAGAGGAGGAAGAGCGAGCAAAAACTTATCTGCACATAACTCACATAATATAAGATGCACGCACACGCAAGTCTGGTGGTAGGAGCTCCTCTCTTGGCTCTCAGTCTCCCTCTGTTCCAAGGTTTAAAGCCTATGCCATGCCCTAGGGCCAATATGAGAGAAGGGGTGGGACGCGGGAGATAGAGGACGGAAATCGGAGACAAGGGCAGGGAAAGGTCAGATTAAAGAATAACAGGGAAGAAGGGGAGACAAAAGAGAAAAATGGGGAAGAAGACAGATACAGAGACGGAGAAAGGAAAGGACAATGGAATGAGGATGAGGCAGGGCCGGCAGAGAGGTATAGGGATAGAGGAATAGAGAGGAATAAAGGTCATGTACTCACTGCAAAAGAAGGCTAATAACCTAGCTAGCCGTAGCGAGAGGACGGGGCCCAGAACGTCGGGCCAGATAACCGGGCCGAACGCAGTAGAGAAGAAAGGCGGGACTAGGATGGCGAAGACGACGCCGAGAGGCCGAAATAATCGAATATGGCAACGGGGAATATAGCAAGAATACAATGATATGAGGAGGATAGGAGAGAAGCAGAAGTAGAGGGGAAGGCGGGGAGGAAGGCGCAGAGAGCGGATGTAGGAAAGGCATAGATTTCTTTTGTGGGCGTTTGTGTGTGCGTGTGTGTGTGGGCAGCCCTGGTGTCCCGAAAAAGAAAGTACAGATGAAGAGTTTTTATCAAGTAGTTTCCAATCTCGGACAAATTGTCTACGGGCGCATATCGAGGTAGGGGTTGTGATGTGTATAAGTATTTCATTTAATTGCCTAGTTGTATTTCTTTTGCAGGTCCTATAGGTCCCTATCCACGTTAAAGTCCTCTCAGCAAACTTAGCCGATAGAACAGACAAGCTTCATGCATAGAAGCCGCAGCAGCAGTAATGTCGATGCCGTAACACAACAGAGATCAGGATTTGCCCAAGCTATTCCTGGCAGATCAGCAAAGGAAGTGGTTTAATACAATGTGTTAATGCCAATGGAATTGTGCTTTTACTTTTGAAAGAATAAGGCACCGTTTTGATTAACCCCAAGATAGATCAGTAAGCCAAAATACAAGATTGCTAACCCTAAGCCGCGGGGTTGACCCCACTATAAGGGCAACAAAGTGGCACTATCAATCTCTCCTGGTACCATATGATGGGCATAAAACAAATGCGGGGAAAAATGATATGGCGGGAGGACAGCGAGTTCCTTTGCCCTGGGACCGAAGATAGAATGCGCAGCAAATAGAATCATTTGGTCTCGGGATATTGGGGTTTGTGGGAGGGATGACAGATCACAGCCAGCCCAGCTTGTTCAAGGCTTGTCTTGTGAAGTTGAGACATGGCAAGCCAGGTCACGTCACGTCTCAGACATAGGTGGTTGTTGATAGCCTGAGACTGAGTGGGTGTATAATGTAGGCTGGCTGGCTAATGGATAAAAGCAAGAAGGCAAAATACATTAAAATTGGAAACTAAGTTAAGAAGCTGGCCACAGATCGCTAAAACAAGGGAGAACTGGAGGTGTGGCTGGAAATGTGGCTGATATGTACAGGACTTGTCGCTTGAAAAATCAACCTTAATTCTGGCATCTTGTCACTTGTCAATTGCAATGCAAGCAGAGCGCCACAGTCACTGCATTTCTCTCTGATTTTGTATTCCACTCCCATTTCTTTTTTTTTTTTTCTTTTTTTCTTTTCTTCTTGGTACCCGCATGCAGATGGAATATATATCTTCGCAGATATGCCGACGCTCAAAAGTGGCGGCTGTGGCGTGCGAAAAGCGAAGTAACTGACTGCTAGCTTGACTTGCATCCGTAATATCTGACAGAAAAAAAAGCAACGCTATTGAAAATAGGCCACGGGTGATCTGTGACGTCATTTTGGGTTTAGGTGCCAAAAAAAGCTCCCCAAGTGACCACAAAGGAGAAAACAAGCCCAAATGTCGCCTGCTAGAGAGGCCTAGGCTTGTCGCATACTGTTTATGGAAGCTCGTCACGAAGGTGGCGGTGTTTCTTCTCACGAGGAGGGAAACAACAACACATAAACGAAGAGAGCGAAGAGGGCGACGAGCAGGCAGATGATGTCATCATCGGCTTGTATATAGCTATGAAGCTGCTAGGTTATGGATTACGAACTCGCGTATACGTACTCACGTGGGGGGAACGAAAAAAAAAGAAGCCACTTAACTCTCACCACAAGCGAGCGTAGCTTGCAAGATCAGCAGAACCTATAGCTTTTACGCTATGCGCAATGCGTAGCTGGAAATACCGACTAAAAGCTAGAGCAGGGAGGGCAAAGGTGGCAGCTGGACGCCTCAGAACCCCGTGGCCGTTAGCAAAATAAGCTTTCACACACTAGGCATAGCCAGGCCATATGACGACATCATAAAGTGCCTAAGAAGGCGTCGAAAGGGTCTTTTCCCTGAACAAGCAAATACTTAGTAGCGATTTAAAAATGAGATTCCGAGTTTAAAAGACGGGGAACTTGTTGGGATTAATGCACATGCTTGTATGCAGCCGCCAGCCAACCTTACAACACACCACCATCTATATATATATAGCCTGTGCGATCAATAGCTGCACAACGCTTTTTCATTGGTCTCATGCCTGTTACGTGACGGTTAAGATATAGCCTGTATGGGAAGAAGTAACGGAAGGGATAGAAGTCAGCTTTGATGTATATATCGATGTGCACGTGATTATTTTCGGTTGGGGACGGGAAGCTGTCGAAGGTTGAGTGAGGTACGGCGAAAATAAAGGGAACAGCTTGTTACATTACAGGAAATCTTGCTTTGGAGCAGAGCCGGCAACACGTATTGGGGAAAAACGGATTTATTACCCCTTTCTCGATAAACCACGCGGGAGAATAGCCGTATAGATAGTCGCCAGGATACCAAGCAACCTAGCATAGCCTAGACTAGACTAGTCTAGTCCAGTCCAGTCCGGTCTAGCCCGGCCCAGCCCGGTCCAGTTTAGGCTGTATTCTATGGCGTGTGTATTTATATAGGACATCGAGACCCTCGCCCTTCTTCCCCATCGGCATCTTTTACCAACTGAGCCAGCCCGTTGCTGGCTGTGTCTTGACCCGGGGGCTCAGATGAAAAGGGGCTCAAAGGAGAAGAGGAGAAGAGGGACAGGACACCGAGAATTTGGGAGTCGTGTTCATCAGCTGGTTGAGGTTCATGCTACCGTAACTATGCAGCAGATCATTGAGTTCTAGACTTGATCTTTGTCTTTTTTTTTTTCTTTTTTTGCCGATGCAACGTGCAGCAAAGGCCAATCAGCGCACACCACCGATGACGGAGCATCGACCATCGACCATCGATCAGTTGTTGTATGTGTGTATGTGTGTATGTATGTATGCATATGCGTGCATGTATGTATAGGTGTATAGGTGTATAGGTGTATCAATGTATGTATATATGTATACATGTATACGTGTAGGTACTTCACAGTGACAGGAAGTGCTCCTTGCTTTCATGTGTTTTCCAGCTTGCGCTGCCTTTGGCGATACGGGCTGGTAAATATTGACCTGGCGGCTATATCGTGGGAGCGAAGCAAGGCATTCCTCACGAAATGCGCAACGTGTGTACGTACGTTTTATCTTCGTACACATAAGCTCGTGTTGTCTGCTCGCATGTCTCCATTGCTCCATCAGAGCAGGCAATAATAATACGGCCCGCTGTTTCCTTATTACTGACTGCTATGCTATACTAATGTTGCTCCCCGTCCTCGTATCTAAGAACACAGCGTGATTGCCCCAAAGGCCTTGTTCGCGCACTGGCCAGAGCCTAGTCTGATCACCCAACCAGGGCCGCTCTAGAATTGCCTATGTTGAGTCGGTGTCTTGGCTCGGCTTGTTGCTGGTGGGTTTATGGATGAGACGATGTTGTTCTGAGCTGGTTTGTTCCACGTTTTGCCATGCGCCTTGAAGACGGACTGGAGGGGGCTGCATAGCTGTATATCGGCAGCCCGATTTACGATGAGCCCACAGCGGCTCTGTTGCGTGCTTTAGTGGGCCTTTGGTTCTCAGCCAGTGACTTGCAGCAGGCCACAGTGGACCTGCCCGCTATAATACTGTAAGATTAACTGTAGCTTCAGTAGTCTTCTACTAACACGCCCTTCCTAAACTTGCAGGCTTGTTTTCTCAGACATAAGCTGTCCATAGCTTTTGCCTCCCCAATCCCGCGATCTACAGCACGCAAACACTACAGCAAAAGCCAGAAGCCGATCATTTCGAGGATAGAGGAGAGGCAAGAAAAGAACATCATTTTTTTTTTTGCTCCTGCAGTGAGTCTATTTTCTTTTGCGTCGTGTCTACAGTTTCTTTAATCGACCTGGCCCGCTAAATTCCTATTGTAGCGTAGCGCCAACAAGCCCCAGAAGCCCCAAAAATCCTTAAACAGCCCCGAAGCCCAGGCCTTCTTGTTCGTCGGTTTTGGGTGCTATCCACTGGGAAGGGCGTGTATTTATAGCGGCTTTATAGTTGTTGGTGCTATTTTTTTAGTGGCGCTTTTACCATTTACCTTTGCTTCTGTCAAATCTCTCAGCCGAGAAGAAGGTATGCGGTTTGCGGCCAATCACAGCGCTATCAAGCCGTTGGGCAGGACAACAAAAAATAATTAAAAAAAAAAAACAATAATAGAAGAGAAATCTGAGATCTTTGCTCTTGGATCTGTGATCTGTGTGATCTTGTGATCCGTGATCAGTGGATCTGTGGCCTCTGAGGTCTCTGATTTGCTGATGAGTTATTGTTAGTAGGCAAGCCCAAAAGATAGAGGCAAGTTGTCAGTTTGGAGGGAACAGCCTCCCAATGGCTAATGAGGGCATAGAAATAAAGTATAAAAAATAGGAAAAGATAGAAAATGAGAGTAAAAAAGGAAAAAAAAATAAAGAAAAAATAGAAGAAAAAACAGAAAACAAATAATAGGGAATAGAGAATAGAGAAATTCCCCAATGAAGAATGCGACGTTGTTCTAGAGAGAGGTCTTACTAAGAAGCCACTCGTACTTTAATATTACTGTGCGAACGAGCTAATTATTGCTTTTTTTTTTTTTTTCCGTCTTCACTTTTTTTCCTCTATTTACTTCTACCCTCAGAAATGGCGACTGCGAGAGACATTGGCGCACTGTTTCTGGCAATCCTGTCTCATGTCCCCCCTTCTCTCCTCGCAAAACCAACAATCAATTTAACTAACACCCATCCTAATGGCAAAAAGAGCACATATGTATATGCCATGACATGACATGACTAACAAAAACATGCCGCCCATTGATATTGATACTCATCACAACAACATGCTTATCCCCCCCCCCCCCCCCCCGCCTCTCTCTTGCCACCCCCGGTCCCTGTCACATAGTTCGTTGGCCTTGCTCTAGCCTAGCTTTTGGCCTGCCTCTCAAGCAGATGAAAGGAAGCATGCACAAAACAAAACAAGTGGTTGACTACGATGGTTGGTTACACACACCGCCACTTTCACCTCACCTCACCTCAACTAAACCAAACGGCGTCAAAGCCGATGCCAGCCACTGGGCCCCTCCCCCGGTCCTAAATCGGCTGTGGCCGAGAAGCAGTGGTAAAAGGCGGGACAACAGGTGTTTCCGTCGATAGGCCTATCTACCTGGCTAGCCCCAGGGCAGGGCCTGTGCTTGAAGAATGAGCAAACAGAGCGACAGTCAGTCAGGAAGAGGAGATGAGAGAGGACGGTAGTAAGATATTTACTTGCCCCTCCTATACTGTTTTGCACTTATGAGCCGTACTGCACGCACGTAAGGCGAGACAGGTGTGCTAGTGCTATCCAAGCTGGGGATTTGAGGCAGGGAAACCAGTCCGGAATACAGATGGATGCTATAGCTGGTGTATTACTGTCAGTAATGCTACTCAGCGCTCTCTGTTTTTGCTGACCACCCTCCTTGCCCTTGCCCACTACCGTTACTATCACTACTACTATGTTTTACAAGATTATTTTACCAGCCACTGCTACTACTACACAGCCAAGCCGTCCTCAGGAAAACCCCCACTACGTTATAAACGAGTGATACTGTGATATAAGCAAGTGATGCCACTACAACTAGAGAAGGCCTCATTTCGTTTTTTTTTTCCCGTCTTCCGTAGTTGTTTCTCCCGCCGCCATTGACACTGCTAGCCGTGCCATTGAATGTGGAATCCCGTATGCTCGTCGTTCCGTTCCCGTTCCCGTTCCCGCTACCGCTCTCCCTGGGCCACGTTTTGGTTTTAGTATGGAGGGAAAAGAGATGCCGGATGACAGGCAAGGTGATGGATATACGTGTGTCCATGTCACGAAAGGTTGTTATGATGTTATGTACAAACGTGTTCAAGAACTGTCTCTCCATGTCCCCTGTCATCCCCCCCCCCCCCCCCCCCGCTGCCCTATTAGACTTCACCTGACCTAAGCTTCCCTGCCCTATTTTACCCATCCTGTCCTGAGGGCCCAACCCAACTTCCCAACACACAAAGCTCCGAGATAGGCTATCTTCCTATGAGTGTTTGACTTCTTATTGAGGCTTGGACTTGCCATTTTGCACCAAGCATTACATCACATAAGAACCCCCCCCCTGGGAAAACGCGAGCTTACCATACCCTGCTCAAATACATTGGGTATTGGTGGTAGTGTTTTGACCTAATAATACTTTTGGGCATGGGGCTTTTTGCTAACCACCCCCCCCCCCCCTTCCCCTCTCTCCTCATCCCTCTTTTCTTACGAAATAACAATGTGTTCCCGTGCCTGGCTCGCTTCACTATGTTCTCCTGCTATATAGAAAAGCTATAACTCACTCGGCCGCTGCCGGGGCGCCATACCAGAGGGCACATAATAGCCAAGCTTATAGGCATTTTCTTTTGTTTCTATAGGAGCCCGGGAATTGGCAGACGGGTTTTGAGGCCAGTTGATTTTCTGCATCACGTTGTTGCCAACTTGATATACAGAAAGAGACACACACATACACACACGCACACACCCAGACACGCACATATATATACCGAGATACACCGGATGCTTACATAGATAGCATATATAAGCACATGTAGCTAATTTCCAGGCCTGTATTGTGTAATTATTCACGCCCACTCAGCCCGTCCCTTTCTTTCATTTTACCCCCTAGTTGAGCTCTCAGCTTCTGTGTTGTTATCCAAGCCGAAGGAAAATCCATGTTCTTCATGTCCACTTGGCTTCACTAATCATTGTTCCTTTTTTACCAAGTTCAGCCAAGATGAGGCCCGAAGCTCGCGCCTATCTCTCTCTTCTACCACAAGTGCAATCTTGCTATCTCTTTGGCTCGCTTGCCTGCAAAGGAACGGCTGGAATGTGTGTGTGTGTGTGTGTGTGTGTGTGGTAGGTGGTAGGTGGTAGGTGGGCTCCATAAATGGCGATAGCGACTCTGTTGGGAATAGGACCAAGAGAGGAGAAAGGGAGGAGAGACATGAGGGGACAGAAGGAACATCAAGAGGAAATCACAAATGCCTGATTTGTCGTGACTAGCCAGTTGCTGTCCATCTATCGCATTCGTTCCCTCTCCGGTTTCCACGCTGACGAAGCGGTGTGAAGAAGGAAGCGAGTAAAAGAAATACCATACGGAGAATAGGCGTGAAGTGACAGGAGGATGAAGAAAGGAACCGGTGAGGAAAAATAGACAAAGAAAACTGCAGGGGGGGGGATGGGGACAAGAAAATACTCTTAATTCAGTGTCTAGCTGAGAAGAGGGGAGATGGGAAGGAGGAGATGGATGGGAAGAGAGGAGGAAAGGTAAGAGAAACCAAGGACGCTGGCAACATGCAGAAGATACCGACTAGCATGGA
Organism: Ceratocystis lukuohia; assembly: GCF_044167205.1. Taxonomy (NCBI): domain Eukaryota; kingdom Fungi; phylum Ascomycota; class Sordariomycetes; order Microascales; family Ceratocystidaceae; genus Ceratocystis; species Ceratocystis lukuohia. The sequence continues at coordinate 574,051 of NW_027263525.1, forward strand.
CACCGCATAGAGACTTCATGTAACTCAGACAGTTGGGCTACAAAATACAAAAGGAGGCGAGAGAAGAGGGTTGAACAATGGGAAGTGAGGGGCAACAGCATGACATACACCGGGAAAAAAAACCCTACATAGTACCCGGTATATTATCCATTGGGGGGCACACTAACAACGTCGTCTACTAGCCACGCCAATGGCTTAGGATTTCATCCGTTCTCGGCCGGCTGGCCCACGGGAGAGGCGGGAGGGATGGGACTTGTTTATTCAATAGATGGACAGTTACTCGGGAAAACTAAGTAGGAGACAATGCAGAAGGGGAATAAGGAGGAGGAGATAAGAGAAAAGAAGTCGGAGTGGAAGAGATAGAGGACATGCAAGGCCCCATTCACAAAACGAAACTCGACCGACTCTCCTCCTCGGCTTCCCCATCTCTCTTCCCATTCAAGGTGGATTGTGCGCTTGCTTTGCATTGAAGTCCAGACTGAGCTGGCAAGAAAAGAAAAAGAGTTGAAAATCTCACCAAGTGCCTTATCTCTCCTCCCCCTCCCTCGCTATGAAGAATTAACCGGTCGCCCTGTACAAATAGAAGAAAGAGCAGAAGAAGGAAAGGGCAGTACGTTTCATTGATCAAAGAAGGTAGTTACCCTTTTCTGTAATTCTGTTTCTATTTTTTCCCCATGCTTCTTGCTTCTTGCACTTTCCGTCCGCTTCGTCGAGTCCTGGCTCTTTCCCATCTCCTCTCAACCCTTGGAAGTGGGCCTCTATTAAAAGAAACAGGGGAGAAGGGCTACATTTAACAGCCAGAAAATTGAAGCTCGACTCGACGATCGGGTTTTTATTGTCTCTTTCCTTGTTTAGTTGGTCGCTTCCTTCCATCATTACTATGGGGAGAGGGGGAGGGGCTCTTTATTGCATCGGTGTGTGTATGTGTGTGTGTGTGTGACAAAGCCCCCCCCCCCCCAAAAAAAAACAATGCGAGAGTCTTTCCTACTTAGTCGTGAAGATATAGTTGAACAAAGTCATTATTAAATTCCCGTTGTGTTACCATGATGCCAGTGGCAGTAAAAATACCAAGATATCAGGATATAGACGGGTAAGTGCCGAACAGTTTGCATAGTTACACACGGTATCAAATTGATAAGCGGCCGTTTTTTATGACCTTAAGCCAGAAGAATTAAAAGAAGAATCGAAGGGGAAAACCTTCGAACTGAATTTCTCGTTTCGACTTTTCCCTGCTTCCCATGATAAATTCTACAGCATACATACATACATTATGCATACATGTATAGGTGTATACTCAGCATTGTAGGATCTCCCGCCTGGCCCAATGTATACCACAATACTAGATGCAGCACCACGTCTTCACCATCCTGCCTGTTCCTTTTCCTTTTCGTCTTTCCCTTCTTTCCTGCCCCCCCCCCCCCTCCTTGCCTTCCCCAGGAAAACAGAGGGAAGAAAGAGCATCACGCAACGCCACGTCAAGGCGAAGCACAAAATAACACCCGTTTGTTGAGGGGACAGGAGCCTCGAAAGGAAGCAGAAACACGACATCCAAGACGAGTGTTTTCTACTGCTGTTGCTTTCCACTGTTGCGGCACCGTATGTGACACATACGTTTACATCTATTTGCAACCAGATAAATGTATGTGTCACACACCACACTATCTTGGTTGTGTTTCTCTCTTCTTCTTCTTCGTATCTTCCTTCTTCACTGCCAAGTTCAAATAAAAGGGCGTCCATCTCTCTGCAAATTACCCAACTCTGGTCTAGAGCTAGCTAGGCGCGAGGGGAAGCATCCCACCTGCTCCTCTCCCCTCCCCCGTTCCTTCAAGAGCGGCCAGCATGTCAAACAACCTCAGGGCTTTGTTTAGCTCCGTCTCTGCTTGGTATGCGTGTCTCGAGGAAAAGCCCTGTTTTTGTCACACAGATTTTGTCTTCGTGGCATATCAGCCCTTTTCCCGTTTTTGCCTTCCACGTCCTCTGTTGCTAGTTAGTTCTTATCAGCCGTCGCAAAGCAGATTTATAGGCGGTGTGCAACAAGCGGGAGATCATCACAATGTGTTTCTGTGCTACTTTGAGGACCACTTGTAGCTAGAGGATGCCAATCCATCCACTTCAGGATTTTTTCTACCACAATAAGACTGGGCCTAGGGTAGGGTTCAGCTTCTAGGTTCAAATTTCAGGGGTGTTTATCCATACATGTTCTTTATGGGCTGAGCTGGGGGCTCCGGGGAAGAGCGAAGCTGCAGATTACTCCTTGTCCAAGGTCAGAAATATTCTCTCCGCCTCTTCCCACGCATTTGAGCTCGTTTTAGCTGCTTAAATGAAAAACATTGAAAGTCATAAGGCCTTCCAGGATTGCATAGAGCCAATTCAACAGGCTAATTCTAAGGACTCCGATTGTAACTCACCGGTAGTAGTGACTGCTCAGCAAAAAGCTGCATATATTTACATTCCACAGGGTGCACCCGAACCTAGGGAAACAACTCAAAAGATCTCACTGTGTCTTTAAGTGTGTGTATGTGGTATGTGTGTACATGTACGTGACTTCACATCATGCGAGCCTGCTGCTATTGTGCTGGCGAGAATTTCTCAAGGAAGCAATTTTTCAAGTTTTCCCCTCTCTCCCTCCCCTTTGAGCCTGACCATGCTTCCTTCCCCCTTCCACTGCCCCCTTCCTCTAGCCCAGAGCCATGGACAAAGGAGACGAGCTGATCACAATGACGACTCACATTGTCAAATCTCGGGCTTGGCCTCATCCTAGTATATACTTGGTGGATGCGAGTTTGACCCCTGCTCGAGGTCTAGGTCATGGTCGAAGTCGAGCCAGAATCGGGCCAGAGTCGAGGCTGGTTCTGTGTTCTTTTACTGTTGGCCTTGCTTTTGCGTACATGCATCACACAGCAATGACATCATCGAACTTTGCTGTTTTCCTCCTGCTTTTTAGGTAACAACACAGCGTAGTAGGAGTCTCAGACTCAGACTCAGGAGCCAGAAAAAGAAACGAAAAAAGAAAAAGTCTTCTCCTCCCCTCCTTCAGGCTGGGCCGTGTTTTTGGAGAAAAATGCTGTGTTGTGTGTCAAGACCAAAGGTCCTCTTGCCACTGGGAGGCAGGAGGTCGGCTCCGGCACTCGGGGTGAACCAATTTGGCTTGCCTGAAGCCACTAGTAACAACAATCCATGGGATTTGTGTCCCTGTCTACTGTCTACTAGAGACCACGGCATATTATAATTACAACAGCAAGGTAACTTGTGGCTGTCTAGCCCGTGTGTGAAATTCCGTTGTTGATCGCGAGTAGGCACAGGTAATGTAACAGTTGGACAAAGACGTAGGCTGTGTGTGATCTCCATAGAGATAAGAAGCAGGGAGGAAGAAGGGGGGGGGGCGATAGACTTGCTATTAGATCCGTAAGTAGATGAATTAGGGGACGGGCAAAATAGACAGACACGTACTTAGCCGATGGTGCCGTTGCTGGCTTTTGAGATCTCTCCAACCACTGCTGTGGCACATTCAGTGTACATAGAGACATACATGCACACGGGGACGGACCATTATACAACGGAGCCTGGGCTCGGTCTCGCCTAAAGGGACGGGTCTAGAACGCCATGGCTACCACAATCATTGCGATAAAGGTGCTGTGCTATGCAATGAGTCCTTTTGGTACCATGTTGCCGCTTGATCCCCCTCCCGCGATGTGGCGGTTTAGGACATCTTTTGACGGTTGCGAGGAACACGGGATATGCGATAGGTGGAAATATAGAGTTACCGGCAGCCAGCTATCCATGGTTCTCCTACACTCAGCTGTGATTGATAGCCTGTTTTAATCTCTATATCGTGCAGCATCTCTATCTCCATACAGCCCCCCACCCCTCTCTTATCCCTCCTGAGTTTTGTCCTATGCTCATTTCCTCTGTCTCGTCACAGGCGGCTATGAACATATCTCCGTTCAATATCTGGTTAATATCTGTATAAAATCTTTGTCTCACGGAAGCCTGCACTTTCACCCGTCTCATAGCTGTCCTTTCCTCACCGCCTATCCATTGCTAGCAAAAGATACATTCGAGACCGTCGGGAACATGCCTTACCCACTAATCTCCCCTCCCGTACCTTTATATGTATCGCGATGCACTGCAGCAAAGAAGATGTGACCTTTCCTCTAGACTAGCCCGGATAAGTGTTTGTCAGTCTAGCCACTCATGTCTCTTGTCTTGTGTGTGTGTGTGTGTGTGTTGTAGCCCGTGTTTTTGCTTGCTGCACTTGACATAACATGTGCTCAGCCGTGCGGGTTACGCTCAATTCAATTTCGGTTCCCAATTTTCCTTGGTTCAGCCGTCGTGATGAATCGCTGTTCGGTGTTTCACGATCGCGAGAAGAGCCATGTCTAAGGCCGGTTAGGGACTATGCATAATATATATGTGTAGTAGCCGTGTGACTAGTAACATTGACTCACTTACTGGATCGACCGCTAGAATTTATCCCGTTTCGGGCTTGCCTTTGCGATTGTCCGTCTTGTTGTCCCTCCGAGTAGCCCAGTCACTTGAGTAAGCTTGTTACGCATGGCGGAGTCAATGTAGAGAGTGTGGGTGAGTAACAGGTAAGACCTGTGCCAGTGATGGATCTCGGCCGACTCGGGAGACCCTATCGGAAGGCTACACATACATGAATACATGTGCGCTACAGTAACCGCCAACCAGGTCTGTACCATTGCGCATGTTGTGGGTTGTGACCTGTGGCAATGCGCGATACTTATCGTGGGGTTGTTGACCCTCGGTTCGTTGCTATGTTTTGCCTGACATTTGTTGGGGATGTGGCTTTCTCACCTCTTCGTGTCTCTTCTTGCTGCTCCTTCTCCCTGGTGCCAACAAGAGCACAGGATTTGCCATGTGCACAGTGTATCACGTCTTGCCCCCCCCTCCCCCAAATAGCTTGGTGGACAGTTACCAGACCGCAGGATTATCGCACAAAGTGCAGAAGAGAAAGGGATCTCAGTGAAGATAGTCGCTACGAAGCCCATGGTGATGTTACGCAACAGACCACGACCCGTTGATTTTAGTAGCAGGGCCTATAGGTGGACGCAGTTCTAGACATCCTTATCACGACCCTTCTTTGTTACGCAAAAGGCTATAATCGGAGATTCAAGTGGCCCCGGTACAAATACACAACATTCTGTATTGCTCACCGCCTTGATGGCTTCTTCTTGCACCTTCATCTAAGCTGCTAGAATAATCAGCAGCCGAAGCCCAAGATTAAGTCAGAACTATCTTCATGCCCAGTCACACGCCCCCGTTTTCGGAGGGTGGGTTTTGCTGCTTGCTGACGTCAAGTGAAATCTGGTAAGAGTGAAGTCGCTTTGGATCTGATATAGCGTGATTATTCAAGTTCATATGTATATATATATACGCAACAGTACAATAAAATCACCGTACCGTGCTAACAAAAAAGTCCATTTTCTTTGGTACACTGGTGTGCCAGCATACCATAGAGACCGTTTATACCTTCTTCTCCAGCACTAACTGTCATGCGTCATGATATTACAAGGATTATAAGCAAAATGGGGGGAGGGAGGGGAGAAAAGAAAAGAAATAAAGGTCTCAGAATAGGGGAATAGAGGGGGAGAGTGAAGGAAAAGAAAGGAAAGGGAAGAAAGGAAAAAAAAGAAAAAAAAACAGGAAAAAGAGAAGCAAAGTAGTAAAGAGAAATCAAAGATTAAAAAAAGGTCTCAAAAATGAACTCGCCAGCATACAACTAGAGCACCCAATATCCCAGCGTCACTTGTGCAACTCGCGACTAGGACTGAACTACTCTATTTAGTTGGTCGGATCTGTCACCTTAATCTCAACAGGCGGTGCTACCGTTGTCGTCTTGTCTAGTAGCGAAGCCTTTTCGGCTGACGTGTGGGACTCGTCCGATTCGTCCTCGGATCGGTCGTCGTCAGCCGTCGAATAGCGGATAAAGCGGTAGGCTATCCGGACAATGTGAGACAGCCAGATGAGGTTGAGAGTCTGCAGGGCTGAGAGCAGTGTAGTGGCAATGACCTGGGCCAGCAGACACTTGTACTGCTCATTCTCCCAGTCTAGCTCAAAGGGGCCGACAGTGCGGAATTCAAAGAAGAGCGATATGAGAATACGGATGTTGATGAAGTGGCGGCAGTATATCCAGACGCACATGAAAAGAAAGAAGTAAGGGCCGACTATGGGAGAATCGATATAGTTGAGGGTCTTGGAGGTCTAAATTAAGGGAAAACGCAAAAGATTGGTCAGTCAGATGGGGAACGGGACAAGAAAGAGAAGGATGACGGTAACAGCACAGCACAAGCAAGGGCGGCTTGAGTAAACTTACAGCCAGGAAAAAGTCACTAATATCATGTGTGGTAAACACTGCTAGACCCACGTAGGTGAAATGAAAGCGGTAACTTAGGGCGATAAGCGTCAGGGATACCACATGGTGCAGGCAAAGTTCCTTGTAGTCCTTGCGTTGCTTCTCCAGGCCCAAAATCATCACAATGGCCTGCTGGGCCCAGAAGGCAGCCTGGAACAGATAGTAGAACTTGACGATAGCTTCATGCGTCCGGTGAGGAAAGTTTTCGTACATGCCGTAAGTATTGTAGTACCAGACAGGCGTTCTACTCATGACGTACATGCCGAAAGGACACACACAGCCAAAGTAGATGGCACTGTACATTTGCTCCATGAAACGGGCTTGCTTAGAACGAGACAGGCTAAACCAACGGGCTAAGGGGCGTAGAATGACCTGCATGATAAACTCGCGCGTAAAGGACAACACGATGGTGTAGAAAACGACAAAAGCGATATCCCAGAGACCTTTGCCATATTGGAGAGGCGAGCCGTCGGTGGGTTGCTCAAGCGGATAGCTGAGGAAGATGAAGTGATATATGGGATTAGACGGCGATGGGTTGAGAGCATATAGGGGGACGAAGGCGAGAAGCATGACGGCGGGGATCAGATATGTATGCTTGATCATGGCGCTGTTTGCTGTGTAGAAGAGGCTGCGACCACGCCGTTTCTTGGGCTTTTTATCCGGGTGCTAAAGGAGAGAGAGGGTTAGCGAGGGGGCAGTCTAGAGCGAAGGGTCTTGATGCTGTCTATACCGATGATGAGTCGTTGGCATCCATAGCCATGCGGCTAGATGCCAGAGCTGGAGCACGCGTATCTCCTAGGCGAACTTCGGAGCCGAGCAAACTAGACTTACGGCGTCGACGGGGCCCGGATCCATCCTCGGTGGTTGGGGGAGATAATGTCAGAAGCGGCTCTTTTTCGTCGGCCATAGTGTGGAATTAAGCTAGGAGAGAGAAGGGTAACAATAATGAATTATTTAATTATTTTTTAGCCCGCGGAAGGAGTGGCGAAGACAAGCAAATGAGTAGCGGGACTTTGTTATAAGATGTTGAGCTGAGTTTGGCCGAGGTTGAAACGTGTATTCGAGATAGTAACAGGGAATGATAGGACCAAAGAAGGTAAAGAAAAAAGAGCAAAAAATCGGAATATGTCTATCTTTGCCGCATTAAAAGAAAGGACGAAAAGACAAAGCCTTAGACTTGTTTTCTTTCGTTCCTGCCGCTCTTCTCTGGTCTGGCTTGGCGAGCTTCTTTTGCTTTTGCTGCCTTGTGTCTTGCTGTGCTATGCTTCACTTCAGGGGGGATTCTTCGTGTCGTGTTCTGTGGAGATTTTGTAACAACAGACAAGCAGGGCCTTATGCTAGGGTTTAGATTAATGAACAACGTCACAAGGAGCAAATGAGAAGAAGGAGATTGATAAGACAAGAAGGGGAAGCAAAAAGACAGACACAAAACGGCACAATGAAGGCCAGCTAGATACAGTAGATGAAGCAGAAAATGAAAGGAAAATCATGCAAAAATGATGGGGAAAAAGGGCCTAGCAAAATTACAAACTTGTGGGGCCTGTCTATTCGGAAGCAAAACCTCTCCCGGCCCTTCCTGACCAAAATCCTCAGCAGGGAAAGGGCCCGTTCGGTCTCTTCGCAGCCCGGCCTATCACAGGTTAAGCAGTATTCCTGAAAGAAAAACAGAGGAAGGCGCGCCCGGAGCAAATCTGGCAAATTGGGGCTTTCTTTGTTTTTTTTTTTTTTTTTTCGCATCTTGTCTTTTCCCACAACTGTGACTTGAGAATTAATTTTTCTTCTACTAGGGTTTGAGTGACACGGAAGTAACAATACCTTTGTTCTCAAAGACACATTCCCTTCGTCGCACGAAAGTGACATTAGCAAAATATATGATTGTAGCTCCTAGCTACCTAGCGAGCAACCAATCATTGAGTACTTAGACGCTTTTCTCTCTAAGCCTACATGACTTCCTCTCCCTCCAGCTCCGCCTATGTTCTTCATAATGTCAGCACCCGCCTTGGCTGAAGCACGCTCGCTAGGTTTATGCAACACAAGCCCCGGGGATAAGAACCCTAAGTGGGGAGCACCAGGGAGATAACCCGCCCTACTACTGTCCTCCTGTCGGAGACTGAAACATCTCGCCGCCTCGGCCCTCTGTTGCCTCCTTCCATTGTCTAGCAAACTCTCTCATGCCGCCCTGGCCGTCTAATCCCGCATCGACCACCTCCTTCGGAAGTTTGTGTGCTGAATATTGTGTCGAGCTAAAGTTATATGCGGAAGGATCCTCCTTGTTTACCAATCTCAGGTCTGGTTCAAGATAGTCGTCGTCATCTGTGCTCGAGTCTGTACTCTCTAATATGTCAACGACTGCTGCGCCGTCTAGCTTTAGGCGAACGAAGCCTTCCTGCTCTCCCTTCTCTGCTGAGGAGGAAGAAAAGGAAGCCACTGGAGGTGGGCCAATAAGCGGTTGTGGGACTATCTTGTTCAGCAGCTCCTTCCAGTCAAACAGGATTGAGTCTGTGGTTGATGCCCAGGGATTGATGTCGATGAGTCTTAGGCGGCCTAAACCCGTCCCATCTGTTGTGTCATTATCCTCGGGGATATACACATCAAATACGAAACTGTCGTCGGGGAATGTCATGCGAAGCTTGGACTCGAAAAAATCATCAACCCGATCAATAATGTCGGTTTTGAGCTTGAACAAAAAGTCGTAATAATTGAGATCCCGCTGGCAGATGCCAATTAAATTGCGCTGCTTGACAAAGCACCTGAACTCAAGTGCTGGGTGCATGTTGAAAAATGGTCGTAGGACGAGCGCATATTTAAACTGGTTGGTGTCATGGCTCGTTGGGTGGTAGTCGTCGATGGTCTCTTCAAACGCATGTTCTAAATCATGAGTTACGAAGCTGGAGCTTTTGAGTAAGAGGTAAATGTCGTTGGGACTTGTGCATTTGAGCGTGTTTTGGTGTCGAGATATCCATGCTGCATCCTTGGGCGTGGACCAGTTCAGCTTTGGCACAACGCTGCCACCAAGCTCTTGAATAGCGTCCTTAATAAGCTTGTGCTGAACTGGAAAACGTACGTTGGGTGGTGTGCGCTCTTCCTCTTCTTCCTCGGACTCGTCGTCTGAATACACCTCGCGTACAACTCCTGAAGATATGGGGCCGGTTGAGTGCCACTCCTCATCCGCTGTCTCTTCTTTTCCTTGCTCATCATCGTCAGCTAAAAGAATGCCGTCTTCCTTAAAGTAGCTAACCATCACCTCCGTCAAGGGAACAATGCGAGACTTGATGCAACTTGTGCGATATCTGTTGCAGGTTAATTAGATGGGTGCATCGTAATATGCCTAGATCACTTGGATCAGGCAACTAACCAGGACATACCGAGGGAACCATTGGTCATAGGCGCAATTGACCATGTGCGACTTTTTAATGGGCGGGAATTTGTTTTCTCCTGATGGAGAAGTAGAGCCAGTAGCTTCAGGCATCGTGATAAGCAAGGGTGGAGGTGAATAATGGGGTTGGTGTTGAGGGTGTACTTATGGCGAACAAATATTCGATACTAAATTTGTTGGAAAAGAAAGCTGGTTCATAAACAGAGGGAAAGTATGGGTTGGGTGAAACGGCACGTCGATAGGACATAAAATGCGATTTTCACATGCATGCATAGACTAATAGTCATGATTCAGACTTTTTGGAGGGGCCCTTCTGACCCTTGGCTTTAGATACCCCGCGACCGAGAGAAGATATTCCTTATCTTATCGGCTACCCCAGCCTTGCCTCTAGGCCCATTTATATTTTTAAGTCTAGTTCCTGCACTTGTTTTCAGCCTTGTCGCATCTACCATCCTTCACCTGCATCTTTGCTAATAAATACCTGCATCTTTGCTAATAAATACCTGTATCTTTGCTAATAAATACCTTGCATCAACCATCTATCCAACTAAAACAATGGACAACGTTGGTCTTTCAACACCGCGTGGAAGCGGCACGTCAGGCTATGTCCAGCGGAATTTAGCGCATATCAAGCCACGAAACTATCCCGCCCACAATCCCGACGCTGAAATTAAGGAACATCGGCCTCGCGAGGCTAACCAGGACATTCTGGAACATGACCGCAAGCGAGCCATCGAGTCCAAGGTGTTTGACTTGCGCGACAAGCTAGAGGACGAAGGGTATGTATCTTATTTTTGGGCTTTGGTACAGCAATTTTGAACTTTGCGGTAGCTAACCACAGGCATCTTGGTACAGTGTTGATGAAGACGAAATCGATCAGCGGTGCGATAACCTTCGCAAACAACTCCTCGCCAAACTCAATAACTCTCGTGCTCCTGGCCCACGCGGTGGCCGTCGCGACTTTAAGGCCCACGAGGTCCATGAGATGGCTGATGCCAAGCAGCGAGAAAGCGAGCGAATGCGCCGTGCTTTGCGCCTCGGGCGTGGCAATAACAGTAACAATCATGGCTCTGGTGGCCCTAGTGGGGGACCTGGCAGCAGCTTGAATCCCGATGGTCCCCGCGACGGTCCGGGTCGTAGAGATAGGGATAGACATGATGAACGCGATCGCGACCACTTGAGTGGCAGCGGCAGAAACGAGCGCCGTTATAGAGACCGGGACGACCCGAAACACACGCATGGTTATCGCAAAAGAGGCAGTAGCGGTGATAGATATAGACGCGGTGACTCAGATGAGCCGCCGCCGCGGGATGCTTCGCCTGGCAGAGGTAGGCGGCGGAGTAGAAGCCCAAGTGATCGCGGAGGCTCGCGTTCGCCTGCGGGGTCATTGTCGTTCTCACGGTCTCGGTCTGCTTCCCGCTCAAGGAGTCCTTGATTCTGGGAGCATGATTTTCTATGGTTTATGGCATAATGTTCTATCTTAATTTGGGCGTTGTTTTTTTCTTATTTTTTTTTGCAGGCTCATTGCACCGAGATTTGTTTTTGAATTATTCGTATCACTGTTTTAACGCCTATGGGAGCTGTCCTCATTGACAACTTGATTGATAGCTGCGTCTGCTTGCCGGGCCTCCCATTCCTCGCTTGTTCATGTCATGAGCCTAACTCACTCTAGCCCTGTCCACAAATGTAAGGAAGATTAATTGTACGCCTCTAAAATCTCAGCTTTGGCAGTACAAACACAACTAGCAGTAGCGCAACCATTAGCCCGTACACCCATGCAAATAGAATCATGCGACCCCACCAGCCCTTTCCTTCGGTCATGCGCCGTAGGGCCGACATTCTTCTACTTGCGGCATCCATAGTTTCCTCTGTCTTATTCATGCCATCGCTAGCCTTGCTCAGAGCATCTTTGTCTTGATCTAGTGTGTCGGAGAAGCGCTGTGATGATGCCTTGAGCGCTGACGCCATCTGCAGAATTGACTCGCTCAATGCGTTTTGTTCCGCTCGTTGGTGGTCCAAGATGGCCTCGGCCGTGGCATTGGATGTTTGCGGTGCCGCAAGTGAGGATTTGCCGCTGCTGCGTGAACCGAAAAGCGCCTCACGCGCAGTAGTTTGTGCGGCAGAATCGGGCACAGAAGATGGGCTGGGTTCTTGACATGTTGCTGGTGTGGCGGGGGTGGCGGTTTGCTGGCGACGTGTGCGTGGTCTGAGCATCTGTGCTGTGACGGTAGGGGCCTCTGGCTGTGTATATGTTGCTAGCTCTGCGTCTGGCTCTTCTATAGACGGTATCACGTCCTCTTCGGGGGATTTCCTAGGTGAAGTATCTTCAGGGGCCTTGGACGTTGTTTTTACTGCGTCGATTAAGATCTCATCCATCCACTCGCTGTGTATAGAGTCTGAGTCACTATCATTTCCTAGAGCCTGCAGATCTGAAATGAAGCCTTCCTTGTAGATATTATCTAGGCTTTTGAGACTGTCTCCATCGCGCCACTCGTCGTTGGCAATGCTGGCCTTTCTGTGGGTGTCCATCATGAAGCAAGGGGGTTTGGAGTAGGCGGTCGAGGTTATGAGAGTAGTCAAAGATTGGACAGAACCGAGGCGATTTTTGTTTTCAAAAGGGAAGCATGTAAATATGTGTAAGGGAAAGAAATATTGACGTTGGCAATGCAAAGTACAATTAGACGTTGGAATCTGGAGGGTTGATGAGTGATGTTGTAGTACAGGATAAGGGTCCATGGGTCACGTGATGCTTGGGCAGCAACAGTTACTGACGCATCAGTTGCAAAGCCGCAAAATTCCCTAATCTCATCATGGCTATGTACTGTTCTATAATAAAATGAGGAATAACTGAAACGAGAAGATCTTATAGAATATGTAATAAACCAAGAATAATAAAAGATTCCAAATATTTGCTTAAAGGTGTATTTGAGTTGACGAATGCTTTGTACTTTTACTTGACATCTAATCCTGAGCATTGAAATAAGTGTGTGGTGCATTAACCCTAATTTGACATCGTATCAAACTATATTTTACTTTTTTCACTGCCTGTCTTTCCCATGTAACTTCTGTGTACTTTTACCGCACGCTCTTGGCCGCCTTAACAAAGGCAGAGATCTTGGCCAGGCTTTGCTTGCCATCCTCTTCCACGCCACTGCTAACATCAACGCCAATTACCCGATCAGCATACTCACCCACCGCTTTGACAGCCTCGACGACGTTATCTGGATTTAAACCACCCGCAAGCATAACTCTGAGGTTTGGGTCCTTGCTAAGAACACTCTTGACACCGACCGCATCTAAAAGCTTCCCTGAGCCAGAGCCAGAGTCTAGCAGAGGGATAGTGTGTAGACCCCGAGAGCCAATGCCAACCTGGCCTGGCTTGAAGCAGCGAATCACTGGCACAGGGATCTGAGAAGCCCACTCGAGCGGTTCTTCGCCATGGAGTTGGACCATGTCAAGACTGAGCTTTGATGCAAGAGAAATAACCTCTTCCAGCGGTTGGTTCTGGAAAATACCTACTAGGCGGGGCTTGGACGCGGGGAGGCGCGTCTCAAAGGCCGAGAAGAAATCCCGGGCAAGCGAAGAAGGCGAGGATGTAGTGGCTGTAGATGCGGCCTTTCCGTGCACGGCGTGAGAGATTGCTAGCGCTGTTTCTTCGGTGATGCAGCGCTTCGCACCGGGAACAAGGCAGATGCCAATGAAATCGGCACCACTGTTGACAGCTTCCAGAGCTGCCTCAACCGAGCGAGTCCCGCAAATTTTGGCAAGCAAAGGTGAGGGTGCAGCTACTGGCTTGACAGTTTCAGTACCGGCACAGAGCTTCTCAATAAATCTAGAAGCATCCGGAGCACGCATGAGAGCTTCACCGACTAGGATAGCATCAATGCCGTCGGCCTTGCACTGCTTGACATCGTCATGTGAGGTTATGCCGCTCAAAGCACAGAGAATGGTCTCCTTGCCAACCATGCTGCGTAGACGGCCTGCCGTGCCGATGTCAACCTCAAAGGACTCTAGGTTGCGGTTGTTTACGCCAATCGCCTTGGCACCTAGCCTAACGGCGATTTCCATTTCTTCGGCGTTCTGAACCTCGACTAGGGGCTCCATGCCTAGCGACAGCGAGTAGTCATAGAGCTTCTTTAGCAGGGCTTCCTCGAGCATCTTGACAATCAGCAACACTGTGTCGGCTCCAGCCAGCCGAGCCTCCAGGATCTGGTACTCATCGAAGATGAACTCCTTGCGCAAAATGGCAGGTCTGTTAGGCATGCTACTCAGAACCTGACGCACTGCACGCACATCGTCAATGCTGCCCTTGAACCACTCAGGCTCGGTGAGAACGGAAATCACGCTGGCACCAGCCAGTGCGTACTTGTGGGCCTGCTCGGGCGCGGAAATATCCAGGTCAAAGATACCTTTGGAGGGTGATGCACGCTTGACTTCCGCCATGAGTGAGATTTCGAAGGGGGACTGACGCAGACGACGTAGGAGTGGGACCACAGGCGGCGCAGCATTGAGGTCATACGCAGACTGCAGGTCGCTTGGCCGTAGACCAGGGATTAGCTTCTGGGCATCGACGGCGATCTTGCGGGCAGCGTAAATGCGGGCTAGGATGTTCCCAGACGGCTTGACGTGGGGGACAGTAACATTCTTAGACGATGGCAAAGTAGAAGAAGAGGAAGCTTCCTTTTGTAGACGATCATTCTCCTCCCAGGTGCCGCCCTGCATCTTAAGGAAATTGCGGATCATGGTGCGGCCCTGGGCAGTCAGGATGCTTTCAGGGTGAAACTGCACGCCCTCAACGGTGTTTGTCTTGTGGCGGACACCCTGTATGACACCCTGCGAGCCGTCTGGTCTGGCGATCCACGAAGTCACTTCTAGGCACTCGGGCAATGTGGCATGGGTGCCGGCCAACGAGTGGTAGCGGGTGACTGGCAGACTCTGGGCCATAGCATGGTACACTCCCTTACCGTCATGGGACAGAGGGGAGGTCTTGCCGTGCAGCCATTCGCCGGCTGACGATACCTCGCCGCCATAAATGTCAATGATGCATTGTCTGAGGCGTAGTGTGTTAGTCATAGATGGATAGGGTACTAGAGGAGCCGGTTAAGGGGAGGCTCGCTTGAACTTACTGGCCCATACATACGCCGAAGATTGGAATCTTGCCGGCGAAGTGCTTCAGTGCGTCGCGGCTGATTCCACTGTCGGTCTTAGGGTGGCCGGGACCGGGGCTGATGATGAGTTGGGTAGGGTTTTTAGCAATAAGCTCGTCTAGTGTGACCTGGTCGTTACGCAGGACGGTGACGGTGGCACCTTCCAGCACCAAGTATTGGTAGATGTTCCAGGTAAACGAGTCATAGTTATCAATCATAACTAGATTGGACGCAGTAGCCACCGGGGGCGACGGCTCCGGATGCTGCGGTGAATGATCGATGATATCAAGGGATGCCATGGTTGGAGAGGGGAGGGGACTGATGATGTCGAATATTAAGGGGGGGGGGAGACTGGTGCCAAAATAGTGGCTAAAATGGCGGCGTAGAGCAGAGCAGCAAGACTAGTTTATAAAATGATGAGCAACTTGACCTGAGTCTGGGTGCCTTAAGACGCAATGGAAATTCAAATTCCGAATGACGCACGAGCGACTGGTGAAAATCGACAGGCGGGGCCAGCTTAGTGTGAATGCGCTAGGGTTAGGGTTAAGGGGAGAGTGACTGTACTAACAGATGGGATCGCACTATCCAGTATCTGGGTTTTCCTCAGTAGCACTAGAGAGTCAGTATGGGCAGAACTACATTGTATTGTATTGTTGAACGTCCATCTACTATTATTTCGCGGTGATACGAATGTGCATTTCACGGTAGTAGCCCACTGATGTCATTTTACAGCGCAACTCCTGGGCGCCCAGCGGTTGTAAGTGTGCTTATATTTGGAGTGCTTCCTGGGGCATTTTAGCATTGAGGGCGCTCTTCGTCCAGCATAGTCCTAGGACGAACCTTGCCGGCTACCTGGTGTTTTTGACCTGAAAGGGTGCCGGGCTTCAGCACAGGGGATGGGGCCCAGTAGAGTGCGGCTGATTTGTTCTTCCATAGACCGATAGACATTACTAATACACGGTAGCCTGGAGAAAGACTCCATCAACATCTCGTGGATCCCCCTCAATATCCTCCGACCCTACAGAATCACATCCCACCATATCCCTTCCCCTCAATTCCCTCTCCTTTATCTACCCCTCGCTATTTCCTTTCTAAGCCATTTTTGATTGCTTCAGGTAGCCACGATATCGTCCTAGAATGCCCAAAGCACCCCAAAAGCTCCAATGCAACCAGTGGAGGGAATGATCTACCTCTGCGCGGCTCTATCAGCAGGACTCAGACAGCTCAGCGCAGACCCTAGCCGTCGTTTCTCCTAGATTGCATTGAGGTTTCAGCGTAGCGCGCTGGAAAAACGGCTTGCCGCTTTTGTGTTTTTCTAGAAGCTTGCCTGAAAGCCTTTGGCTCTATGGCTTTAGTAGAGCCTTGCATGTCCACCAATAATAGACGGCATTCTTTCAGCTCTTTACACTGTTCCTCATAACTGAGATGTGATCGATCACTCTCCTCCATCTCCGTGCGCCTAAGAGGCTGATGAGATGTTATGTGGTCGTTCCTTGTACACCAGGTTCGCTTGAGCAGCCATTAGTTTGCTGCCTGCCCTGGAGTCGTAGCACCAAGGCAAGCTTTATAGGTGCCTCAGCCAACCAAGTGTTTAGGATTTGTTTTAGGCCTATGATGCGCTGTTCTTTTGGCGAATAGGGTGGAAAGACGGCTTACTGTTTAACAAGTGCACGCAGTAGAAATACTGTGCTGTGTATCCTGCATTTTCGACTAGGGACATATAAGCAAGTAGGCTGACATCAAAGAGCTGCTCTAGGTGCAGGTTGATCCAAGGTATATGAGATATACAACACTGCCAGCGAAGAATGACACGTATGGATTCTAGTAGCAGTTGGGCCTATCAAGCTCCCAAGTCTGATGGGTTCGGAAAGCCCCATTTAGCTCTCTAAAAACTATCGAGTTGTCTCCTATGGAATGCGACTGGAAGTGGAATTGATGCTAGTGATGAGTTAAACTTGTAAGCTTGACGAGAAACTAGGTAGAAATATATATAAATGGCTACAGGCGGTGTAACAGTCTAGAAACTTTACGCTTTGTGTCCAAACTGCCTGAGCTAGCCGGGTGACTTGAATCCTATGACTATGATACGATTGGAAGAGAGGGCTAACCCAACTCCTGTCTCTGATACTACAAAGTTTGTAGAACGATACGATGGTGGTAACCAAAGCTTCCTTTGCCCATCCTGCAAAATCCACATCATATCTTTACTGAAAGTGTAGTTGCAGGGTTTAGAGTGAAGCAAGGATAGCTGGTCGCTTGATGGCTCTGATGCAAGTCGCTGTCCATCATTGGAGAACACCACTGATGTCACAATGTGGCTATGGCCATCAAGAGTCTGCACACACGCACCAGAAGTCGCATCCCAGATTTTGACTGTCTTATCATCTGAACCTGATGCCAGTCGCTGTCCATCATTGGAGAACACCACCGATATCACGTTAAATCCATGGCCCTCAAGAGTCTGCACACAGGTACCAGAAGTCGCATCCCAAATCTTGACTGTCTTGTCATAAGACCCTGATGCCAGTCGCTGTCCATCATTGGAGAACACCACCGATGTCACGTCAAATCCATGGCCCTCAAGAGTCTGCACACACGCACCAGAAGTCGCATCCCAGATCTTGACTGTCTTGTCATCTGAACCTGATGCCAGTCGCTGTCCATCAGTAGAGAACACCACTGATGCCACCCAGCCACCATGGCCCTCAAGAGTCTGTAGACACGCACCGGAAGTCGCATCCCAGATCTTGACTGTCTCGTCCCAAGACCCTGATGCCAGTCGCTGTCCATCATTGGAGAACACCACTGATGTCACGTAATCTTTATGGCCCTCAAGAGTCTGCACACACGCACCAGAAGTCGCATCCCAAATCTTGACTGTGTTGTCATAAGACCCTGATGCCAGTCGCCGTCCATCATTGGAGAACACCACTGATGTCACGTCAAGTCCATGGCCCTCAAGAGTCTGCACACACGTACCAGAAGTCGCATCCCAGATCTTGACTGTCTTGTCCCAAGACCCTGATGCTAGTCGCCGTCCATCATTGGAGAACACCACTGATGACACGTAACTTTCATGGCCCTCAAGAGTCTGCATACACGCACCGGAAGCCGAATCCCAAATCTTGACTGTGTTGTCCCCAGACCCTGATGCCAGTCGCTGTCCATCATTGCAGAACACTACTGATGCTACAGAACCTCTATGGCCCTCAAGAGTCTGCAGACACGCATCCCAGTTTGTCTCGACTTTTGGCTTCGGCTCAATCCAGCTTGGTTCCTCGTGACCAAACATTCTCCTTATTAAGCTGTTGGTTGGGCTGAATATGAGAGCCGATGCATAAACCTGCAAGGGGGCAATTTCAATAACTCCGGCATGTGAAAGGAGGAATCGGCGAGCATCTTTGACTATATTTTGAAGGTTCTTGGATGTCTTGTTGGGCTACGCAATGTTAGATTTCACACTTGAAAAAATAAAATATATCCTCCCCATTCAGAGCTACTCACCAGATAGGTTTCCAATCTTCCCATTCCTTTTACTCCGGTGTAGATGCTGTGTAGAAGACTAAGAGCCTCTAGCCAGTAAAGATACTTTTTCTCAAAGAAGACCGAGATTCTATCGTTTTCGCTGCTTAATGAAGTTGCAGACGAGTCATGAAGATGGTCAACCCAGAAGATGCAAGAGTATCGAATTGGAGCCAATGGGTCAGGGTCAGGAGTCGAAACTTCGTGGATAAGATGCCCCGGGGCGTGCAAGTTGTAAATGTCGCGTTCAAGGATCTCGCAAAGAAGGTCTAGTGATCTTGCAAAAATCATCTGGTGCTGGTGTGCAATACCACGAGGTAGCATCTTGCCGGGAGCCTCACTCAGCAAGTAGTCCTTCGCTGACTGGTGCACAAAGGAAACAACATCGTGTTGAAGACTCAACAAAGAACCGCATGAGGTGATGACTTCTTTGACCTCTTTATCCTTCAAGTTCCCGAGACCCTTAATGAGGGCACATAGCTCTTTCAAGGTGATCGGACGATATGCCACCAGGACTGTAGCAAGGATTTCCCTACACAGTTGTGCATCTTCTGACTTGTCGATTTGCTCAATCATTCTCTTGTATAGACAATCAAGCCCAGCCGGAAATAACTCAAACTTTCCCAGGGTGTGACGATTTCGGACATCTGGCTTGGAAAGCTCTTCACAAACTAGAGCTACCCAAAGGAAAGTACCACCAGAGTTTTTCTGTAAATGTTCCAAGACACCATCTCTCGTGGCGTGATCGTATTCCTTTCTCTCGGACAATTCATTGACCTTGATCTCGATATAAGATTCCACTGCTTTTGAGACTGAATTTTGGTTCAGTTCGAGGTGTATCCTGACCCTTTGATCTGACCCATTCGGACTTCCTTCAACATCTACCCAATTGCGGCTTGATACAATCCATTTGGCAGGGGAATGCTCAGTGATGAAGTCAAGTAGGCGATTTCGGTCTACCATACACTCATCCAAGGCATCGACAATTAGAATGGCATTTTTCAGACTTGGATCATTCAGCATGGCAGTTGCTATCTCACGGACTTCATGCCAAGCGTTCTCATCTTGGAATACTGTTTTCCCAATGTAATCGTAATTCTTTCTCACGTGCTTGATTAGTTGTGGGTTGCGGCGTGCAAGGTGATAAATGAGGCCGCGTAGCACAGATGTGGCTGTATTCAGTCGGACACCGCCGGTGGCCTGACAAAAGAAATAGTAGAGTGATATTGACGGATCCAACTCCAACTCATCGATGATGCCGCAGAGAAGCATCGTCTTGCCTTTGCCAGGGTCCCCCTTGATCCAGAGGATTTGGCTTTTCGCATCGTTCTTGAAGTTCTGGAAGTCCTTGTGCTCAAGAATCCATTTGTAGGAGTCTTTCAGCAAGCCGCCTTTCTTATCCTCGATATTCTTCTTGTCTTTGTGAGGGTCAGTCACGAAAAGGTCTCGGAGACATTGCTGGTCCTTGTCGTCTTCTTGTGTCTTTGTCTGATGTTTTGCCTGGCTCTGTATCTCTGCATAAATGTTTCCTAGACTTGCTTGCAGGGCAGCTGCTGTGTTGTTGAGCTTATCCATTTTTAGTTGGCTCTCTTGGGAGTTGTACTGCTCCATATAATACTGCACAGACCTTTCGGCTTTCTCGATATCACTGAGCTTCTCTGCCCAGTTGTCGATCAAAAACACATCCCTCAAGACAGTGGCAGCCTGATTGCGATGGTAGAGACATATGCTCCTGATTTGGTACAGAAGGAGTTTTTCAAAGAGCTCTATGATGTTCTTCTCCAGTCTGTCTCGTAAAACAGCTGTTGCCGCGTCGCCCTTATTCCCGTCAAGCAGCAAGCCGGCTAAGTTCCAATACCACTCCGTTCTGCCTAGAACATACTGGATGCCTTGGCGGTTTTCGAGTGCTTCAGTAATTGGGTTTGTCAAAACCTGTCTGATGTTAGCTAAGAACACTACGCTTTGTGCCATCTTCCTATGGGCATATTGTGATCACGTACGTCTATTCCAAGGGAGACAGTCGCCCACAGAACGGCGGCTTCTGGAGCGGCGCGAAAAGCTCCATCTATGATTCCCCTGACAGCATTCACTGCCTTCAAGCCGTCGTCAATCCCTTGCTTCAGGGAAATCTCGTTTTTCGTTCGATCGATTCCATTCTGAACAACCTGTTGCATTTGAAACGATGTGACTTCGATTTGATCGGTGGATTTCGCAGTAGTCTCGCCGGGGTGAAGCTCGGAGAGGATAATCTTCTCAAATGCTTCCACTAGCTTTAGCTCCTTCAATTTCGAGTTCCTGTACGCCTGTTTCCAAATATTCTCTTGTAGGCTAGGCAGTGGAACTGACTCGGGCTCGGCTAATCGTGGAGAGGGGGCTCTCTGTAGTGGCGGTTTGGTTGGTTCACAAGTTGGCTGTGTTGAAATAGATAAGGGGGAGGCGGGCGGGTTAGCAAAGTCAGATTTTCCGGCGAAAAGCTTGAGCTTCTGGAAGCCAGATTTGATTTTACTAGTGATTCCCATCTTGCCAACTCTCCAGGACATAGAAGAAGATTGCTGAGTTTGGATAGTAATCTAGTGAGAATTGTGATGGTTTGGTTTGTAGAGTAGAGAAGTGTAATCGAGACCAGATGCCAGATGCAGAGAGGACTGACTGAGTTGCCGCCCAAGGCTGAGCGCTTGTTGCACCAATAGCATCGCATTGCGTTGCTTAGGTTGTGACGGTAAGATATGCATGGCTGGCTGCTAGGATTTAACCGATGCATAATATGCATGGTGGATTTCGCCCAGCCAAAGATGCACAAGTTATGAAAAAACAAAGATGGTAGGGTAGATGTTTGCCTTTGAAAAGAGATTGTGCAATTCAAGTAGAATGGACGTTCTAACGGTGCTCTAGCCTTTCCTCTGTAGCTACCAAAGTAAACGAATGCTTCTAGATACAGTTGCATCAACTTCTAGCAACAGGCCACCGTAAGGCGCCGCCACATCAGCTGCTCAGCTAGTTGCTATTAGAAGCCAGCAGTTTGAGAGGACGTGTTTATTTCTAGCGCTACCGATCTTGCAGCTTAGTGAGATTTCGGATTCTAGAAGGTGAGGGCCAGCCATCTTGAGCCAAGCATTCTCTCACCTAGCTGAAACATGCCAAACAAGACGTCTAGATGACCAGCTTCTCTCCTATAGAATGGAAGCTACTATCACCTGCTCGAGGCATACTCTGTTATATCATCGCCATTAATGCTCTAAGTAAGTACTGGCACACGTGTAGCAGACGACATTAGCTTGATCTGCTCGTGGTAAATGAAAGTCTTGTCCGCTTGCTCGCATTTGCTACTGACAAGTATCCTGTCCTATCCTTGATAGTCTCTCGTCCTAGGAGAAATCAGCTGCGCATGCCTAAATACCGCGTTGCGGCCAGTTGTTGAAAGTATACAGCGCGTTAAATGGTGTAGTGTTCTCAATGATCTTGGGAAACTGGTAGCTCGCTTTCTGTAACTTACAGCTGCTTATCGCAAGTTGTCGAGGTGCTCTCTTTTCCTCTGCTCTAACCCACGTAACCTGAAATCTACCAGCTCAAGCTTCGCCGTCGGCTCTGGGAATGTAGAACTTGGAGTGTAGCAAAGAAGGCAGAAGTAATAGAACCAAGCAGCAGCAATAGAAGATGGAGACAATCTATCCGCCGACGGCAGTTTCTCGGCTAAATAGCCACTAATTTCCCCACTTGATGTTGCAGCATCGTCACATGATATATCAAGTCTTTCTGTCTGTTTAATTTCTCTTTTGCTCAATCTTCAATAGTGATGACGGCCTACTTACTGAATGGCTTGTTTTCATGACAGTTTGAGCTCCCTTTTCTGCTGTTACTTGGTGAATGTTTCATTCCAACTATCTCAATCATGTACTCCTATTTGGACATGCCCCTGCACTATGACCAGTCTTGCCAGACACCATCCATCCCCTAGTCCCAACGACCTAGCTCCCTAGACCACAACTTCTCGACGACTCCAGCGTCACCTACGCATCCATCCATCAGCATCCATCTGTCGGTTCCTACTTGCCTCCGTTTCTCTGCTGCGGTGATCCCTCTTTTTTACGACTAGGTCCTTTTCGCAATGGATTGGTATCCAATTTAACTACCAAAAAGGCCTTGCACTTCCGCCGCCCATGACAACTAATCCGAACGTGTTGGCATCAGACTTGGTTGGAAGGACTAAGTTCTAAATCTCTTCACAACATCGTGTGCCACGTATCTACATAACATGTTTACCCGACGTTATTCCGAGTGAAGCTGGAATCTCCACAACAAAACTTGATGGAATTACTGGACTTATATTCTCACGATTTTAAATATTACATGCGCCAAAAACTGCTCTAGTGTGATAAAGATTTGGTCAATTCAGCACTTGTGCAATGTTCTTCAAATAGAGCATTAACCTAAAGCTATTCTAGCTCGGCTAGCATGACTACAATATCTACAACTCATGCTTACACACGTGCAACCTCATTTCACACATATCACGCTCTCTACTACATTTAGTGTTGTACATGATAGGTGCGCCTTGTTATTTTCAATCACAAACTATACGATAAGTTAATGTACTTCCATAATTTCATCATTAATCAACTGATCTGGGCCTGGCAATTCTACCTCCTACCCCTCTCCCCTTGACCCCATTCCCTACTTTGTCACTACTGCATACCGGTCTGCACAGTTCCCATGCTACTCTTAGTGTCCTTGTAGGGTTTCGGCTAGTTCAGCGCTCCACCGAGATGTCTGATCTTCGGGCAGTTTTCTTTTATCCAGTGTCGGAAGTCTGCTTTAAAGGCTTCGTTTCTCCATCTTCCTGCTGTCGTCAGTGACATTGTCGCCTTTGGGACGAGAAGGTCCTTGCTCTTGCAATCCACTTTGGCCAACTGATCGACTGCTTCATTGCCCGGGACTTCGCAGTGTCCTGGGACCCAGTGCACTTTGCCGGCTGACTTTTCCAGGGCCAGGTTGTCGGATCCGCCTTCCCATCTTGCGAGGATACGGCGGATCTCGTCTATTGCGAGCTGCAAAGTGCCCGGCTTCTGCATCCTCGGGACGAGCCGTTTTACCACTCCCAAATTGTCGACATACAGGTTCAGGCCTTTTGCTTGTGAGGGGACGACTTCAGTGACAGCTCTAACTGCCTTGAGGGCAGCAATCGCTTCTGCATACGCCACTTCTCCGTGTCTGCTGCATGAGCCCTTGCCCTTTGCCTCGGTGGTAGATATCCCAGCCTGCTCCAGTGTCTGCGTATCACTGATGTGTGAGCCATCTGAGTAGACACATATCGCGTCTTATGACTCTTTGCTGAGCAGGTCTAGGTGAGCCTTGGCTGCCTGTTCTTTGCTCAGTTTCTCTGCCAGCGACTCGGCTGGTCCTTCCTGTCCTGGCCGGAGTTTTGTCGAACTTTATTTCGTTCTCCGGGCTCAGCGTTTTTCCGTTTGGGAGTTGTAGCCTTGTGTTCATGCTTGAGAGCTTACGGCCGGTGTACAAATGCATGACGCCTGTCTTACTGCAGTCAATCCGCAGCTCGTTTTCCCTGCACCACTTAAAACTTTGTGTCATGTAGGTTTGCGGAGTGAGAACGTTGGTCTGGACTGATGTCGACGAAATGTATGTCACACCATCGTCTGCGTATCCTAGGCTGGGAAGATTCTGAAGGAGTTCCGCCATGTACAGCATGTATAGGATGGGGGAGACCGGAGACCCTTGTGATGGACTGTCCCCTACTACTACCCTGATGTGTATTTAACCGATGGGCTTGCGGACCTTAAATAGCATCCTTTTTTTGCTATTTTTCCCAACATTACAACCCTGTCATATTATCGGTTGACATTCTCGCTCACATGTGAAGTATCTACTACATCCAGTGAGGTAGGTTTATTATTGAAGCTTGTCAGCTTGTTGTTGAATTGGAATGTCAGCAGATGGCATGGCCGAATTGGAGCGCCTGCTTGCATGATCTGACCAGGAAATAGAGGAGGAGAGGAGGCAAGCTGACGAGGCAAACCGCCGAGCCGATAGAGAGAGTGAAGCCCGTCAGGGCGTAGAGGCCTCTGCCACCCAAATTCAGCGTCAGATCAACAATATGAGAAGCAAGATTGAAGGCCGTGAGTTACTAAGGCAAAAGATACAGTATACTAGCAGTATGAAATTTAGCTGACACGTCAAGAAGCTCAAAGCCTACGAAACTATGTGAACCAGACTTGCATCTACACAAAAGTCGCCTGCTGACGGTTTATTCGAAGTCGCTGACTGTTAAGCCTGAGCACTAGTAGCAACTGCACTGCCTCAACAGCAACCTCTAGCCAAATATCCATCATAAAAAGCGGTTATCCATTACGAGTACGACAATGATTGGGTTCCATCAAGAGCATAGGAAAGTGTTTTCTTCTCTTCAAGGACACCTACGGGATGCCAGTGTTCCCCCTCCACGGAAGACAGTAGAGATCTTGGAGGAAGCGATGCAAAAATGTATCCCTATAGGCTTTTGGAATCAAACAGGTTCCTCAACCATTCAGGCACATCCGCGTTTTTAGATTGTGCCATGGAACAGCCGTGTTCAAGCATGCCCACAGGGCATTTTACAATTGCTGGCAACAAGAAAGAGGCGTTCACAGCTCATTAGCCTGACTATACAGTTAGTATCAAGGAGAGGATGGACACTGGCTTGCCATTCATTTGTCACAAGATCAAGACGTGTGCTATTTAGTAGCTGATGTTGCAGTGCCTCACGGTGGGGCGTAGGTAAATGTAAATGCTATCGTCTCCAGTAGTATTCATTTACTTGAGTAGATATGGAGGAAAGGTGAGGCGACAACCAGGGTAATATACCTGATTTCTGTACGCCCTTTTTGAAAGCGAACGCCCGACTTCTCTGTTTTTTGTTATCGCATGCCTCTAGGTGGGCGAAATCCATGTTGCATGTTGCGCATCGCTTAACGGCCGTGCATATTCTACGATCACGATGAAAGTAAGACGATGCTTATAGCCTAATAAACACTCAGCCTGAGGCGACAATACATCTTTCCCCGCATCTAGTATCAAGAATGCTATAGTATGGACAAGGCAACCACGTTTTCAACTCATTCATTGTCCAAGTTTATCTTTTTTCACTATTGCAATACACGCTTCTGAGAGCCGGAATTATGAGATTATTCAACAAAGTTAAACGTCACTTCTCAAAGAGAAAAGCGCCTGTTCCAAGGCCAGGCCAAGCTACGTCGCCGACCGTCCCCTCATCGGTTGCAGTACAGCTAGAACCCGAGCAAGCTCCATCGCTATTAGAGGCCGCGACGCCTACACCACCGCCCAAGCCCGAGCCGGTAGCATTGTCCACTCTGCAGGAGAAAGTTTGGGAAAATGCGTACAAAGGTGTAAGATCGAAAGAGCCAAAGCTGGTGGAGGCGTTCGAGAAGATTGTCTTATCTGAGTGCCACTACGAGGACGACGAACCATGCGTGGAGCCGACCGATCGAATCAAAGGCAAGATGACAGCGGAACTAAAGGTCACGTCTTCTCAAATGAGAGAGATTGCGGAGAGAGGCATCGAAAGAACAAAGAAGGAAGCTGCCCTAAAGCAAGGAATCGACGATGGTTTGCGAGCAGTGCAGGCTGTGATGGGAATCATGGATAGAGCTCTCCGTGCTGCCCCGGAAGCTGCTGTTATATGGGCAACTGTGTGTCTTGGAATAGAAGTATGTGATTGCGATTTGTCCTTGGAAAAGAACACAAAGCGTGCTGTTGGTGGCTAACATTGCCTAGGTCTTGAAAAACCCCATCACCGAGACAGTTGAAAATGGCCAAGGCATCCAGTATGTTTTAGGCAGAACAGAGTGGTATTGGAACCTGACCAGTTTGCTTCTTGACGAAAATAAGGGACGTACAACTACCCCCTTGCTACGAGACACACTGGAGAAGAACATCACGCAGCTCTTCGAAAAGCTCCTCTTGTATCAAATCAGAAGCATCTGTCTCTACCATCGCAGTCGAGCCGCCACTTTTGTGAGGGACATGTTTTTGATCGATGACTGGGCAGGCCAGCTCAATGACATCAAGACAACCGAAATGACTGTGTTGCACGATATGGAGCAGTACAATACCCAAGAGATCCAAACGCAAATTCGTGATCTCAATAACACAGCGTCTGATTTGCAAGTCAGTCTTGAAAACATCCATGTAGCAATCCAGAATCAAGCACAGCAACAAGAAAAGAGGCATCACGACAAAGAGGATAATAAGTGTCTAAGAGACCTCTACACGACCGATCCCCGAACGGACAAGAAGAACATCCAACACAAAAAAGGTGGCTTACTGAGAGACTCGTACAAATGGATTGTCGAACACAAGGACTTCCAGAAGTTCAAAAACGAAGCAGCAAGCCGAATCCTCTGGATCAAAGGGGATGCTGGCAAGGGCAAAACGATGCTCCTTTGTGGCATCATCGATGAGTTGGAGTTGGATCCGTTAACATCACCCTACTACTTCTTTTGCCAAGCCACAGGTGGTCATCGATTGAGCTCTGCCACGTCTGTGCTACGCGGGCTTATTTATCACCTTGCAGATTGCAACCCACAGCTTACCAAGCACGTCCGGAAAAAGTATGATTCCGTGGGGAAAAAGCTATTTGAAAACGAGTCTGCTTGGTTTGAGGTCCGCGCAATAGCAACTGAGATGTTGAAGGATCCAAGCTTGAAGAATGCCATTGTAGTCGTCGATGCCCTGGATGAGTGTACTGTGGACCGGCAGCACCTACTTGACTTCATCACTGAGTCTTCCACCACCAGATGGATTGTATCAAGCCGTAATTGGCCGGATATTGAGGAGAGCCTGAATGACGCCAAGCAAAAAGTCAAAATTCACCTTGAAATAAACCAGGATTCAGTCTCTGCAGCGGTCGACACTTACATCAAATTCAAGGTAGATCAGCTTGTGCAGAAAAGGAAATACGACGACGAGACGAAGACCGCTGTCTTGGATCATTTGCAGTCAAATGCTCATGGCACCTTTCTGTGGGTGGCCCTGGTTTGTCAAGAGCTTTCCAATGAAAAAACACGCAAACGCCATACCTTGACTAAACTAATGTCATTTCCACCCGGGCTTGATGCTCTATACAAACAAATGCTGCAGCAGATATCTGAGTCAGAAGATGCTCAGCTTTGCAAAGACGTTATTGCTAAAGTCTTGGTTGTATACCGACCCATCTCTTTGGAAGAGCTACACGTCCTTGTTGAAGGACTGACCGGCGTGGGCATGGAGGAGGTGGAAGAAGTCATCAAGTCATGTGGCTCTTTTTTGACTATTAATGACAATACCGTCTCCTTCGTGCACCAGTCAGCAAAGGACTACTTCCTGGATCAAGCATTAAACCAAGTCCTACCCTGTGGCATTGCGCACCAACACCAAATGGTCCTCGTGCGATCAATGGATCTGCTCTGCAAAACTCTAGAACGCGATATTTACCACCTGGAGGCCCCAGGGTCCCTCATCGACGAAGTCTCTCCTCCTGATCCTGACCCACTGGCTGCTATTAAATATTCTTGCACATTTTGGGTTGACCATCTTCATGACTCGCCTGTAAACGTAACAGAAAGTGAAAATGATAGCATCTTGGCCCTCTTCACAAAGAAATATCTCCAATGGCTGGAAGCTCTTAGTCTTTTACGAAGCGTCTATACTGGGGTACGAGCAATTGGGAGATTAGAATCTTGTCTGGTAAGTGGCTATGCATGGAGAGGATAGATTTTGAAAACGCAGGGTTTAACATTGTACAGCAGCAAAAAGCATCAAACCACCTCCACGAAATTGTCAAAGACGCTTACCGATTTCTCCTCTCCACTGCGGGAGTTATTGAGATTGCCCCCCTGCAGGTCTATAATTCAGCGCTCATATTCAGCCCCAGCAATAGCTTGATAAAGCAATTATTTACTCATGAAGAGCCAGGCTGGATCAGGTTGAAGCCAAGGGTCGAAGAAAATTGGGATGCCCATCTGCAGACTCTTGAGGGCCACGGAGCTTACGTGAGATCAGTGGTGTTCTCCAATGGTGGACGGCGGCTGGCATCCGGATCAGATGACAAGACAGTCAAGATCTGGGATGCGACTTCTGGTGCGTGTCTCCAGACTCTTGAGGGCCATGGAGATGCCGTGACGTCAGCAGTGTTCTCCAATGATGGACGACTGCTGGCATCCGGGTCTTCTGACAAGACAATCAAGATCTGGGATCCAACTTCTGGTGCCTGTCTGCACTCTCTTGAGGGCCACGATGAAAGAGTGGCATCAGTGGTGTTCTCCAATAATGGACGGCGGCTTGCATCCGGGTCTTCTGACAAGACAGTCAAGATCTGGGATGCGACTTCTAGTCTGTGTCTGCAGACTCTTGAGGGCCATGACAATGCAGTGAATTCCGTGGTGTTCTCCAAGGATGGGCAACGATTGGCATCTGGGTCAGAGGACAAGACACTCAAAATCTGGGATGCGACTTCTGGTTTGTGTTTGCAGACTCTTGAGGGCCATGATAATGGAGTGAGATCAGTGGCGTTCTCCAACGATGGGCAGCGATTGGCATCTGGGTCAGACGACAAGACAGTCAAGATCTGGGATGCGGTGTCTGGTGCGTGTGTGCACACTCTTGAGGGCCACAGCAAAAAAGTGGCATCAGTAGTATTCTCCGATGATGGACAGCGACTGGCATCAGGGTCGCATGACAAGATAGTCAAGATCTGGGATGCAACTTCTGGTGTGTGTCTACAGACTCTTGAGGGCCATAGCCTCGTGGTAACATCAGTGGTGTTCTCCAACGATGGACAGCGACTGGCATCAGGGTCTTATGACAAGACAGTCAAGATATGGGATGCGACTTCTGATGCGTGTCCAGAGACTCTTGAGCGCCATGATGACTGGGTATTATCCGTAGTGTTCTCCAACGATGGA
The DNA here is from genome assembly GCF_044167205.1 of Ceratocystis lukuohia. Lineage (NCBI taxonomy): Eukaryota > Fungi > Ascomycota > Sordariomycetes > Microascales > Ceratocystidaceae > Ceratocystis > Ceratocystis lukuohia. The sequence continues at coordinate 603,424 of NW_027263525.1, forward strand.
CAGCGAGTAGCATCAGGGTCACGGGACAAAACAGTCAAAATCTGGGATGCGACTTCTGGTGCGTGTTTGGAAACTATTGAGGGCCATGGAGATGCCGTGACATCAGTGGTGTTCTGCAATAAGGGACGGCGGCTTGCTTCCGGGTCAGAGGACAAGACAGTCAAGATCTGGGATGCGACTTCTGGCGTGTGTTTGCAGACTCTTGAGGGCCATGATAATGGAGTGAAATCAGTGGCGTTCTCCAGCGATGGGCAGCGATTGGCATCTGGGTCAGAGGACAAGACAGTCAAGATCTGGGATGCGACTTCTGGCGTGTGTCTGCAGACTCTTGGGGGCCATGGAAATCTTGTGAGATCAGTGGTGTTCTCAAACGATGGACAGCGACTGGCATCAGGGGCAAAGCACAACGAACTAAAGATCTGGGATGTGACTTCGGGCGCGTGTCTGCAAACTCTTGAGGGCCATGGACATTACGTGACATCAGCATTGTTTGGAAATGATGCGCAGCAAATAGCGTCAGGACCACTAGCCGGCCAAGCCTCTTTGTCTCACTCTAGATCCTGCACATACAGTCTCAGCAATGATCGCCTCTGGATTATGGAGAATGGCCAAAGGCTGCTTTGGCTGCCGCCATCTTTTCGTCCCCGGAAATTCGAAATATCCAACGCAAGGTTTGGGATCGCTCTTTACACTCGTCGTGTCATAATCATGGAGTTCAGATCTGGAGACTAGCTTCAGTAGTCCAGCATAAAAGAGAAATGCCCTTGGATATAGTATCACGTTCACTCTATTCTAGATTACACTTTACACAATTACCAGCTGTCTTTACAAATTCGACTCTGGTTTTGCAACATGTAGCTCCTTCATCAGTCCCCTATAAATAGTTATAGTTTACAAATGCTCAATAGTATACCTAATTAACCTGGACATAACTGCCCGTTGATATCAAATCTTGCTGGAAGGCCAGGTAGAGATCACCCTTCAGCAAACGTCCACTTCTCGTCATTCTATCCCTTACATAATATAAACTATGCAGAAAGTATTTTACTACAACTGACGCTGCAATAACTGAATTTGTCTTCAACCGTCAAGGTCTGTTGCTGCAGAAAGTTGAAGGCACACAAAATAGCACGGATGAATATAAGAGCGCCAAGAGTCTAGCGTGAGGACTTCTCCCAGTCCTAGCAAGGTTCTTTATCTTCCCCCTAGAACTCACACCCGAAATCTCCGTCACTTAATGCAGAGCCATCTTGTTAACTTTAACGATATCCCGTCAAACAACATTCAACACCTGTCGACCCCTACTTGAAACCTGGCTTTGTTGTCTTGTACAGCTCAGGGGCTACTCAGATAGGTGCTTATTGGGCCTTATCAATGCAGGCTATCCTAATGAATCATTTCTAAATTCTTCTCACCACCACACACCCCATTTTTATGACTTTTACCATCTCTACCTTGCCAATGGAAAACACACAACCTGACACCCCTCTTTGAAGGATCCCGTGAAGGTTTACCCAGATATGTAGCACACGGTGAACTCCGGACTCTGCCCTACACAGAAGTAAGCGTTGCTGATATGCAGGGGACAATCAGGCATGTTTCTAAGTTCTAGTGGTCAGTAATATATAGTCTTGGTCCCCATAGCTTGGAGGTGTTTACAGCAATACCTGCGGTCAAGTGTGTCCTAAGATGCCAAGTCCAGGTGCACTATGCTTATTGATTTTCATTCAGCTAGAATTTTCAAACAGCACCCCCCCCCCCCCCGACTCCACACTTTTGGGATCCCTTGAAGATGTAGCAACGCAACAAAACGAAGATGAAAATACTTGCCATGATGGCGAATATGTGCACACAGTCCACTTGGAAACCCAGCATTGGCACATCTCGAAGTGGTAGGATGGATGTGTGGGTTAGGCATAGAGTCTAGTCCATTAGGGTATTGTACTACATGACTCTAGTTTAGAATGGTGCTTGTGTCACCTCATTTAAATTACATGGCAAAAAGGATTAAATTCAAGTACTAACAGTAGATATTAGGGGGACGTACTGAATGTTCTGTGAAGAAGAGGAAGAAGACAATAAGTGATTATTGAAGTTGTTCTTTATCTATCTAAGTCTAGTCCGAGGCACGGATCTCGGCCGGTTTATATATCCATCACTACCATGCTCTGGATCGGGCCTTGGAAGAAGACCCTTGATGTCTGATTCTAACCCTAACGTTTGGTGAACTGGATCAGGGTCAGCAATCTTGGTAACCCTGACTTAGGTTACTGACACGTACACTGCATTTTGCACACCTACTGAGTGGCTTATTCAAGAGAATCTAACTCAACAGTTTGGGCTACAGGTGGAAGATGGCAGAGTGTCACGCGCTGCAAAGTGGACAAATTTGCACAGCCGGCGGCTCGCTAGGACAACGGAGTCCTGGTGAGAATCAGCGCAGACAGCAAAATGTGCGACTGTGAAAGCTTTCTGACGGCAGGGAAGCTAAAGGAGTTGAACACAGAGTTGGGAAAGGCTCTGAAAAATGCCCAGAAAACCAGAACCGGTTTCGCACTGGCAGCGCACAAGAATGGTCGCGACACTTTACAAGAGGAAATCGACGAGACCAAGGACTATACCGGGTCGGGCACCGGTGTAGTGCAGGCTATGAACACCGACTCATACCTCGTCGGCAGAGTCGAACACTACCTCAACGGAGAAGGCAAGACTGTTGAAGTGGGCGGGAACATGATTAGACATTGCTTCGCCCAGGCCACATAGGTAGCCCCAGTCTACATTACATGACTGAGAAAACCCTGGGCAACAAAAGTACCTTGATAATCAAGATACCAGCTATTGAGCCAAAGATCTTCACGCAACTTTGGATGGGCTCAAGACTCACTCTAACGAGCCAGATGGTTGAAAAACCAAAGGCGAATCCCCAGTGCTCAAGGGCGCAGATATGCAAGCGCCATGATTTGATCGAACGCGAAAGCACCAAACACGCAAAATGGTGTGACATGGAGCACCAATGGGTGTGTTTGCCTCATTTGCCGCGGCGCTCACCCAGCAGACTCCAAGGACTGCCCCTTTTGCAAAAAGGGGCCCACTCCAGAGGAGATAGGGGTGATTGGGAATGCACAGCAAAAGCCCACCTCCGAAAGCAAGAGGGCCTGCCCGAAGGCGATCAGACCAGTTCAGACACAAGTCAAAGATCAGATGAACTGCACCGAGGCTAGGGAGAAAATGCCAGAAGACGGACCTGGAAGGCCAGAATAGGAGAACCGGCTAGGGTAGCAGAAAACGCTCTTTTCTAAAGCATAGAGGATAAGAGGAAGGCTTCGGAGTTGATCAGCTCTGAGGTCGCCTTCAGAGAATCTGTTCTCCAAAGCTCGGGGAAATCCGCGCGCAAGAGGCCACGTGGAGGAGAGGAAGAAGCTAATCCAAGAGCAAGACTCCGGAAGAAACTAACCTCGGCGGAAGTTGAGGACGCAGTTTTCACGTTGGAAATACAGTGTTCGGAGAGGATGGATGGCATATTGAATACAGCCTAGAAGCTGGCACGGCCGATCTTTGAAAAGTACGGAGTCAAGCTCTTTAGTTGCTGCTTAGAAGCTGGATGTCACTCAAGGATCCTCAAGTCTGCAACGATGATAGGGATTCCAAAACCACAGCGAAACAAAACACTCCTAAGGAGTTACCGGCTGATCCCGCTCCTGTCAGCCCTAAGGAAAGTCCTTAAGAGGGTAATAGAAAGAAGACTGTGGACGCAGACAGTTGAGCCACGCATCATCCCAGAACAACGCATTGGCAGTCTAGACATAACAATTCCAAGCAGTATGACGCCCAGTTCAACCATCGAGGCGCCCAGACAAAGTGCCAAGTGCCGAGCTATGGCAAACTGAAGGACTTCAGCCACCCATGTGAATGCATTGGCAACACCGCGAGGTTAACAGGGAGGTTTGCGAAGAGACTCACCAGAGAAGATAGGTCGTGCAAGTACCCAGCGAAGAAATTGGACACTGGATGGTAGGCGTGTCCAGGAGGACACACAACAGGGGGCGTTGAAGCTTGTATGGAACTTACATGGGGATACGTGCACTAATTATTCTTTCTTTCTCTTTTCCTAAATTCAAACATGGGATAACTGTTAGCAAAGTGCCTGTCTAAGCCCAGGGAACCAAATCGCTACTGCCAGGATATATCAGCATTAGAATTTTGGCCATCTGCTGTTCCGGCAAATCCAATAGCTGCAGATCCAAACCCAGCATGTTATGTCATCTACTACGAATGTTGATCGAAGTCTAGCCGGCTATTAAGCCTAGGAACTTGTAATAGCCCCAATGCCTCAACAGCAGCCTCCGGCCAAACATTCATCAGCGAAAAGGTTTAACCATTACGAGTACGGCAATGGGTTGAGTTTCCTCGCGTAGCAGAGTGTTTTCTTTCCTTCAAGAACAACTGCAGAATGCCTGTGCTCCCCCTCCCACAGAAGACAATGGTGATGGACCGTAATTTGCCATTCATTTGTCATAAGGTGAAGACATGTGTTTTAGTCGAAATATAGGCTACATGTGATTGAGCTATCAGATTTGATACTAACCTTCTAGTGCTTGCTACTTCTGACGGCCCAATTACGCTGAGATCATCTCTATGCCAATTCGTCGTTTTCTCAACAGCCATTATCAGATGTCGAAAGTGCTACTACAAGGTAGCATGGTTCATGACCGCCCCAAAGCAAGTGCATAAACCAGACTGTCAGAATCAGTGCCCCATGATAGGGGCGATATGGGTGGCTTAGCCTCAAAGCGGGTGCTGGCACACCTGTCATTATCCTATAGAGTCTGATTAATGGTAAGAGTACTAATGGGCAATCAGGGGCCCTAGAAATCAGGGCGGCAATGTTATCACCTGGGGGCTGGGGGTAGACACAGGTACGGTACTTCTGTCGCAGGACGTGTTCGCACTGGTGTGATAGGTATGATGTCAAGTGCTAGAAAGAAACACAAACAATCAGACTGCTGACCACATGTGGCAAGCTATTAAGTGACTGAAATAGATTCGAAAGCAGTCGTATCCAGTACTGTCTATTTACTTTCATGGATATAGAGGAAAGTTGAGGGGACGGCGTGGGTACTACACAGAAATTACATGCCCCCTGTTTGAAATCGAACGTCTACTATCAGCTTTTCGTTATCCCATGTCTCTAGGTGAGCGAAATCCATGTTGGTTGCATATTGTGCATCGCTTAACAGTCGTGCATATAGGGTCACGTCAAAAGGAATAGAAAAACACTCAGGCCTGGGCGGCAACGCCGTTTTCCCCGCTTCTAGTATCAAGAATGCTATGGTATAGACAAGGCTCACATCTTCAACTCATTCATTGTCCAAGTTCATCTCCTTTCACTATTACACTACACGCCTCTGAGAGGCGGAATTATGAGATTTCTCAACAAAGTTAAACGTCACTTCCCAAGGAGAAAAGCGCCAGGCCAAACTACGTCGCCGGCCGTCTCCTCATCTGTTGCAGTACAGCTAGAACCTGAGCAAGTTCCATCGCCTTTAGAGGCCGCGGCATCGCCACCATTAGCATTGTCCACTCTGCAAGAGAAGATTTGGGAAAATGCGTACAAAGGTTCGAGGTCGAAAGAGCCAAAGTTAGTGGAGGCGTTCGAGAAGATTATCTTATCTGAGTCTCATCACGACGAGACAAGCGTGGAGCCTACCGATCGAATCGAAGGCAAGACGACAGCGGAACTGAACGTCACGTCTTCTCAAATGAGAAAGATTGCGGAGAGAGGCATCGAAAGAACAAAGAAGGAAGCTGCCCTAAAGCAAGGAATCGACAATGGTTTGCGAGCAGTGCAGGCTGTGATGGGAATCATGGATAGAGCTCTCCGTGCTGCCCCGGAAGCTGCTGTCATATGGGCAACTGTCTGCCTTGGAATAGAGGTATGTGATGGCGATTTGTCCATGGAAAAGAACACAAAGCGTGCTGTTAGTGGCTAACATTGCATAGGTCTTGAAAAACCCCATCGCCGAAGCAGCTGAAAACCGCCAAGGCATCCAGTATGTTTTAGGCAGAACAGAGTGGTATTGGCACCTCGCGAGTTTGCTTCTGGACGAAAATAAGGGACGTACAACTACCCCCTTGCTACGAGAGACACTGGAGAAGAGCATCACGCAGCTCTTCGAAAAGCTCCTCTTGTATCAAATCAGAAGCATCTGTCTCTACCATCGCAGTCGAGCCGCCACTTTTGTGAGGGACATGTTTTTGATCGATGACTGGGCAGGCCAGCTCAATGACATCAAGACAACCGAAATGACTGTGTTGCACGATATGGAGCAGTACAATACCCAAGAGATCCAAACGCAAATTCGTGATCTCAATAACACAGCGTCTGATTTGCAAGTCAGTCTTGAAAACATCCATGTAGCAATCCAGAATCAAGCACAGCAACAAGAAAAGAGGCATCACGACAAAGAGGATAATAAGTGTCTAAGAGACCTCTACACGACCGATCCCCGAACGGACAAGAAGAACATCCAACACAAAAAAGGTGGCTTACTGAGAGACTCGTACAAATGGATTGTCGAACACAAGGACTTCCAGAAGTTCAAAAACGAAGCAGCAAGCCGAATCCTCTGGATCAAAGGGGATGCTGGCAAGGGCAAAACGATGCTCCTTTGTGGCATCATCGATGAGCTGGAATCTGATCCGTCGATATCACCCTACTATTTCTTTTGCCAAGCCACAGGTGGCGATCGATTGAGCTCCGCAACATCTGTACTACGCGGCCTTCTTTATCACCTTGCAAGTTGCAAACCACACCTTACCAAATACGTACGGACAAAGTATGATACCATGGGGAAAAAGCTATTTGAAAACGAGTCCGCTTGGTATGAGGTCCGAGGGATAGCGACTGAGATGTTGAAGGATCCGAGCTTGAAGAATGCCATTCTAGTCGTCGATGCCCTGGATGAGTGTACTGTGGATCGGAAGCGCCTACTTGACTTCATTACTGAGTCTTCCACCACCAGATGGATTGTATCAAGCCGTAATTGGCCGGATATTGAAGAGAGTCTGAATGATGCCAAGCAAAAAGTCAAAATCCACCTTGAAATAAACCAAGATTCAGTCTCTGCAGCGGTCGACACTTACATCAAATTCAAGGTAGATCAGCTTGTGCAGAAAAGGAAATACGACGACGAGACGAAGACCGCTGTCTTGGATCATTTGCAGTCAAATGCTCATGGCACCTTTCTGTGGGTGGCCCTGGTTTGTCAAGAGCTTTCCAATGAAAAAACACGCAAACGCCATACCTTGACTAAACTAATGTCATTTCCACCCGGGCTTGATGCTCTATACAAACAAATGCTGCAGCAGATATCTGAGTCAGAAGATGCTCAGCTTTGCAAAGACGTTATTGCTAAAGTCTTGGTTGTATATCGACCCGTCACTTTGGAAGAGCTGCATGTCCTTGTTGAAGGACTGACTAGCGTGGGCATGGAAGAGGTGGAAGAGGTTATCAAGTCATGCGGGTCTTTCTTGACTATCAATGACAATACTGTCTCCTTCGTGCACCAGTCAGCAAAGGACTACTTCCTGGATCAAGCAGTAGACCAAGTCCTACCCTGTGGCATTGCGCAGCAGCACCAAACGGTCTTGGTGCGATCATTGGATCTCCTCTGCAACACTCTAGAACGCGATATTTACCACTTGAAGGCTCCAGGGTCTCTCATCGATGAAGTTTCTCCTCCTGATCCTGACCCATTGGCTGCTATCAGATATTCTTGCACATTTTGGGTTGATCATCTTCATGACTCGCCTGTAAACGTAAGAGTTAGTGAAAGTGATAAGATCTTGGCCTTCTTCAAAACGAAATACCTGCAATGGCTAGAAGCTCTTGGTCTCTTACGAAGCGTCTATACTGGAGTACGAGCAATTGGGAAATTAGAATCTTGTCTGGTAAGTGGCTATACATGGAGAGGATAGATTTTGAAAACGCAGGGTTTAACATTGTACAGCAGCAAAACACATCAAACCACCTCCACGAAATTGTCAAAGATGCCTACCGATTTCTCCTCTCGAATGCCAGAGTTATTGAGATTGCCCCCCTGCAGGTCTATAATTCAGCGCTCATATTCAGCCCTAGCAAGAGCTTGATAAAGCAAATATTTAGTCATGAAGAGCCAGACTGGATGAAGGTCAAGCCAAGGGTTGAAGAAAATTGGGATGCCTGTTTGCAGACACTCGAGGGCCATGGAGATGGCGTGAATTCAGTGGTGTTCTCCAATGATGGGCGGCGGCTAGCATCTGGGTCAGATGACCAGACCGTCAAGATCTGGGATGCAAGTTCTGGTGCGTGCCTGCAGACTCTTGAGGGTCATGATGACTTGGTGAGTTCAGTGGCATTCTCCAACGATGGCCAGCGCCTGGCATCGGGGTCACATGACAACACAGTCAAAATCTGGGATGCAACTTCTGGTGCGTGTGTGCAGACTCTTGAGGGCCATCGTTACGGAGTGACATCAGTGGTGTTCTCCAATGATGGACAGCGACTGGCATCAGGGTCAACGGACAAGACAGTCAAGACTTGGAATGCGACTTCTGGCTCGTGTGTGCAGACTCTTGAGGGCCATCATTACGGAGTGACATCAGTGGTGTTCTCCAATGATGGACAGCGACTGGCATCAGGGTCAACGGACAAGACAGTCAAGACTTGGGATGCGACTTCTGGTGCGCTTCTGCAGACTCTTGAGGGCCATCATCGAGCAGTAAAATCAGTGGTGTTCTCCAATGATAGACAGCTACTGGCATCAGGCTCTTATGACAAGACAGTCAAGATCTGGGATACGACTTCTGGTGCGCTTCTGCAGACACTTGAGGGCCATGGGAATTTGGTGACATCAGTAGTCTTCTCAAATGATGGGCAGCGACTGGCATCGGGGTCGTGGGACAAAACAGTCAAAATCTGGAATGTGACTTCTGGCGTGTGTCTGCAGACCCTTGAGGGCCATGATGAGTGGGTGGTTTCGGTGGTATTCTCAAACGATGGACAGCGACTAGCATCAGGGTCTTGGGACAATACAGTCAAGATCTGGGATGCGACTTCTGGTCCGTCTCTGCAGACTCTTGAGGGCCGTAGCCACATGGTGGCATCGCTGGTCTTCTCAAACGATGGACAGCGACTGGCATCAGTGTCAAGAGACAAGATAGTCAAGATCTGGGATACGACTTCTGGTGCCTGTCTGCATACTCTTGGGGGCTATAGCTACATTGCGACGTCAATTGTGTTCTCCAAAGATGGGCAGCGACTGGCAACAGGGTCTCATGACAACGCAATCGACATCTGGGATGTGACTTCCGGCGCTTGTCTGCGGACTCTTAAGGGCCATGGACATTCCTTGAGGTCAGTGGTGTTCTCCAATGATGGCCGGCGCCTCGCATCAGCGTCTTCGCACAAGACAATCAAGATCTGGGATACGACTTCTGGTGCCTGTCTGCAAGCTCTTGTGGGCCATAGCCACATTCCGACATCAGTGGTTTTTTCCAATGACGGACAGCGACTGGCATCAGCGTCAAGAGACAAGACAGCCAAGACCTGGGATGTGACTTCTGGTGTGTGTCTGCACACTCTTGAGGGTCATAGCGGCACGGTGATATCGGTGGTCTTCTCAAACGATGCACGACGACTAGCATCAGAGTCAAACGACAAGACGGTCAAGATCTGGGATGCCGCTTCTGGTGCGTGTCTGCACACTCTTGATGGCCCTGGAGATGACGTGACATCAGTGGTGTCCTCCAATCATGCACGGCGACTTCAGTTATGGCCAGATAACAACGCAGTCAAGATCTGGGATGCGACCTCTGGTGTGTGCTTGCAGACTCTTCAGGGCCATGACCACATTTCGAGATCATTGGTCTTTTCAGATGACGGGCAGCGAATAGCATCAGGGCCACTAGTTAGCCAAGCTTATTTGTCTCACTCCAGATCCTACACATACAGTCTCAGCAATGATGATCTCTGGATTATGGAGAATGGTCAAAGGATCCTTTGGCTCCCGCCATCCTACCGGCCTCGAATATTCGAATTAGCCCACACAAGGTTTGGGCTGGCTACTATGTCTCACCGTATCATATTCATGGAGTTTAGTTCCGGAGACTAGCTTCAGTATCCTCGCATCAAAGCGAAACGCCCTCAGAAGGAGTGTGGCATTCACTGCATTCTAGATTACGTCTTAGACAATTACCGGCTGTCTTTGCAAATTCAACTCTTGTTTCGCAACATTTCAGTTTCTTTATTAATCCCCCATAGTTTTAGGGCACAAACGCTCAACAATCCACCTAATTACTCTGTGAATAACTACCCATTGAGGTCAAAGCTAGCAGAGACCAGTAACAGTAGATATTAGGACGACGCACTGAATGTCCTAGGAGGAAGAATAAGTGATTCTTGAAGTTGTTCTATGACTATCTGTTTCTTGCCTGAAGAGCGGATATCAACTGATTTTTATATGTCTCGATCAAACACATGTGCCTTGGAACATGGGCCTTTATGATTGCTGGTAACCCTAACGTTTGCGCAAGCTAGATAGATCAGGGTCATCAACCCTAGTAGCCCTACATGCTTTCGAAGTCATTATATGGCCAACCTGATGACACTTGCTACATCTTGGATCTTTCCTTTTCATAGGTTTAACCTTCTCAAATCCAGACGGCTTATCACGGTACGCTAGCGTCTTCCGCATAACTGTCACAGTACACTAGCTAGCGTCCTCTACATAACCACCGTCCGTCATGGCATGATACTATCTTCTGCATGACCACCGTTTCTACATGACCACTATCCTACTTGATGCTAGTGTTACGGGTGAGGCGCAATGCTATGATTCGTATATAATCTTTATTGATTGATGAGGAGGGAAAGGAGTCTATCTAGAAGGTTGTGCTGGTGAGCAGGGTGAAATACTTCACTTACCCCCTGCGTTTCCGCCCACCTTCACCGCCTTCCATATTCAGTACTAAACTGCAATAAAAGAGACGAAACTGTATTCATGGAGGCAAGGCACCAGTCGGTCAAGATAGCTGAAGGAAAGACTCCATTGCACTGCTCATACAATTCCTTCAACTGTTGAAGGGCGCACGTATAGTCCTCTTCAGTCTCGCCACTCAAAAATGCAAAGGCGATACAGAAGGAGCGGCTAGTTGCATCAACGCCAATCATATCGAGAAGTGGCATATTGTATTGGTTTGTCTTATACGTGCAGTCGAGGAGGAGGACTTCAGGGTATGCTCGGAGATAAGCAAGAGAATCGCGGTGTGCGAAAAAAATTGCTGTCACATGGCTATCTGGCCCGTACTGTACACGACTTCAGAAGCCTTCTTTCTCAAGTTGATTGGCAAGTGCATGAATTGGGCTTTCACCCTGACGAGAGTCTCGGCGTATGTCAGCCATACGGTTATATATGTCTTGACGTGTAGCCAGAGAGCCACTCAGTCGTACAACCGTCTGTATCTCCTTTGGTGCGGGGCCAGAGTTCGTGAGTCTTTCTAGGTCTAGTGTGTGGTCGAGTTTCCGGTGGATAGGATGCGCAGACGGGTGTAGGCTTGGTTCGTGGTTATGGACAGCGAAGCGCATGTCCGAGCGGTGTTTTAGAGTCCAGCCTTCACTAGACTCCTTAGCGAGGACTGAAAGGGGCAATTCGTCATACGAGTAGTCGTTCTTCTCTTTCCCTGACGAAAATCGTCTAGAGAAGGTGGTTGGCGGCTACGTCGCATGCGTAGTAGACTTTCAACAAGCCATTTCTTTCGCCGGCTGATCTTTGTGTTGTAAAGGCATAGCCTCGAGGCTTTGCATACGAGTTAATTGACTCAAATAAGGCATTGCGTGACTCGAAAAAGCTCTCAGGAGGGAGGCAGTCGTTTAGGAAGTAAGCCATTTCACTTTTAGTGTAGATTTTGGGTTTGATTTTGGAGGTGAAGAGTGTTTTTGGGAATCCAGAACAGTAGACGTTAAAAAATATTCAAATCGAATTGGTGATGCAGGACAGTTGTAAATTCAATGATGCGTAGTCATTCAAAACTATCTAGATTCTCAACAGAAGAGGGGTAGAGAAGTACATGCCTCTGACAACAACCAGAAGGATCCTTGTGCAGGGTCTGTCAGCTGACCAGTCATGTGACACACCCTGGTCTCGAGGACTCACAGAATGCCTGCCTCTTACAACAGTAGATGTTGAAAAATGTTCAAATTAAATTCGTGATGTAGGACAGTCTGTAAAAAAAATATTCAAGTCAAATTGGGGGTGTGCGATAGTGCACCGTTAGATTCATATACACTACGCTAGATGCATTTTAGAGATGGCAGTTACTACATGGGCATCAGGTTTTTTCTTCATGGGCATCAGTCTTATGTGGGCATCACATTTACACACTCCAATTGGCTGGAAATATGTCTGTTAGTGCATTCTATGCTCTGGAATTCTGCCAATGCACCTCTCTCCCCTGGCCAATTCTGTAGCTGATACTTACATAAAGAAATGTAAAAAGGAAGGGATACTCATTGTATTGAAGACTTCACTCATTACCCTGATATATGATTTCTTTATCCTATGTTATTACTCTTAAGTACTATGATGCAGCTGCCCCTACTCAGGATAATAACCTCATGACAGCCAGTAGAGTAAGGCAGAGAATAGCTGTATAGAGGCTGAGGTCACCTGGGAGCTGGGGGATAATCCTCTCAGAATAGGAAGAAGGGGTGTAGCTGACATCTAGAGAAGGATAGATAAAGATACCAAAGAATAACAAGCCTTACATCTAATAGACAGAGAGGGAGATTGCATTGTATTTGGAGAATGAGAATCAAGTGGTTATATTTGAATATAAAGGCAGTATAGAGACAAAGGCTGTGAAATGGCCCTTCCAGAAGAAGAAATTCACAGCAACTGTACTGTTAGTGCACATGCTTCACTGCCTTTATCAAGGCTTGTACCCAACCAGAGTGCATAAAGCCTGATGCCCACATAAGACTGATGCCCGTGTAGAAAAAACCTAATGCCCACGTAGTAACTGCCTGCGCCTATTGGGGCCCTCTGTGCTTGGCCGGATTACATCATCAAGAAACTTTTTTTTCCCAAAAAAAAAGGCGGGCCAGCAAGGCTTTGAATAGCAGGCGGCACTTTTGAACCATCTCTCAACTCATCACGGAGAATCCTCTCAGCCTTCTACTCTCAGCCTTCTCGACTCACATTACCTGTCGTCCGTCTCACTATACTACAAAACTCCGTCTCAATCGGCCTCCTATCCATCCCATCAACACCACGCACAACACACATACACAATGTCTTTGTAGGTAGCTCTAAGCTCTCTCCCTAATGTGACTCGTGAACTAACCTTGCTACGCCTATGATATAGCCCCGGTCTCAGCGCAACAGAGCAGCGCCAGCTTGAGGAGCGCCTCAACGGCTTCCAAATGAAGCAGATGATGGGCGTGAGTGCTAGCCCCAGAACAATTTGCCCCTTCTCCCTGTGTCCATGCGTGCTTTACACACACACACACACACACACACATCTTCCTTTTGCGAAATCCACAGACATACATCCCAGCTAACCCCCGGCCCGCCCTGCCCCCAAACCAGTTCTTCACCACCATGGTCGAAAATTGCTTCACCGCCTGCGTCAACGACTTCAACTCCAAGGCCCTCTCGTCGCGTGAGAACGGCTGCATCACCCGCTGTGTCATGAAGACGTACACGGCCCAGAACCGCATCAGCGACCGGTTCCAGGAGATCAACCAGACCCAGCTAAGCAACATGCAGCAACAATAAGTAAAAGTAAAACCAGCCTCAGCTTAGCCAGCGGGGAGATAGAGATCGACTCAGCAAAAAAATGCTCAGTCTCAGTGTGGGGTAGGCGCATGTCGTGGAACTTGTACGAATAAGGGCGATCAACGGACGATACAATAGACAATGGAATGCGTCAACAGAAAAGAAGAGAAAGAGAGGAAACGCGAATACATTTCATTGTATACTAGAACAAAAGCCAAAACAGCTCTGAGCTCTAACTGTGGGAAATATGTTGCATATACAAAAGCTAAACCCCCAAGTAAAACCAACCGTACCTAAACAGGAACAATAATCAAGGACAGGCCCAAAATCAAAAGTACAAGCAGAAACAGAAGCGCAAACACAAACAAAAGCCAGACGCCCTCGCTCATCAGAGAGACATGTGCGTCGCAATTATAACCGTAGCCATAGCCCCTCTATTACATCAACTCACCCAACACGTTCCTAATCTCCTCCATCTCAGCCACTACCTGTGTCTCTAGCTTGCTTTCAACTAATCCATCCGATGCGTCGGCTGCTAGCCCGGCCCCATTACCGGCCTTCTCGCTCCGTGCCATAGCCTCGCGGGGATTCAATGGGACTAAACGCTCACGTAACAGCCGGCGACTTGAAAGCCAAAACTCAACATTCTCCAGCATCGAGGCCGCATCCCAGTGCACCTCGGGGATATCACGCGAATTAGCTGCGCGCAGACCCGTCAGGATTCGCGTAATAAGGGCCAGCGAATGAGCCTCCATGACAGGCAACAATGCAATGAACATGACACGGTCCTTGGATGCTGTGCGGCTGGCGCCAGGAGCTTCAAGTCTCTCGACACTAGCCTTCATCAACGACGGGAACTGGTTGAGCACATAGCTGATTTCCGGTGCTACCGTTGCTCCCATAGCCATCAGCAGGTTGAGCAAGAGCGGCAACATGGCCTTGGCCCAAATGGTGTAGCAGCGCTCTGAGGCAACATCAGCGGCAAATGGCGAGATGATGCTACGACGCATAAAGTTGGTAATGTTAGCCGACGTCAGGTGGCTGACAATGCCGTCGCAAGCCATTTGCTCAGCAATGCTCGACATCTTGGAGAGCTCCAGTAGGAAGAGAAGACTGAGCTCGCCATACACCGGGTCTCCAGCCACTGTGATACGGTCGGACCAAGAGAACAACGAGCAAGCCACATGCACGACGTCATGGGCGGCTAGAATGTTGATGATCTGTGACTGCTCATCTTCGAGGCCAGACACACTCAGGCAGCCATGTAGCGCTGCGGTAAGTAGCGCCAGATCCTCAGGTGAGACGTTGGCATCCTTTTCATGGATTCTAGTGACAACAGCACGGAAACCCTTGCCCACAATCTGGTCCAAGACCACCAAGATAGTTTGTGTTACAGACACATCCTCAGCCTTCTTCCCCATATTACTACACGCCCGCAAGACAATGTACAGTGCACGTAGCAATGTGCGGTACATGGCCACCGATGTCTCGCTCAATGGGTCCTGTAGTGCTTTGATCGAGTCGAGCAGCAGTGTCAAGAGATCGGGTGCCTGATCAACAAGGGCATCTGTGTTGGCCACCCGCTGAATCAAGGTCAGGGCAAAGTTTGCACGAGACTCGGTGATGCGCACGAAAATGTTCTCCGGGCCGCTATTTTCCAGATTGGCCGAGAGACACTGCTGTGCCACCTGCACCATGTTCTTGTTCAGTACAGGGCTCTGTATGCAACTTCCCAGCTCCAGCAAAAGGAATTCCCACGAGTGGTACAGTGCGATTTGCGAGTCGACAAGTGATAGATTCAAGTTGGCACGCTCCATCTCACCCTTGAAGCCGTTATTATTGCGGTGGCCATGCCAGCTACGGTCGCACGATAGCATAGCATTAGCCATGGGCAGATTGTAGTAGTAAAAGGGACCCAGGTGGGAGAAGACCAATTGTGTACGCTTGAACTGCTCTAGCGTGCACCCAGGGTACCTATTAGCAAAGTTTTTATTAAAGTTCAAGTGCAGCGATTTGTTATAGCCCGAGATCGTGGCCCCGTCTCGCAAGAAGTAGTCGAGGTCCTGGACCAGCTTCTCGGCCAATGGCGTGGCTTGCTTCATGTGGCGCAGGTGATATAGCTGCATGGCAAAGGCCTCGGCAATGTATGCGGCCTGACGGGCTTCAAAGGCAGCTTTAATGGAGCTCTTGGTCCGTGCTGTGACCGAGGCAGATTCGAGCCCACGAACATAAGACCGAAGACTGTCCAAACACGACGGGTCCTTCATTATGGTGAAAACAGTCCAGGGCCAATAGTTTTGTGCTGCCGTGACAAACTCCAGCAGCGCGATAATCTCATAGTCAGACATGGCGGTGATGTTATCTCTAAGCTTGGTCAGCGCCCTGTTGAATACCGAGTCCTCGGCCATATCTGACTTCTTGCCGGCATCGCTCGAGGCTTCGCGGGGTGTCTTGCCAGAAATTAGACAATTAGACATCCATTGCTGCTTGTTCCTGATAACCGCTGTGAGGAACTTCCACACAATTGTTGAATCGCTAGGTAACTGGAACGGGCCAGAGTCCTTAAGTAGGTCAAGGAACGACTTGGCCGACTGTGCCCCAAGAAAGCCCAGCAATGATGGTGGCTCTTTGCTCGCCTCGCCAGCCGCAGTTACAAGGGCCTCAAGCAGAGTCAGACAAGGGCCCTTGAATGAGCTGTTAACAGCCGAGAGACGTGCCAAAAGAAACGAAGTTTTAAACAGGTATTTTTGAAGGGCCTCGGAGCTCATGTCGTGCAGCGAGGCACAGCGAAGCAGATTGGTATGGAATGATGTCACCTGGTCAACGCGAGAGCAGATTTGGTCAAACTCACGAGGGAAGAAGGTCGCTTGGGGAAAGGCCATAGCTGACGTGAGCGTATCAATCAGATGCTGCATCTTAAGCGACCCGGCGTTGTGGGACAAAAAGCTCTTTAAAATATATTGAGCGCCTTCTTCCATACACGATGTCAGCCTATTAGCACTGCCAATATCACCGATGCGGTAGGCACTAGAAATAACAACATTAAGGACGGAAACGATCGACTCGATGAGCATTGATTGGCTCAAGAGACTACTAAACCGCCACGTGGTTGACGTCTCAAGGATATCCACACACCCTTGGGAGATAGCGCTTACTACACGGCTAAGGACCTTGTTTGCAGTGCCTAACCATACATCAGTACTACCTTCGAGACGAGTAATCAGCTTAGGCCCGCACTTTCTATACACTGAGCTGCGCATAACAGTCACGATGGCCTGGTGAAAGAGCCTCATAGACGCATAGAGGAATGCAAACTGCGCAGGGACGATATCGACGGTGCCAGCGAAGCGGCCCATCTTACCGCCATCAGCCTGGTACGGGAGCAAATGACAGCGTGCCAGATATGAAAGTACCCGACTAGGATACACGTCCAAGGTAGCATGGAGAAACTCAATACAGGCTGTCAGGACGGGTGGGACTTCCGAGGAGTTAAACGCTGTGTCGTCCTGGAGATAGTGATCCATAATATCGCAAACAACGCCAAGAATGTCACGATCGCCCTCCATAGACGCGCTAATCTCTTCACATATCTGGGCCACATTGTACGCCTTGGCTTGGGGCAGATGGGCTGAAGGGCCCTTCAGATGTTCAGTGCGCAACAGGGAGGCCAGCAACGAAACAGTCTCCGCTACTTCTTCTTCGTTCATGGGCCCAAGCAAGAGGCTAAACCCTGATCGACAGTAGTTTATTTGTAGCCGACGACCCATCAGCTGTAGCGCAGAGTGGGAATATTCAATATACACCAGCCGCCCCGAGTCCGAGACAAAGCGTCCCGTAGAGCCAGCAGGGATGACAAAGCCCATACCAGCATTTCCGTAGCGAGACCGCGTAGCAGCACCGATAATTGCCAGCGGCTCCAGGAGTTGGAAAGAGTTAGTGTTTTCGTCTTCAAACACCAACTCATAGTCCTGGAAGTCCTCTGGCAGATTAAAAGTGACGCGAGGTGTGTTTTTGAGCATGTCGAGGACCAATGACGTATTAGGCAGATCTTCCTCGTCTTGCATGGACCGCGAGAGAGCCTTGCAGAAACGCAAAAAGGGGACTAGCTCTAACGGGTAGCGATTAAAGGCCTCTTGGAAGAAAAACTCCATAGCATCAGGGTCTTCCAGGACGAGACTAGACGGGTCATAGTGCTTGGGCGGCAGTAGCTCAGCGCTTTGTACCCAGTAAGAGCTTCCAGCTGATACAACAGAGAGCATAGCCTCAACATTATCGCTTTGATACTGTACCATAGGAAAGGTGAAGGTCAAGAAGTCACGGAACACGCTCCGCATTCTAGCGCCCTGTACAGGAGGGAACGCAGCACCATGGCCAATACCAGCCACCTCACTCATGCGCTGAATAACAGAAAAGGCCACACCATGCTGAGTAGAGATCTGGCCGAGCTGTTCAATCAACTGGACATCCTTTTCTATGCCGGCAAGCACAAGGAAGCTGTCATATGAGGATGTCTCCAATGAAACAATACTGCCAATGGATGACCTTCTTCCCACAGGCCTCATGGCACTCTCATTTTCGAGGGCTTCTACTGATTTTTGCTGCTGGATTGTGTCACGACGGTCGTTGCGCTCTACATATGACACATGCATACGATGTAGTAGAATTGTCCACACAAATATCTCGGGCATGAGGTTTGCGGCACCGCCGTCTGCTGCAGACAGTAGCGCATTGTGAATCTGTTCAAGAGTCTCGGGAGATGTAAAGTACGGACTTTCGCCGAGCTTCGGGTCCTCTTCATGGTTCATAAGCCTAAGAGCACGTCTAGGATTGAGGAGGAGAAGAGAGGTGGCGCAAACTAGGGTTGTTATGGGGCCATAGAGGCTAGGGACGGGGAAGCTTGGTTCCTATGTTTGGAGCAATGTTAGTATTAGCAGATATATTCCTCTTGGGTTATATGACATGGGTGCTTTTTTTTTCGCAAAGCAAACATACTGGAACTTCGAGAAAGGAGCCCTTCGCCATCAGAGCAAACCAATGTGTAATCAGACTTGGTGCTGCCAGCATGCCGTCGTACTCCATCTCAAGATATTGCAGGGCCTGGAAGATGACGGAAATGGCATGTGTCATCTCGGCAAATAACGTTGCTTGGTAGTCGGCAGCCATCTCTTCGGTGTTGATAGTGGAATCGTTGGAAAGGGAAGACAAGTAGTTCTCGGCACCATCCATAGCGGCAGACAGAAAATCGAGGTATTTCTCCATAATGGTCTCAACGAGCGCTACTTTGGACGTGATGTCTGATGTATCTGAGGGTTGGTAAGGCGTGAGGCCCTCCTTGTTGGCGGGATTCCAGAATGGCAAGGTGCCGTAAAACAGGTTGGTGTGCATGTGGTCTAGAGCAAGGGCATAGCTTCGTCTCTCGGAAAGATATGTGTGAAAAATTCGCCGGCGGCGTGTCTCTTCTTTGTCAAAAAGAGCAGCGAGATCGTCTGTATCCAAAGATTCTTGGGCTCTGAGCGTAGCTGCCAATGTAGTTGAGAGGGCATCGGCACCACCACTAGCTTCTTGCAGATTCATGATTTCTTGCGCTGACAGTGGCCCTGATAGCTGACTGGATGCGCGGGCCTGCCACTCGATGACTACAACTCGCAATGCAGTGTCGAGATTGACTCTAGCATTAGAACTGAGCCATGCCGCATCGGCTTTGATCTGGTCGAGATTAAACTTGGACTTCGCACCATGGGAGATGTTTATAGCAGCGGTTCGGGCTTCATAGTCGGCACGAGCAGCCTCGTTGGGCGGGCTGAAGGCAGTCGCAGGTTCCTTCATGCACTTGATTACAAAAGAATCGACACCAAATTCTTTAAAGACTGGCGATGATTGGGCGGCTCCCTTAACATCGAAGAGGGCGTCGGCGATCATTTTCCATGAGCTACAGACGAAGAAGACCAGCACAAAGTTAGCAGACACCAAGCAAACAAAGATACAAAACAATTTACCCAATCAAGACTTACATTATCGCCTTTTCTCCACGCAAGCAGTCAGCCAGCGGCGGGAAGTAGACGCTCGACGTACCCGCCATTGTGTAAAGCTTCTTCGGTTGTGAGGAAAAAGAATGAATTGAAAATGATGGAAGAGAAAAGCGAAAAAATTCAGCGCATCGCTCTTTCCCCTCGCGTCTATTTCGATTGAGACCGCTGCCTAGAGAAAGTAGGCAAGGTGTTTTCAGATCAACGCTGTTTCCTAGCTTGTCTTCAATTGAAGGTTCGTGATGTTTTTTTTTGGCGTTTGCCAGCTTCACTTTTCTGTGAAGGTGTTTTTTTTCACGCGACAAAGAAGGAAGGAGTGAGCAGAGCTTGCAGGGCAACCAAAGTGGGTCTCCATTGTTGTGGTTAGGGTCGAATCAAATGTATAATAAGGGTTACTTTACATGGCATACTCGAACCCTGTCTTGTTTCACATCTTACATCTCTTGCGTCCATCCTTTACTGCTTTACTGGGCTACACATTTGTTCAACTGCTGGCTCGCAGCTAAGCCAACGTCACCCAGTGAAATATATCCATACGTGTATTCCTTTACATGCCGTGCCTTGCTGTACGTACGCTACATGCGCCTGTCTATCTTCTATAGCCTGCCTCAATCAATGATCCGACCTGTCGCCACCGAAACACCCGTTTAATTTGCGGCTTAGACGCTTGGGCACAGCATGACGACTACCTTTGTTCAGGACATCACCAGACAGCCAAAAATTTTGCTGCGGTCTACTAGGGTTACGTCATGAATCCGAAGAGGAGGTGGAAACGTGGACGTGACTCGAGGCAAAGAAACATAAAATAATACTCGTAACTTACTAGGCAAGGCCTAGCAGTCAATCAGAAACCAGAAAGCAGGCGAAGCGTCAGATTTGGCCATCATCTAACGGTAGCAAGCAAGCCTCATGCTATGGCTCCCCCCAATCCATCATGGCTATCAAGTAAAAGCTCAAACGCCAATGCAGGGCTGACGACTAATGAGACATGACGTCTATTGCAGTTAAAGAGTTAGATTTTTTTTTGGATATTTACACCAATTAGACCGTCTCGACTAGTTGTTGCCTAGAAGCGTATTGGCCATTTATCTATGGGTTGATTTTCTTGGGTTTCCTGTTTGGGGGCTAGAGAGAGTGTTGTATGGATAAAGGACGGGTGATGATGCGATTGGACCCAGACGGAAGAGCAGGACACAGGCATAATCTTGCCCACGTCAAAAAGTAGCGAGAGATCATAGTGGCGTTACCAGTGTACAGCGGCCAATGCAAGTGCACAAGAAGCAACAGGGCACAGAGAAGATCACAAAGCGTCAGAGCACAAAATAAGGCATTCTTTTCTCTCTATATTGCTGCACACTGTAAGTAGGACAGTATTTTATTGCATTTCCATCACATGGCGCTTTGTGCAATGCGACAAAAACATGTGAAAGACTTGCCGCTAGCTTCGTTGATATAGTTCTTGCTGTCTCACATGTGCACTGCTATACTACAGCTTGCTGTATGATAGTCTATACTGTCACGTGAGACAGACGCCCTATTGAATGCTAGGGTCTGGCTATGCCCAAAATAGAAACAACAGGGTGAGCTATACTAGGGTATTGGACAGATAGGGTTACTGTGGTTTCCATGTTTTGCTGCCCTCTTCTTGTGTGCCATTCGCTCGCACTTTTTGCCTTCTCTCCTTTCTTTCTTTCTTTCCTGCTCGCCTAAAATCTATCTAGCACACAAGGAGCCTGCCTGACCCTAGGGGATGAGAAGGCTGTGATACATAGCGCTTCGACCTTGCTTACCAAGTAGTACCAAGAAGAC
The DNA here is from genome assembly GCF_044167205.1 of Ceratocystis lukuohia. NCBI lineage: Eukaryota > Fungi > Ascomycota > Sordariomycetes > Microascales > Ceratocystidaceae > Ceratocystis > Ceratocystis lukuohia. Next base: position 625,073 of record NW_027263525.1, read on the forward strand.
CTAGGATGGTAGCTAAAAAGATAGAAGACGCGGGGTTGACTGGAAAGTTCGGCTGGAAAAGAGATTCATGGCTCACTAAAGAGTAGATTTGAAACATGAGAAAGGAGAGAAAGAGCTAAACCTAGCTCTAGAGTCTAGTTGTGAGTCTAGCCAGTCTAGCGCTAGACCTAGCTCTAGGCTTGGTTCTTCTGACTCTATCGCTTAGAAGCGAAAAAAAAGAAAGGCATCAACTTGCACGCACACAAGTATTAGAGGCCGCCTGTGCTTTAGGCCAACAGCCTAAGGAAGGGATGGAGTTGGGCAGGCCTAACTTTAGTGTTGGTTTGCTTGATAGGACAACTTAAATTGCCAGGTAACTTTAACTTTGATCCATCTGTCCCCCTTGATTTTTGAACTCGACCTGCTTTGGTATTTGGTATCCTTGGTTTAGCTTCCAAATTGCAGTCTAGAGCTTATCATTGGAAGCTTGGTGTGTTCATATGACACGGGGAGGGGAGAGAAACCGATGCTCAGTTGGGTTGGAGGGATTTAGCTTGATTTCATTTTAGGCTTGGTATTTGGGATTGGGGGGAAGCACACTCTTTTATCTGTAAACAAGCGAGACGATATATGTACGCAGGTTGCATGTAAGGACGTATGTACCGTATGTACCCATGCAACAAGAGATATACCTGCTACGGACGCCTTATATGTACTGGGTAGACGGAAAGATAGACAGCATGCGAACGCCGCCAACACATACGGGCAACACTAACACACGTATATAGCGGGGCGCCAAGAGGGAGCCGGCGAGAGACAGCAGCAGAAATAAGGCGAACAGAAAGGTATAGGTTGATGCGAAACTGAGAAAAGAGAGAGGGGCGATAGAAGAGGGGAAGGAGACAAAAGGTAAGGGTGAGGCGAGATGAGCTAATGAGGTCAGCGAGTACAGGTGATGAAAGAAAGAAGGGTGGACGCCGACAAGACAAAGAAGGCTATAGGAGAGCCAATATCTCTCCCGATCGCGACTGAGTGTCTAATTAATCTATGGTTTCTCTTTGAAAGCCTTTGTGAGTATTTTGGTTGGCATCTACCGTGTCTTTGATGCAGCCCTCCTAATTTCCTCTTTCTGTTTTCTCTTCTATGATGACATCTTGTAGTGGTGACGAAGTTGGGGGAGGGGGCCCTTGCTAGCTATATTTAGAACGATCCAGACCGACAAGAGGCAGAGAGAGAAGATCAGGCCAAAAGATCGATCAAGCCTTCCTCATCTCATACTGTTCCCTGAAAGCTGCTTCTAAGCATTGTTTTTGAGAAGCTCTTGTCGCTGTTGTGTCTTATTAAGCATTCTTTTTTTTTTTTTTTTTTTTTTTTTTTTTTTTTTTTTTTTCCAGCTAAAGTAGAAAAAGAGAACAAAGTAAAATGAAATGAAAATAAATAAATAAATAAAAATAACCCCTTTTGGGAACAGAAATCCAGAGATGCCAGGCACCAGGTGTCGTTTTCCATGGCCATCTTTTAACACAGGCCTTTGGCCAAATTTAGCACCCACCACTTTTCCTGGCCCTCCTAGAGCCCTCCTGGCTTTCTTTCCCTGTCTTCGCAGCTTCCCTGGCTTTTCTGGCCTTCCCTGACTTTTCTAATTTCGATCCCCATTGAAGAAGGAACGAAATCTTGGACAAGCTTGAATTTACTTGGTGGTTGCCAAAGTTACCAGTCGCAAGTTGACTTACCACATACCCACCTTCCACTTTACATTTACTAACCGCTATTGCAAGCTTGTACAGGAGTCTGTCTATTTTTCTGCCGTTTTCCTGCGTCTTCCTTTTTTCTTCCTTTTTTTTCTTTTTTTTTTTCGCTTCATTTTCCTCTCTTTTTATCATAAGAAACCGAGGTTTCCTTCCTATTTTATTCCAGGCTGTTCAATTTGTCGCTGTGTGTGTATGCCTAGGTCTTCGTCGCCTTATTTTTCACTGCTATTAATTCCTGCTATTTAACACGCGCATTCGCCAACACGCCACTACTATTTAGCCCGTCTCTCCTCTCAAATATATTCTCGACAGACCCTTCTCCGCCCCTCGTCTCATCTTGCCCTTCTTCATCTGTCTACAATCAACACAAAAGACTCTCGGCGAAGCCTTCATTGTCCACGACGTCCAAACCACATCTCGATATCCCCTACTTTTGTCCATCTCCACTACCGCCCGTCGCAAGCTTTGGTCAAGTCATCGTTACGATGACGTCTGGCTCATTCCTCCCACATGAGGGCAGCCCTCCAAATTATCCATCTTCCCCTCCGACAAAGCGCGACCTCAAGTCATGGTGGAAGAGCTTCAAGATGCCCAAGCATCAGGATGCTGTAAACGGTATATTGCTTTCTACCCCTCTCTACCTCTCGCCTGGTTAGGTGATTCGCCTGTGAACAACTAACTACGCTTTTTCTTCCTTCCTCTCCATCTCTTGTCAATATTCTTGTCTTGCGCACTTCCTTCTGCAGAGGTGGTAATCAATGATAAGTGTCTTGTCTACGCCTCCCTTCAGAAAACTTGCCGTGTGCTATGCTTTTATCTGTCTTGTTTGTCTGCATTGTCTCTGCTTACTATCGTATCTGAAGCCACCCAGCCTCAGTTGATCAGCACCCACAATCACTATCACACACCAACTCCCTTTCTCTGATCCTTTTCTCCTCCCTCTTCAATTCTCCCCCCTTGCATTGGCTGCAACTCCCCTCAGCACGCGCAGGAAATTCAATCCTGCTTACAACCGCACAATCACAGTCATACAACCTGCTAACCCCCCAGTTCCAATAATAGCAACCCGCCCGACAGGCATCTTCGGTGTGCCCCTGCGCCAAAGCATCACATATGCCAATGTAGCCATTTCCCTCGTTGACGAGGAAAACCGCAGCTATATTTACGGCTATGTGCCTATTGTCGTCGCTAAATGTGGCGTCTTTCTAAAGGACCGAGGTACGCTTCCACTAATGCCCACACCTACATAAAACATTCTGTAAATCTAACCCTGCTGAACCCCCTCTTCCCCTCTATCAGCCACTGGAGTTGAGGGCATCTTCCGTCTAAGCGGCTCCGAAAAGAGAATTAAAGAGCTCAAAACCATTTTTGATTCGCCTGATCGCTATGGCAAGGGCCTTGTCTGGGAAGGATACACGGTACACGATGCGGCTAATGTCCTTCGACGATATCTCAACGACTTGCCAGAGCCCGTAGTCCCCCTGGATCTCTACGAAAAGTTTCGTCAGCCCCTCAAGGGTGCTGTAATGCGAGCCCCTAACCACAATGAAGGCAGTCATCTGTTACAAAACGTCGATCCCAACCACGTCATTGCGCGCTACCAGAATCTAATTACGGAACTCCCACCTCTTAACCGCCAGCTCCTGCTTTATCTGCTCGACCTTTTGGCTGTTTTCGCGGCCAAGGCGGATGAGAACCGCATGAACTCGCAGAACTTGGCTGCTATTTTCCAGCCAGGCATGCTCTCACATCCTGATCATGATATGCTGCCTGAAGAGTACCGCCTCAACCAGTCTGTTATAATTTTCTTGATCGAGAACCAGGATCACTTCCTTATTGGCATGCAGGGTACCGAGGCCGACGAACAAACGAAGCAGGATGTTGAGTATGGCGCACCCCAACGAATTGAATTTGTCAGTAATGGCTCTACTACTGTGCATCCTAGCCCTGGTGGTCTTGTCCGTACTGGGTCCAACGCTAGTGCTGGAGCCGAAAGTGTGCGTCGGGATGGTAAGCTTAGACGTAACCGCTCGGTATCATCCCGTCACTCGAGACAAGGCAGCGGCGCGAGAACTCCCAGGACGCCCACCATTACTACAACTCCTTCGACAAGCGGCGGACTCGGTCGCAGCAACACTGTTCCTTCGAAAAGATCGCCTGGAATCGGCGGTCCGCGCCATCCGCGTGAATCCCCTCGTGAAGGGTCTTCTACTCTAGGTGTCATCTCAGATGGCATGGTTTACAATGACCAAGCCCCCAATGTGCCCTCACGCTCAAAAACTCTGAGAGTAAAGGGCGCATCCATTTCAAATCCCATCCCTATTGATAAGAGCAGTATTTCCAGTCTGTCGCCAAGCACGAGCAGCTATAGTGACAATTTCCAATCCAAACGCAGAGAGCACGCGACCCTTGTGAAGCCAAGGCCCACAACGTCCTCGGTTGACAGCTCTTCTGAACGGCGCCAACTTAACAAACTGCGCAAAAAGCGTATGCCTGACAGTGCGAACCCCAGTGCCCAAAGCTCTTCAACGTCTCTTTCACAATCTCTTGCCAGCGTTTCTACTTCTCCCACACACGAAAACAACAATCCTCTGGAGAGCCCAGGAGCTGATTCATCCTCGCAGTTCAACGTCCGTCCTCAGCAGCCGAATTCCGACATTAGTGCTAGCCCAAGTCCAGCGATGCAAACGGCGGAAATGGGGGAGGGCTGGTCGCACCCAAACCCGAACCTGAATTCGAGATCAAACCCGAGCCTACGGCCTCAAGCTGCTAGGCTAGTGCCCAGCCAAGAACACATGTCTGCCCAGTCGTCTGTCCAGTCGTCTGTGCAATCAATTCCCCAGGCTGCTATGCTTCCCCTTCGGTCCCCATCACTGAACCTACGCTCCCTATCTCAGCCTCACGCCCAGGCGAAGGCCGAAAGCACTGTTAGCACTACCTTTGATGATTTGCTGAAAACCGCAAAGTCTCCCCCAGCACCAGCCTCCTTGAATTCCTCCTTTAACGAAGGATCAGATATCGACCAGATCGACGAATCTTCGCAGCCACTGAATAATTCGGGCGAGGCTGAAAGGGAGAAGAAGCGACGCTGGAGATTATCTCGTCCACGCAAGGAGGATATGCAGGGTTTTATTGCACCACTGACTTCTCGTATGGCAATCGGTGTAAACAGCAATGCTGAGACCAGCTCAACATCAGTTGGTAGTGGAGTGCCTCGCACACAGGAAAATATGCCTGGCGAATCTTGTGATTACGACCAAAATTCTGGCGCTGAAGATCCACGACCCATTGACTGGATCAAAAACAAGTATCGCGACGTCAAAGAAATCGTCGACCAGAAGATTGCTGACCAACGTCGTACCAAATCCCCCCCACCCCCAATCGAAACTATGTTCGCCTTCAACGCTAGCTTCACGGCCGTTTCCCAGACACGTGGCCGCAGTATTGATTTACCGCGCCACGATCGCCCTGCCGATCAGGTCCAGGCTGAGCCCAGCCCCGTGCTGCCCCCACGGCCAAGAAACAGCGAAGACTCGACTAAACCAATATTGCCCCCGCGCAAGTCTCAAGACGACCTCGAAGCACCAATGCTGCCACCGAGACGGTCGCCGGATGATCATAAAGTTCTTGTCAGACCACGCAAGCCCGTCCCTAGCCAAGTCCCGAGTGGTAGTGCGACGTCCAGTGGAGCCGTGAGTCCTGCACCCCTGTCGCCAAATGTCTCAACTGCGCCCATGGTAGAAAGGATGGCCCCAGCTGTACAAGACAATGTACAGCAATCTGGTGTTGCACCTTCTGCTGAGAACACTGTGTCTTCTAATCAGTCTGCTGGTAAAGCAGAGGCCATGGCCAGGGCTGAACCTGTGGTCAAACCTGGGCTTACCTTGGCTGCGTTAACCACTCCAGCTACAGTAGCACCAGTTGCATCTCTTGGAGATGTCTCTCCAGTTGATGACGATGAGGAGGATGTCTTCCCTGTTCCCGTCTCCCCTATTGTCGAAGATGAAGATACCAACGCCGACGGCTACGTGCAGGTAGACAGGACGCTTCATGGAATCCCTGCCGCTCCTACGACTACCATGGCTCAACCGCCGTCGACTGAATTGTTGGCTAGTTCGGCACAGCACGACATACTTTTGTCAAAGTAGAGCATATCCAAGCAGCTTTTCTCCCCTCATCCCATGTTCCTCTATAATGTGTTGACCTTTTTAGGAAGAGTGTCTATTTAAGACCGTGATGCACGTCATGGTTACCTTTTCATCAGTGTTATACTTTTGCGCGGTTTTTTTTTCCTGTTGGAAAGACGATTTATGTTCTTTTTTTTCATATACCTGATGCGACTACATATTATTCTTGTGTCCCTCTTCGTTTCCTGTCTCGTTTTCTTCGCCGGTGGCCATCGCGTTGTTTCACCTTGTATTTTTTGTTTTTTTTCAGAAGAAAGTCTGATAGTCAAACTATGTTCGTTTCGAGTATATACGGGTCTGGGGCTGACTTAGGCTCGTCGTTTGTTGGTGGTTAGTTGTTTATCGGTCGGCATTTATATATATATATATATACATCTTGAATTTGCGATGCTATCTAATGTAGTCATTGTCTGACACCTCTTGCTGGCCCTGTTATACGTATCTCTTTCCTTTTATCACCGTAGACCCTTATTTTGCCTGTCTTTCCTTTTTCTCACCGCCTTACTTTCTATCACTGTCTATAGAGGGGTTAGAAACCTTTTTTTCCAGGCAGTTGCAAACAAATAACTCTTTGCCTTGTCCTTGCCTTGATTTTCTCTTGTTTCTATCTCTCCTTCCGATTCTCTTGCTACTTTCCGCATTGTTAACATTGAGCCAATCATCAGGAGCACACAAAAAGAAAAGACAGGAAAAAAAATTAAAACTTGTCCTCTTTTGATTTTTGAGTTTCTCGTTTTTTAGTTCCTTTTTTCCTCATGAGCCTTTTAATCCACCATTACCAGATCATCATTAGATCACTAAGATCACAAACCATCAAGCATCACTAAAGCTTGTTTTTTGCCCCTCGATTTTATTCCTGTTTTTATTCCTTCAGCTTCTCCATATTTTTCTTCTTCTTCCAGCTTTTCCCATCTCTCTGCGCGCATTGACTTGCCTCAGCCGATTTCTCCTTGTTCTTGCTGAAAATCCCCAGCTGGGTTTCTAGCCTCTAGTATTTCTTCATTTTTCATACATTCACGGCCTACGGCTAACACCCCCCACGCTCGGCTGAATTCCATCCAGATCCACCCGGGCCAACCAGCACTGCTGAATCACAAACAAGACAAGGCAAGGCACATCACATACCACGTATAGATAGACGTATATAATCAGCTCGCATACGCACGACTCACGCGTGTGCGCATTTAGGATGGATAATCGACAGCAGCAAAAACACTACCATCACCAGCAACATCCCCCGCCTTCATCACAACAGAACAGTTTCAACGACTTCCCTAACCCCCTACCGGCTATCGCCATCTCAGCTCCGGCTCCAGCGTCTGTGCTCGTGTCCACATCCACTCCCACCCCGTCTTCCGAACAGCCTTTTTCGGCTATCGCTGCTACTGCCGGACTTTCTTCTTCGGCCCCTGGTCCCAAGAAACGTCGTAGTCAAGCCAGCCTTGCCGATTGCTGCAAGACATGTCGACTGCGGAAGGTGCGCAAGCCATTCGCCTAGTTTTGACTTCTACTTCATCGTGTTCATCATCGATTATTCATCCATCTTATTCTCCACTTGCTTACTTTCTCTTAGGTTAAATGCACTGGCAAACCTGCCGATGGTGTGAGATGTACAATATGTCAACGTCTAGATTTAAAATGCAGCTTTGTGGCCTTGACAGAAGGCCCTATTGACATTGGTATGAAACATAGGGCTGCCGTACACACATAGATAGACCCTATAGACAGGCAGATGTGGTTTCCTTCTCAGAACCCTCTAACTAACATGCTTCATGATATCTTTAGGATCTGCACGTTCTACGCCATCCCGTAGCCACACAGAAGCTGGCACAATCCGGAAGCGCGCCCAAAGGGCTTGCACTAATTGTCACACGCACAAGACAAAGTGCTCTAGCGATCAGCCGCGCTGCAAGAGATGTGAGGCCAACAATATGGTTTGCGAGTACCAAGTGTCCAAGCGCAAATTCAACTCTAATGCTCCAACTACTGCTGCTTCTGTGGCCTCTGCTGCTTCTGCACCTAGTCAGACATCCGAGGTCTCGCCTGTCGATGATCAGGCTGCCCGTGTAGTTGATGACCGTGTGCCTGATAATGCTGGTGTTGATGGCCCGGCTGGTCCTGGAAGCCCTGAGCAAAGCAGCGAGGCCTTACACACACGATTTGTAGAATTGTTGAATCTCGAAAGCGAGTACGTGCTCTTTACACTGCCACCCCTCTCCTTCTTCTCTCCTTTTCATTTTATCTACTGCTATTAACACTAAGCTAGAGATCTTCTTCGCCGCCGAGATTTTATCCAGCTTCATGTTGACGCCTACTTTCAAAATGTCTATCATCTTCCATGTTTAAGCTTTTATCACCGAGAAAGTCTTAATAAGGAAATCGAGGTACTCCCATTTACCTGCTCTCCCCTAACATGCATGCAAAAAGGCAAGCTAAAAAGTGCCTCTGTGAGATTTACATCTAACACTGCCTCTTCTATTTGCATGGCGCCATGTCCTAGAAAGGCACTCTTTCGCCTACTCAAGTCGCAGCTATCTGCTCGGTAGCCGCCTTCTTTGTCACCTCCAACGAAAATGCCAAGGACTTTGCCATGACCTGTTGCCGCCAAGTCGAGTTCCAGCTATTCCGCAACGTTGGCAGCCTCACTGAATCTAATCTCACTCTCTATGCCCTGTGCATTGTTCACAATCTCTTTGTCGGCAAGTACGCCAAATGTTGGCAGTTAGTGGCTGTAGCTTGTCGCATCATGCTTGGCCTACAGCTAAACTGGGACATCCCCGGCTCTCAAAAAACCTTTATTCAACAGGAGTGCTCTAGGAGACTCGCTTGGCACATGTTCCACATGGACCGTATCTGTGCCGGAGGCTTTGATGCATACGTATGCTTCAACGAAGATAATATGAAGCTTAGGCTTCCCTGCAATGAAGAGGCCTTTCAAGCAAACCAGCCGGTATCTGCAGAACGCCTGACAGAAAAGGGGCCTCGCAATGTTTCGTCGTCCACTTACTCAATGGGTCGCCAAGGGTATACCATCCGTCTCATCAACCTCCGACATCACGTGCAAAGCATAGCGAAAAAGTTTTCTGGTGGCACTGCCTTTGTTCATGGTGTCAAGTGGGAGGCGTCTCGTGTCATGGAAGAAGTTAATCGCCTTCAAAACGAAGTCTCATCTTTCACAGCGTCTCTACCCGACGACCTCAAGCTCAATGAGCAGAATATAGCACGATGGGCCGGATCACGTGAGGAGCAAATATATGTTTTCGTGCATAGTTGGATATGTGCTCTTCACGTCGAGCTTTATCAATTTGCTGTTCCGGGACTACAGGAATCTGGATCAGCCGAGTTGTTGCGAAAATTACCGAATAACTTTCTCATCAAGGCTCAAAAACAAGCCGTGGCATTTGCTGTGGCAGCAGCTCGTTTCTGGCGCATGTTTCAAGCCCAAGCCACAATCAACAGAAACCCTTTAGCGCCATTATATCTCGGAGATACGTATTTGATGCCAAGTGTACAGGGGTGCACAAAGGTGCTTATTACGGCTTTGCACCATAAGCTGTATGATAACCTGGCTGAACACAGCACGGCGCCTCTCAGCAGAGCAGAGCCTATCAATGCCGATTCCATTAGAGACTTCATTACGGCCACCGTGACCTTCATTAAGCCTCTGGCTAGTGTAATTCCCTCAATGAAGACTCAGGTCAGCTAACCTTCGCTGAGTGTTGCATGCTTTTCTTGTAGCGTTTCCACTAACGATCCCTCATTTTGATATAGTTCACTCAACTCTGCCAAGATGTTGCTGAGTTAGACAAGAAACTTGGCCCCAAGCTATTGCTTCAGCAAGCTACTCCCAACCAGCCGCTTGTGTCGCCTCAAGATCCGCCCCCGGCCACGTTCAACGTTCCTATGAAGCTTCCAGGGCCCGAATTTATCTTGGACAACGCTAGCACCTTCAATGTGCCCATTCGTGCCGATGATCTCTCTACACGTCCTATAGCAGACCCAAACTTGATGGTTACAAACTGGCTCGGCATGTCCACGCCAACTCCCTGTGGCAGCAATAGCGGCAATGCTAATCCTAACAACAATAGCAATGCCAATGCAAATGCTAATGCTATGATTAATAACTCGAATACCGCTACAGCCATCAATGACCCTCATGATATGTATACAGATATGGTAGGCTTCGGGCCTGACTTTGATTCCGAGTTCTGTCCACCCGGAATGCCCTTGCTTCTAGCTGAAGCCCGAGGGTTACCTGCCTATTCGGTGTTTCCGTTTGCATTGCCAGAGGCAGGCTCCTCCTCGGCGGGGATGCCTTTATTGGGTATCCAAACACTGGGCGATGGAGGAGTCAGTGTGGCAGGGGGTAGAGTCGGAGGAGGAGAGACATATGCTGTACAGCCGGGGCCGCACTCACAAAACAATGGCAATCCCCATGGACATGGCCATGGGCAAGGATTCGGCCCATCCCAAGGACATCCCCTAGGACACCATCCTCTAGGGGGGCATTCCCTAGGCCATGGCCATCCACAGCAGCAAATGCATAGCGCCCAAATGCATGACCAGCAACTAATGCTGCAACAGCATTCAGCACAGTCAGCACAGCACCAGAACCAACCGCAACCGCCACCGCAACAGCAACATCAGCATCATCCAAATCAACCGCGACAAAACCAACAACACCACCCAGCCATTTTTAGCCAAGGATACAATGGCAGTATACACTACCCAGGGGGGATGACGTGAAAATGGAGATGAAGAAGAGCAAGCTTTGCCCAAGCTGAGCTTGATACTGATTGTCAAGTGTCAGGGTCTCTGTTCTTTTCCCTTTGGGAAATACCTCCGGTCTAGGCATCATTTCTATCTGTCGTATTTAACGGTGGGATGCGAGGCGTTTTAGCTGACACCGCACAAAAAGAAGACAACATATCGTCGCGCTCTCGTCAGACAGCTAGAATCAAATTTTAGGCAGGTTGTTTTGCTATTTTGGTACAATATCCAAAGCATCAGATCTTCTCTTTTCTAGTTTATCCCGTATTATCGTCTTGAAAAAAACAAGATACTAGAACAGCTTTTCTTCCAATGCGAATTATAGCCGCACTAAGCCCAAGTTTTTGATACTGAGCTTACTCTTGGATCATGGCAGAAAACAGGCATGCTTTTGTTTGATACATGGGCTAAGGATATGGCTGGCATAAGCAAAAAGGGGAAAGTCATTAGCATTGTTACCGAGCATGGAAAAACGGATATATTATGATATTTAAACTAGAATATCATGAGCTTGATTGGCAGCTTTAAAAGCCGTCTCAACTGTTGAGGTTACCCTCCTTGGTGCTAGGCTACAAGAGCTGACTACCCAAGCTTAATACCTGTCACGTCTTTGCGTGATACAGCTTGCATCATGTGATGGCATTCTGCCAACGATCCGGCTTGTGGAGGCGTCGACCCTGATATGCGTACAGGGAGGGTAGATTGCATCAAAATTCTTACAAACTCAGCAGGAGGCACGTAGACACTGGGGAATTCAGGCAGACTATCAAGTAAAGCATGGTAGTATAGTTCCTTGAGCAACGACTTTGAGTATGTCTAGGAATCAAGGGCAGAAACTCATGAAAGAAGTGAGCCTAATCGATGTCACAAAGTCCATAAAAGGGAGCCAAACTTATTTGATGAAAGGGCTCTTCGAGACATTGTAGTTTAGTCTTTTACCCATTTGTAATCGCCCCATGTATTACACAAGACCCGTATGCGGAAGAATATGGCGATACTAATGGTGCAGAGTAAAGATAACTAAAGAAATGACATACGATGGACATAACGATGGTATCATCATATAACAGAAGACGCGAATAGAGGTTGAAAATTTTGCAATAAGGAAAACAGAATGAAAATGAGAAATGGACGTCTATGAGATGAATATATGGCCTTGTTCGTCATGGGGATGGTAGATGATGAAGAGGGCAGGGGCTTTTTAGGCTCCAAAGCCCTTGGGCTGCATACCTACCCAACTCCTAGCCAAGCCCGCCGGGGTCCTGAAGCAGTAAAATTATAGACAGCCAAAGCAGTGTTGGTTGGAGAGACTCCAGTGAAATAGCCTCCGGTAGGGTAGGTTTTGGGGGTTTCCTTATTAACAGTCTCGTAGACCTTGACGGAGCTGATGAGCCAGTAAGCCTTGGAATACAAATGGGGGTTAGCGCCAACAAAATCCACACATTCCTTAGCCATGCTAGTTAGATTCTTGTCCCATTTCCAGACACTGCCAGCCCAATCACCGCAGAAGTCTGTGTTGAAAACGAGGTTATGCTCATTAAAGTGGGAGCCAATGTCACAGCCAGAGCCACCGTTGAACTTAGCTATAGGAGCTTCCCAGGTGCCAGGATCGGGTACCTCATTCGAGATGTCAGCGGGGATAGAGTCGCGAGGGAAGAAGTACATGGCTATGTAGTCGGCGGTCCAGTCCAGAGCATAGACGCCACCACTAATCGCATTGAATGCGGTCCCAAAAGGGGCCTGGGTGAACTGGCCACAGCCTTGTCTACCTTCCCTATAGTGGCAGTCATCATGCTCTAAAACAGTAGTTTTAGCACTACCTGTGTTGATGATAGTACAGCCTGGGCCGGTGTGAAGAGCAACGTGGTTCGCAACATCTAGGTTAACGCCTTCGATGATGTCAATCTCACCTGAGTTAGGCCACTCTTTACCAAAGGACCAGAAGGCAGGCCAGATGCCAGGACCAGAAGGCATATGAGCAATATCACCGATGATGAGGGACCTTGTGAAGTTCTGCTTGGATTCAAGGCGAGTGCTCATACGGCCATTTTTAGGATTGACAGTGACATGGTCAGCACCCAGATATATATAGCCATCAACGCATTTAGCATATCCATTTTTCTTGGCAATCTCAGGCCCTACGTACTCGACGTAGCCATGGGTTGGGTCAGGCTCAGTGAAGAACTCGAATTCATCAAAGAAGTTGGTATGATTGTAGTTTTTGATCATCTTGTAGGAGGTAGTTCCAGTAGTACCAGTGGAGTAGGAAGCGATGGTGGAGGCGAGGCCGGCTACGGTCGCAGTCGAGAATAAAATCCTAGAGGAGGAAGACATGGTAATAGTATTAGGGGTGGAGTCTGAAGATTCAGGGCCTGGCAATAGGAAGCCGAAGAAGAAAGAAGAAGTGTGTTCGTTTAACCGAAGCTTTTGGAATGGTGATGCGGAAATGAGCGGGTATAGGTAAACAAGCAGGAAGGAGTAGCAACTCGGAGGGGTGTGTTTACAATAAGGAGTGCGGAAGAGAAAGGGTAGAATAGAGTAGCATGGTGATGCCTATATCAAAGAGGAGGGAAGAAAGGAAAAGGCTGCCAAATGAAGCTTTTCCTTTTCCTAAACTCTAGTCACTTGAGTGTTTGTTTCTGTTCCCTAGCACACGTGATTTGGTCGGTCGGACATGTTTCTATATGGCATTGCTTCTTATCTTTTCGTATTTCACTTGCTATTCTTCTTTCTATGAGTCTTCCTGTCGTTACATTTCACAAGCGTAGGCACTTGCCTTCTTCCCTTCCCCTCTTCTACTTCTCTTACTCATATCAAATGCCCTACCCCCACGTGGTCTATACGTTGCAACTAGCCTGTTCTTAGCCCTTTCCTTTCCAAAGCCGACTGATGTCCTTTCTTGTTTCGCAAACCTTCCGTGCTTTCTTCTTTGGGGGGATGAGAGAGGGAAGGAAAGAGCCGAAAATACGCGGATCATAACAAGTACTGGATATGGAAGAAAAGACAACAAGTTTGTTCATGGGGTAGCACAAGATAAAATTGTCCAACGTCGGTAAGTTATAGAGAGGTCGTGACATTATCTCAAGTCTTTCTAAGATAGTCGCGGCAAAAGGTACTCCTCTTTTAAGCTATAGTGTGTATACACAGCCTACTCTGTAAGTCACAAACTCAATTCACTTACTCGAGCTTTGGCTCCATCTAGCCTGCGTCTTCTCTTAGTTTCTAGCTTGAGAACTGAATTATGGGCTAGAATCACATCAACTTCATCCTACATATATTAGTACGCAGGTTGCAGATAGTCCCATGAATTCTTTACAAGACTTTTTGAGTTCTAAGTCGATTGTGAAGAAAAAGAGGACGGTAGGGTAGAACACTTAGAATCAGCCAACTCCCTTAAACGATAACTATAGAACTAAGCGATGGAAGGCAGCCTTCAGCTGTATGCTTTCAGTTTGAGTGGAGGTGTCCGGTTCGCTTGTAAATTACGTTACTAAAAGTATATGTGCATTAAAAAAAAAACTAAAACGTGGCGAAACAAGAGTTGAATTTGCAAAAGAACGGCTATAGTTGTGGAAAATGTAATCTATGATACAATGGAAGATACTTCATCTAAGGACATTTCTCTTTCATGATAGCCTACTGAAGCTAGTCTCCGGATCCAAACTTCATGATTATGATGCGGCCAGAGTTAGTACCGAGCCCGAGTTTAGTGTGGGCTATTGTGAATGACATAGGCCGACAAAATGGCGGCAGCCAAAGGATCCTTTGAGCGTTCTCCAGAATCCAGACATGATCGTTGCTGAGACTGTATGTGTGGGATCTAGAGTCAGGCAAAGAAGCTTGACTAGCTAGTGGTCCTGATGTTATTGGCTGCTCATCATTTCCAAACACCGCTGATGTCACCCGGGAATCATGGCCCTCAAGAGTCTGCACACACGCACCGGAAGTCGCATCCCAGATCTTGACTGTCTTGTCCCGAGACCCTGATGCCAGTCGCTGTCCATCATTGGAGAAAACCACTGATGTCACCTGGTTATCATGGCCCTCAAGAGTCTGCACACACGCACCGGAAGCCGCATCCCAGATCTTGACTGTCTTGTCGCAAGACTCTGATGCCAGTCGCTGTCCATCGTGGGAGAACACCACCGATATTACTTCTCGATGATGGCCCTCAAGAGTCTGCACACACGCACCGGAAGTCGCATCCCAGATCTTGACTGTGTTGTCCTCTGACCCTGATGCCAGTTGCTGTCCATCGTTGGAGAACACCACTGATGCCACTCTGTAACGATGGCCCTCAAGAGTCTGCACAAACGCACCGGAAGTCGCATCCCAGATCTTGACTGTCTTGTCCCAAGACCCTGATGCCAGTCGCTGTCCATCATTGGAGAACACCACTGATGCCACCCGGGAATCATGGCCCTTAAGAGTCTGCACACACGCACCAGAAGTCGCATCCCAAATCTTGACTGTGTTGTCCCGAGACCCTGATGCCAGTCGCTGTCCATCATTGGAGAACACCACTGATGTCACGCCTCGATGATGGCCCTCAAGAGTCTGCACACACGCACCGGAAGTCGCATCCCAGATCTTGGCTGTGTTGTCCTCTGACCCTGATGCCAGTCGCTGTCCATCGTTGGAGAACACCACTGATGTCACAATGCGGCTATGGCCCTTAAGAGTCTGCACACACGCACCAGAAGTCGCATCCCAGATCTTGACTGTGTTGTCGCAAGACCCTGATGCCAGTCGCTGTCCATCATTGGAGAACACCACTGATAATACTTCTCGATGATGGCCCTCAAGAGTCTGCACACACGCACCGGAAGACGCATCCCAGATCTTGACTGTCTTGTCCCAAGACCCTGATGCCAGTCGCTGTCCATCATTGGAGAACACCACTGATGTCACGTAATGTTCATGGCCCTCAAGAGTCTGCACACACGCACCGGAAGTCGCATCCCAGATCTTGACTGTCTTGTCGCAAGACCCTGATGCCAGTCGCTGTCCATCATTGGAGAACACCACTGATGTCACGTAATGTTCATGGCCCTCAAGAGTCTGCACACACGCACCAGAAGTCGCATCCCAGATCTTGACTGTCTTGTCATGAGACGCTGATGCCAGTCGCTGTCCATCATTGGAGAACACCACTGATAACACGCCTCGATGATGGCCCTCAAGAGTCTGCAGACAGGCATCCCAATTTTCTTCAACCCTTGTCTTTATCTTGATCCAACCTGGCTCTTCATGACTAAATACTTGCCTTATCAAGCTGTTGCTAGGGCTGAATATGAGTGCCGAATTGTAGACTTGCAGGGGGGCAATCTCAATACCCCTCGCATTCAAGAGGAGAAATCGGTAGGCGTCTTTGACAATTTCTTGAAGGTGCTTTGATGCATTTTGCTGCTGTACAATGTTAGATCTTGCTTTTCTGTAAAGTTTATCCTCTCCATTTATAGCCACTTACCAGACAAGATTCTAATTTCCCAATTGCTCGTACTCCAGTATAGACGCTTCGTAACAGACTAAGAGCTTCTAGCCATTGGAGATATTTCGTTTTGAAGAAGGCCAATATCTGATCATTTTCACTAGCTCTTACATCTACAGGCGAGTCATGAAGATGATCAACCCAAAATGTGCAAGAATATCTGATAGCAGCCAATGGGTCAGGATCAGGAGGAGAAACTTCATCGATGAGAGACCCTTGAGCCTTCAGGTGGTAAATATCGCGTTGTAGAGTTTTGCAGAGGAGATCCAGTGATCGCACGAAGATCATTTCGTGTTGCTGCGCAATGTCAGAGGGTAGGACTTGGTCCAATGCTTGACCCAGGAAGTAGTCCTTTGCTGACTGGTGGATGAAGGAGACGGCATTGTCATTAAGAGTCAAGAAAGACCCGCATGACTTGATGACTTCTTCCACCTCCTCCATGCCCACGCCGGTCAGTCCTTCAACAAGGACGTGTAGCTCTTCCAAAGAGATGGGTCGGTATACAACCAAGACTTTAGCAATAACGTCTTTGCAAAGCTGAGCATCTTCTGACTCAGATATCTGCTGCAGCATTTGTTTGTATAGAGCATCAAGCCCGGGTGGAAACGACGTTAGTTTAGTCAAGGTATGGCGTTTGCGTGTTTTTTCATTGGAGAGCTCTTGACAAACCAGGGCCACCCACAGAAAGGTGCCGTGAGCATTTGATTGTAAATGATACAAGACAGCGGCCTTCGTCTCGTCGTCGTATTTCCTTTTCTGTGCAAGCTGATCTACCTTAAATTTGATGTAAGTGTCGACCGCTGCAGAGACTGAATCCTGGTTGATTTCAAGGTGTATTTTGACTTTTTGCTTGGCGTCATTCAGGCTCTCCTCAATATCCGGCCAATTACGGCTTGATACAATCCATTTGGTGGCGGAAGACTCAGTGATGAAGTCAAGTAGGTGCTGCCGTTCCACAGTACACTCATCCAGGGCATCGACGACTAGAATGGCATTCTTCAAGCTTGGATCCTTCAACATCTCAGTTGCTATTGCGCGGACCTCAAACCAAGCAGACTCGTTTTCAAATAGCTTTTTCCCCACGGAATCATACTTTTTCCGGACGTGCTTGGTAAGCTGTGGATTGCAATCTGCAAGGTGATAAATAAGCCCGCGTAGCACAGACGTGGCAGAGCTCAATCGATGACCACCCGTGGCTTGGCAAAAGAAGTAGTAGGGTGATGTTAACGGATCCAACTCCAACTCATCGATGATGCCACAAAGGAGCATCGTTTTGCCCTTGCCAGCATCCCCTTTGATCCAGAGGATTCGGCTTTCCGCTTCGTTTTTGAACTTCCGGAAGTCCTTGTGTTCGAGAATCCATTTGTACGAGTCTCTCAGTAAGCCACCTTTTTTGTATTGGATGTTCTTCTTGTCCGTTCGGGGATCGGTCGTGTAGAGGTCTCTTAGACACTTATTATCCTCTTTATCGTGATGCCTCTTTTCTTGTTGCTGTGCTTGATTCTGGATTGCTACATGGATGTTTTCAAGACTGACTTGCAAATCAGACGCTGTGTTATTGAGATCACGAATTTGCGTTTGGATCTCTTGGGTATTGTACTGCTCCATATCGTGCAACACAGTATTTTCAGTTGCCTTGATGTCATTGAGCTGGCCTGCCCAGTCATCGATCAAAAACATGTCCCTCACAAAAGTGGCGGCTGGACTGCGATGGTAGAGACAGATGCTTCTGATTTGATACAAGAGGAGCTTTTCAAAGAGCTGTGTGATGTTCTTCTCCAGTGTGTCTCGTAGCACGACTGTAGTTGTATGTCCCTTATTCTCCTCAAGAAGCAAACTGGTGAGGTTCCAATACCACTCTGTTCTGCCTAAGACATACTGGATGCCTTTTTGATTTTCAACTGCTTCGGTGATGGGGTTTTTCAAGGCCTATGCAATGTTAGCCGCCAACAGCACGCTTTGTGTTCTTTTTTTCGTAGACCAATCGCAATCACATACCTCTATTCCAAGGCAGACAGTTGCCCATATAACAGCAGCTTCTGGGGCCACACGGAGAGCTCTATCCATGATTCCCATCACAGCCTGCACTGCTCTCAAACCATCGTCGACATCTTGCACTAGGGCAGCTTGCTTCTTTGTTTTTTCGATCCCTTGCTCAGCAACCTCTCTCATTTGAGATGACGTGACGTTTAGTTCCGCTGTCACCTTGCCTTCGATTCGATCGGTAGGTTTCACGCTTAGGTGGGACTTGGATAAGATAATCTTCTCGAACGCCTCCACTAACTTTGGCTCTTTCGATCTCGAGTCTTTGTATGCATTTCCCCATATCCTCTCTTGCAAAGTGGACAATGCCACCGGCTCGGGCTTGGGCGGTGATGGAGGCGTGGTGGCGTCTAATAGCGATGGAACTTGCTCGGGTTCTAGCTTTACTGCAACATATGAGGGGGCGGCCGGCGACGTAGCTTGGCCTGGCCTTGGAACAGGCGCTTTTCTCTTTGAGAAGTAACGTTTAATTTTGTTGAAAAAACTCATAATTCCGGCTCTCAGGGGCGTGTATTGCTATAGTGAAAGAAGATCAACTTGGACAATGAATGAGTTGAAGATGGGATTGCTTTGTCGATACTATAGCATTCTTGATACCAGATGCGGGGAAACTTGTATTGACGCCAAAGGCTGAGTATTTATTGGGCTACAAGCATCGTCTTACTTTCGCCATGACCCTACCCTACCATATGCATGGCTGTTAAGCGATGCATAATATGCAGCATACATTTCGCCCAAGAGGCATGCGATAATAAAAAACAGAGATAAGGGACGTTTCGCTTTCAAAAAGGGGTATGGAATTCAGGTATATTGCTCTAGTTGTCGCATCGCTTTTCTTCCATGTTCGCTCAAGTAAATGACCACTACTAGATATGATAGCATTTACCTGCACACCACTTCCAGGCACTGCAATATCAGCTACTAAATAGCTTGTATTTATGGTCAACAATCCAATTGCTTGTATTTCTCCCCCCCCCCCCCAGCACTAGCCAGTCACTCGACATCATAGCAATCAGAGCAGTACGTACAAGTCCTGCGACAGAAAGACCGACCCTACCTGTACCCCAGTCCCCAGGTGACAGACAGCATTGCCACCCTGATTGCCAGGCCCCCCAGATTGCCTGTTAGTACTCCTACCATTAAACAGACTAAATAGGATAATGACAGGCGTATCAACACCGGCTATGAGGCTAAGCCTGCCACATCATCGATGCCGCCCCCTATAACGTGGCACTGATTCTGCCAGTACAGTTTCTGGACTTGCTTTGGGGCAGCCATGAACAGTGCTACCTTGTAGTAGCACTTTCGACATCTGATCAAGGGTGTTGATAAAACGATAAATTGGCATAGGGATAATCCTAACATAGTTGGGTGCCGAGAGATACCAAGTGCTAGAAGGCTAATATCTAAGCAGTGGAACATGGGTCTAGGGAAGGTTACCTTCCAGTCTCGGATGAGCCATTAGCCTCGTCTATCGTGTGCTGTGATGCTTTTATAGACTTGGCTTTCTTATTCATCCGTCGGAAGGATCTGTGTTCATTGAGTCCAGAGAGTGAGTGCGCGTCATCCAGAGTGTGCTATCTGATGAGGTCACGTGCAACCGCTGTGTGCAGAATCTGCCCAGGCGGTGAGACACCTGCCTCCATGTGGAGGAGCGAGGACGGATGATCGCATGTATCTTTTTCTATGTTTGCAAGGCATTATATTAGGGTTTTGATGACTCTCCAGGGTTAGGAACGAAGTAACAGTAGGTAGACGTACAATAATACAATAATGCCAGAGTTAGGACGCCAAATATATACAAGCCGTGTAGAGATTTGGCCACTAAGCTAGTTAGAAGCAGACCCCAGAAGACTCCGGCTGAAGTCCGGATAAATCGATAGGGACCAACCCCTTATCAGGTAGGTCTTCATATAAAGGAAAAGGGGTAACGAAACCTGGTAACAAGTAGGACATAGATCTGTAAGGAAACTTACTTGGAATTACAGGACATATATTCTCACAAGCCGGAAAATACAGAGCAGGCAAAATGCCGCACAAGGGGCATAGCCGAAGCTCAAGTAGAATGTCGTCCAAAGAAGGTGAGGCGCGCTAGTAAATAAGGTGCAGGAAAAGAGCCCTATGATTAGGTCGAGACAACCCCCAAATAAGGGTTAACGCATCGAGCTGTCTCGCTAGGCACACTTTTGGCTACTAGACAACGCGTGTATGGGCTGTGAATACGACATTCCCATTGGTCGAAATAATAGTGTCGCGATCAGAAAACTCGCCATGACGCAGCATCGTGACCTCCTTTGGTTAAATCACACTGCCATCAGAACCACCCAACATAATGCCTTCATCTGTACCTCTCCGCACTCTTCTGCCACGTCCTAAACCTCCTGCAGCACCGCCCTCTGCTGAATCCATCGCATCCCCTGTCCGTCCTGCCAACTCTTTCATCGATACCTTCGCCGAATCTTCTACCATTCCTCCCACAAATTCCCCTCCAAACCCTCACATTTTTCTTTCTACTAACCCTCCTACCAGCCCTTGTGGGAACCCTTCCGAAGCCCCTTCCGAAGCCCCTTCCGAAGACTCTTCCGAAAACCCTTCTGCTGACCCTTCTGCTGACCCTTCTACTGCACCTCTCACGAACCCTCCAACCAGCCCTACCAACCCCGCCAACCCCGCGGGGCCTGCTGTCATCTTTGAGCCCCCTCCTCAAGTCGAATACACGACGAAGCAAGACCTCCTTGCCGGAATCAACCGTTGGGCTTCCGAAAGGGGCTATGGCTTTGTTACTGGCCGTGTCAACAAAAATGTGCATGGAAAGTCCACTATTACTTATACCTGCGATCGATATGGGCCTCCCCAATTCCGCTCAATCAACCGACGCCGCATAACCAATACACGAAAGACTGGATGCCGGTATTATGTGCTCGGCAAGGAGACTAATCATGGCACCTGGCTTGTTCAGCACGCATCGAATTCAACCTCCTGCGTACACAACCACCCCCCAACGCCAAAGAAGTACCACCCCCAACATCGTTATTTTACAAGCGACGACAAAGATCTTTTGAAGTGTCTTGTTAATGCTGGCGTTAAACCAAACTGCATCGTTGATGTGCTGCAGCAGCGCGGCAACAGCGTGTTTATACACCGAGATGTCTATAACGAGGTCGACAAGATTCGGGCTTCGGGGAATCATGACAATGACCCAACCCAAGCTGTTTCTAGAAAGTCCAAATCAAGCCACAAGCGGGTGCCGCGTGTTGGTGGGAAGACAGGCGGGCTCCAGCCCCAACAGCGCAAGTGCACGAAATGCAACTCAACAGGGCATAGCAGCCGCTCAAAAGCATGCCCTGCACGGCCGCAAGCCACAAAGGAGGCAGTGGCGGAGCTGGAGAGCTGTGGCAATGAAGGAGGGGATGGCGAATAACTACTTGCTATTAAGCGCATATTGTAGCGCATTTTGTTGTACCCAGACAGTTGATTTGCCTAGCGAGAGCTTTTATGCAAGTACAGTGGCGCAGGGACACTCCATGTCAAGTTGGACTTGAGTTTGAATTTGAGCATTTCCATCAAATTTCATCCATGTCCTATCTATCTATCTTTCTCGGCATTCAGCCCGCTTTGACTGGTAGCCCGTCGACAATCCGTGCCCAGGCCACCGGTCCGACCTTCCGGCCCGAAAACGCCCGGAATTCCGAAATGAGTCTGTTTTGCGCCCAATCTTCCAAGTTCCATCAAATCCTGCCGGAAAAACTCAAAACCATGGAGCCATACCTTCGTGCAGAAGTTGCTGCTCTCTTCCAAAGGCAGAACGTCTCTGATCGGCGCGATTGCCAAACGGTCAAGCCCGACATGACAATCCAAGAAAACTAACAGCGGCGTGAACCGCCCCAACTAACTCTAAAGACACCAGGAAAAAAATCCCACTCCCGACAGAAGTCTCCCCAATGAAAAGTGCCGAGTACCTGACGTTCACCCCGGCCCGCCTCCGCTCCCCTCTGCTTCCGCTAGGTGAGATAAAGTCGGATGACGAACCCCCCCCCCTCTCCCCACCTCTGACACAGCCGTTGGTTCTCCCCATAGGGAACCACTCCCCTCGCATTCAACACCCTCTGGAAATCTATTGCTTGCACAAACCTTCACCCAATCTCGCTCTTTGCTGCTTGACTGCTTGAAAATGTGTTTGCCTCAATGCTTTCCATTTCTGCTTTTGTTCCTTTTGCTCTTATCTTTCCTTCCCGCTTTGCTCTTCACCTGTCAGGTAATCGACCCGAACAAAGATCCCTATGGCACCGCTGGTGACCGGGGTTGGAGGACGGATTGATGGCCTACACAGGCCCATATACGGCGGCCGAAAAAGCAGTCTTCTTACGGCCGAATCGAGAAGTCTGGACTCGAAAAACCTACATTTTTCTTGATCTGATCCCACGTCATAGAGATCCACGGAGCCACGACGCAGGTCAAGCTTAGATAGTTTTAGGTAGAGAATAAATACAACAACAACAACAACAACAACAACAACAACAACAACAACAACAGTTCCATCAAATCCCGCCCGGTTAGCTCAATCGGTAGAGCGTGAGACTCTTAATCTCAAGGTTGCGGGTTCGACCCCCGCATTGGGCTCAATTCCCAGTGCTCCAGAATATCTGGAATCAACTTCGAACCATCCTCCGGGACCTTCTTTTTTTTTTCTACTTGCCTTTCATTACCCTCTCAACCCATCGTGGGAAATCCTGGCTCTGTCACGTCATCCCAGTCAAGATCTCGCATGAGTGCATCCCAGTCAATATCCTGCAGCTGTTCAGCTGATGCACCTGATGTCATAGACGGCATCATAGTACCCAAGTCCTGGCCCAATGCCTGGTTGTAGTATAGGCCCTGGTCTTGAGCGCCACTATCCACTTGCGTTGTGTCTACGCCCTGGCCCATGGCGATGCCGTCCCCCGTGGCCACGACTACGTTTTGTAGTGCTACCTGTTGATGGGGCTGCATCGTCGCGGTGTGAGGCTGTATATGCGACTGTGTCTGCTGAAGGCCAACAGGAATCTCCGTTGCTGCTATTACCGCCTGCTCGTCCGCACTTTTTCCCTGCATTCCGCACATGCCCTGCCTCTTGCGCTGCAAGCCTTCTAAAAGCACCTTCCAACGCCGCAGAGAGTCAAAAGTTAAAGATGACCCAATGCGCTGGTGCAATTCCGACATTGGTCCAAATGGCGGCAAGACACCCCTCAGCGACCAGAACGACTCCATGATCTTGAGTGTGCGAAGCGGCATATCATTTTCTCGCACGGAACAAGCACGCAGAGCAGTACGACAGTTGCTAATGTTAGCCGTGGTAGCTGAGGCACTATCGCTGCCTTCATTTCTGGTATTACCGCTGCAAGTCAGGAGGCTCGAAAGGCTGCTCGTCATGGACACCCGCATGATGATACATGCTGCCTCAAGGATGTGTCGGAAAACATAAGAGGGTGCATGATGTAAGAATCGGATCGACGCCTCTAGTTTAATAGCCAGGTCAACAAGGTTGGTGGCTGTTTGGTATGCCCGCAGCATATTGTGCTGTAGAGTTGGACTCTCCGGGTCTGGCTTAGGCGTAAAATAGTAAGCCTGGATCTCCAGCCGCGTGCACAGCAGCGTAAATGTATCCAGATCTGGCTCTAGGGAGTTAGCCTGGGCAATAACTAAATCCAAAGACATAGCATACAACGGGAAACTTACCACTGGTATTCATCCATAACGCGCCCTCGCTGTCAAGCTCCGACTCGAACAATTGGATAGTCGACTCGGAGACAGTGTTGCTCTGTTCCAACACGGCAAACATAGTTTTGGCTACACTATTGCATTTAGCTTGTGCCGTGAGCAAATTTTTGAAATATGGGGAGTTGTCAAACTGTCTCGTTGCTCTAAGCGCGTGATTGAAGAGCGCAAGGCTAGGAGGACAGCCATTGATAGATGATACTCTGCCGAGTTGGTTCTGTTAGCCTCATAGTACCTATCCATCTACCAGTCTAAAAAGCCGCTCTTACCTCTGTCCCACAATATTGCAACCAGCCCACGAATAGGCCGCCTCTTCGTCGCTGACATCCATCTTACGAGGGCCAAAGCAAAAGTGCGCATGGCCGCCCTTCATCGTATGCAGCCCAACAACCAAGCTAGCGCTCACTGCGATGCTTGCATAGGTCAATGCCGGGTCCGACAACAGCCGCTCCGTCGGCAACGACCACATGCTGAGAA
Organism: Ceratocystis lukuohia; assembly: GCF_044167205.1. Classification (NCBI taxonomy): domain Eukaryota; kingdom Fungi; phylum Ascomycota; class Sordariomycetes; order Microascales; family Ceratocystidaceae; genus Ceratocystis; species Ceratocystis lukuohia. The sequence goes on from NW_027263525.1 coordinate 649,525, forward strand.
GGAGGAGTGCATTTATCGATGCTACTGGTACCAGATGGCTGCATAGCACCGGCCAGATTTCACGTGGCAGCGCCTCAATAAGGAACTCAAACGTCGTTGCGGACCGGGCATAACGACGGCTGACTATACAAAGAATCGTCCAGAACAGCAGCGGGCTTTCGGTGTATGTCTGGTCTGGGTCGCGACTGCGAATGATGGGGAAGTATGGGTGGAAATGCTCAAAATACCTATGTAGCCAGACGATAGCTAGATTAGTCTGTGTGTCAAATTGGGCGGGTGGTCTGTGCTTAGAACTCGATTGTTAGCGCGCTGTAGACTTACATGTCGAAGTAATAGTCAATATCTGCGCACGCAAAAGCCTGGTTGCCTAAGGCCCGTGGACATGTAGCTGTCTTTTTTTCGATTTCTGGTGTGTGCCGCGTGGTGCTCTCCACACTTCCCGCCGATGATAGAATTGTTGTACTGGTGTTGACTCCTGCTGTTGCTGTTGCTGTTGCTGTTGCTGTTGGCGCTACTGGCGCTGCAGGCACCGCTAGCTCGGGTCTGGGCACAGATACGGAGAGCTGTGGCAGAGTCTCTCGCAGTGCAGAAGGCAGAAACCCCGATACCAACGGACGTGGGATATCTGGTGACGGCTCAGTAGATGGTGAAGACAGAGAAGGCGGGCGAAAGGACGGCTCAGCAGCCATACTGGTTTTGACAACATTTTTAATGGAATTTAGCTCCTTCTCTAGCTGCTCAAGCTTGCTGTCGACGGTAAGTTTTTTGGCGATGGGTATTAGTAAACACAAAACCCTAAAGATAATTGGATGGACACAGAAGCCCCCTCACCTCCTCCGTGTAGATCGCTTGTGCGACTTATCAACCACACACCCAATGCCCAGTTTTGTACAGCGTGAGCACGGTGCATGATTGTCGTTCTGGCTGGCGTTACACTTGACCTATTAACCCGTTATAATACCTTTAGTTAAGCCCCTCTAATTAACATTAGGGTTAAATTTTTGTGTGCGGGGAGACTTTACCTTCGAGTCTCGGCATCCTGTACACGCTGTGTTTCGCCGAATCCGGTCCGTGGTGGCGGCTGTTGCGGCAGTCATGGCAAATAGGAGACAAGGACAGTGGTAACAGGCGCGTTCTGATGAAAAAAAAAAAAGAAGAAAAAGAATGACAGGCAGGCTTTCTCTTCTAAGAGGCAATTAGCAACAAGGTCTTTGGCCGCGCTCCTCGGGCCGAAAGCGGCGAGTTAGATATACTATAAAAGCTTGGGAGCCCAGTAGCAAAAAGGGATGAGCTCCTAATAGCACAGTAGCGCTTCAACAGCTATCATGCGCCGCGGACGAATGGAGTAAAAAGTAAGAAAAAAATATGGCGAAGAGGGAAGGAAAATAGCAAAACAACAAGAAGAATTCCGACATCTATCACAGTGTCAACGTGGTCAAAGAGGTGAAAAGAAAATTCAGGCCGAAAAAGAAAAATGTCCTGTAAGATAGATTCGTTCGTATTCGTCATCAGAACTAGGCGGTGACACATTAAGTGGGACTAACTAAAACGGAAAAATAAAATATTACTAAGCTATTGTGTAACAGACCTACCCGCGGTCGTACAAACAAGGGACGAGGACGGCCCTTGAAGCCTCCTTCCCGCTTTGTCAGGCTTTCTCTCTTCCATCATCTACTGCGACTTCTTAGCCTTCGTCTTGGTCTCCGCCCCATCTCCCTTCGTCTTCTCATCGCCCTTCTTCTTAGGGACCGTCTTCCTAGCCATGCTCGCGCCAGCAGAGAGACACCAGACAACCCACACAAAGCCAGCGATCACGGCAGCCGCAGTGCCAAGCTCGACCCATCCGCTTGCCCTAGCATTTAAAACTGGAACGCTAACACGGCTGGTCAGCTGAGCAGCCGCTGCCGATGCTGAGGCTCTTTGAGTAGCCGGCTCTGGCGTAACATGCCAGAACACTGTGCCCTGCTCAAACAAGGAGTCGTAGCCGACGTTGGCGCGGTCAAAAGGGTTGTTGCCAAGCTTATCGGAGTCCGATGCAGGGACGGCACCGCAGGCCCAGAAAACCGCCGGGTAGGGGATAGCAAGATCGGTGTAGCCCGTGTTCGACGGCTCGAGATAGCGCAGGTGCAGTGGGATCTCGACAGTCCATGGCGCGTTAGCGGTGGAGCCATCAGCATTAACAGCCGCGGGCGGCACGAGATCAAGCAGCACGGCAGATCCCCAAGTCGGTGTGGCGTACTCGGGCTTCTCAAGGTCTACGGGAGAAGAGGAGTAACGCAGGGCGGATATGTTCTTGGACTGGGCGAACAGTTGATCAGCCAACTGGTAGCGGTCGACAAAGATAGAGCGCGGCAGAGTGAGGTAGACATGTGGAGTGCATGACGTCTGTTCAGACGTCTCAGGCGGGGCGCCAGAGCTCATCTGCAGTTTCCAAACTGGGTGCAGGCCAGTAGGCGGCAGGAAACGGGCGGAAAAGGTAGCCTCGGCACGCTGGTGGCGCGAGGGAAACGAGAAAAGAACAGCCGAAGGTTTCTTGCTTTCGCCAAGCACAGACACAAGCCCGCCCATGCCGACCTGACCAGGGTTGAGATGAGCAGGCACACCTTTAGTGAGGATGCCGACCTCGGTGCGGTACGGGGCCTCGCTGCTGTCGGGCAGGCTAGAGATATTGATGGTGTGTTTTTTCATGGGCCAAGTCATGATAAGGCGGACGATCTTGGCAGCCTTGTCGTACGAAAGATCCAGAGAAATAAGATCTTTCATGTGACCAGCAACTTCATTGCATATCTCTACAGACTGGCCCAGCGGACAGAATTTGGCTTTGAGAAACTCGGAGAATGCGTCCAGGGAAGCAACCGGCTGGTAGAACTGGTAGACATCAGAAGGCGCTGATGGATTGTCCTCGGCGAGCCTCTTAGTAAAGGCCTATACTTAACGTGTTAGCAAGCCCGAGTCAGGCCGTTTTACACCATATGGTGCAGGGTGTTGGGGGGGGGATGGTTACCTCCGGGTCAGAGCAATCCAATGGGCCAAAGGCCTCTGATACAAAAGCACAGAGTGCAGGGCTGTCGCAAGATGGACTATTAGCACAGCACACATCTGATCCTCCCCTCCAGCCATCCTATCCTTAGATCTTTGGTGAACTTACAGCTGCTCCACAGCATCTATGTTCTTCTCCAACGCCGAAAACAAGTGGAACCCCGGCGTCACGCGTGCCGTGAACGGGGCAACCGACTCGTATGGCCGCGTGCTTGCCCAGCGCAAGTGCAGCTCGGAAAAGGACTCCAGGGCCAGGCCAACGTTTTCTGGTAGCTCACTCAACCCTACAGTGAAGCGATCCTCGCGCATAGCCTCGGAAAGCGCCGGGCCCGAGATTGAGGTCTCTGTTAGTGCCAGGGCATCGGGCTCGATGGACTCCTCGGGACGGTGCACAAAGGTGATGCGATGACGCATGATGGGCGGTGAGAGTAGGCTTGTTTGGCGGTATGTGCTAGGAAGCAGGGCGTTGCTAGGCGGGTACTTATCTCAAGTGGCGGTTGGTAGCAAAATGCAGATACTACTAGTTACTTAGCGCTTCTTTACTATAAACGAGGCTTTATTACGACATCGCCGTCAAGTTGAAGCTCAATCCACAAGAAGCTTAATGCTTCGGCGAAGCGAGAAGCTTGGAGCTTTAGGAGGATGATAGCCAATCAAAGCGCAGAATTATGGCAAGGGTTGATGATAACACGTCAGATGTTTTGACAGCTGCATGACTACAGCGCCAGATGCTGACAGCTGCGGACGGAATACCAAGGCTGGCTTAACTCCGTCCGTCCAGCTTCCTCCAAAGAAGTTGCCTTTTTCAGTCGGCGTTCAAAATACGGTCTAAGCATTTCGGGGAACACGGAGACGCAGAGGACTAGAAGCGCAGCTTGCATGGAGAATTTCGGCGCAAGCGAGCCCAAAAACGGTGATATCTTCACTCGCTCGTTTCAATTCTTTTCTGCTTCTATTTCTTGGCTCTATCTTCTAGCATCTTGTTTGATGTTTGAGATTGATGAAGAGGGGGCGGGGGGGAAGGGTGTGTGGTGAATGGCCTTGGTAACTCCGGGTCGACGGCCTTTAACTCGCTGCGCTTGTCCGCTATTTCTCGCTGCCTAGGCTCTTCGCTAAGATCAGATGTTGTTTATGGGAGAATAGAAACTTGGTCGAATGCAACAGAAGAGTCTGAGCGCGCGTTCTAGACAGGGGATTGCTTGTAGTAAATAGAAGGTTATAGAAGAAGGAGATGAAGAAGAAGATGCAAAAAAAGGAAAACAGCCAGGCTATGGCAGGGGCTCAAGGGCTGACTATGGCGGGCAGAGAATGCCCAAATCGCAGTCAGACGGCAGTCCAGTAAAATGAGAAGCACTGTCGGACAAGAGCGTATATCTGAGCACGGCTTCGTCAGGGAGGAGAACAGGATGGAAGGACGGCAAATGCAATATGCACATGTGCCATATTTTATCTCATTCCCAGATGCCCGCCATGTCATGCTCGAGGGAGGAGGAAGAAAGAAGAAAAAGACAGGCAGGCAGGCAGGCAGGCAGGCAGGCAGGCAGACAGACAGACAAGCAGACAAGGCCAAGGGCCTACATCTGTAGAGACACTGCGATATAGACGTGTAGACATGCATAAACAACACTCCGCTCTGTGGCCCAAGAAAAAAGAAACCATCCGAGGCCCCGACCAGGCATATCTGATAGTGCCAACACAAGGAAAACTTGCCTATTTGACGCCCGCTAGCCTGTCGGTGCGCTGTTTCCGGGCGTATCAGTCCAAGCATTTTGATCTCCTGCTCTCCTCACTCGGCCCCCTCACCCCTCTCTCTCCTCCTCTGGCATAAAATGCCCTGCCATATTTATTCCCCATTATTAATACATCCTTACTAGCAATAATCCCTGATGAAAGAGGGCTTCCTCATTAGCTAGACGTCTGAGGCCGTTCGATTTATTTTTATAATCAGGCATAGTATTACATTAATAGGAATTTGGGGCCTTGGACTATCAACTTCGGAACATCCAACCGTGGGAGATTCTAGCTGGCTTAGCTAGGCCCCTCTTTTTGCAGACGAAACATAACATGCGATCCTGATGAGATTTGAGAGGTTCATGTACACCAGTGCCCGGCTCGCACACCCTCACGCCCCCCTTCCCTCTCTCCACCTCTCTCCTTTAGTATCAGGAATACGAGAGCACTTTGCTTGTCTTGCCCCTCTTCTCGCCCTCGCAATCTAGGCAAAGAAAACGAAGAAAACGAGGAGGGGGGGGCGTCCAGACTTCTTTGTTGTTGTGTTTTTATCTTTGCTATAGTAAACAAGTTTGTCACTTCTTCAACTGACACCCACGAAGTAAAGAAAAAAAGAAAAAAGAGCTGCCACCCCCTTGTCTGTGCTGACTTAGCCATGGATCGGACTTCTCCATGTGCCGAAGTAGAGAGAAAAAGGAGGGGAAGACAGGAGAGAGGAGAGAGCTTCCTTTGCTACCGTTACTTGGCTGCTGCTGCTGCTGCTGGTGCTGCTCCTCCTCAGCCAAGCCCGCCATCATCGCCGCCCAATGTATTTGGGGTTTCCTTCGACGTGCCAACATCAGAATTTATTCCCCGGCGTGCCAGAGCCAAAACGCCAAGATAGTATTACGCGTCCGCATTTTTTGCGGTCGTTGTTGTTTGGCAGATGGACATGTGTCGTTGATATGTGCTGTTGATTTAGTGGGATTTGGCTTTTCTGGCGGGGATTCTGTCAACACGGACTCGATACCAAGAACTTTGTTCACGTAGCCCAAGCCCAAGCCCCAAAACCAAGCCTAGGCGAAGTCTAGGCAGCGTCCAAGCCTGAGGGCGTTGCTGTTTTTGCTGTCGCCATTGTTCCTTGGATTATGGGCCGCAGGCTCACCGTCTCCTGCCAAGTAAACTAATGCTTTCCTTCCAGTTTGCATAGACCTCTCGTCTTTTTGTCTCTCCTCCCTCACCTACATTCTCCCCCCCCCCCCCCCCCCCCGGTGAGCATCTCCCTTTGCCTCCGACTTCCCCCTTCTCCTCCTCCCCCCTCCTCCTGCTTTTTTTTCTTTCAGGTCATGTTGCAGCTGGCGAACAGGCATTGACAGGTTAGACAGGCAAGCGGATAGGTAGACAGACAGGAGGAGGCAAAACTGCAGCTTGACTTCCTGCTACATGAGAAACAAGGCCGTGAGCATGTAACAGGTGAAGCAAAACAAGAACAGGTATAGGAACAGCAGTCTTGGTTCTGCCACCTGTCATATGCCACCTGCCACCTGCCACCTGCTGACCTTTTTTTTGCACTGCCCGCTGCTCCTGTTCAGCCGCCGCCAGCTGACAAAACGGCCTCGGGTATGCAAATTAATTCTAACCCTCCGATATTGCCATCATCTCAACAAGCCTCTTGGAGGCTTAGGCGATGCCGAAAAGGAGAGAGCATGTCAAAACGCAGTTCATGTTGCCGTCCAAGTGCACCCAATCCAAATTGTTTCTTGGCTTTTCCCCTTCGCGTTTGACTAGACTTTCCAACAGGCTTCAACATTATCTTCTTATTGTCCTTCCTGATTCTTTTCCCCTGCTCCTCAGGGCCCTTAATCCTTTCTCTCTCTCCCTATCTCTCTCCCTCTCTCTCTCTCTCTCTCTCTCTCTTACAGTTGTCCCGGCACGCCAAGTGTCAATTATGGCACTAGTTCCCCAAGATTCAATTTGACACGCGCGCGCGAGCAAGGCAAGCAAGCTACAAGGGGGGGTGGGCTAATAGAAAAGAACTAGGCTAGGACCAAAGCACCACTCAGTAGTAGCAAGGAGAGTTGTCTTCTTCTCTTCCTTTGGTCGATGATTTCCATCTTCCAATACTCGCTGCAAAACATTGCGTTGATCTTGGCGCAGCAATGCTTTAAACTCTGCGAATGATGGCTGCACATTCGTTTCGAGATTTTCTATAAAAATATGGAATAGAAGGCTGCCTATAAAACACGCTGATAAAATGGCAGTTCTCCACATTTCTGCAACTTCCTGATTTGCTCATGTAACAAAAAACTTTGACGTGCCATAGATAAATCCTGCGGAATCCTTCAATCCTTTGATCCTACAGCCCAAAGACCATTGATCCATCCTCGAGACTCTTCCTCCAGTTCTCAGCCCCACCTTTTCTTTTTGTCTCCCAGAAGCTGCCCTTGCTAGAAAAACTAATCCCGCAATCCAAGCACGAAGAAAGACAGGAACCCACATTAACATGCCGCTTTTCCGAAGTACCATATTATGCACTGTCTTTGCGCACTGTCCCCACGTCACACCACATGAAACTTGTTGCCCTACTTTCTTTTGTGCCGCAGTAGCTTTGCTGCCTTTTTGCTGTCGATCTCTCTTTGCTGCTGCTTCGCATTTTTAGCATCAGGCTGTTTCTGTGCCTAGCGGCATGGCGGGGGCTCGTGTTTGTGTGTCCTAGACCTCGTCTTACTCTTCTTCTTTCGCCTCCTCCCCATATGGATGGATACTCGTGCAGTGCCATTGCAAGCGCTGTCGTTTGTCCCTCGACAAGACAAAGTGCAAAAAGTCCAATGATTTGCAACGCTTGGGCAGAATTTAATTTGCCATTTTGGCGCCTCCTTTGCTGTGCCTCGAAATCTGACTGTTATTTTCCTTTCCTCTTCTTCTCCCTTGCTTCGCTCAATCTCTACTAGTTGCAGAGAGGAAAGACACCCCTCCCCCCCCCTTCCTTCTCCTCGCTTTAGTGATTTGATTTCCCGATCGGATCAACACCAACACAGATTTGATCTAAAGATAGTAGGGCTGGGGAACGCGTTTCAGAAAACCCTTGGCAAGCCGCAGATTTGGGGCCGCAAGATCTTATTTGCTAGAATTAAAGCCATGGGGGGGTGGGGTGGGGTTTCTCGACTAGCAGGATGAAGGAAGTACTACCCTGCTCTTTACTCCAGGAGGAAGACGAGCTCTTTTTTTTCTTTTGTTTGGTTTGTTGCGGTTGCGGTGTGCGTGTATGTGCGTGTGATCGAGGACATGTTGTCTAGTTAGTGTCTTGTGTGAATTTGCGTTGTTTTGCCTTCTTGCAGGCTTGAGGACTGGCTTGTTTCCTGAGTTTCATCTCATCATTTCATATGCCGGGATCCGTCCAAGCAGAAGACAAGAGGCAAGAATAGAACGATATTCGTAGGGGAAAAGGGGTGGCCAGGAAATCAAAACGACCAAGCAACGACAGTGGCGGCCATCATGTTCGTTTCCTGTCACGGCCATAGTAGGTAGCGACTATAATCACAAACTGACGCAATGAACCCTCGCTGAGTCAATGCATTTGAGCTGCTAGGCTTAGCCAGTTCTGCTCAGGCTTTGCCTTCTTCGCTGTAAAGTATGGCACCCATTTCCCAAAAGTCAAGCAATCTCCAGTTCCTCCATGCCCCTTGTCTACGCACTCGATTGGCTGCTTTCCATGGCCTCCGATTCGCCTACACATGGAGAACGAGACAATGAAGACGAAGCCAAGTAAATTAGGCAGGAAAAAAAAAATAAAAAAGAAAGAGCCTGTCTTTATCGCTCTCTTCCCCTCCAATGACGTTGTCTTGGATCCCGGGATGGATTGCTGAAATGAGCCCATGCCTACCTAGTAACGCTTGGGTCTTCTTGCTCCTCCTGCTCGTCCTCTTCACCTTCTTCGCCTTCTTCGCCTTCTTCCAGCCACCTCGCCATCTCTTCCCTCTTTTATTCTTACTCATATTATAGCAAGCCTGAGGAAATGAAAACACTAATTACAAAAGACGGCCAAAACCTAAAAAGAAGGGGTAAGGGTGCGAAGGAAAGGACCGCCAAGCCTCATGCCCCCATCACCATCGACAGATTAGTGAGCTTTTGCTTCCTTAGGTATGTGCTGCCAAGTTATCTGCTAGACGCCCAATACGCAAGCAAGAAATGGCTGAATTTTGCTAACAGCAAAACAAGACTTGGCAAAAACCGTTAAGCCAGCCAATCGTATGTTTTTCTTTACAGTCGTTAGCGTCACATCTTTCTTGTCACCTTTTCTTGGCCTCCCTTCCTGACGTCGTCGGCCGGGCTTCCGTTTCTGCTAAGCTCCTTCTTTTCTCTCACGTCCCACTCCCCACTCCCCTCCATCATCCATTTTTAGTTGCATCGCATATGCATTAAGCTGTCGGCACATCTTTCAAACCCAGCCACCCCTCTGGTTGTGTTGGCATGCCTGCTAATTCCTGTTGTCATTTGCTGTATTTTCTTATGCTTATGCTTGTTGTTGTGCTGTGCTGTGCTGTGCTGCGCTGTCTTATGCTGTGCCGTGCCGTGCCGTGTTGTTCTTGCTCTGACCTGTCCTTTGCTGTCACCCACCTCCTTTGTGATTTCTCCTGGCCTTGGCCTTGGCCGCCTAGCTTAGCCCATCTTTTTTGCCCCGTCGCCGATGTTCCCAAAGAGCCCGAGGTCACCTGCCCTAGAAGGGGCGTTCGCGAAGAAACAGCGCACCGATGCTAAAGAGCAAATAAGCAAGGAATAAGAAGACCCAAGACTTGCACAAGCTCCATTATCAGGCACTTGGCCATAGCATGAACCCATTTTCATCATGGACTTTGTTCGGGGAATTTTTTAGGCAGTGTGTGTTGTCTGTCTTGGCTTCTTAGTGAAGATTTCAGGTTGAAGGATAGCAGAAAATTCTTACATGTCAATAAGCAGACACACGGACCGCTTTGGCGTGTTGGTCATTCTAATATCGACGTTAAGTTATATCAAATCAAATAAGCCAAGCCAAGCCAAGCCAAGCGCTGGGCCAAAGGGCAAGCCAAACAAGACAAGGCCATCGATCAAGCAGAGCAAGTATTAAGCCCTCATCCGCATAAAGCAAATAGAGCAGAAAACTTGGCAGTACTGATTTTGAGGCAAACGCAATCCCGCTCGGTAGGTTCTGTCGTGTGTTGGCAGGTTTAGCCAAACGAGAATTTGCAGGTTGGGCTCAGTTCACGTCTTTTCCGGGGAGCCTAACAAAAGCAGGCGAGGCGAGGGGCATTGATGAAAGCTGTCACCTATTGTTGGCCTCTGACGCATGTGCCATCAGCTGGTGCCAGCTGTGTGACTGCCGTCACAGGCAACTTGAATGTTAGACCCTAATGGCCCATGACCCTAATGCTTAAAGCGCACCTACCTACCCATCTGCCTCCGCCTTCATGCGTCTCCTCCTCGACTCCTTGCTTCTGCTCCCTTCTAATCCTCACCCCCTAGCTAATAGCGCTCATGGCCTGAAATCTGGGCGCTGTCGAATCTGTCAACAGCAAAATAGTTCAGTTTTTGCATTTATTTTATTTTTATTTTTCTTTTCGGCGGCCGGCCGAATCCCTTGAATCGACCCATGAAACGATACAGCAGTAATAAAAAAAAGCCCAATATAAAATGCTTCTTTTTCTCTTTCTCTCTCACCTTACCAGAAGTAGAAACGAAGTTCCCGCGCGCGTTTGCTTTCTTGGGGGGCCTTGCTAACATTGGCCAAGCTAAATATCTTTCAAGGCTTCTTCCCCCTCCCTCCCACTAGGACAAAGCTCAAATCGTCACACACCCTTTAACCCTGACTTAGAATTTCTAAACCCTTGACCCCGGCTTTAAAGAAGATCCATCGTTTCTTTGGCTGGCTAGTCTGACGACCTCAAGCTCGTGTCTGATATCTTGCTCCTCAACGCTGACTGACTGACTGCCAGCCCCTTGCAGCCACACCCCATCCATTATTTTTACAGGCCTGCAGTCTATAGCCTTTTTTCCTTTTGCAGCCTTGTTCCCCAAGCTATAACGTAGGGGACGAGGAGCCCCTGCATGGGCATGGAGTTAAAGCCAAGGACAGCATGAATACTCATACCCGTGTTGCTGTTGTTTTTTTTAATTTTTATTATTTTCTTTTCTTCTTTTCATTTTGTCCTGCCCTGATCCTGCCCGGTTTGTCCATATATGTCAAGTTACTAGGACTATGAAAGCAAGATAATAGGGTGCCGATCTGATTTTGGCTGGGCTTGGCGAGTGGACAAAGGGTCCTGTCAAAGGAACAAGGAGTGCTGGCATAAAGTGAGCTAATCGTGACCGATTTGGAGGTGTTTCCTCCTCCTTGTGGAGGGGAGGAGAGAGAGGCCCCATCGCCAAAGTCCAAGCCAGCCTAGACGAGGTTCATAAATGCATTTGTATGAGTCCCTTCTTTGTCCATGTAATCTCCGGCGGCTTGTTCTGTCATCAGATACCCTCCCTTCCTCCTGCTGTCTTCCTTGATGATATGAAGAAAATGAGTTCTCTCGGAAACGAAATCACATCTTCATGTTAATCAGCTGGGATGGGTCGAGGCATTTGTTGGAGGAGGTTGTATCTCCGCTTGTTGCCGAACTAATAATTATGTCATCCACATATAATAAATAATACATAATAAAGTGCAAAGAGGAACAGGCTGATCTCACTACAAGTTTGTCAAAGAGCCGGCGCCCATCCTTCAGGTTTCCTCATCACATGGCGAGGCCAGTGCCATAGTCATTAACCACCCGAGATCCGGATGACCAATTCAAATCGGCGGCCCCAAGATTCAGTCCCCCCACTAGCATAAGGAATTTGCACAGCCCAAGCGAGAAAAGAAACAAGAAAAAAGGGCTAATACCATCACTAATCAAGGCTCGGCGTATCATCGTGAACAAGGACGAGACAAAGCAAGGCAAGTGCACTTATGGCATTGGACCAGGGATGGGGAATCTCAAGAAAAGCAAGCAGGACATGGACTACCAGCCTGTTACTTGAGCTTGGCCGCTATTTAGCTGGATAGCGACTGACTGGCTTGGCTTGGCTGACTGAGCTTGATCCTTCTAGATTAGCGCGTCCTGATATGTCGGTTCCAACGAGATCTCTGGGTGGTTGAGCTATGTACAAAGTTACATAGTACTGGCGGCATAGCGAATACGTGAGCAAGTCGGCATATGGACGGTCAACGGGAGCCGATGATGGCAAGGAAACTTGATTTTCTTTCCTTTTGGACTTAATGATACAGGCTTGAGACTAAGGAATAAAAGGAGAGTAAAAGGGAGAGTAAAAGGGAGAGAGTCTGCTAGGTCAGGGCGTTTATTTTGGAAACTACCATCCATGGCCTTGCAGCCTCACGGTCTCACAGCCTTGTAGCGTAGCCTTGTCTGGAGCGCAAAATGCTCCTTCACACGCTCAAGGGGCTGCCTGTCAAAGCAACCGTAGCGTGATAATAAAATCCCACCGATTCCGTTTGCATCTTTCCATCCCCTTGCGAAAGCAGAATTAACTTAACAAAAGGTCCTGTCTCGTTCTATGGGCTGACAAGCCAGCGAAACATTGCCCATCCATAGCTAGGCACTTATCTATACCATGTCTGTTATGATTCAGTGATGCGCATACGGTCAGGCAAGCTTGCGCATCACTGGCGTACTCTGAGAAGAAGCTGCAAAGCTCAAAAGCCCTCGGGCAATACACACAGACACACGCAAACATGCACACACGTGCACACACGCACACACACACACACATCGACACTCACCATCTTGTCAATTTACTCCAGATGATCTCGGCTTGCATCTTGTCCACTAAACAAGGGAGCCCCCAGCCCTTTGCTCTTCTTGCCTCTTGTTCTCTCCCCCCAATTCTCTCCACCTTTCTTAGCATTTGCCTTGCCTCCTCCCTTCTAATTGTTCGGTCTTTCCGTGCCGTGGCAAGCAAAGCATAGCAGAGAGGCTAAGGCTAACAAACATTTATGCTAATGCGGGGGGGTATTATGCTGGCTATAACGCCCTCAGGTCCCAGGGACATGCTTAGTGCTAGTGCTGGTGCTAAGCCAATGCTAGCACTAATACTACATAGTCTCATGCTAATCATCAATGCCTGTGGTTCTTGGCCAGGTGCGCAACAGGCCATCATTCATCCTACACTAGCATTGCCACACATTCCCGTCCTTTGCCCCCTCCTAGCGGAGTGTGTCTCGAAATCCATGAAAGGATATCGGTCTTAGACCCGCCGACTAGCTATCAGTAAAGAGGTACTTTTCCTTTTTACGCCCGCGATGGCACTCCATTTCCATATTCTCCGCAGGCCGGCCAATGGAACCTTTCACATCAAAATTCTACCTTTCCAACAACCTACTCCTATTTGCCAAGAGGCCAAGCCGCACATGACAAGAACGGCAGTCGTGCTTTGGGTGTACGGGTGCCTGCCAAGCAGAGGGAAACGTAATCGGGGTGAAGCCAACTTGGAGACCAAGGGTGTGTGGTGTGGGCTAATGGGGAGGCTGTAATAGAGCGGGGGCTAAGGATACGAAAGGAACTTGTGTGCAGGAGAGGCCAGGCGATGTAGTTGCCAAGTCCCACGATGCATATGCATACGTATACACTATCTAACTCGGGTTGCCCATACCAGTGCCAATGTGTATCAACATGATGGCGTTGGGTGTTGGAAAGGCGGTAAACTGGGGGGAGGCTAGGCGGCCAGGCCAGCAAGCCAAGGTTGGTATTGCTTATGAATGGAAAGCCAAGATTGGCCTTTCTGCCGTTTTTGTGCAGGCCTAATTAACGACATTTAATACAGCAGGCTTAGCATGAAGGCACTGTTAGTCGTCGAAGTGGTTCTCATTCAAAGGAGCTTGGATCAACTCTTTTTCTAACATCACGGGGACCAAGCAATTGAATGGGGGGGGGGGGGGGGGTTTATTCTTCTTTTCTTTCGCATCTCGGGCAGCGTCGACTGAGCTAGCTATGAAAAAAAAAACAGCCAAATGCGAAGCTGAGAGGGAAAAATAACAATAATAACAACAGTGATAATACAGGACTGAAGAGGGACTATTTTTATTGTGTTGTTTAATGTCTACCAAGGCCAAGGCGTGCATTTCATGTTGGGTATTTGCGTTGGAAAAAAAAAAAAAAAAAAAAAAAAAAAGAGCCGCCCGCCTTGTGCAAAAATAGCGCACGGGTTTTACGTCAGCACACCAATTGAAGCCATAATAGTTTAGTGGTTAGAATACGTCGTTGTGGATCGTGGCAATCCGACGTGACCCATGTTCGATTCATGGTTATGGCACACCTTCACTTTTTGCTGTTAGTTTCGTGGTCTTATGACCAAGTAATTTGGTTTTATTGGAGCAGTAATTAGATTTTATTTTTTCTCAATCTATTATCGAAAGTACCAACCAGCCTGTCACCACGTTAACAGCAAGATTAGCAAGGAGAAAAAAAAGCCCTACCGGCTTCGTGTTTAGGTTATGGCATGAGATCAGGACCCATTGGGGCGGGTCTCGATAAGAGAGCACGAGCAAGGACAGAGGGCAGAGGGTAGAGAGCAGAGTGCCGATCCATCTTTTACTTTTCGATCATACGAACCCTCAAGCTTCAGGCCCAATAATAGTATTACCAACCATAAGGGGGGCGGGGGGCGTTTTTGTCTCTGCTTCTTGTTTTCTTTTCTTTTGATCTTATCGCCCATGACCTGACCTGACCTGACCTATCCTGTCCTGTCCTGTCCTGTCTTGCTCTCGGCTTTCTTCCCCGGTGCATGGGGCTAGCCTGACTTGAACTTGGATGCTTTGCCTTTTGCTTGAGCAGACAGATCTGCATGTAGATTGGCTCCTCCGTCTATGTTTAGGCTCTCAGCCATTTATCAAAAGTTTGGTTGTGAGAGTAAGAGGGTATCAGAGGGCGAGGCGAGAGGCGAGGCAGAGACAGAGGCAGAGGCTGTGACAGAGAAAGAGAGAAGAAGCATTAGTACCACGAAAGAAAAATAATGATTTCAAAGAGAAAACATAACAAGTCGTTTCATTAAAGCAACCCCCAAGTCAGCAGCCATGTAATTCCTCGGAGTCTGCATCCGAGCCGAGTCCGAGCCCGATAGCCTGTGCCGTGTTTCCGGTTTATGCGTTGCTGTGCCCCAGCGGTGTTTGTGTCAACTTTGAGGGCTCTGCCTCCCCTGGGGGTGGTCCTCTAACTCCTATTCCATGACAAGGCCTTTTTTTTTCCTTGTATATATTTTTTTCCTCTGTTTTCTCTGGGACCTGGTAGTGCATTGTCATGACCCGGTCTCCATAGCCGATCGCCCGCCTGCTTGTGTCTCTGATCTCATTTTGCACGACAGCCATCCACATTGTCCCTCCTCTTGTATATTTCTATTCCCTGGCCCCGTCGCAGAAGCTACCAGGACCTGTTGCACAACACGCACATACACGGAGCATGCGCGCGCCCAAAGAGAGAGCGATAATCTGGGCCGTTATGCATCCAGTCACAGACTACACACCACGCACGCACGCACGCACACACACGCACAATTTCACACCCCTTTGGCACTGATGCCGCAAGTACACACAACGTAGAGCTGGCTTTTGCCAGTGCAGATGCCCGTTGTAACGCGGCCTGTTTTGCCTGTTCTGCGAGCGATTGCTTCTGATACCAGCTGTTCCGACAGCCACAATGCACTATCAGCCGCCTGCTGTCCTAGTGTCCCTTCCCTACAGGATGCGCAGCGGCGCAACAAAAGATCGCAGAAGGAGAGGGCTATGGACGAGAAAGAAAATAAGTTCTGGGATAAAGAAGCGGCGGTGAGGGCAGAAGCAAAGGATGAAAAGAAAAAGAAAACATGGATGGACAAACAACCAGGCTTCTACCAGAGTTTTGCAGCGCCGGTTATCGCTTAACATATCAACGAACATAAAGCCGTGTCACACTATGTGCCTCTATATACCCGCGCACATATAGGTATATATGGCATACATCTATCACGAGCAGGAGGTACGAGAAGACAAGAGGCGAAAGACAAGATAACGGGAAAGGATGCAGTAGCAAGAGAAAGAGAATAAAAAGTGCTCAGTTCTCGAGTACGTGGGGAAAAGGGACAAAGAAAAAAAGAAAAAAAGAAAGAAAAAAAACCAAAGTTAATAACAACATAACTAAGGACTGAAAAGTGGTACGTTATTGAATTACAGGCTGTTGTAGCTTGTTGCCTGTGCTCTGTTCCCGGGATCAAGGGATATCGCCAGCAGACAGGGGGAGGAGAGAGAGGAAGAGCCGACACAGCGCGTCTTGTGGAAGCAGATGGAAGCTAGCCTAACAAACGCCTGGGCTATACTATAAAAAAAAAAACAAAGTTCTTATGTGCAGAAGATAGCCAAGCTTTGATATGGCCTATTACAAGCTATTGCTGCTTTAATATTTGCTCATTAAGACAGTGTCCGATGATATTGGGCCATTCAGACTCCCTATAGCTCTAGGGAATGCCAGACTTCCATATGTCCAGGTCCAGGTCCAGGTATACATACACACATATACCTTTGGCTCTTGTCGGTCCAGCAAATAAATGCCTTGCACCAGCTGGGACGCAGCTACGCCAAATCGGCACTTACAAAGCCCCGACTGGAGCGTTAGCTTGTGGATAACTCCGTGGGTTGATATAGATACCACCTCCTCATTCTCCCCAGTCCCCAGTCTACATGGCCAGTGTGTCCACTGTCACTTTGACTCTATCTACAGGCAGCCAGCCAGTCTTCTCTGACCACGTACCTTTATGGACGTCCTTCGGAATGCCCCCGCAAGCAACGACCCATGGACAGCGCACCGCCCGTACCGGCAACGCACGCACCAAGACAGTGTAGCGAGTAGAAAAGAAGAACGGGGAGAAAGATAGAGAGGCGAGTTGAAGATTCCCAAGACGGAAAAGGAAGAGAGGAAAAAAGGAACCAGGCCAGGAGGAAGCGAGCCAAGGGCCAATGAAGACGGAATGGGAGAAACACTTCCCCCTTCCCCCTCCCCCTCAAAAGGGCAGAAAACCAGGCGGAGAAACGCACACGGAAACATATGACAAAAGGGCCGTTTCCTTGTGGGCGTAGCTTTCTTCTCTTTTTGTCCTGTCATGACTACCATGCCAGCAAGCACAAGCACGCGCATGCATGCATGCATGCATGGCCGGAGCGCGAGACGGCTCGAGCCCGGTGTGCAGATGTGAAGAAGTGAAGCTGTAAGCCCCAGACGTACATGTTGCTGGACACGGCTGCGTCGGGGGCATGAGCGCGCAAGCTCGGGCCCTAGGCTTAGGCCACGCAAGAACAACACACAGCGAGGAAGAAAGGACATCCAAAGAAGCAAGTAGCCGGCGAAAATAAAGCCCATATTGTTAGTTCTGGCTGGCCCCAGCGTTTGAGAACACGGGAAAATATGCCATGGCAGACAAGACGATGGTGTTTAGGCCAACAGGAGGCCGGGTTTTTTATCCTCTTTTGGAGTTTTTTCCTTTTTTTACCCAAGTCTCGGAGCATTTCCTTTTTGGAACGGCATAAATGAAGGAAAAAGGACGAAAGTAATAGTCCGCTCGGCAGATGTTGATGGGACGGGAAGAAGGAGAGACGGTTGGGGCTGTCTAGCGTGCTGCGCCGGCGACGGCCTGGCTGCTGGCTGCACTGAATCAGAGGGCACGGCAAGGAAATACAGCAAGTGTGAAGACGAGTACCGCGACGGCAGCGCCTGAAAGGCTAGCAGCAGCAGCCTCGACGCTTATGGACATGTTGCCTTTTTCGTGCAATGCAGGGAAGACCAGAGGCATGAGGTATGAGGTGCGAGTGCGAAAGTAGGGGAGGATTGGGCAAGCATGGAGCAAGGCTTTGCCGAGCTGTCATGTCATCCTAGAGCTTTGCGAGAGAAAGGAAAGAGCGAGTAATTTGCTCGATTCTGCCCTGTTTATTCTTTTTTTTTATTCTTTTTTTTTTTTTTTTTTTTGCACAGGCAAGTTCTCTGACAAATCCCCCTTCATCACGGGGCCATTGGACGGCCATTGCCCTTTTTCTGCTGTCTGCGTTTGCTTGTGGGCGGGCACAGCAAGAGAGGAGGATCAAAAGTCCGACCAACACCCCTTTGTCCTACTTAGCCCGTATTGCCATAAGGCACTTACTCCTTCTTTCTTGCGTTTCTTCGTTACCATATGTGTCGCGTTTTTTTTCTTCTTCTTCTTCTTCTTCTTCTTCTTCTTGCTTGCAGTTCTTGCCCAATGCGTCTTCTCTCCGCAGCATCAACTTTAACGCCCCCCCCCCCCCCCCTAACCCCCCAGCGCCAACCAACCAGATCAAAAGTCAGTCAGGAAGAGAAAAAGCGCCTCCCTTTTTCTGAAAAGCTTTGGCAGCCCCCTGGCCAGTGCTTGCTTCTCGCTTCTGTCTTTACCTCGTAGGCCATCGATCGATAGAGAAAAACAGCGTGCAAGGCCCTGGCCTGACTCCTTGTTTTAGCCCTCCACCTCCACTGAAGAAAACTGCCGTCATAGCGCTAGCGTACGTGTGTTAGGCGGCGTGTGTGCCCTAGACCACTTATACAACAACAGGCCGCCTACAATGCCACCAACTGCCTCTGTAAGGAGCTAGCTCTCAAGTCAGTCCTAGACGCGTGCACCGATCATCCACTGCACACTGTCTTTCTATGTGTCTTCCTTTCTTCTTCTTTTCCTTCCTTGCTTCCTGCTCGGCCCCTTCTGCTTTCTCTTTAGTTCTTTCTGCGCTTCTCCTTCAATGCGGCAGAACAGACTACACAGAGACAACATGGCGAATCCCCCCCCCCCCCCGGGCCTCAACACTCGAGCCTCGAAGCAAGAACAGAGCCAGGAGAATAGGAGAAAGGCAGAAACAGGCGCTGACAAGAGCTGGTCTCGAGGAAAAAGAAAGGAAACGAAAAGAAACTTGTCTTCTGTTAAGCTTCATGTCTGTCTGGGATTTTGTTACTACAACAACAGGTCTCATATGACTTTGTGTCTAGATATTGACCATGTGCTGACTAACAACTAACACGCACGCACGCACGCACGCACGCACGCACGCACGCACATACTCACACTCACACTCACTCCTCGCTCACTCTCGCTCTTAATAGAAGCATTATCCCAGCTTTAGCAGCTCCCCGAGTCGCCCCTCTCGTCTCTTAGTTCTCCTCTTTTTGCAAGCTCAGGCCTGCAGAAGGCCCCCCGGCCTCAGAACGCCCATGTGTGGCTCTCCCTCCTCTCTCTCTCTTCTCCTCTGTCCTCAACTGCTCCCTGGGCGTACCGGACCTATTGGTGGTTGGTGTTTCAAGTAGGTAGATCGTGGCATCTGACAAGCTCTGTGCATCGGTGCTATCCAAACATCTATGTTCTATATTTGTGCGCGCACATGTATGTGCCACTGGAGAAGGAAATAGAGACCCAAAAAACAAGAACAGAACAGCACACGAACACACCTGTGCTCCATCCCGTCCAGCTCCGTTGTTTGTGTCCTATCTCCAGTCTCAATGTAATAAAAAAAAACATCTCAGCGAGTTCCAGAGCCGGTTCTTCAAGAAATCAAGGCTTGAGTGCACAGGCTGTCTCGTATATTTAGTACTACTTTTTTTGCACGTCTTTGCACCACATGTCTCATGCTCCTACGCCCATGGGCTGCTCGTGATATAGGACGGAGCTTAGGGAAGTTTTCATCTTTTTTTTTTTTCTTTCTTTTTTTTCCTCCCCCATCAGTCAGACCAGGGCTTACTCGGCCTGTAGCAAAGGGTCCAGCCAGTCCAGTCCATATGACTGTCTGTACTTGGGCAGGCATCTCGGACACATTTGCGCATTATAGTTTGCCTGCGTTTTCTGCGTTTCAGCGAGACAGACATGCACCAGATCTTAGTTAATAGAAATCAAAAACAAGTTCTTGTTTTATATGCAAGTTCCATATTCATGTTCGTTCGCTGTGCAATGGCGAGCTCCTTTCGACCGCCCACTTGGTGCAGGTGAATGAAGGAGAGATCGATGACGCACAACGCATAGCTTTTCCTATTTAACTTGGTTTTGTCGGCTGGGACATTGCAGGTTGTGCGCTGGTGTTTGTGGCAAGTTTGCATGAATGCACGACAGAGACAAAAGGAGACAAAAGGAAAGGCAACAACTTGAGCTGAGGTATGCGGTGCTCAGTGTTGGCCCAGGTTGTGATGCAAAGTGTGTAGTGCGAAACGGGCTCAGAAGGGCTCTGATTTGTGAGGACTCGACCGACCCATCGCATCAAACACACAACAAACAGTATTCCTCATCTCGCGTAGCCAGGCTGCTGCTGCTGCTGCTGCTGTTAATTGCCATTCTTTCGTCTTTTCCCTTCCATCCTGCTTCAGCTGTGCAAGCCGTATTCCTGTGCTCAAAAGAAATTCCTTTCCCTCCCCTAAAAGCCAGCGAGCAAGGAGTCGGGAGTCTTGGTTAGGGCCTTTGCTGTCCCTGCTTAGTCCTTCGTTCCCCCTACATTCTTTTCAAGGCTGAACAAAGACTACTAAAGGGGGAATAATGTGAGAGCAAGGGGACACATGGAAAGAAAAAAGGGTTACTTGTCAAAGCCGTGTTGGCAGTTCCGTCACCTCGGCTAGACGCAACAAAGGGAAGCCCTCCCTCTCCCCAGAAAAAAAAAAACAAAACTAGCAGCCACTAATGGGGGGGGGGGGGGGGGGGGAGTTGGATTGGTTTGGAATGAGCTTTTTACTTTTACTGGTACCTTCGTACTGGTAACCAACACTAACTCCCTTCCCTCCATATTTGTGTAGCTGCGTATCTCTGTGCTGTGGTTCTTGTGCTCCTGTCAACCGCCTGAGCTCACCCAAGCTGCCAGCGCTGCTGGCTGCCGTCGATGACAAAAATACCCCGATCCAGTATCGAGAAATCTCGCTCGTATGTCGTTGTGCTCATGTTTCCCATGTCCATGTCCCCCCCCAACTTCATGTCGTGATACGGCTGCATACACCAATACAACTGCTTCGCAACCGCTTCATTAGCAGGGCGCTGTCGGCTTGGGAAACTGAGGGGGGGAGGGGGGGAGAAGACAGCTCCGAAATCAGTTAGGTAGCTGGCTACAAGGACGTGCAATCATAATGCGCACAACAACGTAGTGTAGTGCGGGCGTCCAAGATGCATGTGTCCACTTTGTGTTGTAGTCTCCGCTTTTGTGTGCATCTCCCCGAGGAAACGTGTGACTACACCCCTTCAGCTCTGTTTCCTCTGCCCGCCTGCCTCTCTATCTATTTGCTTGTCTTTTTAGTGCTGATCGCTGTCTTACATCAGTTGTCTTTTGGTCTCCTTCGTCTCCTCCTCGCCCTCGCCCTCGCCCTCGCCCTCCCTCTTGCTCTCTGTCGCCCCCCCACCCCTTTCTCCTCCCTTAGCCTTTTCGACGTGGGATTTTGTTGCTCTTCTTTTTCTCGCCCAAGACCTTTGCCACTTTGATTCTTTGTTTGTTTTTTGGCTGTTTTACCTGCTGTTCCTTTTTCAGCTTTCCTTCGGGTATGGCCTTTCAGCTATTGGCTGGCTTTGTTGCTGATTGACAGGCCGAGCCGCTCTAGGGATGAAATGGCATTGTATGGAGTAGAGCTAGGGTAGACAGACACACCAAATCCTAGACAAAAAACACTTTACATCAATAAGGCGTGCTGTTTGAAACAATGCACACAAACCCTAAAACCCTATAGCAGATAACCCAACGCCCCCATGGCCAATCCTAGCTCAGCCCATCAAAAATGACAGCCCTTCTGTCCAAGTCCCTGTTGGGCTAAGCCCCTGAACCCTTGGGTAAGCCACGCCTGTTGACGCTGATGGTGCACTATGGGGAAACATTGACTGCCTGGCTTGTATTGGCCCGTCCAAGCCACGGCCAGGAAAGACAGGCCTTGAAGTCCAGCGTACAGTGAGTGAGTGGGTGAGTAAGTGAGCGAGTGAGTGAGTGAGTGAGTGGTCGCACAGCAAGCAGAGACATGTGATTATGTGACTGAGACTCCCTCTGTCTATTTTGTCTCTGGATATGTTGTGTGTGAGTGGATACGTGCATGTAAATGCATTGTTACGGATGTACTTACGCATGCAAATATTGCAGAGGGGGTGGTTACATTGTCTATCTGTCCGTGTTTCTGGCGCAAACGCATCCACACACGACGTATTGTGGCCGAATTAGTGATTTCGTTAGTCACGGTATGTTGTCAACGGGCGGGTAACCTGTATCTCTCCTGTTCGCTTGTTCGCCTTGTCACTTTCTTTTCTGCCTCCCCCCTTCTTTCCCGCAACCAAATGCCACATTGAGCGGAGCCCCATACAGCAACGACGTCATCGCTCTGTTTTGTTTTCTTTTTTTTGGCGGTATTTGTAGTCACGCTCGTTAAACTTGCTGTGCATAATGCAATTTCAAAGTGTAGGCTGGCCGAGGCGAAGCGAGAAGCACCCGTCAGGTAGGTCGAGGTCTTTAGGGAGGTTCTTTTTCCCCCCTTTTTACAAATAGCTTAGAATTTTGATAGTCCGCGGCTTAGTCAGCTATCAGCGTACCCCATTTTTTTTTGTGCTTGACAAGAAAGTACCAATGTACATTTGCACACAGCATTTGTAGCATCTATAGCTTGTGTAGGCTGAAACATGGATGGTGATCGACTCTATTGAATCGCAGTTGAAGAGCCAAGTACAGCGCGGTGCAGCGTGGCACAGCAAAGGCACACCCACACAATCCAGCACACTCATTACGCACAAAACAAGGGAATAGCAAAAAGGAAAGGGAGTGACAATGTCAGCTGGATGTGTCATGCTGTGTCTCTCTGCATTAGGCCTTGTCTTTTCTCCTCCTCTATCGCCTCATTCCATTTCTCTGCAAAAGACAAGAGGAATAAAGCGTTGGTGGTGGAGGGAGACAGGCCTAAGAGTAATATAGCACAGTAAAATGCCTCTTACATGGCATGCTAATGCAGGACGTCCTCCACTTTCAGTGCTATCCTTCGTATCTCAGCGAACGGCCAGCCAGCCAAGCATACGAAGAAAAAGAAAAAACACACACACAAACGGATCCGTCATCAAAATCCCTCCGTTGGCTCGCCCAGTAGAGCCCAAGCGAGTCCGCTGCCCGCGGCGTTCAGGCGATGCGACCTACGCAGACAGCACATGCACACATATACACATACATACAGAAAAAAAGAGAAGAGTCAGAATAAGCAAACCCCGCGTAAACCAACCACCCCTCTCTCCCCTCACATCCCGCCGTTTGACAGCAAATAAGCTGACGTGGAATGACTGGACACATCAACATGCACACACGGGGTTTAAAGGACCCAAGCCGCACATTGCAGGGCGGGCCAATGGACAAGGCGGCAGGCAGGCAGGCAGCAGGCAGGCGGGCCAATTGGCAGGCGTGTGTTTAATGTTTAATACAATGGATTTTGCATTCATCGTGAACTGTGGCGACTGAAGTCGCCGGCTCCTTCTTGTTGATGGAGCCAAACGAGCAAGCGAGGGACACACTCTCTCTAAACGAGCCAGAAAGGGGGGGAGAGAAGGATGTGAAGGACAGGAAGAGAGAGAAAAGTGCGCACAGCATCCAATAAGAATGCAGCTTTGCATCCAGCCCCTCCTTCTGAAAATCATCAACTAGAAATAGCAATAGCCAAGACAACAAAAGAAAACAAGGGAAGTTGCGTGTTAGTTTTTTTTTTATATTTTTCATTTTCATTTTTATTTTTCCTTTTTGTGTCTCTCTTTTTTTTATTTTTATTTTTTTCTCTTCATTTATCCCGAAATGTTACATGTTGCAGCGCTTAGAGACCATTCAACCCAAAGCAAGTTGGCTAAATATGAGGGGGAAAAGTCGACAAAAGGGATCGAGCAGACGGGCGTGGGCAGAGCAGAGCAGATAAGAAGTCGCAGACGCATGTCGTGCCAAAGAAAAAGGGAAGGGGCCTTTCTTTTTTGTTCTTTGCTGTTCACCAGCGAGCTGGCTGGCTGGCCTGACATCGGGCTGGCTTGCTGCTTACGTTCTTTGCTAGCCCTTAGGCGTGCATCTATTTGGCACCTTCTCTCCCACGTGGCAGGGGACAGTTGGAAAGCAAAAAAGTCAGATTTTAGAGCCCTATTGGACGGATGGATGTGCATAAGTTCAGAAGGAAGAAAAGGGAAAAAAAAAAAAAAAAAAAAAAAAAAACTTGCTCATGTATTGAATGGATTGTCAAAGCACCTGCTCGTACAGAATATGGAGCGGGGCCTGAAGCAGAACCCCATCCATGGTTACTAATCTGGATGCCTACGCTTCTTGTAGCGTGCCTATCTATTATTTCTCTCACTATTTCCTTATTGCTTTGCTGCTGCAACGACAACACTGCATCCTGGGATCCTCCCTCCCCCCTCTGACATCTGCCACTGGTAAGAGGCCAACTTGCACGCCTCTGGGCAAGAGGGCAAAAGGAAAAACACAGCTTCGCTTACTGGCAGCTTAGTAGGATGCCAGCTGTCAGATCATGTTCTTTTGCCTTGTTTGTTTGTTTGTTTTTTTCTTTCTTTTCTTTTTGCCCATATCCTTATGCCTGTTTTTGGCCTCCATTGTCTTAGCATGCGAGAGTCCAGAACACGAGAAGTAATTTTTTTTTTTTTTAAAAAAGACTCAACAAAACTAGAAAGAACCAACAGAGAAGCACAATATACACACCCCATCCATCCACACGCATAAGCGCAGCTCTCTCCAATCCGTAATGCCACCATGCCAGATCCTCACCTTCCGTCCTCAAGCCACTGCCCTCTCGCTTCAGGGCGATGGGGGAAGAACAACAAGCCCGCGGCCTCAGGTTGCAGAGAGCCAAGCAAGACAGCCAGCCATCAATCAAGCCTTTCTCCTCTGGTCTGTCTTGCTTTTTTTTTTTTCTTTTCTTTTTCAGCTTAAACCCTCGAGATAAAAATGCGCTGTGCCAAAGGAAGGATGTCGTGTAGTTGGCTGAAAAGTGGAGCCGCAATTCCTAATCAGGACTAGCACTGCCGGGCTGGCTTTTTTTTTTTTAATTCTTTTTAATTCTTTTTCGTCGACGATTTTCACGTTGACAAGCCTAAAAGCAAGGTAAGCAAGCCCAAGCCTGGAACTGGAGGGCGGGCTTCTTCCCTTTTGTTGGATGCTCGTAAGACATGCATTTGTATGCAGGCGTGTGCATGTGAAAACCTAGCAATATCCACACATTGCGAAGCGAGCCCAGATACAGACAGAGCAAAAAAAAGAAAAAAGAACCAAGAGGCTTACACGACTTCTTGCAAGGAAGGAAATGTGACTGAAATATAGGGCGCTTGTCCTCTCATCTCCGTGAGCCAATCAGGACGGACGCACATGGTACAGGTTCGACGCACAAGTCTATGAGGCTGATGACGGCCCCGTTCTTTCTCTCTCTTTTTTTTTTTTTTTTTTTTTTTTTTTGCCTCCCTGGCCATCAGACAACAGCAAGTCTCAAGCCAGACCCATGGAAGGAAGGATAGAAAAAAACGGGGGGGGGGGGGGGGAGCTCCAAGTCAACGAGTCCAAGACCCCACTCAGAGTCAGCCTAATTAACTACCTGTCACAAAACTTGTGTTGTCAAGCCACAAAGTGAAAGGAGATCATGGGCAATGAGCTCGCTGCTTGGGTCACAAGCCTACCAACTCTAAATGCTAATAAAATGATCCAGTTGCTCTGAGCCAGTCTTGTGCTTTGTCGAGTCTCATATTGCCATGAACACAGGTTAAAGCCTGAAGGAGGACATGTTTTCTTTGTTTCATTAGAAGGTCTGGAGGTGTGGCAAGACAAAATATGCATATACACAAAAAGAAGGACACAAAGGGGAGGAGAATTAGGTGAGGAAGCGGAAACGGAAAGAGCGCAGGAGAAGGGAAAAAAAAGACTCATACTGAGGGCCTTGTCGTTTCTCTTGCTTTCTTTCTTTCTTTCTCTTCGGCTTCTACCTGCACACCGCTCCACGGAACAGTGAGTGGTAATGGGGGCTGTTTGAAGGACACTGGTGTTTGATTGTTCATTCTTTTGCGTGGATTATTCAGCAAACATATATCTATCTACCTGGTAAATAACACCGGTGCTATATGGACAGCTCTATCGCCGTAGTTGTCAACGGCAGGTAAATTTAGCCCTGGTTTGACAGCCGGAGAATTAAACGAGCCCGAAGACAGAGTGAGGACGGAGAAGGAGAGAGAGAAAATAGGGCAAGCACTATGCAGAGCAGAGAAAAGAGCAGGAAAGAGACGAGAAATAGCAGGAGCAAGCGCAAGAGAAAGTGCAAGTCCAAGTGTAAAAAAAAAAGAAAAGAAAAGAAAAAAAAAACATCATACGATAACTGTGGAACCAAGCTCGTTCCTGACATGTAATCAAAAGGGCATGTCAACTAATTGTTCGCTCGCTTGTTTATTGTTAGTCTGGCATTTTTGCCATGTTAGTCGACGACAGCTGGCAGCTTACCAGGGAGGGGGGAGGGGGGAGGGGGGCTCTATGGCCTGACAACATGACGACTTATTAGGCAGTCTCAAAGCAAGAGCAAGAATAAGCAGGGCGAGATGCCGCTATTCCGGTCATGTGTCTATATCCATTTAATTAATATGAGCTGATTTTACAAACGGAAAAAAAGAATATTACAAAAGAAAACAGTGGGAGAAGTGCTCTTCCTCTTCCATGTCCTTCTGCCTCGGGCGATAGAGCAGGCAAAAGGAAAAAAGAAAAACAAAAAAAGAAACGGAAGAACAACAAGGAAACCCCGTTCGCTCCTGTCTGACCTTTTGTTTAGGCCTTTCATTTCATTGCCGCTGCCACCCCCAAACCCGTGCTCTCTGTGTGCCGTTTTCTTTTAGGTGTGGTTTCTTTGCTGCTGGCGCCGCTCCTGCTGTACGTGCGTGTGTGTGTGTGTGTTTTTTGTCAACGTACTTTTCCTCCCCTCTATGTTCTGTGTCGGCCTCTGTGTTTCTCGTGAACGAGCCAATTAGCGGCCAGACCCTTGCCAGGCTGGCTCTACTCGGTGCTAGTCCTTTCTTTTCCTCCGATTTTCTCTGGCTGTTGTAGATAATGTAAGCAAGGGGGGGGGATACACGAAGTTTGGGCTTGTGGCACACATGTCTCTGTGGCTAGGCACACTATCTAGCTCGTACATGGCATCAGATCTGTCGTCTTGTCGTTCTTCCGCTGTTGCAGTTGCTGTTCCCTTCTCGTCTTGTAGTGTGTTGCTGATACGATCACCGCTTAACCAGGTTTGCTGATTATGCAGCGCGTAAAAAAGACCCAGGCTATGCAAATGTGATGCAGGGCTATCTATCTAGGCTTGTGTTGGTTGTGTTTATTAGTTTTTTTTTTTTTTTTTTTGGAAAAATGAAGAAAATAAGAGTAAAAATAAATAAGGGAAGCCCCTTCTTCCAGTTAATCTTCTTTTCTTTTTTAAAGTAGTGGACTTGGACTTCCTTGGGCCTGACCCTCTCTTCCATCACTGCTCGTAGAAGCACGGGGCCATGGAGGCTTAGCGGCTTCGACGCTATATAGGGGATGTCTGACAGACAGCAAGCACTGTCCACCAGGCCAAGAGCCTCTTCATAAAGATTAAAAATAAGACCCAAAAAAATAGCAGAACATGAAATGGACAGGGCAAGAGGCAAGTACGTACGTACGCCTGTGGGGCAGTTGGACCTGCCTGGCCTTGTCCATATGGCCAACAGCAATCAAGATCAATATATTGGAATGTCCGGAAAAGGGAGCTGGCCTGCACATAAACGCTCTGGCTTTTTTTTGGGGGTTTATTTTTTCCTTTTTTGGCTCTGTGATACTTGGCAAACAGATCTTTGTCCCTCTACAAGGAAAGAAAGAAGGAAAAAAAATAGAGAAAAAAAAGAAAAAAAAAAGAAGAAAAAAAAGACAAAGAACCAAGAGAGCAGTGCGTGTGCTTCTGTACACAAACTAAAACAAGAGAGCCAAGAGGGGAAAAGGACCTCACCGCCCGCCCCTCCATCAACAAAAGCGGTCACTTCAGCACCACAAAACCACACATTCACGTACGCCCAGCCCAGGGACAGGCGGCACAGCCCACAATGGCGTCCGTAATCGTGCGGGGCGCATGTTCATGATTGCTAGTGCTGCCTCGCTGTTCCCTTATTTACTTTCTTATTTTTGTGATTATGCGCTTCTTTCCTTGTCTTGTTCTTGTCTCAAACCCATCGTTCAACGGGGTGTTCGAGTCCCATCAACAAAATTGACAAGGTGGAAAGGAGAAAAAGAAAAAAAAAATAAAAAAAAGAAAAAAAAAAGAGACCTGAATAGGAAAGGCTAGACAGCGCCAGTGGATAAACTCCGGAGTGTGGGCGGGCCCATCACCACCAATATGAAACAAAAAGAACCTCCAGGCCAAGAGCCAAACGACAACAACCTCATCACACCATGCTGCATGAGAGGACTGGAGATGGCATTGTGTGCATACGTACATACGTACGACATCCTGCTGTTGAGCAAGGAAAGGAAAAAAAGAAAGAAAAAAAAACAGCAGGGCGGGCAGGCGGCTGGGCGGGTGAGCGGATGGGCGGATGAACGAAGAAAAAAGGACAGTAGGGTAGGGCTTGGCCCGACCCGCGCCAAATCTTTCCCGGTTTACACAGGCTGGCTGGCTGGCTGTATACCCAGCTCCAACAGCCCTCTTGCTTTGGGCTGGGCCAATTTCGGCCTTATCACATTTGTGCAGTCACAAGTACATTGCATGCAAAGAGCAGTGTTTGGGTGGGATGTCTTTCTAGGGTGGAAGCACACATGCAAGTAGCTCATCTAAGGCCTTGTCCAACAATCAATAGGAAGGGAAGCAAGAAGCAAGAAGCAAGAGGGTAGCCAGCCAGCCAGCCAGCCAGTCAGTCGCTTCCACCAAAGCAAGTTGGTTGAATGCATAGATCAGGATCTAGATCTTGAAAGCTCCATCTGTGTCGCCGTCTGTGTCGCCGTCCGTGTCGCTATCTGTGTGTATGTGTGTGTGTGCATGTGTGTTGCTGTCTGTGTTCTGTCTGTCTCTAATTATTTTGCCCGTGTTCATCTGTGGTTGTCTGACAAAGATGGGTGCGTGTCCCTGTCCATGCCATGCCCTTACCTCTCTCTGCTCTGGCCCTTGCCTCTTTGCTGTAGCTCTTTGGCAATAGCTTTATTTCCTGTTCCTTCATCCTCGGCTTTGGATGAGGCTTTAAAGCCCAACGAATAAAGTATGCGACAGTTGTTTCTTTTTTTTTTTCTTTTTTTTTTTTTTTTTTTTCTTCTCTCTCGATTCCACCTGGATCGTGCACAGATAGTTGGCGCGTTTCTGCTCCCTTATCGCACTTGTTCTTTTCTCCCAGTGGCAAAGAAGAAGCCAGAAATCGACTCATGAGTCGGAGACGCAGCGGAGAGGAAAAGCAAAAGAAAGGAGACTAAGTCCAAGTATGCAATGCAACTAAGTCAATGTTGTTTTTCTTGGCAGCTCCCATGTTTGCCCGGACCTGCCGTCTCTGGCTGTCTGTCTGTCTGTATGCGTATTTCAGGGCTGTAAATCCAGCCTGCAGGAGAGGAGAGAATAGGAAGAAAAGAAAAGAAGAAGAAGAAGAAGAAGAAGAAGAACCCCCAATGTATGGACGTCAGGCCTCAGCCCACGGCCCAGCATCTTTCGCGTGTTCTTTCTTGTTCTCCATCCCTCTGTCCTGTGCTGTCCTGTCCTGTCCATCTACATGCTCTCCACCGCCGTTTGATGGGGAGAGGGGAAGCCAAGCAAGCCAGACGCCAGACGCCAGAAGCCAGTAACACCGCAAGACGGACCCAAGGTGCTGTTAAGTCCGCAACCAACCAAAACTGGTTAGGAGCAACGTAAGACCTTTCAGCACCCAAGAACGACATGTGAATTGCCACTAAATGACCCCGTGTACACATACACTCTAGGCTGCCTGCTGGAAAGCTGCGAGCGAGTAGGGAACACTTCTCCCCCTTTGTTTTTTCTTCAACGTCGCGTGGTTCCTGTTTGCAGACGCATTTGCGTTTTTTTTTTTTTTTTTTTTTTTTTTTTTTGCTGTCCGTTTTCCTGTGTACCTCTGTGTCGGGTTGCTCCTCCACCTCCACGTCTTCGCCCCTTTTAAGGTGCTGTCTCGTCTCTCCTATTCCCTCCGTTCTCGTTATATTTCGCACTCTTGTTTTTTCTCCCCCCTCCTTTTCACGATTCACTTTTGTAGTCAATGAAACAAGCGGTAATTCTCCCCTAGCAGTCCAACCCTTTCCAATTAAAAAAAAAAAAAAAAAAAAAAACAAGCTCTGAACTTCCCTACTCCCTGTCACATTAAAGGCCAAGGATTGCATGTGCAAAAAAAACCAAATTCGAGAGAAAGCAATGAAAAGAAAAAAGAAAGGAAATCTGGCAAGGAACAATAACCCTACCCGATCGAGTTTCTGGCAGTTGTTCTTCGGATAACACCGACTTGTCATCGAGTAACAAGCACAAAACAGCCAGAGGCTCTTGTAGCCTTCTTGGCTTCTTGGTATTGTTTAGTACACAGATGTAACATGCACTAAGCTAGCCAGACTAAGGTTCGGCCTAGGTAGACGTCCAGACACTACAAGACAGCACATGACACCAAGTACATGCCCCTATAGAGTGCTGTTCTATACGTTATTTTTCTTGGTACGGCTTGTGCTCAGCCAATTGCTTGTTCTTGTGCCTGACACAGCAAGGTTGCCGCTTTCTCAACCAAGTGCTCACACAGGCCCCTGCCTGCTGCTAAGAGAACGAGAAAGAGGGCGGGCGGTAAGAGTGTCCAAGGAGAGAAAAAAATTAAAAAAAAAAAAAAAAAAAAGATTAGAAGACAACCCCAAGCATTCAAGAAAGGGTAGATGCGCACGAATGCCCATGCCATGTCATGCCATCCATGTCTACAACGCACACACACTCAGCGTCGGCACTTGGTCGTCAAAGAATGCCGAACAAAGCCATTAAGGCGATCGGAGATTTCCACGTACAAAACTTTTGTTCATTCCCAGAGCAAGAAGGGGGGAGGCAGTGTGGACTAGCGAAGAGAACAGAACGCGAGGCAGCACAGTGTCTTTCTCAGCAAAGGAAAGAGGGGGAGAGGGGGAGAGGGGGAGGGGGGGGAGGAGGAGGGGAGAGAGGGCCTTACCAGCCGTTTTATTGCGGTAGGCTATAGCCTGAGGAAATGAAGTTCTTGACAAGGTCAGATAGCTGTAATTTGTCGAGAGATGGAGAAAAAGAGAGAGAGAGAGAGAGAGAGAGAAAGAAAGAAAAAAGCCGGCAGAAAGCAGTAGTCCTGCTTGTGCTCTTGCTCTCTCTCTCTCCTTTCCTTCTTCGCCTCTACCTTCCTCTCTGCCTGCTGCTGTTGCCTTTACTTTCTATGCCGTTTGCTTCGTGGGTCTACTTGGCTTGAAACACAACTGCCTATTTTGATCCTGTCCTTCTCTTAGTACGGTGGCTTTCTTTTGCCAACTCTTTCCCCTCAATCCTCCTCCTCCCCACTCGCTAATTTCCCTGCTTCTCTCTGCTTTCCCTTATATCTTGTTGGCTCGTCCTTGCTCCTCTTTTTTTTTTCTCCCTTTTTCTTTTTTTCGTACTGGCTAGAACTAGCTCTGGCCCCTCTGCAAAGGTTCTTCTCCTAGTCGTCCTGCGTTTCGCTATGGCTTAGGAGTTTGGGGCTGAGGTAGGGGCTTACGACTTCGCGTTGGGTCGGCGTCAGTCTGGGCTTGGTACCGGAACTGGGCATGTCTGGGCTTTGTTGTGGCTGGCTGGCTGGCTGGCTGGCTACTATACATGCATACATGAATATATGCACATATGTGGGTGCATGTATGTAACTGTGTGTTGCTGTTCCTGCCATCGGGGGGATCGGAGGGGCAGCTTGACAAGTTGACATAGAGAAAATGATGTTTCCTGCCTTTTGGGCTCCTGCTTGGGAGTGGCTTAGAAGAAAGCGCATGTTCCCTTCCTGTTCTTCCCATCCTCCTCCTCCTCCCCCTCCTTCTTATTGCTCCTGTGCCCCCTTCAAAGACGAAAGCCCGCCTCTCTCTCTCTCTCTCTCTCTCTCTCTCTTAGTATGCTATCGCTTGTTTCAATGTTTTTTTTCCTTTCTCTTTCTTTGTACCTTGGTTAAAGAGAAGAAAAAAAAAAGAGATCTTGTGTACGTGTGAAGCTGGAGATGTGGTGTGGCATAGAGAAAGAGAGAGAAAAAAAAATAAGGGTTCCGGGACGCACACCGCTACCCACACCCCCCATCGTGGACCTAACGCAAAGACAATTTGTAAAATAAAGTCAGAGTCATTCGTCCATGCTATGCTCATCCTCGTCCTCGTTCTCGTCCACCCTCGTCCCCGTCCTCGTTATGATGCAGACAGATGAGCAAGGCAGCAGCTAGGAGGTTGGGTGTCTCTGTCTGAATGCTTCTAGACTAACTGATTCAATCACTCGGTTTCTCAACTACCTCCCTCCTACACATTGAGGCCCCGTTGGTGCCAATCTCCAAAAAGCACATTTAAATACCTCTGAAAGTAAAAAAAAAAAAAAAAAAAAAAAAAAAAAAAATATTAATCAAATAAACACATGGTCTGATTTGATGGACGATCTGCCTTTTCTCCTTGGCCATTAGTCCTATAAGTCAAGCCGCGATATTGGGCCAGTGTCGATGGCCTCTGCTTTTACCCCTCCCTCTCTCCTTGCCTGACTAGACTTGGTCATTCGTGAGAACCCCCTTCTACATGTGTATTCTATCGCGGACTGGGGCCTTTGCCATGCTACATGCTACATTTAACGGGCAAGATTTTTTTTTTCTTATAGATTCTCATCTCTTCTAAGCAGCGATTGCCGGAAGGCTCGGAAACAGGATCTCGGCTAAGGGGGAGTGGAGGAGGGACAGAACGGACTGAGTTGGTCCGGGGAAACTACAAGAGTAGAGAGAAGCAAAAGCCTCCCTCGCCAACCGCACTTATCCTGGCTAATAGCCGATGGAGGGGGCAGGCAATATAATATGGAATAGCATAGCATAAGCACGAGACCATGTCATCTGTCATTTTTTTTTTGCAGTTTCTGCTGTTGGCCGTTTATCCGCCAGATCCGAGGCTGGTAAAAGAAAAAAAAATTAAAAAAACTGGCTATGGCATAGTTGGTGCCTATTTGCCATGCCCTTATATCCCTGCTGGTTGTCGGTATTTTGTATTTCATTTGTTTCATCCTATATTTTGAATGATGATGGACATTGGGCGTTAATGCGCGCTGGAAACAGTTGCGGACGGCAAGCAAGCAAGCAAGCAATAAGACCAGAGAAACCAGGCCGGCCCAGTTGGCCTCGAAAGGCAGAGGGGCAGAGACCAGAGGCCAGAGGCCAGAGGCCAGATGGACAAGTAGAAGCAGAAGCAGAAGCCAAAATGACCCCGTTCTTGTGTTTTTTTTGTGCACACTCACAGACCCTATCTACCTGCTACCTGCCCACCCATCACCTAGCTACACACATACCTGGCCTAGGAACAGGTTGTATCAAATCTCGATTCAATCTCTTGGCATATGCACGCACGCATTTAGGTATGCATGTAAAGTTGCACGGCAAAGTTTTACCCATACCCATCACTAAAGCGTGTTTTACTCTTAGCACATTACTTACCAACTCCATATTTCCAACTTCTGGTCATATAATATCGTCTAGTAATTCTCCTCTTTGCGCCGGCTGAAGAAAAAAAAAGTGCTTGTTGTGCTTGCTATTGTCCAAGAGCCTTTTGAGGCGGAGCCCTTCTCTCCTCTTTCTTCCCCTAACCCCCCCCCCCCCCAATGATTTAGGCATACCTACGACTTAGTCCTGCTAACTAACCCTTCTAACCCCTAGCTCTCCTCACCCAAGGCCTTCGTATAATCGAACAGGGCTTAGTGCCTATCCCCTGTTTTATGCCTGTAACTCCCAGGGCTACCAGACGTTGTTTCTACTAGCCTTAGCTTGTTTGTCCATTGTCGAGCTTGTCACCTTTTCGCTGCTCTAGCCGGGCTGCTTGTTAGAGCCTTAGGGCCCATGTTCGTCTGAATTATCCATTTGGCCCTATCTCCCAGCGGAGCTAGATCTTACTGGCTGTCCCTTTCTGGGTATTTACTTGGGTGCTTATTTATTTTTTTCTTTCTCGAGGCTAGAATAGAAGACAGAAGACTAGCCAGACCTGTAAACTCCGCCTTGCCCCCTTGACTGAGTACAAAAGTACGGATCTTATTCTTGTGCGTAACCGTCGACCCAAGTCCTCTCCGCGTTGCATTTAGTGTGATATGGGATTTACCTCGAGTCTCTCGAGAGTCTAGAATGTCCCTGCGTATAGCACCTCAATTTTACGAAATCACATAGATGGTAAGCCAGCGTCGCCCGCACCAAACACAGCCCTTCTCATATGTCCATCAGCTAATAACAAACTTTCCAAAGTCCCTGAAACACAATGCCATAATGCCATAAGTGTGAAACTAGGCCTATTTTACACGTCGGAGGCGGAGTTCATGATGGTGCAGTGCAGTATTGTTACTACTAATGGATGGAGTTTGTCCTGTTGAGAAAAAGGACAATCTCTTACTATCTCCGGCTGCAGGCTACAAAGCAAAAGATATCCAAAGGTCTCGATACCATCAGACATGAAAAATGCACAAAGCGCATATCGGTCATAGCGATCAGCGATCGCTATTAGTCCCCAACAATTGTGACAAGAATCAACTTAAGCAGGTTAAGAGAAGAAATAAAGAACTGGGAAAAAAAAAAAAAAAAAGAAAAAAAAACCTTGCTACTTGTCTCTTTGCTCGTCGAATTCGAGACCCACAACGAATTTCAGGCCGTTGCGGCCACAAGAATCAGGGCGCACCAACGCCAAATGCGAAAAAAAAAAAAAAAAAAAAGAAAAAAAAAGAGACGAGAAGGGTTAGAGGGCTTTTTGTTTGAATGGCATGGATGTAACCCTAAAAACGCATTCATCGTCTGACACTCTGGGAAATCACAAGAAAGAAAAAAAAAAAGCTGACAAGAATCACCCTCCCCAACAAGCGACACGTGATGTGAACCATGTCCTTGGTGCAAGCAATAGCGCCTCTAGGCCAGTCCATGACCCATGGCTAATTTGAAAGAAATAGACGTAACCAAAAAAAAAGTTCTCATGAGGAGCCCTGAGGGTAACAAGAAGGACTCTATCGGTCTTTGCTGTCCGACCATGGAGCACAAGCACAAGGGGAGGAGCTTGGTATTTCCGTGCTTGGATTAACAAGCTTGTCGGCACCAAATAGTGCGGAGATGTTTGTACACTTTAGATGCTTACGTACCTACGGCCAAGACGACATTTACGAGTGTTTAGGGAGAGCAATTTGAACGTTTGTCACAGCAAAAAAAATGTGATGGATATGATTGTCTTGATGCTGTTCTGTTTGCTTCCTGCTTTGGGAATGCAATTGTTCATGTTGAGCTTGTTTGCCATATAGCAGGTTTCGGGTTGGAACAAAGAACAAGGCGGACAAAACGAGCAGAGGCACAAAGAGCCCAAGGGTGGTGGGCGGTGGGGTCCCTAGCGCATCACGTGATGCAACAACAGCAAATTGAAGGTCGGGAAGGGGAAGGCCTTTTCTCTCTGTAAGAGCAAGCCATAGAAATCGCAGAAATCAACTCTGCCCTTGTTTCTTCCTTTTTTTTCTCGGCTCGCTTACTAAAAATACATACTTTCAGAGAAGGGAAGAGAGATCGACAGCCAGTAACAAAACAAAAACGCGAGATCAAGTTGTTTTCTGCCCGGTTGGGCGCTAAGCGGGCAAGCACAATACACCAGGAAAAGAACCCAAGACTGTTTTTGTCTTGCCTGTCAGTAAAGAGAAAAAAAAGGTTAATCTAGCAGACAGGAGGAGAAAGAAGGAGTAAGCAAAAAGCTGGATACGAAGAGGCAAAGAAGGGCAGATAGAACAAAGGGATAAAAATGGTGAAAGAGTAGAGGTGCAGGTTCGTTCGCCGCTGTCATCCATGCTGAGGAAGCGGTTAGACCAGTAGGTGAGCTGCGACGGGGATGGATGGTGCAGAGAACAGGTGCAGACGTGGATATCCAGGAGGGCCTACAGTATAGCATGCAGAATATAATACAGTACGTAGAATATCTACACGTATGCGTGCAGACACAGACTCTGGGACGAACGGTAGGCAAAAAGGAGCAAAGGAGCAAAGGTGCAAAGGTGCAAAGGTGCAAAGGTAAAGATAGATACCAAGATACCAAAATACAAAGGTACAAAGGTACAAGAGTACAAAAATACAAAGGTACAACGGCGCAAAGGCATGAACATGCCACCAGATAACAAGATGCAGCAACATATCACCTTGGATTCAAAGCCACTCACTGCCTGCTTCTTTTGCTTTTTCTTTTTCTTTTCCTAGAGTGTTTGTACCTAAAGACCCGAGACGAGCCTTTCTTACCTGTCGTGCATGATAAAAAACGGATTAGCCAGTCGGGACCCTCGATACCCTACAGCGGTGCATCCTTGGCTGCTCGTAGTTGGTATTTTCTTTTCTTCTCTTCTCTTCTCTTTTCTTTTCTTTTGCTTCCTATTTTGCCACAATGTAGGACTGGCTCTTTGTTTTATGTGATGTGTTGATGTGACAAGCGATAAATTCTGTCAGATCAGGTCGGGTTGGGTCGGCCCAGGCCAAGTGTGGTCGGGTCAGGTTAAAAAGCCAAAGCCAGAATGCATGTATATATGGCTACTTGCTTGCTGTATGTGTACACAAGATGCAGGTATTATGCTACAGCCTGGCTTGCATACGACTTGCATAGAAGGGGGAGGAGATATACACATCAAACACTATTCGCATGAAGGAGCTGGGCCTTGGAAGGGTTGAGTGAATATTCAAGCCCCGGCCCCTGCTTTTGCAGCCAGTCCAATTCATGGGCCTCTTTTTGTCTTGTTGGCTTTATGCCTCTATTTGCTTTGCCTAGACTGTCCATGATCTTCACTGTGCTTGAGATTGGCCTATCATAATGTAATCATGGGGCCTTGCCTACCAGGCTAGTTGAGATTGAAATCTCAGATTGCAAGCTTCTCGCCCATCCAAAAATAATTTCCATTATTCTTCAATCCTTGGACCACCCCCCGACCTCGAGCCTTTGATCGTCATATTTTCTTTTCCCCTTTCATCTATTTTGACTCTTTGACTTCTTTGACAAAAGGTCTCCATGGCTAGGAGGTTCCCGACACTCGGGATATGGCAGTTTAGGGCAGGGAAACAGAAGGTGGGAGAAGAGGGAAGAAGAAAGTATGGGCCGTAGAGAAGGAGAGATATCGGGAACTTTGGAAGAAATGAGGAGGAGGAGGAGAGAAGGAGGGGAGGAGAAGAGGAGAAGAGGAGGAGAGGAGGAGAGGAGAAGAGAGACAAAGAGAGAATGATGGAAGAGGGGAGATGGGGAAGGGGAGAGAGGAGAGGGGAGGAGAGAGAAAGAAAGAGAGAGAGAAAGAGAGAGAGAGAGAGAGAGAGAGAGAGAAAGAAAGAAAGAAAGAAAGAAAGAGAGAGAACGACAGCGAGGGAGAGAGGGATGCAGAGGAGACAGCAAACAAGCGGTAGTAAGCAGGTTGTTGCTTTTTTTTTTCCTTTGCTGTTAAACTTAATTTGATCTCTTTATTCTTGGGTTTTGACAACGGAGTTATTGGTTGCATTGGTAAAGTTCGCCCGCTGTCTTGTCGGATTGTGAGCCGATAAAGGCTGATTTGGATGGCGGGGGTGGATTGGCTACCGTTACTGCTGCTGCTACTTACCCTACCATGCTGTTTTAGTTCCTATTTGCTTATTCTGTACTGTGAATGGCTGGCCTGTGTCCTTGGACTTGGCCGGCTAGTTGCTAAGCTGGCCACCCAAAAGAAAAGGCGGTAGCAACGACCTCATGTGTTGTGGCACTTGGAACATACGTAGAATAGAGCCTGTAGTCGGAAAACTTTGCCTCTTCCCCTTGCCTTTTCATGTCCCCTCCTCCTCGTTCCCCTCTTCCCCAGGCTGGGAACTTTGTGTTTTGTAGCAAGGTCAAGGCCAGGGCAAGGCGCAGGCGAGTTGACTGAGTGGCCCGAGTAAAGGGAAGGAGGTGAGACAAAAAAATGGACAGCAAGAGAGGTACAAGCACCAGCTTGCACTTGGGCAAGCAAAGCACAAGTAAGAGCAGCACAATAGAATACCATACAATGTCATACAATACAATGCCATCCTCTCCTCTTTGCCCACCTTGTAGTTATATTTACTTCTTCTTTTTTATTTCGCTCAGTTCTCATGTTGGGATTGGTCTCTCGGTGGCCTAGCACGGCGGCTTGACCCTCTCCTCTTGCTTTGATGACATCTGGATACCATTTCTTTGTCTCTCCAGACCTATAGGCATCGGTAAGCCGAGGTTCTTCTGCTTTGCTTGCCGCTGCTGACAGAAAGCCAAAGGCCCGGCTTCCGAAGGCAGGTCCTCCGCGTCAGCACATCTTTTGCTTCTTTTTGGCTTGTACCGCCAACCATAGAGTACAATCGAGAGAGGCCCAGCAATAAGGCGGAGTCAGAAAAAGCCACGATACGGAACGGAGAGAAACGGAAGGAGGACGATGCAGCAAACAAAGACCAAACAAACTAAACAAAAAAAGAGGACTGGACATGTTTGACTAGGAAGGAGCAAGTGAGAGAGGAATCTCAAGCAGAGGGACGAAGTAGAGACATAGAGGGAAAGTGTGAGTTGGTTGGTAGAGGGCTAGTGGGGGAGAGAGCGGCGGGGGGGGGGGGGCATGAGTGCCATGAGTGCCATGAGTGCCATGAGTGCCATGAGTGCCATGGGAGCTATGAGAAATGAGAGGCGAGAGATGAGAGGCCAGAGACGAAAGCTGGAGAAGCGGAGGGGCGGAGGGGCGGAGGAGCGTGAGGTGGACGTGGGAGCTGATGTGGTCCTCAGAAAGTTCCACTTGGAGAGACGGACATTTGCAGCAGTGCGAGCAGGACCAGCAAGGCCAAGCAGACATGCATTTGCATACACCTGCCTGTGTATGAGCACCACCTTGGAAGTCGAAAAGGCGTAGACTAGACTGATGGAGCGGGATTGGGATTGGATGGTGTCGAGATGGTGTAGAGTCCGGGGAGGCGTGGGCGATAGTCCCTGGGGGGCGTGAGGCGTGAACACGCTCATGTAAGGACGAGGAGGAGAGGGGGCGTTGGATAGCAAGAGCAAGAGGTATGAGAGAAGGGTTTGTTTGAGGGGAAGGGGTAGAAGGGGGCGTGAATCTCTGGATCTCAGCAAAAAGAAAAAAAAAAAAAAAGGATCGCACCCCCTTACGACAAGGCCATATCCTCTTCCCCTGCTCCTACCAAAATGCTAGCATCCGAGCGAGCAAGCAGCATTCTTCAAGACCCACTCCGCTACTTTTTATGCTTGGGCTTGCTTTTTTATCTTCTTTTATCTAGAAGAGAAGGGGGGGGGGTTTCTTCTCCTTCCTCTTCCTCCCTCGAAGTACAGGGCAGGAGCCAAAGGACACACCCGTGTGGGCAGCTCACGCCCCATAGTTCTGACTGCTAAGTCTAAACACCCCCCCTTTGCCCAGTAAACACACCCACCACCCGCCCATTCTCCAGCACAAAACGAGACGTCCACGCCCCAGAAACAAGCCCAATAAAGTCAAGCTAGTCTTCTACCTGTAGTTGCAGTCTGCTAAGAGCAGCCAGCATATAAAATAGCGATAAAATCATACGGGGAGCCATGCAATTCATTCAATCCTAGAAAAATCCAAAAGAATTGGCACACCTCACCCAAAACTGCATCAAAGCAGGAAAATAGCTGCCTTTGGGGGGGGGGGGGGGTTATTTCTTTTTCTTTTCTTTTTTTTTCTGTTGCTCTCTTGCTCTTGCGTTTTTCTTGGCTATTGCTCTCTATCGCTCTTTCCATTCTATACTTAACCTTCCTCCTCCCCGTCCAACTTTTTCCCTTCTTTCCTTCTTGGCTTGAAGCTTAAACATTCACACTCACATCATCTCACATTTACACGCCCATACCTTTGTCACCAATCTCCATTTCGAGCTTGCGCTTCAGGTCTCCCCCATTTGTTTATAAAGACTCTCGCATTCCCGCCTTTCCCATCATCATTCACTCTGCCATTCTTCCTCAAGCCTCTTTTACTGTCTCCACCACAACCACCAATCGTCAACTGCAACAACAACAACAATAATAACCGCTGTTGTTTCTGCTGCTCCTCACGCTACAGCCAGCCCACCAAGCAACCCTCTGTTGCCTACCTTCGCCTTTGTCATCTCATCGCCAAACTCAGCCAGCCAGTCAGTCCGGGTTTCTCTGCTCTCTCGGCCTGCTTCTGGTATATTGCGTCATTAGGAGCATATTCGCGAACACACATATCTTAGACTCTTCTTTGTCTGCTTTCCGCAATGTCCACCCTCGCTACTCCTGCACGTCCTCTTCAGACCTCCTACCCTCACCAGTCTCTGCATCTCTCTCGCAACATGATCCAATCACCCAACGAGAGCCGCGATGGCCCTTCGATTTCGCTTCCATCTCTCAACCAGGTCAGTCGTCTCCCCTCTAACCCTTATCCCCTCCGCATCCATCCATCCATCCAACTAACATCCCCTCTGCAGATGTTGCCCGAGTTCTACTCCACTCCCTCTCCCAACAACTCGGACTCTCGCTCTCCCCGGGCCTATCTCGCTCCCTTGACCTCCCCCGACTATGTGCACTCGCCTACCTCGAACAAGCGCCGCAGAGCGTCGATCGAGGAGGACGATGCTGCTGAGAGAAGCAGCAGAGTGCCCAGAGTGTACCCCAGCCCCGTTACCGACGCTGCTTCGGCCGCCAGTCGTTCCCCCTCCATGCGTGATGCCAGCTGGTCTGCCACTCCCGCTCCTGGCCCTACTCGCTCTGAGCCCCGAGCCCCTCTTCCTCCCATGTCCTACCCCCGCGAGCCTGCTGCTCCCCACCCTCATGGACCCGCACCCACACACCACGCCGCTGCCCACGGCCACGCTCTGCCTCCCCACGCCCCTGCTCCCGCGCCGGCTGCTTCTGCTCCTCCCATGCCCCAGCACCCCTACTCCACCCTCTCCCCCAGAGAGGAGCAGTACATGCACCATCCCGCTGCCGCTGCTCCTGCTGCTCCTCACCCCCATGCCCACGCCCACTACCAGCAGCGCTACACCTCCGTGCCGCCTCACCACCAGTACGCCTCTGCCCACATGGCCCACGGCCACCCGCATGTTGCCAATGGCCCTGCGCCCTATGGTTATGACCACTACCAGCGCTTTGAGGGCATGGCTGCGGCTGATACCAAGCAGCGTAAGCGCCGTGGAAACCTGCCTAAAGAGACCACCGACAAGCTGCGTCACTGGTTTATGAACCACCTGAACCACCCATACCCGACTGAGAACGAGAAGATGGAGTTGATGCGCATGACAGGCCTTCAGATGAGTAAGTACTTCCCACATCGCAGACACCGAGAGTTCCTCAGCTAACATGTCTTTCCTTCACAGACCAAATCAGCAACTGGTTCATCAACGCTCGCCGTCGCCAGCTGCCCAACATCATGTCCACTGCGCGCAACGAAGCTGAGGCGCGCTACAACCAGACCAACGGCAACAAGGGATCCAGCGTTCCCCTTAGCGATGGCGACAACAACAGCAGCTACGGCGACGACGCACACTACAAGCGCACTAGCGTGTAAACACCTTGTCTTGCTGTACTTTGTTCTTTCATCATTTTTCTTTCCTTTGTCTTTACCAAAAAAAAGACGTGTGGCTGTAGCCTCATCGGCACCAACACACCACATCTTATGTATGACGACTAGACCGGCCCGTTTCTTATATCTTGGCTTGGACATTGGTATTGAGCACCATCGTTGTGGCCAGAGACGGGCCGTTCTTTATTTTTTTTTCCTTTTTTCCCTGTTTTCTGTCTCTACATTTTTACAGTCTTTTCCGACGCGGTCTGTCTTTTCTTTTCTTTTCTTGGTCATGGGTTTTATACACACTGCATCCCCCCCTGTTGGAGGTTCTTGGGCTTTGGGTCTTTCGTTTTGTTTCCTCATTTTCTTGATGTATACAGATTTCTCCTTTTTTCCTTTCTTTGTCTTATTTTTTTTCTCATTACTGAGAAGAGCAGTGTTGATGCTCTCTTTCTCTATTTTTTCTTCACTTCATTTCTTGTTCCCCTAGTTTCATGCTGGTTGAAACATAACATCTGGGCTGGTATATCCTTTTCATTTCCCCTCTCCCTTGGTCTACTGTTGTCTTGTTATTTAACGGCGTCTTTTGTTTTGGCATTAAAGACGATTATGGCGTTGTGTTTCTTTTGTCTTGTTTTACTTGGTTTATAAAGCCATTTACAGATGATTTTGCATACCTTTTTGTTCCCCGTTGTCCCTCGTCCTTCATGTTTTATCTATTTACTGAGGCTTTGATACTCTCTGCTTGTTACTGCTATTCTTGTTGCATTACCCAAGAGAAGCAATCATGAACTTTTCTTTCACATAAGGTCACTTTTTTTTTTTTCCTTCCCTCGGCTTTAACTTGGCGTGAAATTATGTGTTGATGGATATGCATTGGCCCGTGTCAAAAATACACAGCATCCTGGCTGGTTCGGGCTTAGGCATTTGCTTGAGCATGGGCATGTATATGTATGTATGTGTGGGTGGGTGTGCCTTGTATTATGATTATGATACCATGCATCTTCGAGCTTCGATTCCAAGATTTAGTGTTTGTCTTGGATTGCAGCCTTGCTTAGCTTGTGCGCCAACCAAGATGGGTGCTAGGATCGCCTTGAGTTTCTCCTTTGCTAGATAGCCAGACCGGGCAGTGGATGCATTTCTGCCTCTCTGAGCCCTTGGCCTACCACTATCTACCCAGCCGGCTAGCTAGCTGGTGTAATTTACAGGACGACATACGGGTTTTGGGTGGCAACTAGGAAAAAACGCATCTGCGCGATGGCGTAGCATGGGCCTTGTTGGTTGGGATTAATGAGGCAAGGTCGCTGTGACATGACGACGTGTTGCTCTCCCAACTTGACT
Source organism: Ceratocystis lukuohia (assembly GCF_044167205.1). NCBI lineage: Eukaryota > Fungi > Ascomycota > Sordariomycetes > Microascales > Ceratocystidaceae > Ceratocystis > Ceratocystis lukuohia. Next base: position 692,325 of record NW_027263525.1, read on the forward strand.
CCGGCATTTTGCTCTTCTAGTGTGCGATGCATGTGGAATGAAGATGACTTGGTGTCTATATTCAAAGTGCATTATGGTGTTGGTGTGTGCAGCACATCACATCATATCACATTGTTGGTCTGCATTGTACATTGACGTCTCTGCTCAAAAGTACTCTTCTCTTTGAGGCTTCTTGTCCCGGTCTAGGGGTTCCTATTTAAAAAGGCACTCTTTGGCGCACATACTTCTTTTTGGCTTGTTGTGTATCGGGCGGGCTAATCTGGGGCTGCGTTGAGATGGCTGGCCGGTAACTGGCTGGCTGGCTGGCTGGCTGAATGGGACGCAGGTCTAGTGACGTGAAGCTTTGGAGGATTCAAATACTAGAGTGTTTGAGTCTGGCGCATCCTGCCGGGCTCGCGGCAGGGTGTTCAGCTGATGCAATTTGTGTATGTGTACACGTTGCGCAGCATGTATGTGTCATGCAGTGTAGCAAAGTGCCGTGCAGCGTCTTTTGGTAAAACGCCGCTGGTCGAGTCTTTCTTGTTTGCCCTCTGGCTGGGCGGGTGGGTGGATGAATGGACAGAAGGACAAGTGACAGTCAGTCATTGACTGACCGCTTTGGGCTGATATCAGGGCGGGTGTGACTGGGCTGTCATGACGCTTATTAGGTGCACTTTGCCACTATTTAGTGACTATCGCTAGCTGTCATTCATCCGCACGGGAGACGTCTTGTAATGTCGGCCTTCTAGAGTAACGCTGAAGCTGGGACTGCTAAGTGCTACAGTCCGCGATATAGGGTGCAATGCTGCAAGCTTGTAGAAGTGGCCAACTAGAAATTGCAAAGCACAGGATGCTGGGCTAGGAGTTGTGGGGTAACGTTGAGGGCTAGTAGCTTCAGTTGTCTGCTGTCCAAGGTGTCACCCTGCTTACCAGGTGTTGACGGGTGGCGACAGGCTGACAGCCGTAAAGCAAAGAAGCTGAAATCTAAATGGGCATTATACGCAAATGCATGGTAAAGTCGCACAACGGGAGGGGGAGAGACACATGTATGCATATGTGTACTACATGACTGTATGACTGTATGTACTGTATGTATGTCTTTATCCTGCTGAGATGGCGCATAACGAGGACAGATAACTAGACAAGTAGGCAAACAGGCCAAAAAACAATCTTTTTTTCCTCTTGTGGCACAAGTTTGCGGGGGAAGAAAGCTTAACTCTAGCTCTTGATCATTAGTCAAGAGTAGTTCATTAGAGTTAATCGTCTCGCCGTTCTAGGTAGCAAGACATTAATTACTACCCGACGGCAAACTAGTAGGAAAAGGCGTCGTCTGGCGTAGACATTAAATAAATACAAGTTCAAGCTAGTAGTAAAAATTCCATCTCATCTTCATTCTACGCTCTCGGTATTGTTGACGGGCTGTTGGATCAGTATGCTCTATCTTGAAGACTGGATGCTGTGGAGAACCTAAACTGAGGCTGTAGGGAAAAGGAGCTACTAAAAACAAAGGGGACAATGAAGGTCGCCTGCAGGTGCTGGCAAGGGAAATCCCTGTGCGAGAGAAGGTGCAGAGTTTTCCCTGCCTGCCATTCTACCATTTTTGAGGGCCCCAACTTCGCATTGCTTCATCTTTATTTGCGCTTCTGCCTATCTCGTATTCTTGCAGTTACTCAGAATGACAAACGTCATCGTCCCAATTCTGGATAACCTCTGGCCTAACAGCAACTGCCCGAAAATTAGCCGATAGACAGATAAGGAAAGAACTTTCTCAATGAGTTTGGGGGCTGGGGCGGCTTTGTTTTAATTTTGTCTGTCGTCAGGGGAGACAATAGGGACTGGACGCTGCCGGCATTTTTTCTTTCTTCCCTGTTTTCAATGACGAATTCGAGTCGGATCTGACTGATACTCTAGTGTCCAGCCTCGGCAGGCAGCAAACGTCGCCCTTGGATAGCCATGGGACTGGTCATAGGCGCTGTTATTTCCCGCCCTTGCTCTTATACGGCTGCTACTGCGTCTTTTGCCAGTTGCGTCCCCTTTTAGAGCGTTAATCCGTGGTTACCATTGCGTGTATTACGGAGATTGGAAGCTTGCTTCCTGTTTCGGTCTTTCTTGCTATTAACTCATTGCTCCTTCCTGTTTTGCTTGTCCCACCCAGACTTGGTCGTATGTGTAGGTCGTAATAGTGATCTGGGAAGGGAAGGAGCGAAGTCCTTGGCTCGGGGTTTTCATCTCTTCCTGTATCTGATCGTTCGTTTTTTGCCGCTGCTCCTGCTATATGTGTCTGTTGCTACGTTGGTTCCTGCTCCTACTCTATAGCTCGCACTCTTTTTTTTTGGAGGGGGGCGGGGGGGGGGGGGGGGGGAGGGGACTCACTCTAATTCATCTCCTCTACTTGTTCCCCTCCTTCTTCTGTTTCCTATAATTGAATTTTATCAGGAACAAAGGCCTAACTTGCATTCTCTTCATTATGGAATCTCCCTCCTTTCTTGTTTGCCTTTCATTTTGCTACGCTACGCCTGTGCTTGTTAGATCACATGTGTAATATACCCTAAGGGTTCTTGTGTCTGCTTGGTGGGACATGTTCTCTCGCCTTCGCTCTTCATTCCATCAATCCGTTCGTCATGATGCCTTGGTATTTCTTCCCCCCCCCCCTGCATTGATCCTAGCCCGCCTAATCGTAGGCATCTAGATATCTCAGCTAAAAAGCCTGTCCCAACACCTCCGCTAAACATCTAGCTACCATGTATCGAGGCAGCTGCTGGCGCGGAATCTAGACAATCAAATTGCCATCTAAACGCGCGCACTTTGGCCCTTCTTTTATTGACTAGTAATGCTTCCTACTCCGCGTCCCCGCTCTCTGTCTAGATATACATGCCACGGCTTCTCTTACACATTGCGCATTCTACGCTCTCTCCCCCCCCCCCCCCCCCCCCTCTTTTCATCCTCTTAATCCATCTTCCAATCCTTCCATTCCGCTCGTCTTGCTTTGATAAACGCACTATACATGGATAGGCTTGGCTTGGCATTTAACAGCATCGTCTGCTTCCTGCATGCTACTTACTCTTCTTATTGCTTTTGTTTCTCTGTTCTCGTTCTTCGCTATCTGAGCCACCGAATTTCTTTGTCGTAAAATGTCTTCCCAGCAGATACCAGTGGCATATCCCGACGACGACCACCAACAGCAACAGCAATCACTCGCCCAGTCGCACGCAAGCCAGCCGTACACCCCTGGGCTGTCCCAACAGCAGCCTTACCACTACCACCAGCACCAGCAGCATCTACATCAACAAAATCAACAACCTCTGCACCAGGCGCAGGAGCAAATTCATGCTGCCACAAACCTGCCCTCCTTTCATGCTCCCCACCAGGTTGGACCAGAGTCCTATCCCCAGCTTCAACCCGAGTCTCAATCCCATTCCCATCCCTATCAAACCTTTCATGACTCCCAATCTCTAGAACCGCTATCTTGTGTCGCCTGTCGCGCACGTAAACTCCGCTGTGATCGCCTTCCCACAGCTTGCACTAGATGCCTCAAAGGCAATACTGAGTGTGTATATCCACCATCTCGGCGTAGGCCGGCTCCTCGCCACCGCAGCGTCAAAGAACTCGAGGCTCGTCTTGGTTAGTCCTCTCAAAATCCTGCCACCATAGTCCCTATCACCAAAAGCTGGTAGACCTCACGATCTACTCACTTGATTTACCTGCCCCGCTTTCCGTCGCCTTGTCTCCAGGCCAGCAGGGCCATCCGTCCAATAGAGCCTTAGTGCTCAAAGACTGCGCGATCCCAGTTCTTCGCCTTTTTTTCTTAGCTCGCCTTGTTTTTGCCCTAGCTCGCTCTGTCTAGTGTTGAAGAGTATGCATATGAAACAGGCGCAGTGTGGTGTGACCAAAGCCATGCAATGCAATGATATGCTTCATTATGCCTTGTATATTTCTTTCTCTCTCATCTACTTCTATGTTGCCATTAGAATACTCACACCTAAATCACCATCGATATGTATCCATGAAAACAATCATCAACTCAAATCAGCATAACAAACAAAACATACACAGGCAACAGCCGCACTAACCCCCACGTCCAAGATTCCAAGATCGCTGCTAACTGTCCGTCATGCTTCAATAGCCCAAGTTGAAGGACTACTTCGAGAGTCTCAGTCAAACACCAAGTCCTACGACCATGAGAATCGCAACGCCTATGCTTTCTCTTACGACGAGCGAAATAGCTGTCAAACTGATAATCCGTTTTCGCCTCTGCAAGCTACGCCTTTGAAACAAGATTTAATAGATCAAGGCGGCATGTTTGAACCGCTGCCTGCAAGTGAAATTCTCGACGAACTGTAAGTTATTCTACTTCCGTTTCTATTCCTCCCTTCGTCTATGCTCACAACGGCTCTCTCCCGTTACAGAAACGAGTACTACTTCAGTCGTTTGTACTACTTTGTGCCCCTTATCAACCCTAGTCGCTACCGGGTGGCCTACAACTCCGCGCCGCACCAAAGACCCCTATGTGCCTTCAATATGCGATATGGGCCAATGCCTCTCATGACCATCCCAAGTACTCTCACTACCACCGATTCTTTTATGAGCGCGCACGCCAATACGCTGAGCGCGACGAGCTGAAGGTAAGCCCTTGGACGCGGATGTAACGTCATCCTCTCTGTACTTACCATCATCCCTTGCTTGCTGCTACCTCGGCTAACCTAACCAACATCCACAGGGCGAAGGCGAGTATTTTCTAACTCTTGGCCATGCCCAGGCCTGGGTTCTTATTGCTACCGAAGAGGCCCGCTCTTTGCAATTCAGCCGGGCGGCAATGAGTAGTGCTCGATGTACTCGTCTAGTGCAAATGATGGGCCTCCATCGCATGGACGTCGAGCAAGAATGGGCCGTGCCAGTCCTTGGACCGGCGTCCTCTTGGATTGAAACAGAAGAAAGACGACGAACCTTTTGGTCTGCCTACTGCATTGACAGCCATGCAAGTCTAGCGACTGGCTGGCCTAGTCTGATAAACAATGACGATATTGGTACCAGGCTGCCATCTTCAGAAGAAGCCTTCACAAGCGGCCAAGAAGAGCAAACTTGCACCCTTAAAGAAGCCTTGACCGGCCATTCCTACTCTACTTTTGCCGGCGCTGTCATGATTAGCCATCTCTTCAGCATTGTTCTCCGTCATGTCCAGCGACCGCCACCCGGTGACAATCCTAACGACATTAACGGGCCATTTTGGAAGCGGCATCAACAACTTAACAAGACTATCGGAGATGTCTTCATGTACTTGCCTCCGCAGCTTCGCCTACCAGACAACATCAAAGACCCATCAGCAATCCATACCAATTTACATCTGCATGCCAGCTATATCTGCCTTCACCACCAGGCAGTTGACAAAGCAATAGACTTTGGCCTGGATTCGTTCAAAGCCGTTAGCGAGCAAACCCTTTTCTCTTCAGCAAGTAGTATTGTTTCCTTGATGCAAGGCACTAGCCACGTCACGAGTGCCAGCAACTATGTAAGTAGTCCTTATCTTCTTTCTCGCATCTTAGCTAGCAAAAGCTGGAAAACATCCTGCTAACGCGTTTGTAAAACCTCGAACAAAAACACCATCGAATACAGAAATCACCACTAATTGCACTCTCTATGTTCTGTGCTGCCTCGGTATATGTCTATCACCTGCGAGACTCCGCCCCTACACCCCTCCATGCCAAAGACATGGAAAACCTCAACTACCTCCTTACCACTATGCAAGGGCTGGCTTCAAAACACATAATCACTCGCTCATTCCTTCAGCAAATTTGCTCTGAAATCGAACGCCATGGCCTCCGTACCTACATCCATCACCCAGCCGTGGAAAAGTTTGCATTTGAGGGAACCTCAGCTAGCATTCCACTTGTGTCTAGAGGCCGAAAGTTATACCCCCGAGACCGTAACAAACATGTGGACCGCAGGACCATGCCAGCGCAGCTATTGTCGGGATTCACTCCCCTTGAATGCGACTACATAGAGAGAGAAGACGTTGTTGAACTGTCTGAGAATAAAAATCCGAAATACAACAGCAATATACCACAAAGGGCACAAGGTAGTGTTGTGGAACTGTCAAGCCCCACGTCTTCCAAGTCTCAAATGTCGCCTTTGTTGATTCCCACATCTAGACATGGAATACCCCAACAGCAGCAGCAGCAGCAGCAAATGCCCCAGCAATACCTCAACGCTGTCCACGATTCCTATGTAACCTCTTCATCCGTGCCTTCTCTCTCAACTCCCTCTTCCTCTGCCACCCCTCCAGACACATGGAAATATCGACGCCCAGGTCCCACGACTTCGACTAATCCGCCGCTTTCTGATCCCCTTGGAACAGGCCATCATTGTGCTTCTGTTCCGGCCACTGTCGCTGCTGATCCAGCCTTCCCTGTGTCTCTCCCGTGCCAATCGGTCGTTGAAATGACGCCACGCCAACAGACATCAACACATGCGATGCAAGGAGAGCAACAGCAACTTGCACTTAACCCGATGCCCCGAGGCTGGTCGGCAACACAGCAGTACATTCCCGTATTTCTGACCATGGAAAACAACGACGGCCGCATGGCACCCCCGCTCGAACAACCCGGCCATGTGCCTGTTTCCGTAACTGGGTGGGATATGATAAGTCAAGTTGTCATGCAAGGATCAGAGCGATGGCCCAACAATGAGCCGCAAAGTTAACACCCTACTTTCGGTATTATGTACATGTATCTCTCTCTTTATTCTTCTTCTTTTCTGTGTATAGTGTGGGAATAGTCTTGCCACTACAAAGCTTTACCACAATCATCTTTTTTTGCCATTTATTACGTATGAAGCATACACCAGGTACATGGCTGTGTTTCTTTTGTTTCCGAGAGGATGAAAGCCAGTGAAGTATCTGTGTCACGTGATCGTGGCTCTTCAGTATCCACTTTGGGTGTATATCCTAGCAGAGCCCGTTGTCTCCACAGTTCCCTCTCTTCTCTCCTTTGCAGATGAAAAGTTTTTTTTCTTCTTCCCTGATTATTTTCTCTACATCAACAGGCTAGGCCAAGTCTAGACAGGCTGTATTTTTCTCCTTGTTCTTTTGCCATTAGCATCTTCGCTGCGTTGGCGATTTCCGTTCATTTCGTTCGATCTTAGCAGACTACATCTACATCAGCACGGAATGCGTGCCTGTCCTGTCCCCTCTTCCTCTCTTCATGCAGTAGATTGTGTGTCGACAATGCCAGATCGGATTAGATGGAACTGAATCGGATGACTAGCCAGCCTCAGCCTACGCTGCCAATCGGCCACGAAGACTGCCAAGTCCAATCCAGCCAGGTGGACAGTCGACTAGCCGACTAGTCGGTTATACATACTCCCGTCTTGTGCCAAGCTCGGCCTGTCTTGCAGCAGGTCTTGAGCCGGACAAGAAAGGAAAAGCAAAGGGGCCAAGGTGAGGAGAAGAGATGAATCCTTCGTCTTGACTCTTCTCGTTGGCCTTTTTCTTTACTTTTCTTCGATAGACAAGAGCAAACATGCCACACAGTGATCTTTGAGTGCAGGACCTTGCCGATGCCCTTTTGTGTATTCCCGAAGACTCCTGCAATTAATCTCTGTGAAATCGTAAAGCCCTAAACGAGCCCGTTAATGGTTTCTGTTTCCCCATGTTTTGTACCCGATGACGACATGTCTTGGTGAATCTGTGTATGGTACCATGTTGGGTCGGCTGTTGTCACATTCATGTTCATATCCATATCCATATCATGTGATGCCCTGGCGGTCAGAATCTGGTTATTTTTTCGGGTAGAAAGACCATCGGCCATCTCCTTGATCCTAATTTGTTTCTTAGTCTCCCTACGTTCTAGTGCCCGAAGTGCGGCCGGCCCGACTTTAAGGGAAGGCAGCAAGATGATTCTCAAGAGCGACGTTCGATAAGCACATTGTGGGCAGTTCAGATATCAAGTCAATAGAAATGAGTAAAAAAGATGACAATCTTTTTTTTGTCTGTGGTTTGTATTGTTGATGAAAATAATCAAGCATCCGGGTGTTCTCTAGTCAACCTCACTAAAGCCCTCTAAAAGCCCTTGAGCAAACATGAATAAAGAAAAAGAAAATCCAAAAAGAAGAGCAAAACATGACACCGTGCAGAGCACCTGTATATCAACGCCAGTGAGAGAGGGGAAAAGAATGAAGAGGCACCGAAAATTAGGAAGAGAATGAAGAGAAGAAAAAAAAAAAAAAAAAAAAAGACTTTTGGTAGAATCAAAACTCCTGCCAAAAGACTGCGTAGCACCCCGCCTGTCGCTGGATGTGGGATACAACCAATCACAAGACGACGGATGTGAATTAGATGGGAGCTACCAAGTCGCAGGGTAGAGCCGGTGTAAGAAGAAGTGAACAAGTCTTCCTTTCTTCTCCCCTTATTCTTGTTGCCGCCGGCTAGAATAAGGAGAAGGGAGTTCTTGTTCAAAGAAAAAGAAAAAAAGATAGATTCCTCATCGACGATAAAAGAATTAGAAGAGTGAAAAAAACAAAGGCTATCAATGAGATAGATAGATGTCCGAGAAAAGAAATTTAGTCATCAATAATAAAAAATAGGGAACAAGGGTCGTTAAGCCGTAGCAAGAGAAAAATAGAATGAATCGAGACGAAAGGAAACACACAGGACATATGCAAGCTGCCGGAAAGCCGTGTCAGCCCATCATTGTCCCTACACCTCTCTACACCTGTAGAGGGTCAACGGCCTCATCATTGCGATCTATCGCTTGCTGGCCCATAGGATCCAATGGTAGATGCACGCGAGATGTACACGGGCTAATGCCCTCTCTATCGCATGTTGCCCAGCTGCCACGGCGGCCAAAGGATATGGTGAAGCCACTGAGCATCTGCTGGTGCTGAAGATGGGTTTCGGTGAAAACGATTTCACGCGGGTCCGGCCGCGGCTTGCGGAACAAGCGGCCTGTGAAGGCAACAAGAGAGCCTAGAGATGATGACGATGATGACGACGATGTGGAAGAAGTTTTGAATATTCCTGACTTGGACGGTGGCGGCGGAGACTGGGGCGATGACGATAATGGCGACTGTGGCGGGGAGGCGGTGGCGGTTGATGTGGAGGAGAATTTGAGGGAGCGGAAGAAGCGGCTGAAAGAAGAAGACTTCGAGGTCGTCATTGTGAAAGATGGAGAGCCGAGCGACGTTGGTTCTTGTGGCTGTAATTAGGTAGATGCGATGGCTTTTTGGCAGTTGCTAGCGGTTGTTTCTTAGAAGAAATGGGAGGTCTCCGATGATGGCTCGTGATGGTAGTGCGGGAAGCAAAGAGTTGGGCAAGAGGGGCGGGCAGATAGAAAGCACAAGACAGGAAATAACGAGAACAAATATTCCAAGGCAATTGCTTCTTATTCCATTTAAATCAAATGTTGGATGGCTGGTGGGGAGGGGGGAAGAGGACAAAAGGAAACAAAAAAGGAAGAGAACAGCACCACATATAAAAGCTTTCCCGCCCTCTCGGTACATCCATCTATCCCCCATCACACATACACACAGGCCGACTAACAGGCAAGGCAAGAGTCAGAGAACAAGAAGGTAACAAGTGACAAGGGTCAGGGATATGCGGCGGGTCCCAAGGGATAGTCAGCGAGGAAAAAAAAAAAGAGACGGTAAAATAGACGGTAAAATATAGTGGTCAAACAAACGCCACTCTTTTTTTTTTTTTTCCCACTTTTGAAGGAAGAGAAAAAGCCCTTTCTAGAGCTCCTCTCCCCACAAAACAGTACATTTCTCCACAAAAGTCGCCCTTTTTGAAATCTCTGATTGGATAGATCGATATCTCTTCTTGGAAGCCCGCCTCCGAACGAGAGACAGAAAAAACGCCGAAAAAACAACGAGAACCAGTTCAACTTCTGAGGAAGCAAAAAAAGATAAGTCCGCTTTTGGGAAGGGCTTGGAATGGTTTTGGAAGGAGGGAAATTTTTTTTACTTTTCTTTTCTCTCCTTCCTGTGATAACGAGTAGACGGCCAACGCCGGAAGCGGCTGAGCAGCACTTGCTTGTAAGCCCAAGGCACTCTACTTTTTCTCATTTGCTCTTCATTCTCATGTTATGTTCGGCCGTCACCGCCCCATTTATATCAACCCAATTAACTATCAATTTAACTTTTTACAATGGCAAGAGCGATGGGCTGTGCCTAACGCCAGAAAAGAAGAATTTGGGGCAGTGGGCATTATCTGGGCCCCCGCCTCTCCACTGTTCTTTGCCTACAACAAACGGTCGTCTCCGCTTTCTTCCTCTCCTTCCTTTGTTTGTCGGCAAAGCCCCCTTGTCAGCGTCTGCCAAATCTGGTACTTGCTTTTTTCTCTTTCTCTCTCCGTCTTGTTAGTTCTTGCGCCTGCTTTTCATTTACATGCATACTCACGCCTCTTGGTAGATATCTTGCATGGCGACCACTTGTATTTTTGCAGGGCCGTTAATTGCAATATCTTGCATTATCTATACAAGACCAGGCAAAAGAAGAAAAATACCCAGTTTCTTTCTCACGCGTTCTGCATGCTGCAGGTCCGAGGGGTAGAAGAGAGAGGGGGGGATATAATCCACCCAGCTTTGCTTTCCAGGTTTCTCTTTTGGGCCGTTGATCTGTCCCTTTTCTTCTTGCCTTATGCCGTAAACCCAAAAGCAGCAGCAACAGCAGCATCAACCAACACTAATATCCAACAGCAACTCTTTGCCCCTGTCCTTGTCTGCTGCCTACCTTGTCTTGCCGCTCTTCCTTGTTCCCTAGCCTTGTTTATCCTGCCTTCTTATTTTCTTATTTATGTTCCCCTGCATCGTCAAGAGAGGGGAGCAGGAGAATAAATCCACTACTATTACTAGAAAGATAACTGCATTGTTAAAAGAGCCAGCTGTTCTAGTATGAAGAGCTTGCTTCTTGGCTCTTCTAGCATGTGTGTTGCGCTCTACTCAATCCGTCGACCCAATAGCTGTGACAATGGGTAACCCACCGCACTTAGAAAGAACCTGGAACACCTGTAGAAGACAGAAGAAGAAAACCCCGCAACATTCCAGCATCTGAAACTTTCGCTGCCTTCTCTTTTTCTATGTCTCCCCATCCGCATCCAAAAAGAAAGGCTGGTGTTTGGTTAGTTGGTTGGTTAGCTGACCATCACCGGGTCAGGCTCTTGACGCATGCCGGTCCAGCATAAACAACAACAAGCAACCTGGTCAGTCTTCCTGGACAAGGTCTTCTTCCCAGCATATTATATTACAAAACAAGCAGCAGATCGGCAGTAGCAAAAGAAAGGAAAAAAGCGCATGTCTACGGCTTGGCTTTGCAAAGCTTAACTTAGTCCAGCCCCAGCCCTCCCAACTTGGAAGAAACAACAGCAAAGAAAAAAACAAAGGCTTGACAACAAGGTAACCGGCAGCAACGTTGTGTTGCTCAAAGTTTCATTTTTTCATTTTTTTTTTTTACAGTCTGTTTGTTCGTTTGCGTAACATCCTCCTCCCTTAAGAAACTCGGCCAGAGTCACAGCGACGCTTGTACGTTCTAGAAGAAATATGTCCTTCTACCGGTTCCTCTTTCTTTGTCTAAACCAACAATAATCAATCCCAAGCGAGCAAACGAGGCCCTTCCTTCTCTCTGCCTAGCCGCTTGCAGTACAAAACAATTACAATTCCCGCAATTCGCCGCCCATTGAAATCAAATTTCCCCACACAATGCTCCTAAATGAACTTTCCATATCAAATACTCACTATTGTCTGGAATGTCGCCTTTCGCTCTCATCTTTTCATGTGCTCTGCTTCGGGGTTCAATGCCTGCCACGTGCCTTCCTGTTTAGGTCATGACAGCTAATCTAAGTCAGGGCTCGAGTTCCTGCCTGGTTTCTTCGTTACTTCCTTTCCTTTTGGCCTCTTCTTTTTTCTCTCCCTATTTTACAAAAATAACAAATACAGTCCTCCCTTTATCTAATCCGGCAACTGCCCTACTTACAGTAAGACTTCTCTTTATGTGGTCTAGGAAATAATAATCGACTTCTAGAAAAAGACTTCTTTGTTTCTAGCGCTAGTGCCTGATGTTTAAAGGCACAAACCCATTGCAGCTGTAATTACACAAGGAGCGTCCTTCGTAAGGGTTACACTTGCTAGCTTCGGGTAAGCACAGCTCAAGGACGTTATCTATCAAAACCCCACTTTTATTTACTTATCAACCCTTAACCCCAATGTGGGGAAGCAGTTGTGTTTCAGAGCTTCCCATGCTAAACCGACGTCAAGCCTGTGTTCAGCCTTGCTTCAACCGCGCCGCCCCTTCTCGTATTCTCTAGAGCTTGAATCTTGCTTACTTTTCTTTTTTTTTTTTTCTTAAGCCACTACTACTACTATCACTACCGCTATACCCCTAGCAGCAGTCATGTATCACCTAGCCAAAGGCCTGTACATGATGGCTACTAGCAAGGAGGGTTAGTAATAAAATGAGCTCCAGCAGCTTTCTTCCCCTTAAGCCGCGCCCCGGTACCAGTTCACAAGTCCAGCCCTATACCAGAAACCCTAACCCGCATTGTGTCTCTAGAATACTCCGTCATTCTCCTCGGCCTTGACAATGCTGGCAAAACAACATTCCACGAACAGGTCAAATCCCTCTTTATGCCTGACCGGCCCGCTCCGCGTCTCAAGACCGTACCAACGGTCGGCCAGAACGTATCCACTATCGAGTTGCCCGACATGTACCTCAAGCTATGGGATGTCGGTGGCCAGATGAGCCTGCGTAAGCTTTGGCAGAGCTACTACGCTAGTTGTCATGCCATTGTATTCATAATTGACAGCACCGACATTGGTAACGGTAGTCTGGACGATGACGTCGACCATGACGCCGACGATTTGAACGTGGGCATGGCTTCTAATTCACACACGCGTGTCTCCCGCGGGGCCACTGAGGATGTTGCTGATGGCCGTCTTGACGAGTGCCGACTTGTGCTCGAGGACGTACTACAGCACTCTGATACCGAGGGCGTGCCGTTGTTGGTACTAGCTAACAAACAGGACCGCGAAGACTGCGTTGAGGTCGTGCGGATTAAAGAAGGCTTGGTTAAGAAGGTGTTTGAAGGAGAGAAGGCAGACAGTATCAGAGACTCGCGGGTATTGCCAATTAGTGCCTTGACGGGCACAGGTGTGACGGAGGCAGTGGAATGGGTCCGTTCACGTGTCAAGTGGAACAAGGAGTCGAGGCCACCAGTGATGCGGTGATGGCGTAGGCGGCGGGCGGACTTGCTAGTGTTGCGTAGAAGCGATTGCTTGTTTGGACTTGCCGACAGACGGAAGGGCGCAAGAGACGACCCCTGATACCCGGCTCATGTTTGGCGCATACGGCGTTTTTGGCTTCACTTTTGGCTGATATGATTGATGATATTGATTGGATCCAGCTAGCTCTCGTTGTGGTTTGGGTGTGTTTTGATTTGGTACTTTTTGATCTTTTATCTTTTGGTTGTTTGCGTTCCCGAGTATCCAATCCTTGGCACGTCTTTCGTAATGGGGTATCTCGTTTTTTTTTTGTTCCTGTCCATTCTATGCAATTCCGTCTTTGATGCTGGTGGTACCAACCATGTCGTTGGCCTTAAATTTGTTTGCTCCTCTTCTCCTTTCCCATCTTATTATACGTTCGGTTTTACATAATTGGCCGCTCGTTCTCTGCCCGTAATTCGGCCATAAAGCCACCCTTATCCCTCGCCTTTGCGTCGTCCTTGAGCTTCTGTTCTAGCAAATTGGTCAATTCTCTGACCTTCTCCATTGCCAAGGCTCCGCATTGCAGCATGTCAGTGGCCTCAACAGCTAGGCCCCCCATTTTGGTCATATGACAGACCTCGCCGTGCTTATTCAAGCTGACACAGAAGGCACTCTGGCGCAGCTGCTCCTCAAGATGCGTGGCGTCCAGCAGGACGATTTTGCCATCCTCACCATAGAAACCAAAGGTTACACATAGAGGCGAGTGCAGCCAGCTGAGTGCAACGGGCTCGCGCTCGGCTGGTGTGTAGACTGTGACTACCCCACCATCGATTGTAGTATCTGGACGGCGGAAGTGGCGTAGGGCTGCTACCATGGCTAGACACGCAACATCGATCAAATTTCCGTCGTTGGAGAGCACGTGCACATCAACACGGATGGCCCAGCACTTCTGGCCGGCGATTAGACACAGAGACTCGGTGTCTAGTGCGCCCGAGCGCCGCACGGTTTTCTCCAAGATGCGCGAGAGCAGCATTTCGCCCTCGTTGGGTCGGTTGACTTCGTATGCCGGGGACACCATGGGGCTGAACTCTGTGGATATTGTAAAGACGCCGTCGAATGGCCGGTCAGAGTAGGGCACTGTGACTTCCGCTGCTACTTTGGCTAGAACTCTGTAGTTGAGAGAGTTAGTCGAGATGGATATCTTGACATGGATTGGAACTTGGGCTCACCTTGTTTTGCCCAATGTCACCTCTGCCACGCCGTATTCATCGCCGAATGAGATATTTAGTTCTCTGAATTGATTTAGTGTCCGGCCATCTAAACGTAAACCTTCGTCTAGAGCCTGGAGCACAAAGTCCTTTTCGATCTGACTGGGTTCTGCTTCACGAGGCATGGTAGCAGATTGTGTGAGATTTATGTGAGGCTGGATATGAAAGCTAGAGTAAGGCAAAACTATTCCGCTTTTGATATCTGTATATGCGGTAAATATGATAAAGCAAAATTTCCCAACAGCAGTTTTCCACAGAAAATCTGGACTCCATCTCTCGACATCAAGGCTTCAGTTGAAAGCTTAGTCTCGCCAAAATCAGCGAGCTTTTTTTCTGCCGGGCGGTGAAGTCGCACTTTGTAAATGCCAGCCAAGGCTGAGCAAAAAAAGCAATCCAAAGCCACAGCCTTGTCTCAGCATCAAGGCCTGGGTTAACTAAGGTTGCTCTGTACCTACATTTTATATATTTTCCCTTACATAAAAGCTATACGAACCGCATCAAAATGACGACCGCACATCGCCCTACCTTTGATCCGGTGCGTGCCCCATCCCCACTCTTCCTCAGCGACCAGCTACTAACTCCCCTTTCTCTTTTAGGCCCGAGGCAAAGAAGCCCTACGTGGGCCAGGCTTTCATCAGCGCCTCCTCCCAGCCTACACGAGCCTGAAGTACCGCCAGCCTGGCCAAGGCGGCTCGGGCGGAATCTCGGCCCCGACGGACACCGGTGATGTTGTGCACGACATGCGTGCCGAGCTGCTTGCCGCCGAGGCCGCACATTTCGCCAAGAAGCACGGCTCGACACTGGCATCTCCACACGACGAAGACGGTGATAATGACGCTGTGCGCGCCAGTCTGAAGCGCAGCAGTGCCGCAACTAACACAGATGGCGATGAAGACACGGGTGGCCTGCTAGCCGATGCCGATGCTAAGCGTCGCAGAGTTTTGCAGGAGTCACGCGCTATTGATGCTGATTCATCAGACGACGATGGAGGGCCAGGAGATGAATCAGAAGCCGACGATGACGACGACGACGATGATGATAGCAGTAGCGATGAAAGTGACGACTCAGAGGCTGAACTGCAGCGCGAGTTAGAGCGCGTGCGGCGCGAAAAAGCCGAGAAGAAAGCGCGTGAAGAGCGCGAGCGCGCTGCAGAAGAGGAGGAAGAGCGTGTGCGCGATATTGCTATGGGTAATCCGTTGCTGAACAAGCCGGATTTTAATATCAAGCGGCGCTGGAATGACGATGTCGTTTTCAAGAACCAGGCTCGTGGCACAGAAGACAAGGGCAAAAAGGAGTTCGTCAACGATATGTTGCGGTCTGACTTCCACCGACGATTCATGAATAAATATGTCCGCTAGATCGGATAGGTCGTGCGAGAATATAGTCAGAGTGTTAGTCGGGGCTGCTGTGGGATTTTGATTTATTGTCTGGCGCTATCGAGGAGTTCTTTTTTCCTAACTGCTGTGTTATACCTGGGGTTTAACGCTATTACTGCTGCGTTTTCACTATTAAATAACGAAAAGATGCTTTACGCTTTTATGATTTACATATGTACCTAACGGCCCTCTTCAGCTAGTAGCCTTGTCTCCATCTGCTCGAAAGCCCCTAGGACTTTCTCATACTTGGCAAAAACTTTCTCGTCATAGCCATCACTAACCTTTTCGATGGCGGCCTCCTCCTTCCAGCGCTTCCCGATGAGCTCATCAAACGTTTCGCCTTCAGCTCTCTCCAAAGCCCATACGGCTTTGTATGCACCTCCCAAGGCACAGGCATTACCGCCCACATCAAGCCGATATACGCCTTCTAGTCCACCCAAGACATCGCCCATGACCTTAGAAATGGCCGGATTTAATGAGCCGCCACCTACAAGGTAGATTCGGCGAGGTTGTGGGGGAAAGCTGGGTTGGTTAACTGGGCTGTGTACGAGATTCTTGGATCGAAGTTTTATGCTTAAAGCTTGTGATTCAACGATAGCTCTAGCATCCAGCTCAGGATCCCAAGCTTTCTCGGCTGGTAATTGTGTCAAGTTGTCACCGCTTGGCCCGCATTCAAACCGCCATGTTCCCGCGCGGATATTGGGGACAATCTCATTGAGATAAAAGTACAACCCTAGTTTGGCCTTGTCCTCTTCGTTTCCCATATGCAGCGGGCTAGTGCCTGTCACCTTTGAGTTGAAAGAGGCCCAAGCATCACCATCTTTATCAGCCGCAGATGGAAGCGCATCTCGAACCTTTTCACGGGCCAGGCCGCCATTCTTGTAACATAACATGAACATGTATTGGCCGGGCGTAGTGGGATGGTTGAAAAAATGATACGCAGGGTCAGGCTTGTAGTACGGCGTGCTCATCAAGAATGTGGTCGACGTGCCCAATGAGATGATAGCATCCATAGGTCGCAGGGGCAGAGCCAGAATGGTCGCAGGGTTGTCTCCAGTAAACGGAGCAATCTGGCAATCTAGACTCATACCGTACTTGATTACAAAGTATGGAGACAAAGAGCCCATAGAGCCACCACCATCGCGTCGCACAGACCCAAGTTTGGCCCGTATTTCCGCTGCAGCGGCTGGATCGGAACTGGCCTGTGTTGTGAGATGGAGCAAAGCCAGGCTCCAGTCATTAGCAGAAATGTCCCAAAGATTCATTCCACAAGCATCACTGATATCTATGGGCGCAATATGACCCAGGAGCAGAGATGCAAGAAACGAGGAGACCAGAGAGATTCGGCTAGTGTTGGAATACATATCCGGGAAAAGACGTTTCAGCCGCATGATTTGAGGGCCAGTAAAACGCTGCGGGCGAGGTGTTTAGTATAATGCCAACGTGGGTAGCAAGCCTAAGGAGAGGTGAGACTCACATGGTGGGCTGCACTTCCTGTGATTTCAGCCAGCTTTGCTGGCGACCCAAACTCAGCGTCAAACTGATCGCATTCTCTCTGTGTACTCCCATCTTGCCAATTAGGTGCCCATGGATGGGAAAACGCCATGTCTAACTGCTCCTTGAGCCCACGGCTACTTCCTGCGGCGAGGCCCTTCAATTTCTCCTCTGCACTCAGACTCCAGTATACACTGCCATGCTGCTGACATGAACCACTAATGCCTTTGATGGCGGCCATGTCGGTTGTGGCACTGAGACGGGCAAGGACAAGGTCCAGGGCCTCAAGCCACATGGCTACTGGGGCGTAAACTGAGTTGTCATTTTGATTAATGTGCACACCTTTCGTGATGCCATACTGAGATCCAAAGTCAGCGTCGAAGTCAACCTTGGCTTCGGAGACAACTGTGAGATCGGAAGAGACTACGATGGCTGTTCAGGGATACGAGCGTCAGAACACGGGTAATTGTGTAGCAGAATATGAACGGCTATGGGGGGCTATAAAAGACTATGGTGTGTTACGAGAAAGCTTGCTCACCTTTTAGTTGCTGAGTAGATAAGTCGAGGCCGAGATAATGAGCCATGGTGAAGATAAGGAGGAGGGATGGAGATCGCAAGATGTGGGTGGATAAATAGCCTCAAGGCAAAATGCTTTTTCTGTTTATAACTAGGCAACTACCAAAAGAAAAAGAGTTGAGTCAAAAAGAAACTAGATCTCCCAACAGAAAGCCGTCTGGGTTAGCTCTTTCCTTGAAGTATAAGTGCAGCTAGTCCGCAATATGTAGGTTAGGAAACGGGGAAGCTGCAAATGAGTACTGAGTGGTTTTCTTAGGCGCATCATTTTCTAACGGAGGACTTGGGCCTTGGTCTTTGTTCATCCTTTAACAAGATGGATGGTCCCAGCTTTAGTTTTGAACAGGGGCTGGGCGAGAAACTATGATGCGCTCCAATGAGCCTGGAGCGGCTGAGTAAGGCGACAAGCGGGTGGAATGGCGGCTGTACAGTTACTCAGAAACACTACGTTACCTTCTCAGGTTATGTGCACACTGTATATATATACGCCTGCTACGCCACGACATCGATTGGCATAGAGCATGATTGTTTTCATGTAAAAAATTGGGTTAGATTCCAACATGCAGAGAACTCCTTATTCACCAAACTATGCACCCCTGACTAAAAAAAAGAAAATGACAATGATTCCCATCCTGCTGTTAGCCTTCTATTACTCCTTGCCAGACTTTCCATTAGAGTGTTTGTGATCATGGCCATCATGGTCGTGCTCTTCTGGCTCCGGTGTAGATTCGCGAGGGGTCACATCGCCCGGCACAAATTCATCGAAGCTCTTCTGCTCTACGCCCTCAACCGGCACAAAACGTACACGAACACGCTTGGCGCCCCGTACGCGAGAACCGATCTGAAAGCGAACAGCATCTTCGATGGTGCGCATTTTCTCAATGGTCCAGCTCAACGGCACGGCAACTTCAATATCAATCAAGTAGTTCTGGCCCGACTTGACGCCGCCAACTTCGCGAATCTCCAAGCCATGGCCGGGCTCTAAATCCTGTAGCACGCGCAGCGAGTACTTGCGCACAGAGCTGGCGGTGTCGGTGTCAATGGCACGATCGGCCAGTTCAGAAACGGCGGCAATGGTGTTTTCAGCGCCGGCCTTGATCACCAGGATAGAGATTAATAAGCCGCCAACGGAGTCGAGCCATTCGGCATTGGTAAACCAGTTTGAGGCTAGAATGACGGCAAGGGTGACGACGCCAGTCAGGGAATCGACGCGGTGGTGAATGGCATTGGAAGCCAGGACAGAGGATTTACGCGCACGCGCAACGGCCATGGCTGTGGGGTGAGGGAAGATTAGCAAATAAGTTATCGATTTTTTGTAGAGCAAAGGGTGCTACCTAGACTTACTCTTGTGGTAAAGCCACTCTTTGATTGCAATGGTTCCGGCGGCAAGCCATGCAGCATGAAGACTAGGTCCTCCGCTTCCGTGACTATGACTATGGCTGTGGCCATGATCATGAGCATGGGCCAAAATACCCCCTAACGCAGCTGGGTCTAGGCCTATTTGTTCTAATAGGGCGACAAAACTACTCCAACACATGAGAAGACCGCCGGTTAGCAGCATGCCTGAGACACCCAAGGAGCCTAAGCTCTCGACCTTTCCAAAGCCAGTTGGGTAGTCGTGCGTGGGCTCCTTTAAGCTCCATGAGACGGTAGCAAGTGTAAGAATATCAGAGGCCAGGTCTGTAACGCTATGGTAGGCGTCAGCAACCATAGCATGTGAGTTAAAGGCATAACCTCCAATGCCTTTGGCAATTGCCATGCCAAGATTCGACAACAAGCCAATGCGGGTGATACGCACACCAGCATCGTTTTTGTCCTTGGAGGTAAGGTATATGTTATCGTGATGGTGATGGTGGTGGTGGTGATGGTGGCCACCATGTGTGCGTGTCTGGATCGCGGACATAGTGACTATAGCAGCAGCGAGAGGAGATGGACGTCGGTGAGCGGACGATGAAGACAGAAGAGAAGCAACGCGGGTTGGTGGATGCGAAAGGGGCGGACGAGAAAGGTCGAGGATATGAGCGAAAGAGGGCGACGAGGAAGATGACAACGAAGATAAAGCAGAGCAGAGAGAAGCAGAAGAAGAAGAAAGGGGAGAAAAGCGAAAAAGAGGAGAGGAAGAAATAGAAGAGTCAAGTATCGCTAGCCGAGATGAAAACGTTTGGGGCGTGACACTAAGACTCAAAGCCGGCGTAACAGGGCGAGATGACGACGCTAATCGCGATGATGGTAGTGTTGTGGTAGTGATATTCCTGCCAAATGATGGTGCATCTAGTGGCAGATGTGCTCCCAAGTATGGTGGCAAAGCAGCAAAAGCAACAGTTGATGGCGTTTTTCTTGGTGTGCTTGATACAGCGGTTGTTGCTAATGGTTCAGTAACTGTCGCAATGGTGGCAGTGGCACTGGTCGGGGATGCTGTCCAGGCTGGTAGCGATAACAGGGGGGAATTGGAGGTGTTTTTGGTATTATTGACAGCTGGACCCCTTGATTGTGACTGGGATTGAGGCTGGGGCAAGGCCGCTGTAGTAATAAATGCGACCCCGCTAGTAGAGGACAGACATAGGGCTTGAGGAGGGGAGGACTTCGCTAGCCAATTAGACCTTGAGGATAGGCGATTTGCAGCAGCCGTAGTAGCTAATGACGACGGCGATGGTGATATTTCTTCTGTTGTTGTTCCACAGGCTAAACCAGGAGCAATAGCCGAAGCAAAGGGCGACGACGACGACGACTGCGAAACATCCGAGTAGAAAAGCCGCCCAAGATGACGTGGATGATGGCGCGACCTGTGGAGCCCCCCCTGGATCCAGCAACCATCGTCAGTAACTGTGCTAAGCCCCCTACGGGGTAGTGTGCCTGGGCAAGCGCTATAGCGCAGAGAGCGCTGCAAATACAGGGCACTCAAGCCCTGTAAACCTAGCAAGAGGCCCACACAAGTCTTATTGTGCCGATGTCTGGGGTTGGGCTTGGGGTTAGTGCTGCTTTTCAGAGAGCGAGCAGCACAACTGAGGAGTGACATTTTGAGGGAAAAGACGAGAAAAAAGAAAGGAGGGGGGAAGAGACAAGGAAGGCCAAAGGACGACCATAAAGAGCCTTCTATAGGAAGACTATAAAGGCCTCTTTTTCTTTGCTAGTCTCGATAATTTGTGCTCGCTGTAGTTATGGTGATGCTTGAGACAGAGCAACGAGCAATTTTCACTGGAAGAATGGGAAGAGGAAGAGATAACAAAAAAAGGAATTGAGAGGAAGAAAGAAGGCTTTGTTGGCAGTTCTCTAGATTGAGAGAAAAAAAAAAAAAGCTTAATTGAGGTTCAAAACGGTCAAGCTTAAGGTTCAGGCAACCATAACAGGTATATGCGTACTGGCCTTTGTCGATAGACTTCAAGCTTAAACGTTCATTTTTGAGGGGTCAGACCACCAATTAACCACAGCGAAACAAACCAATCTGCAGTAGGTAGACACAAGGGAGAGTAGCCCTTATTATTAGCATTACGACATTTAGAATCCGATCCGGCCAGGTTAGACAAATCCCGGAAGTGCCAGGAAAATAGTGGGGCCATTTGTAGCAAGATACATAGCACACAACATAAAAGGGACATTGTATACATGCAGATAGATAGGTACAAGGGGGAACAACTGTGAATGTCAACATGCATATACGTAGACACATGCTATAATCTGCATGGCCAAGAAAAAGCTTGCTTTTCGATGTCCAGAAAGGTGTACCAGATGCAACAAGTGTCGTATATCATGGAATTGTAGCATTCGAGCTAAATTCTGGTCTATCAGGGTTTCATCGTCATACACTAGACATGTCAGAGAAGATCAGCCACTAGCCAAGCTGAGAGGTATAGGCACTGCTTGTGCGGTAGTAATGTGCACTTCTTGAGCTTGAACTTGAATTTATCTAGTGTTTATCGGTTCTTCAGCCTATCCACACCGCGTGGATGCTGCTTGTTATGCGGCCTATATTTATCAGTTGAGATTCCAGTACCTTGGATTTAAACTTGAATTTATTCAACGTCTACGGATTTCGATATTTTCTTCCTCGCAGCGATACAGGACTAGTCGAGTTGTCTGAGAACAGGTAGCCTCCCCGGGCATGAAAAACACATGACCCCGGCCCGGTTCCGCTCAAACGATCGGCAGTGCTATAGTGTACCGTTTTTCATCCGCAATACGGCGCAGTTTCACCGCGCAAGCAAGCTAATCCGATATGGTCTAGGGGCTAGGATATCTCGCTCTCACCGAGAAGGCCGGGGTTCGATTCCCCGTATCGGAGACAAGTGTGTGCAGTTTTTTTTTCGTGCCTTCACCGCAGATGGAGTGGTACTGTTGCAACTACATGGTATCCGTTTTTTTTACTTTACATATCACACGACACGATAGTATAAAAATAGTAACCATAAATGAAAAGTAAAATAAAGGTAAAATAAAAAAATTCTCGTGATGAAAAAATACTGAACAAAGAATCGAAAAAGGGTCATAAAAGAATGTGGCGAGTCCTGCTGCCGCGTCCAACTCCAACCAGCCAAAAAAAGAGCGAAAAGAAAAGAAAAAAAGACAAAAAAGAAACATCGCAAATCCAAATCTCCACCGCGTTCACTAAGCAGCAGCCTTCTCAGTAACCTTCTTCTCCGTGGCATCACGGATTTGCTGTCCCAGGCTTTCGTTGACTCTGCCAAACATCTCGTATGTACGGTTACGGATGTCAACCTGTGCTGCAGACAGGTGGGCGGCCACGTTGTTCACCAGGTTCTGTTGCTGGCCCTCTGTTCTTCCAATGACCTCCCAAAGCTTAGCAGGCTGCTCAAAGTCAGCGTCCGAAACCTCCTGGAAAAGCTCGTTGGTGACAGCGCCAGTCCAAACTTCATGTTCATTGGTGACCTTGACATTGGCGTTGAACTGGAGCTTGCGGTATGAGCTGGGGTAGTTGGGGTTACGACCATAGCCACCGTCGACGACCATGGAACCATCACGCTGCCACGGGTTGAAGGCGTTGAGAGGGCGGTTGACAGGGATCTGCTGGTAGTTAACGCCCAGGCGGTAACGCTGGGTGTCAGGGTACGCAAACAGACGGGCCTGTAGAACGGGGTCAGCCGAGGGCTCAATGCCAGGAACCATGTGCGAGGGCGAGTAGGCCATCTGCTCAATCTCGGCATGGTAGTTCTCGTGGTTGCGGTTCAGAGTCAGCTTGCCGAAGCGGCGCAGAGGGAACTCTGCCTGCGGCCACACTTTGGTAAGGTCAAACACGCTGTACTTGAACTTCTCTGCCTGCTCAGGCGACATGGTCTGCACGTAGACATTCCAGCTGGGGTAGTCACCCTTCTCGATTGACTCGAACAGGTCCTGTGCATGTCTGTCGGGGTTCTCGCCAGACAGCTTTCCAGCCTCCTCATTGGTCAGGGTCTTGATACCCTGGTTGGTCCTCACATGCACCTGAACGTAGTTGAAGGTGCCGTCAGCCTTCTGCCACTTATAGGTGTGGCCCGAGTAGCCGTGCATGTGGCGGTAAGAGTAGGGAGTGCCTCTGTCAGAGAAGAGGATCATGACCTGGTGGATGGACTCCTGGTGGGTGGAAAGGTAGTCCCAGAACATGTTGGCATCCTTCAGATGCGTCTGCGGGTTGCGCTTCTGTGTGTGGATGAAGGTAGGGAACTTGGCCGGGTCTCTGAGGAAGAAGACGGGGGTGTTGTTGTACACCCAGTCCCAGTTACCCTCATTGGTGTAGAACTTGAGGGAGAAACCTAGAGAAAAGAAATGATATGTTAGTGATGGACAGAACATGGACGGGAAAGGGTAGCGGTATCTTACCTCTGGGGTCACGGGCTGTATCAGCAGAGCCCTTCTCACCACCAACCGTCGAGAAACGGGCAGCGACGGGAGTCTTCTTGCCCACGGTCTTCAGGGCATCGATAATGGTAATGTCACTGATATCATCGGTAACCTCGAACTGTTGTTTCAGTAGCGTTAGCGGCCAGAACCCGTGAAATAACCTCTACCAACAAAAAAGATTGTGCCACTTACCTCGCCAAAGGCACCAGATCCCTTGGCGTGAACGACACGCTCGGGAATACGTTCACGGTCAAAGTGAGCCAGCAGATCAAGCAAGTTGAAGTCTTGTACCAGGAGAGGACCTCTGGCACCAACTCTTTGGTAGGCTTCGGGGTTGGCTACAGGGCAGCCATTGGAAGTGGTGTAGAAAGGTTCTTTGTCATACTGAAAAGTATGCGGATCAGCAGCGGGTTCAGCCATTGTTAATAATGGTAGAAATATGAGGAGTGCGAGAGAGAGACGAGAAGAGGTAGGGCCTGCCATTTTAAAAGTAGTGTGAGTGTGAGTGTGAGTGCGAAGAAGTGAGATGACGATGACTTATACTTCGTGCTTACTTTGTTGGAGGTGGCGCTAGTCGCCTCTTATAGACGTTCACGGACAAGTGCGATTCTGTCTTACAGTCATCATTCTCCCTCCTTACGCAAGTGGAATTACAAAGTCAAGAGAGATGGCGAGACGGGGGAGGGGAGGGGAGGGGAGTGGAGGGGGAAGGAATGGACAGGGCAAGGTACTGTGCAGAACAGAGCAAAGCAAAGCAGAGAGAAGTGTTAGATGAGTTGGGCGTGTGGATATGTGCCAAGAGTTTGTGTACATGGGTATGTGGTGTGTGGTGTGTGGTGTGTGGTGTGTGTAAAATAGGCGTGTGTGTTACAACTACAAAGACAACAGAGATACAAAGGTACAAAGGTACAAAGATACCTAGGTACCAGAGTACATAGGTACAAGTCCGGAAGGAAGCCGAGATTCGCCCCCGCAATATACCTTCCAGACGATTCCCAAACATGTTTCCATGACGCATAAGGCCTAGAGGTAGTGGTGCACATGGACATGGCGCACATCATAGACTAGGCCGGCGAAGTTGGCCTCGTCTTCTATCTCCCAAAGCGGCCAATTGAACTGCTTAGAAATCTAAGCGTGACATTGGCTGCTGGTGCTCAGCCGTGTTCTGTGTCGCTACAGCAAAACAGGACCTTCCTTCTCCAAATCTTATCATATCAAATATGCAGCATGTGAGTGGCCGACGCGGCCTGTTCCTCTTGCATTTTGGCTTTTAGGCTCTTTTCCCTTTCGGGTGGGTCCCTGCCTTCTTGATACTACTGTTACCTTTCAAATAAGTGAAATATACATAGAAAAATAAACAAACCCAACAGGGCAGGACAATGGAAATCATGGCAGGGCAAATAGGCAACTGCGTTTTTCCTTCTCCGGATTTTCGTTCTGGTCGGCTTTGGGTAGACCCCAGCCATCTCTTTTTTTCTGGTTATTCATCTTCCCTTTTTCTTTCTTCCTCTAGTACAAAGCTCACGAAAAACGGAAACTCTGCCTAAAGAAATCCAAATCTGCCGTCATCCTCATTTCTCTCCGTCCTCACACCTGCACTTTTGCGCTTTTGCCCCAGTCTATAGCACATATACTTGTCCAAGCTCCACTTTGTCTCACTTCTTGCCTCTGCAGCAGCACAGCGACGGCAAATGTGGGGGGAGGGGCTATAATTATCACTTTCCAATCCCCCCTTCCCTTTTTGTCGTATTAGTGCTTTAACTGCCATAAGTTCCCCCTAGTCTAGTAGCAGTATTGCTACTCAAATCTGTATCCCAACCTCGGAGTTGAATGAGATTTTATTATTCCGTCGAATCAAAACACGGCAAATGGATCCCTGCTCGTCATTCTTTCTATCTATTGCCACGAAGGCAGTTGGTCCGTCGGTTGGTCGGCTGGTCGGCTGTTTCTGCTAGTCGAAAGATAACAACGTCGTGGGTTCATGGGTCCGTGGGGCTCCTGTGAACTGGGGCTTGTTGTCCACCCTGCTCTGTTGCTCGCTCTCAGTCCCACAAGCCCTGGTTCGATAATCACAGTCCCTAGTCCAAGTCAGAACTCCCAGCGCATAAAAGTCTTGGTTTTTGCTCAGCCGAAGTCTTGGCGTTGGCGTTGTTGGCTTTCGTTGCTTGGTTGCTCTCGCTGCTTCGGTCTTATTTCACGAAAGACGAGGAGAGGAGCGAAGAAAGAAGCCAAGAGTCTCAAGCACATGCTGCTGCTCCCTCAACTCCCAGCAGCGTCGTGAGGCACGCCCAAAACAGCAGAATATGTGTCTGCCTTGTATTTCTGTTGCACTTGCCTTTTTTTTCTTTCCGTCTTTGTCGGAGGAAAGTTAAGGGATTGCTCTCTTACCTCTCTTCCCTCTCTTTAGCCCGTTAATTACAGGTTATCTCCATTCCATTCTCTTTTATCTTTTTTTCCCTCAACAAACAAGGAATGTGGGATGAGAGCGTAGCATCAAGGCTTCCATCTAAGCACAGCATCAAGTGACCATCCCTAGAATCTTTAGCGCTTGTGCAAAATATGATTGTTGAGCCATCACAATAGAGGATAGGATGAGCGAAAAGGGTGTCTGTGATTGGTGGAGAGGAAGAAGATGTTCTTTCGCTATAAGTGGAGCTCTCCTCGTTAAAATGGGCCAAGCACACCCAGATCCCAACTAGGAGAGCCGATCAACTCCCACCCCCCTAGAAGGAGGCGCTACTTCGGTTGCTTGTTCCGAAAAGGGTGGCACAACTTGTCACATCAGTCAACATCAAAACTGCAGACATCTGCCCAGAAACCAAAACAAAAAGAGAGTTATCTATTCCTTTTTGGCTTGCGTTGTCATGCATATACAGGAGCTGCCAACCCAGCCCTTTATTTTTAATTGCAGCTTCACGTTTGTATGGACGCAAGCGAGCTCATGCCGTCACAATCACCCATCCCCTAACACATCTCCTCTCCTCTCCTCCAAGTTTCTCACTAGCGTCTCTTTCGTCTCCATTGCAATCTTTTCTCGGTCTCTTTCCCTCGTAGCTCTTCCCTCATGGCCTGATACCTTTCCCACACAGCCCTGGCTCGACATCTATTAATGTAGCAATATGCATCGTTATTTCGCTCCTTCCCAAAAACAATCACATGCAACCGCCTGGCCAAAGTCCGATAGTGCTACCAACTGAGAGAATGGGAGGTGGCTGTTCACTACGTACCTCTGCTCTGTTATGTAGCTCCTTCCAACTCTATGTTCCATATTGCGGCAAGTAATTTTAGCTCTAACTCTGTTAGGGTCATAAGGGTCAGAGAACAGGCTCCACGTGCTCTACATTTCTGCCCCTGTTTTTTTTTCTTTCCTCATATTTCTCCCCTATCGCGTTGTCAGCCCCCAAATAACTGCACTTGGGAGCTATTACGAGGTAAAGCAAAACAAAAACAAGACCAAGTCAAGATACTGTTCTTATACTGGGATATTAATAACATATGGAGGGGCCTCAATCAAGACTTGAAGAATTCCATGTGGATGGGCATCTGGAGCTAGTCTGACCTGATGTTTCTTCTTCTTCCATTGCTTTGCGAAAGATTTTCCTTCATTTCTATTTATTGTCTGCTTTCTAAATACTGGACTAATCCGAGACGTTTGCTGTCGAGAAGCGCGAATCTTTGAATCTCTTATTATGTCTCTATCCAGCTTTGTATCCTGTTTGGGACATTTCATACAGGAACGGCAAATCATAGATAGAGTCAAGTATACTAGCCTATAGGGAAGAGACGGAAATCTGTTACGAAGCTCGCTCATCTTATTCCTTGGCTGATACAGGGTTCTGGCACTTGAAGGGGCTGACCTTGAGGCCTAGGGGAACTACAATCTAACAAGCACAGCGCAAAGCCTTGCCCTAAGACCCCCAAATATCCAAAGAACCCAACCCATACATCGCCCCTTTCCCTTGTATTTCCTCCTAATGTTTAGAGTTAACATCGCTCTTGCCGGGATCCGAGAACTACCCTGTCTCGTTTCAACTCCCTTCCTTATTCCCTGTTATGATTCATATGGGCACTCCTCTCGCTGTTCTTCCATTTTTTACTTGTAACTTCTTGTTAGAATAGAGTTGACAATTGCCCCGATCCCCCGTCTGGACCAGCGGTGTCGGTGTCGGAGATTCGTCTAGAAGACAAGAAGGAATAGAGATCATTCATGTGTCTGCCCTTGGTCCCCTATTCGTAAGCGTGAATAGGCTGCTAGCCCATCGTCTCAAGATTTGATCGCCGTCAATGCTTCGATAGTAAATCTCTAAATAGCTAATTCAGTCCACTCGTTACTGTACCTGTATCAACACAATATGGTGCCTGTATCAATCAACCTAATATGTACGCACGCACGCACGTACGTACGAACACATACACATCCACCTATAAAATTGTAGACATATTTGTTTGTCTTCTTGAACATAGACGCGCGGGATGCGAAAGTCATGCCCCCTGATTTTCATGCTAAATTTCCCCTTGTCTCTAATTAAAGCAAGAAACCGCCAATATTAAAGGTTTATAAAAGGATGACAACACCCTCCTCCCATGTGTAGGAAGAAACAGAAACAATAAAAGCAGACGTATAGAATAGGAGACAGGAAAAATGAAAAAAAAAGCCCAAAACAAGGGAAGGTATGGTTGGCGAGTGAAAGTTGGAGCGTCAAATGATGGAAAAAATGAAGGGAAAAAAAGTATTAATGCCGGTAGGAATAGCGAAGTCGAACCGCGTGGCAGATAATATATGCAAGAGTCATACGGTGTATGAGGTCATAGATATAAGACACCGTCGGCGAAATCTTGTCGTTTACACCCGGTACCAGTGGTGGATAGATACTGTGTGTACATCATACAATCCATAAGCTGGGTCTATACCATGAGCCATGTCTTAGATGTATTGTGGCCGACCGGTAAGCCGCAGGGCGACCCTATAATTCTTTCCAAATAAACTGTCGAAAGAGCGGGACTGCATGTTTGCTGTATCAACACCCGAGACTGATGGTAGATATTGAGCGACGACCTGCGCCTTATTCCTGAGCAATAGTTGACTGTACACATAACATGTTAGAAAAAAAAACTCAACACAGATGGGTTGCAACATCCCTGATTCGACTTACCACTAGCCAGTCCATGCCCTCATTCACACCGCTTCCATCGATAGCTGAACATCCTACAATGGTCCAGTTGCGATCGCGCAGTTCACTAAGCCGTAGGGCTTCGGATATATCGGCCGCACCCTTTGCGCCTGGCTGGTCTTGCTTGTTGGCAAAGACTAGCAGCGACGCCTCCTTGAGTTCATCCTCCTGTAGCATGGCGCGCAACTCGTCTGATGCAGTTTGCAAGCGCTCGATATCCGTCGAATCAATCACAAATATGACAGCTGCCGTATTGGCATAGTAACATCTCCAGTACGGTCTTATACTTGTTTGGCCTCCTAGATCCTGTCACGTGCCAAAAAAATTGAACCAGGTGTTAGCAGCAGTTGCCCAGTGAGGAGGGGTGGCATATTCTTGCCGGGGGTTTAGGCTTGGCCTTGGCCTTTTGCGACAGAGCGTCATGTGGGCATCGTAGCCTCGACTAAAAGGCTGGGTCTGTGATGCGACAAGCAAAGCAGAAGAACAATGAAATGGAGCAAGGAAATATGGGTTATTATCGATAACGTACCCAGACATTAAGATGTAAGTTCTTGTAGGTGACGGATTCGACATTGAAGCCAATCGTGGGTATCGTGGTGACGACCTCGCCAATCTACAAAGAATAAAGTTAGCTTAGTTGAGATATCCCCCAATGTGAAGAATGCGATAAGGTTATGTATGCGATTCGCCGCGCCAGGCGCAAAAGGAGGCTTACTTTGAGTCTGTAAAGAAGAGTAGTTTTGCCAGCGTTATCCTGAGATGTTATTGGCACATGTTAGTGGACCTGATGAAAAACAAGCCTTTTCTCAGAGCGTCGTGATGCTCAACGTACAAGACCCAAGATCAAGATTCGCGTTTCCTTCTTGGTCCATGTTAATAGACCAGACAGCCATGACATAGATTGGCCCATAGTATTAAGTTATAGTGGGAGGGATTGGTCGGTTTGGTTTGGGTGGCGGTTTGTTGTTCGTTTTCGTCTTCGGCAGAACAGCAATATAATGAGGAGATGTTGCTGAACGAAAGTCCAGAGCAAAATATATAGATAGTGATGGTCCAAGAACGTTTTCGAAATCAAGCTTTGAACTCGTATTCTATTGCAGTATAGTCACAGATGATGCGAGTCAAGTGGAAGAGGCCAGAACTACAGCTCTCGGCCTTTGGATTCAACGAGATTAGCCTCCTCATCTCAGAGTCCTCCCGCGGCCCCCCTTTCAGCTTGGGCCAAGCCAGAAATGGCTAAGTCTCTATAGCCATCGACATTGTTATATTAGTCATCATTTGCCACACAAATGTGGCGTACAGAAGACGCCACCTTTCCCATTTTGGCACTGCTAGCCAAAGTCACATGATCCTGATACGCCCACCAATCAGTGGATTTTGCACATTTATTTTTGCATTTCGAGGGCTGGTGAACCCTCTGTGTGCGGGATTGGAGACGATGGGTGTGCATGCCACTTTATCCACCCATACCATCACGGTCCTCACGAACATCTCCCAAGTTAGCTATTCTAGTCATTTGAGCAACGAGAATACCGCCAAAATGCCTGTACGTTTGAGCCTCATTATTAAAAGCCAACCTGCGATGCCGTCGTCGTCATTTTGATTTGAAAATTTTGCCATGGTTGCTGCCGCCGTCTTGCTGTCGTCCCTTCGAAATATTTCACAGTAACCAACTGCCAATAAGACGACTACATAAAAGAGCCGGAAGCGAAATCCAACAACGACTCGAAAATTGAAACCCACACGCGACTCGACAGTATCATCCGTCCGAAAAGGCGGCATACCAAGGCAGCACCGTTCGATTTGAGATGACGACGACCACCCAGGCCTGATTGCATATGATACACCAATTCATTTATTCCTTTGACATAACGAAATGTAGCAAGTCGCTGACTAGTTACTCCTTGCCCTACTACAGAGCCAGAAGTCTTTCCGTACGAAGCAGAAGCTTGCGAAGGCGCAGAAGCAGAACCGCCCCATCCCTCAGTGGATCCGCCTCCGCACCGGCAACACCATCAGGTATGGCTTCTTTGTCTATGCAGATACACATCCCTTGTTCATATGATTTACTCCCTCTTTTATGGGTGTGGTTCTCAGATATGTCTGCGACCTCCACATGCCGAGGGCAGGAGTCACTCCCAACCTGGGCCGTTTTTGCATCATGCTAACATAACATCATAGATACAACGCTAAGCGGAGAAACTGGAGAAAGACTCGCCTGGGTATCTAAATACGATGCCATTTTCAGCTATGTTCCCTCTGTGAGCGAGGAGAGGTGCAACGGACCCTACCGACTGTCCTTCGAGCTTGTACACAACCTATCCGTCATGGGTTATTGAGGATATACCCCGAGAAAGGAGGGCCCAGAGCAGAAAAACAAAAAGAAAAGTCTAAACTCATACAATTCCCAATTTCTACGTTATGTTGTCCCCAAATGATGAAGTCAGTAGAGTACGATGGAAGGGCCAAAATGCATGCCTCATACAACATCATGTATTAACTTTCTTCTTTCTGTCAAGTATTGTTTGTGAGAGATGCGAGAAGTTGAATCTCGCTTCTCTATTGATTTGATCACCCATTCTTTCTACATGCCCATGGAACAGCTTCAGTCTAGCATTTCCCATCCCGATTTCTGTGCATGTACACCTTTCTATATCCTGTTGAGCATTACTCGTGATAGAGTGTGCCACAGTTGGTTATCATGGTCTTTTTTTTTGTCTCTAATATTTTACCATTAGATTTCACTTTCAATATAGTGGAATATGGATGGATCTGAATTGGAAATACATTCTCGTTTTCGTCTTCTTTATTTGCCTGTACCTGCCCGCTGCTACAGAACATCCCGAAGGCCCAGATGCACCAAACGAACGAGATAGTCCATTTTGTGGTGTAAAATATATGCTCCTTAAGTCTATGTAGATTAGCATGCACACTTATGATTTAGCATTGCAAGCCTAGCATTCCATTCCACCTTCGAGATGTACTTCCAAGCATCATGCTGGAATTTGATCCGTTCTACCATGTCTTTACTTCATTCACCCATGATGGCCCAGCTAGACCACGGCATGAGAATATCCCGTGCGTCTTTCCGAGTGTTGTCATAGTGGGGTAAATTGTAGAGATAGTAGGTGGACGTCAAGTCGTGGTCGAGCCGCTTCGGTCCCACCAAACCGAACCCCCAGGTATGACGTGATTACTCTAGACCATCGATGATATATCCATCCTATGTGCTGAGCTAACTTTTTTCTTCTGTTCACAGAATGGAATGCCGTATAAATCGGTGGCAAGTATGAATAAGGAGAAATACTGTCCTACGCATTTGTGATATAGATGAGGAAATGGGTAACAACGCGTATACATATGGATCCGAACAGATTTGTCCCTGTCAGCTACACGTTCTGTCTCACATTTACAAGAAAAGTCCATTCATCAAGTAGCCTCAAGCGAGAAATAAAGAACTAAAAACAAGATACAACGACAAAGCCTACCGGAACGCCGAAAAACAAGCCTGGGGGCCAGACAAACAAGAGGGAGATGAAAAAAAAAGAGTGTGTGTAGAGAGCTACAAAAGAGGAAAGGGCAAGGAACGGGAACAGGTTAAATGTCCTGGAATCCCCCTCGGACTGGCAAACAGCTGATAGGTGATACATATGGGCTTTCGGTCGTTCGGCAGTATTCGGAATATTCGTAGATTATATACCATCGATGCGTTCGGAGCGGATGAAGCGTGACTTGTCTTCCATGTAACAGGCTATGTACTTCTTCAAGGCAAGGGGAGTACTTTAGCGGTCCTCGGCCCATTCGTTCTCGCGGCGGATTTGCTCTTCCTCCTCAGGTGAGAAATCATTGACGATGTTGAAGGTCTTGCGGATTTCTTCGGGAGATTTGCCCTTGATCATGTTGGCGACAGTCTTGCAGCCAACATCGAGCAGGGGCTTGATATCAAGATAGTTGGAGGCCTATTTGATCGACCAAAAGACTTCATTAGTATGCGTGTAATTATAGCTGTCAGACAGTATGGTTTGGGGGATATTAAATGTAAAACCGCGCTTCTGATCGTTTAAAGATGGGAGGTGAGGGGCAAGGCTGAAATTGGGGATGGGTGACACAAGGATAGTTAGGCTAGCAGCCAAACCGGATCATTGGAGACGAAGGAAAACAATGGACTTACGAGGATGATCTCAAAGAGCATTTCCTGGTCGACCTGCATGAATTTCTGATCCCATTCCTCGATATCAGTTGTCTTTTTGCGGGAAAGGTCGTCTTCATCGGGGCTGGTAGCAGGGTCATTGCGGTGCTGCTCACACCACTCGACTACCTTCTTTAGAACAGCATCGTTGACGTTTGGGATTGGAATAGGGTTATCTTTTGACAGAACTAGGTCGCCAATATCTTCTAGCATGTTCTTGATGAGAACGGAGCGGTTAATAATCTCCCGGTCTACAGATGCTGTTAGTCAAAGGTAGATCAAGCATTGAGTTATTGGAGCAAGCATGGTGGTTTGTGTACGTACCGACCTCCTGAAGGAAGTTGTCATTAGACATCAGCCAGACCTTAGAGTCGTTCATATTAGTAGATTTTGGATGGAAATTGAAATAATTAACTAATAAAAATCCGTACTGCGAGAGTGAGGATGTGGTAGCAATGTCGGAGGTAGGGGATGGATAAGACTGGGTCCTGGTTTTAATGAAGAAGATGGCAGAAGAGGGACGAAGGAGAGAAAGAAAAGAAACGCTTCAGGCGGCAAAACGGCTAAAGTGGGTCCGGCCCGCCTGTAGCCTGATTTGATAGGGTTTGCTACAAACAAAGAAGATCACAAAATAGCAACGCATTAATAGCTAGGAGAACAAAGAGACTTATCAAAGAGAAAGAGTTTCTAGAATAGCGCGTTTCAACGAACTTTTAGATTTCCAAAGGCAATTCACGCTTTTTTCTTTGATTACAAATCGTGCAGTGTGCCATTTTCCACGACTACCATAGACACCCAGTGGCAACCCTATCATGTGCCTAACCTAGCATAGGGTTTAGACTAGGAGTCAATTACTCTGTGGTGGTATGAACGCAAGGTGGTGTCTGTAAAAATAGAAAGGGGATCTGTGTGGAGCTCTATGCAAGATGGGGTTTGGGGGGGTATTTGACAGAGTGAAGCACAGACGAAGCTTGATGAGTTGCTTGAGTAGATATCTGGCATTTGCAAATATTGCATGACATAGTATATGGGTGCGGCATAACAGTTTGTGGTGCAAAGTATTGATTCAGTAGTGCTTCTAACAAGAGCTGTCCAGGGCTTCTTCTGTTGGTAGCCTCTTATGTATTCTTGAAATTAGGAGCACATTATGTTGCCTTGTAAAGTGGACAAAAGTCGTAGACAAATTAGAATGAGAAATAAGAATCAAGCAAGGGCCATTGTACAAGGGGACAGGGGAGTAAGGGGTAGGTAGAATGAGATATCAAACGAAGACATCAAAGGGGGTAGGGGATAAAGTAGGGGATATGATATTAGACTACTTGTGATGAGCAGGTTGACGAATTGTGAACTGTCCTATTAGTGTCTCTTTTTCATCTGGGCTGGAAGTGAATGCATGTAAACATAGGGTGATGTCGTACACGTACGCACACAAACACACAAGTATAGTTGCATGGATTTTAGGCCTGCAGTCACCCAGTATTTACATGGAGGTAAATGCATACATAGGGCATGAGCAGATCTAAGGATGATCTAGTTGCCGTTTGCGAAGAATTGCAGGTGTGGTTGAGGACAAAAAACATTGGCCTGGGCAGTTATCGGCAAGGGGCAGTAGAAGCCCATTTTCTCATGTGGCTAAAAGATACCAAGAAATATAGAGCCTACTGAAGTGCATTTCACCGCAAGACTTTCCCCACATTTCACGACGCTCTAGAAAGAGGGATAACGCAAAGCAAGAAAATGTGAGGAGGAACCAAGAGGATGGGGAAATGGGAGAGATGCATTGGCTGGATTTGAGCGGCGAGAGAGGAAGGGAGGCGTGGAGGCGTGGAGGCGGAGGATTCAAGATTTGGGTTGAGACACATGCGTTGCTTCTGGCTCGCTCGCTCATTTCTGGCCTCTTGATAACATAATACAATACTATGCAATACAAAGAGACATTCGTATCCCGGCTAAAATCTGTTAGCTTAGTGGAAGCCCACTGCTAGCCCATATGAAGAAAGATAGGATGGGAGCCCCTGTCTCTAGGAGATACTAGGGGAGGAGGAAATCAGACCAAGTCACCTAGATCAACCAAAAAGAACACTAAGAGCCAGGCTGCCAAATTGAAGCGATACATGGTTTTCTTGCATGGCCTGCTGGCCTTGTCGATCGATCTATAACGAATAAATTGAGCTGGACTCTGATACAAGCCAAGAGGGCTAGAAAAGTTACAGTTGTCAGCATTGAAGCAATTAGGCAATTAGTTGGGCGGGATATTTCCCTTTTCTTTGCGTTTTCTTTCTTGTTCCCCTTCATCAAGTAGTTGCCAATTGTTCAATTGCAATTGCTCTCAATATTTCATCTGAGTTGAAGCAAGCACCCACGGAATCTGCAGCTGAGAACGGCCAGCTTTTTATTTTATTTTATTTTTATTCCAGGGTTATTTTCTATTGTTTCTTCGTCTTGGGCTGCTCTGGCTAATTCTCTCCCCTCCTTGAGCTCGCTCCAACTAGCACCGAGCCATAAAATCGAGGTCTGGCCATTTCTCCTATCACCTTCAAAGTCTCATACCTATTATCGCACCACACAATTAACTCTCAACACAATCCGGAAATTCTGTCGGTGAAGGGATCTCTTTTCCAAGCCAAAAAGAGCTACTGCTATTAATTTCCACTTTCTGTTATTTGGCTCTGTTAAGATAACGGTGGGTGGGAACAAAAGAAGGGTGGTGTTATTTTGGGTTTGTTTTCTTGCAACAGAAGACGCCAGTTCACAGTTGCCTTTTGAAACTTCTCAACACTTTCTCTCTCTCTCTCTCTTTTTTTTTTTTTTACCTCTTTCCCTCTCCTTCCCAGTCGCTTCTACTCTTTCTTGTGTTGCCGTGTGTGCGCCTTCTCTCAGTCTTCCTCAATCTGATCTCGCACCTGCCGCCAACCTTGTGACGAATTGTTGGGGGGCTTTTCTCTCCTTATATTCTATATCGTCTCCGCACTCTGTCCCGCTTGCCATTTCTTGCCCTTCGCCTTTTGCGCTTCGACTTGCGCCTTCACAACAACTTTTGCCCTCCATTGTATTTTTTTTTTGCCACGACACATGCTATTTGTGGATTTACACAAACCACACTAAGCCGCAATCGCGGACAAAAGACTAGAAAATTCAACATTTGATAACGGACATCGCAACTCTCCTCCCTCTCTTAACGACCTCCCAACACCTTGACGCGACAACGAACCCGCCACGAATCACCGACACTTCGAGTTCGCTACCCCCACTACAGTCAGCCTTTCTTTTGCCTACAAAACACGAAATTGACTGTTTCGCGCGAAATCAAACCGAGATACCTATCCCCTATCATCCAAGCACAAGCCTGAGACAGCACTTCCCCTGTCGCTGACGCCCTTTCTCCCCTCGATACCCTCTTCACATTTGTATGCATCAAGATGGCAAGGCGCATACCAGTTCTACTACGAGTTTTGCTCCTACTTGTGCGCCTGTGGTTTGCGCTTTCGCCCAGTTACTTGCATCCAGATGAAAACTTTCAGGGCCCTGAAGTGATAGCAGGTTGGTGGCCCCTCCATTCCCTTTATTGCTTGCATGATTGCCTGTTTCTGCCAATCTGTCGCCGGTAAAATAGAACGGCTATCCAGCACATGCAGTCCTTGATGCGTCGGCTGCATTATCTCCTGCGCCACTATTCGCTTACATGTCTGGCCTTATCAACAACTAGGACACCTAGCTAACCCAGCCTAACTACATCTTTATAGGAGAAATCTTCCATTACCCTGTGCGAAAAACATGGGAATTTGTTGGCGATCACCCCATACGAAGCGTTTTCCCGTTATGGCCCGTCTATGGTCTTCCCATGCAACTGCTCCAATGGCTCTGGGTTGGCAATGGCCTTGATGGTGAAATCACACCTATTGCTGTATTCTGGACTCTCAGAGTGCTTATGTTTGTGACCAGTCTAGTTTTGGAAGACTTTGCCATCTACGAACTGATGAAGCAAGACTCTACACAGCACCAAAATCGCGCGTGGCTGCTTGTTGCGTCATCCTACGTCACCTGGACGTATCAAACGCACACTTTTTCCAACTCCATCGAGACCTTGGTTGTGTGTTGGTGCATGGTGCTGATAAGCCGTATTAAAAGAGACCCGGTATGTTATATCTTTGATCTCCGCCCGTGTTCATGTTGTCTTGACTGGCTCTTGTCACCATTTCCTGCTTACAGACAAGGCATTTGCTGTTTTCGGCTTGAATCATGTTCCTTTTAAAGTCGTATTTTGCTGCTTTTAAGTCATGATGCCCATGCTTTTTTTTTCTACCCTCATATCCTGCTAGCATTCGTGATGCGCAAAAAGAAAAGGTGTATAGTTGCTAATTCTTTTGCCACAACAGCACATTTCGTCCTCTTGTGTCCAACTAGGGATTATAGCTGTATTTGGGGTATTTAACCGTATTACAGTCCCTGCCTTCCTTCTCGTCCCTGGCTTGTACATTTTGCCGAAGCTTTTTAGGAAGCCTGGCTCACTTGCTGCTTTAGTTTTTTCTGGTCTTGCCACTGCTTTTCTTGCTATTGCACTAGACACCGCGTTCTACACGCCGCGTGCAATCACATGGTTAGATCTCTTTAGGAACCCGATCATTACCCCCCTCAACAACCTTCGCTATAACATGAATCCTGATAACTTGGCTCACCACGGGTTGCACCCTTGGTATCAACATCTTTTCGGAAACCTTCCCATATTGATTGGCCCGGCTGTTCTTCTCATATTTACTCGGGCTCGCATGTCTCTGCGTCACTCATTCCGTCTGTACTCGGCACTATCTGGGATCATGATGCTTTCCTTCTTCAAACATCAAGAAGCCCGTTTTCTGCTTCCCGTTGTGCCATTGATATTGTCATCGATCCAGCTTCCAGAGAATAAAAAGATCTGGCGCTATTGGGTTGCTTCATGGGTCATTTTCAATTCGATATTTGGTATCTTGATGGGCACCTATCATCAGGGTGGCATTGTTCCAGCTCAAGTTTTTATGAGCCAGCAGCCCGATGCCACACATGCAGTTTGGTGGAAGACTTACACGCCGCCTATCTGGCTCCTAAATGGCAAAAACGAGGTTCTGACAACGGAAGATGTCATGAGCCTTCCTGGAACTGAGTTGCTTTCTCGGCTAACGGAGATAGCTACCTGCGACACGCCTGCCGACCGCCGCAACAATGAGTACCGAAAAGAGAAGACAGGCTCATACCTTGTCGCGCCGGCATCAGCCACATGGATCGACCCGTTTTTGCCTAATAAGGGCCTAGACGGCTTGCGTTTCCGTGAAGTCTGGAGGTATTCCAAACATCTGAACTTGGATGATCTAGACTTTGCGGAGGATGGTGTCTGGAATACACTCAGGCGTGTTGTCGGGCGGCGAGGCCTGGTGATATGGCGGGTGACCAAGAGTTGTTGATCTCGGACCAGCCGCTGTTACAATGTTTTGGTTTGTTTATTTGCCCTTTCATTCTTGGCTGTATGCTCATATATGCAGCTCTTTGTCATTTTTTCCTTCTATTCCTTTCTTTTTTTTCTCTTTTTCTTCTCAAACGAGCCTTTCTGTCATTGTTTTAATCCTTTTTCCCCATACTCTTTTTTCGCCTCCCTCCCCTTTTCTTTTTCTCTCTCTTCATCTAATTCTATTTTTGTGTACATAGAAGTGTATATTTCTTTTGCTTTGTTTCCGTTGGGCATTCAGCATGCTCTATCTTTGTTTACCTGGTGCCTCATCAAGCTCGGAAGGCAACTTCGGAGGGTGGGGGATAGTTCATCTCCCACATGGCGTTTTCCTGCTCATCTTTTTTGTCTTTATTTCTGCTTTTGTTATACTATTTAGACTTGTTTGTTTTTTTATCTTATTGGCTTTTTTCATCGAAGGCATGGGGAGCTGGAAAGCCTGGTTTGGCACAATGGAACGGTTGTTATCGTGGATCACGTGTTAATTGCTAAAAATTTTCTTGCATTTCATGAAGTTTTTGTCTGTCTTGTAAATCCTGTGTATATCTTTGTGACCCTCGGAAATATGCAATTATTACTATCTAGTGCGATCAACCAAGACCACAAGGAAGAGCCTATATCGGTATTGGTACTTGAATAGTTGCATTACGTGACTGTATCTTTTTCTTGGGTAGATGGAATCGGATTTGACCAATGGATTTACACATTGGATGCTTGTCAAATTTGTGCAACCCAACTCCCCCTCCCCCCTCTCGGTAGACAAGAATGACGACGTTGGGATTCACATCGATGCTACCATGAGGCAAGTATCTGTTTTCAAAAGAGAAAAGGAAAAAAGTAAGCTATGCGGCTCATTCGATTAGCATACTCGAAAAAGAAACGGCTGCTGGAAGGTGAAAGGGTGTAGTTTCGATTGTCCTACACTCTCATATCCTATTTCTCACAGAACCTCAAGAGTTTGTAACTAGGTACTATCTCTCTTGTCTCTACTCTTTGCTTTTTGGTGCACTAGAAAATGATTGTGCTTATGAGGTTGACCCTGATTCGCGGAGCCTTGGGAGGACAGTCAGTTGTCCGCGGAATGGTTTTCAATAGCACGTTGTATGTCCTCCATATTTACTCGCAGGGTGTTGGGGACGTGGCCGTAACCATCAATTTGCAGCCAGTGGAGTGAATGTGCATTATATAAATGATACGAGGCCAGTTTGCTTCTTCGGCTCCTGAAAAGATAAGTAAGGGGTTGAAGTTGGGATAAAAGAGGCGCGGTATTATCAATGTGTCTATTACAGTCATTTATGAAATGCGCGCTATATTTGCTTTTTGATAACGAATCATGTGTCGTAGGCAAAATACAGCGCCGGAGATTTAACATTAACACGGCAAAGTAAATACACTACAGGAGACGGTCCATAGAAAGATTCCTTCTGGTGCTGAGATAGATGCCGGCGGCGTGCACATCGTATCAATATGTACAGGTCTGTGGAAGGGCATGCCTTAGTATGTGCGACAAATTAAGTTGCACATTTGGGCTCGTTGGCAAACTTGCACAATCTGGTTCAATCGGTGGCAAGGCTGTACGCCAAACTCCAGAGTCTCGAGTTCTTTGTACGTATCTGTGACGGGGGTGTTGAGAATCATGGCCTGCCAAGCCGGCTTGGTTGGTAGTCCGGGGTATATGTAGCCGAAGTTATTGAGGCTGTCGTGTGCTAGCATCTGGTCTAGACTGTCCTTTTTAGGCTTTACGCCGAGGACGGCAAATACCGAGGAGGCCAGATAGCAAAGCTCTGGGTGTGTGTGTCGTAGGTGCGAATGAGCAGTCACATAAAGAGTGACAAATTAAATCGCAAAGCGCCAAGTTGGCTGTAGTTCCTCGAAGCATCTTGCCTGGATGTTGATGAAAATGTGGCTTAGCATGGTGCCCAGTAGCTGTTGTCGGAGTTGCCTAATACGGACAGACAGTATGCAGTAAAAAAGAGAAAAAAAAAAGGCAACAGGGCGGCCTGGACCACGGTTACAACCCCGCGAGTAAATATTTTACTAGACACAGCATAGATTTGTGGCAAAGCCCTAGCTGGTCTAAGCTAGCTCGGCCTCGCTGATGAGTTAGTATTTTATGTAGATAGAGCGAACTGAGCCGTTTAGTTCAGGTCTTGAAGGCAATGCCAGCACCAACACCGAAAGCGATGGCGGCAACGAGTATCAGCAAGCCCGCACCGACGGTAATGATCATAGAGCGGCGTTGGATGCCACAGAACATAGGCTTGTCTTTCGGCGGTGGAGATTGGCTTTCAGGGTCGATGGCATTATAGGTTTGGGCGGTTGCGCCATGGTGGGCTGTGGACGAGGGGGTAGAAGACATGGTTCCAGTGGCGTCTTCTTTGGGTATGGAGGACATAGAGGACGTTTGCGACGGCAGAGGGACGGTAGTATCAGCGGCGGGCTTTTCAGATAGCTGTGACAAAGTCATAATGGAAATATGGATGGCGTCAATGGGAAGGGTTGGCGGAGAAGGTGCGACGATGTTGCGAGTTCTAGAGCTTCGAGGAGGCGGCTGCACAGGGAGTAGATGGGGGAGGAAATCGAAAGGAAGCTGTGCCTTTGGGGTCGGAGAAGAAAGTTACGGTAAACGCGCTGAGAGGCTGTTGTGTGTCATGTGCAGATCGTCGTCAGAAGCGATAGTGGTAGCCGAAAACGGACAAGATATTATAATAGATGGTACAAAAAGGCAGTAACAATGGCAGGCAAGGTCCAGATAGGAAAAAAAAAAAAAAGAAGAAAAAAAAGACGAGAAACGTATAAAAACACGAGAAAGAA
Source organism: Ceratocystis lukuohia (assembly GCF_044167205.1). NCBI lineage: Eukaryota > Fungi > Ascomycota > Sordariomycetes > Microascales > Ceratocystidaceae > Ceratocystis > Ceratocystis lukuohia. The sequence goes on from NW_027263525.1 coordinate 733,684, forward strand.
AACCAAAATGAAAAGATCAGAAAAAAAAAGATGTTCGAGATTCTCAAGATAAGGAAAGGATGGTGGCGACAGGAGACGGGCTTTTTCGAACGTAGTTCAACGGCCCTATTAGTAACGTAGGAGGAGAGGAAGAGCTAAAACTGCGCTAGGCACGGCAAGATTTTTATCTTTTTAGCTTAAAAGGGAATAAAAATGAATTACTTGGATTCACCCATATCAGCTTCCGCTAGGAAAATCGGAATTGTCTTGTTAAGGGAGACAATACGAGACTCTGGCTAAAGTAGGCAAGCATGAAAGCAAGCGTGAGAGAAGAAGGTAGTAAGAATTAAAAAAAAAAAAAATAAAGGAAAGGAAGGTAGAAAAACAGAAAGAGGCAGAGCAATGAGGAAAGAGAAAGAAGAAGGGAGGGAAGGAGTAGAAATATTGACATATATATCATATCAGGCGTTCAAAAAATGCACCTAGAACAAACAAGCATTAAAAGGATCGGCAATTGCTCTGCTTTTCTTTCCCTTTCCTTTCCTCCCACACTCCCCCTCTCTTGCCTTGCCCTACCCTTGAATGTGGAGATTTTGTTCTCTTCTTTTTCTTTGGTTCTTGCTCTTGTCTTCTTACCGTTGTTGGGATTTTTGGCTGTTGTATGGGGTGCTTGGACCCGGGCCTGGGCTTGGACTCGGAGGGGGGGGGGGGGGTTATCTGCTTTTCTTCAGCTCGAGCTTGCTCAAAGTCAGCTTTCGCACATCAAGGGAGACGGATAAAAAAAGAAGGGAATGGATTTAGGAATTGAGTTGGCTATGCTTTCCTTTATTCAGGGCAAGTGCAAGTGCAAGTATGGAAGCTTGAAACCATGGCCCAAAGCCTGGAGTACAGGCTCTCTTCTTCCGGAAGTCACGCACGCGATGTGCCTATCTTGCATCTTAGTGTCGGGAAAACCAGAAGCTTCTCTCTTGTTCCAAGGACGCCCAAATGTATTAAGGGTTTTCGATGCATACGTTGATTCCTCCGTTTACTTGGGCCATACTTCCCGCTAGCCCTTTCATTTCTTCTCCGCAACCCAAAACTATAAAGGAAGACCGACCACCCGCTTTGTGCTGTATCTTGATGTTAGCCTGTTTAAAAACTCGCGAGTTGTACCTCATATCCTAGCTTATGCAAGCCCATTCTTCATTTGTTCCCTTGCCCCTTTCTCCAGAAAGACTAAGACGGCAACTACCCATCACGTTAAAGTGGTAAATGCATGTATATATATATGTACACAGACAAGCAGGTCAGGCAGCATAGAGCAGCAGACCAACGCACGCATTTGCAAGCTTGTCTTCCCTAGCTTGTTCTTGGCGGGAAACTTGGAGAGAAGGGCAATATAAAGCCCACAGGGCAGCTTGCTGATCACGAAAAGTCCAACGGCTACAGGCAGAGCATGCATAGGTATTCACATGCAAGCATAGACATGGCGTATCCCTATCCACCTAGATGTCCTGTACAAACATGCCTGCCAACATTTCGCTCATTTAGGAAGCACTGACGTCAAGCCAGAAAGTAAACACAAATCAAGCAGCATACCTGCATATATAAAGATTTATACATACGAATACATGCGCAAAAGCGCAAAAAGAGAAAAAGCTTATGTGAAAACGTCGCCGGCCATTTCTTTTTTGTCTCCTCCTTCTCCCGTGATCTTGTTTTGTTTATCTCGGTCTTAATCCAGCCTATATCAATTGAGGCTCTCAAACCCCAGTAGACATGGATGGGAAGACAGAAAAGGCACTGTTAAGCTAGAAGAAAAGAACAATACCTAGGCACCCGCCTTTTCTGAGTCGAGGCTTTCTTGAAGACAGTCGAGTTCAGTGTGAGTGTGGCCCGTAAATGGGCCGAATAGAAACAAGACCGGGTATGGGATGGGATGGAGACTTGGCCATCAGCAGGCTATTGCATATGCGCTTTGTTTGCATCAAGTGACCTCTTTGCTTTTATGGCTTTTATGGCTTTTATGTGACTTTTCCCTCTTGCCGCTGTTGAATACCCGGTATTTACCTTATTTTTTTTTATCTATTTTCTTCCTCTTCTTCTTCTTCTTCTTCTTCTCTTTTCCTTCTTCTCCCCTCTCGCGTAGCACCAGAATAAATTCTCCAACATGATTGGCTCGGCCTGGCTTGTCCGCCTCAATCAAATCCCACGGCCTGTCTTGATCTAAACCAGGGCAGAAAAAACCCAGACAGCCCCAAACGGGACAAACGGACCAAACAGAGCCTCAATTCTCCTTCACCTTCTTCTCTTCACCTAATTCCTATTTGTTTCTGGGGGGAGGCATAACGTTGGCAGGACCAGGGTGTTTCATTCTCCTTACGATCTTTCCTCCTTTCCTTGATAGGCCCTAACCAAAGACCCAAACGAAGAAAGGGTATCTTTCAACTATCCCCAGTCGTTGACTCTTTTTTTGGATTTATTTTCCTTAGCAAATTCGGCCCGTTCAAGAATAATTAGAAGTAAGGCCGGATCTGTAGAGACGTGCTGGCAAATAGCCGGGGAGTTTAGCGATTCTTACATCCGCTACGTTAGTCTAACCCTATATTCCATCATACCCTAGTGTGGCCCTCGGCATTTTGACGACAGGAGTTTACAAAACAACGTCTCTGCCGTTCATTTCTTTTCTGCTCACGAGACCCAGGAAATGGTCGATGCACACACACACAATCCCCATCCGCAAACGATGTTTTTTGCTATCTCCAACTAATGCGTGGTTGAGGTATATCGGACTACCCCTATTGGGAAAGACCGCCATGTTTATTCCGGCTGAATTGCCGATGATTTCAACAGCGACCTCTGTTTAGCCTTAATTTGACGAGACATGGCGCATGTCGATATTTTCCCCCTTTAGGGGAAATAAGACGACAAGACAAATTACCTGTGTGCGTGGGATATATGGTCACTCATGCTTCACATATACGTTAAAATATGATGGTAGTGGTTGGGTGAAAGTTTTTTTCTTTTGTTCATCGTGACTCGTTTATAGCTTTTTTTTTCCATCTGGCCGCTGTAGCAGCCCGTGGCTCTAATGGTGCAGGGCACAACACTGTCAACCTTTTAACTACAAAGGGAAAAACTGGTCCTGGCCGTCCTGGGCCTGTAGAACAAGAGCGCCATGCCTACCCCGGAAAATATCAACCAAGACATCTCTAGGGCTGGCACGAACGCTGCCCTATCCTTCTCAGAATAGTGACCCCAAAACCCCTAAAGCAGTACCAACAGAGAAGAAACAGAAGCGAGGCAGTAACACGCTTAGAAAATGCGCTTGGGGGGAGACATGGTAGCCTTGATGGTCAGGCTACCAACGTTCTGCCAGCCCTTCTTCAGCAGAGAGACCAGGTAGTTGATGGCCAGCATGATGTTACCAACCAGCTGCTCCTGGGTCATGTCGACGTTGCCGACAGCGACACCCAGGCACAGAACCTTCTTCAGCTGGAACTTAATGGTCGACTTGACCTCGGTAACCTTGCCGCTCAGGTCATCAGCGTGAGAGACGGGGGTGGGGAACTTGCCAGCCTTGGAGAGACCGGGACCCAGAATACGGGGAATCTGCTTGATCAGAGTCTCGGAAGCAATGAAGGCATCGTACTTGCGGGCGAGCTTCTTGATCAGCTTCTTGTTCTTGTTCAGCTTCTTCAGGTCATCAACCGACATGGAGTCGACACCACCGTGCTTGGCACGATCGATATCAAACTGGTCACCCAGAATGCTGTTTTCCGTGTTAGTGGATTGTTAAGAAACAATGCTTAGCATTGGTGCCAAATATCCCTCCCCCTCCATGCACTAGGCAACAGAATATAGCGGTGTAGAAAGGCAGGACCTACCAGATGGCCATGTTGGGGCGGGGGACAATGGGCAGCTTGATGGTACCCGAGAAACGCTTGTCACGCTGGGGGTCGTAGTTCTTGAGACCGATCTGGACTGTAGTATTTACACACAAGTTAGCACAGCCGAAATATCTACACCCGCCGGTTTGGCGGGATAGCCTTCATTTCCAAGGGAATAACTCACGTTCGACGGTCTCAGTGAAGTTGCGCTTCTTGGTCTCCAGAGAGTACTCAAGGAGTTCACCCACCTGGGTGCGCACGTTGGCGACAGTGATCTTCGACATTTTGGCTAAATTTACTGTCTCCCAGAAATCTGGTAAGTTGCGTCAGGTATGTGGTTTGGAGATTCTAAGAAAAGAGATTTAACTAGAGTAGGCGGGCTAGGCCTGTATTTTCCATCTTTTTTTTTTTCATGTAGTGGGGATTTAGCTTAGAAAAAAAAAACAACTTGTGGGGAGGGCATAGGGAGTCACGTGTGATAAGCGATTTATCTTATCGCAGATATAGCTGGTGATGCCTGCCCACTTGTGCTTCTTACCAATGTTGGCTGATAGCTATAGAAACAAGATGTGTTTTTTGTGCGGGCTGTATTTGCTTGACCAAAAGAAGCGTTCATTTGGGTATAGAAAAAATATATTCTGAACACTTTAGAAGATAATTATATTTTCAAAAGATTCTTACTGTTTACCGCTGCTCTTGCTGGCAAAAGCCTTGCTTGGCCCAACGTACTTACACCTCCTAATCGGGACAAGATCCTTCCAGACCCCCACTTCGTGATGTAATTGGCTGACCCGGAAAAGTTCTGCATCAAACACTCCAACAAGGGCGATATCCTCATATGCGCCACGACAACCCTCTCCTTCACCGACGAAGAGAAAGATAATAGGGTCTGTTTTCTAGAATGGAGGGCTTGACTCAGATACCGCAGGACATTGCCAACTCCAAGGCAGTGGCCATAGTACAATGGATCCAGTCTCAGCCTGAAGCTTCCCACTCTCAGTAAGGCCATTTATCACATGTTGCTTTTCTTATTCGCAGCTTCTGAATCTAACATAATACACCACAGGATATGCACTGATGTTTTCGCTACACTCTGCACCGAGGCGGCTGTTTCTACGCCCCAGACTGCTAGAGACCGTTTCGTCTCATTTGTTGAGCTGTGCGGCAAATCCAAGGCTAGCACCCTGCGGAACTTCATTTTCAGCAAGCGTGTATGCCTGGATGTATACTCTAACTACATGGCATGGAGCAGTGAAGATAATGACCGTAGTCTCCGCCATGTACTGGATCTGGTCAATTTTGTCATCGCCAACAACCCTGACAAAGAGATTGCCACAGCAGTGCAGGGGACGATAGCTGAGTCCCTTGTTCATGCTATGCTTCGACAGTCGACTAAGCCCGTTGTCAAGGCCTCGATGAAGCTACAGACCCTTCTTATATCAAAGGGCTCCTTGGACTTGGAGTATATTTCTGATGCTTACGCAAAGACGGCGGGCTTGGACTCGCATATGAATCACTGCCAGGTCTGGTGCAAGTACATCAGCGAAGTTTTACAGTGGATGGGCCAACAGTTCATTTGCCAGGTGGCTGGAAAGCTCATCGCTACTGTCTACATATCTATTCGCTCTGCTTCAAAGGAGGGTGGCTCTCTGGAATCTACGCCTTTTAGTATGCAGACGTGGAGACACCTGCTCACAAACAGTCTAGGCTCCGACCCAAGCTTCGTTGTGGCAATTATGAATTACATATTTCTGCCCCTTTTTAAGGCTGAGCGTTCCGATTCGCTACTATTCCTGGAAGAGATGAATAGGTCCCATGAGGAGGGACTGGCTACCACGGCGGATCTCGACTCCACGGCATTGCTGCAATTGGCTGCTTTGCAGGTCGGAAAGAAGGCTGGTCTTGTGGAAGAGCCTGTTTTTTCCAACAGATCATCCAAAAAGAGCAAAAACAACATCGAGCCCATCATCCTCAAGGAGCAGATTCTGGATGGTGTCCTGGGCCAGGCCTCGTATGATGTCCGCCTCCTTGCCATGTCGCTGCTTGTATCTAGCTCTTCAACTACGCGGCCGTACTCTACGACCGCGCTGAATCTCCTGCGCAAGTACATACCAGGGTATTTTTCGGAGTCTGACGCCAAGTTTCGCGTTGATTTTCTCGGCATCGCGAACTCCATGTATAGGCGCATTCGTGGTGCCATTGCCCTAGTTCGTCGCAGCATGAAGACCCAGCTCCAGAGCGGCGAGCCTATGAAGGTTGATGGAAGCTCAAACTCTGAGCCCAAGCTTAAGAGGCAGAAGCAAGAGCTTCAGCACACTAATGTGCTTAAGATCTCCATTGACGAGCTAGAGGCTGTATTGAAGGAGCATCAGGAATACCTTAAGTGGTATTTGAATTTCATCAAATGGGAGCTAGTACCGACGGCTTCGTATCAGCGCCACACTATGGGCCTCAAGGTCCTTGTCAAGGTCATTAAGCAGGAAAACGATGAGGCCCGTATCTGGGCTGGACCTGAAGACGACGCCCTGTTCTTTGAGACTTTTGATGAATCATGGTCGCGTGTTCTCTTTGACCTTTTGATGGATCCCTTTGATGATATTCGCGACGGCAGCGCTCTAGTTCTGAAGGCTGTCATGACAAACCCTCGATTCAGCAAATTCTTGAATGGACAGACTGCAGTCCAGACAATCACAAACTTCTTACCTAGAGCAACATCCTTGGCCACAGTTACTGGCCGTGCCGACTACGCTAATGGAGTTGCCCGAACCTATGATCTTTTGTATCGTTTCTCGGAAACTCCCGAAGCCCGTCTTGCCGTCCTTAATGGAATCATAGCAACATTGAGCGAGAAGGTTGCTTTGGCCGAAAAAGACTTGGGAGTAGCTGTCCTGGAGGCTCCTACCCATGGGGAGTTTGCTTCTCTGGGTTATATCCTCCAGACTTGTCAAGAAACCACTTATGAGAGTGCCGAGCTACAGTCAATGCTTGAGATCCAGACCAAGCTGATTTCTTTTGGTACTCGTATGTGGGAGCTTGTTTGCGATATCCTGTGTGACAACTCACCTGAGGGCTTTCTGCCTGATGATCTCGAGGAGGTTGATGGAATTGGCACCAAAGATGTGCTCAGCTTTAGTTTCCGATCCGTCGATGAGTCTAGCAAGCTTTTGCGTACCATAATCATCGGAGCTAAGAATCTGAAAAAGCCAGGCTTGATTTTCCCCTCAAGACAAGATCTAATTGCTGTTGGCGACCTGGCATTCACACAACTGGCTACCTTGAGACACCGCGGTGCCTTTACTACTGCCGCACACACGTTTGCTTCGTGCTGTCAAATCAGCGAGAGTTATGAAGAAGACCCTACTCCCGCTCATGAAACTCTGCTGGCTCAATGGTACCAGCGTTCTTTAGAAGCAATCTCCAACCAGGAATCTACTACGAGGCGCTCGGCCGGCATTCCTGCCATGTTCACAGGCATACTGATGGCCAACTCACAGAATCCATCGTTCGACCAGGTCATGTCAAAGCTGATTGAAATTGCGGGCCAGCCGGCCTCAACGGAGTTTGGCACAAAGCTGTGCCAGGTACATGCGCTTAACAGTTTGAAGGACATTTTCAAGAGTTCGCAGCTCAGCTATCTTGGGGTGCGCTCGGATAAATATCTATCCAAATGTTTAGCGTTAGCAGCAAACTGTCTGCAGTCCTCTGTGTACGTAACTATTTCCTTCCGCTGTACCTATGGTGATACAGGTTTACTGACTTTCGTGGTAGCTGGGCTATTCGCAACTGCGGCCTCATTCTATTACGCTCCATCATGGATTGTCTTCTAGGTACTAACGAAAATAAGACTATGATTGAGGCTGGGTGGGATGGCAAGGCGTTGCGCATTCAATACGACAAATACCAAAGCGTTCCACCTCTTCTTCTGCAACTCCTCAAGGAGGGCTCATCAAAGCTTAAGCTAAACCCTACCATGGCAAGTGCTGCTGAGGCTGTCTTTCCTGCCCTTGACATTATCCGCCGCGCTGGCCCTCCCAAGGAAATCCGGGATGGAGCACAAAATTACATTGCCGAGTACCTCGACAGCCCTGTGTGGCATGTTCGTGAGATAGCAGCTCGTGCTTTGTGCTCCTGCTTGCTGCATGGTGATTGGATGAGCGAAATTTCAATCTTGCTCGACAAGGCGTTTGCGGATATCAGTCGAAATGGGCAGAACTACATCCACGGCGTTCTCTTAGCTTTTGGATGTGTTCTGCAGCGTCATTGCGAAGTGCAGCCGGGGCGTCTAATTATGGAATGGAAAACACTCCTGCAGTTACTTAAGACTACAGGCAATAGTCTTAGCACAGAGAGGAGCTTTCATCCGGAGATATTTGCCGCGTTCTTGGCGCTTCTTAGCAGAGCCCTCGAGTTTTGCATTGAGAAAATGAGCCAGGTTGATGAGGATCTTTTTGCTGTCTCTCTTCCCTCAGCCAAGGTAATTTCTCTTGGCTCGCTGGCTCGTATTCAGTATGTGCGCTGGAAGGTGTCTTGCGCTGTGATCCAGAAGCGGTTTGGTGAACTGAGCGAGATTGCTGAATTCGTTAAACACAACCCCAGCACAGCTACCATGTTTTTAGATACTGTCCATGACATGCTCAAGCTAGAGGAACTCTCGATATCCGAGATTAGACAATTGGCAGCTATCCACATGGAGATCAGCTGTAACGACTGTCCGTACGATCTTATAGCCCGCAACCTAGCGGCGATTCTCACCCATACGTTTAGCCCCAGATTTACTGCTACCAAGGAGGAGCTGAAGCAGGCAGCTAGTGATGACATGGATCTAAGCAGGCTAATGGATACTACTCTGACACCTGCTGTGGGCGACGGCTTGATTCTATTGAGCGGAGTGAAGATGCTACGCGATGCTTTGGCCGAGAGACCTGAGGCGGCTAACTGGTGGAAGAAATGGGCGGTGTTGATGCGCCAGAGTGTCCACGACGATCAAGTAAGTTATTTTTCCGCGAGGTGGCTAATGCACACGACGACGTCAACGTACTAATATTTTCATAGCCCTTTGACACTCGTTATGCTGCAGTATCAGCTCTGGCTACGTTCTTTTCTGGGCCTTTCGCCGAGCAACAGCAAAGTCTTCCCGATGCCTTGTTCGCACTATATGACGCATTAAATGATGACGACGATCAAATCCGCGAGCTTGCCGCTACGGCTCTGTCGCCAGTTCTTTCTGGGGCCACGCTGGTTCCTGTCGAGGCTGCAGTGGCCCTGTCTGCGTACATGCAAAAGACTTTTGCTGAAAACAAGGCTTTCCGCCAGGAAGTCTTGGCGCGTATGACAGGCTACATGCCCTCCAGTGTTGATTCGTTTGTGGCTAGTGTCAGTAACACTACTATGGAAGAAGAAAGCGGCGCTGTAGTTCAGCTCAAAACAGCACTGACGCCGAATAACGCATTGTTTGCAGTAGAAGAGAAGAATCTATTCATTGACGAGATCCGCGAGACACAACGCTGGCGGCAAGTGTTTTCTGCTCTGGCATGGACAGATGATGAGGCGGAAGTGCGCATGCTGACCAAGTGGACCGCCGAGGGCCTTGATTTGCTAGTCCAAACAGCAAGGGACAACTTCGATGGGCCGATTGGTTGGGCGTCCAAACCAGCTGTGTTTGCAGTGGCAGCACGGATTCTAGTGGCGGCTAGGGAACTGATGAATAAGGGCTTGGGCATCGACATTGAGGCGAAAATGACATTATTTGAGGAGACGGCCAAGGCTAACAGTGTCTCTGGTTTGCTACTAGAGATGTAACCAACAATGAAGGATGACATCACATGGCAAGATGAGCAGCAAAAATGTATGTCATGACAGATATATTACAGTATATTTATCATTATTATATTCAGCTACTGTTGTATTTATTATCGTTATCATTAGTTGTTTGTATTGGGTTCGGCTTTAGCGCATGGTGGTACAGGGAAATGATAGTGCCACAACATATCATAACAGTCATCAAGGCTTGGATGCAAGTGCTGCCAAGCGTTTTATCTCATCATCTTCCAGACCCAGCTGCCCCAAGCGGCCAGCAAGCAGGGCATTCTGGTTTCTCAGTCGTGCTACCTGCTCTTTGAGCGTATCTCTCTCCAGCTTCAACACCCGCGGGTCCTCTGCTGCAGCTGCGCCAGGGACTACAGCCGACATCGGTCTAGCAGATCCTAGGTCGCCTGCTACTGAACGCGGGACGCTTTCTGTACCTGCAGCTCGTCCTGGTCGAATCCCCGCTGGCGATGTGCCATAATTGTTTTCTTTGCCCATGCTACCCTCGCTACTGCTTTGGCGGTTGTGCGAAGCATCTTTTTGGGTCTTTAGTGCGGCGGCAGCGGCTCGTCGTGCCTTCTTCTCCTCTTCATGACGCGCTCGTATGCCTTGCTTCATCTCGCGCTCCTCGCGCTTCTCAGCAGCTCGCCGTGCCTTAGCCTCCTGCTTACGCTGGCGCTCGGCTTCTTTGCGTGCCGCCTTGCTCTTTGAGGGCGTGCGATGAAGCAGGCGATCGGCTAGACTCCGGTGCTCCTTTTTGATGCTGCCACCACTACTGCTGTTGGGTGCAGCAGAGGACTTGGAGTCGGATCGAGAGCGTGACCGGGAAGATGAGCCGGATGCAGAGGATATGGAGGCGGCAGAGGCGGAGGCAGCATATTGCCGTTGTGGACTGGCAGCAAGCTGAGTAGAGGAAGTCGATGGTGTGGTTGCACGCCGTGGACGATGTTGGCTCTGGCTACGTCGTGGCGATGTAGTGTGGGGTGTGTGCATGCTGGCAGAATGCATGTGAGCGGATTGGCGGCGGTTTTGCAGATGGTTACGAAGACGGTCCTTGCCTTGGCTGTTGGCCACAGCGGCGGCAATTTCTTCGGTCGATGCCATCCATTCCGCGGATAGGCGGGGAGGCGTGGCCAGGCTGTCGGTGCCATGGGTCTTCATAATGGGGAAGGTGTAGTTGGCGCGGTGTGGCGACAGGTAGCCGTTATGAGTGGCCATAGGAGCGTCCGTGGAAAGGCGTTCAGGCGTGTGGTTATAGCTGTGTATACTAGAAGAAGGACGATGTGGTGATGGAGGACTGGGGGTGAAGTGCTCAGGCTCTGAAAGGGCGGAGATGAAGCTCTCATTATCATCGTCGTCACTGTCGTAGGCAGAAGGCGTGCTGTTGCAGGCGGCGTTGAATGTAGGGGGAGGGCCCTCAAGGGTGTCTGCTATGCTCCGCATAGACTGGATGGACCGGCGAGAGCTACCCGGTGGAGAGCTGAGATGTGAAGGGTCATATTGGGAGTTGTGGTAGCTGTGGCTATGGTTGTGTTGCTGGTCTGTGGGGTACAATGAGTGAAAGGCATGTCTGGAGTCATGCTCAGCAGCTGCTGCTGTCGGCACTGCTTTCTCGGTAGCCAGAGTCTCGGAAGAATTCGTTGACAAGCCGCCCTGACCGTTCGTAGCTGTCTCTGGGGGGTGCTCGTAGGCCGACAAATCCACTGTTTCCATCCACTTGTAGAACTTGACGGCATCGCCGCAGATGGCACTAGGTGTCCCACGCTCAATCATGAAGCGCGGCACGTTTCCACCAGGGTTACTACGTGTTACCATTGCCCACTCAACAGCAATGTGGCCATCGGCGCCCTCAATCTCGCGGATCGACTCGACGCTCTCATAGAAGCCACGAATGGTACCATGCACGGGCGGGCTGGCCGGGTGGTCACACGGCTTAGACACCACGATTAGCTCGCGCAGTAGGCGTCCAGAAGTGGGGGTGGCGGTGGCGTCGGAAGTGACGGTGGCGGTGGCGGATTGGGTGCTTGCTGACAGCGCACTGGATTCACAAGTCAGAACCATAGCGACGAAGTCGCGTGGAGCGGTGGGGCCAGGAAACTGGGCGCCCATACGGAGAACTGTATGCGCAGTTAGAGGAAAGGTTAGCTGGTGTGGTACCATATACTTTGCGTGTGCTTATATGCGTACCTTGCACATGACAGCTGTCGGTGGCAAGATCCTCAAGCTGCTCCTGAGCGCTCAAGCCACGGATCACCTGGCCGGTGCGCAACGCCTCGGGAAATTCAGCCATGAAGGCGTTCTTCCAGCGGTCAAACGGCACGCGGGTATCAACACTTCGACGGCCGAACCACGTGCCCTTGTTATCGGCGGCAGGCAGGCGATATACGGCGATCCCGAGCTGGTCGTCTTTGCCGCTGGCGCCCTTGACCTCTTTCCACTCACGCCGTAGGCCCTCAACCATCAGACGCACGTGACCATCGAGCGGTATTTTGGCCGGAGGAGCAGCGGCAGCTGGTAATGAGGCGATGATGGAGCGTCCATGAAAGATTGTGTCGTCGAGAATATCAGTGAAATCGGCGGAATGTGAGATGTCGTCCCATTCAATGGGCTCTAGTACGTGGAAGATTGCCTGTGAAGTCATGGCGAGTTCTGAGGCGTGGGGGGATGGGAGAGAAAGGAAGGGGGAGGAGGAAGATAAGGAGAATGCGGCAGAAGAAGAGGTATATGTGGCGGAGATCTAGATGCAATGGAGATGATGTAAGAAGCGCAAACCACTCAGACGGGTCCGGGTCCGGGTCGGGCCAGGTATAAATTGAGGAAGAATACAAGGCAGCCAAGAAAGGAAGACGCTCTAGAAGGAACAGGAAGGAAAATAACAAGACAAGGACGAAGGTAAAGCCAAAAATAAAGCAAAAGAAAATGGGATGAAACCGGAGAGACAAACAGGGGGCGGCCTGGGGGGAAGGGGGTTTCCTCCGGAGTTAAGAAACAACGACAAGACCAGCGACACACAAACAAGACAAGGCAAGGCAGGCAAGCAAGCAGCCAAAAGGAACCGAGCAACAAAATCCAGGAGCAGGAGACAAGCAAGCAATGTAGGGCAGAAATGCGAGAATATGGTGGTGAAGAGGAAGCAGGAAGAGGGAAGAAAGATGGGTGAAAGGTGGCTGTCAAATAACAAAGTTCAATCCTAATAGTCAAGTTAAAACAAGACCTTTCCCCCTTTGCTTATGCCAGCTTGCTATTATCCTCCGTATGGACTCAATACTCACTTAGAAGGCTTAGAAGTCTGGAGGACTAAAAGGAGCTCTAACTAAACCTTAAAGGCGTTTTTGGGTGGTGGCTATTTTATTTGGTGCCTAGAACGCACAGCCCGAGGCTCCCGTATCCAGCCCCCAGTCTTGTAATCTTGTTAATCTATTAGGCCTATTCTGGATCTGATCTCAGTTAGGCTGGCCTGTTTGCTTGAAGAAAAGACAAGGGGGCCATGGCACCAGCAATGCAGCAATGTTTTGGCTGGTGCCTGAACTCTTAGACTCCCCCCCCCCCCCCAGCCATTATTGCTTTGAGATGGGAGGCCAAAGTCAAAGCTAGATAGATGGCTAGCTAAGAATAAACTAGGCAATGAAGAAAGGGAAACTGAGCCTGCTCGATATGAACAGCCAAGCTTTGCGTTCTTGTTGGTGTTGGTGCCTTAATGTCTTGTCCCATTGCAGTCCGAGGAATCCTAAGCCTCTAACTATACTGCACAACCAGCTATTCGTCTTGCCACTTATCCCTTGCAGCATCGAGCTTTCGAAACCAGATCGAGGTCTAGGAGAAACAAGCAAAAGAAAAGAAATCCCAGACACAGTAGCCATTTGCGTCTGCCTAGACATCACCCCTGTTGTTTCTAAATTCCAACCCCATCTAGGCTTCCGGCTTCCTTCCTCATTGGTAAAAAAGGAGCGATTAATTGATTGCAGTGGAAATAATAAGCGCTACGATAAGAAACAAGACTTATTGACACTGAGGAGGAACGGACAGCGTCACCAATGTAACCCTAACAAGAGAAAGCTAGCGAAACCTAACCCTCGTTCGGCTGCTGTTGTTGTTCCTGGCCGTGTGCCAGCTTTAAAGCGTCTGCTCTGCAGCTTCCACAATAATCTTTGTACCAGTGAAACAGTGCCTTGCGCCGTTCGGCCAACTTATCTGCGCCGTGTGTACCGCCCCGTCCTTCTTGCGTCTCTGTGTCCGTCTCCGTCTCTGATCCCCCCTTCGTTGCTCTTCGGCACTGCGGGTACGGAGACATCCAGAGCATAGCGCAGCTGTGCACAGCGCTGGTTCTCGTCAGACACCCAAGACTCCCACTCGGCAACCTCCATCTCACGCTCAATCTTGTTAATGACCCGCATCGCTACAAGCAGATCATGACGATATGAGCCTAGTCTTTGGCGGGTGCGGTGCATGCGACGCGCTGTCTCGTACGAGTGTGGAGTGGAGAGAAATGACGATGGTGAGCCAATAGAAGCGGGGGAATCAAGATGAGCGTCCGGATCAGTGGAGTTAGTGATGGCTTGGAAGGCGGCGTAGCTGGAGCAATTGGGGAGATGTTAGTTTGCGAGCGTAGGTGGAGCCAAGGAAGAGGAAAACACAGAAAGAATAGATAATAAATGACTTACCATTCGGAACCGGTGTTCCAAAGTGGCTCGCTGCTACCCACAGCAGCGCTCAGATCTTCCCATCGCACAGCGCGGCTCATGACAACATTCGGGCCTACGCCGACACGCTGCATAAACCGCGCAGCACGGCGTTCCGTCCACCAGGTCGACGCATCCTTGCTAGTCATCAGCACATTGAACATGGCACTGGCTACCAATAGACCCAGCAGCACACGGTGTGCCGAGATCAGTCGGAACAGCGAGCGAATCACCGCAAAGACTGACATCAACACCGATGTCGCGATGCTTTCGGCAAACGAGAAGAGCGTATCGAATGCCATTTGTGTCAGCGTGTGGCGTCGCAAGGTTGCGGCTCTGCTACTACTGATCCCGTTGATTCTGATGCCTCCGCCGCTGTTAGCGCTCCCGTTGCTGTCCTTGCTCTTGCTACCGCTAGAGAGCTGTGTCCCAGTCGCCGATTCACCCCCGTTGCCTGCTCCCATGCCACCCTTGGCCAGTGCAACTGTCACATCACCAGCACCACCATCACCCGCATACACAACCGTCTGTGTCGTACCGCCGATATGGCCATACACCTGGATGGCCTTCTTTGTGCGACTGTGGGCGCCCAACTTATGGACCTGATCCGTGATCGCATCGGCCAGAGCATCGATAACAGCTGTTGCATCGTTCATGGCTTGCTTATCAACCATGCGTTTGCCCAGCGGTGGTGCCGTACTGCCCCAGTCAACACGCGTGTAAAAAGCCATCTTACAGCGGCTTTTGGCTTCGTGAGTAATGACCATCTTGGTAACTACACGGAAGTGGCTAGAAAATGGGAGATGCCAGGCTGTATTGACATGAGACACAACATATGTTGCGTGGTCGGCGAACATGTCGATAGTCTGGTAGTCGGTAATATTCTCCGGCCGGGTGCGGCCTAGCATGTCGGCCGTATCGGCCCGGTACCTAAATTCACGGCGCATGCGGCCTCCTTCCTCCGACAGGGCCCATGGCCGTTGCTCGATATTAGTGGCCTGGCGCTCGTTATAGAACCTCGCAAAGATATAACTGCGATCGCCGAAGACCACATGAAAACACGCTTTAGCGCCAATTTCAAAGTGGCGCTCACAAACCTTGGTCTTCATGTCATCTGGCTCGTATCCGCTTGGACCTCTTGGCAGCAGTCGTCCACCTGTGTTTCCACGAGTTCTCCCTCCTGTTGATAGGCCAGTTGATCGTCGTGCACCCATCGCCATGCGGGGGAGGCCGGGACTCACAGGGGGAGGTGCATGTGCTTTCTGCGACTGTAGCTCCATAATCTGTTTTTCAGTCCGCGCAGCAGCTGCAGGTGGTAGAGATAGCGTGATAGGGGCAATGGGAGGTTGCTCTATTTCCTCCCAGCTACCAACACTGACGCTTCCACCCGGACTATCGGGAATGCGAGAGTCATGGCCGCGTTCCATGTCAATAAAGGTGGCGGTGATATCCTGAATATCCATGGGCTCCTCAGCTTGAAGGTTGTCCATGAGCACATTCAGTCGGGCTTGTAGAAGTGGGAGGTTTTCCAGGAACGTCTTGATGGTAATGCGCGAGAGGCCTATATCACTGGGGCTTTTGGTCTTTTGTTTGCCATCGTTCGCAACGTCATTGCTCTGGGACTGACAATTGCCTGCGCCCGTCAGATGTAGGAAAAGGTAATCACAGTCCTTTCCAGGTGCTGCAGTGATCTCGCTAACCCAGTCCAAACTCAGCGAGAATGCCACTAACAAGCCCATCCGGGTTCCGTAGAAATGCAGGCTATCAGGGGTCACAAATACCCGGCCTGTTGCAGTGAGTTTAGTATCACCAGCATCAGAGTCGGGGCCAGAACCGCGTGTGCTAGACCAGGCTCCGCGAAAAACTAACACCAGCTTCTCCGACATAGGCACACTGGGGAACAAAAGCCGGAACGAAGCATGCTGAGCTTTGAGCTCGGGCGGGTACTTTGGTGGGAAGACTTCTTGGCTGTGAGACTTTGGCACAATCGGGTACTGAGGCTGCTTTGGTGTTGCTGTCTGCAGGTCCAGCTTCTCGCTCATCAAAGTTGGCTGTATCATATCGGCACTCATTGTCTTTCTGTGGCTGGCCCCGGGGGGAGGATATGCAGCTGTCACATTCTTTCCTTCTGATGCGGCCAGAGCCAAAGTGCGCTCCTCCTCTTTCTTGTAGTCAAGCTGGCCATTAGCATAGAAGCTGCTCCATGCGTTAGAACCCCAGAAGTTGGCTAGCAAAAACGCGGGAAGCTGGTATGGCGTCCCCATGGCCACACTGCGGTCTGTGGCAGCTTGGATAGCAGCCCGGGTCATATTAGTGCCTAGTGGTGGGCGTGGCGGCGTTAGTGGTGCAAGGCTTCCTGGAGGCATATCAATCTGACCCATAGCAGCTGCGGCGGCCGCAGCGACGAAGCCTTTGCTGCTAGATGGGGTGGATATTGAGGTCAGGCCAGCAATGCCACCAACAGGACCATGGCCGGCGGATTGCGGCGGATCCATATTATAAAGCGTAGCTTTGCGGTGAAGATCACGACGGGACATGATTCGATTGCCAGAATGAGTGTGGCTATCGTCAGAGTCCCGGCCTATTGCTGCGGTAAAGGAACGACGGGGAGCCTGGTTCCCATAGACATCTATACTAGCACGTGAGGATAAAGCGGGCTCGAGACTAGGCACAGCCAGAGCAGAATCGTCAAGGGCCAGGGCTGTGGCCGTAGCAGCATCGATGTTTCTGGTCGAGAACTCGGGCGCGCTAGGTGGTTTTATAGAGAATGCCGGGTCGCTACCAGTACGCATTGGAATGAACTCTTTGCTGGTACTCGTCTCTAGTGCCTGTTTCTTTGCTGCTTCGAAAACATGCAGCCACTCACTAAGCTGTTGTTGTGTCTCAGCTTGCAGTACCAACGCTGAGATCTTAGTCTTGACTTCAAAACAGAAGCGGCGTTCTTCACTGATTGCCGGTTTTGCACTGCACAGCAGCACACCAACCTCGTCATCCTGGAAGACGCCCTGGGCGTTGTGCTGGAGAGACCCAAACACGCCGTTTCGGCAGTAGAACCAGCGTCGCACCCACTGCGTACGCGCGGGTTTTCCCGAAACTGACTTGAGGAATAACCAGCCCTGGCGCTCCAACACACCTGAAAGACCTCCCGGACTCCCAGCCGGGGTTTTTACCGCCGTTTGTAGACTAGATACTGGGCCGCGAGATCCGAGAAACGGCACCGTGGAAGCACTGTATGCCTCGAGCTCACGAGAAGGTTGATAAGCTAAGATAGCAGCATCGCTGATTTCGCGGCGGATGCTAGCAAGCTCCCGCCTGAACGAGGGCTCGGCAGCCTCCATCTCCTTTGACCAGCCTCGGATACGGTCTAGATCTTCGGTCCAGGGTAGCGAATTGTGGGCTATATCGCGTGACAGCTTAACTTCCCGGGCTAATTCAAAGCACTGGCGCACCATGAGCTTATCGAGAGAGGCACGAGCCTGGGGCCCAAGCACACAAAAGTCCATACAGGCCTTGAGATATGCCTTGCGGGTCTCATGCACGGCAAAAGCCTCTTCACGAAGAAACGACGGCTCTTTGGTTTTGTTCTGAGAGGCATACCGTGCCAGGGCCTGATCAAAGGTCCTTTGCGTGGTATCGAGCGTGCGCCGCGCTTCTTTAAAGGCCCTGAGGTCGCCGTTGATGTACTGGCGAACAGGGTCGACCATGGTAGCGTTCATTTTGCGCATCATGCTTAATACCTGCATCCACCACTCACGCGAGGCGTCGCTGACCCGCTTGAGAGCAAGGAGGGTGTAGTCTTGATCTAGCATGTTATCAGCGATAGCCATGGGTGGTGTAAGCTTATTGAGGTATAGATTTATGGTGTCTTCAAGCGACAGTATTTCCTGCGTGAGCTTGCTAGCTGACTTTGTGGCCGATTCTAGCCAGCGCTCGACAGCTTCAATCTGGTCTGCATAGTATGCTGCGCATGCACGAAAGGTCGGAGAGTCGAGGCCTGCTTCGGTGAGGGTGACGGGGATTGGCCTGCCCCGAGCCATTGAGTCGTGGGTACATGGAGATGATGTGAGTGGCATTCCGGGCGTCGGGGGGGGATTGAATGCTGGAGGCGGCAATGGATTCGACATTTCGTGCCGTTTCGGAGCTGAAGAATGGGCAGTATGGGTGAGGGGGCGAGAGCCGGGGAAACCGGAGAAGCCGGGGAAACCGGCAAGGCCTGCGTGGTCGTCGGTCTGATGGCTTGGATAGGGAGATGGATTGTCGAGTAAGGGATATTCTAGTAGTTGTCGTGGCAAATGCGTAGATAGTTGATAGTCAAGTGAACGCAAAGGAGAGGGCTTCAGCTGTCTCCTGTATCACGGCTGACGTATTGTTTGTCGTCTTCAAGCTTGATTGGGCTCAATCAAGTCCTGATGCTAATTAGGGCGAGGATTATGTCGGAAACCGGATGGATTCTTTGGCTGTTCTTGTGTCTCGTTATAGGCACAAACCCTGGGAGCTCCAAGACACGCACTGGCAGTGATAGCGCAAAGACTGTAAAGCTTTCCGCAACACTGGCTGTCGATTGGTAGATGAAGCTGACGGTAAAGTCTTGATCGTCTTAGGCTTTCTATGCACACACTTTTGGCTGACCGTCTTGGTCACGATTATGTAATCTGATAGGGGAGTGCTGTTTACTCGTAGCAAGAGACACATGGAGACAAAAGGGGGGCACTCTTCAGCTAGCTATGATCAAGCGCAAAGGGAAAGAGCCATGAATGTTGAGAAGCTTGGGAATAAAAGTGGAGAGCTCTTCTGTAGCCTGCTCTAGGCTGCAGTGAGGTTAAGTCTTCTGAGGATTAAAATAGTGACAGATTGTCTGTCTATCTGGTAAAAAGAGAGACTATAGGCTGTGTTCTCTCTCGCCTCAACCTCTGATTTTACATACACCCTGTAATTTTTCTGTTCACTTCCGTTGCACTTGAAATTAAAAGTTGAATAAATAGGTTTAATGTCTACGGGAGGCTCACTATAGAGTTTCAAGGAGCGAAGCGCAGTTGCTCACGAGCCAACTTGTTGCTCATTCCCACCCACCCTATCGTGGTTGAAATGCGAAAAAAAAAAAAAAGAATCAAAGTATACAGAACACGAGAAATCAATGCAGAGGAAATTCAACGAGAGCAATTTAGACCCGTGAGGCGAAAACCCTTACCGAAACCATGTCGTCCCTTTGATATCTGGGTGCAGCCCCTTCATTTAGCTAATATCGGACCGCTTCGGAAGGTCTAATGGCCCACTGAGATGTCTAATTGTCGCCTGTTCTAGCTGCGGGAATGCAGCCTCGCACCGCCTTGGCGAGACCCTTTTATCGGGAAACACGAAAAGGAGATTCGGTGGAAACACCATTCCCGAGTGAACGGTATCCTTTTTGCTCTTTTCATCATCCCCCATGGTTGAGACATAATCGGTCTCTTTTCCATCTCTGTGCTTCTGGAAGGCTGGCGCTATGTTCTGTTGTCGTTCCTTGACACCCCAACTTTATCTAAGCACCGACTGTCTCAATGGACTTGAACTTCAACGGGGATCATCAAGATCAAACGGCTCGTTGCGCTCCGGAGGCCGCCGTGCCCGGGCCGGATGCGACAATTTTCTTCTTGATCTCAGACTAGACGGCCGTTTTCTGTCGAATTCGTTCGCCATAATAGTTTAGTGGTTAGAATACGTCGTTGTGGCTCATGAGTCTCACATTTTCCGACGTGACCCATGTTCGATTCATGGTTATGGCACACTGGCATAGTTCCTTTTTTGCATGATGCATTTCCTGGCCCCAATATCAATGTCAACAGTGCGTGCACCCGGGAGCAAGCACGGCCCTTTGCGTCAAATAGGACAGCCAGATAATCTGACCTAGTCCACCCAGCGGGAGAAAAATATATCTACGTCTGTGCCAACATAAGCATATATTCTTCATTATATTCAGATCAATTTCAACAACGGGTAAACAACATTCGTGTCTACAATTAGCACCAGTAGCCTCGGGAAGCCGCGGGTCGGAATGGGAAAAAAAAAAGGCATCTCTCTCTTTTTTCTTTTTATTTTATTTTATCTCCTAGTCATTCCAGACCCCGAAGGACCGGCGCTCAAGTAAATACAGAAGAAAAATGCTAGGATAAGGCTTCGACCTAGTAAAGATTAGATGACAAAAGCACAAGTTGGGTGGGTTTTTTACATGTGCCAATGTTACATCCTATTTATTTGTGAGCTATGATGACGAGTGTTTGTCCTTCCCTATTACATATTTTCTTCTTAAAATTTCCCACCTTCCAGTTTGGCAGAGTTGCGGCATCCTTGGGCAAAGTAGTGATAGAGTAGTAATAGCGTAAAAGGCGATAGAAGACTCCGGTGAACTGAAAACTCGACCGTCTGGCTTCTCGGCTTGGGCTGTGCTGCTTGTTAGAGTGGGGCCATGGTATTGCTCTATTGAAAGGAGATGTCCCTATTGGGAAGTATCGGCGAAATAAGTGAGAGCACTCTACAGTAGAAGCTTTGTAATAACAGTAACAAGAGAAAGGGTTCGATGAGTTGAGATGCTAGGAGCTAGGAGTTGGGAACCGCACGTGGTAGCTAGTGCCTGTAGCCCTTGGCTTTCGTAGTGTACATGGTGGAAGCAGGCATAAATAATGAGGGCCAGATGCTGGGCTTGGACAGACACTAGACTGCAACTACTATACTTGGCTACTTGTCAGCTTCTGTTTGCCTCCCTCTAGACGGAGACTTGTCTTGACATCAGCGTGGACAGGCACAGCGGATGAAAATGTATGTAGCAGTTGCCTTCCCTGCCCAGCCTCGTGGACTTGTCCCCGCTTTTCTTCATCCTATATGACGATCAAGTTTTATTCCCAGCCAAAGAAGAGGGCTTGAAGGTTCGAAGGCTTCTATCTCGAAGGCTCGTTTTCTAGCCCCAGGGCCACATCATACTATCACGAGTCTAGTCTGGCCCTAATTATATTTGGTTTGCTTTAGTGCCCTTCCCAATTTCTTTTCGGCGCGTTTCTTCTGGCTAACTTTTGATCACTTATTAGACTTACGCCGCGGTTATTGTTGGTCCAACCTCCCTCGATATCACCGAAAATGCCTTGACTTCATGCCAAGTTTCTGTACTGCTGCTTGCCAAGTGCATTCATTATTCTTGGCTCTGTTTGTAGCGCAAGACAAGCTGCAGCATCGGATGAGTAGCAGCGTCGTGTCTTGACCTGGACTTGCTCTGGTTCTGGCCTGGCCTGGCCCGGACTTGACTTCCTCTAGTTTCCCGGTATGCATTGACCTCTTGCTCTTTCTATCCCTTGTCAATGCCTGTCGAGCTAGTCAAGTCAAGTCAAGTCAACTTAACTTTGCTTGCTAGGCCCTTGTTATTATTACTTCTTTTTTTACATTTTTGGATGGGGCTTAAACAGAAGACCCCGTCTTATATAAAGGGTCTTGTTGATCAGCATCCCATGTTTCCATTTTCCTCTGGCTTATTACCTCTCTCACGCGTCATTCCTCTTTGCCTTGTTGCATTTGCGCCGGCTTTTGCTTCTCCCTTGCAGTCATTCCTTAAAGAAAGCAACGGCTCTCTAGTCGCATCGCATCGCATTGCATCACATCACATCACATCGCTTTCCTTTTTCTTGTCTTGTTTTATTTTCTTTTTCTTTTTTGCAGTTTTTATTTTATTTTATTTCTTTCTTACCGCTTATCGCTCTCTAACTTAACTCCTCTTTCTCCCCCCCCTCCTCAAAATGGTTTCTCTTCGTACTATTTTCACCGCCGTGCTGCCTTTGTCTTTGGTGGCTAGTGCAACCTGCACTACTCCCATTTCAAACTCAGTGCTGGCTGAAATCGCCTCTAAGGCCAATGCCACTAATGAATTTGGCGAGATTGCTGCTATCCGCACCTTTTTCTACGTGGGCGGTGGCTACGAGGCTGTTGGCAGTGGTCATCTGTATACCAATCAGATGTATGTCGAAAAGCTGGTCCCCGTTCATGGTGTGACTAAGCGGACACCCATTGTGCTGATTCATGGTCAGGCGCAAACTGGCACTGTAAGTTGTTGACACTCTATGCTATGTTCATCTTACGTCGTGCCCTGTCTCTATCCCTAACCTTTACATTTCTTCTCCCTAACACTATATCTCTATCAGAACTGGCTTATCAAGCCCGATGGCTCCCGCGGCTGGGCCTCTAATTTCATTGAACAGGGCTATGAGGTCTACATTGTTGACCAGACCTTCCGTGGCCGCTCTGCCTGGAAGCCCCAGGCCGGTGCTACCACTCCGTCTACCTACTCCGCTGAAATCATCCAGCAGCGCTTCACGGCTGTCAAGGACTACATGTTGTGGCCCCAGGCTGCCAGCCACACGCGTTGGCCAGGAACTGGCAAGATGGGTGATTCCGTCTTTGATACCTTCTACAGCTCCAACGTCGAGTTCATCAACAACGCCGTCTACCAGCAAACCACCGTACAAAGAGCTGGCGCTGCCCTGCTCGACAAAATTGGAAAGCCCGTCATCCTCATTGGCCACTCGCAGGGTGGAATCATGCCTATTGTCATCGCTGATGCTCGCCCTGACCTGACCAAGGGCCTAATTCTGCTTGAGCCTACCGGCCCGACCTTTCGTGAGGGTGTTTTCTCTACTTCTGATGCCCGTGCCTACGGCCTGACAGATATCCCGTTGGTTTATAGTCCTGCTGTTTCTGACCCGGCCACAGATCTGGTTAAGCAGGAGTATCCCGCTCGCGGTGAAAACTATCTGTCGTGCCTGATGCAGGCCGAGGATTCTGTGCGTACACTGCCTAACCTGGCTCCCAAGCCCATCATCGTTGTCACTTCAGAGGCGTCGTATCATGCCCCTTACGACTATTGCGTTGTCAACTACCTGAAGCAAGCTGGCTGCTCACGCGCTCAGGGCCTGGAGCTTGCCGACATTGGTATTCATGGCAATGCCCACATGTTCTTCATGGAGGACAACTCACGCCAGATCCAGTCTGTGCTTGAGGGCTGGATTGAGCGTATCTAAGCCAGCTTACTGCATACTTGCTTTTTCTTTACATCCATGATATCCAATCAGGCACGGAGAGGCGGGGAACAAACGATATTTTCATTCTCCATTCACTCTTTGACCTCATTTTTCCCTTACTTTCTTTTCTTAATACCGACCCGTCTCGCAGCCAGTTGGGGAAAGAAAAAACACCCCCCCCCCCCGCGTTATTTACTCGAGGGGTTCATAGAAACCACTTTTGACGACCTGTTATGACGCTGCTCTTTTCTTTTCTTTTTTTTTTTCATGGTGGAGGATTTTGTCATTTTGTGTGTTATCATCATTGTACACCACTCACGATGAATGGTATTGGTGATGTCTTTTTAAAAAAAAAAAAGACTTTATGTCTGCCCATAGCTCGTTCCAATAAAGATGTCAACGGTATTTTTTCTTGACTCAACGGGGTAGAGACACACTGGCTGGAGATGAACTGCTTGAATTGAAAATGTGCTAGAAAGCGAATGGAAGAATAAGGAGTGGAATTGCCAAATCAACATGATAACCTGTCTGGCGAGAAGTGGAGGCATTGCTTGGTGTGCACGGAGGATACTTATAGAGGACGGAGAGACATGGCCGCTCTTGGGCCTAACCCGTCGATCACCCTGCCCATCTGGCTGGCTCCTTGCCCTTGCAGCCCTCGTATACCCATTAGCAATTTACCCTTTTTGTTCTTGGCAAAATGCGGCAAATCTTGCTGGAACAGCCAAAAGGCCCACTACCATCGAGCTTAAGCACCTTTTTATATACTTCCTTCCCCCCTGACTTTGTGGATACAAGGAGCTACATGCTCGACTAATTCCCAACTGCTAAAGGCTGTGTATGCAAGAAGACAAGATGGGAGGAGGAGCTTGACTAGAATGCCATCTAAAACGATGTCACGGGGCGCGGAGCGAGGAAGGAGGCGGAGGTAACAGGGACGAATGGACGGGGATGCCAATGGAAAAGAAGAGAGCACCCGGGAGAGAAGGGGCCTGCCCTAGTTCTGGCTGACCCGACATGGCCGAGGGCAGAGACAGGATAAGGATGGATGAATCGGGCCATTTTCGACATTGCATATGGGAAGGGGTCATGTTTGCCCCCCTCCTTATGATTGGTGCCTGGGATGCAAGATGTTTCGACACAACTTAAAGGCTTGAAAAACAGGGGCTCGTTGGTTGTCTTTGCCTCGACAAGCAAGACCTGGCCTCTAGTGGCCACGCAGCAGTCAGAAATTAGACTATGTAGAGGAAGGCGGAGAACGAAGAACGAACAACAGCGCGAAAGAAGCCTGGTCCCATGATCCGCCTTTAATTTTGGCACTTTGCATTTTGCATTTTTTTTTCTAGTATGGGTGCTTATGCTGTGGGTGGAATTTTTTCTTCTTTTTCTTTTCTTCTCCACCATAGGATGATCACGTGATGGTTCTGTTCTGTAGAAATTGGTCCTTATTTTATTATTTTAAAGTAGATAAAAAGTTTTACTACTCCTCTTTTCCTAAATACTCCCCTTTTTAAGATAAGCACAAAGTCTTATCAGTTTACCCGAACTTCATCCGGAACTTATTGGGAAGTTTGCTTCAACATGTTCTGTCTTATGGTGAGTCCCGAAACTGGAGAGAAAAAAAAGGAAAGAAAAAAAGAGGGAAAGAGGGTCGTAGGAAGGAAGGGAAGGAACACACACGGAGGATCAAATGTACTGAAGGCCCATGGGATTAAAGACTCCACTTTTAACATTGACAGGAACAGCATAGCTTATCTCGTAGTACAAGACACCAACCAGCCAGAGGTCGTCGCGCACATATAAGGTGGTCCAACCTGTTATTTATTTTTTTTCTTTCTCCTTCGATAGGGCATAAACATGTGAAGTAGCATAGCGGGCTAGGGAAAGGGGGAAGCAGAGAAAAATAAAATAGCAGGCTGAACATATGAGATATATTAACTTTATAAGAGATATACTATACCCACAGTTAGCCCACAACGGCATTACAACACAGACCTCATAGTTACATGGTGCCATTTAGCTTGCGTCGCGGCTGTCTGTGGTACTTTTTTCCTCCCTTTGGCTTCATCCCCATACCATCTTGATCCTTTCCCTGTTTGCGGAGGATGCAGATGTCTGTGTGGCAGCTTGTCCCCAAGGCCTCCTCTCCTGCTCTTTCTGGGCGCCTCCTCCAACTTACTCTACCCAGCCCAAGGTGGATTGGAGGTTAGAGTACTTGCGAGGGCCGTGTTTCCTCAGCTCAAGCGGTGCCATGATTGGTCCTTTTTCCTGGTGTCTTTTTTCTTTTTGATTGCGGGAGCCGATAATAGAATACCGGCAAGGTAGATCTCATCTGGACCAATCCAGACAGCGAGAAATAAAGGCACTTTGCGTAGGTGTAAGTGAGAATATATGCATGTACACGTACCTGTCTATGTCACATATAATGGACAAATGGCGTACTGTCTCACATAAGCAACTTGCACTCCTACTTCACATCAGCTAGCCAAGCAGTACTCGGTCATAGCCAAGTTTTATTACTGCCGTAGCGTAGTATCCAGCTGTATGGGAAGGGGGCACAATATAGTTTGTGGTATGATGCCTTTAGCAGGCATCATGTCAAACTCCTTTGAAGAAGACATCAGAGGGTAGAGAAGACCCTGGCCGTATGAAACAAAATCAAGAGAAACCAAGTTTTGCGATAAGCAAAAGAGCCCATTAGTAAGAAACTTACCTCGTCAAAGAATCTAGACATCTGCCCTGTCCTCCCATCCTCTTCGGGAATGGAAGAAGCCCCCCCCCCCCCCCCGGCCGGTTGATCTGGGCCTCGAATTCCTTTCTTAAGCCATGGTTAAAAAAAATGCCCGAAAAAAAAGCGCAAGACTACGTCGAAAGGGAGAGAAGAGTAAAAAAAGAGTTTCTCCGTTCCTTCCTCAGTGTAGGCGTTATTATCGTAGTGCTAAAGTTGAACCCTTGAGACAAGCGCTATGCTATATCAGCATATGTGCTGTAAGAACTACATAAACTGGACCTACTTTCTCTAGCTTGTGCTTTTTTTTTTTAAATCTTGTTCCTGGGTTGATTTCCTCTTTCTAACTTTCTCTTTTACGGCCACTCTCTTTTCTACTAATTCTCTTTCTGTTCTTCTTGTTGTACCCGGTGACGGGCTAGAACCTCACGGCTTCCTTGCTATTGCAGCTGGACTCCTTTCCTTTTCTATCCAGCATCGTTTTTGCTTCTTTCTTTATTAGTTGTTGCTGGCTCCAGCACGTCCTCTCTTTTCTATTCCTTGGTAGCCCATACTCACTCACTCACTCGCTCACTACTTCCCTTCCCTCTCCCTTCCCTCCCTCTCCTCTCCCTTCAGCCATGGCCATCGATAAACTCACTCTCGGCCTTCACTGGGCCTTCACTTGGCTCACCGTCATCATCATCACTACTCGTCTCATTTGGCGTAAAATACTGCGTCAGCCATACTTGCTGGGTGACTGGCTTTCTATTGCCGCATTGCTGTGTGTTTTGGCTCGTCTGGGTTTGATTCACGTCGTCTTGATTTGGGGCACCAGCAATATCCCAGCTGCCCTCCGTGCAAAACTCAAGTTCACGCCTGATGAGATTTACCGTCGCGAAATTGGCAGCAAACTGTCTCTAGCAAACCGTGTGTTCTACAATACATAGTATGTGCTAAGCTGAGCCTGGATTGCCCATTGTCTGTCCTTTTCTGCTAACACTATCCTGATAAATAGTCTGTGGTTACAGAAATGCGTGCTTCTCGACGTCTATCAACGCCTACTAAACAATGTTTCATGGAGAAAACCGGCTCTAGCAATATATTTGTTTATCTTCCTTGGCACATATACAGCTTGCCAGGTCACCACATTCAGCGAGTGTGCACCCGTGCAAAAGTACTGGCAAATAGTGCCATCACCTGGTATTGCCGATCCTTTCTTTTTGGTTGTTCTTACCTCCATGTCGACTTCCTACTAACAGTCACTCTAGGTCCTTGTGTAGCGGCTCAAGTTCAACTTGTTGTTGTCGGTGTCACTAACATCGTCACTGATTTTATGCTACTTCTCCTCCCTATTCCACTGCTTATCGGTCTCCAAGCCAATGCGCGGCTCAAGCTACAACTCAGTGTCCTCTTTACTCTGGGTATTTTCATTATTGCCATCACCGTCATCCGTTTGCCCATCAACTCGCTCAACCAAAGCCTGCAGTCGTCACGTACCACTTGGGCCAGTACTGAATTGTTCACCTCTGCCGTCGTTGTTAATGCGCCCACACTCTATGGCTTCTGGAACAAACGCCGACAGGCTTCTAAGAATGCCTCATCCAACCCTACAGGAGGACGTACCGGTGGTTCCACTGTTGGCACTGCCGTCGGCTCGTACTCGGCGAGCGGCACACGCCGTGGTCCGCGTAGACCTGGCTCGCAGATTGACTACATGGCCAATATCGAGGGCGATATCTACGACGATAGCTATGAGATGGGTGCGAGGAGGCCCCCACTGGGTGGCATCATGCAGACTAAGGAAGTTAGGGTCTCGGAGCTAAGTGCTGTTGAGGCCAAGACCAAAGGTTACAATCATCTGGATGATGGAGCATCTAGCCATTCTAGTCAGAAACAGATGATACAGGAAGAGACATCAGCCAAAGGGTGGTAAGTAAAAGCGGTTAGGGGGCTAAATGTTGCTTTCTTTTTGTTTTATATTAATTTCTTGATATCCTTTAATGATTTTTGTTATGATGATACTAGAACCTATGTTGGCCGTTTTGTAATAGAGTGAGATGCTACCGTGCTCTGCGTGGGCGTTTGGCCAACTAGTCTAAATGCACGCTGTGTATGCAGTAGCTATAGTGCCTTTAACATTCTGTAATGCTTCTGCCAATAGCACCGTCTGGCCTAGTGTAGTGTCCAGACAGCACTTCGCTTCCTGGCTTGCTTTACTTTCCTTGCTAGCAAGCTTCTAACTGCCGGAAAAGGTCCCCTCCCTGACACCAAGCAGGAAGAACTTGGCTTGCAGAAAGATCATGATAGTTCAAGCAGTGAGGAGGAGAAGAGAAGCTCCCTAACCTGGAATCATCTCTCAAGGGATAAGAAGTAGAGTTGAGGGGGCTATGTAAGAAAGCCTAGGATATTCCCTGTTTTCCAGAGTGCAAATCAAAAAATGCTAAGGTGATGTCCTTTTGGCTTTAACTTGCGGCGCTCCTGTCTTCATGCAAGCGGGACAGGTGGGACTTCCATCAGCTTCAGGCCAGACCTTTTCCCAGGCTTAGAGCTTTGATAGGAAGGGCTGCTTGTTCTCTGGTACACTCGGCGTCTCGTTGCTTGACCATCGATTCTAAAGAGTGTTTGCTCCGCGAATTTCCCGCTACTTCATCAGCTTACTGAAAGACGCGCTCGTGCTAAAGCTTTAACGGGATAGGCGCCTTCAAACGATGGAAGGATGGCAACGTCTCTCGCCTAAAGCTGACTAGGCGGATGAGGGAATTGAAGCTTTAGCTCAAACAGAACTAACTTGATGATGCCAGCCAACACCTAGGAAATTGGCACATCTTTAGTATCAACTAGCTGACAAAATGCCTTTCCGTTAGAGTGTGATTTGGATAATGGAAAAAAGATAGCCCAACTCTTGGGACGAACTGTTTTGGCATGAATAGTGGGTTTGGGAATCTTGAGACGCGGCTGTTGTTGTGACAATGGATCTGTTAGCTAGACGTTTGTTTGTTTGTATTATTTCACGCCTACTTTCTGGTTTTCCACAGCAATATGACGGATAGCTAGACGCATATGAGATAGACCGTTGGTATTGGGACCATCTTCTTTTATCTTGAAAAAAAAAAAAAAAGAAAATGCCCACTTAGATGGCGCAATCTCGTTTAATACAGGATTGATCAAAAATAGGGTCTTGCCGTGGATCGAACACGGGACCTCTCGCAAGCGATGCTATAGGGTTAACCCTAAGCGAGAATCATACCACTAGACCACAAGACCAAGCCTTTTTGGGACGATGATTACGCTCTTTATAATTGGTTATATTGTGCACAAAAAGTTGCGCTTTTTTTTTTTTTTTTTTCCCTCTTTTTCATTAGGTCGTTTGATCTTGGTCATTCCAGTAGACGTTAAACATATTTATATCAATTTAGCGATTCCAATAGGCGTTAAATAAACTCAAATCCAAATTCAAACTCAAACTCAAAGGCTGCGCAAATGATCAACAAGCTGTTGGTACTCTCTAGCAAGCGACAGCTCGTGATAAAACTGGGGAAATCCAGCTATGTCTAGACAACATAGGAATCGTGGACTGACTCCGCAACCCATATACCGAAAACACCACGCCACGGGGTATAGTGGACGAGACAAGGCGGATCCTGAAAGCTCGGGAAGATGAGGACACCTGGAAGGCCGGCCCGAATTGTGTGAGTTCTAGGGCACATGGGCGTAGAAGGCAACGAGCTAGCTCGTTACGTTCGACTATAAGGAATGATGGGACGAGTAGAAAGGACACCATATACTCCAGACTTGTGTTTCCCCATACAATGATACTATCTGGACGGAGCTGGGCTATATTCTCGTCTAGAATTGGTGATGCTGACTCTGACAAGTATCATGGCCGATGAAGGCACGCTGTCCATGTGGATACAAGGCCTATAATCAGACGAAAGAACAAGGCCACTGGCGGGCATGCGGGATTCATGGGATCAAAGGTTTGCGGACAACTTAGCTAAAAACACAGAAGCGACAAGTGTTAGTGTGTCAAGTTGCAATATCAAGCCTATGCGGGACAAACAATGGCCGGCGCCTGCACTGAGCTGTCCGCCTCCCAATATCTGAGCACGCCTGCAACTGGTGTTTGTGAGGGAGCTACACTAGAAGGCACCATTTAGTTGCTCCTGCCCAGCATGCGCCATAGTATTTCTGCAAAGTAACAGTACGTAGGCGTTATAGAGTACAATATATTGTGATGGAGGCTGAAATGACAAAAGATATCTGTAGACAAGATAAAGATGAAACTTTGCAACCAAAAAGTGCATTTAGTTAGTCCTAAATATGTATTGCACGACATATGAAGATACTTGCACCATATAGTAGGCTTCTCATCAGTAAAAGTCCGGAAATATGAGAGGTGGAAAGCCGCACCTTGGAACGCACTGAATAAAGGGACACACTACGCAGACTGCAGTAAAATTCAATGCTGATGGGACTACGCAATGGGCTTTCAGCTCAAGTGGTATAGCACGTAAAGCTGAGGCTAAAAGCTAGTGGACTAAGAATGGCGCCCTGAGTCTGACTCAATGAAAGAAGGCGAAGAGGAAGTAAAGGGACACGGGTGGAGGTGGATAAGTAGAAATGCCCTCGCTCTCTCTCCCCCCAGAGGTACCCATCGTCTACTCCAGCAACGCAAAGGATAGGTAAGGCAGCATAGGAGCACGATAAATAGGGCTATACGGGACATTGGACACTGGATACAAAGACTTGGGTAAGTGGATGGAAGTGGCAGACACAGAAGTGTATAGAGCCTATGAAGCAGCAAACTAGACTACTTTAGAGACGGGTGCCGAGGGCATCTGACTCTACCTGGACAGCCAAGGGGTAGTAGTAGAGTGACTGCGAATCTTATTCATAAGATACATCACATCTCAATCTACCATCGACAAAACAGCCCGAATACTGAGTTACTGAGGGAGCAAGAGTCCTGCGATAAAGGTACAAGTGATGTAGGCTGCAAGTCCCGCGGGCTTTGGAACGAACAGGCAGACACACACGCGAGGCTAGAGTGCCAAGGAGCGAGTAGAGAATACCGCCTTGGTCTAGTTGGAACACGGAGGTGAAGGAGAGACCAACTTGAGTACCAAAAGCGGCGAGAAAAGCAGCAAGGGTATTACTTGCCTAGAGACACTTCCTGCAGCTCTCCTTTTCATGTGCCTGATTATAAAGGCTTGAACAGGATAGAGCTGTGGCAAGTCCTGGCAGCTAGACTTTGATGAGGATGAGCGTCTACGTAGATGGGGTTAACTAAAAGATGGGGGAACATAGGTGGAAGTAGAGGGTGCTGCGGAGGCCATGAAGCTAGAGATTTGTGCAAGATGCTGAAAGACAAGAAAGCGACAAGGCTTGTTACTAGTATACTACACTGTAGCCTCGAGCTTTTACAGAAAGGACAAGAAATTCTGTCTGCACTTGTTCACAATGCTTTTTCTGTCGAGGAAACAGAATGAGAGGACGAAGGGCGAGAGTGTTGTGAGAAACAAAAAAGATAGCAGGTCGTAAGGAGGCACTAAGAGGGGCTCTAAGGTGAGGCTTAGAGTGCCTTCTTTTCTCAACGGCCGGCAATGCAATAGAACTACGGCAGCCTCTTCGCTGAGTGGAGAATATAACCAACATATGCCGTCAGAGTCAAACCCCCGAGCCAACACCCGTTAGCTTCCTAGATGAGGCTAGCTCACATGTAGGGTGCTACAGGCTAGAAACACTAGGTGACCAGCCCTGGGAAGCCAACTTGCAGGGAAGCCTTCAAGTAGTGCCTGGCGGAAAAGCCTCCTGGCTGTAGAGCTGTATCCTAAAAGAGTCGTAAAAGATCCTTAAAGATGACACATACCTGTCATTGCTGGCTGACTGGAAGTGGTGTTGGATGGCGACATGACACAAGTTGCTCCCGTTGAGAGCACGCCGTTGTATTGCTGCAGAATCAATAGAGAGACATTGAAGAAAACGAACGGACACAAAACAAAGTATCCTGTTTCTTGTTTCATTACGTGCCTTCACCAAAGTTAAGATACCAGGCTCGAGTATGCCTTGTAAAGCTGCCCGAACAAGTAGCTATGCGTCATAACGCATATCCAGTAGCTGGATAAGGCCGTAAGCATAGAGTAGAGCTGTATGTCCAGATGGCGCTGAATACTACGCGGTCAAAGCCAAGGTAGTTGATATCAATGACGTCGTTGTATCTGGGGGCTTGTTTGCGAGGCCATAACAGTTGGCATGTGATGCTCCTAGGCATGTGGATCCTTTTTTTTTTCTCTTTTTTTTTTCTTTTTCTTTCCCTCTCTTCGCTAGCTCTTCCTTTGGCGTTCATGTGTCCTGGGGAATGATGCCTGGAGCGTGCATGAAAAAAGCGAGACTCGGTGGCCAACAATTAAGAGAATGGCCCCAAAAGACAAGGAAAAGAGGAGAAAAAAAAACAGGGCTTTACAGACTGGGTTGGAGAAAATAGAGCAAAGCGACGGGGCGTTGCGTGTGTCACGCCTTGTTTCTGCACTGTTATCTGTGCATATAAGAAATACAATTCGGGAAATGTCGTCATACTTAGTATCTCTGCTTAAAGGCGGGTAGGCGTCCTTTCAGCGCCTCACTCACTACTAACCTGGTCTACGGCCTTGATCGGCAGTATTCTCTGTCGAGCGAGAGGGAGTTCGTCATGGTTCTACGGATCACCGGGGTGCCTCTTGGCAAATTTGGTCATTTCTACTGCTACTTTCTTATACTCCTTGTTAATTGTCTCATTGTATTGCGCCGAAGTTTGCAAGGAACAATGTCAGCTCTTTCAGATGCTTTCATACGCAAGGACATCAAGTACAATGGGTTGGGGAACAGGCAGACAAGGGCGTAGACAAGAAAGACATGGATGGGTGGCTACATGCAGTGACGCAGCTCTAGTCTTAGAACGCAACTCGAACCTGCACACGGCACAGGTAAATTTGCACTTGCTTTGCAGAATCGCCGTGCTAATTTGCATCGCACAAGCTATTCCTCACAGTCTTACGGTGGCTTCTCATACCGTCATACAACGACTGCCTAACAGTCCTGGCTGAACTATGCATATGCGTACACATCTTCGGCCACTGTTCCTAAAAAGACATCAGCCCTCCGAGACTAAACAGCTTGTACGCGTATAGCAAACAGCCATGTAGGCTTGGCTATTAACGGACAAGATGTGCACCACTACACGGCAAAAGGGGGGGGGGGGGAGGACTGCTTGTAACGTTGAATTACATGGTGGATATGGCGCGAGCACGAGGCACTTTGCAACCCAGGAAGATCAGAGCTCGGGTCTTGGAAAGCAGGGTGGTGTATGACCTTGGCCTTGTCTTGATACCAAACTCTATTTCTCATTTTCAAAGAGGGGAAGAAAAGGAAGCATCCCCTTTGTTTGATAGAGGCGACGGTCGTTGAAAGCGTGTCTGGGGATGCTGATTGGCTAGGCTGTGGAGTATTCACATGAAATAATTTACATGGGCAATATGCCAAGCGGGGGTTAAGAGAGTGTGAGAGACACGGGTTGGATCAAGATATGGTTGGTCGATCGGGGTGTCTGCAACAGACTGACATTGAAGTGGTGGATTTCTTTAATTTACCCATCTTTCCCATGTTTGTCTTCTTAGTTTAAACGCCGATTTTTCATCCAACCACATGATCAGCTTTCGTTATTACAATAATCAGAAAATGAAACCAATTCCTCGCCCCAGGCGCTTGTCTAATGAGCACATATGCATTGTACGATAGTCTAGCCTAGCATTCTAAACTCGAGATATTACGCCCTTTATATTGGCCTTTCCTCTATCTCGCCCCCCCCCTTTCCCCCTTCTCCTGTACTATCGCCTCGTTCTCAACCAAGTCTAGCCTGGTTGTTTCTGCTATAGACTTCAACATGCATGGTACTTTGTATGGGAATGAGAATAGCAACTTAACAGGGCGACAGGAATTCATAGTAAGTCTATAGAAGACTAGAACGCGATACGAAGCAAAGACACCTATCTGCCCCTCTTCTAGCACATTGATATACAGAGCAGAAAAAGAAGTAAGAAGAGAGTTGCGATAGCTGGCTGGAATATGTTCCTGTGCTTGTGCTTCTACGTTGGTCCATGCACAGAAGGGAACTGCTTCCGAATGGTCAGTTTTGTAAAGCTTGGACCACAGCTTAAAAAAAGAAAAGAAAAAAAAGAATAAGAGCAAGTTAATGGGAACTACAACCTCGCCGGTGGCGGAGGTGTAACAGCAAATACATATTTTGGTGGAACTAGGAAGGAGAGGACTAGAAAAAGAAAAGAGGATGAGAGGGAAAGAGAAAAGGAGGAAAAGAAGAAAAAAAAGAAAGGGTAGAAGAGCAATGATCAACAGGAGCACAATGGGCATGGCCAACTGTAAGGTTATTGTGTCCGTAGGCTATGCTTTGCGTGGATTGGTTGGATATTAAGCCAGCGCCACCGGCAACAACAATAAAGAAGAACGAAGAGCTAGAGATCTAGACCCTGCTCTACCTCATGCTAAAGATAGAAGGATGAACTAAGAGAATGGGAAACAAACTTTGAAACAAAGATAGGAGCCAAAAGGCAAGATAAGATGGAAGCTGCCAACTATAGGTAAAACAAACAGGCTGGTAGGGACTAGGAGTATTGGGGCTAGCTAAACAAAGGAGATCTAACGGCGGCTACAGACGGTACAAAAAAGTCACGAACGTAAGATTAATATCAAAAGTTGCAACCATCAGAGACTTTGTTAGCCTGGAGTTAGAGGTCAGTATTATTATTATTTGCCGCCCCTTGTATGTTGGACTGCATTGCCAAGCGAAAGAAAGATTATGACATGGAAACAAAAAAAAATGAAACCTAAAAGCGATCAACGAAGTCAAAAAGCCCTGCCTGTTACTTTGCTGTCCCAGAGGCTTGGGTCTTGTTGAGCAAACGAGAACGCAAAGGCAACACAAAAAAGGACGTATTGCTATCAAGCTCAGAGTCAACATGAACGGCCTCCGAGTGCGCTGGCAGGGCGAGAAACAACTATATGCTGGCTTGGGAAGTAGGAGTTAGGGAAAGAAAAAAAAAAAAAGGAAAAAGGAAAGAAAAAAAAGCCAACATAAAGCGAATAGAAAAGGGAAAGTCAGAAAATGCAAGAAGGAAGAGGCAAATCAAGGAAAAGAATGCTTCTGCACTGCTTTTGCTACTACATGCAAGGCCGTGCATTCGCTTGATGGAGATTTCTAGCTTGGTTATTTTTACATGGGGTGGGTTGTGTGTGACTCTACAAGAACTCAAAAAATGGCCTGGAGAGGGAGCCGGTGGGGCTGTGTTCAACCCCCTTCTGCATATGCATGTGAAAAGGGTGCTGAGCTCAGAAATAATGACGGGCTCGCATGTTAGGATCGTGAAGCTATGAGGAGGGAGAAGGGAAAAGGGATGTGGTTGAAAGTGGATGTTGATGCTTAGGGTAGTTACTAAAATAAAGCCCCGTATTTGCAAGCGCGGAGAAATTGGAAGAAAAAAAGAACAAACAAGAATAGAATAGAATGGTGAACAAAGGAAAGAACAGGCTACGTTGTTGAGCGGAATTGCGGAAGTTGCCTTGCCATTTTCAAGGCTTCAACAATGGGCCCCACTGTTTGGGTTGTTTTTTAGTGTAGAAGAGGGGAAGCAAAGAGGGAAGAACGGGGCGCTTCACACCACCTAAAGCCTCAAGTCAAGAGGAGGGCAGACGAGGAGAAGAGGAGCCAAGGTGCTCAGTAAGGCAGGAGCCGTGCGAGAGTGAGAGTTGGTGATTTGGCCGGCTGGGCAAAAAGGAAGGATGGCTATATCTCGGGTTGCTTTCTTTCTCTTATTCATCCCCACGACTCACCTGTAGTGTGCCCAAGTCCGAGCTCCTACTTCTTCCTCTTTTGAAAGTCTGCCCTGCTTTCCTGCAGGTGAGCTGTATGCAGACCAAAATTATAGAGAACAGGCCGTAAAACATTTGGTGCTACGGGTGTTTGGGGATAGGGGAGGGGGGAGGGAGGAGGGGGGGAGGGGCGTCTGGAAATATCAGCTCAACCATAGCCAAAGCCTTTTCATGGGTGGATGGATGTCTTGGTGGGCTATTCAGCCACAGACAAGAACAAAGCAAGGCAAGGAAACAAGGGGCTTGGAGAGGGTTTGGGCAACAGATATCAAAGACAACGAAAATCAGGCCAAACGTAGCATCAGTCTTTGGAACTGGCACTCAGGTTTTTTTTGTGGAAGCGAAAGAGGGACGCATGTATGAAAGAGGATAGAGTCGAGCAGCATAGCAAAAGCAGGATGAGGAGAGTCAATCGAGACAAGGGGGGACATTTAATTGATGCAAGTAGAAAAAAAGGAATAAAAAAATAATAAAACAAAAAAGAGAAAATAAAAAATAAAAAAAAAAAAAAAAAAAGTCCACAACTTGCTTCGCTTCCCACTATCAGGCACAACCAGCGGGCGAGGCCTTGGCTTTCTCTTTGCTACTTATTCCCTTGTCTGCTCCCCCTCTTGACTTTCAACTTCACCTTTCTTCTCCCTTCTTTTCTTCTCTTCACGGGCTTCTCGTCTTTCTTTCTTCCCCCCCTCCCTCTTTTCTTTCTTTCTCTTTTCTTCCCCTCTTCACTTATTCTTTTGTTTCTTGTTTCCTTAGCCCTTTTTTTTTTTCTTTTATCCCCTCCTCCCCTCCCCCTCTCTGCCCATATACCGGGACCCCCCACTTCAGAGCTCTCCTCGAAATCGGGCTGGATACCACTTATTTCGGCGCCTCAGCCCTCTCCCGCTTCTAACATCACATATTTGCCGAGACGGATATTCCCCTCATGCCTCCTCAACTATTACCTGCTTCGGCAGCAGCTTTTGCCC
The DNA here is from genome assembly GCF_044167205.1 of Ceratocystis lukuohia. NCBI lineage: Eukaryota > Fungi > Ascomycota > Sordariomycetes > Microascales > Ceratocystidaceae > Ceratocystis > Ceratocystis lukuohia. The sequence continues at coordinate 770,647 of NW_027263525.1, forward strand.
CGCGGGCTTCGTCAGTTAACGTGGTGCTTGGGTCTCGAGTCGAACCCTGGCTAACCCAAACCCTAAAGCGTATCAATAAAGTCAAACGTCCTCTTAATAGCGTGCAACAGCACCAACGGTGCTTGACAGAAACCCTTTCGTCACCCAACGCTACGTGGACTTTGTGCTCGCTGTTGTTAACAAAAGCCACCGGGGTGGAGCTGCAGCATGGGGACGACCCAATAGCCGATGCCATGGCTAACTACAGTATGGTGCATGTCGAGGCCTACATTGTGCACATTGACATGGTACTACGCAACGAAGTGGCCTTCAAGCTGACTCCAGGCACGATAAAGATTCTCGTCGACCACCATACGAATGTGTACTGCGCCGATGCCAAAGCAAACACATCGCAGTGGCCTGAGAAGGAATCACAGATTAAGAAGCTGCATGAGGACTTTGTCCAGGCCATCAACAAGTATGTTTTTCGCACTCCTGTTATAGCACTCGAAGGCTTAGAGGAAGAAGGAGCCGGAGAGCTACTTGGTGGCCGCGCAGAGGAAGTCAAGAAGGCCATTTTGGCAATGATGAAGCCGTTAGTGCCACCGCCGCCGCCACCCCCGCGCATCGTGGACGTAGTGCATCGCCAGCCACAGCTCTCATCGTCAAGCCACAGCCAGAGCCACGCAAACCCACACTGGTCACGACCCACGCCGCCAATCTCCATGCCTGCAGTCGAGCCATGGCATGTCTTGCCCTCTAGCACAAGTCTCAGCCAATTCGATCTAAACGCCTCCGCCACAGCCGTGTCATCCGCTGCCGCTGATGTTATCTCAAGCTCTATGGTGCACACCACAGCCAACATGACATCGCCGTTATGGGCACAAGCATCATCTATGGAAATGCCTGAGCTTGGGCTACACATCCAGGACTCGCCGCCGCCGCTAGCACCATCACAGCTCATCAACTCCTATGTCCCCTTCACTACAGCTGACATGTTTGGCTCAACGCAGCCTCTTGTCTCGGAGCCAATAACCATGGGAGCCTTTTCTAATGTGATGGGGGTGCCATGTAGTGTTGGCATCGGTGCAGGCATGGGCCTGGGCCTGGGCATGGGCATGGGCTTGGACTCATTCCAGGCCTGGGGCCACTACCAGGAGCTTCCCACGATGTAGCAATCAGCGCCAGTGCCGGGATATGAGTACCCCGCTGTGACCGCGCCGCCTCTTTCTCCGAACCCGCCGCATTTTCAACGGCAATGAGCCGGAGGCAGCGGCGACGGCAGCGAAAGTGAGCGGCTTGGTCTGGATCTCGGCACAGGCATAACAAGGCTTTGATGGCATCTCTCTAGAGCCGTAGAGCAATGATTGGCTCTGTAACCCGTTTTTCACACCTCTCTGTTGTCCGGTATCCTTCTCTTCTTCTCTGTTATTATTTTTTTCTTCTTTTTCATTTGCTCCTTTTTATTTATTTTCTTTGTTCTCTCGCCCATTTTTTCGGAATTTTGGAAGAAGCGCCTGCAGCGATGCATCATTTCACACATGGCCCATCAGCAACCCCCTTCATCATATACCTCACCTCACAACTTATACTTTTCCTTTGTTATTTTGCTTCCTTTTTTTTTTTTTTTTTTACTGAGATCGTCTGGCCTTGGTCCAAGACAGGTTTATTATTGGGGATTCTTTTCATCTGCGAGCGTTTTCTTTTCGTATTTTCTTTGCCCAGTCTTTGTTCTCTTCTTGTCATTCCTTTCCTTTTTGCATTAAACCTGGTGTTTACGAGGCCTCGTATTCCTCAAAAGGCAGCCCAAAATACGAATTTCCTATATCATGTCGTCCCGGTGCCTCTGCTCCTCAACACAGAGCATGTCTCCTCTTTTCACCGGAGATTGCATCGATAGTGCTTCACTCCCTTTACGGCCTCACGATCTGACGACCTCTTTCCACGACGACGACGACGACGATCCAAACGTATACTTAATATTTTTCACAATCCCTGGTTGGAATGTGGAATAATACTCTCGACTGCCGCCATATTAGACCGGATCTTTTTTTAGCAGCGTCGATCTGCTGTGTTACGTGAGACAGCTTTCACTTATACTGGAACTGCGGAGCTACGGCAGCACATGGAGTGAGGGGGAAGCAAGCCTACTTGCTCTAGTAGCAACCCTTGGTTTTCCCTACTACTTGTCAGCTGTCCTTGATGCATACTTGATTGTCTTGCGTCACTCTGCTTTTCCAGCCTCGTCGGATGGAATGTACGGAACCTTGCACTGGCTACATCATTAGTCCTGTGTAGCGATTACTACCGTCTTGTTAATCAGAGCGGGAACCTGCGCGACGAAGAAAAAGGCCGGATTTCCGTTCTTCTTCGCGCTCTTGCATCTGCATCTCCTCTGCCGCGTGAGCCTCCTTGGGTTTGCCTTTGTGGAATCACTGTGTTCCTGTCTTACTCGGGTCAGACTGGGTCTGCTAAGACGGAGTGCTGCCAGCGGGTCTGTGACCCCTCCCCTACCCCCACCAACGTCTGCTTCGCCCCCCTAGATGGGGGATTGATTGAAAGAAAGACAGGGAGGGGGCATGGGCTGGCATCTCAGGTACAGGATACCTGGGGCCTTATTGCTCTGCCATATTTTTGTTCTTTTCCTATAGGTACTCTATTGCAGGTGTTTCGTGATTTCCTGCCTGGCTGCAGGGTTTCTACTGATCCCAAATCACCTCAACAAGTACTTTGAAAAGGCCTGCGGCCTGTACTTTTAGCTTGTGTATCTCATTTGGCGATTTTTTAAGCGGTCTTGATGGCCCTTGTTTTTTATAGCTTGAATATCAGAAATTAGTATATCAAATACAGAAACATTAAAACTGTATCTGTGTAACGTAAACTTAGAGCGGCTAGTCCACTTGTTGCGCTGCCAGCGGCCCCGTGATGACTGAAATTACACCGGCACGACAGAGCAGCTTTACCTGGTCCTGTCATCTTCAGCCTGCAGACGTTGGACCATTCCCTTTGAAATGTGTAGCGCTGTTGCCATGATTGACACCATGGGATTGACCCCGGACGCACTAGGCAAAACGCTAGCATCGGCAACGTACATGCTATTGTATCCGTAAACACGCCCGGTAGGATCTACGACGCCCTTACTTTCGATCCCACTCATGCGGCACGTGCCCATTTGGTGCGCTGTGAACCAGGGCGTGCCTTCTCCGTTATTGCCCACGCTCTCTACACGATTAAGCCATGCTTCAAATGCAGCATCTGCCCTTTCAGCTGCTGTTTTGGGCGCGTTGCTGCCGAGCAGAGACGTCTCTTCGCCGTTGTAGACTGGCCCTGATCTGACCCCTCGCTCCGCATCGTCCCGTATGAACGGAGGTAGATTGGGAATCCCCACAATTATTTCTCGGGCTCCTTGTGTGTAGACTATGCGTGCAGTCGCAAGGATACCCTTAAGTACATGGTGTGCATCGTAGGGAGATGGCGTGTAGTTAAATTGTGGGCGACCTGTCAATGGGTCCACGGTCACGCTGCCGGGGTCACGTTCACGTGCAAATACAACATACGGTGCTAATGTAGGAAGTTTGGCAAGGTTCATGCGGTGGGCGGTGCCGGGGTACCAGGGAAGGCCGATAAAGGCAGTGAATGGCTAAGTAGATGTTAGTGAAGGAACGAGAGAGAGAGGGGGGGGGGGACAAAAGGGGAGCTAGAACTGATGGCGTACAAGTGAGCATGAAGGTTCGACCTTTATACCGTGGCCAGAACCATCCTGGTTCTCAAGCGATGTCATGATTGATGACATAATGGGACCTGTAAGCATGTTAAAATAGGGGTTGACTTGGAGGTGGCCGGACTGCACATGATACATACCTTCCCAGGGGATAATCTCCTTGTCAAATCGGCCGATGACAAGGCCGACAGGGTGTATATGAAGGTTGGTGCCGATTATGGGGTTCTATAGCAGGAATGCATGTTAGCCGGCGGGGTACTTCTCTTGTTGCTTGTTATGGAAGAAAGAAAATAAGGACTTGCCTTCAAGCCACTTTTTTTCAGGATAGTTGGACTCCATAGACTACCCGCGGATATCACAACAGCCCTCTTCGCCATGATCCTAACAACCCGCGTGTAGGCATTATCTCCAGCTGATCGATTACGTAGCTTCCAGACACCCTCCACGCCCACAGCTGTCTTGCCGTCATCGCCAAACAAAACTCTGTCAACTTGGAACCCCTCGACAAACCGGGCTCCATTTTTCGCTGCCTGTGGAAGCCACACTGTCATAGGGCCCTGTTTGGAGTTTGAACCGCAGCCAAGATGGCACCGGCCACAGTAGTGTGTTTTGTCGTGGCCCGTATTTAGCGCCAAATATTCAGCCTTGTAGCCAAGCTTGTGCGCACCTTCAAGCAGGATAGGGCCACGCGGACCCTTGTCATAGTCCGTTGTCGCACCAATCGCCTCCCACACAGTGTCCATACAGGCGTCATAGTCTTTGCTTGAATAGAAGGGCAACTTGTCACCCTCGGCCCATTCACGCCGCACGTAATCCTGCGTGCGTAGACTCACGCTCCAGTTGATCGTGCCACCGCCGCCCCAGCAACTGCCAGCAATGCATGTGACTTTTGATGAAGTGCTCATGACAGCGCCCTGATTCTCAAATAGATGGTGCTCTCCCTGGGCTTGTGACATGGGGAAGTTCTGCGAGGGATAGTAGAAGCCCTTGTCGACAACAGTGACATCATAGCCAGCCTCAGATAGAACTTTTGCACAGACACCACCGCCGGGCCCAGAGCCGACAATAACAATGTCAGTATGAAGAACATCTGGGTGTGAACTGTCAAACTGGACGAATTCAAAGGGGTAGCTTGTGGTCTTGACATAGTGTGGGGGCACAGGAGTAAAGCCGATGGTCTTGGCGTATAGGGTGCTGTACTGCAAATAAGGGCGTTGTGCAAGCATAAGAAAGGCTTTAGACAGCTGGCGTTTCATAGAGAAATATGACGCATTCCACGACTTGAAGACGCGCTGTCGGCTGGCCAGGCTCTGGCGCTGGAAAGGCGTAAAGCTGCCAGTGAAGATGAAGCTACCTATACGAGACCTACATGCCCGGAACACGGGGCCAAGTTAGATTTGGTTTTTTTCAGCGTGTAGAAAATGCAAGTCTTAGTACTAACGATAATAGCCAGGCTATAAAGAACATCTCCTTGGCCTGTTTTGGCCCAGACCCCTCGATTGTGCGGCATACGGAGTTTACGACATCGCCATTGTCTGCTGGCTTCTCGGCTAGAAACTCTGCGAACTCGGCCTTGGATGGAAATTGCGAGCGATTTTTCCTGGCGTCAGCATACAATGCATCGAACTCTGCACGTGAAATTACCAGACTCTCACGGGTCTCTATGTCTTGGTTGGCATGGCCGTCAGTTTCGGCTTCGGAGGTGGAGACTCTGATTCCTGGTAGTACAGTATCAACTAGAGCACAGATAACATCTAGTGTTGCCGTGTCAATAGTAGAATGTAGGGTAGAATCTACTGCTGGGCTGGGATCAGGTAGATCAGAAGGAGACGGAACCAAATTGGCCATTATGGAATCGGGAACAGCGAATGTCTGGTGATCTTGTTAGGTGGGGCAGTTACAGGAAAACAACGCATTGGCAGAAAATGGTCTGTGTTTGAGTGCTAACTTGTGGCCGCTAGTACATTTAAGTATCACGAGCGCCATCTCTCCAACCAGGCGTAGAACGATAGTTGAGTTGGAGTCGAGTGAACCAATATGACGTTTAATTGGCTGACATGTAGGGTTACACCCAGGGTCACGAGTAAGCCGAGGCTGATGGTGGGTTAAGGGATGTTTATGTTGTAAACCTGTGATAGAAAAGACGAAGCTGAAACAAAGAATACTTTGCCTTTATCATTGGAAGCTAACTTGGCCATGATTTTGTAGTGTTTCCAAGTTACACAGCCTGACGGGCAGAAGTTCGGTCACGTAACTGCCACTACAGAAAGAGTTTGACGGCCTGGCCCCACTTAAAACTTTTCACTCGGCACGAACCACCTACACCCACCCGATCAGATCGGCGGACACTAATCGGGTGTTGGAGAACTGAGAAATGTGAGATGGCGGGAAGAAAAGCGTAGGTTGTCTTGTCGCAGGCCAGAATGCGGCAAAAGGTCAAACATTTACTGAGTAGATTGAAACGGGTATGCAGCCCTTATGCAGTCTGAAATACAACCTCATAATCTGAGATTTAGGTAACGCAAACGTTCTTGAGATTTCTGTCGCATTGTTTCTGACCAGTAGTTCTCGGATTAAAACCTTGAACCCGACGTTGTCCTTATGCAGTCTTGCGAAGATGCTAGTAGAAAAAAGAGAACGAAAAGGAGAGAAGGAAAGCGAAAAATGTGTTGTTCTGGAAGTCCGGAATAAAGATCGGGTTAAGCTTAAGCCGAGGGAATTCTGTCTCAACAATGTATTTTTAGGCGGTTAGTCCTTATAGTGGGGCATGGGAGTCTACAGGCGTTTTTAAAGGCTCAACTAGGAGGATTTCACAAGAGAATAGGGCACTTACAGTGTAATAACAGTGTATGCACAGTACGAGTGGCTGCTGAGATTCGCTCTTTTTGTTCTTGGGCGGTGGGGGCGGGGTGCAGGCTAGCAAACCTCATGCACTCTTGAGAGCTGTTGGGGATGATCAGAAGGTTATGGTAGGATCTTTTGCGTGTTTTGCGAGGCGAACAAAACGAGCTGTTAGTAGGATTAGCAGTATAAGACTGCCGCTCTTGCCAGTATGAGTGTGGGAAAATAAAAATAAAAGAAAGAAAAAAAAGAATGCGCACTAGAAAGTTTGGGTAAATGGTGAACAGGGCGCGTACGCACACTGGAGGCTTCCCAAGTTGTTGAGCTTCAACCCATTCAGCATAGCAAGGCTTGCTTTGCTTAAGCTCTACTTAGCCCGGACTTACACAGGCAGTCTTAGTCTCGGCTTGACACTAAGCCGTTGCCGTCCTTTGTTGGTGCGTAAACGCGTAAATCGCCCTTTTGGGTAACTACCAAGATCTAGAAACCTTGTCCGGGGTTCTTTCCTTTCACAAAAAAGGCGGCTCTACTTTGCGTTTAGACGACAATTGCTTTTTCCGAACAAAGAACCCCAACAAAAAAAAAAAAAGAAGAAAGGTACGCACGCTGTACACGGATGGAATAGGGTGTACATATGGACAACGTACAGATATCATACAGTTATTTCATTGGTAGAATAAACAGGATTTGGCCACTCACCGACCGAAATTCAACATAGCAACAAGCGGTCATGCATTTTTCTTTTCCGGGTTTCCGGGGCGCGAATTAGTTGTGTCTTTGGCCCCTTGCTCCTATATCAATGTTATGGCATAGGAGGAGACCATTGTGTAGTGATCATTGAACCATATGGCAAGACCACAAACGATATAAAACAGGCAGGTAGCACATGGGCAAAGGGCAAGTAGACAGTGAGTGTTTCAACGAAACTGCAGTTTGCCTAGACTGTCTTGTGCACCTTCCGCCCTGTGTATGTTGTGGGTATAGCTGTTTGCGTACTGCGTTTCGTCTCTTTCCCATTTGAAAAAGAAAAGAACTAAGCAGCAACGAGAAAAAGGAAGAGCAAAGGAAGGAGCTGCCAAACAAGTAAGGTACGGCAAATGGAAATCCTATTCTACCAGCCAGCTCCCCCAACAAGTGGCCAAGTGAAACGACAGTGATTAGGAAACTACGACAACTGCCATACATAGAAAAAAAAAGATCAAAAGCAAAGCAAGAACCGACTGAGCAAGGCAAAAAAGAAAAAAAAAAAGGGCCTGGGCCATCCGATTAGGCCCGGCTCCTGCCCCTGCAAGAGGGAAGCATTTATTTGCTGTGACTTTATTCCATTATTTATTTCCTTTTTTCTCTTAAGCTTAGAAGAGCCCACAAAGCTTCAATCTGTTTCCTTTCCTTTTTCCTTTTCTTGAGGTAAAAAAAAATCTTTCTTTTCAATCTCTGTACCTCTGTTTGTCCCCGTGACAAGACTTTTTGTTAGTAGTAGTGCAGCCAAGGGAAGTACCAGGTTCTTCTCTGCCTTTTTCAGTTCTCTGTCTTGCTCCCTATAGACCTCCCTCCTCGGCTAGGTCAGCCACCCTCATTTGCCATGGACACCCTACCTTTCACCTACCTTATCAGCCCCTCCTTCAAGCTCCCGTCCGGGGCCGAGCCCTTTGCTGTGCCCCCGCCTCCGGCCGGTAGCTTTGCCCATGCTCCACCCTTCGACATCCCCGAGTCGTGGTGGGTCTCGGTCCTAGATGCTCGTGTACCGGTCACTATTGCCGTTGTGTACGCAATCACTGCCAAAGCTCTGACTTCGTATAATCTGTCTCGCAACAAGCAGCCGTGGGCCATCAGCAAGACTCGGGCCTTCAAGGTCTTTGTCGTGCTGCACAATGTCTTCCTGGCCGTCTACTCGGCCTGGACCTTTGTCAACATGGCTGGCGCTATGCACAGAGCAATTGCTGGCCCTAATGGCCCCAACGGTATCACTGCTACCATCGACAGCTTCTGTCAGATCAATGGCGTGCCTGGCTTTGACGGCGGCGTGTTCTTTAACGAGGAGACCGGCAAGTATGCTACTCTGGGCAACAACGCTGGCATTGACCCCGCTACTGGCCGCCCTAGCCGCTATGCTACTGGCCGCCTCTGGAACGAGGGTCTGGCCTTTTACGGCTGGTGGTTCTACCTCAGCAAGTTCTATGAAGTCCTTGATACCGTCATTATACTGGCCAAGGGCAAGCCCAGCTCTACTCTGCAGACTTATCACCATGCTGGTGCCATGATGTGCATGTGGGCAGGCATCCGCTGGATGGCGCCTCCTATCTGGCTGTTTGTTGTCTACAACTCGCTGATCCACTCCTTGATGGTAAGAATATATCCCTATTCATCAGGCCGGCCATGCCATGGCACTTGATTGGCATCTACCATTTTCATGCATGACAGACATATTAACAACATACCTTTTAGTACACCTACTACACCGTTACCGCCTTCAACATCCGTGTCCCCATGGTCATCAAGCGCAGCCTGACTACCATGCAGATCACTCAGTTCCTGGTCGGCGTTGTTTGCGCCATGTCGTACGCTTTTGTTGCGTACGCTCTGCCCATGACCGTGCAAGTCGCTGAGACTGTAGCTGCTGCCGAGCCACAGCCCACCGCCTCTATGGCTGAGGCCAATGACAGTGTTCTTAGCACTCTCAAGCAGATGGTCATTGGTGTCATGACCAAGGCCGCCGATGTTGCTGCTGCTGCTTCCTCTGCTGCTGCCGTTGAGTCTTCAGCTGCCCCAACAAACTATCGCACTGAAACTGTCTATGTCACTCAAAACTGCGTGAACAGTAGTGGCGTCCAGTTCGCTGTCTGGCTCAATGTCTTCTACTTGGCGCCCTTGACGTACCTCTTTGTGAGCTTCTTCATTGCCAGCTACACTCGTCGTGGTCGTTCTGATGCTCGCAAGAGTGGCAAGGTCCAGGCTGCTGAGGTCCAGCTTATCGACGTGCAGCGTGCTGAGAAGGCCGGCTGGGAGGCTGCCAAGAGTGTTGAAAAGGAGGTCTATGGCCAAGACGGCGCGTCAAGCCCTAAGCGGGCTACGCGTTCAACTCGCTCCAAGGCCGCAAAATAAGCGGATATTGTGGAGAAAAGTGAGTCGATTCGGGGCCCAGCCCGGGCTTACCGTTAAAAAGGGAGAAGATAGCCAACACTATGTTTGGCACAAGTTGAGCAAAGCTTCTAGGCCTTAGGACTGCCCTTTTTTTTTTTCCGTTTTTTCAAGCACCTAGGCGCTAGGCCTTTTATGAAGCAAAGCTAAACTTGTCTGTATAGCTGTATCTTGTGTTATGGGGTTTCCATGTTTGTTCTTGATTTATGTCGGCGTTGGGTTATCATGTCATTTTTGTTCATCCTCTATTTATTTTGGTAAAAAAAAAACACTCTTTATGAATCAAGGCTTTGATGATATTTGAGTTCTTTTTTCTCCCCAATAGCCTATATCTCTCGTGTTTTTCCGTTATCACGGCCTAATTGTCGCAGTGGCTTATTTGGTTAAGTGAGGTCCGTCCACGGCCTTGGCTGGGTTGGCTGAGTCATCAAGCTAAGCTCAGATCAAGCTAAGTAATGCATAACGATGACTAGATTTTCATTTAAATCGGTCGTTTTCTTCATTCAGAACTTTTCCTGTCACTTGATCATCTTCCTCCGCGATCTGCTAATCGCTGTCATCCATCTTTTACAGATCGTCGCTGTCATCCCAAAATCAGAGTTTATAACCCACATCGTTGGTTGCCACTTGCCACTCACCACTTACAACTTACAACTTTATTTACATAACCCTAAAGCCTGCATCCATCATGCCCTGCCCTATTTACATCCTCGATGGCGGCCTCGGAACTTCCCTTGAAGACGAATACGGCGTCAATTTCTCATCCTCTGCCACCCCGCTTTGGTCCTCTCATGTAATCCTCTCCGATCCTGCTAAACTGAAGCAGTGCCAAGCCGACTTTGCCGCGTGCCCTGTCGATATCCTCACGACTGCCACATACCAGCTATCGGTCGAGGGGCTTTCCCGCACCAAGACAGAGGAGTTTCCGGATGGTTTGCCAGAGGACAAGATAGAGCAGATGGTGGACACAGCCGTCGAGGTGACGCTCGACGCGGTGCGGTCCAGGGGCCATTCCAGGCCCGCACTGGCTGCGACGGACGAGGGCCAGGACCAAGAGGGCGGCTCAACTGTCCCTTTCCCGGTCCCTGCGATTGCCCTTAGCTTCGGGCCCTACGGGGCTAGCATGGTGCCTAGCACTGAGTACTCGGGCAACTACGATGCGGATGGTTTATCAACACCGCTTCTTGCGGAGTGGCATTCACATCGGATTGAGCTTTTCCTGCGCAGTGCGCGGGCACGTGCAGTACCACGTTTCTGGGCGTTTGAAACAATCCCACGTCACGAGGAGGTGTTAGCATTGCGGCGTGTGCTGGACCATCGGATGCTTGAGGAGAGCAAAGGGGAGGACGGCATAGGGAAAACAAATGGCAAAGAAGACTCCGGCGTGCACCCCCACACGTGGATCTCCTGTATTTTCCCCCCGACGGCTGCTTCTGTAGATGGCACTCCCTGTCTTCCCGATGGCACGAGCGCATTTGATGCTGCCTGCTACATGCTTTCGCGCTCTCACGGAGCTACGCGCCCATGGGGTATCGGCATAAACTGCACCAAGATTATGCACGTGTCGGCACTTGTGCGTGCATACGCAGATGCTGCCACTCATCTGGTTGCCACTGGTGAGCTTGACGCATGGCCGGCGCTGGTGCTGTATCCCGATGGGACTAATGGCGAGGTGTATAACACCAGCACGCGGGCGTGGGAGGCTTCAAAGGAAGGGGATGGGGAGAGGGAGCACTGGGAGGTGCAGTTGGCGAATATTGTGAAAATGGCGGTGCAAGAGGGGCAGTGGGAGGCTGTAGTTGTGGGAGGCTGCTGTAAGGCAAGCCATCGGGACATCCGACGGTTGGCAGAGGTACTGAAAAGAGAGTAAGGGAGACGGACTGCTCGCATTTCGCTGTTTTGTGCAAGTGCTTTTGTTTTATTTCATTTTAGATATATATACGTTGTTTGAAATTCCTTTTAAGGCATATAACATGTCCTAGAGTGTGCTAGTGCCCTGGTGCTATTCGAGTTGGTGACTGAGCCTATCTAGCACAAGCGGTGCTAGTAGCATAGCGTAGCCGTTCATTAGCTCCAGAGCTTTTGGGGACCTTACTAAGCCTTCATTGTTGTAGCCATCTATCTCTGCACGCACTAGTATTAGAGAGATGTTATTGACAGAGTGAAAAAAAAACAAGACGGGGGAAGTGGCTCAGCTCACGTCATTCCCCATTGACTATAGTTTCGATGTCTTAGCGTGCTGGCTCCTGCTTTTATACTGCGATCCTTTCTTGCGCTGTTTTTGAGTATCCTCTGCCTGCGCCTTGTTTTGATATACCGCGGACAGTCTTTACAAGCTAGTGCAATACTTATGAGCTCGGTAGGGAAAATAGGGGGCCTGTTATAATGTTCACTATAAACGCTTTATCATACATGCAATCATTGTCTGTCATAGAGTACGAAGCGCTCGAGGGGGGGGACTGCGGCAAGGTTACACAAGGGTCAAAAGACTACCTGTGGAAGTCTGGAAATTTGGCTCCGTGTCCACGGGTAAAACCTTGACACAGAATGGAACAGATGGTCGATGTTCAGTAGATTAGAGTAACGAGATGCGCATAGAAAGGAGTTTCTCCTCCAACCGTGTATAGGTTGAAGCTGCAGATGCAGAAGCCCGGGGTTTAGATTCTGGGCTAGAGGCTCGTTGGGCGCAGCTGTACAATGTGGATATGCTCAGACGGCCTGTCAGTGGTAGGAAATAATAGAACTCGGCAGATGAGCAGACAATTGCACCACACCACGAGCTGGCGCAGGCCATAATAGCTCAAGACTTCCGAGACACCTGTTTGGTTGGCAAGATCTACTGCATTCAGGTCGCGGGATATAGGGAAGCTGAAGGGGGCGAGGGAAAAGCCCCGCTGTTGTTAGCTTGCCTGAAGAGTAGCTATAAATGACTTGGGATACTTTCTTTTCGCCAACTAGAACGGAAAATGGCTATAGCAAGGTCTTTCACAGACCTATCTCGGCAGGTTTGAGGAGCAAACTGCTGCTCAGACATTTCAGGTCTAAGAAGCACTCGGGGTTGTCGGGGTACGGACGCTTGGGCACTTGGAAATCGCTGAAAACCCTAAGCTCAGGGAAGATAGCTACATTGGTATGTCGAGGTGGAATGCCGACGTAGACTCCAGAAAACACCGAAGTTCTCGGAGGGGGGGGGGCTGGCACTGACTAAGGGGGGATTATGCACCTCCATACTTACTTGCAACTGGCCTCTCTGGCCGGGATCAAGAGGACTACACGTCGAGGCAGTCTTGGCGCCGCCTGCCTCCTCTAGCCACTAATGCCATTCGTGTTGTCGTTCACACCTACAAATACTACAACCACAGCCTATCCGCCTTTCATCTGCTTTTCCTCCACTAACTAACAACGAACTAGCGTAGAATCATGGGGAATGACGACGCGAAGTTCTCCATTGCCATCTATTTTCTATTACATCTAATATCATTTTATTACGTCAGGTTGTAGGTATGAATTCAACCGGGAGTGGTATGATATAGGGATCTTGGCTTTTGCCATCTTTGGTAACAGCAAAGGAATTGAGCCAATCAAAGGATAGTAGTATTATCTAATTCGTCTTTGGGCCGGACACCCGGACGAAAGCCGCCGTACTTTGTGGTATTGCTTCTACACCTCAAAAGGTCTCTCGCTTTACTCTAGCTCCCACATTACACCAGCTCCCACTTCACGCTACATGGCCTACTTGCATCGCCCCCAATTCGTGATCCTATTGTTCTGACTTGGCACCCCTGAATACGTGACGTAAATGATGCGAGGCGGATTTAGCCGTTCTACCCTGCTAAAATCATCAAAATGGGCGTTCACCATTGGCAGCGAGTTTTATGTTTAAGTATAGCTACCATAGCATAGAGAAACGTGGATTTTGCACTAGTCCTACCAGCCAGCCGAACCCCAATGACATGAAGGATTTCTATGTCGATCTCACCAAGCCACTGCCAAACTTTGGGGGCTATGCAACTGCCAATATGCTGTGCGATAAATACGAGCCTGCATCCACCAAAGTTCAACCTCCATATTGCACGCATGCAGCAGCGGCTCTATGAGGGCTACAGCTGTATATGTGCTTTCTATGATTGAGCGGACTTGGCTTCATCTAGATAACAGAGTCAGCGCCAACAGGCTATGAGAGATGGCCTAAAGACGAGATTAAGGTCTGCTCCGTGCAGGACAAGTTAGAGAATGAGTGACTGTCTTGAGGCGTATGTTGGAGACAACAAGAATATTTCTTCAGACACTCATCGTGGCAGGAAGAAGAAGAGGTATTAAATGGGCAGACTATCGCGATGAGAACTGGTAGGCGGCGTGTGTATTTTACACGGCGGTGTAGCTATATCTCATTTGTTATTTGACTGAAACCCGTTTTAGAGCGCTAATAACAATTGTTTGATTTGAAAATAGTTTGCCGACCCCTACATAGTTAATATACACCCCCATGTGGCTTTGCATGTTACACTCTTGTTCCACCGCCAAATCCGAAAAAAAAAAAAAAAAAAAAAAAAAAAAAAAAAAAAAAGAAAAAAACTTACCTAATACCTGCGTTAAACCGGCATTGTCAAGTCACTAGAAATGATCACAGCTTCCTTTTGTCCAAGGCTCCTCATACATCAAGCAAAGGTCATGTGTAGTGGAAATCCACCCTGAGCATTCGAAATAGGGGCGCGTCTCAAGCAACAGCATTTCTGAGAGAACAGCTATTCCCTTAAAAGTCCAAGGCGCTGCTGCGCTCATGCTCTGTTGACACACTAGTAGCAACAGCGACCGAAGAACAACTTGCCGCCGCCATAAGAAAGCCCGTTTCTGCAGTCATTAGCCTTTCTTGTGTTAGTCCTATTTAATGCGGAGAGCCTCTTGATGACATCTCTCTACTAGATTTTCACAGCCACAGATTTGTTTCGGGCCACGCCCCTACCCACCTCCCATGATTCTGTCAAATCAAGTCTCTTTTTATTGGATTAATTGAGGTAATGTAGCTGGCTACTGATTGCATCGGCAGCTAAGCACCAAGCGATTCAAGTACTTTTGTGACGGATATTGCCACGGCATATGTGTGGTACATGCCATGGAAGCATGGCAGCGAGTGGCCCAACTCGGGAGAACCATTAAAGAGGCTGTTGGGCTCTGACTAGAATATGATGGTATTCAATGTCTAGGGAGTGTCCGTAAAACAGCACAGCACTTGTAGTGGCAAGGGATTTTTTAATCAAGTTGCATGGCCAATGGGTGCTATAGCGGGACTGAAAAAAGGGTCGAGGGACTACAGGTGGCGCTCGGGTCAAGCTCATGCCTGTTTGATATTACAAAGCAGTGCAATTTGCCGTACTGGCTTCATTCTTCCTGTTACGGGTAAGGCGCAGTGCTATGATACGTATATAGTCTTTATTGATTGATGAGGAGGGAAAGGAGTCTATCTAGAAGGTTGTGCTGGTGAGCAGGGTGAAATACTTTACTTACCCCCTCCCCTGTGTTTCCGCCCACCTTCACCGCCTTCCATATTCAGTACTAAACTGCAATACTTCCCCAGTTTAGATCTTTATTTACCTGTTTCACTGGTAGATCGGCTAGCCGTTCTTCGTGTTGGCGGAGGAAAGGACAAAATGTGTCGTGGGGCAAAAGTAGATGGAACGGAGGGTTTTTTCTTTTTTTCCAGTTTTCTCCCGTATGGATCTTGGCTGTTAGTACCAGGCCAGCCTAAGACCTACTACCGTAGGACGCACCAAAGAAGAGGAGAAAATAGCAATGGGAGTTTCGTGCCTGTTAATGCCCAGATTAGGGTTTTCAAAGCAGCCTGAGAACTGGCAGATATCAACGCAGTCGCCGTTTACTGCGGATATTGCCAGTTCCCCGTTCTAGCCAGCAGGTAGCACACGTCTAAATCCCCATCAATAAGGCCTTGGGGGCGGTTCTAAGTCTGTCATACTAATGCAGCACCACAATCGTTAGCTCTTTTCTTCTAGAAGTTCTAGCTGCATTCTAGAACATGGCTAATCTCCACTTTATCGAACAAGGCAAGAATACCGAGTACTATGACCGAGGGAATCCTTTAAGTCCACCGGCGTTTAAGGTGGGGATTTATAGTGCTCCACACCACATGCTCCACATGTCCTGTATCTCATATTTCTTTATTTCTTAGTTCTTTTTCATTTCCTTCCATCCTGAGCCTCATTCGCTTCCTACTGCATTTTATACGTCTTCAGCCACAACTAATAGGATTCAGTCTAGTTCCTATTCCTAGTTTGCGCGCATGGAGCGTGTATCTAATCCGCCACGCAAAGTATAGACCGCCAAGAGCGTCTTATCTTGCTCACAATCAGCAACTTTGTGTGAGAGTAAAACTAGTCGCGGCTTTTCACGTGACCTCATATTTCTAGTAAGCATCTTCCAGCATTCAATGAATGCAGATATTAAAGATTAAGGTACTAATTGCCCTGTACACGGTATTATATACAGTGTTACTCATGGCCCTCGCATGGGTAATTAGTGATGGTGGCTCTAACTTGCAGGATCGCACAAGGAAACTAAAGACAGTCGAATTAAGCAGCACGGTGGAATTTTGTAGCGCAACTAAAGCGGCGGGCGGCTACGCTACATTCGCCCGTCGCCTTCTTTAGTATTCCCTTCCACTGCGAAAAGGGCTGTGAAACTGTGGAGACAGGGTAATGGCCTAGAAAAGAAAAGTTACCTGTCACCTGCGTTAAGATGCGGTCGAACTTAATATACCATGCATAAAACTCACCCTAGTGAAACTATTTAACAGCTCAAACGTCCGGCACTTGGTCCGGGGGATCAAAAGAACGGGCAGGGCAAAAACAGTCGCCTATCTTGTAACATTCTAGAAGAAGCATAGCCACGTCCGCGCTGTTTGTTTTCCAGTTAGGATTTAGAGATTAGTCACCTATTAACATGAGCATTGTCAGAGCCAAAAGGCCCTTCCCAGAGGCGGAGTGTCCATCTTGTTGCACCCAAGCCTTTCTTCTTCTGCCTGGCTAATAAGAATTCTTACGGGCCTTTAGGTCTTGTTACCGGCCTTCTTGCCCTATGTGCGATGGGTTTCTAGCCTTGACTGTAACCCGTCACAGGCCATAGGTACCTAATCTCCTATTCAAGTGTGAGCCATGTGTTAGCAATGCCCAAAGTCAAGGCATGTGGACCCTTAATATCTCTCACATAGCATCACCGCGCTTATATTGTTTGCAAATAACATCTCTTAGCGCATTGCCTACTATTATACTCTCGTTTTACGCGATCAACAGATTTTCAATCATAATATTGGTGAATTAAGCCCGTGTGGGTGGCCTGGACTTCTTGTCATTGCCGTTTCTATTACCTTTTCCTTCCCCTCGACTACGCCCCAATCTTCTCCGTTGCCTACACACATCATCTACAAAGCTTCTTATGCTATGTTCCGTATGTCTGCTAGGCGTTTATCATCCGTACTTTATCTACACCCTGGTGTAATGATACAGCGTTACGCACGCCCACCTCAGATCTTGCCCCATCCCTTCGTCGCCTATCTCCAGCTTCACTACGTGCTCTCTGATTGCTATACGCACATATGTATATATATATGTCATTTCTCGTGCTCGCAAAGGTTTCTTCTCCTTCTTGTCCATCCTATTCATTCACTCACTTCATTGTCTTTTCGAAGTCAGTTCATCTCTTCTTTCACTCACTCACTTAGCCGTATTTCTAAAATTTGTTTTCCTCATCTGTCTGTCCCCCTCTTCCAGCACAAAATCTTGTGTCAACAACTCTATTGGCTTCGTTTATTCGCTCAACAAATCTGTTGCCCAAGATTTAGTTCTCTGTTTTTTTTCCCCACAACATGCCATCCCTTAGTAAAATCGCCGCCAGCACCCTACAATTTGCTGCATATACTGTTGCGAATATGGGAGCAAACTGGGTATCAATAGATGATGTCGCTATGCTTCCCCAGCAAACGCATATGAACAAGCCTGAGCTGTTTCCTATGCCTGCTTGTGGCGACTTCATCCTAGAAGAGGCTACTATCGACCAGATGCAAGAGGGCATGAGCAATGGGACTATCACGTCTTTCCAGCTTACTGTCTGCTACCTTCTTCGAGCCCAACAAACTCAGAACTATATCAAGTAAGTCTCACAGTCCTAGCACTAGTACCAGCCAAGCCACTGCCTTCATTAGCTAACCATTATTCCTTTCCGGCAAGCTCTGTCATGCAATTTAACCCCGATGTATTCAATATCGCTGCCCAGCTGGACTTCGAGCGTCTCAGTGGCAAAGTTCGCGGCCCCCTACATGGCATTCCATTCCTTGTCAAGGAAACGATGGCTACTAAAGACTCCATGGAGACCACAGCAGGAAGCAATGCTCTTCTAGGAAACGTTGTTCCTCGAGATGCTTTTACTGTTAAAAAGCTCCGTGAAGCCGGAGCCGTCCTCCTCGGAAAAGCCACCCTCAGTGAGTGGGCCGATGTCCGCTCCAGCAAGTACTCAGAAGGATACTCGGCTAGGGGTGGGCAAGCCCGCACTCCCTACAATCTGGGCAACAACCCTGGTGGTAGTAGCACTGGCAGTGCTACATCCGTGGGTGCTAATGTCATTCCCTTTTCCTTGGGAACTGAGACTGATGGCAGCAGTAAGTCAAAACCTTTCCAAATTTGTAGGAACGAGGTGCAGCCATAGCTATACAGCAAACAGACGGTAAACAGCTAACCCATCTTCCCCTGATCTTTAGTCATCACTCCTGCTACAAGAAATGGTGTTGTTGGCTTCAAGCCTACTGTTGGTCGAACTTCCAGAGCTGGGTAAGAAAAACTGATACTCCTCCCCCTGTATTACCTTTCCAGCCTCGTCACCAACGTAAACTAACATCTTTTTCTTTTTTTTTTCCTTCTTAATCAGTGTCATTCCTGAGAGTGAGCATCAGGATAGTATCGGCACCTTTGGCCGTACCGTTAGGGATGCTGTCTACGCTTTTGATGCTATCTGGGGTATTGATAAGCGGGATAATTATACGGAAGGCCAAAAAGACTTCATGCCCAAAGATGGGTATGTCCCCTTCCTCTCCGACAAAACAGCCCTTAAGGGTGCCACCTTTGGATTGCCCTGGGACAGCTTCTGGAAGTACACCCCTAAAAACCAGATCGACGGCCTTATGGCAATGATCAAACTCCTTGAGGACGCTGGCGCTACTATCATCAATGGCACTGAGATTCTCAATGGCGACGAATTTATCAGCAAGCCCTGCTGGGACTGGGACTACGGCACTAAGCTGGGATACCCTAACAGATCTGAGTTCACTGTTATCAAGGTTGACTTTTACAACAACCTCAAGTCTTACCTTTCCGAGCTCACCAACACCAACATGCGTTCGCTGGAAGATATCATTGCGTACAATAACGAAAACCTTGGAACTGAGGGTGGCCAGCCAGGAGTCCACACCGCTTTTCCTTTGGGCCAGGACACCTTTCTTGCTTCTGCAGAGACCAAGGGCGAGCAGACCCAGGAGTACTGGGAGGCCCTCCACTACACCCAGACCACTTCCCGCAATGGCATTGATCACGCTCTAAACTGGGAGGGCAAGAAACTCAACGGTCTGCTTGTGCCCCCCAGCGTAGGCCAGTCCTTCCAGGTTGCTGCCCAAGCTGGCTATCCCATGGTCACTCTCCCTATTGGTGTCGAAGAGGTCACCCACATCCCCTATGGTATTTCGCTTATCCAGACTGCATGGAAGGAGGACGAGCTGATAAAGTACGCTTCCGCCATCGAGGATCTGCAGCTCACCACCCCCGGATGGAAGTACAAGCGCGTTCGGCCCCAGTGGAGAAACTACTTGGCTCGTAACATTCCCGTGCCCTCTGAGAGTCAGTATGTTCCCAGTGAGTGAAGTGGTCGTTACTGATGGCATGGATAGGGCGTCTGGGCCATCTTTTGTGGAGATTGACATGATATTGCATTTGATTTGATTTATAGAATATAGACTTGCTGCACGTATAGTGCAAAGACATTGGCTTTTGAACATTACCTCTTTAATTTCTTTACAAATTCCAATATGTTGTGAGATGGATACATGTAAGAAAGCTATTATCATTACAAAATACATCGAAGGCCTGATAGTTGGAAACCGTCCGAATGTTTAAACTTATAGTAGCTCAATATCTGTGACTACTGACCATTAAATTGAATAGTGGTGTAAGTGGAGGATAAGTATTGTGGGGAATCTGCCTTCAGTCGGGTTAACCCTGGGTAAACCCGAGCCTGAATACTCCAGCTTAGTTGACGAGTGACTTCAAAAGTGATATAACTGAATTCAGTAGGTTGTTCTGACAACAAGTGTAATTACTACATCGGTGACAGCCTGGAGTTCCACATACTCCTATGGCAGATATTCAACCTAGTACAGCAAGGGAAGCTGCAAATAAGAGTAGACTTTAGTGCGTAGAAATTATGACTAATCAGGCCCTAAACCCGGCGACAGCTACATGCGCCGCCCCACATCTTCGATGCGCCGTCCCCCCTAGTCTTCCTCTGCGTTACCATGTGCCAGCTAGGTACTTACTCATACCAAGCACCTACCTAATGGGGTTTGGCTGTAGAAGTCAAAGATTTCACATTTCAGAATCAAAGAGGGGAATGATGGTTGAGGCTGGCAACATATATATTCCTTGGGATTGACGGAGAGATACCCTGACCCAGTACCGTTCACCACAGGCCCTGAAAACAGAGAGTTTAATACGAGTTGGAAAACTTCACCAGGGTAGAATTATAGCGACATTTCAGTACGACTTTAGCGAGCTACTTAGAGACTTTTATCATGTTCAATAATCCCGCCGCGGGCTAGAAGAAGAAAGCCTCCGCACATGAGTGATTCAAAGACGGAGCCGGAAGCATCAGCAGCACGCAGCTTAATCTTGGCGAGGGCCAGCCGGAGAGACCGATGGCGTCCCCTTCGCGAAGGCTCCTAGATCCCTCCACCCACGAAGGCAATGCTGATAATCTCCTCGCCGGCAATCCCCTCGGACCCCGGTTCCAGAGAGCTCCACAACCAACCGACGAAAGGACGGACGAAAAAATATCTCTGAGAACTTGAAATAGTAAGCAGCCAGTCCTATCATACCAAAGCAAGGGTTGAACAGTGACCTTAAATGTGATTATTGACTTCGATTTAGTAGCAAGATCTAGCCTATGAGATAGACGCCGGAAATACGGAGAGCACCCCCACATATGACGCTACACAGCCCTGAGAGAACCCTAAGGACTCATGTAGGCTGATCTTGACGATTCGATGTATTGAAGTCCAAGTTCAGGGCCCCTTAAACTGCAGCAATCTCAATGCTGGAGGTCCTGTGGATCACCGAATGCTCAATGATGAAGGCAAACACCCCTTACTACCCGTGGCGATAAAGGGGGTACCAGACGAAGACGAAAAACTGCATCTTTGCAACAAGATATGAAGTTTGAGGACAAGCCGGCCACGCGAGCAGCGACTAGACGCAGGAAAATCTCAAACAAAACATAACGTCAAGCGTCTCGAAAAACCAACACTTCTTTGGTCATGCATCTGCTCGGCGACGTTACGGGTCCAGATCCTGCCTGCCAATCAGCTTTTCTAGAGCTAAGCTTTATGATCCGCCTTCCCACCTAGGGGGTGTGTTCCCGATCTCATCAATCTCGGACCAAGAAGTTCCTGGTTTTTTCATTCGTTTGCCAGCTCATTTGGTTACTCTGGGGTTGTCAGTGTACAAGTTCAAACACTCTGTCTGTGATGGATGACGCAGGCGTGGTAGACCGGACACGCCAGCCTCGCAAGGCTGCGACCCTCCCCACCAGAACCCCACCGACAAATCGACAAAGAAAATGAGGGTCAGCTTCAGCAAACTGCTGGTCACTGTCTGGGGTGAAGCGAGCAAAGAACGCGAGGCCATGAGGAGAGGCACGTTAGTCTTCATGTACGCGCTAGACCGGTTGGAAGCAGACCCGGGGCTGGACGAGGAAGACAAAACTGCGCACTTGGCAGCCGATAGCTTCATGAAGGAAGTCAGGGCGTGGTCCCAAACATCCCCACCACCATCAACGCGGTGGAGAACAACGAGCTGGTCTCTAGACGAACCTCACTAGAGAATGTTAGGGATGAGGTTTAGGCAGTTTTCGCGGGACGGTCAAGAGCCTAGTTTAGAGAGACTACGAGCGGGACCCGACTATGCAGGGCCTCCATGTAGCAATCCACAAACCAGAGAAGGTCCCCCATCCCAGTACAACGGATTTGCGTCAGCTGTGCTCGGAATGGCATCTGATATGGAAGCACATCATTAGCGACGGGCTAGTAGACATGCTAGGACAAACTCTAGGGCCCCCGGGCCCAAATCCTGCCTCCACCCCAGCCTATTGACTGGCAGCCTTCCAACATTCCCCTCAAGCCCATCAGTCCCACGGAAAGGAAAAGCTTGAGACAGTCCAACTCGTGCTTTCGTTGCCGCAAGCCTGAACACCGGCGATGGAACCGCCCCCCCCCCCTCCCAGCCAGGGTCGGCCTGTGACAACCCATACTATAGAAATTCCTCCCCTGGACACTACTACTGCCCTTCCCCCTGGGAATCAGGGAAACTGAAGGGCCTAGATGAGCGTCGCCATCTAGTGCCCAAAGGAGAAGCGATCGCCAGGGAAAATATGGGAGCAACGGTTACGTATATAGATATAACTTTGAATAGAAATATCTTGGCCTGTGCTTTTGTTGATTCCGGATGTCTTTGTCGTGCTACTGTTTCCCACCTCCGGCGCCCTGTCCTGGCGTGACCAAGACCTCCCACACAATCTCTCTGACGACCGACTACAATCGAAGATGCATCAGGTGCTGGGCCCCTGTGGTAACGATTTTGCCATCACTGCAGCCGTCTTGGCTAAAAACCCGGACAAAGACCCACAAGACATGGAAGTCTCCACACACACCAAACTTCCTTCCCCTAAACACCATACCCTTTGGAACACTGCTTTGGAACACAATGAGAGATACTAGCAAGCCCGCCTAGCAGTACAAGAAAAGACACACACTTTCCCTAATAGCTAGCGTTTGCCTTAGCAGATCAGTGAATGCTCCTTCGACCCAGAGACCCGTCTCTTATGGCGTGACCGCCTGTGGATTCCCGCCTACGAACCACTACGCATAGCGATAATCCAAGCCACTCATGATTCGAGCCTGACAGGCCACCCTACCACTACTACCATCACACGGGATCTGGTTAGCCGCTCCTATGCCTGTCCCGGGCTAACTGAAAATGTGCGTCGCTTTGTGGGAAACTGTGGCACTTGTGGCCGGAGTAAAATCTGGCGTGAACAAAAAAAGAATTTGGCCTCTTGAAACCCCTCCCCATCCCGTCCCAGAGTACACATGGAAAGAAATTGCAGTTGACATCATTGTTGACCTTCCCCTATCTGTTAACTGCACCACACTGACCGCCCTGTCCAAGTCAAAAGTTCTCATACCACTGAAGTCCTCCACTGCCCTTGATGTCGCTCAAGCTTTTCTAGCTCATTTATTCGCCCATCGCGGAACCCCATATTCTATCACCTCCGATCAATGCCTACAGTTCGTTAGCCTTTTCCGGGCTGAGGTATGCCGCCAACTTGGCATCACCCGTCAACTGTCTACTGCATTTCACCCCGAGACTGATGGAGCCCAGGAGCGCTCAAACCGGGTCCTGCAGTCAGGGACTTTTAAGTGGTTTGGAAAGAGAGCAGTGTTTCACAGTTACCAACATAGTCTTCTTTGTGGGCTAAAGCTAGGGCCAGGTTGAGGGGCTTGTAACACACGGTGTTGCGGTTTGGTGAGGACAGAGCCTGAGCCACACATGGTCCATAGATCGTTACACAGATCGCCAATGTCTTCGCAAGCTCAAGATGCCAGACCTAGAAGTCACCAAACTGCTCACGTAGATGGACAAAATGTATGAGGACCGCAATGCTTGGGAACACCACATGTCCCTGCTCTGCCAGCCGCAAGGCAACACCCCCTTCAGGGAGTTTTCTTTTCCTAATTTTGAAGACCACTTGGCCCAAATAGGAGGGCTCACCTGGGCAGAGGATGCCAAGATCACACATTTGTCAAGCTTTATGAACCTTCATCTACATACCCTTATGTAATTAGTAGCCACTGATGACCTCGCTTTTGATCAGTACTGTGAACTGGCCATGTGTTGTTCCATGAATCAAGGTGGCTTGAGCCTGGTCAGCAAGAGCACAGGTCCCCCAAGCCGGACGTGGAGCCTATAGACTGGACTCTATAGCATGACGGTAGCCATAGACATGGGCAACGTGGAGGCTGTTGTGTTGTCCATACAGCTGAGCCCAGGCTCAGGTTGTTGTGTTTCCTGGATGAGCCTCAGGTTGCGGCGAAGCACGTTGGCGACATAACGTGTCGCTTTCGTGTTTTAAAAGAGCTTATCCGCAAACTTTTGGCCCCATAGTCTAGGCAATCCCCCGCAAGTCCATCAGTTGCCTCGTTCCTTTGTTTGGTTGCAAGTCCTGCATCCAAGTGGGCAGTTGTGTCCCCATCGCTCGTGGTATTTGTCGAAGTCTCCATCCCCAGTTCTAGTCGCGAAGATATGGCCCAGCTCTATTCTTGTAAGCCCCTTGAGGCGGGAGGTACGGAAAGGGGGTTCGGTAGAGACGCCAGTTCCAAGTGGAAAGTATCCTTTTTGTTCTTTCCATCACCCTTCGTAGTCGAGACGTAACCGGTCTCTTCTCCATCTCCGTGCTCCTGCGAGGCTGAAGCGGTGCTCTGTTGCCAGTTCTTGGCATCCTAACTTAGCCTGGGCATCGGCTAGCTCATTGCCTTTAATGCCCATGTGTCCTGGGACTCATAGCACTCGGGCGAGCCTTCCGGGTGTCTTGTCTGCCCAGGCTTTTAGGATTTGTCTTGTCTCGTCCACCGCTTCCTTTAGTAGCCGCGCATACGCAGTTATTTATATATACCCTTTTATGATCGTGAGTTCTCGTTCAATAACATCCTCATTAGTGTAGTGGTGATCATACCTGCTTGTCACGCAGGTGACCTGGGTTCGATTCCCAGATGGGGAGATTCTTTTTGCACCCATTGCATAGACACAAAATGAGATAGTTAGATACCCTGAATAGTATTTATAGTATTAATATCGTGTCCAAGTTTTGTATAGATAACAGTTTGCAAATATCAGAGCCAGTCGTAACTAAAAAGAGCAAGTCAAATATATAATTAAAATGAATCTTTATAAAAAAACAAGCTTGTTTAACTTGAGGAAGACCTTAGTTATAAGAGTGTGTATCATGTTGCGTGTACGCCTAGTATCGCATGAAAGAGAAGAAAATTTAAGATAAAAAAACAAAACTCGGTTGTCTCAGGCCAGCCGAGAAACCACCGGCGCTGTGCTAGAAAGAAAAAAAAAGAACACAGAAAAAAACAATAAAGTGCGATTGTCAAGCGTAAGCTAGGAGAAGTTTTGGGGGTTCACGATAGTTGCAAAGGCCAAAGCGACGTTTCCAAAAAAGAATGATACCAAAAAGTACCAATAAATAAAGAAAGAGAAAAGAAAAAGAGACAACTTCGGTTAAAGAAAAGAAGAGGATGACAGGAAGTATGACCAAGCCCATCTGCAGTCCATGCACTCTTGATGAGAGGAGAGGAAGAATCGGGAGAACAAGGAATTTTCACAGATACACGGAAGACCAGTGTGCGAAAGGGGAAGAGACCCGAGAAGGGACTGGCCCATAGCAGGACACAGCGCTGCAAGCCACCTATAAGCAAGTCTCCCATTGTAGACCACACTAGGCCACATGCATGTCCAAGCAACTGACAATGCCGGTGATTTCCGCCCATGCAGAGCTGTGTTTGCACAGCACATATGGCTCGAGATGCCGCTCGCAGCGCCCATCCACCGCTCCGCCATCCTCCTTGGCCCAACTATCGTGAACACAAGAACATGCAGGTCAGGGCGGCCCTAAGCCTGCATCAGTCTAGGACCAAGTCTTATTTACCCCCACCTGCTGCAATGCATTGTACTCCGGGCCTGATCATGAGCCATCCAGAAAAAAAAAAAGGGCTCATAAAAAACGGAGATATGGCACAATGCCACTGGAAGTGGAGAAACCTGATGAGTGAGGAGATAGCAACAACGAGCTACATAGAATATAGTCTTGGGCTCATATTCAAATCAAGGACCCTCACAGGTCAGACGGCACAAGGGTGGCACATCTAATTGATGGTTTGGCTGCATCCCGCAGCAAAATACGGACACAACAAAAATCGGTACATGGAAGGCCGTGCGGTGCAGTGCAGTGCAGTGCAGTATGTTCCAAGACAAGCGGGGATGGGCAATCTGCCAGCTGCATCAACAAACCACCAAACTTGATTGGACAGAAAACCTAAGGCAGTCTCTCAGCCTAGGTTTATCTACTGAGAGTGGCCGTAAAGACAAAGCTTGACTTATGAACAGCAGAAGAAGCTTTAGCCTCCGCTCCAACAGTTCATCTATCGGAGTCGCATTGGTAATATGACAATATACCACGCTCTGTATAAACAAGAGTGTATGCAGGCACTTTGGAGAACTGGCGAACAAATGGGCAGTGATTTCCACACTGGTATTCCCATGTCGCAAGAATATGACGGAGGTAAGGTAACAAAGCTAAGAATGCATCAACTGCTAGCTTGTGCTTCAGAATGTGCTCCAGTTCCAGTCACGAGGTACGCTCTGGGCGACCTCTTGGCTGCTAGTAGTAGGTTTAAAAAAGCCATTCTGGGGCATAGGAGAGGGCACAACAGGGCTCTGAGAAATAACCTCAGACTCGGTAGAAGCAGTCGAGTTAGAGGGGCTGTTGCTGTTGCGGTTCTTCCAACTCTGGAACTCGTCAAAGCAGTGGCGGCACGAACGGCTCATTGAGGCGCGAGGATTATAGTTGGCATCCTGATCCAAAGGCACCTCAAGGCTAGAGTGAGGATCACAGAAGATATTGCCACAGCGGCGGCAGTGGTGTCTACGGGTGAAGTAGCTAAAGGTCTTTTTACAGACAGGGTCGTCGCAGGTTGTAACAGCAGTATCGGGCTATAAAGAAAAGTCGGAGTATGGCATTAGTAATTAAGCCTAATACGGACGAACGGAACAAGGGCAAGAATGTAGGCAGCGAGTAACAGGAAGAGGGGTTTAGATCAGGTGTCGCGTTCAAGCCTGTCTTATTCATGCCCAGCTCTACCTTTGCCTCAGCAAAAGACGCATAAAAACGAGTAGCCTGGTCGCATGCTGACAAAGACAGGAGAACATGTGTAAAGACATAGAAATACCAAAACTTTGTAAAGAGAAATGAAATCACTCACCTTCCAGTGCTTACGCGTAGGCTCGGAGGTAACTTCAGGAAAGGCCTCCATAGCCCATTCGTCATCGCTACATCTGCTATCCTGCGTTGAGCGACGACGACCAAGTCGAGGCAACGCATAGCTAGCTAGATTCAAAATGCTATTGCGACGCTCCTTGACATAGCCATCGTTAGATGAATTTGAGCCATGGGAGCTAGAAACGTCGACTGGTGGCTGCTGAAGCTGCTGTTGCTGGTCCAGCTTCTGGTTCTCCTGAATGGGAGACTGGACCTGAGTGATTTGAAGCTGAGAGCGACGGGTCTTCTTGGAGGGGAACAAATTGGGGCGTAAAACAGCAGGCATGTACACAGGCAGCGCGCCGTCGCGGCGGCTAGAATTGTTTTGAGGGGAAACAGGTGTGCTGCCATTGGTGTTTGACGGGTTGGTATTTGAGCCGCTAGTGCTTAGAGGAGAGATCTGGCGAGAGTCGCGGGGGGCAGAAGGCATATTTTGGAAAGATTGTGAGCGAGAATGACGACCATGTTGTGTATGTGCACTCTGGGGTGGCAGTTGTGGTTGTGGCTGGTGCTGGTGCTGTGTCTGGGTGCGAACAGTGTGTGCAGCATGGAGGTTGTTGAGAAGGCCGTATTGTTGCGCATCGGGAACCATAGGCATGATGAGGTTTGTGTTTCCAGCCCCCATATGGGTGGAATTACGGACATGCGTAGCAACCATATTCATGGTTACGGTTGGAAATAGCGAATAGGATGGGAGGATGGTGAGATGAGGAATTGAGGGTATAAGATCAGAGACAGCAGTGCTTTGTAGCTAAGCAGATAGAAACCATAAAACCCAGGCGTTTGTTTTTCGTGTTATCAAACTTCCCAAAAGAAAAAAAAGAAAAGAAACAAAAGCTGTGATTACAACGAGGCTTAAGGCAACGCAAGCGTCAGAAACTTGCGGGGACAAGTTTACCTTTATGTGTGATTATGGATGTAAACGCGTGGTTGGAAACGAGAAGAGCCTAGTGCGGATTTGGTTCGAATGGATGTATGAATCTGAATCCAACGTATCTTTAGCGTCAAGACGGTGAGGACCGAGACTAGAGGCAAAGGTAAAATAATATTCTAGGAGGGCGAAAAAAGAATAAGAAAAGAAAAGACAGAGATAAAAGAATTAAGTCGAGAGCAAGAGCGAATAGAGCGAGGGGAGCGTAGACGAAAGTAGATTAAATAGGTAAAGTTGAGAGTCGAGTAGTACCAAAAGCGACGAGACCGGTATTAAATAAAAGAGGAATGGGATTAAAGAGCAGAGAGTGGAAAGGGAGAGGTAGAGAGAGATATGGTGAGACTGGACAACTAATTGACAGGTAGGTTGGCGAAGAATGGGAGGATGAAGAAGTGGGATTCAGCTTATGGGCGAGAATAAGGCAGGAAGAAGTGAGTTATAATGACGAACTTGATGTGGAAAAAGAAGAAGAGAAGAGCGAAATCACAAGCAAAGCTAAAGCAAGGCGGGTGGTGGACAGACGGAGAGTTAAAGAGGAAATTAAAAGTGGGGATAAGAGTAGACAGGCAAGTAGAAACAAGCAGTCAGACACAAACCAGGCAGGAGCAAGAACGACCAGAACAAACGGATGTTATCAGAAGCACAAGTGGAAAGCACACGACAGCAAGGCAAAAAAAGGTAAAAGCAAAGGCAACAGAGACAGGGGAGGGAGGGAGTCCAAGCAGCTGGGAAGGTGCTCAAAGACAACGACAGGGTCCTGATTGGACAGAAAGGTAGGCTAAAGGCAAACGCAGAGTTGATGCAAAATGCAGGCAGTTACCCAGGAGCAAGACAGACAGAAAGCGGGACGAGATAGTAGGGCGCTATAAAACGAGAATGAAGGGTGCCCTGCGAGTTGCCATGTTCCATGCTTGCTCATGCTTGCTCTTCTTGCTTTCGTTATCTCTCCTTCTATGTTATTAAGAGCCTCTTTTCTCTTCCTCCTTGATTCCTGCGACCTTCCTTCTCTTTCTCACTTTTTGCTCCCTGCTGTAAAAAGAACAGGAAGCCTTCCCCGTAGCAACCCAGGGCCTATAGAGCCCATAGCCCACAAGCACGTAATGAAAGCCCACAGCCTACAAGATCCCACAGCCTACAGAGCCTAGAACTTATCCGCCCAGCCAAGAACAGGCAAGCTACGGCCACCCACTCCAGAACAGGAAAGGGTAGGCTGTAGATGTGGGGCTGAAACATGTGCTGGCTCTCGTGAGGTAGGCCACCGAAGCTTTAGGCTTTACAGGCTCTAGGCTCTGAGGCTTCTGTTTTTAGGGCAGGCTTGCAGGCCTGCCAGGCCCTATTGTTGTCCAATGACCCCATCTCCTTCGTCATCCGGACTTGATTTTATCGCAATTTTTTTTTTTTTCCTTTTCTCTATCGCCGTCCCTCCATCAAGCGCCCAGTCTTACATCTGATTCATGCACGGCTGTATGCTATATGCACGAATGAATGGAAGAGTAAGTGAAGGAATGACAAAAAGAAGGGAAAAAAAAAAGAGTTGGTGAACAGATGAGAAAGCAGACATGTTTAAGATGTACGAGATCTCTGTACACACACGCACACAGTAGCAGCCCCAGCCAGCTCAAATCTCGATCTTGGTCTGCAACATTGACTTGGCACTACATCCATCCGTCTGTCTGCCTACCCTCCCCTCACCCTGCCTAGTCTCGGGCTTTGATGTGCAACTTAGTACAGACCTCCGAGTGCGTACCATGTCTCGGTCTCTAAATTACGGGTCATCTAAGAAGCCCCCTCCCCAGCTATCCAGCAACTCACGCTAGCAGAACCGTCATTTGCATGTTTGTCTTCCTTTTGACCTAACTTCTTGCCATGCCAGTTTGCTAATCTAGGCCCAAGCAGGCCGCTCACACTAGTCTTCTCCCACTGTGGCCCCCATCCGGCCCTCCTAAAGCATCTTCCGGCAAATCAGACAAAAGGCCCGTCTTGAACCTCAACCAGCGCTCCCAAAATAATGAAGGATTCTTTCTGCTCTCCCAAAAGTCCATCTTTGCTATCTTTGGTCGATGTCAAACTCCCAATTTCTGCCTTCCTCCCGGGGATGTTCCCAGTTGTTCTCCAGCCAACGGTAGTCCGCAATTAGCAAGCGGCAAGCATGAGCCAGGTCAGGCGCAAAGCTCCCAGCGGTCAGTGAAGCTCGGATTAGTGATGGCGATGGCGATGGCGATGGGCAGCAGACAAGCTACCAGTTGGCCTTTGCCCTCTTCCACTTGAGACTAGAAGAAAAAAAAAAGAAGACAGGTAGTCTAGAACCGCAGGAGAAGGAGAGAAAACTGATAAGGGAGAGGGGGGCTGAGTTTGTGAGAGAGAAGACAAAATAAACTTTAGACGAACCAACCACAGCAATAACAACGACGACAACGACAACGACAACAACAACAATAACAACAACGGATTGACAACTTATAGCTACAACCGACTGCAACCAACATCTCCCCCATAATGCATTCTTCTGTCCTCGTCTTTTCTTTCTTGTTTCAGGCCGCTAATAGGAAAATAAACGAGAATCAAGAATTACCTCGTAGGAAATCCTATAACCCGCACCACCCTCAAAATCAGAGTGTTTGTGTTGTGTGTCCTTCCTACAGCAGGGCCAAGGCCAAAGGCCAAGCAAGCTCTCAAAGACTAGTAGTAATCAAGCCACGAGCAAGGAGACAAGGCGAGGGATGGGAGTTTTGCCTGGTCTTGTTCTGGAACAGAAGAAAAAGAAAAGGAATAGACCATCTGTTTATTCAAGGGGGGAGTCTTTATGACGACGTGGTTTGTTCGTTACGCTTCTTCTCCTTACCCTCCCCAGGCTGTCTCTGTTATCCCTTCACTTTCATTGATCCCTTGTCAATGCAAGGGGGGAAGAGTGGGGGGGAGGTCTCGTTGCAACTAGCAGCCTCATTCTTTAGTTTTTAGTCTTCGTTCTCCGTTTTCGTAATTTATGATCATCACATGAGGCAAGAAAAAAGCCAGCACTCATCAAAGTCTCGAAACCCCCCAAGCCCCAAGCCTCAAGCTTGAGAATATCAACTTCCTTCTATCCTTCCTCCGGACCCGCGGTGCAAACATCCCACGTAAGTCAAAGCCCTAATCCCCTTCACCTCTTCCTCTCCTCCCTAATCCCCCGTGCTCTCTCGGCTGGCCGCCTGCCTCTGCCTTATTTTATTTTTTGTTTGTACATGGCTTCTTCTATCTTGTCTTATCCTATGCTTGTACTTAGTATCAAGCAGAAGCAGCAGGTATAAAATAACGAGGCATATAGACAAGCCCCCCCTTTGTCTTCCTTCTTCTCTCCTCCCCATGCGTCATTCTTAGGCGGTCGTGTTGGTGACGCTTGGGCCATATACAAGGGTGGGCAGAGAAAAACAAGGTAGAGGAGAAAAAAGAGTAGAAGGTATCAGCAAAGGAAAACAGGGCTTGGCTCTTAGTTTTGGCCCACTTGAAATTCTGGCTGTTGACCTGCATGTAGCTTATTATTTGCCTGGTCTCATGATCGTGACAATTTAACTTACTAGCGTTTGCCCCACAGTCTCTATCTTAACCCTACGATGTGGTGTTAACCCTACTATCTTACTCATTCTCGTACACACAACTCACGACAGCCAGCTCTGCCCAGCGGCTTAGGCGAGAACTAGACAATAAACGGTATCGTTTCTGCACATCAAATAAATCTAAATATACACATATATAAGTCATAGTGCATCATCGTCTTCCTGACTAGGTGCCTGTTAACTAGAGCCTTCGATCTTAAAGTGGCTGGATTAGTCTATTTAGTGCATAATACTAGCAGCGAGCGGCATACATCTCAAAAGACCTAGTCTCTCTGCATAGGGAACAAGGCGAGGGATGGCTCTGGCTCGAACTAACTAGTTGACAGGACATCCGTAGGAAAGGGCCAGAGCGAAATATGGCACGTGAGCTCATTGCTATCAAGATGAAAGATAGAGATAGAGAGACTTGCTTTAACCGATAATCCTGAAGAGATAGGTTAGATCGATCCGGCTCCAATGCTGTCATGCCGAGCTTAGCGCTGGGTCTAATCTACAAATCGGCGCTGCATTTACTTAGTGCAGCCACAAGTTTGCTAAATTTGCCTGTCTAAATGATTTTCCTGACTGGCTTAATCGCATGCACAGCACGCATGCTGCTTGATCTCTCACCGCCCGAGTAGATTTGGCTATTGAAGGGCAGACTTTATAAAAGAGGCCAGGCAAGGGTCGAGTCAAATGCTAAGCGGATTTTGCAGCTGTAAATGTATGGTCGGATCATTCGTGCAGGTTGTCGGTAGACTTCAGATGCGGCCGGTCTGACGGGCGAATGTATATGGATGTATATTCACAAATATAGATGTACTTGCATGTCTCAGGTACGTACTAGCCGTCACTATTTAGATGTATGCATGCATGCTTGTACTTACGTGTACATGTCGTGCATACGGCACCAATTAGTTAACCTACCTATACATCACCCGTGTAGTGTAGTATACATGGCGGATATGACTAGAAAAGAGGGCGACTGCACAGATGGCACATCTTATATATTGTCTTATATAGTAATTACGACGAACAATGACAGTGAAGCGTTGACGTGGACTTGCAGTCGGTGAAGCAAAAAGCCTATTTGTAAATACATCCTCAGGCAAGATAACGGGTTGATTGCCAGTACAATAGTAAGTGTCTTGTTACTACATGTGCAAGATTTTGCTTGTCAGTAGCACAGAAGGACTTTTGTGTGGAGGACAGCCAAAAGGAACTGGACTGAGGGGGATCCAGTGATTATGCTTATTTGGTTGGCTATTCATGCGGAGTCAAAGATACACAGAACAACTTTTGTGAATTGTGTGTGGTAGGGCATGATAGTTGGATGGTTTTAAAAAAAAAAAAAACCTATATAACCCTTGTCAAAAGCGAGACAGCAAGGGTATGGATGATGACATAAGCAGCGAGACCCGATCCGTCGGACGTTCGTTTAATTGCTCGGCCGCGCTGTTATCGCAGGGCGCTGATTGGCTGCTTGTTTAAGGCCGTTGACGTAAGTTTTGTATGAATAAGGCTTCTGACGTGCTCTTGACCAATCAGAATAAGATGTCGAAAATCAAGCCACTAACGAATAGTGATGCAAGAAAAAATTAAGACAATAAAAGATAAAAAAAGAGTATAAATGTGCAGAGGCACATTAAACGACGAACGGCGAAAAAAAAATAAAAATGGTGCTTGAAGCGCACAAAAGTAAAGCGCAAAAGGCTCACCGCCAGTCTCGAGGGATTTCCTGCACGTGGTCTTTGCTTTTCTAGGTTGTAGCAGGAAAGCCACAAAGCAAGAATTTTGTTGGATGCAAAGACTCTGTCTCTATAATTGGCAACTAAAGGGGAAGGGGGGGGATGTACTTCTTGCGTAGGCGTAGATGACGTTGTATGTGTACATGCATGTTGCAGTATACCTTGGGGTTGCATTATATTGGAATCATCAATGTAGTATGCGTAGTATATACTTATATGATAACTGTACAGTTTCGAGGGTAGTCATGTTGTGTTATAGATCCGGGTATGTCTGATATAGCCCGTGTTGCTGTCCACACACAGGCGCTTTATATTAAGTATGCTGTAATGGGACAAGTTTACGGTGGTGCTTAAGAGATATTTGACTATTGACTTTTCCTGAAGTTACGTGGGGGTACAGAGAGAACAAGAATTGAAGGAGCGGAATTATAAACAACTAGTAACAATAACAGAGGGAGGAGCATCACATGCATGTCAGAGATGCAGTTTGATAATGTCTCAAGACATTGTTTATCAATATTACGAAGCTGGATGAACACAAAAAGTGAGCTACAAGAGAAAAAGAGGAAAAAATAGAGCGAATAAAGGAAAAAAAAAAAAAAAAAAGGGCAATGGCAAGACTGCCACTAGGGAAGGTTGTGGCCACAACGGATAATTAGCAGGCAAACCCCCCAAGTTCTAAGCCACCAACAAGCCCCTATAGAAGAACAACCCGACAGCTAGTATCGCAACATCAGACGAGGGGGAGGGATGGCGTACGTAGTTTCCTTCTTCATTTTTACAAAGCCAACACGCGAATTCAACGAACCGGCTCAGCGAAACAATCACCCACCGGACCGGGTCGTCGACGGAGTTTCTTTGTTGGCCTTGTTTAGCTTTAACGCCATGGAATGGGCAAGCTAGACTGGAAGAAAGCGCTACTGCTACTATGTCGCGTGTAGTAGATAAAAGGCCCCCCTACAACAGCGTGATGGAGAAGCCGCTAGCTTAGTGGGAAGGCTCGACTTGGTAAGCCGCACCGAAGCTCGACGAAACTTGCGGGAATAGGGAGGAAAAGAGCATGAAACATGGATGTTGAGGGGGCCTTCGTTTCGACTTTTCCTTACAGCCCTTACGAGGCCCTCTTCGGCCTCTTGAGAGGGAGGGAGGTAAGAGATTCTTGTTCTTGCTTTGTTTACTAATGGCTCTTAAGAGAGAGGGCCCGAAACTGACCAATCAGGGCATACGCATAAACACAGAGGGAAAGAGCAAATGGGAGGCCGAGGGGCTATGCTTTGCCCCGCATTTTGGATCATCATCCCTTCCCTGTTAAAGAAAGAGAAAAGCGGGGGGGGGGGGGCAGCAACATGATTATCATTGATCCCGCTTCTTGCTATGATCGCTGTGTCTTTGTCACTTCACAGAACATAGAAAGCTGTAGGATATTGTACATGTTTTTGCTCCTGTTTGTAGTAGTGTATCATATAATTCAACAGAATCTCGGCTTGAATCGGTAGTCTCTGTCTAGACCCGGCCATAGTTAGTATAGCGTTGCATTTCAGGCCCTCCTTCTCCTCCTGGCCGTTTCCCCTCTTCCTTGTGACCACCTCCATTTGCCTCCACCCTTGTCTCACAATTCCCATCGTCCACTCTTTCCACCCTCCTTGAGAACTACGCGTAATCCCTCAACGATCATCTCTTTGTCAACAGCCTTGCACATGTCGTAGACAGTCAGGGCTGCTGTTGAGGCGGCCGTGAGTGCCTCCATCTCGACGCCCGTTTTGTTGTCGCACGTGACTGTAGCCTTGACATGGAGAACATGCGGGTGAGAGGAAATGGAAGTGGGCGGGGATGTGCACGGTGTGGTCGCTCTTTTGTGCCCCTCTTTGTCATTGCTCTCGCCATTGGCATTGTCGCCACTTCCACCAAGCTGCAGGTCTACAGCAACATGCGAGAGTGCCAGTGGGTGACATAGAGGGATCAAGTCGGCTGTGCGTTTAGCTGCCATAATCCCCGCGATACGTGCCACACCTAGTACATCTCCCTTATTGACAGCATTTGCTGCAATGAGCCGTGGTGCCATGGCAGACGAAAAGACTACACGGCAGACGGCCACAGCTGTGCGAGTAGTTACAGCTTTGTGTGAGATAGAAACCATTTGCGCACTGCCTGAGGCCGAGACGTGGGTGAGCTCAGGTGTTGGGGGTGCAGGAGGCGGCAATAATGTAGACAGGGTGCTAGTCGGAGTGGAGCCGGAAGCTGATCTGCATGGGGAGTCATGTTTGGGTTCGGCGGGGCTGCTTGTTTTATTGTGGCTGGTTTTCATGTAGCAGTGGGTTGTTGAAAAGTGTTGAATTCGGCCGACAAATTGAAGAGGGGAGCGCGACGATTTGTAAGAGGGCCGCAGCCAAGATGCTGGCTGATAGCTTAGAGATGGAAGTGGGCGGTCTACAGCACCAATTTGTTAAGCTTTACGGACTTGGCTTTGATAGATGGAGAGAGTATGTAGATGTGTATTGAAGAGAAATAGCCAGCCAAGGTACTCCAAGACGCCAAAATATTGCAGAAAAAGAAAGACAAAGAGGACTCTGTGCTTGAATTCACCCACCTATTAGTATCATTGGCCTGTTCTTAATATGCTCCAGTTCGCCAATTCCCGCATGCTTTTCCTTCTTGCGCCTGACAGCCTGGCCAATCACATGCAAGAGCTGGTTTTCAATCGCGGATAAAGCTTGTAGCTCTGTAGAAGAAGCAGATCCGTTCTGAGCTGTCGTGAGCGACGCAGCTTTTCTCAAAGTCTTTAGAGCGTTATCGTCAATGGGATCGCCGCTGTTAGCCTGCCGCAGCACGTCACGGAGCGAAACCTCGGCATTGCCAAAAAGGCAAACTTTGAGATTGCCGTCGCTTGTGATACGCAGGCGGTTGCACGAGCCGCAAAAGTTGTGTGTCATGCTAGTAATGAAGCCTAACCGGCCAACGTGACCTGGCACCTGCCACGTCTTACTAGTGTCATTGGCATGACCACGAACAGCATGGACATCTGGGTGCACACGACGGATTATATCTAGCATGTCTGCATAGCTGAGCATTTTGGCCTTGTTCCAGCGGTTGCCATCAAACGGCATGTATTCGATGAAGCGCACTTCAAGATTGTGCGAACGGGTCAACTCGACAAAAGGGAGTATCTCACGGTCGTTGACACCGCGAATCACGACACAGTTGATCTTGAGTTTAAGCTTTGGCATACCGGTCTCTTGCTGGGAGGCGTGGTTTATGGCAAGTACGCGGTCGATGCTCCTTTGCACAGCATCAAAGCCTTTGCGACGCGTCATGATCTGGAACTGTAGCGGGTCTAGCGTGTCAAGGCTTAGATTGATGCCTGTTAACCCGGCATCAACCATGGCATCGAGCTTGCGGTGTAGTGAAATCCCATTTGTGGTGATGCATAGCTCGCGCAGACCGCGCGATCGTAATGCGCCAATCTGCTGCATCAGTGGGACAATATCGCTCCGTACCGTAGGCTCGCCCCCAGTCAGCCGTATCTTGGTGACGCCCTGTGAGACAAAGAGCGACGAGAGGAGGACAATTTCCGGGGTTGTGAGAATTTTGCGTGGCGGAGATAACGGAACACCTGCTTCAGGCATACAGTATAGACAGCGCAGATTGCAGCGCTCGGTGACAGAGATGCGTAGGTAGTCGTGCTGCCGATTAAAGGTGTCTGTCAGAAAGTCCGAGAAGGGTTTGGCCTCCTTGATCCGGTCTCGATTGCGGGAATGCGGGGTAGAGAGGCTACCGGCCGGAGCCACGGGCAATCCCTCGGCACCGGGTTGGTCTTCCCGGGATACAGCCGGCGACCCATGGCCTTTAGCCAGGCCATCTGGTGGGGGTGGCGTTATTTGTGGCTGAATCCCCTTTGAGGTGTTCGTGTGATAGTAATGCCAAGAGGCGCATTTGCTCTCCCGAAGCGCTGATACGTAGTCGTGTGATAACGCTAGCGGTAGTAAGGCTAGGCTATGATTTCTTTTGCCATATCTGCTGCTGGAGCTGAGACTCCGATTCAGAGATGCAAAGCGATTCATCACGAGGCTCAAGAAGATGAGGCAAGATGAGGAAAGAACAAAAATTTGTTCATGCGTAAGAGAAAAAAAAAGGAAGGAGCATTGCTTTGGGTTGGAGAAACTTGGTTCGTTTTGTGGAAAGCTTGCCGATGAAGAAATGGCACTTGCCTTGTTCGCAATCCGGCGGTGATAAGAACAGTAGGACGGAAGTAAAAGGGACTTGGGGTTTGTGCTGGGGTGTTATATCATTGGCAGCTGATAAAAGGTAGGAAGGTGCTACTTTGGCGTTATCGATAAGAATAAATGCCAACAGCTTCTAGCCTGTTTAATGTCACCAACCTATCTTCTAGGCTTGATTTGGGGTCTGTCTACAGATTCACCCTCGTTGCAAATAAATCATCATGTTTAGCTCGCCGATATTTAAGAGTATGTCTAGTTTTGCCCGTTCAGACTCGTCCAGCTGTGCCTTACCTAGACCTGTCAGACCTGTTCAACTAATCTAACCCTCAGCCTTGTCCTGCTCTCGTCAGCCTCACAGTTTTGCGTTGCTAGCCCTGATGGACTACTGCTAGCTATTCTGCAACAGGCGCGTATCGTTGTGCGTGAGATCAACACGTTGCAGGTTGTCCATGAGATCAGCATTCCTAATGACGCAGCCTCGTCGGCCTTCAGCCTTGTGTGGGCCCCATCTTCGACAAAGGTGCTGCTAGCTGCCGGCGATAAGCTGTTGGTGTATTCGGCATTAGACTCAAGCTTCCAGGCTACAGTCAAAAACCCGGCGTCATCATCGGCTAAGCCGACACACGTGCAGTTTGGACCAACAGATAGCGAAGTTGCTGTGTTTTCGCACTTTGGCCTCAAGCTAGCACTAGTGAACTTGGCCACGTCGTCAGTCGTGGAGGTCACGAACCCCAAGTTCCACCAGCCACCATCCGTATCACGTGGGCTCTCGTTTCGTCCTGGCTCGCATCACCTAGCACTGCTGACGCGGACTAATGGCAAAGACTCCATTAGCATCCATCTTCCGGGGTCGCGAAGTGTTGAGCGCGCCTTTCACCCTGACACTGTTGATGCTCAGGGTGTCTTGTGGGCAAGCAAGGGCCGCTGGTTAATTGTGTGGGAGAGCGCAGCCCATGGCCACAAAATGTTGATGTATACGCCAGACGGTCACTTGTTTAATACGTGGGCCGGACCGCCAGATATTGGTGCCGAGGCGCAACACTTTGATCTTGGAGCAGGAGTGAAGCATTTCCACATGGATAGACTTACTACTAAGGCGGCTGTCTGTGACTACACGCCAACCGTGACTATTATGGATCTAACAATTGGCAGTCAGATGATGAGACTGGCTCACCCGGAAACTGTGACACCGGTAGATACACTACAAGTAAGATCCCAACCCTTGACAAGTGAGAAAAGGCTAGTGGTACTAACAAACATTAGGTTTGGCTAGAACAAGAACAACAGCCCAACAATTTACCTGCATTCACTCGCGCCACACATGCCTTTTCGCCACCCGAACGTACAACCTCCACCACTGCTGCTAGTAGTTCAGATCTGGTCTCGGGCTGCTTCCTCGCCGACTTTGACTGTGTGTCTGGACTGCTGGCCACGGTGACCGAAGCCCATCGCAGCACACTCTGGATCTGGGATCTTAACAGCGTTGATCTGCGTAGTGTCATTATGTTCCACGGCATTGTGTCTAGTGTGGCGTGGCATCCGCTAGTACCCGAGCTTCTACTGATTACATGTACGACCGACTCTACTGCTCCGTCGACTGTGTACGTTTGGGACCCTCTCCTTGGGGGCCCACGCCCTGTGGCCTCTCCCGCTCAACTGCGTAAGCCAACTACCAAGCCTGGGGCCATTGCTGGGCCGAAGAATCGCGCGGCGTGGATTTCTGCACAGACCGAACCGCCGCTGTTGCTCATACATGATGGGGCTAACGGGTTGGTTGTGGCCGTTGGTGATGCAGCATTTGATACAGCTGTGTCATGGGGGATAATTCCCATTTGAGCGCAAAGGTGCTGCACGGCGCGGCGCCAGCGGGACCGAAGGTGTTGGATGTGGCTGAGATGTCGTTTGCGGATGAGGAGGGAACAGTGCGGGTAGATGACACGTTTGACTTTAAGAAGCAGAAGACGTAGAAGAGTGTAATGAGACATAGGGCAAAGGACACAGGACAGACAATGAAGAAAAAGACAAAAACCGAACCAACTATAAATTTTATAGTAATTAACCTAATGCTAATGTTATAATCTTTCTTTGCACCCTCCCTATTGCTCATGCGCCAAAGTTCATCTTCAGCTCAATTGTTGGTTGTTCGCCCCTTTGTGTCTCATGACCCTGATCTGCAGCCCCGGGCTTTTGGCCATGCCTCACAATAGCCTCTAGGAATGCACGTTGTGACGCATTCAAGCCTGCTACGACAGCCTTGAAGGCATCAGCACTCACAGCCGCCAGCTCGAGCAAGCGTGCACTGGCATGTGCATAAGCGCTCCTGCTGCTACCACTGCTATTACCACTGCTGCTCCCTGGGTCCTCCTCTTCGGCCGATGCCCAGGCCAACAATGCGGTAATCATAACGGCGAAGGCTACAGGCAGCCGCTCGCGTGGCAGGGTGCTGGAATATTTCGTTAGGGCGAGCATTACAAGCGGGCGGGCAGCCTCAGGGTCCTCGGGGGCAGTATTAGTAGCAAATGCAATGAGGCGGGGGACTAGATAGCGTGCAATACTGTGGTCGGCAGCAGTTGGAGAGGGCTGGAGGAGGAGAGAGCGGATACAATTTGCAGCGGTCTTAGCAGTCTGTTTAGCGGTTAGGTTAGCAACGCAATTCGGGATAATACACTTGGCAGGCCGCTTTTAGACAACATAAAACTCACCATCCGGTCCGTTAAGCAGTCCACCACCTCATCGAGATACCGTGCCACAAGAGGGTCTGATGCCGGCAGCTGATTGCTGCCACCAGTAAACAAGATGGTGCTCGCCAAAAGCGCATTCTTGACGCACATCAACGCGTTAGGCTGCTCTCTACGCTGTGCAATCAAATACACGCTTAAGAAACGGCGTAGACATCCACGGAGTTGCAAGACGGCGCCCTCTGATACAGCACTTGATGCAGTGCTTGTGTTGGCCACCACCCCCCCACGTAACCCCGTTACTCCGGCAATGAAGCGTTTAAATATAGGTAGGGTCTGCGGCACCACTAGATCTTGGCACATGGGCGTCGCTAGCATAGTAGCGAAGATATGGATGATACACGCATGAAGGTCCGTCTGGATGATAGCGGGGAAGACGTCAGCGGCATCAGCCAGTGCCTCAAGGGCGGTTCGTACTAGCAACATGGCCTCCTCATTCATCTGGTGACGCACGGGCTGAGCAGAATTGTCATTGAGATTCGGCAGTAGCCCCGAGAGAACTAGCACAATGATGCGCGTGAGTTCAAACAGCTGCTCAATATCCTCAGACAGATCGGTATCAGCCTCGTCAGTCTCGGCATCAAGATTCTTAGAGTCATTGCGCTTGCGTGCTGATGGGTGGGCTATACATAGATCACGCGCAATCTCAACAATCACCCCCTGTACGTCAAGGCCGTCCGTTAAGGCTAGTCGGTCCAATAGGTCCATAGTTTCGCTGAAGATAGCATCGCGGTAGATGGCGTGGCCGGACACGCTAGGATGCAAAATCTTCTTGAGGGCTTTTAGGATCGAAAGGGTCTGGGCCTCGGATGCTAGCGAGTCTGACTGACTGGGTTTGGTGGCCAAGGCCTCAAAGGCGATACCAAAGAGCACAAAGAAGAAGGCTAGAGGCTCATCCCGGTAGTTGATGTCGGCACTACGATGGCGATTCGGACCCGAGACTGAACCTGAGCCACCAGCATTGCTGTTGTCCGTCTTCTTGTCATCAAGCGCATCAAACACAAAATCGCTGTCCTGCTCAATTAGACTGGCAATGGCATCAACGAGTTTTAGCCACGAGTCCTGATAGAACTTGAGTAGTGTTTCACGGTTCAACGCAGCATAAATAGTATCAAGACTACCGGACAGCGAAGGAGGGCCGAGCGTCATGGAAATGTCTGGCTCAAAGCGTAGTCTTGCAAACTCGCGTAGACTCTCTAGCCATAGAGGTGTTAGGGTGGCAATGTGCGGTCGTAGAACGTCAACAAGGTACTGCTGATCGGCACTAGCCACCTGTAGCTCAGCCCAGGCAGCAAAAACGGCCATCTTGACCATGACCTGGGCATTAGACGAAAGAGCCTTGAGGTCCCCGATACCGGCATTCTCCGTACCCTTTGACAGATTCTCCAAGGCTGTCACGAGTGTCTTGAGAATACGGCCCATACGTTCAACATCGGTAACAATACCAGTAGAAATGAAATTAGCACAAACATTGACAGCCTCAGCTGCCAGCTCGGGCGATGAGTCGGCTGCAAAAGCCGGGGTCAGTGCTGAACTGATTTGTGCCTGGTATTGCTCCAATAGCATGGCCTCGTCAAAGTCTGGATCGGGCGTCTTGCCAAACATGCGTAGCACGGCACCAATAATCTTGAGACCCCAAATTCGTAGCTCAAGTACACCCGATGTCGAGGCTGAAAAGGCCATTTGTACTACATCACCTATACGGGCTTGGAGCTCGCGCTGACTAACTGAGTTTCCACCCGTGGCCACAGCGTCTTTAGCGACTAGTAGGAACAGCTCGCTGAGACACTCCATGGCAAACGTGGTCACCTGCCACCGCAGAGGTTCCGCCTCTGAGCTTGCAATTCCGTCATCGCCGTCGCCGTCATTCTCAGCATCCTTAGCAGCACCCGCAAAGCCAGCCACCTCTTCGTCACGAAGATCAATGGCAGGACCCTGTGACTTTGAAGCTTGTGAATTACGCCCGTGATCTCGTTGGCGAGTCATCTTGAGCACTGACTGGAAACGCTGAACCCAGGCAGCTGTAGACTCTAATGCTGTCTGCCGCATCCAGCTACGGATAATATTCCGTATGCCGTCATGGGCCGGATCTGAGTCAAGCACAACCCAAAGTTCCCTCTCGAAGCCAGCCCGAGCTGTGCTGACAACCTGCTGCGGGTTTCGCTTCATGACGTTGTATAGGCCATCGACTGCCGCATCACGTAAGGTCACATGATCTGAGTTCATGTATTTTTGCAACAACTGTACGTAGTCGGCAAAAATGATATGGCCTGGGGCATACAAGGACAAGTGTTCCATGCAATCCAGTGAAGCTTGTTGGACTAGCATGTTCTTCTCCCCCTGGAACTGGCTTACCAGTGTCAGGGTCAGCTCACGTGATTTTGTCGAATCTTGTAGATCAGGCCCTAGCACGTTGATCATTGAGTCAACACAGCGGGTGATGGCCGTGGTGGTTGACATGTCGACCTCGAGATTCATGGTGATTACTGAAGCCATCTCGGCGTTGTGGGTATCAGATGTATACATTTGAGCGACCATACCCAGCGTACTGGATACGTACTGTGAGAAGCCCAGGCCAGCCGCATTGGACGCTAGTGCTAGTGCTTCCAGAGCCCAGAAGTGCACGGTAGGGTGCGGGTCATTGGCTAAGGTGATGAGGATGCTGTGTATGGTTTTAAGGTGGAAGCCAGCCGCCATGCCGCCGACCTTGCTCTGAATAGCACCAAAGGCCATGGCACAGCCAGCTCGAGCACTAGGCTCACGGTTCATGACAATGGTATCAACTAAGAATTTGATCTCGGTATTGGTGAATGCATTCCCACAGGCATTACACAGTCGGGCTACAGCTGCATATCCTAGACTACGGACATACGGGTCTTCGTCCAGTACAAAGTCACGCACCATATCTTGCAGCAGCCGTTCAACAGCCATATTAGTCACATTCCCAGTCGGAGACTTGGTTTCACGAGCAACTACACGCATCGTGCATAACAAAGCTGTGGCCACATTGACGTTAATTGCCGCCTTGCGCCCGGGATCCCGTTGTAGTGAGCCGGCCGAGGCAAATGTCTTGATCTGTTCCAGAATGCTTTCTTGCACCTTGGCCGGCGTCTGGGGGAAGATAAAAGCAAAGAGCTGGATAGCTGTATTGACGACTTCGGTAGCTGTGGGGTCGGGCGCCATATTGTCTGTTTGGTCAGAGATGTATAAGACAGAAGCATCATGCTCTAGTGTGCCACACACAGGGGACAAAAGCAACCTATCCATGTCATGTTCTGGGCTGCTATCTTCCAGTACTTTCTCATCGTCTGCTATCTCATGTTGTCCAGGCAGTGGCACAACTGAAAACCCACGAACCAGGCCAGTAACACCAAAGCCCGAGTTATCGCCGACATCCCAGATAGTCTCAAAGGCACCAGCAGCCGTGGCTATAGAGCTGCTAAGGGAGTTAGCCCCGTATTTTTCCGGGTCAGCAAAAAGCGAAATAGCTGCTGTTAAAAGGTTTGAGTGAATCAATGCCTCGCTACCACCCGCTGGACTCATAATTACGAGTTTTGTATAGCACTGAAGCACGCGACGCTGTACCATCAAATCAAAGTCAAATAGTTGCAGTGCTGGCATCAGCCGCAGTGTGACGTCATCCGTAGTTTTCTTGGCTGGGAGTGTGCGCAGAAATGCTGACGTGCTCTGCAACATTGCAGCGATTCGCTTGCTCACATCAACTGTAAGCAATCTTTGGTTGTACTGCAAAAATGCCAAGATCGAGCCTAGCGCACACTCGCGGACGTGGGCTAGAAATGATGCCTCAAGCAGACTACGACTAGCTGTGTTATCCTTAGCTAGAGGCTTAGGCAATGCGTTCTTCCACATGAGCAGAAGTTGAGACAGATGGATCTTGACAAAGTTGGGGCCCAGAGCCATCAGGCCGCCAATGAGGATCCAT
Organism: Ceratocystis lukuohia; assembly: GCF_044167205.1. Classification (NCBI taxonomy): domain Eukaryota; kingdom Fungi; phylum Ascomycota; class Sordariomycetes; order Microascales; family Ceratocystidaceae; genus Ceratocystis; species Ceratocystis lukuohia. Next base: position 814,899 of record NW_027263525.1, read on the forward strand.
GCTACTTGGATCTGCGTGGCCGATACGCGTAGCTCGGATTGGCCACTAGACTTGAGCAAATTAGTGGCCATAGTTAGTACTCTGCTATTAACATCGACGGCACCATGAAGTGGTCTAGCAGGACTAACACTGAGAGCAGCCGAAAGCCCGTGTGAGAACCCGACGCAGCGTCTCTGGCTATTTCGGCCGCTGGCCAGTTGCGAAAGCTCTCGACTAAGCGAGTTCATGCATACAGCCAGACATGGCAGCAGCTGTTGAGGGCAGTTGTACACAAAGACCTTCATGCAGGCTGACGCGTGCACCTGTACCGAATAGCTGGGGTGCTGCAGGACTTGTAACAATGCGTCCCGACAGGCTTCTGCGAAGCCGTTAGCCGCGGACCCCAGAGCCTTGACTAAGGCACGGATGGCTCCCAGCGCCACAATGAGTGTCTCCTTTGTTGAATCGACCTTTTCCGTGGCTGGTTGTAGGCTATTCTTGAGTACATGGGCAATCAATGCATTAGCCACAAATATTTGGCCTGATTCGCCGAGAATGCGCTGGCCAGCAATATCCTGAAGCAATATTTCGACGATCTTGCGTGCCATCAGTAGCCGGTACCGGTTGTTGGCGATGTGCGAATTGACTAAGATGTCTGCAGCGAAGTGCTCAACCAGAAACACAAAGTTGGCTTGCACGAGCTTCTCGCCCAGCTTTTTAAACAGCATACTGTAGCAGACACCAATGCCAGCACGGCCTTTATTGCTGGTGGCTGGCTTGACATATTGGTTTGACAGGATTTTGACCATTTCTGGCACCACAAGAACAAGGGAGTCCTGCCGCCGGCCATTGGCACCGGGAGCTGGGCTAGATGACCTCGAGGGGATTTCATCGTCTTCGGCACCGGAGCCAGCAGTTGCCATTGTGACCGTAGCCGTTCGACGAAGACTCTTGGGCTTAGGCTTCTTTGCGCGAGCCGCCGCGCTTTCGCCTACATTTTCTGAGTGGGCAAGCACCAAAGCCTCAGTAATGCAGTCGGCACTCGCATGTCTAACGGGCGCCGATGGCGAATCAATAGCCTTAAACACGGCTGTCTCTAGTTTGTCAAAGTCGGCGGAGTTGCGGAAAAATGGCGTCCCTTGCACCAAAGCACGCATGCAATCGCATGCGGCAATTATGACCAAAGCGCCCTTGTCGGCTGCGGCATGGCTCCGGGATTGCTTCCAAATGTCGCGGGCCACTGACTCATCCATACTACCCTGGATCATAGACACCATCTTGGTCAGGGCCACAAACACTGCAGCACGCAGGCCAGCATGCGAACTAGACGACTTGAGGAGGCGTATTAACACGCCAACAGCCATTTGATGCAAGCCAATGGCACTGTCGCCTGCTGCACCGTACACGTGGCCTAACAGACTCACAGCAGCATGTCTATTGCGAGATTCAGCCTCGGTCTTAGGTTTGGGTCCACCGACAATAGCCGCAAGTTCATTGATGGTCTCAAATAACAACTTGCGGTCGCCGTGCTCAAATACGTGTGCCAAGCATTGGCCGAGATTGTTGCGGATAATGCGGGTTGGTTGTGGGGAGGTTAGGTTGAGGACCTTGAACGTCTCTTTCTTGACATAAAACTGCTGGGCTGTGCAGTCTTCAGCGTTGAGGGACAGTACATGGCGGCTGAAATTAGAGACGAATGTCAACACAAAGATATCTTGGTGATCAGCGGGCAGACTCTGAAGCTTGGAAAGGTCGAGTTCGGGCTGGCTTAGCATATGTGCAGGTGGGGGGACCACGGGAATGGCCGGGACCGAGTCTCCAGGGGCCGAAGAGGCCATTAGATGGGAGCTAAGAAAAGAGTGGTTGAGATATTTGGGATTCCAGGACTGCTATAATATCGACGGCTATGAAAGGACCGTTATATCGCCAAGGGTAGCGGTGGTGGCTAGTCGAAGACGAGTTCGTCTCGGTGATGGAGGACGAAGCGAGAGACGGGCCAAAGAAACGAAGTAGCACGTAGTAATATGACGCACACAAATAATTTATTGGGGGTAATAAAATCAAGGAACTAGCGAACCAAGTGGAGGCGACGTCCCTTGTGTTAAGCCTAGTGAAGCTTGCGATCGAACAAAGCTTTGATCATGTCGTCGTGGAGCTTTCCCCTTCAATGGACATCATAACCCTGGTCAAGCCCCACCTCAAGAAGAAGCTGGTGTATATCACGTGGTATCTGATACTAGGGTTATATTTTATCACAAGACCAAAACTATTAGCACATATCACCACATCGCAAATTCAACAACATCTTACTAAAAAAAGGCCTTCTACGTCTAGCTTCACACCAGGCTATCTTCTACCCTGATCTTATTTCTTCAAAATGAGTAGAGCACTGAGGCAGAAGCTTCCACATGTTCAACTTTTAGCCACCAGTATCAGTACTAGCCGGCTATTCAACACATCGGCTATCCTTGGGTCTGGCCATAATAGATGGTCCAAAATCCGCCATGAAAAGGGTGCAGCTGATCGCAAGAAGCAGGCTGAGCGCAATGTGCTGGCCAAGTCAATTGCTTTTCTAGCGAAGAGTGAGTAAATCTATGAAAAAAAACTACAATAGAGTTATCTTATTATTGACGGCTTATACAGCGTACGGCCCCGACCCGGGCATGAACAAGCAGCTCGCTGCGCTAATCCAACAAGCCAAAAAGTGTTAGTCAACTTTTCACTTCCGTTTCTACAGCTCATGGCTAATTCTCTCCACAGCTGGAGCTACCAAAACCTTCATCGAAAACTCTATTTCGCGTGGCCTTGGCCGTTCCCCTGACGGTGCACAATTAGAAAACGTCATGATCGAGGGTATGACTCCAGGCAACGTAGCCCTCGTTATCGAAGTCGAGACCGACAGCAAGGGCCGTAGCTTGCAAGATCTCAAGCACGAGCTCAAGAAGTTTGGTGGTAAGGATGCCGGCTCCACTCTCTTCTTCTTCGATCAGTTAGGCAAGCTGGTATTCCAGCGGCCGCCATCAGCCTCCGAGGACACATTGGACGAGATTATCAATTTCGCCATTGGCCAGGATGCTGTAGACGTGGAGATAGGGCCAGAGGTAGAGCCACAGCCAGGCATAAGTGAGAATGCAGAAACACCCGCAGCCGTCGTACCTGTAGAGGCCGAGGATGGTCCAGCCCCGGGCGAGATCATCGTCTGGACGAGCCCCGCCACAACCATGAGCATTGCCACGGCATTCAGCGACAATCTCGGCCTAAAGCAAATCAGTGTAGGCGTTATCTGGAAGCCTAAGGACGACATGCGTGTGACAGTAGAAAAGCCGCATATTGTGCGCGAGATTACGGACTTGCTCATGGCACTGCGCGATTATCCCGAGGTCAGCAGTGTGTACGCGAACGGCGTGCCGGGTGATGACATAGCGGAAGAAGACTGGGCGAGGGTCGAAGATTTGTTGGATGGGAAATAGAGGCAATGTAGTTAGAGTGTGATACTAGTGTAAGAGTACTGTACTTGTATAGATTGGAGGGTGTTGGGCATACAGATAAGAGCGGAGCAGAGACAAGAGTTGTATATGCAGAGAGTAAATTGTGTCATCTGTTGAAAGCATAAAAATAATACAACGCAAGTAGCAGCCGTGCGCATGGCATTTGGAATTAGCAACATGTCATTGCAGGCTGTACCGCAGAAATAGTGTACAAAACCATCATTGGCCCCTTCCACTCACCAACTATCCCTCCCCACTCACTCTCCTTCAGTCACTTCCATCTCACATTGCCTCTCGTCACAAGTATGGCACTCCCTAAGATGACTCGCTCGCACTTGGGCCCTGGCCCGCTGCTGCACGTCGCATTGCTTCTCTCTCCTTCAACAAGCGCTGACGTGCCACGATACGCTCGTACTCGGCTTTGATTTCCTCACGCGTGTGCGGCACCTTGTTAGTCTCCTCAGGCTTAGGCCAAAAGCCTTCGACAGCAAAGCGCTGATCCAGATTGGTGCCGAAATAGTACATGATACCAATAGGGAACATGACATACATGCCAAACTAGAAGGGAAGGTTAATGATGATGGTTCTCTAAGGGGGAGGGGGAATGTAGCTGCCTCGTTACATAAGCCCGTTCAATCAAAGGCAAGATACGTACTTTGAAAACCTCCAGATTAAAGCCGCCCATGGTAGGAGACTATTGTGCACTTAGGTTGCTTGGGTTGTTGATCTTTTTCAATGTCTCATCCAGATTCCTCGTGGGGCAACTGAATTTTCCAATCCCTTTGCTTTCGCTCAAGATGTGTGACGAAAGGGAAACTTCTATTAGTTTATTTAAAAGAGAACAAAGAGGCTCTAGTTTGTTGGGTTTTGATGTAGATGAAAAGAAGTCAAGCATCATGATGACAAGAGAAGAGAGAAAGGATGAGTGATGAAGGGCAAAAAAAGCCGATGAAGGATTTGATGATTAGGGTTAAGCATAATATTAGGGTCATATAGACCAACATCTACCTCTATCTTTTTATGTCCATCACCACGTTGTTGTATGCAAGTTGAGGATGTAAGTGGTAAATATGTATGAAGTCCCGGACCTCTTCTAACTTTGCGTTTAGGTGCGAACAATAATCCCGTAGTAGATGAAAAAGAAAAATCCAAAAAAAGCAGATGTCCCAAAAAAAATCCAATACGCATGGCTTGAAAGATAAAGGGAAAAGGGACATGTCTCGTGGACTGGGTTTCTAGAGAAGCAAAGGGAACAAAAAAAAAGATAAACGCCAAAGGTTGAGGCAATACTTGAGCCATAGGACAAAAAGAGGACAGACGGAGGTAGACCTTTTCTATTTTATACCTTATCCGCCGGCCCAACTCCTATCTTACGCCACAGGCGCCTTCTTCTGAGCCCGGGAGCTCTCGCGTATCTGTCTCTCCTGTTGCCTCTTGACCAAGAAGTCCTCGCGCTTCTTGCGCGTCCATTCAGCGCCTGTCAATGGAGGGGAATGATCCGTGAAGCTACGCGGCGTACCCGAATACGACAGGGCGTCAAGCCCACCCCCTACACTGCCATTGCCACCATCCATCCGCAAAGAGCCTAAGCCGCCACCATAGCTACCGGTTGCGAGGCTGGCACGGTAGCTCTGAAAATCGCTTTCATCAACGCCACTGCGACCGTCTAGCCCACCAACAAACGAATTCACCTGGCCAAGAGCCTGCACGCGCTCCTGTACTGAAGGGTCGCGAAGAATGGGCATCATAAGTGGCCGGCCCTTGTATGAGCCGAGAGAGCCCGAGACAAAACTCTTGCTCACAGAAGCTGAATGGTCAGCATTAGCTGTTTCTGTTGCTGCTGCGCCGGGTGTGTTGGCGAGGCTGCTGCCGTAGTCAGGGTGATCTGGCGGGAGCGGAATGTTTAGCGCCTGTACATATGAGTGCGAAACAAAAGTTTCCCGGAGAGGTGTCACGTGGTCTCGTCCCTCGCTATCTAAATCCCCGTCATTCTCGTCGTCGTTGTCTGACTCGTCATCGACCGGAGCATCTTTGGGCCGATCGCTGGTTTCGTCTGCGCCAACAGCCGAAGCAAACTTGGATGCAATGGAAATGGGCATGTTATCGTCGTCGTCGAAAATGAAAATTTCGTCGCCATCCGGGACAAGAATGTTCTGGGGGGCAGTGAGCGGCTGGGCTTTATTTTTGGTGTCCCACATAGTGATATGGGTACTGGCCACAGTAGCGTTCGGCTTTTGCAGCGGCTGGCTTGGAGGAGGCGGTAGTGTATGCGTCTGCGTTGTCTCACTAAACTTGACCGTTTTCTTAGGTGTGGTTGTGAGTTTGGGAGACGATGAAGATGCAGGCTGGTTGTTGGAGGGAGTTTTTTCGGAGCCGATATTGGAGCTATGTTCGGGTTTGCTCTGAGAGACGGCTTCGGTAATTGGGCTAGACGATAGCCTGAGAGCAGACATTGGCGATACAGGCGCATTGTCGTCGATAGACTTGTCGACGATGGGCTGGGCACTAGCTCCTGGAGTCGTTGTTGCTGCAGCTGCAGGTACAGACCTAGCGACTGGCCCCATCTCCTTATCGGGAGATTCTTTACGGGCCAAAGCCGGCGAGGCCAGCGTAGGAGGAGATGCCGACATTGTGGGAGTGGATAATGGTGAAGATGGCAGTCCAAAATCAAAGCAGGGATCGAATTGAGACTTGTCGTGAAAGCAGCAATGGAAGTAGTCACAATACAGCCACAATCACAGTCACAGCCTCAATCTCCAATCACAGTAGCCTTCTTCCGTTGTAGCGGAAGCAGAGTTTGCGTGATAGCCCAAAAAGGCAATGGTATCAGAGAGCCGTAGCGGTAGTGGTAACGGTAAGTAAGTTGTAGTAGATGGCCTACACAGGTTGCTGGGTTATTTTTCAAAGTAACTGCGTAATAGAATGAGTGGGTGGCTAAGAGCGTGGATCGGCAGTAGAAAGGTGAATGCTTTTTTTTTTTGAGACTGATTCTCTCGCCTTTGTTGTTTCTGGCCGACAGATTTATTACTGTTTTGTCTGTCTAGCCTTCAATGGTCGTTGTCGTCTCGGTTTCTCCTGCCTGTGCAAGTCCTCGGGAATGTATAAATTTTGCAGCCAAGACAAGGAGCAGGGGACAAAGACAAAAGAGCCAGGGCAAGGAAGATCTAGAGTAGCAGCTGATTTTCCAATAGAGAGGTTGAGAAACAAGGGCAAACTGCAAGGCAGAGAGAGACAAAGGCACAGGCAATGACGTCGGTTGCTATTTTATTTCTCCTGACTCATAAAAAATCCCTTGAGCCTGACAGATTTGTTTTCTGCAGATCAGGTTGAAGCCAGGACAAGTGTATGCGTCTTGATTTAATAAGGGCGGGGGACTCGATCGTTTTGATGGAATGGGATGGAACCCGACTTCGGCTGGTGTTCGGGGCTTGTCTTATCTTGCGACTGACTCGAATTGTCTTGGTGTCTTGGTATCGGTATCTTGCCTTGGCTATTATATTTCTCTGTGCTTAGCCTGCTCCTATGTGGATGGGCAGTGCCTGCTGTATTTATGGGGCTCTGATGTGTGCTAAAATATTAAAACTTCTAGGCTACCAGCTGGCCGCCTCGCCCTAGCCTGGCCTAGTCCTCCCTGAATTGTGGGTTTTGCAGCTGGACAGGCCGCTCTTCCCTCTTTTGGCCAAGGCTTTCACATGCTTCTTCCCCTGAACCTAGAAAGTACTGTCTATTAAACTCTATTCTTTTCTGGTTGTGCTTGTAGCGACTCTGCATCTGGCCAGCCCATACCATACATAAATCAGTAGCTACAATTTCATCAACCTCAACAAACATGGCTGGCTAAACATTCTAAACTTTGAGGCTAGCCCTTGTGTTTTGTGTCTTTAAACCTCTTTTTATGTTGCCCAAGCTAACCTCACTGCCTCCCCCATCTATGGAGTCACGCTTGTATCCCTCGTTTAGATAAGAACCTTCAACCTTTATAGACTAATAATTATCCCAATATTTCTTTCCCTCCAAAACAACAATTAAAAAACGCCGGTCCTCTTGATGCAAAGTCGTCCCTGACCTGGCCTGACCCGACCCGACCTAGCTCACCCATTTCATCCATGCTACTAAAGAAGTCCGAGACAGATGATGCCTACTCACAGCTTCGGTCCAAGTTGTTCAAATTCCCGAAGATCTTTGGCTGGAGTCGGTGCCGAGCTAGCCTGAAGGCTGCTCTTCCATTTAGGCACATCCGTAATTACACTGGCGCCCTCGCCATATACCGGCTCTGGCAACGTGAATGCCATTTCTTTCTCCTTGTCCCCACTGCGCTTCTTAGCCACTTCTTCGACAGAGTCGCCTGCGCCCTCGACAATCGCCTCAACTACGTTTGGAGCCAGTCTAACCCTGGCAGATAAAACTTTAGCTAGGCCTTCCTTGGACCCACGTAGCACTGCTTCAACAATGGCGGCGCGGAGTGCCGATTCGGTCTCGAAATTGGCAGATGGGACAGCTTCTAGAGCTTTGGTCACAATATTCTCAATCTCCGTTTCGCCCCGTGCATACAGCTCGACAATCAGCTTAGCCTTGCTGGGGGAGCCATTAGCAATGTATGTGTTAAAGAACTCCACTACATCTTGCTTAGTTAGATCCTTGATATAGTCGGCATCTTTCTGGGCAATGTCGAATCTGTAGTAGCCCGATGTAATCTGAGAATGGAAACGAGACGTCTCACTAGACAAATTGTCGTGTTTCTTGAGCCGGCGTACAATTAGACTGCGCTTGTGTGTTTCGAAGTCTGCATCGCTCATTGCAGCAAATTGCTTTTGCTGCATATCTAGGAACGCTTCAATGCGCGAATGCAGGTACTGCGGATACTTTTCACTTTGTATCAAAATGCGGAATGCCATCATGCTGTCCCAGATTCGCGTTGCTGAAAACACAATGTAGCCCAGCTGCTCTTTGGTACGCAGCTGATCGAACGCTGGTTCGTTAATTATTTGCTCAAAAAGCAGCAGGGTAGCTCGAAGCTTCATGTCATCACAAGAGCCAATGTAAAGCCAGTACTCGATGCAATTGTTGACATTTTCAGGGTCCTCCAGCGTCTTGCTTAGGACTTGGTTTGATCCGGGCGGAAGGATCAAGTAGCGGCTCACTGGCCATTCGAATTCCGGAAGTTCACGGGCAGGAAGAGTCGTTTCAACAAGAGTAGTGATGTTAAGGGCATCCTCTTTGCACAGATTACCATGGACTAGAACTTCAAAATGCGCCTGCGAGATTAGCAGCTTATGGAAGTAGCGTACATCATCTGCAGTAGTAGGACCAAGGTGTTCAAGCAGGTTTTCCACAGGATATTCCTTCTCGGCAATAAGACATTGTGTGATGAACGAAACCTGGTTATAAGCCGACTGAAGCTTCCAATTGCGAAGGTTGCGTTGGCTTCTTTCCTTGATAATATTGAAGCGTTCATCGGTGATCTTGAGGTCGCGGACCTTCAATAGCACTTCTTCAAGAAGAGCCGCAAGCTTGTCGTTGTAGCCGCTCACTTCTATGTTATATCCATGGCTGCCAACTCCAACATTGTAAGAAAGACCGGCCAACTCAGCATCGTACGAGTGCTCCTCAAGAGCGTCCCTCACAAGGTCCCCGTAAAGTTTAGCTTGGATAGCGGATTGGCATGTTGAATAAGCCAATGGCTGGCGCACCTGGACAATAATGGAAGCTTTGGGCACCCCAAAGGTGTCGTCTTTCTTCCACCAGGTACGGGCTTTAGAATCATTGCGAATCAGAGTTGGTGCGACAGCAGGGTCCTTCACCTCCTTCATCTTAACAACCAAGTTTGTGGGAATGAATCTGTTCTTTGCAGGTAGATGCAGCTCATTGGGCCTATTGGAGGCATTGCTCTTGGTTGCAACCCAAAGCTCCTTGACAAAGTCATCTGTCATATCAACCTGTTTGTACTCGGTCTTGTACCACTTTTCGCGTTGATCCCAGTCACCAGGGTACGTCTTAGAAACAATGGTCATACGGAAATTATCAGGAGTGATAGAGCCGATAACTTGTTCAATGAGCTTGGTGTTAAACTCGCGGTATTTGCTAGTCCCGCTAAGGATCCATTCGCGAGGGAAAGGGCGTTGCATTGAGGCACTCATTTTGCTGGTGAAGCGGCTTTCAGTGGTCTTTTGACGGAACTTGAAAGTGACATCACCCATGAGACGCTGCTCATCAAAGATCCATTTCTGAGGCTTGGTTTCCCTGAGCAAGGAAACATATTGAAAAAAGGCCTTGGTAATCTCGGTGTAGTGTTTTAAGCCCTAGAAAGAATAGGTTAGATGTGAACTCTAGCTATTTAGCATATTATTTCTCTTTTCTCTACTCTGCATGAAAAGCACAAGACGTGTATTCTTTTTGCATTATAGAGGGGGGGGGGGGGACTCACGGCTTCAGTCAGTCTCATTTCACACTCCAGGATCCCAGGACTTCCGGGGCAAATTGACATGGCACCAACGCTCAAGTTGTTGACCCAACCCTTAGCTTTAAGATAGGCCATCAAGCTCCCAGGGCTTTCATGACCGATCAGATGACTGACATATCGGCTAGGCTGCGAACGATATTGCAAATCTTCGTTCATGATTGGGAATGAGAGACACAGCTCACGTTTGTCGTACACAGGCTTTGCATAGCATATTTTTTGGAGCTCAGACTTGCGAAGAGGCACTTCATCAGTCCAACTATTGCGCTGTAAGTTTTTGTTGGGGATGGGAGTAAAGATCTCGATAGCCCACTTTTCGAGAATATCAAGAGGCTCTCGGCCCAGAATGACTAGTTTCATCAGGTTGGCAGAGTAGTATTTGTCATGGAACTCCATGAACTTTTCACGAACATTGATACCCTTGCTCTCGGGGATGGTCTTGAGGACCTCAAAGTTTCCGGTGCTAAAATGGCAGTAGGGATGATTTGGGTTGGCTAGAGCCTTGTCCAGTTGGTGCAACCTCCATACATCACTCTGAAGATTCTTTTTGTTCTCAGAATCTACGGCCTTGAGCTCTCGGTCGAGAGTTTCTGACAAGAACAGGGGACAGATGAAGAATTGGGCGAAAATGTCCAGAGCATCATGGAATGGCGATGGGTTCTCTTCAGTAGGCTCTCCATCATTGGCTGGTTTCGCGGCCACGTCAAAGAAATAATTGGTAGAAGTAGAAGCGGTGTAAGCATTGGAACTACCAGAGTTGGAAGAGAGATACTGGTGGTAGTGGTTTTCGGCAGGGTACTTTTCAGTGCCCATGAACAGCAACTAGGAACGGCGGATAAGTAAGTTTTTTTTTGACACGAAGAAAGGAAATTGGAAAAGTAAGACATATAACTTACATGCTCTACTGCGTGGGCCATGCCAGGCATATCATCCTCATCACTAAATGCACCGACATTCACATCTAAAGCAGCGCTGGCTTTGTCAGTGTTCGGATCATGGGCAAGCAGGACCTCGAGGTCATTAGCCAGACGAATGACACGATATTTACGGTCGTCAACATCAGGTTTTTCGATATGCTCTGTGATAAATGTAGCCTTGGGCAGAGTCTCTGCAGTAGTAGCAGCAGTCGTGGCCGTGGCCGCAGCGGCGGCGGCGGCGGCCGTGCTCTGCTTAATTTCAACACCCATTGCAGACACCAAGGCGAACGAGAAAAGGATTCAGATGGGATTGGGAAGAGGGAAAGATTAATGACGGGAAAACGAGCGGGAAAAAAGAGAGAAAGCTAAGGATTTTGAGACCGAGTCTACAAATTTAGGCAATAGAGGCGGCTGTGGCGACCGTACTGCCGTAGTTGCAATGTTGTCCTGATGTAGGGGTTGTTAGCAAGTTAGGGCCAGAGAGAGAAAGAAAAAGGCAAAGACACAAGGGGAGCCTAGGACATGAAGACAACTAGGGAATATTATTAATGGAAATGAAGCCACCCAGGCCAATGGGGCTCAAGATTTGTAATGCCAGAGCGCTATCGGTCGTTGCCTTGATGGTATAGACAAAAAGCATTGGCAAGAGACGGACCAGCCGAATCCAGATACACAATTGCTATGGGCAATGTAGCAGTCCTAGCAGTCCAGAGCGATCAATTGGTTATGCCGCAGCAAGAAACCTATAAGGCCGGAGCAAGAGACGAGAATGGCGGCTCAAAACCTTAGATCTCAGATGAGGAGGGGTCGTTATGGGCCTCTGGCTTCTAGGCTGGTTTCTAGCCTGACAGCCAGCCAACAGCACCGGTCCAAAGCTTTATCTTAAGAGCAAAGAAAATTCGAGCAAAACGGAATCAAATCGAATGTTAACTGACCTTGTGTAGAGAGGGCAATGCTGAGCGGCAGTCTCAGATAACGAGAATGAAGAAGAGAACACGAAGACGAGGAGAGGAAGAAAAGGGACAGCCACGTTAATGCAGATGCAGGCAATAAAGAATTTCAACCTGTCAGGCTAGAGGGGGAGAAAAAAGGAAGTAAATAAAAAGGAAAAAAAGAAAATGCAAAAAGAGAAAAAGGATTAAAAAAAAGGAAAGAGAGAAAAAGCCGTGTAACTGCCAATTCTAGCAGTTGAGTCTTTCTTGGGCTTTTTTAACTTTGCTGATTTGTATTGGCGAAAATCGAGAAATTAATACAACCAACTTATCACGTAGAAGATGAGAACGGAGAGGTGGTAGAGCAAGGACCACCATACAAGAGAAGAGGAGAGCAAAGCTTCCCCAGACCTAATTGTTGTGCTGGATAGCCCCAACAACAATTTACGGGACAAAAGAAGGCGAGAAGAGCAGAACAGAAAAGCAGAACATAAGGGAGAAGAGTGACTAACGCAAGCCCTCCACAAGAAGGCAAGGAGGAGCCTGGCGAGAGGAGGGGTAGACCGGCAAACAACCAACCAATGGCAATTTAACAACCCAAGCAAGACATGGCAATAACAGAACTAAGGCTGAGATTTATGGCACACAGGCTCCCTTCTCACTCTAACTTGACTTCTCCACAACAGGGATGATAGGAGCGGGGGAGGGGTAGAGAGAACAGAAAAGCTCTTTCAAGTGATCATCCGAAATTTGAACTCAATCTTAGAACCCTCTATTGCCCTTCTTGTTTATATACATATGTGACATTACGCTATCCCAAGCTATACAGTAGTATGCTTACCCCATAAAGGCAGGGAAGGTGATCACAGAAGGGCCTCGCGATTATCCCTTGTCTGTTACGTGCTAAACTAAACTTGCATATTTACCCACCTCGGATGAGATATCCGGCCGCGTTAGTGGGATGGACATGAACTACAGAGCAGGATAGCGGAGGACAACACAGCAAACAGGCAAGCCAACAAATCAGCTGAATCCTTTCTAAAGTGCGAGTCCTCCAGTTCAGTTAGCCGGAAAAAAAAGTCTGCAAAAACAGTCAGCCAGAAGAACCTGGGGAAACGAGTTGTAGCGATGTAAATGACAGGGGCAGGAGACATGGACGGGTGCCCACAGACGTAGTTTGCTTTGATAGTCAACAGACAGCCTTGGAATTTTCCTGTTCGTCTTTTTGGCTTTTTGGCTTTTGCGCAGGGTGCGTGTGGCGGCCCATGTCAAGATATCAAGACTTGGCGGAGGAGTAGAATCCAGAGCGGAAGAGAAGAGCAAGTTCTTGTCTAGTTATCACAGGCAGAGAGATAGCGCACAAAAGAATGAACCGCACTGCTAAAACCACTAGCGGGATACTAAAATGGCGACATCAAGGCGATGCAAGCACACGGACGAGCCAGAGCCGACGGCGGTAGCATAGCCCGGGATTTCGACATCGCTTTACGTGCTATATGGTTACCAAGGCGTTAGCCAAGTCGCGTATGCGGCCTATTGTGTGACAGGGAAAAGAGAAAAAGACATCACTGGCTAGTAGTTTCTTGAGGCTTTGCAATGTGTTGCATCTCCCACTCACCCAATGCACATATATGGCACCGATAGAACACAAGGAAGACGGATCTAAGCATTATTTGCTCGTACATAGGCGGACACAAAAAGAAAGACAGAAAGGGAGAGAGGAAGGGCAAAAGGGCGAGGGCGAGAGGCAGTAAGGGAGAAGAGGATAAGGGAGCAGGCACCCTCTGACTCTTCTTCCCCGCCAAGCGGTGACCTGGCGCAAGTACCCTTTTTCATCTTGCTATCAAGGTTCTCTTGTTCCCCCTCTTTCCCTCTATTTCTCTCGCCCCTCCTTCCTTGTGAACCAACAACCCAAGCAAACTCGCTCCTTCTACTACTACTCTTATTGTTCTCCCCTCCTTTCGACTTTAGTAGCTTCCTTGCAGTCAGTCGCAGCCTCAACACAACCCTGCCGAGTTCTCTTTGCCATTGTTTCCTCGTTCCTCTCCCCTTCCTATTCTTCGCGTAGACAATTGTCGCTTGCGTACAAATGCGCGTACGTAAGAACAATTCCATTTGTAGATACATGTAGGTCTGTACTTTCCTTTTCCAAGGGACACAGGTTTCACTGCCAGGCCACAGTGAGGACAACAACGGGATAGCTACAGCAGCCCTCTTCACGTGGCCGGGTTCCTGGCTTGCCGTCCCTCCCCTCTAGCCAATGAAGATGGAAGCACATTGTGAGAAAGACCATGTTATGTCTGGCGTGTAAATGCATGCATGTAGTTTGCCGCACTCAAGAACCTCGCTAGTTACTGACAGGGCTGTTTTCATGGTGATCTGTTGATCTCTTGACGTGTGTGTGTACGCACATATGCATTTACGGATGCATATACACCCGCGCATTTTCCCATTACAAAGTACTACCCGTGGTCCCAACAAGTCCCTCTGTTGCCCGTTTGTGCGACAGGCAATAATACAACCGGAATTCCTTCCTTCCTTTCCTGTAACTAATAAGCAAACGAAAACTTTTTAGCAGTACTGCACATGAAAAAAGCAAACTTGGGCGCCATTACCCTTATCTAAATCCACAAACACATAAGTCCACACACCAGGTCTCCCGTCCCTCTCACCAAACACCCTAATGCCTGCTTCGCTGGCCAAACGGTGAGTGTCCGTCCCCGCCACCATTGCTACGGCTCATCTGTGATCCACGCACCTCCTTCCTGAGGCGCCGGTCGCGGAGCTCCTTGCCGCGCAAATCCTCCACACTCATTTTACGCTGTCTCTTAAGGGAGCCAGCACTGCCGCCACTTCGCGGCGACGCCACAGGCCCACCAAAGGCCTTTTTAGGTGGCGTATCAAAGTTGGCACGACCAGAGATGGATGTGATCTTCTTCATCTTCTTGTACTTGCCGCTGGTGCCTCTAGTTTCGGTGTCAGAGTCGGAACCAGAGTCAGAGTCGGAATCCTGTGGTGATGTTAGCCTTGTGCTAGTGTAAAGTCGTTTCGCGAGATTGTAGTTCGTCAAGGACCAAAATATCTTACCTCTTGCTTAGCAGATTCAGCTGTTGCCGCAGCCTGGGCCGCCAGCCTGTATGCAGGTGACTGTGTCCGGCCAATCTTGGGATCATCCATATCGGCCTCTACATCACTGTCCTCGCCATACGTCGTGTTCCAGCCAACAACCAATACATTAAGGGCCGGCTTGGACGGCAATTGCTTGGCCACCTCAGGGAGCACCCAGTGTGTGTCGGCCGTGTTCTCCACATGTCGCTCCATGGCAGCCTGTTGCCTATCCTCCATCTCTTTAACAGCAGCCTTGACAGCTGCTGCCGTCTCTTCAGCCGTTGTCGCAGCGTTTGCGCTGCCATTAGCTAGCCGGCGTTTTTTGGCCGAGTGAGAGCTTTCACGCGAGCTCTGGTCTATAGGTGACGTCTCGCCACTGGTAGCGCTTGCGGCAGCACGCTGCATGAACTTCATAGTCAACACCTTGGAAGACATGCCTCCGGCAGTGGGTGTGGACGGTGACATTTTCAGAATAGGTCTTGGATCGGGTCTGATTGCCTGGGAATTGTATGTCAGATAGCAAGAGAAAGTCAAAAGAGAGTCCAGGTTCACTGTTATCTGTCTTCAGTAGACTTATCCCGGCAGATAAACACGCGAAGTAATGTTTCCGTTGGGCTGATCTCGGCCTTGACGTGTATACGAGAACGAAAACAAAATGCAAAACTTTCAAGCGTTGTCACAATTTAGATTTACTGGAGCACTTCCCGTAATTCTAGCCTTGTTCCCTTTTGCTTTGTTCTCAGCCTTTTTTTGGTTGAACGCTTTTGCCTTGGCTTTCTTTTTTTCAGTGTTCGCTTGAATCATCTACTTGCGCTGTGATAGCAAACAAAAAGGGCTCAAGACAAGAAAAGCAAATACGTTTACTATTGATGTCGCTTGTCCCAATGTAGTCGATATTGGATGTGTTTTCTCCTTGGGGAAAGATTCAGAATTTTCACACCAAGCAAAAAAAAAACGCGCTTTTCGGCAGCTTGAGAGTGTATTACATAAGCTTTCGTCCCTCTTAAATAGCCGGGAATCTACCGAGCCAGTCATCTTGTTTTCGAATCCACCCACTACTTCTATTGGCTCACCTACGGCGAACGTCAAACCTCCAAGCTTGCCGGAATCGAAGCTTCCTCGGCTGCTGGCCTATCGACTTGACGCTCTATAAAAACCGGGCTGCTTCTTCTGTGCCCCTTACGTTCTCTCTGTTCTAACATACCTTAGCATCGAACTCCATTCTCCTTTCCCCTCTCCAGCCTCGAAAACCCCCTCCATCCACGAGCTAACCGCCACTCACTCACTTACAACCCACGCATACAATGTCCGCCTCATACAAGATCCGAGAGGTGGCTGCACGCAGCGCTCGTCTGGCCGGAGCTGCCCGTCGTGCCTTTACCTCGACGGCTCGCACTGCCGACGCCCACCGAAGCACACTTGTCGACTCCTCCGCTAAGAGCGAGACCGAGTCTGCTTCAGGCGAAATCCAGCAAGCCCCGAACCGCACAAGCGTCTGGGCGAATAGCCAAATCCCACGCAACCAGGCCATGGTAGGCCCGCGCTTTGAGCAAACGGACTTTTCTGCCCAGGTATGAATTACAAAGGGTCTCATGGGTGGGGGATCTTGGAGATAGTGACTTGTTTTTCTCGCTTCCTTTGTGCCATTGGCTAATATGCGCTTCGTTTTGCTTTCCTTTTTGCCTCCGTATAGCCTGCTCCGTACTCTGCCATGGCTCTGATCCACGAGCAGCCCGTTCAGTGGACCCATGACAAGATTGTCGTGTGCGATGGTGGCGTCAACTCAGCATCGGCTGGCCACCCGCGCATATTCATCAATACCGATAAGCCCAAGATTTGCGTGTGCAACTACTGCGGAACGCCTTACGTATGATGCGATGATCACCCCTCGCTTTCCGGCATCGAGCTACTAACACGTTAACCACGAATATCTAGGCTAACGAACACCACCGCAAACATATCGAGGCCCAGCCAAAAACCGCCTATCCTCTCCAGTAAGGCAAAACAACCATGCCGAAAAACGATTGACAATACAGACACACCAGAACCCTCACATGGCCACAGACAGGACCTTAGTATAGTCGCGAGGGAAGGCCTGTGGAGAAACAACAGAAACAGCCATGAAAGACTACCAGACTATTTATTTGTACGACGAAAGTAGAGCAGCAGAAATTGACAGAGAAAATGAAGAATCGCACGATTTGGCCGACTTATCCAGATGCTGCTGGGACTCTTTGTAAATAAACTCTTCTTTCCCTCGCGCTGATTGCATTAATTAGCATACCAATCATGTGTAAAAAAAAACTCGTTAATCCAGCGAGCTTTCACTTTAATGTATATGCATAAATCTTGTCGTTGTGTGTGCAAAAGTTAGCTCTTAGTGCTCAGGCAGCTGTAACCAATGAGCTAATGGGGGATCATCAGATGCCCCACATTTGCTAAACCTCACCAACTGAGTGATAAGAGCTCGCCTTGCATCAAGACTAAAGCTTTCCATCTAGATTCATACCGTAACTCTTCCAGCAGTGGCACTTCTTTTTACCCTTCTAATTAACCCTCATTCTATAGCCATGTCCTGGAGCCAGAAGCAATTCTCTCTGCCAGCCCGATCGCGGGGCTCGTATCTCGTCACGGACCTCATTGTCGATGCATTGCCCGAAATCCGTGAATACAAGGTCGGCCTGCTCAATCTGTTTATACAGCACACATCATGCGCTCTGAGCCTCAACGAGAACTGGGACGAGGATGTGCGTCACGATATGACCGATGCACTAGAGAAAATTGCACCGTATGAGGGACCCAAGGGTGAGGCGCTGTACCGCCACGACGCCGAGGGCCGGGACGATATGCCGGCAAGTTTCCCTTTTTCCTTCGTCCCCTTATTATCCTTTTTGTCTCTCTGCTCCTGTCCAGCGAGCTATGTTTCGGTCTCCTCCAACTAACCTTCGGCACAGGCACACATCAAGAGCTCGCTCATTGGCGCCAGTGTAACCATCCCCATCAAAGACGGCCGTCTAGTAAGGCTCTCCCCTTCTTGACTCCCGTATTTCACCAGTCACCCATAAACGCTTCCACTAACTTCTCCCACTCTTTTCTTTCACGCATAGGCTACCGGTACATGGCAGGGCATTTGGTACCTCGAATTCCGTGCAGCCAAGCACGTGCGTAAGATCATGGCCACAATCCAGGGCCAGAAAATGTGAACAAATGAAGGTTAGGAAGGCATGGAGGGGGAAGTTTGTGTGGACAAATAAACAGACACGTAGCTATAGGCGGTATATCAACACGCAAGCAAAAAAAGGAAAAGAAAAGAAAAGAAAAGACAACAGAAACTTTCTAGTAGTAGAGATAAAAAAGGAAAAGAAAGGAGAAAATGCACATACACATGTACACACACACACAAAGACAAATATGAATGTGACAAAAAGGCCAGACAAGACAAGGAAGAAAGAAATAAAAGAAAAGAAAGAAACCAAAAAAAGAAGAAAACGCCCATAACTCCTGCTAATACCCATCGACAGTGCCCTGCCTGGTTGGGCCTTCTCCCTCTTGCCTCCACCTGGCCGGCTAGAGCCGTCCAAGATAGCATAGCATGTAATAAGTAGTGCAAAGCTACTCCCTCCCCCGCAAGCTCTTCTCCGTATTAGCCTTGTAATCCTTAATTGCCGGGCGCAATGACACGTGATTTTCGCGTCCGTGTCTGGCAATCCGAATGTCTTAATAGAGACCGAGAACAAAGAGAGAAAGAAAGAAAAAAAGAGAAAGGAAAAGAATGGGAAGGACAAGTCATCAGGCTAATAGCTCGACTCACGCGCCCTGCGCATCGTCCATTCCGCTATCACCCTGACCATCTTTCTTAGTCTTGTCTGCCGCAGTGGCGACTTTGTTGTTCCCACCACTACCGCCGCCCTCTGTGTCCTTGCCGGCCAAGACGCGCGTATACGGAACGTATCCATCGGGTGCAGGGTATCCTGGGGTGATAGCAGCGACATTGCCCTTCTCATCAACAAACTCAAAGTTGTAGCGACTCAACAGATGCGGGATAGCAGATAATTGCGGACCATATCGGGCTGTATTGTCGTATAATTCGAAGAGAGGCACCGCCAGAAGTTTCATGTTCTTGGGCACGCTGAGGGCTTCTATTAAACACATAAAAAGAAAGGGGAACTTGTTAGCAAATCTGAGTAGACCAACTACCGAACTCTTTCACGCAAAAATGTAGCAGAATGCATCAACACAAGCGTGACTTACTATTCTCTGGCAGACGGATCATGTACATCTTCTTGCACTCCTTGGGGCGCGTAACGTGTGGCGGCAGAAAAGGATACATGAACAGCTCAAAGTTGGGACGCCACCACTGCGCCAAGCAATCTCCAATCTCCCATTCACCAGCAGGGCCGTCAATCTCTCCCTCAACCATGGGAGCCAGCCGTTCGTCCAGGCGGCGTTTGAAGCCAGTTTCCTCATCATCATCAGGCATCAGGTAGTCGCCAGGGAGCTTAAAAAATGCGTTGGCAATCTGCAACATCAAGATGTGTGGATGGTTGTGCTCATGGCACACCAAGATGCCTTCGCACGTACGGCGCATGCCGTGCTTGCCATAATGCTCTTCGAGTCGATGCAGCCTTGCTACCACGCTGGCATCTTCTTCCGGTTGTGTCTCTTTGACACCAAACGTGTAATTGGACAACGGGTACAGGCGCAGCGTCGGGGGCTGTTGCGCATTAAAAGCCTTTGGGATCACAGGCGGCTGCGACGTCTGCAGCATATCGGGGGCTATCGTAGTCATTGTGGTTTTGTCGAGTATGAAGACAGAGCTATCGTGCTCGAGAGAGGGAACAGGCTCAAGCCAGAAGCGATTGGATTGACTCGCTAGGTGGTGTGCTGGAGGATTTAGGTGGCGTATTCTGCACTCCAAAACGAAGCGTCGCAAAATACGACAGAGAGGAAGAACAGGAGCGACGGGACTAGAAAAGCTGTGCTTCGAGACAGCGATAGCTTCGATTGGCTGTTGATTCGACAGGGCGAGGGAAAGGGCTACCGCAAGCTATTAGTCTGAAACAATGCGAAGATTCTCTACAAGTATAAATAATGTAGGTGAGAAGGAAAACCAAGCGGCCAAAGGCGATTAGAAAGCGCGATAGAAACAGTCTTGAGATGAACAAGCACAGGCTCAACACTGCTTTGTATTGAAGCTTTAAATTTAAACCCTTGAAAGTTGCTTTTGGATCAGAAAGCGCAGGCTAAGCTCAAGCGGCAGAATTTTATCAGCCACCAGCCGATTATGGAAGGCGGTGAGGGGGCTTGGTGTCCTCCATTCCCTCTTTCTAGCCCATCCGCAGCATATATCATGAAAACAGGCCTCGTGCTAAACCAACCCTTCACACAAGTCATTTACAAGAGCAGAGACATAAAGACCTAGCTTTAAACCGGCATTTGGAACTGTCTGGAGGTATCTGTCTATTGATACGACAAACGTTAAATTATAAAACGCATAACAAAACAATCATGACATCTCCACCAGGGCTACAAAAACTCCAGGTTCCATGAGCGCATCACATCCACCTATCACATCTCACCAAGGCCAAAAATAAATCCCAAGTTACAGCGTAAGGCCGTCAAAAAGAATCATCATATGGGCCTCCCAGGGTCTTTACAGATCTAAATCACCGGACCTAAAACCTCGGACCTAAGCCCCTGCAAGCCTCTAGGCCTTCCACTCACCTGCGAGCCAGCGATTGTAAAAGTCAAGCGAGTTGGCAGGCTGGTCCATGGGAACCATGTGACCAGCACCATAGATTTGCATAAATGTCAAGTTACCACTGTGCTTCACGCGACCATACTGGTCGCCATCAAGAGTCAGGGGCTTAAGCTTGGCGCTTTCAAAAGCCTTGTGACCGGGCCATTCGAGCTCGTTGGTCCAAGCCTGGTTACCCAACCAGTTGCAAATGTAGTCAGCATCGCCAGCATAAATCAACACAGGAATCTTCTCCAGAACTCCCGGCACCAGGCGGTGGAAAGGAGTGAACCAGTCACCAGCAAACAAAAAGTCGCGGTTGATATCAAAGTTGCAGCTCTCGTAGCCATCGACCTCGACACCGAGGGCTTCCTTGACGTGGTCCTGGTTCAGGTAGTCGCTGATGTACCCTAGGCCTGAGTAGCAAAGGTTGCTGCTGTCCTCACAAGGGCCGCGGATGTCGTAGACATTCTGACCAGTACGCTGGTAGGGACCAATCAAGGCATTGTTGCAGTAGATGGAAGCAGGCACGCAGGACCACGTGCTGCCAGACTCATAGCACGAGTTAATGAGAGACTGGCAACGAGGAAGGGCGTTGTCCATAGCCTGGCATTCGCTTTCACTGAGAACACGGGGGTAGCCACCATCACCGCAAGCCATGGGGCGGTAGTAGGCATACTGAGTGTATCCGTCAGTGAGGCCATTACCAATTAGGACTGACTTGAGGTTGATGTTACGGTTAGGATGTTCGAGAATCTCAGAAGCCATCGCAGGGATGTAATGGCCGGCGTACGACTCGCCAGCAATGTGGAAATCCTGGGTAGCATACTCGGGGAACTGATGGAAGAAAAGCGATAACAGGGCATAGACATCTTTGCTGGCAGCTGTTGTAGTGCTAACAGGCTTTTTGCTGTACGAGAAGCCAACGTTGACGGGCTGGTCAAGGAAGATGACTGAAGCATTGTTGTTCCACGAGAATGGGTTGTCGACAACCTTCAGTTTCTTGTCAATAGAAGCAGGACCCAGTTCGAGAAATAGACCGGTCAGTGAGGAGCATCCGGGGCCGCCGTTGAGCCAGAGGACAACGGGGTCCTTCTTGGGGTCGCCACGAGACTCAAAGAACCCTAAATAGTAGGAGGTCAACCGTTAGAGGGGAGTTCAGTAAGGGTGAGACATGGTGTTTGTTAAGTGGGTGGGAGTAGTCTTACAGTAAAACAGGTGCTTGTCGTTCTCGTCGTCGTCCAAGTAGCCACTGTACTGCTTAACAGAGTCGATTCCCAGCTTCTTCGGGTTGACAGACTTTGCACGCAAACTGTAGGAGCCAATATCTCCGTCAATCTTGGCGTGGTTCTTGCCGTCGGTCTGGGCCATAAGATTTTGCACATGGTTTCCCTTGACGACATAGTCCCAAGCGCTGTCGGGCTTGCGGTTGACTTTCTTGGAAGCCTTGGCTTGAGCAGCCTGGGCGGACTTGAAAGCCTGGACAGCCTCGGGAGCTATCATGGAGATCTCGTCCCAGAGAGCCTTGGCCTCAGAGCCCGCCTCACTGATAGACTCCTGCAAGGAGTCCCAGATAGAAGCACCAGGCTTGTTCTCGGTCTTGAGGTTTGATGGGACGGCATTAGGCTCATTAAGGACGACCTGCTCGCTAGCCAGGACAGCAGTGGCAGCGCCGAATATGTAGGACGGCTTCATGGTTGCGACAAACAAGTTTGTTTATCTTGATGACGTCGATTAGTAAAGGATTATCTGGGTTAGGTAGTGGGGGAGGGGTTATAACGACAACAAAATAAAGCGAAGGGTAAAATAGGAAAAGAGGCAAAGAGGTAAAAGGAGGAGGAATAAGAAAGAAGTAATAGGCACGCGGTTGCGAAGTAAAGGAAAGAAGAGAGGTGAAGAAGGAGAAAAAGAAGGGGATTGTGAAGAGGGAGGGAAATGCTGATAATGTACCTACTGACTGGAAGGGGGTGGCGGCAAACAGAAAGGCAGGACAACAAGGATTTCAAAAGCGGAAGTTAAAGTAGAAATCAACAGGTGCCTGGAATGTACCACTACATCGAGACAATACAGCGTGTACAGCGTGTCTAGACAGCAAACGGACAGCACAGCACAGTACAGCACAGCACACTTAGGCTTACCCTACGTGGGCTTTTCTAGTGGATAGCTCAGCTGTTTACTTGGGTTCGTAAGCCTAAAGCTTTGCCTAGTCAAATGAGAAGTTGCACAGCCAGCGCTAGATAAATACCCCCATAATACAAAAAGACCTCTCTAATTAGCCTTCCCCTCGTCATTACTCAAAAGCTCGTGCGATAAAGTGCAAAAGCAGAAAGGACCTTGCGCTCGCTTTACTCCCTTTTCGCGAGCATATTATCGCGCTCATAATAGACAGTAACAAGTACTGGCACCTAATACAGGTACGGATGCAACCTTCTAGCGGAAGGAAGACAGAATAGATAGAATAAGCAAGAGCAAGCAAAGCAACAGTAGCAGTTTCCTTGCTTCCCACATTAAGCGTTAAAAAGAAACAGGCTCCAAACTGTACTAGAACAGCTCCAACCTCCTCTTTTCGTGTTGATTCCTATCTTCTTCGTGAAGGCAACCCGATAAGGCCATAAGTATTTATTCGGTTCACAGGGTATTGGTCGATCAAATACTTTTAGACCGACACCCTGTTGGCACTTTCCCCAGGGAACCTAAAAAGGCTGGGAAAGCCTAGCCTACCCGACCTCTAGCTAAGAAAATAGAGAGCCTGATAATGATATCTCTGAAACTCTGCTTGGTTTCTTAATGAAGCTATCCCTAACCTTTTTTCATTCAAGCCTACATATTTACAGTAGTTGTGCCGTACCCCCAATGGTCTATTCCATTACGCAAAATGCATATTCATCGGCAAACAAAAAGTCTCAGTGATGGTAGAAAAGAAAGAAGAGGCATTAAATCGAGCGCAAATCAACTGACTAATTCTGAAACTTCGCCACTTAAACGAGGCTAGAAGCTATGACTGTTCTTAGGGTTAAAGTCACTAAGCCCCGATACTGCGGTGTAACATACCGTGTTAGGTAAGCACAACCCTAACACAAAGGCTACGGCTACTAACTCTACATATCGCGAAACACGAAATCAACCTCACGATGACGTAGATGTTGGAGAAAAAGTGCTTTAAAAGCCATTGTTTTCGTTATCTAGTTGTTGGTATCTACGGTGTTTTATCTTTTCCTTTTTCCCTTAGAAAAAATACCATCAAATTGATACCATAGGGAGAAAGCACAAAACAGCCAAAATAAGGCTCTTTGGCTTCCGCAGGACTTTGAGCCTTCCCTCTCTATCTTTCTCGCTCTAACTAATATAACCTCGCCATCTCGCTCTATCCGGTCGACTTCCATCTTTATCAACCACAGCAAAAAAGTCAATGCCTGTTCCTATTCTAAACAACTTCAACGAGAAAGAAAAAGAAATAATCATAAATGCATCAATCAACCCTCTTCTCCAACCACAACCAGCACCTGCTCACATCTACTATATTCAACTTACACATTCTCGTTGTTTTCCGGCCGAATATCCGTCGCCGGCCCATCTTCTAGTCCTCCATTGGTTCGAAACACATGCTTTCCCAGATCTACTGGTGTTGCGGAGTCATCGCCCATGGCCTCATCACCATCGTCATCGTCATGGTCTTCGTTTAGTACTTGGTATCTAGTGGCACTACTAGACACGCTCCCATTCGCATTATCCGAGGCGATCTCGCTGTCTGAGTCGCCGGCAACACCATCATCGCTGCGGTAGCCCGCTAAGGACTGCGAGCTTCCCACAAGGGAAATCCCGCCACTGCCGCTGCTATGTGCTGAGGATGTGTTGAGCTGGCTAAAGCTCCAGCTTGGGCCAATAGCGTCTTGGACCGTGCTACTTTCTTGTGTGTCATCCTCAATGCTGCTATGTAGCGAGTTCTGATATGACAGTAGCTTACCACTGTCACCAGATACAGCGGCTCCCTGAGTACGTGCAAGCCCCTTTTGCGGAGAGTGCAGAGAAATGCCTTGATCATCACCACTATCATCAGAGCTGCTACTGGCGCCGTTGCTGTTATTGCTGTTGTTTCCATTAGAGTCGGCATCAGCATCGGCACCGGCATCAAATCCTTTGACAATGCTTTCGAAGCGAGGGCCACCAAGAGTCCCAGATGTGCGACGACGGTAAAACAAAAGGTAAGCTGCTGACGATGAAACGTTGGTAGGATCTCTGACACGTGAAACCGAGGAATCTAAAAAAGAGCTGTTAGTACACATAACAATAAGGCCAAGTAGGAGAACACTATCACCATGATCAGCTGTACAGCCTGCTGCACAGAAACCATAAAAAACACCCCCTCCCCCTCCAAAAAAAACTTACCATTAAAGTTGTACCAATTACCGTCTACAAAATTCCTGGCCGTCGCCGTGTAGTGACCACCGCCCAGACCGCCGTAATGCTCGTCAATGGCAATCAGGTCATAGATCTCCTTCTTACCAGACTCCTTATGAAGCACATGCTTCTCAAGGTCCAGGCCCTCAAGTGGGAAATCCACCTTGTGGTCAAGCTTATCCCGTCGCCATCCCGACGAGCTAAAGCGCTTGAGATGACAAATGAGAATGTCAGGTGTCTTCCATAGGTCAAACTTTTTGCTTGCACGACGATGTTCCTTGCACCGGGGGCAGTACCACATGTCCTGCTCTGACAAAACCTCTGCTTTTTCGAACTCTTCGAGACACTGATACAGCGTGATTCCGCGTGTCCGGCGAGACTGACGGAGTGCTCGCTTTTTGAGTAGCGTTTGGTCCTTAACCAGCTCCAATCGCTCAAAAGTCATGGCGCCCTGTGTATCTTTGTTTGACTTTCCAGTCTGGCCAAAGACTACTTCCCAGCTGTCTGCGTTCCACTCTACAACAATGCCTTCATTAATACGGATCAACGGGCCATCATCGACAGAGGGCGGCGGCGTTGTGTCTTTGACGTCGGAAAATCTTTTCTTTGCCGTCTTAACCCCGGCCTTGCGAAGCATCTTGCGTGTCATCTTGTCACGGCCGTGTTTGCCACGGCGAACATGATTTTTGCTACCAGGTTTGTGTGAGGTCTAATTGTACTTCGATGTTAGCCCTGAACCATCCTGTGAAATAATTCGAATATGCATTTATAGGAATATGCTTACCATTACATCGAGTTCAGTAGTCTCAGTTTCAGACTCAGACACCATGCGAGTCTGGGGAGACGAGTTATTCTCGCTAGCGCTCTCCTCCTCCGTAGCATTGGCGCTGTCAATTTCGGTATCTTCACTCACATCAGCCTCCGGAGTTTTGACTTTGACGCGGTCGCGAAGATGAGGTAGCTCTGCCTTGTTGTTGCTAAGGGACCAACCAGATGGCAGCCCACCTTCGCCTTTTTCTCTAAAGTAGCAAAGATCAAACAAGTTCTGCATAATGGGATCCATGTGGCATTTAGTATCCACCCAAAGTGGCCGTTGAGTGTTAAAGTCCCGGAGTTTGTCCGGGAAATCCTTGGTGAGATCTGAGGCCGCGGGATTAGACTTTCCTTCTACTTCCTTTGCCTTTTGTTTTTGCTTGTCACTAGACGATGATGGCTCAATACCCCCCATAGTAATGTCAACCATGTCATCTTCACTCTCAATAGACTTTGCAACAACCATCTTATCATCAGTAGAAGAAGAGTCATCAAAAGCCGATATGTTGCTAGTACCATCAATGGGGCTGTCATAGCGGTGCAGTGTAGTCCAGGACGAGAAGGTGGCGATCTTCTCCAATACTTTGCGGCGAATAGCCTCCTCGCTGTATGCTTCCTCGCGAGTTAGGCAGATGAAGTGTGGTGGGCTGACATTATCCACCTTGGGTGGTTTGGAGCCTGTTGGTGCAAAGCGGTGAATAACAGGCACGGCTAAGCAATCATACCTGGTGTCGTCAAAGGGTGCTTCCTTTTCCATGCTTAGCCTTGATACGTACTTTTGCTC
This sequence comes from Ceratocystis lukuohia, assembly GCF_044167205.1. Classification (NCBI taxonomy): domain Eukaryota; kingdom Fungi; phylum Ascomycota; class Sordariomycetes; order Microascales; family Ceratocystidaceae; genus Ceratocystis; species Ceratocystis lukuohia. Next base: position 841,512 of record NW_027263525.1, read on the forward strand.
TACCGCTAAATTTGTCGGGGCCATTTCAATCTCGTGAAGTGCGATGATGTCCTTGGTTTGGATATCCGACACATCGTCGCTGTCTTGGAAAACTTTGAAAAACTTTCCACTATACTCTTCAGCACAAATAAGTTTGCAACCTGAAACACCAGTGCGTTCGGCAACAAAGCTTTTGAGTGCAGAGACAGTGCTGTGCGTGGGCAGCTCAACCTCCATTTCAATAGGAATGTCGTTTAGCGGGAAGAACTTGATTGTCTTGGTCCAGGCAGAGTCCACGGGCAGCGGTAAAGTCAGGTTATTGAAAGGATCAAACGTGATGCTAACCTTTTTGCAGACAGGGCATTTGAGCGTACTCTTGTATAGACCAGTAAAGAGATCAGCGATCACCGAGTCATCGCGGCGCCGAGTAATGTCCCAAACCTCCTCCGCCATTTTCGCAATAGCTGCTGGATCGCCAATCATCTCATCTGTCGAGTCAGGCTTTTCAATATACGGCTTGCTCTTGACACGGCTAAGATCTTCCTGGAGGGCGTCTAGCAGGAACCCTAAAAACTCCTGTGAATCATGCTGAGCATAGCCGGCAAAGGAGGGCCGGCAATGGCCAACCACGGACTTGAAATTAGAGGGGCGGACGGCGTCGTTGTTTCCCATGTACATTTGCTTAAGCAGCTCGCCATAGCCATTAGCCATGCGACCGTTGTAAGCAAGCGGATTATCGTAATTGATCTCTTTGTGGTATTCGCCACTAAGGAAGTACTTGGACAGCTCCTCTACACTGCGGACACATTGTAGAGCAGAGTTCATGTAGCATGTATTGCCCAAATTCCCAAGGCCAATGGCGCCATGATGCTTCTTCTTGGCAATGAGCTTAGTGTGACTTCGGGTCGATGGGCCCGCCATAGCAGATGATGGGCTCGTACGACGACTAGTCTGGGCGCTGCTCTTAGGGCTGGTCCCAGTAAGCCGGATAGACTTTGCTGCCTTTTTATTGCGTGCGGCAGCGCCAGCTGCCGGCAGCAATTCCTGGTCGGGCTTTTCCTCAACAGCATAAACACTGAAACCCATTACCGAACGCATAGCCAAAGTAGAGCTCCCGTTGTATTGCGGGTCTGCGGTAAGATCCTTGTGCAGTAGTTCTCGCGTGCTCTTCATTAGAGTTGCAGAAGAAACAAATAGAGAAGGCCAGGCAAGGGTTTCCGTTTGGTTTGTGGGAGTAGCATTTGCCACGTCTACACCAGCAGAGCTAGTAGGAGAGTCCGGAGGCGTCAGAGTAGAGTCTACGTTGGATGAATCTGTTGGCCGGCCTAAAGTAAAGGGCTCAGGCCTAGAAACTTGGTAGAGCTTGATTTTGCGACTCTTGGGAATGGAAAGATAGCTCTTGATATCGAGGAGCAACGACTGGTAGCTAGTAGAAGAATAGCGCATAATGAATATCGGGGCGGTTTTTAGATCTTGGCTCAACTTGGCGGCACTAGACGAAGACAAGGAATAAAGATGGTGGATTTCCAAGACGGGCGGGTGGAACTCAAACGAGATTGAATCGCTGGTGTTTTCGCCGTTGAGGTCAATAGCCTGACGAACAATGGGAATCTGACCATCGGCCAGACCATACCACTCAATCATACAATCCCAGGCATTAGCGGGAAACATCTCAAACGCATCGTTGCTAGCACCTGTTTTGAGCTGCACAAACTTGGAGCCATCGGGCTGGGTGTAAATACGGTCGATAATGTCAGAGTTATCTATAGGCCCGAGAGGCTCGGCAACCTCGATCTTGGCCTTGGGATCATCATATGCAAGGGCTTTGCCGAGCCAGCGATGGGAGACCAGGTAGCAAATATCGCCGACTTTGATGGGAGCCTGAACAAAGGCGTCTCGCAAAGCACGAATGGTTTTGATTTGCTCTTTGAGCGAGGAAGGGGTGGAAGCTAGAGGGAAATAAGGAAATCAGCAAGAGATGCATTGAATACAGGCAGTGGCGGTTAGAGCGTTAACTACTGGGGAAGGAGATGGAAAGTAGGTAAGGTGTACGCAATGACGTACCATTATTGGGCACAGGCGTGGGCATAGGCGCAGGGTCTAGGCTCATTTCGCGGGGCAGATCAAAGGACGATTGCTTAGGGTTAGGAGAAATAGTAGTGGAAGTCTGTTGTTCTCCTTGTTGTTGTTGCTGCTGCTGGAGCTTTTCAGCGGCCATTTCAATATCACGATTGTCGGGATCCATGCTGGAGGCACGTCGTTTTAAGGGAGAAGAGGCTCTGTCTTTGTAACCGTCTCCATCAAATAAAGGACCCAGCGATAGCGGAGACTTGTTGAGCAGGGTGCTGTTGACACTGTCGAGGCAGGGAATGTCGCTGTGGATGGAAGCGTCGAGCTCAGCAGTGGTGCCAGGAGTAGAAGGGGTAGACGAGTCGAAATCTAGGGAACCAAGGACAAGAGATGACTTAAGCGGGAGAGGCTTTCGGGACGGCGAGATAGATGGTCTGTGAGTAGTGGCAGTGGACGAGACCAGGTCTTCGGACGCAGGACCAACAACGGTGGTGTCGAGGTCGAGATCAAGATCAAGGTCCGTGTCGACGTCGATATCAATGTCGATAGGGGCAGAGCCTGCAAGCACTGCAGAAGCAGCGGCAGCAGCGGCGATGTCGTTGCTCGACGATGGCAAAACCAAGACCGGCGAGGGGTTTCTTGAGGGGTCAGAGGAACAGAGACTGGGGCTAGGGTGGCCGGTAGTGGTGCCTGAAGGGCGGGAGATTTTTCTTTTCTTTAAGGAAGACGTCGTGTCGGTGAGCTGCCTTGAGTTGCAGCTCGGGAGGCAAATTCAACGGCGAGGAGGAGGAAGAGGGAAGAATGGAGGAGAGGAAAAAAAAATAAAAAAAAATGGAAAATGAACAAAAAATGGATTTTTTTCTTAGGCTGGAAATATTCAAATAACAGGTAAAAAGGCCAAAACAGTAACAAGAGAGAAGCTTAATTTTGTCTTTCTTTTGAGTGTGAAAGAGAGAAAATTCGAAAGGAAAAAATTTGAGGAAAAAGAAAAAAAAAAGAAATAACGAAAAGAAGACTGGTTTTCCTTTTCTCTCGGATGTGCAAAGATGGGAAATGAGTAGGAAAAATGAAAAAAATGAAGCCGCTTCAATCAAGTACTCAATGTTTTCGGCTTGTCCAGGAAAGAGAAATATCGAGAAATAGAAGAAGAAAATCAACCAAAAAAAGGTAAATTAAAAAGGCCACGAAAGATTATTCGGAATGGGAGAAAATAAGTTGTACAATTTGGCTAAACGGAGTGAATCAAGGTGCAGGAGAAGCAACCACACCCAAATAGAGATAGGAAGAACAAACCCACTAACAAAAGGCCCTAACAGGAAGGGGCAGCAACCCAGCCAAGATCCAAGACAAAAGACATGTCCCCTGTTAGCAGCCCCAAAAAAAAAAAGCAACTACCCAGAAAATATAGGGTTGGCCATCAGAGCAATTTACTGACTGTAAAGCAACCCGTCTAGCAGGGCAACCATCAATCACGGGATACTTGACTCAACATCTATCTTTGCAAGGCACAGAAAAAAACGATTCCTATTACAATAATTGTACATATCCAGCAAGGTCTTCCACAGCCACACGTAAAAAAAAAAAAGCAAAATCCCAGTAATGAAAATGTATGTAATGTATCCAGTTAAACACAGGAACCTCTGCCTATAGCCATCTCTCTATGCTTTGGCCCAGTACACCTACCTCAACTCCACCGCCACCTCATTCGTTGCTTTTAAAGAAGAAAAGGAGTAAAAGAACACGCAAGGAAAGTAAAAGAGAGACTGTATCTCCGAGTTTAGAGAGGTGGCGGTTGGTAGTCTGTGTGCGAGTAAGAGTAAGGGCAAGCAAAGAAAGTGAGAGAATAGGATGAGATCCAGAGAAGCAATGAAAAAGAAAAGAGCATGTCCCTGCGGACGAGTCATATACCAGCAGAAAATAGATACGCAGAAAGATGGATAGCCTCCGAGGTTTGACAAAGAGAAAGAAGAAAATGGAAGAGGGGTAAAAGAAAGAGATATCAAAAAGAACAAAGCCAGACAAGCGGCCCGCCTGTCCGCGAACAAAATGGTGAGAAACTAAAGGGAATAAGACAAATGAAACAAAATAAAAGAGAGATGCAAAGGTGATCCGGTGCGACCAACAGGAGGAACAAGAAAAAGACAACCCGTCGTTCGTTCGTGGCAAAGAAACAGAAAACAGACATGAAATAGCATAAAACCCATGAAGAGGAAACAAAGCCTCGACCTAGCTTGACTCACTCACACTAGTCAAACCACGCCAATGCTGCTGTCGTCGCTCAGGACATGTGGCGGCTGACTCGCGATACCGGCGCTGGACTCGTTCCCTTGCGCTTGAAAAAGGTAAACGCATTCATCCGGAATCGACTAGGCTTCTTCTTTAGTGTCTCGCCCTCTGCTCTGCCAATGCTGCTCGTGTTGGACGCTCCAGAGTCATCTGGGGAGCGCGAGTAGCTGTCCATATTTGTTGGTGTAGCCGCCGATGAGTCGTCGGGGAAGACTATGCGCACTGGTACATCGAGAGCCTCATCATGTGATGATTGGCTGTTGATACTCGTTCCGCGCGTGCTGGGCGACAGAGGCAACTTCCCTGTTGCACTATTCGTCTGTGACGCCCAGTCATTTGTTGAAGGGCCAGATGTGCTGTCCTCTGTTGTTGTCTCACTACGCCGCTGCTTTCCTGGATTGACTAAACCAACTTCAATGCACTCACCAAGCTGGTGAATATTGAATGGGTCACTGGCTGCAAAGTCCGCCACGCTTTCAAACGACGTGACAATGTCCTCATTCCTATCTTGCGAGCTAGCTTGGCTGGCCGAGCGGCCTCGGGGCGCTTGAAGAGTGTAAGGACTAACTGGCATAGAACCCAGACTTAGTACTGACATTCTCGGTTTCCGTTCTTGTTCGTCGGTTTCTGATAATGACTTGCATATTGTTTGGTCATCCTTTCCTGAATCAAATGTCATCTGGTCATTATCGTTCTTGGGTACTTCATCCAAATCAGACACATTTTTCATGCTGACTTCTGTCGACCTTGATTCTAGAAGGGCTGCCTGATCTCCAGCAGACATCTCTCGCCCGAAGTTCTCAAACACAGCTTTGTTGGTGACGAGTTGGTCCACCGTGTATTGCATGTTTGGCATAACAGCCGCGACACCTTGGAAAAGTGGAATAGCAAAAAGGTTCATGAAGCTCGTTTGAGATTTGCAAAGGGATGCCATGTCTTGTTTTGGTGGCGACATGAGAGACGACTTGATTTGAAGCTCGTTTTCCATGGTCCACTGGCGAGCAAATTCGTCTGATAAAACGTGCATCCATTCAACCGCCGTGGAGTACTCGCGTGCAACATTGCAAATGTCAGCACACTTAATGATCAATGAACAAGCTAAAGACTTTTGCTCCAGAAGAGTCTTAGCATCCCAATCCGCAATACTGTTGTTCTCTTTGAGCTTTACAGTAACATCAGCCAACTTTTTCATGTAGTCAAAATGTAGGCCCATATCCGTTGCCAAGATTGAGCTAATCATGAGACTGCGCATCTTGGTATCCTCAAAAGCCGAGTACCAGTAGCGTCGAAGGATTTGTGAGTATGCAGCACAGTGAAACGACTCAAGAACAGAGCGGTCGTTATAAAGTTGCGCTAGCGGCGAGTTGAGAGTGACCAAGAATCCATTGTTGACACCTGGATGGCCAACGTCATGGCCTATAGCAGTAATAAGAAGGGTTAAAGCTTCAAAGGGCTCAAGAAGCTCTACCATTGGGGATTTGACAGGCAGCTCTTTTTCATTGCCATAAGAAAAAGGGTAAGGCGGGAGGGCACCAAGGTTAACCAGGAAACTGAATGTAGCTTGTAGTACGTCAACAACATGTCGAAAGTTGTGATAAGGTACGAAGTTGTTGTATGCAGCGCGGCAAGCAACAAGATAGTTTATGAGTTGGTCCGTAGGGATTTTCCACTTCTCTAATTCAGGCATAGTCAATGCATGTTTGAAGATCAGCATGCTAGCAAACAAAAGCTCATCGTCGGAAAATGAATGGGCTGAGAAATGCCATTTTCCAATGGCATCAGCAATGACTGATTGACGGGAAAGGGGGACGGCAATTTTGGTTTGGGCCATGAGGTCATCCTCACCGCCGTAGCGACAAATTCCCTTCATCAAGCCTGATACCATGGCCTCGCGTAAATAAGAATATGGTTTCTCTTCATTCACACCCACCCAGGACCGTCTGCGACCCCGGCGCACCTCAAGAATTGCTTGCTGATCACGCAGAGCATCTCTATAGGCGCGGTAGGCGTGCACCTCCAGACTTGTCACACATTTTTGGTTAATAGAGCCAACAATAACGTCAGTAGCACCCAGATCAAGGCAACGTTGTAATAATCTTTTGTCAACCCATTCTGATGTGTTAATTGGCTGAGAAGGAAACTCGTGCAATGCTGACGTTGACGGGGACATTGGACCGATTGGGTAACTAATAACGGGGATAGCGACAACGAGTTTGGACATGCTGCGTAGGTGCGCCTCTGTCATGATGCGCTGAAGCAGCTTGAGACCATAAACCTCGTCATCAGGAGTGTGAAGCTCGAGTTCTCTGCTAGGCTTTCCTGGTGAACCTGATCGTGTGCGTTGTGGCTGAGGAATTTCTTCGTCATAAGGGGTATCAATCAAGACAATAAATGGCGTGAGTTTGGCGAGAGACGAATCCAAAAGTTGGATCAATGTTGAAATGCACGAAGCTCCTGTTGAACATATTTGAACTACGAATGGGTATTGAGTTAGCAAGAAAACCAAAGGCGGGGAAGGTTCTATGGATAAAGAGCTGTCATACCATCAGTATATTCTAACAGTGCCTGCAAAGACTCGGTAATGTGACGGCATTCTGGGGCTGTGTTTGCATTGTCTGAGCTTGTTTCGCGAAAGCGAGCGGGCACGAGACGCTCATGCTGAACATCCTTGTGTATAAATATGACGTGTGAAAGTTTAGAATCCATGGCGCGTGATGTGAGGTCGCAAGGACATTCAGAGCAAAGCAAAAAACCTAGGAAGAAAAGAAAAGAAAAGAAAGAGAAAAAATAGCTAGACAAGGACAAGACAAATTTGGGCGGCAGACCAGAACGGCAAACAAGGAATATGGAATGGCCAACCGCACCAGATTCCCCTCGGCTTTGAAAAGAAAAATTAGGTGTCAATCCAAACACACGGAAAAGAACCGAACTTTGTGGTGGCAACAAAAGAGTAGACTTGACCAACAAAGAGGGTTTTTTTTTCAGAGCAGCAAAACGTATGAGAAACGATCAACTAGTGGTAATTCCAGGACATTCAGTCTAGAACTGGTCTATTCCACTAGGTTAGATCCGGTTACGAATAGTAGCGTGAAGCTAGGAAAATCGGCGGCGCGACGATTAGATGCAGCGAGGAGTTTTGGGTGTATAGTATTCCAGCGTCGTGAGAAGGAAGATGTACGAATTAAGACCTAATCGAAGCGCATAGGTGTATGTATGTATGGAGGACTAAAATGAGGAATTGGCTAAGTTAATATCATGGCTAATCATGAAATAATTGTAGTTTGGAGTGCACTACGCAATGATGGTAAAAGGGCAAGGTATGAAGTCAAAATGCAGTTTAAGAAGGGTATGGTCGCGGTCGAGAACAGAAAAAAAGCTGTTTTTTTTTGCTTATAAAAAATAGGAACACCAAGGGAAGACAATGTGTGACTGTGTCTCTGGCCAGTAGCGTGTTGAAATAGCTGGCGTAGGACTCTGTCTCTCTTTTTTGCTTCTCTTCCTGGATTAGAACACTACATGTGTTCCCCTTTTTTCTTCTCTTCCGAATAGCAAAATCACGCGCAGTTGGTTTTGGAGGGTGTGATGCAGATTCAGATTCAGACTCGGCAGCAGTGGTATCAGGATCCAACGTCACTGTTGAAAGGGAGATGCGATAGGGAGATGCAAGTGTTCACTAGAGAACAGAGTGTATCGAACAATAGATACATGGGTGTGGCATGGCATTATGAGGCATGGAATATACTGAAGAAACTCAAGAGTCAACTTACTCAGCTTGCGATGTTTACTTAGTCGGAAAGAGATTTATGGCGATCGGATGCCCAGCTTCGGTAGGCAGAGTCAGTCGCGGGAAGAACAAGAAAGTCGGGCAGTATTGGTGTTGCGTGTGTGTGTATATGCTCAATGCGACTGGATATTTCCAAAGGGGATGGTAGAAGACGGCAATGCGATAAATCGACCTGTGGAGATATTGCTGGATTGAATGGCGAAAAAGGGCTTTGAATCGGGATTCCCAGGGCGAATGTATGCTTGTGGAGATCGACTGGTATGAAGGCGAGCGACGGCAAGACAGCACAAGCGTGACCAATCAAGCTAATGCTAGCGATGTTCGGGTGATAGTTTCGTGCGTAGACCGTAGTTCTTGTACTGGCGACAGCTGAAGAATAAATAAATGCGCAAAAGAAGCTTCTGCGAGTGGGAAGCGTCAACAAGGCAATCGTCGAAGAAACAGGAGCGAGTGGAAGAGTTGCTAACAGGCGAGCGAGTTCCACATATTCAATAACAAAGGGAATAAAAAATAATAAAAAAAAGGGAAGAAGGAAAAGAAAGTAATGGAGTGGTAAATGCGAGAAAGTGAGAACAAAAGAGATCGAAAGCGAGTAGATAAGAAGAGAACAGAAGAGAAGAAAAAAAAGGTCTCTAAGAGATCAAGAAAGGAGAGCAGCTGAGACAAGACAACTGTGAAGTGAGGTGAAGTGAGAGAAGAGGAGAAGAAAAGAGAGAGGAACAGAGTAGCGACTTGGGCGTGGAGAAGGATGAAGAAGAAAAAGGGAAGAAGCAAAGAAGGAAGGAACAAAAAAAGAATTAATTAAAAGAATAAAAGGAAGTAATAAAGAAGGCAAGTATCAAAACAGGAATAAAGGGAGATAGGAAGAAAAAAAGAGACAAAAGAGAAGCAAGCAAAGCGGAAGTTGCTGGGATTAGGACAGGTTCCCTACTAGGAAAAAAGAAGAGGAGGAAATTTGAGGGAGGAATCTAGAGAGAAGAAAGAAGGAAGGGTGTGCACTTGCACTATGCTAGCTGGCCAAAGCTGGAAGGGGCCTTGAAAGAAAAGAAGAAAAACAAAGCAGGAGCCTATGAGCGCGTGAGTTCCGGGGAGGGGGATAGTGACAAAACTGCAAGAAGCAAATTACATCTTCTGCATCATGTCAATCAGCTTCCAATTGAGACAAAGAAGACGAGGAAAAAAAAAAGAAACTGCCTATAAAGAGAATCAAGCGAGCATACACGCATGCGTGCCCGTAGCGAAACTTTGCCTTTGGGTATATGTGCATGGGTAAATCTAGTCTGACAAGGTCACTGGCAAAATAAATAAAAAAAGGGAAAAACGCTCAGTTTGGTAAAATAAAATAAAAATAAAAATAAAAGGGCTTACACCACCAGCCTTGCCAAAAGTCCAGACCACACACCGTACTTCGCCAACAGCACGAAAAAAAAAACAAAAACTCAAGACAAGCAAAGCAACACTGGCCGATTTGTTGCGAGAAATGAACATCGGGGCTGCTTGCTTGTTCCTTATTTCCTTTTCCGTTGCCTGTTTCTAAACTTCTACTCGTCCTCTTCCTTCCTATCTTCCTCCCCAAAAGTACAGCCTCCCCTTCCCATGTACCCCGAGCCCTGAACCGGGGAGTGGTACCTTTCTTGGTACCTGCTTCTTTTCCCAAAGGGAGTGGAGCAAAAGCAAAAAAAGAAGCCAAAGAAGTCCCAAGAAAACCTGGGTAGAAGGGGCTCTAAGAAGTGGGCCAGTCATAAGTTTATGGCCTTTGATTGGCGAAGACGGCAGCTCTTTCTTTGGAGGTGGGAGATAGGGCTTAGCTCTGATTTGACACCTTTCTGTGTTCTGTCGTAATCTTACCTGTTTTCTATCCTGGCACAACAAAAGCCAAAAGAGATCCAGACGAAAGACGAAAATAAAGAAGAAAAAGAAGAAAAAAAAACATTTTCTTAAATAAAAATAAAATAAAATAAAAACCAGTCTAGTTCCCAGTTGACTGCGCTCTAGCACTAACTAAGCCAGTGTACGAACATTTAACCCCTCTTGTTAGCAAGTAAGCTGCGTGACGCCATTAGTGCACACTTCACTTGACTAATTCACACGGGTTAAACTCGAAATAATGGGAGGGTAGAGAGAGAAAAGCGACAATCCTTCGCTATATCAAAACCATTGTTATGCCGCTGTATGGCAAGTTTTCTGCAGAATCCAAGATAGAAAGAATAGCCAGCACCATGAAAACAAGTGCATATAATGGCTTGTGTTTTTTCCTTCTATCAGTTAAGGCTCAGCCAATAAAAAGAAAAACGCACACATACGCAGTCGCATACCCCCACAAAAACAGCACCATGCAGCTAGCCAATCACAGATCAAAAGCCTGTATCACTAAGGATCCACAAAATGCAAACCTCTTCTTGTTCCTTTCAGAGTTTGCTTCGATCAGTTTTCGAGAACATGCGACACACACTACTAAGCTAGATAGTAAGCTTCTCTGCCGCTTCCTTGCTGTTTCCGGATTTTTCACATTCAACGATCGAGAGGGAAAAAGGAAAAGTGCGTGACTTGTCAGCTCTTTTGTTTTTTTTGTTTTTTTTTTGCATTCTTTCAATTTCTTTTTCGTATTTGATGTTTGCCGTGACATCTTTCTCTAGACTTTCTCTGTTACTCTAGTGCGGGTGGCGGCGTAAATTTTAGTCTCAAAAATCAAGAAAATAAAATATAAAATACAATGAATAAAAATACAAAAACTCATGACCTGACATTTCTGCTCTCCTGCTTTTCTTGTCCCATGATGGCAACCCGGCATAAAGATGTAATAAACCAATAAGGACATGAATAAAATGAAGCACCTATTGTTCTTCTTTTCACCCTTCTTTTTCCAAACAGTAATAGGGAGAAATCACCTGGGAGTCCTTGTCGTCTCTTCTCCTCTGTTGCGGCCAATAACCTTGCAGTATAGTTGCTTCCCTTGTTCTCTCAATAAACATGCCTGTTGCCATCGTTGCATCTTTGCCATCTTGTCTTGCATGTGTTGATGTGCAACGCAAACCAAGCCAGCTGTGACTTCCTTTCTCTCCTCTTTCCTCTCTCTCTCTTCCCCTCCCCTCCTCTCCCTTCCTCTCCCCTCCCCCTCTTCTCTTTCTCCAAGCGAGAAAGCAAGGTCAAATTGAAATTAGGGCACCAGCTCTTTTAACAAGGGGCAAACCCAGGCAAAGAAGGCTTCGGATAACTGACTCTAGAGCTTGGTGTGTCTTTTTTCTATCGTTTTTTTTTCTTTCTCGCAGCCCACTTTTGAATGTGGCTGACGATTAAGAAGCGGGCTTACTGTGTGATCCTTTTTAGGACTCGCTTTGTTGGTCCTCAAAAAATGAAATGAGCGAGTGAGATTTCAGCGTAAAAGCGATGGTTAAATGAGCTAATCAGGAGGCTAACTTGAACCCTACCAATAATATACTATAATTTTAGGGTTATATACTGGTCTTCTCCGAGGAAAGCGGGCCGCCTCAACCTTCAGCCGCACCAACATGAAAAGTGGGGCCACGTCGGGTAGCAGGAACGAGTCTATCAAGATTAGTTAAGTCTAACCCGAAATACCAGTGCTGCAAGTTTTTGTTTGCTGTTCTCCCTCGTGTTTAATAATAACATAGAATTCTATATCAGGGCATCTTAGAATCTGGGTATGTGCTATTGATGCATAGAGTTATATTTTTTTTTTACCAGAACGCAACGTGACATTCGCTATTTCTATCTACGGCTCCTAGTGTATTGAGGGCACGTGACCTACGTACTGGGTGCAATAGCGACAGCAACAAAGAGAGAATAGATATTGCAATATCCGGCCTCTTGCATACAGGAAGAGCAGCAGTTTGCACCAACTGCATAACGGTGTGTGACACATAAGCGGGCTACCGTGCGGTGATACCGTTATATGCACCTGCAACGCGACTGATTGTGTACTGGAAGCACAGCTAAGTAAAATGCTATCAAGTGATGAATCAAGGGGGACACAGCATTAAAGAATAGTCGTAGAGAAGAGACGAAAAGAGACAGACTAGAACCTTCGATTTAGATATGTCACGCGAGGGAGAAGAACTCGGAGGGGGGGAAGGGCGATGAGCCTTATTATCATTGTTGTTGTTGTTATTATTACACTGCTGTCATTGTCTTGGAAATAGGCCAAGTTCCTCCCGCAAGACAGGCTGGTAGACGAAGCCGACAGATAGGGAAGGGGATGGAGGCATCAGAAACAGTAGACCAGAGGAGCTGATGTGGGGAAAAGTCAAGGGGGGCCAACCTATTTTGGTCTTGGCTAACCCATGTTCCAATATACATTTGTTCATGCAGTCAAAGGGCCTCAGAGTGCACAGCATGAGTGACTTGCCAGCAGTTGCAGAGCAATGGCAGATTGTGTTCTTGTCCCCATTGGCAAAGTGAATGTCGTACTACCAATCTTGTAGGCTAAGCCAGAGAGCTGGAATGCAAGTTAACAAGGTGGGTGTTGTGCATAGAAGGAAAGAAACGAGAACCAAAAAACACAACATGGCATGGCACAGCGTTATGGAACAGGACTGAAAGATTCTATATTTCCATGCATCTACATACACATCGCACACCACACACTTCAATAGGACTAGGCGGCAAGGGATGTATACAGGGCCATGTGGAAAACTTGTGAGCCCAGAAATCGCGAGAGATAAGGGTAGCAGCATGCCAATACCTTGCCTTGCTGCATTTTTTCTTGCTCTCTTTTTTCGCCCCTTCTCTCTTTGCATTTCTCCTTCCCTTGTTAATATTTTGTCAGCCTGGGCCGTTGTATGTCACAGCACCAGCGAAATGTCTCAGCCCGCAACTGTGATCGTGGCAAAGATGCGCAAAACAAAACAAATCAAGTTACCAAGATACACAGCACAGGTGTATGGGATTAGCACCCGTCACAGCTCATTAACAAGCCGACTAGCATTGATCGTGCCACGTAACGGGTGCACGCCGTCGATAAAAGACGGACATGGGTGCGGGTAGGGATTCCGTCCACAGACTAAAATTCTGGTAAGCGAAATAGGATGCGTTCAGACCCTTATTACACACAACCCTAATATATGCGCTCCTCATTGAATCAGACGTCGGCTTACGGAACATATCCTATTGGACCAGTAGAAAGTGTCAAATCCTTATATCCTTGATGCATTACTCTCCTTTGGCTTCTTGTTTTTGTCATGTCATGTCGTGTGTTGGGGCACATAACCACTAAATAATCTTGTAAAAATTGGTCCTTAAAGTTTATGTATTAAGTTAGGTAAAAAATCGTTTACCCCTCTCTCCATTTATCTTCGTCTCCTTTCCACAGATAAGAACCCAGTCTTATCTATTTACCCGAACTTTCTCCGGAGCACTCGTGGACGTTTTCTCAACATCCCCCCACTTTCCCGGAGCTCCGGAGAAGTGGGTACGTCTGGCCATTGTATTTGTGGATCTCGTACTCCGATCATCAATCTGAATTCCGGCATTTTCTGAGGACCAAGCGGTTTTGTCAACCCGTCTGCCGCCATTTTCGCTGTTGGAATATATCCGATCTTAATCCGACCTTCCTTAATCCATTGCTTGATGGCATGGTGCTGTATGTCGATGTGCTTAGTCGCCTTCTTCACACCCAGGGATTTTGCAATTTTGATTGCCGCTTGGTTATCTCCTAGAACTAGGGTCTCGTCTTTCAAACACAGTGTCTGACTATTCCTAGTTCCAGTTTCAAAAGTTTCCAGGATTTTATTGAGTATCCTTCGAAGATGGATCCCTTCCTTGGCGCATGGAGTTAGTCCGATATATTCGGCCTCCGTGGTTGATGTTGCGATCGCTGCTTGTTTCTTAGAACTCCAGCTTATCGCTCCCCCGAGCCCAACGAAAATTAATCCGCTGACAGACTTCCGATCATTTGCGTTCGCATAGTCGGCATCGCTGTATCCAACGATATCCATCCCCCCTCGGCGTGCTTCGAAGCAAATAGAGAATTCGGCAGTATCACGCAAATAGCGTAACACCCTCTTTACTCCACCAAGGTGTCTGGGTGTTGGTCTCGCAGATGCCTGTGCAAGGCTTGACACTGCAAATGCTATGTCCGGTCTCGTCATCATGGCTGGGTACATTATCTTTCCCAGGATTGACTGGTAACTCTTCGAGTCCAAGATCTTCTCGTCCTCATGTGCTGGCTCAATGTCCCCCCAATCTCCCACTGGCGTACGAATGGGTGACCTCCGGTGTTCATCGAACCTCGCTTCCTCCACCATCCTCCGGATGTACTGCCTCTGATTTATCCAGAGTCTTCTCTGTGGCCTGTCTCGTGATACTTGTATCCCGATAATCTGAGTTGTTTGGCCCAAATCCTTGATGACGAATCTCTTCGAAAATAACTGCTTGAACCATTTTATCGATTTGTCGTCCATCGCTGCTATAGTTATGTCGTCCACATAAAGCAAAACCAGCATTTTTCGTCCTGCATGATACAACAAACACGGCTCTGTGACTATGTTCTCAAATCCCAAAGATTTAAGGTACCCTGTGCAGTCCTCATTCCACTGGTATGCTGCCTGTTTCAACCCATATAGACAGCGATCCAGTTTTGCCACCATTCCATTGGGGCATTCAACATTCGCTGGAAGTTCAATGAAGACTTCCTCTTTTATCTTGGATTGCGCAAACGCATTGCACGCATCCACTTGATGGCATTCCATGTTGTACTGGCATACGGTCGCCAAAAACAATCTCAATGTCGCGCTGCTGGGAGTCGGTGCAAAGCTCTCAAAGAAATTCACTCCGTATTCTTGTCGAAAGCCTCTCACCACCAGTCTGGCTTTGTATTTCTCAAGTTTTCCATCGAGGTCATACTTCTTTGCAAACACAAATCGCGTATCGATCGGGACACACCCCTCTGGTTTAGGGACGAAATGCCAGGTTCTGAAGTCCATCAGCGCCTTCAACTCCTTCTGGATCGCTCCTTTCCATCCCTCACTCTCAGTTGGATGTCTAATCGCGTCGTCCAGTGTCATGGAAGGTTCAGACAGCGCTATCATGGCCCTCTGTTGCGTTTCATTCTCTTCGTGTATTCTGATCCTCTGCCTTGGCGGTTGATCCTCCTTCACGTCACCATCTCGGCTCAGTCTTCTCTTTGGTGCTTTCAGATTCATTGACTCGATTATGAACTTCAACCTTGCGTTGACCGCGTCAAGTTGTGTTGTGTCCGTGCCCGTTATAGCTTTTGTTTCCGAAAATGGTTTTAAGGATTGCTCCTCTCCACCATGGTCCTCGACTTGGCCTTGACACACCTCGTTCTCGTCAGTCATCTGGCCCGTGAGTTCTTCCTCTCGCAAACCTCTTGGATTGGATAATCCAGGTTCTTCGGACATATTGCCACTGTCCTGTCCTCCAAGCTCTTCCTTTTCTTGCTGCTTCTTGGGTTTCATTTTCTCGTAGAAATGCACTGATTCCGTGACCCGGACCTTCTCAGCATCAATATCCCACAGAATGTACCGACCGTCGACGTTTTCATCATATCCTAGTAGTAGGGATTCACTCCCCCTAGGACCATGCTTGGTCGTCGCCAAATGCCTAATAACTCGGCATCCCCATCTTCTCATATGGTCGGTTCTAGGCTCAATTCCGAAAAAGAGCGTATATGGGACACCTTGCGTGCTCAATGTCCTGTTTGCAATATACACCGTTGTCATTGCAGCTTCCACCCAGAATCTACTTCCCAAGCCTGTTTCCGATAACATCGTCCTGACGCCATCGTTTACCGTCCTAATAGCTCTCTCTGCTATCCCATTCTGGCTTGAAGAATCCGTAAGCGTATAGGTTGGTTCCGTCCCATTAGCCTTTCTCCATTTCTCGAAGATTTGCTTAAGTTCTGGTGCGTTATCGCTTCTTGTCCTCTTAATGGTTTTACCCATCTTGAGTTCAATCCCTTTTCGCCATTCGTCCAGAGCTCCTTGAACTTCACTCTTCTTCTTCAACGGCAGTAGCCATTTGAATCTGGAAAAGCTATCAACGACTATCGCGTACCACCGATGACCTCTTCTCCCAGTCTCGTGTGGACCAGACACATCCACTGATATGCTGTCGAGAGGTTCCTCTGCAGCTATCGACATTGTCGGACTCCCATGACTCCTTGTCATTTTTCCTTTTGAGCAGTCCTCACACGCGAAATCCTCTGGTCTCGGGGGTGTTTTGTCTGGGTTGATCGCCCTCAGCCTCTTGTCACCAACATGACCAAATCTTCGATGCAAATCGTCGTATGCAAGCAAACATGTACTGGTAACTGTGTCTTCCTTTCTCAATGGAATAGTGATTTTCTCTTTCCCATCGTCAATAATAACTTTCATGTCCTTGAACAAGACTGATTTCCCTTCCTTGAGCAAGGCCATTACTGATATCAAATTTTCGGACAATTCTGGCACATATAAGACTTTGGATAAATTGAGCTTCTCCTTCCCAACTCGAATATCTACTGAACCCATCTTGGATGCCCCAATGCAGCTCCCATCCGCCAACTTAACTGTCTCCTGTGTTCCCTTTGCGTTTTTCAACACTGTTAGCTCTTTCGTCATATGACACGAGCACCCGGAATCAATCACCCAGTTATGGCGTTTGGAACACTTACCGCATTGGTTCTCCTTGACAGCCAGCTTCGCTTTTTGTTGAGAATCGTCTTTCTTCTTAGCCCAACAATCCATTGCCTTGTGTCCTTCCTTGTTGCAGTTAAAACATTTCGGCCTCGACTTCTTGGTCGATTCTTCGTATTTTCTGATGGCCGACTTTTGCTCTAAGCGCTTAACAGCATCCTCTGCTTTTAACTCTTCTCGGTAGCATTCCTTTGCCACCTCTCGGTACTCCTTCGGGAGTCCGATCAAGAACATCTTGAGCACCATCTTTTCGCTCAATTGCTCCTCCGTGTAAAACTCCAAAATCGTCATTTTGTGGTAGTACCAATTCTGGAGCATGTTCATTTCCTTTCGAAGTTGGGTCCGAAATAGCTTCCCCAATCTCTCGAATTCCTGGTCGACGGTATTTGGTTCGCAAACCTTCTTCAGCAACTCGTATGCTTCTTTGACCGTACTCTTGTTGACCATCCTGACGAACCCCTCGCCCAATGAAAGTTTTAGCGAACGCATCGCTTGTTCTTCATCAGTCTTTCGCTTTCCTAGACCTCCTCCATCTCTTTCCACACCCTCCATCGGACTCTCGTCGAGTAGGTAATACAACCCATCGTTCTTCAACTGGTGTAGGAAATTCATTTCCCACTCCGACCAGTTGTTCACTCCGAGCTTTTCCGACATGATTAAACAATCGTATGAAGATAAAATGAAGATAGAAGAAAAATTAAAAAGACTTGTTCTTTCAGAACACAATAAGCAACTATCTATGCTTTCCCAAGAACAAAAATCTGTTCTCCGAAGGTAATTCCATAGAGGCTCATAACCTGTAAAAATTGGTCCTTAAAGTTTATGTATTAAGTTAGGTAAAAAATCGTTTACCCCTCTCTCCATTTATCTTCGTCTCCTTTCCACAGATAAGAACCCAGTCTTATCTATTTACCCGAACTTTCTCCGGAGCACTCGTGGACGTTTTCTCAACAAATCTCATATTATCGCTCTTTACAGTAACACTTGGGCCGTATTGAGGTGCTGTATGTGCCTTTCTTTATGCTACGCCAATCCTCTTTTCTCATTCTTCAACATAGAGGCTATTTTTATTCGCCTCTCATTATTTAGCACTCACTGGCTTGGACGGAGGTTAGTCGGGTAATTAGTCAATACGGAAACCTAGTCTGGTTAACGCGTCGCATTCTGTCAAACTTGTCAACTTCAGTGCTCATAACCCTATAGCTCATAGGCTACCGAGGTCCTAAACTCGCCTCCTGGTCTGTTCAGTGGCTAACAACAAATAAGTGCCTAGCCCCTGCAGGAAGCCTGCATTTAGGGTTATAAAAACCGCAAAACCGCAGGGTTATTCCTTGCTGTATCCTTGACTTGTCGCTTTGCTGTCTTGCAAGTCCATTTTTTTTCTTTTATTTTTTTTTGCTATTTGCCTGTAGTGTTGCTCAGCTTCGCCGTCGCCGAATCCCGAGACCAACGCATACCCGACCCGACTCAGCCTCTAGAGGCACCATTGAAGATTCAAAACGAGATCGGAGAGAGGAAGAAAGTTGTGTGGGAAACCAGCCCTGCTTGGTGAGGCCAAATTGGCTATCAACAATGAAGAACAATGTCCGGTTTCCCTTCCCATGCCCCTCAACTATATCCTGGACAGGGCTGAGACTGAGGCTGAGGCGTGCTGCACTTCATGATCCATCTAATCTTGTTCGTCTTCAGGGCCCCATGTCCCGCAAGCTTGCTCTGCTAGCCCCAAGACTTTACCAAATCTTGCTAGCTCATATATTGTCTGGACTTATACTTGTAATTGCTTCCTTTTATTCATCATTTTTTTCCTCTCGCTCTTCTTTCTGCCCATGCCCCCCCAAAAAAACAAGCATCAAGGAATGGCATTGAATAAAAATTAAAGCAAAAAACAGGAGGCCTGGCAGCGAAATTTCTGGATTTACTTTTTCTTCAACCCTGGTCTGCATAGGACCTCGCGAGACGGACTAGGGAATTAGCAAAGACGATCAATGACAGTCATTTATTAACGATCCTGTCTTTGGAAGGGGGTGGGAGATGTAGAAAAAAGAAACTTGAGAGCTTGAGATTTTATGGCTCATAGATGGCCATGTCCGAGTCATTAAGTGCAGCCGGGTGGACCAACTAGCTACACAATGACGAATGAGAGTGTGATTGTCGTGTTGGTTTTGGTAAGGATTTTATGCGTCTGGGGGACTATGGTGCACCGATGTCTTATCATATTGGCTGTCACGTCCACTGTAACTCTGTAATATTATGACATCCTGCCCAGAACACACATAAGATAAACCTCCTCGAACAGTGCAATTGACCGGCGCAACATCACGTGATAGACCCACATTTCCCGACCTCAATAACCGGGGACCCACTGGGTCTCCGACATCACATTCTTTTGATAAACTTGCAAGTGAGTGGAACTAGAGTCCCATTCGGCGGAGCAGAGTGCGAGCGCTATACATCAAGCAAGTATGTCGAGCAAAGTTGGTGTAGGCAAGGAAGGGTATGGATCCTTCTTTGCAGACTTCCTTGTTCTTCTTTTGCGCCAGAAGGGCAGGGCATTGCTCATTTTGCAGTCATACAGCTATTTTTCTTCTATACGTGGAGACAAGGCTGAAGCTGAAAAAGAAATCTGGTTTGCTCTTGATGCCAGCCGGCTGCCTCCCTTTATAGTCTTCCCTTGGACGCCATGTCATGTCACCCCAACACACGTGGCATTTACCCAACACCGCATGTCATAGCCACGCAATAACAGACGAGCGCACATTCTTCGTTTACTAGCACATGTAACTGCAACCTACTTAAATAGGGAATAAGAAGAGTAAGACATGCTACTAGCAACCAGAGTAAAGGGAAAAAAGGGAGCAGAGAAGTAAAAATAAAGTAAAAGCTGCTTCTCTTTTATCATTTCTAGCTACAGGCGGAGAAATCGGACAATATGCGGTATTTCTAGGTTGTCGGGTTAGCTACATTTTCTCTTCAGTTCTCAGAGACCACATTTGCAGTCTTTTCGGCCTTTTCTTTCGCCTTCGCAGCCTTCTTCTCTTCCTGTTGCTTCAGCTTTTGCAGCTTCTTCAGCTGGTTCTTGGTCATCTTGCCATCGCCCCCTTCAGTATTTTCCCCGGCGGTGGGAGTAGTAGAGACACCACTAGCGACCACCGGTACCACTAAATCGGCACGTGGCACCTTGGGGTTGCCACCCCACTGGAGTGGGCGAGGCGCCATGAAAGTCGAGACCACCTCCTCGGTAACCTGGGCACGGCGTGTTTGGAATTCCTGAACATAGTCTTGCAGGAACTTGATGCAGATGGCCTTGAGTTCGCCAGTGAGCATGCGGCCCGACTCGTATTCTTCCTTTATCCGCTTTAGCTCCTCGTCGTCTTCTAGGAAGAACAAAAGGTACTGATATGACACATCAATATCAGCATTTCCGCCTTTTTGCCGGTGCTCTTCAACTGACACCTGGCCACCAGAGAAGGCATATTTGTTGATCTTGTTCTTGATCTGTTTGGCTGTGTCTGTTAGAAAAATGGCAGATGTGTCGTCGCTGGCAGACATCTTGGAGCCAGGGCCCTGGAGAGCATCGAGGAAACGCATGTGAACTAGTGCGGACACCATGTTAGACTAAAAACTGGCCATAGGATTGAAGGAATTAGAAAATCTTCGTACTGAGAGCAGGCTTCGAGTAGTGAAGTCGTGCAGCGACATCACGAGTGACACGGAAATACGGGTCCTGGTCGATGGCACAAGGGATCAGGCAGGGAATAGAGTTGCTCTTGGACTCGTCATCACCAAAAATGTGAGGAAAAGAAGAGGCAAAGGAGGTAGCTGTTAGGTAGGTAGACAATGTTAGAGCTCTCGTTTGGATGGATACCAGCCGTCTTAGCTTTGGGGAGTAGAGAGACTTACCACCCTGTATACTGCCAAAGTGAATCTTGCCGATGTTGGAACTGAGAAAGTGTTAGGTGATTTTGAATAGAAAAGAGAGGGTAAATGAGGCGAATAAAGAAGATGAATGTTTACCTTTCATCGAATCCAAAGACTTTGCAAGCGGTATTGAGACTGGCAAACAAAATGTCAGTTATCTAAGTCTCTACAAGTCATGGGAGCCGAAGAGAGACAAACGAGACAAGTTTAGCAAAGCGGGTGATGTTGCGGTAGAAAGCACCGCCCATAAAATCATAACTACACAGAGCAATCGTATTAGCAAACGTTAAGTGCCAAGGAGAAAAACTGTGTGTGCTTACTCGGAGAAGATGAAGGTTTTGTTGATATCAAAGCCTACGCTGATGATATCACGGACCTAAGAGACCCAGATAAGAGATAAGTATAGGCGCACAACTGAGATGAAAAAGGATAACATACATTCTTGCGAGTATATCCCATGACCTCCTCGACGGTGCGCTTTTCGCTGAACACTTTTCTATGTGAGCTACAGGACTGTATTTAGAGACCGCACTAATAAAAGACTTACGGAACTTCTCATCTATAATAATATATTAGAATAGGTCTTGGTACAGTCAGGAAATTTGCAACAGATGAACTTACCGTCGGTCATCATGATAATAAGGGGAACATCCAGTACATCCTGAAGCCATTTGACGAACTGAAAGACTTGGACGTGCCCAACGTGCATGCTGTGATAGTAGGTTAGCCATTAATGTACCATGCCACAACTAGGTAGCGACCCTACTCACGAATCACTGCTGGGGCCGCGACCAGTGTATAAGAAGAAAGGCTCGTTCTACACTACAAAGTTAGTGCTCAAGCATCAAAAAAGCACAGTTCGAACCATGCTGGGTCAAGCCAATCCCAGAGCCCAGAGGACTCTCTACTACCCAGGCTGTCCCTACCTTCTCAAACCGGTCCAGGATCAGTGACATGTCGCGGTGACTAAATACAATCTGGCGGCGCATAAAACGGTGAGGCTTGTGACCCGTAACATGCTCAAACCGCGCCAGGAGGGCATCGTCAATCAGCGTTGTGCCAAACTCCTCTGTCAGCTTGCGGTAGTCGATAGCCTTAACCTTGCCGTCCTCGCCAATTTCACCCGACACACTCCATGGATTGACGTTTTGCTTGGCAGCCGAGGGAGGGGCATCGCTGGTGGCGATACCCTCGGTGATAGGAGCCGGTTCGAGGATGGTAGGCGAAGCCATAGTTTGGTTGCGTAGGGGCTTTTTTTTTGGTTGAGTGATTATAGAAGTCAGTGGGTGCCGTGGTGACAAATATGCAAGGCTGAAGATTGGGGGTGGCGATAGCTTCTGGAAGGGGAGCTGCAAGGCTGATAGCTTCTTCGGCTGTCGTTGGTTCTTGAATTTTGCTAACGATGAGTCAAGGTGAGCAAGAAATGCTCATGTGTGACAAGGCTACCTGAGCGCTGTAAGCATTGGTCTGACCACCTGAATTCCGGGCACTTCTGTGTGGCTCGAGGGGATTTATAGTGGTGTGGGGTGTTAAATTACCCCTCCATTTCGCTTTTGTCGTCATAGCAAATTGACATGAAATAATTTTTTTTACTGGAGCTTCACTCACATCACGAAAAAAAACACAAAACAAAGGAGACTCCCGTTTGTTTCTATCACAGCATTGGCATTTAGATTTACTTAGAATTGTCAAATTGAAACCTCTTTGATATCTCTTTTAGTTCTATACCCCGAATTTACGCCTCTAGACTCTTCACCATGTCGCGAATTATGCAGCCTGTGGGCCAAATCCGGCTTACTAACGTTTCCATGGTTCGACTGAAGAAGGGAAAGAAACGCTTTGAAATTGCGTGCTACAAGAACAAGGTGCTTGAATGGCGCAGTGGCATTGAGACCGATCTCGACAACGTGTTGCAAATTCCCAATGTATTCCTGAACGTGTCCAAAGGCCAGACGGCGCCCAAGGACGATCTCGAAAAGGCCTTCGGCAAGAAAGCCTCGGTCGACGACATCATTCTCGAAATCCTCAAAAAGGGCGAAATCCAGGTTGGAGAAAAAGAGCGAGCTGCCCAGCTAGACCGCGTACATGCCGAAGTTATATCTATAGTCGCCAGCAAACTCGTTGACCCGCGTACAAAACGAGTCTACACAGTTGGAATGATCGAAAAGGCCTTGGATAAGCTCTCATCGCAAGCGCACAACGCACCAGCAGCATCCACACCCTCGTCGCAGTCTACAGCCCCGTCCACGCCCACCACCAGTGTCCCGCCCGAAGCTTCCACCCCGAAAAAAGAAGTTGTCTGGACTGGCGTTGTATCTACTAAAAGCGCAAAGATCCAGGCCCTCGACGCCATGAAAGCCCTGATTGCCCATCAACCGATCCCCGTCGCTCGTGCCCGTATGCGCCTGCGCATTACCTGCAGCACTAGTGTCCTCAAACAGGCTTCCAAAGGGCCTAAGGGTCCAACCACAGCTGATTGTGGCGAAGATAAGGAGAAAGAAAAAGAGAAGATAACGATCAAGGACCGCATTCTGAGCTACGTTGAACAGATTGAGAGTCAAGACGTCATGGGCTCTGAGTGGGAAATTGTCGGCTTTGTTGAACCTGGCGCCTTCAAGACACTGTCAGACTTTGTCGGGAACGAGACTCGTGGCCAAGGACGGGTTGAGCTTTTGGACATGGCTGTCACGAACGAAGCATGAGCTAATGCATCTCTTTTGGCTTCTCCCAATATTCTGTGTTGTTGATTTGGATATCTATTCATTGCTTTTCCTTCTCTAGCGATACCATGCAAATAAATGCACAACTGTTGTCTATAGTCTTGCCTTGATAAAAGTATACTTATTCCATTTGACTTGGTAATAGTACAGAACTTATCGTTATCGTTCCTATAAAAGCCTGTAGTTCAATCGTACACACGGTTTACGTTATATGCCATCATTTTTTCTTCATTTTGTTTTTCTTTCATTCCTGTTCATGTATCATACATGTCATATTCAGCTGGTTGTCGAAGAACCGAGGTGACTAAAATCTAGGTTCTAATCATGGCTCGGTTCTATTCATAAAATAACACGTTCAACGCCTTGACATGAGCTGCCTTTCTAAAGTTCGTTTTACTTTCTTTTTTTTTCATTGTGACATTCTCTGTTCATCTATAGAGAAGCCCAATGCTGTCTGTGGTACACACATGGACTGTGTGAGCCAAGCCAAACCCGTAAAGCAAGGGGAGTTTTGAAGAAACCAGACAATGCGCCTTTCCACCCCAAGCTGAAATGAAAACCCATAAATCGTTTAACCACCCTTCTTCTTCGACACACCGACGGTCCGGCCGCGACGACCGGTGGTCTTGGTGTGCTGACCGCGGACACGGAGGCCCCAGTAGTGACGGAGACCACGGTGGGCACTGAGAGGGGGGAAGAAAAAAGTCATTAGTCCTTGCTAGTGAGTAATTAGACACAGCCGAGAAGACTTACCGGATCTTCTTGAGACGCTCAAGATCATCACGCAGCTTGGAGTCAACACCGTTGGCCAGGATGTGAGAGTCCTTGCCATCGACAATGTCCTTCTGTCTGTTAAGGAACCACGAGGGGATCTTGTACTGGGTAGGGTTTTGCAGGATGGTGACGATACGCTCCAGCTCCTCAGAGGTGAGCTCACCAGCGCGCTTGCTCAGGTCGACATCGGCCTTCTTGCAAACCAGGTTGGAGTAGCGGCGACCGACACCCTTGACCTTGGTCAGGGCGTACATAACTGTGGTATCGGGTTAGAATTTCCTGGTTGGATAATCAAATGGGTCGTATCGCATCGTTCGAATAGAAAATCAGGGTGGAGGCTCAGGGCTTACTCTTCTGCTCTGTAGGATTTGTTAGCAATTGATTGACTGAAAAAAGGGCTTATCGTGGCGTTTACTCACTTCCATCAACGTTGGTGTTGAGGAGACGCAGGATGAACTGAAAGTTCGTCTTTTCCGCTGGAGAGAGAAATGTGTTAGTAAAATGACGAGAGCGAATGGTTGCGCGAGGGTTTTGTTCGGTGTTTGCAAGTCAAAAGGTAGTTGTAATTGTCGAGTCCTCTCCCAGCATTTGCCCCTAACATTGCTGCTAATCAAAGGCTCAGATAATATTGATATATCTGGGCAGCTGACTGCACCACAAAGGCACCCATGAAATGATACGTTTTGGTTTATCGTCTGTTTATATCTAGCGTATCATGCACCACCAGAATCAAAATTCCCATCTCTTTTGTGACCCGTCGGGGGATCTAAACAGCTTTTTGACGGCGTAGCGGGTAGGTAGAGTGATTGATTCGGAGGGGAAGGAGAGGACAAGGCGATAATGATGTATCGTGATGCAAAGAAGAGGGCGAAACGTACAAGAAACCAGCGACATATTTGCGGTGGGGTCAGCTTGTCCAAAGCTGATAAATGTCCTGCCACTAGGAAAGTTGCTCGATAGTTTTCAAGAGGAAGTCGTGAAAAGAATTCCCTACCCGTCAAATTGAGTGAGTGGTGCGCTGTGCAATGATGAGATAAGCGGGTCTCCGGGGCATGCCCACAGTATTTGGTATTAGGGCTGCTGACACGTGATTAGATTTGTGCGTTGAGTGCATGTTGGAAAAAATCAGGAGGCGCTCCACTTTTGAGATATCTTATCTTATCTATGGATAAGCCGTCATCAGCCTTTTGCTAGAACGCCACAGTGTTTAGTTTTTGACACTGGTGTTGATTGTTATGTACGTATTTGAGTTATTTAATTTTAATTTTAATTTTCCAAAGTGTCTTTACTGTCTAATATACAAGCCATGGTGCTCCACAAGGTACAACGGCTGTAAATTGAAATAGACTAATTACATGAGTCCATGAGTCTTCACATGTCAATAATAGGAACATAAAATCGTCTTTTTCAGTAGCTTGATATCAATGAGTGCACAATGTGACAATGCTAGTTCTAAGATATGTGCACATACACCTTTACACTTTCCTTAGCAAGTTGAAACATGAATTATCTACGTTTATTAATGAAGTTATGGGCGTATAAAAAAAAAGCTAAGCAAACTAGGAAACAAATGCATGATAACTCTTGGTTTTTTCAAATCTCAAGAACCCAGCCACTCAATCATAAAGCTCTTCGTCCTCCTGCATTGGCTCAATTTCAATAGCATCTTCTTCATCTGTCATGTTAACATCTTCATCTTCATCATCAGATACCTCATGGTTAGGTAAAACCACGATCTTGCCTTCCTGTAGGACAACATGGGCAGTCTCGCCGTTGCGGATTTTGTCCCGAAGAATTAGGACGGCTAACTTGTTGAGAACCTCCTTCTCAATCAAGCGCGCTAACGGGCGTGCACCATAGGCTGGCGAGTAGCCTGCCGAAACCAAGTAGTCACGGGCTTCGTCGTCAATCTCAATTTTCACGTTGCGGTTGTTGTTATGTAGTCGTTTCTGAATTTCGTGGACCCGAAGATCAAAGACCTTGCGGATTTCGGACTTGCTGAGACGGTTAAAGATAACAACGCTGTTGATGCGGTTAAGGAACTCTGGCAAGAAATAAGTCCGTAGAGCGTTCATGACTAATTCACGTGTTTCGGAGTCAATCTTGGTTGAGATTGTGGGAGCACGTGTAAGGTATTCGGCACCTAGGTTGGAGGTCATGACAACGATACAGTTGCGTGCGTCGACAACACGGCCCTGGCCGTCAGTAATACGGCCATCATCCATCAACTGCAAGAGGACAGTTAGGATTTCTTTGGCGGCCTTCTCAACCTCGTCAAAGAGGAGAATCGAGAATGGTCGGCGGCGAAGAGCTTCCGTGAGCTGACCACCGGCATCATGTCCGACATAGCCGGGGGGCGCACCGATCATACGGCTTAGGGAATGACGCTCCTGATACTCAGACATGTCAAAGCGGATCATAGCCTTGGGGTCATCAAACAGGAATTCGGCCAGAGCCTTGGTGAGAAGCGTCTTTCCAGTGCCCGACGGACCGCAGAATAGGAAACTAGGTGGCTGGTTTGGGTTGCTAAGCCCAGATCGCTGAAGTCGAATGGCATTGGCCACTGAGGCAACGGCTTCCTTTTGGCCGATAACTGTTTTACCCAGTCCTTTTTCCATCTGGACAAGCTTTTCAATTTCCGATGTTTTCAAGCGTGTAACGGGAATTCCAGTCCACTTTGATACGATATCGTTAATGTTATCAGCCGTAACAATATCAGTGACCATCGCATTTGGATCAGCGTCATTGAGAGCAGCATCAGCCTGGGCCTTTTTACTCTCTAGTTCCTTGATGCGTTGCCTTTGCTCGGGAATAGCGCCATATTGTAGATCGGCGGCCTTGGAATGATCTTCATTTTGCTGGGCATCTTCTAGTCGCTTCAACAGCTCATCTAGTTTGAGCTTAGCTTCGTGAATCTCCTCACCGCGCTTGATCTCGTTTTGGTATTTCTCTCGCAGTGGAGCTAGCTCTTCTTCAACATTCTTGGCTTCGAGACGGGCTTGGGCCAAACGACTCTTTGAGGCCTCGTCTTTTTCCTTTTCTAAGGCTTTGATCTCAATCATAATTTGACGGTACTTGCGTTCTAGACTGTCAATGACCTCAGGCTGAGATTCACGGGCTACACGAACGGCTGCCGCGGCCTCATCGACTAGATCGATAGCGGAGTCTGGAAGTCGCCGAGATGTGAGATAGCGGGCGGCTAGGTTAGTGGCTGCAACAAGGGCATTGTCCATAATGGTAACGCGGTGGTGTCTGTCATAACGCTCCTTCAGACCACGCAGGATTGAAATAGTCTCAGGGACTGTGGGTTCCTTGACAAGCACCTGCTGGAAACGGCGCTCAAAAGCAGCGTCCTTTTCGATGTACTTGCGATACTCGCCCAAGGTTGTAGCGCCAATACAGTGTAGCTGGCCACGCGCAAGCATGGGCTTGAGAAGGTTAGCAGCATCCATGCCGCCCTCGCCAGAAGAACCAGCGCCCATGAGAAGATGGATTTCATCTACAAATAGCACTATCATCTCTTTGGCTTCTTCGATCTCCTTGAGAACGCCCTTCATGCGCTCTTCAAACTCACCGCGGTACTTGCTGCCTGCGACAAGTGCACCGACGTCTAGCGAGAGAAGCTTGCAGTGTTTGAGATTGTCGGGAACATCACGGTTGGCAATGCGTTGCGCAAGACCCTCGACGACAGTGGTCTTTCCTACACCGGGTTCACCAATGAGCACTGGATTGTTTTTGGTTCTGCGGGAGAGAATGCGTACGACGCGGCGGATCTCCTCTTCACGGCCAATGACGGGATCGATCTTTTTGTCACGCGCCATGGCTGTCATGTCAATAGTGAATTTGGCGAGGTTTTCGTGCTCCTCCTCAGTATCTGCAGTTTTGCTGTCTAGACGCCGAGTGCCGCGGATCTCTCTAACGGCATCTTCGATGAGCTTGGACCTGGGAATATTGGCTTCTTTAAGTGGTGCCTGCATGCTATGGTCTTCGGCAAGAGCGACGATAAGATGGTCGACAGCAATGAAACTATCCTTTTGTAGCTTTTGAAGGTCCATAGCTTTTCTGAGGACGGCATGGAAAGACGGCGCTAGGCCAACTGATTCCGGAGGCGGATCTTGAGTAGGCAAGCGGACCAAAGCCTTTTTCAAGGCACGGTCGAAGGCCTGGGCATCACCACGTGCTCTCTCGATAACTTGGCGGAACATGGTGGCATTAGAACCAGGAGACGTGTTCTGCTGGTCTTTGGACAGGTCTGGCGGAGGGTCGAGCAGCGACACAGCCAAGTGCACAGGTAGAAGCTGCAGGTGGCCATATTGCTCAGCAAGGGCCATGGAGTCATTGACGGCCTTGTTGGCACGCTCAGTAAATTCCATTCTAGACGTCATTGTGAAGAGATGTGATTATTGGTCAATGTGTAAAACAAAAGAAAAGACTGAAAAAAAGAGAAAACCCAGATGTCTAGGTACAATAAAGCAGAGGGGACAATGAAAAGTCTGTTGCCGTAGGCGTCGTAGATGAACTGTGTTGATTGATTGAAAGAAATTATTGATGGAAAAAAGAAAAGAATCAAGGTCGATAGGAAACAGAAGCCAACTCAAGTCTTATTTATACTTGGGAGGCTGAAGGAAGTGCTGACGCTCTGTGTATTGAACTACGAGGATATCCGAGCCTGAAAAAGATGCCGCTTATAGCTTTAGGCAGCTACAGGCTTCTTCAGGAATGTTCAAGTGTATTCAGGTATATTCGAGGTGATGTCACGGAAGCATCTAGCTACTTCTGGATGGTTCTGCGGGGTCCATGCTTTGGGTGTAGCAGGGTAGCTTTTTTAGACAGACACCGTTGGACTCTAGCATTTCAAAGACAGCATTACATCTCGTGGAAATATAGGCTAAATAACGGCTAAACTAGGCACTGGCATTTTGAGTCTTGCAAATCTAGTCCATCTTTCTCGCGATGACCAGGTAGTCGTCCAATTAAAGAAGTAACTTTGCGCAACCAGGCGTTTCTTCCCAAGGGCCTCATTTGATAATTATAAAGTCTTTCTTTTCTTTTTCCTTCGTTCTTCCTAGACAAGCTCTCGACCTCGCTAACTACACGGAGCCCTAGAGCCCTAGAGCCCTAAGCCACGAGTCCCAGCCAGCCGGCCAGTCAACTTCTTCCTTTCCTCTCTCAAACACACCTCGCCATGAGTGCCTTCCCCGCCTCCCGATTCTCTGTCGGCCAGCTAGCTCTCCGCACTGGCGTTCGTTTCGGTCACATCAAACCGCAATGGAAGCAGCCTCGTCCCGACTTGGCAGGCCATGCGCCTGGTCATGGCGAAAAGATCTACTTCTACACTCACATTGGTACCGATGAGATCGTCTATTCGCACACCAGTGTTCTCAATGTACGTTTGCCGCTCGTGCGAACACTGGGCTCTATCGCTGCCTATCTCTGTTTAGTATTCTTGCCTTACTGACTAAAAGTTTCCGTATCCTCATGCAGGTTTACAAGGCACTCAAGCAAATGCCCTTTGCCGGAAAGAAGAACAAGCCTGCAAAGATTCGAAAAGATCTGTGGCGCCAACTTGCCATAGTGTCCTTCCCTTCCGGTCAAGGCGTGGTTGGCCAGTCCGTGTTCCAGCGGCTACGTGAGTTCCGAACACGGCACCTACATGAGTGGGGCGATGAGATGTTCCTAAAACCCAACCCCGCCAAGCCGTCGCTCAAACTGTCACGCTCGCGCAAGGAGCGTGGTGCTGCAATCATCGCCCAGAAGCCCAACTCTATCGCCGATTTGGCTGCTGTGTTATCTGGTGCTGGCGCGGGCTCGCGCATGTGGATTCAGGATGAGAGTGGCAGCAAAGTGCTATGCCCCGCGACAGTGCAATGGGCAAATGCTGGCGATCATCAGTATGCGCAGTCATGGACGGATAATGTCACTCACATTGAAATGGACCAGGAACAGAGGAAGGAACCAGTTGAGGTTGAGGAAAGGGCTGAAGATGACGCTCAAGAGTCTAGCCCTGTAGCACCAGCAGAGGAACTTTCTGAGCCCAAAAAGAAAGGCCTGTTTTCATGGGGGTCATAATGGCCCAATTTGGCTGGTGGGGGGGAAGGGGGGCAGGGGAGGAGGAGTGAAGAAACAGAAAAGACGGTCGAGAAGCAAAGCCTTGCTTCGGTGAATTACAGCGAATTCACGCTACGAGGCCTCATTTACAGATCGAACCGAGACATGAGTGAGGGCTCTAGATGTATGTAACACCTTGTACTTGTATCATGTATCATACTTGCATTTCTTTTTATACACAAAACACGAGCCGTCCTGGCCATTGTGAAGACATATGGTCATTTTTTTCGTTTTTCAACATTCAATATTCAATATCTAGTGAAGTGCCAATATCTTGATTCAGATGATGTTTAAAACTTCATGGCAAATTGCTTCAGGTAGTTATAGTGCTCCTCGTTGTCATCAACACATTGACGAATAACCTTCTGTCCAGTCTCACCAAATTTGACTCTCCATGAAGCATCATCTTCCTCTCTTGATACAGGCGTCTAGGTTCGAGATTAGTGTGTGTTACTTTGGGGATTTATATCGATGGGGGGGGGGGGGACTTACTTGGGGATGTTTGCGAGGACGTAGAGATGAGCTAGCCAGAGCATCCTCGTGGAAGCCCTTCCATTTCTCAAAGGCCTCCTTAGCTCTCTTGTCGTCCTCCTCCGTCCACTCGAGCATGTTGGGTGTAAAGTTGATATCCGTGCGAGCGCAGTACTCACGGATTACCTTTTCGGGTTGATCCAGCATGTCATCGGCATCAAGCACAACGATACGGTCCTTAGGCACTACCCCTGACTTAATTAGATAGTCAAACAGGCGGCGGAGCTCGGCGTAACCTGCTTCATTAGGCATGAACTCGTCAAAACCCGTCATCTCAACCAGGGGAGGGAGCGTGCAGCGGTAGTATGACGGGATGCTACGACGTGGGTGGCGAATTAGAAACGTAAATTGAAACTTTTGGAGCTCCTCAAGAGGGATTGTGGTGGGGTTCTCGGGCTCCTCGTCAACATTGAACGAAGCAGCAACCTTGGTTGGTTTCCCGTCGGGTGCCAGCAAATAGTAAGCAATGTCTTTGATGAAGACGCGTTTTCCCTAATTGGACGAGGGGGGGGGGGTTGTAAGCGTTTCTTGCGTTTACCCAAAAAGAATGATGCAGAATCCTGACCAAGAATACCAAGTGGAATGATGAACAGGAGCAAAAGAAGCAAAGCAAAGTGAAGGTAGAAATAAAAGGACGAAAATTAGAAGGAGTGAAAGCGAACCTCGTCACCAGCATCCTTGACATGTTGCAAGACATCAGCAAAGGTGGTTTTTTCGAAGCCACTCTTCCTGCGCGCCTCTTCATCCTGTTCGAAACGTTCACTGAGGCGCTCGGGGCCGTAGTAAAAGGCATCGCCAAAGGGCTCATGGACGCATTGGAGGATGTCGCGACGAGCCATAAAGACCTATGGTTGGGAGAATTACTTGTCAGCATTGCCAAGAAACACGCATGCATATTAGACAACAGGCAAAAAACGGAATAGACTTACCCGTTCAAAGGCTGTGGAACAAGCCCGCGGATGGGTGGCTACAAAGATGGGCTTTGTTGGGACAGTCATGATGGGCGATATATACGCAGTGCGGAGAAATTAGAGAGGTGGTAAAAACGAGTGTAGCCTTGGTTCTTGCTTTTTTTAAACAAGGAAGGAAGCACAAGCAGAGCAAACGACCAAGTGGAGTTCTTACTTATGAAGAAAGGTTAGCCCCCCATCAAACTACTACTGTGCCCTGAAGAGGAAACAGAGTTACCTTTATACCAAATGCTGGGCACTTGGTTTTTTTGCTTCGTCTTGCGGTTAGATTGCTAAAATAATTTCCCGCTTCAATTTTTGCTATGTAGGCTCTTACTCCATCCGGATAGATGGGGCAAATGGAGCCTGTATGTATTGTATTATATGACATGATTCTTGTGTACCTTGCTCAGCAAAATAAGCTCAGCGGAATGAATATAGAGGCTGCTACGTCTGTCTTTCCAACAGGTGTTGCTTTTCTTTTGGTGTGCTCTTCTCTGTGCGCAGTTCGCCTTGTCTTTGCTTCGTTTATTTAGTGGATCGGACACCCTCGGCTCCGTTCACATGCCTCTTTGTGTCGCGGGCCCGGTATATTCCCCGCCTATTAGGCAAACTCAACTCGCCTCATCCCGCGCAGAGGGAAAAAAAAAAAAGGGGGGGATTGACCTTTTCACTGCAATATGACGGTGATGAGCTGCAAGCCAAGGCCAAGCTCACCCACCGTTAGATATGGCTTGATATTATTTGGCTCATACTTGCAGTTGCTTCTTTTCGTCTACATGATACGTCACAAACCAATCAAAAGCTTTTTTCCTGGTTGAAAAAGAAAGAAAATTTGAGCCTCAAATCTGATGAAGAAACGACGCTGACTTCCCCCGCAAGGTGGGTCTCAGACACGACCCGCTCTCTACCAATCTACCGACCGACAAGGAAAGAGGTTTACTTTCTAGGCAATGACTAGCGATGACGATGAGCAATATATATTAGGTACTACTTGCTACGTTTGAGTTGATTTTTGTATCGTGAATGCTGTTCACTCCCCTACGTTTTCATAGGGCTGTCTGTATGGCTTTCGCAGCCTTGGAAAGACGTGAAAGCTCAAATGCACTTTTGGACGTCATGTGGGCACGACTGAATGCTGATTTTACTCCTGCAAAAAAAGTATACATACTAACGGCCGTCGCTACGATATAAGCCCCTCTAAGAACACCACGTCATTACGTCCAACAATCCTCCCAAGGGATGGTTTTCTAGCTATCTTGTTTCCCCTCATAAAATTTTACCTACTGTACAACACCCCTCCCCAATTAAAACAGCACAATGTTGGCAACCAGCCAATCCACTCCTGGTCTCGCCAACAACCATCACGCCGTATACCCACCCACCCGGCCCGGAACAAGGAGGCCTTCTTCTCTCCACGAAGTCTGATTTGTGGGTCCCACTTTTGGCTTGCACACACACTCACACAGGGTGGTTGTATTTTGGATATATCTTTGGTCAGCGTGGGTTATGAGGCAATCTCTACATGGATAGATAAGAGTTGTTTTGCTTAGTCAATTTAAATATGAAAGGTAAACAACAATATTCCCCTCATTCAGCCCTATATGACGCTTGGTATTATGCCCGGAGGACCAGTAACTAATCAAGTCAAAGCTAGTTGGGTCACTTTCCGTATGTTGTTGTTGTTGTTGTTTATTCCAACCCTAAACATATTAACTCAAAGGGCTTGTCAAGGCTTCAGGGATAGCTTATTAGATACATGTAACTGTCTCTCCCGTTTATTTTTGGCTTGTCTCTCTATATACTCTTTTTACATCTCTCTCGACCTTTTTTAATAGTTTTCACGCACGTCAAGAGCTCTTTTTCCAGTCCATCTTGGGACAATATCCAAGCCATTTGAAAGTCTCTGCCTCTCTCGATGCTTCCTCAACAATCTTGCATATCGAACTGCCATTTTCAATAGGCGGCGTGGTCTCAAAAGTCAAGAAATAATCGAGACCAAACGGCCTGCCCTCTCGTGGCTGTGAGTGGATCTCGACCACATCAACGCCATTATTGGTAAAAACTTTGATGAGACGGCCTAGAGTTGCAGGCTTGTCCTCTGCCACAGTGAAGTGGATAAACCCCTTCCAATTTTTTGTTTCTGGTGGGTTCGGAATGACCTCAGGTATCTGAGCAACACTGTCATTGGGGGCTGCCTTTCGCAGGACATAAAAGCCTGTGGCATTCTTCTCTGCGTTTTGTATAGACTTGGCTAACACGTCAATTTTGTAAATATCCGCTGCCATGACGCTAGAAATAGCAGTTGAAGCGCCAGTCTTGTCCATAAAAGCTAATTCTGCAGCTCTGCTAGTC
The DNA here is from genome assembly GCF_044167205.1 of Ceratocystis lukuohia. Classification (NCBI taxonomy): domain Eukaryota; kingdom Fungi; phylum Ascomycota; class Sordariomycetes; order Microascales; family Ceratocystidaceae; genus Ceratocystis; species Ceratocystis lukuohia. The sequence continues at coordinate 875,641 of NW_027263525.1, forward strand.
GATGATACCTCAACCCGCTTAGCGTGGCGCAGATATGCGTCAAGGAAGACGGTGCACTGCGATAGTGCCTGTTCGTGCGAGTACACTGTGGTCACATGTTTCAGGCTGACCAGCGGACGGCTGCGCGGCATTGCAGAATGCAGCTCTGAAGGCGCGGATGTGTTGGTATCAGGTGCAGAAGTAAGGGCCACGGGTTTTTGCTTATCAGCTAGATCAGCGCCCACTTCTTCACGGCCATTAGCCGTGCTAGTTATGCTATTTGCAGATGGCTTGTGGCCCATAAGACAGTGGTTCACACATACGTAAATCTCGCCACAGATGCGGACATTGGCAAAGAGCCGGTCGACATCCATAAAGGCAGCCAGGGTAGCGTGTACCAATCCACGGGTAGAGTTCAATATTGGTACTATGCCGTAGAGAGCATCACCTGAAGCTACATGGGAGAAGACGTCTGGTAACATAGGTGTTAGCTTGCGTTGTTTATGGGGTTTTCTGTGTGCTTATGACTATTTATGACCGGGTCCAGACCATGTGTTACGTGTTTGCTATGGAGATGGGCAAATACAGGAGGGTGCTGTTGTGGAAAGAAAGTCTGTTAAGCCCTGGGGTGATATGTTTTGGTAATGTACTATTCCACAGTACTTACCCGGAATAGATTTAGTAGGGTCTAGGCAATAGTCTGAATTGAAGATCTTTGCCGTGGCCTATGAAACGGATGAGGTGTTGAGGTTAGCGACCTCCAGAACGCTTTTTCCGGAATTGCTTTGTTTTGGGCGCGTGTAAGTTGTTCTTTTATGCATGCGTATCTGCCGGTGCCCGTATGCATGTGTCTGTATCATTTTATACAAGATAGCTCAACTCACCTGATGTGTGTAGGTACCAGGTGGGCCCAGATATGCCACACGTGGATAATTGCAGGCCATGGCTTAGGTGAAGCGGGTGGGAATACGAAGAGAAGGGGTTGAGACGCTTTTTGTTGAATAAATTGGTTTGAAGCAAGGAGCCTTTTGAGGTGGCTATGGCTAAGCTGCTAGTGACTCAGAGACTGAAAGAAAGAGGGAGAGCAGTGTCAGCCCAACAGTATAGTAAGTATTACTAATTGATGCGGATGCAGCCAAAAAATGGCTCGCTTGGGTCAAGCTGGACAATTAAAACGCTTTGTTTTGTAGTCATGAAGTGAAGGCAATCTTCATCAATATCCCATCCATTTCGCCAGTCTTTACTTTCTTTTGATGCCGGAGGAATGCTTTGCCTCTTGGTGAAGTACTTCTTCTTGAACAAGAGTTCCGGGATAACGATGGTTAACAGAGCGGATATTCGCAATTGCGGAGTAGGGCAAGGTGATTTTGCGTGTTATCGTGGCAAGGCTACCTTGGGGAGAGATATGGCAGCATTACACAAGAAAATAAAGAACATAATTGTGGGGCAAGTTGTCAGGGTTTGTTCGAGGCCCTGACAATCTGCCCGTTGATAAAACCCTAATGGCATGTTTAAAAAAGAAAAAAAAAAAAAAAAAGAGGTTCCCTTTAGCCTTGCCGTTGTTTTGATTGTCCCGCATGTGCCACATATAAGACAAGCGGGAATCAAGGTTTGTGGGATTCCTGATATGTGACAAATAGGTTGATACACGTTTGAGGGTAGGTCTGTAAGGGCTTAGTTTGGAGAAGAGGGATGAACTTAATTAAGGATGGTGTTTTTCCTTTCTCTTTCTCCCAAACTTAGGAGAGGTACTCATGAAAAGCAGCCGAGTATGCACTAGGGTTAGCGAAAAGATGGGCAGTGACAATGGAACATTGAGAGCAGTATGCAGCAGTTCCAGCAGCACAGGTAAGTTGACAGGCATTGATATGCAAGACATGCAAGAAATGAAAAAAGGAAAGCTTCATTCCCTTCTCTTCTTTGGGATGTTCTAAAACACACCGCTAGAAAGGAATAAAGGGAAGAAGAGTAAATCCGGGGGACGAGGGCTGTGTGAAAGAAGTCATTAATAAGCCAGTCGGGCAGTCAGTCAGTCAGTCAGTCAGTCGGTCGGTCAGTCAGTGTCAAGTGAGCAAGAGAGGTGAATGGGCGTGAAAAATAACAACATCATTTCCCGTTTTGCTCATGTTACAGCTCAAGACAACAAAACAAACACGACGAATGCAAGACGCAAGCACAAAGAGGTGTTTATTCTGTATTTATTGATTTGCCATTTTGTTTCACTATGCGCACAACATAAAAAAACCTTCATGGGTCAGGCATCGGGAGCTGAAAATCCATGCACCCGATCTCATCGCGTCCCCCGTAAAGAAAAGACAAGAGGCCGGTGTAATATGACGAAGTCAGAGCTCAAGGCACCCAGGGATTTTTTACCCTTTGGCTTTTTTGTCGTTTCTAGGATGCCGATGCATGTAATCGTCAAGAGTTGTTCATCACTATCCCAAGATTCCCTGTTCGCTGTCTTTTCGTTTTGCCCAAGTGTTTTTCCTTCCTTTCTTCCTTTTCTGCTGCCCCTTCGGGTTTCATAGCAAAGCATCGCCTTTTGAATCTTGGTTTGTATGGGCAGTGGTGTAGTTGCGTTGAATGTCGTCAGCAATGCCAGCCAAGACCAAACGTCCGTTGGAGCAAGATGAAAATGCCGCAAGAAAGAGAAGAAAACAAAACAAACTAAACTAAACCAAGAGCAGAAGACGTAGACGAGATCTCGCGGAAGGAGAGAAAAGGCATGCTTGTTTGGCCTCAGCATACGGCGCGCGCAAGTCTGCTAGTGGTTGGGGAATATGCATTGTTAGTCTTCTCGGATCAAAACGATGCAGGAAAAAAGAGGCATTTCACTTCATTCAGACGTGCATGGCGGGAATTCCGACATTTTCTTGAAACCTATTCTGATTTTAAACAAAGGGCCTCAGAGAATGCTGACTAGCTACGGACCATGAGCCACAAGCCACGAGCTGCAAAGGGAGAAGATCTGGGCCGTTACACTGCATTCCAAAGCGACACAAAAGAGACCAGGAGAGACAGGAATGTAGCATTTACATGGCAGGCATAGGCATTGTATTTGTGCGTCTTTGCTATACACCTCCGTCTTGGAGGTGGGTGCTATGCTCGAGGCCACGAACAGTGAGGTTGGAAAGCGAGCAAGCCGAGTACGGCATAAAGAAAGAAACGACACAGAAAATTAGCCGTCACTAGCGCAGAAATGCATGGCTGTACAAGTCCAAGTCCCCCTTTTTAGGTTGCATCGATATCAAGTATGGTGTGGTATAGTGTGAGTTTGGGAGATTAAACATGAACGCATTTTGAGCGGATGTGCCTTGCTGCCCTGCCCTGCTTTGCTATGTTCTAGGCCTCTTCCTAGACAACGACAAGAAGCAGAAAACAAAGCCAATATAGTCATTAGCGGGCAAAGCCAAGGTCAATGCCAATGCCAGCGCCACCCAGAAACAAGCCGCCATTTTTTAGCGTTACCTAATTTCTAGCGCTGCAACAGAAAAACAAACAATCAGAGGAAGGAGACTTACGCAATGGATTGGATTGCGCAGATGATGATGGACGTCAACCATCGTCACATGCTGGGAAAGGGAAAGAAGGATGAAGGGGGGGGGGGGCAGTCCAGTTGTAGGCCAGTGGCAGTGCGACGAGGCGTATACTAGAGCCGGTGAAGAGGCGGGTAGGTTTGCTCTACCTTAGGCGATCTGTTTCAGAAACCTTAACAGATCTTCAGTTAAGAGGGATACTAGATACGATGTGATGTAAGCACTGCAATACAAAATAGAGGCGAAAAGAAAAGGACACACATACCCTCTCTCTCTCTCTCCCTCTCTCTTTCTCTGTCCCATCGGCCTTTGCCATTGCGCACTATGGGATCAGTGAGGATTTGCCGTCCTTCCTCTGCACTCTTCTTTGTTGGCAGGCGAGACATGAGGGAGACAAGACACAGACAGAAACCGGGTGGTCATGTTCCCATGCTCTCCCCTCCCTAAAGCCCCCGTCTGTGCAAAGCAGTAAAGAAGGAAGCATAACTACCACACAACTATGGCCCTGCTTGAAACATTGCTCGTTTCAAGTTAATCGTTGTTTGGGCCAATCACATCAAAAGATTATCAGCAGCGATGGAGACTTGGGCCAGAATGAGAGAAGACCAAGGCGCCTAACGGCAAAGGACCCTAATAGTAGAGAACATAAGGGTTAGTTAGAGAGGAGACATATAGCAGAGCACTGGACAACTAAGACAGGGAACCCTGTCGGAACCATTGCCACCAGCGCCTAATCGAGCAAAGCTTCAGGGCCAAGGGGGAGGAGGGCCTTCGTCACTAAGAGAAGCTGGGACCAGGAGGGGCAGGAGAAGGAGAGGAGGAGAGGAGGCGGAAAAGGCCCCTTTACCCATGCCTTATCACCAGCCCACTAAAACCTGCAGACTTCCCCTCACCTATCCTGTCCAATAAGCTGGCTCCATTTTGCTCATCTCAAACGCAAGTGGGGCGATTTCTTCGCTGCGACTTTGCTTTCCTGTTTCCTGTCTACTGCATACTCCACGGCCTCTTGATGAGCAGGATAGAGAGGGAAAGAGGAAGGGGAAGAGAAAGAAGCCACATACGTACGCGGACAGGCGAAAGCCTCAAACAAACACCTCCGTGCCTTGATGGAGTTTGCGGTTACATTCGTCATTAGCGTGGACAACGGGAAGTGAGCCAATCAGTGGCACGAGGAAGAAGAAAGATACAACAGAAGAAGACCTGGACCTCAGCTCGAGTTCTTCTTCGCAGGCAAGGCAGGCAACAGGCCACCCATTATCACACGACAAAGTTTCCGTGAAGAAGAGGAGGGGTTGAAATGAGGCGGGACACGAAACAAGAGGAGAGGATGAGGAAGGGAAGTGGGAAAAAAGGGATAGTGGACAATACAATTGACTGGCTTGCTTTGTATCAAAAAGCCCACTGAAATTGGCTGGTCAAAGGCAAGCCCGTCTGAAGGCGCAAAGGGGAGGAGCGTGTGCCCTGTTCTCTCGCTTTCTTTCCTGTTCTGATTTAATGTACATTTTATTTTTTCATGATTTTCTCAAGCCATTTTTTGGACTTTCCCTTTTCTTCCCTGCTCCGTTCTCTTTTCCTTCCTGTTTCTTGATCGACTTCTACATCCTTCAAAAGCTCTTTTTTTCATTTTTCATTTTTATTTTTTTATATTTTCTTTTTCTACTGGTGATTTCTTTATTTCAGTAGCATTTCTTTTTGCCGCTATTTTATTCATTTTATTCCTTTTCCCTTAGCCCAATCCGACGTCAAACCTGCTCTTGCCTTTTTTCTTCGTTCGTCGTTCTGTTTTTTGTCTCTTGTCTCTTGCCCTTCTATCTCTTTGGTCGGCTCTTTCCCGTTTCCTTTATCTTTCAAACATCCCCCAGCCCAACAACCGTTGTCACCCCATCATTTTCTCATTTTTTCTTTCTTCTTTTCTTCTTCTCTTACTCATACCTTTTTCTCTTCTCGACACTTGTCAAATTGTCCTCCAAACCTCTCTCTTCTCTTCCTCTTCTTTTCTTTGCTTGAGCTTGAAGCCTTGTTTGCTTTTCCTCCCTCGATTTTTCCGTTGCCGCTGTGCGTCTTGCGTCTTTGCTCCCCCTTCTGTTATTGGTTTCTGCTTTGTGCCTTGCCACCCACTATCGCGAGTCTTGCTTTGTCTTGTCTCCGCTTCGATTTGCTTGTTGTCATAGGTTGAACGGCTGAGCCGATCCCGTTCTTTTCTTCTCTCTTTTTTTATTTTATTTTGCTGCCCAAAATATTTTTACTCCTAATAAAATTTCCGCCTTCTCACCCGTTCGACTCTTCTTAGCTGCTACCAGCCTGGTTTGTTCCAATCCAATAGAATCGAACCGAATCGAATCATCGGCAGAGACATAAAATAAAGTCTGCTAGTTATAATATATATCTATTTCTCTGACGTACCTGACGACCTTACGGAACTTACGACTATTAATCCGAGCCAGCACTCGCTGCTTCAACGACAACACCGCACACCTGATCGAAGCTTTCATTTACACACAAAGCCATGGCCATGCTCACACAAAAAGCCTTTGGCTCCTCTCTTGGTCCTTCTGGTGCAAGCATGGTTCCTCAAATCACTACCGCCCCAATTTCTGCCACACGCCATCAGGCCACTATGCAACAGCCCTCTAGTCATGCCTTTGTCATCAGCCCAACAAACTCAGAATTTTCTGACGGCGAGGGCCCCGACTCGGTTAAAAATTGGGATGAAAATCGCGTGTGTGAATACCTCCACTCCGTCAAGTGCGGCGATTACGAGAGGCTCTTCCGCCACAATCACATCAATGGCGAAAACTTGTTAGAAATGGATAAAGACGTGTTGAAGGAGATTGGCGTGGAAAAAGTGGGCGACCGTGTCCGTCTTTTCCTTAGCATTAAGAAGCTGCGCTCAAAAACATATGCCAACCAGAAGAAGCGCACTCGGGTATGTGTAATCAAAATCTGGCGGCTCCTCTCTTAGAATTACATGCACTAACACTTGCTCTATTAGGACTCGCTCGGCTATATCGACTCACCACAATTATTGCAATCTGCCGGCTCCACGCTGGTCAATGCACGCTCTCAAGCGATATCTTCGAACGGCAACAACAGCAGTAACGGCCCGGGTCGGCGCTACTCACGTTCATATCAGGACTCTCTTGCGCCCTCAGATGCTGCAAAATCTATCTCAAGATCAGAGTCCCCTTCACAGACCGATCTGCGACCCTCTATGTCACGTCGCTACGGTGGTGGAAACCCTTCTTACAGTGGTGCCCGCTCGCCCCCTGAGTCTAACAAGTCTGCTCGGCTGGCGAACACCCACATCCGCAACAAGTCGAGTTTTGATGGCTCTCTCATGGCTGGCCTCCCCCAGGGCCAGGATGTCATTCGCGTCATTTCTAATGGAGGTGTCACAAAGGTCGTCAAGATCTCGGACTGCAATACTTGTGAGGATGTCATGCGTGTTACTTTGCGCAAATTTTCCCTACGTGAAGACTACGAACGCAACTATTGCTTTTGGGTCCTCAACGGCCTGGACCCTGACCCGAGCCAGTGCCGTCGTCTGGGCGACACCGAGTTATGGCGCATTATTAGGGACCAAACCCGCCCAGAGAGAAACCGTTTAATCCTACGCCGGGTTTCTGCTTCGGAGCCGGGCGAGGCAGAGCTGGATCGCGCTGCTGCAATTGCTTTCCAAGAAACCCAGCAGACTCACATGCGTGCTCTAGAGACTCAGGACAACAAACGGAGTCAGCTCAAGGTGCAAAAACTGCTCGGTGAAAACTGGAATGAAGGCCTTCAGCGACCCTTAGCGCATACTCGCTACGCGTCTAATAGCCCCAAGGGACAGGATGCTGGATTTGATACTGACTCATCTGTTCCCTCTTCCATGCGCCGCAAGAGCAGCGAAAGCCAATTAAGACCATTTGGTGGACTCCGTCCCCCTAGTGAGCTTATTACTTCTGATCTCACCTCATACTTCCCTGACCATGCCCGGGAGGACATTGACCGAACAGCGCGGTTGTCTGTGCGTCGGTCTACCCGACTCAGCCGAGTGAACCATCGCCTTAGTGTTGCCAGCACAATGAGCTTTGCCTCTAGCATCCAGGATGCGCCACCAATACCCACCATTGCCGATTCATGGCTCAGCATGAATGGTAGTAAACCGCGAATTGCTTCGCGCCTAGGAAATTTCCGCGATTCTGTCGCGTCTTCAGTGCTGGAGCCTCTTGTCGAGGAAGCCGGGGCGGGAGATCGCAAATCGTTCTTGGAGTACCCCCCTGGCACTGTTGAGCCCACCGTCATTAACGTGACAGATCCTGACGGCCACACCATGATGCGTCGCAGTTACTATAGTGACGAGACTGCCACCATTGGGTCTGGATCCGGTTCTATTCAGGAATTACAGGAAGCGCTCAATGAAGATGGTGAGGAGATGGATGAGGAGCTCCAGAGCTTCCTTTCAGGCGAGTCATGGGATGATAACAAATGGATGAAGGGTGCGCTTGTTGGAAAGGGATCTTTTGGTAGTGTTTACCTCGCTCTTCATGCCATTACCGGTGAGCTTCTTGCGGTTAAACAGGTCCAAGCTCCCTCTGGAACCCAGTCACAGACAGATCAGCGCAAAAAGAGTATGATTGATGCTCTGAAGCGCGAAATCTCCCTGCTTCGTGACTTGAAGCATCCCAACATTGTGCAGTACCTTGGCTGCGGCACGTCTGCCGAGTATCTTAACATTTTCCTCGAGTACGTGCCTGGTGGCTCGGTACAGACCATGCTTAACTCGTATGGTGCTCTGCCGGAACCGCTGGTGCGTTCTTTTGTTCGCCAGATCCTTACTGGCCTGGAGTACCTTCACGAACGCGACATTATTCATCGCGATATCAAGGGCGCCAACATCCTGGTCGACAACAAGGGTACTATCAAGATTTCCGATTTCGGCATTTCTAAGAAGCTTGAGGCCTCTAACATTCTTAACGGTGCCAACAATGCCAAGAATCGGCCATCGCTTCAGGGCTCTGTTTTCTGGATGGCCCCCGAAGTTGTGCGGCAGACGTCGTACACACGCAAGGCTGACATCTGGTCTCTTGGGTGCTTAGTGGTGGAGATGATGACTGGCACGCATCCTTTCCCTGACTGCACACAGCTGCAGGCTATCTTCAAGATTGGCGGAGCCAAAGCCACGCCGACGATTCCCGAGGCGGCGTCTGCTGAGGCTAAGGAGTTCTTGGGCAAGACGTTTGAGATTGACCACAATCTGCGACCTAATGCTGATGAACTAATGCTGAGCAAGTTCTTGGTGCCTGTGGCTTGAGATGACAAATAGGACAAGACAACAGATATCTTTGCTCTCAGTCACCATTTGTTTCTTTTTTTTTTTTTTTTTTTTTAACGTATTACACGATCAACGCTCTTTTTTCTATCCTCTTCTTTTTTTTTGGTTCCCTTCCTTGACAACTATTTCCTACACTCCTTTTTACAACTTAACTTTTGGTTTTTAACTTTTAATTCTCGGGATATCTTCTTTCCCACCTCTCGTACCCACAATCTTTTTGTCATGGGCAGTGGGAATGCTTCTTCTATAAGCTTTATTCCTCTCCTTGAGACACGCCCTCCTTCTCTTCTTTTTCTTTCCCTTGGGCTTACCACGTGACTGCAACCAACTGGCAGTTATTTCGTGTTGATCTTGTCTGATATTTATTGCGGCGGCATTTTATCTCCTGGGTGCTATTTAGCCAGCTGCCTTTTTGTTTTTGGTGTGGAGGAAAAAAATGACTTCTCTTGGTCTGTGTGTTTCTTGTTGTCAGCTTGCAAGCTTTTGTCTTGACAATGTCGTCTTGAGTTTTGTTGTGTTCTTTTTTTTTTTTTTCCTTCCTTTCTCATGAGCCCAAGCATAATGAACTACTCGCCTTTTTTTCTTGATGGAATCTATGTCTACTTGATTTTTGCGTGCATGTAATTAAAGTTTTAGCATGTGCACACGATTTACGATGAAAGGGTTGTGACGAGGAATTTGCTTTTGTGATATTGTCTGTAAATAAAGGGAAATTGCAAAAGAGAAAGCCGGAAACACCATCATTGGCGGGCGTAATGCAACGGAGCGCTAGATCGATCATATAGAGTAGATGAAACATAAAAGCAAGACCAGCAGGTTTCTCTGCTGTGAGCTTTATATGAAAAAAGAAAATGTCGTAGGTCGTGTATGTTTTGCTAAAAAGGATGAAAGAAAAAAAGAAATGGGGGGGGGGGGTATCGATGAAAGAAGAAAATAAACAATTAAACAAAAAAGAAATGGACTGTGGAGGCAGAGCTGACGTCATTTAGAACACCACGAAACTGATAATCAGCAAGGTTGAAGCCACTACAACGCTTCGCGGTACCGCTTCGTGTGTGCCTGCACTGCTAGTTCTGCTAGAACTGCTCTGGCTGCCTGAAACGACTCCAGTAGTCGCCTGGACGGGATTGGAGACGGCCGTAGCTCCAGGAACTGAAGCGCCATCGGCGCCGATTTCCTGTATGTTGCTGGCGGTGGTGTTGAACTTGGTTTGCGCCATGGATATCTCGTTGCGGTCGAGATTGTATACAACATAGGCGGAGCGCAAGAAGGTGTCACCCATCACAACTGTGGAGCTATTGGTGGGCGCAATACCAAAGAGACAAGCCTGCTCGCCGTTGGTGAAGGTTACGTCGTTGCCCTGCACGTCCTGCACAGACAGCACCAGCTCATCGATTTTGACCGTTATGGATGCACCAGAGAAATTGAAAGCAAGATCGAAGCCAGAGTCGTCGACAGTGTTACATGGCACAAATGCTACTTGCTCAGCGGCGACATAGTAGGCACCAACCTTGTCGTAGATGGCATTGGCGACGCTGTTAGGAAGATAGGTCAAGCTGCTGCCTGAATCAAGTAGCACGGCTTGGGCCATGTTCTCACCTAGTGTGGTGCTTCCAATGGTTATGCCAGTGAGTGTGACAAGAAATTCGCTGTATACATTGTTATCGCTTTGAATAGGCACCGTGTAGAGGGTGCCCTCGTATTTCTCCGAGTCAACGCCGCCGAATAGCAAAGTGCCAGTGTTGGCATCGAGGTCATTTAGATACAAGCTGTATGTACGCGAGGGAATAAGGCCCTCGTCAACCATCTTTTGTGGCAGGTTTGCATATGGGTCCATACCGGCGCGGCCGACTTGGACCTCGTTGATGGGATATCCGATGCCAAGAATGGCTTGGCTAGAAGAGCTACTGTATCCAATACCAAACTGGAAGTTGGTCAAGTTAGAGCCACCGATGGTGAAGGTGTCAGTTACGTAGTCTCCCGAGGCTGAAGTGCCATCCATATACGTGATGTTAAAATAAGAGCCGACGTATTGATATGTTGATGAAGAATTTGGGTTGTAGGTGCCAGACTGCGCACAAGGATCGCCTTGGCTTTGGCATAGCGTAGAGTCTTGGTAGTTGACCCACAGGTCTGAAGATCCGGTGTCAAGGTGCATCCGCACACTTTGAGCGGGAGTGCCAACGGATCCATTGGCAAAGTAGAGAGTTTGCTGAGGAGGAAAGGATTAAGTTAGTTGGGGTTGGGTGGTGTGGCGAGAAATAATAGGTATTGCAGACTTACAAGATTATCAAGAGAAGTCTCAACTGTATCTCGACGACGCAAACGATCACGCTTGACAGGATCAGTAACCGTCGAGCGTTGTGTGCTGAGAGAAACGACGCGAGACTGAGGTTGGGATTTAGACTGGACAGTGGGCTCTGTAGGGGCAGCAGAAATACCAAGAGTGGCAACAGTTAGGAGTATTTGGAGCAACATTGTGCTGAGCATATGTGAATGTGTACGCTAAATACCAGATTGAAAATTAAAGAATAGTAGGGGGCCTAAGTGTCTGATATTGAATCAAGGTAGACTCTAAGGCGGGAAAAGGCGGTAGATAGGGCGTGAAGTGTAGTGTACAAAGAACCGAGTGGAACCAGAACAAGAATAGTGGAAGTATAGGATTCAAGAAGAAAGGACGGGGAACGCAGGAAATGGCTTTATATGAACGACTGGGAGGCAAAAACGTGAGTCGAGGCGTAGAGTGAATATGACGATGGTTGCGGCGAGTCGGTGTTTAAGCGTGCCGTGCTATGGTGTTCTCGGTGTAAGTGAAGCTCAGTCTAAGTTCCCTAAAAGGGTAAAACAGGAGGCGAAAATAGGAGAGTAAAATGGAAAACGTCTAAGACTGCACAGAAAATGGCGAGAGTAGAGGTATAGAAATGAGAAAAGAACAACAGATGAAAATGCAGCCTTCAATGGTAGTAGAGAAAAATATAGGAAAATCAGACGGAACGGCCAGCGATGTTTATTAAAACGAAGAGGAAAATGCGAAGAGAGAAAATGTACAATCAGATCAAGTGGCGCTGGCTGCAGGTTCGGCTGGCGGAGACCTGGGGGACTCGTAATGCCCTTGTGTAAGTGATGACGAGGCAAGTCTCGGAGAAATAGGTACAGTTGCAGAGTTTTGGGGAAGACGACAACAGCCCAAAACAAGAGGAACAAACAAAGGGAGCAAAATAAATGGGAGAAAGCAGAGAGAGGAAGAAGAGAATATATGGGGACAGAAAATACGAGAAAGATATAGATCTGGCATTCATCAAGCCGTTGTTTCTAGAAGGAAGGAGAGCGCGGCCTGTATAGAAAAAGGAAAGCAGGAAACAAAGAGAAACAGCGGAGTGAAGGGGCAATAACGGAATGCGGGGTGACTAGAGTGGTATAGACAAAGAATAGAGCCTGTTCGACGGCTAAAGCAAGCTTTTACAAGCATTTCGCTTGTCTATCAAGCGTGAAATGAAGCAACTACGGCTTCATCTTCATCCACACTCCTAATAACGGAAAGCGCATGTCTATGGATCAGCTGTTGTCATCAGGTATGTTGGAAGTTGCGACAAACTGCCTGCCAAAAAGAGGCTGTTCTTGCGGAATTGCAAACAAAGCCAGTGGGACATCAAACAGAGGCACGGCATGGGATTGACGGCAGTGTAGTGGCGGGGCTTGCAGCTACTAGCTATTTGGGCTGTAAGTATTAGCCGCCGCCTGTACTATCCTCTAGAGTCCCTCTCCCTCCAAGTCTCACTAGAGGTCTTCTGTAGTTCCATAGACTTCGTCGGCTCTGCTACTGCCCGTTCCAATTTTATCAATAAATATGTTGGGGGAAGGGAGGGAAACAGTGATGATACGAAACAAGTGCCACAGACATAGCAGGGATCTAGCACGCCTCTGTAGGCTCTTGCTTGGCTGGTTGTAGGCTGGGATAGGCTAGTCTAGCAGTCCACAGCCGTTTATTTGCGCTTACTTTACCGTCCAGCTAGTAATGCATTTTGTGTCTTTATCCCATATCCCGCCTGTTGAGCGCCTATTTGTTTACACTTGTTTGCACGGCTAGAACATCAGGAAGAATATTATTCTTGTCCATTGCTTCCGGGCTAATAGCACAGGAATAAGTAATGATAGGCTCATGCCAAGGGCTAGTCAAGGGAGAGAGCTCATTTACTGGCGATTTGGCCTGGGCTTTAAGGTTACGGCGGGCTGTTTTCCCATAGCCAGTGTCTTACATATCTTGCTTGCGCCTTCTGCTTACTCTGAGCCTTTCTCTCTAGGAAATACCGGACTTTTATTGGGGATATATTCGGAAGCTCTGGGCGGCTGTGGCTCTTCTGGCCCTGGGCCTTGCTTCCCTTCCCCCCTTGTTCTGCTGCTGCCCGCCCGCCCTGGGCGGGTTATTGCTCTGAGCAGCTTCTGGCCTCAGCACAAGCAATCAATCCGAAGTGCTGGCTGTTTGCTCGGTTCGTGGGCTTTGTCGCGCTTGGGCCATATACCTGGTTGTCATATAGCCTGCCCCCGAACAAGAAAAAAAGACCCCAGGCAATCACCTGCATCATTGGCGGCGGAGCCAGCTCTAACCAAGAAGCATACGAATGGCACAATCACATGGATGCAATCGGAGAGGCTCTTGCTTTTTAGTTCATGACGGCAAAAGACAGCGCGTCATCAGGGCTGCTTTCTTCTACTACTACGTAACAAAAGGCTGACGACGCAGGGAAAGAGGGGAGAAAAAAAGGAAGGAAGATAAGGAGGCAAAATAGTTACTGATTGGCCTAGACTGCGGAGGGCTCACCTACTTCCTAGGTCTTGGTTTGTGTCTACGAAGACGTTGGGGCTTTTGGTGGCTCTTGAGGGGCCACTATTCACAGTCGGCGGCTTCTGGGGATATGAGGTGAGCAATAATAGCAGACCACACTGAGCAGTTTTCAATATCCAGCCGTTCGCGTTGAGGCCAAGGTGTCGGGAGCAGCGGCAGGAAGGATAGCGTCTATAACTAGCGTGGGACTGAATGGGGCTTCTCGCTCTCATTCTCTTTGTAGTGGCTGCAAACCCTCTCGAAGAACTAGGAAACCATGGTGAGCTTAAGTCTTCCGCTCAATATGCACAGGGAAAACAAGGAACTTGGCGTTGTCGTTCACTGCTTCCACATTCAAAATCATATGTCTAGAGTAATTCATTACAAATCAGGCGATATTTTTCGCAAAGGAACTACGTAAGTCGCTCCTACCACGCAGAAACCACTTTAGTGCGGAGATGCCCCTCGCCTAAACGTCAAAGTCGCACGAAGCTTCACAAGGAGAAATTCAACGATTATCCAGCGATGCGAGGGATATAGAAGTAAAAACTCAGAAACTTGGCATATGATAGTATTGGTCGTAGTCTCTCCCATACCCAAACTGACTGATCTGAGTAATTCCTGTGATGATTTTGCATGAGAACCCCTGTTCTAAATTGAAGTCTCTCTACATATCAGTCACGTGATGTGGCACCGGTGGCTGAGACATGCTGCTACAATGCCACAAGCAGTGGCGGGCAAGTTTTACACCCAAATCATACTACGCCTCTTGTCTGAAACCTAGGCGGAAAATGAAATACACACTTTTCTGGGATTTTGTCCCTTATTTTACATGTTCTCGTTGTTTCGCATTGAAACACGGCTCGACTGTCTTCCGGGTCCTTCAAAAACAACAAACTTACGGCGTCTGTCTTGGGCTGTCTTCACGATAGATGCCACAAAACAGCAGTCAGCCACTTTGCTCCCTTTTTTTTCATACATGTTTGATGTTGTATTGATATAACGCACTCATCGACGAACCAGGACCTCTAAAGATAAAAGCGGCGGTTAGATGGGGCGGGTAGACTTTTCCTCCGCCTCCTTCCCGTTATCTCTCTAGAAAATGGTTGTGGACAAGACTGGTGACTGGGTGCGTTATCTCGGGGGCGTAAAATACACAGTAAGGCTGTTGTTGAGCCTTCAATCCAGTCCAGAAAACATTGCTAGCTTGCAATAAGCTTCCTGACCTTGTGCGTACTATCCCTTCTTATACTTGGGAGCCGAAAGCAAAAACCTCCTCACCTACTCTACTTTGCTTACCGTCTCCTTGCTCTCTCTATCTTACTAGTGGTCTATTGGCCGCCGCCCTACTCAGGCTATGCTGCTTGCTACTTTGCGATACAAATATTTCAGATGACATGCTAAAAGACCCAACGGATTATGTATCCTATGACTACAAAGTCGTCTGCTCAACATTATCGACTTGCCCTAACTTTGACTTTGATTAGGTGGTTGGGCATGATGGGTAGAATAGGAGAGAAGCCTCTCCGTTAAAGGACAAAAGCATGTTGGTTTTGCCAACCAGCAGAAGCTCAATAGAAAAAAAACCCCAAAAGAAAAAAAAAACAGCATATGACGGTGTTCACCCCAGAGAAATCAAACTCATCAACACATCGCCAACAATGATCACGTCAGTGGCATCAAAGAACGAAAACACGGAAGAAAAGGATAGAGAGGTCTGCTATACATGCCTGCCTCACTTACAGAACCCAGATGGACTGGTCCTCATCTGGACCCACAAACGGCTCATCAATCCGCCGGATTGCCAAATCACTGCACAATACGCAGGCTGATGCCACGAGTCCGTCTAGCTCAGCAACCATCGCCTCACGTCGACTACCTGAGACAAGGCCCTTGGTTACTTGAACTTGAAGCTCCTTGATACGTGAGCTAATAGCCATGCCCGACATCTCTAACACCCGGCGGCCAAGGCAATCTGAATGAAAGGCGTGCTGGCATGGAAAGACAAAGAACTGCCGGCTAAGCAACGGCAGGCTGCAAGCGTAGCACTTTTCACCTGGTTCGACGATAGCATAGCGCTGGTCAAGCGCGGCAATATCGCTCTTGATGTTAGCTGCTGTCTGTGCTGCCTCGTCCATCTCAGCCTTGAGGGCGTCGATACTGCGTGAGTAATCTTCCAAAGCCGTGCAGATTTCTTCCTTGAAGTCGTCGATCACCACAAAGTCAGGGAAAAATGGAATAAGGTCCTCGATCTTCAGCAGGTCGCACCGCTTAAGGAAGTCAATTGCCGCTTTGATCCCATTGCCGTTAGACTGAGAGATGACCTTGCGGGCTACGGCGAGCCACAGCTTTTTACGGAGCGCTGGGTTCGCCAAAGGCCGATCGGCAATCACCGATGCAAGCTCAATTTCTCCATGGGACAAGGCTAGATCAACGGCCTGCAAATACTGACCCATGTTTGTGTAGATGTGTACACATGAAAGTGTGCGGTGATGCTCTATACACAGGCGCAGAGCGAAGTCTGAATCAAAGCTAGGCTCGTCGCCCTGAGATTCGAGATACGCCAAGAGTGCTGACTCATCCTTGGCTGGGTTCGAGGCGTATAAAGAGACTAGGGTATTATGAACAGCGGCATCCTTGGAGTTGAGCTGATTGACAACATATAGCAGATATCTCACTGCCTGGTTCTGTGCAAGCGATCCCTTGAAGTTGCGGTTGTACTCAAGCATTGCTGGGATGAGTCTTCGTGTCTTAAGATCAGGATGCCGCATCAAGATCTCCACCATTTCTGTAGCCGCGTGCGTCAGTAACACACTACTGTACTTGTAAAACACCTCAGGGTCTGTCTGTTTCTTGAGAACCCCCAATGCCTTATTCCAGCTCTCCCTTTGCACCCAGTATGCGAGAACATAGCCGTAATCATTAACAGACTCTGCAAAGAACAGCAGCTCCGACTCTCTGCCATGACTGCCGATAATTTCGTAGACGGTCTTGCGATCAAGTATGTCCTTGTACCGCATCACAAAACTCTCGTACTCTTTGCGCACTGTTTTCATAAGCTCCTGCGACTCGCTTGGGTCTGTCACTTCTGATGGCTCAGTCTGTGTGAGAATATCATCCTCTAAGCTGTTGAGTCTTGCCATGAAAATTTCTACTAGCCAGGACGCCATCATGATGCGTTGCATGACAGCAGCTTTTTTAGATAGAAGCAGCTTGGCAAGTAGATATTTGCGGAGAGCATCTGGCTGGGCAGCATCAATAAAGCCTAGTGCAACTTCTTCAAAGGGCTTGTTGCTGCGCCCGTAGATATCAGCGGCTTCGTTGTATTGGCCCTTCTTCATCAAAAAGTCGCCATATGCTGTAGCCACCGTCTCTTTTTGTATTGGCGTTCTAGCATACTTCAATGCTGCTGGGTACTGCTGTGTTTTCATCATGATTTGCCAAACATTGCGGTCTTCATCTCGTATGACAATCTCGAAAATTTCACTTGCCGTAAATAGCCAAAACGTGTTTTTTTGTACGTCGACAGAAAATCCAATAACAGCATCACCAACATCTAGAACTGCTTGGTTATACACAATCTCGCCTGTCAACTGGTTTGTGATGATGACTTTTGTGCCCACGAGTGTGACGACGTGCCATTGTGTCAGGGCTACCGCGTCAATTGTATCATGGCTAGATCTCTTTCCGGCAGCATTGACAAGCTGCGAGCGTGAAAGGAGTTTTGAAGCGCTGTATACATAACTCCCCAGATCTTGTGAAATTGGCGATCGAAGCAGCTTCCCGTGAAAAATGCCCTGCGAAGAGAGCCAAGCAAAGACACGCTCGTGGGGCTCATCGTCATAATTGCTTGTGTTTGGAGGATCGGGCGAGACCGTCAAGGCAGAGGATGATGATTGACTTGTTGAGTCTTGTAATTGGTGGATTGTAGGCTCTTCAGCTTCGAATAAACGTGTGTAGATAGAGCCGGCGCTCTCGTGGGTAAGCCCAATCTTGCCGACAAGATGGATCAGCCGTGTTTGCGTACTAATAATAATCCGCCTGACATCTGGCTCGATGCTGTCAACATAGAGGCCTGTGATGGGGCCATCTGAAAGCTTGTGCAGTGACTTTAGGTTTTTTACTTCTTTCTTGTAGAACTCGTTAGACGTTTCAATAAATACTTCGTAGATATTACCGTCGGCGGCGCCAATTAGGATTTCGCGGGTCGAGGCTGTAGGTAGGGACGGATTCCAAGCGATGCTCTCAATTGCAACGCCGCGTAGACGGCTAAGCGGCCTCGGTATCTTGGTTTGCGAATGGAGATAGTAGTTTTCGCCTAGCGATGTGCATATGAGTAGATGCGAGGCAGTGGGGTCGAGAAACATGCGACGGATAACGCCAATTTCTGAGGCTTTCCTAGGCAGGTCGATATCTAGACAAGGTGGGATAATAAGTCAGTTGGTTGCACACGGTGGGTGGGTGGTCTGGGGACAACCCAACACTCACCATCAATATCTTCAGGCTTATTCAGGTCGATGCGCAATATGCGGCCATTTGAAAGCGCTAGCACCAACACATTATTTGCAACCTGAGCAGCCACGAAATCAGCAGCAATCGAAAACTGCATCTGCACACGCTCCACGACAAACATGGGTAGCTGGCCGGCGTCCAGGTCCATCTGATTCAGGTTAAGCTCGAGGCCTGACTCCGCGGGGAAGGCATCGCCGATAGCCTGCGCTTGATACGGCATGGTTGAGAAGATGTGTAGAGACAAAAGAAAATTGTGATGATAGTGCAGGTGGTATGCACACTCGCTTTGTCTCAAGCTAGACACTACAGGTCCCCAAGATTCACACCGAGCCTCTACTACGGGCCCCAATAGGCGCACACGGTGGTGCAGCTTACGTAAACTTGGGGCCTCATAGATCCACACTGCTGTGTGCTTACGTAAGTATTAAATTCTTATGAAATCTCGACACACGCATCTATATGCATCTAACGCAATGTATATGAATCTAACGGTGCACTATCGCACCCCCAAATTAATCTTGAATATGGAATGAATTCTACAAGTTTTGGTTTTTGATGTTGGGTACATCAAGGAGACATGGCTTCTGCCATTCAAGGAGAAACTTGTTGCTGCATGGGTTGATAAACAGGCACATTTTGGGAATACATCTACTTCCTGTGTCGAAGGAATCCCGGAGGTCAACATATGACCTATTTGAAGCATGGAAGGGAATTCAGCTTGCATTACGCAACCAACTTTCTGGGTTAGAATCTAACCAAGCGAGACAGCAGATTCATACCCCTATTGAGCCCGACGAGGCTATATATAGGCCTGTACAAGGCTGGGTCTCATATGAAGCACTGTGAAAGGTCGAAGAGCAGCGACAGCTACAGTGGAAGGACCCCCCTCCATCGCCTACCTGTACAGGTACTTTTACACGTGTCTACAGGCTCTCCTGTGTACATGCACTGGCTGAACGCTACGGTGAGCCTCTTCTTCTCCAAGACTTTCACTCGCATTGGCACTTGATACGTAAGGGGGATCTAATTCACCTTCTAGAGCCTCATCGTATAGAGTCCAAAGCGATGAAAAGCAGTCTTCCACTATCAAGTACAAAACGTGAGCCGAGTGAATTCGAGGTTGTGACAATGAGATGGACTAAACGCCCAAGTCAATGTACAGCATGTGATACAATTGGCCACATAAGGACCTCTAGATCATGCCCACGACGTTATACATACATAGTGCAAATTGATTAAATTCTACTGATTTTGGTGTTAATTTTGGCCAAGTCTTTTTTTAGTGATGTAATGTGGTGCAGTGAACTGTAACCGTTAGATGCCTATGCACTGCGTTAGATGCATATAGATGTGTGTGTCGAGATTTCATAAGAATTTAATACTTACGTAAGCACACAGCAGTGTGGATCTATGAGGCCCCAAGTTTACGTAAGCTGCACCACCGTGTGCGCCTATTGGGGCCCAACAGGGGGGGGAGCGAAGATAGGAAAGGGGGGCTGCTCAGCCTGGTGGCTGGTTGGCTAAACAGGACTTGAGTTGAGTTGAGTTGAAAATATTTAACGTCTACGGGAATCAGTGAGATCAAACAACGCTAAACAGGACTTCTTTTGGTCCATTCCATCTCTCCCGTTTTGAAAGCATCCCATCCGCCATGGCAAATCAATCGCCGTCGAAAATAATCGAGAACCATCCCATTGGGAAAGGTCTGGATGCCTTCCGCGCCTCGTTCAATTCGATATGTGAAGACAAGAGCATCTTGTGCTCGCCGGACGCGCTGGATCAGCTTGTCCTACGAGGTATGGTCAGCCAGCTTTGCTGTCATGCACTATTCTGACTAGCATACAGATAGACAAACTCTCGTTATGAATCTTCTCGTCGCCGTACAAACCCTCACTGCCAGTCACTTCCTACCATCAAAGACAGGTCACGATAGTCTCCAAACCGATCTCATCAGACTAACTTCTGCTGTCGCCTCTACCGACTTCAACTTCGACCGCGTCAAACCTCTCCTGAAATCAGCCCTCGCTGACGAAACAGACGATACCCTCCTCTGGGATCAAGTCTACCAAGCTGTTACTGAACATACCCCACCCCCCCGACCGGTGGCCTCATCTATCAAACAAACTCCGTGGCTGCACAATACCAGCAGCTTTGTGAACTCGTCCGAACATCGTAAATATGTGGATGACGTGCTCAAGGCGGAGCTCGGCTCTATTTATGTTGGGCTCTGCAAATTCCACGAGACATACTTCGGAAACGTGGCCGGCCTGGAGACAGCATCCGAGACGTTCTTCAAGCAGTGCCAGGAAGGCAGCAACCCACTCTTTGACGAAGGCTGGAGCGGCTGGCCGAAAGACGCGAAGCAGGATGATGTGCTGAGCTGGTTTGCAGACTTCACTGAAAAGCTGTCGATATTTGCAGAGGGCAGCAAGTCAACCTCGACACGTCAACGACGACCACTAGCAAAACCCAACGAGCCGATTGATGGTTCTATAGGGAAACGAAAGATGGATGTTGGCTTCGTGAATGTCCCTGCAGCTAGGAAAGACTCGAGGTGCCATTGGTCTCAGATCCTCGTGCCAGGAGAGCTCAAGAGTAACCGATCCGCTGATAAAGCTTCAGAATCATGGCTTGATCTTGGGAGGTACGCGAGGGAAGTGCTCGCTGCTCAGGATACTCGCCGCTTCGTCTTGGGCTTTACCATCTGCGGATCTCTCATGAGGGTATGGGCGTTTGACAGGCTCGGGGCCATCGCATCTGAGCAGTTTGACCTCAATGAAGATGGGCTGCGGTTTGTGTATACGATCCTTGGCTTTCTCTGGATGAATGACGAGCAGCTTGGGTTTGATCCAACAATTATGACGACAACAAACAAGGAGCGCTTCGTCGAAGTCAAGCGGAATGGTTCCACTGAGCGTATCATCATTGACAAGGTGATGCAGCGTGGGCCTTGCATAGCTGGCCGGGCGACGACTTGCTGGAAAGCCCATCTCGAGGGACGCCCTGATATGCCGCTTGTCATCAAGGATTCATGGCAATACCCAGAACGCGACGAGGAGGGTGAATTACTATGTGAGGCGACTACCAACAATGTCGTAAACGTAGCTCGATATTACCACCACGAGACAGTTCAGATTCACGGGGCAGACGATGACATCCGGAGCAACGTTCGAGGCGGGTTGGACGTTACGAGAGCCTCGAATTACCGCCCAGAACACCCGATGCTGCCAAGCAGCAGCGCAGCCGGTGCTCCGCGGAAAGGTCGCAGGATCAGCGCCGCCGGTACGAAGCGGTCGTCTAGTCACACTGACGCTCCCCTACCTCCCACCAAGCGATCCTGTTCTACATCTCTAACAAAGGCCGACAGTCAGGCACTGATGAATCGGATACATCGTCGTGTCATCGTTCGCGATTATGGAAAGTCTATATACAAGGCGAGCTCTCGATCTGCCCTCCTTGCAGGTTTCGAGGGCTGCATCAAGGGACATGAGTCCCTGTACAAGGCAGGTTTCTTGCACAGAGACATCTCGATCAACAATCTTATGATCAATGAGGATGGCGACAATCCCTCTTGGCCTTCGTTTTTGATTGATCTGGACCTTTCTATCAAAGAACAACGAGAGGGCTCCTCTGGAGCTAAGGGTAAGACTGGCACAAGAGCCTTTATGGCTATTGGGGTGCTGTTGGGCGAGCAGCATTCTTTTATGCACGACCTTGAGTCATTCTTTTGGGTACTCTTCTGGATATGCATCCACTACAACACGCCAAACGAGAGCAGAGTCGTTCCCGAGTTTGACAAGTGGAACTATGTACAGATGGGAGACCTAGCGACATACAAGAAGGGTATGGTTGTCAACCAAGGAGATTTCTTCAAGATTGCAGAGGTAAACTTCACGCCGTACTATCATCCATTCATTCCATGGGTCAACAGGTTACGGAGAATAGTGTTCCCCAATGGTGACAGGTGGGTGAGAGAGGATAAAGGATTGTATACTCGGATGAGAGAGATCCTTCTGGAGGCCGGGAATGACCCGGATGTGCTTGCAGACAAGTAATATTATGGGTTTATGTTTTTTGTGCGACTACTAGTTGCTCTAGCACAGCTCATTAGCGAAGCGAAGGGCTGGTGTTAAGGACGCGAAAAAATAAGAGGGAGCAAGAGGACCACCAAGGGCCAGCGGTAGTAAGATGACGATCGTAATTAGTAGGCTATGTGCCAGGCAAACCCACGACTGGGCTCCGAGGTGCCTTCATCAAGAGAACAGAATATGGCTGTCCCCAAGGACGATTCGGAATCATGATTGATATACATAAGTTCAATCCGTCAACTATACTTGATCCAAGCCATATTCATTAGCTGCATTTGGCTATCTTTTCATTTGCCCCTCGATATAAAGCTGTAGTGATACATCTGAAACTGACCCAACAAATTGTGTTACCCTATGACCAGCCGTCACATGTTTTGCTTGCATTGGCGCTGTAATTGTACAAACAAGGATTTGTTGGCCGTCGTTGCCTATGCTGATGTCCTGAACCACGTTCACTTATCTGTGCTCTTGTCAGACCTCCTGGCCCTCCTTTCCTTCTGTTTACCGAATTCGCTCGTCGACTTTATGTGTTGGAGACCGTGGCCGGCACCGCTTGGAACTGCCCGAGCAGCCCCGTCCTGAGTAGCATCTTTGCTGCCTGTACTTCTATTGACGATTTACAGAGAATCTTCTTGATGTCCACACATGGTTGCTTGCCTGCCCACATCTCCCATCGTTCCTCTATCCAGTTCCTGCATTCGAGCAGGATGTGTCGAATTGATTGGGGTCTGCGACCGCATTGGCATTGGTCGGTGTCGGCTTTGTTGATGGCGCTTAGATGGGCCCGGAGGGCGATCTTGCCAGTACGCATCTGGGTGATCACTGAGCTGATGGCTCGGTGCATCCCTTGGTGCTTGTCGAGTGTCGCTTCCCAGGACTCTACCTGTCCCAGGACCCAACCTGTCTCAGGACAGCCACTCCAGCTACACTCCGAAACGCCCGACCTCCAAGAGCAAAACGCATGCTCGTAGAGGTCGCATTAGCTGCGCATTAGAAATTCAAAGTGTATCGACTGTGGCTACTTGGTTAGGCACTAGTGTATAGGAGACTCTCCACTAACTATTGCGTCAGTATAGCAAGTGGAGGCTTGTGATGTGCGGCAACCACTTACTATACTCCACTAAGAGTAGGTTGCCACATTGATAGCCCAGCCGTTATTTAGCAAGCTTACGGGTGGGCCAAACGGATTTGTTACAGACAAAAAAAACCCCAGGCTAAGAGTCCAGCTTTCGTGTTGTATCGCGAAGTTTGAGGTCGTCAAGGCGTCAGAGGGCTGGCCATTGAGGTCTGCAAAGAAGTTTGCGGCTTCTCGGAGTGAAGAATTTGCGTTGGCTGATTTTCAGGTGAGTGCTTCCATGCTAGGGTAACTCAAGGGTTAGGCGTATTAGGGTCCGTGGTTGCACAGATTTTGTCTTGGACTCGGGGAAAAGAATCCAGACAAAAACTGAACCCCTTCCAGACCTAGGACAGATGTAGCTTCCTTTCACTATGCAGCCCCTGGACTATACCGAATAAATAATTTCCACTGTATTGTTCGCCTCCATCTGCTGTATTTGTAGTCTGCTTGTTAGAGGGGGCCCCATAGGTGCACACTGCTGTACACTTATGTTGTCATGATCTATGGATCATGTATGGTTCAGGCCTTGCCCTCTCTCCAGCGTCTACCTAGTGTCCTCCTAGTGTCTTCCTAGCGTCTTCCTCTAGTCCCTCCACCAAAGTACATATAAACCAACTCGGCCACTGTCGTTAGCACATCTCCCTTTAGTTTCTTTTAGAACTTGTCGAGTTCTTCTTCAATACAGAGCTGTTATACAATTGAATCTTCTTGTATCTCGTGAAGCCTTACATATGTAACCCTTAAAATGATGGCAGTTACTACGTGGGCATCAGGCTTTTTCTACAGAGGCATCAGGCTCATGTGGGCATCAAATTTACACACTCTGATTGGCTAGAAATGTGTCTGTTAGTGCATTCTATGCTCTGGAATTCTGCCAATGTACCTCTCTCCCCTGGCCAATTCTATGGCTGATACTTGTACAAGGAAATGCAAAAAGGACAGGATACTCTTTGTGTTGAAGACTTCACTGATATATGATTTCTTTATCCTATGTTATTACTCTTAAGCACTATGATGTAGCTGCACCTACTCAGGAAGACAACCTCATGACAGCCAGTAGAATAAGGCAGAGAATGGCTGTATAGAGGCTGAGGTCACCTGGGAGCTGGGGGACAATCCTCTCAGAATAGGAAGAAGGGGTGTAGCTGACATCTAGAGAAGGATAGATAAATATACTGAAGAATCACAAGCTTTGTATCTAGTGGACAGAGAGGGAGATTGCATTGTATTTAGAGAATGAGAATCAAGTGGTTATATTTGAGTATAAAGGCAGCTCAAATAAATAGTATAGAGACAAAGGTTGTGAAATGGCCCTTCCAGAAGATGATGTGAGAACCAACTTAGCGAGTAGTCTGAGTCTTGAGTGAAGACTTAGGTGCGGGAGCGTGTGTAAAGTTGATCCTGTATTGTCTGAGTGTTCTATCTGCTAACGAGTGATGGTACGAGCTACTTAAGTATCTGGAAGTGAACCCCTTCTCCAAACCATACCTGTCCTTGTGACTGAATCTCCAACCATTAGTTCACGATTAGTAGTTGGAGTATACGATTGTGACGTATGAAGAGTAGTCACGAGGGAAAGGTGTGAAATGGGGATTTGCACTCAGACCCATCCCTGCGATCACATGCTTGCAGCAGAGCCGAAGAAATGCTGCCAATGGAAGCCGAATTTTCACAGATGAAATTCACAGCAACTGTAGTGTCACTACTTGTAAAGAATCCTTGAGATTTGGCCCACTGTTAGTGCACATGCTTCACTGCCTTTATGGGGCTTGTACCTGTAAGCGATAGCCAATCAGAGTGCGTAAATCTGATGCCCACATAAGCCCGATGCCTGTGTAGAAAAAACCTGATGCCCACGTAGTAACTGCCTGCACCTATTGGGCCCCATGGGGCCCCTACACTAAAAAATTGATTAGGTAATCCAAAAAAAAAACAGGGGGGGGAGCGAAGATAGGAAAGGGGGGCTGCTCAGCCTGGTGGCTGGTTGGCTAAACAGGACTTGAGTTGAGTTGAGTTGAATATATTTAACGTCTACGGGAATCACTGAGATCAAACAACGCTAAACAGGACTTCTTTTGGTCCATTCCATCTCTCCCGTTTTGAAAGCATCCCATCCGCCATGGAAAATCAATCGCCGTCGAAAATAATCGAGAACCATCCCATTGGGAAAGGTCTGGATGCCTTCCGCGCCTCGTTCAATTCGATATGTGAAGACATGAGCATCTTGTGCTCGCCGGACGCGCTGGATCAGCTTGACCTACGAGGTATGGTCAGCCAGCTTTGCTGTCGTGTACTATTCTGACTAGCATACAGATAGCCGAGATCTCGTTATCAGTCTTCTTACCGCTGTACAAAACCTCACTGCCATTCGCTTCCTACCATCAAAGACAGGTCACGATAGTCTCCGAACCGATCTCATCAGACTAAATTTTACGGTCGCCTCTACCGACTTCAACTTCGACCGCGTCAAACCTCTCCTGAAATCAGCCCTCGCTGACGAAACAGACGATACCCTCCTCTGGGATCAAGTCTACCAAGCTGTTACTGAACATACCCCACCCCCCCGACCGGTGGCCTCATCTATCAAACAAACTCCGTGGCTGCACAATACCAGCAGCTTTGTGAACTCGTCCGAACATCGTAAATATGTGGATGACGTGCTCAAGGCGGAGCTCGGCTCTATTTATGTTGGGCTCTGCAAATTCCACGAGACATACTTCGGAAACGTGGCCGGCCTGGAGACAGCATCCGAGACGTTCTTCAAGCAGTGCCAGGAAGGCAGCAACCCACTCTTTGACGAAGGCTGGAGCGGCTGGCCGAAAGACGCGAAGCAGGATGATGTGCTGAGCTGGTTTGCAGACTTCACTGAAAAGCTGTCGATATTTGCAGAGGGCAGCAAGTCAACCTCGACACGTCAACGACGACCACTAGCAAAACCCAACGAGCCGATTGATGGTTCTATAGGGAAACGAAAGATGGATGTTGGCTTCGTGAATGTCCCTGCAGCTAGGAAAGACTCGAGGTGCCATTGGTCTCAGATCCTCGTGCCAGGAGAGCTCAAGAGTAACCGATCCGCTGATAAAGCTTCAGAATCATGGCTTGATCTTGGGAGGTACGCGAGGGAAGTGCTCGCTGCTCAGGATACTCGCCGCTTCGTCTTGGGCTTTACCATCTGCGGATCTCTCATGAGGGTATGGGCGTTTGACAGGCTCGGGGCCATCGCATCTGAGCAGTTTGACCTCAATGAAGATGGGCTGCGGTTTGTGTATACGATCCTTGGCTTTCTCTGGATGAATGACGAGCAGCTTGGGTTTGATCCAACAATTATGACGACAACAAACAAGGAGCGCTTCGTCGAAGTCAAGCGGAATGGTTCCACTGAGCGTATCATCATTGACAAGGTGATGCAGCGTGGGCCTTGCATAGCTGGCCGGGCGACGACTTGCTGGAAAGCCCATCTCGAGGGACGCCCTGATATGCCGCTTGTCATCAAGGATTCATGGCAATACCCAGAACGCGACGAGGAGGGTGAATTACTATGTGAGGCGACTACCAACAATGTCGTAAACGTAGCTCGATATTACCACCACGAGACAGTTCAGATTCACGGGGCAGACGATGACATCCGGAGCAACGTTCGAGGCGGGTTGGACGTTACGAGAGCCTCGAATTACCGCCCAGAACACCCGATGCTGCCAAGCAGCAGCGCAGCCGGTGCTCCGCGGAAAGGTCGCAGGATCAGCGCCGCCGGTACGAAGCGGTCGTCTAGTCACACTGACGCTCCCCTACCTCCCACCAAGCGATCCTGTTCTACATCTCTAACAAAGGCCGACAGTCAGGCACTGATGAATCGGATACATCGTCGTGTCATCGTTCGCGATTATGGAAAGTCTATATACAAGGCGAGCTCTCGATCTGCCCTCCTTGCAGGTTTCGAGGGCTGCATCAAGGGACATGAGTCCCTGTACAAGGCAGGTTTCTTGCACAGAGACATCTCGATCAACAATCTTATGATCAATGAGGATGGCGACAATCCCTCTTGGCCTTCGTTTTTGATTGATCTGGACCTTTCTATCAAAGAACAACGAGAGGGCTCCTCTGGAGCTAAGGGTAAGACTGGCACAAGAGCCTTTATGGCTATTGGGGTGCTGTTGGGCGAGCAGCATTCTTTTATGCACGACCTTGAGTCATTCTTTTGGGTACTCTTCTGGATATGCATCCACTACAACACGCCAAACGAGAGCAGAGTCGTTCCCGAGTTTGACAAGTGGAACTATGTACAGATGGGAGACCTAGCGACATACAAGAAGGGTGTGATTGACGACGAAAGAGATTTCCGCCAGATTGCAGAGGTAAACTTCACGCCGTACTATCATCCATTCATTCCATTGGTCAACAGGTTACGGAGAATAGTGTTTCCCAATGGTAGGAGGTGGGTGAGAGAGGATAAAGGATTGTATACTCGGATGAGAGAGATCCTTCTGGAGGCCGGGAATGACCCGGATGTGCTGGCAGACGAGTAATATTATGGGTTTATGTTTTTTGTACGACTACTAGTTGCTCTATCACAGCTCGGTAGCGAAGCGAAGCGCTGGTGCTAAGGACGCGAAAAAATAAGAGGGAGCAAGAGGACCACCAAGGACCAGCGGTAGTAAGATGGCGATCGTAATTAGTAGGCCATGTGCCAGGCAAACCCGCGACTGGGCTCCGACGCGCCTTCATCAAGAGAACAGAATATGGCTGTCCCCAAGGACGATTCGGAATCATGATTGATATACATAAGTTCAATCCGTCAACTATACTTGATCCAAGCCATATTCATTAGCTGCATTTGGCTATCTTTTCATTTGCCCCTCGATATAAAGCTGTAGTGATACATCTGAAACTGACCCAACAAATTGTGTTACCCTATGACCAGTCGTCACATGTTTTGCTCGCATCGGCGCTGTATTTGTACAAACAAGGATTTGCTGGCCGTCGTTGCCTATGCTGATGTCCTGAACCACGTTCACTTATCTGTGCTCTTGTCAGACCTCCTGGCCCCCCTTTCCTTCTGTTTACCGAATTCGCTCGTCGACTTTATGTGTTGGACTTTATGTGTTGGAGACCGTGGCCGGCACCGCTTGGAACTGCCCGAGCAGCCCCGTCCTGAGTAGCATCTTTGCTGCCTGTACTGCTATTGACGATTTACAGAGAATCTTCTTGATATCCACACATGGTTGCTTGCCTGCCCACATCTCCTGTCGTTCCTCTATCCAGTTCCTGCATTCGAGCAGGATGTGTCGAACTGTTTGGGGTCTGCGACTGCATTGGCATTGGTCGGTGTCGGCTTTCTTGATGGCGCTTAGATAGGCCCGGAGGGCGATCTTGCCGGTACGCATCTGGGTGATCACTGAGCTGATGGCTCGGTGCATCCCTTGGTGCTTGTCGAGTGTCGCTTCCCAGGACTCTACCTGTCCCGGGACCCAACCTGTCTCAGGACAGCTACTCCAGCTACACTCCGAAACGCCCGACCTCCAAGAGCAAAACGCATGCTCGTAGAGGTCGCATCAGCTGCGCATTAGAAATTTAAAGTGTATCGACTGTGGCTACTTGGTTAGGCACTAGTGTATAGGAGACTCTCCATTAACTATTGCGTCAGTATAGCAAGTGGAGGCTTGTGATGTGTGGCAACCACTTACTATACTCCACTAAGAGTAGGTGGCCGCATTGATAGCCTAGCCGTTATTTAGCAAGCTTACGGGTGGGCCAAACGGATTTGTTACAGACAAAAAAGGCCCGGGCTAAGAGTCCGTCTTTCGTGTTGTATCGCGAAGTTTGGGGTCGTCAAGGCGTCAGAGGGCTGGCCATTGAGGTCTGCAAAGAAGTTTGTGGCTTCTAGGAGTGAAGAAGTTGTGTCGGCTGATTTTCGGGTGAGTGCTTCCATGCTAGGGTAAATCAAGGGTTAGGCGTATTAGGGTCCGTGGTTGCACAGATTTTGTCTTGGACTCGGGGAAAAGAATCCAGACAAAAACTGAACCCCTTCCAGACCTAGGACAGATGTAGCTTCCTTTCACTATGCAGCCCCTGGACTATACCGAATAAATAATTTCCACTGTATTGTTCGCCTCCATCTGCTGTATCTGTAGTCTGCTTGTTAGAGCTGCTAAGGACTCACAGCAAGGCAGTTACTACGTGGGCATCACGTTTTTTCTACATGGGCATCAGTCAATAACATGATTTCCACTAGTTACATTATTTACCTCTATCTAGTATGTATGTATGTATTTTTTAACGTACCTCTATCTGGTGTAATCACGACATCTGCGTTGCTAGGAAGGGCCCAAGGCAGCTACTACGTGGGCATTGGGTTTTTTCTACATGGGCATCGGGATTATGTGGGCATCAGGCTTTATGCACTCTGATTGGCTCTAGCTTACAGGTACAAGGCCCATAAAGGCGGTGAAGTATGTGCACTAACAGTGGGCCAAATGTCAAGGATTCTTTACAAGTAGCAACACTACAGTTGCTGTGAATTTCTTCTTCTAGAAGGGCTATTTCACAACCTTTGTCTCTATACTATTTATTTGAGCTGCCTTTATACCCAAATATAACCACTTGATTCTCATTCTCTAAATATAATGCAATCTCCCTCTCTGTCCATTAGATACAAAGCTTGTTATTCTTCAGTATCTTTATCTATCCTTCTCTAGATGTCAGCTACACCCCTTCTTCCTATTCTGAGAGGATTATCCCCCAGCTCCCAGGTGACCTCAGCCTCTATACAGCCATTCTCTGCCTTACTCTACTGGCTGTCATGAGGTTGTTTTCCTGAGTAGGTGCAGCTACATCATAGTACTTAAGAGTAATAACATAGGATAAAGAAATCATATATCAGTGAAGTCTTCAACACAAAGAGTATCCTGTCCTTTTTACATTTCTTTGTATAAGTATCAGCCATAGAATTGGCCAGGGGAGACAGGTACATTGGCAGAATTCCAGAGCATAGAATGCACTAACAGACACATTTCTAGCCAATCAGAGTGCGTAAATTGGTGCCCACATAAGCCCGATGCCCATGTAGAAAAAACCCAATGCCCACGTAGTAGCTGCCTTGCCGCGACCCCCCCTTAGCAGCACTAGCAAGCAGACTACACTACATACACCGGATACACCAGATACACCAGTGATAGCAGATAAAGATGAAAGCAAACGCTGTATCAGACGCTTCAAATGCTGTAAATGCAAACGATGTAGCAGAGGCGCTACAAATGCTGTAAATGCAAACGATGTAGCAGAGGCGCTACAAATCAGTCAATTTCCAGACGATGTCCTTCCGCCTGAAGGGACGTACGAGTCTCGCCAAGCTCTCTTTGCTGCTGTAAATGCCTGGGCAAGGCCTTGAGGCTATGTATTTATAACTGGAAGGTCTAGAAAGCCCCTGAAAGCTTGTACCCGTTCGTTCACTTCTTCTCTTGGTCTACCATGTGTCCACACTCTTAAGATACTTCAAGAGACAAACCAGAGTCTTTCCATTCAATATTTTCACTCCCATTGGCATCTCAAACGGAATCAACTTCAGAAAAATTATATATTAGAGCCATTTAAGACCCCGACTTTCAGACGACCTACCCAGCCGGCCACAAGTACGAGGCGCGAGCCGTCTGGATTTGAGAATGTTGAGCCTATGAAAAGGAAAGATCCAAGATGTAGCAAGTGTCATCAGGTTGGCCATATAATGACTTCAAAGGCATGTCCTCTTAGGTATTCTGAGCTACTGAATAAATAATTTCCACTGTATTGTTTGCTTCCATCTGCTGTATCTGTAGTCTGCTTGCTAGTGCTGCTAAGGGGGGGTCGCGGCAAAATCTTGCTTATATAAGCCAAAAAGGGTTTAGTAAGCAAAAAAGGGAGTCGGAGTACCAAATGGGGGGGTTTATGTACCTCGTGCCTTTTCTGCGACCCCCCCTTAGCAGTGAAAAAACTGTAGATACACCAAATACACTACACTACATACACCAGATACACTACGCTACATACACCAGATACACCAGTGATAGCAGATAAAGATGGAAGCAAACGCTGTATCAGACGCTTCAAATGCTTTCGATGTAACAGAGGCGCTACAAATCAGTCAATTTCCGGACGATGTCCTTCCGCCTGAGGGGACTTACGAGTCTCGCCAAGCTCTCATTGCTGCTGCGAATGCCTGGGCAAAGCCTCGAGGCTATGCATTTGTAACTAGAAGGTCTAAAAAGACTACAACTGGCCGGACAAAAGCTGTTGTTGCTTGCGATCGAACTCAAAATCTACCAGACCCTTCAGCTATACGAAAACGCCGAACTTCAAGTCGAGTAACTGGCTGCAAGTTTTCAGTATTAGCTAAAGAATCGCCAGATAGGCATTCCTGGACCCTAGTTCACCGGCCAGGCAAAGAATACGCCCAGCATAATCATCCGCCAAGTGATGACCCATCTGGGCACCCTACACATCGCGCTCTCCGAAAGGAGGATAGATCTAAGATTTCGGATCTAGTAGCAGCTGGCGCTCCCCCTCGAAATATCAGGACATATATCTATACTACGTCGGATACGCTCGCAACAGCACAGGACATTCGAAACGAAATTAAAGCTGTGAAGCAAGGTTTACGCCAAGGGCAAAGCAGCATACAAGCCCTCATCGAGCAACTCACCGAAGAAGGCTTTAGGTACCAGGTTCGGGTTAATTCAGAAAATCATCTAACAGCACTTTTCTTTGCACATCCTGATTCGATAGCATATCTGCAAGAAAACCCTGATGTCTTGTTACTTGATTGCACATACAAGACAAACCAGTATGCTATGCCACTCCTGGATATGATTGGGGTGGATTCCTCCCAAAAATCATTTTTCATCGCATTTGCATTCCTCTCGGGGGAGACAGAGGATGATTATTTATGGGCATTACAACACCTCAAGTCTTTATATCAACAAGGGCTTCCTTCTGTTGTTCTTACGGATCGATGCCAGGCAATCATGAATGCTGTTCCAGTATATTTCCCTTCTGCTGCTGCCTTGCTTTGCCTTTGGCATGCTAATAAGGCAGTTCTCCAACACTGCCAACCAGCTTTTGGCCTTAAGCGTAATGAGTCACCCGATAGTCCAGAGACCAAGGCATGGGAGGAGTTTTATGGATGCTGGCACTCCATAATCTCATCGCCAGACGAAGAAACCTACAAGACTCGTGTTGAAAGATTTAGGTGTCAGTACGCCTCACAATACCTTCAAGAGGTTGGGTATGTCTTGACATACTGGCTCGCCCCACACAAGGAACGGCTTGTAAAAGCATGGGTGGACAAGCACTT
This sequence comes from Ceratocystis lukuohia, assembly GCF_044167205.1. Taxonomy (NCBI): domain Eukaryota; kingdom Fungi; phylum Ascomycota; class Sordariomycetes; order Microascales; family Ceratocystidaceae; genus Ceratocystis; species Ceratocystis lukuohia. Next base: position 908,334 of record NW_027263525.1, read on the forward strand.
GCACTTTGGTAATACCGCTACTTCAAGGGTTGAAGGAATTCATTGGCTGATCAAATCGCACTTGGGAACTTCAAGATTTGATCTTTTCGATGCTTGGAAAGTTATCAAGAATGTAATCTTGGCTCAGATGAAAGAGCTTCGCCAAACACAAATCTCACAAAGAATGTCTATTCCTCTAGATATCTCTGGGACAAGATTTGAAGCTGTCCGTGGCTGGGTTTCACACCAGGCTTTACGCAAAGTCCAAGAGCAGGGCCAGCTTCTTGGAAAGCCCCTGAAAGCTTGTACCCGTTCGTTCACTTCTTCTCTTGGTCTACCATGTGTCCACACTCTTAAGCTACTTCAAGAAACAAACCAGAGTCTTTCCATTCAATATTTTCACTCCCATTGGCATCTCAAACGGAATCAACTTCAGAAAAATCCTATACTAGAGCCATTGAAGACCCCGACTTTCAGACGACCTACCCAGCCGGCCACAAGTACGAGGCGCGAGCCGTCTGGATTTGAGAATGTTGAGCCTATGAAAAGGAAAGATCCAAGATGTAGCAAGTGTCATCAGGTTGGCCATATAATGACTTCAAAGGCATGTCCTCTTAGGTATTCTGAGCTACTGAATAAATAATTTCCACTGTATTGTTTGCTTCCATCTGCTGTATCTGTAGTCTGCTTGCTAGTGCTGCTAAGGGGGGGTCGCAGAAAAATCTTGCTTATATAAGCTAAAAAGGGTTTAGTAAGCAAAAAAGGGAGTCGGAGTACCAAATGGGGGGGTTTATGTACCTCGCGCCCTGTATGGGGTTGGGCTGCCCGTGTAAGGGTTTAATAGTGATAAGGGTTGATAAACAGACATTGAAAGCTAGGGTTTGCTTGCATGCTATCACATTACTGCCTAGTTTGTCGAGTTCTTGAAAAAAGCGCAAAGGCAGACAAACAACGTTTAGTGTCAACGACAGGCCTGTCTTTATTGAATAGTAGCATATGGAAAGATGGGCCGTTGCTTTTTTTATTTTTTATTTTTTGACTTTTTATTTTTTTTGGTGTTGGATATATACAAATTGCGACAAGCCAGCCAGCCGGATAACCAACTTACTAGTTTTCCAGTTTTCTAGTGAGTGTTCCGGTTTTAATTCGTAAAGTTGCATGTTATCAATGCAACTGCCTCTTGGTTCTTGTCAAGTGGCGTGCTTGCCTCCCCCTTGGCCTGGTTCGAGATCTTTCTTTCCGCAGTTGCAGTTTTAAAATCGGATGATTTAGAGTACCAACACCTCGTTCGTGTATGCTGCTCAGCTCAAGAAAAGCTGACGAGGGACCCGGCTTTCGGCAAGATCGGTTCTCTGTTTGCTAGGCCTTGAACACCGAGAAAAGCACGAAATATGAGTGAGGCTTGATACCTTGCTTCTTTTTCTGCCTGTTTTCGTTCATGACTGTGCAACCCAACCCCCATTGTCTCTCTTTATTTTCGTCGTTAGTGCAGGGCTCACCGAGCTCAAAACAGGATATGCAAATTTGCTGCAGCTAGCCCCAACAGAGCCAAGTGCAAGTCCAGACCGTCTTCCTCACTTTGGCTAAATAGCCAATTGCAGATAAATTGCAGCCAAAAGCGGACATGCTAACGCCGAAAGTGATTGGCAGGAGTCGCGGTGAGAGGAAGAAGAAGGGAAGAGAGAAGGAGAAGCAAAGTGCTAGCCCCCCCCGGCTACCAAACCAGAGCCCGTGCAGGTACATTTCGGTATGTACATACTTTGATAACAGGCTGCGATAAAGCCACGCCAAAAACAGACCACTAGCAGCGTAAGCCAGGAGATTTAATGCTCTTTAATGTCTCTATTTTATCGATCTGGGCACATCCTTGGCCGATATATCGCCTTATCGACCTATCCTGATGTGTACATGATTCTTCTTTTGGTTATGCAACACTACTTGGCTGCCCTGGCTGACCCTTGTGGATTGGCGGCTCAGATAACTCCTTTATGACCCTTTATATGAGGCTTTGATATGTTGTTGAAGTATATGTGTACGCACGTTGAAACTAGGAATATAAATATGGCACAAGCAGAACTTGCTTTCAAGTCTGGCTAGGCCGTTCTGTGACTTCTGCTATATTCCAATTGAACGAACTATCTGATTTCCTTGACGCCTGCATTGAAGCTTTCTTCCCCTCAGCGGACCTGCACTTACATCCATCTAATTAACTACGTTTTGCAATGTCTTCCTCTACAATACACGCCCAAGACTTTATGAGCGTGCTGCCGCCAGAGTGCTGCGACATGGTTTGGCAGCTTCTTCCCAGCGACGCTCTCCACAGCTGCATGCTCGTTAGCAAACTCTGGTACTCAGATGTCGTGCCTCTTCTCTACAAAGACGTCGTTCTCGAATGCGACAACTACTTCTTCCAAAAGTTCTCCCAAGCTATGCGCAACAGCCCCCATCTCGCACTGATGGTGCGCAGCCTGACATTCACCCACTCTGATCGCCTTGCCAAGGATATTGACTATTTCATGGTCAAGTGCATTGAGCCTCTGCGTAATCTGCAGTGCCTACGCCTAGACGGCGCGTTTTCTGGCTTTGGTAAGCGTTTGGCCCAGATGGAGGAGAGAGGCTCCTGCTTCCCTCATCTGAAGGAGCTTCATCTCGGAACTCATGGTCAGATGCTTGCCGACGTCTCGCATGTCTGGAAGCTTCCTGCTCTTCAGTCGCTGCAGGTTGTTATTGGTGATTACACGCGCTACGAATTCGACTTTTCCAGTTGGCCCATGGCTGAGAACCTGAAGAGCCTCAGCCTTTCATGTGCCAATATCGATTACCAGAGAGTATCTTCTCTACTTTCCCTGGCGCCAGGCTTGTGTCGTCTCGACTTTGTGGATTTCCGCGATGTTACTGGTACGTATTACTTGAAGATTGCCCCCACCCCCCTCGCTTAATTTCCTCCTCCTAGTCTCGCTAACCATGGCTACAGAACAAGAATCCGCACAAGACTATTCCAAACTAAAACTAGAGCAACTCGCTGATCTTGAGTGTCTTATGCTCGGCGTCATAACGTACTCTAAGATGCATAATGTTGATGTTATGGATATTATGCCAGAGCGTGGCCATCTTCAGCCCATTACCAACCTTAAGAGACTACACAAGCTAGATGTCTCCGTCAATTCGCTACTGGGATGGTATCCCGAGGAAGCCCCGCGTATTTCCGACGTCATTCCGACATCCCTGACCACACTTACACTCAACGACGACTGTGTGGGACAGTGCGGCTATAAGTGGACTGAGAAGCAACTGATCACTCGGTTGTGGGATCTGCTACGGGCCACCACTACGGGTAACACGAACGTGCAGACCATCGAGTTTGGCCCATTGGGTGACCGCTGGACTGGTGAGACGCTAGACGAGCTGCGGCAAGTCATTAAACAAAGCGGCTCACGGTTTGAAGAAGAAATGGTAGAGGGGCACGGTCAGTATCTCAAGATCCACGTGTAAACGAGGAAGCGGACGTGGGGGGTTTCTAGTGAGAAAAACAGGGTGGGCCTACAGTACACACGCATGAAATTGCTTGATAATGTTGAAACGAGCGATTTGGTTTTTTTACAGTCTTGGTGGATAGAACTATACGGGAGAACGTGGCAGCGTTCTGGGCAGGACAAGACTAGATTAGACTTTACCGTCACCTAATACTACTTGATAGAGCTAGATTTGTGCATTACCCAGCGTTATCTCATGTGATTCATAGGGAGTGCAAACTAGCTAACCTCTCCGTAAAGTAGGCATCAACGTAGAAGGTCACAAAAGCACGCCGTCTATCCGGTGGGCATTCCTATAGAAGAAGCAAAGGATTGAGTGCGGAATATAGAAAACTTAGTGAAACTTAAGCGGTATGGCGAGCGAGTGTGAGTAGTCCTGGTATAAAGCTCTGCCCTTGTTTTGTCTTTGTCTGATGGCACCAATCAGCCGTTTACTTGGTGGCAATGCAGCTAAGCTAGGCCAATCAGCAACGCAAGCATACTAGTTATGCAGTGCAACCCTCTCAAGACTCAAACAAGACCTAGATCTAGACCTTGGATTAGACAACGGTAAGGGTGAAGATGCCTTTTCTTTGATTGTAGCCCTATTCTGGTATGGCTCATGCGACTTCTCCCGATGGAGGCCATAAGCAGGCTATCGGCTGTTTGTCTCGGCCTTGCTGTTAACATCCTCTGACAAGCTATTACTGCAAAGAGATATGATGTGGGGGGGGGGGGGGGGGGGGGGCAAGGCAGCTGTTTGATGCTGGTAGCCCGCTAATAAGTTATCTCTGATTTACTATGTATATTCAACCGATTCCTAGGTAGCCAGCGGCTTTAGCTCACACAAATCTTGGCACTATGTAACTAATAAGCTGGTTTATGATTTTTTTTGTGCTATTTAACGTCTACCTACTGGTTTTCCACAGAAATACGACAGCATGCAGGAGTTCACACATAGCTGTATGTATGTATGTATGTTTTATTTAACGTCTACCTACAGCTATTTCACCATAATACGACGGCCTTCCGGCCGGGAGCACCTCCCGGGCGGTCCGCAGTGACAGGAACGCATAGACTTCAACCTTCTCCTATGACTTTTTAGGGTCCAGCAATATAGCCAGATTGATTGATTGATTGTACTATTTAACGTCTACCTACAGCTATTTCACCGTAATACGACGGCCTTCCGGCCGGGAGCACCTCCCGGGCGGTCCGCAGTGACAGGAACGGCAATATAGCCAGGAGGGTCTCTGTATAGCGCGGCCCGAGGGCGTACCTGTCGGGATCTAGGATTGGTTACCTGATATAATGTGAACTCTTTGAAACAGGTAAAAAAGAGAAAAAAGAAATCTCATCTTCTGCGTAATCTGGGAATCGAACCCAGGGCTAATCGAAATCATTACCTGATGGCAACGATTAATGTTACCACTACACCAATTACGCCTTTGACATTTTGTGCACGTCTTAATATGGATCAAGAATAGTATATATGACCCTAACCCAACTCTCCCTCTTACAACTTTGTCGAGGAGGGAACTCTCCCTCTTACAACCCTCCGGGGGGTACCTTTGAGGTCTGGTGCCTCCCCTTCTTCCGGGCTGCTGGAGGACGACGTCTATGACACTGATAAGCGTCTTTCATTCTTTTCTTCTTCTTTGACTCTGTCATGGATCTTGACAATGAGCTGTGGAGCCTTGAGGCCGCACTTACCCAACTTTGAGGATAACCTCGTCGTCGACTCGCCCCCTTTTTCACGACAACTTTTGCGATCGCCAACTCCTCATCGCCGCAACACCACTCCAACTCAAGGAGTTCACCTTCACGCTCAGGACTGAATTTTGAGAGTTCACACAGTCCGCACCTTTTTTTTTTTTTTTGTTTTGTTTTCTTTCTTGCGCTCCTCTGTCCTCGGATAGACTGGTGACTGTGGCATGTCACTAGAAAGGGGGCTGTCTGGCGCCTCATCCACACGCGCAAGGCAGCGGCCACCAGAAAAGTGGAAGGATATACCACGAGCCCTCGGATGCTCACACAGTCTGGTTTTTTCTCGTCTTTGGGGGGGTTTTCCCAGGCTGCACTGGATGCTGCCGTCTTGCTCTCGTGATTTTCACGACTTCAGGAAGCGTGGCAGGTTTTTCAGAGGAACGAATGTTTGTGGGGAAGTTGGGGGTTAGCCCCACTACTTCTGGGCTTAGGGTATATCTGGGGATTTCCTTTTTTTTTTTTTTTTTTTTTTTTTTTCTTTTGTTTCTGACGACTACAGGTGGAAGACGAGTAACAAGCTTGCTTGGGAGCATACGAGCTTCTCTCGTCCAAAACCCGTGGTCAGCCCTGCAGAAGGGTTAATTCTGTCCGGTAACCAATCCGGCGTCGTTTGATCTTAGTGATTCCAGTAGACGTTAAATAAATTCAAATTCAAATTCAAATATATGACCCTAACCCTAACTATAACTTCATTTGGAAGCGGTGAATTGTCAAATAAACTACGAGCCTACAGTTATTGTAGAGTTCAGCAGTTGATAATACTCTTGCAAAGTGCTTTATTTTCTAGTCGAAGACTACTATCACGGCCTGGGCTTCTATTGAAATAATTATAATTTTCTTTTTCCTGCGTCTTGGGGTTCTAAATTGTAGATGCTAGGTACAAGGTTGGAATGTAAAAAGGACTTCTACAGAGCTAACTAGTTAGTTGTATTACAAACTTAAATCAACATCTTAGATGACAGAAATGTAATTAGACTCCTACTGCAGTATGCTACCTTTATATTTAAAGAGTCATGCCAGATACAGAAGAAAATCATAACACGGACACAAACCCAAGAGTAAAACGCCAAAATATCGAAGAAACCAGTGTCCAACAAAAAAAAATCTATAAATTGAAGCGCTTGCGGTCTTTCTCCATGCCCGCCTTCCATTCCCACTGCGTAGCATCCTCACCCTCGCTGCCGGCTTTGCCAATCCCCTTGTCAATTCTGCGCAGCTTGAGCGTGAAACGGGGACCGAGCCTAAGGAGTGGAAATGCGTGTGTTAGCGTACATAAGGCGGGAAAAGCAGGATAAGAGGGAATAATGACTTACTCTTGTAGACCAGACCGAATATCTTCAACGCCCTTTAGCTCTTTGCCGTCAGCACCAGCAATCTTCTTTTCGGTTTCACGGCGATCGCGGAACACGTATCTATGTCTACGCACAAATATGAAGTCACGCTGCGAGTGGAACGTCATGACCGTGCGGCCTACCAGCTCGGGCTGCTTAGGAAATAGATTGCCTAGCATGCGCGCCGTCAAGATACCCAGTGGCGTGCGAAACCCGTTAAATATGAGTTCAGGGATATGACCAGTTGCATTGCCGTGACCGGGGATGTACTTGCCTAGCAGCCATGAGCTGATGGAGAAAGTAGCGGTCGGGCCGGAAGGCAGGAAAGTCACAGTCAGGCCAGTGGGCTTCTTCTGGTCTTCGCGCAACATAACAACGGCGTTGTAGTCACGGTTATGCGCAAACTTGGCAATTTCACGGAGCGAGTACTTGTACCCATAGCGGTGGGCAGTGCGTCGGATATATTCAGAGTTCGGGAACAGCTCACATAGCAGGCGGGCTTCGTCGTGAAGTGTCGAGTTGAGTGATGTGGTAACCAGGATCTTGGGCGCCGGCCGTGGACTGTTGTCAAACAGCGTGGGGAACTTCTTGGCCAGCGAGTCGGTTGTCATTTGGAAATGGATGCTGGCGGGCTCGTCGTCAGGGTTCTCTTCTGCCGCATCAGCCGCTACCTTTTGTGCCATTTTGAGCTTCTGTTTCTTTTCCTTGAGGCGCTTGCGCTCCTCCATCTCCTCTTCGTCTTCCGAGTCCAGCATGCTATCCCGGTCAGACTCGCTGTCGCTGTCTTCTTTTTCTGATAGATCTTCATCTATGGCCTCAGCAGCCTCGCGCTTTTGTTGTGCGCGCTGGGCACGCTTTACATCGACCGCAGCACCTAGAGGCGCATTCTCAATGTCCTCGGCAGTATCCCATACACGTTTGTCTTCAATAGTTTGAGGTTTGTTAGTAGCTAGGCGCTCAGCCTTTAACAGAGGGTCCCGGGACTCTTCTTTCCGGCGGCGATGACGAGCTTCATGGCGCTCTTTAGTGACTTTTCTCTTATGCTCAATGAATAGGGCTTGGCGCTTGAGGCGATTGGCGCCCTTGGAAATGGATATGCTCGAAAAGGAGCCACGCGGCCGCGAGGAGGTAGGTGCCATTGCAAGAAAGAAGAAAGGGGGGGGGGACAGAGGGTATTTTCTGATGGTAATGTGATGGTATGCACATGCGATGCGCTTGGCTAGTCCTGAAGTTTGAAGCTCGTACCAAAACTTTTTTTCCTTATCGCTTATCAAGAGAGTGAAGGGTGCTAATTTCAGCAAGTGGGGTCCGTATTTTAGACATAGTGACTCTCCACTTTGAGTAAATAAACGGGTGCTAATATAACCCTAGCCTGTGCAACCTAGCTTGTTCCTTTTCAGTGGAAAGAGTCATCTGCTGACGAGCACCCGCCAAATTTTAACACTTGCCTCACAGCCTCTATGACCCCTCCATAATTTCTCCTCCAATCTGGATACAGCTAACATTTCGAAAGCTGTATCTTCTTTACTGAGGTGAATGCTACTGACGACCTGCCCGCGCCTGTCTTTGAGCTCCCGATTTGCTTCTGGCTGTTTGTCTAATTGCTTTCTTTCATCATCCCGCAATCTCTCCTCCCTCTATCTTGCTGTCACTGATAAGTCTCGCATTGTATCACCAGTCAAGCACTTTCGTTCTACTGTCTATCCTTTATATACTGGCTCTCGCCAACTCCACTCTACCTCTTATAAGTCCGAGTCTCTTCAAAACAAAACAAAACTTCCTAAAATGGCCGCCAACACTACTACGCTCAAGGGCCAGCCCCTTGATCGCCCCGCACTCGATGCTCTTCTCCGCCGCCGCATGTTCTACACTCCCGGCTTTGAAATTTACGGCGGATCTGCCGGTCTCTTTGACATGGGTCCTCCTGGTGTCACCCTGCAGGACAACATCATCAGTCTGTGGAAGAAGCACTTTATCAACGAGGAAGCTATGCTCGAGGTTGATACTACCGTTTTGACTCCTTACGATGTGCTCAAGGCTTCTGGTCACTGCGACAAGTTTACTGATTGGATGTGCAAGGACCCTAAGAACGGAGAGCTTCTGCGTGCTGACCATTGGGTTAAGGATACCCTCAAGGCCCGCCTTAACGCCAACAAGCTTGCTCGCGGTGAGACTGTCACCGAGGAGGAGGACCCTAAGAAGAAGAAGAAAGCTGGCAAGGTGGCCGCCCAGAAGCTAACCGACGATGTTGTTAAGGAGTATGAGGAGATTCTGGCTCGTCTCGACAACTATACCGGTGCCGAGCTTGGCGAACTGATTGTTAAGCACGACATGAAGAACCCTGCCACTGGCGTTATTCCTGGCGAGCCCAAGCAATTCAACCTCATGTTCCAGACCCAGATTGGCCCCAACTCTGCCAATGTAGGCTTCTTGCGGCCTGAGACTGCACAGGGCCAATTCCTCAACTTTTCTAAGCTGCTCGAGTTCAACAACAACTCCATGCCCTTTGCCTCCGCCTGCGTTGGTCGCTCCTACAGAAATGAGATCTCGCCTCGTGGTGGTCTGCTGCGTGTCCGTGAGTTTTTGATGGCTGAGATTGAGCACTTTGTTGACCCTGAGAGCGGCAAGAAGCATGCCCGCTTCGCCGAGGTTGCCGACACTGAGCTAGTTCTTCTAGACCGCCATACCCAGCAGGATGGCAAGACCGATGTCCGCAAGGTCAAGATTGGCGAGGCTGTTTCGAGCGGCCTGGTCAACAATGAAACTCTGGGCTACTACCTGGTCCGCATCAACAAGTTTATGGAAAAGATTGGGGTTGATATGAGCAAGTTGCGTTTCCGCCAGCACATGGCCAATGAGATGGCTCACTATGCTGCCGATTGCTGGGACTGCGAGCTGCTGACCTCCTCTGGTTGGGTTGAGTGCGTTGGCTGTGCTGACCGTGCTGCCTATGATCTGGAGGCCCATGCCAAGCGCACTGGCTCCCCGCTGACTGTCCGCGAGCGCCTGGAGACCCCCATTGAGGAAGAGAAGTGGGAGGTTGAGCCTAACCGGAAGGTCTTTGGGCCTTTGTTTAAGAAGGATGCCAAGACTGTGGAGAACCACTTGATTTCTCTGTCCCAGGAAGAGCTGGCTGCCCTCTCTAAGCAGCTTGCTGAAGAGAAGAAAATCACTATTACTGTCCCCGGTCTTGCTGACGCGTCGACTATTGGTGCTGAGGCCTTGAAAATTGAGCTCAAGAAGAACACTATCCATACTCGCGAGTACTTCCCCCACGTTATTGAACCCTCGTTCGGTATTGGTCGTATTATGTACTCGCTGATTGAGCACAGCTACTGGACCCGTGCTGCCGATGATGGCGGTGATGAGGCCCGTGGTGTAAGTTTACTATACCATGTTTCGTTGATATCTCTGCCCTTTTTTTTTCCCTTTTTTTTCACGTTTTTCTTTTTTCTCTTCCCCTTCTTTTCGAATGTAAGACAATGTCGCATTAACTCTATACTTCTATCTAGGTTCTGTCCTTCCCTCCTATCGTTGCCCCTACCAAGGTCCTAGTCGTCCCTCTATCCAACAACCCCGACTTCAAGCCCCTGACAGACAAGATCTGCCGTAAGCTCACTAGCCAGGGTATCTGGGTCCGTACCGATATTTCGGGCGCTACCATTGGAAAGCGTTACAGTCGTAACGACGAGCTGGGAACCCCGCTGGGAATCACCATTGATTTCCAGTCGACTAGTGACAACACTGTTACCCTGCGTGACCGCGATTCGATGACACAGGTCCGTGGCGATGAGGACGCAATTATTGACGCTGTCCGGTCTCTGGTTACTGGCCAGAAGACATGGGCAGATATTGAGAAGGAGCTGCCCAAGTTTGATGGCCAGAAGGCTTAAATCCAGGAATGTTGCCGTGTGTATCCTTTTTTTGTTTGGATACTCACTTAGCCCCCTCCCCCTCTCCCCCCAAAAAAGGGTAATGTCAGTGCTTTTATTCTTCACTGTTTGTTAAGAGCGCCTTGGCAAAGGGAGCTTTTAGAGGCCCAGGTCTAGTTAACAGGAACAAAACGGATTAGAGATACAATGAAATAATGATAAAAAAAGCCGTAAACATTACTTTCTCGTGTCTGAGTGTGTTTCTGAGACGATGCTTCCGAAGATCCAGCGGTTAAAGTAGGGAGTAAGGCCTTGGATTAGATATTTATTGGGGTGCCTGGAGCATTCTGCTATGACAATGGAGGGTGGGTGGGCTCAAACCTGGTGATATAAGCCCTAAGTCCATTGGATGTGCAAGAGAGCATGTGCATGGGCTTGTGGGAAAAGGAGAGAGAGGCCTCGGTTGCAGGCAACATATGTAAGGCTTGACAAACTAGAAACAAGCACTGGCTAAGGCGATGTTTGAGAATGTCGAGGAAGAAGAGCAAGGAAATCGAAGAGGGCCGCCCTCACGGTCCCCTTTTTCTCTGTATAGCTACGTGTATAAGAGGGAGCTGGCGTTTCCTCTCAAGTCTCATTGGAAGGCCTCGGGCCGGGAGTTGGGAAAACAAATGGCCCAAGGGAGAAAGTCATAGCACAATATATGGTAGGTAGACAGAGCAGGTCCCGCGACAGAGCCAAGACGATTCGTTTCTTTTGAAACAGATAGGCTTGGGCTGGGCCGATTTTCTGTGGTGCCTGGTTGTGCCTCCCTATGCGAGGATTGTTCTACGAGGCTTCTTCTACTTCTCCCACCTGATTCTATTCTGTTTAATCTTCTTCTGTTTTCTCGTCTGCTGCCCTCTTTTCTCCCTTTTTGTTCTGGCCGTGTTTTCGATTTCAGAAAGCTGGCCTACCTTGTTTTGGGTAGTTCGGGATCAAGATGGAAATAGCAGCGCCATGGGCGGAGAGAGATGGAGCTGCTTGGTGATCCTTGGCCAGAAGTAAGCAAGCAAGAGTGGGATCTTGGTTCTTGCTTGGGATAGAAGAGCATATCACATCACGTTCCCGTCCCGTAGAATGCACCATGCAGCATAGTAGGCCATAGAGTGAAGTGTACAAGACTAGGCCGGCCTAGGCTGGCTTAGTAGGCGAGAGTAGAGAAGGATTACAGCGGTCGAAGCAAAGATGCAACCGTGTTTCATTACAGGAACAAGTCGTCTCCAATAAGCCTGGTTCTTTAAACGACTTCCTGGAAGTTCAATTTTGAATTTGGGACTGTTTAGCCACTCCCTTGGACGCAGGCCTGCCTTAGAGCTTTCTCTCCCTAAGGCCCAAACACAGCCAGTCAGTCAGTCAGTACCAGGGAGGGACGTGTATGTAGAGGATAGTAACGCACTTGCTAGTACAATATCTTGGTACAAGCACAGCTGTATACGTATGCACAGCCCTCTTATTTCTTCTATTGCCTTCCTCCTCGTCTCGTCTATTAGTCAACCAGGGGTGTCTACCTAGCTTTACAGGAGAAAGAAGAAGAGACAAAAAAAAGGAAAGAGGAAGGAAAAAAAAGGAAGGGGCGTTCGTCGCCTCTTTCCGTAAACTGACAAGCCCCAGGGCAAGATAGTGGGTAGGGCGGATAGGGCAGGTGAAAAATATGCGTGAGGCAGGGCGACGAGGAATAGGGCAGTAGAAGCAAGCAGCATAGCGCACCAGAGGATACTGGACCTGTACTATGTAGCCCAGCCGTAGCCCTTGTTAAGAGCTGGACATCTGCATGAACTGCTACTTGAAAGTAGATTGCAGATTGTCTTCCGCAGGTTGCGGCGCTTGTCGGATATTGCACCTGAAGGCTTTCTCCTCTTTTTTTTTTTTTTTCGTTTTTGTTTGTGGTGAAGGCTTCACCCACTGACCACCATCGTGACTAGTCTTGTTGTCCGTCACGTCGCCCACTATAGTACACCACTGACATTATCGCCCACAACTCGAGTCAGCTGCCCTCTTTCGCAGGTCTTTCCTTGGCTAGATTAACTCCGCTCTCCGGTGTTAACCCCACTTGCCGGCTTTTCACAGCTCCGCTTTTGCATGGAGTGGTTCTCAATTAAACCCTCCATTGAATTGCCCTATTGCCATGTCAGTTGGCCTGCTTCTCACTCCATTCCATTCCATCTCATCTCATCTCCATTCCTAGTATCGCGTACGCACTTGCTCGTTGCTACTGCTCGATGCTCACCTTGGCCTGTTATTCGCTTCTTTATTTTATTTTAATTTATCTTCTTTTCTCGATAAGCATATGTTTGATCTTTTTCCGCTAAAACCCCATTCGATTAAGTCTTTGTCTTGACGCTTTGCAAGATAAAAAACGCTTTGTGTATTTGCCAATATATGTCTATCCACCCATCATTCGACTATTTCGCTGTCCAGGCACAATCCGATCTTGACCCAACATCCATCGCTCGCTGACATCCTCGGTTTCTTCTCTCTTGTTTTGTTACAGCCCAAGCCGCGACCCCTCATTCCTCTTTTGTTTGTTCATTTGCCTCAGGCCCCCTCCTCTCCCCACGTACACCCTGCGAAACATAGCGAGTTCCACATAACCGCACTAAACCCAAGGTATGGCTGGTGTTATTTTGTACCACTCCCCACTGTCAATAGCGACGGCTCGGCGCTACGCCACCTCATACACACACAAGCAAATCAAGGCAAACGCCCACTGTTACCATGTCCTTCCTCCCTCCCTTCCCCCCCCCCCCCAGCTTCCCGCCTCCCTCTAATCCCCCATCCCATATCTGTTACGCCCACTACCACTACCACCGCAGAATAACAGCTCACAGACCCCTCAATAACAACACTGACCTTATTCCAAGCCATTCCAGAATACAAGTTGGAGCAGACTCCTTGTTTTCAACGAGGGCGAGACAATAGCACACCATAACAAGAAAATAAGGCCAACCAGGAAGCTCAGGCTCTTCCTTGTCGTGCCCTGCGTTGCTTTGGCCTACCTACAGCAAACAAAGGCCAAGTCCCCTTGCTTCCTTCCCCAGAAGAAATCCGATCGACTTCAGTTTAAAACCAGCCGCCCCCCTCTCCCAAAATCGCGAATTCGCCTGGTGTGTTTTTGTCTCCTCTATGATGGCAACACCAAAAGGGTAAGTGTCATGACAATTAATTCCTCGTCCCCTTCGCTCTCGACCCGACCCGATCGACTGCACGCTTTATACTTTCCTGGTAGTTTCTGCTCTTTCGCCTGGTTTCATTGTGTTCTCTTGATAGCGCAATTGGGGGCTCCCTACTTCTTTTCTGCCCTTATGCTGCATACTGCATCGCTCATCGCTGCTACGACTGGCGACAATTATACCAAATCGGCCCCCTCGAAATATGCTCGCTCGAATATGACCTTTGAAGTTAGGGGCATGTCTAGTGGGGCCTAGTGCGGTTTTATGCCACTTGTGCCTAAGATGGGCCGTGAGCATTAGTTTGATGATTGATGCTGGTTTTCGATGAATCTTCCGTATCAAAGAATAAGCAGAACGAAAGACGCAGTGCAGTACCACGCAGACCATTCATTGTCCCATATAGCGTCGCTTGCTCGATTCAATCGACAGTGTCGTCTACCCGTCAACACTTGTTTCAAGGCAACCAATCATCGGTGGCAAAAGATGCTGAGTTTTTAACCACAGTCGAGTTGGTTGTTTCTAAACCAGCAATTACCTCGCGTTAGTCAAAGCTTATTCTCAGTATGTGGCGCAAAGAAAAAGAAAAGAGAGCTAGAAGTATCTGGTTCCTGGTCTTTTCTTCTTGTGTCAACCTGCAATTCGTCTGTTCTTCGGCCTGCCCTCCTATAGTTCGTTCTATTTCCCATTTTGCCCTACCCGCCACTAACAAGCTGGGAGCCATCTTGCTTGTTTTGTTGGACGGGTGAAGTGAAACGAGCATTCTTTAGGCCGGCTCCTCAGTTAAGTGACTTGATTCAACATGACTAGTTCTTTTTCCAGTAGTGGAATTTGGTCTTTGGCCGCAGCCACGGACATACACACGCACACCCCTTATTAATCTAGTGATCCATATCGCCCTCTACTTATCCGCCCCTTTTCTTTTTCCGCTGCTCCAACAGAAATCCTACTCCCCTCTTCTTCTCAGCAGGTCAAAGCTTTCCCACATCACCTTACTTTTACCTCAAAGACAGCTGCAGCCAGGCGTCTGCAAGTCTAAGGTGTTTTTTTTTCCTTTCTTTAATCCACACACACTCGTTTTTTTTCCTACTCAGCGTGAGCGGTAACAAACGCATCTGCCCGCCACTACGCTATCAATCATACACTAAGAACGCGAAACTTGGAGTTAAAGAACAGCACAAAGACAACTACACCACACAGCTCGACTTGTTCTTACCAGTCACCATGTCTGCTAACACTGGCGGCCACAGTTTTACCCCAGGCCAATTCATGAATCCAGGCCCCGCCCCTCGACCACCTGGTGATCGACCTAAGCTAGCCCTCACACCAAACACGAATCTTCCTGGCAGCATGAACAACATGGCTATGGCTCCCATGCGGAGCATGCAAACCTCAACCTACTCTGGAACAACTATTGCACTCCCTATACAGACTCGACCCATCAACAACGGCAACGACGGGCAGGGTGGCGTCGCTGTCAAGAAAGAAGGCTGGGCCCAAGTTAAAGAAGGCAAGAACTTCATTCAGCCCTGGAAGAACAAATTTTTGATCCTCCGCAAAGAGTCTCTTGATTTTCACAAGACTGAAGGCGGCAAGGTGTCCTATACCTTATTCCTCCGCGATGTTGTCAATGTGGGCCGTCTTGAGGCTGCCGGTACAATCCTAGAAATCAAGCGCAACCCCAACGGCCCCTCCAACAGCCCTGGCGATGATGATGGCACCACTAGAACGCTGCAAATTAGAGTTAAGAGCGATGATGACCTGTACGAATGGATTGATTTGATCTATGGCTCCTGTCCTGGGTTAGGCGGTGTTAGTAATCCCACCAACTTCTCTCACGCTGTGCACGTCGGCTTTGATCCCTCATCAGGCCAGTTTGTCGGCTTGCCACCAGAGTGGTCCAAGTTGCTCAACAACTCGGCTATCACCAAGGAAGACTACGAGCGCAACCCCCAGGCTGTCTTTGAGGTTCTTGATTTCTACACCGATCTCACTAAGCGTGAAGACCAACCGCAACAATACAACGGTGGTCCTAACGGTGCCGCATCTAAGCCCATGGGCTACGGTGGTGGTGGTGCCTCCGTCGCGCCTCCAAGACAAATTCAACCCCAGCGCCAGCCCACATTCGACAACCAAGCACCCATGCGCCCAACACCTCCCGACCAGAAACTACAAATGCAACAACAACAACTTGCCCAACAACAGCAACAACAGCAATTACTACAGCAGCAGCAGCAACAGCAGCAACAGGAAGCGATGCGAGAGGAGCAGCGCAAGAAGCAGATGGAGGCCCAGCGCCAACGCGAGCTTCAAGAGAGAGAGCGTCGGGAGCAGGAAGCCTACAATGCTTCAATTCCGCAAACAAAGATTCCTTTAGCCAAGCAAGAACTAGGAGGCTATGGCTCGCCATCGCCCGAACGCTTTAATCCCACACGCGCTGCTCCTTCCACCCCTAGCAAGGGAGTCCCGTCCCCAGCTCCCCTTCGTGCCCAGCGCCCAGCGCCCCCTGCCCCTGGCCGTGTTCCCGCATCTACTAGCTCATCTCAACGCCCTCCACAGTCTTCATCTGGTCCTCGCTACCAAAACACTGGTCCTACCGGGCCGTCTCAGCCTCGTGCCTCCCCCGGGCCATCATCAGCTTCTCAACAAACCAGGTTGCCAGCACCTATCAAACCTCTCAATGTCTCCAAACCTACGCCAGCTGCCCCGCCAGCGGATGATCCTAGGAAAGATGCTGAGGCACAGCTCAGTAAGCCTCGTAAGGAGAATGTCCGCATGTCAACCATGTCAGAGGGTGAAATCATGGCGCGCCTCCGTGATGCCGTATCTAAAGAAGACCCGAACATGTCGTACCAGAAGCAAAAGAAGATTGGACAGGGCGCTTCTGGCTCTGTATACGTCGCTAGAGTTAAGCCTGATACGACATCAAAACCCGCACGCAGAGTTATTGAAAGCAACGAGGCTCGCACTGGCCGCGCCGACAAGCCGGCGTACGTTGCTATCAAGCAGATGGACCTAGCTAACCAGCCGCGTAAGGAGCTGATTGTCAATGAAATTCTGGTTATGAAGGATAGCCGCCACGAAAACATTGTCAACTTTGTTGATGCCTTCCTGCGCAACAACGGCGCTGAGCTGTGGGTTGTCATGGAGTATATGGAGGGTGGTCCTCTTACCGATGTTATTGACAACAACCCGGTGATTACCGAAGAACAGATTTCGACCATTTCTTTGGAGGTAAGTTCAAGCATACATGAGGGATTTCCTTTTCTCGTGAGGCGGTTACATATGTCTGGTCTACGTGTATGCAAAACTAACTTTGTGTTTAGACTTGCCGTGGATTGCACCATCTCCACTCGCAGAACATCATTCACCGTGATATCAAGTCCGACAACGTTCTTCTGGATGCCCGGGGACACGTCAAGATTACTGATTTTGGTTTCTGTGCTAAGCTGTCTGATCAGCGATCTAAGCGTGCCACAATGGTGGGTACTCCGTACTGGATGGCCCCCGAAGTGGTAAAGCAAAAGGAGTACGGCCCCAAAGTCGACATTTGGTCGCTGGGTATCATGGCTATTGAGATGATTGAGTCGGAGCCACCTTACCTGAACGAGGAGCCGCTCAAGGCGCTCTACCTAATTGCTACCAACGGGACACCGAGACTTAAGCGGCCCGACAAGCCCAGCAAGGAGCTGCGTGACTTTTTGTCGTTCTGCCTCTGCGTCGATGTCCCTAGACGAGCGTCGGCCGAGGAGCTATTGCAGCACGAATTCCTGAAGCATGGCTGCTCACTGTCAAGTCTAGCAGATTTGTTGTCGTTTAAGCTTACAGGCAAATGAGATGCACAGACAACGGAACAGGTTTCTGGAATTATTTGAATGGCAGATATTTTAGGGGCAGAGAAAGAAAAGATGCGAGCAAGAAATGCAAAACAGGCGAGGCGTTTCTTTTCTCCTGACTAATATAGCGCTCTTTTTTTCCTCGCGTAATGGCGGGAGAGAGGGGAAAGGGGAGAAGAGAAGATGATGAAATGAACTATGGAAAGGAACCCCGGACGACAAGAGGACGCAATTGATGTTGATACAATGGGATGGGATGGACGACTTGATTGGGTGACTGACTTACTTTGCCTAGTTTTCATCTAATGGGTAAACGAATACCACACCAACAACGGCAACAACATGACAACAACTTGGATACCTACAATGGGAGGGGATGGAGGGTGGCTTTGCTTGCCTTTATCGGAGGATCATCGGATTTCTGTGTTTTTTGTCTTGATTTCTTTTTCCATCTCTTTTTTTTTTTATTTTTGCACATATTCGTTCCTATGCCCCATCTACTTGCTCGCCTTATCATTTTTTTGCCCAAGAGGGCGGAAGGTTCTCTTGTTTCTTGTTTTTGTGTAGTTATGTAACCTTTTCTATCTAATATCATTTTTAACCTTTTTCGAAGTTGATGATGGAGAGATCAAAACGGTGCCTTGAAAAAGTGAAGAAAAAAGAAAAAAAAAAAAGATGAAAAAGAAAAGACAATCGACAACGACAGGATTCGAACCTGTGAGGGCGAACCCATATGATTTCTAGTCATACCCTTTAACCACTCAGGCACGTTGCCCATACCTGAAGTTGCGATATCTAGGGTTATATCGCCGAAAACCGGCCCGCGCCGGATACCCCAACTCTCCCTCTTATAACCCTCGGGGGGGTACCTTTGAGGTCTGGCGCCTCCCCTTCTTCCGGGCTGCTAGAGGACGACGCCTATGACACTGATAAGCGTCTTTCATTCTTTTCTTTTTCTTTGACTCTGTCATGGATTCAGACAATGAGCTGTGGAGCCTTGAGGCCGCTCTTGCCCAACTTTGAGGAACAATCTCGTCGTCGACTCGCCCCCTTTTTCACGACAACTTTCGCGATCGCCAACTCCTCATCGTCACAACACCACTCCAACTCAAGGAGTTCACCTTCACGCTCAGGACTGAGTATTTGAGAGTTCACACAGTCCACACCTTTTTCTTATGTTTTGTTTTTTCTCGCGCTCCTCTGTCCTCGGACAGACTGGCGACTGTGGCAGGTCACTAGAAAGGGGGCTGCCTTAGGTCACATCCACACCGCATGAGGCAGCGGCCACTAGGGCGGTGGAAGGATAGACCATGAGCCCTCGGATGCTCACACAGTATGGTTGACTTTCTCGTCGCTTGACGGGATGCCCAGACTGCACTGGAATCTGTTGTCTTGTCTCCATGATCTTCATGGCTTCAGGACACATAGCAGATTTTTCAGAGGAACGAATGTTTGTGGGGAAGTTGGGAGTCGATTCCACTTCTGGGTTTAGGGTTTGTCTGGGGTTTTTGTCGGTGGGGAAAGGGGGATGTGGAAAATGGGAAAACCAAAGGTGTTGCAGCAGCCACGCATAGAAGGACAAAACCACTGTACTCCGCCGGGGCCTACCCCCCGTGCCGACAGCCGGGGGCCTTTTAGACTAGTTTTTACACGGGGCCTCCACCAACCAAAAATATCAGGTAACCAATCCTAGAACCCGACAGGTACGCCCTCGGGCCGCGCTATACAGAGACCCTCCTGGCTATATTGCTGGACCCTAAAAAGTCATAGGAGAAGGTTGAAGTCTATGCGTTCCTGTCACTGCGGACCGCCCGGGAGGTGCTCCCGGCCGGAAGGCCGTCGTATTACGGTGAAATAGCTGTAGGTAGACGTTAAATAGTACAATCAACAAACAATCAACAATCAAAGCGCCGGATACCCGGGACTGGACGAGCGACATCTTAGCTGAGTACTGCAGAATTCCACCCAAGTCAGCGTTGCAAGTGATGAGATCCTGGATAATGCCACAACTGATATATGCAGCTACTACTTGAAACCCCGCGGCGAGCAAGACAGCAATGGATAAGCTTGAGGTCGCGCTTCATGACGGAACTTGGGCTGCCCTTCCAGTCTAAAAAAATGACAAACCAAGCCTATACAGATTCGCAGCTTTCCCAGCCGCAAAACTATCTGTCAAGATATAGCACGGGAGGGTGGAATGCGGGCATCCATATGTCACACATGCCACCCCTGTATCTAACAACGATAGATGGAACTATAAAAAAGACAAAAGCAACACTCCCACTCCCGATTAGAGACTCGACGAAGCTACCTCCAAATTTAGAGGGACCTGCCGAGCCTCTGACATAGAAACTTGGCAAGAAAGAGGCGTCTAAGGCCCACCTAAATCTATTAGAAAAAGGATAATAGGATACAATCCGGGTGTGCTCAAATGATTCGCGCAACAGCGACGGTGACACTGGAGTCGGCCGGGAGGAAAGATTCCGGCACAATGCTACGGTACATTTGGCAGAAACAGAGAAGTAGTAGATGCGGCAGTAACTACATCTCTTAGGTCAGTCCAGATCGCCGTTGAGGTCAGATCACCACAATCAGAGGGCCTGGATCTACATCTAGATAACCTAGGACTAGCAAAGCAAATGGGCAAGCGAATGAGCAAGCCGGGCATTCCTGAAGGCTTAGCACCGGGTAAGCCTATTAGATTCCAAGGCACTGCGAAGTCCCAAGCAACTAGGAGGTAGGCTGGCTAGTCAAAGCTGGCTGCAAAAGCGCAGGTTTGTCGGTACCCAATGTGGCAATGTCTCTAGGGGCAGCGAGATGCTGGAAGAACGACACATGCAGAGCCCGTTTCAAGAACTAGATAAGAGACAGCTAGCCGGAAACCTATCGCTTTAGAAGGGCACATAGACTCCCAAAACCACCTAGCGAGATCTGGATGAAAGAGCCATACCAGGACTCCATCGCAAAAGTATTAGCAATCTGCTTTAGACACGGCTCAGTTCAATTGTGAGGGCGTTGAGACAAAGTTCCAAGCGCCGAACTGCGGAAAGCCGAAGAACCTCGGTCAACCATGGGAATGTACGGGCAATGCTACGAGAACGATGAGAAAATTTGCGAGAAAGCTTCTTAGAGAAGGTGCCTAGCGGAGAAATGGGACCTGAAATGGAAGGAGCGCTGAGTGGACACATATAACAGGAGACGGGCTAGCGTCGGGAGGTGTCAAGTGCTAGGTTTTGTTTGGGGGTTCTTTGTGGAGTTTCTTGCTTTTTTGTCTTGTAACAAATATAGGATGGAGGTGAGCAACAATAGTGCTGGGAAGCATATCTCCTTTTCCCGGGACTATGTGGTCAGCCTTGCAAAAGAATCATTCTGACCGGTAACTAATCCGGCATCGTTTCATCTTAGTGATCCCCATACCCACAACTTTGAAATAAATTCACGTTCAAGCCCAAGTCAACTCCCCTCCCCATGGGTGGCGCACTAGCAAAAGGAGAGCCGAGCGACTTGCAGAGAACAACTATGGGACCTGAAGCTTCAATCCTCCGACGTCATTGTCGTTGTTAGCTTGGACAAGTAGCATTAACGACAAAATGGGGCTACTGGTTTGACTAGCCAACTATCAACAGGTTTTATGAAATGGCGGTCTAAACGGGCACGGCGAGAGAGGAAGGATGCCTTAGTATGACCTCCTGTTTTCTCTTATCATGGTCGGATGATAACCGAAGTTGTTAGGAGAGAGAAGGAAGCCAAAAAAAAAACATTGAAAAGCAGCTCGGTGTCCCGGGCGAACACGGCCCCGGGATCCAATTTGTGGATCATATTCCAGCAAAAAGTTACAAGGGTCTGATAAGATGGAGAGAAAGACAGGGGGGACGTTAGGCAGCAGAAAAAGCAAATCAACCACAAAGTAACAGCAAGGGGAACAGTATGATTTGGCGTTTATGCATATCTGGGTGACACGCAGCCTATGAGCATGTAAGTCGAAAAGTGCTTGTTTATGTTGGACAAGGCGACAGAAGGTACAACCCAAAGGCGGATGAGGGGAAACAAGGGTCATCTGGTGTGTGTGTGCTCAAAAAGAGCGAAGATATGTGCTGGCAGCCATCTGAGACAATAAATGGACAACAGCTCGAATAATGTGTTGGAGGAAATGAAGCCTCCATAAAGATTTAAGGGACATTAGTGGCAGTCCAGGTGGACGATTACGGAGGGGAGGGGAAGAGACGGTAGACCGTGCTGGTCTATGGCTTTTGTTGTGGGTATGATGGTTGCACACAAACATGCATGGGCTCTTTCTTTCTAGCCCCCAAACGTCACTTTTAGAAACCCGGGGGTAGAGGGTAAATACTGAGATATGAGATAAGCTAAGGCTAGTTTTGGGGGCAGAACTTCCTTGATCAATACAAGCTTCAGCCTATGCCACTATAGACATCAACCAACTCACAAACAAAGCAGGCCTATTTCCTTTTCTCTAATAGAAGAAACGAAGGATGAGAAATCACCATCTCATTCTCATTCTATGGCCTGTCCCATACCAGCATATGGAAGAAGACGACAACGACGACGACGACCGTTTTCTTTTCAGCCTTACTTCTTTTACGTCTGTCTCAAAGTTGCGACGGATGCCTGAGAAAAAGTATCTTTCAGGTTCTGATTTTGCTGATTCATCTGGCTGCATATCCCCAAGTACTGCTTCCTTGCTAGCCGTCAATGTGACATGGTCGTTGCTGATGAATCGAAGAACGAATTCATGTTTACCATCGTAAGACTTTAAGCGAACTTCATCTTTGCTTGACACCGTAGGAAAGGTGAACGGTAAAAAGTGGTGGTCGCTGTCAACTCCCATGTACACATGCCCATCGACCTTTGCGACTTCTTCGGCAGACTGCCCTTCATCGTCTTCCCTGTAGAATTCTACGTAGCAGGTAGAACGCAGATACACATCGTAGCGGTGATCGAGGAAATCGGTAGAATAGAGCTTGAAATGGTGGTATTTCAAGGGACCTTCGGGAATTAATTGATCGATCTTGACTGGCGTAAAGCAATCATATGCTTCTTGTACCTCTTTCATGCGGCTTATTTCATAAACTCGATTCCCCTCTTTTTCCCTTTCCATGCGCTTTTTATATTCGAGCAGGTCGCGTTTCCGTTCCTCGCGTCTTTCTTTTAGTTCGTAGTACCAGTCGGCGTCCGATTCGGTGTACGATCTCTCTGAAAGGTTGTCCTCTAGGCTGGAGGCCAGAGATTCACAGTCGCATTCGCAGTCGGCGTCCTCGCAATTGCAGACGGGACCTTCGCAGTCGCTCTTATCTCCCGCATCATCAGACTCTTCAAGCTCAGATAGGTCTTCATCGAAGTCTCGATCCTCTACATCTCGATCTTTTTTGATGGTAAGAATAACAAGTCGGTAATACCATTTTGGGCGATCTCGTTTCGGAGCCTCGGAAGCTACTCCAGGTGGAGCAGCAGTAGTAGTATCTTGGGCGTTTTTTGGAGATGACATAACGTTAACAGCCTTTCTAGGGATGTTGGGTTGAACAATTTTAAAGAGAAGTTCTAACGCCTAGGTCTAGCTTTAGAGGTAGCTACTTAGTATAGCACGTGATATAGCACGTGATACATCGTAGTCTTGGTATGGTACCTTTACTAGACTACTTGTGTTCTAGCACTACCTCTGGATCTCTATATGATACAGCGCTAACCAACATTTACAAGCTAAAGGCTCCAAGGTACGAAAGATAGCGTTCTAATGCCATGTGCTTCGATTCAAGACGGGTTTACAACGGAGGAACAGGTTAACTCGTTTGTGAAAAAGCTTGCCGAAGCCGGCCTACGCTAGTCTGCATATGAAACCTTGAGAATGGGCTGTGGCTTTTCATGTGCCCAGTATGGAAGACAATAGGTGGGTTGCGGGCAAGATACCTAAAAATATTTGCAATGCTATTTGAAGATTAATCTTCACGCACTTAGAGGCCAAAGTCAACCTAACTAAACTATTTAATGGTGAGACGAGAAACCCACTTTCTTGGACAACCTATGAGATGCTGAAAGATGGGGTAGTATGCAACAAGCACCAATCCAACGAGCAAGTTGCGAGTCGGCACAAGACGCCTTTATTAATCATTGTGGTTTGTACTTCCGCGATCAAATATATTCGGCGATTCCTAGTCCATTGGACTGCAAAAAGCCGCTTATGAGCATACTAAGGTTATGGCCGGAACCTTCCATTGATTGTTAGGTTGTTCCTGCCGAGTTCTACGGCATCAGGACAGCGACGACTTGGCTGTAATCGACTTGTGTGAAGGGTATGGTCGATAGAAGCTAAGTAGGGCAGCATCGTGATGGGCGTGTTGCAAGAACACCTGTTTCGAGGAATACCCACCACTTGCTAGTTGCATAAAGCTATTAAATATAGCTGTACTAGAGATGTGGCGTGGGGACAGCGGCTTTTTTAGCCTTGTTTGCCGCCATCGCCATCTCAATGAAGTAGCTATTTTAGGGCGCTAGGGGCAGGGAGGCTTCGCGAATACAAGAGATGGAAACTTTCCCGCTCGCAACGAAAGACGTAGTAGTTATTTCATATCATGTCAATAGCACCAACGAAAAAAAAACGTAGTCACTTGCGACAAAATTATGGGGAGCGTTCTTCCTTCTCAACAATTCTGGGTATTTGAATCTAGTAGTGCACTCTACTCCAAGGTGCATAGCGCCCTATAGGATATCGCCAATGAACTTAACTTGTGCGGCTGCCCGAAAAACATGGGACGAAGCTCCATTTCTACCCACGAACCAAGAGCGCAAAGGCGGGGCAATCAATGCTTGTACATCTTCGAAGCTGTGAGCATGTTTCTCGCGCGCTTCAAGTCTGTAGAATCTGGGGATGGCCCCCAAACCAGAACCGACTGTATGGTGCGGTAATCGTCTTTCTCCAACCAACTTGGATATTCCTAGGCCTGTGCAGCTAGATCGCCCGGGTCTAATAATGCGTAGCCGTGATTCATGTTCGGGATCCATAGTACGAAAAAGGCCTGCTCTGCCAATGCAGTTAATCTGCCGGACTGCTCGCGGCTACGAGGAGGTGGAGCAATTGATGCCACATTGTCCGTGCAAAACGCGACCAGGACAGACAAGTGGCTGGAGGCGAGAATCAGGAAACTTTGCGGGGATAAAATCACGAATGACGGTGAGCTTAAAAAACGCAGCGGATGGGCGGAACGCGGCTACTAAGCGACAAAAGCGGCGGTTGAGTATGAAGGCATAAGAGCAGAAGAGACAGATTGCGAGGAGACAAATCGTGTGAAGAAAAGTCCCTGTAGGGCAAGAGCGAGTAGAGTGGGGAAGGAGAGCGACAGCCAAAGCCAAATCACTAAAAAAGAATTAGTTTAACTAGGGCTGGCCGGGGTAAGTAAGCAAGAATCCTTCAGCCAGAAGTTCTCGCTTAACAAAGGAGGAGCTGTCGCGATATTTGTAGCAGGTACTGCAACATCCGCTACAATATCTCCCTCTTTCGCAGCCTCGCCCGTCGCAGCCTCGTCGCACAGCTCACGGCAACCTCCGGGCCATCAGGGATTGCTTCTTAAAATAAGAAATTCGAAGTTCTGGACCAGACAATTATGAAAAATTTTGGCTGAAGGATTCTCGTTCAGGTCCTAGCTGGTCTTCATATCGAGTGGCAGTTGTTACCCAACATTGCCCCTCTGTTTTTGACGTCGGGGATGCGAGAAATCCGAAGATCCCGAGAAGCTTGGGTCCCTGTCTGCTTTTTTCTTCGACACAGCAGAGCTAAGGAGACAACAGAGTTATTTTTCCTTTGAGAGGAAGAGAAAGACGAGAACCGAAAGAAAAGATAGGCGAGGCAACATAAGGGGGAAAAAATGGGGAGATGCCTGACGTTCTATTGCTGCTGCTACCTTAGCGGCAAGCTCCCATAATGCACTAGCAAACCCTCGGGCGGTTTTGCCTTCCGTATTAATCAGCGATGAAGTAAGAAAACACTGCTAAGCATGACAAAACCCCTTCCCTCTGACTCCCCTGGGTGCCTTGTCTCTCCCTCCCCTTCTCTCGCTCCTTCCCCCTTCCTCTTGCTCCTCTTTGTTCTTTGTTCCGCCCCTCCCTTCCCAACCCAACATTGCTGCCCTCAACAGCCTATGTCTCCACTGACTGCCGGTCAGGGTCTCTAATAGGAATCAGACCTAATCACGGGATTCACGGACTTGCGGTATTTGCGAAAGCCGCCTTGTACACGGAGTCCTAATAGCAAGCGACCAACGCTTGTCTCGTCTGTCTCGTCAGTCCGGCTATGTCTGCGGCAACTCTTGATCTATAGTATATGTAGAATATTCATGCGCCGTCTTTTTATCAGGCTCTTCCTAATACGATCAATATATTATCGAAGCCAGTGTAGAGCAACAAATAGGACAACTGGGAAGCTACTTGACTAATTTCATGCTACATGAACGTGTGAAGACTCTCATCCATCTTGTCCATCGTGTTCATCCTGTTTATCCTGTCCATCTTGTCTTCTTGTCTTCTTGTCTTCTTGTCTTCTTGTCTTCTTGTCTTCTTGTGCTTCCCACCCTCCCCATCCTTCTCTTTCTTTCCCTTTCCTCCCATATTCTCTCTCTTTGCTTTCCCTCAATCAACCATCAGTTATCACCTTTATTCTTTTGCCTTTTATTAATTTTTACGTCTTATACGCCAGCTTTGCTCTTGCGCCCCGCCTACTTCCACCCGGACCTACACTTTGACTTGGTTCAGTTTGGCCTTATAAACATAGCCGCGCGCGCCAACCCGGCCCACCTCACACGCACAAATACAAATACAGGCTGCAAGTACCGCTCGCAGACACACCTTGGTCAAACCGGCTCATCCAGGCACGCAAACTCCAAAGTAAGCTCAGACACAAGCACAAGCACAAGCACAAGCATAAGCATAAGCACGGGGAAACCTTCCAAACCCCACCCCTCACATCCACCTTCAACGCCTATATACGTTCATCTCGAGATCCATACCTGCCCGTGCTCATGCCTCCTGGTGCTCATGCTTGGCTCTAGTCCTATCCACCTCTTCCCCTACTCCTCCCCGTTACCGCCTCTTTCCTTCGGCCACCACTATCGTCACTGCCGTCTTCTCTGCCTACCTCGGGTTTTTTGATCTCTCTTTTTTGATCTTACCTCTACCTCCCCCTTCTCTCTTCTTTTCTCCTTCTCTTTCCTCCTGCACTCCCCATCTTCCCCTCTATCACTATCTCTGTGTGTTCCTGTCTCTTTTCCTACTTTCCACATCTCTCACACCCCGAACCATTACATCCTAATCCATACAACACACTCCTTCCTCCTCCCCTCTCTTCTATTTTCACCCTCTCACATGCCACGTGATCTTGTGCGAGAAGCACAACTTGCCGAGCTCAGGCAAACTTGGGTCAAGCTAGAAAACGCAGTCTCCCAGCCTCTTGAGGCGAACCATACTCTTCTCATGGCAGACCACCACCTACATCACCAGCAGCAGCAACAGCAGCAGTCGTCTCTCCCGCCCACCTCCGCGCCTAAATCTGCCGCCTCCGACCCAGCTTCTGGTGCCGCCTCGTCGACCCCTCTCCCGGTTACAGCAGCGTCGGTAACTGGGCTATCACAAGCAAGCGCGGGCACTCCACCGCCTTCCGGCAGTAGTGGAAACAACACCGCGAGTGGAAGTGGCGGTGCGGTGCTGGGAGTCTCACGAAGAACACATCCGAAATCAAGAACAGGGTGTCGTACCTGCAAGATTCGAAAAATCAAGGTGAGTTTAGTTTTGGAATTTAGACCCCCCCCCCCTTTTCCTTTCTCTCCCCCCCCCCCCTGCTCTTTTCGTCCGTCCCCGGGCCCTATCAAGCGGCCGGTTGGCGCCCATAGACGCACTGGAACCTTTCCCCTGGGCTTTGTTTCATGAAAACCAGGAATCCCGCCGAGTTTAACTGGAAACATGCTGCATGACATCAGTGTGGCTTTCAGGGGTGGGTGCTTTTTGCTAGTTGTTCTTCTTCTTTTTGCCTTATTTTTTCTGCCCACATAATTCAGCCCCAATCCTATCCTCATGCATCCACACCCTCCCCTGCAATGTAACTATATTGCTGTTAACTAGCTCCTCCATTCCGGGCATTCGGGCCCGTCATCAATCCCGGAGTGGACTTCAGTCAACAAACCTAACACACTATCGCTACCACCTCTCTTTATATCCGCTTCCTGTCTATCCTAGCTACTAACAACTGCGCTTCTCCTCTTCCCAGTGCGACGAAGAACGCCCATCTTGTCGCAACTGCATCAAACATGGCGTGACCTGTCCGTATATTACCCCCTCCTCATCAGCTACAACCCCTAGCGGGACCATTTCCGCCGCTGCCAGTCCTATTCCAGCCTCTTCGCTACTCCCACACGGCCTATCCGGCCTACACGGCGACCATGATCTGAATTTAATCGACCTCGAGCTACTACACAACTTCACCACGTCGACCTATGCTACCCTCTCATCTGATCCTGGCGTGCGAAATGTCTGGCGCATCACAGTCGTAAGATTTGGCGTGCAATGCGAATACGTCATGCGGTCCATTCTCGCCGTCTCAGCCCTGCATATCGCCCACCACAAGCCGCAAAAGCGTGATTTCTACTTCTCACGCGCCCTTACCTATCATCAACTAGCCAGTCGCGCTGCTACCCCGCTCATGACCAACCTTGCCACCAGCAATGAGGGCTGGGAGTGCCTATATTTGTTCTCCGTCTTAACTATATTCTTTAGTATGTTACACACATCCGTCTTTCGTTCGTTCTCTTCTCCCTCGTTCTTTTCGTTTTATTCTTCTCCTTCTCTCGCCATCTCTTTCTTTGTTTCTCTCTGCACATCCCCTCTAACACCCCGCCCCTCTCTTTCTCTCTTTCGTCAGGTTTCGGAAGCACCAAACACTCTGATGTGCTCCACAGCGAAGCCTTTCCGCCGTGGATCTTCCTACTCAGCGGTTCCAAATCTTTAATCTGCCTCTCTTCGATGCGCATCGAGGAGTATGACGGCCCGCTTTCTCCGCTGTTCATTCATGGCAAGCGACGCTGGGACATGTACTACGACAGAAAGTACTCTCCGACACTGCAAAAGGAAATTTCCGAGCTGGAGCAGCGCATAACCTCGACCGTAATGGACCCCATGGCACGCGCCATTTACGTCAACACCATCCACGATCTTGCGCGTAACATCAAAGCCTTCAAGTCAATGGATGTGCCCTTTATGCCCGATATCACCGATGCTTTCGTATGGGTTTTTTCCGACCTTGACCCGTTTCTGGCCCATTTGCGCGCGCAAACGCAGGAGAGCATCGTCATCATGGCGCATTTCGCCGTCATGATTCGCTCACTGGAAAATCACTGGTGGCTTGAAGGCTGGAGTTTCTTACTGATTGCTAAGGCATGGGACGTGTTGGATGAAGAACACAAGCTGTGGGTTCAGTGGCCACTTGAGCAGGTGGGCTGGATCCCGCCATAGATTCGCGAGAAGAGCTATTGATGGTGTTGTTAGAAGAGATTTCCATGTTGTGGAAACGGGGGGGGCGAAGCGCCATTTAGGCGCGCTTTGTATCACTATAGAGTCTCTGATACCCAATTATTGAGTTTTTGGTTTTGTGTGAGAGTGGGAAAGAAGCATTGGGAAAGTATATTGTTATGTGTTGTCGAGGTTGCATCAGTGTTACACAAAGCTTTCTAGCCACAAGAGTTTTTCGTGTAAGTCACATGTCATGTAGTCATATTTTAGGCCATATTTGTGTCCATTGTTAGGGTTAATTCACAGACCATTTATTAGCGACCTGCCGTTAATCGGCCTCAACTGCAGGCCCAACTTCAAGGTTCCAGATTATATCTTTTTATATTTATTTTTATTTTCGGACTGCGCTTTTCGTGTTGATCCAGCAGCACTTGTTGTTCTTTTTGGTTTTTGCTAATTTTTTTTGCCAGCGAAAGTACAGCAAAGACCAGGCCTTTTTAAGATTTTTTCTTTGATTTCCTGCCTGGTTATTTTAGTGCTATTGGGTCTAAAGACTTGTTTCGTTTAGTGGGGGAGACAAGCAAGACAACATCAGTCTGAGCAAGCAAGCCAAAAGACAGCACGAGAAAAATAACGGAGGAACTTGGGGCAATCTCTTCTTCTATATTTTGTTTTAATAAGTCTTCATTTTCTTCTCCTGAATTGGTATCGTCTTGATTTTCGTCACTTCCATATACCAAGGTAATTCTTTGCTAGCGTATGTCAGTGGCGGCGCAGAATAAAGCAGACAAGGCTGACAACTAAAATCCTTGGCTGGGTTCTTGAGCCTTCAGCCTCGTGACGTGAACCCTCAAACTTTTTTTTTTGGTGCAACCACTTTTTTTTTTTTTCCCTATCTTTCTCTTCTACTTTTGTCGCTCTATCTTCGCCAATACAGGAAGACCAACACCATCTGCTACGAAAACGCAGCTGCGATTTGAAGATGGCTACGCTGAGTGATGCTCAGAAGGAGCTCGCAGGGTAAGTTTTGCTGCTTTATTTCTTTTTTTTTTTTTCCTTTCGCTAGCTTCTCGTGAAGTCGCGGCCACTTCCAAGCAAGCGAGGAACCTAGTTCTTAGATCTTCTGGCCGTGTGCTTTTGGCGCCGGTGCATTCTGCGTCTCCTCCACTGCTAACTGTATCTTTCCTCTGTTATAGCTTACTTGCGCCTGACGATATTCCCTTTAAGTTGCGATGCGCCAACTGTAGCAAGTTGGCTATCAATGCTTTTCGTTTGCCTTGCTGCGAGCAGCCGATTTGCGAGATGTGTATGTTTCTTCCGCTAGCCCTTGTCTTACTATCTCCCGCCGCCGTCTCATGTCAACTCCATTGCTTATTGCGATCCGATTGCTCTTACTCGGTCTATTTGTAACTAACATATTTGCCTCTCCCACATGTTAGGCCAAGCGTCTCTCCCCTCAACATGTCCCATCTGCGAACACTCGCCTCTCTCTGCTGACGACTGCAAGCCTCACCGATCGCTTCGGACAACCATTAAGGTTTTTATCCGCACCGAGGAAAAGAAGCGGGAGTCTATGAAGCCCAAAGAGCCCGAGTCTGATGCTGATGCAAACCCCGAGCCTACCATTGTACCCGAGAGTGACCCAAGAGTAGACACTGTATTAGATGACACAGAGACTGCACCTGCTGCTGACTCACAGCTTGCGCTTGGTGTCCAGGGCTCAACTGGAGGCCCAGGTGCCTCTGCAGAGACTGCTGCTCCTGATGAGGCTGAGGGACAATCCGAGGGACCTGATGAGGCGGCCCAGACTGAAAAGCCTGTTGATGGCGAAAATGTACGTCCTGTTGATTCAGAGAAGAAGAATAAAACCAAGTCCCATTTTTGCGAGCCTAGTATTGGTGTATTTTGTGGAGAGTTTCATCTAGTTTGAGTTTTTCTACTTGAGATGGCTAACATATTTTTGTTTTTGTGTTATAGAACGACGCTCTCGACAAACCCGTTGCAAATGACGAAGTGACGAAGGATTCCGCTGATGGAACTCACAAGAACAACGAAATTGCGATAGCTGGCCAGCCCGAGCAGACTAGTGACGATGCCAATGATGCGAAATTGGGCAGCGGCACTGCAGTCAACATGGGATTTGGCCCCGATGGCTTCAACCAGATGCAAATGATGATGGCCATGCAGAACAACATGGCTAACGGCTTTGGCGGCTTCCCGATGATGGGTAAGTCTTTATCTTTGTCCTTGTTTTTGTCTTTGTCTCGGCGCGCTAGCTAACACTTTCTACCTCTAGGAATGAACATGGACCCGATGATGATGCAGAACATGTACATGAACGGGGGCTTCAATTCAGGCATGGGCATGAATTCAATGAACATGGGCGTTGGAGGCTATGGCATGGGGTCCAATGATAACTGGAACGATCAGCAGCAGTCATGGAGCTTCGGCCAAGATAATTACAATCATGCAAACAATCAAAGCATGGCCCCTGGTGATTTTGGAAACGGAAACGGAAACACACCCAACAGCAGCAACAACAACAGCAATATCGACACCGAAAATGGAGTCGCTACCGTTGGCGATAACAACGGCAGTGCCGCTGCTACGGTTGGTATTAACGGTACTGCAAATGGCGTCATGGCCGGCCCTGGTGGTAACATGAATGGTAACTTTGGTCTTGGCTTCCAGCCCGGCTTTGCTGGAAATCGCTTCAACGACTGGCGCGGAAACTATGGAGGAAACTATCGTGGCCGGGGTCGGGGCCGAGGCTTTCAACAAAGCGGCTTTGGCCGTGGCGGCCGTTTTGGCTTCCAGGGTAACCCGTATTGGGGAGGCCAGCAACAGTATCCCGGCCAGCCCCAGGCGTTTTCCCAGCAACAGCAGCAGCAACAGCAACAGCAACAGCAACAGCAACAGCAACAGCAACAACAACAAATACAGCAGCAGCAGCAGCAGCAGCAACATGGCAATAGACCTGGAAGTGCCGGGGTTAGCAGTCATAGCAATACGGGCTCAGTAACTGGTGGTGATGGCACTGACCAACCCATGCAAGATGGAGAGAAGGCAGAAAATGGTATTGGTAATGGTGATGTGAACGGTCAAGGCTTATGCGATAACGCCAATGGAAAAGCTGAAGATGCAATATCGCAACAAGCAGCTAATGCTGATGGCAGTGCTCAGTGGAACTGGAGAACACGGCATGCTAATGGCGCACCGCCGCTCAACGCTCCAACTGGTCCCAAGTCTATGCGGCAAGGTGGTAGAGGAGGCCGCGGGTTTGATGACCGGGAGCAGGTTGAGCAGGATGCAGCTACTGGTAATGTTGAGGATTCTCGGAGTAGTTCTCCCAAGCGCTCGCACATCCCAGCGAGCCATCGAGACCGTAACGATGGTGACGATGATGACCAAGGCCGATCCGAAAGTCGCGATCAAGACGCCGATGGCCAACATCGTAGCTCACGCAGGCGTCGTCGTCACAGAGCCCATTCCGTATCCAGTCAAACCACAGCTCATGACGGCAATGGCAGCAGCAGACACCACCGACACGAGGGCGACGCGACTGTTGACACGCACGATGACGATTGTGATGAGCGACGTCGCAGACGGCACCGTAGTCGGAGGCGCGACGAGAAGAGCGACGACAAAACGCAGGCTGACCGCGCTCGGTCGTCTTCGCCTACTGAGTCTCGTCGGTCTGGCCACAGAAGCCGGCGCGATAAGCGTGAGCGTTCCAAAGACCGGGATCGAGAGCGGGACCGAGAGCGGGATCGAGATCGTGATCGGGCCCGAAGCGATAAGCACCGCGACGATGAATCGCGCAAAAAGCACCGCTCATCCCATAAAGATCGCCCCAGAGATCGTGACCGGGAGCGCGAGCGCGAGCGTTCTCGCGATGGTGGCGACAAGGAAAAAGAGCGGGAGAAAGACCGTGACCGTGAGCGCGATAGAGACCGACCGCGTGATCGTGATAGAGACCGTGGTAGAGAAAGAGATCGCGACCGAGACCGTGATAGAGACCGGGAACGGGAGCGCGAGCGAGACAAGGAAAAAGATAAAGACCGTCGTCGGGAAAAGCGTCGCGAGGGTCGACATGCGTCTAAGCCAGACGCTACGACAGACTCTAAGCGAGCATCGTCTAAAGCTGACGGCGCCGCCTCCCGCACAGCAGCAGAGCTTGTAGGCACCACAACATTAGCAACAGCGCCAATAGCAGCATCCACAATTCCAGCAGCAGCAACGGCGACTACCACTATGGACGCACACGCACGCGAACGTGAAGAACGCAACCGCGAGCGCTTACTGAAGGAAACACAGCGGCGTGCAGGGCTGGCTAGTTTAGTGGGGTCGAAGCGAGGGCGCGAGGACGGCGATGATGGAAGGCGCGGGCGGAGAAAGGGCCGCAAGAGCGATACGATTAACTACGATGATGAGGAACGGCCGAGTCGGCGATTGGATACTGAGCGGTGGTAGCGCAGAGGCGACTTTTTTTTTTTTTGGGCCGCGGAGGGAGAGGAAGAAATAAGACTGACTACAACAAGCTGGTAGCTTTTTGACAACTTTTCTTTTGTCTGTACAACAAAAAGAATTTTCACGAAGACGGAAGGAATGTGGTGCTTGAACTTAGATACTCGATAATCGAATTTATGCCATAATAAAATAAGAAGAGTTACGGTTTATTTGTTCAACATTCGGAAGGACATATTGATCACATGGTACAATGAATGGCTAAAAAGTGAGTGCAAACAGGAGAGTAAGAGTAGGGGGAAGAGAGAAAATATACATATGGCAATTCAAACAAAGCATACTACGAGCAAGCTTGGCTGCGAAGACGAGTTGGATACAGTAACAAACAAGAAAGACGGCGGCAACGTGAGAATGGATAGGCAATAATGTGAACGAACAAGCAAGAGGGAAAGCAATAGCAGCAGAAGCAGCAGCAGTAGTAGTGAAAAGAAGGATAAATCAGAGTGAGTTAAAGGCCCAGACGCAAGGAAGAGACAGAAGAGGCAGACCACGCGACAAAAAGAGAAATAACAATGGCACAGAATATCAAGACAGGGCAGTAGCAGGACATGGAAAACAAAAGCGTAGAAAGCATGTCAATGACAGAACAAGAACCAAAGAGAGAGGGACCAATGAATAGAAGCAAGAAAAAAAAAGAGAAATCGCAGGTAAGAAACAAAGGGTTGTCTAGCAGGAACAGCCATCGCGGACAGCGTCCGTCGAGCCCGTCAAGTTGACGCGCGTTTGATCGCCACCGGCACTTGCAGCCGCTCTGTTGCCCGCAGCATCGCGGACCGAGCGCAGCGATGTCTCAGGAATGGCGTTAGCGATAGCGGTAAAGACCTCAGTAACGTTGAAGCCAGTCTTAGCTGAGGTCTCAAAGAACAGCAGACCCTCTTCTTTGGCGTATTCCTCGGCCTCGTCGGAAGGGATTTTACGGGCATCGTTATCTGCATCGGTGCCGGAGGGAGTGGAGCGTGCGGCGGGTGTGGATGAGGTGTCAGCGTTAGCGCCAGCAACAGCACTGGGCGAGTCGGGGTCGTCCGAAGTGGCGGCAGCGGCCGGGGCGTCACTGGCTAGATCGAGCTTGTTGCCGACCAGAGCGATGACGATGCCGGGAGAAGCCTGGCGTTGCAGCTCAGCCACCCAGTGCTTGGCCTTGATCAGCGACGAGGCCTTGGTCAAGTCATAGACTACTAGTGCAGCCTGGGCGTTGCGGTAGTACATGGGGGCCAGAGAGGCGAAGCGTTCCTGGCCAGCAGTATCCCAGATCTCAAACTTGATTGTGCGGCTGGGAAGGTTGCACTTTTGCGTGAGAAAGGCGGCTGGAGAGAAGGGGATGAAGATGGACATGTTAGCTGCTGTGGAGAGACAGTACTAGCAATATAGGACGACGGGAACGGCGGGAAGATAAAAAGCCACAAACGGGCGGGGGAAAGGAGCTAATGACGTACCACCGATAGTAGGTTCTTTGTTTTCCTGAAAGTCGTTGTTGACAAATCGCAAAACGAGAGACGACTAAGGAGGACATGGCGTGTATTAGTACTAGAGCGTATGGAAGCGTAACTTGTAAATTGACAAAAGAGCCAGTCGTGATGGCGATTTCGCTCACCTTTCCAACAGCAGCTTCGCCGAGGAGGACGAGCTTGACGCTGCTGCTGGGCTTGGGGCCGGAGAAGTCAGACATAGTGAGAGGATGGGTCTGTTTGAGGCGAATAAAAAAGGCTGTGGTGTTTGCTTGTGTGTTTGTGATTGTTGCTATTGATGACGGTGCCTTTGTTCTTGTTCTTGTTGGTACTACTAGAGGAGATATAATTGGGAGCGATCAAAGGCGGAGACAGAGATACAGAAAGGCTGAAATGAAACCAGGTCGAGCTACTGGCTGTGTCAAAGTTATCAGTGCGTTTTGTCGTTTTGCTGTGCTGTGCTTCAGCTTTATGACGGCGATGCCCAGTGTGGGGTTAAAGCTTTTCGCTTTGGGTTATTATTTTTAGACTGGAAAGGGGCGCAAAAGAGAAGAAATGAAGCCTGAAAAATTAGTCGCCAAGCATAAGCAGTTGAAGGCTTGTGAAGACTGTTTGTTCACGATGATTTGGAGCAAAAAAAGGCTGGAAATAAAAGAAATATTTAAAAATGACACAAAATTGGTAGTTATTGCGCAGCCTTGAGTATCCAACCCCAGTCACGCTGATAGCGTTATCTAGCCAATCACATGCTATTATGGCCATCTCAAAGGTGGATGGGTGGGGCTAAATACATCAAATTGGAGGCCTAGTGGACAAGTCCAGATTAGAGACAGGCGGCAGTTCTGCAGCAGAAACTAACATGCCCTGATTATCAAGAGCAGAGAATACTGGATAAAAGAAGATCAACCATTTCATCAACGGTTTGAGTGCCTGAAGTATCGTCACTTCCTTCCATACACTATCAAGCCAACAACTGGTAGAGCTTCACTAAGTTTAGGTTGATCGATTCCTGTCGAAATATGGTCTCACACTGAGTTCCTTGAGTGGGGGGCAAGGGCTTCGTCTCCTGTCTTATTAATCGGGATAAAGACATATTCAAGATAAACCGCCTCACTTCTGGCTTGCAGAATTCATGCAGGGATAGGGATATCCACTCTATGCAGGCCACTGGGGAGAAAACAGGTAGTGCAGCTTCTGTGCGTGTGGTACAGACCCGACATGGAGGGCTTGGTCATACATCGAGTGAGTATCTTGCCTTGGGCTAGCACGTTGGATAGCCTGGCTGCGGCTGCACTGTTTGTGATATCCGATAGTGTCTCTTCTTCAAATAACTGTTGGGAAACGGGGTTGTATAACCTGGGAGGCTTTTGAGAGATTTAAGAGTAAGTGCTTAGAGCAGAAGTAACAGAGTAGAGCAAAGGGCCGTGTAGTACAGCGCAGCACCTCCCAGCCTAGACGATCGTTTAGTACTAGCAGGGGACTGTATATTCTCGAGACAGTGTCAAGCACCATGGCCAAGAATTCTTCCCCATTCTTGATGGCTTTTCCCGGGGCCCTCCTAAAGGCCGAGAATATAATGTTTTCATCTGGATTTGAGCCCTCCCTAGAGATTCCGTTCCTTTATAATACATATGACGAGCTAGGGTGACGGCGGTTAAGGTGTCCTCGAAGATTGTGGCCCATCTCCCATTGTATTCGGCATTTCTCTCTTTTAGATAAACCCCGGCAGTCATTGTAAGACTCGGGGCGATCTACCTCACTGCCTCTATGAACGGACGGACTAGGGAGTATTGCAAGATCTTGTTGGTACTAAACGCACTCCTTTTGAGTTGTGATTGGAAAATGTTTCTAAACGCATGCCACACACCTAGGCTGTTTTAGAAAGAGAAAGCCGAGTCCATAGTATGTGTCCCCATATAGGAACTATCCGAGGCCAAGGTTTGTGGAATGTTGTAGTAATAGAACCAACATGATCTGAATCCTCGGAATGGTGCAAAGTTCACATAAAGCGTGTATCTTCAATGTTTCGTAGAGAACCAGGACACAGGATAAAGCTTTCCGGCGCCAAAAGATCCAATGGTTGATGCGCATAGGTCGAAGTGGAAGCCAGAATTAAATCTGCTGTTAGCAGAGGACCATTGCAATTGGCGCATTTTGAACGAGCTCTTCCAGGAGCTAAAACGACTCCGAATCTCGGTCCTGAGGTCCAGGAGGGGCTTGGGAGATTCAGAATGCCACTGAGCCTTTGCGAGGACGTTTTGATTTAGCCTACAAGAGGCTCTGGGGAGACTATTTAACCAATTTCCGATAAGTGACTTGGGCCGTCTGGAAGGCTTTAACATCGGACAATTGGCTTGTCCAAGTTGCCTAGGGCTTTTTTGAAGAGCGAGAGCGTCTAATGCATTTCGAGAAGTCAAGAAGCCCGCGAGTAACGTAAACACCCAATCAAATGCAGGGCAGTCGAGCGGCCACGTGTCGTAATTCGAAGATAGAGTGATCGTGATAGAGATGGTGATGGTGGTGTTGTTGGTGTTTCTAGACATCGTAATATCAATTAAACCCAATTAGTACATGATTGGAGCTGGGCTGGTCGTACCTGCAGCCAGCTGCTAGCAGCTGCATACTGTCTCTGTGAATGGCCCCACATTGATTGTAACTCACCGCCTTTTGCCGACGGCAGAAAAAAAAAAGTTGGGAGTTATGAAGCCGTCCTTGATTTTGGCGAAGCTTTGCATCACTAGGCAAGCGAACAAAACGCCACAGTCACATATACGCTAATAGAAAGCTCTTCATTACTCAGGGCTCATTTCCCAGTCCTTTCTAGCTGCCTCCTTCTCTTTTTCTTTTACTTCCCGTCTTGATACCCAATTTGCGCGACCTCCAGTCCTCCCCGTCCACCATGGGCTCTACAAAGGCGACCGAGTCTGTCGCTTCGAAGAAAAAGACTCTGTTCGACGATAACTCGGACAGTGAGGTTGAAGGAGGGGCAAAGATCAAGATCAATACCGAGTTTGCCAAGAGGTTTGAACACAACAAAAGACGAGAAGAAAAGCAAAAGCGTGAGTCTCTCTTCATGCCCATCCCTGTTTCTCTGTTTCTGCCTCCCAAACTAACACTACAGCTCTCTAGTTGAGGAAAAGTTCAAGCGCGAAGGTCGCTCCCTCAATAGTGACTCTGATTCTGGCTCCGAGTCCTCTTCTGGCGAAACCGAAGACGAAGATGGCTTCCTAGCCACTGAAGCTCTCGACGCTGAAATCTCTGCCACTCTCAACGCCATCCGCAAGAAAGACCCCCGCATCTACGACAAGAGCGCTACCTTCTACACAGCCAAATCTACTGCCGACGCCGATGCTGATGCCTCCAAATCTTCTAAGGAAAAGCCACTATACCTTAAAGACTACCACCGCGAGCAGTACCTCAAGGGTGCCATCGAAGCGCCCGATCACGACGAGGATGAAGATGTGCCTATGACTTACACCCAAGAGCAAGACGCCCTGAAAAAGTCTCTTGTTTCTTCAATCCATGCCGCTGCCACGACCAACGACTCCAATTCTGACTCTGAGAATGATGGTTCGAGTGCCTTCCTCAAGCGCAAGACCTCTAAACAAGCAGAACTTTCGCATGACGGCATCCACCCTGAGCGCAAAGTCGACACCAACAAGACGCTGACAGAGAATGACGTCGCCAACGCTGACAAGAACCCTGAGTTGTTCCTGTCCAACTTCATGTCATCACGTGCCTGGGTGCCACCAGATGGCTCGAACTGGCAGGCCTTTGGGTCTGAGGACGAAGATTCCGATGTTGACCGAGCCGAAGCCATTGAGCACGCTTACAACATGCGTTTCGAGGATCCGGAAAAGAGCAACGAGGTGTTGACCACATACGCCCGTGATCTGACTAACGCGCGTTCAGTTCGTCGCGAGGAGCTCAAGGGCCGCAAGCGTCAGCGTGAGCTAGAGCGTGAGCGCAAAGCAGCCGAAAAACAGCAGCGTCGCGACGAAAAGGCTCGCTTCAAGAAGCTCAAGCTTGATGAAATGCAAACCAAATTGGACCAGATCCGCAAGACGGCTGGTGCCTGGGGCAAGCAACTGACCGAGGACGAACTGCTCAAGTTCCTCAACGACACGTGGGAGAACGATAAGTGGGAGGACGAGATGAGAAAACGCTTTGGCGAGGACTACTACGAACAGCAGGATGCCGGCTTTGGCTCAAATGGTGAAGACAGTGAGGATGAAGAAGTTGAAGAGGACGGTAAAATGGTGAAGAAGCCCAAGAAGCCGACTTGGGATGACGACATCGACATCTCCAAGATTGTTGGCGAGGTTGATGACGACGAGAACGGCGCACGAGAATTCACTGTTGCTGATCTAGAAGACAGTGGCGATGAGGGGCAAGCTGAAGCTGAAGCAGAGGATGAAGATGATGTTGAGGACGGAGATGAGAGTGAGGAATCACGCCCCTCCAAGAAGCGCAAGACCTCCAAAGACCACAAAAAAGACCGTCTAGCCGCTAAAAAGGCCGCCAAGACTGAACGCAGCAAGCTCTCAGCCATCGTTGACCTGCACATGGACCTAGAAGACCCTGATACACTAGCGCTGCCGACACGGCGCAAGAAGACACGCGCAGGCCCAGCCTTCCGGTACCGCGAAACATCGCCCAACTCCTTTGGTCTGACCCCGCGCGATGTGCTGCTAGCGCCGTCTGACACAGCGCTGAAGAAGTTCGCCAGCATCAAGAAGTATGCCGAGTGGCGGCTGCCCGAGCAGAAGCAAGAGGACACACGACGGCTTGGCAAGAAGGCCCGCTTGCGCAAGTGGCGCCGCGAGGTCTTTGGCAAGGACTTTGAAAAAACCGGTCCTACTTATGGTTTCAAAGAACTATTCAAGGCCGAGGAGGAGAAGGAGAAGGAGAAACAGGCATGGCGGGGTGCAGATGCTAGCGATGATGACGTCAAAGTGCGCAAGGCCGACACCGAAGAGAGTGGCAAGAAAAAGAAGAGACGGTCAAAGAAGAAGAGCGGTAAGGCGACAGCCGAAACATGAGGCTGTGACATGCCAGAGAAGAGTGTTTACCGTAATGTCATCATATCTATGGTTTTTAATTTCCTTTGTTCTCTTATCCATGTATCCTACTGTTTTCTTTGAGCTTAATCTTGCACTTGCTGAGTTGGCTAAGGGAAGCTCTATTCATATTAGACGTTGAACAATATCTGCGCGGTGATTTATTCTTTTTGTCTTGTGAGATCATAATATACATACTGTTTGTTGTATTCAAATCACATCTTTTCTTGATATAAACTCGATATGAACAAACCCGCAACATGGTCATGACGACTAGGGTAATAGAAAAAAAAAGAAAGAAAAAAACAACTAAAAAGACCTAAAAAGACCTAAAAAGACCTAAAAACCAAAACTCCACGGGTATCATTGATCAAAATAAAAATGCTGAGCGCCAGCTTCAACTCATAGGACCATCCAGACGCCGAAGAGCCCGCAAGCCGCGACAAGGTCCCCCTATGGATTCTCTTCGTTCGCAGCATTGCAGCCTAGACCATCCAAGCCGTCGGTATGGCTACTCATATTGCCAGCCAGAATGCCGCCAAATGACTCTAGCCCAGTAATGCTCAAGCCCATATCCTGCGTAAGTTCAGGCGGTTCGGTATTGAATGGCATAAACCAGGCCGAGGACGCTCCAGGGCCAAAATTCATGCCGACCGAGCCCCATGTCATATCAGCAACAGCGCCGTTGCTGCTGCTAACTGCTGTAGGCTGGCCTCGCGGCACAGCCACGTCGAATTCTGTCATACTGTTTGTCCCAGTTTGGGGCGCCATGGAATTGCTCTGTCCCATGTTGGTGACTCTATTAAGATCAGCATCCCATGTATTTTCGCCCGTATTGACGTTGTTTACGGTACCAATAATGCTCTTGGAGGCTTCTCCCATGCCTAGGTCCGTAGAATATGCATCGAGCACGATCTGACGATCAAGAGGCTGGATGATGTTGGCTGATCGTGAAAGTGACATGGAGAAAATATCAGGAGAGAAAATAGCCGAGTTTGAATTACTGTGACCAAACTGCTGGCCTTTGGCTGTCTGGAGATCAAGTGGTGACATGAAATTGCCCGAGCTGTCCATAGAAGTTGCACTCATAGGAGGGTCTCTGGTGGTGTTGCTTGTCTGAATCAGAGGTAAGAATCTAGATGGGTTCTGGAGTCGGGCGTTTATGTTTGCGTCCGCTGCGGCTGGCGCTGGTGCTGGCTGTGCGATATTGAAGGCTGGTGCCGATATGGCATTGAAATGCTCCATCTGTTGACCTTCTGTGACCATAATTGGTGTAGCCTGGCTTCCTTTGCGGTTACCTGCCTTGCGCTTAGCCGGATGCTGGCTACTATCTACTGATTGCGGCGGTGTCAGTGTAGTGAAGAACTCTTCAACCGTATGAAGATCGGGCTTCTGCTCAAGCACAGCATCATCGCTCCTTTGCTTAGACTTGGCAGTTAAATCCCCAAATTCTGTGTTCGCCACTCCGTGTGGATACTGAT
This sequence comes from Ceratocystis lukuohia, assembly GCF_044167205.1. Classification (NCBI taxonomy): domain Eukaryota; kingdom Fungi; phylum Ascomycota; class Sordariomycetes; order Microascales; family Ceratocystidaceae; genus Ceratocystis; species Ceratocystis lukuohia. The sequence continues at coordinate 949,855 of NW_027263525.1, forward strand.
CAAACCAGTCGCCATACTGAAAAATGGGAGACGCAGGAGTTCGTTCTGTCAGGAGACCCTTGGCCTTTGTATCAGAGTATGACCGGTATTGTTCTTTGAGGTTTTCAGACATCCAGTGAAGCATCCCCCAATACCGCTTCATTCGGGACAGATACTTAACATTAGTAGCTAGATTTTTCTTAGACGAAGCTTCAAGCTCATAGTTGCCAGAGAATATGCCAAGAATGTGAATTGTGCTAGACGAGAAGGCACAGTATCCCGCAAAAGGGGCCGATACAAAGTGAGAATCAGCATCCTTGAGTAACTGCGAGATATGGCTAGCCGCAACAAAGGCCTTTTCGCCAACTCTGGTCACAAAGGATCGCGGAGTTTGTGCTGCTGCCTCTGGGCTGGGCGGCTTGCCAAGAAGAATCCGACTGAGAAAGAGTATGTTTTGTTGGATGGCTATGTGCATAAAGATGAACTGGTTGGCCATGTTTTCGCTTCGGTGCAACTGTATGTTCTCTGGGGAATAGCGCAGCGATTCTGGAAGATTGGCTAGGATATCCTCGGCTTCTTTCGAAAGCCCAGCATAGCCAGAATCGGGACTAAAGATAGGGTGAATGTCCTCAGCTTTGCCGCCCAGATTAACGTATGTTATAATGCGCCCCCAGAGCGCAATGACTCGAACAGTGTATGCAGAAACGCCCATGTTTACACTGGTATCACCGTCGCTCACTGCTGAAGGACTAGGAATATCACCCTTGAGAGTCTGGGTAGAGGCGGGAACGTCCAGCTGAAAGCAACGCTCCTTGACTGGCAGAGGGATCTTTATTGATTCTTCACGGATGAACATTGGCCGGTCGGTTCCCGAAGAATTGAATCTATCCATGAGGAAGCATGCCCACATAGTTCTTCTTCGGATCTCACGGTCAATAAAGCTAAGCTGCGGCTTGTCCCCATTTGGGTCATGGTCTAGATCGCGATGAAGCTGCAATGCATAAGCCATGCGCATAGCCTGACCTCCAAGAGCCCAACTGCGTCCGCCGTGACACGTGCCAAACTCGTGCAGGCCAAGAAGAATTAGGCAGATAAGGGTCGTAATGTTGGGCCACTCGTATCGCTTGGTGACAATGTCGCGCGCGACCATGGCCCATTCCTCGCCTCGCAGAAAGTTTGGCGATGTGTTGAGCTTTGGGTGTGTCGAAAATCTTGCCGAAATAGCACAGACCGATAATATGAGTACTGGCGGAAGAGTGCCGGTCCTGTAATAGGAAATGAATAAGCTGTCAGTTACTTGTACAAGACGGATAGATGCCTTGTGACACACAAGCTATGCAAGCTATGAGACATTGTATGCCGCAGGAATTGCATCCTTTATACCTTGGCACATAGAGCGGGCGTAAGGGGAAGTCTAACAAACCTTAGTTTGCGCATGTAGCTGGGCTTGTGTAAAAGATAATAAGCCTGTCCGTATACATGGTCGAAGTAAATCTCTGCCAAATGCTCTTGGATGTCGGCTGAAGGAAGCGCTTCGCGTCCTTGCGCAAACAGTGTATCGTTTTCGCTGTCCTGCAGAGGGTGTGCAGGGGGGCGCGATATTGAGGAGTTAATGCTGGATTTTGAGGGGGCATAAGCCCATGAGTCGAGGTCATGGCCAAAAGCCTCGTCGGCCGGCCGCTTCTTGGAGTTCTGAGATGTTGTTGCCGACGCTCCTTTTGCGGAGGTATTAGAGCCTGGGATAGAAGGCTTGACAGTAGCTCTTGCCACCGATTGCGCCGGATTGCAGTCGTCTGACTTTGGTACAGCCTTAATGATGCGTTCCTCCATGCGCTTAAGTCTTTTATCCAGCATGGCCATATAATCGGTACGAGGAGCAGCCTTGCGAGTGGTGACTTTATACACACATGGAATTCGGGACCGTAGGCAATGCTTGCAAGCAGGCTTTTCGCCAGAGCAGCGGATTTTCTTGCGCCGACATGCGATGCAGGCTAGAGGAAGACGCTTGCGCTCCTTGCCGGCTTTAGTTTTGAGCTCGCTCCATGCGGGCGCCGGATCTTTATCTTCTTTTTGCTTGGGGGCAGTCGACGCTTTTTTTGTGCTTTCGGGACTTGTAGCTGTTACTGAGAGTCCGAATTCGTCCGCAACAGCTTCTTCCAGAGGATGTGTATTCGGCGATGGGCATGGATTTTCTAGAGCCTGACTGCTCCGAGGTGGGTCTGAGGTAGCCACGACGGGTGTTTGTCGGTGTATTCCTTGGCTAGACCCCTCTGCAGCGGTTCCAGAAACAGGGCCAGAGTTATCGGCATGGTCTAATCCAGAGTTTATGGTGTCGCATTGGTCATATTCGATCGTGAAGTCAGTCGTGGAGGACGTTGAATTCGAATTTGAAGCTACGTTCTGCATATGGCCTGCATAGTCCAAAGAGTCTACAGGCGGCTGGCTGAGAACATAAGCTGCAACAGCCGCCACTTCGGTATTAATATCGGTAAAAGCCTTGTGGGAGTCTAGGTCGGGTGATTCTGGCGACATGGTGGCCAAGGAAAAAGATGATGCCTTAGAGACAAGACAAAGCGATGATAGTTACGGCTGTTGCTTATGCTGTTGTTTCGGATCTGTGCCGGTCTTGCCCTCTGACGGGGCCAATATGTGGTTTCGGAGGAAGCCTGTTGCGAAGAGAAAGCACTCAGGTGTAGAGGGCCAAAGACATCTCAGGCTAATAGGAAGAACGCAATCAAGCTATGTAAGGGAGCGAGCGACCAACCTTGATTCACGGCTAACTACGCTGACGATGTCGGGCAGAGTATGTAAAGAGGCGATGATAAAAGATGAGATCAACGTGATGGAAAAGAAGAGATGAATATGGCGATTGACAATGACGATGATGGTACTATTGTTGCTATGCATGAATATAGGAGAGCCTCCCTATACAAGGCTAGAAATTAGATGCACGCAGGGAGATGACACACACTAACAGCTTCGTGCAGACAGACGATCAGTGGCAATGGCATGAATGAGAAAAATAAAAAAGGCTGAAACAAAAGGTATGGTGTTTGGTCGCTTGTTTGACCCGTCAGTGTGAAGAGGCCTTACTTGACAAATGCTCAGGACAGTCAATGCAAGATTTAAGAGAGAAGAGAACCGAAAGGTGAGCGGCTGTTTGTGGAGAAAACAGCAATATTACCATAATGAGAGGTACTAGCAAAGCACGGCCAAAATACACGGAGCAACAGTACTAGAGTGCACAGACAAAAAAGTATTCAGCAGGTAGCAATCAAGTAGTAGCACTACAGCAGTGATAAGGGCTTATAGCAGGGTGCACTGTACAGGAGGATAGCAGTACAGAGTGCGCTTTCTAGGGCCAAGTAAAACAAAAACTAGCCCCTCCTTGGGGTAAAGCGACTAAATGATCTAAAAGGAAAGGGGGCAATGGAAAAGGTTAGGGTTAGTCACTTGGCTGCCAATAGAATTCAAGTTTCTTTATTTCTCTTTTATTTTTTTGTTCCCTACGTTGATGGAGATACCCAGCTTTCTTTTTTGATTCTCCAACAAGGCAAGGCCGCCTGTCCGCCGTAGGAAATTATAACACTGCGCTTGTTATTGGACCTAGCCTAGTGTTTCATCGCTTAGTATAGCCGCTTATTAATTGGTCTGGAAGTTTAAAAGCACATGGGCACGTGAATCCGGAAAACGCTGCTGTGTAACAGTCTAAATAATCCTCAATTGTTTTGTGCTATATACAAAACTGTAAAGCCAGTATACAGGCCCTAACGTATATCTTTGTCGTTGCATCTTAAGCTAGAAGCCCACGAGCAAGATAATGGATCCTCTGTAAACTTCAGTAGCCTCTATGTGTTTGCTATACTATTCCTTTGCAATGTACACGGGAATCCCATACACTACTACCGCCGCTGCTGTCAAGTACCGGAATGTACATGCGCTACGTGCAGTCATCACAGCCTCCACCAGCGACATTTCGCCGTCAACGAGTCCCCTGTCTCTGTACTGCCTGCGGGGGCTCTTTGCGTGCGAATCGTAGAAAAACCCTTCATCAAACGTTCCATGCGGCAAGAGCCCCCAGTTTTGCATCAGTGCTGCTGCATAGCGATCGATCTCGCGGTCTGTGACATCCCAGAGCATGCCCACTACTGCGGGGCAACCAGCTAGTAGATAATTGCGAGGTGTTCCATAGTGCTCAAAGGCTCCGGCTGGTGTGAGCCGCGCTGATGAACAGCCAATAAGCAGCGCCGTAGAACGCAGCTTGTCCATTTTGCGCACCGTCTTACTACGGATGTACTGGGCGCCGGAGCCGTGACCCATGTATACTAGAATGTCACTATTTGCGAGTGCGTTTTCAAATGTACTCTCTGTTGGAGTGGTTGTGACAATTCTGGACCATGATGAAGGTAATGCCTGTATTGCATCCTCGAAGCGTGCCTGTGTGTTGGTCAGGTCACCGCCAGGGTTGAGCATCCACGTGCCACTGCTGCGTTGCACGTGGTGACCGGCGGGGCGCGTTTTAGCGTTACGGCTTCCGTGAACCTCGCTCTCGCTGTCACTGGATACAGCGGTATGAGGGGTAATGTGAGATGTTGAACGCTGCTCGAGAATGGCATGTCGGAGATAGTCGAGGCTTGGAACTCGAGAGACAGCTTGGTTTTCCATGCATGGAAGAGACTCCCATGGAAAGGGGATCAGGTCTTTGTCGACAACAAGAATTGTGTGCGAGCTTTTTGGGATATCTAATCGCTTTTGCGTTGCAACTGCGTGATGGTAAGACTTGAGCGCATCCATAGTGTCAATGATCATGGCATCAAAATCAATCTCATCGTATGCGTTGCGTTCGCCGTGGAACTGAAGAATATCAACCACAAAGTATAGCAGGTCAGTAAGTGCTTCGTCAATGTCGTAAAGCTGAGATTCTGAGTTTGAATGATCTGCCGGGTCGCCCAGACCAACAAACAAGTCTAGGATGCGCGGATCCAATGTGATTTTGCTAGGCGCCTTGCGGCCACGAATGCGTCTCCTTGATGGCAAGTGCTTGTCTAGCGTGTCTTGGAAGCTCTGCTGGAACTTGGCGAGTAAATCGGTACGTCTACGATGCTGCGAGAATATGCCACGGAAACCTCCCAGCCATAGATGCTCAATGTTGGCTAGTAATGACTCAAGCCGTTCGTCAATTTCCTCCCGTTGCCTACGCCATTCCGCTCTTGACTCTTTATCAACCATCTTCTTGGCACTATGGCACGATTCGTTGCTTTGTGAAACAATCTCCAATAGCTCAGCATGACCTTGTGAAAAGTTGAAAACGTCGACGTCCATCTCGCGTGATGTGGCCCGCTCAAGAGGGAGTCGAAGCATGAAAGGTGTATGACCAGCCTGGAGTTTGGTGATGCACAGGTCACTTTTGTTCTCACTAAGCGCGAGTGAAATGGCACTCCACTCTGGCGGTAGAATATCAACGTAATCCTGCTGGAATCGTGCAATGTCGCCGTAGCCTTCGACCGCCTTATTCTGCTGCGAGGTGGAGTCTTCCAGCACAGGAGGCCATTCCGTCAAAAGTGAAAACGAGCATGTTGAGGCTTCTCGTTCACGCTTCCAAACCACATTCCGTGCGTACTCTACGGTCGATGAGGCATATGAAGGGTGGGCTACCACATTGCTGTCAGCCGTAGTGGCAGATAGGAAAATCAGCGTCGTTTGTAGCAGAGAGGAAACTCGGTATACGAGCCCAGCGTCTCCGCAAACAGCAGCCACAGAGTTGGCCTTAACTAATAGCTGCTGAGCTTCACGTAGGTCATCTGTAAACGAGGGGCCTGTTGTCGCAAATCTTTTGCCTCTGCCCTGCCTGGCTACATGATCCTTCGTTTCACTTGCCTCTTTCGCCCCGGACTTTGGCTTTTCGCCGGGCTCCATATCAACGCTGCCGTTATCAGCTGCAACCTTGGTGTTGGCATTGCACACAGCTGGAAACGACAAGGTTGAGTCTTGAACAACGGAAAACACAGGATCTCGAATCATTTTTTCAAGGGCTCTTCCCACAAGACACATGGCACATGCAACATCTCTCTCCATTGATGAGGTAGCCTCCAACATGACTTGGCCGGCTTCCTGCAAAATTTCGTAGGCTCCAACATAGTCTTTTTGGTTGATAAGGGCCAGGCCTTGAGATAGTATGAGCGAAGTCTTGGTCTTGAGCATGTGAGACACAAGCGGTGAAGAAGGTCGTGCGATTTGGGCATCTTGAGTGGCTTCAGTAATGGGCTTTTTAGTAGGAGCGGTATCGGCGCGGCCTCTACGTGTAGCCGTCGTGGTGGGCTTTTTAGAAACTGTAGATCTAGTCCTAGCATGGGAAGAAGCTGCTGTAGACGTGCTAGTGATGGTCTTTGCTCGCGTTGATCTTGTTGAAGCTGCTACTGTAGTGGATCGTGTCCTCGTGCTTATTTTTTTGTCGCTCTTTGGGGGTTCTTTGATCTCCAGCTCTTGCATCCGGCCAGCTAATTCCGTCTCTGCAGACTCGCCCTCGCCGAGCACACCGATGGAACTCATGTGCGCATTCGCTAGCTCTAGCATTGCCACTTCATCCTCAGCGTAGTTCATGCTTCGGAAAATGCTTGCTAGCTGACATGCTAGCGACACGGAGTTAACACAAGGTTCCACTGAGCCTAGATAGCTCTTGACTATAGTAATGTAATTTTCGGCATCTGCTAGGTTGTCGCCTTTTACCAAGATAGAGGCTGCCCAGCAAGCTGCCTGAGCTTGGTAACGAAGAGAGCCAGTACTGCTAGCAACACGATATGCCTGCTCTGCATAGTACTGTGTGTCGGCAAAAGACCCAAGGTACATGTATACTGCGGAGGCTCTCTGCAGGTATCGCATCATTGGGGAGGTTAGGCCCCAGAACTCGGCACCATGGCCTTGGACACGGGAGCCCAGCTCGTCGGTACTATTACTACTATCGGGTGTAGGAGAAGACGATACATCTTCTGTCTTGAACTGTTCGAATCGAGACCACAGTTGATATATTATCTTAACTGAAGTGCGAGCATATTCAAGAGCCTGAGCTGAGTCTCCGCGGTTGAGTGCAAGAACAGAGTATAAGTGGCTGGCTTCTGACGTGAACTTGACGCGTGTCGTGGTGGAGATGCACGATTTGTTTGCTTCGAAAATGCGGCGTGCTTCGTCTAGATTGATTTGTCTAGATATCAGAATGTAGGTTAGTTTTAATTCTTTAGGTTAATACGCAGGAGCATACTTACGCTTGCTCAAGATCCCCACGCTGCATATCGTAGTTAGCCGATGCTAAGTAGTATGCTACATGCCCATCTTTGGGGCCGCCTTCATCTTCATCCAACTGGCTTTCTTTACGCGAGAAGATGGAAGCAGCCTTGGCATGGTCTCCAACATCTAGGAAGTGTGTACCAAGCATGCTCTCGTAGAGCAAGACATTCCCAGGGCTTGAAGCCATAGAAATGCAAATATCCCGTGACAGTTCAAGCACATGGGCTAGAATCTCACTCTCGCCTTTCATTGTGGCGTATTCGCGTATGGCGCCAAGATGGCGGAGCAAAGTTTCTGGGTTTGACATGACGTCCTCCAACGAGCCGCTTTGTGACATGGCTGATGAAACAGCTGCTCGCCAGCCTCGAATGGCCTCAGAGAAGTTTTCTAATTTTGCTTCTGGACTACGCAGCATCTCAATCGACTTGTAGTATGCCCAGGTTTCATCGAAGTAGGGTGACAATTTATCGTCTTGGCCATAGCCTTTGGAATCAAGCTGTTGTTTGGCCTCAAGGACCTGGGCTGAGATATCAGTGCAGTCCTCGCCATGGGCAAATACACGTTCGTAAAGAAAGACTAGCGAGCGCAGGTGGCGAAAGTGGCAGTTTGCATTTTGATAGATTTGGGCAAGCTTATCGGCGCTTTCTTGGATCATGGCCCAACTGTTTTTCATCGTTCCTGAGCTTATATGCAAGCGATGTTCGAGTAAAGCAGCTTGTTCTAAGACAGGGAGATCATCGATCCATGAATCATCAGTGTTCCCAAGCCTTGCGAGGGCTATCAAGGTACGGGACAGAATTATTATGTCGCCGTGTTTATTCCATGCAACGGAGGGAGACTTGGCTTCAAGTAAAAGAGCCACATCGGCGAGGACGCCGGCTTCAGCAAGATTGTGGCACAGCTTACTTAGAATGGACCGAGCCTCGGATGCATGCCCAAAATGCTTGTAGGATTCAGCAAGCTTTTCCAGCTTTGCTGTGTACTTGGCTTTTTCCTTCTCATTAGCCGGTCTTCCATTCATGGCCTCGATTGATCTTCTAAGCGCTTTAAGGCCATTAGCCTGCTCTGTCTTGTCCTTGACACCGCGTGTTTTTGACGCGTATAGGAAATAAAGACCGGAAATCTTGATGTACTGATTTGACATTATGCCTTCATTCTGTGCCTGCGAAGGAAAGTCGCCCATGCGCTGGAGAAAGTCAAGACAATACTGCAGCGTCGAGTTAAGTGCCGACCATTCCTGAGTTCCTGCATCTAGTCGTCTCTTCAATATCATAATACATCCGTCAACAATAGAGTCTGCATGACCCACGAGTAGCTGCCGCCGTTGTTCAAAGCGTAGGGTGTCTTTTGGTTGCGCATCTTCACCCGGGGGCTTTCCAAGCCAGCGAGCTGAAAAGCGAGGGAACTGTAAACATAGAGCCTCAAGGTTGTCGATAAGAATAGTATTGCTTGGCTGGCGCGTGGTTGATAAGTAACGAAGGGCTCGTCGCCGCAGCGTGTTAAGATCTAGAGTTAGTTGCTCGAGCTCGCTCATCTCGCCCTTGACAGTGCCTTCCAGGCCAGACACAACGGCTGTGGAAATTTCAACGGCTTTGGGGCTTACCGCTGAGTTTTTGAGCATGACGGCGAGTAGCTGGGCTGAGACTGAGGTGTACCGGATGGAGTTAATATCTGGTGTCATAAGGTCATGGACACTTTGAATCCATTTTGTTGACTCGGAAATGTGACCTGCAGTTGCAGCAAGAGAGCCAAGTGTGAGGTGCATAGACATGATGCATGGGTCCTCTGGCCCAGGCCATTTGCCCATCTTGGGTTCTAACTCAGTTTGAAACATTTTGTAGTAGCTCGACGCCGCATTATAAGCGCCTTCCTCAAGCTCTCCTCTTCTTTTCAGGGCAGAAAAGACCTTACTCAAGGGAACAATGATCTTGGGATAGTAGTCGGCCGACTGCTCTTGATATTGTATCACTAGATGTGCTGAGAGAAGACCTATGCATTGCAGTTCGAAAGCCTTAGTTGGATGTGGATATTTTAGATGATCCAAAGCTTCGGCATCGTCTTTAGAAGACCAACTTGGTGACAGCGCAAGGATCGTCTTGGTTATCGTTTCAAGTTGGCGAATGTACTTGGAAGCCATCGCAGGGCTTGTCATAATCAAGCTCGCTGCTGTTTGGGTTGGCGACCCCGGTTCTTGAAACTTCAATGTTGGTATGGCTGCTTCGACCAGCTTTGGTTTCTTGCTCATTGTTAAAAGCCGTAGTGCATGCAACTGCGCCATGGCTACTAAAGGCTTAATAGTCACCGGAATTTCGCAGCCATTAAACGCCACAATATCTACCGCACTAGCGTCCTTGGCCAATGGCTTCATGACGGTCTTTGTTGTCTTGGCGAGAATCATATCCACCCGCCGCCTGAATGCGCGCAAATCAACAAGTGCCTCATTGTATAGGCCTAGGGCTAGCAGACGCCCAACGAAAGTCAAGGCCGCAGTTTCAATTCCTGGGTCACCAGCCGGCCTTGAGGCAAGAAGTATGCCAAGCGCAACTCGTGCGCATTCGACTACGCACATACAGCCAGACTGTGGGGTCGTAGGGGGAGACTTGGTCGGCTTGTTGTCTATGACTGAGCCGATAGTGGTGGCTACACGATTAAGGGCTCGGGGGCGACGTGGAGAAAGCGGTGCCTGGGCAGATGCTGGTCGTGGTGGCTGATTCTCTTTGAGTTTTTCTCTGGACAAAGAAACATCGGGGGAGTCAGCCGGAGTCGGTGAAGGCGGAGAGGCAGTTTTGAGAGCATTGAGGGTTGCGTTAGTTATTTGTGTGGCAAAGCGTTCGCGCTCGCTTTGCAGCAAAACATGGGTGTTAGTGCTAGTGGCAGGTTTCAATCGGGAGGTGGTAGTAGCTGATTTGTCGGAGCGTGTTGTCCGGGAAGGAGGTTTTGTAGCTGGAGAATCGTCGGGTCGGAGAAGGCTATTAAGTAGGCGGAGAGTTGCTGGGGAGCAGTTTGCGGCAGACGATAGATCTGTGATCACAGACTCCATCTGCTCAGCCTTGGAAGAGGAAGTGGCGGTCATAATGTCTTCGTTTGCGGTGGTCACCGTATATAGCGGATGATTAAAAGGATAAAGCGGACGCTTCGAGATGGAAGAAAAAAACAACAAAGAACAGTTTATAAAAAAGTCTCAAGTAACAAACGAGGGTATCAAATATTAACACCATACACCAAGTATTAGATGTGCACACCAAAGCCGACCTTTCACTTGACGCAAGGTTTGTCAGACTTGTCATTTGGTGATGTATGTGTGTATATATTGCAAGTTGAGTGAGGATTGCCATTGGAGGTTTTCCGGCTGAAGTTCGGCTGTTGTCAAGGGCAACTGCTCAAATGAGGAGCTCCACCAAAAAAATCATCGCCACGGCTATTTTCCGCTGCAACTTTATGTTAAGGTCTAGGGCCTAATGAATACTTGCATGCTGTGACTATTGCTGGTTTGTACTGAAGAATTATAATAAGCCTTTACACTATGCCTAAATTTTCTCCTGTTAAGCTAAGTCCCCTGGCTTTGGCCGCCTTCCCAAGGGCAAGTATCGGCTTTGTGCCGATGGCTGGACTACAGCATATCCGCATGGCTAGTGACGCTAGCCGACTACCATCTATCGCTCAGCCATCTCTATGGCTTTCGATGTTGCCCAAATCCTTGCGCCAGCGACGCGGCCTGAAAAAGCGCAACCAAAAGAGCATAATGGAGCGCATGTCAGCCAACCCAGCAACGTTCTTCATGGCTATGTTCATCTTGATTGGTTCCATGTCGATCAACCTACTAGGCATGAAAAACGAGTTTGCAACTTTCACTCGGCGCACAGACACGCGCATTTGTCTGTTGAGGGAAGTCATCGAAAGACTTCAGGCTGGCGAAAAGTTCGACGTAGATCGGGCTTTGGGTGCTGGCGACGAGGATCAGGAAAGGGAGTGGGAAGACGGTGAGTTACATGCCATAGAACGTCGAAGCTACGTGCTTCTTGGAGATATGCTAACATATAAATCCAGTGGTTGGTCAATTTGTTGGTGATTTGCCATCGGCCGAAAAGTCAGATACTGAAGAGAAACACAAGACTGAGGCTGCCCCGGTATCAACAAAGCAGTCCGAGTCAGCGACGGAGACGCCATCTAGGAAAAGCAAGGGTTTATCTAGCTTCTTCTAAAGCTGTATGTCTAATATCCATGTTGGCAAAGGTGTATTACATATGATATTTTACAAAAGCAACTTACGACATCATTTCCTTAAATACTCCTACTCCCTTAGTCTGTAAACGGTTCGAAGCTGGGGTGTCGGCTGCACTTCTAGCACCAGGTGATACCTCGTCCCATAGCTTTTCTACCAGCTGTGGTAGCAGTGCGTGTGTAGGCAGTTCTACTCTGACCCCCTGGGCACCGAACTGGCCCGGCTCCAAATCTCCGTGAAAGGTTTCTTCGCCCCTAACCCCGCCAATATTTACGATGGCAATGGGCATGCCTCGCTCTTTGGCGCTTTTTGCCAACCGCCAGGCCGAATAGGTAGCTAGTGAAGTTCCTAAAACCAAAAGTTTCCCAGCTTGATCAATGTACTCTTGTGCAGTATCTTTGACATGATCCGCAATATTTTCTCCAAACTGAACTACCGCTGGCTTTAGCACACCACCAGTGCTAGTTGGTATCCACGCCCCATCGCCGTCAACTTCGACCTTGTGCTTGCGGCCCATCGCATCTTCCGTCGGGCTCACTAGACAACGCGGACATGCGGGGTACCGAAATGTCTGGTACTGCGCGCCGGGAACTTCCACGTCGCCATCAGGATTTGACCTGATCGCAGGAGCTCCCAGCTTTTCCGACTGCTTCAAAATATCAGTGCTTGAAAATGCGCCTTCGGCGATAGCCTCGCGCAAAAATTCTGCCCAGACTGGGTTCAGCCGTGCCAAGTCGTCCTGGAAGCTGTCCCGAGGAAATTCAGACTTGCACATGACGCACTTGACGGCCCGTAGGTACCCATGTAGCTCCATGGTTCGCAACTGTGGATGGGCTAACGGATGGAACGAGTCAACGTTCTGTGTAACTACGGCATTGACTAGGCCCATCTGGCCTAGATCACGCACGGCAAAGTGCCCCACGTTTGGCTCTGCATTGTGCAGTGTTGTCCAGCCAAGAAAACTACGTGCCCAGTAGCGTTTGCGTGCGGCGTGATTGGCAAGGAATTCACTGTAGTAAATAGGCCGGTAAGTTTTGTTGACCCGGTATGTGCCGTTTTCGCCACGGTAATCCGTGAGTCCCGATGCTACAGAGAGGCCAGCTCCAGATAACACTACTGTGGATTGTGGTAAGCCGTGAGGCGAGCGGGCGGTTAAGAACTCTAACAAGGCGTCTATGGCTCCAGGGATTGATGCTGCTGTTGGAGGTAGAGTTACTGGAGATGGGAACTTGTCCCGATAGGGGATGCGAATGCTAGCCGGACGCATTGTAATTTTCTTCAAGCAATTTGTATGATAATTGTAATTGAAGTTATTTCATAAAGAATCATATTTGTGCAGTCGTGGTTAGAAAAGAAGGCCGTTAATCTTGTAATGACGACACGACACTGATCAAAATTAAGATATTAGTAATCAGACGGTTGCGAAATAGCGTAATTGGTGATAAGGTATTCGAGGAGCTTCGCAGGGCCGACCATCCATACACTGGCATAATAGGAGGCTTTTTCTTTCCATTTGTTTTTACATTTACTCACCCTTCATTTGTAACCTGATAAATATTGACTGTTGCCGAAGCTTACTGGCAGAGTCGAGTGAATTTATCTTCTTTTGCGTATCACACCAGTCAAACCCTAATTTCTAACCCACTTCTTCTTCTCTATCCACCGATCGGCTTGTTGTGTCTGGCCCTGCCCTGCGTCGTAGTTCAACGCCATTGCTACAAATATCCTTGCTCACCATGAGCTCGTCTTCCGCTGTAACACTAATCGAGCCCCTTGCACCCGATTCCATGCTTTCCAAGCACTTTGGCCGCGGCTTGATCAACTACTTTTCCGGTACCAAGATCAACCGCTTGTCATTCCTCCGTGGCGACCACACTTTCCTCAGCGCTGCATTTACTCATCCGGAGACACAGTTTGTGCTTCTTAAGGACCTGGTTCCTGCAGTGAAAGACAGCGCAAGTCTTGCACTGTTTAAGCATACTGATGTAGCACCGCTGACGGGCAAAAACCCGTTCGAGACGCCTGAGGATGCAGTAATAAAGGCCTATGACTCGACCAAGGATAAGCCACTCGTGCTTTTCCTGGGCGTAGAGGAGAATGAGGGGGCTGGTTTCGAATACAAGACGTACCGCGGCCAACCTTGGTTTGCTGTCGATGTGACACCAAGGGGGACATATAAAGAGGCAGCACAAAGTATAATCGACTATGTCGGAGCCAGTGGGATTGAGTTTATGAAAAATCCCCGGGCCATGTCTCTCAAAGCCACCGATGGTGAGTGCCTACCTTTGCTCTGTCTTGATCTTCTCCCATCCCTTAACCAAATATTTCACCCACAGTGGCTAACCCAGGTTTCTACTAGCGGCCACCTATGCCCAGGCTCGCTCTCTTCTTGACTGGAACGCCCGCAACCAGTTTTGCTCCGGCTGCGGCGGTTCTACGTTTTCTGTCCAAGCTGGTTACAAGCGTGTTTGTCCTCCAACAGACTTCCTAGGAAGGAGTGAAGCCACTACGCGTTCCGCTTGCCACACGCGCGTTGGCGTCGCCAACATGTGCTTTCCAAGATATGATCCTGTCATGATCGCTGCCGTGATTTCGGCTGATGGTAAGCGCGTGCTTCTTGGGCGGCAGGCGCGGTATCCAAAGAAGTGGTACAGCACGCTGGCTGGATTTGTCGAGCAGGGCGAATCGGTCGAGGATGCAGTTATTCGGGAGGTTTGGGAAGAGAGCGGCGTTCGGGTGGGCCGTGTAGTGCTTCATTCAACCCAGCCCTGGCCATACCCCGCAAGTCTTATGATTGGTGCGGTGGCTCAAGCATTGCCGGGTGGCGAGGGGATTAACCTGAGCCATGATGCTGAGTTAGAAGATGCTAAATGGTATTCGTTTGAGGAAGTTCGGAAGGCGCTCAAGATCGGTACATTTGGCTTGGATGATGCAACACAAAAGGATTATGACGGCCTAAAGCTGCCGCCTCATACAGCCATTGCTCACCAGCTGCTTGCCGCTGTTGTAGCAGGATTTGGTAACCCTACAGCTAGCATCTAGGTAGCCCACCCTGTGGGTGCTAATGTTCTCTCAACCTAGATTTTTCTTGTGCGTGTCAACTTGGCAGAAAGAAATGAGAGGGAGTGCCAAATACGCGCCCGAGCACTGAAATAGGCAAAGGATTCTGATTACAGATTGTCAGAATCATGAACTTGGACTTGCAGCGCCAGCAGGGTCACAGATAGGTGGATGGAATAAACCCCTCTCGCTGGGTTTAAAGCATAATACTGTAGAAATCAAGAGCCAATGCTAGGGCTGCCACTGCGCACTATTGATAATAACGATGAACAGTAAATACGGCCAGAGGCAATGACTGCAAATGACGCCCAGGTTGAGACTAGCAGCCCGCAGTCCATCCACATACATATCTAGTACCCTGTTGAGCCTGTGGATGCGTGTTCATGGTATCCTATAAAGTAGCCTCGGCACGCAGGTTTAGAGTTACAGCGCTTCTTTTCACTATAGCTGCCAAATTTTGCTTGGCATAGAATGTCCAGTCCATCCCCCCTCCTCTCAGCCTAAAGAAAAAGATCCGGCCTTAGTCTTAGCTTGGATTTTTGACAAGATCTAATCAGATCACGAGACAAGAGGAGATATTATTATCGAGACTATAATATTAGCATTTAGTTTGCAAATGTATAGCTTGCCCTAGGAAAATGGGAGTGAGCGGCGGAGACGAGGAAGGGGAGAAGCCTTTGCCTGTCCTTTATTCTTTGCCTGGATGTTGGTGCGAGATCGGCCGTTTCTCTGCTTCCGGCCACAAAGAAGAATAAACAGACGGCAAGTTCTGTGTTGTCTTGATCCGGTATAGTGTGTCTTTTATCGTTGGCGTACATACGTGTACATGAACATACAGCAAGGTACAGGAGAGATACTTCTTGTTATGGGCGTCGGGATGTTTTTCAGGGCTCAACCTTGATCTTTCAGTTCCTGATCCTCGTTTTCCCCGAGAACGGATACCATATAAAACAAAATGGCTGGCTGGAATCCAGCTGCTCAGCTATAGCGAGAGTGCCTGCTGTGTATATTCTATGTCGCGTGAAACGAAAGTACAGCGCAGATGCCTATAAACCCCCAAGTACATAGGTAACTGTGTGCCTTTCGATTTGAGCCAGACTCAGTCGAATCAACCCTTGTCTGGTTGACTTAATGCCTGTCTACCCAGCTAATCAATCAATAGCACTCGCGTTCAAAATAGGCCGAGCCAAGGAACAAGGAACAAGCCAAGACAAGTCAAGCTCTTGTCATGACAGAAAGCGACCAGGTGCCTGCCCCGTTCTTAGCATTCTTAGTTGTGTTGCTTCGGGCTGAAGGCTTGCTTGGCCATCCTCTTGTCTCATATTCTCTCGCAAGCTTCCTGCTCCTCAAGTTTTTGCACAGTCACCCAGGCTCGCTCCCCGTCGCCGGTGTTAGGAGTCTAGCAAGTACGTGTGGGCCTGACCTGTTGCTCTAGATGCTTGGTGCGTGCGTAGGATGTAGCATGAGAACATGTCGCATGTACTATTAGCCACCCTTGTCAAATCATCTCCGATAATCTTATCAGATCTTTTTAGCCATAGCAATAGCCATGACCGAGACCAACCATCTCCCCTTCTCCCCCTTCCCGTCTCTGGCCGATGGGCTGCCATTCTTTGCTACTTGCTGCATCCAATTCCCCTAGCCGATTTTTTATCTCTCTCTCCCATTCCCCGCCTTCAATGTGACGCGGATTCTGGCCTCGCGGCGGCGTTACTGAACGTGGTAATCTGATCCTTTTTTAGTTAGTAAAATATACGCTAGGCTTTTTAATCTTATCAGATTTTTTTTTTTTTGAGTGATCACACCACATCGCGACCTAGGTTGAGGGAAGAATTCATCTTACGTGTAGTTTGTGGAAATAACGGAAACTTCATTTCGTGCCATCACAGGGCCTATTGCCTTCATTACAAACATGCGCATGTACATCTTGACGTATACGTAGAGCCTATACTCTTCTCTGCACCTGGATCTTCTCCCTTTTCCTACTCGTAGGCCTGGCTTTTTCGCAGTCTATATCAAATCCTGAATACCTCCTGCTCCCGCTGTGGATCCTCCCGGCTAGCTGTGAGTAAGTGAAGCAGGGAGCTTGCACCGTGTGCTTCGTCTTGCAATCCATATGTATACCTGCCTACCTGCCTAACCACAGACATTAATACCTCGACGTCTTTATAGAGTGCACGTCTAAGGAAACCAAAAGTACAGCAGAACAATACAAGCGATGATGCAAAGAATAAAATACAAGTGGCACGGCGTCATGACACATGCCTATTAAATACAATGAATCTACTGTGTAAACCCTTAACCATTCTTCTCCTCTGCCTGCTAACGTACACCATGTAGCCCGCTCACTATACCTGCTAGTTGTACAAAGCGCCTAACTAAGAAAGGAAGCTGGTGTATACAGGTGCCCCTCCCCTCTTATTTCTTATAGGATGCTATAGCCCGTAGAGTTACATGGCCGGGTGCCAGATTTTGTATTGTATATAAGAAGACAAAAGGCCCCCGCTGCTTCCACACTAACTTACATATCCTATCCTCTTTGTTCCCGCGATTTGCTGTGTGAAGTGATTCTAGGCGTCTAGAGCTTCTTCTCTCGTTCCTCTCCCTTCTCTCACCTTGCTTGTCCATTAGGAGAAAAAGCCCTCGTCTACAAGTTCTTTTTCTCCCTCGTGCTCTTTTCTACCCTCTGTTCTTCTTTTCTACTCTCCTATTCTCCCCTCGTCTTGAGCCCCTATAATGCTTGAGAAGAACTCAGAGATGGCCGTCTCGGTCGACCATGAGAAGCATGAACCCCAACACGCTCCTGTCGACGCATCTGACGCCTCTTCTACCAGCAGCAACGACTTCCAGCCCGGCGTTGCCCGGGCGCGCGCCGTCGCTTCCGTCTGGGGCACCAAGACTCTGTGGGCTATGTTTGTTCTGTAAGTTTGATGTATGCTTCGGCTCTTATGGGTCTTATGTCGGGCTCAATGGTGTTATACAAGAGAGGTTTCATTGACTCTCCGCGTTTCTTTTCCACTTTCTTACGGCCCATCCCGACCCAATTATTGCTATGAAAAGCCTGTACTAAGGACTCTTTACTAACAAATAGCACTCTCTTTTGCACGTAGCCTTTACCTAGTTAACTTTGTCAGCTCTCTTCTGAGCTCCGTTCAAAGCTCTCTCAACGCCTATATCACATCTAGCTTCAGCAGCCATGGTCTTCTATCGGCCCTTGATGTCCTGTCCACTATCTTATCTGGCTGCACTCAGCTAGCTCTTGCCAAGGTATCCGACGTCTTTGGCCGTGTCGAGTCTTTCACCTCCATGCTTCTCATAACTCTTATTGGTCTAGTCATGAAGGCCTTTGCCAAGGACATCCAAACATATGTTGCTGCCCATGTTTTATACTGGGTCGGCTATGTCGGCCAGACTTATGTAGTCAATGTCATGATTGCTGACATCACTTCATTGCGCAACCGTATGATCATCTTTGGCATCAACACTACCCCCGTCATTTGCTCAACTTTTGCTGGCCCTAAGATTGCCGAGAGATTCTACGAGGATCTCAACTTCCGCTGGGCTTTTGGGGCTTTTGCCATCATTCTGGCTGGAGTCTCGATTCCCTGCATTGCTCTGCTTTTGATTAGCGAATCCAAGGCTCGAGAGAGGGGTCTGCTTCCTAAGCGTGACAGTGGTCGCAACGTTTTCGAGTCTCTCAAGTATTATGCCGTAGATTTTGATGGTGAGTTTTCCGTAGTCTTGGAAATACGGTTCCTAGCCATACTAACAATTGTCTTCTAGTTGTTGGCCTTATCCTCATTGTTGCTGCTTGGGCATTCCTCCTGCTCCCCTACTCCTTGGTTGGCTACGCTCCCCATGGCTGGAAGACCGATTACATCATTGCCTTTGAGGTTGTCGGTGTTATTCTTTTCCCCGTCTTTGCTCTATGGGAGTACAAGTATGCCACCGTCAAGTTCCTTCCATGGAAGTACCTGTGTGATCGTACCATCATCGGCTCTTGCCTGCTCTATGGCGTCATGTTTTTGTCGACGTACACTTGGGACACCTACCTCTACTCGTATATCCAGGTTGTCAATGGTCTTGGAATTGCGACTGCCGGCTATGTAATCAACTCTTATTCGTTGGCCTCCGCAATCATCTCCCCAGCGGCCGGCTGGGCTATCCGCTACACGGGCAAGTTCAAGACCATTGCCCTCTGTGGTGTCCCGCTGATGCTGCTTGGTACCTGCCTGCTGATTCCCTTCCGTCGTCCTGGTGTTGGCCGTGGCTGGATCGTTTTGACACAAGTCTTGGTTGGTATTGGTGCGGGTTTGTTCTCTATGTGCGGCCAGATCGCTGTCATGGCGCCTGTCACGCATCAGGAGATTGCCGTTGTGCTCGCTATATACGGTATGTTCGGCTCGCTTGGTGCCTCAATCGGTATTGCTATTGCTGGTGGTATTTGGAACAACACCCTGTACAAGGGGCTAGTGTCCCGTCTACCCGACGACATGAAAGATCAGGCCTCTACCATCTACGGTGACATCACAGTCCAAATGAGCTTTGCTAGTGGCACTCCTGGCCGCTCAGCGGTTGTGGGCGCATATGGCCAGACTCAGCGCTATATGGTTATTGCCGGCGCTTGCTTCATGCCCTTCTGTCTTGCTTCCATCTGGATGTGGAGAAACATCAACATCCGCAAGATTGAATCCGATGGCCATGCCCAGACCAAGGGCCGCATCTTCTAAGAGAGGGAAGAAACCAAAAGCAAATTTTGTATCCGTCCATCGTATCTGGCTCGCCTCATGTAAAATGAACATGACGCTTAGGATACCTCTTGCCCAGTTGCTGTTGGAAGGCCTAGTTTTGTTTGATATGTTCACCAATATCCCATTGCGAATGGCGTGTATGTTGAAAATACGGTGTGGTGCTCTAAAGCTTAGTTTGCTTTATCTCTAATTAATTAAGAATGATATCGTTTATTTGTGTACAATTTTTTACGTAACGGCGATGTTGGGATTTTCCATGTTTTGCAATGAAGTTGGAATGTTTTACTCTACAGGCTCACGGAAAATTTTAAATAGCCAACAGCCCCTCAGGCTAAGCTGATATTGAAAAGGCCGGTCAGATTTTATTACTCTGCTCACCTTAGCCACCAGTGACAAAGACTGCAAGTTAGTGGCGAAGAAAACTAGTTACAAAGAAGCAAGTGTTTGTTGGCTAATTGCGATAGAGCCTATATAAACACCGAGACTACGATCGTTCAAGGCTATTGGCAATCAAGACTAAAGCGAGGCACACCCAATGCAAAATAGGATGCTGAGATGGAAAGGAAATGCTAAAACTTTTCCCTTTTTCCACAAAAAAATGTACGAATGCTAATGCTCGCGCGGCGGCTAATACAATGGTATATTAAAAGGCGGCAACCATGCTAGTGAGGGACGGCAGCAGAGTTTAGGAAGCTATAGTCCTAATGCTCTTTACGGGTGCAGGACTGGGTCATGATGTTTCTGTTTTTCATCCGTTCTGTTGTTGATGTTCTTTTTGCTTCTTCACTCATAAGGGTATCTCGATAGCTTAGGGTTAGAATGAGGCTGTGGACAAGACCTTAGTTTTATTTTTCAAAATTTGACCAGTTCTCGTCGATACACAACATGGCTTCTCACAATGCTAAAATCAATAGTACACAGCGGCATTAATTAATACTAACATCGTGTCGCGTTGTGGACTTCATTTCGCCATAGGTCCTAAAATACACTCATTGTCGCTCGCTCAAGGCTTGGAAGAGTTTCTTAGAAGCGCAATTGACATAATGCCAAGTCGCGCATTGTCAATTTTCAAGAATATGCCTTGAATAATCATACGCGGTAGGGTAGGCCTAGATAGGTGCTCATGTTGAGACACCAAGTGTATTGTGGCCCTCCATCTATCATGTTATATTTTGATGCCTCGCTATCAACTTCCATCTTGTGGGCAAGCATCAGTTGTGTCACACGGAAGTCGGCCGTCACTTGAAATTTTCAACCTTGCAGCGGGACCCGATACTACACGCGCAGCACTCTACTATACTATACATCTTTTGTTATAAAAAAAAAGCTTTTCAAAGTTCAAAATGTCGCAAACACCCCACAGTCAAGAACCTGGTAGACCAGACGTCAATGGCTGATAGGTTGGTGTTTAACTTTACTCAAGGGGGCCGGGAACGGAAGGAAATCCATCGAAAAAGACAACCCTCAGCAAGCCGCCGTAGCGGAGCCGCCAGTGAAAACCGACCTCTCCATATGACGATGTAAAGGTCAGCCGAATTGTTGAAGAAGAAAAGGGAAAGAAAGAATCTGGAAAGTTGGTGCTGTAGCGAAGACTTTATACTAATTTAGGGGCCCGCTTTCAGATGGGGCCTTGCAAGTGGGGTCTCTGCTTAGTCAGTTGCCTGTTGTCAATGGCGCCGCCTACATGCGCGCCCCCAATTCTTTTATGCGCCCCCTCCCTAGTTGTTTTTTGCTTACCTAAGCAATTTTTTGGCTTACCTAAGTATGATTTTGGGCAGTTACTACGTGGGCATCAGGTTTTTTCTACATGGGCATCGGGCTTATGTGGGCATCAAATTTACGCACTCTGATTGGCTAGAAATGTGTCTGTTAGTGCATTCTATGCTCTGGAATTCTGCCAATGTACCTCTCTCCCCTGGCTAATTCTATGGCTGATATTTACACAAAGAAATGTAAAAAGGACAGGATACTCTTTGTGTTGAAGACTTCACTGATATATGATTTCTTTATCCTATGTTATTACTCTTAAGTACTATGATGTAGCTGCACCTACTCAGGAAAACAACCTCATGACAGCTAGTAGAGTAAGGCAGAGAATGGCTGTATAGAGGCTGAGGTCACCTGGGAGCTAGGGGATAATCCTCTCAGAATAGGAAGAAGGGGTGTAGCTGACATCTAGAGAAGGATAGATAAGTATACTGAAGAATAACAAGCTTTGTATCTAATGGACAGAGAGGGAGATTGCATTGTATTTAGAGAATGAGAATCAAGTGGTTATATTTGAGTATAAAGGCAGCTCAAATAAATAGTATAGAGACAAAGGTTGTGAAATGGCCCTTCCAGAAGAAGAAATTCACAGCAACTGTAGTGTTGCTACTTGTAAAGAATCCTTGAGATTTGGCCCACTGTTAGTGCACATGCTTCACTGCCTTTATGGGGCATGTACCTGTAAGCTAGAGCCAATCAGAGTGCATAAAGCCTGATGCCCACATAAGCCTGATGCCCGTGTAGAAAAAACCTGATGCCCACGTAGTAACTGCCCAAAATCATACTTAGGTAAGCCAAAAAATTGCTTAGGTAAGCAAAAAACAACTAGGGAGGGGGCGCATAAAAGAATTGGGGGCGCGCATGTAGGCGGCGCCGTTGTCAATCGCCCACAGCCACAAGGTCCAGGACCAAAGCAGCTAATGAGGCGCTCACGGATGTGGCGCTAATCGTTACAGCGGGCTGTCTAAATTTTTTTCGATGGGACGTCAATTTGGATGGGCTGCCCAGAATGACGCTTAGGCTTGGGTGATAGCAACAACAACATACGGCTGTGTCGCAACATTCCCACACATACACTTTACGGGGCCCAGTCATAGGCAAACAGCACTTTGCGGACCTATTCTCACCTGAAATCGCCAAGATGTCGTCGCTATGGAACACTATCACGGGCGGTAACAAGGACAAGCAGCAAGCCCAAAATGTTGCTTCCCACATGCCAACATCGCCCACTCCTGCCCCCTCAGCGCCAGCAACGTCAGCTTCGGCTGCACCCACATATGATCCGACCCAAAATACCGGCGTCGAATCGTTCCTTAAGCCTTCTGCCTTCGCTGACCCCACTATGCTGCACCCGCTGGCTGGCCTGGATAAGGATACCCTCGAATACATTACCCTCGATGATGCCTCGCTGCCTGGTGGCCAGTCTGTCATTGCGTCTCGTGGCTTTACTGACGATCTCTGCTATGGCACCGGTATTACCTACCTGACTGCCCTGACTCTAGGAGGTGCTTGGGGTCTGCAGGAGGGCCTGCGTCGCTCCGAAGGCCAGCCGCCCAAACTGCGGCTAAACTCGGTTCTCAACGCTGTTACAAAACGGGGTCCTTTCCTCGGCAACTCAGCCGGTGTTATTGCCATTACATACAATTCATTTAATGCGGTGATTGGGGCTGTGCGAGGGAAGCATGATGCTGCAAACTCCATCGTTGCTGGATTCCTATCAGGTGCCATGTTCCGGAGTACTAAGGGTGTTAAGCCTATGCTCATTGCTGGTGGTGTTGTTTCTGGTTTTGCTACTGCCTGGGTGGTGAGTTCAAAAGCGCCCGTTAATCAAAAACACAAAGTCACTGGAAACTAATTCTGAATTTGTCCTTAGATCGCTAAAAAAGCGCTGCTCCCTGAAGAAGAGCAGCTCCCTCCCCGCGACCTGTAATATTTGCACTTTTACAGCTTCCTTTACTCGGGCGCTTCTTCATTCCGCTATATCCAGCGGCTGTACCATATGTTTTTTTTATTTCCCTTCATTCTTTTTCTCAACAATCTCTTGTACGAATAAACACTTGTCCTTCTGCCTAGGATGACACATCCTCCCTAAGATCTTGGGCAGGGAGGGCAGGCGTTGGTGCGAGCTAAGGGCTCACTTGTCTTCTCCCACTTGCTGCTTTATCTTCTTTTTGTACTCTTCTTTTCCATGCCATGCATTTTCCTTATATTCCCTGTTCATCTGCTCGTTTTATCCTGTTACTTTGATGGGTTTTTGGAGACGGATGGTTAGACTCTAATTGCGTTTTTGAGCCGTGAAATCAACTTTTTCCATATATGCCGTTTTGGCTTAAAACGCTGTTCAAGATATGAAAACACAAAATGGCGCCCATTTCGAAAGGCCGGCATCTCCCACTTCTCGCCTAAGGATTTGACTCGGATCTGTGTGGATTGGTGAAGGGAGGGCCAAGGTATTGCTTGCTCTTGTGTCTTTACTCAGGCTGCTACTTGGCAGGCTCTAGGCCTTTTGCAAAAAATATCTTTCACTTGTAGAACACTATTGTAGTACAGGAAATGCCGCCTGCCTGGGGCATGGAATGTTACATGGACAACTCACATTTGAGGTGCCGATGATGACGTGATGGGAAAGTAGCACTATTTTGAAAAAGAGGTAACGCCATGGTGTTGTCATGATTGGCCATACGTCAAAGACAACAATTGAATGATGAACTTCAATGCTGTTCAACGAGTATACTCTTGCTAGATATGCCGTTATCATCCATATGCTAAGCCAATGGTTTTCTTTGTTCACGTAGAAGCGGCAGCTTGCTTGAATGATTGTGGTACGAAGGTGGCAATCTACAAGGAGCCAGCTACAGCGAGGATACATTCCACAAAGCCTGTGACTGATAAACACACTGGAAGTTGCTGTTAAAAGGCCTAGTCCCCGATATGTTGTTCTGACATCTCTCATTCCAGCATCCCTTTCATGCTCCATATCCCCATTAACACCATCGGCGTGTCTATTTTGTTTCTTCCCTTACTTTTTCAGCCCATTATCAGCATACAGGTGGGTTTCAACTACCGGCACTAAAATGGCGTTCCACCCATACAGGCCATTCCCAATGCCTTCGATTCCAATTGTCTATGATCCCCAGTTCAATGGCGCCTACATTGTGGTTGGAACCCAACGGCCAGGTATGATTCATCGTTGCAATTTTGGGCGAGTAACAGTAAGTAACCACTTTTCTTATCCAACTTTGACCTAGCAACCAGCAGACATTAGCGAGTAGTTTTCGTTTTGTGTTCTCTACAATCTATGATCCCATTAATTGCTTCCTTTTCACTTTCTCATTTTCCTCATCAATTACCCCCTTTGCCCTACCTCCGCCGTCATTGCTCAAAAGAGGGCTATTACCCACCGATTCATGCGCCATGGCATATGCTATACGGACCGAGTTTGCGATATGCAAATATTGCCAAGTTAGCCCTAGTGTTGCTGGGGTAAACTTTCGTCCGCGAACCAACTCTGAGCCCTCGGCATGTATACACGAGGCACGAAAAAAGCTTTTTGACGAATATGAACACTACGCCATCAAGAAAGCTAAGAAGAATGCCCATGTTGAGAAACTAAGAACCGTCTGGCTTAAAGACAAC
This sequence comes from Ceratocystis lukuohia, assembly GCF_044167205.1. NCBI lineage: Eukaryota > Fungi > Ascomycota > Sordariomycetes > Microascales > Ceratocystidaceae > Ceratocystis > Ceratocystis lukuohia. The sequence continues at coordinate 974,551 of NW_027263525.1, forward strand.
ATTGAGAAACACAAGCAGTTCTGTCGCAAATGCGAGCAGAAAAAACGCGAAAAAGCTCTCCATAAAGAGGAAAAGAGGCGTCTCAAGCAGGAAAGAAAAGCTGATAGTCAAGCTGAGAAAGCAAAACGCGCCGAGGCCCACGAGGCCAAGGTCAAGGAGTTTATAAAACAAGTCAAGAGACAGGCCGACGAGGAGGCGCAAAAGATGATAGAAGCACAGGTCAAGAAGAGGGTTGAAGTTGAGGTGGCCAGAAGAAAGGCTTTGGAGGAGGAAAGGGCCAAGAAGAAGGCCGACGAAGAGCTTGCGGCCAAGATGATTGTCGAGAAGGAAGCCAGAAAAAAAGCTGAAGCCGAAGCAGCCAAGAAGAAAGTTGAGGCTGAAGCTGAAGCTAAAAAAAAGGTCGAGAAAGAGCTAAGAGAAAAGAAGCTTGCCGAAGAAGCCGATAAACTGAAGGCCGAGATGGAGGCCAAAAAGAAGGCCGAAGCCAGCGCAAGGGCAGAGGAAGAGGCTAAAGAGATCATACTTGCTGAGAAAGCTGCCGGCAAGGAGACAAAATCTGAAGTCGAGGCCAAAGAAAAGGCACAGCAATTGAGCCAGGTCCTCAAAAAGGAGTGCCTTGGCTCTCTTACTTCGATTCTCAAGCGTGAACATCCTAGCTCAAGATATCGAAATCTGCGAGGGGAACGAAGACTTCGTCGTGATTCCAAGCTGGAATATTTCGACTTGGATGGAGTCCTCCACAAGTACAAGTGGAACGGTGTGAGCTACGATTACAGCTCGGAGGCCATAACCGCTGGCATTTCTACTAGTGGTAGAAGACCTGTCGTTAGTTCTCCCTACCACCCCTACAATGGCCATGACTTTATTCTTCTATGACTTTGTGACGTCAACTTTGACGCCCAGACAGGGCTTGAATACTAACCTTGTTATTTAGCAGGGCCGCGGCGAATCCCATACTTATCCATGCAATTTACAGGCGGCGCCAGAGCCCAAGTCATGGTATGTTGACAACGAGAGATGAAGCCTTGTGAACACTAGCTAAATACATCTATCAGCCACCAACACAGCCGCGCAAATTGCAATCGCCCTCCAAACTCGGATCCGAACAGGATGTTCCCTTATAAAGATGAAAATGGCGAGTTTACTACACGTTCGCGATTCAGCATCGATAGCCTAGGTGACAGTGTTGTCTGGGAGTACCAAATCAATGGCAACGTTTGGTTTGCCCTGCACAAGGCCAACAAGCGCTAAATCTAGTAGGAACTTTACCCCGACTACTAGAAATGGATAGATGCTAACTGGTTGACAGTCTGCGGTTTTCAGCCCCTACCCTCTACAAGCGACACTAATATCGAGTTTGCATGTACGATGTGTTGGAAAAAAAGAGATCTACATAGGCAGTGGGATTAATATCATACTAGTAACGATTTGCTTGTTAAGAGATTACAGGATACAGTTTTTCGTGCTGACCGACCTGGTGTTGTAACTTGACTATTCTACATCAAGCCTTGATGTAACACAAGCAATCCTTGCTGCTGACTAACCCAAGTAAGCTCAGCTCCATGAATGCCTGACACAATTCCGATTTAGAAAACGAGGCAACTTTGCGTCTTTCAACTTTCAACTTGAAGTTCCTCAAAATCAAGCTCCACGAGACAAAATGCTCTTCATTGGCCTGACTGGCTCTATTGCCACAGGAAAATCTACTGTATCTTCGATTCTTTCAAAACCACCCTATTGTATCCCTATCATCGACGCTGATATCCTGGCCCGAAAAGTCGTGGAACCAGGTAGCAACGGATATGCAGCGATTGTCAAATATTTTGGACCCACCACTCCGGATCTCTTGGTGCCCATTGCGGATGGCATGCCCGAAAATGGGCCCGAAGGCAAGGGCCGGCCGCTCAATCGACCAGCTCTTGGACGGCGTGTATTTGGCGATTCGGAGGAACGGAAGCGTGATCGAGGTGTTTTAAACAAGATTGTCCATCCTGCCGTTCGCACAGAAATGTACCGCGCCATGTTTTGGTACTACCTCACGGGCCACTGGGCTGTGATTTTAGATGTCCCGTTGCTTTTTGAGTCGGGCTTGGATCAATTGTGTGGTACTGTGGTGGTGGTGGCTGTTAGCGACCCGGAAGTCCAGATGAATCGTCTTATGGAAAGAGACTCCCATCTCACTAGAGAGGATGCAGAAAACCGCGTGCGCAGTCAAGTCGATGTGCGTGTAAAAGCTAAGAGGTGCACGGAACGTGGTAATGGGCGTGGTGTTGTGTTGTGGAACGATGGAACTCGAGAAGAACTTGAAAAGAATATTGGCGAAGCCATTTCAAGTTTGAAGGCTTCTAGCCCTTATTGGTGGTCATATTCTCTTCTAGCCTGCCCGCCGTTAGGTTTGATAGTGGGTGTTTACGGATTTTTGCAGAATGTTCGCTTGAACCGTAAATGGACTAAGCTTGAAAAGGAGGCTACAGCGAAGCTGTGATGGAATAAACTTAGTACGTTATTAATTTGCCATTGATTCGCGTCTGAAAGTCAATGTTCTGTTTATCGGTCTAATTTTTGAGCTCTACACATACCATATCCTTAGGCAGGTATGTTCGCGTACCTTCTACATCTAGTAGCCACTAGACACCACACACATTGATCAAAGGAAACTACTACTTTGATGATACTTTTTGAAAAAAGTTCGCGTTGTTAAAAAGAAGTGAAATATCCTCACGCATAGCTTTTATTCTTCTTAACTTTCTCCTCATCCTTTTGCCCCCCTCCTCATTCAACTTTGTCTTTCACGACAATAGCTATCACAAATCTTTCACCAAGCTATTTAAAAAAAAGAATCACTCGAACTTCTTTCAGTCGGTCGATCGATCGCGTCACTTTCTCTACTTGACATAAAACAGTATTTTGGTCTTTCTTGCTCTACTCCTTTTCCTGTCTTGGTATCATGTACTGCTTAGAAGGTTTTTGCATCTTGACTACATTTTAGAAATGTCTTTTTGCTCGACAATTGTGGATAGTGAGTGCTGCTTGTCAGGTGTTCATTTGTATACAGCAAGCGCAAATCATGGGTCAAGAGTAAGGTTACCAACGATTGAATATCTTGTCATATGCAAGGCTGATGAAATTAAACTGACTTACTAGTAGGTCTTTAGCGATGGCCCCGTGGCCATGTCCATTCGAGATGGAACGGCCGAACCGTATCCCCCACATAGGGTCGCCAAATCCAAAGAGGGCTTATATGATAAAAGCTCCCAGCAACCACAGCCATTAGCTGATCATCGAAGCAATTATGGAAAGCTCAGTTCACCAGAACTAACGAAAGATGGCACTCTTGGGAGCCTTTCGAAGCCGCATGGGGTTGGATCCTCTCAAGATTCGAATGATGCGGTCTTAGATTTGGGGGCAGTGGCTTCGTCAGTATCATCAGGTGCAACCTTGTGCCAGAAGTGTGGCCATGATGGTAGGCCTGCCCTAAAAACAACTGCAAAAGAGAGTAATGGCGGAAGTCTGAAGGGTATCATGAAAGCCAAGGACCAGTGTTCTTGCTGCAAAAGTCATGGTAGCAAGTCTTCGCCTGATGGTATTCAAGGAGATAATGTTATGAGCACTCCGGGCTCCAAGAAGTCAGGTAAGAAACACTCTTTGGGCATATGATTTACAGCACGTTTTCACCTAAGGTTGTATAGAGGCAATGGTACATCGATGCAGGGGTAATACGAAATTATTTACGAAGCCTATCTGTTTTTGCATATCCTGTCACTGGAAACCGGGGAAACCATATTCTAACCCATAATACATAAACTAGTGACCTTTCTGCTACATACTCCAGAATCTTCATCCACAGACAAACACAAAACATTTGGGTTGTTTGCTCCTGGAAGCAGCCGCTTGCTCAGCCCATCACCCAACCTTCTCAAGACTCTTATCGACCAAGCCAGTTTCAGCAAGACTTCATCCGATGACAAAATGGACAACACACAAGGTATGTCGTTCTATATATTTATTCCATCAAAGCGAGCGTCCGCTCATCAAAGTTGATACTGCAACAGGCACTTGTCGCACCCATAGTCACTGTCACAATATGGCAAAGAAATCTTCTCCTTCGTCTCCTAGCAACGATGGTGACGGAAAAGAACCTCCTGATCAGCTCACGAGCACCTCTCACAAGGCTAAACGGTCTTCGAGCAAATCCAAATGTCATGCTCGCTCATGCAAGTCAGGCCATCGATCACATAGCAAAATGAGGGTATGTATTTGTATGGATAAGCCGTGCAACTTACTACCAAACAGCCATTACGACCCAATGCAGAATGTTTTGCACATTTATGGACAAGGTCTGCCTAGCCATGTAAGTTCCGACCGTTACTTCCGTAAGCATTTGATCTTACCTGACATGTAAAATAAAGCATGACCCTCTTGCAGACGAACTTCCAATGGCTCCAGACGGTGTACCGGCTAGGGCTCCTTCAGATTACCACCAAAGATTTTCATTTGGTGCTGCCGGTGTGCAAAGAGACTCGCGGAATCGAGGTTAGTGCTATCAGCTTTCCATTTCTGAAAAATATCATACCATACTATACTAACAGCAACATCGAATAAATAGGCAGGACTTGTTCATATCATCTTCGGAAAGTCGCTCAAGATATAGCTGATAATGAGACGGCGGAAAAGGCCAGATCCCCATCTCCTAAACTACGGTCTGCCTCCAAACAACGCTCAACCATTTTTAGCCAACATTTTAGGGTTGCATCACGTTCTGTTTCCCGTAGCCGTGCTCCTAAGCCGTGCTGCCAGAAAAAACACCGTGAGGTCCGAACTGCTTCAAGGCTTCGGTCCCCATCAAGCTCCTCCGCAGCTGAAAGTGTTGGAAATCACACCGCCGATTATTTTGATTCAGACTCTTCACTTTTCGAAATTCATCTAGCAAAATCGAGATCCCGTAACAAGGACTTAAGCACTAGATGCGATAAGCACTGTGACGGAAAACAAAGCTTTCCCAAGAGGTTTGACCAATTCCAAACGCAAGCTCGCCAGGGAAAATCTTGCACGTCTTGTGAATCAAGCCGGTCTTTGGAAAACATTTCTATTGGGTCTAGTATTGAAAGTGACTTACAAAAGCCACCCAGGATTACCAGCAAGCATGAACGCCACCATCGCAATGAATCCACCGTACGTTCTAGATCTTCGTCTCCTGACTTCTCCAAGTTGTGTCACAAAGTAAGCAGCGAGAAGATCCCGCTACCCGGCGCCTGGAACTGGGACACCGATTATAGCACTGACAAGAAGAAGAAAAAGAAGAGCAAAGAAAGCAAGTCTTCTTGCTACTCTTTTCATCAAAATCCTCCTCAAGCTTGTTGTCACAATGTGGACATGGGTGAAGATCATGTGGTATACGAGAAAAGCCGTGGCAGGAGCCGCACGCGAGATGCTGCTGAGAAACGCGAGGAAGGGGAGACAGTCAATTGTTGCAAGCATGTGAAAAAGTCTCACATCGAAGACGAGCATCAGTCTGCAAAGAACAATGGCTTAAAGGACGAGCACAAGGAAAAGCGACGACAGGAAAAGCGACGACAGGAAAAGCGCCACAAGCACGGCCAGGAGCGGGACCATAAGAGGGAGGGCTATTCGTGCAAACACCGGCATTCCTCACGAACCAAAGCGCCTACTTGCAACCATTCTTCCTAGGGTGAAGATGAGATGATGATGGTGTCCTGCCGCAGGCTAGATGACTGGATCAAGGAACAGAAAATGTGGATGGCTAGGGAGGACAAGAAGCTTTAGTGGCATTAAGGAAGGGAAGGGCATCGGCATAAACATTTGTCTTTCAAGTAGTGCAGTCTTCAATTAAATTAGCTTTACTTAACATCCAAGTTATGTGGTTTATTGTGTATGCGTTTACAAGATATCGTGGCATAATCAAGTAGTTTATGTTGATTAGGCACAGCGAAACAGTAGGCTAGATAAAATCATAAGATATGGCAAGTAGATAATTCAGTGTATTCAATCTAGATGCTTCACCACGGGGTGGCTACTGGAGCTACTAATAAAACATGAAAAAAAAAACGCGAAACATGATTCACAACAAGAGAAGAAAGCCCCAGGCCAGGTGCCAAATATCTTTGTCTTCGTGTTTCAGAAGACTTCGAAACAGAGAGCATCACACGAAGCGAATAGAGCATGAAAAGCGATGGGGTGAAATCAGAACAAGGGGCAAGACAAATGTGAAGAAGAATAAAAGGATGTAGAGAAAATTCCTCTACTCCTCGTCATCAGAGTCCGACTCCTCTTCAGCCTCCTCAAGCCAAGCTAGGAAAGGCTCGGCAGCCTTGCGGACCTTCTTGGAAGTAGGCAAGTCAATGTACTTCTTGGAAGCTTTAGTACCCCACTTGGTGACAACTTCTTCAGAGATGAGGTCCTTGAGGTAGTAGAGCTGTAGAACCTTGACAACAGTATTAGAAATGATTTCTGGGTCCTCCTTGCTCTTGCTACCAATCATACGCTCGGTGCCACCAAGAAGAGCCTTCATATGCTTCTCGCTTTCGCCAATCAGCTGCTTGAGCATGCTAGTGCGCTTGGGAATCTGGGCAACAATGTTCTCGTTGAAGATTGTCTGAGCCAAAACTAGAACAGTGCGGTGCTTCTTCTCGATGCCCATTTCCTTGGCCTTGACGTAGATGTCCACTGAGTTAACGTCATCAATGCTACTCTTGGCTTCAGCCTGGTCAATAACCCACTGGCCAAACTCGTCGTAGATGGTGTTGCCACCGCCCTCGCCATCTTCGTCATCGTCATCGCCTAGAGTCATCTTGGCCTTGAATTCGGTGGGCAGCTGAGCCTGTCGGGCTTTGACAGCCTCCTCGCTCATATCAACAGCCCACTCATCGTCCTTGACCTCCACGTCCTCAGTAGCAGCGTTGACGGTTGACTTCATCTTCTGAAATTCCTGGTCACTGGCATCGCCATCATCATCGGCACCATCAGCCTCATTGGAGCCATTCTCAGAGGCTTCCTCGGCACCAGAGCCACCGTTGTCCTTGCCAGTAGCAGCCTGCTGCTGCTTCGCACGACGGGCAGCCTTGCGTTCAGCTTTGTCCTTCTTGCCCTTCTTCGGCTGGTTCTTCAGGATGAAACTGCTAAGCTTCAGGCGCAGATCAACGTCGGTGCGTTGGCCACAGGCCTTGCAGTCTAGGATGATGTGGTCATCCTTGATAATGACGACGGTCTCGGGGTTCTTGCACTTCTTGCACAGGACAAACTTGACAATGAATCCATAGACATGGTCCTGTAGCTTTTTGGTATCGTGGGAGCCGTTGATAATCCAGCGGTCATCCGGGGGGTCAATGTTGGTCTGGGCACCCAACTCAAAGCCAAAGTATTTGATCAAATGGGAGCCAGGGCGAGCCAGAGACTGGGCAACAGCAGACAGATTCACAACAACAGTCTTGATACCATTACCCTTGCCTTCAATTTTGGTTTGAAGACGGGGCATCTTGTACCGGTAGAACTGGTCGGTGATGTCGGGATTGACGTTGATGTTGGCCATTTTGAGCAAGTTTTTTTAATTTATGTAAAGTCCTTGAGTGCTAGGGAAAGAGAGATGTGAGAAACTTGATGAAGAGATTGGTTGGGTAGTCCTTGAGCAAAGGGCAGGAAGAAGACGAAGAGAGAGAGAGAGAAAGAGAGATCGAAAGACGAGGATGCAACAGAGAGAAAATCGAGGAAACGGTGATTAGACACGATTAGGAGCGTATAGGAACATGAGCCGAGCAGACGAATCGAAACTTTTGGTATTTGAAATGCATGAACTCGTGCTGGAGCAGACGGGATACTTCAACCGTCAGACTTGTTGTTCTGTCTTTTCGTACTACAACGAAATCTTCGTCGAGTACGATTGAGTATGGGGTGTTTGAACACAGGGTCGTTGTCGTGCTGATACATACAAACAGCTAAACTGCCGTCAACGTAATGTATGTATTTGATGGGAGGAGGTGGTAGAGGACGAGCTGACTATGAAGGTTCTCTAATGCCAGTTGGTGATGTGCTGGTTTGAAGTGTATGAGGAGAAAAAGAGAATGCAGGCGAGCCAGTAGAGCAAATTGTGGAAAAGGAGGAAAAAAGCGTAGACAGGATCGCAGAACGTTCGATGACACACTAAAAGAAAAAATAATGAAAAATCCAAACCTAGAGTCAAAGAGGGGCCAGGGAAAAGAGAGAAGCAAGGAGGAAAAAATTGAATCAATAAGCGGATCGGATCGCGGGGCAAAGGCTGAATGAAAGGGGTTTTGTGGTGCTAAGGCATCAAAATTTTGGTTTGTGGGTTTCAAGGCCATTGTCGGCTAAACTACGGTTGAGAAACCACACAAGAGAGAAGGCAGCGCTTTGTTTGCTCGGATTAGGGTTAGCGGCACGGATATTATAACTTGTGCACAAGGACACAGACTTCTTTACCAACACATGCACCCAAACATGAACGAATAGCACGGATTTACGTCTCTATTCGTTGCTGTAGACCGCGACATTATTGATCCTCTAGTAACCGGCTAGTAGTGCGTACACTATATCTCGGACCCTCATTTGCCCGCCACCATCTACAATGTCTCCTTCTCGATCGGTTCAAACCGCAACAAGCACCGTTGGCCCAACGGCCGCGATGAGATCAGCTGGTCCGACATGGCCATGCTCTCTGGTTTCATTGAAGGATCCGGGAGTGTGTTGAATGTTGAATACACATTGCGTATCAGTGTCTTCATCTCTGCCATAGCTAGGTGCTTCCCGATGCACCCACGGCCGCCCACGGAGAAAGCAAACTGCAATCTCCTACGGTCAGCATCGCCCTCCGCTGCCAGCCAGCGCTTAGGCGCAAAGCAGTCGCCATCAGGGAATATCCTGGGATTGAGACGGTGAACAGAATATGCCTGGCAGCTGACAATAGTGCGCTCGGGCAGGCTGTAGCCATCGATAGTGCGACCGCCGCTTGGCACATAACGAGGTAGGCTCATGGGGATAGCAGGGAAGCAACGTAGGCCCTCGTTGATCACGGCGTCAAGGTATGGGAGCTCGTCAAAAGAAGCCTTGGGCTTATCGCGAAGCTCTTTTTGTAGCAGCTTCTGCACATGGATGCTGTGTGGCTGAGAAAGCTCCCACATCAAAAAACAAAGAACATCGCCAGTGGTATCGATTCCAGCGGCCATGTGATCCAAAGCCTCAGCGGCAAGGTCAAGCTGCTCTAGGTCGCCTATCTTCTCGCGCATGCGTGTCATCAAAGTAAACTGGGCTGTGCTTGTCTGGCCACTCGCATCAAGAACAAAGGCGTCAGCAAGAGGAGTGTCTCGGGGTCTCACACCAAAGTACCCCAGAAATTTAGACATGACGCTATGGATTGTGGGGCTGTAATGCTCAATCAAACGGTCTTGCTACATTGTTAGTCGACATCCCACCATAGAATGCATACACGCACACATCATTAGAGTCCAAGAATGATACTTACTACGTAGGCTATCGTCAACGGCAACCTGGTGCATCATTTCCTCATCATGTTTATCCTTCAGTGCACGCGTTCCAAAAGGATGGAACAGATGCTGCGTAACACAATCACAGGCATAGGCATGGAGGTTGCGAAAGATGTCTATGCTGCCGCCACTAGCAGAGTCCCAGCACTTGGACATGAAGTCCTGGGCACGGTCGTTGATGCCACTCATCGACGCAGGGCGCATTACGTTGCTGTTGGCATAACGATCAGCAATGATGCGGCGTCTCTTGGAGTGCTCATTCTTCACAAGCGAGGTGAACATGGTGCGGCGGCCATAGGCCTTGAACAAGTCGTAGAACTCGGTTTTGTCGTAGCCACTGCCACCATTGTTGTAGATTTCCTTCATGGCGGCAGGCGAAGTAAAAGCCACCTCGTTAGGTGCGATGCGCACGACAGGGCCGTACTTCTGGTGTAGCCCATGGATCCATAGTGTCCGGTTTGCGTTCATTTCATGGTAACGAAGAGGCATGCGCGATAGACGGGTATAGAATGGGCCAGGGATGCTTTTTAATGGTGAGAAGGCTCGGCGGAGGAGTCTTGCTACCAAAAGCACCACGCCTAGTCCAAAGAGGATGGCGGGAGAGAATATGGCCATGATGTTTGGCAGGCTGGGAAGGATAGTGAAAAGGACAAAGGATAGCAACGAAATGAAGCACAGAAAGGAGTACTATGAAAGTAGCTTAGAGACCTAGGAAAGGGAATGGTAGCCAAGATAAGAACACCAAAGTTAACGGTGGACGGGATGCGACCAGCTTATAAGGAGCTTTAGCCTTCCAGCTCTACCATCAGAGCTATCAGCTGGATCCTTATCTACTCTTATTCCCCCGTTCCTCTCTCTAGTTATTGTACGCTGTGGTTCCAAGGGAGATAGGCGAAGGAACACTAACACCAATGCAGCTAGGTTTGCTGATAACAGTTGCTAACTGTGCTAGAGTAAAAAGTGACTCGCAAGCGCAGCTTACAGTGACACATATTATGCATCGTGAAGCTCGGAGTCTTGTCTTTTCTCATGAATAGAAATGGTACAAGCTCTATTACTGTCCCCTTCACCTATCCACCCTACTTTGGTTGAACAAACCAGTCATGAAAACTTTTTTCCTTGTTGACTCCTGCATCCTGTTTCCCCTCATGGAGAAGGAGAACGGGTTCTCTATCATCCTGCCATCGATATCAGGATTGGTTAGCCTTATCGGCGAGTAAGATTCGACGCATTTAATAAAAGAATATATGTATATTCAAACCCTTGAAAATGAGGGGGAAGAGCAGTGTAGTGTTGCATGGCGCACAGGTAAAAAAAATCTCGAGGGTGTGAAGAAAAAGCAAATATTATCGTTTTTAATACGTGGAGGCCCATTACGAGTAGCGAGTTTCCGCTTTCCCCGCCGATTCCTAGCTCGTGAAAGAGACAAGCTCATGCTTGTCTGTGATTGTTCTCGATTTTCAAGGACCTTGCAGGAGGAACTCTACCTGGCACCATGCTGTAGGAAGAGCTCCCGAGATGCCACAGTCTGTCAGAAAAGCACCCGGGAGGGCGCTGACCTTTCGCCCGACGGCCTTCCAAATTAAAACCATATCCTCCCTGTCGACAAACTCGGGCACAGGCTTGCCCTGGCCATGGTAGAGCTATGACAGGCTTGGTGAGTGGCTTTGCGATTTGATGAGGAAAGTTGTCATCGCAACTCGGAATACATATTATACCAGTTGCTCATGCATTGCAGAAGCGAGTCCAGGGAAGTCAACCTGTGCTACTGTGGCCAAAGACGGGCAGCCGCAGACGGCGAATAGTTCGTATGTATAGCCTCTGGCACCACCCATTTGTGTATCCAATGGAACTGTTGGCTATCAGCAGGTTTATATGCATGCTTCATCGCTCTCAAAAAGTAGTTCCCCTGGTTAGGCCTAGTAACAAGGTACGAGAAAGCCTAGCGACTAGAAGCATGGTCTAGGACAATGAAGTCGGCAGGCAAAACTTTTTCCTTGAGCTTACCGTACGTCGTGATACCCCAAGTTTTGTTTGCTCCAAATATATCTGTCGTGTAAGCAAGCGGCATGCACTATTTTGTATGTTGAACTTGAACTATCGTCAACTGAATTCCAGTTAGGTTATCACCAGGTCTGACGTCATCGAGTCACTTAGGGAGAAGACTGTTTATTTGACTGGCCTAATTCCGTTACTTCTCAAGTGCGCGAAAAGCAAGGCCCAAATATCATTGCCCTAATATTTCATCACACCCACATGTCTTGCGCGCGAAATCGATAATGTTAGAATCTGTGTATTGTTTGACTGATGCCCTGGCCGCGTGCAAATAGCTCGATTAAAAGCAAGAGGAAGAGCCACGAGTCTTGTTTGCCATGCTAGTTCTCGATTTCCAAGGGACGGAGGACCTCTTGTCCCAATCCAACCTGCTTAAATAGTTTGCAGGAACTCCTCAATACGCTCGCAGAACCATGCTGCAGGAGCAGCTTCTGAAACAGCATGGTTGGCGTCCGGAATAACGCCCGAGAGAGGGCTGACCTTTGGCCCGGCGGCCTTCCACTCCGAAATCAGCCCCTCCTTATCGACAGACTCAGGAACAAACTCATCTTGGCCACTGTGAAGCACCATGGCCGGCTTGGTGAGTGACTTCCATATCCTGGAAACATCCTCAGAGCTCAAATCTGGCGAGAAAAAGTCATCATCACCACTAGAACCAAATTTCAGGTTAGCCACTTCTGGATTATGGATGCGAGACTAGAAACCTCGACTTACCCTACATCAACCAAAGATAGGAAGCGATAAATTGCAAAAGGTATGTTGCGGACAGCCTCGGGCATGAGCCATCTAGGCATCCAGTCGAGAATTTCATTACTGTTGACCCGCGCAAGGATCGCCGTTTCTCGTGCATACTCCAATGCCTCAAGGTAGTTGTTCATTTCACCGGGTTTGACAATGATATTCTTGAAAGCCTCACGATCAGAAATAGGACCCTGGAGAATGAAGCCGTCAACAGGGGGGAATTCATCCTTGAGCTTATTATACGTCATGATATCCTAAGTTTTGCATCTGTTAGTACTTTTCCATCCATCGTTAAAAAGATGGTCACTGATAAGCTTACCTGGCAGCCAATCGAGTGGCCAAGCAGGACAATCTTTTTCCGGCCAATCATCCGAAGATATTTGACTAGAGCGCCGATGTCTTGGACATCTTCTAGCATTCCGAAACTTCCATAAGATTCGAACGAGCTTCGCATACGGATTTCGAACAACGAATAGCCCAGTTCCGGATTATCAGTCAGCTTCTCTGATATCTTGCGGGCAACACTCATGGTGTGAGGTCCGCCACCAAAGCCTGCAATGAAAACAAGTGCATTTTCAGCATTATCGGGACCTGATTCGTAGGCGCAGACATTAGGGGTAGAATATTCGAAGCGATGGACGGTAGCCTGGAACGGTGTTGTGTACGGGCTAGCCTGCTCAACTGCAGACTCCTGGCCACCACCAGTTGCTACAACAGCACCTCGTGCGAAAGCAAATAGCGCGGACAAAGCCCAGACTTTCATGGTCAAGTGCAGTTATAATATGCCAAAGGACAGGATCAGGGCAGCTTGAAATTGGAGGTCTAACGGAGGCAAGCGATCCGAGACAACGAAATAGAATATTGGTGAAAATGGGAATGACGAATATCAGAGCTGTATGGAAGAAACTAAGCGCATATGCGAGTAACTTGACGGTGGACTTAGAGAAGAGCAGAAGATACCAACTTAGCATGGAGGAAGAGAAGGCATTATATACAACCTATGCCAATGCCTCCCAAGCAAGACCGATTATCCAATATTCCAACGACAACAATACTGACAACATCAACATTACGCCGGCTATGACAGAATCTTACTAAATTTCCAGGAGCCATACGTACAATATCCCTAGCAGCACACAGTGCACATATAGCAACTAATGTTCGCCACCCGAGCCCGGTGCCATTCAACATTGTGCAACCGCCGGGTCACCAACAAGCCAGAATATGTCAAAGTATCTACGCTATACGCGGGGGAAACGACTCAAATAAAGCGTCAGACAGACCAACATTTCTAAAGTAGACGGGGAACAGAATATGGAATGCACGTTCAAAATCGGCGTGAATGGCTATGCACAGCTTCAGCCTACCTCCTTACTTCTTATCTTCAAAATAACTACTCTCCAGGATCATGCTAAGCAGCATGTACCAGAGAATGGTAAAGGCTGTATCTTGAGTGAATAAATGCTCCTCGACGGTATAACAGAGGTTTAATAGTCCCACCCGTCAAGGAGACCTTTCAGCCAGGCAAGCCCAAAAGGTCGCAAGCATTGGACTCTATGTGGCAAGTCTTGAAGTAGGCTTGCCCAACTTTATTTTGACCTCGGATTTAGGCTATGCCTGCCAGCTACAAAGCCTATGGAGTTAGTAGCAAGAACATCACGACGACTATACTACGGACTCTGCAGACTCTACAGACTCCGTAGGCTCTACAGACGCTACAGCAGATAGTGTGCCATGTATATCGTCTAGTTTGGGGTTTAGAAAAGCTAGCTTGCGCTGTTCGTCGCTATAGCATATTGGAGTGTTTAATTTCTCATGGAGGTAAAGTCCTCTTATGTGCGCTAAGTAACTATTTATAGAAATCTTTCTTACCTTTGACTAAAGCCTGCACAATCTCGCGTTTTGTCCATGTAGCTGAGGTCCACATCACCCCATCCTCAGAGTTACTCATTTTCTTTCATCTAGAAGATGTAATAGCTTGTTAGCCTCCGAAGAACATGGCTGGTGGCCAAACAAGCCATAGGGTTAGCAACCCTTGACATCGGTTTATTTGAGGCTATCACTTGGCTCTCTTGGCAGCTTTATTTTCTCTGGACAGCCCATGCTGGAGCCCAAACTTGTCGTCTTGGCTGCTCCTCGACCCTTACCCATCGAGTCCACAATCTCGCCTAGCCTTGTGATTGTACATTCTTTTAAGACGAAAGATTATGTTGTACGGTTAGTTGGTAGGGTTATAGAGGCAACAAATTGTGTTGATAGAAGTAAAGATTAAGATAAAAGGCTGTGAATATAGCTTAGGAGTGGTTAAAAAGATGGGGAAAATTATTTCTTACGTATTATCTGAGTTCCCTTCTCCTATCAGGTACTTATTCTTCTTCGTGGTGATGCACAGTAGAGCCTCGTCGAGCCATGTAATGTAATTGCCAAACTTGACCCGCCTAATTACTCTGATTACATAAGCTCGTAAGTGGTAAACCTTCCCCCACGAAACCTTCTCTCGAACCTTCTTTTACCATGATTCCTTTGTACTACCCTGCCATCACAAGTCTTTGGCATCATCACCATCGGGCTTCGCGGCAATTACTAAACAAAGAAAGACAGCCTGGCGCAAATCCTTTATCTAAGCAGAACCCCGACCCCCAAAATGACAGGCCCAACACCAGTGCGGCAGACATCTCATGTAACCAATGCAGCACGCACTGAATTCTTCCAGCAGGTAAGCTTCATAACCCCATATTCTTCCAAGGGCCTCCGGACTTTAACATGTCTGTCAATAGATCAAGCCGTGCTGTGTCTCAATTAGCAAAACAGCATCCAAGTCAGAACAGTCGGCCTTAGACTCGCGCTTTCTCATTAAATTGGTACAGGAACTCTTGGACCACCTAAGTGCCCAAGTCCAGCGAGACTCATCGGCCCTAGACAAGAATCTAGCCGACTACATATTTTTTCCGCTGTCGCACATTTTCAAATATCAGGAGAAGCATCCCCTCACGCTCATTGAGCTTGCTCTACGATGCCTAACTATTATCATATTTCATGGCTGGAAATCAAATATCGAGCCCAAGCTGGTCCAACAACTGCTGCTATTTCTGACATTTGTCATCGGTGGCGTACCTTCACAAACCCAGACACGTAGTATCTCAGAAGAGGCAACACTAGAAAGTCTGCGCGCTCTAAAGACCCTGATCATAGCGGCAGGCAAGTCTGCTGCGGCATCGGCATCTCTTGTCGATGCAAGTGGAATCCCGGCTCTTGGACACGCCATTGCAGTTCTTCTCGATTGTGTATCTGACGGCAAAACCCCCGAGATTCAGGTAGAGTCTATGAAAACATTATGTGCCTTCTTCGAGGCTGTCAGAGACGATGCCGCTTTGGCTTCATTCCTCCCAGGAACAGTATCTTCACTAGCCAAAGTAGCTTCGACGCCTGCGCGAGAGAAAAGAAGAGTTCTTGTCAGCGCTATAAAAACTCTGCAGACCACCTTGGTCCGCGTTCTTAGTGATATCCGGACACGGGTGCTATCAATGAAGCTTGAGAAGGAAGAACTAAAGAAGAGCTACGAGTCGATTGAAAATTTTGCTGACAAGCAAGATAACTCAAGCGAGCAAGAATCTGAAAGAACAGACAAAGGGAAGGTTTGGACACCATCATGGCTGAAAGCCACAGCAGGACAGGTCAAAATGGCACTTGTTACAGTACTCAAACTAGCAAAAAGCGATGAGGATGAGATTCGATCTGCTCTTGAGCGCCTCTGCGTTTCTCTTTTAGATGAATGCCACAAGTCATTGGATAACTGCGCGCCTCTACTTGTTGAAACTGCAATGGCCCTATCCGATGAAAGAATAGATCAAGATTTGATGACAACAAGTCTTCCCGACCTTGCCATGGTCTACCCCGAGCTTGGCGATTCCATTAAAGTTACAGTCTACAATTGGGCTACAGCCTTACCGCGTGTCATGCAATCTGCCGATGATTCTATCAAGCAGAGGGCTGTTCGGAATCTTCAGCGGGGCCTCAAGCTGGCATCAGCAATGGATTTTGCATCCGCCACTTTGGACGATGCCGTCTCCGCTGCTCTCCGCGATAGCATCATGCAACTTATTGCTAGTGCAAAGACACCACACGTTGTCGATGAAGTCGAGACTATGGAACTTCTGTCTGGAAGTACGGAACTTGCAACTACACCAGAAACGAGGCTATCTACATTTCGCCCTGTCATCATGAACCACGATAGCCAAACCACGATACGCGGCGAAATCCTTGACTTGCTACGATCTATGGGCTCTGCTAGTCAACAAGTAAAGTTAGCCACGGAGATGATAGATTACCTGCAAAGGTCCATGGGTGATACACAGGTATCTGCCTTCTGGCTGTCGCTTGAGCTCTTTAAGGCTGCTTTCCAGCAAGATGCAGACATCGATGCGTTCCTTACATTTTCTGATGGCCCTAGCGAAAGTGAAGCTGCGTTTCATGAGTTATATACATTTTCTGTTACGGTCTTGGACTCCCACTCGAGTTTCCAAGATATTGACTGGCGGGTAGAGGCTCTCGCCCTAGAAACGATTTCTCTTGCAGCATCCCGGTCAAAAGAAGGCTTCAGGCCAGAATTGATTGATGTTCTCTTTCCCATGACCTCATTTTTGGGATCAGAGAACGTGCAACTACGGCACCACGCTATCGTGGGGCTCAACCTTACAGCTTTCTACTGTGGATATTCAAGTGTCTCAGAGCTCATAATCGCCAACGCCGACTACATGGTCAACTCTGTCTCGTTAAAGCTCAACACACTGAGCATAACTCCTGCTACCAACAAAGTCTTGCAAATGGTAGTTAAACTAGCAGGCCCCCGTCTAGTCCCATTTCTTGATGATGTGGTGACATCGATATTCTCAGCTTTAGACAACTACCACGGCTATCCTACTTTTGTGGGCAGCCTGTTTAACGTTTTGAACGAGATTGTCAACCAGGGCGTCAAGTCTGATCAGCTTCTACTAGAGAATAGCCCAGCAGATGATATGCTGATTGAGAAAAAAAAGGGTCCCAAGCATTGGATGACAATATCAGAAGTTAAACAGGCCCTAGCTAGGCACGAGGAACGAAGACTCCGACGTGAAAAAGAGGACCTAGAGCTTGATAATATTGCATCTCATCCCAAAAGGCCTTGGAAGGCATCAGACTATAAACAGAGCAGCCGAGTACAAGAGATTTTTGATGAAAAAGACCAACAAAATGCTGAAGCAAGCGAAGAAGGGGAGCCCGAAAGAAAACTGGGTGAAGAGGAGGGCGAAGAAGAACCACCACAGCCGACAGACCCAGAAAAACCCCCGCCCACACCAACGTATGCTATTCTTTCCAAGATCGCCAAGTTAACGCAGCACTATCTTACTTCCCCCACGCCTGCATTGCGGAAATCTCTCTTGTCTCTGCTGGCTACAGTTTCTCCTGCTTTAGCTCCGGACTCTACTGCGTTCCTGCCTCTCGTCAACGCCGTATGGCCTGTCATTATTCAGAGATTCTACGACTCTGAGCCATACATTACAATTGCTGCATGTGAAACGTTGTCTGCCCTGTGCTCCTCAGCTGGCGATTTTATGTCTTCAAGGTTCCGAGATGAGTGGAAGAACAGGCTGCATTCATGGATGATCAGGGCAAAGAAAGATGCGTCTGCTGGCGGACAAACAAATAGACTAACTGCAGTAACCGACTCCTTCTCACCTGGGATAATTGTGCCGCTTCAGAATGAACTGCCTTCGGCAAACCCGAATGCTGCGATATCAGGACCTGCACTAGGAGCAGGCGGGGCTATGCCGATGAGTAGCCTTGGCAGGTTTGCACAGGCTACTAAAGTATGGGAGGCTACAGTCCAACTTTTGGTTGCAATGTTACGTCACATACGGATCGAAGATGGAATGTACGATGAAATTCTGGAGCTGCTAGCAGATCGCCTCAATGATGAGGATGTGAGATCGGCTTTGGAGACTATCAATCCAGACGCTGTCTGGCTAGCACTCTATGAGCGAGGTCAGCTACCGACAGAGGGTCTCTTTAGACCAGCAGGAGAGGGATTTGAGTTTTTAGACTTAGTCAAGGTAGAATCTTGATGCCGTCTTAGTAATATTGGGATTAAATCATGAGACAATCAGTAATTGGCCCCAACAGGGCTATTGATGCGACTAGCCAACTATGGCCCTCAAGGGAGTGCAGACACCCACCGAAGTTTCATCACAGATCTTGATTGTCTTGTCACCTGACCCTGATACCAGTCGCCAGAGATATTATGCAAATGAAGCATTAAGCGAGTGCAATACACATAATCTGATAGAAGCCGCAAAAGACTCCATTCTTATTGGGGCCTTGCGCGGACGCACATAAGAGCTCATAACCTGTTGTCATAGAGAGTACTGACGAGCCTTCTCAACTTCCAGATTAATAAAACTATTTGAAATTCTGTGGCTTTCTTCGATAGACGACAGCACCTGTTGCTTCAGTATCATCTAGGCTCTAATAGTTTAATTTATTTCCCCGTTTCAGTGAGTCTAGCTTTGTTAGATGATGACCCCAAGACACTGACGGCGCTCTTCGAGAGAGCTTTTTGTGCTACCTAAAAGGGAGCGAGGGTGCCAGGTTAGGCCAGTAAAATTGCAGGATCTTAGGTCCCAAAGAGGCGCTGCAAAGCCAAATAGGGGTGGTAAATAGTGGGACCCAACTTATGGCGCAACCAGCCAGAAACATCACCAGTTCAATGAATAATCAACCCCCTCTACAAACCCGATTCATCACATCTAAAACCTAATACCCCCCGCGCCTTAATCCCTCCTCTAAACAAAATCGCAAATCATGGGTTTAGTTGACTACGATTCCTCTGGCTCCGACGACGACACACCCACGCCGCTGCCGCCGCCGCCCAAAGCGCCCTCAACCAGCAAAAAGCCCTTCCAAAAATTCATCTCCAGCGGCAAGATCCGCGTATCCCTTCCGACCGCTTCTACCCCCGCCACCGAAGTATCAGCCGAAGAGCCACCTGCAAAACGCGCACGAATCGGCACCGGCGCGCACAAGTTCAGCGGCTTCAATTCGCTGCTACCAGCCCCGAAGAATCGCGCTAGCCTACGTGGCTCCGGCACTACCAACAATACCCCAACAACACATCTGGAGGGAAACTCCTCCAAAAGTACATCCGGCGCAAAAAATACCCCCCGCGTTGGAGTGAATCTCAAAACGGGCGCAGGGCCAGCATGGAGCCGTGACGGCAACCAAGACGAAAGCAGTGGAACAGGGGGGATCATGGGTCCTGAAATCCCAGAGGGAATGACGCCAGCCGAGGATGTCAAGCTAGTGGGCAAGCCGCAGATGTTTATGCCGCTATCTGTGGTGCGCAAGCGGGCGAAGAAAATTGGCCCACCAAAAAAGACGGATGCTGTGTCTGCAACACCACAACCAATGCGCCCAGAGCCCGTACAGACGCAGAAGAATCTCACCAGCACCACACCCACTACAGACGCCCCAGCCGAGCCAGCAAAGCCCATTTCTCTTTTCTCCTTCGCCTCCACAGCTGACGAAGCTCCACAGTCCAACCCCGACGAAGCCTATATCCCTCTTTTTGAAACCGCAGCCTCCTGTGTGCCCGAGCTCAGCGCCGCCGTCCAAAATGTCCAAGAAACAGATATATCCGCTCCCCAGGCACCACAGAATCTCGCTGACCTAGCCGACTCTATGCATCTCTCGGCAGCCGCACGGCGCGAACTCTTTGGGCGCGGACGCGACGCGACAGATTTTGCGAGCTCCAAGCTGGTCAATTTCAATATGGACCAGGAGTATGCGCATAACGAAGCGCTGCGTGCCAAGGGCGAGGAACAGGTGCACAATCCGTTGCGAGCAATCCAGCCGGGTAAGCATAGCTTGCGCCAACTGGTTAGTCAAGTACAGAATCAAAGAGAGGCGCTGGAGGAGAGCTTTGCTGCCGGCAAGAATAAACGGAGGGAAGCAGGCTCGCGGTATGGATGGTAAGAACAGAAAACTAAGGGGTCACGAAGTTGCCGTAGTGGGTTGTCTTGTCCTAACCTTGGCGATCGGTCCCAATATTTGCGTCAAACAAGCAAAACTAGAAGCAATACGAAACACAATGGATATCTGATATTGTATGAAAATCAAAGGCTATGGAAAGATACGCGTCCCAACAAACTCCCAGCGTGCAGAATGAAAACATGAGACGGTTAAGAAAAAAGAAAAAAGAAAGAAAAAAAAGAGCAAAGGAGCAAAAAAGAGTCAAACGCCCCAGTCCAGCCCAACCCATCCATATCAGTCACTCTTAGCACATTACTTAGTTGTGACATGTCTCCACTGCTACCGTGCGTGCATTCACGAAGGCCGGGCCAGCAAACAGAAAGCCCCATTCGCCGCGCGTAACAGGTGATATGTCCTCCGCGCCGTTTGGAGTTATCGGGCCCAACCCCAAGCCAGTCGTGGAGCTCTGCATAGATAGCCGCGGGTCAACGGGGTCGAGTAGTTGGGCTATTGAAACATGGGGGTGCCGTCCCAAGGACAGTTTGGCATCGAAGTTTGAAACCTCGTATGGCATACGGTAAAAGTTTGTAGCTATCGCTGAAGATGGCGAGAGTGTGTCTGTCGCTACTTCTGTGACAGGGGGGAATGCCTTCAGAGTAAAGAATGGTGGTTGACCATCATTGTCTGGATGAGGAGTGATTGGCGTTTCCGTGAGCTCTCGTGGCTGGTCTGCAGTACAAACCACAGTCCCGCTAGTAGCGAAACCCCTGTGTCCATCCAAGATCGGAGCAGTTGTTGTTGACGTGACAGGAAAACTAGTCTGCAGGTTAAGATGCGGCTGGGAATCCATTGACTTGGGGAGGTTCTCAGGGGAATTAGATGTGGGGATCACTAGCCGGGGTAGAGATCTAGTGAGTATCCGCGGCAGGGGAGTCCGGGAAAGGATCGTAGCTGGGGGACGTTCGCAAGTTGGTGCAGGTGGAGGAGTGGTGCTGACTGGACAAGGAGTAATTGTTTTCGGATTAGGGGCAGTCACGGGTGCACTAGCCGCTATGGTCTCGGGCGCCAGTTCCTCAAGTCCAGCAATAGTCCCACGCGGGGTCGATCCCCGATGAAGCTGGAGGGGGCGAGGTGTCGATGCACGCTTCAAATACGAAGGGTCGAAGGAGCTATCATTCGCGAGGTGAAAGACTTCTGATTTCTCCTCCCAGGAAGGCAAGTTGATTTCGCTGCTGTATTCGCTCCCAGACCAACGCGAGTCCATGGTAGATACTTCACTGCGTAATATGCTCTCCACCCCTATTTTCTCGTCTAAGGGCGTAAGCTCTGGGCTGTTTAAGCCAACAGATTCAAAACGGTGTTGAAGAGATGCCATGTTTCCACCAAGGGTCGCAAAATTGGACTCGCTGTTAGCAGTGCCCACAACGTGCGAAAGGCCTTCGATAGCCCCAAACCCCTCTACACCACCATATGCTCGGCGATACATAATGTCAACCTCGGCCAAAGCCCCATCACTGACACTCAACCAATCGTATGAGCGCGTGATGTGACATCGCGATATTTTACGACTGCCATTAGCCAGATAAAGTCGGCGTAGCTCATCGACAGCGTCTTCTAGACGAGTTGAAGATCCAGTTCGGGAAAAGCTAGAGAGCGCGCTCTTGAAAGTGTAATATCTGTCAAGGGAAATCAATGTAAGCCCCGTGGAACCATACAAAATCTCATCCTGGCTAATGGACCGACGAATTATAGTGTCAGTAATACCACAGGCATCCGGAGCAGTGATCCGAGGAAGCATATCATATCTAGTTGCATCTGTCAGCTAAAAGGAGGGTTGATACTTTGAGGAGAAGACAACTTACCCAATACCAAACTTGGCACGGACTTTGTTGAATACATGGTTTAAAATACGAGTAGTCTTAGCATCGACTTTGGCTGTTTGGATCAGTCTGATGCCCAAGGCACACGGTCCATTTGGGCTCACGGCATCAATTGTGGATGGAAAGGTTGTGGAAGTGGAAGCCGTCATAGGTGGAGGAGACATGGGCGTTACAGGCGTGTGTGCAGACGAGTGAGACGGAGAGGGAGCTGTGCCTTCACTAGTCCAGGTTGAGGCCAAAGACAAGCTTAATGGAACATGGCCAGCAAGTCTCTGGCGCATGCTGGAAAAAGCATTGGAGAAACTGCCAAAGCGGGATGAAGTTGATGAATAGCAGGCTGAGGTAGAGGACGGAGAGTAGTCGGGAGTTGGGGGCTGAGAAGCGTAGACTCCGGTTTCGCTATAGGCGGAGGGAATGATGGTCAAGGTGGGCAGCTGATAGTCGCGAAGAGCGACAGCTAGCTTCACGCTGACTCCCTTACTTGAAAGCTTGGAGGAAGCGTGGTCAAGGGCATCGCAAAGCCGAGGCGGGAGATTGCAGGCATCAAGAATCGACTGCCCAGCTTCAAGAGGCGAAGATATTCGAAGCTTAGTGACGGTCATTGAGACAGATAGTGTAACAAGAATCTGCTAGTGCGATCTTTAGGCTCAGATCTTATGTTGTACAAACTAAGTAGAGGTCTTAGCAAAGCAGAGACACAAGACCAAAGAAAAAGACTACAAGGACAAGAGAAATATAAATAACCAAAGGGAGAATAGCAATAACAACAGTGAAGTAGGGCGGAAAATCAAGCTTGGAATAGCAACGCAAAGGAAAGGAAGGGCACAGATCAAAGACTGTGAAGAAGAAAGGAACAAATGCAACAAAGGGAATGGAGCCACGAGGGAATATAAAGGCAAGACTAAGGAGCTCAAGGAGACAATACAGGAGCAAGCGCTTCAAAAGCAAAAAATAAAAATGAAGAGCCCAGTAAAAAAGATCCTAGAAGGATACTACCGCCCATGTCATGCAGTCCCAAGAAGGGGGGTCTAGCGATGTGACGGTAAGAATAAAGCTGGCCTAGATATGGAGAAGACAAAGGATAAAGCAAAGGGGAATGAATGATCCTGGGAAGCCCAGAGGAGGCGACTGATAGGGACAGACTCCCAGGGGCAAGAGAGAGAAGATGTGGACGGACTCGAAAGACGAACAGAGAAACTTCGGAATCCTCAGGTGAAATGATCTCAACTGACTCGATGCAATGAGCGCCTCTCGAGAAACAGCTTCTGCCACCAAGCTCCCGTGTTTCTATCCATCCATTATCTCAACCAGCCCGGCGGTCCTTGTCCCCCCCTCCCCCCCCCCCCGGCAAGGTATGCAATCCTAAGGCCCATCCAGCCAGTAGCCGGCCATTCAATAACAGAACAAGGAAGACACCTTAGTTCAAAGGGGCAAAAGAAGGAACAAGCCAAGGAGAGAAGTTGAGAAGTTGAGAAAAGTGACTGCAGGCAAAAAAAAGCTTTGTTTCATGTTTCCAAAGCGTTTCATATCCGAGCAGAGCCAACAGAGGATGGAGGGAAGAGAGAAGGAGTCGCTTTCAAAGAAACGAATGGCCCGCGTCCAAGCTCTGATTCGTTCTTAACTCCAGGCCCTGACAGAATTGTGTTTCTGTTTTCAAGACAAGAACGCACAAACGTCCACTTGAAGCTGCAGTAGGGCCTACCAGAATAGTATACAGCGCCTAGAGCGATGCGCATACATATCGCAACAACAACAACAACAACACCGCAGGTATTCTCCAAGCCGGGAACTGCAGACGCGCAGTTCATCCTCGGCTTCAAACACCGGATCCTCCCATGACCAAGTCATGACGAAGCCTCCGCTATGCGTGTGAGCCCGTTCCGGGGTCTAACCATAGAAGGCACAAAAAGGCTAGCTTTTATCTGCAGAGTCGATAGCTAATTACAGAGCCCAAGCTTCCCTGTAATCCGATCCCCTGCCCGGCGCTTAGAAGCCTGATGTCAAATCCTCGACAAAGTAAGAGTCTTGTTTCATGGATCAGCATTGAAACAAAAAGGCGGGCATAATGAAAGTGAACAGGAGGGGGTGTTCTATTTTCGACTCTAGCGTTGCATTAGAGCAAGAAACAAACCCTAAAACACGGAATAAAAGCCTGAAGGTTTGTGGAAAGAAAAAAAACTTTTGTGCGTCTCTTAACCCTAGCCCAGCCCCATTTTTGTCATTATCTTGAACTCATCATAACCAGCTTCTAAGCGCCCAATACTCCGCTGTGCATGAGCTCTCTTCCCTCATTCTACTGGACGAATAGTCTGCGTCCGAGAGGACAATCCAAACCCTGATATTGCATGAGAGCAGCAGCTAGAAGAATTGAGCCTAGAAATAGAGGAAAAAAAGAAACCACTCTGTGCTAAATATGGAATACAGACAATCAGCAACACAATTATGCATACTGGTACATCAGCTTTGCTCCTATGAAGATACAAACCTTACGCTCTCTTAGAAGACACTAGTAAAACAAACAAAAAGGGCACAAAAATAGCTCTGACTAGACTAGAGTAGGCCCAGAACGAACGCAAACATTTCCCCTTTGTGTAAATGCCGAATTGTGGGAGGGGAGGGGAATTAGAAAGTATGAGATGGAGAACGCGTCTCCTCTCATATTAAGAAATAACATGCATTCAGGAAAGACGACAGACACCCTTGAAACACACCCTTTTTTACTTCTCATCCCCGTCGCCCATCCCTATTTCCTAAGAGGCCTTCGTTCTACCTCAGAAACGGTCCATGACAATCGAGTCGCGGGTTGCAAACTCTTCGATATTGATGTATTGTCCCGATGAGACATCCGAATTGTCCCAGTCTACACGGAGGTCAAAGGGGCGAGAAATGCGCCAAGCACGTTAGAACATGTTCAAATGTCTCCCGGACAGGCCGACCAACATTTAGTAGTCTTCCTCCACATCAGAATAGGTATCGGACGAGGTAAACATACCAGAGGCTTCTTCCTCTAACTGATCAACTAAGAAGGACTGCAATATATCGAGTATATCTATCGTATAGGTTAGTAGCTGCTGCTATCCAGCCTTGAAGATGTATTTGCAATACTATGCTTTCCACTTACTTTGGCCCATGTTATAGAAAAAACAATCCTCAACCTCACTGCTGGCAGCATCAAAGTAATTTGAACATCTCGCAATGGTTTGTTGGATAGCACTCATCGACTCGCGGGACACCTGCGTCTTAGTGTCAATCACGTTGCTGTTTATGTATTGCAGACAAAGTATGCCGAGCTGGCGGACAGTCTCGCGAATCATGTCAGCAATTTCCTCGCCGCCCTCATTCTCAGGCACCTTTGGAGGGCAGCCGTAATGGAAGAGCGCTGTGATTAGGAAATCTTCAGTCAGTACACGCGTTTCAGCTGGACTGCTATTCTGATTGTAACACAGAAGCCATGGTGCCCATATCTTTGTGGAATCCAGCACTGCATTAAGGATGCCGAAGCCAGCAGTACGATCATGTTGTAGCCGCATCAATGCATTTTGATGAATGGCCTTGAAAAACACGGGGAAAATCTTGCCCTCGATCGACTGGATGTTGATCGCTTGTTTGGAAACAAAGCTAATCATTTCCACAATACGCTCAACATTCTGGCTCTCGGCACAAAACCATATGGCACAGCGCATGTATGGGGCGATGCGATGATGTGTGAAGCCACCGTTAATGCCGTCTTGAAGTGTAGTCATTAGATGGGTTTCCATTAGGGGGCCTGCGCAAGTCAACCTCTGGATGATACGCTCAACTAGTTGTGGGCTTTGTCCGTAAGAGCAAATCTTGGCCATAAACAGATTGCTTGTATTGTATGGGAAGGTCTCATGGAAGGCGTTCACTTCGGTTGAGCTCCAAGGGAGAGGCCTGCCATTTTCTGCCAGCCAGCTTAGCCTTTCACGCGGGTCATCGACAATGTGATCCTGGCTGAACTTGGGAGACAGCGAGTTCAGGAAGTGCTCAATGATCAAAAAGACATACTGCAAGCAAACTGGCTTAAGGCTAGCAGCCCGTCGAGTCATCATGTTAAGCAACCGAGAGAACTGCGGTGTCAACTGAAGCGCCTGATCGACCGTGACAATCTGTGTAAATTGCACAAGATAATCTTCGGCAAGTAAGTGCGCCGTTTCGAGATCTCCCATCTTGGCAAACGACAGAATGAACT
The DNA here is from genome assembly GCF_044167205.1 of Ceratocystis lukuohia. Taxonomy (NCBI): domain Eukaryota; kingdom Fungi; phylum Ascomycota; class Sordariomycetes; order Microascales; family Ceratocystidaceae; genus Ceratocystis; species Ceratocystis lukuohia. The sequence continues at coordinate 1,000,953 of NW_027263525.1, forward strand.
GGAAATATTCGTCCCATGCCCGTATACATGTGTGGAAGGCTTGCCACGTGTGTCCTAAGATGTCGAGCATACTATGGAGGACACATGCTGAAGCATCTTCACAGCCGGACCCCCTTGGGTGATATGCGAATGGCCGCTCCTTCTTTAGTATTTGTAGAGCATTAAGCATCATCAAGCCAATATCTTGACGCACACAAAGCTCAGGGGAGCGTTGCAGCATGACGCGGAACGACTCCTTATAGTAGGCGAAGTGCTGAAAGAAATTCATTGCACATTCGGGACACTTGTAGATTGCGTTGTTGATGATAGACTCGTACTCTGAAAAGTCAGGAAGACCCTTGACTCGGCTAACAACTTGGTCTAGGTGGCTAAGCAATATGCCCATTCCCGTTTTTTGTTCGCCGTGAGATGATCTTGGGCCTGTGCTGTGATGTGCCTGAGTCTGGTTAAACATTTTGGCTACGAACTGCACATGGCCAGAATCATATAGGCAGTGTCGTCGTAGAATCAAAAAGTTTTCGTCCCGAATGCTCAGGCTAATATCAGCTGGGACACCAACCTTTACCGGAAGCGATAGGCCTTTGGCAGCCAAATGGTTTTGTTGCTCCTTCAAATTTGAAACGCGCTGGTAGAAGAGCATGTATGCGCTGTATGACTTCTCGAATGGCCCCGAATTATTTTCATATGGCATACGAGTCTCCAATCCACCGTATGTAGATGACTCCATCTGGTTAGGATCCCATGGTGTCACTAGGTCATCATTGAATTCGAACCACTTGTTCGTGCCTGGCTCTGATGTGCGGTCTTTAATATAAGAGTAATAGTGGCCGGACTCCGCCGTGCCAGAGTGCACTAGAACGCCGACGAGCTCAAAGGTATCCGGCTCAAGAGACTTTTCTGGAGAGGAGAGATGCGCCACGGTGTACGGGTTCATGTCGATTGTTTTGGGAAAGGAAAAGTGGTCGTTGATCTTACTTCGTTGAAGCGTCCGGAGGTTAAAGTCAAACCGCTTTAAATGGAAGATCAGGTTGTTTGGCATATCCTGAAAACAAGCCCGTTTGACGGCACTTACATGCCTGTCGCATGTTGAGCACTTATACTTGTTGTCTGCGCAATAGTTAGTAAGCCTTCCCATGCAGAAAAATCTGGTTCGCTCGCTACTTTAGCGCTAGAGAACTCACCCCCATCTAGAAGTTCACCGTCGACATAGGCCTGCAGACTGTCCACTAGCGTAGCCTTGCCCTTGATATCACACTGGATCGCAGAAAAGGGCTCCATGCGCTCCGATACATGTTCACATTCTAGCGATTTGACTTGCTGCACAATCTGACCGCCAAAGAAGGATCTAACCTGCTTGCGCTCCTGAGGGTTTGCCATCTGTGATTCGAACCGATCAAACAAGAGATTGTAGAACTCATCTACATCCATCTGATTGTTAATATCAATGGGTCCTTCGTCGTATGTTTTGATTGAGGAAATGACGGCCGAAGGGTCGACAAAACGTGCCATGCTGTTTTGCATGTTCCCAAATAGTCGTTGCGTATTGTTTAGAAGCCGCTGCTCGCTTTCATCAGATATCGTGGCCTTTAACATAAGCTCTCTGAACTTGACATTCATAAAGAGTTGAGTAAACAGCGAATTTAGATAGCAGGTATTGGAAAGATTTCGCAGACCAACATATCCACAACTAGCTCTGATGACCTTAGATCTGTCAAACTGTGGATGAAGATCGTAGCAGTATAGCGCTAAACGTAGAAAGGTATATTGGATTAGATACACCTCCAAAAGAGTTCGTGTATGCAGGAAAATGACTCACAGTAATCTGAATTCACATCGAGAGGTGCAACATCAGAGAGACATTGCAGAAGAGACAATCGCTCTTCCTGATTTGTGGTGGCGATTGTGTGTAGAATATTGTAAAGGCGGCTTCGGATGCCTGGAGTAATGAGAACTTTCTGGACTGTAGAGTCTGCACAAGATGGCTCACGAGGAAACAAAAGCTTCCAGAAAAGCTTTTGTGCAAAGCCACTATCTGGCGTGTTAGTGAGCTTCATACTGCGTGGCTGCTTCATAGCTAGTCTATCAACTTACGCGTTGACACGATTGTTGAAAATATCGGGCTGGATTTTCAAGCTGCACAATACTAGCTTGACGATACCCAGTGCCATGAAATCAATGTGTTCGGTCCCAATTTCCTACATCAAAGGTTTAGTAAACAAAGAGTTTTAGTCATGCCAATTTGTGCCACATACCTCTACTGTGTTGTGGGCGAGAAGAAGCTCAATGCACGTTTTGGCAAAATCGCCAACATCAATAGACTTGTCAGGCAGGCTAGACAGACTCAAAAGGAGGCTTTCCGCTAGCCGAAAAATCTCGTTGAACGGGGTTGACTGTTGTGCCATTATAGAGATGATGTCTGCAACAATAGGCCACAAATACTGGCAAATTCGTACATTGTGGCTGTTTCGACTAGAATACCAAGTTAGCACACTACCACAAAGTATAGGATAGTCTCTACCATACTTGACTGCCTCTCCAACCCTCTCATCAATTATATTGATGATGCCATGGCGGATAAAGGGCATGCTATTGGTCAATAGCCTCACGAGCATGTTCACAAACTTGTCTTCTTTCGATAGTGGAAGCCATAGATCATCCCCTTCACTTGACAGCTCGAAGACGGCTCTAATAGTTCCAAAGATAAAGTCATAATCTATGTCTCGTGATTCGGCCTGAATACTCGCATTTGAGAGAATATCGATGAACCTGCTAGCTGATGGTGGCTTGACATCAGTAATAATCGTAGCATCAGTAGTTTTGGTAGCGAGATCTAAGATAAGACAAGGCGGTTAGCGGTTAGATGAAGTATCAATCATGTGTCATATCTTCAATACTTGCCTTTGTGAAGATTCGCGGCGGTTTTCATCAATTCAGAACCAAGCCTGGCCATGTGTGGTTGTGACATGTCCAAGATCTGGGGACTGTCGATGGCTTCTGAAACCAGTTTGAGTGCCTTGGTTAGGGATTTTACATAAATCTCGTCAATGTTCCCCTTGCCACCTTCCAAAAAGTGTAGTCGCCCAATTCTATTGATATCCGTCATTCCACCAATGGCAAAAAGGGCATAAAGAGACTTGAAAGGCTGCGAAGGCGGGAAAACGTCTAGACTTTTTGTGTTTACGTCTAGTAGCTTGGAGACTACTGAGCTATCAGCAGGAAACTTGACTAGCAAATTGTAGATCTATCAAAAGTTAGCTAAAGGTCGCACTGCCACACATAACTCATATACTGCAGTTATGGAATAAAGGCTCGCTTACCTTTTCTGCAATGTGGTTAGGGAAGTCTAGGTAATCCCAAAACTGCTTGAACTGAGACAAGAGCTCTATTTCAAGAAGAGAGGCCCCAGGACAAGAGCCAGAAGGCGCAGGACTTTTACGGTCTTCACGTTTGACAAGAATCAAGCCCTGGTGCATCTTTAGGTCCTCCAGCGTCATTCGAATATTAGTCTCAGACGGTGAGAAACGCTGGCCACCGTAGTACATTCTGTAGTTATCAAAGCCGGAAACTTTGCGCACAAGTGTTAGAAGGCAGCCGACGGTGTTTAGGGCACCAATTTCAATCGGCTTGATCTCAGAGCATCTTCCTTGATCAAATGTTTGAACTTTCAGCCCAACTCGGCCTCCATTTGGTGAGCTAGGTCGTGAGGGAATCAGAGGCCAGATATCAGGTGTAGAAAATCGAGGCTTGTTCTTGTAAAACTCCATAAAGGTCGTGAGGACACATAGTGTACGTAAGAATGTTCGTTCGTGATCTTGTTCCTTGTCAGGGATAACAAGTTCAGCATCCACTGCTAGGGCCGCGTCTTTAGAAGAAGAAGAAATGGCCGGTGACTCTCTTGACTTCCCCTCTAACTTCCTCATCTCTGTAGCAGATTTCTCCAGTTGCTGCATGCAGCGTGTTAACAGAAGAAGATGCACCTGGCGAGCCCGGTGATGAGGGTAGCTGAGGATTGAAGAACTCTCGGTGTATATATCTTTTGCTAAGGTACACGTGGCAGCTTTTGCAACAGCTTCGTTCGGGGAAAGAAGAATCACACGCCACAAGTTTTCAATACCGCTAGACAAAACACTGTCCTCATCGTCAAGCTGCACATCGTTCAAGTTGTCTTGCCCGGAAAGGCGGGGCAGCAGCTTTAGCTTGATGAACTCAAGCGAACCTTCGCAAAGACAATATGCAGGAAGGATGGAAAGTTGGCTGTCAAAGCAGCACTTTAAGAATGGGTTCATGGATGATATATCATGTCGTGTAGCACTATTGATAACTGACCAGCCAGATCGGCGAGCATCATCAGAGGCTACTCTAGAGCCAACAAGAAGATCCCAGAGACGAGCACCAAGCTTCCCATCAAATACAGAGGGTTCATGTAGAATCATGAGATATATGAGTTCTTGCCTGGCAACATTGCAGGGTCCAGATAATGCGTTTTGATTGTTGCGCATGGCATGATCCAACTCATCGACGATAATCTTTCCAAAGTCGTGGTTAGCTGCCAAGTCGTGAAGCTCGGGGATAACAGCACTCGATTTGAGGGCAATGTACACTCCCCATAAGCTGCCAATGGAAGTTCGAGACTTGGATCGAATGTCTTTCAGGCAATCCGCGTAAAAGAAGCTTCGAGCAGATGCATCAGGCTCATTGTGAAACAGCTCCCGAAGTTTCGCGCATGCAAGCTGATGAACTTCGGCCAAATTTCGATACTCGCTCGGCATTGAGGCCGAGGTTGATTCCCTCAAAAGCCTTAGGCAAAGATCAAACGGCAAATGCGTTAGCTGGGTGTTGCTGGGTTTCCGACTAATTATGGCCTTGACGACAGCGTCGGCGAAAGATTTGAATGAAGGGTTGGCGAAGTTTTCAAGAGGGAGGTGAATTAGTTTCTGGCAATGAGTAACAACTACTGAATACTCAAAGAGTTCCAAAACCCGGCCGAGAAGCTTGAGTAGCGACTCAGTGACACGAGGATCTTGGCATGTGGAAAGGGTGTTCCAGGCTTGGTCTAGATGTTTTTCGCTGTAGAACCGAGTGATGGCTAGGAAGCCAACAATATTATAACATTCCGTTGACACTTCTGGGTGGCAAGTCGCGTTGAGAATATAGTCAAGAACGCCGCACTCACAGACTTGATGAGCCATGAATTCGAGCACAACTGGGCTGACCTCATCGGGCTGGTCGCCATACTTCCGCCATACCGACACAAGAGTGAGACAAAAGGTGTTCGCCGCACTCACACGCAGCTGCATTTGGCTAGATTTAATTAATCTAGAATAAATCATGAATTTCCATTTGCTTGAGATGCATTCTGCCATTACCTGAGCGGGTATTGTGGGGAACTCAGTTGCGAACTTTTCCTTGACTGACAAGGCATTGGGGTGTGACCCGGTCAGACATGATCTGAGAATACCGTCTAGGCGGGACACTGAAGTGAGAAACCCTTCTGGTGTCAGATGTGACGTATAGCTTTCAATAGCTTTTTCAGTGATTCGGACAGCAATAGTATGGAAATGATGGCACTCTTCTAAGCACGTAGAGACGTCGAGAATATTTAGCCCATCCTGGTCTAATTGAGCTATCGCCGTTTCGGAAATGAGAGATACTACTGAGCAGATGCCAGTTAATGTATCCAGGATCTTGGGGAACCGAGGAGCCAGCTCCTCCGTTGCAATGAGGTAGTTTTTCAGGCAGGTTGGGGAGGTGTCATCCATCAAAGCAAAGCGCCAGATGATGCTAGAAGCATCGGTGCTTAGTGGACGTCCACCTAACGAGGCAATCTCCTCCATCTTACGAATAGCCATAGATAATGGGGTGAGAAAGGTACAGCTATAAAGCATGGGGAGAGTAGTCCGAGTAGTATTCCCGGTCAACATTGCCAAACAGGCAGCATCAAAAGAGACCAAGTAAGCACACAACCGCGAGTATGAGTCGATGAAAGACACCATAGCTTGGTAAGCAGCACCAAACTGGAGCATTGAATCATTTGTTCTACCCAAGATGAAAAAGATTCTTGTTAGTCAGGAGTTTTTGGAATGCTTTAGAAGGGCACTGCTTGTGAAGGGGCGCGGAGGTATTTGTGGGCGGGTTGCTAGCCAAATAAAGTATCAAATAGGACTATAAACTCACTTTCGATTGACAAAGCTCCAGACAATTTCAGGGAAAGACGTCCACAGAGACTGATTATTTGACATGGACTGTATCACTAGAGTCATATTTGAACCCTTGGCCCAAATAACCCAGTTGTCTACCCATTGTGATAAAGCCTCAAATAGGCTTTCATCGACAACCTCGGTCCCTATATTACAAGGCCACGTTAGCTGGGCAACTCTGCAGGGCCAGAGTTATGGAATGGTGCGGGGAAGTTTACCGTAAGCCAGAAATTCACAGACACGGCTTATGTTTTCGCCATGATTTTGGTTCTCGCAGTACGGAAAGTCATTTGTTGGATCGAATACAATAGTCGGTATGTCTGGAATTATTGACGTAGCATCTGCATGAAGAATGTCGTCATCGCTATCAATGTCAAGATCAAGCCGTGGGCTATCCAAGTCGTTTTCATTGCTAATCATCTCAACATCGCCGTCTAGCTCGACACTATTTTTAATAGAGGCCGACGGGTCAGCCTCTATCAAGTGTGGGTCTTCGCCTTCTTGAGAATGATCTATGAGAGGCAATGATGGTGATGATGATTGTGCGTTGGCCGTTGTTGGCCTTATGTTAATGGTAACACGATTTGAGGGTGCGCCGATGGGAGTCTCGGGCCGATCAGTGTTGATGCTACAGAGGGAGGTGGGGCTAATTTGCACGGGCGATGATGGCGTTTGAGTTTCATGATCGGACATTATTATAGTGGGCTGCTGCGGCGAATCGTTCGCGTGTGGGCTAGGGATACCAGACGGCCTAGATATTGGAAGATCTCCAGTCGATAATAAAATGGGAGATTGGCGAGAAACTGGATCGGGAGTAGATGAAGTCTGGGGCGTCTTTTCAGTAGAGCGTGATCCTATTTCGCTATCACTGTCTTCAGAGAGGCTGTGAGAAGCCGAGCCGTGCATACGGCGGCGTTTCCTAGCAGATTCGGTGTCCGCAAAAGGGTTTAGACGTGTGGAGCTTGTTTCGGGCGACGATGAAGGGCCACAGGCATCAGGGCCCTGATCGGAAATCTGACCATGGCCGGAAGGAAGGGTCGCCATTTGAGAGGTGGCAATACGGTGAAATGCTGATGATGAGCTTTTTTATTGTTAAAAAAAACAAGACAGCTCAGCAGTCTATAAAGATAGTCAGCAACCACGATGGATTGTAGAGGTTATGTACGTTGTGTATGCATGAATGAACATTCGGCACAAAGTGGCAAGTAAGTAGCAGCATAGAATACGTAATGTGTGAGGTGTGTATGGCAATGTAATGTGCAGCGGCTATGAGTTACTTGCAGCTGTCCAGGCCTAGTTCTACCAAAGTGAAGATACAGCGATAGATAGAGAGGATGCTAGACAAGACGTCATTAATCGCTCTTCAGACAAGACATGGAGAGGAGAAATCTTGGTTGCTTGATGCCTGCCCGTAGGCCACTAATTAAATCCAAGGCTCTAGAGGGGGATGAGGGAGGATTTGCAGGTGCTTTGAGCACTGTTGTCAAATGCTCAAGGGGACACAACAGTTGTAATAGAATAACAGCGAAAGGAAAAAGCTAGGATGCAGACTGTGGAGTTGTGGGTAAAACAGCGTAGCGTCGCTAGGTTGGTATGGGTATAGTTTACATGTACTACATGTAGCAGATCCAACCTAGAACCGGGCTTTTCCCTTAGGAGGTTTGAATGACGGTGTGCGGGTGGCTGCGAGCTTGGGGCAGCTAGCATACAATGGATATAATGGGCGGAGAAAGACGCGCAAAAAAAAAAATCAGGAAAAAAATCAGACTTGATGGATTGTTCCAAGAAACCTGGTGATGACGATAAAGCCCAACGGGGTTCTCTTACCAGTAGCAAGATGGAGCAAATAGAGCCCTCGTGCAATAATGCAAGTGTGGACGTGGGGTGCGTTCAAAGGAAGAGAGACATGGATGGAGGATATCTTGTGGGAGGGAAGAATATATACGTATAACTATATGTATACACATAAAATTGTCGTTGGCAAAACCCTCGAGTAAAATAACAGCGGGCGGTGCAACAAAACAGCAAAGCAGAAAAACAGCAACAAGGAGGGCGGGTTGAAAAATGCTTGTTGGGTTGGGCTGGCTGGTGGTGCCTGGACAAGTCAAGGCGAATGGCTCTATGCTGGGTGCATCAATGGTGCATGGAGCTCGTCTTCTATTGGTCAGACTTACCTGGCTGACGGGATTTGATTCGATAGGTTCTGCCGTGGCGTACGTAAACTTGGAAACGACCAGCAAGCTTGGTTGGCGTAGCTACCTGCTGCAATTAAGCTGCTGAGCTGTGAGCTGCGAGCTGTGGGCTGTGAGCTGTGAGCTGTGGGATGTGAACTGCAGCTTGCTTTCAGAAGGTGCAGTCAATAAAGGGAAGACGAGAAAGCTAGACTAGAAGCTTGTCGCGGGCAGCAAATTAGGCCGTCAATGGAAAATTCAATCAGCCAATGACCAGGCTGCTGAGGGTTGGAGTCAAATGGGGTTAATAATCATGATCTTTACAGGCGGGCAAAAATGATGCATGCATAGCAGTGCGAATAAATACAAGCCTATTAACCTGTACTAATTTCAGTATGTAGAATCTTTAGATACAGAGAGAAAAGTTCAGTTGAAGGTGTGTGTTTGTAGCAAATCAAAAAGTCAGGATAGCGATGATGTCAGGGTCAATCGTCACGTGAAATACGAAATAAAGAGGGGCAAGGCTACTAAGGGAAGGCGCTGTTGACTCTAGCCGAAATCCCCCACATACTGTACTTGTACTGTGCTATGCATCCTACAGTACAAATGCTGCAGAAACCCTGACAAAAAAGCCCAAGCTTGCTTGGTGCTCAAGGTGGGGGTGTTCAAGGAACCAAACTTTGTAAGCTTTTCGCTATGGGTTGGTTAAACCTTGCCTTCCAGAGTTCTAGAGCCTCTTCCCACCAAGAAAAAGGGACTTCTCCATGCTTCTGAGGTCACATCACTTTCTTTAGAGAGGGGGAGGCAAAGCCATACTTCATGACCTTTATACGGCACTTCTTGCATTGACAGCTTTGGATCTAGTGGTCTTTGTCTTCCTCCTTTTGCGTAAAACACGCTTAGTTCCTAGGCGACTTTGTAATCAGCCGATTCAAGCTGATGTAAGATGCAACCCTAGTACTTGAACCCCAACATAGGGACAATCCTTGTCTTTCTTATCGATAACAGCAATGATAATTTGGGAAGGTCAGTTTCCATGATGTACTGCGCAAACAAGTTTTCTTTCATTATACTAAACAAATCAGATTCCCATGTTGGCATCTAAAATGCAGAGCCAGGCACGTAAAAAGACAGTCTATCAACTAGGTACACCCTTTACCACAACGGAATGGTAAGCTATTACTTTCCTACTTACTACTTACACAAATTTCTAATTGCTCCCAGGCCTAAAGTTTCACCTGAACATCAAGATGTTATTCTTGAGCTGCTCTGCTCGTAAGTTGCACATGAGCCTCAATTTGCACTCCGAGTGCCATGAAATTAATATGGTCTAGATTTCTTGAGCCTCTAGGCCAATACCGAATGCGCCATTGCGAACCGTCAAAGGGAAAATCATCACGTAAACGCAAGCGTGGGGCGATAAAGAAAGCGAACGAAAAAGGCCTGGATGCACCTACAAAGTCACTAGAGAAACCCCCTCCCCCAGTGATAACCGAGTACGTCGATGTTGGCCTGTCTGGAATCACGCGTAACCTCCAAATCTTGTCATTCCCCAAGCTTCAAAATGCTAAGGAAACCCAAGCCGATGCTACGCCACAACAGGACCAACCTTACGCTGCGATTTTCATCGCCCGCTCTGGGCAGCCATCCATGTTTCATAGTCATATGCCTGAACTTGTAGCCGCAGCATCTCGACATCCATCAGCAGTGAAGCCCATAAGGCTTATCGCCATTTCTCAGCCCTGTAGTGAACGCCTAACGAAAGCGCTCGGCCTACCTAGAGTCTCTGCCATTGCTATACGAACCGGGGCTCCTCACGCTAATGCATTACTGGACTATGTAGAGGAGCACACAGAGGGGATCAGCTCTGCCTGGATAGACTCCGCGACTAAATATTTCAAGTTTCAAGCGCTGAACGTAGTGGCAGTACAGACTACTATTGGTCAGCGGAAAGCACACCTAGTGGACGGGACAACGGCTAAGCAAACCTCTGCCACAAGATCATGACACAAGTTTCCTTAAACTTAGTAACAAACACTGTAGCCATAGAAAACGATGCGCTACCCGTATCAAACAAATATAATAAGGGCTAGTAAGACCGGCATATTTTATCGGAAAAGAGCTTTAGGTATCATGTTTGATAGAGCTTCTATATATTTGCTTGAATAGGGATATTTGGATGCGGTAGTTTCCCAAACAGGTTCTCAGCGTCTACACAACACCAAACTTCCAGGCCACAATAGATATAAGTCGTAATCCTAATAATTATGGAAACTACCAAACAATTGGTTCTTCACTGACTGCCTAGAAGAAAATTTTTCGTGGCTTCTTTCATTTTCTTTATAACAATGATCTATACTCAATTAACGTTGAGTTCATTGTCCTGTCCTTTGCTGATCTTGTCTTGAATCGTATACACCAACTGTGCCTTCACGCTGCTTCTATGCCTAGTGTACGTGATAGCCAAAGATAAACTTTGCCCTTAGCGGCCAGCCCTATTAACGCTTATCTTAGATGCCGCCAGCAAAAATGGCACCTCCAATTCCAACTTCATACGCTGAATCTCATGCCGAAAAGATGAAGGCAGCCTTGGAACTTAGTAGGATGTTCGCCTCTCCAAAGACCAACACTAAGACCCAAGGTCTTTGCCAGTCCTCCAAGAAAGGCAGCAAGCAGAAAGCATCCCATAGCACTGGGTTTAAACAAGACGAAGTCGACATCTCAAAACCCATAGTTTACAACATCCCGTCGGATGTCACGGCCTGGCTTACTGGGGGGTCATCTTCATCTACACCTTTAACTCCCAGACTGCCTATCTCTAGAAAGACAACCTCTGCTTCCGTCTCCATCGTTTCCCACTCGAAAATTAAGGTTCATGAAATTCAAACCTCTATACCTAGCGGCTCTCCGCGCAATATAGGACAAGTAAGAGCAGCTTGCAAAGGAGACATGACTTCTTTTCATGGCCCTAATATTGGATCACAGCCGGGCCGACCACAAAAGCCTATGCTGCAGGTTGTTGATATTGAGAAAGCTCAAGACTGCCACAACCTTTCATCCGAGAGACCCACTGCCGCACCAACACTAAAGCTGGAACCGGATCTGATTGATATGTCGCCTTTGTCACCACACCAATCTCAACTATCAAGTACGAGCGATTACCTTTCTGATCTGAGAGGGCTTTCTTTTGACGGAATTACAATTCCAGGTGTAAGCAATACCGAGGAAATAGAGGAGAGAAGACCATGTGAAGCTAAATTAAAAGAACCGTTGGATATAGGGGGGTTATCAGATTCAACGCAGAAGACTGAAATTTCCGCGAAGCCGAAGACCGGCCTCGCCGCCTCCCGCTGGGCTGATTGAGTATTAGCCACTACGTCTATTTTAGCTTAGGGATAAGCCTCTGGTTTGAATTGCAAAGTAAAGAATTATAACAGAAACTTCCTTTCGCGTATAAATTGAGCTCTGGTATTATTGTGAATTCTAACTATCCAGTCTATCTCCCACGGCCGTTGCCACCACCAATAGTCCTCTCCAGAAGCTTTACACCATCACGAACTTGTGGTGAGAAGTGCTTTCGTAGAATCTCGCCTTCCCACACTGTTGCTGCAAATGGGTTACTGCCGCCAATTGTTTCGCTGACTGGGTTGAATGCGCCATCTCCCTTGCGTTCCTCCGTATTCCAGAGAGATGCCACTTTTTTGCTGTGTGTATCCGCCACATCAGTCAACAGTGCCAACACAGCCCTGCACGACTTTTCTGGCATGTGGAGTGATGAAGACATAAGCTGCTTCGAGAAAGCAGCTAGCTGAACTGGCGGGACGGAGCGAATGCCCCAGTGGGGCAGTAAGACAGCCGTCAAGCAGCGTATCAACAAGACCGTTGTGGTCTGTAGGTTGACTTTGTTGGGTACGACACGGGCAGGTTTGGGTTGTGTCGGGTCCCATAGATGTGAGCGGGCCGTCTTCTCAAGGTCTGGATTGACTGAGAGTGCAAGTAGCGAGCGGTACAGATGCGTTGTAAAATGCGACAGATCTAGATGTAGATCATTGCGAGCATTGTGGGCATCTTGACCTGCCAGCAGGGAAAATGCGGTGGCATTACACAATAAAGCCTCGCGGCTAGTGTTGCGTGTCGGGGCACTTTCCTCTTCTTCTTCTTGGCCTTCTTGGTCTTCTTCATTTTCCTCAGTTTTGCCATCTAACTCGGCATTAGCATCGTTGTCAGCGTGTCGGATAAGGTCTTTTAGAGCTTCAAGAAGATCGCCAAAGAAATCTTGGTTGATCAAGTGGGAGTATTTTGCCAGGCCCTCAAGGGTAGCACCCATAAGATGAGGTAGGCGCTGTTTGAGGATACGGAAGTAGGTAGCAAATACTAGCTTCAGCGTCTCACTTTGCATACGCTCGCGCTCTTCATGGGATACCACAGCCTCAGCCTGAGCCATATCCTTGTCTAGTGACTTCTGCTCTTTGCGATTCTTGCGCTGGCGTTTAGTGAGGAAGACCTTCTTTGGCTTTGGCCCAGATGCTTCCATTTCTACTCGTTCGTTTGAAGCTTTTCCAGAGAATTCAGACAGGAGACGCAAGTCCAAAAATAGGTTGACAACGCTCTCATCAACCTGGAACTCACGGACTTTCATCATCTTGGTCAACAGCGATATTACTTCAAGTCCGTAGCGGCCATCCTCATCTTCCGCAAATAGCTCACGTAGAGTGTCTAGACAGCGGACGAAGTCATCATCCACCTTACGTCGACTCAGTTTCCACACAACAATTTTAATGAGTTCGCTGCGGAAGTTGAAATGGGGGACGGACTTGAGCAACATGCAGGTGCAAACAATAGCAATGCTGCCAAGGGATCCCTTCTTGCGAGAGGCAGACAAACCCATCGGGTCACTCTTAGCATAGTGAGACAACTTTTTAATATAAGCCTGATAGCCAGCAACAAGAGCTTGTTCGTAGGCACGCAGTGTGCGGGTTTCCTTAGACAATTGCTCCTTCGAACCCTCTTCGGCTGGTCGTATCCGGTAACCAGGGATAACATCCTTATAGACAGTCATTTGTGTCATGACAGCCAGCTTCTGGATGGCGACTATTTTGGATTCACCGATCTTGGCAAGGGCGCGAAATGCGCCGGGATGGTCTTCGGGGTCCATGGTGAGGGACGTTGCGATCTTGGCCAGCTCTTCTTGCGCTAGGCGGATCTGCTCGGGAATAGGGATTTCAGGCTTATCCTCTTGCTTCTCGTCATCAATCTCGGAGATAGAACCATCCATGCTATCGCCCTCGAGCCAATCGCCATCGCTAATCTCGCTTTCGTGGCCGGCATCGTCGTTGGCATCGGGGGCTGTGACGTGTTGGAGGCGTCCGTCAGCTGTCTTAATTGGGAGTCGAGTACTTTCTTTCTCACGCTTATTGCGCTTGCGTGGCCGGCTCTCGTAGTCTTGTTCCAAGTTCCAGTTGGTAGCATTTTTGAAAAAGGCCTTTTGGATCTTGTTAGAGGACTGGGCATCGTCATTAGTGGAGGAAGAGGCTTTAGGGCCGCTGTCTAGACCCTCAGACCTCTTGATCTTGCGTTTTCCAGCTGCAACCATGGTCGCAAAGGAAAATCAGTTGATAGTTCTGACGTAGAATGAAATATAATGAGCAAGGTTGCCGAGAGAAAAGGTAGACGAACAATTCTTGTGATGACGGCAAATCAAAGCTTCGATCAAATCAAGGCCTGGATCGCAAAGAAAAATAAAGTGGGGATTTCTTCACCGCCAAAAGTTTTCTTGAATTCTGCCATCCAGAAAAAAAAACTTAGCGAGGCTTTACCATCACCAAATTCTAGCTTGTTAGAAGTGGATTAACCCAAATCTTTGAGACAACGAAACTTTCCTTTCCCTTACGGCTCTCTGTTTAAAACTTGATACTCACCGCCCTAACTTTGTTTCCTTACACTTCCTCTTCATTGCACTTCTCTGACCGACTTTGCGCTTCTCTCTAATTATCTCCCCGTACTCTCCCTCGTTATGCGCCCTCTTACCGAGCCCGAAACCCAGACGCTCTTTGCGAAGCTTGCCAACTATACTGGTAGTTCGCTCAAGGCCCTGATTGCGCCCATCGGCGACGGCCCCAATGCCGACCGCTACGTCTTCCGCCTGCACAAGGACCGTGTATACTACGTCTTGCTCTCAGTATCCAACCTAGCTACGTCCATTGCCCGCGAGAAGCTCCTGTCCATTGGTGTCTGTCTTGGTATGTTGTGCCAACCGCCCGCTCGTCTCCCTCCCCCTAGCTCAAATTCCCGACTTCTTCAATACTAACCTCTGTGGCTTTATCTCTATTTTCAGGCAAGTTCACTAAAACTGGCAAGTTCCGCTTGCACATTACTGCACTCCCCATCCTTGCTGAGCACGCCCGTTACAAGATCTGGGTCAAGCCCAACGGCGAGATGCCTTTCCTGTATGGTGGTAACATTGTCAAGGCTCACGTCGGTCGTTGGAGCGAGGACTGCCCTGAACACCAAGGTGTGGTAGTGTACAACATGAACGACACACCCCTTGGCTTTGGTGTGACAGCGCGCTCCACAGCCGAGGCCAGACGGCTGGACCCGACAGGTGTTGTGTGCTTCCGCCAGGCAGATTGCGGAGAGTATCTGCGCGATGAAGACAATCTATTTGCTTCCGGCTAAACTGTTGAAAGGGTATTGTCATAAAATGATTGTAAAGAGCGGAGATTGGAGATATTATGTGGCATTTCTTTGCGGGCATTTCGAAAAGCTATTGGAGTGAAGCGGAGCGGAGGGACTACACATATTACGGCGCCTTGGAGTCATTGTTTTTTCTCTTTCTAGAACTATCTAGATTTATAAGTACATGCACATGGTTTGTGTCTTTTGTTTGATTTGGATATGGCCAACGAAAAATACGTAAAGAAAAGCAACAAGAAGTAACATTACAACAGTCTAATTGCAAACTTAAAAACCAACTGTATATGAAAGCGTAACAAAAACAAGAAAGTGGTTAGGGGGAATCAACCCTGCGCTCGCTTCTAGGTGTCGTGATGCACGACGGCGTACGCTCGTCTCCGGGACTCGGGGGCCTGCTCTCATTACGTAGAAGACTGATGAATTCCCGCTCAGCAACGTAGCCGCTATCGGCATATCCAAGAATACTCTTGATCTTAGAGCTCTGTTCGCCCTGGATTCTCGCAATTTCCGATGATGAATAGTTAGTCAGCCCGCGGCCAATCTCTTGTTGGTCATCCTCCCACAGTCTCCCGTGTTCATCGGGAGTTTGGCGGCGCTTGGCCACCACCAGCCGCACTGACTCGTGATGGCCAAAGTGGCCCTCAACACCGACTACACCCACAGGTAGCAGACCTGCACGACGAATCAGGGCTCTGTGTGCGCCCTCGTCAATATAGACAGTGCCGTGTGGAGCCAGTCCGTGCAACACCCAGAAGTGGCGATCGCGGATGGGATCCGCGATGGGTAGGAAGCGTGTGTGTAAGGGAGGTTGCTCAATTGGTATAACAGGGTTTTCGAGATTTTGTGAGGCTCTTTTCGTTGCCTGGATATACCGGGCAATCTTGGGAAGATTACCTGGTGCTGACGATCGGGTAATTACAGTGGTCACACCAGCTGAGGTGGCAAGGCGGGCAGCGACAATCTTGGTGGACATGCCACCAGTGCCAAGGGCAGATCCTGCTTGGGAAACTTGAGGCCAAATGTTAGTTTACAGTGTCAAGAACGAAAGCCTTAGTTCTTTGTTGATATTCTTACCATCAGCAGTAATTTCTGAGATGTCCCGCACAACCTCGATAGGTTTTGCGTCGGGGCTAGTACGAGGATTTTTATCGTAGAGGCAATCGACATCTGTCATTAAGAACAGCATGTCTGCATGTACCATAGCACTTGCAATGGCTGATAGCGTATCATTGTCGCCAAACTTGATCTCAGCAACAGCAATGGTATCGTTTTCGTTCACAATAGGGATGACGCCCATATGTAGAAGCTCCATTAAAGTGCTTTGTGCGTTGAGATACCGTGTGCGCTGTAGCAATATATTAGCATAGGCTCTCACTCTAGATCTTTAGGTTCAAGGATGTGCATATCCAGACTCACATCAGCAATATCATTCCGGGTCAGCAAGATTTGCGCAATGGGTTGACGATAGTGGCTGAACAGACTGTCCCAAAGATGTATCAAGTGGCACTGGCCAATTGCAGCAAGCGCCTGTAGTGACGAGAGATGCTTTGGTCTTTTGTCAAAGTCCATTGTCCGGAGCCCGACACCAATGGCACCAGAAGACACAATCACAACCTTGTGGCCTTCTTTTCTCAGCTCAACGGCAGTCGCGACAATTAGCGACAGAATAGGGAGAAGAGGCTCATGCGTCTTCTCATCGACAATTGAGCTGGTGCCTATTAAGAGGTTAGCGGTGAGATTGTGGGGAGGTATGAATAGTGCTACAGTGGACGGTGAACTCACCCAGCTTGATGACGATGGTCAAAGATTTGATGCCTTTCATTTCTGCAAATATTAAGTGTCAATAAAAGAATGGGGTAAAAGTAAGTCGGGGACTTATATGTCTCGAATAGCAAGTAACCTGTTGGAAGAGCGGTTGCTCTTCACATATATATACAAAATCATTGTAGCCCATATTTGGTGAGGCCGCGCAATAACAGGAGACTTTTTGCCAACAACAGCAGAACAAAGAGCGGTAACCAAGGCGTATAAAGACATATGCCCATCGCGCAGGAAAAAACGCAACACTGCCAAGTAGTCCAATGGAAGCTTACAACGCAAAGCATGGGCCCGTAACTTCCCGGCGCATCGCCATCTGCTGTAATGGCATTGAGGCCTTGGTGGTTTGTTCTCTGCTTTGATCACTTTGATCAGGGACTTGTGCACCCAAGCTTCCCGCCTCTCCCTTGCCTCTAGGTTGCATCAAACAACTTTTCCCGAGTCCGTGGGCAGGTTTGATTTTTCCATCTTTCTTACCTGCATCTTGTTCCACGTTCATTGTAGCGGTCGGCCGTTCGCTTCCGAGGATATATGCAAAGAAGGGGGTCGTTAATATAGGCTGTGTCTGGCGCAGTTTCGTATGTCTTATGCACAGGTGCAAATGTGAAGGTTTCGAGTCAAAGTCTGGGCTTCACGCCATATGAGTCCAAAGTCAGCAGAAAAGGCTGGTGTTTCACACAAGACTGTCGTGTTTGTGTAGCTGCATTTTGGTGCACCTAGAAAGGTCGGTGCTGGTCGATGGTGTTGCGGTTGTCATAGAAAGAAGCACCGAATCCTCTAACTTTAGTACCCTCGTTGGGACCTAGCCGTGGCCCCCACCTTCAAGTGCGGAAAAAACCTTTAAGAGTATCTCAGGGTTAGCGACCCTAGAATATGTTGCAAGTTGCAATATGGCGTTTATTGCGGCTAGTATTTTCTTATCAACGTTATCGCGCCTAACTATACCAAACGCGTTCACCTAAAGCCGATGCCCATTTTTTGCTCGTTTTTCATTCCCTAACCTACATTTCAAGCCGCTCTTTAACCCACCATCCCATCTTCTCCTGACCGCTTAAGTCATCCCATAATGTCACCCGATATTGCTGATAATGTACCAAGAACTCTCGATAAGGTCACGCGAGACGATACGGAGCTTGCGGGCCAGGCGCAAAGTGAGGGTGGTGTTGCTAAAGCGACGACTAACTCCTTAGCTAATGAGACGCAAACAGGTGCTGAATTGAAAGCTGCTGCATTATTAGATGAGTTGATGTCTGAGGAGGCCTGCCGGAATATAGAGGGCAATGGCGAGACAGCAGATGCTGACCGAACGGGCCCAAATTCCCCTGCGAACAACGAAGAAGATGCACCTCTGTCAAATGAGCCTCCTCTACCAAACGAGCCGGTTTCCGAATCCATAAACAACAATGCGCCACTACCTCCTAGTGAGCCAACACTAGGGGATGATGGGTGGGACTACAGATGGGATCCTGCGACAAACCAATATGTGTTTTTTAACCGGTTCACTGGTGTCGAGCAACTAGAGAACCCGCGACTACAGGAATCATCACACCCGCGCCCGACGCAACTTAGCAGTGGTACCATAACAGGCAGCACTGCAACTGACTCAGCCGATGCGCCTCCACCGCCGCCAGAAATCCTGGGCTACAACCCTGCCATCCATGGTGATTATGACCCAAACGCATGGTACGCCAAACTAGATCAGCCACAAGAACCCGGGATTTCCAGCAGCGCATTGCATATGAATGCGCTAGATGACGGCTCACAGGTAGCGTTCAACCGGTTCAACGGCCACTTCCAGACTGATGGCCTGGGCAGCGAAAGATACAGTGGCGATGCAAAGGCGAAGAGACAACTACACTCGTATTTCGACGTAGATGCCGCAGCCAATGCACATCAAGGCCGCAGCCTAAAGGCAGAGAGACAGGGCCAAAGACTCAGCAAAAATGAACTGAAGCAGTTCAAAGAGAAACGCAAGGCGAGAAAAGAGGAAAAGAGGCGGGCGTGGCTGAGAGATTAAGAGAGTGTGGCATGTTTGTGGCGTGCTTGGGCAGGAAATATGCCACATGTTAATGCGTCATATGCAAATGCATATACCTTTTGTAATGTCTTCTATAATTAGATTATATATTTTGGACACCCCTCTACTTTCATTCTTATAAGATGTGTTGATATACATATTGTACAACTAAAAAGCTCCTTTTTTCCCGAAATCACGCCACCGCTTCTATTCATCATCACTGTCTAAGTCCATATTGAGATGAACGCTACCGTCGTCATCACTATCAGACTCTTCAACAGCAATAGCCACAGGAGCCAGTGATTCAGCGGCAGATGTAGAGCTGACAGCAACCTTTTTAGCTGATGAGGGGTTCAATTCGCTCTCCGAATGCTTGCGCTTAATAGGGGATGTCGGCGGTACGCCAAACGCTTGATCAGGACTCTTAGCACGCTCTTCAAGAGCACGCTGGGAAAAGGGCGTGTTCTTGACATTGCCAGTGGTAGAATTGATCTTGGTTGGCTTTCCATCCACATGATTGGCGCTATTCTCCTCTGCTTCTTGGTCCTCTCCCTCTCCTTGCGCATTTTCTCCCCCGTCTTGAGAACCCTCGTCCTCATCATCGGCACACTTCACCTCCTCAACCGTAGCAAAGAAAGAGCCGGCGGCGTGTGGCGTAGTCCGCATGTTTGTCCGCAGGACCTCGACGCCCTGATCCTGGGGGTATTGTTGAGAAAGGTAGGGAAGTATGCTGGCATAGAGTTTGCCCTTTTGGTCCCTGTATGGGAATAGCACACTAGACAGCATGGAGTCCCGGGCACTGATTGCAATAGCAGTCTGATCTAACAAGCCTCGAAGAGCAGGCTTCACATGTTGTTGTGGCAGTCCAGTGAATAAGACCGATAGTAATTTTTCGGCAGCCTGGTAGTGTGCAGGAGTCAGGACTACTCGGACAATGTGCGACTCAGGTGCGCTGTTCATGAACAAGTCAGCATTTGCCGCAGTGCCGTTCTTAGCTACGACCAGCTTTTTGGTGTCGATCTTGGCCGCTGACTTGAAGACGCCGGCGTGTTGTTGCAAGTCACGGCAACAGGCAGAGGCAATTATATCTAATAGCGAGACGGTGCTTTTAGGCATGGTAGGCCCAGCGATGGCCAAAATAGAGACTAGCAAGGTGTAGCAGGTTGTGCGTACGCTAGACATGGCAATGCCGCTTCTGAACACCCGGATGACGTAGTCAAGTGCTTCAGGGACTAAGGAAACAAAGGAGAAGCCCAGACGATCTGAAATAACCTGCATCAGCTGCAAAGCAGCTACGTGGATCTCTGGTATGGCTGCCCACAGTTCATCCCTTTCCTCACGGCCAACAGCAGCCTTAGTTTCAACAGCCTGCTCCCACGCCTGAGTCTTTGGCGCTGTCTTGACAAGCTGAGTAGCACGTGATATCACATCCATGTAAACAGCAATAGGGATCGTGACAGGCGCGCGAGTTGGATACCGCAGAGAATCGGCCAGAATTTCCATAAGACCAATCATACGGCGCGAGCCAGCACGAACGCCAGACCAAGCAGGATATTCCTCAAGACCGTCACCACCTGCCGCTTGCGCATCGAAGTCAACTTTGGAAGTAGCATGCTCTGTCTTAGGCTCCCATGTTTCACTAACACCACGAAATACTTGGTCGGCGGTCTGGTGGTAGTGGGCAACAGTGTCACGAACCAGCTTAGCCCAGTCATCTTTGCCACCAGCCTTGGGAGCTGTGTGGTGCAGGGCAACGGCCAGGCGACGGCTAGAGCGCTGCAGTGTGTTGGGAATGAGTATATCATCATTGTCGGTGGGTGCAACAAATAGACGAGCCACGGACTTGATCTGGTTTGTAAAGGGCCGGAAGGTTGTGGGATACAAAGGAATAAGAGTTGAGAAGGCATCGAATACGGTCTCGATAACATGCAAAGGCGTCGCCAGTGTTTTCGGCTCTAAAGCAGGCTTGACCAAGACAATACAGGCCTGGGCGAAGGAGGGGATCGTGGGGGTTGAAACTTCGCGGGCTAGAGTCTGGTACCCGTTGACCAGAACATAGATGCGAGTTAGGGCGACAATAGCAAGTTCGCGAGACGCGATAGGGTCATGTCTCTACACGACAGGATGTCAGCGGCAGTCAATACGCATGCACAAAGCCAGCAACATATTCTAGTTCCCTTACCTGGACGATAGCAACCAAGCCCCGAGCCCAGGGCTCGCTGGCCTTCAAACACTCCCAGCCGCCCACATCGATGACAGCCTTGACTAGGACCACACCAGCAAAGCGGCCTTGTGCAGTGCGACCATTCAGCAATGTGGTGATAATAGTCTTGAACTTGTGCACTAAGCCTGCCGTTTCAGAAGCGGCGCCCTTAGCCACCTTCAAGTCGTAAGAAGCAGAAAGCGCATCGCGACAACGGAAGACATAATCGACAAGTACAGGCACAGAACGAGGAAGACGTGCAGGTGGCGTAGACGTCAAAAGCCGGCACAGAACACGCAGTTCAGGAGCAAGAGACATATCTGTGTAAGGCTGTAAAAGAGACGTGGCGTACGATTATGGGTATGGAAAGGCGTGCAGCGCAAAACAACCCGAAAAGAAGCTGAAGATTCTTCGCATAGAAAAAGTTTCTAAACTTTTGCGGTGAGCATCGGTCTAGCATTGCGATAAGAGGTGGCCGGGTCTTATCTCGGTGAGAACCCCCTTCACCGAAAAGAGTATGTAGTGGGCCAATGTTCTTTTTTTTTTGGCTTGTGCAAGTTTGGTTATCGTGTTTGTTTCTTGGTTCCCAATGAAAGCCAAGCACCCTTTATAACAAAGTTCTTCATAGATTTCGGAAAAAAAAAAAGAAAAAAAAGAATAATAATAATTCTAGTAACTTGTGCCCCTCGACTTTCTTCTACCGAATTTTACTCGTTCCGCAAGAACCAAAGGGGGGGGGAACAAGCCTGCTGAAGATTTACAACATAAAAAGGACGAAAATAAAAAGATTAAACTCACTCAAAGTAAATCCCAGTGCTAAATTCCACGCTCACACCAACATCTTTGTTCATACCCGTCAAAAACTGCTCCCAGGCGTCGCTTTAAGTTTTGATTCTTACTCTTGCCCTATTTTTTCTTATCCCATCGTAGCTCCAGCCAGCTCCAGGCCAAGCATTGGTTAAACTATTCGGGGCAGACTTTCTGCTGGTCTTTTCTACTCCCTGCTTGAAGCTCACCTTGTTTCTCCTTTTTGGCTTTCTAGGGACATCCCCATCAAAGCTTCCCCTTCGAGTCAGCCTTCGCTTCCATTTTCCTATATCTTCCATCAATTTCGCATTACCAGCAGCTTCTCGTATTTTGGCAATGCCACTGCATCTCATTTACCCAGCACTACAAGCTCTTTGACGGCCAATCACGATAGTTTCCACTACCTGGTATCAGCCATTTTTATCTATAAACCCACCGCTCCCCATCGGCCTCTCGTCGTCCATCCTCCTCTGCTGTTCTTATTGTGGTCCTCTCACGATCCACATCTTATCCAGTCCAAGCTCCTCCCCCCCCCCCCCCCCTTCAAAAATACTCTCACAGCATAACAATGTCGGTAAGGCTGGCCTTCGATATCATTTGCCGATTTTGCCTTGTCTAGACCGTGTACTAACAAATAGACCCCTCATTCTTTTGCGCTGCTAATTAGACTGCAAAAGCTCAAAATTACTTGGCTCTTTTAGAGATCGCTCGATGCGAAGGCAACTGGTCTGCAGTTCCCGAGCTTGTGCGCAAAGTGCGGAAGCATGCGCCTGAACGGGCTTGTAAGGAGCTCTCTACTCCCCTATATTTAATTACCCTCCAAGCTCTCCTAGCTTTCTTATTCTAACAGTATCCCCCTGATACAGGCCTTACACTTGCAGCGTTGACGGAAGCCCAGATTGCCGAAGCTACTCAAAGCTCTACAGAAAACTCAACTCCCACTTCTGATACCCTTCAAGTCGCCCAACAGTTGCCCAAACTTGTCGAGGCCATCGAAAACGAATCAACATACCCTCAGGATCGTTTTCAAGCCACCATTTGCGCAGGATGGCTACACTGGGTTGTTGGTGAATACAGCCTTGCGGCTCTACGACTCCCAAATCGGATCGACGAAGAATACCCCTCGCTACAAAACCCATCTGAATGGACCACGGTATGTGCCCTCAAAGCGGCCTATCTAAAGGGAAACTGTGCCGCGCGCACCAGCCAACCTTTAGATGCTCTCTCCGTCTTCGAGACCGGCCTTGCTGCCATGGATGGTGTTTGGGGCGCCGACAAGCAGCCTCGCCGACAGCTACGATACTGGGCCGAGCTTTTCCTTTCAGAATACAGCATGCTTAGCAGCCAAGTGCTGAGCCGACAAGAAAAGGCTCTTCAAGACCTCAACTCATTATCCGGCTTCCGCTCATGGTCGCGTTACTGGGAATCTTTGGTTGGGCCTGTTATCGGTGGTCAAGGCTTCCGGGGCTCTGTCCCCAGGAGGAGAATCTGGTACGAGTACTATGTCGCGCTAAGCAATATCCTCGAACTAGACCTCCCCTTGCCAACGGCCCATGTCAAACCCATCAATGAGACATCAGCCCGTACCCAGCTTCGCATAGAACTCAAAAAGACCGAGTCTGCCTACGAGGCACTGTTGTTGGATGAAACCCAGTTCCCCAAGGCCGATGAGGAGCGCGAAGAGGTTGAAGCCTTTGTACAACTAGCCATGAAAAACTGGTCGATCCTGTGTGGCCGTGGCTGGAAGGAGGCCGACCTTGGCCAGGGGGGCCGTGCAAGCATCAGCCGTGGTGTTTTGGATATCCTCTACCGGGCTGCTACCAAAACGTATCACAGCACCGCAATTTTGAGACATCTAGTTACTGTGCACCTAGCTGTAGCAGAGTTTGATATTGCCTTCAAAGCCTTTGATTCGTACATGGAGGTCGTCAAAAAGGCCAAGGCCCGTGTTGAAAAAACTGGGGTGGCTGAACCTAGCTTAGACGATGATAATACGGTCCTCAAAACCATGAGCCAGGCCATTGTTGCCCTGTGCCGTTATGGCGGTGCTTCTGCCACTGAAAAGGCCCATGACCTTGCTCGTGAACTTGAAGACACCATGGCACATCTGCCTCAACTTCAGCCAGCTTCGGAGGTTGCCACGCCCATTGAGCCCACGCACGAAATCGGGATACACACAAAGGTCGCTGGTGATACTCTCGCCTTTGCTTGGCAAGCTATTGGCCTCGCTCATGCCAGCTGGTCAAGAGTGACTCCGGACGCTCCATCACGCACTGAGATCCAGGCAAAAGCCATCCGCAGCTTGCGCAAGAGTCTTTCTCCTGCATTTGGCCGTAGCAGGGACGTGCAGAGTCTGTACTCTTTAGGGCTGCTTCTCGCTGAGCGCCGAGACATTGGGGCTGCCATTGAAGTGGTCAAGGCAGCGCTTGTATCAACCAAATCCCAAGAGCCAAATGCCGCTCTAGTATATGGGCCATATTGGCAGGAACGTGCTTTCATCCCTGTGTGGCATTTACTTGCCCTTCTACTGAGCGCTCGGCAGGATTTCATGATGGCTGCCCGTGCCTGTGAAGGCGCATTTGAGCAGTTCAAAGACCCATCCGTGCTTTTTGGTAGTCAACAAGTCTTTCATAGCGAGCACCTGAAAGCCCAGGCCGCTCCTCAGGCTTCTTTTGGACTTGTCGATGAGTTAGATGATGCTGAGCGCGAAGCTATTCTGGAGGTTAAAATGACGCAATTAGCCCTAATCGAGCTTCTTGAAGGCCCCGAGATTGCAGTTAATGCCAGCTATGAGCTCATCACACTGTACTCTCGTCTCTTTGGATCGACTGCTACTACGCCCAAGACATCTCTCCAGCCCCCGCCTGCCCAGATCCCCCCTAAGAGTTCATCTGGCACCGTCCGTAGTTTTAGAGGAAGTATCTTCGGCTCTCGTGCCGGGAAATCTCCCTCGCCGGCGGTAGGCGCGACAGCACTGTCAGTTGACGTGGTCTCGGCTGAATCTCGGCCACTAAGCACTCTTCCTGGGACGCCCAGTCTTCCTAGCAACGGGATGAGCTCGCCTACAGCCGCTCCAACGCCGGCTATTCAAATCACTACCGAAAAGAATGGCAGCGCGCAGCGGTCAACATCGGCAAAACCCACAGGCGGTCGGTCTTCTCGACGTAGCAGCATCCGTAATCGAGATAGAAGCGCCAGTGGTGGTAAGCGTGCCTCATCAAGTGGCCCAAACTATCGCAACGTGCCGGATGGCGAGGCCTTCTTTAGTCCCGAGGGCAATTCATCCTCTGATGCATTTGCGCTCACCTCTCGTCCACAGGCATCTATAGCTTCTGCCTTTGTTCGTCGCCAGAACGTGGGCTCGCTAGATACATTCATTTCTACCAAGGCAAAGGGCCTAGATCACTTAGTAGACCATGCTATTGATGGCGTCTTCTCGCTACCACCACCGCTCCCGCCAATTGTTTTCTCTAAAGATGAGGAAAAACGCCAACGCAGCGTTATTCTCATTAGACTATGGCTTATGGTAGCAGGATTCTATAGACGGGCCGATATGGTTGAAGATGCAAAGGGTGCCGTGGCTGAAGCACAGAAGCTGGTTCAGACCCTCGAGACTGAGCTAACAAATGATGCCACGGGTTCACTAATTCTCAAGGTGCCAAAATGGGCGGAGAAGAGAAGCGTGGATGAGCTGTGGGCTGATGTATGGGCTGAGTTTGGCAATATCTCCCTAACCAATGATGCCCCTCTCGATGCCCGCAGAAATTTCGAGTCGGCCCTCACGTATTTTCCAAATCACGCTGCGGGCATTGTCGGCCTGTCCAACATACTTCTGGACATTTACACCGAAGATCTTGTCCCTGTTTCCCACGAGCCTTCCTCTCATGATAGCTATTCCCACACCCACAGCTCGGTCGCAACCAATTCGGAACTGAGCTCTAACTCGTCTAAAAACAAGGGCACATCACCCCTGACCAACGAGCCCCTAGGCCTCGGTCCCAATCGTCCCATCAGACCGCCGACTTCCTTCTCTAATGCCGAAAACGAAACTAAACTAGCTTCTGAGTCCTATCCAGACTTCAAGCACTCTTCGACGCTTCCGCACAAGTGCTTCTCGCCTGAGCCGCGGCCCTCGTCACTCCCTTTGATCGACCGGCTAGCGGCACGTGATCGCGCATATGGCCTGTTATCAGCGCTGACTAAGCGCGGCTCAGGCTGGAATAACTCGGAGGCGTGGTTTGCGCTTTCCCGTGCGTACGAGGAGAGCGGACAACCAGAGAAGGCCAAGGATGTGCTTTGGTGGTGTGTTGATTTGGAGGAGGGTCGGGCCATACGCGATTGGTCTGTGCTGGGCGATGACGGATACATCCTGTAAGGCGGATGGGTAACCCGAAGCTTTTTATGTCCTCTTTAGGGTGTGGTTGATATGGAAGTAAATCTGCCTATTTCAGGATATACCTACCTGTTAGTTTGCCATACAGCCTGCAACATAAACTATTATATACACATATAACATTCAATAGAATACACTACAATTTGCCTCAAACTAAATCCTTATAGCTTATACTCGAACGGCTTCAGACCTTGAGCGCCAACTTCTACCATAAACACTGCCCCTCCAAACTCCATGCTCTTTTCATCCCCGCTCTCCTCGTCAGCGGCCGTTGTGATGAACAGCTTTGAGTCGACAAATTGCACGCACGTGACATTCCGCGTGGGCAAACACACCTCGCCTACCACCTCCCCATTTGGTGCAATCTTCAGAACCTTACCCTCGCCATAAACCGCATGCCACATGTTCCCTTCTGTGTCGATGCGGAAGCCATCGGGCTCACCCGTTCCCCCATGGGTATAGAATATGCGCTGGCTGGAATAGCTGTGTTGTGCGGCGTTATAGTTGAATGCAAAGACCTGGCGTGCTGATGAGTGCGTAAAATACATAGTTGAGGTATCGGGCGACCAGCCAATGGTGTTAGGTATTGTAATAGGCAGCGACGGAAGGTGCCGCTCACGCTGGCCATGAGCGTATGTTACCAACCCGCCTTTGTTGTTTCAGTGACCATGTCAGCGATTCGCTTTGCGTATATGCAAAAGTGTCGTTTGTTTATGATCATGCAAGGGATACTACTTACCTTCTGGGCGGAAATCACCCTGACCAAAGTCTGTCATATATCCCAGCCAGAACCGGCCATCTGGACCAACCGCGCCGTCGTTTGGCCGCAGTCGCTCGTTTTGCTGCTCCGTTAGTGGCGCCAGGTACTCCAGTTCACCGGTTTTGCGATGCAGCTTTGCTAGGCCATGCTTCGCACCGACCAAGATTGTCTGTGCTGGGTCAACACCAGCGATATCCGCAGTCACTGTCACTCGTGTGGCAAGCGGGAGAGTGTTTAGAGTTTTAGTAGCGAGATATACGGTATGTAGACAATTGCCCTTGATGTCGACGAAGCGCACTGAGTCAGTGGCGGGTTCGTAGTATGGACCTTCGCCAAGCTGGCAACGCAGCTTGGGCAGGAAGGGATCGGTGACAGTCCAGATATGCATTTTATGAGCTTCTATGGCCCATTTGCTACCAGCTCCAGCTAAATAAAGGATTTTGTTGCAAGTATATCTCTGTTGTAGGCAAAATGGCTGAGTATGAAAATCTTAGAGACCGTGAAGTTATCACGCCATCTAAGGAAGGAATGAAAGTAAAGCGGGGGCTGCTGGCCAGGGAAGCAGTTTCCTTTGAAGTGAGAAAGCTACGCAATGAGAGACTATTGCCAGCTTTTTGATTCAAGCAAGAACCCCCGCAGAAATCCATCGCCACCTAGTGGAGCACTTGCAGGGTGACGACTTAGCGGCCTAGCGAAGACATGCTTCAGTATCCTTTTGACTTTGAGGGACTTTGCTTTATATATATTAACTGCACTCTTCAACATCGCTACCCCGACGATATTTGCGTAAATACTTTAAAGTCAACATGGCGCAGCTTTTCCATATTTATGTAGCCCTACATCACAAGACATGCGGCTCTTCCTCCATGTCTAGGTCTCCAAACCCCAGACCCCAAGTACACCATTCTGTTGGCGGCCATCCGCCTGCACTGCGACCGAGCCATCACCACTATTCTCATCAACATCTCTAAGGCCCTCTTGAAGTCTGCGCAGTCTTTGCGCCAAAAGCCCAACAGCAAGCGGTCCAACTATAGTGCACAACACCACAGCCCAAGTGACAACTAGAAATATCTGCGAGCTTGATTGGCTTTCATCGGGGTCATCCGTATTCGAAGATTCAAAGATTCCTTGGCTCTCGGCGAGCGAGGATATCAGAAAGCCAATTTCTCCTCTGGCAACCATGCCACATCCGATGAGAGAGGCCGGATACAGAGACAGCGGCCGTTGCCCTGCAGGAGAGGTATGTCTATGCGACGGACCGTCCCTTTCGCTCCTTTCGCTCCCTTCTCTAGATATCTCTTGTTCTTCACCTGTGTGGGCAGCCACGCCACTCTGATCCTTCTGAGAAGGGTTTGCAGCTTGCGAGGGGGGGCTAGCTTGGGCATTTGCATCAACAACTATGGCATCTGGCTTTTCTATCTTTGGCGATAAACAAGTCGATAGCGACGTCAACCTTTTCATCAGGTATCTTGTTGTGTTTTTGAAGGCGTTAGACAGACGGCAGAAGGTGTTGGGCAGAGACACCCGCACCAGCCATAGGCCACAGGCAACCTTCCCCAAAACCATCAGTATGGAGTAAACGACTCCCTTCCATACCACAGTTCCAGAAAACATCTCCGTTATAGGTATCGAGAATCCAATTGAAGCCTATAGTCACCACACGGGCGTACATTAGTTCCATGTTCAGTCTCTAGTTGATCGTGAATACAAATAGCACAAAAGAAAAAGAACAAAGAATTTCTAACTCACAAAGAAGAAAGGCCTCAAGACCCGATTCACGGCTCCCGAGTAGTACATTTCGTACGCCTGCAAGCCGCTAAGCCCCTCTACTACACCATTGCCCTGTCTTTGCTCTGCTTCCGTTTGCGCTCTCGACTCATGGCAAGAAAATTCCGTATCCCACCAAGTCACACAAACACCCGCGATATATGCAGCGTAAAGAACCGACGTACCTGCGTACCCCGCACCTGCTACAAGCCCCAGCAGTACAAGTGTGTGGATTACCACCGCAGCTTCCCGGCCCCCCAGGGTCTCTTTTATCAGTTGCGGTGTGTTTTGCTTTTGTCTGTACGAATTAATGCGAAACGTAAGTGGCTTCACAGCCCAAATGCAGACAGCAGGAGCAAGGACTGCAAACCCTATAGATACCAATACTGGTCGGAGAACATCAGACACCGATAGCCCAGCGCCCGGAGAGGAAGACTGGCCCAGGCTTGAAATAACCTGCACCATTACTAGCCCTATCACATCGTCCAGCATCGCTGCGCTGGTGAGAATAACCCCCAATCGCGTATGAGCAAGGCCACTAGAGCGTAACAGCGTAAAGGTCGTCCCAAGACTGGTTGAACATAAAGCAGCTCCTGCGGCAAAACACTGAAGACTAGTTGCATTAAGCAGAGTCTTAAGAGCAAAAGAGAAGCTAATTGGAAGGGCAATTCCGGTGAATGCCACGC
This sequence comes from Ceratocystis lukuohia, assembly GCF_044167205.1. Taxonomy (NCBI): domain Eukaryota; kingdom Fungi; phylum Ascomycota; class Sordariomycetes; order Microascales; family Ceratocystidaceae; genus Ceratocystis; species Ceratocystis lukuohia. Next base: position 1,030,465 of record NW_027263525.1, read on the forward strand.
CTAACGAGAGCCAGAAGTTTGCCTTCAAAGCCGATAGAGAGGTCGATAGCCCGCCTAATTTGCCTCATAATTAGCAACGCAGTATCTTGCAAAGGAGGAGGGTAACATTTTCAAATTTTCAATATGGCTAGAAATGCCGCCTCACCTTCATACACCATCAGAATCAAGCCTAAATATCCAAGCTGCACAATCGTCGCCTCAATTGTGTCATCCAACCACTTCACGCCAGGCGTGCCCCATGTGATGCCCAAAGCTATCTGTCCTAATAGCCCGCAGTATGCCAGCTTGTCAAAGACAGAGTTCAGGGCATTCAATGCAAGCAGAAGCGATGCTTGTGTCAGCACAGTGGCGATGGTGGGTTCATGATATGGCAATGCTGCCGTTGCAATAGTGCTATGGGTCGCAGTAGTTTCCGTGCTACTCATGGTGAACACACTTCTAAATAGTACTAACTACGGAAGAAAAAACAAACAATGACTGGTTGCGGCTTTTGTGAAGTCGTTTACGATTCGTGTTGCTAGTCACATGAAACGAAACCCTCGGCCACAACCTTAGTCTAACCCTAGTGCCTAACATCACATGACTTACAGCGCAGAATAAACGGCCAATTAATAGCTGTTGTTTACATTTGCATATGCATATGTTTGTCCTAATTCGCCATACCGCAAACATCCTCAATCATACGCATACGACACTATGTGATGTGATTGGCACTGCGGGAAAGCCCCGAGTCTGACCTGTCCAATCATGAAGAGTCATCAATCCTGTGATAGCTAGTATGTTGCTATATACAGTAGCATGCATACCATATCATACGTACATGTGATGTGATATATTCTCCCCCTAGGATGCACAGATGCTTGCAAAGGAAGTATGGGTTGATGAGGGGTGGGAGGGTCTTTTTTTCTTTTTTTTCCGCCCTGGTCTCTTAGACCCTTGGGAGTATGTTCCAAGTGACCCTTTTCCTTCCAATGTTTCGTCCAACTAGCTTTCTAGGCGTTGCAACCGAGATTTAGTATCTCGGAGAAGGATTGGATTGGTGATAGCCAATGACGCTATGGCAGCTCGAAAAGCTCGCCCGAGATTTGGGGGGGGGGGGGGGGGGAGTGAGAGAAGGTATGAACTGAATCCCGAACAGCTATAGAAGCACCACATCCACAAAGGCCGAACAGAAAGCGATGTTATGCTGATATTCACCCTAATTGACTAGCTGACCAGTCTGTCCATAGCTAGCCTAGGCGAGCTGAAGAGTGGGCTTCTAGCCTGCTCAATAACTTGAAGAGATCTTGACAACAGTATCATCCCTATCCTTGTCCCGTGTTTAAGCGTTGCTGGCGCCTAGGTCAGTAAAACAAACCTAGTTGACAGATTATGATTGTTATTTGTCTGCTTCCAAAAAGCCCAAATGTCCCCCTCCTTCGTCCATGTTAAATGAAGGGCAGGGGAAATTGCATCAAGAGAAGCCCTTTTTTGTTTCTTTTACTCAAGAACGGGGCTAACTGCTCGTATGATCGACCTGAACAGGCCAGGCCCCTCTTGCTCTTCTTTCACATGTGCCACCCAACGGTACGTCAAAAGGTTTAGCGAGTTAAGCATTTCTCGCTTTGTATCTGGACAGCAAGAGACAAAGGCTAATAATGTAAGTGGTGCCAAGAGAGAAAATACAAGATGCAAAGGCCAAAGTGCCAAGGGCCAAAAGACCAATGTCGAAAGAACCTCCCTCACTCTCACTCTCACTCTCACTCTCACTCCCACCCTCACTCTTACTCTCACTCTCACTCTCACCCTCACTCTCGCTCTCTTCCTTCTCTCTATCATTTCCCTAGGAGCCAGGGCTAGATATAACGGCGAGAGATGGGGACGTATTACCTAGTGGAATATCACTCTACTACATCATAGAGTCACAGTGCATGAAGGCGTAGCATGTGGCATCAAATATGTACGCAGGGCGCCATATGTATAACATACATGTGTGTACACATGTACATTCATGGCCAAGATGTCCCTATGCATGTGACTCCATGTCTGTATCTACCTACGTGCCTGCCTGTGTGTATGCGTGTGTCTATGTGTCTTGCATCTTGCCGAGAAAACAAGCGCGTAATGGGGAAGAAAAGATACGCAGCACGATTCTCATTGGTTTTAATTTTCTTCCCCCATATCTTCCCTACCCGTTGAGTTGCTCGATTGCATCATCATCTTCATACATACATACATGTGCATGTACATATGCATCCTATGTATTTGCTTAGACTGCAACCGAATGTAAACAAACAGCTTATTTGCTTCAGAGGCAAAGGCCTTGCCTGCCCCCCGGCCTAGTCTGCAATCATTTCCTCTTGGTAACTATAAGGTCAGTGCGTGAGGTGGCTGATGTCATCATTCGTGAGAGGAAAGAGAAAGTTTGGAGTAGCTATTATGCTCTAAGCAACAGTGCTCGCCAGAAATAATATGCATGTTTACATGCTCACGCTTTGTGCCACTCTAGCTTAGCCTTACGGAATCGAGCAGCTCAGCATAATGAGAACAGAAAGCAAGACTTGACTTCTTCAGGCCTAGCCTTTCATAGTCTGCCCATTGTTGGTCCGTTGTAGCTCTTGCTGTCGTCGTAGCGCCTAAACTCAAACTCCTTTGTCATTCTACAAAAGGGGACTAACCAGAGTGACATCCCTAGTCTGGTTTCACCGCCAAACAAAGTTTGTTGGTTGGGCTGGCAATCTACATATGGCTCGCCCAGACAAAACAGCACACCATTCCATATGCCCATGTCCTCCCCATCTTGTCACGTTTTCCTATTTTTTTTTACTGTACGAGCTGTTTTTTGTTTTAATTTTACGTTATTTTATTTTCTTTTTACATATGTATAGTACATTACAACATATCTATTACTCTGTTCTTTATATCCACTATGTGCTTGTGGGATACGCTGGTGTGTGATGAGATGGAAGCAGCCCTGCTGACACCTTGATTAGACCAATAAGCCCCTTACCCCCGCAGAAATCACTGTTTCTTTCTTTCTTTTTCTATCCGCTCGTCCCCCTTTTTCTCTTTTGATTCCCAATGAAGAAGCGTCGTGATATTGCTGGACACAATGTGAAAGGCTGGCTGCTACATTATTCACCGATGCCATTCAACATGAAAGCGCGACAGAGCGACAGAGCTGTGCTAGTGCTAAAGACACCAGGGGGGGCTGAAAACCAGGCCCCCTTGTTGAGGCCCTGCAGATGGTTTGGTGGTTGCGACATCTATGTAACATTCACACAGAGAAGCACATCTGCATATTATGCATGAAGAGAAAATGAGCGTATTGCTCACGAGACCTCGTGTATGGTGGTGCCAACCCTATTATCCAGGGTTATCACAAAGTGTGCCATGAGTAGCCCGTCCAATAATACCCAGCCATATTCACAAATAACGGGTAGCCAATTTCCCCTGGACAGGGAAATTTCTAGATCGAGACGTGGATAGTCTGCCATGACCTTCCATGCAAGCAATACAGAGACACGTATGCATATACCTGCACTCGTATTTGCAAAAATGGACAAGTATACATGTATACAGATATACAGTTAATATACAGGAACCTATATCTGTTTGTGCTGGCCAAATCATTCTGTCTGTACCACAACGACTATTAATAGATGACTCTGGCTCGCCCTATACCGACATTATGGCTGACTAAGCATCACAAGCTTGGGCGGAAAAAAGTTTCAAGTACATATGCACAACAAAGCCACTCTGTCAAAATTTAGCACAGACTTTCCTGCTCTCAAGCCTACAAGTACTGTGTAGAATGTACACGGTCAGATAAAGCATGAAGAAAACGCAGGGGCTAAATTGGCCAAAGCTTACTGCTACCTTCTGCTATATGTCGAGAGCCCCTCAGTCCCTTGCTCTGGTTCCTTGAACGATGCTCTTGCTCCCTACTAGGCGGCGGGGAGCTCGACAAAGGGCTAGAACACCCTAACCTTTTCTCTATGCTTTAGCAATCGGAAAAAGCGTTGATGAAGCAAGGAGCAGCCTGTTTAGCCCGAAAAACATCGCAACACACAAGCAAGGATATAACCCTGAACGGGGAACATGGTATCTATGCACACTATCAGCGTTGCTTGGATTAATCCTTTTGGACCCTTGGGACAGCAGATTCAAATGCGAATGCGTCAGACATAGTACACTACATATGCACATGCTGGTCTGCAGGCATGCCTGTTGTATAGTAGGTGTATGTTATGATCATCGCGTTTAAGCTTGGACTAATCTTGACCGCATCTGCCGCCTTTTTCTTTCCATCGCTGCTGTTGTACCCCCTTGATTTCACGACCTGAGCAAGACGAGTGAGAGTGCAGGCATGGGCTACAGCTTTTTATCGAGGGGAGAAGCGGAGATGCTAGTATGGGGCTACTCAGAGGACAAGCTGTGCGAGTTGGACTAGATTGACCAAGAGCATGAATGAAACTTACCAGACTTGTGAGGGATAAGGTGGGTATGGGTGGTGTCAGCAATTAACCGCTCGAGGGGACCACGGGGACTTCTCCTGCATATGCCAACAACAAACCATTGGGTCCATTGGGTAATACTACCTGAAGGACCTACTGTTAACTGGGAACAGAAGAAATTAGACACAAAATAAGTCTATAGATGGGCATGTTCAGCTTCTTCAAGGCCTGCCTTTCCCCTTATCTAACATGACATGTCACTGGTATTCTTCCCAATAGCTAGACTAGTTGGCCTTGCTGCTTTTTCCCTCTGCCTAACCAAAAACTCTGGAGCAACGTTGTCTTTTTGCTTTCTTTTTTTCTTTTTTTTTTTCTCCCTCTTATAGCTCTTATTCGCCTGCCGCTAACAGGCACAGCCATGGATAAGCAGCCTCATATTCTAGGATTTTCCCTGCTAGATATTCCGTTTGTTTAGGAGCCTTAGCCCAATATGGATAGAATATTTTCGCGGAGGACATCCGAGAATGCAGAGGCAAGATCGGATCACGGTGCGTCACCTTCTCCTTTGATGAGCATTAGCTCAGGTTTGGCGTGAAAGTGTAATAGGGTCGGGGTGATGATTTGTTTACAGTGGATCATCAAACACACAAAGTCGGAGGAGGGGCTGAAAAAAGGGAAAATTAAAAAAAGAAAACAAGAACAGAAATAAAAAAAAAATAAAAAAAAAATAAAAAAGGAGAATAAAAGGAATCAAGGGCTTCAGGAGTTGAGAAAGAAAGGGGTGTAGGAAGATGGATGGGGAAGAAGAAGAAGAAGACGGCAATGCAGGTGAAGAAGGGAGGAGGGAAAGAGAGCGCTGAGAAGGGTGTGAGAGGCATAACTTGTATCTACACGTGACGATTGGACAGGCAAGCCAGGCAAAGCTTCAGGCCCTATCCCTTCCTATTCTCTCCTTCCCCGCCCCTGCTAGATAGTCGTAAACCAACAAGGACCAGAGTAGTACTATGATATTTTGCATGTACAACTAAAAAAAATAAGGATTCTTACTTAGGGGAGGGGGCGGGGCCCATCGACGAACCAGACATATGGGAACTAGCATTATTTTTTTCCTGAACCGCTGGGTCGGTGAGCCACAACTGTGATGGGAAAGGAAGGGTAAGGGCTTCTGTAGGCAAGGTAAATAGTCGGAGGTGGAAAGTGAGCAAGAGGTCAAGGCTAACAGGGTTGTGGGAAACGATAGGGCATTAAGCAGGATGTGACATGTGGACTTTGACTCCTACAAGGAGTGTGGCCACCCATGGAGAAGCTGTGAGGCATTGACTTATAGTAGCGAAGGAGGGAAGTTAGGATGTTGAAGGCGGCATGATGTGATTGTGTGGGCAGGCAGTAAGGCGACTATAGAAAAGATATATCTGCATACATGTATGCGGTACGCTATATGAAGGCGTCTGTGTGTGTGTGTGCATGTGTATGAAAATCTCATATATGGTTGTCTGCATATATTAGCAGCAAGCACCACGTATTATTCGATGCTACTACTCCATAGCGCATATAAATACCTGCTCAAGCGCGTAGTTAGCTACTTATATGTATATGTATATATATATGTACATATACTTGGGTACTTTCTTGCTGCAACTGCCTCCGTTTCCATTGTTTTTACCAGTATTTACTTTGTCCTAAGGCTCGCCAACTCCACCGACTTTGAGGCCATCTCTTGCTTCTACTTCTGCTTCTACTTGTGCTTGTGTTTGCTCTGCTTCAAGTGACCTGCCTTCCCTGTCCATGTTCATGGCATAGGCTACGGGCTGTTTGCTCCTTTCACTCCCATTGCTCTTCCTATGTTTCATCAGCTTCATTCAGCGCCAGCCAAGTCGTGCACAAAAAAAGAAAGCAAAGTTCCCCTCTCTGGCTCCTCGAAAGCCCCCCCAACCCAAAACTCCAGCAACTGGTACTAGGTGAATCTTGACACTGTTGCTCGCTGTGATTTTCCTTCATTATGATATAGCCCAGAAGTCTAATATACTAACTGACTCCTGATACGAATATTGTTGATAAATATACACCCCTATTATCACTTGAGAAACTGCCAGGCCAAGGTTCCGTACCTACTTAAGAGCTTTCTGGGTTGTTACCTCAAAAGGACCTGCTGCTACGAACCTCCTTCCTTCATTCTATGCTCTTGCTGCCCAGCTCTCCCCTCTTAGTTCTTCTGTTCTTTCTGCCTCTCTTGGCCCTCCTGCCTCTACTCCTCTGTTTTCTCTCCTATTATCTCCGTTCTTTCCTTATATTGCCCTACCCCGCTCCGTGACAGCACATTTGCTCCGTTTTCAAACCGCACCGCTTTCTCCTTCTCGTGATATTCTTCGTCCATTCGTATCAACGACAAGTTGAGTTACAGCTGTTGGAAGATTCAACGTCAACGACCACCAAGCTTCCCTTTTGGCTTTTCGTTTCTTGTTGTCACCTTGACAGCTTGTTCCGCTATTTTTTTTGACAGCTGCATATGTCGCACATGATCACGCACCTAATATTTGAGACGATTATCTTTATTTCTGCTGCTTTACGCTTGGTTGAGACGAGGAACTTGGTGTACATACAGTGAATATTACTGCAACTTACACACAACTTTGACACTCTGAGAATCTACAAACCCGGATACTTTAAAGCCTACAAAGAACGTCCTTTGCCGTGGGAAATACTACATAGCAAGAGACACAGCCCAATCAGCCCTTTCTTACTACATACCTACTCTCATAGCTAGAGACCCAACATATCCATCTTGCTTCTCTACCCTGTACTCCATTTCATCGCTACCGCTACGTCCAGTCTTCAAGAAATCCCGAATCAGTAAGTCATGCACTGCTAGACACACGCCAGCTTGTTATAATCTTCATTTTGCCAGAGTTGTCGAGGTGGATGGTCTTTGTCTAACCTGCAACTTCCCGTACATTGCACGACGACATCATGGCTACACTAATGCTTTCGAGACTCTTTCTGTCTCAACTTTCCAATTGTCCAGCTGCCTATACTTGCCATTTCGCTCGTGTACAGCAGTTGTCTCCAGCTCAGCTTTCAGTTAACATAATATCCCCAGTTACCTTAGTGCCATCTTGCATATCAACGTCTGCCCATCTACATCAATCTCTCATCGCCCACTGTCTATACTGTTACGCCTCAAAGCCGGACTGGAATTACCTTTCTTTGTAGCCCATCTTGTTGATTTTCTCTGTTTGCGCCCTTTACTGCTCACCGTTTGTCACTATTGCCACCCTGCCACAATATTCGCCTGAAGATATCAACTATTCTCGCCCTATCCCCTCATCACCACGCACTGCACTGCACTGCTTCATAGCTGGGCTTTTGTGACCGCCATCACTAGCAACTGCGCCTTACGCCTACCGCCTATCGCCTGCGTACCGCCTTGCACCCAAACCCTGGTACATCACCCTCATTTGGGACAAATTTGCGAACGAACAAAAAATAGCAAAAGGCATTCCCGCACTCACCGACTTCTCCAGCTTCAGCCCATAGTCAAAGTGACTTGACCCTTGTCAGAGGAAAATCAAATACCGTCATCATTTTCTCATTTTCCTTCCTTTTCCCTCGTTTTCGCTTGTCACTTATAGGTCTTAGCACTTTTTATTCAGGTGTCCTGGCGTTGTTGCTGTTACTAGGGGGGTTATCCCAACGCCGAGATTCTGCATTTTTGGTTCATCTTCTACTATCTCATGAACCATTAATGTAAGTACTTGCTCGACTCTAAACAGAGTTGTCCTGTATTTATTTTTAAATGTCGAAGCGTGGGGCGGCATCTTACGCAGGGACGGCTTCAAGAAGCCCTCTATCCCCGAAACAAGAACCTAGGCCACATGGTTCTCTTCAAGTGGAAACATCATCCAAGGCGACCAACTACCAGCCCTCTCGGCCTCCTTCGTCACACCTGAGCCCACATGATCACCAACTCTCGTCGGTAGATAAACAACATCCTGATTTTATGGATCCCCGAAGCTCCTATGGCGCCCCAACTCCAGCTCAATCCCGAGGCTTTGCCACTTCGTTGTATCATGATCAACCCCCTACAACTAACACTGCCACAGCCCCAGAGAGCCGTGTTCCGCACATTCCGCCATCTAGATACCAGGAATCTTCCCGGCCCATAAGTGGACATGCCAGCATGGGTTCAACTTTCACAGCTTATCAAACACATCGAGCGCCTCCGATTAAGAATGATGACGTTCTGCGACATGTCGGGCCGACGCCATTGCCGCCAATCGATGTTAGTGCAGGCCGCCGTATTCTAAGCCCAAGACTGCGCCGCCCGGAAAGCTTTAGTGGACCGTCTCCTTCCACAACAAGGCCAACTCTTTCGCTCGTTCCGTCAGCACCGCCTCTGAAGCGCACTCTTTCAAAGGACCACCATACAGATGCCCAATTGCACCCATTTGAACGCATTTCAAGGCAACCTTCAAGAAACCCCCTGGGCTATCCGCCAACGGGAGACAATACTGAGCCACAATACTCGCAATCTTCATCAGGGTCCCGCAAGGCCGATGGGCCGTTACGTCATGGACCGTCGCATGAGCCCTCATATAATTTGGCCCCATCAAGCCATCTCCCCCAGGCCATTTCAACACAGCACATAGATACCATCTATACTCACGGATCCTGGTCTCGAAAGCATTCTCCGGATTCTAGCATATCACCAGCCCATGCCTCTGAAAACAGAATGTGGCGTAACCCTTCAGTGAGCGAGCGTGGGCCAACAATCGGCCACCCATTAGTAGATCACCAAATTCAACGACCACCCCCTCTCTACCTAGAATTAAACCAAGGTGCACAAAGGGGGCTCATCCCGGTCCCTATCAACACGAATATCGCGTCAAAGCAAGCGAATGAAAAGCGGAAGCGCAATGCTTGTGCGTCGGCGAAGTTTAGGCAAAGAAAAAAAGCAGAGCATGTTCAAAATAAGGAGCGTATTGAACAGTTGGAAGATCGACTGACAATTATGAATGCCCAAATAACAAAGTTTTATACTTCAATGAATTACTACAAAGATGAAGTCTATAGACTCCGCAGTCTTGTAGAGTCTGTCCCCGAAATTGCCCATCGAACTCACGAAGGGCGCCGGAGTCCTGTCTTGGACGTGCCGCAAGACTTTCTGGAGTGGCTACACACGTTGCAAAACGCTAGATCAGACCAGGCGCAGAGACAGAGTGATAGCGCTGATGTGGCGTCTTCATCGACGTCAGAAAAGCGACCCTCGATGAGTCGTGCTGTATCTACGCAGTCTAACCCAAACACAGCTACTGCTGCTCACCAAGGCCAAAATGTGCCTGGCGCTCCGGCCTCATCTCGTAGCCACTCAGTAGCCGAGGGAAGCCGCAGAATACACCTTCCAAGTTCAGCCTCTAGTGCCGGCCCTGGCGCATATTTCCAGACCTCTACATCAAGTGATGGGAATCCCGAGATCATGAATCGTAGCCAAGGTGTTTACTCTGGCGAGGTTGGACAACAGCCAAAACAAAGCCCTCCATCAGCTTCCTCTAATGTTGAGCGCTTGCCTCCTATTAGCAGCCTTGGGCCATACAGCACGAGATATAATTCTCCTACTGACCCCCAGAGGTGAAGAGTTGAATGCCTAACATCAAGAGCGCAAGAAGAAGATATCCATTTGAAACGGATCACATTGTATATATTTACTGTGACTGAAAGCGCTATGCTATCACTACATATGCAAGGCACAAAATGTGTTTTATGGCTTGCACACATTTTTTCATTAGCTTCCTGTCAATATAGAGCCATGTGTATTTTCCTTTGAGTTTTAACTCACATTTTAACCTTTTTTCATGTATCAAGTCATGTCTTTGTGCGATGATGTTTATTAGTCGATCACGGCACTATGGTTTTAAATATGTGTAACAGTCGCTTGTGTAACCTTACTTAGCCCCACCTTTATTTTATCGCTCAAGGCTTGATGGATTTTGACCTTTTTTGGCTTCGGCTTAAAGCGATCTCAAGTCGATCAGCAAAAGAAAGTCGCCCCTAACCGAGAGGAACCCACAGCAAGAAATCGGTGCATCTGTTGCGTTTGCGGCCCTGTTCTTAGTCATTTCTACTTCTCCTGTGCCGCTATTTTAACATGGCATATAAAAGAGCCTCGTCGGTTCTATTATGCAAAAGCATTTTCTCGCCTTGCTTGCGATATGAGCCTGTCCGCTTATCACGGCTCCTGCCCCGCAATGCGATTCCTATCTCAGGAATATCTTATTCTACCTTGCATTCAACACTGCCACTTGCCAAATCGCCAGCACGATCCTCTACGTTCCCGTCATTCACCCCTTCGCCTCTCGTGTCGCAATCATGGGACCCCCCCACTGTTAGACTGCCAGCTGTATGCGCCAAACGGCGTGTCATGGACCCAGCCTGTCGGGCTATTCATTAATAATAAGTTTATCATGAGCGTTAAAAGGGATATGATTGAGGTTATAAACCCAACGTGAGTATTCATTCCTGTCTTTTCATTATTTTTCCCTGTTGCTTCTTGTTTTCATAAGCTTGTTCATATTTTCTTTCAGAATCTGACTTGCCCAGAAATGAAAAGCTCATCTGCAAGGTCTATGCAGCAGGCAAAGAAGACGTTAACGCTGCCGTCTACGCAGCTAAAACTGCATTCAAAAACCCTGATTGGCGCGCGCTCTCCGGCGCTGAGCGTGCCAATTTAATGCGCCGCCTTGCTGACTTAATCGACGAACATGCTGAGACGCTGGCCGTGATTGAAACGGTAGATACCGGAAAGCCGCTTTCGGCTTCGCGCAGCTATGATGTGCCACAGCTTTCGGAGGTCTTGCGATATTATGCTGGCTGGGCGGACAAAAACCACGGCCAGACCATTGATGTTGGCCCAGGGAAGCTAGCGTATACTATCAAGGAGCCGCTCGGTGTTTGTGCGCAAATCATACCGTGGAACTATCCACTGGCTATCGCGGGGTGGAAGTTGGGTCCAGCATTGTGCTGTGGCAACACAGTTGTGCTGAAAATCGCCGAACAAACGCCACTTTCAATGCTGTATGTAGCTCGTCTGATCGCTCAGGCTGGCTTCCCGCCTGGAGTGGTTAACATAATCAGTGGACACGGCAATGTGACGGGCGCGGCACTGGTAAGGCATGAGGATGTGGCTAAAGTGTCGTTTACTGGAAGCACGGCAACTGGTGTTGAAGTAATGAAAGCCGCCGCAGGGACACTCAAAAATGTTACTTTGGAGACGGGGGGGGAAATCGCCCCTGATTGTCTTTGCCGACGCCAAAATCCCCCAAGCGGTGCATTGGGCGCACGAGGGTGCCCTGGACAACCAAGGGCAAATGTGTACGGCAACATCTCGGATCCTAGTCCACGAACGTATTCTACAGCAATTCACGAAACAGTTTGTTCAAGCTGTCAAGAAGATTTCTGTGGTTGGCGATCCTTTTGCCAACGAGACGTTCCAGGGCCCACAAATCTCTAAGATGCAATATATGAAGATACTCGCACATATACAACGAGCTAAGGACGAAGGTGCTACAGTTCTAACAGGCGGCAAGGCCATGGCCCCCCTCGCCAGCGGAAAGGGTTTCTTCATTGAACCGACCGTTATAACAAACGTTAGGCCGAGCATGCACATCTACCGCGAAGAGGTGTTTGGGCCATGTGTGGTTATTGTTCCATTCTCAACAGATCAGGAAGCCATTATGATGGCAAACGATACGGCCTATGGACTAGGGGCGGCGGTTTTCACGCAGGACATTGGCAAGGCACACCGCATAGTACGGGACATTGAAGCCGGCATGGTGTGGATCAATAGCAGCAACGACTCTGATGTCAGAGTACCGTTTGGCGGAGTCAAAATGAGCGGAATTGGACGGGAATTGGGAGAAGCAGCACTACAGTCATATTCACAGGCCAAGGCCATTCATGTCAATTTAGGGGAGTGTTGAAAGCTGCTCTACAATTAATTGAAAATAGAAAATAAAAAAAAATGGCTACAGAGCCTAAGGCAACTAACCCCTGGCATTTTATTACCGCCACATTTCACGCCTGTTTGTGGCGACTACCAGCCACATTTCAGCCACATTTGAAGTGACCTCATTCCTAAAGCTTCAACTTGGCCTTGCCGGTGCCAATTGAGAGATCCTGATAGCACCGTCGCGATCGACCTCCAATCCAACAGCCTATTTGTTCTCTGCTACAGCTGAGCCATCGATTGGATCTGCAGTCTTGTTTGACTTCCTGCTTACGTGCCATCTGCGTTGGCATTTTTCCCACTACGATCCCCAACCCCAACCAACCACCCCCTCCCACCAAATCATCGTCATCACCAAAGAACTCCAAGCTTCTACAAGAATGGCCCCTCCACCATTGCCCTGCGCCACGGCTGGGCTTTCGTATCCCCTATACGCCTGCGACTTTGACCCCAATGATCCCACTACTTTGGTTGTGGCTGGCGGAGGCGGCGCTGGTCGTAGTGGCGTTAACAACAAGATCGTGCGTATCTCTCTTCTACTCTCTACATCATTTGGTTTCCCTCAATTAGCTGCCCTCTTTGCCAAATACAGCCCTGTTAATGTCTTCTGTGCGTATCTTTTAGACTATTCTCACTCACGGAAACCAAACCACCCTCACGCCTGTCTCCGAAATCGACTTGAGCCGCGATGAAGATAGTGTCACGTGCCTCGCCGTCGGTGGACGTCGTGACGATAGCCTCCTTGTTTATGCAGGTATCAATTCAAGTGCTGCAGACTTTAAGCGTGGGAAGAATGACCATTTCCGGGTCTTCAGTGTGTCGCCTGCCTCTAAAGCAAAAGACCCTTCTATTGAGCTAATTAACAAATCCAACCTCTTCTCGGTCTCACACCACGAAAAGTACCAGAGACTAGTGCGTCTTGCCGCACCCGGCTCTACAAGCCAACTTGCTGCTGCAGCTTCGGGCTTGGGAAATGAATTCCAGATTGCCTTGGCTGAGCTGATGCATAGTGGCTCAGTAGCCCCAAAGTTGCGTCGCATGGTAGATTTACAGAATGAGGCAAATGACATTGATCTGATGCGTGTTGGCTCTGCAAACGAGCACCAGCTAGTGTATTGCAGTAACAACGAAATCTACACGGTCGACTTCACGCCGGGCGAGAGCAAGGCGGACTTTTCAGATCCTACTCTTGTTTTCGAGCTGCCAGTTGACGACCGCACGGGTCTGAAGCCTACCATTCGCTGCCTGAGATACCTGACTGCTACCTTTGTCCTGGCGCTAGTAAACCTGCCTAGGCGCGGTGGAGTTATGCTCAACGTGATTCGGCTCCCTGGCAAAAAGGGTGAAAAGGGTCGTCTGGCTGCTACCTCGCGTCTGCCTCGCCGTGTTGTCCAGGCGACTGCCCTCGCAACACGGCTGATTGGTGTTCCGCCCGCACCAGGCACAAAGCTTGGTCAAGCACAGTTTGCGATCGCAGTGGCAGGGCATGACTCATCTATATCATTGTACACCCTAGAGCACCAAAGCGTGCAGGCCGTAGAACTAGTTTGGGACCTTCTTCCCGTACACACGATTTTCGAGGCGCATCCGCTGCAAATCACTGGCTTGGCCTTTGCCCCCTTTATAATGCCGAAGGAAACTGACGGCTTTGTCACTATCGCATTGGCAAGCATTTCAATGGGAAATACAGTCTCGGCGCATTCGCTCCCGTTGCGGCGTATTGTAGACAAGAAGGTACCGGCGTCTAAGGAGAAGCAGGCTACTACAGATGCCCCCAATGTGCGCTATGCTCTAGCGATGAAGGGATCAAAAAACGCGGGCAAGACTGTCATGATCTTGTTGGCGGTGGTTGTCCTGATCATGGCTGTGGCTGGACAAGCGCTTCTTGAGAGCCTTGGCGAAAGTCGCGAGATTTTTGGCGTGCGCAAGTATTTTGACCAACCGTTCCAAATCCGTTCGTCGGTCGCACCATTATCCCCCGTCAAGGCAACTAATACTGTTGCCGACACCATGTCCATCACTAGTGCTAGCTCTGCTTCTTCGTCTACTTTGGCCTCGGCCGAGATTGTTTCCGAGTTTCTAGCAAACATCCAAGCGGCTGACGTTGATGGGCCAATTCTCCTACACGAGTACGCCGCCGATACAGATATACCTGCATCTGACCAATCTCCCGGTGACGACCTGCAAGCCGATGACGCAACAGCCCAGCCCATCACCAACAAGATCGCAGCAGTCCTCGCGGAGGAACAGCATCAGGGCAAGGCATGGGAGGACGTTTCGTCCGAGCAGAAGGAGCTGTGGAAAGCGAGACTCAAGGAAGCAGGACACTGGGCGGAGCATATGGGCGAGGCTGTGTTTAAGGGTATTCTATTCGGAGAATTGGCAGGAGTTGTCCGTGCAGCTGTCGCTTAGGAAGAGCAGTCCTCTATATTGTTTTCTTTTTTTTTTCTTGGTTATTTAGGCTATGGAGGGTGGAGGGTGCATGCGGACTAACTAAGTCAGGAGCCTAGACTGGGACTCGCCAGTTATGTGTGTGCATGTAAATTTAGAAGAAACTACAACACGACTGTTTGTCTCGGTCAATCTGTATCCATCGGTGATGCAAGTGTCTTTCTGTGGAGCCCTTGGGGTTGTCTCGGTAGTACTGTCCTAATTAATACTTTAAGTGGGGCATTTTATAAACGAGAAATCCAAGCTTCTCAAACTTTTAAGCCAAATATGTGTAAGTATACAAGGATAACATCTCTCCAAAAGCCGATATGGACGTTAAACAATGCTGTAAGAGGCAAAGGATTTCTTACGGGGGGGGGGGTTTCTTTTTTTTTTTCACTTTTACCATTCTCAAAAACATGTACATTTATCGGTTGCACGCTGCTTGTTTTGCCTCTGCAGTGGCGGTTTACATACAACTTGGGTCGATCTGAAGGGCTGGAATTTTGCGATTTCCGTCCGTGCAGGGGACCCCTCATTATCACGGCCATGCATGAGGCACCAACACCACGAGACAATGGAGGGAAGGGAGGAGGGATGAAGAGGGAAACAAGCAGGCTGCATCAAGCTGCATGCGTCTCTGTATTCATGTATGCATGCATGCGAACCTAGGAATGACTGAAACACTAACAAGGCTGACGACTTCACACGTTGTTTCGCTCTTGGTTTTGAGGGAGACACTCACTACATAGCCAACATGTGCAATTTCTATGTCTTTGGTACAAGGGCGGGACGTCAATGCAGGCCCATGGAGTGAGTGTGTGGTCTGTAGAGGGGCAGCATGACAACTTCAAGGGATCCACATATGCATCTACACATGTAACTGATGCAGGAATACAAAATAGCTACATCTGTACGTAAGTAAATACGCACGCACGTGAATGCATAGAGCCGAAATAAGAGAGGAGGAGCAAAACCGAAGAGCCCAAGAACCCTTGGTGAAATAAGGGAAAAAAAAAACAGGGTGGAACAAGTGCGGGGGTCAGCGTTGCCATACCCAGTTGTTCTCTATACAGCTTAGGAAAAGAACATCACTGTAATCTGCGACGTCATCAACCATATACTGGCGGTTCATAACGTAAAGGGAGGAAAAGAGCAAGAGATAGTTTTAATAGTAGAAGGAAAAAAAAACAATCCTGAAATGCGTCGAGCCAGTACATAAAACCACGCGTAACCCTCAAGACAACACAAACAACAAAAACATGGAGATAAGAAACGAACCAAAAAGCTCCCAGGCTAGAGAAAAAGAAAACAAGCGAAATGTGGTGTACAAAGGAATGTTATAATCGGTTGGAAGGGAAACAAATCAAGGCAGATGGGTCCTAGAAACGAGGCAGGAGAGTGTGATTGATGGATGATGGCAAGAAGTGGGAAAAATGAACTTGATAGACAAAAAGAAAACGGGGCAAGGGAGCGCGTATGTAAAGAAGCAAATAACAACAAAGGCTACGCAGAGGTAGGAAAACTAAAGAACTTCAAAACAAATGACATGGGCGTAGTAGTAGCAACAGAGATCGCGCTGGAGAAGAACAGGTTCCAGCATGGAGAGAGGGCATTTGTTACAAAGAGGAAGGTAAACAAATGGAAACAGGGAGGATAGAGAGTTAAGCAGAGCGTGCTAGGAACAGCAGCCCCGTAGCCGCACCGCTGTCATCGTCAGCAGTTGAGCACCCCGCTATCTGTTTCTTCGGAGTGACTACGAGCTCAGGCTCGGTCTCGGTCTCATCACCAGCATTGTCAGCATCACAACCATCGCCGGTTTCTTCTCCTTCTTCTTCTTCTCCTCCTCCTTCTTCTTCTTCTTCTTCAGCGTCTGGCTCTGGCTCTGACTCTGTTTCGTCACCAGTCAGCTCCATCTTGGGCATTTGCAATGGCGTTTGTCGTAGTAGCTGCGGTTGTTGCTTTTGTTTTTGTTTTTGTAGTTGTCTCTGTCTTTCCTGGCGCTCTTCTTGAGACGGCATGGGAGTGGGCAGTTGGACTTGTCGAGGGGCAATAGCAGAAGCACGAGGAGGCGTAGTAGCCGTCACGTCAGGAGCAATAGCGGCAGCCGCTACACGATGCTGGCGCTCGCGTAGTGGGCTAGGCTGAACAGGAGATGATGACATCATGGCGGATGTTGAGGTTGACATGTGACCAAGGGCCTTGCGGGCAGTAGCAGCCATAGCAGCGAAAGTGGGCGGCGAACGGGGGTTGGGAAAGGAAATAGAGTGACGGAATAGGCGACATGGACGCATCTGGAGTTTATCGAGAGGCACGTCAGCCTGGCCCGTACGGAGCTTGTAGTTGGCTAGGCCGAGACGGAGACGGAGAGCATCGGCTTTCTACATGGGCGAGAGCAGAACAGTTAGCGAGACAGAAGAGAAAGCGAGAAGCAGAGGAAATGTTACCTGGCGAGTTTCCTGTCGTGACATGGTCCGCGAACGAGCTCTGGGAAGCGAGACAGTCGGAGACGAGGCACACGCTGTCATAAAGGCCCGCGACGCGTCCGGCGACGAGTCAAAAGACGTCATCCCGAGGCCCAAGGATGGACCGGCTGGTGGTAGGTCAAGTTCCGTGTCGTTTAGCGAGAACTTGGACAAAATTGGCGAGGGCTGCAGGCCGTTAGCAGCAGTGGACATCTTGTGAAGGCATGCTCGCTTGGAAGGGGTGGGCAATGAAGGGATGTTGTCGAATGGTCTCTTGCGGATGTCTGAAGCCGGCGTTTTGAGAGACTTGATGGGAGAGCGCGGTGAAGCGTTAACATTAGCATCAAGCAAGCCGAGGGCGCGTCGCTTGCTTGGGGTCTCCATGGCGAGACAGACTCGAGCTAGTGGATGAGCAGGAGTTGAGAAGAAAGTGAGCAGGTCAGCAGCGACTAGCAAGCGTACACAAAGCCGGACTTGTAGACGCGATCCAACCTAATATATATCACAAGTTTGTCTTTTTCCTAGTGTGTGCCAAGGCAGTGCGATAAGTTGGCAGGACGTAGAGCAGAGAAGGACCCAAAGATGCGACAAGAAGTTGGAAAGGCTGTTTAGTGTTTGTTACGGAAAAGGAATGAAAATAATGGAAAGGAAGCGTCGAAGCTGTAGAGTGGTGACGTGCGAGTGGACGGAGTGAAGTCACGGGTTAAACCTGGCTTAGCTTGGCCTGATTTGATTTTGGACTAGGCCTGGGCTTAGGCCTGTACAGTATAGCAGGCCCGTTATATCAGAAGGTCTGAGACGCGAGGCTGCTTGTTAGTATGACGCCTACTTGAAAAAAAAAATTGACAAGAAAACCAAGTTCAAGCATAGGATTGGGCAGCAGAGCTTTTTTTTTTTTCAAGGCCTGTCACAGGCTCGATAGTTGGAAACCAAAGTAATGCTTGTTGTTTTTTTAATCGTCTTCGTCTGACAACTAACAAAACAAAACAATCGCCAAAAAACGTAAAAGGATATCTGTCTTTACGAATGCATGGAGTTATGGGGCCGAGATTTATAACAGCAGCAGCGCAATCAATATTCACAACCAAATACAAGTCAGAGACATGTACATTCGGTCGGTACATGAGCGCAAGTCCTTCAATCGGTCTACAAGAGAGAGCAGGCACGCGTCATGAAAAGTGGGGATCCGTACGAGGTGCAGTGCAGCACAATTGCAGCTTAGAGCCCCGTCGCTGGAATGGAACCCACGGGCTTTCCCTGTCCTGCTGTCTTTCCTTGTTCCCTTGTAGGAGAGAAAAAGGACAACCCCGGAAGCCAAGGGAGAAAAGCCCGTCACGGTCAGACGGGAGCAAGATAAGAAGAGAAGGAAATGCAAAAGTAAGGACCATGTCAAGAAAACTTTTCTACGTGACTAACTAGTAATTCCCTTCTTCCGGCAATTGCTCATCACTCTATTGCTTTTCTATCTTGCCCACCTCCTCCTCCTCTTGAACCTGCTCTTCTCGTCCCAGCGGCTAAAGTGGCAGAGACGAAAAGACGGAGAAAAAAGATGACAGAAGTGGCTAGCTACCCTATAAAAAACGCGTCTCCACCTTGCTACAACGGGTTCAGTTCCTTCCATTCCATTCCGGCCCCTGCAAGCCCAGAAGCCTTGGGCTAGCTGGCCCCTGTTTTAGGTTCTTGCTGCATGCTGTCTTTCAGGCATCTACAGGCCTCTTGTGGACTCTTCTGTGCTTGTACCCTTGACCGTACGCTCGGCTCCTTCGTGGGCCTCAATCCGCCAGTCATTAGATGAATCCGAGCTATAACATGATGACTTGCGATCGAATCTGATGACTTCTAAGCCGCACACTTCCCACGTACATGGCGTCATGCCAGTCTTTGCCCAGCGCCATAGAATAGTAGCCACCTATCGCCGCTGCAGCCTGTATCCGGCCAATATCTAGGACACTACTCCACTGTGCAGCAAGGCGAAGCCTCGACGAATAGATCAAAGGGACACACTCATGCAACTAACTACATGGTATAAGGGCGGGATAAGGTGTATTACCGTGTTATATAGCCATACAGTATATCCACTGTCGTTCTCTCTACATGCCAAAGCAATAGTCTCGCCTTACTACATACTCGCATCAGGCCACCAGAAGGCAAAGCTGTATGCGTGGATTCTTTACAAAACAATCACAGGCTACATAAATAAATACAAAATGAAGAGGGGGATGACAGACAATGCTTTACAAGGTTGAAAGAGAGTCGAATGAACAGAGCGAGCGTACTTTATATAAAATCAAGTCTATCCCGCCGGGAAGATACCTGCGTATCATATTTCTGATAACAAACAAGAAGGCTTTTTTAAAAGAAAAGAAAACTATAATAACCAGAAACACGAAGAGAGAAAGAAAAACCAGGATTAAGACGACGGCTATGACGCCCAGAAGATGTAGAATCATATAAAACGCCTCGCCTTGCAACCACTTCAAAGACAAGAGCAAAAAATCAAGACAAGAAGACAACAATGAACAAATAGCGGAGGAAATAATAAAATGCGGAACAAAACCCAGTAAAAAGAAGCACAAAACGGCCCTCCAGCAGAACAAGAAAAGGACGGGCACAGAAAGCCATCGTGCATTGTTGTCCATAATCGACCCACGCCGGGGAGAAGAGAAGAGTGAAGGGGTATAACAATGCTATTCCGGACCAGGGAGACTATCAAGAAAACGAATTGGGAAAAAAGAAAAAAAGGAAAAAGATTCATCATCTGAAAAGAAAAACAAGAAAAAGCGAAGATGGACGTGATAATAAGACAAAAAGCAAAAACTAGCAGCAGGAATCAAAAATAGAAAAGGCAAAAACAGGTACATAGAGGGGGACAAGGGGACAGTTCGGGGATATTAAAGAGGATATCACTGCAAAAAATAGATAGGAGAGGACGAGAGAACATGGAGTGTATAGCCACTCACCCATTCTCCTCACCATCACCCCCTCGCCCAAGTGGCAGGAATCGTTCAGGCACCTGCAGCTGGGAGAAATGAACCCAACGAAGTGTCAAGGCTCTTGAGGTCCAGATCCTCATACTCCGCGCGTCCATAAAACATGTCGCGACCAATAAGGTCCCCATCATCTGGGGTCATGTCAAACGCAAAGTTATGACTATCCCAGCAGTCAAGGAGCACATTCTCGGCCTGATGCGCCTTTTGTAACAGCTCCGTATCCAAGTCTTCTGGGAGTGCCAGGTCGATAGGTCGGAGCGGATCATCCACATCAAGTTCTTGGGGCTCATTAAGTGACTCAGCCGTTAAGACATCGGACGTTCCAAAGTCGTTCTCATCCGGCAGATTAAAAATCTCAGCTGGCGCCGCATGCAGCGTATTGAAGAGACCAGTCGGGCTAATCAGCGGCTGGAACAAGTTAGGCGCTCCAGTCGAATTATCAACCTCAGAAAGCATAACATCCTTGGTAGCAGTTTCTTTGCTAGTAGCCGCCTGAGAAGACATATTGGCATTGCGGCCTTGCTCGGTCGATGCAACATACTTTTCGCTGTATTCAAGAAGGCTTTCGTGAAGATATCCCATGGGGTTTTCTTCGTGCTTACGATGCTCCATGTCAACATGTTGATCTCTCATATCCTCCGTAGCAAAGCCAATGCGCGCAAAATCACAGCCAGACTCTGTGCATGGGAATGTTGGCTTGGGCGTAGCGACCTTGGGAGTGGCAGTCTTAGTCATCTCAACTGGGGTAGCCACGGGTCCCGGTGTCGCAACAGGGGTTAACTTCACAGCTTCGGGCGAACTCAGCTTGACTTGTCCAGGAGATGAGTTTGCCCCCACATTTGCCGAGGAAGCGGCTCGAAGAGCTGCTGCTCCTGCCGTCGGCTGAGCCTGAGATAGGCCACCAACAACTTGTCCTGAAGCCGTCTTGGACTTCTTGCGAGGAGGCAAGTGAAGGTTCACATTCTTAAGGTCTTTAGAATAGCTGGGCGCTCCACTGGGCGATGTCGAGGGAACCTGAAATTCAGTGTTGCTGCTATTCTTTGACATGCTAACAGCGGTTCCGCCATTAGCAGGGGCGGCTGAGGGAGCAGTAATAGTAGCATTAGAAGCGCCTGTACCGCCCGTACCGGGAACACTCGTACTGTGGGCACCTGTACTAGGGGCACCAGTCGCCGTTGAAGCCAGCGCAGGAGGGGGAGGAATAGGCGTGCTCTGACTAGGTCCAACAGTCGCAGGTGGAACTGCAGGCGTATCGGCTGCTGATGACGGGGTAGCTCCTTGAGGCTTATTCTTGGCAGCCACCAGAGCCACCTGTATTGCGGCAGTGCCCTTCCACATACGTTCAAGTGACTGAAGATAGGAATTGATTTCAGGGATATCAATAGTTAGAGTTTCCTTGAAGGTCATGGAAGCCTCATCCACAAACTGCGCAGAAAGACGGTAACGGCCTCGGAAGTACTGAACGATTGCCTCTTCATCACCACTAAAGACATACCAGTGAGGCACTATCTTACCAGTACGGTTTAATTGATCCTTAAGAATTTGCAAAGCCCCAATAACTTTCTGTTTATACTGAGGCTCCATCTTAATCTCAGCAGCTAGCTGGGCCGAAACAGACTTGATAGTCTCGCCTCCAATGCTCTTAAGGTTACTAATTCTGAAAGCCTTGAGCTCAGGGGAAATATGGAGATTGGTGTTAGGAGGAAGCTTGATTTGTTGCCCTCCTCCCTGTTGAGAAGATCCTGCATCGCCATCAGGCGGGTTGGTAATAGCAACGCCGCTTTGCTGGCTTTGACTAGGTTGAACAGGGGGAGCCTGAAGAGCATCATCGGGCGTGGATCGCTTCAGATTACGGTTGCCTTGAGCAGGAGACATATCGGGAACCCGCTGTTGACGCTGCTGAGACGACGCAGATCGTTGCACTCGATTAGAAGCTGATGCCTGATCGCCACCAGCGGCGGCTTTCTTGCCCCCAGGGACTTGGCCGCCTGTTGGCTTGATTGCCATGCTTCCGTTTTGAAGAGCAGGGCTAGCGATGGGCTGAGCTATAGCTTGAGCAACAGGCTGCTGGGGCGACATTCGGGGCATCTGTGACATTTGACTGCCCTGAGCCTGCATGGGAACAGACTGTTGAGGTCCAGTGAAACTCATTTGACCATTGATGGGCGTCGAAATATTCTGGCTAAGCGGCGTCATTGCAGGCCCAGGCTGTAAACCTGGTTGCTGTGGCTGGCCTTGTTGGGCCATCGACTGTTGCGTCATTTGTCCAGCTTGTTGCGCCTGCAAGTTTTGTTGCAAGCTTTGTTGGTGCAATAAAAACTGTTTCCGTTTCATTGGCAAGTACATGCTCGTAAGCCTATCATCTGGTGTATTAGGGTATCGCTTACGGAGCTCGATAAGATCACTAGCAGACACAGTGATGCTTTTGAATTGGGCGGCAAGATCAGGGCGATTAGCAAAATTTGGGCTGATGCCTTGCTGCAAGTTCATCAAAGGCGCACCAGAAGCTACACCCATGGGGCTTTGGTTTGCCGGTGCCTGCCCAGGCTGCATGGGATTCTGGAGCATTTGTTGCTGGCCTTGGCCCGTCAAGTTTCCACCACCCATCTGGCGGCGTTGAAGCATGTTACGGTTAGTCCACTGCTTAAACTGAATCTCCGCCAACTTGCCCTGAATGGCCATCAGCTGAGGAGGAATCGAGTTTGGGTTCTTCGCAATCCACATCTTCAGTTGAGCCCAGCTTTTGACCTCGGCGGGTATATTAATATTTCGGAAAATAGGTGGTAGATCCATCACATCCATTTGTTGTTGCTGTTGTTCCCGAAGACGCTGCTGTTGAATGCCGGGCGGTACACCATTGGCCATGTTGCCAATCCGCTGCGGGTTTGGCTGTTGAAGCTGGTTCATAGGGTTGTTTGCACCCATAGCCCCAACTCCAGGTTGGCCGTTGGCTGCTTGCATCGCCATGCGTTGGTTTTGTATAGTACGGTGCTGAACTAGCTCCATAAGCTTTTCCTGTGGCATGTTCTGCAGTCGCGCCTTTTGCTCAGGAGTCATGGTTGAAAGAAGCTGCGCAAATATCGGATTAGCAGCAAGGCCAAGTCGCTGCTGTCCAGGAGATGCCTGTTGCTGGTTGAACATCGGGTTGAGATTATTCGTGAACGGAGCACCGTTGTTCGCCATTACACCTGGTTGTTGTTGTGGGCCGGACCCTGGGGCCATTCCAAGATTTAGCTGGGGGTTTTGGCCTTGCAGGCGAGCTTGCGCTAGAGCCGCAGGACCAATAGCCGACTGGTTACCTAAACCCGCCCCATTTTGTTGCGAAATTTGGTTTTGTCGCTGAAGCAACGCGGCAGCATTTGTTTGCTGTTGTTGCGCTTGTGACATTCCATTCTGCATCATAGGATTAACTTGAGGGTTGGGTCTAGGTCCTTGATTGGACATGGGGCCGGAATGACTGGACATGGTTGACATTTGCTGAGGTGTCTGGATGACGCCGTTAGGTCCAGATAGACCAATTTGGTTCAAACCCCCATCCTGACCCAAAATCCCAGTCTTAGGCTGACCAGTTAGAGGATCAATTTGAAAATCAGCACCATTAATACCATTCATTTGCTTCATACTAGCAGCTATATTGAGGGCTTGTTGGTTCATGGCAGCTTGCTGTTGTTGTTGCTGTAGCCGTTGCACTTGTTGTTGCTGGGCTTGCTGTACTTGCTGCTGCTGTTGTGCTTGTTGTTGTTGTTGTTGTTGCTGTTGCTGCTGTTGTTGTTGTTGTTGAAACATGTTTGCGTTGTTGCTCATCCCTCCCCGCAAGCGATTCCTCTCTCGGGTAAAGTGAGAAATTGTTTCGCGTTGGATAGCCATCAAAGCGATATCCTTTCCTTGGAGTTCCAGAGTAGTAATGTTGGGATTTCCAGTTCTGCGCATGGCCTGACGATATTGGTCCTTCTGGGCTTCGCTCATGGCCTTGAATCGATTCATAGCCATCTCCAGAGCTTGCGCTCTCTCTGCCTGCGAGAGATCTGCAGGATTGGGCTGAGCAGCAGGTCTTGGTTGGGCCGGATTTAATCCCATCATTTGCGAATTCTGAGGTACCATAGGCTGAGCGTTTAAGTTGTTTGGCATTGCCAAGTTGAAGTTTATCTGACCAACATTTTGTTGTTGCTGTTGCTGTTGCTGTTGCTGCTGTTGCTGTTGTTGCTGTTGTTGTTGCTGTTGTTGACGTTGAGCAGCTTGAATTTGTTGCATCCTCTGGATATGTTGGTGTTGTTGCTGGGGAGTGGCGGCCATTCCGCGCCCCATTGACTGTTGCATCATAGCTTGAACTTGAGGGGAATTCATCGCAGCCATTCTTTGTGCTTGTTGCGCCTGCATCTGGGATTGGATATTCACCGGAGTTTGAATTTTAGGATCGATGTTTTGGCGCCGAGCAAATGCATCATCATACTTGCTTTGCACCCGAGCGTCGTAAGTTGCCTATTCAAGGAAAGAATATTCAGTGTTAGAATGTGTAGCGGCAACTCTGATACCCCCCGTCAAGCAGACGTGTTGATTTCGGACAATAAGCTAGAATCAAAAGCGAAAACAAAAGGCATAAAAGAAACAAGAAGGAAAAAAAAAAAATTCAAGTAAAAAGCGAAGCAAACACAAAAAGTACAAAATACAAAGGACGTACCTTGTCAGGGGAGTGATAAAATATTTCGCGTTCATACCGTAGACACGTTTCAATGAGTGCTGGGGCATCTTTATACTCGTTCGCAAGGGCCATGGTCGTAAACCTACAAAGTGAGAACGCGCGATGTTAGTCAATGTGCTGCTCCCTTAAAACATGGGGATTTGGGATGCGCAGTCGTGTTCGTAGTGCAAGCAAAATTTGTGTGTACAAATATGTGATATGGATATATGGCACGCAATGAAAAAATACCACCATACCATGTTGGTGCGTATGCATGCGTTGAAGAAATGCAAGGAAGCTGAAAAAGCTCTGCTGAGCATCGACCCTGGTGATTCAGGTGGTGGCTTAGGGATGGATAGAGACTAGGCGGTTGGAGATATTGGGAACTGTGAAGGCTATGAAAGAGGGAGGAAACGAAAGTGTGCAAAGGGAATAAGTAGAAGGGGATATGCTTGCAATTCTACGGCTGGAGTAGGCAAGGACGAGGGCCGGAGCCGGAACCGATGCGAATACTAAGAAGACAGGACTTACAATTTAAAGACGTTGATGGTGCGTTCGGGGTTTGTAATAGTAGCTTGCCAACCTTGGGTAGGGCGCGGTTGTGAGGATATTTCCTGCAAGATGTATGCTTGCGTGCCGGACGAAGCAAGAGGCCGGCCTTGTGGCCGTTGCATCTGCTGTGCCATCATGTGAGGGTGCATATTGGCAGCCATGGTAAATTATATGTATAGGGGGAGTCGGACTAAAGGGGAAAGAGTTGGTTCCAGTCACGAAGTGGGTAGCCAGCAGATGGCTGTTTGCCGGTTTCCGTGAGCCTCTGACAGAATGACGCGACAAGTATCGAGTGAGAATAGTTGTGTCTGTCTGTAACGCTATAGTGACAAGCAGAGTCGCCCGAGTAGTAATACTGAAAACGGGAGGTGCTTTTTCCAATGCAGAATACCGAGAAAAGAAAAAGAAAAAAAAAAAGTTGAAAGATTATTGGGTGGATCCAAGCCTTGAGGTGCAATGTTACTGTTGTCGACGATGTCAGGAAGAGGGACAAACAAAGGCGGCTCGGTTTCTAGATAGAATGCGAATGGGGCCGTGACGGTTGGAACAAGCTGAGACACTTGCAATTATTCGACAAGAAAAGGGATCGCCGAGCGATAGGCAGAGTGCAACTCAAGCTACGGACTCGATGAAAACGGCGGAGGACGATAAGGGAAGCTCTGAATCGAGGATACAATACCTCCGAGATTCATGAGACAAGGCGCTGGTGAATCAACGGGGCCGACAACACGGAAATCAAGGCGGAGGGGTGCGGCGACGCAGAGAGTGACGGAAGCGAGGATTTTAGTAGAAGATGGGGTATACAAGGCGACAGTAGGAAAACTGGCGAGTTCATGAGGTAGAAAGGAGAAGACAAATCTTGAAGAAAAGAATGGCGATACAAACAAAAGCCGTAGCGTAGAGACGAGTGAGGGAACGCGGACGGAGGAGAGAAAGAAACAAAGAAAGGGAATGGGAGATATGGTTCGAGCCGGTTCAAGAGAAGAAAGAGAATGCAGTAGAAGAAGGAGAAGAAAAAAATAGAGGAAGGCGTGATATGAGGTTTTGGAGTAGCAAAGGAAAATACAGAGCAACGCAAATCCCTAACTGCCTACTCGTAGGTTGAGGCGTAAATGATGGAGAACGTGGGTGAGGAAGAAGAAAGGATGTGGTTGTAGGAAGAAAGTCTTTTAGGAAGGCTCTGGAGGGACTCTTGAAAATGGCACCCAAGAAAAATAAAGGAAAAAAAAGAGAAAAAAAAATCCCGATTTAAGGATAGCCCAAGAAGGAAAGGAAAGGAAGACTAAAATGTGGGAAAAGGAAGAGGAGGAGAAGAAGGGGAAAAAGGAAAAAAAAGAGTGGGAAAGAGACAAGACCACCAAAGCAGCAATGCAGTAGCAACACAATAGCAGTAGCAGCAGCAGCAGCAAGGAAATACAAGGCCAAGGTCAAGGCCAGCAGCAAAAAAAGACAAGAACAAGGTAAGTGCCAGGATTGCTAGTGGCAAGTGCTAATGGCAAGTACCAGGCTGTCTGGGGGTCTGGAAGCAACAACAGCAGAAAAAGAAGCTAGAGCGAAAAGGAAGGAAAGGACTGGGGTCCCAGCAAAGGGAAAGGCGAGAGAAAGGCGCTCGCAGCAAATCAGAGCAGGGCCAAAGTTCAACAAGAGGGAAGGAAGGAAGGAAGGAGAGAATAGAGAGCTAGCTGGTGGTGACAGGAGAGCGACCGGTACATAGAGGCGTAGTGAGAACTGCAACCGGCTGCGCCATACAGAAATGCCTTGGCTGCTCACTGCTAGACCTCACAATACCTTGCAATACCTTGCTGTACCTTACAATACCTTAAAATACCCTACAATACTCTACAATACTCTACAACACCTACTGCTACAAGACACATGCTCTGTACACGCCTGTAAGCGCCTGTAAACATGAGATGAAGGGTTTCTTCGAAATTCGAGAACCCCAACAACCTTGTCATCCAACCCGGGAGATGACAAGGACACAAGGAAGGGCTCGTTCAGAAGGACAAGGGGAGAGGACAGAACCAGCATAGCAACAGCCAGAGGGATCTGGCAGGGAGGTTGAGTTTTCCTTTGATTTTGGAGTAAGAGTAGGCAGAAACTTGGCCCAGGAAGCAAGCCTTTGGCTGGAGTTTGGGAGGGCGGAGAAACGTCAGTCGGACAGATATAATGGAGCAAGTGTGCGATGGATGGATGGATAGCAAGAGAGCAAGAGAGGAACGAGGCACGATCCAATCAATGTCTCTACCACAAATACACACATCCAACAGCAACAACACCATGGCAGGGATAGATGGCAGAAAACAGGGTAGAGAAAAGAAGAATAGGAAGGCCAGGAGGGATGAGGCTCCTGGGCCGACAATGAAGGACAGGGTACTGTATGTCCTTCCTCTCCAGGCGTTAGCCTGTCCTTGGCCCTGCTCTTTTCTCAGCCATATTTGTCTGCTACAGCCTGAAATAGAGCCAGAAGCAGGCAAAGAAATAAAAATAAAAAAGTAAAAAACCAGTCGGATTGTGGGATTCTTACCAATCTTTTTTCTTTTTGTGACAGTTGCCCTTTATGATTTGACGACTATTTTCAGTGTGAACGTTTGCATGGTCCCACTATTCTTTTTTCCCATATAGCTAGCCAGAAACGTTAGGGTTATACATTGACGCAACCACCCACAAAGCTACTACCTAGCCTTCTGCCTGAAGAAGAACAGGCTGCATTTTAGCGGCCAACCAGCGTTGAAAGGTAGACGAAGTCAAGAAAAGGGCGAGCTGTCGATGCACTCATTCCAAGGAAAAATAGCAACTGCAGGAAGAAGAGAAAAAGGAAAGGGAGAAGGAGGGGACAGCTACAAATTGGGCAAATGGGGCCGAAGGGAGAGACAGAATTTGCTGGGCTTGGACTGCTCGTTCCCCTTCTCTCTTTTTGAAGCCAGAGCCATATCTTGCCTCCAGCTTTAGCACCTGCTTGGAGCTAATCTACTGACTACATGTTGTAATATAAAGGAGCAAGAAGCTAACGTTTAGCAAGAAAGCAATATGGGAAGGGAGGGAAGAGAGGAAGAGGTGAAAATCGAAGAGGAAACCTGAGGAAAAAAAAAAAAAAAAAAAAAAAAAAGACCAGGCAGGCGAGTTGGTTGGGCTGACCTAGCTAGGACAGTCTTGGGAGCACAACGAGCAAGAATAATGAGAGGTGGGTGCATGTAGCAGCAGCTTAGCAGAAGGCAGACTTAGCCTAGACACGAGGAACGGGGTGTAGAACGAGGACAGGGCCAGAAGCAGGAGCAGTGCTCTATGTCTGCTAAAAGCTTCGAAGGTTAAAAAGGCTGGGTGAGTGGGTGCTTGTGCTTGGGGCCCTAACACTAACAGACCCGCCCTTTGTTGGGTGTGCACGGAACCATCCACCAGTGGGGTCTTACAGCGGCTGCTATCGCTGTAACCAAGCATCTGTGCCTCGTTCACTGACCCTTCTATAGTGGCTAGCAAGAACAGCAAAGAGCAGCAGCAGCAGCAGCAGCAGCAGACGCAAACAAGACAGGAAACGGCGTGCGGAATGTGTCTTTTTTAGATGTTTTGGATGCTGGTGAATACGAGAAAGGACGTAAAGTGGCACACCAGCCAGGGAAATGAAGAAGAAAAAGACGTGGCTTTTCTGGTAGACGTTGTTGTCCCGGCGCGATCCGCAAGCCAGATAGCGCCAAGCCACCGCCCGATCGGCCTCGGTTACAGGGTATACTACTACTGTCATACGGATGAACGAACCTTTTCGTTCCCACAGCCCTCTTCACCGCCATGCTTGAGCTATTTCTCTATCCTATCTTGGACGTCCAGAACGCATGAAAACAGATAAATAATGAGAATTGACACCGCAAGGGACTAAAGGAAGCGAAGGAAAATACGTACAAAAAAGAGCAAGTCGCATGAGATCGATCGTTCGTCCGCATTTTGACAGGTCTATATGTTGATAGCCCCAACTCGACGCTAGCCTTGGTCAACGCCGGCGAGCCCAAAAATAAAGCAAGGCTCTCTGCGCCGACTGTTTGCTCTCCAGAAGCTCAGCTGTTTGCCGTCTGTCTCTTTCCCTCCATCTCTTGCCTCTGCTGCTCTTCTTCTTCTTCTCCTTCCCCGGACAGCCCCAAGCGCGCTCTGCTCCCCCCTCCCCCTCCCCCCCCATCTTCAATTACCTGTGTGCGACTTGAACGAAAACATCCAAGTACGGTGTGCGCACGCGAAGCCAATTAGTCATTAAGCCGGTCAGTAAATAGACCGACTCTGTCGTCTGAAAGCATAATAAAAAATAAGAAAATAAAGAGGAGAAAATAATATTCTGTGACCAAGTTGCATGTTGCTCCTGAAGACTGTTGCTTGCGCCTGACCATTGCCGCAACTCTATGTAGATTCCTAGAACGAATCCTGCGAAGCTTTGTTTCCAAAGGATATGCAAGGCTTCCCATCCCCTCACAGAAGCTTGCCCATGGAATGGAATGTATGTGGAAAAGACTATGATCTAGTTAGGGGACCCCCATGTCCTTGCTTTCTTCTCAAGGGGCTCTTTGTGTGTCTATTTTTCTCCTCTCTCCCCCATTGTCATTCTCGCAAAGAAGGCAATGAGCATATCCAGCAATAACAAGCCATTGGCGATCTCGTCCTCACTGTACATCTTGCCCTTCGTTCTCATCTGTTCTGACTGCCTGCTTCTCTTTTTCGCGCCCCTTGTCCCTGGCTGTTCTCCCCCTTGCATCAACTTCTTTCTTGTGTTATGCTGGGATGCTGCGCTGAGAAGGGCTTAGAAGGATTGGGCCAGTGTTGTTCTGGAAAAGCCCAAATTACTTGGTGGGGTTCAAAACACAGGCCCGTTGTGAAACAAGTCGAACGTCTGTGTGGTATGTGCATACGCCTTTTGCCTAGGTCTCTTTTGTTCTTTGTGTTCTATGCTTTTTCATCGCTCTGGGGTTTTCTTCTGTTCTTGTTCTTTTGCTTCTCCTCCTATTCCTTGCAGCACTCATCGACTCTGCGTTTCTGCACAGATACCTCGAACCCTGCCCTCACCTACCCTCCATCCATCCTTGCGCTTCTCGCCTCTCGCCTCTTGCCTCGCGCCTCTCACCCAGCAAGATCTTCTCGTTTTACCTTCGAACCAGCTGCCCTCTTTTATTATAACTAAGCCGCCGCTGTAAGATGGGATGAAACTGCAACAACGCTACAGGCCCTCCTGTAAGGCGGAACGCTGTGGTTTTCTGAGCGACTGCTACTACCCCCATGTTTGTAGGGGGGTTGCCCCTGTAAATATAGGGGTATACGCGGTGTCACAGGAGCGAGCCAAAGTACGTCTTGCTATGAACTAAAAAAAAAAAAAAAAAAAAGAACTAGAGCATAGGCAAAATGAAACCTGCGATCATGGCCAAAACAAGCTCGCCATGTTTGTGAAAGCCAGTCACAAAGACGCGCATGAGAATGAATCCTGCGTTTTATCAGTGTATAGCAAGAACCGTACACCAGTCTAAACAAAAACAAGACGGCTATGGGCCATTTATAGCACCTAACACAGCCAAGAACGGGGTCTAAGAACAAGACTTACAGGGGCGGGACACATGCCAGAAGAAGCAGCCTCCTTGCCATCGTCGCCTCTGCGCGGCTCTTGACCCACGCAGGGAGAGAGCATAGTAGAGGATTGGGCCGCATGTACGATGAAACGCGGACATGGCGAAAGAATAGGATAACAGCTCTTGTCCTTTAGTTGAACCAACTGCCCCGTCTGCTTCACTTACCGCCTTGTTTCCTTGTAGCTTAGGGGTTGTCTTGGAATCAAACATGATAAACAACCTGCCCAATTACAGCGAATGTTCGCCTAGGTAGTCCGTCATAGGTATCCGTCTTTTACCAAATCAGCACTGCCTCTTTCCGATCTCTGCCTTGTTGTTATATCGGGGACTTATTGACTGGTTGGAAAACTTTCGGCTTCTCCAGCGACGCGGTTCAAGGTTCGAGAACTCGACCTAAACCCTGCAAATCCTACAAACCCGGTGTTTGCCAGGGACCCTGGCCCAGATATGCATACCTAGAGCACCGCTGTTTATCAGGGGAGACGAGAGGGGGCCAGCGTTATCACCTCTTGTTTTATGGATGAGAAAACAAGAGAGAGAGAGAGAGAGAGGGAGAGAGGGAGAGGCGTCAAGGCACCCATAATAACTTTGCGAAGCGCATGGCGCAGTACACATCCAAGAAAATGACCAAGAAGATTGCCCGCCTGTCCCATCGTGGTAACCGCCGTTAGGGTTGCCGTGTCTTTAATGCTGTCGAGGTCATGGTGACAACGTGTGCATACATAGGAAATCCACGTCAGCAGGTTTCCGGCACTTGTTCATATCCCAGCTTTTTTTTTCAACTCCCCATGGGCCGCTGATCTTCGGATCCAAGCCCAACAATAATGTAACTCTAGTGTACAAGCCCCTACACATATACTTGTACATGCGTGTATGTATCGAACATGCATCATGCAGCATAAACATTCAAGCAAAGCCTCGGAATCCCAGGCCCCTCGAGTTTATCTTCCTCCACGACAGCGACGAGATAATAGTTATTTACGTCTGGCCAAACGACCGTACAACTGGCCCAAGGAAAGACAAAGTCCGTGTCCCCCTCTCACAAAGCCTTGTACAGGGATCAAATACGCATACTTCAAGTGTTTATAGTAACCTAGGCTCTTGTTCCTCTGTGTTAAACTGAAGTGTCAAGATTGACGCACACAAGACTATCATCATCACCACATCACAACTTCAGGCGGGCAGAAACAAGAGGTGCCATTATTACGTCATATCTCGCAAATTAAAGAAGACTTTGCCTGACTATACAGCACTTAGTTCACTGATTCTTTGTTTCCCCTGTTTACATAATCACAATTACGCAGCCTGACGTTGACATTGACACATCACAAGCACAGGAGGATGGATGGCTGTGCTGTTCATTGTCGCAGATACCAGGACAGCTGTGAGCACCTGCATGCAGATGTCACATGGCGATCTGGAAATAACGAGCTACTGCCACTCGCCCTAACTTCATCCCAAGTACCTGTACACTAATTGTCTAGTAAAAGTCCATGTGAACAAGGTATATGTACATAGCTACATACTTATCTTATCAGTCAACCGCCTACTCCAACGGACTGCTTCATTCAGCACCCTGCGGTTTAGCGGTTTAGCGATTCAACCACCCAATCTTGCGGTAAGCGCTTGTAACGCCAGTTCAGCAATTTTACTTTGCTGTTTCTCTTCGTTCGTCTTTCTTCATCCTCTCGTTTTTTACTTGCTAGAGCTCCTTCTCCCACTCATGCTATCCAAGATTCTTGGTAGCAAGTCTCCCACGGCCTCAGTATTGATCCACCAAGTGTCACAAGCACCCCGCACCCAGCTCGCTATCCATCATCGTCGCACGCTCTCCACTATGTCTTCCATTGGATTTTCGTCGTCCGCACAGGACTTCGTTGACTTTGTCAATGCGTCACCTACTCGTGAGTTCACCTAAACTATCCACAGGGATGCAAGAAATCTGCTCAGTGCTAACCCATATGTCGAAATCTACACGTATTCACAACAGCCTACCATGCCGTCCAGTCCGCCTCGGTCCGCCTAGAAAAGGCTGGCTTCCAGAAGCTCCGCGAGCGTGAGCCGTGGGCTGCCAAGATTCAGCCCGGTGGAAAATACTATCTGACCCGCAACGGCTCGTCCATCATTGCCTTTGCCGTCGGTGGCCACTGGAGTCCCGGAAACCCTGTGGCTATGGTTGGCGCCCATACTGACTCTCCATGCTTGCGCATCAAGCCCGTCTCTAAGAAGCAAAACGCTGGCTTCATGCAAGTTGGTGTTGAGACGTATGGAGGCGGTATCTGGCACAGCTGGTTTGACCGTGACCTGTCAATTGCCGGTCGTGTCTTGGTGCGTGATGGAGAGGGAAACTTCGTGCAGCGTCTAATCAAGGTTGATAAGCCGCTCCTGCGTATTCCTACGCTTGCTATCCATTTGGATCGTTCAAGTAGCTTCGATCCCAACAAGGAAACCCAGCTGTTCCCTATTGTTGGTTTGGTTTCTGAAGAGCTCAACAAGTCAGCTGATGAAGCAGCCGACAACTCTGCTGCCAGCGATAAGGAGGACTTTCAGCCACTAGCCGCCATGGACACCCGACACCACCCTCATGTGCTAGATGTTATTGCTAAGCACGCTCAGTGCCAGGTCGAAGACATTGCGGACTTTGAGCTTGTATTGTACGACGTGCAACCCAGCACCATTGGTGGTCTCAATGACGAGTTCATCTTTTCCCCGCGTCTAGATAACCTCGAAATGACGTACTGCACCATCACGGGCATTATAAACTCTACCGCTGACAAAGACGCACTGCTCAAGGACTCATGCATCCGCCTAGCCACCTGCTTCGACCACGAGGAAATTGGCTCTACCTCAGCCCAGGGTGCCAATAGCAACTTCCTCCCCTCAGTCCTTCGCCGTCTTGTAGCCTCTGACATTGCTGCTGCTGCCGTTGGGTCTGTTGACAGCATGACGCGCGAGCCCGACGAGAGTGCAGCTTTTGAACAAACACTGGCGAGATCATTCTTGATTAGCGCCGATATGGCCCACAGCGTGCACCCCAATTATGCCGCAAAGTACGAAGTGAGCCATCAGCCAGCCATGAACAAGGGCACAGTCATCAAAATCAATGCAAACCAGCGCTACGCCACCAACTCGCCTGGTGTAGTCCTGTTGCAGGAGTGTGCCCGCCGCGCCGGCGTGCCGCTACAGCTGTTTGTTGTTCGCAACGATTCCCCGTGCGGAAGCACAATTGGGCCTATGCTGTCGGCCAAGATGGGCGTTCGTACCCTAGACCTTGGCAACCCGCAACTTTCGATGCACAGTATCCGGGAAACTGGTGGCTCTAAAGATGTTCTGCATGCCGTCAAGTTGTTTGAACAGTTCTATGTATCGTATGGCACTCTTGAGGCCAAGATACTAGTGGACTAGAGAGATTGCAAAGAGATTTCCTTTGTAGAAGGGTGTTTGTCTTTTGTTTAGTCCAGGTATGCAGTGTATCAAGCTTAAATATTCAAATTATCCGTATAATTACCCAAAGGAAAACACTGCAAGTTTGTGTATGCACGCAAGAGTCATGAGGTCGTCGCCCATGACATTGAAGCGGAGCTATGACTATTTTGCATAGGCATAATATATTCTTTTCATCCGAACCACGAACTTGTTAGCCGCCTATTTCCAGGCTGAATTCCTGAGCCCGGTGTCAAGAAAACAACCTGGAACTGGCTAGTCCATTTGTGGGAGTTGTCCTCGCGACAATATAACAGTGCCTCAGCGCTATAGGGTTTACACGCGAGGCAGCGGTCCGCTACGTTTAGCTTTGCAGCTCCTGCCGACTGAGGTGTGTGAAGCATGGATAGGACCTGATTTGTACCCGCCTCATAAAGTGGGATGAGACGATGGGGGTGTACGATTGTGTCAGTCAAGAATAGGACCATCAGGCACTCGAGCTCATGGGGCGCTGACTTCCAGGATACAGAGGGTTTTTCAGTTGCATATCCAAGCTGTTTCTACGTCTATGAAAGATGCTAACACTTAGCTTGGGATACAAAGCACAATAGAGGCCATCAGAAGCCAGCCACCTCACACTCCTTTTCCCTTCCCCGGCCGCAAGATCAAGGGAGGTGCTACAAAGGTCAAGCAACACCAAGCGCATCTATTATTATCAACGTCGTGAACAAGTGGCTTGAGCTCTTTAAAAATACATTTACACGCAATACAAGACGTCTGTGGCGTAGGCGACGTCATCCTTGGCTGCGGACTGTGAAACTTGGCAAGCCACGAGCATTATATTCACGTGAGACGAGTACCTATTCCAGGCAGTATTTCATTGCTGAAGTGGAAATAGACCTGAGAAGGAAAAGCCCAATGTCTGAGGGTAAAATAGAGCAAAGCAACGCCCTTCCCACGGAGAAATTTGGTTGAAACAAGACAGCTGAAAAGAGACAAATCCGCAAAAATATAAGGTGTTGGAAGAAAGCAAGGGAATATCTTGATACACTTTGTGGTTCCTAATTTTGGGGTGAATAGAAAAAAGGACAAGGGCAGCCAAGATCTCAGTTTAGGCACGTGATATTAAATAGAAGAAAAGCCTGGCGTTTGAGATGTAACTATAGATGAACCGGGCTAGGCAGAACATGCATAACTTGGTTATCTGCATAATATGATACCAGACCTCAAAAGCCTTTGTGGTGTGTATGTGGCGCTGGGTGTGGCGCTGGATGGAGTCGCCCCCCCCCCCCCCCCACCATATCCACAAGCAAGACAGATGCGAAAATACGGAAATTGCACAAGTCAGTAAAGTGAAGCAAAGGCCCCATGTGAGTGAGTACCTGAAGAAAGTGAGAGATAAAAAGGCAAAAGACCATCGGCTTTTAACATTGGCCGAAGCACTAAGCAAGGTACGAAAAATAAGAAATTATAGAAGAGAAAGACTGAGTACTAGCCTGCATGATGTAGACGCTCGAACAATGCAATCTTGCGGGTTGTCTTGATATACAGAAAGAAAAATAAAACGCAGCACAATATCGAGAAGCTTGAGCCCGTGCATGCGCCCCTGTTAGTCAAGATACTATTGGTCCCCTCGTTCCAAGGGTCTTATTTCGGTAATTACTGATCTGTGCATCCATGCAATTTCTGAAACCGGCTAGACTCATAATAACCAGCCAATCGAATGTTAGACACACTACAGTTGACATTTTGAAGCAATCTCCAGGACTGTTCACTACAGACGCACTACTGATGACTTTTTTGGTCGCTTTAACGCATATCAATTCAGTAACTAAACAAGCAAGAGATAAGAACTCATAGCAGGAAAAACGAATAAGAAAAAAAAATCAAGCATAAACAAAAACGGATATCCCAAAAAGAAATGCTGTATTGAAACCCTGAACTCGGTAGCAGCTGTTCGCCGAGAAACATACTGTCATTGTCATTATCGAAGCACAGGAATGGCCTGGCCCGCTCTAAGTCTTCATCTGAAATCCCCTAGCAAATTGCCGGAAGAATCCATGGAAGCGGTGGTCTATAATTTGTGCGCTTAAGCCAGGGCGAAAGCAGCGACGGCACCGGCAACGGCCATGGCGGCAGAGCCAGCCAGGGACATGGCACCGGCAGTGACGGGAACACCGCTGGGAGGGCTGTGAGAAACTCTTGTTAGTTTGTGTCTTGAAACCGGCTTAGCTGGAACATAAACTTACGTGATAACACCAGTGCCGGAGGGAGCGCCACCGGAGGGAGCGACGGGCTTGCTGGGAGGGGCGGTCTCGCAGGGAACCTCCTCAGTGACAGTGATGACCGAGGGGACCATGGTGGTGATCAGCTTGACGCGGGCGGTCACGCACTCCTCATCAACGGGGGCAGCGGGCAGGGTGGTGCCGGGGACAGCGGCGTTGTGAACAACACCAGTGCCAACGGGACCAGCGGGGGCCTTAGGAAGGCCGGTACCCTTGGCAGGCTTCTCGGGCTTGCCAGCGGGGGTGGTGCCAGTGGGGTAGGGAGGCACCGAGGGGGCGACGGGAGCATAGGGGCCAGCGGGAGCAGTGGGGCCAGCGGGGGGAGCAGAAGGCTTGTACTCCTCGGCATCGCAGATGGTGGTAGACACAGCAACAATGTTGGTGACGACCTTGGTGGCGTGCGAAGGGCAGTCGGTGACGTACTCAGCGCAGTCAGTGATGGTGTGGTACTCAGTGCGGAAGACGGTAGAGGTGACCTGAGCGGCCTTGCCAGTGCCAACGGGGGCGCTGCCGTAGGGCAGAGAAGCCATGGCGCCAGCGGCGGCAATGATAGCAACGGTAGAGAACTGCATTTTGATAGATTTGGAAGTTTAAAAAAGGGTAGTCGTAAAGACGAAGAAAAAAGGTATTAAGATGAAGCGAATGGAATAGTTAAATAATAGTGCTTGTTAAAGAGTGGACGACCGGAGTCAAAAGAATTGAGCGAAGCGGGAAGAAGCTTTGAATATTGAGTTCTGGGCTGAAGAACAGAGAGAGAGAGAGGAGGATGTTGAGGAGGGGAATTGTGTTCCTATTAATACTTGAAATCGCCTCGCTGAGCCATAACAGAAAATAGAGGAGGCGAAGTGAGGCACAGTCACAATTAGTGCCCTCTCTAGTCTCAAACTCTGTGAAGCCTACTACTACTAGCCCACTGGCACACACACTGCAGCACGGCATCATGTGCCCACACACCCCTATGGGGGCCTTCTGACCCTCTTGACCCTCTACTGGATCTCCCGTTTCTGCCCGTGGCCAGGTATTCTTCCACCCCCCGGTCTTTGCTGACCTGTCTCTCAGTGAGTTGTCCATAGTGGCCCGTGTCTTGCTTTGCTGCCCTCTGTCTCTTCCTCGGGCTCTTCCCCTGGCTCGCTCATCCTCATTTCCCCTGTGAGATTGACCTTGTCCCCCCCCCTCCCCCTCTTCCTTCACTCTTCTTTCTTTCTGCTTAATTTCCACTCCCTTGTGCCTCCACCCCTCCTTTGCCTCACCCCTCTCTTTTCTTTCTACCCCCTGCCGCCGCCACTTCTTTGTTCCTCTCTGCCAACTTCACCGGCTGTCTGTGAGTTGGCGTGCCTGGTCTATCGTCCCAATAATTGCCCTTTTGTTGTCCTCTATTGCATGCACTGTAAACATGTGTCTCGTTGAGGGCTTCGTAGGGGCTTCCCCTCTCTCCCTTATCCTGCTCAGCCCTCTTCCACACTCTGAGCAATCCCATTTTGCTGCTCTTGCCAACGCTGATAAATTTACTCTCTCCACTGTTCTAATGATAGATACGCTAAGGACCTGACGTTTTGGTCCTTGGCGAGCCTTTGCTCTCTCTTCCTTCTAGCTTGGAGTTTTTTTACTCTTCTCTTTTTTTAGCCCAAATTTCGTCCCCGTTGGCTAGTGTAAACCTCCGCAGTACCCGTAACAGCCTAGAAATATTCTGAATGTTCCAGAGGCGTACGCACTGGAGCTCTTGTATCGTGATCTTAATTTGGAAGAGCCTTTATCAGCACAGCTTTTCGCTATTGCCGAGTTTGATCAAGTGTCTTGTCTTAGGGTTTCTTGTTCCAGCCCCCACTTCACCTTCTGTCTTTTGTCTACTCTTTCTTTTCTTCCCCTCCCCCCCTTCCCCCCCCCCATGCTATCTTTTGGGTAATGACTATGCAGAGCACTATCCTAACTTTTGCCTTGTCATTATGCTCAATCGGCGGTGAGGGTCCAGTCCAGGGCAATCTCGCCTGGCTTGCATTTAGCCTTCACACTCTCACACTGTCTTTGCCCGCATTCTGTCCTTATGTTTTCGCTTCTACTTCCTAGTCTGTCCTTTTCATATTAGGCCCTGAGCCTAGTGCTGCTCATGCTTTTTTGTGGTCTTTGGTGGTAGGAGGGGGAAAAGAGGGGGAGGGGAAAAAGGATAGTGACGCTAGTGGGAGCTAGTTCAGATCAGTTCTCTTCTTGTATTTGGATCACGGTAGTGCAGGTGCTAGAGGCGTAGCTCCGGGCTGCGGATATGAAATGTCTTGAGTTTGGAGAGAAATAACAATAAGGAGTCAGCCACTCAGAACATGACTAGGCTCGCTGCTGTATCTCCGGCATAATGGTCGGTACATGCTGTTTGTACCTATGCGCCTCAGAAATTACCTAGCCGCCTGAAGTTTGTTGTCGGTACCTCTGTCTGCAGATCTGCCAGTAGTATCCCGTTCTGCCTCTGTAAAATTGGCGGTGAAACACACCCACCAAGGAAATCATCGACGCACATGGGAGTATCCCATTTAGATTATCCCATTTTCCCCCTTCTGTCCTCCTTCCCCTTCTCCCTCGACTATCAGTTGCCTAACCTGGTGGCCCTGTTGTAGCATGTATCTAAGGGCACGGTCCTTGTCATGTCATAAGAAAAGGTTATTGTAATCAATTAGGTTGAAAATTGAATCGTGATTCGAGCCCTCACACACCCCCTAATCTCATGCGTCCAAAGTTCATGCCTATCAAGCTCCTCAGGAACCTAGCTCTGTCGTTTAGAGTTAGTTTCTAGTCGAAAATGTAACACCCCCCCTTTTTTTTTTATTAGTTTCCTGGGCTAAGAAGAAGCCTCATTTCTTTCCTGCGTAGAAGGAAGCTGGCAGAAAAGGCATAGCTAGATAGCAGGCGGTAATTATCACAAACCTTCTGGCTACATGAGCCACAGAGCGATACCAAGCTCCCGTTCTCTCGTCAATCTCTCTTATGTAGTCCTGCTTCTAACCGGAATTTCGTACAGCTGGTAATTACTTTTAAATGATATGCAATTCGCCACATTAGAGACAAGAAGGGGAAGGAGCGCAAGTGCCTTGTTGCCTCGTTGTGTTTAGATTTTTCTTTTTCCTTCCCTCCCCTTCTCTGTATGTCAGCGTCTAGCTAAGCTTTTGTTTAAGCAATACAGGCAGGCTGAAGCTGCCGAGCCATTATTACTGGCTGCCCATAAATCACGCCGTTCTGTATCCAGAGGTAACACCCTCGGTTCTTGATTGGCTCGAAACAAGCCCCTGGTGGAACCAACCTCTGGTACCTGCATTAGCGTAGCGTTCTGCTTATGTCCTTTGGTGACAATGCCAGTATCAATTGACTCCACAGAGGCCAATTCGTGCATAAATTCGGATGAAGTTGTGAAAATTTGCCTCCTTCCGCTGTAGGTAGGTGCTCATTATTGATTGCTATGCAAGCTGCAGAGCAACAATAATTCAATGTAAACAAACAGGGTTATAAGAAAACAACTGGGGAAAGGCGGGTGTCCAAAATGTCACTTTGGGAGACATCTCTCATCTTTGACCTTCCGGTATTCTTGGACCTCTTTGAGTGTCTGTTCTCGTCCCCTCTCTCTCTCTCTCTTTCTTAGCCATTAAAACTGTCAACCGTCAAGCCTTCTATCCCGCGTGCCCAGGCTTAGGCTCAGCTCAGCCTTGCCTGATTTGTACCAACACAGCCCCAATAACGTAGCTTATTTTGACATGTCCTAGGGCAAAACCTCGCCTAACACTTGCGTTTATAGAATGTAGACGGCACAAGGCTGTGCCTCGTCTCCTGTCGATTTTTCTACGGTGAAAAGGGCCTTGTCCCAATGCCTGCTGACAGATGAGCTTGTTTTCTTCTTCTCTCTCCGCTCACCGTATCTTCTCATTCTTTTTCTTCTACGGCCATGTGCGTCTCCCTTTGATTCTCTCCCTTTCAAACATCTCGTGGCTACCCGTCTTGGTAGAATGGGCCTTTAGCGATAGGCCCTAGATGAAACAGGCAAGCATGCGGCGTCTAGCACGACCTTTCCAGAAATTCTTTGAACTTGCTTTTTGTGATTGACTTGTCTACAAGAAAGGCCCAATCCACAGCAATTTACTGTCAGTTGTCATCAACGCTATATTCATCATGTGCTATAAACACTGTGGAGGATAACAAACTTGCTCTCCGCCTTTTCAATAGCAATTTCCCAAGCGGTCATCGTAATCAGATGGCCTGTTCACAAACCTCTGTGAGCCACAAAATGCACTCAGCATAATTTGGAGGAGCAACAGCACAGCTCCTGCTCTTTGGCCCCAAACCCTTGCCGAAATATGGAGAGAGCGAACAGGGTCCAAGACCGCCCTGTCTGACCCAATGCCTTATTCCTGGCGATTACCCTGAGCAGGGCAAAGATTCCTCGCAGCTACACCATCAAGGTATAGTTTTATATATACATATAAAATGGTCTTATCTTGGCAAGCAAATGTGCATATGTAGCACTTTTCCTCTCAGCGTCACAACAAGTGGTGCATTGCAATGCAATGCTATGGTACCAATAAGAAAGTACCTTTGTCCGGTAGGGGGTTGCTGTAGGTGCAACTGCTCTTAGTTGACTACAAGGGATTTTTTTTTTTCTTTCGCTTACCTTTCTTTCCAGATGTTGCATTGAACTCAGACTGTTCGCAAAAGTCATTTCCCCATAAGGAAGCTTCCATTTTTTTCTGTCGGGCCTTCCATGTGGCTGCAGCTTTTTCTCTCCGGCCTGGCTTTCCCTTTTTCATGCATGCCCAAAAAATTTCTTCTCTTAATTTTCCTCCTCGTCTTCTCTTTCTTTGCTATTCACAAGAGTTCATCCTGTCATCTTGTTACTTCTTTTGGAGCCAACGGCCATGATCTATTGAAATATTCCGTGATCCAGGATGTCTAGAACGAGCACAGGTGCTTTAGTTTTTCTTATCTTGGAATAAAAACAGCAGCAGTAGCAACAGGAACAACAACAACAACAACAACAACAACAACAATATCACTTGAGAGCGATAAACAAACAACCACAACATAACAAGCCATGACCATCCCGTATCCCGCTATGGGAAAAGCTAGTTGAACGATTCAAGCCAATGAGAGAGGACAAAGCATCAAAAAGAGACGGCTTCTTGACCGCCTTCTAGCCTTGGAGAAGCGAGGATGGCATTTACCTCTGGCCTTGGACATGCGGCTATCGCAATGTGGAGACGCCGTATGCAATCGTATGCAAAGAGGCTTATTCATATGCAGGACAACAAGGACACATGAGAACAATGAAATGCAAACGGGCATTGCCAACCCCCCCCCCCCCCCCGACTGTGCAGCATCATCTTCCCTGGGCCCTGAGCAGGATTTGCATTCATTGTTAAACATCGAAAGAACCTGAGAGGGTGGTGGAAGAAGAGAAGAGTCCTAACGGCCATTGATGACTTGCAACAGCATCATTACCTCGTTTGATTTGCCTAAAATTACCTCTCTCATCACGACAGCAACGGGATACCAGTGTTGATCTTGATCCCCTTCCATACAAAACCTTTTCATACTAACCATCGGCGATCTCCTGCGACCCATGATTCGTTCTGCAATAAGACTCTCCACATTCCCCATACACAGCGCTATGTTAATCCTGCCAAGTCTGGGTGGTTCATGTTTTCCTGAGATTACTGTGAGGCTTTTTTTCTAGCTGGTACTATTTGATAACTGACTGTCTGAATGGCTCTATCCAGAGCCTTTTTGCAAGTGATCCTAGCCAAGACGTGCTAAGGAATAGCTACTACAGTCCAATACTAAATCTGTCTAGGCTTCGGCGGACTAAAGCAACAAGAAGCATATGTTGTCATTGTACTTGGCTATACCTCGCCTTTGCGGCAAAGGAAGAGATAGGACGTCTACTTTCACTAGTGAACAAAGAACAAGACCGGCCAAGTTACCGAATTGTCACAAGCTCATCCCCTTTTTTTCGTCCCGCAATTAAGTAAAACGGCACGATGTAAAGAAGACAAAGGGCAACATTCATCATACTGCACTCCCAACTAAAAAGGAAGAAAAAAGGCTCACAAAAAGGCTATATAGCCATTTGCGGATCCTAATAGTGAGTTTCACCTCTTCTCTTGGCTCCCTAACAAGCCCTTTAAGTTACAGGAGCGGTTGGCTAATCTTTCTAGGGGTTAGTTTAGACGAGCACTTTCTACTACCCGACAGGGCCTTCTGGTTTGGCCATGTAGCATTTTCTTTTAGAAAGAGGGGGTTCTCAGGATCGTGCACCTCACGCACTTCACACTTTGGCGAAATTGGAAATGATTTGAAAATGAAGGTTTAGAAAGGGTTAAGGGTAAGATAAAGCAAGAGGAGGAAAGAACAAAGCGGGTTAGATCCTCGCT
Source organism: Ceratocystis lukuohia (assembly GCF_044167205.1). Classification (NCBI taxonomy): domain Eukaryota; kingdom Fungi; phylum Ascomycota; class Sordariomycetes; order Microascales; family Ceratocystidaceae; genus Ceratocystis; species Ceratocystis lukuohia. The sequence goes on from NW_027263525.1 coordinate 1,073,718, forward strand.
TCTCGCTTGTTGTCCTTGTGGGATGGAAGGGCAAGACAGGGCTAGAGGCTGGTCACGATCCGGAATAAGCTTGTCTTCTTTTTACAATCATCCCCCTTTTCGTGGGTTCTTTTTGATTGGACAATCTGATGATTGAGCTTGGGTCCCAGCCCTTTGTTTTATCATCAGTGGGTGGTAGCAGAGGGGCGAGATGATGAAACTTCATTAACGTACATTGCATGATGTGACCTCGTCTTGTTCCCACACTTTTTTTCGTCCTTTGGTGTCAAGGTATGGTACGTAGTTACAGCGGTACCGTAATGACCAAGGCAGGGCGCTGTTGGTCCTTTTGTCCCTGTTTATGCGTTGGCTGATTTGTTTGTTGTCTGCTATTTCTCTGCTCAAGGCTTTAAAGGTGAGGGTCAGTACATAACCCCCTCCCCCAACAGTAAACGGCTTAAGTCGTCTTCTATATAGCTATCATGCTTCCAAACAGCACCTCCATTCAGAGTTCGGAATTGTCACATCTCAAACTTTGCACTAAGAGTCAAGTATTGTGTCAGTTATAAATAGAGTTATATGTATAGGCCAAGCTGCGTAACACACGAGGCATATGGCCATATGTGTATAGACATGATATGATACAGGGAACCTGGCGAGTCTTTGCTCAACAATTACTCTCTCTTTCTGTGTGCATTTATCTGCACATGTATTATGTGCCGAGTCAACCACTGATAAGATGAGAATGCCCCGCTCAATGACGTAGTAACGCCACTGTAGTTGAGAGCTCGCAATATGGATAACGTAGGATATTTCGTGGGGCTGTGTAGTGGTAGGGTTGAATAGGGTTTGTGAGAAAACGAGGATGTGGTTTTTGTCGTGAGTCACTATGGGACAGTGTATGAGATGTTAGAGGGAACGCCAAATTATACAAGCCAATCATAGCCAGAGATAATTATGCCATTGGGAGTCATATCTTATCACGTTCACATACTGTGTGAAGAGCCCAAGTTGTAGGACAGACGTTGAGGCCAAGAATCACCCGAAGCTTACCCGAAAGAGTTAAACCCAAGGCTTTCCTATTCGGGCCTTGGGCTCTTAGCATAATAAGGTTTGTGGTGGTTGCACTCTAACAAAATGCGAAAATTGCACATCCAGAATTAACCCCACCAAAAAGCACAAACTTGAGATGGGCTATGAAGCTGTAATTTTCTATTAGGCCTTAAGCCTTGTGATCTTTCCTCCGCGTCGCTCTCCATTTGATTCTGCCGCATTGTTTCTGCCGTGCTCACCGCCAAGGCATCATCTTCGTGCTTCTCTCCTGTGTCCTGCGTTTTTGTTTGTGACTGTGGCTTCTTTGGTCAGACCAGACTCTGTCTATATATCTATTATCTGCGACCTCTTCAAGCCCTTTGCCCGACAAAACTCTCTATCAACAGGCTCAATACTCTCCCCTTATCGAACAATCCGTTTCAAGCGGGCTGAAGCACCCTAATACACACCCAATCCGCCCTTCTCGACCTTATCTGCAATAGATAGCAAGCGTGCTTCACTTGCGACTTAGCTTAATAGCATCACCCTCTTTCGTTTTGTTAATACTGCATCCTATCCTTCCTTGTATCGGCCTATCAAACGGCACAAAATCATCTATATGGATGCCGAGGTGAGTTTCTCCTCATCATTGGGGACTATCCCCTCTTCTATCTTCTCTTTTGCCTGTTATGGCAGGTCTTTGCTGGTGAATCCCTCCTGTTTCTATGGGTAAACTGAACAAAGCGACTGTAAGAGGCTAGCAAAGATTGCTGGATTGATTTCTCTGAGAATCTCTGAATATCTATGCAACTTGGTTGGCTGTGGTTGTGATAGTCGTGACACTGCATGATGGAGGGCTCGCTATTTTGTGATATCATATACCTTGTCAAACACCCCCGTCTATCTGTCATTTTCTCTTCACCTCCTCTCTGTCCTGTTGTCACCACTACAAATTTAACTTCACTATCTTTCCGGGATCTGTGCTGACCCTTTGTCTCCCCTCGTTTTACTTAGATTGAAAACGCGGTTCAGATCGCCGGAAACCCTCACTCAGACCGTGCCCTCCAAGAACAGGCCATAGACTACATCCTTCAGCTCCGATCCAATACACAAGCCTGGGAAGCTGCCCTTCGGCTTTTCACTCGAGAACCTAGGGCATCGGAGTTGACACGCTTGTACAGCCTTGATATCATCAACTATGCCATCCATAACCATAATCTGGACGACCAGAGCTTAGGGTACTTCAAGGACACCCTGTTCCAGTATGCTCAAAATGTCTATGGTTCTGGTGATCCTGCCATAATCGACAGCGCCGCCATTCGTAACAAACTCTGCCAGTCATTAACTTACATCTTTGTCTTCCTGTATCGAACCGGCTGGCCATCCTTCATTGGTGATTTTATGGCGTTGACTCACCTCCCTGGAAGCTCGCAGCCCGACAATGCCTCCGGTGTTGTATTGTACCTCCGTATTCTCACATCCATCCACGATGAAATTGCCGACATGATGCTATCCCGTGATGTCCAAGAAGCAAAGCGCAACACGGAACTCAAGGATCAGATCAGAGCGCAAGACATGCAAAAGATTGCACAGTCTTGGCGGGAGCTGCTGGCCTACTATTCGACTAGCAACGATGCAGTTGTTGAAATGGTTTTGCGTGCTATAGGAAAGTGGGTAAGCTGGATGGACATTTCCCTAGTAATTAGCGAGGACATGCTCAGCTTGCTACTTCCCGTTGTTGGCCGATCGAACCCCAACAGCAATGAAGACAAGATCAGAGATGCTGCTATTGAGACTCTGACCGAGATTGTTAGTAAGAAGATGAAGTCTTCAGACAAGATGGAGCTTATAACCTTCCTTAAGCTTCGCGAAATCTGCACCGAACTTGTTGCCAGCCCTCCGCTCAACGAATTTAAATCAACACCGAAATACGATACAGATCTTGCCGAGGCTCTGGCCAAGATGGTGAACTCGGTTATGACCGATGTCGTCAAGGCTATTGACGATTGTAACACTCCTATTGAGACCAAGGGGTTGGCTGAGCAGCATCTCCAGAACTTTCTCCCTCTTCTCCTGCGTTTCTTTTCTGATGAATATGACGAGGTCTGCTCAACCGTCATCCCCTCTCTGACGGATCTTCTCACAGCTATTCGCAAGTTCAAGGCTGTTCCTGCATTTTACAGCGAGATGCTTCCTGCCATCTTGAACGCTATAATCTTCAAAATGCGCTACGATGAGACATCGACTTGGGCCAGTGAAGATAGCCAGACAGATGATGCTGAGTTTGAAGACCTGCGGAGAAAGCTCCACAATCTGCAAAAGTCCATCGCTGCTATTGACCAGAATCTGTACATTGAGGTTTTGAGCAATGTCGTTGGTAGCGCCTTCCAGACGCTGGATGAACAGGGCGCACAGATGAACTGGCGTGATCTTGATCTGGCACTTCATGAGATGTTCCTGTTTGGCGAGCTTGCGCTACCAAACCAAGGCTTAACTGCTAAGAACCAGCCGTCAACAGCGGCGTCTGAGAGACTAGTAATTTTGATGAAGCGCATGATTCATTCTGGTAAGTTGAAATTTGTGGGCAAAGCTTATTAGTGTCCATTTCCATTGAATCTACTAATTCTAAGCTCGTTATATACTAATATTTATGGTCTATAGGGATTGCGAGTTACCCCCACCCCGCCATTCTCATCCAGTACATGGAAATCTGCGTTCGCTACTGCGCTATCCTTGAGGCCAATCACGACCTGATACATATCGTGCTTGAGAACTTCATTCACTTGGTCCACCACGACCACATTCGCATCAAATCCCGCTCTTGGTATCTGTTTGCTCGCTTTGTGAAGCAACTGCGCGGGCAGATTGGCAATGTGGCTGAGGGCGTGATAAAGTCGATTGGCGACCTGCTGCCTATCAAGGCCGAAGTCCCTAACAGCGATGACGCCGACGACCACGTCTCCTCGGACGAAAGCGACCATTCTGCTGATGCTTTGTTCACCAGCCAGCTGAACCTTTTTGAGGCTATTGGTTTTATCTCATCGACGAGCGCGACACCTGCAGATCGCCAGGCCTTTTATGCTAGATCCATCATGGAGCCTATCTTTGCGGATATCCAGGCGCATATCCCTAAGGCTGCTGGAAATGATGTACAGGCTCTTTTGCAGATACATCACTCGATTATGGCGCTGGGGATGCTCGCTCCTGGATTTTCTGACGCTATAGTCAGTGCTAGCAAGGCTGAGAACAAACCCAAGGTTGCCCCTGTTGAGGTGGTACAGGTCTTTTCCCAAGCCACTGAGGTTGTACTAGTTGCTCTAAGCCAGCTGAAGTTTAATCATGACATCCGCCAGGCTGCACGCTCAACATTCTCGCGTTTCCTGTCTGTCATGGGGTCCAATATGCTGCCTCAGCTTCCCCAGTGGATTGATGGCCTGATGTCAGGCAACTCGGCCAACGATGAGATTTCGTTTTTCCTACGTCTAGTGGGCCAGCTCATGCATAGCTTTAAAGGTGAGATCCTTGAGATTCTCGATGTGCTCCTGGTTCCCCTAGTCGAGCGCATCCATACTGGGCTTTACGAGCCTGTGGCTGGCACTGACGACGAGATCCAGCTTCTGGAGCTTCGTCGTGAGTACCTGACCTTTGTCCAGGTCATTCTCAACAATGGTCTAGAGCGTGTCTTCATTAGCGAAAAGAACCAACACTTTTTCGAGACCATCATTTCTTCAATCCTTAGCATTGCCCGGAACCTCGGCCAGAACGTCGGACAGAGTCGTCTGGGCTTTAACGTCATGACCCGTATGACTCAGATCTGGGGTGGCCCTGACCTGGCTACCATCTCTGACCCGCCCACTGCGCCTTCAGGCAGTCCAGCGCCCGCCATCCCTGGCTTTGATAGCTTCCTCATGGAGCGTTTCCACACCGTCGGTTGGGAGGTTATTCAGGACACGCAGTTCCGCCCCGACACCGATGCGCAGTTCAAGCAACTTCTCAATGAAGTTATCTCGCTTGAGCAGACAATCTATCTCAAGATCGGCGAGGCGTACATCCAGAATGTGCAGACCGTGATAGCACCACAGCTCGGCTTCGATGCTGCTGAGTTCTTGACGCGCCTGGCAAGCTCCAAGGACCGCAAGGCGGTGGCACAATATTTGTTGCAGTTGATCAAGAGCTGTAGACAGTAATCACCGAAAAGCAAAAAAAGAGGGGAAAGGAGAGAGAATAAAAGAGCATGGGTACAGTATATTGAAACTTTGGGAAGAAGCCTAGACGGGACGAGAGAAATAATACCAGAAAAACAAAAACTCCCAAAAATAGGGAATCATGGCCAAAAACAAAAGAGCACACAAACTTTGGCTGTTGGACGGACAGACAGACGGGGTTGGAGAAATGAGGCTATGGAATGGGATCTAGATACTGTGGTTTAGGAGTTTTCCTTTTTTTTTTCTCTTCCTTTTTTTATCTTAATGCCAATCAGTTCGGTTGATCAATAGAAGAAGTCTAGTTCCTGCTCTAATATTGTTAGCTGTGATATTATGGACCAATCTATTGTTTCTAATGGCGAGTGACAGACAAAAAAACAACCTTAACCTATTGTATTAAAAGTAAAAGGAAATAAAAAGGAAAACCAAGCAAGCCGCTGATGTACTTTCATAAATCTATATCTAAATGTTTGCTCTCCTCTTCTTCTATTCATGGTCCTCCTCGTCCATGCTCCCCTCGCTCGATGCGCTCGACCCCTGGTCATGGAGTGTCTCTAGCACATGCTGAATCTCGTCTTCACTCATCAGCTCTACGGCCGTTCCATCACTGGCAGAAGTGGCTGTACCCCCGCTTCGCCGCCGAGACTCCAGCCGGCCGCGTTCAACTCGCCGTTCGACAGCGAGCCGGTTCTGGACAAACTTGAGCGTAGGGAAGGCACTCTGGCGGCCCTCATGAATCATCCGCGCGAGAATGGGCCAGTCCGGGTCTGACAGAATACGAACCAGGTCATACGGTCTACTCTTGGGCCAGATAGTGATGGTGCCGTTGAAGGGTTGGAGCCATAGCTGTGACCAGTCTTGGCCAAGCGGCCGTGGGAGCAGCTCGGTACTACGAATAAAACGTAGCCACTTAATCATGTCTAGGCGCAAGAAGTTTTCAATGGCCGAGCCGATGTAGCCGCCTCGCCAGCCTTTGCCTTTGCGGTGGGTCACGGGATGACCGACAGAGCCACGAGAATGGAAAAAGAAGACATTGATGTGTGGGTTGGTCTGGCTGACAATGGTGAAGTTGACATTGAAATGCAGATTTAAGGCACGGATGGGGATGTCAGTGCGTAGACTGCCATCCTTCCAGCGATGACCGAACGAGTACGGAACCAGGCTGCCGTCTGACGTCTTCATCATGAGAACAACCGGGTTCAAGATGCCAGGAACCGCTGCCGATGCAATGACGGCAGACCAAATTACGCAGTCGGGACTAGTTAGATAGTTGCAAAGTATTGTAGGCGAGTGCGGGTCTGCGGGAACACAGGTGATGTTGAGAATCCGCCCAGTGCGTTCGTATGCCTCACGGAACGTGGTTGAGCCGCGTGTCCACCACTGGCACTTGCGAGCCCAGTCGACTGCGTCGAAGCGAGCGCCAGTCTTCCACCAGCGCGGGAACCATGTGGTAATGGGCTCGTTGCAGGCGTTGATTTTATTTGCCAAGTCAGGGATAAGCAACCGGTTTAACTCCTCGTTGGTGCGTGTAGCAACAAGCGCCGCTACCATGGCACCGCCACTAGTACCAGTGATGACGTCAGGGAGAAGATTGGCATCAAGGAGAGCTTTGACTACTCCAAAATGGTAAAATGAAAATGTGGCGCCTCCTGAGAGACAAAGGGCAGTTCGGCCGTAGTTTGTCGAGAGGTGTTTGAAGAGGAGGTGGCGGCGATCGTCGGGGAGCGAGGGTGATTTGGCTGCCCAGTCAATGCAGCAAGACACTAATTGATAACGGATATGTGTTAGCGTGGGAATCCACCGGAAGCATATCTAATTGCCGTCACCAGCCCAACTTACGCTCATCGAGAAACTCTTGCACCAGGTTCTTCGTCCCATAGTATGTCTGGCTGTATAACCGGGTATTTTCGACACCCGCAAAATTGTTCTTGACACAGCTCTGTAGCAATGCGGCAAGCTCATTCGCTGCCAATGACTCCTTGTTGCCCTTGGCCTCTGCAGCTTCAGCGATCGCCCTCAGCTTCTTGAGCTGTGAATATGCTCTGCGGACGGTAACCGAATCGTAGTAGGCAAATTTGTCATCCTCTTTCCACTTTTGCCTGTCGAGGAACTCGTCGAGGCGTCCTGCGCCCTCAACCCACTCATCATACGTTGTTGCCCTTTGCAGGCGCCGACGCAGAGCATTTCGCGGGCCACGCCATGTGAAGAAATGTTCGTACCACCAGATATAAAACCGGGTGAGCAGATATATAAGCCACTCAAAAGACAAAACACTTAGGATCCCCGCAAACAAGGGCCACTTGAGGAGCGAGTAAAAGACCCCCTCACGTGTCTCATCTTTGGTGCGATGGCCTTGGGGCAGAGCATGTGGTCGCTTATCTTTCTTTGGCTTTGACTTTAGCTTCAGTTTCGTCTTGGCTCCCGGACGCTTAATCTTTTCGTTGATGGGCGCCCAGTCGTTCTTTGCTGAGAAAAACATGGCCTTTGTCGGTGTGAGGAGGTCCGAGGGGGCTGCAGTATCGGGGCCGGTGGGGACCACAGGCGGGGAGAGCATCCCCAGAGTTGGGGGTATGTGAGATATTGGATCTTGCAGGAAGCTCTGGCGTCGATACATTGTGGGGGAAGCTGTCTGTGTATCATAGGGTGAGGAGATGGTAGGCGAAAGAAGCGAGTCTGGTGCTGCAAGAGCTTGCTCAAACGCTTCAATGTGAGCTGCATTGCAGAAATCTGTAGCAAAATCGCCTGTTGTCGAGGGTGTGGGGTCGGCACGATAGAAACCGTATGAAGGCGGGTATCCTTCATACTGGCTGGTTTGTTTGTCTTGTTCGTTCTGCAAGCTATCGCGGCTCTTGCGAGCACCTGCGGGTGTTTTAGCGCCCATTGACGCGGTTGAAAGGGCAGTTTCTGTGGATATAAAGCTCGGGTGCGGGAGATTGCGTCACAATGCATACAAAGACGACATGCGGCGTATGTCTTGACAGCAGGAGTTGTGTATGGTGGTGTACGGCACGTGGGATGAGTAAGTTGCTATTAGGAGGGATAGAAGGTTGTTAAGCAAAAAAGACGCAAAAAGAAGGCAGAGGAACGCAAATGATTAGTCAGTCAAACCAAACGAGAGGAAGAAAAAAGGTGGCTTTGATAAACCGGATAGTAGCAATTGCTTAAATGAAGGTTGAAGTTTGCGAAAGAAAAAATTACGCGACGGAAAAAAGAAGAAAAAGTGACAAATAAAGAGAAAAAAAGAGAGAATAAGAAGGGAATAAAGTTTATAAAGCCCGCCCATGAACTGCCAAAAAAAAGTCAAAATGCGGCAGGTGACGTCGTTGGCTCCTTCCCCAACGAAACAAGGCCGCTTCTCTAAAAGGCGATCAGCTTCTAAATAGCTGGGCCATATATGCCTTCATCCATTGGCCGAGAACCAACCTTAACTCAGTTGTTAGACAAAGCAGTTGCAATAAGAAAGATAAAAAAAACTAGGTACTTAGACATTGTATATGCCACAGTGCTTACAAGCAAGTACCTTTTGTTTTAGCCTTTCTTCCAGCTGCTTTCCTCTAGACCCTTCTTTCTGAAAAGTTGACTGCCCCCAAGATATCAATATTACATGGATTTTCTCATGTCAAAGAACTAATAATCATTAACGCGCACATGGACAAACAAAAAACGAAAAACGAAAAGACAAAGTGAAAACCAAACGTGGCATACAAGCTCAACAGCTGCAAAAGAGAAAGAAAATCACCTTCCCGCCCGAGAGACCATGACTAGAATGTCCCAACCCTGTTGAGTCTTGATACATTCTATTCGGCCCTGCCCCCTCGCCTCGCCTCCATCAATCAGTAGCTGTTATCTTTCCGGTCCTATTGTTGCTTGCCTGCCTGCCGCTATCGGTTATACCAGACAACAGGGGAAACATCGCTACCACTACCACCACCATCTCCATGCTCATGTCTCAACGTCCTCAAGGTATCATCATATCCGGGGCAAAGAAGTAACCGTGTGTCGTATCGCATCGCCCGATCATAATGTTGTCGTGTACTGTATACAACATGAATTTCGGATCCGTAGAATCGACAAGTGCTCATGTCCAATGTAACTGCTTAGACATACTGTGACAACCACCGAATGCCGTCGCCATATCCTGTTATTCCCTGTCAGCAGTCGTTCGTTTGAACAAAAAAAAATGAATCGGTATTGCCTCTTACCTTGTCGCATGACGACAGAGCACATGAAAACTTCAATAGGGCGGATGCCCTCCAGAGGCACCTTGCCCTTGCCGGTAGTCTGGTAGAGACCCAGCTGATGACGCAGCTCATCTTCTGATACGGCGTCGGGGGTGGTCGATCTTGTTGCCCAGAACCATAAAGGGCACTTTACTCAACTCCTCCATGGCCAACAGAGCATCGAGCTCGGCCTTGGCCTCAGGGAAACGCTCGTGGTCCTTAGCATCAACTAGGTAGACGATGCCGTTAACTTCAGGGAAGTAGTCCTTCCACAAACGACGAGCTATATACAAGCAATAAACGTTGTCAGCGTATTTCCTTTCTCAGGCCAAGAATGACAGTTGCATTATTTATTCGTACCCTGCTGATGGCCACCAAGATCAAAGGTGGTGAATTTGACGTTGCCAATGGCAAGCTCCTCGGAGTCTAAACGTTGGGTAATGTCGGTTAGTATTCTGTATTGCAAAGTTTCCCCAGGTGACATCGACAACATACTGGGATGCAGCGTAGGAGGCAGAATGGCAACACGGTCGTTCTATTTAATATAATTCTCGTGTCAGTAAATGGGCAAATCAAAGCACGACGTTGGGTAATTCAAAAACGGCCAAGATAGATCCCAAACTAATGGCCATCAGCTCTTGATAGTTCAGCAAGAACTTACCTTCAGCATGTGAAGAAGGGTTGTCTTTCCAGCGTTATCCAAACCCAGGAAAAGTAGCTTGGCGTGCTTGTTCAGCAGGCCAAGCGATGACAAAACATCGTAGACTAAAAGCCGATTCACATGTCAGTTTATACAATAACTAGAGATGCAAGCGCTCATCGAGCGATGATCAAACAGGCCTCTGTCGCTTTTTTTTTCTTTTTTTTTGCATGATGGGGGGGAAGCTATGACATGGCAACGCACACCAGGCCTTAGTCGCAAAAGCCAAATACAACGTTAAAGGGCCATGCTAAAGTTGGTATGGCATGCGCACCCACGACCAGCATGTCCAGAGATTCCCCAGTGTATTGTCATGCTTGACATGATGAGATTTCCCCTCGTCAACATCCCGGATAAATGGTACGGGTACGCCCATGGGGTTGTCCTTCACAGCCTGATTGGCAGGCCACTACATGACGCACCATGTAAAGCTAAGGGGGGGGGAGAGAAAAAGCAACAGAGGCCCCGAGATATCAAAAAATCAAACAAAGTTTCTTATATCGGACCGCACGTACACCAGTTAACAATCCACATGATGCCGAATTTCGGAGTTGTTGCTGTTGTTGTTTTTGGTACTGCTCTTTGCCTGTCAGGTGTTCGGGTGGGTGTGGTTGCGGATGGACAGGTTTCGGACAACGCTCTTTGTGTTGAATTGGTAGAAAATTCAGAGCCGCGGTAGAAGCTTCGATGGAGAGGGATTCAGTAAAGATTAACTACAAGCTTGACACCATAGACGTATATAAGTAATCAGATTCACTTGGTCTCAATAAAGCAAGCGATAAGAGAAGGGCGTTGGAAAAGGAAAAGGACACCTAGCCCAAATGATGAACGGCAAAACAAATGTTCCAGAGTCCAGGGTTTGGGTATAGCATAGCAACAAGAAAAGACCAAGGGCTTTGGGATGACGATGGAGGGAGAGGGGATGGGGGTACGACCTACACTCTCTTTCGTTGGCACAAGAACAATGGGAAGCGAAGATTTAAAGAAGGGATGGAAAGTCAGGAAGACTAAAAGTAAAAAAAAAAAAACCAGAGAAAGCTTGCATCAAAAGAGCAAGAACTAACAAGTAAGAAAGCCAGTAGCATAAGAGCTTACAGTGGCTCCCGGTGAAGTCTCCTAGAGGCAAAGCTAGCCTCAGCTCCACTAACTGGGCCTAACTAGACGTGGGGGAAGGGCCTCCCAGCTAAATTCCCACCCGCTCCAAATTTGGCTGGGTGGCCTGAGGGGTTGGGTGTCACCCAATTTTTAGCTGTCTTCCACCAGGTGGAGCAGCGCCAGATGCACGCAGCTGGCAAGCCCGTTCGGCGCAATCTAACGATTTCAATAAGGGACCACCATCATGTAACATACACATATCTGCTACTCCAAGTTCTGTATTTGAAATGAAGAGATTCTCATGATTCATTATAACGTCATGGCTATTCATAAGGGGTACACCGCATAAGCAAAAGCAAGACAGCAGTACAATACCAAAAAGAGTCACAGGTAACCCCTCTTAATACCACAAGCAGACAACATGCTTCGTCGAAATTAATGTCTATTTCGTGATAATGAGGTGAGATGAAGGGGGAGCAAAAAAGATTAAATGGCTGACAGGTAGTTATTTTATACTGAAAAGTATGTACAACCATCAGAGAAAGGCCACCTGTTATCCAGCAAATGAGCGCCTCGTCGGGCCCAAATGCTACTCGATAATAACATGTGGTAGCATGTCCTCTCACGGATTAGAGAATTGAAATAAAGCAAAACACCAGAGGAAATAAAAGAGATCAAGACGCTCTTCCGGACCAAGACTCCTCTATACAGTGTAAGAAAGCCGGCAGTTTCTGCTCAGACACTTTGTTACGGGCCAAAAAAAAAAGAACAAGTCCATAGTAAAGAAGACATGAAAACTCCCCTCCCAGAAAAAAAGAGCAAACGAAAAAGAAAAGAAAAAACAAACAAGGTGCTATGTTGAAGGAGAAAAAGGAAAAAAAAAATCAAAACCGACCACCGTAAAGACATGCCCCATGAGCAAAAGATCAGAATGTTTCGTATGTTGTATGTAGATGGAAAAAAAGATCAAGAAGGAACAAAAAGAATAGGCGGAAATATATGCTAGCCCATGTTTGCGAGGACTTTTGGCAATGGCCGAAATGAGGAAATGAATGGGAGAGGGACGACATGGGCGAGATAGCAAATGTGTTTTTGGTTTCAGTTTTGACAGGATTGGCCCAACTACACAGACATCATGTAGTTTCCACCCGCCTGGGGAGCCGGAGGTTGCTGGAGCTGTGCCTTGACCTGAGATAGATTCTTGCCCGACTGCAAAAGTCCGATCACCTTCATCTTCTCAGCTCCCTGGCCAGGCAGCATCTTACAGCTTTCCTTCTGGCCCTTGCGCGCACGATTACAGTACTCCTGGTACATCTTTTCCTTGCGCTTCTGGCGCTTGCGCTCTAGGCCCTTGATGATGTCAATAGCCCCACGGACATGCTTCTTGTTAGCCGAACGTCCTTTGCGGTACTTGTGTCCCTGAGGATGAGCAAACATAACGCCCGCTCGAGGCAGCGATTTGGTCTGAGCCAGCTCATTGATACGAGGCAATGGCATTGCTAGAAGACGCCCGTGAGTGGGTGAAATTAGAGGAGATATGGGCACACGACAATGAGCAAAAGGCGCTGGAGATCGTGCCCGCATCTTGGGCGATTGGCGGTCTGCCGCTCGCCGAGCCTTAGGTGGGGGAGAGAACATGCGTCTTGGGGCAGGAGACTTCGCATGTTGTCCCTTGGGAGCGGGAGAATGGAAACGTTTAGGTGACAAAGGCTTGCTCTTGCTCTTACGGCGGCCGCGGCGGTCCTGATCATGGTTAAGATCATCTAGATCTCCATGAAGCAGCATGTGCTCGCCACTACTAGACTTGAGGGCTTCAAAAATGCTTTCAGTCTCATCTTCAGGGTCTGACGCAGGGAAGCTAGGATCAATGTCCTGAGGGATAGTGCATAATTTCTTCAAACGGCGTTGTTCAATGCAAGACAAATAAGCGCTTTCCATGGGGCGATCTTCATCAAATGTGCCACACACAAAGTCAGTGCTGTCAGGTAACTCAGGAGTTCCAGGGCGAATGGAAGGACGTCTAGTTTTCTTCGACATACTGCGGGATGCATATGAAGAGCTAGAGCTAGTAGCCTTAGAAGAAGACTTATGGGCGTTTTTGATAGGCACAGAGCACGGTATAGGAGTACTATTAGTAAGAACCCATAAATGGAGGTCGTCATCTTCGTCATCAGAAGAGGCGAACCCAGTCTCTTCATCGGTATGATAGCCGTCTGAGTCGTACTCTCTATCGCTAATTTCGGCGTCATCAATATCGTCATTATCATCATCCAGCTCGTCGTCATCGTCTTCATCATCATCATCGTCATCGTCCTCATCTTCCTCGTCCTCATCCTCATCGTCGTCGTTTTCTTCGTCGTTGTCATTTTCCTCATCCTCAGCATCTTCTTCTTCCTCAACCTCTTTGGCAAGGCGGCGAATGGCGTTTTCCTTAACAAGAGTATCATTGATGGTGATTTTCTTGCCAATGGGAGTTTTTGACTCCATCCAATCGTCCTGGTCATCGACGTTTCCGGCAAATGTGTGGAAATACTGAGGCTTCTTAGTCTTGACAGTAGATTCATCTACCTGAAACTTCTTAGGTCCGGAAGGCAGGGGAGCAATCTGGCGAAGAATGGCATTGGGAGGGGACTTGATGGGAGTTCGGGAAAGCGAGGCATGGATAGTCGAAGTTGAAGCGGGGTCTCCAGATGGAATGATAACGGGAAGGCCCGTGGTGGCTTGAACAGAAGAGCTGATGGGAATTGGGGGAGGTGGTGATACACAGCGGTTCCTAGATACTTTGATAGCGGAAGCCTTAGTGTCACCACAGGCAAATTTAATACAAGGACGGCGGGGAGCAGGCTCTTCTACAGCAATCGTAGGCTTCTTAGCTGCGTTGGTAGAGGCGAAAGAAATGCGCCTCTCTCTGGGTTTTTCAGGAGCACCACAGGCAAAGGAAATGCGTTTCTTGGTGCCAATTTCAGAGAGAGCAATTGAAACACGACGGTTGGGGACGAAGTGAACCATTTCGGGAGGAGAAGGACTTGGAGTGTTGGCACGGGAAGGGCTAGTTAAGCCAGTATCACTAGTGAGGTCAGCAGCAGAGGACATGCTGAGCGAGCGCTGACACTCGATAGGAGGACAGTTGCTGTCGTAGACATCATTGCGATTATCGTCATTATTGTCATGGGCTTCCGCATCATCTTCTTGGTCGTCAACCTCGTTGTCGTCGTTGTCGTCATCCTCCTCCTCCTCTTCATCTGTGTCGTCGTTCTTAAGGGCAAGAGTAAGGAGAGAACGGGCCTGGAGGAATGAAGGGCGGCGGATAGCCTCTTTGCTGAAAAGGGAAGATTTTGGTTTTCTATTGTCCGGAGGCTCGTCAACGTCTGCAGAAGCTTCCTCTTCTAATATGGAAAGGGAGGAAGCTTGTGAGGCCCAGGCAGAGGCACCAGCCATGGTAGTATGTGAAAGATGTTCAGACATGATGAACAAGAGGTGATAAATGAGAAGTACGGGGGAAGATAGGGTAAGAGGGATAAAAAAGCCCAAGGTACGAATCAGACTGAATAGTTTTGGAAAGGCGACAACAAGTTGAGAATCTGGCCAACAAAAGAGAGCAGCACTCGTATGTAGCAGTGCGAGTGACTGATGTGTATAGCCGTCTATTGGCCTGTGTAAGGCGGGATTGAAAAGGTCGGTCGATGGTTAAACGATATAGCTGTTGTTATTGAGTGAGGCCCAAGCAAAGCGCATCAAGCAGCAAACACTTGGAAGTCCAATAAAGCTGAGGAGATAGAATATGTGCCCGTCGACGGACAAAGTGGCTATTATTGCATCAACATGATGGCTACCACGAGGAGAAGACAAGATGAAGGGCGCCTCTTAGGCAAATAAAATAATGGTATAGAAGTGAGGGGTATTAGGTGCAAGATGGAAGAAGCTTCCAGATATTGGGCAAGAGCGAGAAAGCAAAAAGTGAAGGAGGTCAAGACTCGTGAGCAAAAGAGAAAAGCATTAGAGGGAGTTGAAAGGAAGTTATTTGAAGGTGGGATGGTGTGGGACCAAAAAAAGCAGTACGAGTAGGAATAAAAAGAGAAAAAAAAAACAGTAAAAGAGGTAATAAATCAATAAAATAAAGTCAATAAAATCAGTGGGGAAGAAAAAGAAAAAGTGAAAAATAAAAGAAAAGAAAAATTAAAAAAAAAAAAAAGAAAAAAAGAAAAAAAGAAAGAAAAAAAGAAAAAGGGAAAGGAAAAGGAAAACACCAGAACACTAGGGGGGTGTAGGCTGCCCAGGTCAGCTTAGCCTGGAGCAGGCCGCTCAACAGAAAAGGAAAGGGAGAAACAGAAGGGGTGTACTATGGCTTTAGCAGGTACATGTGCGTTGAAGGGACCACCAAAACGGAAGAAAGGAAGAAAAGAAGTAGATAAAAAGTGGGGAAAAGAATATGGGGGTCCACCAGATGATGAATCATGTACATTGTATAGTACCAAATCAGGGTGTGAGGTATGTAACTGTCGAGTGGGGGCACAGAACGTGTCATCTGAGAACCCCATTCGGACGAACAAGGATAGAAGAAAAAGACGACAGGCCAGGCGCGCGCAGAGATGAGCAGCAGTGACTTGATGTGCAATAGTTCTTTGTCTCTCCCCTTGGCCTAGCTTAGTCGACTTTACTGTCTTGGCCTTTTTTCCCCTGTGCGGTCCTGTTGTCTCTGTCATATTGAGCTCATGAGCCCCCCTCCCCCCCCCCCCCCCAAAAAAAAAAAAAGGGATCATAGCTAGACACAAAATGGATAAAGTAGCCAAGAGCCAAGCCAGAAACCAGTAAGAGCACAAAAGCACAGAGATCTCGGCAGTGGCTTTTGCGGGTCTTGGCAGAAGCCTCGTTAAGGGCAAGCTAGCACTTGTTGCTTCTTGCTCTTGTTTTGTTTGTATTTTTTGTCTTGGCTACGGCTTTTTATGCGACTTGTTGGACGCATGCGTCACCGCAAAGCTCTGCTTATGTCTCCGGCTATTTACATAACATAATGTGGCACGAAGAGAACGAAGAGAACGGGAACGGTCAAAGTCGCACGATGCTGAGCGCGACAAACTGGCGACCAATTGCCACAAGATATTTTCTGTATCTCTTCCTTTCTTTTCCCTTTCTGCGTACAAACATGCCACCTAGCGGTTTCCTACAGATCCACAAACTCGTGGGACCTTTAGAAAAGGAGGGTAGTGCAATTGTATTATAGCCCGTGTATACCCTAATTAACCCTATAAGCTATGGCGCGCCTTGCATGCTCCCAGTGTTCATGGTCTAAAACTAACATCCCGCAACACCGGGAGGAGTGCGAGAAATGAAGACAAGCTTCACCGAGGATCAGCTGCATTTCATTACATACGCGAAATGAGTTGGGTTGAAGCGCTAAACAAGACTCAGTCATATGTGCGCACCCTTGCTTCGGGCTAGGATTACTGCCTTTTTTCCGTCTTCCTGATGACTTTTCTCGTTCTAGGGCTTACTCAAGACTAAGCCTTGCCTTGCTTAGCTCTACGAGGCTAGGTGGATATTTCTTCCCCTTCTGGTGCCTTGGTCACCCTGTTCTAGTGTCATGGTATGGCTCTGCGGTGTGAGTGGTGCCATGGACGTCGGTTATACATGCACATGTACAACATTCTACGACACCTCTCAGCTCTTGACAGCGTTTAGAAGCTCGCCACAGGCACCATTGATATGTTTGCTACCTGTTGGTCTTTGGTATGCATAAACTTGTGCTGCACCTGCTCATAATTTTCTGCTGCTCTATTCTACGAAGCAAACATAGGAGACTAACTTACAACACTTGTGAGAATTTAGTCAGGGACTAGCAGACTGACTGCCTTGTCACTTGCAGGGAGCTTGCCGTAAAATAAAACAAGAATTTGGCAGTGGGTGAGCTTGGAAATAGTAATGATCACAAGTGAGCGAGTTTTGGGGAGCTTTGCCTCAGTTTAATTTGGACGCCCAACATTCAACCCTCCTTGGTTGGGTGTTTGTTGTAGGGCCCTGTGCCCTTCCTCGTCAAGCCTTGGGCGCATAATTAGAGGGCTACAGGAGGCTTTGGCTTTTTTTTTTCGGGGCTCTCCCCCCAGTTTTGATCCACTACAATTTGACCGAAAGGCGGTCTCAGCTCTCCTGAGGCTGATTTTTTTCAGACTTTTTTATGGAGACCAAGCGTAGAAAATGCCCTGTAAAACGCTGTAATGGATGGTCATTCTGTGCTCCTAGGAAGAGTGGAGAATTGGACAGGCATTTCCATGTCTAGGCCATTCCAAACGCTTCAAGTGGAGATATGGTCTTTGTCCAGCTTTCTAGTCTTTGACCGTATTTTTGTCGTTCATAAAAGAAAACAGAAAAAAAAATCAATTTCGGTTCCCGGCTGGTAAACAAAGGAGAGTAGAAAGCAACCTGCATAGAAAAAGGGTCCGTGCTGCGACCAGGTGCAGCTGGGGTTGTAGCAAAAAAAAACTGCTGCTCTCCTTGAAGGGCAACGCCGAAACTTGGATTTGTGCATGAATTCAGAATAACAGGAAAAAAGGACAAAAAAACTCCGAGCCAAGCCACTGAGGGCCAACGCAATGTTCTGGGCCTTGAAACACCTCCATACGGTGGTGCGCCTGTAGACACAAAACATTTTTTTTCTCGTTTTTCTTTTTATCACAGCCCAAGAGCTTGTGCTGTTGTGTTGTTGTGCCGAGGTGCGTATGTAGATGCTTATTGGTCACATCACTGCTGCGAGATAGTCGTTTTAATGTCCAATATGAACCCGTTTTAATATGATCACTTTCATCGTTCTTTGATAATTGCAACATAGTATGGCCGATCTGCATGCGATCGAGTCACTAGCTAAGCTTTGTCGTGTTGTTGGCTTTTTAGAAAGAGCTACTTACGCGTGTGCATCTAGGTTTTTGGCTAAATGTTACCTATGGAAATATACGCATAGACAACTTAGCAGCCATTGTATAGCCTCTCGCCTGAAGCCTGATCCATGTTTCATTGTATACGGGTGGGTGACTTCAAAACCTCTACCGGCTTGGCTCATTGATACAGTACGGGCACAGCACTTCTACATATCCCTGGAATGCATTTTACCACGATGGCTATCTGGATGGCTCCTAATATCAGCCTCTGATGCTCTGCGCCATCGCATGGAAAAAGGGGTCGAATCTATCAGCATGATGCCAAACTCACTTGGTTGGTTTGTAGCCTGAATCAGCCAGTAAAGTAGCGCGCAACCATGGGCTTACCACCCAGTCCAGAATATCAACTTCAAAGAGTTCACTTGATCAAGAAATAGCGCCTCGATGTCAACATCAGCTTAGTGTGGGATTGGCGGACAACTTTGATAGATTTTGTGTACTTTAATTGTCCGTTTCGGCTGGACGGCTAATGGAGCGTCCCCTCCACCCGAGTCCTTCAGGCTATTTGAGACTGAATGCTATTTTTACGTGGTGACAAGTTCGAAACATTTGGCGTGTATGATTGTATAAGTTTAGCTTTCCGATGTCACTAGTTCCCTCAAACGAAAATATTGGGAATGCTATTCTCCGGCACTTTGCACTTAAGTCTTTTGGCAAGAATAGTAGTCCACTCATTTCTCTTCTATAAGCTCTTGCAGGTTGTGACGAGTCGGAAGTATGCCATGTGGTCAGCCAAGGAGATCACATGTTTGGCAAGCCTTCTCTACTTCACCAAGGTCTGGTCCGGATCTATAAAGTAGGAAGAAGCATCAAAGCTCCAACCTCGTCTTGTGACCTGAAAAGAGCCGAAAGGGCTTTTCGTCTTTGGGTTGTCCAAGTCCTGGCCACCGTGTGAGTCGTGCGTTCTCCGCTGTACCGTTGCCGAACTTGCCCTAGGGCTTTTATAAGCGGGCCACACTTTGCTCCATTCCTATTTGCTGTTTTTTCTCTGACTTAGGGCATTTTGGCCTTTCCTTATTGTGCTTTTTTTGCAGGGAACGTGCCGAAGCACTGTTAACGGAGCTTGTCCCGATGACATAACAAAAAAGGCGTGTGATTTCTGGGAGGAAACTACCAAAAAAAGCCTAGTAGGAAAAAAGAAAAAAAAAAAAGCCCCACTTTGAAAGATTTTTTTTCTCCTTGTTCTCACTACCATTCTGACGGCCGCTTTTTGGGCTTCCTCTTTCTTTTTCGTCATCGAATCAGGTTATGGGGATGTAAACCTCAGCACTAGAGAACAGAGAGCGTGTGATCCCGGCCCGTCAAAGCCGTGAAAATATCACACAACAAGAATAAAGGTACGAGTTGCAAGTTCCTCTGCTAGTCTGGAAAATGGCTTCGTAGAACTTGAAAATAAAATACTTCTTTTTCTCCTCGTGTAACTTTGGCTATGCTTTTGTTTTTCCTAGCCCTGGATTCTAAGGAAAATGCAACTAAATGACAAACCTTACTCTCAAATATGAGAATTACCTAGAAAAAGCCTCCCATTGAATTTAAAATTTCTTAGAGTGTTACTTTTTACAGGTCCCCTCAGGCTTCGCTCCGACTGTGTGACCGTAGACACTATTGGCACACCGTAAGCTTCTTGAGGATTCAGCCGATCAGCCGCGGTTTCATTGGTTAGGGTTGCATGGACCATAAAAGGGTTAGGGGGATATGTAGGATTTCGTTATTATCTGGATTCCAAAACATTACTCTTAGTGCCAGTATTGTCTTGGTGGTTGGCTTACCGGATTTGATAGAGGGAAATACCGCCCGCCTGCTGCAAGGTGAAGATGACATTGACAAGGCCAGGATCAGCCCGTATTCAGAGGTCTAGAGCAACCCGCAGTTGATACGCTGTTCAAGGCGCCGAGTGATGAAACTACAAAAAGACCAAAGATGCGTGGATAGTCATCGATAGGGATTCCCCAAAAGGACAGCGCCTAATTCCAGTTTCTTGGCTCTGCCTCATGTGATGGTTGACAAAAGAACGAAGCACTGGCCTATTATTATAGGCGTTGGACATATGATCTTATATGCATTTTTTTGCTCTCTTTTATTTCCCTTTGTCTCATTTGGAGCTGCGCAAGCCAGAAGCGGAGCTGACCATACGTTTAGAGTGATATTTTGCTCAAGACTTGGTAGTCCTATCGCTAATAAGAGGAGATGGAGGTGGGGGAACATGGAAAGAACACGGGGATAGCGTACGAAGAGTCCATCGAAGGAAACAAAAATAAGACAAAAGCTGCAGATAGGTCGCATTTCCTTACACAAGGGGACGTGTGCAGCTTAGCTACGGGTATGCGGATAGCTGCTTTGTTTGTTTCCAGCAATAGATTTGTGTAATTAAACAAGGCGGAACTAAAAACCGCCAGACAACCTCATCTTATTTAGTTTTGCAACGTCGCTTGCCAGGAACGGTAATTCCCCATTGTGCTTGTTCGCCCGCCTATTCCCAAGAGCAAGTCCAATTCCAATGGTGCAGGCAGCGCCCGCTCCCTAGCCTAAACTACCCAATGATAAAGCTCTCTTCCTACACGTTGAAGGCACATATGTATACGGAGTGTGAATAGGCACGCATATGTATGTACGTGTGCCAACATTGCTACATTTACTCACATGAACACACACCAGAGGTATTGTTGGTCTCGCTAACAAGCCCACACCTTGCCCCGCCCCGCCCTGTCTCGGTATGTAGAGATGGGCTCCTAGAATATCGCTCATTAATGCCTAACAAAAGCAAGAAATGTGTTGTGTGCTGCATAGAACCCTAGAATGCAAAGCCAACAAACCAACAAGAGCAGAGCGCTACATAATGCAATACCACTATAATTGACACACAGACTTATTAGAGCATAAGGACGGTTAAAGGAATGGACAATCTATGGTGTGAATCATGTTAGACGATCACCAACTTGATAACAGGGTTTCAAGGATACTCATGGCGTTGATAGGTTCTGTGGAGAATGAAGGGGGAGGGTCGACTAGGGGTACGAGTTGATCTAGGTTCGTAGGAAGAGAGGAGAGGTTGGAGGAGGCGAGCAAAGAAGAGGGGAAGGGATGAAGGGATAGCGTTACACCTTTGGTTTTGGGCTATCTGGTTTGGTTCGACAGCGAGTTAGGAGCAAGTGGATATTTAATATAGTTTCTGCCTACAGAGAGTCACAGGCAAAAGAGAGAGAGAGAGAGGGGGAGGAGGGGGTGGATTGCATAATATAGAGGGTTGTTTGTAACGAGATCAGATCATCCAAGCTGGGCTAACAGCGGCAACTGCGAGCGTCAGTGCCAGCGTGAGGTAAGGTGAGATGAGGCGACACAGTGCTGAATACAGTATACACACTATAGATGCTATCAATGGAACAGGGTAGAAGATAGAAGGTTGAATCTGTATGGAATGGTGCGGTGCAATATAAGAGGGCAGAAGCGCTGCGAGGGACTGGTGGGAGAAGGCGCAGAGATACAAATGAAGCTAAGCTGGTTTCCTTGTGGTGGAGGATTGGTGAACGCTTCAGCAACAAAACGTCATTTTAAATTGACTGGCCAAAAATGTCTCAATTCTTTTTTTGGCGATGAAAGGGGGGGACTTGGTGTTTGATAAGACATGACATAACTGGGGATTTGGTCGTCCTCCTGACCCGAACAGCCCATTTTTCCTGTTACCTTCTCTTAACTCTGGGAGGGGAGGAGGAGGTACTTGGGAGGCCGCGTGGTCTGGCTCTATTTACGCGAGTAGCTGGGAGGAGAGAGAACGAGAGGAAGAGAGAAAAAAAGATGGGAAAGGAGAATGAGAATGAGAAAATGAGAGGGGGCGTAAGGAGAGGAAGACGAGACGAGACAAGACAGGACATAAGACATGGGAAAAGAAGGGAGAGAGACAATAAAGGAAGCTGCGAGTGTCTTTGTTTGTAGCGTTGTAGGTATAGTGGAGAAGCACGAAGCAGTTGAAGTGGAATTGGAGAGGAGGTGACGGACCGTTATTTGCTTATCGGCCGATTGTTTGAGCCCGTCCGCGGCCTGGCCAGGAAGGAAGCGATGGGAAAGAAAAGCTGCTCGGTCCTGTCCTGCTCTTTCCTTTGAGCCTGGTGCTGCTGCTGCTTTCTCTCTGATTCTGCCCAATTGAAAACGAGGCGCCAAGGCAGCATGTTATGCAGATAAAGGGGATATGCATCTATAATGAGAAAAGAAGCTTGGCTCTAAATAAGGACTTGGAGCTGTGACAAAACGGCTGCATAGGCTCCCATGTATCAAGTAAAACACGTACACCTAACTCACTTAGAACGCTAGCTGGGTAGTCACTAGCCATCTAGGCCTTGTGTTTTGCGAGGCAGCCTCTCGCCTCCTCTCTCACATCAGCCCGTGTGCCTATTTCACCTCACGTTGCATCCTAACCTGCATTGCATTGCATCATGGCCTGTGTCTGCATGGCAAAGACATGGTCTAGCTGTGTATGCATGGAATTGCATTGCATTGCAGGCGTTACAGGATTTGAATTGTGTTGTGTTGCTTGTTACTACTGCTGCCCGCAACTGCTAGTATCCTGGTGTGGTCATCAAGCGGTGATGCTGCAGAAATGGGCCTTGACTTGGTAGGGGAGAAACCTTCTTACATAAAGCCTGCAGCCGCGATGCATGCAACATGTGTGGCGTGGACCTTAGCACCAGCATTAGCATTGGCATCAGCATGGAAGGGGCAAGAGAGAGAAAGAGGAGGGAAACAGAGAAAGGGAGGAAATGGGTTGCGGGCACAGCAGCTAGAGGAAGAGACCTCTGCAAGCAAAAATGAAGCACAACAAGACACAGACACAACATGAAATGGAGCTCCTTCTGTTACTGACTGGTGTCTTGCACCTTTGATTTCGCTTTAGAGGAAAACAGGGGAATAAAGCGAAGACATTACAGCATACGTCAAGTCAAGTACATCCGAATTCAAGTTCAAAGCGAAGACATGGCGGCAAATGAGTGGCAGTAGAAGGGCAGGCAACAAGAAAAAGGAACAAGAGGAAGAGGGCAGCTGATCACGCAATTGGACACATGGGCATATAATGATGGCTGATGTTGGCTGCTGAAAGGAGAGGCATATCTGCATCAAGGTCACGAAGCAGTCATTTAGATTCCTTTTGTCTCCTCTTTGTTTGTTTCGATTGGTCTCTGGTCATGTTCATACCATCAATGATTGCATTAGCGACGCGTTTACATGCTGGCAATCTCCCCTGCCCCCTGCTCTCTTTATTGAAAGCTTGGGGCAAGCGGAGCAAGAGGGTTGTCCGTTCCGTGGCATATGTTTGATGCAATTAGAGGGCCGGGACCGCTTTGTCGGTTGGAATTCACGGACTAAAGCTTGCTCCATGCCAACCCGCGATAAACAAATTCAGTACAGTAAACACAGTGCATGACGTTGTTGGCCAAACAGAAGAAGCCTCCTTATCCTAAAATCCATCAGTACCTTGACTGCAGATGTAAATACCGCCGCTGCCTGTAAGAGCGCATTGTTAGCTCGACGCCCCCATTGTCTTCGTCCTTCTCATATATACACCGCAAAAGAGGCAGAACGCAAGCTCGAACGCCCGCAACACTCCTCTCAATATTTCCTGCTCTCGTCACGCCTACTACATACTAGACAGGAAGAAAAAGGAATGAAAAATAAGAGCTGGTTTCCGTCCTTCTACAACAGGGAGGCCAGAAAATATCATAAAGATCCTCTTGCTCTTGGTTCTTCATTAAGGGCCTGCCTGAGCTTGATGTCGGCCGAAGCAGGCGGCTGCAATCTATTACACATAGTGCACATGGCGAGCTGGTGAGCAGCTGGCTGTCTTGCATGTACATACATGTCACCAAATTTTGACTTGCTCATGTGCATACTCTAGTGTGTGTGTGTGTGTGTGTGTGTGTGTGTGTGTGTGTGTGTGTATGTATGTAGGGACATGTGAGTGTGTACTCGCCCATCAGGCACTTTTATTAGCCTCTCAACAGCACACACAACCCCAATATGCAAAATGCGTGTTGGGTCTTTTTGACAAAAGTTCGAAGTTGAAAGCTGAAACTGAAAAGGGAGGCAAATCCTAGGAAAGCTCATCCACTCAGAAACGGCCCGAGGATAGGCCCAGGCTGGGCCAGGTTTGTTGGCTATAGTATGGCCTGGCCTGGCCTGGCCTGGCCTGGTGTCCTGCTACATGCTCTTTGCTTCACTATATTTTTCTTTTCCTATGTCTCTCCTCTTATCTTGTACACCTTGTGGCAGTGATAATTGGCGGGCGAGAACATGCTTGATGGCTGAGAGAGAACCTTCGAGAGCTTTCGTGTTATTAGGCCTCAGATTCAACGACCAAATATGGCTAGAATGTATGGACTGCAATGCCCCAACACCCTTCGTGGGCGGACTGCTCGGTATACATCAGATTATAGAAGCTAAATGCCCTTCCAGGCAAGTCCTCACCATGGTCGGCTGTACTACAGACAGTCACGCCCGTCATGTTTAGGCTTACCACTAGTGTTTTTTATTAACAAAAAAAATAGTTTTTCCCTATAGACAGTGGGCTGGGTGTCAGCTTTGCTGGGCCTATACATTTGTAATAATATCGGCGTAGCACAAGTATTGATGTTGGCTTACAGCCTAACACAATCACCAACGTTGCCCTCCATGCTAGAATTATGTCCCAATTGCGCGTACTCAGCCCCCCTCTAAGATCTGCTGAGGAGTTCTTGGCTTCCATATGCGGAAAACAACATAACCTAGATATCTAGTACTAACGTGAGAATATAGAAAATAGGTCAAGGTGTAAGACCGAATGGCCACATAACTTTCCATCGCCGCATTGCCGCCACCTGTTTGCCCTGGCGATTACGTCTGCATTACATGGTCATGTATGACTGGCACTGTTATACCAAAACATTCCCAATACATGGTAACGCACTTCGGGTGGTTCTCTTCCACTGATCCAAACCGCCATCGTCGTGGCTAAGGGCGTCTTATCATGACTGCCCACCACCACCATCATCGGAATCCTTTCCCATGATGATGCCTACAGTGTGCTTATGAACGCTATTCCAAAAGCGAGGGTGCCATTTACGTACTACCTCGGCTTGAGCTGGTTTTTTGCTGTTTTTGCTGGCCTTGAGATATCATAGTATATGACGTCTATTCGAGGACAGTAGAACGGCGAGAACAAGGAGGGCCTGTGGCACTTGTGTATATTAGTGGCAGCGTGTGAGGCAGCTTCTTGAAATAAAGGGGGGTTGATACACATACACAGGAGTCGAACTGACAAAACCTGCTCCCACGCCCCGACAAATACATGAATGTGGTACAGAGAAACACAGTGATGGCTGACCAAGGCAATGGGGGTCGGTATATCAGAACCCGAAAAGGATCTCAGGCATAATAGAACAATATTCGAAGAAAAGGTATTAACGCCATATCCATTTTATTGATCATCGATGTTCATATGATGTGCCTCATTTGGTCAATGGAGATCTGGTTGGTTATCGAATCAACCATAGGACCGTTCTGCATACAGGAGAGACAGACTTCATGGGGTTTCATATGAGGCTTGGCATATGCTAGAAGCGAAGATCGGCAGGTTAAAATGTATGTTGTAGTTATTGAGAAACGAGCACTTGTACTCTGTTTAAAGCCTCACCAATCGACGTTTATTGTCGCACAAAGCTTGAGCGAAGGGCTTGGCAGTCTATCATCGTGACTGAATAGGGTTGCAAAGGGTTAAAGTGGACAGGCTTGAAACACGTGAGCGAGCACGTGACCCGAGGCCTACTCCTCCCGACGAAAGCTTTCATTCCGAGTCCAGCCTGATTCACCCAGGAAATAACCGGGCCAGTGTCGATTTCGCTCCGAACATCACCAACTTCAATTGTCCCTCTTCTTACGAGCCCGACTACTCCGTCTTGCCTTGTCCCAACCTCAGAGTCCCCATTCTCTGGCTTTCTCTTTCTCTTTCTATCCCCTCCATCTCACAAATTCTTCATCATGAACTCCCTCCGTGTGGCTCGTGTGGCGCTTCGTGCTCGGCCAGTTGCTGCTGCTCGTCTGCCTTTTCAGCGCAGAGGATATGCTGAGGCTGTCTCTGACAAGGTATGTCTTCTTTGTAGTGTATTTTCGGGAGGGAAAATTTGGTAGTCTTCCTTGTTTTGCCGAAGCAATTCTTCGGACAGCCGGGACGCTATAACTAATGATAGGGAGGGGCTATGAGCTAACAATACTTTTACAGATTAAGCTGAGCCTGTCGCTCCCCTTCCAGGTATGATAAATGAGGTCTAGGCCTTTTTTCTATTTTGATATCCTGCTCCTTGCTGCAATTGGTGTTGAACAATGGGTGGGTGGATATCCTGCTGCCGGCGATAAATATGCGATTCTGGGCGATTCTAGAAATTGGCCTTGTAGAAAAATACCGTCCGACGCCGAGCGCCCTGCGCGATCTCTACTATGATATACCTCGACAACTCAGCATTGATATCCATTTTTGGCTATAGCTAAGCGCAATTGCCATGTGGCTAATTGTTTCCGCCCATTATTCGACGACTTCACGAACCGCCG
Organism: Ceratocystis lukuohia; assembly: GCF_044167205.1. Taxonomy (NCBI): domain Eukaryota; kingdom Fungi; phylum Ascomycota; class Sordariomycetes; order Microascales; family Ceratocystidaceae; genus Ceratocystis; species Ceratocystis lukuohia. Next base: position 1,100,446 of record NW_027263525.1, read on the forward strand.
CCCACCCATTGCCTTCTTAATACTCCGATCTTGCGAGTTTAAAATAATGTCAGATAAGAAGGCCTAAGCGCTAACTGATTGCATCTTGCTCCTCGCGCTCTATAGGCCATTTACAAGTCTGAGGATGTTGTTCAGGTCAACATTCCCGCTGAGTCGGGTGATATGGGTGTTCTCGCCAACCACGTTCCCTCCATTGAGCAGCTGAAGGCTGGCTTGGTTGAGGTTGTTGAGGAGAGCGGCGCCAACAAAAAGTTCTTCCGTATGTATTGCCTACAGAGTGTTAACCGACTGGTATTAGTCGAAAATAGGCGTCCATAGGTGACCCCTGTATACCCTATGTTGCTTTGAATTTGGCTAACCGCTTTGCATGTAGTGTCTGGTGGCTTCGCTGTTGTCCAGCCTAACTCATCTCTGTCTATCAACGCTCCCGAAGCTTACCCCCTGGAGGACTTTTCCGCTGATGCTGTCCGGGCTCAGATTGCCGAGGTGTCCAAGGTTGCCAGCGGCTCCGGTAGTGAGGTCGAGGTTGCTGAGGCCAAGGTTGAACTTGAGGTTCTGGAGACTCTACAGAGCCTGTTGAAGTAAGCACTTGGCTGGATAATGGAACAAAATACAGCCAAAGAGCCAATTGAATTCGCCTGCGCTTGATTTGACGGCTCAACTATATTATCTGTTTGCCTTCATTGCTCTCCTCTGTCGAGTGTCATGTCCGAGTGTCGCGCCCCTACTCTTTTGTTGTCTCCCCCTTTTCCATCTCTTCACGCTTGCCATCATGTGAAGCCCTGCAAAAACACATTGTGCCCGATATCCTAGGATTTTTTTATCTAGGAGCATGTGGATGTCACGTCTGCGTCTCCTGTCTGTACAAAATAACATATCACCAATTCACGCAGCCCTTGAGATCCTATGAAGTGCTATTGAAGAAATCATGGTATATTCGTTAGAGATGGCGGCTTTGTCTTGATAGCGCCATTTTAGTTTTTTTTTTTACTTCTATTGTTGTAGTTGGTTGTGATGGCATGGAAGAATGGAAGTCCTTGTTACGGGTGTTTGTAAATAGGCTTTGAAGGGTTAAGGCCAAGAGAGTGGATGTCATGACGGAATATGTAAAGTTGGGGGGTATAGATGGGATGAGCGTGTGCGTCTTCGCGGTACGATTATGAGAAAGGGAGAACAGAGAACAGGCGTGTCTAGCGGTACTAAAGCGCTAGGCAAGGAAAGAACAGACAAAAGCCCTTCAAGACTCCATGGGGGGCATCTCAAACTTCTTGCCCTGGGCTTCGGACGTGAGGACGATCAACTCTTCGTACATGAGTTTGCGGACCTTTTCGCAAAGTGCAGAGACGTCGTCGGCGGTCAAGCCCTTGGTAGGGATGGGGTCAAGGACTAGAGATTAGGAGGAAAGAGGGGGGGGGGGTTAGCATGAGATTGCAGTTGGATGGATGTGGGAAACACAACAGATATGGGGTGTTTCTTACCTTTCACAGGAATGCGACCGGCATTGAAGACCCAGTCCTTGGCATACAACACATGGCTGTAGTTGGCCACGACGCAGGGCACAATGGGAACGCCGGTCTCCACAGCTAGGTGGAAAGCGCCCTTTTTGAAGGGTAGTAGCATGGGCTCCTTGGAGTAGCTGCGTGTGCCCTCAGGGAACATGTAGACGCTCTGGTTGCGCCGCTTCATTTCCTGGCCAGCAGCTGAGACGGCACCACGGGCACCCTGGCTGTTGGTACGGTTGATGAAGATGGCACCGCTAAGGGCCATGAACCAGCCGAGGATAGGGACCTTTTTGAGTGAGGATTTGGCGGTGATGCTACAATGGGTGGGGAACATGCAGCCAAGCATCAGAACATCGAGCTCAGTTTGGTGGTTACCGACGAAGACAGCAGGTCGCACAGTTCCGAGGTGGTTCTTGGGGTCGACGACTTCGAAGCTTAGACCTAGTAATGTGCTGCAGATGTGCTTCATGACACGACCTCCAAACCACTGAGCACTATGATTCTGGCCGACCATGCGCATGACAATGGCGGCAAAAAAGCCAGCGGCTGAGGCAATCATGCCGCTCATATAGACCGCCATGGAGCGGGCTATAAAGCCAGGTTTGGAGAGACCGAGCACGGACAACATGAAGAGAGCAAGAGTGGCCAGTACATAATACTGGAAGAACAAGACTATCCACATGGTAGGAACAAGAGAAGGAGAAGAGGAAGAAGAAGAAAAGAGAAAGGAAACGGAAGAGAAGGGAGAAGGGAGAAGGGAAAGGATAGCCCTATTATAATTAAAGAATTAAGACGGAAGAGAGAGGAAGACAAGGCTGTGGCGGTACGACAAATCAACAGGTATTTGCGGATGGCCCGTTCAGGCTGTCCTTTTTTTTTGGTGGGGGATAAAGAAAAAAAAAGAGTTTCTGGCGGGGTTAATTTTTTTCCTTTTGGAAATATCCCTTATTAATTTAATTCTTTTTTTTTTTTTTGGGGGGGGGGGGGGGGGGGGTTTCAGGGCTTAAGTAGAAAAGAATGAATCGTAGGTAAAATGTTGGGAAAGAGAACATATGAAGTTGGGGGCACTATTTGGAGGAGGATCTGGAACGGAACAATGAGAGGTGTAGTAGCATATAGTTGAATACAGTGGGACATAGCAAGGGGCAATAGTGGACTGCTGCTGGACTGGCTGCTGAAATATTCATCAGGCATCTGAATCATGCATGCATCGAAAGCAAAAGCAGTCGTTGCACAACCCATAAAGCTTTATTTTTGTAGTATTCTTGGTGTTGTCGAAAGCTTATCTCTAACATGTGATTGACAATTAGCGTAAGAAGCAGGTCTAACTGACACAGCTGCCAACAGCTGTCAGGTACATGCCAGGGCAGCTGTCAGAACTACAGCAACAAGCTTAACTTTTATCCCAAGGCTTACAACACATCGACCGGACGGTTTACACTATTTTCTTGCCGTTATTTCGCTCGAGACTTGGATTGAAATTCTCTCCCTTCACGCCCATAATCCCGCCGTCTCATTGTCCTGTCGGCTCGATTTGCAGCTGATCGTCGCATCTGACTCGTTACTCTTGTTGTGACGGTGTTTCTATTGATAGCAATAGGCCCCCGTTCCTCCGTTTATAGCTTCCCTTCCTTAGGTGCCTTGCCCTTGTTGATGGACGAAAGCTACTAACAATTATTATAAGCGTTGCATTTCTTCCTTTTTCCAACAACGCCTGCTTTGTCTTCTCATTTCATCTGATCCCCAAACAAAACACCGTATAAATATACCTGAAATGTCGTCCCCAGCCTCGACCTCAGCTTCCGATCCGCCGCCCCTCTCGGCTCTCTTCCTTATCGAATTCGACGTTAAAGCTGGCTACACGATCCTCTGGAAACGCGCCGTCTCGGAAGACATCCAACTTGACGATGTGGTCGAGTTCAAGTCGCTTCCCTCAGGCCTGCACGAGGTGGCATCTGACCTAGTGTACTTTGTGCACGAGAGCGGCTATGCTGGCCTGAGCGCATTTGCTAACGCACAAGTCGATGATGAAGCGATGCGAAATGCGCGCATGATTGCTGTGGGCGTTTTGGTGCCTTTGAGCTACGGAAGACTAGGCCGCGCATGGCAGCATACCGCCGAAATCCAAAGGCTGGCACAGTGAGTGCCCGTTGGGCCACAGAGCTCCTTGAATTCTGTATGCGCGAGTGAAAGCGGTTTGCTAACTCCCCCTTCATCTATAGGCAACTTGCCGGCGACAAGACCAAGATCTCTCTTTTAGAGTCCTACTGGAAATTTCACGCAGCAACTTCGTCTCCAGACCCCAACACCACAGAAGCCATTGCAGTAGACGCCAGCAATCCATCAGCACCACTATCATCGCCATCAACTACTACATTTGCGACGTCCACAAGCCTTGAACGCCACCATCCTGCGCATAGTTTATCTAGATTACTAGACTCGTTTGGCCCGCTGATATTTCCGCTGTTTCGCGCTGCGTTGCTACGCAAGCGCATCTTGATATCGTGTCATGCGCCAGTGCATGAAGTGAACGACTTTGGTATAGTCTAGCCCTCATGAATGAATGCATGCAAAAGCAACTACTAACAGCCAATTTGCCGATTGCTTGCAAGTTTACGATTTTTCTATTCTTAGCAATATCCCCTCCTCTGTTCTCGATATTCTCCCTACAAACTCTCCCACCCAGAGTCTCCGCCCACTTTTCACAGTGGGAGTCCACGATATCCCTCTTTTGGCTTCAAATCTCGAGCCTTTGCTTGTCAACACCTCTGAAGATTCGGGATCTGGCTGGATTGCCTGTACCACTGACAGCATCCTCGCTTGCAAGCAATCGCTCTGGGATATTCTTGTGACTATTCCACCCCCGGCAACATGCTCCCAACCAGATATCCCCAAGAAATGGCCAAGTCTGCAAACCTCGGCAGGTACGACCATCAAGGCCACTCAGCGTGACCTCCGACGCTACATGGCCCTGAAAGCAGGTCTATCCCAAATAGCCACCAGCGCCTCTGTCGCTGCTGCCCCCTCTTCCTCATCCGCATGCCCTGCGCACTCCTCTACGAACGATGACATATCTCGTCCTGGTTCTGCGATCACCCCGCCAGAGGCCTCTGATGCCAGCATTGCTGAGATCGTCGAGCCCATGACTTGGACTGCTCTCGCTTATACCGGCTTCATGTGGTGGGCTAGTGCCGGTGAACAACATCACAGCGACGAACTCGACGAGGAAGCTGCCGACGCCGCGCTGTTAGCCGATTTAATCTCTCCTGTGCCTACTCCTGGAACCATCCCACGCTACCACGATGACCCGCAGCATGCAGGGTTCGAGGGACTGCCACCACCTAAACCTGCCGCCCTGGAAACAGGCCAGGACACGGACACACGTGTGAGCCTAGCCATTGTCGCATATTTCCACCGATTGACGACACAGATTCTCAGTGTGGCTGCAGATGTGGCTACATCTGCTGCACCATCTAGCGGCGCATCCGACTATGCTGAGTCGAGGGAGTCACAGGATAGCGATGATGGTGATAGGGCCGATGGTGAGTCTATTGTGGGAGATAATGATGGAGAGGCATTGTTACCGCTAGACGACGACGATCGGGATGAAGGCACGCGTGTAGGAAGCCATGTACTAGAGGCAATGGGCCTGGATATATGGAGTGTTGCGGATACAGAGTTTGTCAACGCCGCATTGGACATGTACTTTGAGCGAAGCGTGTACGTGGAGACAAAGGGAGTGGAAGTCTGTGGTGTGCGGGTTTGCTAAAGGGCTTTGAGGACTGTAGAATATGAAGGATGCCTGGGGAAGAGCAAGGACAGCGGCTTTACAATGAATAGCATGTCTTTTCAATGGCGAAACTAAGGCAACTAGCATCAACATGTTTTCTGCCCAACATGCACCAATTACATGGCCATCATCAAAACCAGCATGACTGAGGCAAAATAACATATTAAACTAAGCAAATACCAGAAAACCAGAGCAACCTCTTTTTTTTTTCTCTTTCTCTTCATTGTCTCTCCAGAAGAAAGCTAGAGAGGGAAATTGAGAACAGGAATAATTTGAAATGAACAAAAGCTAGTCGTGCACAAGAGAAGAGCCAGAAAGAAACCAAAACATTGAACCGAGAGAGCTATATAAGAAAGAAGGCTGCGGGAAAACAAGCGCCGTGCCATACGATACAGCAACAGTATACTAGGAAATAAAAGAGTACAGGCAAAGTCAAGTGCATAAGGGGATGATGATGATGGATGAATTAAATTCAAGAGAAAAAAAGATGGAAAAAAGCTGACAACAATAAAACCTAAAAGGACAACTATAAATCGCCCTCATCTTCCGTGTCAGTGTTGGTATCACTAGTATCATCGTCTACATCATCGTCTGTGCCCGACTCGTCATCCGATTCGGCAGGGGCACTCGGCATCTTTCCGGTCTTAAGCATGTGCATGGCTCCAGCAATAGAATCTGCAATAGTAGCAAAAGTTTACGTGTTAGCAAATAATCGTAATATCCAAGTGTGAGCTTTTGGTTCACAGGAAGTAGGTGAAACTTACCCTCTTCAGGTTCGCTAATCTCGTCTTCAGCCTCGATTTGCGCTGCCTTGCTTCCGTCCTCTACATGCAATATCACCTCCATCTTGGTATCAAGGCCAACATAACTATCGCACACGAGGTGCATAACGAATGTGTAGTCACCAGGCGAAGGGGGTGCGGCAAACACGGCCTTCATGGTCTGCACATTGAAGGTCGGCTTTCCGTCGGCTCCTACAATTGGCTGATCCAAAGAAGAAAATTTGAATGGCGGTACGGCCATCTTACCCTGCTTTGAGTCCGTCAGGAAGATATACCAGCTGGGCGTAAAGTCACGCGCAAACCGAGGAGCGTAGGTCAAAGTAGGCAGGATGTTTTCCTCCTTAACCGAAATCACCTTGCCATTGCTGTCCTTGATGGCCTTCTTCTTGCGTCCAGTAAGGGCCTCCAGGTCATCTTCAGCCGGGTCAAGATCTTCAAGCTCACTCTCATCAACCTTAGGGATATCCTCGCAACCGGGGGGATCACACGACCCTTAACAACAAGGCTAACTAGAGAGGAAGGGGTGACGAAGCGCTCGCCAGTAACCTTAAAGAAAGCCTTTTCAACTTGGAAGTCAGGGAATTGCTTGGCAACGCCTATGGCAGTCTTGTATTGATCGTTCGTCAGGCCGCCCTTAGTCACAACCAGGTGTTTGCGGTGGGAATCGGGAAGAGACATGAACTGGCGAAGGCTCACATGAGTCTTGGAGTCACCGTCAATAGCCTCGACAGTCTTGTTAGAGAAGAAAGGAAGCTGGAGCAGAGCCGATGCTTTAGGTGGGATGGCCTGCACAATGTTCTGGGCTGTGTGGAAGGAGGCAAGAATGGGGTTGGTAAAACTGTAGGCCAGTGTCATACCAGTGAAGGCTTGTACCAAGCTGCGCGCTACCGGGGCGACTTCGAACTTGGCCTTGTTTAGCGCAGCATCTTCCAGGTCAACACGGTGAATGTAAGCCCATAGAAGCGCTAGAGACTTGCGACGCACAAGATCATCCATCTCCTCGAGCTTCTCGCGGTTTTTGGTTGTCAGCAGGGACGAGATACGAGCCTCAATTTTGGCGAGGCCGTTGTCTGCCTTGTCCTTGCGAATCATCTCCTTATACTCTGCGCCGGAGCTGAGAATGGTGATGATGCCACCCTCATCAATGTCATCGGTGTACTGGCGGAAGAGGTTATTGGCACTTTCCATTAGAACGCCCTCTTTGCTCATGCGTTGAGTTCCGTACCACCAGCGACCAACATAGTAAGGCAGAAGAACGCCGAGGAGGAGAGCATATGCGAGGACGACATATTTGCCATTGCCTTCAGAAACAACCCACTTTGGTAGGGCAATGCCAAAGGAGAAATCCAGAGACTTTCCGTCAGGGTGGCCGTACTGGAGCCAGTTATTGCGGATCTCCTCGTTGGTTAGAGCCTGATACGCCTTGGTGAGTTCGACATAGTGGGCATTCAAAGACTCGATTGTTTCGTTCTTGGCAGTGTCCGGGCGGATTTTGTCGGGGTGGAAGCGAAGGGACAGCTTGCGGTACTTGCTCTTGATTTGCTTTTCTGTAGCGGACTTCACGGGAAGAAAGGTTAGCAAAGCGAGAACTGTGAACCATGGAGAAACGAAAAGCGACAAAGAAGTTAGCCATCTAATCAAGATTCTTCTTACCTCTACTAGGCCGAGAATATCGTAGGGGTTGTAAAGCTTCACATCCTCCTGGACTTTGCGTGTACTGATGAGATAGACAGAAACAGCCACGGCAGCCCAGGCCAAGATAGCCACCAGTGCGGTCTTGATCTTGCGTTTCTTGCGCTTCTGCGACGCCCGCAGACCCTGTATCACATCGTGATGCTCTGCCTTGAAGTCAGTCACAATGTGGGGGGTGGTAGCGGAGATGTCTTGAGAAGAAGAGAAGAGGTTGATGGTTAGGGGAATGGCGACAACGGCAGCAGCAGCGCCAGCGAAGAATGGGAAGAATTGAAGCTGTAAAAATAGAGAAGATGAAGCGTTAGAAAAGACTAGAAACCAGACCAGTGTCGAGAACAAGAAAATTACTTACATCTTCATCGTAGGAGTATTCGGAACTCATGGTGAGAGGTGGGAATGCAGTTGTCCTGCAAAGCGACTGGCGCCTTGAGTAGTAGCTAGTTGGCTTTTTAAGTGACAATGGGAGAATAGCAAGTGACTAGGGAAGAGGACACAAAGCCAGTGAGGCCGACAAGGAAGCGAAATCGCCAAGTTCAGTAGAGAATGGTGTAGGCGATAATAGAAGATGAAAAGGAAATCTAAAGAAGGAAAAACGGAACAAGTGCTAAACTGGCCTCTTGGGCTGTAGAGGGAGGAAGTTGCGAGGTTGTGTCCACTAAAGAAAGGCTTTTGCTTCGTCGTTCTTTGATTGAAGTAAGGACACAGCAGAACAATTGCCAGTCTTCGCCGTGACTTAGAAGAAGAAGTTTAAAGAAAGGAAGAAGAAAAAAAGACGAGGAACCTGTAGATGTTGTTTTCAAGATCGAAATAACAAACAGAGCGCCAGCCAGCCACAGAGAAAGAAAGGCTGAAGGTGGCCTTCTCGCCAACAAAGCCAAATTGGCGTATATGAACAATCTAGAATATCTGGCTTTCTGGCAACAAAAGCGCAAAAGCTCGCCCACGCTAATACTCTTTAGGAAGGTAGCCGGTGTCAAAATTGATGCCGCACGTGACTTTGCAGGGGCTAAATATGCTGCAGTCGTGTTGAATACGATATCCACATGGTACCAACAAGACAGATGAAACTTACAGGCCACATAACAAATAATATAGGTGCTTATATGACTTAGAGTCAGAGGGCACTGAGCAACCCATCTTAAAATGGAGCTTGTATTGCTGTGCGTATTAACCTTGAATTTAGGGTTAAACATAGACGCAGGGTCTAGCTGCAATAACATGACACGCAATGCATGTGAAAGTCAAGAAAAGTCTTTTGAGTTTTAATGAAGTAACCAAACAGCACGCACACACAGACGATGAAGCTATCAGAGAGAGCCCAACTTAGAGGGTCTGGTCGGAGCTACCTCGAACCACCCGTCGTCCTCAGAAACCTCTAGGCGATATATATACACTGCAGCTTTAATCTCATGTCTTCTACTCCTCCATCCATCTATGCTTCCTCTTCATTGGCTCTCTCCTATTTCCACTCCTCACTCTAAGAACGCTTGCAATGCATGCGACAGCGGTACAATCCGCAAACTACGTGCACGCTTGAGTCCCGAGCCAGACTCGGGCGCTGAGGCCATGGCTGTCGGGCTTTTATCATCGGACCACTTGCGGAATACACCTTTCAGATCACGCGGGATGCCCTCAAGCACTACTGTGGAAATTGGCACAAATGGCCGATCTTCCATGCCACTGGCTAGAATGGCATACTCTTGCGCGAAGTCAAGCGCATTACGGAATGACGCATATTGAGTCTGTGCCTTGGCGCCGACAATAATATACATCTCGAAAAAGGCATCGATGACGTAGATGTTGGTTGGTTCCAGATCAGCCTGGTTGAAAGGACTCAACTCGATGATCTAAATGAACGGTTAGAATAAAGACTAGGCCGAGCCTGGATAGGCCATCCAGTTATCGATAATCAATAGAGCTGTCTCACCTGTTGCTTTGTCGATGCGTCTGACTTGAACAGCCGCGAGCTGTACATGTCGTAGTTGGGTTTTAGTCGCCAGTGGTCAGCTGAGTGTGGCTTGGGACTGCCATTAAACATCGACCATAGTGACTCTGGCTCGTGGCCATCATCCACCTCTTCCAGTTCGCCCATCAGCGTCAAGTCCATACCAATCAGCCGAGCACAGCTTAATTCCTGGACATCGCTGCCTTTACCCTTCCACAGAACACAACGACCGCCCTTGCTAATCAAGTATGGAAAGCCAGAGCAGAGGTTGGCTGACGAGAAGTCAATCTCGTCAAAGATGACCTGGCCTAGATGTTTACGACCGCAAAGCATGCTGGGCGATAGAGAGTCAAACCTGTTGCTAGATCCCCGTCGAATAATTAAAACACCACCAAGGGCATCAATGAATTCTGCTGTTTCCCGGCCTTGGGCCATACGAATGAGATTGGCATCAGCGGCTTTGGCCTCGCGGTTGGCGAAAACCTGGGCATCTTCAACTTCAGCAGCTGGCACGTCATCGCCGGCCCAAAAATATACCTGCGCAATACTGCCGCCGGTCACAGAGACAAAGCTATGTATGCAAATGTACATCTCCTGTTCAAACAAAATCCGCTCATTATGGGGAAGCACGGGGATTTGGCGGCCATCGCCCGATAGTTGGAAAAGCTTGAGCGCATGGGTTTTGACGACCTGGGACGCCTGGGGACGCTTCATCAGAATATCTGCCGTGTCAACATGGTAATCACGCTGGGGTTTCTTGTCCCCAAAGAACTCTGAAAGAGCAGCGGCAGCGTCCATGGCAGGCTTCGTCAACGATCTAGGAGTGCCAGAACTGCTATTGCCAGTGGCATGAGCAGAAATGGTCTTGGGAGGTGGGGTAGCATGGCCGCTACGAGCCGTGAAGTCCAGAGTGGCTTCCTTGGATGGGGTTTTGGCACCCAATGTTTTAAAAGATTGAGGGGTCATAGGAACACTTCGTTCGGGATCATTAAAGCTTGGCTTCGGGGAAGCAATAGGTAGTGTTTGTGCAGGCTTCATCGGGGTATCGGATCTATCCTTGTTTTCCAGCCGTGACGAGTACGAAGCATTGACTCTAGAAGAGAAAAACCCTTTGCCTTCTGGCCTAGAAGGTGCGGGTTTGTTGGTTACCGTTGGCAATGGGCGGGAACCCATTGGAGGCAAGGGCCTATCAACAGTGGAAGTTGGTGTAGTAACAGGTTGCCAGGGCTTACGACCAATGGGGAGAGGCTCGTTTTCGGGAAGGGGGGAAGTGCCCCGAGGCTGTCCTGAAGATGCCAGTGCCTCCACCTCAGGCTTGGTGGGTAAGATCCGGGTAAACTTTCGGGGGTTGACGTCAGCCTCCTTTGTACTTGGCGAATCAAGGGCATGAGCAGCATCTCCAGAGCTAGGTTTAGGTTCTTCAGTGGCGGGATTTTCACTGGGAGGAGGGGCTACCGAAGTCACCGACTCTTCCACAGGGGGGTTAGCTGGAATAGTAACAGGCTTGGAGGACGGTGCCTTTCTGCGAGGCCCACGGGCTCTGCCCTTGGTTAGATGAGTAAGCTGCGGGCCAGGGGCAGTAGGGGTCTCTGTAGTTCCAGACAAAGAAGCGGAAGGCTTGTGAATATCAGACTCTTCTAGGCCGGTGGCTTTGTTACTGGCGCTAGATGTCATTGGAGGGGGTCCACGGGCTAGCAAGCCTGCTAGAGAGTTATTAAACGCACCATCTAGACCGCCGCCTATGGAGCGCCCATAAGCCTTAGTGGGGGGCTCGGCTTTTGGCTTCGAGACACTTTCTTGGACCTTCTGGGTGAGCTTATTTGTAGCGGTTTCGACTGACTGCATATTCTGCCGTATAGAGAACGATGCTGGCTTGGCCGGGGTTTGCGGGGACGCCACTGATTTGGACAAAGGAGAAAATGGAGATCCAGAGACAACAGAACCTCGGCCCAGCTGTTTGAATTTCTCCAATCCTTCAGGGGCTTCCGTTCGCGATACTGAGCCAGAGTTGGGCCTGATTCCCCGTCCTTCTTGTTGTGCTTGCTTGAAAGACTCGCGCTTCTTGAGAATGTCCTGTTTGAACTCATCTTTGATCTCACTCTTCTTGGGGCCACCAGTGAATACAAGGCCGCTTTTCCCCTTGAGAATGGTATTCTTCAACTCGTCAGGGGCCACATAATTCTGGGTGGTTGTTTTACGCAAACTCCCAAAGACGGCCTTCAGCTCTTCTGAGCCTCCACTACCTTCAGATACAGATGGCGATGTTTTGCGAGTTTTAAGTGTGGACCGAAAGTCAACCTTGCTTGAGGCAGAAGGGGGGAGTTCTGGCTTAGGCTTTGATGAAATGAGAGGTGCTGATGGTTTATTGACCACAGGCTTGATCTCTTCAGGAGCTGCAGTAATAGTAGGAGACACGGGCTTTGTGTGGGTGCTTCCGGGGACAGATGTAGTAGGAGGGGGAAATACACCAGAAACGGGTGTCGGGGAAACAGTTGAACCCATGGGGATGTTGCGCATAAGACCACCAATCTTGACTTCATGCTTCACCACAGGACCCTTTGTGTTTTCAGGTTCCGGCTTGGCACCACCGGTTTTGTGGGCTTTGGCCTTGTTCAGCTCAACCATCCAGGCAGGCTGCGACAAGGAAGGTGTATGTGTTTTCTTGGGAGATTCAGGCTTGTTGAGAGCGGTTTCGAGCCAGCTAGCCTTGGTCGGGCTCCAACGTCGCGTGTCCATTGCCTTTGAAGGGCTTGATGGGGGGGTAACTTCATCGGTACTTTTTGAAGCATCTTGGGTCTCCCTGTCGGTGGAGTTAGGCACTGAGATCTTGGAAACATACGAGGGGTCGAAAATAGGATCCGAAGGCTGCAGAGCAGGAGCCGGGCTTTCCATTGACTTTTCCCTCTCGTGGGAGCTTTGGCGGGATGAAGGATGGGATTTGTGAAGCGGCATAGACGGAATATCTCGGATCAAATTATTCGGGCGGCTCCCCGTGCGATTTGCGGCGATGGACTCGGCGCGTGCAAGGCCTGCGGGCGATGTGACACTCCAACGCTTAACGCTGTCAGATCTCTTCATCATAGCACTTTGCACAAAACCACCAAGGCCCTTGGTCGGTGAGATAGGTCTGTTAGACGCCATGCGGCCAGTGGGTGAGCGATCAGGGCGTGCATGATCTAGGCCCTCGGCATTATTAGAGTATGAAGGGGGATCAAGCTTGGGTGAGGCAGCGAGATCGAGGATGCCATGGCGCGGACTTGTAGGGAGGGCTGGGTGTTCAGGAACCATTCCAGGGAGTCCTTTTCTAGAAGATCCAACGTCCGAACGGTCGTCATCCTCGACCTGATTTCGACGATATGCAGCGGAATTAGCGCCACGATCAGCTGTCTGGCGGAACCAGTTAGAGTCTTTTGAACCTAGAGCCTGGGCGATTTGGTCTTTGGTTAATGTCTTGTCGCGGCTAGGAGACACTGAGGTGTCGGTGGGCGTATTAGAACGGGCATATGCGTTCTCGGTGGCGAGTACTGAGAGAGGCCTGGCACGACGATCGTGCTTATCTGGAGACTGCGACGGCCGGCGTTGCCATGAGGGAGTAGATGGCTCGCGAAAAGATCGCATGGTTTGGGATTCATCGTGTATCTTAGAGTCGATGCCGTTGCTTCCGCCAGATTCGTTTTCCTTGGTCGAAGAATTTGAAAACGAATCCATCTTAGAGTCTTCAGACTTAATTGAAGTGCTGCGGTGTGATGGGGACTCCAGGCGGAGGTTGTCTGTCACGACTATGCTGGAGCGTTGTAGTATGGGGGGTCTTGTGGCAGGAGACGATGACTTTTGAGGAGAAATGGACCTGGCCCGTTCTGAACAGTGAGAGTTTAAAAAGTCAGCTTGAGGAGACGTGAAAGGGGGGGGGGAAAGGCATGTATAGGACGTTGTTTGTCGCAAATCAAGGTGTACGTTGTCAGTAGAAAAAAGGTTTGAGTTCTTAGGCTTGACAATGAAAAATAAAAAAAAATAAAAAAATAATAAAAGACAACAAAACAAAGACAAGCCACCCCACTGTAGAGTGCTGAATGCACCTTAATTGTATTGACCCGTGCTGGCCCGGAAACCAGACAAGCCTCAGCGACTAGAATGAGAAATATGGGAGCTTGGACGGGGGTGGGGGTACACAAGACTCAGGGAGCCAGCTGCAATTGTACTGTTGACACACACGGAATCACCAACACGTTCACATAACAGTAGACTTACCAGCACGGCGGGCAGCTCTTTCACTTCTTTCTTGTAGAATGCGCTCCTCCAGTTCTCGCGAACGGGCTTCATCCTCTTCTATGCGGCGACCCTTGAGCTCCTCGACTTGTTGGAGGAACTGTGAGACGTCGTCTGACATGGCTGAATGGCTGTCTATGTGTACGAAGACTCGGAAGGATGGGAAACTGACAATACAATAATTTTGTAGAGACCCGCACCAGATACGATGTTGTAGACAATAGTGAAGGGGGTGGTCGAGTCAGATAGAGGAGGGGATGATTATGTATGTGGCAAACAAAATGCAGCAAGCAAGCCTTGTCACAAGCTATTGTGACATGCAAGCTGCTGGGCTGGGCTGGTTGATAGAGGCAAGAGATGATGTTTCACTTGATTTGAAAGCAACCCCAATAAGAGCCAAAAAAAAACATTCAAAAAAATTCGATGGGCCGTTAGGTAAGGAGATGAAAGTTATATGTATATGGGCGTCGGAGTATGTGGAATGACTAGACGAGGACAAAGAGGATCATTATAGTCCTGACCAAGGCGAAGAAGTGTAAGCGTAGAGCAATGACGGTAGAAGAAATTTGGCCTAGCAAAGACAGCTAAACGTAAATCGCGGGAAACTGAGAGCAGTAGAACGAATGATGAAGGGGGGGAGATGCGTGTGGGCGATAGAGATAGACGGAAATGAATAGAGATAGAGATAGAGATAGACGGGAGCCGGCAGCAGAGAGCAAGGCCGGGTTACAAAAGCAGAGTATAGAATAGAATAGAAAGAAAGAAGAGAAGAGAAGAGGATAGCTAAAAGAAAAAGAAAAAGAAAAGAAAAGCAAGAATTATGTAAAGCGGGAAAGACACAGAAAGAAAAGAAACTTGACAGGAGAAATCAAGGAGAAGTAGAATAATAATAATAATAATAATAAATTCCAGCTGCAATTCAAACATAACAACAGAGCAACAAGGCTGACTGTCAGGAAGGACAAGGCAGGGCATCAGAAAAAGGGTTGACAGTAATACAAGAAGCGGCTCTTGCCTTGTCGAATTGCTATGCAAACCGTTAAGTGCAAATTGCACAATGTATGTACATGCTGCATCAGCGGGTATATCGTTATGCCTATATAGCGCAAGCGACAGACCCCTTATATTGAAATAGATGACAATATCTGCTTCAATGGCCCGTTTTGAGCACAAACTGGTCCGACTCAAACTCTCTCATGCTTGTCGCCAACAAGCGTGACATGACCCGAGCTGCCACGACTGCTGCTCTAGACGTCTGGTAGTACAGCGTATAGTATGCCAACGAAACATTTATATATAGGCTTAACAGCACAGCGCCTTACGCGGTACACATGCCTCCTCAGCCTTCTCATTGAAGTGTTTTTATCGTCACCATCATCATATGTCCTTGTAATTCCACGCATGCAACTGTCACACTCAATCAGGCTCACCAGTTTTTCTTTGCCCTTTTTTTATGAAGGTTGTTTAGTTGTTCTGTCCTCTGTTCTGGCATTTTTAAGTTTCCCACCTAACGTGCAACCCACTATAAATCCTCTCCCAGCAAAAAAGAACTAAAAAAAGCGCCGGCCAATCAGCGTCTAGGACTCTCCACAGCCCGGAATGCTACTCGAGGACGCTAGGCAACCTTTCTACCACCCACCGAATCAGAGCAGGGTCTGCCTTTGTTTATGATCCCATCTTGCATACTCAATGCATTTTTCTCTCAGTACAAAAACAGCCTTTGCTTGGCATCCTCCACGACCCACGATAGCCCTTCCTTCAAATTCACCCCCGTCATCGCACTACACTGCAGAATGTGCCACTGGTGCGTCCGAATTGCGTCAAGCTCCAGTCCCTATGGCCCATTGAATATTAGCTTTAGACCCAGTAGGGCAATAATAAAGTCGAGTTTATTATATTGTCTGGACATGAAATCACTTACGTTGATGATCTCTTCCCCCGTCATGCACCCGTTGACGTCTGTCTTGTTTGCAAACACCAAAAGACTGGCTCCCGACAATCGCTATGACGCTGTTAGCATATGAGAACACATAGTTATCCAAGCACCTCTGATATTCACCGTCCCTGCTTACCTCTTCCTCTAAGAGCATGTGAAGTTCTTCCTTACAGTCCCCAATCCGTAATTTGTCCGTGGCATCAACCACCCATATCAGGGCATCGGTCTTTTCAAAATAGTTTCGCCAGTATGACCGCAATGTTTTCTGACCTCCGACATCCCCTAAATTCAAACAGACATCAGCTTGCTTGTATGTATTTCTAATGAGGAAGGGCAAATGAGTCACTCATTGCGACTTACATATGTTCAGTTTATATCTAGCAAATAGCCTGTTAGCATTGTACACTCTTTTGCGTGTGGTATGGATCAGTGATAGAAAGACTCATGTTGATACATGTCCAGGACGGCTGTGTGAGCCCATCATTCACAGGAAGAAACCTTGCTAGTTGCTTCGTAGAACTTACCCGTTGTAATCAATTGTTTTAATAATAAACCCCAGGGTTGGACTAACAGTATTTACATCTTCACCCATGATGCGTTTAACAATCGTCGTCTTTCCCGCATTGTCGAGTCCACTTTCCACATAAGTCAGCAAGTTTTCAAGGTGGCCCCAGCCCAGAGTCTCCAATGGCGACTTACAGCATTAGGATGCGCATCTCCTTGTCCTTCAGTCTGGCTTTTCTCAATATAGACAACATAGTTCAAGGGATGTCTGAATAGTGACTGGAGGAATGACGGCGACTGAGAGGGGGGCCGAGGTGCAAGACAAGAGGGCAAGGTGTTCGAACACAGGCTAAATAAATGTAATGCGTTCCACACAAGGAATTTTATGTGCATGAGACCATGTTGTGATATGTGTAAGATGTCTTTTGTCAAAGTACACATGGATGTTGGGCCGTTTAGCCTTGACATTCTAACCCCATTTAACTAGATGTAACCCTACTATGAAGAAAACAATCTTGTGCCACTTGAGAAAAGAGAAAACCCTTGCCACATCTTTCAGTCCTTTAGGGTTAATGATTCCCCCCCCCATTGGAATCCGAGATCGGCTGTGACGGTTTATTTTGAAATCTATCTTGTTAATGTATTAAACGATGGCACAAGAGTTTGAGCATTTTGTATATTCCAAGCAGCAAGTAATATCTGCTTGTATCAAGCACCTCAACATAGCCAAATGTTAGAGGATTATCAGGAAAGGTTTGACCCTTGCAATCTTTTGTGACTCTCTCGAATTTTTACTGGGTCTTGTCCCATTTTGTGCTTTCAGCCTATCAACACCAAACTTTTATCAATCCATCGCCTTCTCCCTTTGTCAACCAGATAAAAAAGAGACAGCAAGGCGCCATGTCAGCTTCAATCCCTGGTCCGCGAGAGCTCCCCGAGTCTCAGTATGATCTTCAGACATACTGGGGCCGTGTGCAGCACGCCGTAGGCCTTACTGACCCCAGGTGAGTATTTACAGAGCAAAGTTGGAGGCCTATTCCTTTATGTGAAAAAAGAATGGCAGTGACTAACGATATCTGCAGGACACTTCTGGTAGGTAACACTGGCCTCGAAAAGGCCAAGCAGCAGCTTGCAGAGTATAAACAGGGCAGAATCTCGCATATGACCCCAGAGTTATGGATGGCTAAGAAGATTGTAGACTCTACTCTGCACCCGGGTATGTTGAAATGTACACTGGCAAGACCATGATAAGTGATGGCTTAGATATCGGTGGGGAGCAATAGAGTGCGCCATCATGTTTGTACTGACTTTCATGGCAGATACTGGAGAAAAGGTCTTCTTGCCCTTCCGCATGTCGAGCTTTGTTCTATCTAACCTTGTCGTGACGGCAGGCATGCTGCAGCCAGGCTTAGGTGTAAGTATTGCAACATCATCAGACATGCCTTCCGTATACTTTGATCCGTCGTAGATGGTGCATATGTTCAGAATGTATCACTGACTTTATACATCAACGGCCTTAGACGATCGGGACCATTGGCTGGCAGTGGGGAAACCAATCTCTAAACGTGGCCATCAACAACGCCAACGCCAACAAGTCCTCTCCATTATCCTGGGGCCAAGTTGCGCAGTCATACTTTCTCGCTGTTGGTGCCTCATGTACCGTAGCCGTCGGTCTGAACAAGCTAGTGCCTCGCCTCAGGGGCATTTCGCCCAGCACTCGTATGGTTCTAGGCCGCCTGGTGCCGTTTGCCGCCGTAGCGTCAGCCGGTGCCCTCAACGTCTTCCTCATGCGCGGCGAGGAAATCCGTAGGGGCATTGACGTTTTTCCTGTCCTTGATGATGCTGATAAGGAGAAGCTCAAGGCCGAAGGCAAGGCCGAGTCGGACATCCAGTCTCTTGGACGCAGCAAGAAGGCTGCTACGCTGGCTGTTGGGGAGACTGCGCTGAGCCGTGTGCTTAATTCATCGCCCATCATGGTGATCCCACCGCTAGTGCTAGTCAAGCTCCAGCAAACTGAATGGTTGAAACAGCGCCCCAGATACACCACGCCCATCAACTTGGGTCTAATACTGGCAACATCATTTGCGGTCCTGCCTCTAGCCTTGGCAGCTTTCCCACAGAGACAAAGTATTGCCGCTGATAGTTTGGAGCCCGAGTTTCATGATCGCGGGGGTCACAACGGGCTAGTCGTCTTTAATCGCGGCATTTAGAGTACCAATAACAACATAGAATGCGGAGCTGGTTAATTGTGTAGAATTCCAAGGGGCATTGGTCTTAGCAATAACATGACGTTGTGGTTGACGTCAACTTACAATAGGGTTAGGGTAAATATGTATATCATATTACATTTATCACGTCAGCGCTAGCTGGGGGGAGGTCTTGGTTTTCGTCTTCAAATGTAGTAACTATGAAAAAGCCTAGATAATTCATAAGACTATCTACTGTGTATAAAAAGATAGCTAAGATTAATGAAAATGACCGCTCGACACATTACCAAGCAATAAATCGTCTGTTACCACTGTTCGGCACCCCAAAAATCCGAATCAGGTTGTCTGTTCATGTTTGCATTGAAAACTCATTAGATTCGTCGTCAATAGACACCTTAGGTAGCGTCAGTGCGTTTATTGGGCAATCAAACAAGGGAACAACCATTGCAAGACGCGTCTTTCACGCAAGGCCAAAGGCGAAGGGATGGAAAAGGGTAAAAAGACACTAGCTTTCCGGCAGGGCTTGCAACAAGAACAGAAGAAAAGTGAAGGCAAAGGCTCCAAAGCAAGGGAGATTCAGACACTGAAACCGTAGAACCCCCAAAAGCAGCCAGCCAGCCACCCAACAGCCTGTAATATTGCCGGGCGGTTTCATGACTTGTCACAAGCTTCACCACGTTGGCAAAGCCCTCCAATCCAACCAAGCCTGACGGCCAGCTGGACTAGGCTGGACTTGCTTTATCCTGGGATAGGGCCCAGCAAAGCACCAAGACGGATAACCACAATTGAGGAAGGAAGGCAATTTGTAATTTGTAACTTGTAGTTTGTTGGCTTTTTGTCCGTTTGTTATGCATAGGACGGATATAGGCGATTACGTGGTGGGTTTCCATCCACTACAAACTACCAGCATATATTGTCGCAGCGCTGTGCTGCACATTGGATGCTAAATGCAAAAATACAGTAAAATAGAAATGTACAAACCGCTGAAAAGTCACGATGGCATGGGCAGATAAAGCGAGGATCACGCTGTGTTCCTGGCAGCTGAGGCGATCTCCAAAGGTTCCAACCAACCAAAGGGGGTGGTCCGTAATGAGGAGAAAGAAACCCAACCCAAACCCTGATAAGAAAGGTCATGAGAGGAGGGAATTGGATGTACCGAGAATCTACCGTATCCAAGGGTTTGAGATGGTAATACTAAGTTACAATTCTTATTTGGTTTGGCCTCAAAAAAACTACACACGGGCCCAGTCTGATTTTTTTCTCCTGGTCTCTGGATCTGGATCTGCATTTCAAGTAAACTCCTATCATTTATGAACCAGATAGAACAAGAGAGCTCCGAGGTGGGCAATCTATGGAGGAAAATTAGCACAGTAATTAGGGTTATGTGGATGGTGGTTGCTACAGAAAAGAAACGCAACGTCACGATGGAGACAAGAGAAGAAAAGAAAAGAAGAGAAGGGAGAACGCGTATAGCACGTATAGGGCTAAGAGCAATTGGTCGAGTCAATTTCAGAAGGAGAAACACATGGCATCACGGAATTAGGAGGTGAAGGGGTATTTTCCAGGCTATTGAGGCGGCCTCTAGAACTTTCTTGTCTTTGCAGTGCTAATGCTACACAGTAGTATGGCTTTTTTCTCAGAAGGCTCCTCATGATCATCATGGATGCCAGCAGGCTGGATCAAGCCGGGATAAGGCCAGTAAACTCCACTACTCACTCACCCGACTTACCTAAGTGGTATGTATTTTATCTTTCAAGGGAACCAGGACGGAAAACAGTGGCAGACCAGTTGAGACAATCCGGCAGAACAAGACCAAGAAGAATAAATGCGAACAGAAAAAAAAGCCAAGAAAGTGGGCTTATGCATATGATGTAGAGATGAATACACACACAAGATACATGCAATGCACGCTGGACCGTTACCGTTCTATTCTTCCTGTTTTTGCTGTGTAGCGCATCGCATGACCAAAGACGGATTTGTTAGTAATCTTTATACCTGACAGCACAGAATTGCAATCATGTTTCAGCTGTACGATGTGCAATGTGTACATTCGACACAAATAACATAAATACATGTGTAAATTGTACATTACAATAGGTTCTCTTGAGCACAGCATAGCGGGCATAACACTGACTTTATCTTGATCAAATCTCGATGACAAGGGCGGAGGCCCCGGCTTCAGAGAGGGAGAGAGCCTGAGTATTTGCTATCCAGGAGAAAGTCCTAAATATGATAGACCAAACAAAAGAAGCAAAATGAAAACGAAGGACAAAGAAAGGGATGATACTCGCCCGTAGTCACGGACTCCTTCTGGTCTGGCTGATTGCCCCTTCCCATCCTCCATGTAAAGGCTGATGAGGCTATTATCGCTTTTATGAAGATTATGAAGAGAGGAACTCGACGGGCTTGGCTTGGCTGACTTAGCGTATTGTAGTTCACCGTCGTTTTTAGTGAGTTGGAATGGCTAGAATGCACTTGGGATTCGCTGTTCGCTATTTGGCTTTTGGATCTGGATGCCCATCGTTGGTTGTTGTCTTTGTTCGCTTCTACAGCCGGAGAGAATATTCTTGTTCCTGATCTCAGCCAATTTCTTTTCCGCGCTGGCCTCCTCCCAGTATTTTTCTCCTTGTGAACGAACTTATTTCTTTTTTTTTTATTTCCCTATTTTTATCTTCGCTGCCATCGCGAGAAAAAGAAGCACATTGAGTTTGGCTCTCTAACGGCTTGTTCTTCGCTGGTTACTCATATGCCTTGTGCCTTGCTTGTCACTCTGCCTGCCTATCACGAGGCTTGGACGAACCTGACAAGGCTAAGGCTAAAGGTTGCTGCTGCACCCACAGAACCTGACACCCTGACACCCAGATTCCTGTTTTCTTGCTTTGATTTTCTGGAGCCATTTTCACCCGTCAATTCGTTCTAATTGCTCTTGAGTCTCCGGCTTTTCTTTCTTTGTGTGCTTTTGTCTCTTTCTCTGTTCTCTTTCTATGTTTATGTAATCTTCCATCCCGAAATCGTCCAGCCTACGCGAAAATACACGACGAAGCGACCGACATCCAGCCCGCACGACAGTCCACATAGACGCAACTTCAGCCAGCCTTTGTGATAAGAGTTTGGAGCGGCAAGTCTTGAAGGGAAAACCTTCCGATCGACCGATTGACTAGCTTGCTTGACGAACGAAGCAACTCGATAGAATAACGCCATACAAAACACGACTCCATCAATAAAAAATAGCCTGACAAAAAGGGAAAATAGCAAGGCTACACCTCGGTTTCTCTTGAGATTCACGCCCAAAATCAAGAGGAGAGGAGACGTACACCAAAAACTGCAGTGATTCTTTTGCGATACCATTTCCTCGTCTATTGTTTTTTTTTGCCCTGTCCGTCTGAATTTTGTCTGTGTTGCCATTTCTCCATTTATCTGTGCTGAGAAAAAGCGAGGACGGAAAAGCGCATTTGCAGCCCCAAAAAAGGCTGCACCAAGAAGAACGCTCGTCATTACTCTGCGGAAAGAAAAAAAAAAGGCTCAAAGAGGGATTGCGATAAAAAAGGGCTCAACACCTCGAAAAAATAGCAATGTCAACTCCCACAACGGCCACGGCCACCACACTTCCTCACTATCGGCCACGCCACTATCCGCAGTATTCCCATACATACAACGAACAACAGCAGGACCAACAAAAACAACAGGAACATCATCATCACCAGCAAAATCCGCCAAGCTCTCAGAATCCTAGTGCCAGTACTGGTGCTGCAAATTCCGCTGCAAGTGGGTCAGTAATCACAGCGCCTGTCTCAGCATCTACCGTCACCGCTACTGCAAGTGGTCTCTCTGTTGCTGCCACTGCCGCTGTTTCTGCTGCCTCTGATAGCGCTACTGCCAGTGCCATCACTGCTATAACCTCCATTACCACCCCCTCTGTTAGCGCTGGTTTCAGCGCTGTTGCCGCCAGGTCCAGCGTTCCTTCACCACTGCCAACTGCTACTGTTGCTGCCGTTCCTATCCTCCCAGCCTCAACCTCGACCCCTTCGTCCACCACCTTTGCTTCCTCCTCTTTTGAAAACACTAGGTCGACCTCAATCGTCACGTCTGGCTCGGCTGCTGCCATCTTGTCCGCTGCCCCGGCTATCCCAGCAACCCCTACAACTACGGCATCGGCTACTATTACTTCTTCTAACCTTCCCTGCCTGAACCCCAACAACGGCAGCACGAGCACCAACGCTTCCAGCAGTAACAATAACAACAGCGCGATCCCGTCCTCGGCAGCCTCGTCTATTTCTCTCTCGTCAAGACTTCTCCCACCTTACCGGTCGCTGCCAAAGCCGTACTTAAACGGCTATCATAGCCATAGTATCAATAATATCCGTTCGCACGAGTACGAAAATTACGACTACGATTACTCTAGCCATAATCATCATCATTCTACCCTGCTACAATCGCCAGTCCATGCCCCGGCCCATATGGCACTGAGCCAAAAAAACTATAATCACAACCAAAATCACACCCACGCTCATAGCCATAATAGCGCCTACAACGCTTATACTGACCACCATATTTCCCATCAGTCCCAAATCCAAATACCCGCGTTGTCGCCTGCGCAGCAGCACCAAAAGCCATATTCGCCCTTGGGAAATTCTGCCTCTGGCTCTTCTACCTATACTGCCCCTTCTGCCTCTGCGTCCTCCGCTATTGCCGCTGGTGAACCCTCTGAATCATCTGTAACATTGCCTCCTCTATCCTCTCTCCCCTCGGTCCCAGCGTTGCCTGGACCTAACCACCATCGCCTTGGCCATATTTCCACAGCTACTGCTTCTCCTCCTAATCTAAGCTGTCTTCAATCTCAAACAATGGCCACAACCTCTCAGTCCTCCCAATCCCAGTCCCAGTCACAACTAACTCCTGCTCGTAAGCGGAGACGATCGCGTGAGCCCGACTGGACTGACTTTTATAAAAATGGCCTTCCCAAAGAAATTATTGTCATTGACGATGATTCGCCTGAGAATGGCCCTATCGATCCTGCCACTTTAAATACCTCGAACACTGTGTCTATGCCCCTTCCCCATCACCCACAGACCCAGAATGACCAGCAGGCGACCAAGAGACGGAAACGCGACGATGAGGAGGCTGTCTATGATGCTCTATACCACAACACAAAGTACTCGGCCTCCCACACAACTACGCCGCGTCTTAATGCCACTCCAATGAGCCACTCTGATAGAGCTTCTGCCCTTCTTAACAGTTCTGCAACATCTCTTTCAGTGCACGATCTGGAGATTGCCCAGTCGGGTCAGAAGCGCAAGCGAGCAACCCGTCAACAGATTGCCCATGAGGCGCGTTTGAAAGAGGCCGAAATCCATCTTGATAGCCTTGTGCCATATGTCCCGCCGCCTTACCCTCCACGGAAAGCGCCAGATGTGCACATCCGTGTGGTCCATGACGTGAGTAACCTGTCGATCATTTCACGAGTTTTTTCTTCATACTTTTAGCAGTCTTTAGTTTCGTTTCACTGACACACGCCACAGCACTATCACCGTAACCACAAGGTCGATGACGACGATGGCCACTACATTGTTGTGCCTGAGGGCGAACTGACTGAGCGATGTAAGTCACAAAAGTTGACGAGGACTACCTGCTCTCAGTGCTTTTATTTTCTGGAATCTAACACATCGCCTCCGTAGATCAAATTGTTAAGCTTCTCGGCCAAGGCACATTTGGGAAGGTCGTTCAAGCCAAGGATCGCCGTCGTAACAAACTCGTTGCTATTAAAATCATCCGCTCTGTACAAAAGTATCGGGACGCGTCCAAGATTGAGCTGCGGGTACTTGCTACGCTAAAAGCCAACGACGAGGAAAACCGCAACCGGTGCATCCACTTGCGCGATTGCTTCGACTTTCGCAACCACATTTGCATTGTCATGGATCTCCTCGGTCAGAGCGTATTCGACTTTCTCAAGAGCAATAGCTTTGTGCCTTTTCCAAACAGTCAGATCCAAAGCTTTGCCCGTCAACTCTTTACAAGTGTTGCCTGTAAGTCCCTGATATTCCTCATAGTGCTGTTGTTACGTTACCTTGGCCTTTCTAATCATTAACATGTGTTTGTATCTTTAGTCTTGCACGACCTAAACTTGATCCACACAGACCTTAAACCAGAAAATATCCTTTTATGTGACAATACCTATCAGACATTCACATATAATCGGAAAATTCCCTCGGCATCTTGTAACACACCTCGCCAAGCCAACCAAAGACGGGTCTTGCTGGACACAGAGATTCGCCTTATTGACTTCGGATCGGCTACCTTCCAGGACGAGTATCATTCTTCTGTGGTTTCGACGAGGCATTACCGCGCTCCTGAAATTATTCTTGGCCTGGGCTGGTCTTATCCGTGTGATATCTGGAGTATCGGCTGCATTCTGGTCGAGTTCTTTACAGGCGACGCTCTTTTCCAAACGCATGACAATCTGGAACATCTTGCTATGATGGAGGCTGTTGTCGGGAATCGGATCGACAGCTCACTTGTCCAAGCCGTCAACCGAGCTGCTTCTAGATCAGCAGCTGGAAATCCCGCCTCGAAGTAGGTTCAGCCAAACGGACAAAGATTTGCGTGGCTATCCACTAACATGATTATAGATTCTTTAAACGTTTAAGGCTAGACTTTCCCACTCCGGAAACTTCTAGGACATCCAGGAGATTTGTCAAGGCCATGAAAACTTTGGAGGTGAGTTGTGAATACTACTTGGCTAGTAATGGGTAGTGTGGTGCTAACGGAATTATATTAGGACATCATTCCGGCCAATAATGCCTTCCTTAAAAGCTTCCTTAACCTACTACGCCAAATATTTGTTTACGATCCAGCCAAGCGAATTACTGCGAAAGCTGCACTGCAGCACCCCTGGTTTAGGGAACTTCCTAACCCAGATGATGGTACTGAGGCATTGAAGATTCGCGCTGAACGTATGCGTATTGAGCAGCTTTCAAGGTCTGCTTCAGCCTCTGTCTCTCATTCCCATATGGACAATCGCACGCTTGCTCCTATCCGGCCATGACTGGCGGTGGTGGGCGAGTGAGTGTACGATAAAAGAGAGCACAATCTCATGCCTGGGAGTGGCGAGCAGTATGCAAAGTAGACAATGGCAACTGATTCTGACACAACCTTAAAATATCCGACGGCGAGGCTTGTCAGTATGTTTTGGTTAGTGACTCTGCTCATGTATTGGTGGCTACAACCATGTTTTCCCCTCTATATACTGCCACTATTTCCAGTATGTATTAGGGAAGGGTGGCTTGCCTTGAGCGTTGCCGGGCCTCATGTCGTTGAGGGCACCTAAAGCATCTTTTCCTAGCTTCCCACTATACCTGGAGGTCTCATGGATAGCTTGACCTGTGATTATACATACCGGCGTTCGTGATGAAGGAAGAAACAGAGTGTTGGGGGGGGGGGGGGGGATAGGGGTAACGGTAAATGAGGTGGAGGGATGGCGTACTCTGGTTTTTTTCTTTGTTCATTTTGATGCGAGCTTTTCTGCTTGTTTTTTCTCATTCCTACGGTGTATTGTTCTTATGGGTGAAGTGTGT
The DNA here is from genome assembly GCF_044167205.1 of Ceratocystis lukuohia. Taxonomy (NCBI): domain Eukaryota; kingdom Fungi; phylum Ascomycota; class Sordariomycetes; order Microascales; family Ceratocystidaceae; genus Ceratocystis; species Ceratocystis lukuohia. The sequence continues at coordinate 1,126,641 of NW_027263525.1, forward strand.
TTATATATATACCTAGCAGATCATTTCTCAACCATCCTCATCCTTTGGTCACAAGAATGAGTCTTGCTCCTGTTTCTATTTTGCTGTTGATTTATCTGGCATACTGGCGTCTGAGAGTGTAGTAAGGGCAAGCCTAACGTCGATTCTTTCAATATTATCATTTGATTCAAGTTTGTTAGTGCCAAGATGTAAATGATGAAAGAAATTTGCTAACTTTAGTGCCATTTTATCATTTGTTAGTTTCAAGTTGAAGAGTGGTGGTATTATGATGCCACAGCAGCCATGGCCGATATGATTCCGCGTAACTACCGCGTTTTCCATCACGAGCTGGTATATATGACATTAGGCAGGACATTGGCTTAGGGCTTAGGGCTTAGGGCTTTCTAGGCTTTGTTTACTTCATGTACCTTCCTTGGATGAATGCAATGGGGGATATGGTGAGTGATGAATAAGGTCTTGCTTGCCTCATACTTGGATGGTAGAAGTAGACAAAGAACACTACTGTAGTTTCTTTCTCCCAAACACATTGATATATAACCTACCGCTCACGATCTGGCTCCCACAGGCAGGTAGAGCTCTTCACACAATTAGCTACAACGTGAGCATTATGGAAACAGATAATATCAATCCCAGATAATGAACTCTGAGAGCTTACAAGTATGCAAGTTATAGGTATTTCTCAATTTCGAACTATACGGAACCACCGTATTCCGACAGACCTAGCCCCAAACGATGCAAGATAGCCCCCAAATGTACACCCATCCGGCGCATTTCTACAATTGCACCTTGGCGCCTATGACAGCCTCAAGTGAAGTAGCATTCTCTGATGTTTCCTCAAACCAAGGCGGCGGATATGAGGGTATAACGGACAGACACACTGAGCTCGAGTTTCCAATATATAGCTCCGAGGAGTCCGTAACTACTAGCCAGAGCAACGCAACCAAGCGGATTGACCCTATGACACACATTATTTTCAGTCCGTCCGGTCACACTCCGGAGAAACCAAGTTGTTGTCTGTTCCAGACACCACCCCAACGGCCACCTTGCTTGGATACGCCTACCCCTATCCATGAGCTCTCCGCAGGCTCTACTATGAGCGACGCTATTGAAGCTCGTGATACCAGATCCAGCGATATAGAAAGCTCACCTGCTACTGGACCTCGGCAACAAGACCAGGGCTCATCCCAAGTCACTTTTACGATAATGGAAGATGATGATCCTTTTATTGAGCATGAATCAAAGAACAAATCACCTGCTCTAGAAGCTACAAGGGCTATGCAGCAAGAGGAGAGAGATCGGCTTCGTCTCCGGTTTGGTTTGTCTCCACCACGCTGGAATCATCCAACGTTACAAGGCATTTCTGGCGACACTGCTCACAACAAGCCCTTGTTATCTCAGCCACGGAATAGTCTTCCGGGACCAAGCAGGAGAGTTTGCAGCCTATCGCGGATTACTCCTATTCATCGTGGACTGCCACGGCCAGTACAGGAGCCCATTGCAAATGCTGTAACCCCAGGATGGGGAGGTACTTTCAATGGGAGTCATGTTATGCCCACGCGGCACGTTTCCCTGTACAACACAACGTCATCAGGCTACAATGAGTTCCTCATGGATCATAGAGCTAATATGAGATATGGCCACTTGGGCGGACCTACAGCTCCTATGCAACCGATGATGGCTGATGCAGAATTTTGCGGTCTTCCTGACTTGTGTGTTAGAAGCTATGGTGCAGTTGAAATGCCCCAACCAACCTTCCACGATAGAAGCTATTTTATTGGTGGAGTGCCGGGATTTGGCCAGTCTCAATGCAGCAAGAGAAGGCGTGGGAGATAAGGCAATCGAAGGGCGCTTCTCAAGAGGCAAATATGGCATGTTTTGCAGTTGCATCCAGAAAGCGAGGGGACGGGTGATTATTGCAGGGTCTGTAGATCACTAGTAAGGTATGGTGTGTCTGTTTGAACTGAGAGTCATGAATTCCATATTCTATAAAACGCCTATTACATAAAGGCACCTCTAATTCATGAGATAAGTAGGTGGTGTGTCTATCTTTTTTTGGTCTTCTATTTGGTATTCAATCTTTTTCTTCAGTCTGGAGGAACTGTAGAACGGCTGGTAAAAACTCGGCTGCCTGCTGGAACTCGCCTAGTTTTACAGTCATTTGGTCGCAGCCCATAAGAACCACGCGCTGTTTGTCAAGCAAACGCCGTTGTTTTTCTTGTTCATCCAAGCCCTCTAAATCCTGCTCGGTAATCTCATCGCGTTGTTGAGCGGGTAGCTTAGCGTACCGCTGCGAGAAATGTGTGAGCATGACTCTGCGTGCACGCATCATGCTAGCAATGTCTAATGCCTCGGCCATGGTGGAGTGGCGCTTGTTTATGGCATCTCCTTGCTTATCGCTCTCAAATGTGCATTCGTGGATCAACAGGGTACTATCACGGCCCATGCGTGCAAAACGCGGGCTAGGCCGGCAGTCTCCACTGTAGCTAATTTTGAGGCCAGAGGGCCAAGTGAAGACGCCGGCGTGTGCGTCCTTGCAGTGGTTGACGTTGACGTAATGGGCAGTTGCAAGGCCGCTGGGGTGGTCGGCTGGGAAGACCTCCTTAAAGTCATTGTCACCAATATGGAGACCACTGAAGATGATGTTGGAGAGATCAAGGTTGCGTGCGTTGCAGTATTCGTCGAGGAAAGTCTTCATGAAGCGTGTGCAGCCAATAGTTAGCTTAGGTGCCGGAGTTAGGTGTTGAGTAGCATCGATCCATTCCTCAACCACGGTAATGGTTCCCAAGTGGTGGTCGGCATGTAGATGGCTGATGAACAGGAACTTGAGGTCGGCGATGATCTTGCGTGCCTCAGCCTTGCCGTAAAGACGGCGAATCTGGCCGAGAGTGTTCTCACCACAGTCAAGGAGATAGCTCCCAACGCCCGGAACGCGGATTAGTGTAGCAGACACATTGCGGTATTTGGAAGGCACAGCAGACCCAGTGCCTAGAGTAATGATTTCAGTATCACGGTTAGGGATGTCCTTTTCAGACTCCTCAACGCGGGCCTTAAACTCGGGCTTGTTAACAAGCTCACGCGCTTCATCGGCCATCTTCAAAATCTCAGGGTCAAGCTTGTTCACTAGTGACATGAGGTCAGGGAATGGAAGCACATTGGCAGGCTTTTCCTCGCGCTTGGGCATTGTTTGCATACGCATACCAACACGACCAGCTACAAACGGAATATCACCTGAGGCTTTAACCTCGGGCATTGCATTGTCGAACTTTAGTATCGGATAACGATCGGGATCCAAACGATGCAGAGCTGTGAGGATTGTACCATAAGATTCAAAGGCCATCATGTTTGGCGAAGTGTCGGGTGAACAGACAATATGTTTGATGTGGGAGTTCTCACGCATAAAGCGGAGCACATTAGGGTCTGAGACGAGCTCTTCAGAGAGAATCCAGTAGAAAATGCCCACGTCAGACATGATTTCCAGATTGGCCCATTCGGGCCGGGCAAAGAAGGACTCAAGGTAGCTACGATCCGGTATATCGGCAACAACAAAGCCCTGGCCAGGGATAGGTGGATCCATGACCATTTCAGGGGTCACTGTTACGTTTTTCACCTCGATCGATTGGCCAGCAGTCAGCTTGCCATTAAGTTTTGGAGGGACTCCAAGGGCCTTGGCAGCCGCTGGGTTGAATTTGCCTCGACGCTGGTGGTTCTTGGCAATATAACAAAGCGATTGACCTGTTGCTAGAGGTGCAGGAAGCACGCCTACCATAGTTGCCGGCCAGGGGGAGCGTACGAGGACCTCAACGTTAGGGACATCCGAGTTATTACCATCCATACTCGGCTTCGGCCCAGTGTAGAGCCTGATTATGCCATCTTGGTCTTTGATGAAGATCTTGGCTGGCATCACAACATCGTGAAGCATGGTTGGCTCAAGTTTGTCCATACGCCACGACGAGTTGAACATGTTCTCCACAACAGCAAGAAGCGCATCTCTATCACGGTTGCGTTGGGCCTTGGCCTCGGGCGTTTCTGTACTCGGATCCGGAGAGGCAGGCGTACCGTCATGCCGGCGCTTGTTAGACTTGGGGTAGATGGGCAATTTCCACACCCGTAGGCAATCATCCTCCCAGTCGGGCTTGCTCAAGGTGGGGTTTTCTAAACGCAAGTCTTCATAGAGTTCAATAGTCTTGAATGGAATGCCAGTGCGGAAGATAAAGCTCCGTGCTGTAGCCATTATATATGAAAGATTGTCAGCCCCGTGCATATGAAGTCTCTCAGGAAGGTCGATTTTGAGAGGGGCCCGGCCCTTGGAAATACGATCTTGGTTGTCCAGCTGCATGGCATCGCGACTGGTATTGATGACATCAGAGATGGTCATGATCATGCCCATCATACCACCCAGCGTTTTCCATGACATTTCACCCGTCACGAACAGCTGCTCAAGTGAGGACATGGCATACTTGCGCTGGCCCAACACACGTTGTGTGCCTTCAGCCAGACGGCCAAAAACGTATCTTCGCTTGTCAAAATGAACATACAAGCACGAGCCTGATGTATCAGCAGTAGGCGTGCTGACGATGTCAATATGACTAGTCATGGATTCTCGTGTAGGCCTGTTTTGTTTTGGTAAAAATTTAGGAGTTGGAGTTTCGGAAACGTGCTTTTGGCGGGCAAGCTCGATCCGTTGAGCGCGTGGATGGAAGGCGGGTGGTTTATTAGTGAGGACAAAAACACTCTTGGCTGAAAAGCACTTGGTGCGGAAATTTGGCTGGATGGCAAAAACTTGGTGGGCGTCGAGATTGAAGCTTTTGTGATCTATAGGGACGCTTCGTGGGCGGACGCTCAAGGGAGCACGAAAAGGAAAGGCGCAAGGATATCTGTGTAAATTTTTCGCGCTACCAAGAGGGGATGTGGTCTGGCTTGAGGCTCCAGAGATTGAAGGTTTGGTTGAGCCGGAGACCTGTGATGCTTGTGATGTGACGCCCTTGTAGCGAGGGCCTGGGCCAGTACGAGAGCTGAGCTGTAGAGCCTTGGATTGATGAAGAGACCTCTTTATCACGTTGGAGACTCGTTTAAAGGTCATTGATCACAGAAACAAAAACAGGCGAGCATTTCGAGGCACAAGCACAGTGAGTAATGACGAGAGGGGTACGATGTGCGTGCATATGGAAACTTGCAGAGGCCTAGAAAAATAATTGTTAGCTTGTTATCGATAAGCGTCACGTGGTGATAAGTTTATACTGTTAGCGCGGGGCAGCTATAGCCTCACAGCCATGTGGTACTTAGCACTACGGATAACTTAGCTCCATCAGCAAAAGAGAGTAGGGGTGATTTTACCCTATCTTCTAGAGAAAAGAATGGGCTGTAAGAAAGCAAACTCTATATTGAAGTAGCACAATTATTATTGAAATTTGTGACAGGACCTAACTGCTGGTACGTTGGTGCTCGTGTACATTAGTATGTATTTTAGCGCACTCACATACACAGCAGGCGGATTAAATAAACAGGGCAGGCGTAGGCTATGATCGGCTTTCCCGCCATTTTGTGGACGTGAAACTTCCCCGCGTTTTCCCCCTTCCTGACACATCAAATGCAGTACCATTCCTTTCTGAAACCCTGTCTGCGCTGTTTTAGCCCCTACGTTGTCCCGAAGTCTAGCTTTGCCCTTCGTCGATTCCTCCCCCAATTCTCAACCCGCGCTCAAACCGCCAAAATGGCTGCTCAGAACACGCGCAACCCCCACCCTGACTTCAAAGAGGTCGAACGGACTCGCCCGGACTGGGATTCCAGCTCATCGTTCCGCTATTCCAAGACCGCTTCGCCGGAATGGCAGTTTGGCAATGGACCTAACCACACTCATGCCTCAGCCGGCTCCGGCCCCACTACGAACCATATTTCCATTGATCCATATGCACCGGGACGTCCAGCTGGCCTTAACTACAAATTCCTGATCAGTTCAGTAGTACCCCGACCTATTGCTTTCCTATCAACTATATCGGCCGATGGACAGCGTAATCTAGCACCCTTCAGTTACTTTAACATGGTCAATCACGATCCGCCCATGTTTTGCATTGGCTTCTCGCGTGGCCTGGATGATGGCAAGGACTCGCTACGAAATCTAGCCAGTACTAAAGAATGCGTTATCAATATCATTTCCGAGGGCTTTATTGAGGCGGCCAACGCAACCTGTGTCAATGCGCCAGCAGGAACCAGCGAGTGGGAAATTTCGGGTCTTACACCTGTCAACGACACGGTGACAGTCAAAGTGCCCAGGGTCAAGGAAGCTGTGGTTAGTATCGAAGGCATAGTTGATAGCATCCGCGAGTTTGATAGCAAGGCAAAGCCTGGGACCAAGAGTGGAGCTCTAGTGGTTATTGAGGGCACTCGGTTTTGGGCGAGGGAGGACGCAATCAATGAGGAACATAGCATTGTCGACCCTGAGGTAAGTTCTGCTTTTTCCCGGGTTAAGAGCCCAAGGCTAACTCGCACTTGTATAGGTTCTACGCCCCATGAGCCGCCTTGGTGGTATCACCTACGGCCGCACAACAGAAGCCATTGAGATACCTCGCCTCGACTTTGAAAAGGACATTGGCGGCGCGGAAGGCTACGCTAAGCTAGTCAAGAAATAAAGTAACCCAAGCACTCAAGAACATATGGCTTTCTCGATATTTGTTTTATAGAATGTTCCTTGCTGGAAATGCTCGTTATCATTATGGAGTCGAAAAGCTGGTATCAGAGAGACAAGTCATATCTACGCAAGAAAATAATGCAAGCAAAATCATAGAAACAAAAGGGAGAAAAAAAAGCAAAACAGCCGTCTCCAAAACCGGAACACCCCAGTTTTCTCTCCCATATCCTCCCATCTATAAAGCCGTAAAAATCAAACAACAGGACGAACAAAAGGAGAAAATGCAAAAACTCGATAGGCGCGGCCGTAGCCCTCCCCTCATAAGGGCCCTTAAGCATCAACGCCAGCTATCGTTTTATAGGTAAAGGCTTTGCCCCGAGTACGAGATGATGAATTCACAACCAAGCTTAAAAGCCGCTTCCAGCTCATCGAGCTCCTTCTTGATAGTAACACCCACGTCGTCCTCATCAGTAAACTTCTCCTTCATATGGATAATAACCACCTTGACGCCCCTGAGCGGAAAGTCACTCTTAATATCAATGTGGGTTTGTGTGTCGTGATTTTGAATTGCTGGAGGAAGAGGCGATAAACTACCAGGCAATGCCTCGACATCATCAAGTAAGGATAGTTCGGATACAGGCGAGGAAATGTGCGATGTCCTTGAGCCCTCTGGCGTAGCAATAGCCACATGTGATACGGGCCGCATTGACTTGGGACTCACGGGGTCCTGGTCTTCGAGTGAAGGAGGGGGGGGCTTGCGTTGTTTTACCGTAGTCAACATCGAGTTGTGCTCACGTTTGCGTTTGCGCGATTCCCGTAGCACCGAAGTGTCTAACCGTGCAGCCCGTACCTGTTCTGCCAGTGCTTGCAGTTCCTCCATGATGTATACAGGCTTAAGGTGGCCAAACAGCCGCTCGTCAGCTTGGCTATTATCATAGCTGCATTCGATAAATATGGCGGCAAGATGGCCCTGAGCAATTTTTGGGCCAGCCTCAAGCCAGACTTGGTGATTGCGCGGAGATAATGAGAGGCTGTCGGGTTCAACGTCGCCAAAGATAAGGATTTCCCGTGCGGTCGCTACATCACGGATGAAGTAAGCGCTGCTGTCGTATACGCAAATTCGCTCACGGCACTCGCAGCTTTGGGCAGCTAGTGCTGTCGCTTGGTTGATTAACCCGGACGGCCGTACTAATCCGTTGTGATGGTTGGTGTGGCCTGACCCATTTGATATCGAGTTCTTGATGTGCGAGGTGCCGTTCACCGTGGTGGAATGTAGCAAACTGCCCCGGCCAGCATCCACACTACCACCACTCCCAAACCCGCCCTGGCTGCTTGTTGAGCCCCGGTGGCTGTGGCGTTCCATGCAGTGCCCGTGGCTGACACTCCACATCTTGACAGCAAGTCCATCATTAACTTCAACATAGCCCTTGCCGTCGCCCTCACCCAATGCTGGATTCCCACCCTCGACGAGACGCATATATGTCACAAGACCGACTCCATTGTTCTCATCTGACAAGTTAGGCCAGATGACATTGTTGAAGATGTGCTTTTTAAAGGCTGATATCGTCGTTGGCAGACCTGCTAGCTTTTTTGGACGTGTCCCAGACAGAGCAGCTGTGTTTACCACAAAGCCGCTAATATGGTCCAAATGGGGGTGCGTAATGAGATATGTGTCGATCAGGTCATGGGTGATGCGGGCGCCGTTAGCTAGGGCGCTCTTATTTTGAAGCTCCAAGCCAGCAAAGGGCCCCTTTTCTAAAGTATGAGGTAGCATTACATCAGCCCCAAGAGAATTTGGCTGGGTTTCTTCCAAGATACGACTTATGGCACTAAGATGCACACCGGCATCAACGGCTACAATAGAGCCTTTGGACCAGCCCGAGGCTACTGAGCGCACAAGAAAGGCAGTAGTATTGCTCTCAAGAGGGCCACCGCCAGATCCCTAGAGCAGTCAGTAGCAAGTTAGTACAACGGATATACCACTACGTAGTGTTAGGGTCGCCTACCAAAACAATCACCTGCAACGCAGGAGCTTCGTTCGGGGCTAGCATGGTAAAGCCTAGATTCTTTATGGAAAAAAGGGAAGAAAGGGAAAAAAAAAAAAGGAGGGGAGGAATGATAGATCTTGAAATGAAAAGCGCTGAGTTTCAAGGACCAAGCAAGGCCACAGGATCAGTAAATATGAGGAGTGAATGGAAACAAGAGAAAAAGAATATAAACGGACGAGAGAGTGCTCGTATTAACAACGTTCAAGGACTGCTGATGCTGGTGATGGTCACTAAGGCGAGGATGAGTAGACTGCTTTCCCGACGAGTTGATTGGCTACTAGAAGCCTACGATAAGAGAACGTTCGAATGTTCAGATGGGGGCTAATGAAAGCGTAGCATTCGTGCCGTCTAAAGTAGCAGGCTTTTTTTTTTGCTTCCAAGGGGAGGACTCGAGACTAGCGAGGGGGGAAGAGCGGGAATACTGGGTTGATATAAAAGGAGACAGATCAGAAAATTACTGCGCTTTAAACGAAAGGGATATATATGACAGGATATATATATATATATATATATATAAAAATGGAGAGATGCAGCGTTGCGGGCGGATATTGTTATTGGCGTAGAGGCGAGGCAAAATAACTAAATAAATAGGAAATAAAATAAAGGGTCTGAAAAAGGATAAAAAATTTATTCGCAAATTAAAAGGTAGCGAGCAAAATGTATGCGGGAAGGTGCGAAGCAGAAAAAAGGGAAGGGACTTGATTTGTTTAGATCAAGTCAACAAAACAGGAAGCTACTGTTCTCTGAGAAATCGTAAGTGGAAAAAGAAAAACTTTTGGCTGGGCCTTTCGCTAGACTAGGCTAGCCTAATGGCGAGAGAGGAAACAAGAGAAACGAAGGAAAAGAAGGAAGCAAGGTCAGACGAAGAGAAAGCAAAAGCCAACACTTCAAGGGAGGACGGAACAGAGCAAGAAATGCAGGAAAAGAGAAAGCCGAGGAAGAGGAAGCAGAAATCAAGGGGCGGAAAGAAAACCCAAGAATGACGGGCAAGACGAAGAACAAGATCTCTTTAGTGTTGTACAGAGCAGCCCGGTGGTGCTCTGTCAAAGTGTCGGTCGGATTAAGGCTTGAGAAAGAAGTAGAGGAAAGGTGAGAAAAGAGAAGAAGGGAACAGAGAGCGGTTCGCGCTTAACAATCGAGTGCCGGGTGGGCAAGAGAGGGAAGTACTAAGTACTTGCAGCTTCCCAAGTTGGAAAGTAGAAAGTGGAAAGCGGGCAAGATCGAGATACTAGTAGCACTTGAGTTGCAGAAAAGAGCAACTACCTAGACCTCGAGTCAAGGTGAAATGACGACAATCTGATAAACACACTAATTGCTGATCATGAAAGCTTGCGTGTTAATGGGCGCTCTCCCCCTTTGTTCCTGCGCCTTCAAATTGGCTCCCCCCTTTGTTACTCGAAGAGATGCTGTCTTTCTCCCTCTCTCTATCTCGCCAGATTGTTTCCATTGTTCTCTGATCCCCTCCCCTTCCCTCCCACCTTCACCCAGAATGATCTTCTTTTTTGTTTTCAAATAGGACAAGCCTAGCAAGAATTTCGAAAAATTCTTGCATGTAATGCATGCTGCCGAGTCCTCGCTAGGAACAGCCCTGGAGATCTTGAGCTGCCTGCACGATTTGTTATGTTTTTGCTGCCGCCACCGTTTTTTCCTTACCTTCTATTTTTTTAGCTCTTGTCTTTCGCCTCGTTTTTCTCACGGGATGCTCAATTCATGATTGGGCAATGGGCTGCCAGCTTCCAACTTTTAACCCCGAGCTTATGTAAAGAACCCAGAGAGATCGCGGAGCTTTGTTCAAAGGTGCAACCAAGGCCAAGGCCAGGGCCAGGGCCAGGGTCGCCTTGTCTGTATTCGTGGAGGGGGGAGTGGCTGAAATAGAGATGAAAAGCAAGAAGGATCAACAAAACAGACAGTCGTTCTGTTCATCTGTTCATCCCGTAAAAACAACATATATCAAGAAAAAAAGAGGTGGCAACAAAAACAATCATGAGACGCATTCAACGAATGAGAAAACATTGTTTTCCCTTATGTCCAGATTTGGATTAGGGCTTGTTTGTGCTTGTTTGGGGCGTGCTGCTGACAACTTTGTCCCTTTGAACTTCTCTGGTGTCCCGTTCCAGATTAGATTGGAAACGTCACATTTGTAGTACACATATGCATGCCTACATGAGAATGTTGCAATACAAATATCACCAGCCTCACCCTCACCTCCCAAAATATTAAATGGCTCTGTCAAATTGAGATTAAGGCTACACATGGAACCCAGATAGAACAGTGCCAGTTACCCTCAACCAGAACACTTGGAATTTTTCAGGTCCCAAGGTTAGACAGCATCGTTGAGCCTTTCGGAGCTGCCGATGCAGCCTTCCTGTTAGCATGCAAAATGCAACTTACTGAGACCGCAAAATGCAGGTTTGCTGCAAGGCACAAGTTGGGCAACATGATAAGAAAAAAAAGGCAAGGGGAAGGAGAGCCGACCAGCCCCAGGGACAGTGAAGATTAAACGAAATAGTGTGAGCTCAGCTTCAAGGGGGAGGTGAAAAAAGGTCAAGAGCTTGGTCAAGAGCTTCACATTCCTTTTCCCTCGAGGAACGCCGATCATAGAACTGTCAGAGGCCAGGTTCATGAAGGGCCACAGAAAAGACAACAAAAGAGGTCACCAAGAAGGGAAAGATGCTAGCAATGCGCTATAGCAGACAAGTCTATAGCGTTGGAAGAATGCAGAGCCCCTGCGGGTACACACACCCACAGATAGGCTTTCATGCAACAGAGAGAATTTTGGTTCTGAAAAAGCCTGAAAAGCCACAATGACATCAGCCTGGCCTTCACTACGGGAACAAGCAGACTCCGGGTAGAGCGATAGGGCAGAGAAGAAAGGAGGCATGCCCAGCCAAGCCAGAAAAAAAAAAAAAGGCCCCATTCGGGCTTGCCGCAACCTTTACCGCCTGCGCATTATTACATACAGATGAGCATTTAGAAATGCTATACGAGCAGAAAGGATGGATATCATGATAATACTACATGCATCGACAAACAGGACGGCAGGTAAAAGGAATCCTGTCAGCTCAAGAAGAGAGACATCAAACTTCATCATCAAACAGCAAGGGAAAAACAAAGGACTAGATTAAACTAATCAAGTTAGATCGGTATTTGACCCAAGTGGCGTCTTAACACAGAGAAACAAAAGGGCTGACTTCTATGAAGGTGGGGAGAGCTCCAGTGCATGTGCATGGCGCATACAGGGCTAGGCAGCTCAGGTTTTTGCCATAGACTCGATGTGGCTTTGTGGGCTAGACCAGGCTGCTTCTAGATTCCTTCGCCTTCTATTCGCTGTCTCCGAGAGAAGCCCTACTATAGCCACATCACCAGGATCCCTCTTCTCAGGTGATCTGCTGGAGAAGCGCCTAAACGCCTTTTTACAAACCAGAGGTATCATCACATCGCATCACCACGGAACACGCCAATCATGGCTGTGCTGTCACCCAGTAAGCAAAAATCCATCAAGATGTTTACGCACCAACCCTAATACCATAACCCTATGAAACATTGTGTCACAAGCACAACCACCGTCTCGATCTTAACGTCAGGCGCATGCCAAGCTGGAACTGAAAATCTATTTTTAACAGGTCGTGACATGAATAGAAACAAAAGCCGAACTGGTAACCCATCCTACAAGAACCAAAAAGATCCAAATCCTGGAAGTAAAGCGTAGACCACTAGTAAGAAGAAAAGGCGAAAAAAAAAACTCCGAATCTAAGCCCAACTAAGACCAAGGCCAATGAAACCCCCCAAGTTAAACAACCGCAAAGACTGTAGAAACAACACAGCGCCTGTAAAGAAGAACTTGGTACGACTAACTCATTGCCGCGCTGGGTTGGCAGGGTAATGCTAATACTGGTAAACAAAACAAAGTTCCTAGGTGAAGTTAGGAGTTTGTAGCCCGTGTCTAGTCAAGGATTTGTGCCAACAAAGACGAAAAGAAAACAGACCAGGAGAAAAACAAGAAAATAAAGGAGGAGAGGAAAAACAAGGCCAATGAAACACCAGATGCAATGCAACACAGCGCAAACTCAATGTGCTACAAAGGGCAAAGACAAGAAACGAAAAAAAAAAAAACGAAAAAAAGTCGTAGAAAATGCACAAGTACTTTGTTTCTTCTTGTTCAGCTCTAGCGGCTAATCATGGCTAGTGTCATGAATGTAGTGCTACAAGAAGAAAGGAAAACATAGTACCCAGGTGACCGGAAGGCCGGGAAGCGGAAGACCAGAGGATTGTGGTGGGGCGGCGGGAGACAAGGAGAACAAACCAACAAGACGCAGAGATGAATTTGTTTCTAGAATATGGCATAGAACTCATCGCTGTTTTGAACCCGTGTTTCGTAGCCGGAAATCCCATGTCTTGTGCATGTCCCTGTTATTCCCCCCGTCTATGTTGTAATAAGTATCAGTGCCTTTCCGATAATCGGGATCCTCGTCTCTATCATCTGGATCATGGGCAGCCCGCTTTGATGAACGAATTGAACGATGTCTTTTGGCAGAGGGAGACTCAGCGTAAGGCGCGGCTCGCTTGCGCTTACCCTTTATTGCAGATCCAGTAACTGGCGTTATGTATGCAGCAGCGGATGGGTCTTTATAGCTACTGCCACTTGCGTCAAACGATGAGAGGGGGGCAGATGTCGTGGGTGTTTTCAACTGCGATTCAAGGTCTACCAAGTGCAGGTCGCTCTTATCGTGGACTTCATTGTCCCCGGCCTTGCTAGCCTTGATGATCTCAACGACAGAGTCGCGGATCTTGTATCCGCGATCTACTTGGGGTGCTCGTCGAGACTGTGTAAAACTGTCAAGGTCGCCCATATGCCTGGCTAGCGCATTTGTGCCCTCCGAAAGATGCTTCCGAAGACGGCTGGGCATGGAATCAACTAGCGTCTGGGTCAGTTGGAACCACAAGTTGTCCTCGTGCTCGATTACGCGGTGAACGCCTTCCTGGTCAAAGCTTGCGAGGGTCTCCTGGGCCCAGGCACGGAAGGTCTGGCGAAGAAGAATGTTGCCATTGTCAAGCACAAATGGGTTTAATCTCTCGAAAGGAAATGTGCGCTGGTCGGCCACGGCAATCCCAAGAGAGTGAAGTTGTGCAATATCAAAAACCTTCTCAAAGCAATGCAAGTGCATACATCCAGTTGTCGCAAAGGGATCTAATTCTTCACCACGCAGGGCTGGGAACTCGTCGAAAGCTACACGGAAGAAGCCCTCGGTGATTTCATAGCCCGGTGCTGGGCAGTCTGCCCATCGGCACTGCAGATGCTTGGATTTCTTTTTCTCTGCCGGCGTATATTGAATCCACGCTTTGAGCTGGCGGCGGGTAGAGCTCTTTTCACTGACGAAGTCCTGAACATAGCTACGCAACTCTTCATCAGAAAATTTAAGAGAAGGAAGCCACTGGCCCTGGCCTGTGTATCTGAATAGAGTGGGTCTTTCGGGGGGACCCCATGGTAGAGGTGCTGCGGGAAGCTTCTGGTAGGGCTTTAGAGCAGAGGTCGGTGTTTGCGACCGCATCCACGGGGTTTGAAGGATTTGAGAGTCGTTGACCTCGGATATTAGACCATTGACACGTGAGCCCTGAGGTAAGCCATTTGTTTGTAGAGGGTGTAGCCGAGGCCGCTTGGGTTGCTGCTGGTAGTACATCTGAGAAGGCTCAACGGCATGGTAGAAAATTGGTTGCTGTTGGGTAGGAGGTAGTGCACTGCTGTTGCCCCATTGGTAGCCCATGCTAGGGACTGCGTAAAAAGTGTTTCGGCCATCTATAGACATGACGAGCTGAGGATCGACAGGATATACCATTCCATATGGAAGTCCAGGGTGCATGCCACTGTAAGGGGCATTCATGGGCATTGAAGTCACTTGATTAGGTATAGGGTTTTGGCGATTATGGCGTGGGGTGCCATTAGCATGTTCCATGGAACGATGCTGTTGCTTTTGTATATCACGGGAATTCTTAGCTTGACGAGCTTCATCACGAGCAATAGTAGTACCAGAAAATCGCACATTGGGCGCTGTGAACATGGAAGGCTCTATGGGATAGACATCACCACTAGGCGAGAAAGGTTCTTGACGGGCATCAGTAGCGGCGGAAGAGTAGATAGAAGAGAAATTGACTGTTTGTTGGCCGCCAGACAAGGTTTGAGATTGACACTGTTGTTTCATTTCAGTAGTAGAGGGGAGGGAATATAGAGGTGACTGTTGAGTGTACAGGTCTTGACTCTGCTTCGGCTGAGTTGGGGGCGGACTGCCCTGCGAATTTTTGTTATATAAGGACGAGATGTTCTGTAAAGAGATGATGCTCGAGGCAGTTGACTGGGTGGGAGGTTCAAGCAAAGGCAATGCCAAAGCGAGTGGAGAAGTGACTTGTGGTGAGTTTGGCTGTGGGGTGGTCCGAGACGGTGGTTTCTCTGGAACCGGGAGAAGTAGTGTGAGACCATCGTCTTGATCGGCTTGTTTAGAGGCGTCATATTGGGTAGGGACAGGGGGCTGGTGAATACCGAGACCAGAGAACTGCCGGTTTTGATCGGCGGAGCGAGCGTTGCGAGGACTGCCAAAGAGTGAGCTGAAAGAGGACGCTGATTGTGGAGTTTGAAAGCTAACTTCAGGTGAGTAGATAGTCGTGGTAATTACATCAACGGCTTCAGGTTGAGGATTAGCGATGACATTATGGGTAAACTTGGAACTAGAATCACGGTCCATTTCAGCTACAATCTCGTCAAAATGTGCCTGGTCGTAGAGCGAGTCTTGTTTGGTAGTCTGGACGTTGGGAGGGGGGCTCATGATCTTAACATTAGCTGTAGATAAACTTGAATGAACAGATGAAGTGATACAAGAGAATAAACTTGGTCTAATACTGGCTGAAAGGCCAAGGTAAAAATGAGGCAAATCACAAGAGAACGGAAGTTTGAAGAGCGTCAAGTTATATACCAAGGCAACAAAGACGGGTGGGTATTTTGAACGGTGAATAATGATAGAATACGAGGACAAGCAAAATAGTAATGGGTGCGGGAAGGCATCGTCGTCTTTATGCTTCAAGAGCACAAAGAAGAAATGGGCAATAGTGCTGAAAGGCAGCATTCAAAGGCTAGAGAAAAACCCCGCCATGGTGACTCCCATAGCTATTGGATCACGAGTCAAGTAGGTTGGCTTTGACGGAGGGCCCTTTTCTTTCAAAGGGACCTGAGACCCGAGAGAGAACAACGCTAGAAAACTGCCAAAAAGCCAGCGCAAGACGTAGTTGAAACATCAAAGAGACTTCACTTGACAGCTTAAAAAGACATGAGTGATAAAAATTGTGACAAGGAGAATAAGCCATGAATTAAATATAGATATTTGGAAGGTTGTCTAACGCGTCGCACCATTGGAAATGATGTCGTTTTAGTGCCCTGGTGACTTGTTAGTCAATGTTCTTCGAAGAGAGAATACAAAGAAAGTATTGAGAAAGGGGGAATAAATCAGAACAAAGTACATCATTATCAACAAAGAAGTTCAGAACAGGTCTGTGAATTAATGTTTTGTTTCATCATGATATAGATAGGGGGTAAGTCAAGGAGAGCGGAGGAGGGGAGAGTATTCTTGATATACCTTTTGAGGGGGCCTGAGGCATAGAAGGGATTGTTTGCTCAACTAAGAGGACAATGACAATTGCTATGCCTCAGATCTGCACCAAAGCAACTGAATGTGGCTGTGGTTTTTACCATCATGAGTCTTCCCTCAAAACCATGTCAGCCTCTTGATCTGTTTTAATAAGCCCACGAGTCTGGGTAATGGCAACAAAAAAAGATCTCAAGGCTGGCAAGGTGAAAGAGAAGTATCATATAGCTAGCTATAAGGCGCAAGCAAAATGGCCTGATTGCGGCTCATAAAATAAATGAACCGCAGTGGTGCACATTATGGTTGACTTTGCAGCTTGATGGCGAGGTTAATAGGAGAGACGGATACTGGCCGTCAGAAAACGCAGCTGAAGTTTTTTTTATGCTAGAGTGGCAGAATGGTGGGGCTTTGTAGCTTCTAAGCGGTGAAGTGTAGTAGAGTGGAGCCTGTGCATTTACAGAGAAAAAGGATGGACGGAGCAAAAATGAAGCTCCCCAACTGGGAATCGAACCCAGGTCACCTGCGTGACAAGCAGGTATGATCACCACTACACTATTGAGGATGCACAGATCAACGACGAGAAAATTTAGGGTTAGCAGGGATTATAAGCTCCGACTTCCCCACTTTTAGCAACTCTCCCTCTTACAACCCTCGGGGGGGTACCTTTGAGGTCTGGTGCCTCCCCTTCTTCCGGGCTGCTGGAGGACGACGTCTATGACACTGATAAGCGTCTTTCATTCTTTTCTTCTTCTTTGACTCTGTCATGGATCTTGACAATGAGCTGTGAAGCCTTGAGGCCGCACTTACCCAACTTTGAGGATAACCTCGTCGTCGACTCGCCCCCTTTTTCACGACAACTTTCGCGATCGCCAACTCCTCATCGCCGCAACACCACTCCAACTCAAGGAGTTCACCTTCACGCTCAGGACTGAATTTTGAGAGTTCACACAGTCCGCAACTTTTTTTTTTCTTTTGTTTTGTTTTCTTTCTTGCGCTCCTCTGTCCTCGGATAGACTGGTGACTGTGGCATGTCACTAGAAAGGGGGCTGTCTGGCGCCTCATCCACACGCGCAAGGCAGCGGCCACCAGAAAAGTGGAAGGATATATCACGAGCCCTCGGATGCTCACACAGTTTGGTTTTTTCTCTCTTTGGGGGGTTTTCCCAGGCTGCACTGGACGTCGCCGTCTTGCTCTCGTGATTTTCACGACTTCAGGAAGCGTGGCAGGTTTTTCAGAGGAACGAATGTTTGTGGGGAAGTTGGGGGTTAGCCCCACTACTTCTGCGCTTAGGGTATATCTGGGGATTTCCTTTTTTTTTTTTTTCTTTTGTCTCTGACGACTACAGGTGGAAGACGAGTAACAAGCTTGCTTGGGAGCATACGAGCTTCTCTCGCCCAAAACCTGTGGTCAGCCCTGCAGAGGGTTAATTCTGTCCGGTAACCAATCCGGCGTCGTTTGATCTTAGTGACTCCAGTAGACATTAAATATCTTCAAATCAAATCGAATTCGTTCTTTTCATTCTTCTTATTCTTTTTCTTTTTGTTCTTTTGTGCCGCGATCGCTATGGAGCAGAAACGAACAACAAGTTAGTTTTGGAGCGATAGCGAATCTTCCAGAGGGCTAACCCTGTCCGTAACTAATCCGGTGTTGTTTGATCTTCGTGATTCTCGTAGACGTTGAGTAAATTCAAGTTCAAGTTCAAGACTATTTGCTGGCCTGTGCCGTGCCGAAGGCCGGGGACTAGTTTAAACGCGGTCGTGATAACTAAAAATACTAGTCAGCTGCTCCTGTCCAGAACGCGCCGTCATATTGCTGCGATAGCAGAAAGTAAACGTTAAATAGAGCATACAAACGAAAAAAAAAAAAAAAAAAAAAGACTATTCCGGTGCCGAAGGTGAGCCTACCCTGGTAGCAAGTATTCCCACATCTAAGCTCCTCCTGGGGGATGAGAAAAGGAGGGAGGCCATACGCTGACACACTGATGGCAAGAATATACAGTGACGACTGCAACAATACAACCTGGTTGTCGAAATTCTACACAGGCTGCTACTAGCGCAAATAGGAAAACATGCTAGCCTGCGATCAATACCAGATAGATCTATCTGATGGATTGAAAGACGACCGCAATAATATAGGCTTACTGCGGGTGATCATTGAAGACAGTTGCCCTGGAAAGGGAGAGATCAATTGCGTTTCGACTATGAGGAATGTTGGAAAGAACAGGAAGGATACCGTCCACTCGGGACTAGTCTCCCTACCGAGCCCCCGGATGTGTTTCCCAATATAAGGGCCTCTGCAGGATGGGACTAGCTCATGTTCCGGCGGGTCGAATAGGTGAAGGGGACTTCAGCAAGTATTGCAAGCGATGGGAGAACAGCTCCCTATTCGAGTGCAAGGCATATGGCTAGCTAAAAGAATAAGGCCAGTGGCAAACGTGCAAGATGCTGTCAAGGCTATGAAGCGAAGCTAAAGGGTTGCTGAAAGAAACACCAAGGTAACAAGTCATATTGTCAGCATCTCCGCTGCAGTCTCGAGTTAATCTAGGGGAAATAAGGCTGGAGCCTGCGATGAGCTATTCGGGTCCTAATAGGAGAACCTCCTTTTGAGCCACGCGGAGTGGTAGGTCACTGCCCCAGCAGCAGCAGGGAGCTTCTGCATCACTGAAGCTATCTGAAGTAGGCAAGCATGGTTTAGAGAGGGGGGGGGGGGAAGATCGGGTGGAACGTATTTTGAAAGATCGAAAGGGGACGTAGGGGCGCACCACAAAAGGTATGGAAGGGGTCTCCTTCGCGGCCGCCGGCAACAAAACAATATGGTGTACAGAGGCATAAAACTGCTGGGTCTATTACTTGGGTCAAAAGCCGCAGTCTTCCATACTCGTTTCCACGCGATCGCCCCAGAAGAAAGACGTCAGGTAGTCAATCCTGGAGACTAGAAGACGCGCTGGATAGCGAGCCGTGCTGGCCTTGGTGTCGGACCCTAAAAAGCCACAGGAGATGACATTAGCACTGGGTTCGATTAACACTGCGATGAGAAGACTGTGAACGTTGGCCTGAGCAGTGCTGCTGGTCCCCTCCTTGACGACGACAAGCTTCCTGCCTTGTAGGTAGTCAAATCAACGGGGGTTGACATAGGAGCGTCAAATGGGGGAACAAGGGAGGAAGAGAGGCCTAGTGTTCTTTTTGGTGGGTCTCTGGTTGGCTGGCCGTGGAACTAAGGTGAAAAGCGGAAAGGCAATAAGCACTCATATCAGCATAGCCAAGGGCCGAGCAACAGCAACTTCATCTGCACTATCTGGCCGCATGCAAGAGGCCTCTCGCCATGCATCGCAGGGTCCCCTTCATCTTCACCCACTCGCTCGCTTTATCGCCAGTTGCTTCAGAGAATTCCTCGATTTCTCCGGCCAAAAGTCGTTAGTTACGTCACGGCTTTGTCTTCTAAATATAGCAGCGCAATCCTCTCGTCTCGTTGGGATCTCTCAGCCTTTTTTTTTTCTGCCAGACTAAAAACATCAATGCCAAATCCGCCCTGTCAAACCTCACCCCAATCCCCTCCCCCTCACTGTATTGCGAATTTATACGGCTGAGTTAAAGCTATTCAACGCACAACTGCAGGATTTCGCTTTCGCTTTATTATTTTATTACTTGTTTTGGCAGAAGGCCGACGAAAATCTCGTCACCTCAATCCAAGCCACAAATCGACCTGCTGCGGCTGTTGTGGGCCTTGCCGCTACTAGCAAGGCAAAACGTTCTCTATTTTCTCTCGTTCAACTTGATTGCCCGTCTGCCATACAATCATAACCCAACATTTATCCCCATATTCCTGCGTTTCTAACCGCCTACTTCCAATCTACTCTGAATTTCTCCTGCTTCCTTCTTTATCCGCCACTATTGGAGCTGCTACCATGGCTGACTACCCACCGGAGCTGCTGCAGCAGCTGGCCGAACTGGACCGCGAACTAGAGGTATGACATGACCCCTTGCAACCATACTGTCAAAGCCGTGGCGAGGCCCCGACTGAATTAACAAGCTAAGCTGACTGACATGCCGCACTGATGTAGGAGGGCGATATCACACAGAAGGGGTACGACTAGGCGATGCTTCCTCCATTTCTCAATCATCACTACCACCCAACATCTAGAAACCCAACAGCTGACCCTTGTTTTCTCCTTCCCCCTTTGCAGCTATCAGAAGCGCAAGATGCAGCTCTTGGCGCAGTTCCAATATGCTGACTCTAGCGCCCCCAACTCGCCCCCATTTATTGCCGAGCCCTCGCACCACCGCCGGGGCGGTCTTAAGATCCACTCACCCGAAAACTCGTCGCATCCTGCTAGCGCTGGCCATAGACTCTCTATGACCCCACAGCCCGAATCCATCATCGGCCCAAACGATGAGAGCCGGCCTTCACCAACTTTTCACAACAACGCCCGCCCAGACTCCTCATACAGCATGCGGCGGGCCTCTTATGCTCCTTCAGAATCCGCCTTTCAGGCTATCTCTTCCCTGCGGCCTGGCGTGCCCATGGCAGTGGACCATACCACTTCTAAGAGACCAGACTCACTGTTTCTGAGTGCAGGCCTGGGTCAAGGCTTGCCCACAATAGACCCGTCACGAACCCAGACAATGGTCTCAGCCGACTATGCCTTCAACCCGGACCAGCAAATGGCCTACGGCGACCAAATGGGCCAGGGCCCTCTGCCGCCACACCAGAGGATTCACCACCAACCACAGCAGTCTTATGACAGCCACGCCGGAACAATGGATTCGCAGACATACTTTCCCGACTTCGCCGGTCAGCAATCCCACGACCAGGGCGACGACTATGGCGGCCCACAGCGGTACTCGGTCAATGAGACCTTTTCGCCAACAGCCGCTATTGCACCCCCCATGCTTAGCGCTAGAGACCTTCCGCCTCCCGAGGCTCTGGACTACCAAATGCCGCTTGAACCTCGAGACGTCCCGTTCGCCATATACGACCCCCATGACCTAAACGAGCCCATGTCAAAGTTTGATAATATCGCTGCTGTTCTGAGATACCGCGGCCGTACCAACGCCAAACTTCCTGCATACTGGGTGCTAGACAGCAAGGGCAAGGAAATCGGCACGATTGCCTGGGACAAGCTGGCATCCAGGGCAGAAAAAGTGGCCCAGGTCATTAGAGACAAAAGCACGCTGTACAAAGGCGACCGAGTGGCGTTGGTCTACCGTGAGACCGAGGTCATTGACTTTGCTATTGCACTCTTGGGCTGCTCTATTGCCGGTGTTGTAGCTGTTCCCATAAACGATTTGCAGGACTACCAGCGTCTCAACATGATCCTTACCTCCACACAGGCTCACCTGGCTCTGACTACCGATACTAATCTCAAAATGTTTCAGCGTGACATCAACATGCAGAAGCTATCATGGCCCAAGGGTGTGGAGTGGTGGAAAACCAACGACTTTGGTAGCTTTCATCCCAAAAAGAAGGACGACGTTCCAGCGCTCCTAGTGCCCGATCTTGCCTACATCGAATTCTCCCGTGGGCCAACTGGTGACCATCGTGGCGTAGTACTCAGCCATCGCACAATCATGCACCAGATGGCCTGTCTGAGCGCCATTACAACGACCGTACCTAGCAACAAGCCTGGAGACACGTTCAATGGCACCAATCTCCGAGACCGAAATGGCAAGCTCATGGCTAACAATCCGGGTAGTGAGATTTTGCTATCATACCTTGATCCGCGCCATGGCATTGGTATGATTCTCGGTGTGCTATATGGTGTCTATGGAGGCCATACGACAGTGTGGATGGAAAGCAAGGCTATTGATGTCCCTGGTCTCTATGCCCACATCATCACCAAATACAAGGCAACTCTTATGGTAGCCGACTATTCAGGCCTCAACAAGGCTGTTAGTAACTACCAAACCGACCCCATGTCTACTCGAAACTACAAGAAAGGTGTGGAGCCAAGCTTCCAGAGCGTCAAGCTTTGCCTGATTGACACTTTGACTGTGAACTGCGAATTTCATGAGATTCTGGCTGATCGTTGGTTGCGTCCGCTGCGAAACCCAAGGGCCCGTGAAGTAGTAGCTCCTATGCTTTGCCTGCCTGAGCATGGCGGCATGGTTATTAGTGTCCGTGATTGGGTGGGCGGAGAAGAGCGCATGGGCGTTCCTCTAAAGCTTTTGAATACCGAAGAGGATCTTGATGATAGTGAGAGCGAGAAGGAAAAGGAGGAAGAGAAGAAACCAGCTACGAGCGGCTTTGGCAGTCTTTTAGGAGGTGGAAATACGACCAAGACGGAGTCCCGGGCTAAGAATGAACTGGGCGAAGTACTTTTAGACCGCGAGGCCCTCAAAAGCAATGAAGTGGTCGTTGTGGCTATTGGCGATGAGGCACGCAAAGAGGGTGCCGGAGATGCTACCACAGTACGTGTAGGCGCTTTTGGCTATCCTATTCCTGATGCTACGCTGGCTGTGGTCAACCCTGAAACAGGCCTGCTAGCTTCCTCACACGCCATTGGTGAAATTTGGGTAGACTCACCATCGTTGTCTGGGGGGTTTTGGGCCTTGCCAAAGCACACGGAGCAAATATTCCATGCTCGTCCGTACAAGTTTGATCCTGGGAATCCAACTCCAACATCTATTGAGCCCGAGTTCCTTCGGACCGGTCTCCTAGGTACGGTCATTGAGGGCAAGGTGTTTGTGCTTGGCCTGTATGAAGACCGTATCCGTCAAAAGGTCGAGTGGATGGAGCACGGCACAGAAGTAGCAGAGCATCGCTACTTTTTTGTACAACATCTGGTGGTCAGCATCCTCAAGAATATGACCCAGTTGGTGTATGATTGCTCCGCTTTTGACGTCTATGTGAACGAAGAGCATCTACCCATCTTAGTAGTTGAGGCTAGCGCTGCATCTACAGCACCGCTGCAGCAGGGCGGCGCCCCCAAGCAGCTTGACCCTCCCCTGCTGGATAGTTTAGCGGAAAAGTGCATGGACGTTTTGATGCAAGAGCATCACCTACGACTGTACTGCGTCATGATTAGCCCTCCAAACAGTCTACCTAGAGTTATCCGCAATGGCCGACGAGAAATCGGAAACATGCTATGTCGCCGTGACTTTGATCTTGGCAATCTTCCATGTGCTCATGTGCGATTTGGCATTGAGCATGCTGTCCTAAACCTGCCTATTGGCGTTGACCCCATTGGTGGTATTTGGTCGCCCCTAGCCTCTAGCTCTCGATCAGATATTCTTATGCCGGCAGACAAGCAGTACTCAGGCATTGATCGCCGAGAAGTTGTGATGGACGATCGAACATCTACACCCCTGAACAACTTCATGTCTATCACAGATCTTATTCAATGGCGCGTGGCCAGACAGCCCGAAGAGTTGGCCTACTGCACTATTGATAGTAAGGGACGCGAGGGCAAAGGCATTACGTGGAAGAAGTTCGATTTGAAGGTGGCTGCCGTCGCGATCTATCTCCGTAACAAGGTCAAGGTCAAGGCGGGTGATCATATCATTTTGATGTATACGCACTCGGAAGAGTTTGTCTTTGCTGTCCATGCCTGCATCAGCCTTGGAC
Organism: Ceratocystis lukuohia; assembly: GCF_044167205.1. NCBI lineage: Eukaryota > Fungi > Ascomycota > Sordariomycetes > Microascales > Ceratocystidaceae > Ceratocystis > Ceratocystis lukuohia. The sequence goes on from NW_027263525.1 coordinate 1,150,505, forward strand.
TAATCATCATCCCCATGGCGCCCCTAGATCAAAATCGCTTGCGAGAGGATGTCCCGGCTTTGCTGCACTTGGTCTCTGACTACAAGGTCAAGGCCGTTTTAGTCAATCAAGATGTCGATCACTTGTTAAAGATGAAGCTTGTGGCTAGCCACATCAAGCAGTCTGCTGGTATAGCCAAAGTCAGCCTGCCGAATGTGTACAACACCACAAAGCCCCCACGCCAGAACAGCGGCTCTCGTGACCTTGGCCTCACTATGAATCCGGCCTGGGTGCAACCAAAGTGGCCAGTTGTCATTTGGACTTACTGGACACCCGACCAACGACGAATTGCCGTGCAGTTAGGCCATGACACCATTCTAGGCATGTGCAAGGTGCAGAAGGAGACGTGTCAGATGACTAGCTCCCGGCCGGTTCTTGGTTGTGTGAGAAGTACCACGGGTCTGGGTTTCCTGCATTCTGTTGTCATGGGAATTTACATTGGCACCCCTACATATCTTCTATCGCCCGTTGAGTTTGCCCAGCAACCACTGTCGCTTTTTGTTAGCCTATCCCGGTACAAGATCAAGGACACTTATGCCACGCCTCAAATGCTAGACCATGCCATGGCGTCTATGACAGCCAAGGGTTTCACACTACACGAGATGAAGAACATGATGATTGGAGCAGACGGCAGGCCTCGCGTTGATGTCTTCCAAAAGGTGCGCTTACACTTTGCGGCTAGCAGCCTTGATCGCACGGCAATCAATACGGTATACTCCCATGTTCTAAATCCCATGATCGCATCCCGGTCCTACATGTGCATTGAGCCCATTGAATTATGGCTAGATACGCGGGCACTTCGTCGTGGCCTAGTCATCCCATTAGATCCCGGCACAGATAGCAAGACAGCCTTGTTAGTGCAGGATTCCGGAATGGTGCCTGTGTCAACACAGATTGCGATTGTCAACCCTGAGAGTTGCACGCTTTGCCATGATGGCGAGTATGGCGAGATCTGGGTTGACAGTGAGGCCTGTGTCAAGTCATTCTACGGCTCCAAGTCTGGCTTTGACGTTGACCGTTTCAACGGTCGCACAGTAGATGGCGATCCGAATATCGCCTATGTCCGTACAGGAGACCTAGGCTTCTTGCACAGCGTTAGTCGGCCAATTGGACCCGGGGGTGCACTAGTAGAGATGCAAGTCTTATTTGTCCTAGGAAGCATTGGCGAGACCTTTGAGATCAATGGTCTCAGTCATTTCCCCATGGACATTGAAACGTCTATTGAACGTTCCCATCGTCGTATTGTGCCCGGTGGATGGTAAGCTCAAAGCTAACTGACTTGACGATTTATTTTCACTCAAATGCTAACATTTTTTTGAATAGTGCGGTTTTCCAGGCTGGTGGGCTCGTGGTTGTTCTAGCCGAAGTCCCGCGCAGCCCCTATCTTGCCTCAATTGTACCTGTTATCGTCAACGCTGTTCTCAACGAGCACCAGATTGTCGTTGATATTGTTGCCTTTGTCGAAAAGGGGGCCTTCCCTCGCTCGCGCCTCGGCGAAAAGCAGCGGGGTAAGATCCTAGCTGGTTGGATTAAGCGCAATATGCCTACCTTGGCCCAGTTTGCCATCCGCAGTACTGATCCCAGCATTTTGGATGGAGGACCGCTTGGCCATGGGGGCGACGCTGTTGGCAGATCCTCCATGAGCAGCTTCCAGAGCAGCCAAGAACCGTCGCTAGCGAATAGACGCATGTCGACGGTTAGCTCTTCAGCGAGACTGGACACGATGAGGAACTCTCAAGTGCCCCCTATGCCGATGGTGCCTCACATGATGGCCCAACAGCAGCAGATACAAGCACAGACACAGCAGCAGCAGTACTCGGCCCAAGCACAGCATTCAGATTATTATCAACATCAGAATCAGCAGCAACTACAGCAGTCGCCTGTGGCTTCAATACCCACCCAGCCCATACAGCTTGAAGCCGATGCTTCTGGCTCGATGCCTACAGCACATTCGGGAGGGGTGAACCTTCCAGAATTCAACTTTGGCCTTGAAAATCAGCCGGAGGCGTCTACAACCGGCTCCTCTGGGCCTGGAGAGCCCATTTCTGCCCTGACTTCAATGACCAGCCAGGCCATGTCAGCCACTCTAAGCGGGCCTCTGCCTAGTATTGATGGTCGGGATCCCCTATGGCTCAACAGCGGAGCGCCAGTCGAGTTGTCTGAAGATGAATGGACTAAGGATGCAATTATGAATATGAAACTCGCGTCGGATATAAAAGAGTAGATGCTAGAAAGAGAAGAGGGAGAGGAGTAGGGAATGTCACAATCATAATCTATAGAAGTGGTAAAAGACAAGATATAGGGCACCCTTTAGTTGCGCATATATTTCCTTAATACCTGATCTTTTGTATTGCTTACAAGCTTCATATATTATGACACTCTCTCAAAGGAACTCTTGTTTAAACACTAAAATGCCAAGAGCCCTAAAGGCTGACTGACGTCGCTTGGATCATTCAAGCCTGTTTTTGGCTCCCATCAACTTAGTCCCACTTTTCATCCGAGATAGCATAGCATCTAGCCTCGGTGATTACAGACAGCACATCACAAGACAAAGAGAGATAAGGAATAAAAGAAGTGTAGATGAAACAAAAATAATGATACAGAAAAGCAAAGCATGAAGTTAAACGCCGTCTAAAACAACAACACAAGTAAAGCAGACAAAGAAAACGTAAAGCCGATTTTTCAACTTGTGACAAGTCTACAGTCAATCTTCGGGATCCACAGTTACGTACATACATATAATCCCTCCAAACAGCACCGGCACGGCTAGTCGCTCTCAACCAACTTAAAATTTGCCGCCAGGGCAAGAAATTTAGGTCCGGAAAGCCTAGCATACATACTGCTGCTTCAAAGACTTAATCGTCCCATTCTTCGTCCAGCTGATCGATGAGGCGGTTCTCGTCTTCACGGCTGCGAGTTGGGGAGCGGGCCAAACGGCGATAATGGGCCGTCCCGTACGAGTTGGAGGCGGGAAGGAAGCGGGCGCATGAGGCCACGATAATGGTAGTAAAGTCCTGTAAAATGGGAGAAAAAGATTTTGGTTTTACTTTGTCAGAGCCGTTCCATATATTTTTGAAGGGTAGGAGTGTAAAGAATGCGGCGGCAAGATTATAGTACGCAAGATATCAAAGGAAGTGAATCCGGGGACAGGGTATCTATACACGAAAAACAAGAATGAGGGATCAAAGGCGAGACATGACATGACATGACAGGGCACATGTAAATGGGCCTAGACTTAAGAGCCGCAACATGGCTACAAAGAAAATTGGGAAGAGACACACCACGAAATAAAAGAGTAAAGGGAGCAATAAGACATCAAGAAAACGAGAATGAGGGCAACAGGCAGGGCGGGAGGCTACCACCGACGCCGGCGGTTGCCACAAGACACACATACGCAAATAACACCCCAAACGCTAGCCCACAGCGAGTAGTTGGGCAATTGGCGCCAGCCACGCGCATGGGCAACCGTGCGGTTATAGAAAACACCGCCAAGAACATACACCATAAAAGCAATGATTGCAATTAGGGTGAAGACACTCCCAGGGCCGACGGATCCCGAGCCTGGGCGTTGTGGCTCTGCGGAAAGACAGGCATGAGATGACCGGGCCTCAAAGAAATAAGCACATTGGTCGGGATCGGCGCCAACAAAGGTCACAACGAGCGAGGTTACCAGCGGGTCGCTGGCACAAAGAAATGAAATAGTGGCGGACTTGCGCCTGGTCGTTGAGGAAGAAGATGACGAAGATGACGGAGATTCGCACGGAGAACCATCTTTGTATTGCAGGACGAGTTTACGGCCGCGGCTTTGCAGGTTCATGGATTCTTGCCTATATCAACGGAAGAAAGGATTTGGTTAGTTTTCTGACAGATTCTGGGGCGTTATTTGACGGGGACATAGACTAGAACAAGAAGACAACAAGAAAGCGAAATATGGGCAAAGAAGACAGACAAAAAAGAGAAACGAAAAAAGAAAATAACAAGATAATTCTCACCCTAAAGAATACACCTTATCCTCATGCGTATAATACGCACTCACGTTCTGCCATTGTGACTTCTCAATGCCCACAACATCCTTCACTGGTGCCACCACCGATGAGCACACATTGAGTGTGAAGTTGTAGCCATAGTCCCAGCCACGAGCCTCATAGTCTGTATTGCGCACACCCTTAACTTTGGGCGCGTCCTTAGGCGCTGGAACGGCAATATCTGGTCGTAGGTCGAAAAAACCTCCGAGAGTTGAGACGGATGTCGCTGTGCAGGCCGCGGGAGCAACTGTGGAGGAAGAGGGGAGGGACGATGTGGAGGCCGATGCAATGTTGGCGGTTGCAAGGGATAGAGAGCCGCTGCCCAGTAGAGCGACGAGCAAAGAAGTGAGCGATATGCGCGCCATGAGTGCGATCAAGACTTTGATGAGATGGATTGGGATATATCGAGGATAATTGTCGTACTGCGCCTCTGGTTGGCTGCGGTGCTATCGCCGAAATGATTACCGGAACAGATGGAGTTGCTGAAGCATAGAATAAGAGGCCGAGGCAGGTTTTGTTGTAATCACAATAGAGCGTAAGTGACTAATCAAATCTCGCGCAAAAAGCAGGGACAAAAAATATCATGACAAGATAGAGAAAACAAAGTATCTGACCTGGCTCGTGATAATGCAGGCCATTTAAGCAACCTGTGTGCTTTAAATATAGCATACTGTTACTTTATTATGAAGCAAATAGCACACGGGCGTATCGGCTAAATCGCGGTTGCCTTTGTAGCTGAAGCTGAAGTGGGGACACATTTCAACCCTCTTATCTACAACCCTAACACTATTCCTGGAAGAAATAAAGCTTGAACAGCTCAAGTGGGTCTACCCCTGTGAGCTTGACAGATCACGAACACGAATACTAACCAAGACGAGGGCTACCTTCTAGCGACTGGGGCTTAGCTTTCTACCTAGAATCTCGAGTGCCCATAACTCAGGAGCTGTTTTTATCTAGAGACCTTTTTCTCTATTTGTCCAAATCAAAAACATCAACACCAAACACTACAATCTAAAGAATCCACAACTCGGCCATGCCCGCGAAAACACCCGCATCAGCACTGGCGGCCCGTCACTACGAGTTTGGCGGCCCGTAAGCTTTTTCATTCCTCCACGGCTTCTTCACGACTATCGTGACCGATCTTTCAGTGCAAAAGGCTAACAATCCCGCGCTCACGTGCGTTACTTCTGTTTAGTCTCGGCGTCTTTGGCATCTCCTTCGGCCTCCCTATTCTCCTCTACGTTTTCTGGTTCTTCTGCAATGATATTTCTGGGTGCCCTGTACCGTCGGCCTTGAGCCCTAGTACGCTTGACATAGAGCGCCTCAAGGTCGAGATGGGATGGCCTGAGAATGGCCTCCTGGGTTTTTTCGATCTGGGCGTGCTCAGTGTCACAGTCGCCTACTATATTGTGAACCTATTCCTCTATGCTATCCTCCCAGCCGAGATTGCTCTGGGTACTGAGCTTGTCTCTGGCGGCCGTCTTAGATATCGCTGCAATGGCAAGTTGAATACACTTGACTACATGCTCTCCTTACCTTTGCTAAAACCGCTTGATCTAACATTCTTCACCTTTTGCTCTAGCCTTCACTAGCAACATGGCTATTCTCGCCGGCTGCCTTTCTGGGACAATTGCTGAGGGCGCTGACTTTATTGTGTGGCGTTATATCGACGACAACTACCTACAAATCATGACCTCGCACTTGATCATTGCCTATGCCCTCGCAACCTACTCATACATCGGGAGCTTTAGCGTCAAACCCGGGAACAAGGAAATGCGCGAGCTTGCCATTGGTGGCCAGACTGGCAACATTCTCTACGATTGGTTCATTGGCCGTGAGCTGAACCCGCGTGTTACCCTTCCCTTTTTTGGAGAGATCGATATAAAAGAATGGTGTGAGTTGCGTCCTGGCCTGCTGATGTGGGCTTTGTGCAATTTTACCTGGGTTGCTAAGCAATACCGCAACTACGGCTATGTCTCCGACAGTATGGTGTTCCTCGCTAGTATTCAGACATTGTATGTTATTGATGCTTGGTACTATGAGCCTTCTATTCTCACCATGATTGACATTACGCTGGACGGTTTTGGAAACATGCTGTCTTTTGGCGATTTGGTTTGGGTTCCCTTTTTATATTCTACACAGACTCGTTACTTGGCGACCTATCCCGTGACCCTGGGCCCCTACGGGCTGGCAGCCACCTTCATTGTCCTGTTAACTGGCTTTATGATCTTCCGTTCGTCTAACTCAGAGAAGAATGAATTCCGCCGTGACCCGAAGTCTCCCAAGGTTGCCCACCTCAAGTATATCACCACCAAGACTGGCAGCAAGCTGCTAATTACTGGATGGTGGGGCATGGCACGCCACATCAACTACTTGGGCGACTGGATCCAGAGCTGGCCGTACTCGCTGCCCACCGGCGTTGCCGGATACACCATCATGGCTGCTGGAAGCGGTGTTGAGGGTGCATTGATTATGTTGGACGGCCGTGAGGTTGTGCAAGGTGCCGCTCGGGGCTGGGGTATCCTATTCACGTACTTTTACGTCTTCTACTTTGCGACTCTGCTGCTTCACCGCGAAGGCCGTGATGACGACAAATGCTACAAGAAGTATGGCGATGATTGGCTCAAGTACAAGAAGCAAGTGCCCTACAAGATTATCCCGTACATTTACTAGGCGGTGAGATTAGCTATGACAACGTCTGTAGGGAGTCAATAGACAAGTTGACACCCACTCAACTTTGAAGTACTTTTATTCCCTCTTTTGACTATCTTTTCTCGGATGGATGGGAATTAGGCGGGAATGAAAAGGAAAGGAGGAAAGGATGGGTCCATGTATATCGATTGGGGTGCTGGGTGAATCTGCAATAAGAAATAGTCTTTGATTCAAGATTCAATAAATCTCAATATAAATCATATAAGACAACACGTGAGCTGACGGCGCTTACTCACGATGCTACCTAGCTGACTGTTATAAAGCTAAGAGGGTCTAATGGTGCCACGATTCCTAATACGGGTGCTCCGATGCGGCGTTCACCGCTGGCGAGCCCATAACTCCGGCTTTTAGGCTCCGGCTGTAAACCGGTTGTAGGATGGCACACACCCTGCAGGGATTCATGTAAGTGTTATGCTTATGAGTGTACAGGACCTTGCTAGTCTAGCCCTAACGTAGTACGCATGCATGATGGCCGGCAAAATCCATCAAAAATATCCCATATCAACCGGTTGCGACTCTGCAGTAGAGAAAACAAGGCCACTACTAACAGCCTAAGTCGACTTTAGACACGACTCGACGGACAAGGATCACCAGAAGAAAATAAGACTGGAAAGGCGGGGGAGACGATATGGGGACCGAGATGACCGGATAGAGGGCAGAAAGCAGGCGGGAAAAAGGTAAGAGAGACACGCCGATAATAGGCTGATGATACTTTTAGCAAACGGGCCGATAGAAGAGATGGGATGGCGGGGAAAATAGGCCATCCCCATTCTAGAGAGGGAATATGGAAGGGGTCTTGAGAGCACGCGGTGCAATGTCGAGCCCGTAGTCCTACTAAAGAAGTTTTTGATATTCAGCTTGAATATATTTGCTGTGTACGGGCATCAAACGACGCCCCAAAAAACCGAGTCCCTTATAAGATCTGATAAACGGCAATCAGCCAAGAAAAGGTGATATACTATCTCGGGCTGATGGTCTAGTGGTATGATATTTGCTTTGCAGTATTCACTACAAATATGTAAATGGTCGGGGGTTCGATCCCCTCTCAGTCCAAGATACCGCCCTGATGCATCCACACCTCCGCATCGGAGGTTCTGGATTGCGTCGATTCTTTTTTTGTTCGCCTTTCTCTTTGTTCGCCTCCGTACCCTTCATCAATCTAGGGTTCCTTGTCGATACTATTTTTTGCCTCGGAGAAATCATTTCTCGTCCGTCTCTAGTCTACTCCGTTTTGCCGAGCCTGCATGTCCCGAAGTTTGGCCTAGCTAGGGGACCTTGTCAACCGCCGTGAAAATAAATAGTACTCGTTGTTTTTTTTCTGTTAACATCAAATAACTCACGGACAACGGCTGAGTTTATTGGCCCTCCGTGCACTGTTGCATCGTGGGAACTTGGGACTTTTCTGGTAATTCTGGACCCTATTCTCTAGTTTTACATACATTGTTTGATTCGCCTTGTGTGCCGATTCTATGCAGTGCCTCCTTTTAGCAGCCCGTTCTCCTCGTTTATGCCTGTTTCCGCGTCCCTCTCTCCATTGACTTGTGGTTAACTTCGGCTTGTACATGCAAGCCATATATGTCTGCGTGTGTATTCTTCTTGTACGCCACTTGGGTGTTGTCCCCTAAATTACATACAGTAGCAGTAACCCGTAGCACAAGCTCTGCACCTCGCCTTATAAAAAGGAGAATAGCTCGAAAAAGAAGAAGTCCTGCTAGGGGCGTCGTGATGTGCGTTAACACCCTTTCTTACACAAGGTTTATCATTCCAAAACAGCATCTAAAGCGTGCTTTCGCCCTTTTTCTCCTTTTTTCTCGCCTCGGCAGCAAATCCCGAATTCCTTGGGAATGCCATGACTTGTCTATTTCCCTTCCGAGCCCCGCTCTGTCCCGTGATGTTCGATGGCTTCATTCATTCCAATTTGGTTATCCAAAGGGCCTCTATCCTCGTCTGGGTAGAAGTAGGTAAAGGAGAAGGCAGGCAGATGTGGTAGTTGGGCTATGTAAGATGTCATGCGGGTAAAAGCGCGGACATGTTTTGGCTACGATAGTGGGAGTGAAGCTTCTCATCACCGTCACTTGTCCCAGCGGCGTCTCTTTCGGCCCTTTTTACGTTTAAATTAGACAACCAGGAAGATGTAATGTCTTTCCACTAGCAAGTGTCATGCGTCATGAGGTAGCAGCCTCCAACATTTCGATCACCAACAAAGGTAACGTAAATAGGCTGAACAAGAACAGAAAGAGGACAAGGGATGGAGGGATGAAGGGAGTGGAGTTTTGACCTTGCCACTGGGAGATGGCCGGGGACTCGATTCTATATTCAATAGACTTCAAAGACACGTGGGATAGTATGGCGGGCTTTGGCGGTTCAAGCTCAGCTCAACCATTGGCGAGTGCTGTGAATGCCATTCCAAGCTTAAAATAACAAAGATGGGGTTGTCTCTGCCCCAATGTCTGGTGCTCAGACGGGGGCAGGCAATGGAACGAACTATGAGATGCTACATTATACACTCTTGCGCTTTTCTTGGTTGGTATCAATGCTGTGCTTGGAAGGGCGGAATTATGCATAGATACACAGCAGCTAAGTCTTCTAACAGGCTTGTGCATGCTGTATCCTGTTGAGCTTTGCTGTGGTTGTGAGTTTTTCCCCGCAAACTCGGAGCTGGCTTCCTTGTACTTCCTTGCTACTGTTACATCCTCCCCCACAATTCTAGCGCCTCTCGTTCCCCACAAAGATCCAACGAGGCCCTTTTGAACCGTTGCAACTAGATCCGTGTGCTGGTGGTTGTCGGCTTTTTTCTATTCTGGATTGTTTACATGACGACTGCTCCCGACAAAGGCGCCTCTTCCTCTACTTGACATGATCCTCTTGTCTCGATGAAGACCCGGAGAATCCTTGTTTAGGTATGATCTTGTGACTGGAGTTATTTGTGTCCCGTGCAGGGGCAGCTAGTTATTGGTATAGAAGGAGAGACCACAGGCTTGGGGTCTTTGGAGAAGAATGTGTAGGGGTGTGTGCTATGGGAATGACCATTAGCTTTGTTGCACGCCAAAAACCACAAACTTTTGCTGTCTTCTGTAACTTACACGCACGGAGTAAGAGTAGATGCTGCTTGTATAGAGCTTGAACCTAGACTACACTGGATCGAAGTCCGACTGGAAGTGGGAGTATTTAATGCCTTTTGGCACTGTACTGCCCCCAATATAGGTTGGGGAAAGACGTCCGTCCCTTGGATCATATGTAGTAGTTTTGCAGGCCGATTACACAATGTCTTTGCTTCTAGGGGCGGTCTAGATACGTTTATCCGCAGTGATGAAACTACCATGGCTGCGGCCACGGCCCAGAACTTGCAACTACTACGAGAGAGGAGGACAGGGTTCACTAGAGACTCGGCGGTGTTAAGTCAAACTCGAAAGAATTAGAAACAGAGGAAAATAATATATAAAGGGACGGCAACTGCCTTCTTTCATTCCTCGTTTTTGCTTCCTTCCCTCGTTCACCAAAAACACCCTTGAGCACCTTCCAATTTCACTTTCCAGGGAGCAAGGCAGATCCCCCATCTTGAGACTCCTGTGTTGATCTGTTGATCTGTTGATCTTAAGTCAGCCCTTGATTCTGTTATAAAACCTTGCTTTCCGCCCTCCTATATTCTTGGAGCTGCTCTCCTGTCCCTCCAGTTGGCAACTTGCTATTGCCATATATTATCATTCCATCATTGTTTGCAATATGCATAAGCTCACCGTTTTTGCTTCGGCTCTATTAGCCGCGGTGGCCCACGCCTATCCTTCGGAGAGGGTAGCTCGCAGCTACAACAGCTCGACACTGGCTCATTCAGACCCGTTCTACCCTTCGCCATGGATGGACCCCGAGGCCATTGGCTGGGAGGAGGCGTACGCCAAAGCAAAGGACTTTGTTTCTCAGTTGACACTATTAGAAAAAGTCAACCTGACCACTGGTGTAGGGTGAGTAATTCTTGGTGCGCACACATTCCTCTGCTTTTTTAATACTAACTACTTGTTCCTAGTTGGGAATCTGAGCGTTGTGTCGGAAATGTGGGCTCCATCCCCCGTCTTGGTATGCGGGGCCTCTGTCTCCAGGACAGCCCCGTTGGTGTCCGAATGGCCGATTACGTCTCCGTTTTCCCCTCAGGCCAGGTTGCTGCTGCCACGTTTGACCGCTCCCTGATCTTCAAGCGGGGCGAGGCCATCGGCAGAGAGCATCGTGCCAAAGGCATTGACGTTATGCTAGGTCCCGTAGCCGGTCCTCTTGGTAGAACACCGGCAGGCGGGCGCAACTGGGAAGGCTTCTCTCCTGATCCGTATCTGACTGGTGTTGGAATGGAGGAAAGCGTGCGCGGCATCCAAGAAAAGGGCGGTGTTATTGCGTGTGCAAAGCACTGGATTGGCAACGAGCAGGAGCACTTCCGTCAGGCCCCCGAGTCCATGGGTTATGGTGATAACATCACTGAGTCTCTCTCATCCAACATTGACGACCGCACTATGCACGAACTTTACATGTGGCCCTTCGCTGACGCCGTCAGGGCAGGCGTTGGCTCATTCATGTGCTCTTACCAGCAGGTCAACAACTCATACTCGTGCCAAAACTCCAAGCTCAACAACAACCTGCTTAAAGGCGAGCTCGGCTTCCAAGGGTTCATCATGAGCGATTGGCAAGCGCAGCACACCGGTGTCAGCTCTGCAGTGGCTGGGTTGGATATGACGATGCCTGGAGATACTTCCATGGGAAGTGGCCGCAGTTTCTGGGGAGCCAACCTGACCTTGGCCGTAGTCAATGGTACATTGCCCGAGTGGAGAATCGACGACATGGCAATGCGTATTATGGCTGCCTTTTTCAAGGTTGGCATGTCCCCCGATTCCATGCCCGATATCAACTTTTCATCGTGGACCAAAGACACGTACGGCTACGTCCACAACGCTGCCAAGGAGAACTACGAGATTGTGAACCAGCACGTCGATGCCCGCAATGGCAAGGAACACGGCGACCTAATCCGCGAGATTGCTGCCAAGGGCACTGTACTGCTCAAGAACGATGGCATCCTTCCTCTAAACAAGCCCAAGTTCGTAGCTGTTGTTGGCGAGGACGCTGGTCCCAACCTTTGGGGCCCCAACAGCTGTAGTGACCGAGGATGCGATAATGGAACTCTGGCAATGGGCTGGGGCTCTGGCACGGCCGACTTCAGCTACCTTGTGACTCCTGACACCGCGCTTCTAATGCAGGCACTGGAGGATGGCTCTCGCTACGAGAGTATCTTGAGCAACTACGCTTGGACTCAGACTAAGGCGCTAGTCTCCCAGGATAATGCTACTGCTATTGTCTTCGTCAATGCTGATTCCGGGGAGGGCTATATTTCTGTGGACGGGAACGTTGGCGACCGCAACAACTTGACCCTGTGGCACGATGGCGATGCACTAATCCAGAACGTATCTTCAGTGTGCTCTAGCACCATTGTTGTTATCCACTCGACCGGCCCTGTGCTGCTCAACAACTTTTATGACCACCCCAACGTTTCTGCCATTCTTTGGGCCGGTCTTCCTGGCCAGGAATCTGGACGATCCATTGCCGATGTTCTATATGGCCGCGTGAATCCTGCTGGCCGTTCGCCCTTCACGTGGGGCCGTTCTGTAGAGTCGTACGGCGCTCAGATCATCTATGAACCAAACAACGGCGGTGATGCTCCTCAAGATACTTTCTCTGAAGGTCTCTTCGTAGACTACCGCTATTTTGACAAGGTAGCTCCCAATTCCAACGACTCAGGCGCTCCCGTCTACGAGTTTGGATACGGCCTTTCATACACCACGTTTGAGTACTCTGATCTGGAGGTTAAGAGCCTGGACGCCGAGTCATACAGCGCTACCACTGGCGAGTCTATTGAGGCGCCTGTTCTAGGCAACTTCAGCACTGATCTTGATGACTATCTGTTCCCCGACAATATCCGCCCAATCTACCGCTTTATCTACCCGTACCTCAATAACTCTGATGCGGCTAGTGCTTCAGATGATGACCACTACGGCCAGACTTCTGACGAGTTCTTGCCTCCCAATGCTGCTGATGGATCCAGCCAACCCCGTCTCTCGGCCTCTGGAGCCCCGGGTGGCAACCCACGACTCTACGACGTGCTCTTCCAGGTGTCGGCTACCATTACCAACACTGGAGATATGGCAGGTGACGAAGTGCCCCAGCTGTACGTGAGCCACGGAGGGCCCACAGACCCAGTCAAGGTCTTGCGTGGCTTCGACCGTCTCACTATCGAGCCTGGCAGCAGCGTTACCTTCTCGGCAAATATTACTCGCAGAGACCTGTCCAACTGGTGTGTGGTGAGCCAGGATTGGGTCATCACCAGATACCCCAAGACAGTGTATGTAGGCAGTAGCTCGCGTAACCTGCCTCTGAAGGCTAAGTTACAACTATAAGTAGCGAACCTTAAGGCGGAGACAAGAGTTTGTGTATAGCTTTTTTTTTTCTTGGAGACTAGAGTCTGGTCTCCTTTTTTTAACCCGCCACTTTTTTAACGACTCGGTAATTAATCAGTACGTTTCATTGATAATACATAAGTTCATGTTCATTGTGTAACTTTGTGAGATTTGTGTCGCCGTTACCATTGTATTAAACTTGGCAATGAAAAGGGAAGTTGCCAGACACTATGACTGTGAATTCCTTCAACTCCGGTGCTACCGCCAATTGTGCAGTCTCTATAATAGCCCAAGCTTTCCGGTTTCTATTTTCAACGTGACACAGAAGAAAACTGTGCTCACCTAGCCGAGAAGACCTTCCCGTTTGGTTTTCCACTTCCGTGTTTTGCGACTTCCTTTTTTATTTGTCGGCACGGTAACTACCCTACACCCGTGTACCCGAATCATTTCACCACGCAAACCTTTTTTTTCCTTAAAACATTAGTTTCACTATGGAAGCGGAGAGGAGACAAGTCTGGTTATCTGCTGGAAGTTAAGAAGTGAACGGGGCGAAGATTTACAAGATCTTGACTCCATACTATAGCTTATGCCTTTAATATACCCAGACAGCAAGTAGCCCATCTTTTCATCGTCCTTGCCACTATGTCTTCCCGTGAATTACCCAACCTTCGTCTCCGCAAGCCCAATGATAGTGTCAGCGCTATTTCCTCAGCTACGGCGCCATCCGCCGCCCATCTTGGTAATCTATATTTTGGCATCTATGACACTTCGTTTCTCACGCGCTATGACTACTGGGTTCTAAACATCACCTGCAGCTACATCTGGCGTGTTTCTACACGCAGCGTCCTGCTGCCATTCTTCGCGAGCCACTTTTCTGCCAGTCACCTCGACATAGGCGTCGGCACCGGATACTTTCCTGCTACCAGCCTGAGTCTCGGTATTGCCCCAGCTTGCAGCTCACCGGCCCCACGTATTGCCTTGTGGGATTTGAGTTCCCAGGCTCTTGCTACTGCCCGAGCGCGTATTCTCTCTGCTGCTCCGGGTGCCCAAGTGACCGCAATTCAAGCCGACGCTACGCAGCCTCTGCCCGCAGCAGAAAGAGCGCTGCTGCTTACAGGGCCCCGGCTAGCAGAATGCAATGACGCTCGGTTTGACTCGATCTCAGCATTTTTCGTGCTGCATTGCATGCCGGGCGACACGTATACCAAGGTGCAAGCGTTAGCACGCAACGCGGCGAGCCATTTAAATCCCAACGGAACCTTTTTTGGGTCCACAATCGTGTGGTCCACGCAACGAGTGACAAGCCGGCCTGCGACGCAGGGCCTTATGATTGGGACAGGGAGTGAAGACACTATTGAGGGCGATTCCAGAGAGGATCACGGCTGGTTCCTTCCAACCCTGCTGATGTGGATTTACAACCAAACAGGCATATTTCACAATAAGGGCGATAACCCCGATGCCGTCATCAGGGCACTAGAAGATAACTTTGAGAGCGTTGAGTCCTGGATAGTAGGAACGGTTCTCTTATTCCGTGCTAAAGCCAAGACACCCAGACCCAAGTAGCGACGATATGGGCTATTTCATCTCCTGCCAAAATAGATCTATGTTACTTTCCACAGTACTGGTGTTACACACCTAAACATGGCACTTCTGGTCCGATGTTGTTTTAGTAACCCTGATGAGTTTTACATGAGGGTTAATAGGAAAGGAGATGGACAGGTTTTGCAAGGAGTATAAATAAAAAAGAATATTTATTTTCTGTATCTTTAGTCACATAAGTGAATCTCATATTTCATTAATATCGATGTGGCCAGAACCACAACATACGTCCAACTGCCTACTACCAATCACACCAGCCTTTCCCTTCCTGTGACGACTCCTGGAGACTCGGCTGCACTTTATTGAGAATCCACCAGTTCAACAGATCCCTTGATGCCAGTGTATCTTCTAGACTGTCATGTGCCCCCTCCTGAATAATCCGATTCAGCCTCTGCTTGGACAATGTCTTGAGCGACCGGCTAGGCTGATGTCCAGGGTCATCGGGTTTGGTTGGCGTTGGGGGCCGCGGCTTGCTTTTATCAAGCATGTGCTCAATAGCCATCGACTCGTATGCAGCAAATTCCCTAGATTTAATATCACGCTGTCGCTTATCCTCATAAAAGTCAAGTAGGTAAGTGTCGACTATACGATAGTGTATCCAGCGTAGCGATACTAAATCGTTATTTACCGAGTGACCCACAAGAATAGTATCCCGGTCAACAAAGTTGAGAAGGGCATCTCGTGCGGCATCGCGGCCTAGGATGGCAGTGCCGTTCTGACGCGCAGTGTTCAGGTCGGCAAAAGAAACACCGGAAAAGCGGGTGTTGGGGTGTAGCAGTGGATTATCCGGAAATACAAGCCTATCCAGAAGAACCTCCGAAGAATAGTAGTCTATTGCCGTAATGCGGATCAGTTCTGAGTCGCCGTCTATTCCAACGCCCATTTCACAGTCGATAACAACACAGAGACGGGGATCGCGAGTCTCGTGAGACGTTTCGTACATTTTCCAATTGCTTTGAAGAACACTGATCTCCACCTCCTTAGCCTCATGCTCTTTCGCCGTCATGCAAGGCTTAGTGAACTGGTTGCCGCCACAGCATGTGTATTTCTAGGGATTGTTAGTAGCAGTTCAAATGCATACACGTTAATATAAGAAACCTACTTTGTTCGCCATTGTACCAGAGTGATAAAGACACTTAGGCTTCTCTTCGCTAGCTTCTTTATCTTTTGCCAATTCTTTATGACCAGCATCCTGGAAGTTTTCCTTGGTGTCTTTTGATTGACTCTGGAACCTACCACGGTTCCGATTGCGAACACGCCTAGCCGTTGTAGACTTCAGACACCGACCACAGCGATTGTTTTTACGCTCAAGCTCTTCTGTAGTCAGCTGACGAAAAGGATACCCCTTATCCATAAGGACTTTAGCCGAATGACATAAGCTTTCCATCATAGAGACATAGCTGGAGTCAGACGCAATACCAGAGCTGCATGAACGATACAATAAAGTGCCATCTTCCTGCATCACTGGCTCATTGTTGCGGAGGATAGAAGCTATCTTCTCCGAGTTGAGACGCTTGTGTGGTTGAGGCATCTGGGGCGGCTTTGGTTCTTGTTCAGACAAAGGATGGCTAGTCTTGGCCCGGAAGGCTGGAGATGGGGCGGTATTGCAATTAGGTAAAGAATGAGCATGGGATTGCGGAATAGTGCGAATAGATGAGATCATGGATAGAGGCTCAGTACAAAAATCAAGACTTTGATCTTGACTCGAGACGAAAGACAGGGTCTCTAATCGTAAGTCATCAACGGTTGGCGAGGTAGTTGGATTAGCGTTATGGGCTCCAATCTGTTGAACATATGGCCTTGCAGTCTCTTGTTTGGTCCCCATTTTGTGGATTCGCTGAGACCACGTCTGCGCCTGCGGATGGAGCTGTCCCTGTGTAGCATCTAGCGGTAGTGAAGGCCCATGCTGAAAGCTCTGACTCGGTTGTGACATCTCACTATCAGTCACATGGGTTTTGTCATGGGAGCTTCTAGTACTGCTGTTACCACCAATAGAGCTACTCTCTGATGAATTGACCGGATATCTGGCTCGGTCCTTGCCTCTCTTCCTGTTCCTGCCACGGCCTGCCGATTTAGGGTTTACGTAGACCGCAGATTTATCATCTGCAAAGGCCTGGCCACCCGAGACCATTGAGTAGTCAGTCGGCGACATGGTGGGATTCTAGACGCAAATTTTGGGCAAAGAGTATGTGGCTAGAAGAGCAAGGGGACAAGGGACTAGGCTTGATAGGCCCCATAAAGGATCCCGTAATCACAGCACAAATAGAAGTCCCAAGCCGAAGCTGAGGCTGATAAAAGTCAAGACGGGGGAAGAATTGACCAGGGTAAGATGCTGCTAACCAAGAGATGAAACAAAGTGGAAAGGCCAGTGCTGCTATCAAGTGATTGATTAGGGCCAGTAAGGCTATGAAATTTGGGTTGCAAAAGGAGGGAAAAAAAAAAAGGGTCACCAACCAGCCAGGAGCTTAGATGACAGGCACAGTAAAGAGGTACAAAGGTACAAGTAGCCATAAAATATTTAGGGCTAAAGGGCAACTGGAGAGCGGGGAATGAAGCAATGCAGGCAGACTATTCTGGCTCTCACAGCAGCATTTCTCTTCTTGACTCTGGGACAATGATAGATGATATTCCAGCAGGGCAATGATCAAAGCCGAGCAGAATCGTAACGCGGCGGTAGACCGGCGTGCGGTGCGTGCTAGTGGCATACCAGCATCGAATCTGTGAGTTTTGCGAGACTTCGTTGATATAGTTGCATATATGAATGTACAACTATAGCTAGGGTATCTAAGCCGCTAGGGCCTTATCGAATCCGATGCAATAAGCGGTTCATCACTAACCTTGGCGTAGGAGACAGCGGACTCTGTGCCGAGGACCTCTCCACGAAATACACACCACAATACGTTGATTTTTGCTAGTCCTGGCTATGGGTTATCCTGTGAAAGCCCCATATCCCTGCCTTCATCAATTCCTACCGCCCTCACGCATGTGTTATTATGGAGAGACAACTATGCGCCGGCTTGGGCATTTGTAGCCGGGCAAGGCATGGTTGAATGATCGACTTTCAGGGCAGCGGGCCTGTAGCTCGTAAATACCTCGTGTCCCGCGAGTCTCCCAGCTCTTCCAGACGACTCGGGCTTTTTGGTGGAGGGCAACGAAGAGTGATACGCAGTCCCTGTGCCAGGCTGAGCCGTAGTAACAACATTGCTGATGTTGCTGGCCAGAGCATTTGAGCAGGGTTTAACTGACAGTGACAGTCTACTTACATGTATAATGTGACGCAACTGCTACACAGAGCAGGTTCTAAAGAGACACATCAGATTTAAACGCCAAGATCTAGGTGAGATCTTTAAATATCAAAGAGAATTATGGATATTAGATTTTCTAATCAGCTCTGTCTACTAGCCGCCATTAGAAGTCAATGCAGTAAAAGCAAAGCTAGCCCCTTTCCCAGCACCCAACAACGCAGTGCCATCCCACTCTCAAACAGCCGTCAGTCAGTCGCTGGTGCAGGAGACAAAGTGCAAGCTGGAAAACAATAGGAGAAGGTGCGCAAACGCCCCCGCAATTCCAGCCAGCGAGCATCGCCATTGCAGAGAATCAATAGCAAAAAAAGGGCCTCTGCCAATTGTTCCAGTCTGCTAATATGCAATCTTTCCTTAGATGCCAAAGCCTTATTTAGTGAGAAGAGCTTGACGACCTAAGGAGAGCTTTTCCCCCTTTGGGCTGACTACTGGATCCATTTTTGCAGCGGGGAGTGGGGCCGCCAAAGCCAAGCACAGGAATAGCCAGGGGCGGAAATCCTGCACGTGACCTTGCACGTGATCTATTGCCGAGCTCCTTGCAGAAGAATGCCCGGACTTTTAACCCTTTATCCCCTTTAGCCGAGAACACTGCGAAGACTGCGAAACGACAGCGAGAGCGGGCCGGTCCAACGCAACGACGAATTAGAGATTTTCAGGTTGACAAGCAGTAACCCTTGCGCTGTGGGACCTTTGCATTGCGGGCTAGCTGACTGTAGGTTGTCCCATACCAAAAGATCAGCTCGTCAGCGCCAGCCAACCAATACATAGCCTGGCCTATCAGCGTGCAATCATTTTCTGACCTTTGACTACATCTGTCTTGCGTGACCCCCCCCCCCCTTTCCCTCAAACTTGCTGTTCGTCCTACAAGGTCTAGAATCAACGGGGCTGCAGATTACCCAAAGGGATTCCCACTCTCCATGATTTCGCCGAAGCCCCCGTGGGAGGAGCTTTCTTTTTAGTGAGCCAGGTGAGCCTGTGTTGAGCAGGAGAGAAAGACCTGACTCGCATCGCTCCTCCGGTTGCCGGCTAGGGGAAGCGAAGAAGTGGAAAAGCCTGCTTTCTTGCTCGACTGTGCGTGCGACGCGGGCCGTTTGACTCTTCCTATTAATCTTGGGGGTTTTACCCATGATGTGACTCGATGCTCGGATTGCCGCTTACTTAGTTCCAGTGATTCCTTCCCGTACATGTAAGTGTTCCCACGAAAACTTGATGATGGCTCAACCAGAGACTGTGGGCGTGTTGGAGGCTTTATTTTACTTTATTTTATTTTTCTTCTTTTTTCCTGTTTCCCTGATCGGATCAATGACCGGAGGTTGATATTGTGCCCTATATGGCGATACCTATACCGCCTTTATAGCGTACAACTCTGTTTTACCCACTGTTCCTACCAGCTCAGGGTGTCCATTTTCGGCTTTCAGGCGCCCGTATACCCCTGTCGCACGATTTTATACAGTGGCTAGCTAGCTATGCGATACCGCCCAACAGCTAAACCTTACTACAGTCCTCTGCTATGGCTAAGCATTTGGCTGATTTTTATTTTAGCTCCAAGTTTTTTTTCTTCCTCTTAATTAATCATGCTCTAAATATGACCGACCCACCGTATTAGTACAAACACAAGCAGGTCTTCCACACTCCCTCAGCTGTCGCTTTTCTTTTCCTTTTAATTCCCGGCTGGCTATCCGTCTTATCTCTCTATTCTGCGGCTCAGACCCCTCTCTGCATTTTCATAGCATCTCTGCCTGTCCGTTGTATCTCCATCTTTTGTTGGCCATGGAGAAATCCATGCAAGAAGTCCCTGTAGAGGACTTGACCCCCGAAGAAGCCAATCGCATCATTCATTCGCATCGCAAAGTTCGTTATGGTATGTGATGCTCTCTCTTCCTCTCCCTCCCCCCTGCAGCGTCCGGACTTGGCCGTGGGCCGCGTCTCTTCTTGTGCAATACGGCTCTCGTACCGTACGGGGGGCTATGGAGCCGCTGGCTATGCTTGGTTTGATCTTGGTGTCGATCCTGCTGGCTCCCAAGTGTTACATTTTGCTGGTTGTTTCGTCAAAATGCCTTGATATTTTGATCTGCCTCTATATCCCTATCCTCTATTGTGTATTTCCGAATGTTGGGCTCTCTTCTTCCAGTGCCATCTTCGCTGCGCCAGTCGGGGATCCCACAAGACAGTTGCGTCCTCTGTCCCGTCCTCAAAACCCCCCATTTATCCGACTGCTAGCCACAGCTATGACTTCATTGTTTTTGGCCACTCACACTACCCACACCATACCTGCTACGCCAGGGCTTCTTGCTGCTCTGCCCCTCACACTCTCCTGCTAACATTTACTGCCTCTTTCCAGGAACTGCCTGCTGGCCGTGTCGCCAAAGAAAAGTCAAGTGTGATAATAAACAGCCATGCGAAAACTGCGTCAAACGCGACCATCCCAAACTGTGCAGCTACAAGCCCAACCCTCGATCTAACGCCCCAAAGTCGACGGCCTCTTCTGATGGTTCGCTTGTCCGAAAACGCGAGCACTCTCCCGACGAAACCCCTCATACCAAGGCCGACAAACGACAGGGAAGCTGGCCACGATCAATAGGTACTGTTGTCGCTATGTCTGCCTTTGCCTGTCTCTTTTGTCTTTATCTATATGTCCCTTGCTTTTCGCTGTCCAGATGCGGCTCTCCTTTTTGATTGTTGGCTGACAGAGGATCGATCTTGACATAGGTGTCGACGAATATGAAGGGTCTCAAGAAGCCCGCTATCTAGGCCAGAATAGCATCCCCGAGCTGCTGCGCGAGCAACAACAGTCCCCCAAAGATGATGACGACAATAGCATACGCTACGAAATGAGACCCATACTAGGCCTCGATACGTCGGCGCCTTTTCCGTTAATGTCGGCTGCCCATATAGACCGCCTTGCCCAGGATATTCTAGCAGAGTTGCCGTCAGATCGAGAAGTCATGAAGTATGTGATTGCTCTCTCCCTATTTCTAGCCCACCTAGACAAAAGCCCCGAAAAAGCTGATGGCCACCCGCTAACCCTCAAGTCTTGTTGCCTTCTACTACTTAGACTCTTTCGGACGTATCGCGAAATTTGCCAGCCGTTCTGGGGCTTCGTCATCGACGTTGGCGATCTAGAAAACAAGCTTATGGTGTATCTAGAAGAGCGTGCCCGCAATGCAAAGAACTCTACCCGCAGCTCAAAACCCATATCAGCCTCTTGGCTTGCCATTCTCTTTGCAGTCTTGGCCGTTGGCTCTCAGTACCACGATTCACCGTATCACATTCGCACGCGGGACTCGCAAAAATACATTCAGACGTCGTTCCACTTCTTGCGAATCGGTAATTTCCTCTTGCGGTACGTTTCTTCTGATTCTTCCCGCTGTTAAAAGATTGCTAACTCTAAATTCTGCTCGCCGTTAGCCCTACGTTTGATGCGATCCAGGCGCTCCTTCTGACTAGTTTCGTGCTTCTCAATGATATGAAGGCCGAGGCTTCCTGGGGGCTCTTGGGCCTGACCTGTCGTCTGGCGCAGTCGCTAGGAATCCATCGCCAGACGATGCATGGAAGCGAGCCGACACCTTCATTCTCATTATCAGAGCCAAATCCCCGGGAGATGATCCGTCGTAAGCTGTGGTGGACTTGCGTGTGGCACGATAGTCTGACATCACTATCCTTTGACCGCCCGCCCATGACAAATATGCCGTGCTGTCCCATCCCAGTGCTAGCCGGCCAGCCCAACGCCAACTGGAACTACCTTGAAGGCCTTTACCACCTCATCCAAATCATCCGTGATCGATTGAACCCTGATGTAGCTGCTAGAGCCACCTACCAGACAATTGTCAAGGATTGCCAAGAGATTGAGGTTCTTCGCACCCATATGGCTCCCAACATTCGCGACAAGGACAAGTGCCGTACCGCCCTCGACCGTCTCCAGCACTACGCCATTCGCCTGCACACATCTTTTATAGTATCTGTTTTTTGTCGTCCAGCACTCCGCCGCGATTGTAGCATGAACAGTGAGCAAAAAGCTGCGCTTGGATCCCGGTGTAAGGACAGCTTAACGGAAACTGTCCGCATGTTCTTGGCTATGCACCAGCTTTCCGTCATTCCCACAAGAAGTTGGGCTTTTACGTACAATGGACTGTCATCGGCGCTCCTGCTCGGCATATTATGTGAAACCAAGACAGACCCCGAAGTCCGCCAATTGCAAGGCGATCTGATTGCAGCGCTATCTGCAACCGCCGCTAAAGAGCAGTCCCCCCCTCCACCAGGCCCTGTGCGCAAAACGGACCGCGACATAGAGTTATCCGGCCCGTTATGGCGTGCTCTTACCGCACTGAAAAACATTTACGATCACGGCTGCATTACCGGGTCTAAAAGAAACTCCGAATCTGCACCCTGCGCCAGCGGCAGTAGGACGCCCGCCGGCTCTATAATGATATGCCAGACTCCGCCAAATGGATCGTTTAGTGTCACTAGACAAACTAGCGCTGGCGCTGATACTAATACTGCAGTGACCTTGGCGGACATCCAGAACAACGGCTTGTCTATGCCGACTGCCGCTCCTGATTTCACTAGGTAAAATCACCCCACCCACCCGCCTATGCAGCTATGGCTGTGCCCCTTCCCCTTTTGCCACCCTTGAGTCTTGATATGGACCCCGCTAACGGTCGCCACGGCCCCCAATAGCCTTGCTACCACAATGCCAAACGTCCAGAGCACTGTCCCTCTGGATGGAATGTCAAGAAACGACCCCAACACCAACAACATATCCCCCATGGATCTCTATGAGTCGATTTGGTGGGAGTCCCCTGAATCGTGGAATGCAGCCGTGGACCAGATGCCCTTTGACTTTATGCACCAGCCACCGCCGGGCCAGACTCCGCAACAGCAGTTCTACTTTTAGAGCATTCAGGGCTAGGTATAGGACACTCCCTCCGCGGCAACATCATCTCAGGGAGATTGTCTCCTTGTCCGCTTGAGGACAACTATCTATATAAAATGTAAAAACTCAAAGTAACGCGGCGGCTATACCCTTCACTCGGACTGTTCCAGAATTATCGTTTTGTTTTTTTATTTACTTATTTTTCTTTTGCATCTCTTGTCTCCTTTCTTTCCCCGGAAAACGGTATCTATCATATCAACACTATGCCATATTTTGCAACATTCGGCCTTCTTGTTCTTATAAACTGGTGCCATTGCGCATCGCCCATTTGCTGCCTGCTATTCCAATAGTCTTTTTTCCCTTTTGCTACTAGATCTTCACCGATGTTTGCTTTTTTCTTTCTTCTTTTTCCAGCCTGAATTTAGATTGATTGTTTTAGCTTAGAAACAAACTGTTGCCTCACATTGTACACCGTTCCATCCTACCCATATCTGCCTTGTAATACATAGAGCATGCAATGAATGTTGTAGATAGTTGGTAATCAAGGAGGTGGACAACCATAGATGGTTGGGCTTGGCCTGACACGGCCGGGCGCATAGTTTCACAAACTTCTAGAGACTCTCACCGCCTTGCACTAAGCCTAGGTGTATGTACATAGCAGCCATGGTTTGCTTGCGTATAAGTGCTGCACTGTCCTACACTACCTGGCTTGTCAAGTTAGGCAGGTGACGAGGCATATCTGGCTGTAGAGAAAAGCTGGATATTTCGCGTTTTTACACCCTCTTGTTGTGCGCAGAGCAGACAGGAGGCAGCATGTCCTGTGGCTGTGCCCCTAATCACCCCGGAGGACGAAATCATGCGATCCCGGTCAATGAGATGACAAGAGAGGATATCATCGGGAAACAAATAATTTGCGTGGCAATCCTGGCGGTTGTTTGAAGAGTTTATGTGGATGGCGAGGTCAAAAGAGATTGCTGGCCAGCATGGGAGTGTACATACGTATATATCGTACGCACAGGTATAAGAGCTCACATATAAGAGTACACATACTGCAGCCCACATGCAAACCCAAGCAAAATCACAAACGTGCGAAAATTACACACGCAAAGGACCTGCAACATGGTCCAATATATATATATATATATATATACATGTAGTTTCTACCTGTCATGGGGCTTTACGCAAACTAGCATTCTTCACTCTGTACAACGTCTTTGAGCATGTGGTTAAGGGAGATGCAGGGCGTCTTGTGCCTTGTATCGTCTGTATACCACTCGGCATAGTTATACAGCCTACAAATAGAGCAGACTTGTTTTTCCCATCTCGTGGAACCTGGCTTGACGGAGCAGTCAACTCTTATACTGGAAACTTTAAGAGAAAAGGCGTCAGTAGCAATAGGATGAAAGAGCTAGGGGGGACTCGACATGTAGGTCACAGCTATAAAACACGTGGATGGAACGTAAATGCCCATAGAAGAAAAAGATAGAGGGACAAAGGGCAAGTCCTATAAGGCTGCAGTGGCCCTTGTTTTTCTTCTCTTCCCCCTCCCTTTTCTTCTCCTAACATAATCTAGTGTCCGGATTGGCGGCTAGACGGCACTGTCTGTGACCCAGGAAACAGTACTGGATCACGCCAGTGTCCTGCTGCTCTAATTAATGCTCCACTTGCTCCTGGCAGTTGTCCCGCTTCATTAGCTAGCCTGATGCTAATAGGGCTAGACAGCTAAGAAGGGGCTCGTTGACGAGTCTACCTATAGGCTGTGTAACAATGGTATCAGACGTGCATAAGCGAGGCGAGTTCGGTAACGTGCAGCAGCAAGAGAAAAGTGCGTGTGCGCGAACACTGAACACTGACTAGTGGTTAGTGGGCACATAACGGGGGGATAGGCTTTCAAGCATTCCCTTTACCATCACTTTCTGAAGAAATCAGAATGCCTATGTCTTTTGTCTCCCTTTGTTGCACGCAAACCAAAGCATGAAATTGCTCCTTTGGCCTAGGCCAGGTGAGTTTGCGGAAGAGGCTAATCGATCTCATGACGTATCCATACATAAACCAACCAAAAGATATCAGTTGTATCCTGCTCAAGGCCTTTGGCACTTTTGATTTGGCCAGTGGCATTTTGAGGCTGGAGGATGCAGAGGGGGTATATCTTCAGACCAGTGGTATAGCACTCCATCCTCATACATGTGTGAGCAAGGACAAAGTTCAAATTACTCAGTCGCACAAAATAGACAACCTATCTAGAGACCCGAAGTCTCTTGATAACTTTGACAAACCTTAAGCAGTTTGATTAGATACGACATGGCCAGCCAACAACTCAAGTAGCACTCCACTCCCCCTGGCGAACAAGTTGTGTTGTGCCATCACTGTGGCTTCACCCCTTTGCACCCTCCTCTCTGCTTCCTCAGGAGTCTTCGAACTATCTGCTAGAGCCAAGGCACAAGTCCTTCGCTCCAAGTCCTTGTTTTTGTTCAATAGCCACTAAGCGCACACTAAATCCCGCTATAGCGCAACGGTCTCTGAGCTAAACCACAGGCTAGGCCTCTAACGCGATTCCGCGAGAAACAATCTTATCCCTAAAGAGTATGGGCTGCGGTTCCCTCTAAGGGGCAAACCAAAAAAGAAAGACGGAGAATAGGACCCTTTCTCTGGTCTCAGGAAGGGAAAGGGGCATGGGGATACCCAAGACTCGAGCGAATGACGCTTTGTTATATGTGTTGGCAAACGCACTTATAATAAGAAGGATAGGGGCATCACTAAAGTTAAACGGACGGTTGAGTTAAGTCTAGGCCAAGGCCGCGGTCCCAGACTCATCGAACCAAGGGTAAAGCCCG
This sequence comes from Ceratocystis lukuohia, assembly GCF_044167205.1. Lineage (NCBI taxonomy): Eukaryota > Fungi > Ascomycota > Sordariomycetes > Microascales > Ceratocystidaceae > Ceratocystis > Ceratocystis lukuohia. The sequence goes on from NW_027263525.1 coordinate 1,176,317, forward strand.
GCCTAGAGGATAGTCAAACAGGTGCGATTATTCAACACCACCAAGTTGAACTAATACCAAAGGTACTGCCAGAAGGAGGCAGGCTCGTGGTTCTGCATTGCATGTGTTCTTTTGAGGCTACACAAGCAGAAATAATCATAAACGGGGGTATATTATATGTAGTCAGACGGCGTCACCGGCACAGCGCGAGCCATTAACCTCACTGCATGTTTTTCTTACTTTGTTCCATGGCCTCCTTGTTTTTAACTGGTAGGAAGGAATGCAGATCCCACGAACTTTGACTCTGTTTGAGACGTCTGTACTTGTTCTAGTGATGTGTACTAACGGCGAACCTTAGTTAGGACGTAACTAAGATCAACCAAGTCTGGTACTAGTACCAACGCCAACTCTCTAATTCTAACTCTGTGGCTCTTTTTCCTTTGGTCCTTGGCGTCTGATAAACAGTTCTGTTGATATAAAATACCTGTGCTTCCGCCGTGCGGTCTCCCCCCAGATCCGTCTATTCTTCCTGTTCTTTATAATAGCTTAGTTGTGCTGTCTTGTTACCTTGTCCTTTGTTTCTTCTAGCATACTTGCCGTTTTGTTCTTTCCAGCATACACGCACACACACACACACACACACACACACACACACACATCACGTAAAACTCTCCGTCTTTCTTGGCCCTCTGCAGTGGCTAATCGCACGCTCTATCATCCACTGTGATCTCTGCCCTCCCCCTCTCTTCTCTACCCTCTCCCCTTCCTACTCACTCCTCCTCTCACACGCTCAACACCATGTACAACTATAGTGACTCAGAAGAATCCGACAATCCCTTTCGCCCCCGCTCCCCTCCCTTTGGCTTCGATCCCAAGGAACACAAAAAACCAATTCTCAAGCCTTCCTCTCCTCAAGATGCTATCAACACTCTCTGGAAGAGATTTTCTGTCCGCAACCCTGCCAAAGTTGCCTCTGTCTTTCCCTTTGACCCGGTCTTACCTCCTGCTGCCAATGAAGAGCGTGTCAATGAGCCGGTAGATGCTAGCTACGAGCGTGCCAAGGAAGAATGCACTCGCCGAGTCGAGAAGATTATCCAGGAGTGCAAGAGAATCAACACTCGATACCGCGATCTTGGCTTTGATATAGTAAGTCTTCTTTGCCTCTTCAGTCCAAGCCGGTCCTTTTCTTCAGTGCTGACATGACCTTCATCAGAGTTGGGATCTCCAAAGAAGCATCGGGAATACACTCAATTCCCTTGGCTCCGATACTTTCAAAGTCAGTTCAGAGGCTCGCCGTAACCACGCTATCCGCGGACCAAAGGCTGTCAAGCGCATCTCTGAAATTTTCCAAAATCCTACTTTTCTAAAGAAAATCAGCATCGATCAGGCTAAGCAGGGCGCTCTGGGTGATTGCTGGGCGATTAGCGCTCTCACCGGCCTTGCTTGCGTAGAAGATGCTGTCAAACGGCTGTGTGTATGCTATGATACTCGTGAGTCAGCAACTTCTCATCCTCTTTCCCCTGTTACATCTTCCCAAACCACTGCGGGGCCTGCTCTATTAACACCATAGTCTAGGGATCGGCATCTACGGCTTTGTTTTCCATCGCGATGGCAAGTGGATCTATAGCATCGTCGATGATCGTCTTTTCCTCACTTCCCCCGTCTGGGACGCCCCCTCTATGCAACGCGATCTTTTAGAGCAAATCGATAACAACATAGACGTCGAGGACAAGTACAACCAGACCTATCACACCGGATCCAAGGCCCTCTTCTTCGCCTCCAATGCCGACAACAATGAGACATGGGTTCCGTTGTTGGAAAAGGCTTATGCTAAGGCTCATGGCGACTATGAATCTTTAGATGGCGGTTGGATCGGCGAGGCCCTTGAAGATATGACTGGCGGTGTGACAACAGAGCTTTTGACAGGAGACATCCTAGATACGGATTCTTTCTGGGAGAATGAGCTGTCGCGGGTCAACAAAGACTTTCTCTTCGGGTGCTCGACCGGATTCACTGATGGGGGCGGCACGGGCGAGAGAAATGGTATCGTTGAAGGGCACGCTTATGTCGTCACCGAAACCCGTGTGCTCAAATCCGGTGTGCGACTAGTCAAGCTCAGAAACCCCTGGGGTACCACACGCGCCGGCCTCTGGCATGGGCCGTGGTCAGACGGCTCCAAGGAGTGGACAGCAGAGATGCAGCAAGAAATCGGACACACCTTTGGCACGGATTCCTCCTTTTGGATCTCTTACGACGATTTTCTCCGCAAGTGGCAACAGATTGATCGTACACGTTTGTTCCGTGATCCTGGGTGGTACTGCTCGCAACATTGGATCAGTGTCGACGTCCCATGGAAGGCGCACTACCACGAGCGCTTCCGCTTTGAACTAACCAAGAACTCGCCTGTCGTTTTGGTTCTGTCTCAGTTGGATTACAGATACTTCCGTGGCCTCGAGGGAATGTACCGCTTCAGCCTGCATTTCCGCCTGCACAAAGTCGATGACCCCTCCGCTGAGAACTACATTTTCCGGAGTCATGCGACCCATCTCCTTTGCCGCTCCGTCAGTATTGATATTCCCGAGTTAGAAAGGGGCCGATACAGTGTTTGGGTCATGGTCAAGGGTGACCGCATTCCTAATGCTAAGAGCGTCGAGAAGGTTATATCCTATGAGTGTTCCAACCGCTTATCAAACAGAAAACTAGAGCAGGTTGGCTTAGCCTATGATCTAGCTCATTCGCGTGCCGCTGCCTACATGGCAGAAGCTGCCCGGGCTAAGAAGATGTTGAAGGGAAAGAAGGCCTCTGAATGCAGGGCTAAGGAACTTCGCAAAAGCTGGGAGCGAAGATCCAAGCTACGTGAAATCTCTCGCAAGCAACAAGAAAAGAATAAGCTCAAAATGGAGCAGCGCAAGAAGCTGGCCCTGGAGAAAGCCAAGAAGGACGCTCCTGAAGACGAAGATTCTGCTTCGTCCTCCAGCGAAATGAAGCGCTCAAAGAAAAAGAGTGCGGGACCGTCCAAGACCAAACATTGCAGGCATTGCCGATTCTACAAGTCTAAGCAGGCTGAGAAGTTGGGCGAATCAGACAGCGAACGCAGCAAAACTTGCAATGTCGAAAAGGCTGAGAAAGAAAGCTCCGGTAGGGCTAAGACAGCTAGAGCCCCCCAGGATAGCGGTGTGGCCGCCGAAGAAGCCCAGCACGAAGCCAAGAATGCCAAAGAGGCACCAGGCAGTGAGGACGCTAAGCCTACAAAGTCCAGCAAGGGGAGCAGTCGCCGGAAAGGCGCCGCTTCACCAAAGGCCAATGCAAATCCTGCAGTCTCCATCCCCAGCGAAAGCGAGTCTAGTTCCAAATCCACTGATACCGATACTGAAAGCGAGACCGATCAACAAAGCAAAAAGGCCCGCAAGTACTGTCGATGTGCCAAGACCTCCTCTAAAAGTCCAGCATCCCAGCCTCCTTGCGAGGAATCTAAGACGGGTGAAGCCAAAGTTGAAGAGTCCTCTGACTCGCCTATCAGTGATTGGGATGAGCTTTACTCGTCCTCCGACTATACACGACGCCCTCGCGCTAACCACGCCTCCAAGATCCCCCGCAGCTTTTTTGAGGTTCCCGAAGACCCCAAGACTCCCGAACCGTGGAACGCTATATGCATTGTGGGCTTTAGGGTGTACTCCAAGGACCGTCGTCTGTCCATGGGCGTTGTTATTCCCAACGGCGAGGAATGGGGCTGGGCTAGAGGCGAGTGCGACCTAGACAACGCCCAGATGAATGCAGGCGGCGAAAGAATTGCCGGGACAGACAAGGAGGAAGAGGTTGTCAAGGTTGTCAAGATTGATACTGACGTCAAGGAGATTGACGCCATTGACATGCGGCGGCGGGGGTCGCAAGACTCAGAGGAAAGTCTTCCGGACAAGCCGGCCGAAAGCCCTTCTAAGTCGCCAGAGGAGAGGCCCGCTAATGACACCCCAGCTAAGGAGCTACCCGCCCCTCAGCTAATAGCACAAGGCGAGGGCGAAGATGGCGATGATGAGGGTGACCGCGACGAAAATTGCTCCGAATCCGAGCGATCGCGAGAGAAGCACAAGTCGACTCCAACGAAGCGTTCCGAGTCGGAATCATCCACTGATGATGGCGTGTTGACTCCAACCTCGGACCAATCCGCTACGTAGCTTTCTCAGGTGGTTTTTGACTTAATATTTATACACCATGTTTTTGCGTTTCTGTTATCCTTTTCCCACCATTGTTCTTGCGCTGGTCCTTAAGTTTCCTTTTTCTTCTTTCTTATTTGCATCATAATAGTCGAGCTTATCCCAATTAACCTAACCGCTTTTATACATAATAACATGTGAAAACCCGTACACCTTGTCTTGTATGAGCTACATTAACCTTACACTTTCGATATGTTTTCGTCATGTCATCGGGGGGGCTACACGCCTTCCGCAGCCCTGGTCGAAGTAGTGGCCACAGCTTTCTTGCCTGGCAGAGGCTCGGCATCGCCAATTAGACCTTCCTCAGATTCGTCAGGCTGCTCCGGGATAGGAGCATCACTGCGCACGTAGGCAGGCATATCTCTCTCCACACGGCGTCTCCAGGGCCGATAGAGGAAGATACTCCCAACGCCAACCACCAAAAATAGACCGCAAATGCTCCCGCCGACAATGTCGAAGTGGTCGCTGAGGTTGGTAAGGCCATCCCAGAAGGGTCCTTCGGGTTCGGAAGTATTCTGGATCAGGTTCAGAACCTGCACAACGCCGATGAATAGGGCAACAACAACGGTGATTGCGGTCAGCACAATGCTATAATACAGTATAGCTACGCGATCGCGAGAGAAGGCCTTGGAAGTATAGAGTGCCATCATCAAAGCGCCATCCGTTGTGTCCAGCATACACATGCCGCCTAAATGAAGATAGTTAGCATGGGTACTACGTGGCTTTTATAAATACTGGCAGGACTAACTTGTAAACAAGGCAGGAAAAATGAGTATCAACCAAAGACTGGTGCCGCGCATAGCCTGAATACTAGAAATGCCTAAAAGTGCAACTTCTGAGCTAGTATCGAAGCCAAGGCCAAACAAAACACCGAGAGGGTACATCTTCCAGGGTCGATCGATCAACACAAACAGCTTGCGAAACACGGAAGCCAAAAAGCCAGGGCTGTCCAGGTGCAGCTCCCTCGCAGCCCCATCACTATCAATGAACCCAGCATCGTTACCAGAATGGCCCTGTCGTCTAGCTTCAAGAACATTGTGTAGGTTCGTGACGAGCTTGTATAGCACCCACATGTTGCCAAAACACAGGATCAGTAGGAAGACAGCACTGACAGACGTGCCAATAATGTTCCCTACACGGGTGAAGTCTCCAAAGCGATCGCGTAGAGCGCCTGAAGTAGCGGCAAGAACAATGCAAGTGATGATAACAATAGTCGAGTGGCCAAGAGAGAAGAAGGTTCCCACAGTTACAGGTCGTTGTCCTGACGCAATCAGCCGACGCGTTGTCAAGTCGATTGCGGAGATATGGTCGGCGTCCAGAGCATGACGAAGCCCAAGAGTGTAGGACAAGGCAGCGTTGCCAATAAGCTTGGGATGGGTATGTAGAGGATAGGCGACAGCAGCCCAGACAATCAAGTTGACCAACACCAAACACAATATGATGCGGATGCTAGCGACGGGAATGCCCTTAACTGTGTGTGAAATGCGAACCCACGGCAGGGCCTTTTTGAGATCCGAACGCTGTATCCGAAAGCTCATGGCGGATACTGCAAGACCTATCCGGTCCTTAGCAGAGTAGTTCTTGAAGAGACAAGGGATAAACTACCAGGTCGAGATTCCTATTTCAGCTTTCCTTGAGCTAGTTTATGCAGAACAGGACCACCAAAGGCGCTTTCTATCCGCGAGAGAGGGAGGGGGAGAAAAAGGTTCGGTTTGATCTGGCCTCCCACGATAAAATCAAGCGGCTGTTAGATTGGAAGAATAGCCCCTGTCAGTCAATGAGCTATGGCGAGGCGAAAAGAGGGAGTTAACAACGAGAAGAGCAGTTCTTCAGAGAAAGCCTGGGGGAGGTGGGCGAGGGAGCGAGGGGGTTATTAAAACGGCCGAAGGAGAAATAGCATCTCCTAGATAACCTTCTCAGGATCTGCGCGCCCTTTTTTTTTCACTTCTCGGGCTCACCCTAGTGCGGTTTTCTAGTGTCGGATGGAGGGATGGATGAATCCTTAATGGACATATCTTATATGATAAGAAAAGTCTGGCGGACAAGTTACGCTCAACAGCGTTTAGGACCTAGTTTACCCTGGACAGCAGGGCCATGGAGGGGTAGCTCTCGGTGCGACCCCCTCTCCCCCACGAGGCTAGGTGTGACACCCCCACAAACGAGCAGGATAATTGGGGGCTGGCCATGGCCATGTTGAAGAAGATGAGATAGCAAGGCTGCCGACGGCGAAGCAAACAAAAAGAAGAGGTAAGGGTGCAAAAAGAACGATAATAATTGGCGGGACTATTCCCAGCTTATCACATACGTATTTGTGTATGTAATGCCTGTACGTCCATACACGTACATTCTAGATGGGAGAGGAGCCAGTAGGAGTAGATAAGAATATGCATATGCATGTTGATACATCCGAGATGCAGCGGGTTCCTTTTATGCCTTGGGGTTGATATTCAAGCGGCCATAGCTCCCCAGTGTCTGTAGGCCAGTCCGCCGAGCTGATATCAACAAAAGAGGCGGACTTGCTCGTCTTAGACAGGCAAAAAAAGAGAGCATCAAGCAAGTGAGTTGAGGAGAAAAGCCAGATATGACGCTCGCCAACAACGTAGCACGCGAATAGCCTATATAAGGAGAGTAGCTGCTAAATTATTATAACAAGACCTTAGTTTGGAGAGCATCGCGCCATTGTATGTAAAGGAAACCCCCATAGCTCAATAATGTAGCAGCATCTAGTCTCGCCTACACAGTTTCTAACATACCTCAACTTGAACTTGGACATATCTACCAAGATCGCCAAGGTTATGAAAGCCAAGAAACGAATCCCAGTGCAGCCTAGAAACCCCACTACAAACGACCAGGGGAGGAAGGCACAGACTATGTGAGCATCCGAGAACTCACGATCTATCCAGCAAAAAAGCGTGGACTGCGGGAACTCTCAAAATACAGTCCCGAGCCCCACGATGGACTTCTTAGGTTGGAGTGGTGTTGCGGCGATGAGGAGTTGGCGACCGTGAAGGATGGAGCAGATCAACAAAGAGGCTGTTCTCGAAACTTGGGAAAGCGCAGCCTCGAGGCTCTATGGGTCATTGTCAGAACCGTCGACAGAGTCAAAATAGAAGAATAAAATGAAAGCGCTTATCAGTTTCAAGGCGTCATCCTCCAGCAGGCCGGAAAAAGAGGAGGCACAAAACCTTGAAGGTGTCCCCACCCGACTACAGGAAGTCTAACCCTAACCCTTTGGTTCGCCTTGATCCCCTAATATAAGGCCCCATCAACGCATACCATGCAGCATCAACTCTCCCCCCTACAACCTTCGAGGGGGTACCTTTGAGGTCTGGTGCCTCCCCTTCTTCCGGCCTGCTGGAGGATGACGCCCATGATACTGATAACCGTTTTTCATTCTTTTCTTCTTCTTTGACTTTGTCGAGGATTCTGGCAATGCGTTGTGGAGCCTTGAGGCCGCGCTTACCCAACTTTGAGCTTAACCTCGTCGCCGACTCGCCCCCTTTTCACGACATCCTTCGCGATCGCCGGCTGCTCATCGCCGCAACACCACTCCAACTCAAGGAGTTCACCTTCAAACTCAGGACTGAATTTTGGTGGTTCATGCAGTCCACCCTCTTTTCTTTTATTTTCGCTTTCCTGTGCTCCTCTGTCCCCGGACAGACTAGTCACTAGAAAGATGGCTGCCTTGGGTCACATCCACACCCCACAAGGATAGGCCACGAGCCCTTGGTTGCCCACACAGTCTGTTTGCTTCTTCCGTCGCTTGAGGGGTGACCCCAGTCTGCACTGGAATCTGCTGTCTTGCCTTCATGATCTTCATGGCCTCAGGACTCGGCAGATTTTTCAGATGATAGAATGCTTGTGGGGACCCCGCTTCTGGATTTAGGGTTTGCCTGGGGTTTATCGGTGGGGAAATGGAAAGAAGGAAAAAATAGAAATACTTTTTCTCTCTTTCAGTTCTTCTCCTACGTGGATTCGGGTCTACCATGGGACCTGGGCAGAGGACAAGGCATTCGACCTATCAAAAAATGGAGCTAGAAAAGGCAGATTCTCAAGGTCAAAACGGGCCACACCGGACTTGGATTTATTCAGCGCCTACAGGAATCGCAGGGATCAAACGACGCCGGGTTGGCTGCCGAAAAGAGTTGATCCTCTGAACGCTTCACTTTGAAGTTTTGATGAGCGAAGCGCAATCGCTTGTGTGAGAATCCGAAGGCTCATGATGTATCCTTCCACTTTTCTGGTGGCCGCCGACTTGCGGAGGGGGTGTGAGTGAGGCACAAGGTAGCTCCTTTTCTAGTGACCTGCCACAGTTACCAGTCCGTCCGAGGACAGAGGAGTGCGAGAACATCAAAAACAAAAGGAAAATTGTGGGCTGTGTGAACTCTCAAAATTCAGTCCTGAGTGTGAAGGTGAACTCCTTGAGTTGGAGTGGTGTTGCGGCGATGAGGAGTTGGCAATCGTGAAAGATGTCGTGAAAAGGGGGCGAGTCGACGACGAGGTTAGCCTCAAAGTTGGCTAGGCGCGGCGTGGAGGCTCTACGACTCATTGTCAAAATCCGTGACGGAGTCAAAGAAGAAGAAAAGAATAAAAAACGGTAATCAGTGTCATAGGCGTCATCCTTCAGCAGGCCGGAAGAAGGGGAGGCACCAGACTTCAAAGGTACCCCCTCAAGGGTTGTAAGAGAGAGAGTTGTCCATCATAGTTAGGTTAGAAAGAGAATAAATATAACAACAATAATAACAATAACAATGTACGGCCATCAAGCAACCCGAGGGACTTCAACATAACACCGAGCTCATACTCGCAATACGACTACGAGAGCACCCAAACGAAGCCCGCATCCAAGAACACCTCTCGCCATAGCGGACGTAGAGATGGCTGACCAAGCGGGCCAGCCTCGCGAGGCCGAAGGCCCACACAACAAGGGAACCCCAAAACCCGAGACCCCCAACACCGAAACGAACACAAAACGGCAAAGAAGTGATGACGCTCGCCAAAGCGACACAAACGGGCTTCGCCCTAACCCAGGCACCATGAGGGCGCGCTGGAAATTATTAGAAACTTCTTGGAAGCCTCCTCATCGAAAAGGGAATGGTATGGGACAAATTCATCGTGAGAAACGTCCCCCGCAACGTACACAATATCACGGAGAACGGCAGCGAGGTCAGACAGACCACCCCGGGAAATGTTCGGAAAGGCATTCAGAACGCATTCGGGGGAGAGCTGAAGAACCTTGAATTCCGGGAATACGAGAACGAGACACAGGTGTAGGGCACCTGTTTAGCAGTTCTCAACCTAGTCTGTATAGAAACAAGACACAAGACCGGATCCCACAAGGGGCCAGCAAGGTGCTCCGAGCACAAGGATAAGGAGTGCGAGTGCACCCTAAAGTGCCCAGTCTGTGCTGGCAAGCACCCAGCCGAAAAATGCAACAGCAAGTCAAAGAACAAAAGCGTACATTCGAGACCAGAAGGCAATGTTCCTTAGCCTGAATTTTCTCTGCATCTGGATTCCTGGTCACTCGGAAATCCCAGGAAACGAGATAGCGGATAAAAAGGCAAAAGAAGCGGCAACGGAAGTCACAGGCTATCACATGTCTTTAGCCAGAGCAAAGAGGTGGCTGAGGGAGACAACCCACAACAACCTTCGAGAGTGATTCTACGATAGAACAGACATCAAGGATCACGACTTCAGAAAGCATTTGGAATTCCTAAAGAAATTAGGCTCAGATTCTCAAAAGAGCCTCACAAAATCATAGGGCACTAACAGGACATGGTGATTTCAAGGAGTACCATCAACGGTTCCAGCACCACTCAGTGCCTCTACAATGCCCCGCCTGCGCCGAGGACAAAAGACGCGCGTGTGGACATGCAGAAGGAAGAAAAGACTGTAGACGAGAAACTTTGTCACCAAGTTACTGAGGACAACAAAGGGGCAGAATCACACCTGCTAAAGTGTGTGTTGAGGCTAACACAAGACAATAAGCTACAGCCAAGAGGGCAGGTTGGGCCAAACGCACATTAGTTCTTTCCGACTTGACTACATTTTAGAAGCAGCCACCTATAAACTAACCTATTAACCTATTATACCACTGGATTTTAGCACGGCGAGTACAGCGCTTTGTTTTTCCATACGCACGGCTGTCGGTTATTTCTTTTTTGTTAGTGGCCGGGAGTAGAGGTCCCTCGGCACCCCCTCCTCGACATCTCCTTCCTATCCTGCAAAAGTTTTCACCTCCCATCCCCTCTCTTCCCCTTCCATTCTCCCTCATATTCGGCCTCTTCAGTTGGCAGTTGTGTCCCCATCGCTCGTGGTATTTGTCGAAGTCTCCATCGCCAGTTCTAGCCGCGAGGATATGGCCCAGTTCTATTCTAGTAAGCCCTTTGTAGCGGGAGGTGCGGAAGGGGGGCTCGGTGGGGATGCCGGCTCCAAGTAGATGGTATCCTTTTTGTTCTTTCCACGACCCTTCGTAGTCGAGACGTGACCGGTCTCTTCCCCATCTCCGTACTCCTGCGAGGCTGAAGCGGTGTTCCGTTGCCAGTCCCTAGCATCCTAACTTAGCCTGAGCATCAGCTACCTCATTGCCTCTAATGCCCATGTGTCCTGGGACCCATAGCACTCGGGCGAGCCTTCCAGGTGTCTTGTTTGCCCAGGCTTTTAGGATTCGTCTTGTCTCGTCTACCGCTTCCTGTGATGTGCTGTTTTTGGTGGCTGCATTTCGGAGTCGGTCCACAACTCCTCAGCCAGATTTCTCCAGCTCCTTCACGAGCTGTCGCCCGCTTAGTTGCCTCGAGAGCGCCAAATGCCTCCGCATCTGCCACCTCCATCCACTTTCTCAGAGCTATGTGGTCTACTTCTTGGGTACGCTCCCCGCCCATAGCATGTACTTTATAATGCCCCATAAACGCCAAAATTCCCACATACGACCACAGCCTGTGGAAAATACGGGGTCCCGTCTGCTCCCCCTTAGTCAAGCCACAGAGCGCCGAACCAGTAGTATGGTGGGTGACCACATGCGAATCCTCGGTGTTGTATGTTTTTGCCCCATTAAACTTCATATCTTTTTTTTCCTTCTTTGTTAATTTGTCCATTTCAAAGCAGATCGCCTAGAAAGTTAGTCTATGACGAGCTCATTGGAAAACTGGTAGGTAGACGCTAAATAGTACATACGAGCTCATTTGTCGCCCAGCCATCTTCGCGTCTAGCTCGCCGTATTCCCTTGGGTCTCTTGTTTCGCAAGCATACGATTCTATATTACTTGCCAATTTTCCTCATACATATCCTTTTTTTTCGCCTCACTTCTAGATATAGTCCCCAGCTCGATGATATAGCAAGCGGTCCCGGGCCATAAAAGCGGGGCAAGGCGATAAACACCTCCATAATACCAACATACTACCACAAGATAAAGAATACAAGCCCTACTGTTTTGGTTTTCCAAAGATCGAGATTAAGCCGAATTCCGTATTAGTTTATTGGGCGCGAATGATCTAAGCCATTCCTGCCTACAAATGACTCCAACGTAAATATATCTACTAAAACCAAGCAATGAGTAGCCCAGTTATGAATATTAGTAAGACATCTTGGACGCTGTCACCCCATAAAGTCATAGTCTGTAAAGTGAAGTGCAATCTCGTCTCGGCCTGGCATGCCCCCTCTTCTTTGACATTCAGTAAATAAATACTATGAGAGAGCCCTTGGTACTTCATGTCACATTTGTCTTTTTTGGGTTTTGGTCTGAAATAATCAATATTTGCACCTGAGCTTCCCCCGCGCCTTGTTACACACTATGTATGTAAAGTGGGGCTGATAGACACGATCAGGGTTTGAAGCACTAGATATTTTCTCCTAGGGTTATAGCTGTACATCGTCATAGCTTTCTTTTCCATTTTCAAAGCATCACAAAATCCAGTTTGAAGCACTTAACTACAGCAAATAAAAGCTAAATAAACAAGCCTATTGTCATACGGGCATCCTTCTGTACTCACGGGATAAAAATGGAGCACCCTTAGCAGCGTCATTTATACATATGTACATACACATGTTGTGCGCTCTTTAACAAGAGTTGGAGTAAGTGACGAGATTTGGCGTCATGTTTGTTCATTGGCGTATGTATAATACGGACCTTCGACTATTGGGAAATATATATGTGCGCAAATCATAAGCCACATATAGATTATATACGAAGAAGCGAACGTGGGCGTGAATGGCAAGATAGCGCCGAATTGTCCTAATAGGTTTTCGTTGTAGCGTATCATTCGGATCAATAGTGAATGAATCAGATGAGGCTGCAGACAAAAGACGCTCTGATAAGAAGAAAAATGGTAAAGATACGTATATCTGGCTATGGTGTACAGGGGTCACAAGGAAAATGCGGCCGTATCAGGCTTATCATTTAGTCATAAGGGTTCCCTTTGAAAAGGACTAAAAGAAATGCTGCTCCTGTTGTCGGCCGGGACAACGGCGTCTTGGCATGTTGCCCAGGCAAGCAAGGCCAACCAAAGCCACACATGTGGTATAAGTCCAATGGGCCAGGGTAGGCCAGGGGGTAACAGGCTTAGTGGCTTATGAAAGAGATAACGAGAAGCACGTGATTTGCAGTACAGGCACAAAAAGACCAGTCAGCGGATGAATCATACTGACAGAGTCATTGTCAATCATATCGCAAAATGCATGTATCACGGAGGCACGTAACTACAATCAGGCAAGCGCAAATTGGGATAGAGGCAAAAGGGGGATTGTGCAGGATCGCCTGATGGTGAGCAGCAAATAACAGAGGATGGCAAAAAGTGCTATGCTTTGCTGTGCTAGCTGCTGCTAAGTAGTAGCACTGGTAGCACTAGTAGTACATTTATCCATGTGTGCACATACGCACATACACACACATACACACACATACACACACATGAGCTGGCTTTGCCCAACGACAGCATGTGTAAAGATTGCAATGTGGTAGCTTAAAGTCCCCCGCGCCCGGACGAGAGAGATAAGGCGGGGAAAGACATTATTTATTAGCAGTAATTTACTAGCAGTCAGCCACAAGCCTTGGTTGTTTCTAACGCTAATGTGTAACCCCTTTGAAGCGACCCTTTGAGAGTGATAATAGCATGTTTCGAATTGGCTTAAACCCAGGCAATCAGCTGGACTCTTCTTTGACTCCTTTTGGACTCGTTTTATTTTGAAGCCAATCTGTCTTTGTTGCTAGACTCAGAAGATTTATAGATGAATTTTCTCCTATATTTTATTTCATGTCTTTTATATAAATACACTATTGCCTTGACAGCTTTAGGCTCCTTCTGTTCTGATTCTTGTTCACTTGACTTGTGCACTTGCCTCTTTTGACTCTGTCAGCCGCTGCCTACCGCTGCCTGTAACTTATGCACTCATCTGCCTGGTCAGATACATAAACAGAAGCCCTTCATCTCTCTTCCCAACTCGCTTTCTTCTTTTCTTGCAAACTCCTCTTTCTTGACTTTTTCAAATTTTCTTGTATTCATACTCTGTCAACCGCCCCCAACAACAACAACAACTACCACAACTCACTCGCCTTTTTATCCCTGGTGTTCGCTTTTCTTTTTCTTTTCTTTCCTGACATCATCATGGCTCCCGCTACTGCGGATGTACCCACTTACCCTTCCTCTATGGATGGCTCGGAGACCCTCATTCAGTCAACCAGGGCCTTCCGATCCGGCAATACACATTACAAGAAGCGCATATCTCTATCATACATTCGTCGGGCCGAGCAGAACCCCAACCGGACGCGGAAAGACGGCACTGCTATTTACAACCACTCGTTCGATCTTTCCGCACACAACTTATTTGCCAAGGACGTCATCAAGTCCCAGTGCGCATTCAAAAACGCGCCTCTCCCCAACACCCGCAAGAACCGCATCGTTCGCAAAAACGCGGAGCTTGAGGTCCTTGAAGAGACGTCTCTCGCATATAATATGGCTGTGGAACTGCCTTACGATCGCCTGCGCAACCAGAGTGTTCTAGAGGCCATCAAGGGTTTACATGTGCATTCCGATCACACCATGGCTAAACCGACAGCCGCACTGCCTACTGAGAATGATCATGCCACAGCCGCCGCTATGCATGATCTATGCCTAGAGAATGACACATCCATGGAGCGGGGAGCTGGCTTTAACTTCAACTACTTGGTGCCTACGGGCCCTGAATTTATAGTTAAACAAAGCAAGCCTAGAAAGAACGGCAAGGCCCGGGGCAAGCAAGCAGTGGCTAAGAATAACAAGGCTAGCAAATCAAGTTTTGCCGTTGCTTCAAACGAGGAGCCTACTGCTATTTACTCTGCTACCTCGAAGACGCTGCCTTTTGATATTTTCAAATGGGGAACTTGGTTAGCAGCGGCAACCGGAGTTGGGGCTATGGTCTCAAGTGCCTCTCATAAGCCGGAGGTTTCCTCAGACTCTGAGAAAGGAGATAAAGACGAAGATGAAGATTGGGATATACTCTCAGTTTCACATTTAGAAGACGACGAGGGTCAGGCAGAAAGCAAGTCCACGGATACTAACAACGCACGTCCAAGTCCATGGGTAGTGTTAGAGTCCGACGTATAACTGGTCACTGTTTGATCGTTTTTGGTTCTTCCCTATTCTAGCGCTTTCTTCCTTTTTCAACTAGTCCTCATTGTCTTGCATCCGTCCTTTTCCTGAATCCAGTCAGTACCACATATTTCATCCGCCGGTTGCCCTTTGCTTGTCTTGCTTTTGACGTCACTCTTTGCGCCCAATGTTGTGGGCTTGGTCGTTGTATATTTATTATTACTATTCAATATTTGAACAGCCATGCATCTGTTCATATTCTTCGCTCCTCAAATACATCCCGATCATTCACCTTGTGTCTTACATTTCTTTTAGCTTCAATCTGTGCCTGTCCAGCATAGCAAGTACCACTGAATATTCCGTCAAGGCTTGCTGCTTCAAGATTACGGGGTCCCCGTAAACCAAGATCTAGCACGTGTTGTTCTCCTTGATCCAATGAACATTCTCGAAACTCTAGACTAATATCGCGGTGGCTGTGTCGTTTCCACTAATAGGGAGTAACGAAGTCACGTGAGAGTGAATAACGTCATGGTTCAGACGCCCCTCTATCAACCCTAGATATGCATCGGCATGTTAGGGTCTGTCAGTACACTCTTCTTGCCAATCATCTTGACTCTTGGAATGCAGCTATCATGCATACATTGCAAGCCTTTAGACTAACTTTCTGTCTGATTATATACACAGGAGTACGTATACCAGTAACAAGTGTACTTCCAAACCTCAAGCCTTATGGGGCTTTCTACAAGTACATGGGTATTGACTTCCCGAATACCCACTAGATAACACGCCAACAGAGCAAATGCCACCCATTTACGCATCAGGACAGTTTTCACTGCAGGCCAACTCGGATAAACCACTCACGGGGCGAGAGGTTTCAGGTGTTGTCTAATCCGCCAAAGTATAGGCCAGCTATGTATGCATGCGATACGCATAGCCTAGATCAAGCGTGTAATCAAGGAGTTTTCGTTGGGGAAGACAAAGATGGTAGCTACACCGCTTCAGTGCGTGGAATCGAGATACTGTGTTGAAACTTTTACCCATTTCCCTTTTTTCTAGATGGAGGACCTAGTATTGGAATGTGGGAACAGGAGACTTGCCCTGCTTGCAAAATATGGACATGGGGGACAACATATCTTCCTAGACGGCCTAGACAAAATCAACAGCATCTTTCAATACCCTTGCTTGTCTTTATATTTCCTCTGACTTAGTTTGGCTTCCCTTTGGTTACCTGTGACAAGTGACGTTGAACTTGGCAGTGATTTGAGATCCTGTGAGGAAAAGATCGCCCCTACTAAGAAAGGTCAAGCTGCCCCAAATACATGTATGACACTCGGGCCATATAACGGTAGGCAATATTGGCCCATGATAACAAACATGTTTCCCTTTGCTCTCACTAGTATGACTTTACAGGCATAAACTATCCGAAAATCTCACAACATAGGCATAAAAATATCCCTATATTTGAAACACGGATATCACAGTAGAAGTCGCTGAGCTCGTCGTGAGGTTTTCAGCCAAGCGATCCGAGGCATGCCGACTAGGGTATCTGGCTAGTGAGCAACTTGAAAAAAGGGGAATATGCACGCTGAATTGCAAAAGATTGTGCAGTTTGAGCTAGAGTTAGAGAGAGACCCTGGAACTTTACAGACTTGCACACTGCTGCAGGGACACATCGAGGGGTGCATAACAGGTCCATTGCTACGCAATGGCCTTGTTGAGATAAGTACCTACATACAGTGCACTTACACATTAGTATGTACGTATCGTAGTCATTCTGCATGATGCTTATGTGACTAAGCGCAACAGTAGCAAGCAGATGGCGACGACTATAATAATGTATGTAGCAAAGTTTCTAATGTTGCTGAAAAGTCTACTGGTTCTGCGCGTTTGAAAGCATTCTAAAGTTAAAGTGGAAAAAATAGTATGTACACGCCTTAGGGTTACAAGAGGATGGGTCGCCCTTTCCTCCAAAGACTTTTTTCTCTCCTTTCTCTAGGATTGGCAGCCATCTCCTCGTCTGCTGCTAGAGTGCAGAAACATGTGAAGGATGGGCTGGGTCACGGGTGTTGCATCGCATCGCATGACATGGGAGAGGAGACTAGAGAAGCGGAAAAAGAAACGCGGCCTAAAAGAACATTTCACAGAATTCGTAGAAGCATAGGGCAAATATAAATAAGACAAGTCAGTACTTCTTGCATCTGGCCCAACGTTGGCTTTGCCGGGTTGGCGATGTAAGGGGGGAAGAGAAGGAATTCATCTCATTGCATTGCTCCGAAAGGCCTGAAGGGCTTAGAAGAAAGCTGGAACAGCCAGAACAAGGGCGAGGACGAGGAGAGGAGAAGAATCTCGGTTCCACCCTCTGCACTGCACGCCATTTGTTAGGTGGGCGGGGTTTCGTAGCATGGCAAAAAGAGGTTGTGCGTGACCCAGCCTCCTTCAATTGACAAGCTGGGCCAGTTTGAGCCATGTCGCTGCTGTCGCTGTGTTGTTGTGCTGTCTGTTTTGCTCTGACGGAGGGTGTCAAAGTGCTAATATCGACAGGCGATTATTGGCACGCCCTCCCTTTCCATTTTGATGCATTTTCCATCATTCCCTCGTTGCCTTTTTCTCCTGCTTACCTTGACGGCTGAGTTGATTTTTTTTGCTTTGCTTTACTTTGCTTTGCTTTGCTATGCTTGTCTCCGAGGTGAAGGGGCATTGATATTGATAGGAGGGTTCGTTCCTTCCTGCTCCTTTTTCAGTTGGTTGCTAGCAACGGCCAACCCACGCCTATCCATGAACAGACAGCAACCTAGAATTTAGCATCCAGCATTGTACTCAATCCACAACAGGCAGGTGCGCTAAAGCTGCCACTTCAAGCACAAACTCCCAACCAAGTAACTTCCGTCCAAGTTATATTATAATTGCCCGTTCTTGTTGCGTTGCTCTGTTTTGGGCTTGTTGCCTTTTGCTCGATCCCTGATCCTGCAGCAACGCGAGCGGTATTTTCTCCTGTGCCCCCTTCTTTCTTAGTGGTGCTTGAACCCTTTTTAGTTGTTGCTGTTCTCTGCTGCCACTTGCCAGCCCAGGCTAGAATAGGGCCTCTGTCTCCCCCTGCCCTTCCACTTCCTCTCCTCTTTCTTTCTTTATTTTTTTCTTCCCTCCTCTCCCTTCTTCTTCCTTCCCGTAGTCAATAGTTTTTCTCTACTAACGACAGACTCGAAAGGCAAAGAAGTTATTGCTTCGATCATAGCAAAAGCTTCGCAGGTAAGTCACGATTCTACTACGTCGTGCTGCAGAGTATCTCTTCTTCTCTTTTCCTCTTCATTAATAGCGAAGCGACAAGACTTGTCCTCTGTTTACTCATTCTTTCCTCCTCTTTTATTCGTCCTTTTCTTTCTCTCTGTTTTGATTCCCTTTTCTACCTTTTTTTTTTACCTTGAAATTTATTTACCCTACGACAAAATCCAACACCTAAAGAGGGGAACAAAACTTGCTTGCGGCCGACTTTGATCTCGTCTTAGTCAAGCACGTGAATCTCACTTAACACGACAATAATTATCGAGAAGTGAGCGTTTCCTTTTTTGCCATCTCACTCACACTCGACATTACGTCTTGTCTCTTCCTGGCTCTTCTCCTGTACCTGTTGCCTGTCACGAGCCACAAGCCCTTCTATTTCTGCCGACGCACGGTCGCATACCGCCTTCTTGTTTTCCTTCGCTCTTCATTACCCACTTCATTTTGCCTTGTATGCATCCACCACCACGACTCTCTGTAATTTAGTAGCCCATCAAAATCACTATCGCCGTTTTCCTCTTCCATTCTTACCACATCTATCCGCATCATGGATGTGCCTTCTTCACCGCCCCCTGGCGGCGCAGACTCGCTTGCATGGTACAAGCTACAGTACGAACAACTGGAGGGAGAGCTTGCAGAGTTCCGGGAATCAAGCCGAGAACTAGAGGCCGAACTTGAAAAGGATATTGAACTGGCCGAAAAGCGGGAGCGAACCCTCAAAGAGCGCGCCGAAACGCTGGGATTTGAGGTCGAGGAGTGGAAGGTAAGTCATAGTCCATACTGCTCACTTTTTTTTTTCCATCAATCTTATGTGTGTGTGTGTGTTTGAACCCCTTACTAACTCGCCTCCTATTCCCCGCCATCCAGCGCAAATACAAGGAATCTAAAGCCGAAGCCTCTTCTTCCCAGCAAACCCTCGAAAAAGAGATCACTTCTCTTCGCGACACTAACCGTAAAATACAATTGCGACTACGTGAAATCGAAGTTGCCAACGATGACTACGAACGCCAAGCCCGCAATACCACATCTTCGCTTGAAGATATGGAATCCAAATACAACCAGGTCATCGAACGCAGTGTTATGCTAGAAGAGGAAATGAAGTTCAGCGAGCAAGAGCGCGAGCAATCGCGGATCGAGACTCAGCGCCTTAAAGCTGAACTAAACGATCTTAAGATTGAGGCCGAGCTTCTTCAGGACAAGGTCAAAAAGTACGAAAGTAGGCAGTTTGCTGTTATCTCCCCTGATATATCTGTCATGTCATCTCCCATGTTCGACAAGAGTGTTCATGGGTCTCCGGGCTCGACTGCTAGCTCGCCCCTTATTAGTACTCCTGATTCTACCATTCCTCCGATTGACCCGCCGTCTCCACCCATGTCCGATGCCTCCGGTGCACAGATTCATAGACCCAAGCTTCCTCTCCGGACTCCCACCATGGCAACCAAAAGATCACGTCTCCCGAGTCTCTCTGCTAGCGACAGTACCACCCCCAAACCCCGCTCAAAAATATTTTCTACATCTGTCAATGGCGGTAGACCGCCTACTTCTGCCACTCCAGCTAGCGCGACTACCAACACCCGTAAAGTGTCCTCTGTCAATCTTAAAACACCTAGCACTACCACTCGCACGTCTACACGTACTAGCGGAAAGGCGCCTGCTTCAAACTCGCTGTCACACATTCGCTCCCTGACCGCCCAGATGCAACGTTTGGAAGCGCGTGTGCACTCAGCAAGATCGAAGCTTCCTGCCCCCGTAAATACGCCTCCCCGGGGCACTTCGCCGCGTGAGATCCACATACCTTCCACAATAACAGTGCGGTCGCGTAAGCGGACACTAACTTCGGCGACATCCTCGGTTGTCTCTGACGACTCTACGACTCCCTCGATTCCCCGGATGCCTGAAGCTTCTACTAGACCAGGTATCAAGCATGTTTCTCGGCTTAGTAGCTCTGGTGTTGGCCGGCTGAGCTTTGGCCCCCTCCCCAACCGCAGTCCTAATACCGATACCGACACATCCATCTCCCGCCCTAGCTCACGAACTAGCATTTCGTCGGGCATCGGGCGTCCCTCTAGCCGGACGGAAATAGCCAGGCCTGCTTCCCGTACTAGCACAACAAGCTCCCGGGCACCTTATGCTCGACCTAGAAGCTCTATGAGCGGTAGTGTGCAGGGCTATGGCCATAGCCATAGTCGAAGCAGAGGTACTGTGGACTTTGATATTGCCGACGAAGGCGAAATGCGCACTCCTTCGAGACGAGGGGCATATACTACCAAGGTTGACTTCAGTGCCTCTGTTGGCTCTGCCCAAGGGATCCCGGCTCACAGTGCTATCCCCCTGCCTGCCGTAAGGAGACAGAGTGTCGGTCGTAGAACCAGCAGTGGCGTCCCGTCGACAGGGTTTGTGCCCTCGGGCACCCTCGCCGAGCTAGAAGAGACATACTAGCACAAGCGTCTTCTAGCTGTCTAGTGGTTTTTCTTTCTTACATGCTGGCATACTATATGCATACACTACTATTGTCGGGCTTCTAAACAAAACGATACCCTCATCGTATGTGTCATCATATTTGTCGTCTACCACATCACAACGGTAACCTGTGTTCTACCTACCTATCCGGCAGTAACTTGCCATCCATCCAGCTTTCTCTATGTTGCACTGTTTCGTGTTGCGCTCTTAGATCGCATTATACCCCTTGATTTTTTTTTTGTTTCGTTTTCTATCTCTTGATGGCTTCGTGAGTTTGGAACATTCTCCACAAACACTAGCTGGGCGGGCAAGTTGGAACGGCTGACTGGCCTTTCTGCAAAACAAACGGATGAGCTATTCTGGATTTATGCTTCTATTCATCTCACTGTTGAAGCCTTGCCGTCGTAACGTCCTTTCTGTTTTTACTTATTGATTTAGTTATGACGTTTCCTTTTCCCTCGATGTTGCCGACTTAGAGACACGAGTTGTCCATTTCTAAACAGACTTGTTGTCTGCTTCTCTTTTAGGAGGGGAAGAAGTGCTTGACTATAGGGTTGTCTTTTCCCTCTTTTGTTTTATACTGTATCAAGTTCTTTCAACTCTTTTTTTTCTTGTCTTTTTCGCATTGCAATAACGGTTACGAACGCTTCTGAATTGACTCCTTTCTTTTTCTTCTGTTTTCGCTTTGTCCTTTACTTCTGACGTTGTTCTTTTTCACCTACTCTTTTACTCTCTCTACGCGTTGTTTCTTTTGTCAATCTCCTATCTCATGGTTTTTTCTCCATATTCTTTAGCTCCTTGTTCGGTCCTTTTCCAGTCTTTCACTTATTCGCCTTTCCTAGGTCTGAACTGTTATTATACAGTACGCCTTCCAGAAACATGCTTTACTAGCTTTCGAGAACCGGGGGTGTTGCCTCAAACTTGTTGTTGAAGAAGAGCGAAGAGGAATATGCCAACTGGAGCTCAGAATGTCGCACATGGCTTTATTTTTTCTTATTTTCCCTCTTTCTTTTCCGCTCTTCCACTCGTTCTCTCCTTTATTTCCTCCTGATTGGGTGGCTGTCAACTACTAGCTTTATATATACACCTTTATGTTTTCTTTTGTTATATGAATAACTTACATCCTCAAGCTGGCTCTGTTGTCTTGCGGTGAAGCGTGAAATAACATGACGAAACAGACACTGGCCTTTATGGCTCCCGTTTGCCTTTATTGAGTGTTCTTGTATAAACCCTAACTAACCCAAAGGTTGATTTATCTTCGTTGCTGTTTTAGGGATTTAACATTCTTTCCACAAATGTCTAATTGTTTGATCACTGAGTCCTTTCTTCCATTTGATTCTGTTTTTTTAAAGCCAGGCTTACATATTAGGAATTTTGTCATTGATTTCTCAGAAAAGAAGTTGAGTTGGGGTTGGGGTGCGTGCATGGTTCACTAGGCATAACGTTGAGCCCTGAAATTCCTTTGGCCCTCTATACTTTGGAGGCAGGGAATATACTGTGGCGGTCGTGCTCTACTTTCGCAGCCAAGCGGAAAAAGAAGGAGGCTTTGATGCCTGAACGGGCTCAAGGTTCTAGAACGAACTTGCAACGATGACTGCTTGTGTAGCAAAAAGGGAAGGAATTTGGGGGTTTGGAGTGTATGCGCTGACTAGAAAAGGGGATTTGAGATCCTTACAGCTTTGCACTTGCCTGATTTGCTTTGTTTTCTCGCATTTGCCTGTGGTTTCCGAGTGACAAAGGCACGGCAAAACTTGAGGCCCGGAGTTGTATGTTGGGGATTTGCGGGCCTCTGTTTGATCCTAGGTGATTATCTTGATAACAAACTTTTTTTTGGTCGCTTTTAATTTTTTTCTTTTATTTTTTCCGAAGGTGCCCGCCACTTGGGACTTTAGAATGACGTCAAGATAGAAATTCTTTCTATTTGTCCATCAAAGGCTTTAGTAACCTGTGATACTGACAGCTAACGCATCTTTGATTCTCTTGTTCTTGGTTTCATTGACCGACAGAGTTGAATTGACGTTCGTTTTTCTATTGCCTCGTTGTCCCCCCCACTTCCTTGCCTATTCTCATCCATTCTTCAAATCTGTGCAACAGACCCACTTGCTCGGGATCTTTGGCTGGGTTGAAAAATAAACCCCCACTTTTATAGCTGCTTTCTAGAGACTTGGTCTAGACCAGGTCTACCTTTTTGCACCACAAAACTGGCGGAAAAAAGCTGCTTGGCCTAGGGAGGTCTGTTTAAGTTGAAAGTTGAACGGCTGTTGAATAGTATTAAGCCCAATGGGGTTAGTTTGGCGAGAAATCCAAGCAAAAAAAAGAAGGCTAACCTGGTCTGAGGGGCTAGGAATGGGAAAGAAGCGTTGAGGTTGAGATTGTCTGATTAGACAATGCAACAGCATATGGGTGCATACATTGGTTTTTGAGTGCTGATGAGCTCGTAGTGTAAACTAATTTGACCTGTATCGCATTTATGTATGATGATAGCTTGCTGGGAAGGAGATTTTCCTTTCTCTCTCTCTCCCACTGACTCGGCGTCATTGTATATTGAGGCTCGCTTCAGCTCAGAAGTTTATTGATTGTATTTAATAGTATCCCCTTGGCATCTCGGACCTTCCCCTCTCGTAGGAGAGAGCCTAAATGTTGTCACTGTCCTACTACTAACTTTTGGGTCCTTGAACTGGCGAGTGGCGAATGACCGTCAGAAAGTTGAGTCGGACTTTGGGTGTAAAGATTGCGAGGGAGACGAAAAAAAAAAAGCTTCATCAAAGTCCGTCCATTTAAGAGACAAATTGGATCAATAAATAAATGATATTTAAGAAAACCAGAGCTGATTGTTCCCCAACGGCAAGCAAGAGCCCACCTCAATCCCACCCTTAACAAAACAACGGGCTCCCCCAACCCCCTGTCTGACTTTTCCCTACACTGCTATTGGGCCTGACAGGCTAAGACCACAATTAACTGAGGACAAGTCAATGCTGACAAAAAGAACAGCACGGCTGCGGGGCTGCGAATAATGTGAAGAGACCTCACCAGACAG
Source organism: Ceratocystis lukuohia (assembly GCF_044167205.1). Taxonomy (NCBI): domain Eukaryota; kingdom Fungi; phylum Ascomycota; class Sordariomycetes; order Microascales; family Ceratocystidaceae; genus Ceratocystis; species Ceratocystis lukuohia. Next base: position 1,199,842 of record NW_027263525.1, read on the forward strand.
GAGAATGCAGTTATTTCAGCGACCAGCCAACACTTCGTTCAACCCTATAGGGTCTACTACCGTAAGAATAACTGTAAGAATCACTATGGACTAGGTCATGGTTGATGCAGCGTTATTGGTGTGTACTGGTGTTCTCGCCTTGCCATGTTTATGTACACTTACAAGGCCTGTATCTATTCAAAGCGATCCGTCAAGTGGTGTAAGAGCTGCGGCTGTGAGAACTTCCTTTCCATTTTGTCGTCCTGCCCCTCACTATGTGAGATGGCATTGTTTTGCTTCAAGCTGGAACCCTCACTTTGCTCCGACAAGGTGCCTGAAGCTTGGCTAAAAAGTCATTTGACTGTCCCCTTGTTCTTCATTATTTTTCAAATGTGATGGGATGCTGAACAAAGGAGGGGGGTCGAATCGAATTAGGTGCAAAGTTCTTACATCTTTTGTTGCCCTTCATGCTGACAGGTAAAATAGAATACTGTAGTACGTTCCCATCAAATGCTACTTGAAGGCTGAGAATCACCATGTTGAAAGCCCCAGTGGAGCTTGTTGGTATTTGCAGTAGCATTAGTAGACCGGGTAGGGCTTTTGCATGTGGTTACTGGCCAACAAAGCACCTACCTGCCTTGAAGGCTATGTGCACCAAGGGCAAACGGAAAGATAAACAGCCGGCCAGGGTTCCTGCCACTTACAGCTGTGGCCCATTCAACTTCTGTTGACTTGTTGATCAAATTTGGCATTTTAGCATGGATTTTGGTTCTTACATATAGCAAGTAACTTGTCCACCACTGGCTCATGTTCATGCTTTCCCTCTAAAAGAGTTCCTTCCTTCTTTTCAACCGGACTTTCAATTTCTTATTTCTGCAATTGAAAAATTTCCTTCCACACCCCTCCCTATATCTTATTTCTCCTTCTCTCCGTCTCTCTAATCTGCCCGATCTCTTGCTGTAGAGAGCATTTTGTTTCTATCTAGTCTCCATCTCTTCTCCTTGCTCATCTTGTATGTATTTCAATTCTAATCTTGGTCTTGATTCAACGTCAAAATCAACAAGCCTCCACTCTACAGCCGCTCCACACAAACAAGGACAACCAAGCGAAAAAAGCTTACTCCCTTGTAGCTTTTGTTGTTGGCTCTCCCGACACCACCACCCATAGCCCGCCGCTGCCTTTTACAAAACCTTTTTTCTTTTCCTCTCAAACTTTTTACCTTGACTTTATTTTCTGTCACATCCGACCTGCGAAGTTGGGGCTTGCTAACTTCATATTGTCTAGCTTTTAGGAGCCTCAAAAGTTTCCGCTTCGGATCTTTTTACGAATCGAAGAATCCCAACGGACATCCCCCACTGATTGCTTCGTTGCGTCTAGCTTTAAGCTCTTCAATATTGCCCAGCAGCACTCAACCAATCCAAACCTGGTACCAAGAAGCACCCATCGAAGCTCCCACGCCTTCGAGATCCACGACCTTGCGTTTCCACCTTTCTGCAGCTTCTCGAGTCCTTCTACCAACAACCTTCTCCTTCCACGCGGATGAAGGTCTGGTTTCTTTTATCCAAATACCATTTTTAATCATATTCCTCCTCTAAAACGTCATAGCCCACAATGACTGAAATCCAAGATTCCCAAACACTTGCTGTGCGCAGTAAGACTAAGCGCTCCGTCGGCGATCACTTCATCGGTGGAAACTGCTTGGAAAATGCCCCCGCCTCCAAGGTCAAAGACTTTGTTGCCCAGCATGAGGGTCACACTGTCATTACTAACGTAAGTTTTCTCTAGATTAGCTGGTTTGGAGATCCCATAATTTTTATCTCCAATCTGGGAATCGTAACCCGTGGAAAAAACTTTCAAAAATGGCCCCTTGTGGCACGAAAAGCAAAAGTCAAGTCTTTTAACACTTTCTTCTTTTATCTAGGTTCTCATTGCAAACAACGGTATCGCCGCCGTCAAAGAAATCCGCTCCGTGAGAAAATGGGCGTACGAAACGTTCGGCGACGAGCGGGCCATCCAGTTTACCGTCATGGCTACCCCCGAAGATTTGCAGGCTAATGCTGACTACATCCGCATGGCTGACCATTATGTCGAAGTCCCAGGTGGGACCAACAACCACAACTACGCCAATGTCGAGCTTATCGTTGATATCGCAGAACGCATGGACGTCCATGCTGTTTGGGCCGGATGGTAAGCTTGAATCCCAAGACGATGGTCATTTTTTTGGTTTTCGAATTCAAGTTCTAACATCAATTTAGGGGTCACGCCTCCGAAAACCCGAAACTGCCCGAATCTCTTGCCGCTTCTCCGAAAAAGATCGTCTTCATTGGTCCTCCTGGCTCTGCCATGAGATCATTGGGTGACAAGATTTCATCTACCATTGTTGCCCAACACGCCAAGGTTCCCTGCATTCCGTGGTCTGGTACTGGCGTGGATGAAGTTATCATTGATCAAGAAGGGTTGGTCACGGTTTCTGATCAGGTTTATGGTAAGGGTTGTGTTAACTCATGGCAAGAGGGTCTTGAACGCGCCAAGGCAATTGGGTTTCCCGTCATGATCAAGGCCTCAGAAGGCGGTGGTGGTAAGGGTATTCGCAAAGTCGAGTCTGAGGATGGCTTCGAGGCGCTCTACAAGGCCGCTGCCAGCGAAATTCCCGGCTCGCCTATTTTTATTATGAAACTTGCCGGCAATGCCCGTCACCTGGAAGTCCAGCTTCTTGCTGACCAGTACGGAAACAACATTTCACTATTTGGCCGCGATTGTTCCGTTCAACGTCGCCACCAAAAGATTATCGAGGAGGCGCCTGTCACAATTGCCAAACCTGATACTTTCAGAGCGATGGAGGAGGCTGCTGTTCGCTTGGGTAGACTAGTTGGCTATGTGTCTGCGGGTACTGTGGAATACCTATACTCTCATGCCGACGACAAGTTCTACTTCCTTGAGTTGAACCCCCGTCTTCAGGTCGAGCACCCTACCACTGAGATGGTTTCTGGTGTCAACCTGCCTGCTGCCCAGCTTCAGATTGCTATGGGTCTGCCGCTTTGCCGTATTCGCGATATCCGTCTGCTCTATGGCGTTGACCCCCGCACTGCGACAGAAATCGATTTCGAGTTCAAGGACCCTGAGAGCGAAAAGACCCAGCGCCGCCCTCGTCCCAAGGGTCACACTACCGCCTGCAGAATTACCTCTGAGGATCCTGGTGCTGGTTTCAAGCCTTCTAATGGTGTGATGCACGAGCTAAATTTCCGTTCCAGCTCAAACGTCTGGGGTTACTTCTCCGTCGGCTCACAGGGTGGTATTCACTCTTTCTCTGACTCTCAGTTCGGCCATATCTTCGCTTATGGTGAAAACCGTTCCGCGTCGCGTAAGCACATGGTTATCGCCCTGAAGGAGCTCAGCATTCGTGGTGACTTCCGCACTACTGTTGAGTACCTGATTAAGCTTCTGGAAACTGAAGCTTTTGAGGACAACACCATCACTACCGGTTGGCTTGACGAGCTGATTTCCAAGAAATTGACTGCGGAGCGTCCCGATCCGATGTTGGCTGTCGTTTGCGGTGCCGTTACTAAAGCTCATATTGCTAGCGAGGCCTGTTTCAACGAGTACCGCACTGGTCTAGAGAAGGGTCAGGTTCAGTCCAAGGACCTCCTCAAGACTGTTTTTGGCGTTGAGTTTATTTACGAAGGCTTCCGCTACAAGTTCACCGTTACTCGCGCGGGACTAGACTCTTACCATTTGTTCATCAATGGATCCAAGTGCACTGTCGGTGTTCGTGCTCTCAGTGATGGTGGCCTACTGATTCTTCTGGACGGAAAGTCTCACAACGTCTACTGGAAGGAGGAGGTTGGTGCTACCCGTCTGTCAGTGGATAGCAAAACCTGTCTTCTTGAGCAGGAGAATGACCCTACACAGCTTAGAACACCCAGTCCGGGTAAGCTGATCAAGTACACCGTTGAGAATGGATCTCATATTAAGGCAGGCCAGACCTTTGCTGAGGTTGAGGTTATGAAGATGTACATGCCCCTTGTTGCCCAGGAGGATGGTGTCGTCCAGCTAATCAAGCAGCCTGGTGCTACTCTTGAGGCCGGTGATATCTTGGGTATTCTTGCGTTGGATGACCCCTCTCGTGTCAAGCAGGCCCAGCCTTTTGTCAGCAAGCTTCCCGTCTACGGCCCCCCTGTCATTACTGGCAGCAAGCCTGCTCAGCGCTTTGCCTTGCTTTATGGTATCTGCCAGAGTATTTTGATGGGTTACGATAACTCTATTATCATGCAGTCTGCCCTTAAGGACCTTATCTCTGTTCTTCGCGACCCTGAGCTGCCTTACAGTGAATGGAATGCCCAGTTCTCAGCTTTGCACGCTCGAATTCCTAATAAACTGGATACTCAGCTTGCCCAGATCATTGAGCGCTCTCATGGTCGCCAGTCTGAGTTCCCCTCTAAACAGCTTTCTCGTGCTATTAACAAGTTCTTAGATGACTCAATTTCTCCTTCGGATGTTGACCAAATGAAGACTACTCTTCTTCCCCTGACCGGAATTTTGGAGACCTATGCTGAGGGCCCCAAGGTCCGTGAGCTAAATCTTATGAAGGACATTCTGGAGCAGTTCTGGGATGTGGAGCGTTTGTTCATTGGCCAGAAGCAGCAGGAAGAAAGTGTCGTCCTGAAGCTTCGTGATGAAAACAAAGACGACATTGCCAAGGTTGTTCAGATTGTTTTGTCTCATAGTCGGGTCAACTCCAAGAGCTCGCTAATTCTTGCTATTCTGGACGAGTACCGTCCTAACAAGCCTTCCACTGGCAACATCAGCAAGTACCTGCGAGAATCTCTTCGCAAACTAACTGAGCTGCAGTCCTCCCGTGCTACCGCCAAAGTTTCTCTTAAGGCCCGGGAAACTATGATTCAGTGTTCGCTTCCTTCCCTTGAGGAGCGCACGGTCCAGATGGAGCACATCCTGCGTTCTGCTGTTGTTCAGTCGACCTATGGTGAGACTGGCTGGGATCACCGTGAGCCTAACTTCGATGTCATCAAGGAAGTTGTTGACTCCAAGTACACTGTTTTCGACGTTCTGGCCATGTTCTTTGCCCACGACGATTCTTGGGTTACTCAAGCTGCTCTAGAGGTCTATATTCGTCGCGCGTACCGTGCTTACAAGCTTCACGATATTCAGTATCACTTGGATGATGTTGACAAGAGTCCTCTGTTCATTTCTTGGGAATTTTCTTTGCGCAAGCTTGGTCAGACTGAGTTTGGCATGCCCCTGCCTTCTGCAATTCCTTCAACGCCTGCGACTCCTATTAGCGGCGAGTTTGACTTCAAAAGAGTCAACTCCATTAGTGACATGACTTACAAGCTGGCTTCTGGCGAAGAGGAACCTCGCCGCAAGGGTGTTATTATCCCCTGCCGTTTCATTGAGGATGCTGAGGATCTGATTTCTAAAGCCCTTGATACTCTTCCTTCTTTTAACAAGTCTTCTTCAGTTAACCTTGTCAAGGATCTGTCCGACAAGCGCCGTCCTCCTGTTACTGAGAAGTCGGGTGAGCTTTCCGCTGTTGTGAACATTGCTATTCGCGACAGTGAAGGCCAGGGCGACGCTGATCTGCTGGCTCGCATTGTCCCTATTGTGGATCAGTATAGAAAAGAATTTCTGGCCCATGGCGTCCGTCGTATTACCTTCATGTGTGGCCATAGTGACGGCTCGTACCCTGGCTACTACACCTTCCGTGGCCCTAACTACCTGGAAGATGATTCTATTCGTCACAGTGAACCCGCCCTCGCTTTCCAGCTGGAACTGGGCCGTCTCTCCAAGTTCCATATTAAGCCTGTCTTCACTGAGAACAAAAACATCCACGTATATGAGGCTATTGGCAAAACTGTCGAGACTGATAAGCGTTACTTCACCCGTGCTGTGATTCGTCCTGGACGCCTTCGTGATGAGATCCCCACTGCTGAATACCTCATTAGCGAAGCCAACCGTACTATCAACGATATCTTCGATGCCCTTGAAATTATTGGCAACAACAACTCTGATCTGAACCAGGTCTTCATCAACTTCACCCCTGTGTTCAACCTACAGCCTGAGGAAGTTGAGCACTCTTTGCAAGGTTTCCTGGATCGCTTTGGTCTCCGTGGCTGGAGACTGCGTGTTGCTCAGGCTGAGATCCGGATCATCTGCACAAATCCCGATGGTACCCCGCTGCCCATGCGTCTTGTCATCACTAACACCTCTGGTTACATTGTTGATGTTGACATCTATGCTGAGCGCAAGTCGGAGAAGGGAGAATGGGTCTTCTACAGCTTGGGTGGCACTAAGGACAAGGGCCCCCTGCACTTGATGCCCGTGTCTACTCCCTACGTTACCAAGAACCCTCTACAGCCTAAGCGTTACAAGGCTCATCTGATGGGTACCCAGTACGTGTACGATTTCCCTGAGCTTTTCCGCCAGTCTATCCAGAACTCTTGGACAAAGACTGTCAAGAAGAATCCCGCTATTGCTTCTCAGCAGCCCAAGACCGGCGACTGCATGACTTTCAGCGAACTTGTTCTTGATGACCATGACAACCTGGACGAAGTTAACCGTGAACCCGGCACCAACACCTGCGGTATGGTTGGGTGGATTTTCAAGGCTCGCACTCCTGAGTACCCTACTGGTCGTCGCTTCATTGTCGTAGCCAATGACATCACTTACAAAATTGGGTCTTTTGGTCCCAAGGAAGATGGTTTCTTCAACAAGTGCACTGAGCTTGCTCGCAAGCTGGGAATTCCCCGTATTTACCTGTCTGCTAACTCTGGTGCCCGCCTGGGTCTTGCTAATGAGCTGATGCCTCACTTCAAGGTTGATTTCAAGGACCCCGAAAACCAGGAGGCCGGCTTTAATTACCTGTACCTAGATGATGAGGCTAAGAAGCGGTTTGAGCGTGATGTCATTACGGAAGAGATTTCCGAGAATGGCGAGAAGCGCCACAAGATCATCACAATTATTGGTGCTGAGGACGGTCTTGGTGTGGAATGTCTGCGTGGCTCCGGTCTGATTGCTGGTGCTACTAGCCGTGCTTACAACGACATCTTCACCATCACTTTGGTTACTTGCCGTTCCGTTGGTATTGGTGCCTATCTGGTTCGTCTGGGTCAGCGTGCTGTTCAGATTGAGGGCCAGCCCATCATCTTGACTGGTGCTGGTGCCCTGAATAATCTTCTGGGCCGTGAAGTTTATACTTCCAATCTCCAACTGGGTGGTACTCAGATCATGTACCGCAATGGTGTTTCACATATGACCGCCAATGACGAGTTTGAGGGTGTTTCCAAGATCATCGAATGGCTTTCATTTGTGCCCAAGGAGCGTAATGCTCCTGTGCCTGTCAGCCCTAGCTCTGATCCTTGGGACCGCGACGTCATATACACGCCTCCTCAGAAGCAGCCTTACGATGTCCGTTGGATGATTGCTGGTCGTCACGAAGACCCTGATTCTCCCGACAGTGCCTATGAGCCCGGTTTGTTCGATAAGGACTCTTTTGTCGAAGCTCTCGGTGGATGGGCCCGCACCGTTGTTATTGGCCGTGCTCGTCTTGGTGGCATTCCCGTTGGTGTCATCGGTGTGGAGACTCGCACTGTTGAGAACATCACACCGGCTGATGCCGCCAATCCCGACTCTATTGAGCAGGTCGCCAACGAGGCTGGCGGTGTTTGGTACCCCAACTCCGCCTTCAAGACTGCCCAGGCCATCAAGGATTTCAACAAAGGTGAACAGCTTCCTCTGATGATCATTGCCAACTGGCGTGGTTTCTCTGGTGGCCAGCGCGATATGTACAACGAGGTCCTCAAGTATGGCTCGTACATTGTTGATGCCCTGGTTGACTACCAGCAGCCTGTCTTTGTCTACATTCCTCCCTTCGGTGAGCTCCGCGGTGGATCTTGGGTCGTCGTTGATCCTACTATCAACCCCACATACATGGAGATGTATGCCGACAAGAACGCCCGTGGTGGTGTTTTGGAGCCTGAGGGCATGATTGGCATTAAGTTCCGCAAGGACAAGCAGCTGGAAGCTATGTCTCGCCTTGACCCTACCTACGCTGACCTGAAGAAGCAGGTTGACTCTGGTGCCGAGACTGATAAAGAGAAGCTCCAGGAGCTCAAGTCACAGATGGCGGCTCGTGAGAAGCAGCTGCTTCCCGTGTATAATCAGATCGCCATCCAGTTTGCTGATCTTCACGACCGCGCTGAACGCATGAAGGCCAAGGGTGTTATTACTGGTGCCATTGAGTGGATTAACTCTCGTCGCTTCTTCTACTGGCGCCTTCGCCGCCGTCTCAACGAGGAACACATTCTGCGTCGCATGATGCCCTCGCCGCTTTCTAATACTACCAATGGTATTGTATCAGATGAGAAGACTCGTAGTATCCGTGAGCGAAACCTCGAGCTTCTGGCTTCATGGTCTAGCATTGCCGACTTCAAGGGCGATGACCGGGCCGTGGCTGAGTGGTACGAGGCCAACCGCAAGAGCGTGGCTGATAAGGTTGAGCACCTCAAGAATGAAAGCCTAGCTCAGGATCTGGCTGCTTTGGTGCAGGCCAACAAGAGTGTTGGTCTCAAGGGTCTGCGTGATGTTCTTCGCACAATGCCTATTGAGGAGCGCGAAGCTGCTCTCAGCTTCCTGAAAGAGTAAAAGACGGCAAATTTTGTTGAGCTGTTTGCAACAAGTGATTTCCTTTTACTTGTTTTCTGCCTTACGTCATCATTGAATGGCGGGACATAGTATATAGATGTTGGATGACGTTTCTTTGTTTCCTTCTTGCTTGTATTTTCTTAGATATTTTGTTGTACCTGCTTATTTCTCGGTTTTTAGCATTTTCTATTTGATTTCGGCGCACCCTTCAGGCCTTTCAATAGCAAAATACTAGGGAAGCAAGAGGGGGAAGATATGTGGAATCTTGGCCTCTCTAGCCGGCTTCACAAGGCATAAGTACCGTGGGATACTTGGCATTTATTGTTTAGCTAGGACAGCTTCTGGATTTTCTGTGAAGAAGGTATTTGGAGGGGGCGATGAAGACGAAAAATAAGGATAGTTTGTTTGATTTGCACATGGAAATGGATTTCATCTATCGTGGACAGTGTTCATTCGTATATGTTGTTTAAGAGTTTCTATCTTTCTTTTCTTTGACCAACAGGTCTATCTATAGTGAAGTACGTGTAAAATCTTGAGCATGTGTCTTGCTTGGTATCAAGCATGAGATAACGACGGTATGTCTTATCTTATTCTAGTTCTAGTTCTATTAGTTGAAACAAGGGTGGAAGCATACAAACTTGGTTTCGAGATGGCTATCTATTCTACGCCAGATTATCAAGCAGTTCAGCCACAAAAGTATGGCCTCGCCATCCACTACCACAGCACAGCTTTTCACGGCATGCTTTTGGTAGGCTATAGCCTTGCAGTATCGTAAAATATCCCTTACTGCCTTCATACACACCTTGCCCAGCTCTTCAGTTCTTGTCTCGTCGTACAAATGGCCCACTCTCTACTGCGTGATGTGAGGGCCTTTATTCAAGCAGCCCGCGTCCGGAGCTGCAGGCCATGCCAGCTCTTGACTAAATGGCCCAGAGCCGTATTTACTAATCTCTGCTGCTTTAATACTGACAGGCCTGCAAACTTGGCCGAAGCAATCTCAATTGCATACATGGACCCGCAGCCGCCTGAAACATCACGCACAAGCAGCGCCGTTGGTGAGAACTCGCTCGCCAGAATGTCCCAGACCTGGCTCTCGGCCTCGTCCAGCTCAGCGGGCTTGGGGATATTGAGACGCTGCGGCGAAGTTGAGAAAGCGGAGAAGGTGCCTCTAGAGGGGGTCGGCGCAGCGCATATAGTGACGGGTGTTTGGCATGACATCGAGAGGGGCTTTTGCGGAAGGCCGAGCCAGGGGCTAGTGAAGCCGCGCAAGCTAGAGCGTAGGAGGGTGCGTGAAAGCATAGTAAATTGCGCTGATGATAAGGCAAGTCGCAAAGCAAACAGACAGACTTTGAAAAGAGAGTCCAATGAATAACAGATCGAATGGCCCAATAGTAAGAAGAGGGTTATGAAGGCTGGGTGGGGTGATTCACCTAAGAAGCCTTGCCGATTGGCAACACAATTTTTTTTTTTCACAGCGGGCGCTGTAACTGCAATACCCATAATACAATTAGCTGCGATAAGAGGTCTTCTTAGGGTTGATTGAGCCACAAATTAGGGGTTAGCATGTACCCTTTTTGTTTTGTTTTATTTTGTGGATGATTGATCCGAGACCCCAATTTATTTTATGCGCCCCTCCCTAGCTAGTCTTGTTTTTTTGGCAATTACTACGTGGGCATCACGTTTTGCTACACGGGCATCAAGCTTATGTGGGTATCACATTTTACGCACTCTGATTGGCTTTAGCTTACAGATACAAGCCCCACAAAGGCGGTAAAGGTAAAGCATGTGCACTAACAGCCAGCCAAATCTCAAGGATTCTTTACAAGTAGCAACACTACAACTGCTGTGAATTTCTTTCTCTGGAAGGGCCATTTCACAGCTCTTGTCTCTATAATGTTTATTTTAACTGTCTTTGCATTCAAATCTAATCACTTGATTCTCATTCTCTAACTAAAATGCAATCTCTCTCTCTACTTATTAGATGCAGGACTTGATGTTCTTCAGTATCCTTATCTATCCTCCTCTAGATCTTCCCATTCTGAGAGGATTATCCCCCAGCTCCCAGGCGACCTCAGCCTCTATACAGTCATTACTCCAGTCCAAATATAACATTATCTCCTCCTTGGTTCACTCTCTCAAACTAGCTGAACTAGTGCAATACTTTTTTCACGTAGTTACACATGAAGTTGCTGGTATAGGCAACTGGCTGTCATGAGGTTGGTTTCCTTGGCAGGGGCTGGCTGGCATCATAGTAACATAGGCTTAAGAAATCATATTTCATGTCGGAACAATCTACTGAATTCAGTTATATTACTTTTGAAGTCACTCGTGATCCTGTACAACCGCACGTGGAACCGTGCTGGTATACAGATTGATCGAATTGGTGAAGCTTGTCTCTCTATTCTTTTTCTAAAGTGTTAAGTTCTTCCATCATGCACTACTAAGCTGGAGTATTCATGCTCGGGTTTACCTAGGGTTAATCCGACTGAAGGCAGATTCCCCACAATACCCATCCTCCATGTAGTTTATCCAACATTTCATCCAACATTTTAGCATAATGAATGAAGTCTTCCGCACAATGAACATCCCGTGCACCCATGGGGCCCCCCCTTACTAGCAACGTAGATGTAGCAAATACACTAGCTAGATAGAGGTAAATAATGTAGTGGGAATTATGCATTGAATAGCTCTGAATATCTAAGGGGACATGCCTTTGAAGTCATTGTATGGCTAACCTGATGACACTTGCTATTTTGAAGCTTTCCTTGTCGTAGGCTCAACATTCTCAAATCCAAATGGCCCACACTTCGTACATGTAACTGGCTGAGTATCTGTTTTGAAAGTCAGGCATTCCCATGGCTCTAATATAGGTGGTTGCTGAAGTTGATTTTGTTTTAGATGCCAATGGGGATGAAAGTATTGAAGGAAAGATTCTGGTTCATCTCTTGAAGTAGGCACATGATAGATCAAGAGAAGAAGTGAAAGAACAGGTGCAAGTTTTCGGAGGCTTTCCAAGAAGCTGCCACTGCTTTTGAACTTTGTGTAAAGCCTGATGTGAAACCCAGCTACAGACAGCTTCAAATAGTGCCACAGGATATCTAGAGGCATACGTACTTTCTGTGAGGCTCGAATTTGGTGAAGCTCTTTCATCTGAGCTAAGAAAAGAGCTGTTAGACGGTTTTCTGAATTAACCCGAGCCTAGCACCTAAAGCCTTCTTTGTTAAGTTCGATAAGGCCTTGTATGCTGCTCTGCCCTTGGTGTATCTCGTCTCATAGCTATAATTTGGTTTGTAATATCTTTTGCTGTTGCACGCGTATCTGACGTATTATAGAGACATGTCCTGATGCTTAGATACGCTAAAAAATTGATTAGGTAATCCAAAAACAAGGGGGAGGGGCGCATGTAGGCGTCACCCCCATTCATAAAGCTCCTGGACCACAAGCTGGAGAAATTAGCCTCAGCTCTCAGCTCTCAGCGTGTCCAAGGGAGTTAAGGGGAGACACCATAGATGTTAGGATTTTGGTTGAAGAACACTAAGCAAGGGAGGTAAAATAAGATTCAACGGTTGGTTGATAGAAGCTCACAGAATGGGACAAGACTCTAGACAGGTTTGTTGAGTTGGGTTTAGTTGTTAGTTGTGATATGTGTGCTGCGCAGTTGATGAGATCACTGGCTATGTTAGCAAATGAACGGACGCTGTGGTATTAAGATCAATGGTGCTTCAATAATCAAATAGAAAGTCATGACCCGTTATTTATTTGCTTGGCCTTCGCATAAAACGATGTAGATACGTACCGTACCGTATTACACTGCCACAGACACGACAATGTCCGACCTTGGAGCGTACAGAAAGCGAAAGTAAACACACACTGACCAGCTAGCTATCCAATATGTACCAGTTCTATACATACCATCCATATTTGACGCTAGTTTTGTCTTTGCAGGCCTCAGTGTATTTTGCATAGCCTCTGGGCCATTGTTAGAGTGACCAATGGGACTTGCCTAGGGTGCACAGCAGGACAAGGGCAGCTGATGGCCTGTTCAGTAGAGCATTTAGCCCCAAGCTTTAGTATAACAGCATCTGTAAGTATGGTTGTCTTTCCTCTTATCTTACTTTTTGCTGTTTATGGAGGAGAGCCTCTTTGAAAATTCGAAAAAAGGATGGCACAGCAAGATTAGGTTTGCCATGTTCTCTATGATTTCATAACTGGTTGTTGGGAAGGCTTTCTGGAAAACATATTTTTTTAATTTTTAAAAATAGCACCAAGTTGCTTATTGTTATAGTAAATGATGTGTATGTATATATGCGCACATACCACATGAGCATCGTTAATACTTGTTGTGAATACACAGTTACAAGCTGCAATGCTTTTCTCAATATGGAAAGAACCTGCGTTTTCTGAGGGCAAACAGATGTGAAGTTTGGGTAGTTGCCCCACGTCATTAGGGCTTAGGATGCTCTATGACTAGTGCACAATAATGGTGTCCTATCCTCATTTTGATTTTTTTTCTATATAATCATGTGTAAACTCATTGTCACGTGTTCACAGCGAGTAATTTTCCTGAAGATAAGGCTTCCTGCTTCGTGTCTACAGCTGAGCTTTTACCTACTGCGATTACTATTCTTGTCATTCAAATTTTGAGAATGAGACGACAGTTATTAACTTTGCCTGAAATGGCCCATTCACTTTCACCATGGCCTGGCCGACAACTCCAAGACCCTGTAGCCTGGGTGTCTTTGCACTGACAGGAATCTATCCCTTGTCCACTATCCAAGATTGGTGTCAAATGCACCATCTCGATCCATGCACCATCTCGATCCATGCTCATGGGACATCGCTTTAACTTGGCTTTTTGAGTGAGGACTAATCCTAACATATGCACTGGTGTGGAATAGCGCACTGTTGGCGTTAACTTGAAATGATGGGAACCTGATATATAACTTCGCTCACATCATGCTTTTCCCGTTTGTTGTGCATCTAACTCTACATCTCTGTGCAAATAACTCCTGTCATTTCATATTCTTTTCCAGCCGTCTCCAACCGTCATCCACCTTATTTGCTCAGACCTGCTGGGAAGCCATTGAGCATGGTATTCTCTTCCTGCCTTATAGTGTCAATCTTGACGCTAGCCTCCTCTGCAACAACAGTGTTAGCAGAGGAGAAAGCAGCGCCAATATATCTGCCTGACCGCTACATTGTCAAGATTCAAGAGAAAACGGTAAGTTAATTCAGCCTTGTTTTCCATTACCATTCGGACCTTGGAGGCCAATAGCAGTAAAACACCAATGAGCTAACGATGAAATGTAGGATCTTAATGTGCTTTACAAGAAGATAACCAATAAAGACATCGAAGTCAGAATAAATTACGACTACCCACTGTTTAGGGGTGCTTCTATCGAGTTTACAAACCCTGCTACGTCTGACCAACTGCTCCAAGAAATACGAAGCCTAAAAGATGTTCAAGTACGCCCGGTAATAGAAATTCATCGATCTGATCTCGGACTTGAGAAAGTTCAAGACCTCCCAGCCCTTCTGAAGCGAGATGGCAAAGTCGATACCATAGATCCTTTGACAGGTCTTAACTATGATTCAACCCACGATATGACCCAGGTGAACAAACTTCATGCCAAGGGCTACCGTGGAAAAGGCATCAAGATTGCTGTTATTGACAGTGGTGTAAGTTATGAATAGCTTGATTCTGCTTTCCTATCATCCTAACTAACCCTTCTTTTAGATTGACTACTTGCACCCTGACCTAGGGGGCTGCTTTGGAAAAGGCTGTCTCGTCACCCATGGGTATGACTTTGTAGGCGACGATTATAGTGGCAATGTGGGCCAAAAGCCTGTTCCTGGTCCTGACCCTATGGACTGTTCTGGACATGGCACTCACGTTGCTGGTATCATTGCTGCCCAAGGTAACCAATGGAAATTCACTGGAGCTGCCCCTGAAGTTACTCTTGGTGCATACAAAGTCACTGGCTGCTATGGAAGTACTACAACTGACATCCTGATTGACGCCTTTAACAGAGCCTATTTGGATGGATTCGATATAATTACAAGCTCCATAAGCCACAGTTCCGGTTGGTCTGAGGAAGGGTTTGCTGATACCTTGGAAAGGATCACTCGTATGGGCGTTCCTTGTATTATGTCTGCTGGTAACAAAGGCAATGAGGGCATGTTTTATGCTAACGATGCTCCTACTGATGTCGGTGTTTTATCTGTCGGATCTCTCGACAATATTAACACGCCTAAGATAGAGATTCCTTCAAATTACTCTATCGATGGAGGCCCGCCTATCGAGTTTGAATGGACGAGAGGCGATCCAGACAAATATTGGGAGGATGTCCAGGACTGGGAAATCTTCCCAGTTGGTCTCGACACTTCCGCTACCTCCAACGGTTGCTTGTGGGAAGATTATCCGAAAGGCATCGACCTTTCCAAAAAGGTTGTCCTAGTCCGTCGTGGTGGCTGCGAGTTCCTTAAAAAGGCTTTCATTGCTACCTTTACGCGTGCTAGGTACATCATCATCTACAACAATGCCCCTGGAACTGCGGATATTGACGTAAGCCCTGTTCCTGGAATTTTTGGGTTCGCCATGGTCACAGCTGAAATGGGTGAAACTTGGATAAAAGAGATTTCTGCTGGCAAAAAGATCACATTGACGATGGCCCACCCATGGAAAGTCACCCCCCATCTTTCCATTTCTGCCAACACCGAGACTGGGGGCTATCTTTCAAATTATACCTCATGGGGACCTAGCTGGGAATTGGGTGTTCGTCCTGTGATTAGCGCCCCTGGCGCTAGTATTCTATCTACATACCCACGTGCCAAGGGAAGTTACGGTGTTTTTTCAGGAACCTCGATGTCAGCACCTTTAGTAGCCTCTATTGTTGCATTGGTTGGCTCTGTTCGCAAGAAGCTCGACCCGCCGACTATTGGGAACCTGCTAGCCAACTATGCTTCTCCAAAGAATTTCAACCAAGGGGATGGTTCGGGCGCAGTTGACAACCTTGCACCTGTACCTCAGCAGGGCGCTGGTCTTGTTCAGGCGTACGACGCTGCATTTGCGAATTCTATTCTCTCTCGTTCCTATGTTACTTTCAAAGATGGTGGCAGTACCCCGCGGACTGTCAAGTTTGAAGTTAAGAATATCGGCGACACTAAACTCTCGTACAAAGTTCACCATGAGCCAGCTCTCACAGCCCTGACAAAGGAATCTGAAAAGTATAAGGCGTTCATGGAGTTTCCTAACACTCTGACGAAGGACTTTGCCACCGTTACTGTATCCCGTAACGAATTCACTCTAAAGCCCCGTTCCAGTATTACTCTAGAGCTTACTGCTATTGCTCCTGAAAATTTGGGAATGTCTCTACTGCCTGTATGGTCAGGATATATGGTTTTTACCGTCTCAGACAACACCAAAATGGTTCTTCCATACCAGGGACTGACAGGCCATCTGAACAGTGTCTCACAACTGGAAGCTGAAAGGACCTTCTTGACTTTTATTCCAAAGGGTGAAGTTGCGCCTTACAGAACGCTACACCATATCCCCATCGACTCAAAAGAGACCTGGATTTTACCCACCCCTGGCACTAACAAGGCCACGCACCAAGTAATCGACGATACTGAAATGCCTGGCGCTCGGGTCAACCCAAGTTTAAGGGGTGCCCGGGTTGAACTGCCTGGGTTTCAAGTCAAGTTGGTGGCCGGATCTAAGTACCTGAGGGCCGATTTAGTGCCTATTTCTAAGCATCTTAAGTCTAGGACACGCAAATCACTTGGGGTTGAGATAGTAGGCCAACATCACCGCTATCCCAAAGACTACGCCACTCGCGGCAAGTATGTAGAAGCCTTCGACGGTCGATTGAATGACGGCACCTACGCTCCACCCGGCGAGTATAAATGGCTGTTCCGTGCCTTGAAACTTGGTGGTAACTACAAAAAGGCTGAGGACTACGATACATGCGAATCCGTCAGCTTCGAAATCACCTACGAAGACCGCCTTATTCCCCAGGAGGTTGCTGCCGCAAGAATGATTGAGAAGAAGAAGGAGACGACGAGACCTCACTTGAAGGAAGTTATGAACCCTGTCAACTTGGGATCCTGATGGAACACGGAGACCGAGGCTATAAAAGGCTGTTGGTGTCGATCTCGTCATATTAACGAGCGATGCTGTTGGATTTGGTATAGATTGTCAAGGTCTTGATTTGGAGCCGGCGTTTTCTGGGTTTATCTGCTGGGGATTCTTTTTGATGCATTTTCTTTTTCGTCTTCTAGCATTTCATTACATCATACATATTGACGTGAATATTTATATAATTGAAGATTCTAATAATACATATTTACAAGGCATTGTTTACTGAACTTGGATAGAAAGCGAACGGAAGAGACCTCACAAAGGAAGGAACGTAAAGGAAAACGGCAATTACTCATTTGCTCAATGACGTATTAGATTAGATGTCTTGCTGCTCTCGAGTCTTAGCTCGAAGTACTTTCCTTTTTGAGCAATGGACTTGTAGCTCTAGTCTTGAGGCTTTAGCCTTCTAGTCTTTGCATCTCCATATTCAACGATCCGTCAGCATGACAAGCCTTCGGATTCTTCAAACTGGCCTTCCGGATCTAGATTCGAAGCTGCTATTTATCTCATTTATCTAATTGGATGGGAAATTATCTCAATCACTAGCTACAGGGCTACCTTGTCCTCTCATGTTACACGTGAGAAGGAGGATAAAGCTAGCAAGCTGAAAAGGCCCGTGGTGATGTCGTAGAGGTAGGTAGTCGAATCAGAGACGTGTAGGCACGGTGAGCTTGCGCAACTGAAAAAAAAAAAAAAAAAGACAAAAAACCCCCCCCCCCCGCTGTTCGCTGTTTTTGGCTAACGTTTTGTTCTAGACTTGGTGGGTTAGTGCTCGGATTTTGTTGGCCTTTGTTGGCTCGCTGTGTTTCGTTGGTCTATTTATTTTGTACTAAATCATTAGTCTTTGCTAGTACCACCCCTACATATAGAACCTGTCCTTTGTCAGCTGTCTTCCATTCTGCTTTAGCAGGCTGGGCAGGGGTGAATAGGAGAAGAATATGAAGGGGGTTCTTCGGTCTTCATAGTGACTGGTCAGATTCAGCAGAACTATGTAGTTATTCACTGCTGAAAAGCCATACATAAACCATACACTGCGTCTATAGTATTGGTTCTGGCGAGGGGGGAGGGGGGCTAGAATCATAAGGGGACGATCTACTAAACGGGTTAGATGGCTTTAGCCAGAAAGGAATACTTTCAAGATCTCATTTTAGATGATTCCAATGATTCCTAATGTGTCTTGTATGAAAACAACCAAGCGGGCTGTTGGTGATGATGATAATGCAGTTGATTGGAATCAGGTTTCCTAGCTTGCTTCCCTTGGTCATCTCACCCTTCTCTTGTTGGTCCTCGCTCGCTATTGTCCCCTCTTCCTCTCTCTCCCTCGTTCTCTCTCTCTCTCTTCTTCGACTGGGAGAGGAGAAGAGCGAGATTATAAAGAGGTTGATGCTGACCTCAAGAAAGCCTCCCTTGGTGTTGTTTCTTTCACTCATGCTCCCTACGATCCAGTGGACCCTCTAACTACATCTTACCTGCCTTTCCTTCTTCCATCAGTCCCGGTCTTCTCCTTACATAAACGATGGGCGACTTTGATTTCATCACGCCTCCTAATACCACAGCCGACCGAGGCGCACCGCTCAGTTTTGCAATTGCCGATACCAGCGGCCTGCACTCTGGGATGCAATACATGTGTAGTCTGACAACGACAGCCATCCGCGGCACAAGTCGGGCAGGAGAAATCACAGCATTTGTGAACCCTAGCGACGCATACGGAGCTGAGCAGGGCCCTGTCGTCTTCCACTTCAACTGGCTCACTTTCCAGTATAGCGGGGACTACAGACTACACTTCCATGTCCAGCGCATGGCTCCGGATTTGCAGACCTTTGAAGTTGTGGATATCCTCACGCACACCATGACTATCTACTAGTAATAGGCCTATGCTTACTTACATGAATGATGTACGTGGCATTGAGGCGGTCGGATAAACGGACAGATCTGGGGGTGCGTGTGTGCTGTTCCTGTATGTTTTCTATGTGTTGCATGCTGCATATTGCAGGCTGCTGCATGGGCAGCATGGGCAGCATTGTTGTGCGTGTATATACGTACGTGTGTTAACCTTCTGCTGTTGCTACTACAGATGCCATGCTATTATGGGTTGCTGACATCTTCTTCGTTTCCAGGTCACATATGAGTAATTCTAGCTCGCCCGTCCTTTATTGGGGACTCTTTCTCCTTTGGACCGATTATTCTGGTCTCTAGGCTCTACTATACCCGCCGGCTGTTGTTTTTCTTAACCAAAAAGCCCGGCTTCCTTTCGCAACTTGTCTTGTTGAAGACAGAATATATTCCTGTACATAGACACGACCATATAGATCCTAGTTTATATAATCTCTCCGTTTTATTATCGCTTTCTGGGTGCTCTTGCTACAACTCTGCGTTCCATCGCACTTGAAAAGTAATTAACTGGCTCAGGCTGTCTCACAAGTTGCAAACCTGCCCCGGCACTTACCCTACACAGCATACAGAGTATACTAGCTTTACTGCTAGGTTTCTACCGGCCCTTCCTACCTCTAGACCTACCTATAGACCTATGACCAGCCCCTCCCCGGGAGGTCTTGGTCGTGGCTAACTAGGTGTATCCCTGTTCTTCAGCCTGAGGGGGGTAGGCTTGCTTGTCGGTCAGATTTTTCACAAAAGCAGGATTTAATCAGAAGAAGAGGGGAAACGGGAACCTAGCTCTAGCTTAGGAAGAGGGGGGTTTCGTTTGTTTGCTTGTTCGAGGAGAGATAGAGCAAAAGCGAGAGAGAGAGAGAGACAGATAGATAGAGACAGATAGAGAGAGAGACAAAGAGAGAGGGCGAGAGACAAAGTGAGAGAAACAGGGAATGAAAGACGCTAATCCTGCAATGGTTTGGAATACTCAGTTCTTGGCACTTCAAGGCCTACGTCGTCTTCTCGGTCTCGCTCTTTGTCGCTGGCTGCCGCTTGTCGTCATGGGTCAGGCCTCAACATTAACAAACCTTCGTTCAACCAAGGCCCCAGCTCAGCTAAAGGGCTAAATGAACGTGGTGCTTCTCTTCATGCCCCCTCCCCTCGTGTCTCTATTTCAGCCCAATGATCCTAGGTCTCGGTGCTTGCCCTGTTCTCCTTCTCTTTCTCCTTTCTTCTCCTCCTCCTTCTCCCCCTCCTCCTCCTCTTCTTCCCCGAAGATCAACAGCAACAGCAGATTGTCTCATGTTGATGTGCATTATTGCCTGTGGCGCACGTGTGGCGTCTCTCCTTTTTCCATCTTTTTTCTTTTCTTTTATTTTCTGCTCTCAACCTGCCTTTTTTCTCTTGTCTCCTCTTGGTCTGTGCTGGCTTCACGACGCTCACGTGATCTCAAGTGTCTGCAACCACCACGACGCAATTGATTCTGGAACAAAGCCAATGTTTAAAAACGGCACACAGCCGTCCTTGTCCTGGAGGGGGATGAAGGGATCTAGGATCTAAAGTTGAATTGTGATTCCTTTGCCTTCGCTAACCCACTGTACGTCATGGTCAGATATAGGGTTGGGAATCACGTGATTTTGATTCAGATCAGACAACTTCGGTACTGCTTAGCGCTCTTTCTTTCTTCTGACAGGTCACCCTCCCTCCTTCTCACATCCCTTTCTTTGTTTCTTTTCCTTCCCCTGTAAGATCATGAGACACACCATTACTAGACTAGCTGGAAGTCTGTAACAAAGGTACTGGTGGTAGTAGTGGTTGACCTCACGTATTACGCAAATGCATAACAATAGAAAAAGAAATGGTACAACGGCCTCACAAGTCGGGCCGTTTGTATAGGAAAGAGAGCGGCATGAATTATTGTATGAACAATGTCAGCTGGAGAGTAGTAGATGACGAATTACGCAAACAAGTCAGCCGTTACTGCGCTTGCTTTTGTTTCTTTATTAGATAGATTTCTTTAGATTCTGCCGTATGAGTATATATCAGAAAACCAATCAAAATCAATTCCAAAATCCAGGCTTATGGCCTCGCCCAAGGGCTGTGATACCGGGCCGCTGGTTGTTGTCGCTGTCGCCTGTGTATTTGCCGTGAACGAGCTCGTGACCACACCAGGAGCACCAACCACCTGGCCATTATTGTCAAGTGTTGAATCGGTGGGTGTTATGGCCCCAATGCCAGCGCCAAAAGTGCTAGGAAAAGCAGTGCCTGTGATCTTAATCAGATGGCTTTCCCATGCGGAACGCATGTGAAACAGTGGACGGCGACTGCGCGAGAATACATCATCGCCTGGGCTAGTATCGATCACGATGCCGGCTTCACTAGCCGCAGAGCCAAAATTATTTGACATACGCTCGATGACAGCAATCACATCAAGAGTCTGGCGCACATATGCACGATCCCAGCCTTTCTGGTCAATGGTGGTAAGCTTGCACAGAATGCAGCAGTTGCGAAAGGCCTGGAACCAGACGTTAAACGGCAGCGACATGTACATCTTGACAGGGACCCTGAAAAAGCTGTCAAACCAATTCCGCAAGAGGTGAAAGCATTGACTGAGAATGTTAACTCGTTCCGTGTTGACCCAAGGCTCAGATGGAGGAATATCCCAGCAACTAACATCATGGATGGCAATCTCAGCAGTGGTAACGACAGATTGGATAATGTCTGTATGAGTAGACTGAATTAGCAAGTGTAAAGTTTAGTTTGTATATAATGGTATAGCATGTCTTACAATTGTCCCGGATCTCTGGGGCAATCATTTCCTTGATCTCGCTGATGCGACTCAGCAGCATCTTGCACTGCATGGTTTGCGTGGTAATTGTTGGCCCGGTCTTTGAGTCGTTACGATCGTTGATCTCCCGGAACAGCTTAGTTGCTTCCATGGTAACAAGCTGGCATCGCGTCATGATAACAAGAATGTTGTCGTAGGGCGAATCCTGCTTCAAGGCTATTTCAAGAAGATACTCCTCCATATAAGGCATCCAGGGAATAGAGGGGATTGACGAGCCAAGATGTAAAAAGTAGGAAAGACTATACGAAGGAAAAAAAGGGGGTATTAACGGTTAGCGACACATCCAGAATTTGGCACAAAAGCTATGAGAAGTTTAAAGGTGGCAATAGTACCTAGACGAGATAAAGTAGCATCCTAACGCTGCACGCTTTTCGTCCATTTCACGATCAGAAAACGACGGGGGCGGGTTAGGGTCCTGGGACGTTGAGTATTCGTTATGCGTCTTGTTGATGTTCATAACAGATAGAATACCCATCGTGATATTAATGTACATGCACATAAACGGCTTCAATTGATTGGACATCTGGTGGTTGCCCCAGCCTAGAAAAACTACCAGACCCTGTAGCACGTCCAAGGTGGCGGACTGGTCAGTCGTGATTAATTGGCTAATGACCTCACGTAGGAGTTTGCTCATGTGACTCTGCACTGATGTAATCTTGCTCGTGACGCTGACAATGGCTAGCCACAGAAACGGTCTCTCATTCTTGACACATGAAGCACTGGTGTTGCTTGGTATGTAGACGTAGGGAAAATATTTCATATTCTCCGTGCGAAAACGATTAAACATAGCCTCCTCTTCTTGTGGCGTAAAGTCCCGTGGGACCCATGAAGGGGTTTCAGTAGCAGAGCTTTTATGATTAAGAACGTCGTCTTGAATGTAATTATTTATAAATTCGCGTGCAGGGTTGAAGATGTTAGGCATGACCGCACGCTTCGTGATCGACGGGGGTTTGCTAGCAGGAGATGACATCTGCGAGCCAAGCGAGGATACAGAGAGTATAGAATAAGGATACATCGATGACTGTTGTGGCCTGGCTGAGTCATGCTGGAGTGGCGGTTGTGTCGAGGTTTGCTGCGCGGGGGGTTGAAGAGGCACCAGGTGAGTATTTCTAGTATGGTATAGCGGCTGTGGAGCGTTCGAGGATGGCTTTGAGTGTTGCTGTTGTTGGGATTGTTGTGGCTGCTGTTGCTGTTGCTGTTGCAGCTGATACGGCTGTGGTAGTGGTGGTAGTGGTGACTTTTGATTTCGTTGTTGCTGTTGCCGCGCCTGTTGTGCAGGCTTGAGGCTACTCTGCGTAAGGTCCGGTTGTCGGGCTAGTGGTACAGTTGATGATGCCGATACGCTGGCTTCTGCAAGGTCCTGCAATGTCGCTCGATTAGGCGACGGCGCTGTCAAGCAAGCCGCGTCGTTGGAAGCCGATCCTGTGTCATCGGGTCCCCCGACACCTATCCGGCCGGGGCTCAGGGCCGAAACCGACGATCCCGGGGTGCTTGATACATCGGGAATAGCCACAGCTGCCGAAACAACTGCACTAATGGTCGCAGGCTGCGGGGCAGCGCTTTGTCCACCTGATTTTTGCTGCAGAAGATTAACCAGATTGTCTAGCTTTTCTTCTAGAGCTGCACGTGATGACGCCCGTGATCCCGTTGCGCGTTTCCGGACGCCAGTTGTTGGCGGCCGATGGCAGACTTTATGCAGCCGATGGCACCTGGTAGCCAAAAAAAAAAAAGATGTGCTGTCAGCAGGCTGGAAGTTGTGTGCTTGTTTTGGCGGTGATAGTGTCCTGGCAAAAAGAAAAAGAAAAAAAAAGGAAAAAAAAGAATAGGATGGATTGTAAGGGACGGAGTTGACAAGAAGCAATCAACAAGGCTGGATACTAAAGTAGAGACACTTACCTTTGGCACTCTCCGCTAGATGTTGGAAGCATGCATTTGCGCTTGGTCTTGACACATTCGGCACAAGCCTTTCCATAAGGCGCTGGCAAGTAAGCCTCAGGACCGGCTGGTACCAAACCTGGTGCTGAAACTAGGTTCGGGGACATGTTGGTAGAAGATTTTGTAGGCTCAGGTTGTATTGAGTGCTGCACAGGGCGCGGGGCAGCCATTGTGGGTATGTGGGGAGGAGGGGGGAGTGCAAGTAGAGAAAGAAACAGTAGGGGGAGATCAGCAGGAGGGAGGGGAGCGGGAGTAGAATTAACAGAGGAATAAGGGGACTAAGGTACAGAATGTGAGGATTATGTGGTGATGGTTCTGCTGTTTCTTGACACTGGCTAACAGGCGGTTGTGGCGGCTGTGGCGGCTGTGGCGGTTGTTGGCGAAGTCAAGCTCCGGAAATTGAGGTAAAACAAGTCGTGCTCTATCTTAGCTGCGAGATATAGTGATATTGATGGAAGATGGCGGTCTGTGCTATTAGAAGCAATAGCCTGTGGCCAGTGGCGTATGTCCAGGCGAGATTTCAAACCAACCGTAATAAAGTCAGCCTCAATAAGCTTTCCTCCCCTTTCATAGCCGTGGCTCTAGTTAGACTCTATCTAGGCGCGTCGGCACAGGGCAAAAAAGAGCCACAGTTGGTGCTGGCCAAGGCTTGGCACATAGGACAGGCGAATGTGCAGTGCAGGGCAGATGCACACGAGGCGGAAGCCGAAATAGAAGTGGGTGTAGTTGCAAGCTTGAAGCTAAGGTTTGTGACTCGGTATTGAGACACAATACACAGTACGCAATGTAGAGCTTATCTTTGCTCGGAGTGTAAAGGACGAAGGGAAGAGAAGTAGTAAATAGAAGGGTGAGGTTTAAGGGGAATAAAGGAGGCTAATACGAAATTCGAAAAGCCACACTGCAGATAGCATATGTTGGTGTAGGTGCGGGAGCCGGAGCAATCCTAGAGCCTCTCCTGCTACTTTCTCTAAAAACCACACATTTGCCGAGGCTTGAGTACCGGAGGTATCGATTTTTAGTCATGAAAGAAGGAAATAAAGTGAAAATGACGAGGTGAGACGGATTAATTTCAGCGCCTCGTTTTTCCGGGCCTGAAATCCGCCCCCAAGCAAAAAAATAGAAAGAAACTCTACATGCCGTTTCTGCGGAACTTGCCGCATTTCGCAGTGCGGGATTAGGCATGTTTTAAATTCCGTTTCCGACTAATCTGTTACTCTATTACTAACCATTCTCCTTTACCTTGGGTCAGTGCAGCGCTTCATATTTAAATTAAGAGTTGGCTGCATATGAAACTTGCTGAATAGTAGGTAGACAGATGGCAGCATTTGCCTTAGATTTCATCAATAGGTAACGAACGAAATGTTTAATGGCATCTAAACCCTGCTTGCCACACAATTACTTAGTATGTAGACAACTAATTGCCAGAACGTTAAAGTACAAACCCTAAGATATAGAAGGAATATGGACAGCCGCTATGATGAATGAGTGCTAATGCATCGTTACTACACTACATAACATGTCGTAAATTACATACAATACATCTATTGTCAGCAAATAGGGCTGCATTTTCTCGAGCTAGACACGAAATCCTTTCTCGTCCTGGCGCTGGTAAATCCTAAACATAAAATACAAGCAACTCGCTTCCACCTCCCACCCGTTATATCCCATCAATATCATGCGCCGTTTCTCATATATTTTCTGATCCCAGATCAACGTCGTCCCGTCTATGGCCGTTACAGTAAGATGAATAAAGGCCATATGTAGGGGAAAAGAAGGCACCTAAAACTCCAAGCCTCGCTCACTGTTTCTGCGCGTTTCTTGCTCTTTTTACCTCTCTACACCCACCCCAGCATTTCTAGCGTCCCCCGCATTTCGGATGCACCAAGCCCTACAATGCCCAGAGCTCTAACCTGCGACCCTTTGCGTAACTTCTGCAGCCCAACTGCAAGCTTCCAGCTCTCCTCCTCGTCTACAACCACGAGGTAGCGCTTACCTT
The DNA here is from genome assembly GCF_044167205.1 of Ceratocystis lukuohia. Classification (NCBI taxonomy): domain Eukaryota; kingdom Fungi; phylum Ascomycota; class Sordariomycetes; order Microascales; family Ceratocystidaceae; genus Ceratocystis; species Ceratocystis lukuohia. The sequence goes on from NW_027263525.1 coordinate 1,225,267, forward strand.
CCTGGTCGCGGATGGTTGCCCGAAGGACATGTAGGCCCTTATTTCTCCAGTCACCTGGTTGGCCTGAGGGTGAGGGGATCGTCATATCCGCAAACTGCGACTCGCACATCCCCATCGAGCAACAGCCCTTGCAGGCGGTGAGTAGCTCTGAAATGTATGTGTCAGCATCGGCGCCCTGAAGTATGCGTGTGCCACCTCGTTCAGGACGGATGCGCGCTCCCGTTAATTTATTTAGCATGCTAGGCCCACTAGACGTTGCAATGCCTGAGGGTGTGGCAGCAGAGGGGTTGATACAGTGCTTAGGACACCAAACCTCCATATGTTTTAGTGTCCATGCCTTGACATCCCACTCCCGCTGCGGAACGCCGCGAATGTCGTCGTCGATGAAGAGACCCTCTGTGGTCATTCGAAGTACTAACCCATCGGTGACTGGTCCCTGGCCGGAGATAAGTTGTGTAGCTGGTGTCTTCGAAAACTGATTCAAGAACATATATACTGCTCGAATGCTAATCTTATCAGGATTGGGCGTTGTATAGTGTCCCCGGAAGGATGGCGGTGGAGTAGTACGCGATGTTGACTGAGAAGGTGCCCATGATCCATCTGACACGTCCGAAACCGACTTTTTGCGTGGAGTTGGCTTCTTGGGCTGGTCATATGGGCGATATGAATATGTTTCCTCGGGCCTCATTGATGCTTTCCCTGCGGCTGATGGCGGTTGCCGGGGAGACTCCGTGTAATGATATTCGGTTCGAGCATTATGAGATGGATGGTGGGTTGTGGGCGGGGGAGCTGCAGGGTATGGCGATGCCGTAGGCGGCTCCGATACTGTGGACTTAGCAACAGATGGCTTGCCGTTGGGCCAGATCCGCGTCTTTTCGCCAACACTGGAATATGCATAGCCGCCAGTACGGCTGTTCTTATCTTCTTCCTTGCGAAGCTTCTCGGCTGATTCTCTCTCTAAGCGTTCTTTGAATTCGCGTTCGCGGCGCTCACGATCAGCAATTTCCTGCAGCTTAGCAAGCCGGCTTCTTTCTTCCATCTCCTTCTTTTCTTGCTCCTTTCGCTCCTTTTCTTTTCTCTCTTTCTCTAGCCTCTCTTTCTCTTTCTCCTCCTTTTCTCTTCTCTCTTTCTCTAACCTCTCTCTTTCTCTCTTCTCTTTCTCTAACCTCTCTCTCTCTTCATCTTCCCTCCTCCGTTGAGCAAGCCTCTCCTCAAACTCGCGTTTCTCACGCTCGTGCTGTTCTTGCTCTCGTCGCTCACGGAGGAGGCGTTGTCGCTCTTCTCGGTCACGGGCCGCTTTTTCTTCGGCTGCCCGTTTCCTGGCCTCCTGTTCGCGCTCTTCTCGTATCTTGCTTTCACGTTCGCGTGCTTCGCGGACCATGCGCTCTCTCTCGCGCTCTCTCTCGCGCTCTCGCGCCTCGTGCTCCTTCTTCAGTCGTTCTAGGGTCTCTCTTTCACGGGCTTCGCGCAGGAGGCGATCAAGCCGCTCCTTTTCTCGCTTTTCTTTGGCTTCTTTTTCGCGTTTTTCCTGTTCAAGTTTAAGCTTGGCTGCACGTTCGCGTTCTTGACGCTCACGCTCAAGCTTTTCCTTACGCTCGCGTAGCTCACGCTCTCTGGCTTCTCGTTCCCGTGCCTCTTTGTCGCGAAGCTCTTGTAGTCTCTTGGCAGCTTCATCACGTCTGCGTTGTTCTTCTTGCTTAGCTTTTCGTACTTCTTCCTTCCTCCTAGTTTCTTCGCGGGCCCGTTCCCAGGCATTCAAAGGGTTGGGGCGTGAAGTCGAAGTAGGAATGGGGCCTGAAGCAGGAGCTGGAGCAGGGGCTGGAGCAGGGGCTGGAGCAGGAGATGGAGATGGAGCAGAAGCAGGAGCAGGAGCAGGAGAAGGAGCTGGAGCAGAAGCTGGAGCTAGAGCTGGAGCTGGAGCTGGAGCTGGAGCTGGAGCTGGAGCTGGAGCTGGAGCTGGAGCTGGAGTTGGAGTAAGAACTGGAGCGGGAATCGGGGCAGGAGCTGGAATTGGAACTGCCACTGGTGCTGTTGCAGGTGCTGACAGAGGGGGAGATGTAGGAACAGGTTCGACTACTTGTGGCAAAGGAACAGGGGTAGCAATAGGCTGAGGGCTCTGTATGGAGACGTTTGCCTCTACTCTGACTTCCGGTAGTGGTACTGGTTGAGGTGACGTTAATCTTGTCGCAGCACGAGCGGCATGCGTGACTTCAGGGATATGCGTAATACCCTTTTTAGACTTAATCTTTTGCACTGGGGTAGGAGAAGATGGAGCTTCATAGGCAGTCTCAGCGGTCATAACTGACTTAGCCGCAACCTTTGTCTTAGTTTCAGACTTTGTGGAAACCTTGGATTCCTTTTTAACGGCTTTTTTCACCTTTGGGGTGACCACAGGCTCAGGAGCAGCTTCAGGTTCAGGCTCAGATTCAGGCTCAGGCTCTACAAATTTGGTAGTAGGTTCTGCCTTGGCCTTGCTCTTAACCTTGACGACTTTCTTGACCTTTTTAACCTTGGGCGGCTTGGGGACTAGCTCTTGTTCAGATTCAGATCCAGAAGCCATGGGTGGCTCAGGCTCAGAATTCTCCTTATAGCCCATCATATCATCGTCGTAATCGCTTTCAGGCTCTGGCTTCGGCTCTGGCGCCTTTGCGACCTTGACCTTTTTCACCTTGATGATTTTTGTCTTTTTAGCCTTTGGTTTTGGAGGTTCAGGCTCAGGTTCGGGTTCTAACTCGGACTCTATGTCTAGCTCTGGCTCTAGCTCTGGCTCTGACCCATAGTCAAACTCAATTGGAGGCGGAGGTGAAGGAGGCTTAGCAACCTTCTTCGACTTTTTGGCCTTGGTCAAGGGCGATTCTATCTTCTCAACCTTGGCTGGCTTTTTGACAGGCTTGGGCTCAGGCTTAGCTTCAACAACATAGTCTGATGCCTTATCTATTTTAGACCCAGACTTTGGAGTAGACTTGGTATAAGCCTTGCCCTCGGAGCGGGATATCGCTTTTTTTACTGGGGACTTAGAAGCTGAGCGAGTCGGTTGTCTTGGCTTAGTGTCAAATTCCCCATCATGGTCAATATCGAAAGCATAACCATGTTGATGCTGGCGAGTCTTTCGGTGAGATGCAGGTGTTGTCTTTATAGGCGACTCAGGTTCCGACTCGACATGGGGGTTCATCGGGCGCGATTGAGATTCGAATGCAAGCGGCGTCGGTGATTTTACAACTCGGGGAGCACGAGTTGGGGTTGAGGGGAAAGCACGGTCAACGGAGGATGGAACATCTTTCCGTCGGCGAGGGGTCGAGAAGATGGGCCGGGGGGGAGGAGACGCTTGTCTAGTAGTAGGACTAGGCACCCTAGGCGGCGGGGGTGGCGTTGGTTCTCTTAGAAGTGTGGGTTCCCTTGGAGGAGGACTGGGCTCCCTACGAGGTGGTGTAGGTTCTCTTGGAGGGGGACTGGGCTCCGGTGTAGGTTCTCTTGGAGGGGGACTGGGCTCCCTAGGAGGTGGTGTAGGTTCTCTTGGAGGGGGACTAGGCTCCCTACGAGGTGGTGTAGGTTCTCTTGGAGGCGGAGGAAAAGGCTCTCTTGAAGGTGGGCTTGGGGGAGGTGGGGTAGGTTCTCTTGGTTGTGGGGGCGGGGTTGGTTCACGAGGAGGCGGCGATGGAAAAGTGGCTGCTTGAGGTGCTGCATCACGCGGGGATTCTCGCTCATACTGGTAATGTCCCTGCTGTGAATATGATTCTTGTTGGGGATACTGGCTGTTTTGAGGAGGTGGCTGAGTAGGGCTGGGTCCTCCAGAAGCAGAAGATTGATAGCTAGCCCCCATTGTAGGCTTTGCGCCAGTGAATGCCCTGCTCTGAACTTGGCCAATATACCATGAGCCGGCGCCCACCAAAAACAAGGCCAAGATCATCGTGAAGTTTACCATGGCATAAGAGCCATTGAGCCAGTTTTGTAACATGGGCCCAATGCTCTGAAAGCCTGCAACCATGATTAGGGCACATGAGAAGCCCGCTGCGAAGCTGTTCATATTAGTGTTTAGTGAGGGTAGGTAGAGAAAGCCAGAGCCTGCCGAGTGGGGAGGGATAACGAAAATGTCGTAGTTTCCGGGGGGAAGTCTAGAGCTAGAAGAGTCGCCTGTCTGAGTCGTTCGTGGATTCGGGCCGTTGGGAGGAGGGGGCGGCGGTGGCCCGCTCATCGTTCTTCAACAAGACAAATGAAAAGAAAGAACGCAAAAGTCGCTATGCAAACGGGCGGAAGAAAAAAACAAACAGGGTATCACAGTCGAACAATAGCAAAGCGCATAGGCAAACGAATTGACTAACTCCAACTGCGAAGGGCCATTGGAGCGTGGGTATGTGATGAGTTGTAGTGAACTGGTTGCTGCCTACGCGCTGTTAGCAGCCGCTGCACCATAGCGGGATGGGAGGACAATGCTCTTACAGACGAATTCGTGAATGCCGCCGAGTCTCTAAGCTAAGCCACACAAAGACCCCGTGAAGGCAGAAAGGGGTGGCGATCGACCTTGGTGGGGAGGAGAGGTTTTCCGTAAAGAACAAGAATGCGCCTGTTGGATTAAGGTTGGAATGTAAGACTGAGCGCCTAGCTGATTTGCCGTGGATCTAGATGGTTGAGACGTCAAAGTTTTAGTTCGATGTATGCTTCAAAGAGGTTTAAAGGTTCTTCTTCAAGGGCGCCGGCGTCTTGTCACGTTGATTTCTGAGGCTGGGTAACACACTTGGCGGAAGAGAGTGGGCTGGTTTTGAGAATGTCAAGGAAAGCAAGTACAGTGCCATACACAGATAATAACTTTTTTTTATCCCTGTATGAACCACAGCGCGTGATTAAACAACAAGGGGGGGGGGGCGCACATGTAAAAGGAAAGATCAAATTCAGGCTATGCTTTAAGACCTTAAAGAATGGCTTGCAGACTGAGAAAAAGTGAAGCAGAAAACCTGGTCCCTGTGAGCACAAGGCTGGATATTCAAATAGGAAACTTGAAAATTTAGAGGACAGCAATTACGAATTACATGAAGGGCAGGGGATACGACAGAGAAAGGTAATTACCCAAGCACATTAGACGAACTTTCCTGTCTATAGATGCATTTCATACTCCAACATATTTTTCCCATATAAACTCCTTGCTAAATAACTTGAGTTGTTTTGTTTACCTGGCTTCTGTGCTGGGTCTGATTGAAGGAACAAACGCGGTACATAATAGCAACGAGCCATGTGCGAATCCACCAACCGAAATTTGAACCCCTTGTACCTGGAGATCTTCAGACGCTCCCTTCATCTCAGTACTGCTTCAGCGGCATAGAAAGCCTAGTTTTTTTCTCGAACATTTGAGTAGAACCTTTTCTCTTCCTTGGCTCCAGTGGACTTAGAAAGGATGTTGCAGTAGAAGCTAATACTAAATCAGACGGGAGTCTTCTTATACCAAAAACCACACATAAAGAGCTATTGCATGGTGATTTTTTCTAGAAGCTCTAATGTTGGTTGGTGTCAATAGTAAGTAGTAAGGCATTCGACTTTGTTATCTGTTTCTTACCCGCAGCTTCCACCATTGGCACAGCAATAATGTCCCTTTAAGTCCACCCACACCTCCTTCTCTAGCAATCTGGACAACACATCCCTAATAAGACGAGTGCTCCTATCCGCCTTTCCATAGAGGTCACAACTTATGACTATTCACTCTTGATGCAACCATCATCACCACTGCTACCATTCACCACAAGAACAAACAGACCTTCAAAAGTTGAGCAATGGACACTGTCAAGTCGGTCGACCTGATTGGCCGGCTCCCCCATCGATTAAGTTGCCTGGCAACAAGACCATGAGACGGTGCTAATCTACTCAATTTTTCTCCACTTAATGCTCCTTCGGCCTGCCCTTTGTTTCTAAAAACCCTAAAGAGTATATAGAGGGTTATTTGTGGTATTGCACAAAATGATATTGTCATCACGATAAAACTAGCCAGAAATTCAACAAGGCTGACAAAGAGTTTCGAGAATATCTACAATGTGTGCGGAAGGCAAAAAAGTCTACTGGCTTTGCATAAATCATCCACACTTTCATGCATTACAGTGCATGAATTAGATTTGTCTGTGCTGTGCTGCTTAGTGCCATCGTCAACTAGGGCTCGAAGAAAACTCTGACCGTTTCGCCATCTATTCTGAGTTTCTAGATATACCTTCCACAGGACTGCAGGTCCCCTATTCTGTTGTACACTCAGGATTATGTGTCCGCAACCCGTTCCAAGTACGACATGGTGGAGAGAAAAGTTCCACACGGGCTGCTCTGAAACATCTGCAGACATAGACATAGGCGGCTAGCTATGAGACGGAGGAAGGGACAGATAGAAGGACGGGGAACTTGACTTGCTGTATTAATAAGAGGGTTATGAGCACATATTTCTGAAGGACGACATTGTAACCAAAAAAAAAGTCAAATCATGATAAGGAGAAGCCCAACGCCGTTGTGGAAGAAATGAACGTAAAACCAAGCAGGGCATTCAAGGCATCAACCAGGAGGTATAAAAGGTAACAAGAGAAGCACAGAACAAAACTCCCAAGATCAGGCTAAAAGCGAAAAGAACACCACTGACACTATTGGAGGCAAAAAATGATAGTAGACCCTTCCTAAGAAGGTCAAGAGCAAAGCAGGACGAAGCAAAAACAAGGCTCTGGGGAAAATGCACGGTAGAACGGGCAACTCTCTCGGGCGCAGCTGTGAATAGGCCAGGGGGAGTAAAAACGACAAACAAGAGAAATCAACCAAGAGAGAGAGAGAGAGAGAGAGCAGAACAGCGACGCCAAAAAGACCGAAAGCATCGCCAAGACCTAAGGCTCTCATTTGCTCAAGAGCGTAGCATCAAAAACAACTCCTGAACACACCATGAGAGCCCCCTAACTAGACGCATGACAGCCCCATAGAAGCTAAACAAAGCTCCCATGGTGAGGACTAGGAACCTCAGTGCCAACCCGGCAGTTCCTCTGACCGACATCCCCGCAAGCGCTAGAAGCCCTTCGCCGCTAGTGCCAGAGTAACCAACCGCTGCTCCACCCGGGACAGCACTGCCGCCACTGCCAGCAAGTCACGATGCTAGCTTCTTGATACGGTTGCGCGCGACACGCACTTTGCCTGAGACGCGGTCGACATCCTCATTAACACGATCGAGCATCTCGACATGGCGCTCAACTTCGTCCTTGATTGCCAGTCCCATATCCTTTTGCCGTCGCACAATAGCGGCTAGTTGGTCCAAGCTCTGGTCCTGGCTTTGCATCATCTGTTGCTGCAGCTGGAGGACACCGGTGTTATCGAGCTCACGCGTCTGGTCTGTTTCGGCAACGGGTGCCCCAATGACTCGACCACTACGGGGGGTAATAGCAAGGGAAGATGTAGGCCCGAAAAGTGCCATTTTGTCAGAAGATGAGGCAGCACCTGTTCGTGCTAGGGAAGTTGTAGAAGAGATTGTATTGCTTAGCTTTTCAAGGCCCTCACGCTCGACCTTGGCTGACATCAAGAGATCACGGCGTCTACGCAGTTCACCACCACCTAGCCTACCACGCTCCTGGATGACGGATAGGCCCTCCGATAGAGTATGTAGTAGACCGTTAGCCTTGGACAAGGCCCGTTTAGCACCAGTGCCAGCCTCCACTGTTGCAGCAGTATTATTGGCATCTACTGCTGCATCTCTGCGAGAAAGACAATTTCGGGCTTCCTGAAGCAACATCTTCATCTCTCTATGCATATCCAGCCAAGTTGATGGATCTTGGGCTCCCACGCCTGCCACATTTTTGATCAAGCCACCGGCTGAGACAGACGAGCTAGGTGCGCTAGTAGATGGAAGGTTCAGGAAAGATCTCCAAGCCGAAGTTTCACGCCATCTGCGGTCGGGTGACTCGGCAATGGCACGCAAATATGTCTCGAGAGCGGCACGGCGAGTTTCAGTAAGCTCGGGGGACGAGACCGTTGATTTGATCCATGACTTTCCAGGTAGTGGGCTAGGCGGCGGAGTGCCAACAGCAGTTGCCAAGGCAGTTTGTAGGGCGGCAAAGTCAGAATAGCGCTTCTGGACTACGAATGAACGGAGAGGAAGGCGGAGAGTGATGTTGTACAGCGTGTAGGGCTTCGCATCAGGCGAGGCAACAATTGTCGATGGGATGGAGATTTCGGCAGGCGGTGCCATGGCGGCGAGGCTGTGAGTTCCTGGCACGGCTTTACTTCTCTAGAGTTTTTGGAGTTTGTTGGGTAGTTGATCAAGGAGGTCTAAGAGAAGAACAGCTTTGGGCGATTCACATATAGCACGCTAGTGGGAGGCGGTCGTCTAGTCAAACAGATAAAGCGAAAGCCTGTATCTTTTAGGTTGTGAAATGGAGGCTTGAAACAGAGAGAAACTTAAGATGAACGAAATGAAGAGGAGGGGAAAAAAACGAAACCAAAAACTGTGTATGGATCTAGTTAGTAGCTAAGCTCTAGTTCAGAGGCAGTTTGGGTTGGGTCAAAGTAAATAACTGGTGGCTGGAGAACGACGGCAAGCAGCCAGCTAGGCTGACAATAAAGTTTGCAGTGGGAGTCAAGCGAACAATATTAAGATCAAGAATCAGCTGTTCAGGCATGGGCTTGCACAAAGAATAAATATGCATAACAGCTGGGTACTATTATGTTCCCTGTGCACGTCGTCAAGAAACCAATAGGTAGCAATAAGTGAAGCAATTCGCATCCCACAACGACCGAGGTTCTGTAGCCGCGCCTCATAAATTAGATGTTTCCGGCAGCATGGGGAAATTCCGCCGGGTAATATGCGGGTAATCACTTGGCCCTCTGAAACTCCACAATGTACACTTGACGATGCCCTCACAAATGGGGCGACAAATGTATTGCCGACGCTTGTGAGTGTGGCTACGTATGTAGATACATGTGTGGTTTCATCTGCATGCCAAAGTAAGTTAAGGATTACGCAAAGCCAAACTATGGCCTGAACTCGACGTCCAACAAAACATCATCTTGGCTAGCATCAGGCACAGCCAACAGGAGGTGAGGTAGTGTCAAGCTATTGCGTGAATAAAAAAGGGAAGAGTCCGGCGGTTAAATGCCTACATTGTGGCTTGGCGCTCTTATTACGCCAATGACTCTAAAAACAAATACAGCACTAAGTCTTCCTGTGTTCAATCCTATCAGGCTTTGGGGGAATCATCGTCACATGCACGCTCACATTCATTTGCCTGTCTACCTTCATGGATACAGGAACTGATGTCATATGTTCAGATAGAAAAAAAAAATACACCCATCATCCAACTATGATATGAGCCGGGTACAAGGCTATTTGCTGTTCCATAGAACTGAAACAACACAACGCTCTTGAGAACATCATCATGACTCTTTGTGGAAAGAAAAAAAAAATATACCCAGCCGACATTGGCACCCAGACTAATGTCGGCATCAATCTACCAAAGCAACGTGCTTTGACGCATCGCTCTAGATGTTACCGTCTATCCACCCGCAAAAACGCACTAACTCTTCGACTGCCAGGTTTGATATCCGAAAGCCAAGTATGTGCACTCCCGCCCTTTGCCACCCTGACTTGTGACTCTCATGCATGACAAATATGTCGCCAAAAGCTTGTGCCTGTGCCGATGCAGGGATTGTCATGAGAGAAACACATCCACGGATGGCTTACTTAGAAAGTCTCCTGGTCGTCAACAGCAACCTCTTCAGCAGGGATTTCGAATCCTTCCTCCGTCGAGTAGAGGATGGTCTGGATCTGCTTGACAAGGCCGTCCTCTTCCTTCTCCAGTTCAGGGTCAAGCTCAACAGCCTGCTGCACGAGAAGTTCAATGTCGCGGAGCTTGCTAAAGTAAAAGTCGCGCTCACGCTCCAGACCGGCAACATTCTCCTTGAGGGCGTTGTTCTCCTGTTGCAGAACAAGGGAGGCAGTCCCCCCGGTCTTTGAGGTGGCACGGGGGGCCATGGTCGGAGTGGTGCCACCGCCAGCTCTTCTAGCGCCGGTGCTGGCGGCAGGAGCACGCGACCCCCCGCTAGGGGGCAAGGCACCACCTTTCCGACGAGCCAAAGCGTCGTATTCATGATCGGGGAAGTTCAGGTCCCAGAACTTCTTAGTCCATTGCAGGAACTCGAGGTTGTCCTGCATCTTGCACTTGACAAGGGACGTGACGGGGATCGGCTTATCGATGCCATTCTTGGCGAAGCAGTCTGCATAGAAAGGGAGACAGGCTGTTAATACAGGTATACATGGGAAATAGGAGACTGGGAAAAGGAGTAGTGGCAAAGGGAGAAGCATTGAAAGAAGGATCGGAAGATGCCCAAGATAAAAAGTCTTGCCGCATATCATCATGGCTACTCACTCTGCAATATCTTGAAATTTTGAACGTATGCATATTCGCTGTTGGCATTGAACTTGACACGAGACATAGGAAGGTTCATGTAGATGCTGTCGAAGACTTGGCAAAGAGCGGCACTACAATGGGCAATTATGTTAGCAAAGAAGGCTGAATCGAACGAGATTGGCGCATCCAAAAGGAGATAGAGGAGGGGGAGTAGGTGGATGTGGTTCAATGGCTTCTAAGCAAGAGCGTTTATATTGGGTAGCTCAGATAATACACATGACAACAGAGACACAGAGACTACCCAATGGCATCATTTTGGCGCGAGCGGGGCAGCCGCAGAGAGCCTAAAGCCAATGATCCAACCGCCAATTTCTTTTGTTGAAGGCCAATGGCACTCACCCAGTACCGCATTGCTCAACCTTGGTGATGTTGAGCTGCAGCAGGTTGTTCAGCCATCCCACGAGTTCTTGTCTAGATTCGCCCATCTTGGATTATTGGGGGTAGATTTTGAGAGAAATAGACGTGGTTGATCGATCGGGCAGTAGATGACGATGATGATTAGCGTGTTAGGAGGGGCTTTGTTAGATGTGTTGATAAAAAACACCTGAAAAAAGCGACGAGGACGCTGGTGTTAAGAGGTCGAGCTGTGAGTTGCGCAAAGGCTCCCAATTACAGGTAAAAAAAAAGCAAGAAAAAGGCTTTCCTAGCAATCTCCAAATACAGGCAGGAGAAGAGAAGGGGGAAAAAGAAATATTAAAGACAATTAAAAACAGAATTTCAGAGATGGGGAGAAATCACAGCTTCAAAAGAAGGAGAAAAAAATCATGGCCAAGCGAAGGGAGCAAAGAAGGGGAGAACAAGGACAAGAAGCCAGCGAAGGAAACGCAGATGATTGGCTTTTGATCCAAGCACAAGCACAGGCGTGAGGCGTTCATTTTAAGTGCAACAAGAGCAGCCATGGGGAGCTGAAAGGCTCACACAGACAGGTTCTTTCAAAAATCATAGAGGGGCAGTCAGGAGCAGGGGAGCTCGAGACCCGCTTTCCTAACAGAAATAGGGTTAGGGTATATATGTACAAAATGTGGGGCCGATAACGATAGTCTGTTATCGCTCTTCAGTGTAACTTTTTTTTTTTTCTCGAGCGCTTCAGAGTTTGGCACTGGTTTGGTTTGGCCGTGGTCTTGCTGTGCGCACCTTTTTTTTGTAATTTCTATACATTCTTTCATTTATTCTGTCCTCGCATTCGCACAATGGCACAACCAGTAAAGAAGCGTTCGATTGATGACGATTTCGTCTTCACCATTTCCGACAACGAAGACGTCGACGTTGAGGAGCCTGAGGCTGCTCCCGCACCGCCCAAGAAGAAGGCTAAGACGACTAAGAAGAGCAAAAAGTCTAAGCGCAACAGCGGAAAAGACGACGAGGACAGCGACGATGAGATTCCAGAGGGAATTTGGGGCCAAAACGACGATGATGATGGCGCTATGGCTTCCGACTTTGAGTTCCTGCAGGGCGACGTTGAAGACCTACGCGAGGATGAGTTTTCCGGCTGGGGATTCGATGGTGCGAAAAAGTCAATGAAGGCTGAGAGTAAGGGAGTTGATCTTGAGGAGATTATCCGCCGGCGCGTAGCTAAGAAGGCTGGTGAAAACGGAACTGTCGCTGCTACCGAGAACAGTTCTGAGGCTAAAAGCGACGATGAAGCTGACAACGAACTTGACCTTGACCTCGACCTCGACGACGATGAAGACGGAGTTTTAGCTGACGATGCGTTTGGCATGGGAGTCCAACAGGACGGTGCAGACGAAGACGACGATGACGACGACAAGGAGGCTAGCGAAAACGAGGAGGCGGCGGATGAGGACGATGACGATGCGGCAGCTTCAGACAATGACTCGGTCGCTACACCAATTGAACACCCCGACGATCGCGACGCTTCTGACTCGGAAGGGGAAGAGGAAGAGGATGCCGAGGAGGCGGCCAAGGCCCTCGCTTTCTACGAACAGGAAGCCCCCGCTGCACCTGGTCAAAAAGACACCAGCCGCTCTTTCCAGGCCATGTCTCTGTCGCGCCCTATCATGCGTGGTCTAGCAGCTGTAGGCTTTACCAAGCCTACACCTATTCAGGGCAAGACTATTCCTGTTGCTTTGCTCGGCAAAGATGTTGTTGGTGGTGCTGTGACTGGCTCTGGAAAGACTGGTGCCTTTATTGTTCCTATTCTTGAGCGTTTGCTATACAGACCGAAGAAGGTGCCTACAAGCCGCGTTGTAGTCCTGACCCCCACCCGTGAGTTGGCGATCCAATGCCACTCTGTCGCTACCAAGCTGGCGGCATACACTGACATCAAGTTTACCCTGGCTGTTGGTGGTTTGAGTCTGAAGGCACAAGAAGCTGAGCTGCGTTTGCGCCCCGACGTAATCATTGCCACTCCAGGCCGTTTTATTGACCACATGCGTAACTCCGCCAGCTTCGCTGTTGATACAGTCGAGATTTTGGTTTTAGATGAGGCTGACCGCATGTTGGAGGATGGTTTTGCCGACGAGCTGAACGAGATTCTCACTACATTGCCCAAGAACCGCCAGACCATGCTGTTCTCTGCTACCATGACTGCATCGGTTGACAAGCTGGTCAGCATTGGCATGAGCAAGCCCGTGCGTCTGCAGGTTGACGCCCAGAACAAGACCGCCACTGGCCTGGTACAAGAATTTGTGAGATTGAGACCAGGCCGCGAGGAAAAGCGTATGGGCTACCTTGTATGGCTGTGCAAGAACGTCTTCCACGAGCGAGTCATTGTGTTTTTCCGCCAAAAGAAAGACACACATATTGCGCGCATTGTCTTTGGGCTTTTAGGGCTGTCATGTGCTGAGCTGCATGGTTCCATGAATCAAACACAGGTATGCTAATCTCACCAAGATGCGGTCGTATATGAAACAGACGCTAACTAGTAATACACAGCGCATTGCCAGTGTTGAAAATTTCAGAGATGGCAAGGTTTCCTACTTACTCGCTACTGATCTGGCCTCTCGTGGTTTGGATATCAAGGGTGTTGACATTGTCATCAACTACGAAGCTCCCCAGAAGCCCGAGATTTACGTGCACAGAGTCGGTCGTACTGCCCGTGCTGGCCGTCGCGGTATTGCTTGCACACTTGCTGCCGAGCCTGATCGCAAGGTTGTCAAGGCTGCCGTTAAAACGGCCAAGACACAGGGCGCCAAGATTGTCAGTCGTGTGATTGACGCAGCCGAGGCAGATAAGTGGCAGGCCAAGGTAGACGAGTGGGCCGGCGAGATTGAGGACATTATGAAGGAGGAGCAGATGGAGAAGGAGATTGCCAATGTCGAGATGCAAGTGAGAAAGGGCGAAAACATTCTCAAACACGAGGACGAGATCAAGGCGCGCCCCAAGCGTACATGGTTTGAGTCGGAGCGCGACAAGAAGAATGCGAAGGAAGTTAGCCGGCTGGAGCTCAACGGTGTCCGCGAGGCGCTCAAAAAGAAGCATGGCGCTAACAGACTCAGTAACAAGGACAAGAAGAAGCTAGACTCGAAAGCAGACCGGTCCGAGGGCCGGTCTTGGAAGAAGGGCAAGGCAGAGCGTGACGGAAAAGGAGCGGTGTTGAATCTGAAGAAGGTCAAGAAGTCGGCCATGAAGACGAAAGACGGCAGAAAACCGGCAGGCAGATCAGGAGGAAAGCCTAGTGGGAAGCCGAAGGGGAAAGGTGGGCGTAGATAGAGTGGTGCATCTTATAGATGGACGGTGCGGGCGGTGTGAGCAGCGGGTAAAAGTTTAGGGTTAGACACTGTGTCTGTAAGCGTAGTACATGCATGATTTACTAATAACGGAAACTTGATACACAATGTATGAAGCTAGCATATGAATTGCGGTGCGGCACTTCTCTTTCCTGTAACTTCTATTGTTGAAGTAGCGCTATGAAGAAGAGTAAATACTGGGCAATTGCCTGTCATTTCTTGGCCGGCTTGGACTCCGGAGTGGGTCCCTGCCTCTACCTTCCCTTTCTGCTTTGAAAGCGAAGTTTAAATCTTGGTTCCCTCTATTCCTTCCTATTTTCTAGAGGCATTCCCTAGACACCACCTTTCATTTTCATCTTTTGATTTTCTTTCCTTTTCCTTTGCGTCTTTTTATGTTTTATGTTTTATTTTTTCCTTCTATCGCTTTTCCTCAGCCTTGCTGACGTTACATTTTCCTAATTGTTGTTAATTGAAACCCGGATTATTTGTCGTATTTAACCGCTACATTTCGTCATCACTGCTGCCACCACTTATTTTTCAATATTCTTTTTGCTGCTAGTACTGATGCGCCTAGCCGGGGCTGAATTGCAAATAAGTTAGCAATTCTGACAACAACTGGCCTGAGCCGAACCGAGCCGAACCGTATATGTTGTTTGTTCTTCAAGCCATCGATCGAGACTGGCACCCTAAACCTTGCTGTTGATTGCCCCTGTTTATCCTCCCCTACCATACTATACGACTTCACGCCGATCGAACCGAGTCCTTATTACACGATCTCTCGACCGCGTTTTCCGCTCTTTCTTGCGCTCTTGCGCCCATACCTCAACCGCCAAACACTCTCTAAAGCTCACTGCCTATAATGTCCTGGACGTCCTTTGCGACTGGTAGCAGCTCAGACCTGAATGGCTCTGCCCAGCGGAGCTCTCGGCGCCAGAAGCTGGCTGCCATGGCTGGAAACGTGTATCGCGCCGGCGCTACTGCTGTCGATGGAATTCGCGAAACCTATGCGCAATCGCGGGGTGCGTGGGCATACGATGTTACAAATATGGAGCCCATGTCTACTGTATTTCCAGAGTGTGGTATCGTATCGCAAGGCGACGACAGCATACTTATCTTCCCAACTTATGCCAAACCCCACTCGCGACCGAAAATCCCCAGACGATATACTGCCGAAGGTGATGGGCTCAGCGATAGCGGCGTCCGCGATGATGAAGCCTGGATCGCCGAGTGGGAAAGGACAGCGGACAAAAACGCGATATGCGATGTTGACGTCCGTGGCTGGCTGTATTCACCCCAGCGACCTCCTCTCACAAAGCGCATGCGGCTTATGGTGGCGTTGGCAAGGTCTATGTCTGGTATTCCAGTGGCGCGGCAAGACCAATCTCTGACATCAGACGAAGCAGCCATGGAAGCCGAAGCAATGGCAGAGATAGATCGGTTTGGGGCTGGATCTATGACATCCAAGTCTTCCAGCACCACGAGCCTCGGGCCGTCTCTTGCACGTCGCACGACAGCGAGTACAACAGGGTCGAGTTCCATGGAAATGACGGCTGAGGAGATTGAAATAGCAAACGATATTCTCATGAAACGAATATCTCCTTTCCTAACGTCCCCAATATATCAGACGCCTGTTTCTGTATTTTTCTACGACGGCAAGAATTCCCAGTCCCAAACATTCTACACTGATGACTCGGGGCATTTTCGCGGTCGCGTTGCTCTTAGATTTGTTCCAACTAATATGCGAATACTGGCAAACGTCGACATGAATAATAGCGGTCTCAGCAAAACCATCCAGGTCAAAATGACTCAGGCACACGGAATTAGTGTTATTAGCGACATCGATGATACCATCAAATACTCTAATGTGACCGGCGGGCCGCGAGAAATACTACGCAACACATTTGTGCGGGATCTTAATACGCTATCTATCGATGGTGTGTCGCAGTGGTACAATGCCATGGCAGCCCTGGGCGTGAGCTTCCACTACTGTTCTAACAGCCCATGGCAGGTATGGCCTTTACTTGCTACATTTTTCCACATTTCAAATCTCCCACATGGATCAATGCATCTTAAGCAGTACAACGGGATGCTGCAGGGCATGTGGGAATCGGCGGCTGACCGCAAACGACCGTCTCTTGAGCGATTGCTGTTGGACTTTCCACAACGCCGATTTTTGCTTATAGGCGATAGTGGAGAGGCTGACCTAGAGCTATACACAGACCTAGCTTTGCTGTATCCCGAGAACATTATTGGGATATTTATCCGCGACATAACTACACCAGAGACTCAGAAAGCCGCTGTATCTCGTATTTCTCAGGCTGCAAATGGGCCTAGAGAACAACCAAAACTAGTATCACCTCCTCCTACTCGCCTTGGAGCCGCATCTGATACCTCATTGAAGAAGGAAATTTTGCCTCCTCCAATTTCTGCATCTGTGAAATCAACAGCCTCACAAGCTTCAACTCCTGCACCCCCACAGCTCCCAATACGTCCGAACTGGGACCAAAGGGAATTTAACCCTGCTCTAAAAAAGCATAGCTCTCAGGCTAGCTTAAGTGTTCAACAGACCCTTGATCCGCCTCATCCAGGCTTGCCCAAGAAAACCCAAATTAAACCCAAACCTCCCCGGCCTGTTAAGCCAGTAAATCTCCAGGCCAAAGTAGCCGATCCTCTCACCGGTTCCCCTAATGCTACTAGCCTACTAGGATCTGCGCCAACAACACTGTTGCCAGTTGCTCAGAATAAAAGCCCTTCTGCTGGTCTTCGCACTGCAACCCATACACCCTATAAATCAAACTCCGAGATAGACCTGCGCTCTTGTGCGTCTAATGGACAAAAGAAAAATGGCTTGCCGCGTGACTTGGTACAACTTCCTCCTCCCCCACCACCACCACGTCGACGAACTGCACAAAG
Source organism: Ceratocystis lukuohia (assembly GCF_044167205.1). Taxonomy (NCBI): domain Eukaryota; kingdom Fungi; phylum Ascomycota; class Sordariomycetes; order Microascales; family Ceratocystidaceae; genus Ceratocystis; species Ceratocystis lukuohia. The sequence goes on from NW_027263525.1 coordinate 1,242,272, forward strand.
TATCCTTCCTCCCCCAGCCCCCGCCGCTTCTATGGGTACGGCTGCAGAAAGCAGAAGTAAAAGTAACATTGCAGCCAGCACGGCTAGCGCAGCCAACACAGCCACCCAAACCAGTAATGCCATACATGAAAAATCCATGAACCACCACCATCACCATCATCCCCATCTAACTCCTGCCTTGGCCCCTGTAGCGGCCATGAGCAGTGCTGCTGCTGCAGCGTCTCCTGAAGCTCAGACTCCAGCTGCGGTGCAGCGTAAAATCGAAGTATGGCAGGCTCGGTTGAAAGATGCACATTGGAAGCTGGATGGGATTAGAGTTCCGCTTTATACGTGGAGGGATGGACATGAAGTAGAGGAGACGGCTATGAAGATAATTAAATCATACAATCCATAGCTAGTTCTATCGAAAGTATTTTTCTTTTCTTTCCTTTTTTTTTCTTCATTTTTTTTTCATTACCTCTAGGCAAGAAGGCGCTGATAGAAATTGGCCTGTGATGAATGAAATGGTAGCCGGGGTCTTGCTACGTCATTCGTCATTGGGAGCTTCAGATGCTGCATAACGACAGCACTCTACCCTTCTGACTTAGTGTTAAGCCCCATAATCATCATGGCCCATCCTTTTTTTACATCTGGTTCCTTCGTTGCCCATAAAACGCCCGAGTTTAGCTAGTCTTGCTGCTACGCCCGGCCATCATCACTTCTTTTAACATACGGCGGGGGTCGGAAGGGGGGGGGGGGGTGGTGGGATGGGTTGGATGAGGGTGTGTGTGGTGCTTGAATTGAAGTAACAGAGTGTTACATAACATAACTTTGTTCATTATTCAATTCTCCGTGCCTACATATAATTGTCTCTTTTCCCCAGCAGTATTTTCTTTTCCTCTACTTCTTGTCCTCATCGTTCTACCATCGCTTAGTGTGTGCAGTTCATACCTTCTATCCCTCGTACGCTTCTCTTTCTGATATTGCTCTATTATTGTCTCTGCTGGCCTCTCATTACTTCCTTCTTCCTTGTCTCGTCTCAACATCCCCGTTCAAGCGAGCTTCCAATCTACCTTGTCCCAGTCCTTGTACTCTTGCTATTAGTGCTGATCACTCTGCTCTAGGCTTCTCGAAGCAGGGTTGGAGTCCATCGAACATACAAGGGCGTACGTACGTACGGTCTGGCAAGCCAGTTGCATGTAGATGCACAAGGTGGCTTTTTACAGCTCCTAAGAAAAGAAGGAAACCCCCCTAGCACCTTCTCTTCTGAGAAAACATGAAAATCTCCGATCCCGCCGATGTGGGCGTTTTCTCTGACGCTCCCGTGCCGAAGATGACAAGTTCTTGTCCTTCTTTGGACTTTGCCAGCAGCACTACAACCCATAAGCTTCCGCTGTGGCCATTACACCCTATCGTTGATACCAAGACGCCTCTACAAGATATCCAGCCAGACCGGAGGCTTCAAATGATACAAGATGCAAACCAAGAACTTTTTGTGGCCATAAGCAGGGGGGACCGTTTATTTTCCCACTTCATACAGGGGGATTTCCCGCCTACCATGGCACCAGAAGCCGCTTTTAAAAACAAAAAGTTCGGCAGCCTTAAGGATGTGGGGGACATCGTGGGTGTTTATGGCTCTAACGGGGGTTATCACCAGCATTCTGCCGACGGCGGTGGCTCTAAGAAAAGACCGCTATGTATAGAGCCTAGTGCCTTGTCCCAGGAAACTGCCAACAGTAAACGCAGAAAGCAGCAACCAAATAGACAAAAGCCTAGCAAACGACCCACGAGCAACAATGACGACAGCGACGGCAGCGACGACGACGGTATCGACCCTGACGGCCATGAAGCAGGCAGCCATGACATGCCGTTTTTCGTCTGTCCCTACGCTAGACGCTATCCTACTAAACACAAGAGCTGCTGGAACAAGACCTTGCACAATATGAACCGAGTCAGACAGCATATACTTCGTTACCATGCGCACTGCTGCGACGTGTGCAAAGAGTGCTTCACGTCGAAAAAAAAGCTCACGAAACACAAGGAGCAGAACGAGCAACAAACTTCTCATCCTTGCAAGCCTAGATCCAAATGGCCCGGCTACATAGAAGGTCCCGACAGCGAGTTGGCTGCTCAGATACGTACAACACGCCGTGGCCAAAGCCCTGCCGACCAATATAGTGAATTATACAGCTTAATTTTCGGACCCGAGCACCAGGACAATAAAATACCCTATTTCTGTCCCCACCCGCCGTTGATCGAGGCCTTTGTACAGTATCTTCTGATAAACCTCCCACATCCCAGCAGCCTGCTGAGACTGGAAAACTTGCAGGAGAGTGCGCATACCCAGGCTCTCCTTCAACGGATCCTAGAGGCTTTGGAAACTACAGATAGAGCTAACACCAGGTCTCAGGGTTCTACTCAGCAAATGCTTGCCTTGCCAGTGCAGGGGGCACCCGGACCCTGTTCAGAAGTCTGCTCTGGGATTCCAGAATTGGGGCCTATTCTTCCAGGGTTTTACGGTAGCCTTGAGCCTATGTTTGGATTAACACCTAACCACGATTTGCATAGCTCTGAGCTTGGGTACGGAATTCTGCCGCCAGCAGTGCCTGTGCCTGTGCCAACAACACATTGGATAACCCTTGACCAAGCCAGTGCCTCGTTTGATGGGGCTATGGATTCACGCTACCAACTTGGCAGTGCTACGGGGGACGCTTACCAGAATCTGACAGGTGAACAAATGAGCAACGGTGTTGAACCCTCGCCTATGTTCGATGTGGTGGAACAAAACGAGGTAGACGAGTTTGATCCAAGCTTTTTTACCTCGTCAGCTAGTCAAGAGGATACAGATGCGGAGTTCCAGGAGAGGGATTTGGCCTAGCCAGCCCAGTAACACCAGTGGTTTTGGGGTAAAGTTAGGGGGGGGGGGGGGGGTGCGAGGGGAGTGGAGTGGAACTAGAGATGATTAGATATGGTGGGGGTAGAGATATAGAGGGGCGTTTTGGTAGATATTCTTAATTACATAGCGTAGGTATACAGAATAAATATATGGTTGATCCCAGGCCATGCAGTAATAGGCTTGGGTTTACTAAATAGCTTTATTACGGAAAACCGGAGAGATTCCCTATACGAATTAGATCAAGCCGCTGCCCTGGGCTGGTTGGTTGGATAGCAAGTGCCATTAAAACGGGGTGTGGTGTGGCGCACACGTCTGGCCGCTTTGTTTAAGGTGTGGATGGAGAGCGCCGAGAAATTTGGGCGGGCATGAGAGTGGCAGCTTTGTTTTGACATTCCCCGGAATAGACTTTGATATATCGAAACGTCATAATGCCCATTGCTCTCAGTCCGTCGTGATCACCGGCCCATCAGGGTTATCTACAGTGATGACTAAGCTGCCTGTAACCTAGCGGCGGATCGTGAGCCATCTCTCAATCCCAGGGCTTTCGGGACCCTATTTATCTGTCTTCTGCCCTCTTTCATTCCTGAAAACCGGTAGCGTTTGGGCCATTTTGTGCTTTGTGGCCACAGGGTGTATGGAACAGTGTGTAGGGCACACCAGTTTGCTGTAGTTTTTAATTTAGTTAGTTAAGCTAGTTAGTTAATTCAATTTATTTTATTCGATTTTATTTGATTTAATTTGGGTTATTTTATTTATTTATTTTCAGCTTAATCCTTTACACCTCTACTTGAATAGGAATGGTCTCCGGCGCCGAGCTCATCCTATCCTTACCTCTGCTGTGAATTCCTTGCGTTGGTCTTCTCCTCTCTTCCATTTCCCTATGTATCTTGACCGAGAGGGTTTCGTATCTGGGGTTGGATAGACATACCACCCCCAGTTTAGTCGCCACAAGATTGATCTACCGGCTTTGTCTTAGTTAGGGAGGACTGACCGGTAGGTACTATTTCAGTGCCTCGTCTCGAGTGTTGATTGCCTGATGTCTTGGGGTTTTTTCCAGAGGTTTGATTAAATAGCAACATTACAGCATATCAAGCGCTATATTTGTGTGCCAGGCGGCTAGGGAGGGAAGGAGGGAGGTTCTAGAATATTCAATTAGGGGCCATTGCCCTGACTATAGCCTATAATTAAGGAGGACTCCTAGCGGTCTGGCAAATGACAACCCTACGTTTTTTCTATGCTTGCTGCTTGTATACTCTAACCCTAAATATTAAGAGTGCGTGATAATGAACCACGATTTCGAACCTTGGTTATCAGCAAGAATTCTCTATCTCTGATAAGATACTGTACGTGTATGAGGCACTCTTATCTTCTGATAAGATGCAGCGCGTTTATAAAGGCACACTCTTATCTTCTGTACTGAAGCATACGTACGTGTCTGAGCGCATTGTGTAAAGAGAAACAGCAGTTGCTTTCGGTCTGAAAAACAGGGCTGCAGACTAGCGAGTGGCTTATAGGGGGGGTATACAAAACAGCCTTATGCCTTGGGGGTGTGTGTCTTGGTACGATCTTGTACGCAGAAGTGGACTCGACTCATCTGAGCACAATAGCCAATAGCCATGGCCTACCAGAACAAGACATGTACCTTCTATCTATACTCGGTAGATATCACTATTTTGGGGTGGGTAACTAGACCAACGGCTATACACAGTTCGTGTGTTTTTTTAGGGTGCCTAGAATGCTGGGGAAGCCATTGAATTTGGACCTCAAGTTGGCCAATGTGAACACTGTGGGCTAGCGCTGCTGACTTCCCACGAAGTTAGTTTAAGGCGAGCCTCTGTTGGCGAGTTACCTGCCTCGAAGCGGTCCCCACTACACCATGTGTTGCAAGATGTTGTTAGCCTTGCGGAACTGTTTAGTAAAGCGCTGCTACCGAGGTTTTCTGCACAAAGTCTGGCTTGAGGAGGCAGAGAAAGTTGAAGGGGCTGCCAGTGAAGACTGCATCTCCTTGCGCACAGCGTGCTGAGCTTAGCGTAGATAGCAGGCAATTCGGCAACGGATATATGGTGACAAAGCCTCAAACTACGGACAGAAAGATGCTAGTAGGACTGTCTTTGATGGAAACTTGTTTCTTCTGTTCTCTTATAAGTTGGCCTTGACGACCTCTAGTTCTCCATTTTCTCTTCAATTTTATCCTTACATGCACTTGCACAACCGTGTTGGGTGTAGTTGGGAGATACAAATTCATCTTTGTATGTTATATGCTTGCTAATTTTCTACCTATCCAGCCCAGCCTGTGATCAAGAGACTTTAATCCTTTTTTTTATTTTATTTTTATTTTATTTTATCCATCTCCACTCTCTTGCGTGTCCGCTACCCCTGTGTTCTATAATACTCAGCTCTACGTACCCGCTATAGTGTACACTATCAACTAAACGGAGGCCCTTGAGAGACCTGTAAAATTATGTCGGCCGTATCCTCTAGCGGTAAGCATCGGCCAGTCAATATTTGGACACAAACTCATACTAACGTTAACCAGAGTCTTGCGGCACAAATGCCAGCGATACATCTAACAGCACTCGGTATCTCTGCCCATACTACATTTATGACTCCCTTACGTACGAGAAATGTCTGTTTCACGAAATTGAGGACATTTCCCGTCTAAACCAACATTTATCTAGAACGCATATGAACTGGTGTCGCCAATGTAAACAGCCATTCCATACGAAAAACACCCTCGAGACGCACGAGAAAGCTGGTGGTTGCTCGCCACAAGAGGAATATCCCGTTGGCTATTTAAACAAAGCCATCAAGGACGAGAGTCTCAGTGGAACAGCTGTGGCAGGCATGACCTACGAGCAGAAGCTCCGCAATATATTCGTGACTCTCTTCAAATGCGAGCCGCCTGCTGGCAACTACTACAAGTTTTATGGCCCCCCTCATAGCGAAGCTTATGGGCAGGCAAAGTTAGAGGCTGCACTTGTGCACATCGAAATGGTGATCAAAGCCATCGGAGACCGGAATCCCCAGTACAAATCAATGATGGGCCTGTTCGAGAATCTGCTCAAAATCACATCGGAAGGCCCTAGGAGTCCCAGCGATGATCAGCGGCGTGGGATCGCCCGATTGGCTAGCGAAAAGGCTAGAGGTGGCTTGAGGGCACTGCCTCTACCGAGTATTCCATTGCCACATGCTGTATTGCCTTCGCTTGAGGATGTTGAAAAAGCTCAGTTAGTGCTTGACCACTACCTTGCTTTTGACAGCGGAATTGGCATAAACTCTCAACTGCAACCCAAGCCAGGGATAGCTGGATATGGATACACATCGCCAGGACCTTCTGATATCTCTCATCACCAGCTGCCACCAAGTACCTTTGCGTATCCTCTTAATCATATGTTCGCCCAGAGCTTGGCCCCTAGCAGTGATTTTCTCGACATTTCTATGACTGACTGGAGTCAAATGTACTCTTGATTTTTTTTTGACCCAATGTAGTTCTGGGGCATCGGGGGTTCAAAGGGTTTCACAGTCGGGCATGGTAGACACAAAGCCCTACGGGTTGGTTCGGTTCGTTTATTTCTTGACATTGCATCCGTCTTTCTCTCCCATAGCGAAATAGTTGGCTAGCTAGTTAATGCGAAGTTTGCTTTTGGATAATGATATGGGATGGCGCGCTTCGAAGTTCGTTAGTAGATGTCGGCGCTTTAGATCCCGTGGCTATGGGGACAAATCATCTCATATACATGTATATTACTTGACCTGTGCTTTTGAAAATCTCCAGTCACAAAATGGGTTGAGGGATGTCCATTCTTGTCTGGAATTTTTCCTTTTAGGGCCTTTAGCTGTTCTCAGAACTGTGATTGATGGACTCGGGCTGTTAGCCGTAGATAGCTATTACACATACAAGTCTGGTAGGATTGCAACTGCCATGCGATGTTAGGTGGTGTTAGTAGTACTGTCATTCTGGTTTCAGGTCCTACGCAAAAGCTAAAGGGTACTCGAATAAGCATACTTAGGCAGGTGGATGGGTGCGTCTCTATATTTTGCAAGGCCCCCGACGTTGACGATTAGTCCGTCGCTAGCTTTACGTCATACCATGATGCATACTCTCGCTTGCCAGTTGTAGGATGGATGTTCTCCTCACTTGAATCTAATCTAACCCATGTATAGCGGTGGATCACTTGGAGCCGCGGTGCTGTGAAACGTAGACAACGTAGATAGATCTTTTATGCATAAACTAACATTGTTAATTCATCATCGTCAGTCTCCTATGTCTTGTTTTCTTTGGGTACAAACCTTTCAAACCCTTCAAACCCTTCAACGTGCCAACCTTTTTATGGGGTCTTCAGCCACAGGGAATGTTTATATCCACCCCCAAAGGCATGGGGGTGTGTCTAGAGTGCCACAAAATATAAAATGCCCGCAGAGAAAGGGACTAGAGGATTATAATCTAAAGCCACCCAGCATACTTTAGTACTACGATGCTACACCGTTATCAGATCACTTATAGGTAGCCAGTTGTTGAGAAATTATCAGGAGTAGCCTGCCAGATGCGCAGCACAGATGCATGCCGATTTTTTTTGACCCTACAAACACATCATTTGGGGGGGGGGGGGGGGGCTGGGTATTGTTGCGTATACCATACCGACTGTAGAGCATGCAAATGCAAATGCAGCTGTAGTTTTGCTGGTTGTTGTAGTCTCTTTAGTAGATGTACATGCACTGCCAATAGTTTGCGTATTTCTGCTCCGCACGGATCCGTTTAGAAATTTGACTTGACCTCAACGAAGGTTATTTGGCCAAGATCCAAAGCATTCAATCGGTGTACTTTGGCGTGGAAGCTCCGAAGAGCAAGGGGCAGGTATATGGCGCTTACTTGCTCTTTACTAGGCATAGAAAATTCTTCAAGGAACATGGTTCCACCAGCCGCTTCATCGCCAAGGCAATCAACCGCATCATTGTATCGTTAAGTGTGGTTGGGACGATTGTCTAAGCCTGTAGGGCTGTTGTACAACGATAGAGTTCTGCGCCGTCACGTCACGCCATGGAAGTATGGCAGCACAGACTTGCGTTGTTTCCTATAGGGCGCCCCCTGTTTTGTTGCACACATTCATACAATGGCCTTTGCTTCTTTTCGGTGTAGCCAGTTCTTGGGTCCCTAATGAAGGAATCAGGCTAAAGTAGTGTGACTGTTAGTGACTGAGATAGTGAATAAACATTCGCCAAATACGCATGGGGGGAACAAAGACATAAGCAATTGGTGTGTCTACAATAAAACTGACCTGGAGGGACCCGACGGATGCCTTGAGTGCTGCGAGGGATAATAAAAATGCACCAATTGGGGTGCCATTAATTGTGTCTTTCCATTTTCGTTGCATCCGAGCCACCGCACCATGGAATCAAAGGCATTAACATTCTTTGTAGCTTGCGTTGATCCAACTGCGTGGTTTTGACGCCTCCATGGCCCCCAAGGAGGGTTGCCGCATACGACATAACTGCAGACCACCATTAATGGGGACAAAGATCAAGGTGGGCTAAAAGAGCGGGAGGAAACAGCTGGTATGCAACTGACTTAAATGAAGGGAAAACTAAGTATAGTGCCTGGAATCGATGCAAATAAAGTAGGTAACTGAAAACAGTCCGTGTAAGTCAGCGAGTGTCCGGTCCATCAACGTCTAGACAGGCCAATATCGCGGCCATGTGTGGTAGTACAGGCTCAGTCATGACTAACAAAAACTAGATTAGACGCAGGAAGCACAGTACTTCTAGAACTGTCTTGGTATCTCAGTGTTGGCTAGGGATCAGGAGTAGGCTTTGCCTAGTTCTAGTTGCCGTATCATTACTTATTTATGTATATACATGGCCTTTTAGCATATTGTAGCCCTGAGGGCGACTGGCCTCAAATTGCCCTAGGCTATGAATTGTTGTTGATTTGTTGGTAGCTTGCTGTTGCGTGGGCAGGCTGGATAGACGGGCACCGATCGTATCGAAATAGTTTCATTCGGAAATTCAAGGTTCTGCATTTTATATCCTCATTGTCCCATCTTCTATCGCTTCGAGGACTTTGGGTGAGCAGACTTTTTAACTGAGGCTGCATGGCCTAACAGCCACGTGATTGTCTGTCTGAATTGTGTGTCGGCTTAGTCATGCTGGCGACACTGATAAATTGATCTATAGCCCTACATCTTGTGGCTGAAAAACCCACAAATGGGAAATACCCGAAAGGGTTTGTACCTAAAGCAGAAAAGGTGGCATCAGGAAGGCATGGACAGGAGATAGATAAAACCTTGTCCTTTGATTAAGCTCAAAACAATTAGCTTTAGCAACTTAAATACGACTGGTGTTGCTTTAGAGCTACGCAAGCCGCCGTGCCCAACTGTGTGGTAAGTGGAAACGCGAGGTTAGTCGCATCCGAGAGGGCACTCCCGTGTTACGGGGTGACTGTAGGTGTGGTGTATGGGCAAGTCCGGAAAAACCCAGCATCTTACGGGAAAGAAAAGAGCAAACGATCTAGAATTATCACAGCGTCTTCATGCTTATCAGGCCGTGGATAGACTTGGCCCTCCCGCAAGACGCGGCTTTAGCACCTGGCTTATCCTCTCTATTTTATGGCATCCCGTGTGCGTATGTCATAGAGGCGCTAGGATAGCAAAATCAGCCTCTTCTTCCAAGGCTTTTGGATAGGTGATAGAGCTATCAGCATCATGGCATCCTAGATGTTGCTCGGGCTCCGCCGATGGCGAGTCTAGGGCGCACTAAATGGTTCAACTAGGAGGCGGCAATCAATCGCTCAGCACGAGTCTGGCGTAGTTGAGCTGCTGAAGTAGTCACAAGCCCAAGACTCCACCTAAGTGCAGCATGCATGCAGGTCGCTAGCTTGCAACACATGACGTCAGTAGTATGGACAGAAGCTTCAAGTTAAGATCATAACAGGGGTCTGGCCAGGGGATCGGGACTGGAGTCAGTAGGCTTTGCTGCTGCTAACTAGACAGAGGCCAAGCGATTACCAAGACCAACCCAAGCTGTACGTCAGATGCGCGGAAATTCGAGCAGTTGGTGGCTGAGAACATTGCTGGGATTTGGAGGGCAAGCAAGCCGCCTTGCACAGATCAGACTAGGCCAGCCAGCATACAGCCCTGCACACTTCTCCGGTATCGGACGGGTTTTCAGAGGTGTCGCTAGATAATGGCACCCTTTACTTTGAAGCCCTATTTTGGAAGACCGGAGCTATGCCCCCTGTACTCGGCCCCATTGGTAGCTTCGCGATTTGGAAATTAGTGGACCCGATAACGCATACGTAGCATACGCTAGCTACCGGTTGCCTGTTCAATCTGAAGGTTGATTATGGCCAAGTTTTTTCTTCGTGTTCTTCCATTACATCATCTTAAACAAGACGAGGCTTGTCTCAACATGCTGACGCAGTGCTTCTTGGCGACAAAGACCACTGCAAGCAATAAAAGCAGGGCTAAGTGATGGATACCATACCATGTCTTCCATGAGATGCAGCGCTGCCAACAACACATGTCAGACATGCCTATCGGCCTTCTCCGATACCTTCCTCACGCCTTCTAAACATCTTCGAGACACGACCCCGCCAGCCACGGTATCAAGAAACATGACGCACGTGATTTTTGCCACTGTCACAAAGGGCAAAGGGCAAATCCAGTAGCTGGTAATGACCCTAAAAAACCTGCCAAATTTCATCGTCGGCCAAGAACCCACTAACCTGATAAAGGTCAATCTCTAGGCTGAATGTGAAATCTACGGTAGTCGGTCACCCACTTGTCTAGGCTTTGGGTTAGAGATAGATATTCAGATGCTGCAAGTGTGTGCAACTAGCCATATCCCCAGAACCCCTTTCCAGTCCTTATATCCGTCATAAAGCACGCAGTGATAGCCTCTAACGGCGATTCTGGAGCTTGTGTTGCTAGCCCCGCGTGCAACGCAGACTTGTGCCCCCGTAAGTACGAGACTATGTGGCATCCAGGTCTAGGTCCCTTGAGCCAAAGCTCCCAACCTTATAGCTAGACATAATAAAGCAAGCCACTGTTAATTTATGAGTTATGGCATTCCCCTGCCCCCTCTGTCCTGTTAGGCGTGATGAAAGCTACACCTTTGCCTTGAACCAGTCTTATATAACTAAATTACCTAAATCATCTGGTGGCTTTTAGAGTTTTACTGTAACAGGCCCTCGCTCATAAATCTCTCGCAAGGATCAAGAACTTACAAGCACGCGGTATACTTGGGCATCTCTACGAACAATGCACTTCTAGAGACTTCTGAAAGTATTCGGCGTTAATCAGAGTATGGTTCTTTATTTCCTTGTGCGAGTGTAGTGTAGCGGGCAAATCTGCAAGACCACTCGCCCCTTTTCATGGCTAACCCTACGGAGACTCGCTGTTGCAAGCTAAATGCCATGGCACGAGCTCGACCCCTTCTCTAGCCCCCACAAGCCCGAAGGCCGTGTATGTGACGGCGTACATGATAGCCGAGTTGGGAGAGGCAAGATAGTGAGTGGGGGAAAAATGTTTAGCCTCTTGACACAGAACATGAACAACAACCTTGTATACTGTCTCCTTGACTTTTAACAACTGCTATTTTTGTCCTTGTACATCTCGAACATTATTCGAAGAGTTTCTGCATTTTGCTCTTCGCCGCTTGCCAAGGGCCTCACTTGACTGTGACAGAGTCTGGCTGTCTGATGTCAATGATCTCACCTGGTGTGGATGGAGGTTGATCTCGGAAATGCGGGCTGCTGAGGGCTATGTAAACCTGTTCCATGTTTCTGGCATAAGCCTCTTATGAGCGACCTAAAGCACCCCAAGGCAAGACACTATATAGTAGGTGACACGCATGAGATGCCACTCATAGAGTGGTGGTGTTGTTTTGCTCATGGCGTGCCTCGAGGCCAGTAGAGTAGTGACTCCTATGCTCATAGATGACCAGGAGGCGATAGAGACTAGCTGACCATGTCTTGTAATGCTGATCAAAATTCTTTAGTCACTCAAGGCTAGAATCATTGCTGGCTAAGAAATTATGAGCCGCGACAGTAGCTAACTTCCCCCAGAGGTTGCCTTCTTGGTACTAACTAGTGAAGTGATATTAGTTTGTAACCACAATGGAAGATGCTATCGCCCAGCCTCCAGCATTGATGACTGCAGCCCAGCCATAGAGGGTCCTCGGCCGGCACTTGATATATCCGCTTAGATGAATAGATTCTTTTTCAATTCTGCCATGTTTCAAAAAGCCTCCGATGCAGGAATCATTTCTTCGTCGAAGAAAAATGAGCCAAGTTAGGGAATCTTTTTCCGACTTGCCTATAATACATGCTAATACTAATCACGCCTTCTCGCTGTACTTTTATCTCTGGGCACTGCTTTATGTCTGCCATCCATTGTCGTGGTGTATAGTACATCCGCACAACGCAAATAGGCTGCGAAGCTACCGATACAGCCAAGCCTCCAAATGTAGATAAGAACATTAAGTGGCTCATTCTTACTCTGCTTTATCAAGACATGGCTCTGCGATCCAACCTTTGTCGATGCCTCAAAGCTGGTCTTGAGTACCCGTCCAGCTTTGGACCGGCAAGGTTCTTGGATGGAGGCTTGGACGGATGCAGCTTCACAATCATGGTTATACTATGGCCATGGAAGTATTTAAGAGCATAGTTGATGGACTTATTGGGAGGGGAGAGCTTTGATGGTAAACAGGCTTATGTATGTGAACTACATGGCTCGGAGTTAAGCTATTGTTACCGAAAGCTGCGTTTCAGGATTGACTTGGCAAAAACTCTAAATATATGCTTACATTGAAATCCCACCCAGCGTAGGTTTCCACACCCAAGTAGGGATATAGTTCTCAGTGGGACAAGAGACGAAAGCTCTCATTTTCCCTTAAGTGAATGGTACATACCAGGTAAGGTATTAGTCCCTTCCAACAGAGCTCGCAAGGGGTAGGGTGACATGTAATGAATGGGCTTTTTATTAACTAATTGTTTCCATTTCTGTCACCATTTTTCGAGTCGGAAGCTTTCCTCAATCGATATATTGTCATGTAACAATTACTAAAAGCTACTACTAGCACTATGGACATCCTGTCAATGCTGTTATGGCCTTGCTTTTCACCGTCTTTTGCCGCTAGAGGAATAGCCAAGTTGAAGGCTAACTACGGTGTTAACCCAGGCTATCGCCTTTAACACCACCTAGCATTTCTTGTAAATACCATAGCGTTCAAAACGTCATTAACCAACCTGACGTTGACGGTACTGTAAAGGGGCTCTCTAGTGGCAGCATAAGGCAGTAGATTATCAGCCAGCCGGCAGTAGAAGCAATGGCTGCAGAGACAGCGTCTCAATGTTGTTTTCATGGGGCCAGCGCAATCACGCGTCAAGTTGCGTGTACACACATGCCTGTGCTGTGGCTTTCACGGAATCTGTGATGTTTGAATGTGTAGTGGAAAACATACTTCGCATTCGTAGATTGATGCCCATGTTATGATAGTACAAGCAAGCAGCATGGCCTAGCTTGCGTCTATCACTACAAACCATGGCCTTGATTCATTTGGTTGGTTATGCGTGAGTGTGGGCGCTGCGAGTCTTCGAATGGCCTAGCTTTCTTATAGCCTAAGGCGGTTACCATGACCGCAGCTTTGATATAGCCATATGGTGATCGTTTCTGTTAAAAATTATGTAATGAACTCATGCTCATAGGCCGCATGGAAAAGTATATAAGGGATGCTATGTCTCTGTGGTTGGAAGGTGCTACTATCTCTACTCTTCAAGCCTACACTACAAACAGAATCTTCCCCTTACTTACAATCTCTTTTCCAAACTCCATCTGTCGGATAATATTTCTACTTCAAGCTTTCTCTAATCTTTACACCTTCTTTTCCTTCCCACTGTTATCGCAGCTAAATCGAGATTTTAGCACCCAAGATCAACATGCAGCTCTGGACCGTTACCTTTCTTCTTGCCTTGGCTAGTAATGCCACTGCAGCCGTCATTGGCAATGTCGAAAACGCAGCCAACACGGACAACAAGCTTGCTGCGAGAGTTATAGTTGATGGTCGAGACTGCTGGTGGAAAGACAGCAACTGCTACTGCTGGTTAGAGGGTGGAATGGTCATGGCTGACCCTTCATGCTGTCCTTAGGTTTAAGAACGTGGCTTCTATGGAACTCACACAACATATATGGGATATCATTCAATTCCACACATCAATTTGATAGACTGTTCGCCTCCACTTGAATGCATCCGCGCTGTATACTATGATGCTACACAAACGTACTCATTCGTGATCAATCAGCTTGGGCACAAGCCCCTCTTGAATGCTAGTGTGAACTGGAAGACAGCCTTTGCTCAATACGCAAGAGTCAGCATTGGCCAAGGTTAAATAACTAAACCCTCTGATGGATGATACATAAGATGAAGGCGTAATTTTCTAGCCGGGGCTGTCGGGCTGCCGAGCTCAGGGAGCTTGACACTTCTTGTTCGTTCCTATGGGAACTTTCTAATTTTCTCTCCCGCCTATAATGTGCTTCTAATTCTGTTGATTTTAATCACGCCACCAAGGACCCTTCAGTGCGCCCTCTTGATTGTTTGTCTCATCAACCATACAGACACCGGAAAAAGCTACAACGCACGAAGGTTGAAGTTGTGAAGTTGGACTGCTAAAATTATTCGTTGATTTCTGTCTTCTCTAAAGTTGGAAGTATAAGCCGCCCCCCATCCCAATGTCTTCCATGAACCGAAGTTTCATCAACCCACCTGAGTTTTTATCACGTAAGCCCTCTCAACCCTCTCCCAGCCATTTTATTACATTGCCATATGACATGAACACTTAGCATCGATGGGTTAGTTCGGGATGTAGGATAGTCTCAATGCCATGGACAGTTAACAGTAGATATTAGGAGCACGCACTGAATGTCCTAGGATGAGGAGAAAAAGGAACAAGGGATGATTGATAATGTTGTATATTTATTTTAATTCTTGCTTGAAGAGCGGATCTCAACCGACCTCTATATCCATCATTCCTGTGTCCAGACCAAGCACATGGCCTTGGAAAAGACCCTGTATGTTTGATACCAACCATACTAACCCTAACGACCAGCTAAACTTCATTAGGGTCAGCAATTCTGACCCAGGTCACCAACACTATAGTACACTTGAATATATTGTAAATGGCCATGTCGAAGTCTTGTGTAACAGCTGAAGGTGTTGTATGGTGCACTATATATGCTAATTGGCATCTCACACATGCCCTACTGCTCCAAAACCAAGAACCACACCTCTTGTGGCTGAAAACCCATGAAAGGGTTGACACTCTATCACGAATCCTCATGAGCACAATATAAAAGGAATGAAATTTTGCGACATAGTGTAGAAGTAAAACTTGGATAAACCAACTCATTCAAGCTAATAAGATCTATTCTACACAAGACCAGTCTTGCAGTAACTTTCTGTGTCATGTTGAACAAGGAAGAATGGGGAAGCAACTTCAAGTAGAACTAGTGGGTGTAACTTAGGATAGGGAGCCAGGAACAAGGGAGTCAATGAAGACGTTGGATGGTGATCCTTCCTCCATACTCTTGCCAGGCGCAACTGCCTTACCATTTACAAGCTTCTGTTCCCATTTAGCCTTTAGCCATTGTTCCTGTATACCTTGGTGTCCAGACTTTAGTGTGTCTAAGGAGCCTGACTTTGGCCTTGGGTCTGACATAATCAGTAATTCAAAGACAGGGAACGCTGTAGGGGTAATATATGAGAAATATATGATATCTGTAATAGGAGAAGCGCAAACAGAAATACCCGTGTACTTCATCCACGTTGTAGAAATGATGGCTTGCCCCTAAGCGAAAGATATCGGAATGCCTTCGACGCGTTCCTCTTCCCTTTCGGTCTTCACCCTCGCTGTGACGTACACGGGCAACAGCAGCGTTATGCTGTTACTGATAGTCACCCGTCCCAGCCCTGATAGGACGCCTTAACCTGAGCCTGAGCTAAACTACCAAAAAGCCGCGCGTCAATATTGGCAAGCCATTGTGAGAACAATAAGCTTGAAGCAAGGCGAGGTAACTTTACCGTGACTTGTCGGAGCAAATCGTGCATCCACCAAAGTCGGAGAGCAACCAACGTCGAAGAAGCTGACACTGGCTCCAGAGCAAACAACCCAGCTCCTGAAGCGATATACAGTGTTGGAGTTAGGGACATCACATTTTCCACGATGCCAGTTTTTGTGCCTGGGAAAAGCTGCTGAACTCGAGGAAGCAAGTCAGGGCAAAACCTCCTGACGGACCTCTTGAAGATAGCAAGCTTTTAGCCATTCACTGGCGACGGCGCAATGTGGCACACCTCAATCGGTCCCAGAAGCCCAAATGCAACACAAGCATCTTGATCTTGCAGCCGAGCCTAATGATTGGTTGTAAGTAACTGTACATATTGATCGAGTTTCGTAAAAAGCAGGACTAGTTTAATGTTGATGTTCCTTACCGGTGTGGGGGGAGCGGAGTCTCACAATCACTGAGGAAAAGCGACTGGAGGGGGCTTGCCGAACTCTGTAATCAAGAATGTCAATATTGCTTCCCATTTTCGAGCATAAGCTTTGGATGCCGAGGACTCACAATCTCCAAGGATTTCAAGTGATATCAACTCTCTAGCCAAGTTCCTCCTTAGCTCCTCAGAGAGCCGATGGATGACATTCCAATCAGCTGTCATAGCCCTAGCCGCTCAAAAATATCGACAAGTAGAATAATAATTCTGATGACTAGTTCTTGTTGCGATCGTGGGAGCTGTTCGATCTGTCTAGCCATGTAAGCAAGGTCTTCTTTATTGCTCATGATGACGGTTGAGATGTAGTGACAGGCTTTGCAGATGTGAAAGTGTGGACTGGAAGGGCTATAGCGATTCGCAATTCAAAAAGTGGTGTTCTGTTAAGGGCCGAGCTTATAAAACAGCACTTGATCATGGTTTCTCTTTCGAAAGTTATATGTGGGGTTCTTATAGATTTTCTACTCCCAACTGCCACAAACCTGAATCTGAGGACAGGCTCCTCAGACACCCTGAAGTCTGGACACCAGGGTACTCAGGAGGCCGCTAGACATCAAGGTGCGCGGGAGGCCGCCGGGACCGGCAGTCGAAGTGGCCTATAAAGGGTGAGGTAAGTTCACCTAGTAGGGAGATGGAGGAAAGATCCCCATCAAACATCTTCACCAAATCTTGCCCATGGTTTCCTATTCCAAGTTACGCCCTAGTTCTGATTGAAGTTACTTCCCCATTCTTGTCACAAACCTGAGGCTGGGGTCTGGACAACAAGGTGTGCAGGAGGCCGCTGGACAGCAAGGTTCGCAGGAGGCGGCCGGGACCGGCAGTCGAAGTGGCCTATAAAGGGTGAGGTAAGTTCACCTAGTAGGGAGATGGAGGAAAGATCCCCATCAAACATCTTCACCAAATCTTGCCCATGGTTTCCTATTCCAAGTTACGCCCTAGTTCTGATTGAAGTTACTTCCCCATTCTTGTCACAAACCTGAGGCTGGGGTCTGGACAACAAGATGTGCAGGAGGCCGCCGGACAACAAGGTACATGGGAGGTTGCCAGACATGGCAAGAGAGATGGCCTATAGAATGCAAGGCAAATCTGTTTGGTAAGGAGATGGAGGTACTGCATCCAGCCTAGCCTCACCACCCTGACCCTCTTTCCTGATTATTGCCGCCTGCTACTGTCATTGTAAATATGATTCGTAGAAGGCAACTAGTCCTGCAAAATCTTGAATGTTGCTCCTCAAGCAATGTCCTTGTCTCCTGCCTGTCCCCTATCTATTTCTCATAGATTAGTTTCCTGAAGACATCTCTTTACACTGTGATCTCATCCCTGTCTACTTGGCCTGCCTGTCTGTGACAGGTGGAAGGATCCCCATCGAATGTCTTCGTCAACTTCCTTATCCCTGGTTTCCCATTCCAAGTTACACCCTCTAGCTCTAATTGAAGTTACTTCCTTGTTTTCCCTTGTTCAATGTGCCACGGGAAGTGACTTTAAGCCTAGACTTGTGACACCAACAGCGAATTCCATTGCTATCCATCAATCCTTGTCAAGTCGCTGTGATTCGCAATGTTACAGGTAAGTCGCAATGCTAATAAACGTAAGGAATCTTTATTGATTGATGGGACGTAAGAAGGCTGTGATAGTGTGTTGGGTGAACTACAGCACATCTACTCGCCCCATTATGTTTTTGCCCTACCTCACCGCCTTCTATATTCAGCACTAAACCTCAATATCATTCTCCTTCGTCACCCCGTCTTTCTTCTTCCACTTGCTCTTCAATCGTCCAGTTGGCGTGAGGTAACTGTCTTTTGGTGCATTGGTTTTTATTGGCCTCCATTTTGCCTCCCAAGTGTCTAAGGCTTCCGAGTTGTCTTCGATAACGCTGTCGATTGGTTCGCAGGGTGGTGGCTCGAATCCTTTCCACCTTATCCATGGCACTCTCTTCCTCCTTTTTACATAGGCGCAGAGAATTTCATCAACGAGCCGTTCTTCTTCTCCTTTTTCATTGAAGAGGAGTGTTTTTTTGTCAAAGTCTTTATTGTGTCCTGGCCATGGGTCGTCTCCTGCTGGCCTCAGTACATTGGATGTATTCCTTGTGGTGCATCTAGCTCGTAGACCATTAGCGCTCTTTGCTTTATGACTTTGTGATTTGCATTAAGCTAGTCGGGCTTCCGGTTTGATCTTTCTAGTTTCATGTTCTTCAACTTCAGCCAGACTCCTTGTCCTAGTCGAAATATTAGTGCTGCAATTTAGTGCTTGTTTGCTTGTCGTCCCATGTTTTGCTGTGTGTCTGCTGTGACATCTCGGGCCCAGTCTTGATAGCTTCCAGATCAGCTATTTTGCTGCCTTCTGCACTCTTATTGGTTTTCTCAAACACTTGGACTGGGGCAATATTATATCCATGGGTGAGGAGAATTGAGCTTACTCCATACCTCTGTTGTTCACGGCTATTTGTGCTGGAATCCATAATTCAACCTTATTTAGGTTCCAATGAAGCAAGTGGAGATTATAATGCTTGCCAGCAAAAATAACCCTAATTAATACTGAAAGATGACAGCGGAAAGGAATTGCCACAACACGCTATGTAGTCGTCATTCAATAGAGCGACGATGATCATAGATGGCATTGAGTCAAAAAACTAGTTGAAGTAAATATCGCGAGCACTGTGTCTTTTCTGCAAATCAACGCTAGGATAATACTTCCCTTGCTTAGTATGTCGATGGGCCACCAGCCAGCACGCGCTTGGTTTCAAAGTTTGTCAGGCGACACCCAGAGCTCAAGTCGGGTTATTTTTCCAAAAGTATGACTACTAGAGAGCCAAGTGCGAAGACACAGCTATTATCTGTAGCTAGTTCATGTTTGCGAAGAACACAATTGTGAAGTATGGCATCCGATCAAACGATATTTATAATATTGGCGAAACTAACTCTATGATGGGCATGATCCAGAGCGGAATGGTCGTCACAGGCACACACAAGTGTGGAAAGTAAAATAAGTACAGCCTAGAAACTAGGAATAGATTACCGTCCTTTAGACAATCAATGCAGAAGGCTGGCCGATCGCGCCGTTCATCATCAGTGTAGGCTAATCCCACCATTAAGTCGGTCTTTAGAGGGGCTAAGCTTGCCCCCCTTGATCTGGAAAGTGTGGTCTAGAGCTACCGACTCCAACGCTGCCTGGGGAGGGGCTGAACCCTTGACCCCTTGGGTCTCAAAGACCCCAAGACTGTGCTTGAGGCTCAATCTCAGTCGGATTACCTTGAGAGATGAGTTGCAGGACATAAAAGTAGCTCCGTAGTCAACCCTAGAAGTTATAAGGTCTTCTTCTGAGGGAAAAAGATAGCTGTGCGCAAGATTTCCTTGTCGAAGGCTAGGGTTAAAGGCATTGAACAGGTGAATGAGATGCTAAGTTAGCGTTGGAGAGCAGGAAGAGCCTGACCCTGACTACGGAAAAAAGGGGCAAAAGTAGTAGAGGAAGGAAATCAAGAAATTGATCAAATGGATATGGATATGCAGGTGGTCGCCGAATCGTCGCGAAGTGGTGGTCAAGAGAGGTCAGTGCGACCGGGGGTTCGGCGTTTGGCGTCTGTGGAAAGCCCAATTATAATGCGAGAACCTGTCAGGCAGTGATTGAGATATCTGGGGAAGAATAGAGTGAGTAGTGTTAATTGACTAATTAGCTCGTTATGTTTTTGTTGCGATTTCTAGGAAGAAGGTTAAATTTTTTTTCTTCACTCGCTTATCTTGTACGTTGACCTGGAATAAACAATAAATAAGGACTAATTTTATCACCGTATGAAACCATGGATACTTATTATGCAACTATTGTGGAATATGTGTGTATTACTGGAGTTAATTATGGATTAAGTTCTAAATCTCTTCGCAGCGTCGTGTGCCACGTATTCACCCGATGTTATTCCGAGTGGAGCTGGAGCCTCCCCAAAAATGACTATTACTGGGCTAAATGCGAAAAGTTTATTTATCGTATTCAAGGTTGACTTGAGCGTACGTGCGGATAATATTATTACGAAATACGGTATTGACGATCCAGGTGGTACCTCCAAGTGCTATCCGAGCATGGGAATTGAAATGTGGCAGGGCGAAATAAATGCTGCCTGCCTGGAAGCCGCGGATGAGCTGTAGCCATTGCCCAAGGCAAGGCTGGAGCGGCCACGTTATTCATCATGGTTACAGACCAATATTGCCCTCGGCCACTAGGACTAACAAAGCAACCCCCCTGATTGCGACGGTTCAAACTGACCGAGTCGACAAGGACGCAGGTCTTGAGTGGCTGAAGCAACACAAACAAGAAGCTACCACGTGGACCAACCAGCAAGTAGCTATTTGATTGCCTTCTGATGCTAAATCGGCATGTCAGTCACTACTCAGTCAGCCTAGGGAAATGCCGAGAGCCAAGTCCTTCGAGAGTCAAATGAGACTATTGGTAAGTTGCATAGATCACAATATGCCAGCAAGGGAAGTATGGTGTGGAATAGACGTCCACGCTGGCTATAACCCAAAGACAAGTGTGGTTACTATTGAAATAGATAGAGAACGGTACAGCCATCGGTCTTAACTAATACACGATCTGGGATTCTGTGGTTATGAAGTATCTGGAATTCCTTTCAAGCCTTCATGTCCACCATAAAGCACGTCGTGATAGCTTCTAACGGCGATCCTAGAGCTTATCTTACCAAATTTGCCTGCAACTCAGACTTATGCTGCCATAACTCCGAAACTAGGAACGTCTAGGTGCACGTCCCTTCAGCCAAAGCTGCCAACCTCATACCCCAAAAAATTAAGCAAGCCAGTGTGAAGTCATGAGTGATGGCATTCCCCTAACCCCCTTAACCTTCTAGGCATGATCAAAGCTATATCTTATCTAACTACCGTGGGTCTTTACCGGTTTTATATCGCTTAGTTACCTATATCACTCCGGGGCCATTTGCAGAAGCTGGCCCTTGCTCATAAATCTTGGACAAGGATCAAGCGCTTACAAACACGTGATATAGATAGGCATCTCTACGAACAATGTACTTTTAGATACGTCTGGGTGTGGTCGGCGTTTGTCAAAGTATAGCTATTTATATTGTTGTGCGAGTGGAGCGTAGCTAGCAGAACTGCGTGCCCTTTGCAAGGCCTCTTGCCCATGACATGCCTAACCCTACACAGACTTGCTGTTACAAGCTAAATGCCGCGAGATGAGCTAGGCCCCACGAGCCTGAAGACTGGATATGTGACAGCGTACATAAAAAGCAGGCTGGAAAGACGGTATGGTGGGTATGGGGAAGAAATGCCGACACACACGACGTAGAACATAAACAACAATGTTATCTACTGTCTCATTGTCCGACAACAAACCGTTTGTCTCTTCTCGTACATCTGAGCATTTATACGGCGAGTTTCTGCTTTGCTCTTTGCTCCTTGCCGCTTGCCAAGGGACCAAGGCTAGAATCATTGCTAGCCTAGCCATTATGAGCCCTGGCAATCGCCGAACTCCCTGGGACACACTACCTTCGCGGCACTAGGTGGCCGGGTGGTATTAGCTTGCAACCACAATGGATGGTGCTATAGCCCAGCCTTCAGCATTGATCGCTTAATTGACTGCAACTAACTGCCAATTGCCGGAATGAACTGATTTTGCTTTTCCTTGCCTTTCTGCTCCTGTGGCAATCATTCTACTAGCAATTGGGCTCATCATAAAGCCGGCCTTATTGGAGATGCGGATATGGGCTTCAGTGGTGTCATCATTTGCGATTGTGTTGTTGTTGTTGTTGTTCACAAAGCTAAGGCCAAGGGGAGGGGATTACGCGAAAATATAGATCAAGAACCAAAAACAACTAATCAATAGCCTCAGTCTCTAACTAAAGTTGGACAATGTTAGGGTAATATTGGTTGAAGAAGATCGAACACCATACAGACTATGAAGGGTGCGAGGCGGCCAGCTTATGTATGCGAGTAGATAGGCCGACTTTTCTAAATTCTGGGTTACTTGGAAAACCCCAAGTTAGAAGAATGGCTTCTGTTATCGAAGGCAACTGAGCGTAGTTGGGGAATCTTTTTTTCCAACTTGTCTATTATGCATGTTGGTTGATATGAATCAGGGTTTCTTGCCGTACTGATATCTCCGAGCAAGCACTGCTTTACGCCGGCAATTGGTGTGGCATCGTACACCCATACGACGCAAATAGACTACAAAGACCATAATACTGCCCAGCTTCTAAATGTACATGGATAGAAAATCAAGCGGCTCATCCTTGCTCTGCTTTACCGAGACATGGCCCTACGATCTGTCCTTTTTCCATGTCTACAGGGTGGTCTTGAGTGCCCTTTCGACTGTGGACCTGCCAAGTTCTTGGAAGGACGTTTGGACGGATGCAGCTTCACGATGATGATTACGCTATGGCCATCAAAGTAGATATGAGCATGGTTGGTCTGTTCATTGGAGGAGGACAGCATTGATGGTAAACAGACCAATGCAGACAGATGGATTGAGTGGTTCGGAGTTAAAATATCGTCATCAAAAGTCATGTTCCAGGACTGACTTGGATAAAACTCTAAATCTGCGCTTACATTGAGATCCCACCTAGTGTAGGTTTCCACATCTAAGCAGGAATACAGTTCTCAGTGGGACAAGAGGCGAAAACTCCCATTTTCCTCTAAATGGATGGTATGGCCATACATTAGTCCCCTCTAACGGACCTCTCAAGCGATAGAGTGACACGTTATGAATGATCTTTTCATCAACTTTTTATTTCCATTTCCGTTGCCATTCCTCGACCCAGAAGCTTTGCCCAATCGATATGTTTTCATGTAAAAATTACTAAAAGCTATCACCACTACGATGGATGTCTTGGTAGTGCTATTATGACCCTGCTTTTACCGTCTTTTGCTGCTAGAAGAATAGCCGAGTCGAAAGCTAACTAGGGTGTTAACACAGGACATCGCCTTGGACATCACCTCGTATTCCTTGTATATACCACATCCAAATCGTTAGTAACTAGGCGGAAGATAGTCTGCACTGGCTGGCGCAGTGGCCACCCTTGCTATCATTCATTAAACCTAAGGCTTGTTCGTTCCTACTACCATGACTACAGTGGTGATGTAGCTATATGGAGATCGTTTCTGACAAGACTTATGTAATTAACTCATGTTTATGTGCCACATGGAAAAGTATATAAGGGCTTCTATGTCTGTATGGTTGGAAGATTCGACTGTCTTTATTCTTCAAGCTCACACCACAAACAGACTTTTCCCCGCCTACTTACAATCTCTGCTCTAGACTCTATCTCCTTGGTCATATTTCTACCTCAGCCTTTCTCCAATCTTCTTTACACCTTGTTTTCCTTCCCACTACCGCCGCTGCCCAATCGATACTTGGCAATATGCAGCTCTGGACTGTTACCTTTCTTCTTGCCTTGGCTAGTAATGCCGCTGCAGCCGTTATTGGCAATGTGGAAAACGCAGCCAACACAGCCAACAAGCTTGATGCTAGAGTTTTAAAAGATGGTCATGACTGCTGGTGGAGAGGCGCCACCTGCTACTGCTTAGTAGATGATGATAAAATAGTCACGGCTAGCCCTTCATACTGCCCATAGGTTCAGGAACGTGGCTTCTATGGAACTAACACGCCAAATATGGGATATCATTTCATCCCACAAATAAATACAATAGACTATTCGCCTTAACTTTAATGCGTTCGCGCTTTAGCTCAGACTGTCACACAAACGTGCTCATTCGTGATCAACATACATTCTCTAGAATTCTAACGTAAACTGGAAAACAGACCATGCTACAAAACGCGCGTGTCAGCCCCGGCCATATCTAGATGTAAGATGTAAAATCTCAACTGACCAAGGCGACAACTCATGACGGACGATACATGACACTGACGCCCTAGCTCATTAGTCTCAAGTAGCAGGTGGGCTCGTCGAGCTGCTGAGTCCAGAAAGTTCGACAACTCTTTTTCGGCCCTACAGGGGCTTTCTCAACTTCTCTTTTATCTGCGATGAAATCAGAGAAAGAAATTCACTTGGGCCATTACGCTTTTAATTCCGTTGGTTTTGTTCGCGCCACCAAGGACTTGTCAGTACGCCCTGTTGATCGTTTCTGCCCCACCAAACATATAGGTCTTGAACCAGCTCTAGAGTAAGATACAACACAAGCAGCCCTGTCTCGCAAGCCACCCTAATGATGAGATGTAAGTAGTTGAACAAATGATTCGTGTTTGCAAAAAGCAGGGCCAGTATCGTTTTGATGTTCCTTACGAGGTTGATAGTCCTCCGGTAGTCGAGTCTCATTAAGCGAAGTATGGGGACTGCAGAGGTGGACGTCGACTGGGAAAATGTAACTGGGGGCTTGCAGAACCCTGTAATCAAAGGTGTCGTGTCGATATTGATTGCTTGCCCTATTCATACATAAGTTTTGAATTGCGAGGTCCCACACATTCTACAAACATTGGGAGTGCCATCAAATCTTTGCCAAAGGTCTTTCTAAGAGTAGATATTAGGAGGACGTACTGAATGTCATGTGAAGAAGAGGAAAAAAGAATAAGTGGTTATTAAAGTTGTTCTGTACCTATCTAAGTCTGGTCCGAGGGACGGATCTCGGCCATCACTACGAGCACTTAGGCCTTGGAAGAAGACCCTTGATGTCTGATACTAACCCTAACGTTTGCGCGAACTAGATCAGGGTCAGCAATCTTGGTAACCCTGACTTAGGTTACTGACATTTTCTAAGGCTAGGAGTTTGGTCTAGACACTGTAGTAATGGATATATAAATCAGTTGAGGTCTGCTCTTCAAGTAAGAATTAGATAAACATTGAACATCATCAATGATCATCTATTCCTTCTTCTTCTCATTGTAGGACATTTCGTGCGTTCTCCTATTATCTACCGTTGTGTTCTTATTATACCTAGGTCCAATCATTGAACATTTTTCTTGCTCTTGTTCCAGCTAACCATCCACGAGAGCAATGAAACTAGAGGAAGGAAATTAAGCAATTGATCAAATAGATGTGGATGCACGGGTAATGGCCAAACCATACCATCGAGAAGGGATTCAGCACATGGGCCTTGGAAGAAGGCCCTCTATGTCTGACTCTAACCCTAACGTCTGGGCAAACTAGATCAGGGTCAGCAATCCTGGTAATCCTGACTTAGGTTACTGCCATGGCATTGGGATAAGGGCTCAGTCTGTAAGATACACTGGCCTCATAAAAGCAAAGTCCTTCCACTCAGATGCCATCCTTATCCTGGTATCTACTTTTTTCTGTTTCTTTAACCATTGTTGGGAATACTCCAGCAGACCCACAGAGCCTAGCACAGGGAATAGGCTAGTTAAAAATTCACCCATTGTCTTTCCAAAAAAGCATTGACCAAATGTTCATTGTCACACAGACATTATTTAGTAACCAAACTGTCAGAACAATGTACTGAATTCAGATTTTATCACTTGGGAAGTCACTCATGATCCTGTACAACCACACGTGGAACCATGCTGGTATACAGATTGATCGAATTGGTGAAGCTTGTTTCTCTATTCTTTTTCTAAAGTGTTAAGTTCTTCCATCATGCACACTTAGGCTGGAGTATTCAGGCTCAGGCTTAGGTTTACCCAGGGTTAATCCGACAAAAGGCAGACTATCCTCCATGTAGTTCATCCAACATTTCATCCAACACAAACAGTACTATAGTAAGGCGAATCTTCACATCGACATCGAGAGAAGTCTTAACTACGAATCAGGATTGAAAATCAACATTCTATAACACCTGGCAATCCAAGACTTCTGGCTAACAGACTATTAGAGTGTCCCCACTGTATTACAGCCTCCAGCCTTCAGCACCCAGTCCTCAACTACTTTATGCGGGTCAGTCTAAGCTTCCAGTCTCTCAAGTACTGCGAGACGCTGAAAAGAAAAGATGACAGGAGGCCATGTACAGGGAGATGAACATTATGGAATCTGATGGCTTGTCGCAGAGTCACTCCCACTTGGACTGCTGCCCTCAGGCTCATTGATGGCAGATAGAAATGATGGCGATGGAGCATAGAGCGTAGAGCACAGGACGGCATGCAATACTCTGCGATGGACAAAGAGAGTTGGATGTGATTGATTATAGCAAGTATTTTAGAGGCGATCTCATCTAAGCCTTACGCGTCTTCCACAGTACCACATGCATGCTACGTGATATGAAGCGACACGCAGCATGTATGTGAGCTTCTTTTCTACTGCCACCTCAATTTTAACTTGATCAAATGTATATTTACACCCAAAGATGTCAATTGTATGGCACCAGCTCTGCTTGCACTTCGATCTCTTCAAGCTTTTTAGAATAACCCAAAATTTAAGAAGAGCCAATGGCATAATGGCTCAACTAAAGAAGAATTAGACAGACGCTGTTCTTGAGTGTCTATCTTTCAAGAGGGAAATTTCTGTAGAAAGGGGAAATCAATCACAGCAGAAGATATCAATAGATTGGCTGCACTGTCAATGTGATGTCTCGGAAACCTTAAAGTTAATTGTGCTAGCGTGCTTCACAAGCATGCGTCGCACTCTTTCCTGCTAAATCTACCGTTTCACTTGATCAACCTATTCTTCAACCATTAAATATGTTAGTGCGCCCGTTTCCTTTATCTGGCCTTCCTGGTCTTGTGCCTTACTTTCAAAACACCTACCTACTCAGCTGGTCACAAGTGCAAAGTGTGAGCTCGTCTAGATTTGCGAAAGTTGAGCCTAAGAAACGGAAAGCTTCAAAATGTATCAAGTCTCATCAGATTGGCCATGTAATGATTTCAAAGGTATGCCCTCTTAAATATTCAAAGCTATTAAATGTACAATTTTCACTGCATTGTTTGTCTCCATCTGCTGCTACTGCTATATCATATCTCTAGTCTACTTGCTGGCCTGAAGCACAATCTTGATTAGGTAGTCCAAAAAAGACTAGGGAGGGGGCGCGCATGTCTGGGTTGCTTTTTGAGCCCTTACTAGCAACGTAGAAGGTTCAGAAAGGCGCATTAATGTTGAACTCCCCTGCAAAGTCGAAATTAGGCCACCCAGGCGACGGCTCTTCAATGTCATAGTTCATTTCGATGGCCGGAAAACTTCCCTGAAACTGACATGGTAGGTTGTCATCACTCATATCCGGTGCAGTAGGCGGTGAGGTATCCATCTCCATCTCATTATACAACCCAGAATTTCCCCTCTTCCACTGTGGGCCACAGTCATCCAAATTCATGGGACAGGTGCCTAGGCTAATGATGACAGCAGGGTCATGATCCGAAGTGTGGTGCTGAGTTTCATCGCCCTGGTAGGCTTGGCCAAACATATGGTCATTGTCTTGCAAAACGGTCTTTAGATACTTCCTGATTAAAGCCAGCTGATCTGGGTTATCGTTGAGTACCTTGCGGACCTGGCTCGACAAAACGCCCCCCATCTCCTGGAAAGCTGCCGGTAGAGTCCCATGGGTCATGGCATCCTCCAAATTAGTATCCGAGTCGCGGAATAGCTGGCGAATCATTCCTTGCAACGATACATTCAGTCCTTCTTTAGATGAGTGTGCTTTCGGCATCTCTATCATAAGCTCGATAAAGGGGTCCACCGACTGCAAGTCAAATGATGTGAAGGCCATGAGCAGCTCATGGATGAATTTGGGCGATAGTTGAATAGGGAGTTCACGGCTGAGGATAATGAGGGAAGACCAGAGAAGAACGAAGATAATAGCAGTTACAGCATAGTAAATAAGTAGCAGGATTGGGGGGAAAGGAAATTGCATGCGACCTTTGGGAGCATCATCAAAAAGACGTTTATATAGACTAGTAATCTTCGATGTCTTGTCTTGTCCTTCTCGGTGCTCCCGTAGGTCCTTTTTGAGGACCTTCTCCGCGGAAGCTTCAATGCGACGTGCTTCCTGTGGAGTACAGGGAAACTCGTTCCGCATGTGCTTGTCTCGGAGAACATCAGAGGCAAAAGGCTTGTTGCAACAGTCGGACCTAAAGACATGGCTCCTAGCCAAATGTTGTTCGAGATCCCAATGGCGGGAAAAATGAAGGCCAAGGCAATGTCCGTGTTTATCGGGGTTGCGATCGTAAAAGGGACAAACTAGCGATTCTTTCGAAGATAGTACTTGAGCAAAGAAAATGTTAGATCTCTCTTATATTACAAGAGAAGGACATCATCCAGCGATGATATATAATGTAGGCATGGTAAGAAAAAGAGAGGGGGGGCTTTCTTACAATCTGGGTATGGCTTCTTTTGTGTCCGTCTCGTGGGTGGCAAAGTACCAGACGTAATGTCTCTTTCAGTGTGTTCCGGCGCCATTGTTATATCACGAAATAGTTTTTGATATGAGGAAAAGATACCGAAGGAATTATGAGTAGGGAGTGATAGAACGGAGAGGGGAAGGTATTTAAGGCCGTATTTGCTTGCCTCTTAATTTGTTACTATCAGAACCAACACATGGTGGGCTCCCTAAGTTTTGCTACAGCGTGTAGGCAATACGGCCGGACCGGGGTAGACGTCCAGTCTGCTTTCCAACATTTCCAACATTTCTATCCCGCAATGCAAAGCTCCGCTCACACTTTATCTCAGCTACACACTATTCACACATCTATTTTACAGGGGTAGCTCTACCTACACAGGGCGTGGTGCGAGAAGCAACGAGATGGGACATATTAGAAACTGTTGGGAAAGCTTCCACGAGTGCCCTGGAGAAGGCTAGGATGCATATGCAGAGGTAAGACGAGGATAAGAGGAGAGAGGCGTGAACGAACATTTTACCTAACTTAGTATAAAAACTTCAAGGGCCAATTTTACAGAAACTTGTCGTGTGGCGGCAGCAACGGACATGAGTGGCAGCGGTCACTGCCATCACGTGACCGCCCGGTCTTAATTATCCATGTAAAAATTGGCCCTTAAAGTATATGTATATGACGGCTACAGGAGGAGGGCGAGTAACAAACTTGCTTGGGAGCATACCAGCTTCTCCCGGCCGAGATATGTGGTCAGCCTATTGCGGTTTAGTACCGAACATGAAAGGCGGTAAAGGGTATTTAAAATGATATCACTGCTTTCACGCCTTCGTAGATTTAATGCTCAGCCCTGTTTCTTTTACGTTGTGCCTTCTGAGAATATAGGTCCAGTAAGTCCATAAAGTTTCCTTACGGTTCTATCTTTTCCCTCCCTCGAAAGTTTCATTACCCTGGACCTTCCTAATAGGGACCATGCTCTTATTGGTGAATCTGGTTCTCTCGAAGATCCGCTCCGAACCAGCTTAGTGGCTAAATCCCTACCCGTCTCAGGATTCTGGGTTCCCGGGAATGAGATCACGGCCGAGAACTTGTTGTCACGGCCGAGAACTTGTTGTTAGGCCTAGACCCTGCCCAGTGACCGATGACGAATCCTACAGTACATACCTACAAAACATGTTACACAACCCAGTCCCGCCCCCAATACTGTATGACAAAGGTTTCTCAATCATTCCAGTAACTTGGATGGAAGATCCCAGCTCAACGACAATAACGATGACATTGAACAGTTGCTGCATGGGTGGGAGGATGTCGACTTGGAAGAGGCGCTGAGTGAATTGATGCGCTTTTGTGAACCTAATTAAGAGCAGCCCTTCATGTCATGCATCTACAGCCAATTAAACCCTGTGTTCAATTTCATATTTTGTCTGCCTGCACACAACAGCTTGTGACTGTGAACTTTCCCCTCTCGATGGTAATCAGTGGGAAGTCAACAATGCAACGGGCCCATGAAAGATAAACACACGTCAATAAAGCCGATATTCACTCGGCACCACCTACCCCTGCAAAACCAGTCTGCTGCCGCATACAAAATGCTGTGCAGTCTGTTGACTTTCTATTACATCATTAAGAAGTTAAGTCATATTATGAGACACAACTATGACTATGGCTTACCTAGTATTAATCCGACTGGAGGCAGGTTCTCCACAACAGCATCCATGCCTATAGTTATTGTCTAGCCTGTTATCAAGTGTCAATCACATTACGGACACGGACTTGTACCACTTATAGTCCCCATTTTTTGGCTGAACTTGAGCTCTTGACTTTTCTAGCCTCTAGGCCTTCTTAGCATGCGATACCTAGAAGCCTACTCTTCCAACCAGGACTAGATTAACTACTCGTCCAAATGCAGGCTAAATTCATAGCATCCTACAGATCCTACGTGAATCTCAGGGCCGGAGCCCCAAAGTAGAGGAGACTTGGAGCATAGGAAAAATAAAACTCGAATGGGATAAGACAGACTTCCATTGGGCGGGGTCCAGCACAGAGAAGTGGAGCAGCAGGGCCGGGCTTTGTTTGTGTTAGCAAGTCGCCGAAATAAGCATAACATCAGTCGGAGAATTAATACTTGAGAGAACCCACAAAAGACTTGAGTTTTTACCAGCACAGATGAAGAATTAGGACTAAGATCAAGGCTGAAAGCAATCCGCTCCACTAAGTTGAAGAAATGAAAATGCAAACTAGTGCTTCCTGGTCGGCTTTTACACAGCATCAACAAGTCGAGGCGAGGTTGCAATTTATATGGTGTGAAAGGAGGGATATAGTCCTGCATAGCATACGAGGGTTAGCACCCTCAAACAAAACCCTAAAGGGTTTCCCATCCATGGAGTCTTTTCAACGATATTATTCGGAAAAATGAGTCGCAAGTGCCAAAGTAACAAGCAATGACATTTGAGCGCTGAAGCTTTGAGGGTTGTTGCTTGACTTACTTTTGACTGCTGCAAAATTGCTACAAAATTGCTGCATTTTCTCTTTTGGCACTTGCTTCCTTCTCTTTTTCGTCCCTTCCCCGTCTTCTTTGATTCTATCCTTTCGCTATTGTCTGACAAGGCAAGTACCAACATCGAAGGGTAGACAGGTCGCAACAAATGCTGCGAAAACTAGCTTGGCTGTCCCTTCATGTTCATTGCGTGAACGCCAAACTTCAACGGGATTCAGCGCCCGAGAATCATTGCTTGTTACTTTGACATTCGCAACTCATTTTTCCAAACAATATGTATTAAAAATGCCAAAAACAGACAAGCACTAATTTGCCCTAGGCGCCAAGCTGTAGTTGTCGTTCTGTAGCTAGACTTTTCCAGCCAACGCGGCAAGGTTTATAGGTTATAAGAGCTGCCCAAAGATTGTTCTAGAAAACGACGTCAGGGGCTATCCTAGTATATATACAAGTACCCCCCCCTAAGGACCCCCCCAAGACCGGAGGACTACAGGTGCGAAGATTGTTCGCAAGGCAAAATAACCAAAAGCCACGGCCAGTCATCAGTCTCGATGGCAGCAGAAGAACCACTCGATAGTGTGTCGATAGACGTATCAGGACCGCACGAATCTGGAAGAAATGGTCACCGATGGTATGCCATCGTAGTTGATAATTTTTCCCGGTACAAGTGGCTATTGCCATTGAGAAAGAAAAGCGAGGTCCAGCGAGCACTAGACGAATGGAGAAGGGGCATTGAACTTAAGATGGGTAAAATCATTAAAAGAACAAGAAGCGACAATGCGCCGGAGCTCAAGCAGATTTTCGAAGAATGGAAGAGGCTTAATGGCACAGAAACGACTTACACCCTACCAGATTCGTCCAACCAAAACGGCATCGCTGAGAGAGCGATAAGAACGGTTGACGAGGGCGTTAGAACATTGCTATCTGAAACCCAACTGGGCAAGAAAATTTGGGTGGAGGCTGCCAAGGCGACAGTCTATACATAGCATTTGCTGTATCAAGCCTAGCACAGGCACCGGCAAGACCAACACCAAGACACGTGGAAGGGCTCAAGAGAGTGCTGCGCTACTTGCGTGACACATCCAATTTTTCCATATGCTACGAAGCGCGTCAAGGGGGGATGGATATTGTCGGATACAGTGACGCGGACTACGCAAATGCAAAAGACCGCAGGTCAGTCAGCGGGATGGTGTTCGTCGGACTTGGAGGGGCCATAAGCTGGAGCTCCAAGAAGCAAGCAATTGTGGCAACGTCGACAACGGAAGCCGGGTACATCGGACTAACACAATGTGCGAAAGAGGGTATACACTTACGACGTATAGTAACAGAATCTTCGGGATCTTCGAGGCTAAAACGGAAGAATGCCAAAGCTTATGGTTGAAAAAGGAAACCTTGGTTTTCGGAGACAATCAAGCAGCTATTAAGATAGCTAAAGCATTGGGAGTCAAGAAGGGTACCAAACACATTGACGCGCAGTACCATGCTGTCAAACAGTGGGTGAAAAATGGTTTAGTAAAAATCGGATTTGTCCCGACAAGTAGCATGGCAGCAGATGGCTTGACAAAACCACTGGGTCCACAAAAGATGCCCGAATTTAGGGCAATGGTTGGACTACGGAATCCAGAAGCGGCGTGGCCACAGAAACCCACTTATCCGGAACTCCGGGAAAGTGGGGGGGATGTTGAAGCAGACTTCCCAACGAGCTCCGGATGAAGTTCGGGTAAACTGATAAGACTTGGAGCTTATCTAAATAAGGGGTACTATTTAGGAAAAGAGAAGTAGCAAGACTTTTCATCTACTTTAAATAATAAAAAATTAAGGACCAATTTCTACAATGTCTGTTGAGAAAACGTCCACGAGTGCCCCGGAGAAACTTCGGGTAAATAGATAAGACAGGGTCTTATCTATGGAAAAAAGGGGCTACATAAGTAGACACAGGAAAAATATTTTTTTTCCAACTTAATACATAAAAATAAGGACCAATTTTAACAATATCTCATAGTCGAAGTACTCAGGGGTGGACGAAAGAGAGAGTGAACAATGAATACAAGCAATTCTACAACATTCTCCTGCAAGTGCAAGATGCAAGAACCTCCTTCCTGCCTTTTCCTGTTCCCTTGATATTTAGTTTGCTTCCTAACCCCACTTCCTGCATTCAATTCTGAGCAAAGCACCTCATAGAGTAGTACATCTGTACGAGAATGACAAAAAAAGAAAGTGCCGCCGGGAGAACCCTGGGGGTTTAGGTTTTCCTCTCATCGCCGGTGCACAAGCAATCAGCCAGCCGCCGCAGGCACGGAGCATGGTGGCAAGGCATGGCTTAATGCAACCAAGATTGCGGACATCAAAAGGACTATCAGAACACAACATCAACACAATAGTGGCAGCAGGTATGCAGGCAGAAGAAAAACAAAACAGAAAAACAAGAAATATGAATGGAGGCGCAATGGGCTACTGGGAAGCTGGCAACCGTCTTGAAAAGCGAGAGTGCAAAACATCTCGTCGAAAAAGGGACGGAGTGAAATAGAAACAAAGAATGAAAATGTCGGAGGGGAAGGGCAGCGAGCCGAAGATTGTAGAGAAAAAAAAAAAAAAAAAGAAATGGACCAATAGCAGGACCAAGAAGAGAAGCGCCAAAGGCCAATAGACCAAGGAGGGTAGGGTCTGGGACAGGCATACGGAGAGTGCGATCAAAAAGACTCTTGTTTGGACGAAGTGGTGTGGGGCGAATGGCTGTTTATACAGCCAGGTCGAGGCACTATCGCCAGAGAGCATTGTCAAAAGAAAGGATAGAGCTGCTCAGAGTAGAGACCGACCGTTAGCAAGGCGCAGTAGTTGCGGCGAGTACTCGGGCCTGTCCATTGTGCCATGTGGATATCGGGTGATACGGGCAGAATCCCCCCCCCCCCCCCCCCATTGCCGCAGTCTAACCAGAATATTGTAGCCGACTGTATAACCAAGCAGCACGCACAGTGAGAGGCGTCTACTTTTTGTTCGAGCTGTTGGTTGTAGTAACGGATATATAAACCGGCCGAGATACGCCCCTCGGACTAGAATTAGATAGACATTGAACATCATCAATGATCACCTATTCCTTCTCCCCATTGGAGGACACTCAGTGCGTCGTCCAATCATTGAATATTTTTCTTGCTCTTGGTTTAGTGAATATCTTGGATTAATTCAATGGTTTATTGGGTTTTTATTGTGATTTCCAGGAAGAAGATTTTTGTTTCACTTGCTATACACGCAGGCCCAGCACAGTTAACTTGAGGTTTTCTGAGATATCACCTTGACACCTTCTGTCATCATTGATGTCCCCTCTTGAAACACTGACATCGTGAAAAACATGGTCTGTTTCATGCTAAAACTGTCTTAACTTTTTGCAACTAGTTGGGATTCCCTTGACTGGCTATCACTTAGTCTGGGACTAATATCCTCTTCTGGGTGATGCATGATAAATCACAGCACAATGGATTCATCGGATCTCTTGACTCATGGATGCTTTTTGACCCTAGTTTCATAGCCAGTGATCCTTCCAAGATTTATCGAATCACAGTATCCCAGTCGCGGACTTTACTATCCTCAGGGCTCGGCATGTGATGCAGATCGCAAAAGCACTATCTGGGGCTGCTGAGGCTGCGGGACATGAAGACCTCTTATTGTACTATTGATCAACTGGCAATGAAGGTAGTAAGTAGGAGGCCTGGGGGCATTCCCAAAATATTGTTGTGGGTTGTGGTGAAAAAACCCGTAGAAAATGTAGAATGTTTGTTGTAGGATGGGGGTAAGGAAGCCTAGCTAGGGAGACGTGATGAGCCATACTTCACCAGTGTCCGCCATGTTCCTACCCCAGTTGACCATATTCTACTATTCTCAGTTATGAACCACAAGCTAAGTGTTGCAGGCTGTGCACCTACATTCAATTCAGCAAGGATGACGTGTGCATGGACAATTGGCACCCATGGATGACACCTAGCAATGGCTTATAGGGAATTCTGTTGGATAAAAGCAAGAGATACAAATAGGAAATAAGGCGCTTAGTTTTAGATTTCTTCTTTCTTCTTTAGATTTTTCTAAATAAAACGTCTTATGGTATTTTCTCTGAGCACTCAGCGTTAAGCACCAGCAACACCAAGGAAGCCTCCATACAGAGACTTGGATAAGAATTTGATTTGAATTGAATATATTTAACGTCTACTGGAATCACTAAGATCAAACGACGCTCTTGGATAAGAAGTAACTAACACAAAAGTGAAATGCCCCAACACTATACTGCAGTGAGTCGGTGAGTAGCTAGACCAAATATGGGGAACAGCCTGTATTCACAGTTGCTCATTTAAAATAGCCAGTAAGAGCATCTGCCAAGATGACCTAGGGAACGTTGTAGGGGTCATATATGAGAAATATATGATATCTGTAATAGGAGAAGCGCAAACAGAATTACGCGTGCACTTCATCCACGTTGTAGAAACGATGGCTTGCCCCTAAGCGAAAGATATTGGAATGCCTTCGACGCCTTCCTCTTCCCTTTCGGTCTTCACCCTCACTGTGATGTACATGGGTGACAGCAGCGTTTTGCTGCTGCTAGTCGTCCCAAGTTCCAGGCCTGATGGAAAATGATTTTCAAACATCCCTCTGCATTGCAAAGGCACCATAGTCTGTCTGCAGAGCATCAACATCAGCGTCGCCTCCTTTGAGTTTATCTTCATCAGGCTCAGCAGCTCCACATAGTAGAGACGTCGTATATTTCGGGTTGGTCGCATCGACTCTGTAGTTATTCAGCATAGCAAGTCATGCATCTATCAAAATCGCACAGTAAGTAATTGTACACATTGATCGTGTTTCACAAAAGCAGGGATAGTAAGTATACTGTTGATGTTCCATACCAGGTCAATAGTTCTCTGGTAACCAGAGTCTCACAACGACTCAGGACAAGCAACTGGGGGGGCTTGCTGAACCCTGTAGTCAAGGATGTCAATATTGCTTTCCATTTTCGAACATAAGCTTTGGATGCTAAAGACTCACATTCTTGAAGGATATCAAGTGAAAAAAAACCTTTAGCCAAGTTCCTCCTTAGAAAGCCAATGGATGACATTCCAATCAGCTGTCATGGCGATGGCTACTCCAAATGTTCGAGATGCCGCTATTCGATTCTAGTTCGGTAACAACGTTTCGCATCTACAAAAGCTATCGATGACGCTTGGCAAGTCCAGGTGCAGTGTATCGTAGATTGTTTTTATGGCATCTTGGAAATGCCTAACAATAGCTTCCCCCTTCCGTCACTAAAGTAGGCTTAAAACCAGCATGATAATGCTGATAATTAGCTGCCATTGTGAGTGTGGGAGTTGCTCGATCTGCTGCACAGCGTAGAGAAGAAGTTGGATATTTCCATTGTCAAGGCAAAGATGTTGTGAGGGCCTTTGCAAATGCGAAAATCTGAAGCATGGGAGACAGCAAGATCAAGAACCTGGATAGGTTAGAGTACATGTTGCATCAACACAAACCCAAACACAGATAGGTAGTTGCTGAAGACATGACGACCAAAGCAGGTGGGTCTGGTCAATTGCTATAAGCAGCAACACTGGGATACCACAAAATCACCAGTTCATTTTTTGGCATTCTAGTACTTGGCAATTTCAACACAGGGACTTGTTGGGGTTCTTATAGGCACTATTCTGCAGTCCAGTACGTACTTCCATCAGAATCTTTTCGCCAGTTATGACTCACATTGCGCAACATCAAAATCATTGGTTGCAACTTTTTGATCTCATCATCTAGTTTCATCTGTACAGATTTAGGAAAGACGTGGATCACAGGCCTCCACTCTTCCTAGCAAAGAATTTTCTCGTCCCATGTGCCAGCCACTACCTACATCAAAGTATCGAGTAATGAAGTTGCGGAATTTCTAGAGAAAGGCAGCTTTGAACTACTCAATGATCAAAGTTTTTTGACTACAATAAACGATCTGCTAAATATCCTCGTCTTGAAGCTATTCTGCCCTTTGGACAGGCCATGATTTTGTTTGGGAGAGGGGAAAGCACCAATGCCTTGGCAAGCAACATGAAAGGCTCCACAGTTCGGCTCACCTAACGTAGCCCTATAACTTGGTGCAAGGTCTCTTTGTCTCATCTGTTTCTTGCCTGAAGAGCGGATCGCAACCGGTTTATAGACCCATCACTAAAGTGTCTGGATCAAGCACATGGGCCTTGGGAAGAAGGCCCTTTATGTCTGACTCTAACCCTAACGTCTGGGCAAACAAGGTCAGGGTCAGCAATCCTGGTAACCCTGACTTAGGTTACTGCCATGCCATTGGGATAAGGGCTCAGTCTGTAAGATACACTGGCCCCATAAAAGCAAAGTCCTTCCACTCAGATGCCATCCTCATCCTGATATCTACTTTTTTCTGTTTCTTTAACCATTGTTGGGAATACTCTAGCAGACCCACAGAGCCTAGCACAGGGAATAGGCTAGTTAAAAATTCACCCATTGTCTTTCCAAAAAAGCATTGACCAAATGTTCATTGTCGCACAGACATTATTTAGTAGCCAAACTGTCAGAACAATCTACTGAATTCAGTTAAATCACTTTTGAAGTCACTCGTGATCCTGTACAACTGCACGTGGAACTGTGCTGGTATACAGATTGGTTGAATTGGTGAAGCTTGTTTCTCTATTCTTTTTCTAAAGTGTTAAGTTCTTCCATCATGCACACTTAAGCTGGAGTATTCAGGCTCGGGTTTACCCAGGGTTAATCCGACAAAAGGCAGATTCCCCACAATACCCATCCTCCATCCATATAGTTCATCCAACATTTCATCCAACAGTGTATCTTTTATAATCTCAGTGACTTGAGCCCCTTGTTGAAGGGAGTACAAGTCTTGCCGGCTTCCATTTTCACATGCTACAACTTCAAGTAAAACAAGGATGCTTCACTGGATATTGGCAGCCCCCAATCTCGCCAGGTACTACCTGAGTCTGGCATGTCACTACCACACTTTCCCTATCTTCAACTTAGCTTCCTATAGAGAAGTGAGAATAAGAAATCAGGATGGCATCGGATTGTTGCAAAGGACTTTTTGTCAATACAGCGGCTATAAACATGCCTCAAACATGTGAATAACACTGAAGACTAAACATTGTGGCTAAAGACATGCAAAAGCATTATTGCCC
Organism: Ceratocystis lukuohia; assembly: GCF_044167205.1. Taxonomy (NCBI): domain Eukaryota; kingdom Fungi; phylum Ascomycota; class Sordariomycetes; order Microascales; family Ceratocystidaceae; genus Ceratocystis; species Ceratocystis lukuohia. The sequence goes on from NW_027263525.1 coordinate 1,280,583, forward strand.
TAAAGATCAAGCATAAAATTTAAAGAGCTGGAAAAACAAGTTAGTTGAAAAAAGTGAATTGACGTTAGCAATAATTAAAATTTAATTCAGAGACATTGATGTTCATATGGATCCACTCCACAAATAAAGCGCATAGTTGGCGCTGCATGCCCAGTGTTGCTGGCATTTGATTGGTGATCTCTCTAAGAACATGCTGTGAGCCACATTCATAGCATGTCTCCAAATTCACAAAGTTCACAGTGGATTGGGGAATCATGACATGCATGTGCTGTAGAGGAGAACAGCTGTAGGAAAAAACACAGATGTATCACAGATATATTTTTCTGTTTCTTTCCACACTAAACTGACAGAAGTTCTATCAGCATGGGGTAATCATCTTTCCAATGGGGAAAATAACCTGCACGGCCACAACACTTGATGATCATGATGAGCACAAGAGCGTAACTTCATTGCGCCTCTCTCACAACGACCACTGACGTCCTTTGTAGCCTATGCCTAGCACAAGAGTTAATGCCCTGCAAGGTCATGCATGATGAAAAGAAGGTGCAAGGGTGGAAAATGGGCAAAACTAGGAGGCAACAAGAGTGACTAGTAGTTGATTAAGACACTGAAATATATGATCATTTCAACAAAAGGCCTCTGCATCAACTACCTGAATGTTGCGTGGCGCTCCAGACACACGCTCTATGCCTTGAGAACTAGTACCAATGGCACTTGGTGTGGCTGAAGATTCGCAAAAAACTCTCCATCTGCCATGAAGTCTTGAAGGGGCTGCATATGGAGAAAACTAGAATTGGAGGGCACCAACGTTGAAGTATTGGACCGGGATTGGTTCACACAAAGTGTCTGTCTGTGTGGCTCTGTTGCTAAGGCTCCGCTTATCGGCAGGGGAGAAGGGCAGGGCTTCTTGCAAGGATGTCGATGACAGGTATTTCAAGGATTGAACTTAGGCCACTGCCTCTGCGAGCCCTGCTGAAACAAGGCTCAATACAAAAGTTTTGTCAAAGTGGTGGTAAAGGACCAAGGAATACATCAGGTGTCGCGGGTTGTCTCGCTCGCTAGTGAACTGCGTTATATACACACACCTACATCAATTGGCTTAGCGTAAATTTGTTAAAGCGTAGAATAATTGCCAGGGGGAGGTGTGTCCGTGAATCATAATAATTTCCTGCACTACTCAACATTGTCCAATTGTAGACCTCTTTAGTGGTTGGGGGATGTCCATCCATTTGGGCAACAGAGGAGTGTGCATTGCGTAATAGAAATGTTGGAAAGCAGCCTGGACGTCTACCCCAGGCTGGTCATATTGACACAAGGTGTCCCCAATCTTAGGAGAGTCCATTATGCTTTGGTTCTGATAGTAACAAATTAAGGCAGCCAAGGATAAGTCGACTGTAACCGCGACCTTAAATACCTTCTTCCCCTTCTCTCCCCATCACTCGACGTTAAATACATTCAAGTTCAAGCTCCCCATCACTCCCTCCTCATCTCTACTCCATACATTTCAGCCACTCTCTTTTCCTCATATCAAAGACTATTTTGTGATATAGCAATGGCAGCAGAACAGAAGTTATACCCTGATGGTAAGGAACCCCCCCCCCCCCTCTCTTCCCACCATGCCGACATTATAAATCACCACTATATGATATCCTCCTTTTGTAATACAGTAAGCAGCTAACAATGGCTTTGCTCAAGTACCATCTTCAAAGACTTGGCTAGTTTGTCCCTTTTACAATGACGACCCTCATGCACATGCACATTGCCTGGGCCTTTGTTTTTCCCGCCGTGAAGCAGTGGAGCAGCACCTAGTGCGTGCTCATTCCTTTCGTTGCTCTCGATGCAAGGAGCCATTTAGCTCTGCTATTCTACGAGAGAGGCATTTCCTTAGCGTCCCCCATTGCGCTTCACAGGAATAATAAAGCTTCCATAGAGAAGGCCCTGTAAGGGCTGCGCCTGGGCCAAGAACGCACGGTTGATCCGCTGTCAATGGATATTAGAGCGTTTTGACCATCCCAGTCGGCGCTGAAATAAAACATCCATCATCAAAACGTTTATAGTCCATGCACTCTTGCCCTTGTCGTATGGCTTTCTTTGAACCATGGAATCCTATGGATCTATGACTAGTCAGATTTCTGTCTACTAGGGAAGCAGTTGAATAATCATGTGGGCAATCATAAACAGCCACAGAACCTAGGCAAAAACCCCACAAGAGTGTGTGCTCTTATGCTCCTAATAATGTATAGCTCCCATATATCCCATGTAGAAGTACGATAATTAACCTCCGTCGACCCTTCTCATATTGACTCCATTAGTTTGCTTTTCTCCTCGTCTCTTTAAATCACAGTGTTTAACGATGTCCACGCTTGCTCACGTGATACATCTGTAGCTCTCTGGCAACTCTAGTAAGTCTTTTTCCTGGCAATACATCCTGGCAATGCATCCTGCCAAGACTCTTCTTCCGCCATGTCGTTTGCGAAACGATGTTGTATCATTTTATTTACTAGTAAAGCCTTGCCGGCAAGACGGAACTCGACTTGTAGTTGCTGCCATTTGTGTAACAAAACGCTCACTGTGATGCTAGGCCAGCATAATTCCGCCTCAGACCCACAGGGTAGTTCCCAAAGGCCGCCCATGATGAATATTTAATAACTGATAATTGATCAAGACAAGCAAAGAAGCTATAGTATGTTTAAGAACAGCCAGCTAAGTGCTGATGAACCACAGGTCAAATTAAAGGCAGTTTTGTCAGTAACCCAAATTAGGGTTATCATGATTGCTGACCCTGATCCAGTTCGCCCAAGCGTTAGGGTTAGTATCAGACATCAAGGGTCTTCTTCCAAGGGTGTGGCAATCACTACCGCTACAAGTTACCTGTATCATTATCGTCGCACGCTGGAAGCGCATCATTTGGATGCTGCATTTCGGGGCAACTTACTAGTCATGGAAAGGCGGGAGATGAAAAAAGGGTGCTTATAGAGATTAGAATAAGACAATTGATAGACCAAAGAGCGTTAGTTTATTGTGGTGGTAAGGAGCTCGGCACAGTATGTGAAACGGCTGGCTAGCCAAAGGAGATGGCCGACCGCTTCTTCGTTTTTACGACGATTGAATTGTTACATTCGATCGACTTGTAATCATAACATGACCGGTGAGCAAGCAAGCTTTCACAGGGAATAAAAATTCAACTTTGTGCTGCTTTCTACACAAATGGCAATCTTGCGGAGTGAAGGTTGCAGAAGATAAAACAATAGCCCTTGGCTCACCTTTTCATTACTATGCCAGGATCCAAAATGCGCTCATACATCACGGATGACCTATAGGAACCAGCGAGCATGATAGGGCCAGGGCCACCTACATTGACGATCTTTTCCCAGCCTGTCTATTACCTTATAGTAGAGCTTTCCAATAACTGAGTGGCGGTCTGTTTTAGTTGAGGTTAATGTCAGACAGGGAACTAAAGGCAGTAGGAAAAAGGATGTGACATGACCTGAGCCTTCTGAACAGCGACTCTCTAGAGCCTTAATTCTATGCATGCATCTAACCGAAGGTCCTATTCAACAAAGTCACAGCCCTTCTTTTAGGGGAAGGGTAGTATTTCGTCAAGCGAGCGGTGAGTACCTATCCCTACTTGTTCCTGGAACCGCAGTTGGACACAGTTAAGCCCTGTTATTCGTATGCAGGAGTTTGAGCATGAAAGTCCCAAGTGCACCGACTCTCCCTAATTCAAAATGTTGCAACAAACTGCACGCCTTCTCTCTGACAAGTTCATCTGCCAAGAACCTAAGGACAAAAGGGGAAAGGGAAAAGGCCAAGGCCAAGGCCAAGAACTAAGCCGAGGAAATACATGAGTGGCTTGAAAGGAGTGTTGGTACTGTTCTGCAGAAATGCACCCCTAGGCCTTTCCTGGGTGTCTGTTGGCCAGGTGTTTCATAATTTATCTCATCAAGTTAGTTTTCAAATTTGCGATTTCGCAAGTCCGAGCATCGGCTCGACTTACGCGAAGGTATCTTCGTCAGCTCTGCGTCTCATTCGCACTAACTCCTAGACACAGCTTCACACAAGGATGCAGATGCAGCAGATGGAGCAAGCAGATACACCACACCAAATAAACCAGATAGATCAGGTACATCAGCTGGGGATGGAGGCAGGCAGACACTTTAGCAGACGCTTTAAATTCTGTAAATTCTGTAAATGCAAACAATACAGCAGATGATGTAGCAAAAAATGTAGAATTAGAGCCATAGAAGTGCCTAACTTTCAAAACACCTACTCAGCTGGCCACAAGTACAAAGTGTGAGCTCATCTAGATTTGAGAAAGTTGAGCCTATGAAAAGGAAAGCTTCAAAATGTATCAAGTCTCATCAGATTGGCCATATAATGACTTCAAAGGTATGCCCTCTTAAATATTCAGAGCTATTAAATGTACAATTTTCATTCACTGCACTGTTTGTCTCCATCTGTTGCTATCTTTGGGCTTTCCGCACATCGCATAATTTATTGTGCTCCAGTCAGTAGCAACTTCATTTCTAGCATGCATGCCTTAACACATGGTGACGAAAGTACGTATCTAGGGCAATACCATGGCTGCATGAAAGCTAAATCGTGTATCTAGCTCATTGGACAGTATTTGGCTTGCGTTAGCGCGCTATGATGCATATACACTATTGCAAGCCAATCGGTAAAAACAAATAGATGTGAACGACTTGGCATTGCAAGAGACTGAAGCCCTGTTTAGATACTAATAGACAGTAGGCGCCCAAGGGATTTCTTGTCTCTGTCTTTCCCCGTTCCATCCGTAATTCTCGTCATAAATCAGCACACTAGACATTCTAGCCAAGGCCAATGAATCCCTTTGCATCTGAAAACGAGGATGTGTGTGAAGGGGGCGACTCCTACATGCGCCCCCACCCCCTCCCTAGTCTTGACGACGCCTACATCCGCTCCCCGCCTTTCCTATCTTCGCTCCCCTCCCCCCTGTTTTTGGATTACCTAATCAATTTTTAAGTGTATCTAAGGGCTACGTGGGGCATCGGGCTTATGTGGGCATCACATTTACACACTCCAATTGGCTGGAAATATGTCTGTTAGTGCATTCTACGCTCTGGAATTCTGCCAATGTACCTCTCTCCCCTGGCCAATTCTATAGCTGATACTTGCACAAAGAAATGTACAAAGGAAGGGATACTCATTGTGTTGAAGACTTCACTCATTAACCTGATATATGATTTCTTTATCCTATGTTATTACTCTTAAGTACTATGATGCAGCTGCCCCTAGTCAGGAAAACAACCTCATGACAGCTAGTAGAGTAAGGCGTATAGAGGCTGAGGTCACCTGGGAGCTGGGGGATAATCCTCTCAGAATTGGAAGAAGGGGTGTAGCTGACATCTAGAGAAGGATAGATAAAGATACCAAAGAATAACAAGCCTTGCATCTAATTGACAGAGAGGGAGATTGCATTGTATTTGGAGAATGAGAATCAAGTGGTTATATTTGAATATAAAGGCAGCTCAAATAAATAGTATAGAGACAAAGGCTGTGAAATGGCCCTTCCAGATGAAAAAATTCACAGCAACTGTAGTGTTGCTACTTGTAAAGAATCCTTGAGATTTGGCCCACTGTTAGTGCACATGCTTCACCGCCTTTGTGGGGCTTGTACCTGTAAGCTAGAGCCAATCAGAGTGCATAAAGCCTGATGCCCACATAAGCCCGATGTCCACGTAGTAGCTGCCAGGGAGGGGAGTGAAGATAGGAGATGTAGGCATCGCATCGCCTTTGCTCTAGGCCAGCAAGCAGACTGGGTATTTCGCTATTGCACAGAGTTCAACGCCTGGGTTGTGTTACAATGCTTACGAAACCTAGGCCTTCCTTGGTCAGGACAGCGCTACAAACGCCTTTTTCAGGCTGGGTGGTCTCTGATTCTATAAGAAGAGTAGACAATCCATCCTGACGCTAGACTCACTTTACTTATCTTCATCTTCATCACTAATATCATATCCAAGCGTCACTTACCTGCAGCCCCCTCCACACACACCTAACCTACGAATATACTCCCATTTTCAGCAGCTTTCTCCATAGCAGCTACGGCAATATCTACGCAAAAATGTCAGGCCCCGGGCCATCTTCGTCTCTTAACAGTCAGCCCCGGCTTTTTTATGTTTGTCCATACTATTCCTTTGACCCATCCAAGTACAGAAAATGCCAGGTCTACAACATCGAGGGTAACCCTCGTTTAATGCAGCATCTTAATCGGACTCACATGAACTGGTGTGGCTGCTGCAAAGAGCCATTCCACACAACCAAGGATCTTGAAAGGCACTTGCGCAATGGAGGCTGCCAGCTACGAGCGGAGTTCCCGGTCGGTTATCTCAATAAGGGTATACTCGGCAAGATTTTCAAGGACCTCGCTACTGGTAGAGCGAATGGCCAGGAGCATTACTACCACATATACAAGACTCTCTTCAAACGCGAGCCACCTACCAATACCTACTCCAAATTTAACACCCCTGCCTTTAACGAAGCCTATGGCCAAGTGAAGCTGGAGGCTGCACTCCGGCATATGACCCACGTTATCGAAAACCTCGGCGAGCCTCAGCTATCGTCTGGTCAAAGTACTAGCGAACTTTTACTTGCTTTGCTAAGGGCTTCATCGCGTGGCTCTTTGAATCCCACCGATGCACAGCGACGGGAGCTTAATCGCTTGGCCATGGAGAAGGTCCAGGGCAGCTCTGGGCCAACCACTCTATCAAGCCCTTCTATGTCAGATCTCTTTGCTCCTTCCGATCGCGATATTACATTGTGTCAGACGGAACTGAAGGGCTACTTTACTCCTGTGCCACACAGCACCAATAAAATTGATTCCCGTACTCAATCAGATTCTCAAACACAAGCATTGACGCAACTTTGCCCATCTGATGAAAGGGAGCCGGTTAATCTATAGGACGGGCTGGCCACCCAGGCTTTCTTAATATCTTAATAATCCACCTTTCGCTCTCAATAAGATTTGGCGTAGGTACTTGATGGTTACTACGTTCTATATATGTCGTTTAGTGCAAAAAGAAAAGATGGCAAAATAGATAGATGTCGCGTGTCTATCGTACTGAGCCATGTGATGAGGTGACAACGTACAACGCTAGCTACATAAACAGTGTGTGGGAGACTCAAAGAGGAAAAAGCAACAAAAGAAAATGATAGAATTCGGGGAGAGAATAGGAATGTCTTAATGCACGAGTAATCTCCAGCTTTCTACACACTCTAACACACGGCACACTTTACCTTCAGCCACAAGCAACTGTAGTCAGATCAAGAAGCGAAACTTGATCGTGATGTTTACACAACGAAGCTCTGGTAAATTTCTATGGGCAACAACACTGGAATACGACAAAACGACCAACTCATTTTTTGGCCTTCTACTCTCTTGGCAATGTCAGTATAGGGACCTCTGGGAGGGTCCTTAGATGGATGGCCGGCGCTGTATACTTTCCTGAGCTAGCTGTTTCCTGCACAATGTACAGACTTGGAGGAACTGCGTCCTTTGAGGGTGCTAGGAAAGGCATCCCCACTCTGTGAGTTAGTTCTGATATTAAAAGATCAAGGTCAAGGGTGAGGCCAGGCCAGTATAAATATCACCCTTGTCGGAACAATCTAACATATCTTCCATCTCCCTATCGCCACTTCTTGAGATCACTCGCACACGGATCGGCGCTGCTCTCCTTGTCCCATATCAAAGGCTATTCAGTGAGAAAGCAATGGCGGCGGATCATATTGAAAAAGACGTCACGTTTGGCGTTTCGCCATCCACTAGACATATTCAAGAGAAGTTGTGCCCTTATAGTAAGGAAGCCCCCCCTCTCTTCCCACCATCCCTACATTATAAACCACCACTATATGACATCCTCCTTTTGTGATACAGCAAGGAGCTAACAATGGCTTTGCTCAAGTACTATCTTCAAAGATTTGGATAGTTTGTCCCTTTTACGATCACGACCCTCGTGCACATGGGCATTGCCTCGGCTTTTATTTTCCCCGCCCTGGTGACATCGAACAACACATGGCGAGAGTTCACCCCTTTCTTTGCTGTCGATGCAAGGCGCCATTTAGCTCTGCTATTCTACGAGAGAGGCATTTCCTTAGCGTCCCCCATTGCGCTCCACAGGAAGTGCATCATAATAAAGCTTACATAGATAACGCCCTCAAAACGGACCTACGGGTCAACCGAAAGGGACAGGACCAGGAATCGAAGATCAACAATCTATATAAACGTCTTTTTGATGATGTTCCCAAAGGTCGCTTGCAATTCCCATACCACCCAATTCTGCTACCCATTTACTATGCCATAACTGCTATTATCTTGTTTCTTCTCTGGGCTTCCCTGGTCATCATCAACCGCGAACTCTCTATTGGACTATCGCCCAAGTTCATCTACGAGTTGCTTATGGCCTTCCCATCATTCGACTTGCAGTCAGTGGACCCGTTCATCAATCTTATGATAGAGATAGCGAATGCACACTCGTCTGAAGAAGGACTGAATGTATCGTTGCAAGGAATGCTTCGCCAGTTATTCCGCATCTCGGGTATCAATTTCGAGGATGCCATGACCCATGGAACTCTTCCGGCAGATTTCGACGAGATGGTCGGTGTTTTGTTCAGCCGGATCCGCAAAGTACTCTACGATAACCCAGATCAGGTGGATTTAATCAGGAACTATCTAAAAAGCGTTTTGCAAGACAATGACCATATGTTTGGCCACACCGACCAGGGCGAACCTAATGCCCCTGAAACCCAGCACCGCACCTTGGATCGTGACCCCCCTGTCACCATTAGCCCAGAAAACCTTCCCATGGATTTGGATGACAGTGACTCAGAGCGTGAGAGGGGAGATGTTGGTTTGAATAATGGAATGGAGACCTTACGGCCTACTGCACCGGATATGAGAAATGACAACCTACCGTGTCAGTCTCAGGGATGTTCTCCGATCATCGACAATAACTATGACATTGAACAGTTGTTGAAAGGATGGGAGGATGTCGACTTGGAAGAGGCGCTGAGTGAATTGATGCGCTTTTCTGAACCTAATTAAGAGCAGCGTCTCATGTCATGCTTGAGAGAAGATCTCTGGATTAAGCTCCTCGAGCCGATATGGAAGAGCAGGTATTTCCACACTACATAATATCAGTTTTAGTATGAAATTTGAACAATAATTCCAGGTGTCTGGTGGTCATTCGTTAGTTATTTTGCTCACATGATGTACTAGCCATTCCACGATATTACAGTATTATCATAGATCTCGCACTCATTCAACCCAAGCCCTTTATTTGCTCTCTTGTTTTGTCTATACACATAGTGCTATGAACTGTACTTGGTTTCTAGTTGTTCCTATCTCACCACGTCTTGCACCACACCCTGTGTAGGTGGACCTACCCCTGTAGAATAAACTCGGTGCACTAGATAGTACTACTTGCAGTGGAGAATCACCTCCTGTTCGGTCGAATACCGAGTAAGCCCACAATATGAAATACTTGGTGGGCTTACTTAGTAAGGAAAAGTAGACGTAGACTCTGTGTTTAACAGTGGGTTTCTAGTTTATCAAGAAGTCAAGCTCTATCATTGGGAATGGCTATTCTGGGGTACTTGATACTATCGTTTATCTCATGTTAATCTGACTTGAAGCAGAATCTCTACAACATGGAGCAGCTTACCATTTTCAACCTTGATTGTAGTGACACAGGTGTCCAAGTCTCTAAAAGGTGTTCAAACAATACTTTTGTACCTAGACTTTATAATGAAAGTTTATCTATTTTAGCATTGTGGTAAATGGATTTAGTAGCTAAAGATAATACAAGCAACCAAGGATACCCTAGACTCGCAAGGGCACTGTCATGCATATAACGCCAACGAAATCTCCACGATAAAAGCTATGTCCTGTAGGATTAGAACCATCAGTATGTGTTTTCTTCATGTAGAGGATATATTGTAGTCTATTCCTTTCAATCTGTGTCTGGAACCTACAATAGTGTACTTACACCAGAAATCCCCAACAGCTGTCTGTCTTTGAATGAAACATGACATGTGCTGTAAGAAAGGGAGACTTGGATGACAAAGTAGTAAGATCGAAACATTAAAAGTATGTTTTACAGGGTTTCAGATGAGCTGTGATAATCTAAACTTAGATCCTTTGTCTGGTTTGCCGACTCATTCATCCAGTCAACTATGTCTCAAAGTATCGTGGCTTGTTGTATGTGTGACATCGCATCCTAGTGTGCAACTTGCCCTCACCTCTCTAGGACTTGTCATCATACTGCTACCATTCTCTATTTCAAGTCAATGGATGACCACATGTGAGATAAAGCAGCTAGCTACTTGAAAATACACCTTATCGAACGTTACAGAAATCTTGGTTTCTCGCAGTTACTTGTTCGTGGTTTCTCACAGTTAATTGTTCTATTCAATCGTCTTGAGCACCAAAAACGAGCAACGAGGACTTCGTTGAGACTACAAACACAAGATGGTGCTTTCGCATACTGTGCAGGCTATTTCTATCCCGGCTCTGTGGTGTAGTGGCCAGAGAAGCTGTATTCAACTGAGAAAATTGAACATGGGAGCAAAAGCATATAGACGCTGCCACACCTATTCTGTCTGCATCATTGCGCACATAGCATGCCAGGCGTCATGTTTGATAAACGTGATAACCCGGCTCGGGTTTCATGCCGCATTTACTTCGCTGGCCAGGATCCCCTTGCCGAAAATGCACGGTTGATCCATGATGTACGGGGGGGGGGTCCATTATCGTCGAGGCTGAAATCAAACGCCCATAACGGAAACGTTCATAGTCTCTATATCCTTGCCATTCACGTCGTTGAACCATAAAGCCTTGCTGGAAAGAGGGAGCTCGAAGTCGTTCGTGTAACAAGGCCTCATTGCGATACCATATCGATAGACATCCTGTCGCATCGCGGCAGCAACGGACAGGCTACTGTCGACATGTGACCACTAGGTCTTTGATGAAATTGGTCCTTAACCTTTATTCTTTAAAGCAGATGAACAGTTTTACTACTCCTAAAGCCATAACTGAAATCAAGTTTTCAGTCAAGCCTGGCACGTATAACACTTTTGACAAGGCAAGACTTTTATTCCCAGTTTCTATGGCTACTGATCCAACCTTCGACGCTTCAATGCTTCTCCCGTCCGCCACTTTTACCGTCTCCCGGGTTTTCTGTGCATTATTCAACACTGTTAGCTCTTTCGTCATATGACATGAGCATCCGGAATCGATTACCCAGTTGTGGCATTCGGGGCACTTACTTTGAGCGTCTTGGTTGGCCAGTTGGGCCTTCTGGTCGGAGTTGGTCTTTTTTTCTCGACCAGCAGTCAGCAGCTAAGTGTCCCTTCTTCTCACAGTTGGTACACTTAACCTTTGGCCTGTCTCCTTTGGCCTTCTTGTCGTTTCCTTCGCTTTCAAGGCTAATTCGAACTTTTTCCAATAGTTCTAGCGTCTTCGCTTCGGTATACTTCTCCCGCCTGCTTTCGAGGATAGCAGCCTTGTACGCTTTCGGGAGCTGCCACGTAAACGTCCTAAAAACGTCCTTCTCCTTCATCCTGTCCTCTTTCGTGGCGTCCTGGTCGAAGTTACGGTTGTGGATCGTTTTAAAATAAGCCCAGTTGCTTTTCATGGACTTCCCTTTTTGTACAGGCGCTTTCAGTAGCCTCTTGTACTCCTCGTAACACTCGTCCAACGGGTCCGGAGCGCAGATTTCTTTGAGGACCTCATATGCTGCATACAAGGTATCCTCGTCCCTAACTAGGGACTGGTGGTATTTGTCCAAATTCATATTGAGCAGACTCCTCGCTGCTTGTTGATCTTTGGTGTGTTTTTGTTCCTGGCTTGCGCCAGATACATCGGTTCTTTCGACACCTTCCATCACACAAGATATTATAAGCCTCGATTGACTTATGAGAACGATATGGCAATCGTTCGACGAAGGTAATTTATTATAAGCTCATAACCTGTAGAAATTGGTTCTTAACCTTTATTCTTTAAAGTAGATGAACAGTTTTACTACTCCTCTTTTCCTAAATAACTCCCCTTTTTAAGATAAGCACAAAGTCTTATCAGTTTACCCGAACTTCATCCGGAACTTGTTGGGAAGTTTGCTTCAACACTGGCCGCTATTTAGCGGAAAGTAAACGTTAACACATTATCGATCTTGAACAAAAGTATCATCAACATAGTTAATACTACATTCAGCATCATGCTCTCTTGGATCCACACGGCAAACATATAAGTATTAGCAACTGATTAAGACAAACAAGCCAGCTCTACCCTTCTGAACAATAGCTAAACAGGTGCTGATGAAACAAAGGCCAAAGTTAAAAGCAGTCTACCCCGCCAAGTTCAAGACATCGCATTGTACTGTGAGATGATTGGCGTCGTAATTATGGAAATGAAATACTAATTCATAAAAACACGGCGTGAATCCTTTGCATATACAGCGATCTAGCAAGCAATAAACAAATAGCAACATTCCTCCATTAATCTATAAACTCCCGCCCCGACTTGACTCACTGTAAACACTGTTGTTTTGTGTGTCAACCTACCAGTATCAAGTGTCGTACTGCCAATATCCATCCTCAAAAACGTCCGAACCTAAGCCAAAGTTGCAATCGCATCTGGAAATAGTGGCGCATTCATGTGATTCCGTTGTAGTACAATCTTGCAATCTAACAGGCTCCGCATAGGGCCACTGTGGCAGCAAGTAATGCGGCATTTTCAGCTCGAACAGGGGCTCCACAGTTGAAACAAAAGGTGTATTGAAGCGGCCAGCCAGTACTTATACCGACCTCAAAGCCTGTGTCACTGTTGTGGTTAGTGTTAGTGGGAAATTGCACATGGTTTCCAGCGCCAATACCGTTGACATAGTTTCCAGGGGCCCTGTCTAGGGCGGTTGGAGCCATATTTCCAATGGCACCAGGGGTCAGATTGGTGTATGCAGTTAGGTCCAGGGTCCCTATAGGCCACTGGACGTCAGCAAACCTTCGCTCAACATAACCACTGTAGGGTTGTTGGTATGTGGTATTAGCATTTTGCCCGCCCTGTAGTAACCACATAAGATTCAAATTCAGGGATTCTGGTGGTGCTACTTCAGTTGGCGGAATGCCCACCGGAAGTGTAAAGGGCCCTGGCACAAGAAGGCTGGGTGGCGACATTGGCCCGAGACCCTTTTGGACTATCTTCGTGGCCAACTGGCTGAGCTCCTGACGCCGCATCTCGGTGGCGTTCATAAGGCTATCTGCTACATCTTGGATCATAGAAATAAGCAGCTTTTTAGCCTCGTGTAGTGGGAGGAACTGATACATGGGAGTCTCCGCAATCTTGTCCGTGATGCATTGCAGGAAAGTATGCAGCATGGCCTGGCCATATGCTTCGCCGTGAGGGGGGCCATGGTACTTGAAGTAGATATTGGCAGGGAGGTCGCGGTTGAAAAGGGCCTGGTATAAATGGCGATACTTCTCTTGCTCGCTTGCCCCAGAACCAGCTTTTATCCTGTTGTCAAAAATACTCTTATTGAGATACCCGACCGGGTATTCCGCTTGAGGCTGGCAGCTTGCATTCTCCGAGTGTTTGTCAAGCTCCTTGGGTGAGTGAAATGATTCTTTGCAACGGTCACACCAGTTCATGTGAGTCCGAATTATGTGCTGGGGGAGACGATGGAGACCTCCAATTTCATGGGTGAAGCACTTTGCGTACTTGGACGAATCGAAGATATAGTATGGACAAGCAAAAGTATATTTTTCATCTGCCAAGTTGATAAGTCAATTACAACCGTCAACATACGTCTAGTGTGTTTGACAGCATTGAGCGGGCTGGTACTACTAACCATTAGTGAGGGTCGAGTCTAAGGCTTGCTCTCCGGAGGTGTTGGAACCACTACGGCTACAGCTACCTGTATCGCTATAGTCGCGCAATAGTTGTGTATCATCTGAATTCTGCATTTCGGAAAGGTGTACTCGTCATAGCGAGGGGGGACATGAAAAAGAGCGCTTATGGAGATTAGCACAGAGCAAGTGATGGAGCAAAGAGAGCTGGTTTGGCTACGCGGGGATTATGGCCGTTTAAAACCAACCAAGCCGGTCGAAAAAGGCCTTGAACTTTTTTCCTTTTCTTTCGGCGGCGCTTGGACTATTTAATACACATCGCGTTGGAGTCGATTACAACCGGTGAGCTGGCCAGCCCCGTTAGGAAATTAAGCTCAGAACTTTGTGTTCGTTTCTACACAGAAAGACTGCAGGTTGCATGACGGAAGACACCGAATCTTGGCAAACTTCACAACCATTACGTCACGGCTGAGCAGCTGGCTTCAACGATTCGTTCAATGGCCATTGAACACGCCGGAGACAAGGATGTAAACTACACTTTATGGAGACCCGTTACGCCTCGCATTAACGCTCAGAGACACTAGGAAACCAAAGGTTGCAAGGCGAAGTGTGTATGAGAACTCAGGGCTCTTGAACTATGAGCCGTTTGAGCCTCATTTTACACATTGATCTAACTGAAGCCTCCTTCCAACAAAATGCTATTCTTTTATTAGGGGAGGGGGAGTGATTTTTCGTATGAGCCATGGGCATACTTGGGGTTCCCACGTCTACTTCTTCCTGGAATAGAAGCTGGGCAGACTCAAGCCTGTTATGGTCATATTGTTATACAAGTACACCGGAGTTTTAGCATGAAAAAGCCAAGTGTGCTAGCTTTCCCTGCCTGGAAATGCTGCAATAAACTGCACAACTTGTCTTTCTGACAAGTTCATCTCGCATGAGCCAAAGACGGCCAAGCCACATGGGCCTCGGCTTTCCAGAGAGCTCTCTCTCGCGCTCGAGTCACTGATGCTTACACTCTTTTCTACGACTATAGCCCCATTAGTCGCCATACTTTTGAAGGAGTAGTTTAGGGTAAGCTATGGTTGGCTTTTCCTGCCATAACATGTTCTCGCCGGGTTGAAAAAGCGTTGCTGTGCGTTTAAAGCCTTATGATTTGAGAATGAGGCATCATTGGCAAGCCTCAGCTCGGCCGGATGTATGGCTAACGGCCGCGGGAGAGTTGGCGGCAGGAAGACAAACATGCAAGGGGACTGCCGCTCCAATGAAAGCCCATGTCTGGCACAAGGCCTCTTTCTATCTGGGGCATTAGCAATAAGTCGGGGACCACCATGGTGCGACTAGAAACTTGCACCTCAGAGGCAAAAGCCTGCAAACAAAGATTTCTCTTGTGTGAATGAAGACTGGGGCTGTGATTTGTTTGGACTCCAGTTCCTTTTCATGATGGGCGCACTGGGAATGATGCGAGGCTATACAGGAGCTTGGGGGGGGGGGGGGGGGGGGGGACTCAGCACCGAGGATACTTTGTTAGCGATAGGCCCTAAGCACTTCATGAACGCGAACAGAGAAACCATTTAGCAGGTAGCCTCGTTCTCAGATACAAGGCGCTTGGTCTTGGCTGAAATCTCTCTAGTCTTCTTATTGATGACGAAAATGATGGGGGGAGCGGGTAAGGACAGAGACATGAAACCACATGGGCACCCGCTGTTCATTAGTATCTAGACAGGATTTCAGTCTCTCGCAGTTCTTGCGTTGTATGCATTCATTTGGTTTTTATCGATTGGCTCACGATGTCCCACGTATGATAGCGCTAGTGCAAACCCGCTAAGCTACTGTCCAATGGGCTAGATACATGATCCGGCCGTCATGCAGCCATGATCATGATATTGTCCTAGAAATGTACTTTCGTCACTATTTGTCTAGTCATACATGCTAGAAATGAGCCTGCTACGGGCTGGAGCACACAAAGTTATGTTGACTGTTGGGAACTCGGGCGGACCTTGCCTCAGCTATGACGTCAAGTTCAACGCCCAGTTTGTGTTACAATCCCTGCCCTGGTCTTGAGAAACAAGAAATATAGGCCTTTTCAGCCCGGGCGATACTTGTGGTGCTATAAGATGGGTAGCGGAAAGGGCCCCTCCCCTGACTATGTATTTAGTTATACATATATATATCTTCCCTTCCAAGGAGCGAGAGGATCAATACAAGCAGTTCTACAACAGCAATCCACCCTGGCCCCAACCCTCCACCCCTAATACCACATCTCAGTTTCACTTACTTGCAGCCCTCTCGCCCCCTCCACACGCCTATAACCTACGAATATTCTCCCTCTTCCGTTGTCTTTGTTATACCAGCTACAGCAATAGCTACGCAAAAATGCCCAACCCTATCTCATCTTTGTCTCCTAACAGTCTGGACCAGCCTTTGTATCCTTGTCCGTTTTACTCCTTTGACCCCTACATGTACGAAAAATGCGAGTCTTACGAAATCGAGAATATCCCCTATTTAATGCAGCATCTTTATCGGACTCACACGAACTGGTGTGACTGCTGCAAAGAGCCATACCACACAACCAAGGATCTTGAAAGGCACTTGCGCCATGGAGGCTGCCAGCCACGAGCGGAGTTCCCGGTCGGTTATCTCAATAAGGTCACAATCGGCAAGGTTTTCAAGGACTCCGCTACTGGTAGAGCGAATGGCCAGGAGCAATACTACCACATATACAAGACTCTCTTCAAACGCGAGCCACCTACCAATACCTACTCCAAATTTAACACTCGTGCCTTTAACGAAGCATATGGACAAGTGAAGCTGGAGGCTGCACTCCGGCATATGACCCACGTTATCGGAAGACTTGGTGAACCTCAGCTATCGCCTGGCCAGGGCACTAGCCAACTTTTACTTGCTTTGCTAAGGGCTTCGTCGCATGGCTGCATGAATCCTACCGACCTGCAGCGCCAGGAGCTTAGTCGCTTGGCCATGGAGAAGGTCCAGGGCCGCAATGGACCAACGTCTCTATCAAGCTCTCCTCTGTCAGATCTCTTTGTCCCTTCCGACCGCGATATTGCATTGTCCCGGATGGAACTAAAGGACTATTTTACTACTGTTCCACGTAACACCAATAAAATCGATGACCATACTCGATCGGATTCTCGAGCTCAATTCGAGCTCAATCATTGACCCAACTCTGCCCATCTGGTGAAAGACATCAAGTTAACATGTAGGGTGAGCCGGCCACCCAAGCCTTCTCAATAACACACTGTTTACTGTCAATAACGTACGGCGCATGAGCCTGACGGGTATTACGTTGTACATATGTCGTATTGTGCAGAAAGAGAAAAACATGGCAGGATAGATATACCCAGCGCCTCCGTCGTACTGAGCCGTAAAATTAGGTGACAATGAACGGGATGTAGAAGAATGAAAGAACAAAAGAAATAACAGGTAATCGTAAAATCCAGGAGAAGAATGACGGGCAACGGGAGTTTCGTAATTTAACGATGATGTTCGGCTTTCTACATATTCCAGCATGAGGAAAGTTTTACGTTCAGTCACAAGCGACTGTAGCCAAAACTTGATCAGGACACCTATCGATAATGCTTGAAGACAGGAGCTTTTGGGCCAGATGTGTTGGTCCCCAAGACAGCGAACTCAGACGATACGATACGCCTTGGGCCTATATGGCAAGGGGACAGGGGCCGTAAAAGTGCATATTCTAGGTCCTCTTCAGCCCAGCGTCACAGAGCTCTTTTTAAATGCCGAGCGCTTCCTGGTCTGTTGAAACAAGTTTAATGTCTAGTTGCAAGAGTGTGCGCCAAAACTAAGCCCTAAAAACATGATGGAGCCAGCACAGGGAAGCATTGCCGGACACACAAGCTTAATGTCTTATCGTCATCCAGCCAACACGCGCGGGGCTTGAGGCAAGAAGATACTAATGCTGAATGTCCTTAGGATGAGAAGGAGAAGGAGTGAGTTAGTTGATGTTGTTGTTGTGTGTCTGATTCTTGATTGAAGAGCGGATCTCAACCGACGTACATATCCGTCACTACAATGCCGAGACCAAACACATGGTCTTGGCTTGGAAACATGCGATCCCTTTATGTCTGACACTATCCCTAACGTTTGGCCGAACTTGGTCAATCAGGGTTGGCAATCCTGGTAATCCAAGCTTGGATTACTGCCAGAAATCTCAGAAATCTAGGGCTCTGGGGGGGGGGGCCTGTTTAATTTACTGGTGCTCCCCCTGGTCTGGCTTTCTAGAACAACCCTTGGGATGCTCATAGCCTAAAAGCTTTGAAAGGTGCTGGAAAAGTCTAGTTATGGAAGGATCAATACAGCGTAGAGCCTACTAATACTTGTCTGTAGATTCTAGCGGTGTACGGCGTTGTTAAGAGGACCATTTGACAGAAAGCTTCAAAATACTATAAAAGAGAGTCAGCCCCAGCCGATGCTAATACAGTCTCCGCCGTAGTTCCGTTCGCTGTGTGGAATGTTTATTGTACTAAAAGGAGTTAAAGGGGTCTAACTGGAAGGCTGCACACATACGGGTAGCAAGCTAGATGCCTGTTGTGTCCACTCATAAGCACCAATATCTATTCAGCAGTGTATCGTTCTGATAGACAAAGCTCCAGCAACGGAGTCATGCACATGCACTCGGTGTCAGCCAAGCCCTAGCTGAAGGCAGGGGCATGTTTCTAGAGCACCGCAAAGTTTGACCAGTTAATGCACGTTCGGGGCCACCAACGGGCTATGTAATGCGTAGACAAATATCCAAATCTGGCGGTGGCTTAGTAGCTGCTCTCCTTCTGTTTTGCGAGGTGCTCCTCTAGTTTATAGCATGCATTTACGGGACCGCAATCCTTGCTTCTTAAGCAGCAGCTATTTGCCACAAGGATCATTGTTATTTGTAACATACTTCGGTGTATTAATTACTGCTCAGTCACTGCGAGTTTTGCTTATCTCACACCCTTGCAACTTCGCACCTCGCGCATAGTGTTTGAGGCCACTAGCTCTTGTGATAGGCCCTTGCTACAAAGTGCGTCAGTGCCAGCTGCGAGGTAGAGTTATGCAACAAGGTTAGGCGTATTTGCCAACCACAAATACCAAGTGTTGTTGCCACGCACATGCTCTTCTCTATTTGAAAGCCGATCAATAAGAAACTGTCAGATATAACCAAGCAAATACCAGCCACATCTAGCGCACAAACTCTGGCGGGAGCTGTGGATTAAACGGGGTACAAGCCAATGCGAAGAAGGCCTCAAGCTTTCTGGTCACGTCGAAAACACAGTCCGTCACATATCAGCCCTCTTTTCCCAAGCCTTCAAGCGGTGAAGCGAGCAGCCATCCAAGATTCGCGCCGCCTCTCCTCTGATTTTCTATGCCACTGTCACCGGTTAACGGGTGGTGTGTTGCATCTTACACAAGGTTCCTTGTACCAATCTTGCCATCTCGATTTCCCATTCTCTCTTCTCTACGAGGCACTTGTTTGAAGGTAGGGCGGGTGTAGCAACGATATGCCGGGCCAGGATGGTAACTACAGGGGCCGAGGTTGGTGAAGCCAGCCTATCGAGCTACCAATATCCAGGAAAGCATCATTTTCATACTTGACAACGTAACATGTGAAGATGGAAGCCTAAAATACTTGACCCCTTCAACAAGTGTGTCAGGTGACCAAAACTTTAAAAGAAGCAGAATGCCTTCTCAATCGCGCATATCTTGAAAACTGCTTCTCACATCGTCTTATGCTACCTTGAACACCTAGTTGTTTCTCTGCCTTATTCTCCCGCCGCCATCTTTACAACATATTCTTTACTGAGAAAATATCACTACTTCGGAATGTCTGACTTTGTTGATCCACGACAAGTTTCACAAGTTTTTAACTACGGCCATGATTTCAGGGGCTATAGTGACTTTCGGATTTTAACAGACGCTGTTTCTCTTCCATCTCTTAATAGTTAGTCAAATCTATGAGTCTCCATCCACCCCCCCCCCCAAGATATACTAACAGCTATTCCCTAGACCACGACAGCGGCGATACTACTTTCTGCGAATCTAATAGCATCCGATACCTATGCCCTTACTACATTTTCGACTCACACACATACCACAAGTGTCTCCATGTCGAAAACCAAACCTTTTCTCGTCTTCTCCAGCACTTTTGCCGGGCTCACATGAACTGGTGCGATCGCTGCAAACAGCCATTTCATACACCTCACGATCTTCAAACACACTTGAACAAGAAAGACTGCCCGCCGCGAGCAGAATTCCCGGTCGGATATCTTAACAGGACCATTAGGGACCGTAGTCTAACTAGCTCAGCCGTTGCTGGAATGAGCGACCAGGATAAGCTTTGTCATATTTTCACAACTCTCTTCAAATGCGAGCCACCCACCGGTGCTTACTTCAAGTTTCATAGCCCTCCCCTCAGTGAGGCGTATGGGCGAGCCAAGTTGGAGACTACAGTTTGTCACATGACTGATATGATCGCTAGACTTGGTGAGTCTCAGCTATTGTCCAGCCAAGACTCTGTTAGCCTTTTGCTTCATTTGCTGAGGGTTGCATCGCATGGGCCCATAAACCCTACTGAGACGCAGCGGCGCGAGCTCAGTCGTTTGTCCCGCGAGAAAGCTCAGGGAGGGCTAAGCCCGACACCTCAACTAGCCCTCCATGTGCCCGATGCCTTTGTTGTTTCAGACGAAGATGTAGCACAGGCTCACGTCACAATACAATGTTATGCAGGCCTCCCTGTTGAGACAATGGGCCTAGAGTTTATTAATTTCCAGTCTCTAGTGGGTGCTCCCTTTGAGCCACAGGATTCTTTTGATGTACATGAAAATGACTCCCCATTTGTCCCAGACATCCCCCATGACGACGAGGACACCAACTTTGAATATCAAGTTTGGCTTACTTCAGATCCATTTTGAGGCAATTTCCTGCGTGGCATCTATCAAAAGATAGTAAGCCACAACTTTTATTTGGTATGATTGGGATATTTATTTCGAGTTTGAACCCTTGCGAGACGACTGGTGATATAGAACTCCATGATAGCAATATGAGCCGAAGCAACGGGTGCTCAGGGTATATGAAGCCAGGGCGGTAGCTGCCGACTAGTGCGACGATAGTTTTATCCTGCCACAGATCCGATATATCATGGCATTTTGCTTCCCATTCTCTTAAATCTTGCTTGTTTCTTGCGTATTACGTGGGAGCCCTTTAGGGTTTCAAAGAAGGAAGATAGGGTATTAGCCACCTCATAGGGATGGGTGTGTCTAGAGTGTTCCGCTATATCCACCCCACCCCACGCTATGCATGTAGATTGCACTCACGCCTCTCCACGCTAGTGCTATGTAAAACCGATCAGTTAGTACCATATCTTCCATTGTGTTTTTGGCCATGATCTTAGTCCCGGAGTCCTGCACATCCTTCATTTGTCGTAGTAAAATCTTTGATCTTTTGTGGCTTAGCATCAGTATTAATTGTCCTCCGACCCTGGCCATCACCCGATGTTATGCATAATTCAGCAACTCGGTATCACAACAAAGCTCGACCTCGCAGCACAAGTGGCAGCAACTGCGTAACAAGCCACTTTTCTGTGCTGAACCCGACCTAATGCATGAACAAGAGCCTTCTTGGCAACGGGTTTTCAATGGGGTTCTTAGCTCTGCGTCGGGTCTCTCGGATGGAATGAATTCTGGCCTGCATTAGCACGATTGATCAACCTAGTCTTGGCTGGAAGAGTAGGCCTGTGAGGATCGGATACTAAGGAGAGCGAGAGGCTAGAAAAGTCGAGAGTACAGACTCAAGCTCAATCAAAAAGATAGAAGCTACAATTGGTACAAGCCCATGCCATGCGTCTTTAGTGTGACCAGGCTAGACGACAATTATAGGCATGGATGCTCCTGTTTAGTTGGATTAATGCTGGGTAAACCCTAGCATAAAACCCTGAACGACGTATTTTACTAGGGAGTGGAACTTTTCCCAATACCCTCGCGTATACGGGAATCACAGAGATCAAACGACTCCGGACTGGTTACCGGACAGAATTAACCCTCTGCAAGGTTCACTATAGAGTCTTGCCGAGCGAAGCGCAATTGCTCCCGAGTTACCTTGTTGCTCGTTTCCGCTCTACCGTGGTTGAAGTACAATAGGCAAAAAAAAAGGAAAAAAAGGAAAAAAAGGAAAAAAAAGAAAAAGAAAAAGAAAAAGAAAAAGAAAAAGGAAGGAATGAGCGAAAACAACGAAACACCAAACATCATTCAAGGAATAAAGAACAAAACAGTGACCAAAACACAGAACGAATACAAAGGAAAAGTAGCAAAGAAAAACGAAAATTTGTACCTCCACACTCCCTCAGTACCCGCCTATTGTAGGTACGTTTGCTCATATAGTACAAATATATTTCTCCGCATTTGACAAGCTGTATGTGCCATTTTTAGGCGTGTAAGTCGGGGATTTATTTTGTTAGTTGGGGGTCGCTGGTGCTACAGGGGTGGGATAAGTGTTGCGTGGCGCGGTATATATGTTAAGTGGCGTCCCATACGTGCCCCACTTATCCGAACCTATTGTGGCTGATCACGTGACATGATTGACACCACAATACAAAAGTGTAAAAATTGGTCCTTAAAGTATATATATTAAGTTAGGTGAAAATTCGTTCACCCCTCTCTCCATTTATCTTCGTCTCCTTCCCACAGATAAGAACCCAGTCTTATCTATTTACCCGAACATTCTCCGGAGCACTCGTGGACGTTTTCTCAACAAAAAGGAATAGTTCCAGGACGTAGCATAGACTTGAACCCTTTAATAAACCAACTGATTCAATTATTAAGATCTATTCTACAATAAGCGCTACTCAAAACTAGGGGCGACGGTGCATCGAAGAAATGGGGCGGCGCATGTAGCTGTCGCCCTCTAATAGGTGTGTATAACAGTGTAAGTTAGTGGTAAAGCGAAAAGGCACTATAGTGGCTTTTATTGTCTTATGCTCCCCGCGCTGTCTGCCCAAACAGTGCCTTCATCCACTAGGCTGCTCTCTTTTCTCCCTTCAACACCCGAGCTACAACTACATAAAATACCCAAATGCAAACAAAACCCTAACAACCATGACCTCGCTCAAGCACCATGTTTAAAATCTTGAGCAACGAGTGAAGTTGCACATGGTGTCGGATGCCTTGTCGTGGTCATGCTTGTCTGTAGCTTGGCGGTCGAAGGTTTCCTAGCACAAGATGATTAATATGCATCCATACTCCGTACTTCCATAGCTTGTGGCACTTAGGTACCTTTTAGCGTATCCTGCGATTTGTTTTGAGCTAGTTGATTGCCAATTACTTTTCCTTGACCTGGTGCTAAGGGTGCATCAACGTAGAACGGCCTAGGCACCAACTGCTTTCTACAAGCTTAGCTTGACTACAACGCCGTGAGCGTAAGTATCTAACAGCTGACTACATTCTGTCTTCTAGACTTTCACTCCTAGATATCAGCTCCAGTGGAACACAACAGTCTAGAAAGCAAAGTGTCGGGGGCAAAGGCAGACCGCAGCACTAGCCATGTAGAAAGAGCAACTAAGAGAAAACATGCGGCTCTTGGCTAGTTCCTCCTTGGCCCATTCATCTTTCCATTTGCTATCTATAGTTTCCTAAGACAACAAAAGAATCCCGAGCTTGGAGTGATGCTCATCTAACTGAGCAAGCCTGCACTTTGTTCCTCACATGGTCCCATGGTTGTGCCTTGCCGGGGGCTAGGTGACTTTGTGTACACCAAGAGAAGCGTGAACACTATGTTCCCTTTACAAATCTAGTGTCCTAGCAGAGTAACAGGTACAGTGTATACGTACCTGGCACATGCGATTTCTGGATGATAGGGAAATCAAGACAGTGTAGGGACAAGACTGGATATAAATTATGTTCACCATCTCCTGCATTCTCCTGCATTTCCATTTCACTCAGCCTCAACAGTTCATGCGTCCATGCTGATTCCTTTCTTCCTTTTCTATCTAACCTAGGTCAATAACATAACAATGGCTGCGAGACGCAATGAAGATGACTTCATGTTCGGTGTGTCGTCGTCTATGAGACACACATACGAGAAGCCTGACTCCAACGGTAAGAAGGTCTCCCCTCCCTATCTTCTTACTGCACCTAGATTCTGTGGGGTGTCTAGGGAAAATACTCACATGTAATGCAAGCAGACTCGAGTAATCAAGAATTTGCTCAAGCGCAATCGTCCAAAACGTGGCATCTTTGTCCCTTTTTCGATCATAACCCTCGCGAGAATGTGCATTGCCTAGGCCTTACTATGTTCCGCCAAGGGGATCTTGAACAACATTTGGCTAGGTATCATTGGTTTTTTTGTCCTCGTTGCAACAAGCCATTTAGCTCTGCTATCCTCCAAGAGAAGCATACCCATAACGAGCCCCCTTGTACTCCACAGGAAAAGCATTATACCAAAGCTTCCAGGGAGAATGCCCTCAAAAAAGACCTACTGGAGCACCGAGAGGGACAGGGCGAGGACGAGGAGGCCGCTCATCTATATAAACGTCTTTTTGACGGGGTCTCTAAAAGTCGTATGCGATTCCCTTTCCCCCCAATCCTGCTCCCTGTTTACTATGCTGTATCTGCTATCATCTTCCTTCTCCTCTGGGCTTCCCTCATTAGCCTTAACCGCACATTCTTTATCGGGCTGTCGCCCAAATTCATCTACGAGCTGCTCGTGGCCTTGACACCACTAGACTTTCAGTCAGTGCACCTGTTTATCAAGCATACCATAAAGCTAGTGAATACGCACTCATCTGAAAAAGGTCTGAACGTATCGTTACAAGGAATGCTTCGACAGTTGTTTTGTATCTTGGGCACTAGTTTGGAGGGTGCTACTACCCACGGAACCTTACCGCAAGATTTCCGAAACATAGGAGCTGTCTGTTCGAGTCGAGTTCGCAAGGTCCTTGACGATAACCCGGAGCAGCTGAATTTAATTATAAAATATCTAGAGACCATTTTGCGGGTCAGCAGAGATGCGTTTGGTTACACCCACCAGACCGAGCCTAATGTCCCCGAAAATCAGCACCACACCTTGTACTATGACGCTCCCGTTACCGCTGGCCTAGACTACTATTTGATGGACTTGGATGACAGCAATCTACAGCCGCAGCAGGAAAATATGAGCGTCTCCGACGAGGTTGAGATTCCACCGTCCACTGCCTTGGATATGTATGACGGCGAATTACTGCTTCAATCTCGAGACGGTTTGCAGTCCTTCCCTGAGTCGGAAATCCCCAACTTAGATGAGCTGCTCAGCGAATTGGATGATTTATTCGAAGCTTGAATAAGAAGTCCTCCACATCATGCCCAAGAAAGGATCCGTAGAAAAAGGAACTTCGGCCGGCATGGAACGACGAGTGTTTTCACGCTACACAACATTCATGTTGCCAGACTTGGTGCAGCGAATGTCAAGGTAGAGACTGCAGGCAGCTCAAGTAGTGGTTTCTAGAAGGGGGGGGGGGTTGCAGTATGGAAGTTGAGTAGCAATTATGGGTAAGTGGTAGATGTCTAGCTAGATTTTGTTTCCTAATCTGACAGCCACTACAAGTCTACCAGACTCTCAGTACAGCTGTAGCCAGTGATGCACCTGAAATCAAATAAGCTCCCATCAGTCTTGTAAGGCAAAAAGCAATATACCCCACCTGCTCCCCATTAGTTGCCGCAGCGTATTAGTCTCGTCAACGAAATTCAGGCATATGTATTGTGTCTGAGGTTAGGGGGCCTGCTTAATGTACCCCCTTATAGGGGTTTCCTCTCACATTCGTGCGTCCTAGTTGTTTCAAGTCAAGGCTGGACAAAAGCCGGTCGAGCGACGTTCTCTGTCTGCTCGATGGGATTGGGCAGGCAAGCTTGGTCGTGCCATCTTTGCCATGTGAAGGTCGCAGTCGGATCTAACATATCTTCACTTGGCATCATCTTCTATGGCGCCATATTCCTGCGTACCTCCTCTCACGATTCTACCAAGGCATTATATGAGGGGACAAAGGTGTCCTATCATACGTCCTAGCAACAACAGCTTTCAAAAATGGCTCGTTATCGCCCGTAGTAATGCCGTAGATGCAATTCAATATCAACTACTCCTGTGCAAAAACACCACACCTCAGAATCTATTCTGGAGCTATATGCAGCTAAGAAACTTGGCCTCGGCATACATATTGGCATGGATACATATAGCCTAGCATGGGATTAAATTTTTACAGAAGTTGCCACACCTATTGGGTGTGTGGCACGCACGCTAGACGTCATATTTGATAAACATGACAACCAAACTAGGTTTTCATGTCACGCTTAATTCGTTAGCTAGGATTACCTTGCTAAGAACGCACGGTTGATCTGCTGTCAATGGGTAGTAGAGCGATTTGACCATCCCAGTTGGCGCTGAAATAAAACATGCATCATCAAAACGTGTACAGTCCATGCACCCTTGCCCTTGTCGTTCATGGCTTTCTTTGAACCATGGAATCTTATGGATATGACTAGTCAGATTTCTGTCTACTAGGGAAACAGTTGAATAACCATGTGGGCGATCATAAACAGCCACGGAACCTAGGCAAAAACCCTCACAAGAGCGTGTGCTCCTATGCTCCTAGTAATGTATAGCTCCCATATATCCCATGTAGAAGTACGATAACTAACCTCCGTCGACCCTTCTCATATAAACTCCATTAGTTTGCTTTTCTCCTCGCCTGTTTAAATCACAGTGTTTGACGATGTCCACACTTGCTCACGTGATACATCTGTAGCTCTCCGGCAACTCTAGTGAGTCTTTTTCCTGGCAATGCATCCTTCTGAGACTCTTCTGCCACCATGTCGTTTGTGAAACGGGGTTTTATCATTTTATTTACTAGTAAAGCCTTGCCGGAAGGACGGAACTCGACTTGTAGTTGCTGCCATTTGTGTAACAAAAGGCTCATTGTGATGCTAGGCCAGCATAATTCCGCATCAGACCCACAGGGTACTTCCCAAAGGCCGCCCATGACGAATATTTAATAACTGATAATTGATCAACACAAGCAAAGAGGCTCTAGTCTGTTGAGCAACAGCCAGCTAGGTGCTGGTGAACCACAGTCAAAACTAAAGGCAGTTATGTCAGTAACCTAAGTTAGGGTTACCAGGATTGCTGACCCTGATCCAGTTCGCCCAAGGTTTAGGGTTAGTATCAGACATCAAGGGTCTTCCAAGGCCCATGTGGCTGATCTAGAACATGGTACTGATGGATATAGAAACCGGCCGGCTGAGATCCGCTCTTCAGACCAAACTTAGATAGAGACCGAACAACTTTAATAATCACTTATCCCTTCTTCCTTTCTTTACAGGACGTTCAGTATGTCCTCGTAATATCTACTGTTAAGTCTGCCCCGCTAACAATATATCGCGGTGTAACATAAACTGATTAGTTCGCATCCTAATTATGGAAATGCAATACCGACTCGTAGAAGCGCAATGTATATTTTGTGTATGTATATAGTGATCTAATCTAGTAAACAATGAAAAAAAATAACAAATATCAATATTTCTGAAATTGACCTGCAACCCACTGCCTGAACTTTACTGACTGTCAGCACTGTTGCTTTATGTGTGAATTTGCCAGCGTCCAGTCCCATACTGCTGATGTAAACATCTAAACTCAAAGTTGAAGTGGCAATCGCATCTGGAAATAGGGGGGTATTTATGTGTTTTCGATGAGGTGCATGATATTGATGCAGGAGACGCTGCATAGACCCCCCCCAGCAGCAGATAGCGCAGCATCTTCAGCTGAAACAGGGCTTATATAGCCACAACAGCAGGCGCATATAAGAGGCGGGCCTCTATTTTCACCGACTTCAAAGCTTGCATAGCTGTAGTATCCAGTGCTAGTGGGATATACTCCACCGTTTGTAGCGCTATTAACGTTGACGTAGTTGTCGAAGGCGATGTCTAGGCTGGATGGGGCGGTATTTTCAATGAAATTCGGGGGCACAGCCATATATGTGATGGGGTCTAGACAGGGAGCCTCTGTAGACCACTGAGGGTCAGCAGGCCCTTGCTGTCCATAATAAAGATTTTGGGCTTGGTAGTATGCAGGGATAGGACCTTGGCCACCCTCTAGAACCAACATAGGATTTATAGTCGAGGAATCTGGTAGCGCTACTCCCGTTGATGAAAGTTCTCCTTCTACTGGAAGCGCAAAGGGCTCTTGTAAAAGAAAACTGGGTAGCGACATTGGCCCGAGGCCTTTCTGGGCTTTCTCCATGGCCAACCGGCTGAGCTCCTGACGCTGAATCTCAGTGGGGCTCATGAGGCCATCTGCTACATCTCGGATAGTAGAAAGAAAGAACTGTTTTACTTCATATGCTGAGAGGGACTGATGCATAGGATTTTTCTCAATCTTATCGGCGATGGACTGGAGGAAAGTATCTAGAATGGCCTGGCCATATGCTTCGCCGTGCGGGGGGCCGTGAAACTTAATGTAGGTATCGGCAGAAAGCTGGCGTTTGAAGAGGGTCTGGAATAGAAGGCGGTACTTGTCTTCGTCGCTGAGTCCAGCAGCATCTTTTAGAAACTTGTCGAGCATTTCTTTGTCGAGATATCCAGGCGGGCATTCCGGTTGCAGCTGGCAGACTTCATTCCCCAAGTGTTTCTCAAGTTCCTTGGGTGTGTGAAATGGTGTCTTGCAGCGATCACACCAGTTCGTGTGTGTCCGGGTCAAGTGCTGGCACATACGATTAATGCCTTTAATTTTGTGGGGGAAACACTTCTTGTACTTGGCCAAATCAAAAATGCAGTAGGGGCAAATATAAACACAATTATCATCTGCCAGATTGATCGAAGCTTATGTCAATTGTCAACATCTTTCTAGTCTTTTCGACAAAATCCAATGGACTGGTACTGACCGTTAGGGAGGGCTGACCCCAAGATTCGTTCTCCAGAGGTGTGGCAATCACTACCACTACAGTCACCTGTATCATCATAGTCGCACGCTAGAAGCGTATCATTCGGATGCTGCATTTTAGGGGCAATTCACTAGTCATGGAAGGGTGGGAGATGAAGAAAGGGTGCTTATAGAGGTGAGAATAAGACAAATGACAGACCAAAGAGAGTAAGTTTATTTTGGTGGCCAGGAGTTCGGCATAATATACAAACGGCTGGCTAGCCAAAGGAGATGGTCGACCGCTTCTTCGTTTTTACGACGATTGAGTTATTACATTCGACTTGCAATCTGCGAGAAAGCAATCTTCCCAGGAAACCAAGCCTTCAACATTGTGCTGCTTTCTACGCAAAAGGCAATCTTGCGGAGCGAAGGTTGCAGAAGCTAAAACGCTGCCCCTTGGCTCGCCTTATATTACTATGCCAGGATCACAGATCATCCGCTCCAAAATCACGGATGACCTACAGGAACCAGCGAGAATGATAGGACCGGGGCCACCTACATTGACGATCTTTTCCCAGCCTGTCTATTACCTTTTAGTAGAGCTTTCCAATAACTGAGTGGCGGTCTGTTTTAGCTAAGGTTAATCTCAGACAGGGAACTAAAGGCAGGAGAAAAAAGGATGTGACATGACCTAAGCCTCCCAAACAGCGACTCTCAAGAGCCTTAATTCTATGCATGCATCTAGTCGAAGGTCCAATTCAACAAAACCACTGCCCTTCTTTTAGGGGAAAGGTAGTATTTCGTCAAGCGAGCCGTGAGAACCTATCTCTACCTCTTCCTGGAAGCAAAGTTGGACACAGTTAAGCCTGGCTATCTCCCCGTTGTTATTTGTATGCAGGAGTTTGAGCATGAAAGTCCCAAGTGCACCAACTTTCCCTGATCCAAAAATGCTGCAACAAACTGCACGCCTTCTCTTTCTGACAAGTTCATTTCCCAAGAACCCAAAGACAAAAGGGGAAAGGGGAAAGGGGGAAGGCCAAGGCCAAGGCCAAAAAGAATAGAGGTGGTGAGGGCGAGACAGTAGGAACTAAGCCGAGGAAATACATGAGTGGATTGATAGGAGTGTGTGTTCTGCAGACATGCGCCCCTGGGCCTTTCCCGGTGTTTCTGATCAAGTTACTTTCCAAAATTGCGACATCACAAGTCTGAGCATCGGCTGGGCTCGTGCGAAGGTAGGTTCGTCAGCTCTGCGTCTCATCTCCTAGGCAGAGCTTTACACCAGGCTGTATATCTAGCTCATAACTCAGCACCGGGCGCCATTTGCCGACGGTCTTACTAAGAGAACTCCTTCAACACACATCGTCCCAACCAATCGAATTCTGGGGCTAACACGGAGCACTGGTCATGGGCTAGATGCTTTTCCTCACCATCCCTAACCTTGCTAGTTTCAAGGCTACCGAGTCAAATAAAGAAGGAAACAAAAGCTAGATACATGGAACCTGACTAAGCCCAGCGACAGGACTTGGGGACTTTATAAATGCGAACAGAGTGGTCACTGATGTGGCTGGGTGGCCTCTCCAGACCCAGCTCTCTTGTGACAGCTCTTTTAGAGTTTTCCAAAGTGTCATTTAGTAGGTACTCTCGTGTTCAGATGCAAAGCGATTGGCCTTGGCTAGAATCTCTAGTGTGCTGATTTATGACGAGAATTACGGATGGAACGGGGAAAGACAGAGACAAGAAATCATTTGGGCGCCTACTGTCTATTAGTATCTAAACAGGGCTTCAGTCTCTTGCAATGCCAAGTCGTTCACATCTATTTGTGTTTACCGATTGGCTTGCAATGGTTTATATGCATCATGTGCGCTAACGCGAGCCCAATACTGTCCAATGAGCTTGATACACGATTCGGCTTTCATGCAGCCACGGTATTGCCGAAGACGCGTACTTTCGTCACCATGTGCTAAGACATGAATGCTTGAAAAAAAAATTGGTACAGGCTGGAGCGCACAAAGTTTGCGAACGTATGTGGACCCGGGCGTACCTTGATTTCGCCACTGCATAGAGTTCAACGCCTGATTTGTGTTACAATCCTTACCCTCAAGGGACAAGAAACCTAGGCCTTCCTTGGTCAGGACAGCGCTACAAATGTCTTTTTCAGGCTGGGCGGTAGCTCTGGCTCTATAAGAAGAGTAGACAATCCATATCATAACGCTAGCCTCACTTTACTTATCTTCATTACGAATATCATATCCGAGCGTCACTTACCTGCAGCCCCCCCCCCCCCCCCCCGGCCCCTCCACACACACCTAACCTACGAATATACTCCCCTTTTCAGCAGCTTTCTCCATAGCAGCTACGGCGATATCTACGCAAAATTGTCAGGCCCGGGCCATCTTCGTCTTTTAATAGTCAGCACCGGCTTTTTTATGCTTGTCCATACAATTGCTTTGACCCATCCAAGTACATAAAATGCCAGGTCTTCAAAATCGAGGGGATTCCTCATTTAATGCAGCATTTTTATCGGACTCACACGAACTGGTGTCGCTGCTGCAAAGAGGAATATCACCATATGTATAAGACTCTCTTCAAATGCGGGCCACCTGTCAATGGCGGCTCCAAATTCTACGGCCCTACCTTTAGCGAAGCTTATGGACAGCTGAAGCTCGAGGCTGCACTCCGGCATAGGACCCACGTTATCGGAAAACTCGGCGAACCTCAGCTATCGTCTGGTAAAAGTACTAGTAAACTTTTACTTGCTTTGCTAAGGGCCTCATCGCGTGGCTCTATGAATCCCACCGATGCACAGCGACGGGAGCTTCATCGCTTGGCCATGGAGAAGGTCCAGGGCAGCTCTGGGCCAACGACTCTATCAAGCCCTTCCATGTCAGATCTCTTTGCTCCTTCAGGCCGCGATATTACATTGTGTCAGACGGAACTGAAGGACTACCCTACTACTATGCCACACAGCACCATTAAAATTGATTCCCGTACTCAATCAGATTCTCAAACACAAGCATTGACGCAACTTGTGATCTTCAACCATGGAAAACTAGGTAACACGAGAATAGATCGAGCTGGATTGAAGTCGTAGCTTTGTTACCTGACGATTATCTCGCACCTGCAAGTGAATAGGTGTCTCGAGAGTCACTTTTACAATCAATAAATCTCTTATACACTATATCGTTGTCATTCCTTTGTCATGGGGAGATCTACTAGGAAGAAAATCTGGCCATCTACTTGTGGTAGGGCATGTAAGCCTCCTGATGCTTTGAAGAACTGGCAATGGAAGATTACTACTCGAGGCACCCACTGCCTGTTCTCAATAATAGCAAAACGGTCTCTCGACAAGGACATCGAAGAACAGCAGTAGATAAACTCTTGCATCATCGCCAACTCGCAATAGAATCTATTGCTATTTAATAATCCAAGTGTTTTTGCAACTTAGATGTCTAATTGATCAAAGTACTGTACTTGATTGTTGTGATGTGTGAGCTGTGCCGAAAGCGGAAGTTTACGCAGGTCCCACGGGTCCCTTGTGATTTTAAAACCACAGGTACAGGTACCCGTGGCCCAGTTGGGCCCCAAGACTAGGGAGGGGGCTCATAAAAGAAATGGGAGCACGCATGTAGGCGTCACGGGCATCCTTGCGAGAAGCCCTGCCCTTCTCCCCTGTCTTCCTCTCGGAGCCCTTGAGATCTAGCGCTATCTGACTACTCACAAACCGCGCTATCTGATTTACAGCGCATCATGCCGATAAGCGGAGCTTTAGCAACAGAGTCACACAGACACTTTGTGTGAACCGACCCCGGTCCAATACTTCAACGTTGTTCCCCTCCAATTCTAGTTTTCTCCATGTGCATCCCCTTCAAGACGAGGTAGGTAATGCAGAGGCCTTTTGTCGAAATGATCATATACTTCGGTGTCCTAATCAACTACTAGTCACTCTTGTCGCCTCCCAGTTTTGCCCCTTTTCCACCCTTGCACCTTCTTTTCGCCATGTATGACCTTGCAGGGCATTAACTCTTGTGCTAGGCATAGGCTACAAAGGACGTCAGTGACCGTTGTGGGAGAGGCGCCACGAAGTTACGGTCTTGTGCTTATCATGATCACCAAGTGTTGTGGCCATGCAGGTTATTTTCCCCATTGGAAAGATGATTACCCCATGCCGATAACACTTCCGTCAGTTTAGTATGCAAAGAAACAGAAAAATATATCTGTGATACATCTGCGTTTTTTCCTGCAGCCGTTCTCCTCCACAGCACATGCATGTCATGATTCACCAATCGATCACGAATTTAGCGACATGTTGTGAACCTGGGTCACAGCATGTTCTTAGAGAAATCACCAAACAAATACCAGCAACACTGGGCGTGTGCAGCGCCAACTATGGGCTTTGTTTGTGGAACAGATCCATATGAACATCGATATCTCCCAATTAAATTTTAATTAATGCTAACTAACGTCAATTCACTTTTTTCAACCAACTTGTTTTTCCATCATGCACAACTAAGCTGGAGTATTCACGCTCGGGTTTACCCAGGGTTAATCCGACCGCAGGCAGATTCCCCACAAAACTTATCCTTCATGTAGTTCATCCAACAATGTGAAGCCAATCATCTTACGGTACAATGCAATGTCTTGAACTTGGCGGGGTGGACTGCTTTTAACTTTGAACTTCGTTTCATCAGCACCTGTTGAGCTATGGTCCAGAAGGGTAGAGCTGGCTGGTTTGTCTTAATCAGTTGCTAATACTTGTATGTTTGCTATGTGGATCCGAGTGTTACGGACACAAGGCACAATGCTGTAGAACGTATAGAATCTTTATTAATCGATGGGATGGATGTAAAAGGAGTCTAACTAGAAGGTTGTGATGGTGTGCGGGGTAAAATACATCTACTTTGCTCCACTATGTTCCTGCCCGGCCGGCTCCACCGCCTTCCATACTGTCACGGGTTGGATACAGGATCTTCATTGTAGCCGGTTGGGAGATTCAAAGAACTTGCATTAAGGAGGAAAGGGAATAACTAGCTAGACTGTACTGGCGGGAGAGGGGCTCTTTATATGTAAACCCTGTGTGGTGGGGTCTCGCACGGACCAATAGGCATCGCCGTAACACATACAGGCGCAGCCCTAACACATACTCGTTTCTAAACCACAACACCGAGAGAGCATGATGCTGAATGTATTATTAACTACGCTGATGATCTTTTTGTCCAAAATAGATTATCTATTAACTTTTACTTTCCGCTAACTAGAAGCCAGTGCTATCATAGAATATCGTGTGTGTATGTCACGTGACTCAGGGCTGGGACTTGGATGACCAAGAACTAGTGGTCACATCTCGACAGTAGCCTGTCCGTTGCTGCCTCCATGCGACAGAATGTCTATCAATATAGTATCACAACGAGCTCTTGTTACAAGAATGAAAGCAGCTACATATCGAACTCCCTCTTTCCAGCGAGGCTTTCATGACCAATCTAAAAATATAACCATTCGTTTCACACAGGACATGGGCTATGTGGCACAGAATCTTCAGCAGAATGTATCACAGGGAGAAGACCTAGTGTTGCCTGGCATTCCTGCAAGGAACAAACATATACGGGATCTTCATTATTAGCCACATGGGATCACACGCTGGCCCTTGCGAGATTGTTGGCCAGGTCCCACAGGATTGGTGAACAGGAGTCTGACAGATCATAAATACGGAGACGTCAGCGGCCAAGGATTCCATGGTTCAACGACGTAAATGGCAAGGATTGAGAGGTTATAAACGTTTCCGTTATGGGCGTTTGATTTCAGCCTCGACTAAAATGGACCCCCGTTGACATCATGGATCAACCGTGCTTACTTGGCAAGGGGATGGGATCCTGGCTAGCGAAGTAAACGCGGCATGAAACCCGAGCCGGGTTATCACGTTCATCAAACATGACGCCTGGCATGCTATGTGCGCAATGATGCAGACAGAATAGGTGTGGCAGCGTCTAAAAGACTTTGATCCCATGTTCAATTTTATCAGTTGAATACAGCTCCAAAAAGCATTCTTAGCAAGTTCTTCTGCATTCTGGGAATCATTAGCCTTGAAATGTATTAATCCGATAGAACTATGCTACAGTTCCAGAAGATGTATCCAGCGAGCTGACGAAACCCCCCCCCCCCTCAAATTTGAAAAAAAAACGCCTTTTATTGTCGAGATATCTCAAGAATGGAGCTTATTGTGGAATAAATGTGCACTCCTTGGGTCAAATATAAGACTACTTCTCGGGCCACAGGCCTCCTCCAGGAAATCCTAGACAGGGAGTTATATCTGAATGCCATGTATCTATGAACCTACCACTGCTTCTCTAGCCACTACTACGCCACAGCGGTGGACTAGAAATAATCTGCACAGTATGCGAAAGCGCCATCTTGTCGTTGTAGTCTCGATGAAGCCCTCATTGCTCGTTTTTGGTGCTCAAGACGACTGAATACAACAAGTAACTGTGAGAAACCAAGATTTCTGTAACATTAGATATGGTTTATTTCCAAGCAGCTAGCTGCTTTATCTCACATGTGGTCATCCATTGACTTGAAATAGAGAATGGTAGAAGTATAATGACAAGTCCTAGAGAGGTGAGGGCAAGTTGCACACTAGGATGCAATGTAACACATACAACAAGGCACGATACTTTGAGACATAGTTGACTAGATAAATGAGTCGGCAAACCGGACAAAGTATCTGAGTTTAGATTAGCAGAGCTCGTGTGAAAACGTGTAAAACATGTTTCTTAATGTTTCGATCTTACTACTTTGTCATCCAAGTATCCCTTTCTTACAGCACATGTCATGTTTCATTCAACGACAGACAGCTACTGGGGTTTTACGGTGTGAGTGCACTATTGTAGGTTCTAGACACAGATTTAAAGAAATAGACTACAATATTCTCCTCTATATGAAGAAAACACATCATACATTGATGGTTCTAATCCTGCAGGACATAGCTTGTATCGTGGAGGTTTTGTTGGCGTTATATGCATGACAGTTCCCTTGCAAGTCCAGGGTATCCTTGATTACTTATATTGCCTGTTAAACTTTCACTAACTAGTTATAGTTAAAATCTAAGAACAAAGGCATTGTTAGGACACCTTTTAGAGACTTAGACACCTGTATCACTACAATCAAGGTTGAAAATTGTAAAATGCTCTATGTTGTGGACAATCTGCTTCCAGTCAGATTAACACAGGATAAACGATAGTATCAAGTACCCGAGCATAGTTATTCCCATTGATAGAACTTGACTTCTTGATAAACTAGAAACTCGGTGCACTATGTAGTACTACTTGCAGTGGAGAATCACCTCCTGTTCAGTGGAATACCGGACAGTCTCCACGCCTGCTCACGAGATACATCTTTAGTTATCTGGCAACACTATTCCGTCTTCTCCCAGTGAGACATTCTGCTCAGACTCTTCTGTCATACAGCCAATCTTGTTTGCAAAACAAATGGTTGTATTTTTAGATTTGCCAAGAAAGCCTTGCCGGAAAGACGGAACTCGACATGTAGTTGCTGCCATTTGCGTAACACGACGTTCATTGTGATACTATACTGATAGACAAATTCAGCATCATACTATCTCGGATCCACAGGGTTGTCCATGGTGAGCATTAAATTATTGGCAATTGATCAAGACAAACAAAGAAGTTCTACCCTGTTAAACAACAGCTACCTAGGTGTTGGTGAAACACGGGCCAAAGTTTAAAAGCAGCCCACCTTTGAAGTCCAAGACATCGCAGTGCAACGTAAGCTGCTTAGCTCACCAACTATGGAAATGCAATACTAGCACAATAGAAGCACAGCGTGAGATTTTTGTGTATATATAGCGACCTAGCAAGTGATAAAAAAGATAGCAGCATTTCTCCATTAATCTGTAACCCCCAACCTCAGCTTGACTCACCTCACTGTAAACACTGTTGCTTTGTGTGTCAATTCGCAAGCGTCAGCTCCCATACTGCCAATAACCATCCATATAAAACTTCATACTCAAAGCCAAACTCGCAATCGTATCTGAAAATAGTGGCACACCTATACACCTCCGTTTCCATTTACACTTGCGATGTGACAGTCTCTGCATAGAGCCTGTGTTCCATATGGAACATAACCTTCTGGCTGGTCGGGGTTTATACCATTGTTGCACATGCCACAAAAAGGAAATAGGCGTATACTTTCATAGACCCCAAAGCTAAAATGACTGTCGTATCCAGTGCTAGTGGGATATTCTCCAAGATCCCCAACGCCATTAACGTTGGCATAGTTGCCCAAGGCGATGTCTACGGTGGACGGGGCCGTATTTCCAATGACACCAGGGGTCACATTGGTGTATGGGGCTGGGTTCAGAGTCCCCATAGACCAATGGATGTCACCAGACCCTTGCTGTCCATAGCCAAAGTCGTAGGGCTGTTGGCATGGGGGAATAGTACTTTGGTCGTCCTGTAGTGCCGACATAGGATCGATATTCAGGGATTCTGGTGGTACAACTCCAGTTGAGGAATGATTTCCTTCTCCTGTAAGCGCAAAGGGCTCTTGTAAAGGAAAGCTGGGTAGCGACATTGGCCCCAGGCCTTCCTGGGCTTTCTCCATGGCCAACCGGCTGAGCTCCTGGCGATTTGCGGGGTCGACAAGGCCTTTGGCTGCATCTTTGATCAAGGAAATAAGGTACTGTTTAGTTTCGTATTGTGGGAGGAACAGATCCACGGGAGTCTTCCTGATCTTATCAACGATGCACTGGAGAAAGGTATGCAGCACCGCCTGGCCATAGGCTTCGCCGTAAGGAGGGCCATAAAACTTGAAGTAGACATTGGTAGGGGGCTCACACTTGAAGAGGATTTGGTATAAACGGCGAGGCTTATCTTCGTCGTCAACTTTAGCAATAGCTTTCAGACTATCGTTCAAAATCTCTGTAGTGAGATGCTCGACCGGGAATTCTGCTTGCGGCTGGCAGTCTCTGTTTTTCTCGTGTTTCTTACAGTCCGTATGTGTGTGGAATGGTTCTTTACAACTCGAACACCAATTCATGTGGGTGCGGATGAAGTGCTGGCGGAGACGATAAAAGTCTCTAATTTCATGGAAGAAACACTTTGCGTACTTGATCGGATTGAAAATGAAAAAGGGACAAAGATAAATGGGTTTGTCGTCTGCCAAGTTGATCGAAATTCATAAAGCATTAACATCATCCTATTCCACTAGACGTAGTGAGCTGGTGTACTCACCATTAGGGAGGGCCGGGCGCAAGATCCCTTCTCCCGGGATGTGGCAATCATTCCCGCCATAGCTACCTGTATCATCGAATTGTTGCATGTTAGATCGAC
This sequence comes from Ceratocystis lukuohia, assembly GCF_044167205.1. NCBI lineage: Eukaryota > Fungi > Ascomycota > Sordariomycetes > Microascales > Ceratocystidaceae > Ceratocystis > Ceratocystis lukuohia. The sequence continues at coordinate 1,318,679 of NW_027263525.1, forward strand.
ATGGAAAGGCCGGGCATATGAAAAAAAGGCGCTTATCGTGGTTCAAGCAAGAGGCTGACAACGATCAGCATAGCTGGATATATATATATGTTTTCATCCCTCAAGATAGTCAACGCAATTTTCTCACTTCCAAGAATCTTAAACTTTGAGTTTCTCAATGTGCAAAAACAATGAAAACCGGTGTGCAATTCAAGCCACCATAGATATGAAACTTCTGGGCAGGGTGTTGTTCCTTACACACTTGGTGCTCTAGACAAATAAAAGCCACACGAGATAACGCACCAGGTAGTTTTCCTTTTCAATTACTACTCCAACACCTTCATCATAGTTGTGAACTACGGACCACCCATCGCTATCCAAGTATGCTGGAGCTTTGACATCAAATTTTCAAGTGTGCTGGCTTTCCCTGTTTCAAAATGCAAGAATGGACGGCACTCATCGTTGTACCAGAGCGAACCCCCAGGAACGTAGACCTCACTGGTAGAACATTTGCAGCCAAACTGAAAGCATATATGACATACTAAACAGTATCCATAGATAAAAAAGCAATTAATTAGACCCTGCAGCTCATCTACGCTACTACACTATGTGTGAAACACAAGCTATCTCGTATTGAAGCCGGCCCTAAAGTGCCCCATTGTCCGCCAGGTTGTGTCTATATTCACGTGGGCAAGTCCCTCTCATGTCTGTTTAAGGGGCTAACTCACACCGGCTCGTGCTTTCCAAAGGGCTAACAGGAGAAGAGGAAGAGGAAAACGAGAAGGGGGGAAGGCGAAGGCCAAAAAAATAATAGAGTAGGAAGGGTGACGCAGTAAGATCCAGGGGTAAGACAGCAAAGCAAGTATCCTGGGCGGCTAGCGATTATTGTGTCTAGACAGGGCCGCCATATGTTTTTTGCCCGGTTTGCTTACTCATCACGCCGCTAACTTAAGCCAATGATATTGCTGATACCCGTACCTTTGTCACCATTAGTCAAGCCATACATACATACATGAGCTTACCAAGGGCTGGAGCACCCAAAGTTATGTGAGCCATGAGGGGGCTAAGAAGTACCTCGTTTTAGTTATTGCGCAAATTTCAACGTCTAGCTTTTTGTAGAATCCTCAGCTTAAAGGAACAAGAAATCCAGGACTCCAAGAGTCGAAAACCGCTACTCATCCAACAGTCCGCCGAATTCCAAAGGGGGCCTCACATAAAGTGATCGCATCAACATTAGCTTTGGTTGGGCGCTGGTTCGCCACATTTGTTGCCACAGTATAGACCCAAAAGAGTGCGGTAAAGCTTATCTTTCTGGTTCTTGGTTGGGGTGTCGAGCTCAACCAGTTTATATGTTCCTCACTATAGTGTCCAGACCGAACACACGGCCGCCGTGGAAAGGCCTTTATGTCTCATACTAACCCTAACCTCTGGCCAAACTTGGCCATAAGCTGAAACCCTGATAAGCCCGACTCAGATTACCAACAGATCAGATACCATTTATATAAATAGGGATGAACTTGCCGACCGGTGCCCTAGGTGGGATGGTGAGTACAATCGTCCATAGGGATACAACGCAGGGTGGTATGCAAGTGTCTACGACAGCTAGCGAGAGTTGGGTGTGACTGAGCACAGCAGCTATTTTGCGGCTAGTCTCATCCAAGCTTTACGCCTCTTCTGTAGTACGACATACATGCCATGCGACACGACGCGATACCCAAAAAAGGATAGATGGTCTGTTACCATCCGAGTCTTTCTTCTCTCATCCCAATACTAGGCAGACGGCTGGGTGCCGCCGTGCCTCTGGAACACGCAAGCCAATGAGCAACTACTACATAGCGCACAGCCAGCTCTGTTTAGGCATGATCATTAAGTGTGAGTCGTTGGCAGTTAATTTCCTGGGCATAGCATGCAAGCGCCTTTCTCTCCTCTGCCCCAACCTTGATTTGTTCAGATTCATCTTTATCCCTCAAGATGATGATTCTATAGCACCAGCTCTCTTGCACTTCAAGCTCTTCAAAATAACCTAAAAGTTAATGCCTGAGAATCTGCCAGCATCTATACAACGTCTAAGCCGAAGCTGTGTGGCTGGAAGATTGGTATCCAGCCTCGGCACAAGTAGATCTCAAAATCACGGTGTCCAGCCAGCCCAGATTCATAAGCCCCCCCCCCCCCCCAACTCTGCCTACCAGCAGTCCTTATTATGCTTATGTGAATGCAAGAGAGAGAGAAGATTTATGGATTCTAGACTCCCAAGGGCGCTGTCATGCAGAGTCTCCACATCAGAAGCTATGTCCTCCAAGATTAGAACCACCAACACATCTGCTTTCCTCACACACCCATATCTTCGCAACGAGTGCCAAATCTCAGAACATGACCAAGTAGACGTGCAGGAAGGGACACATGAATGTAGAAACAAGCATATATACCTCATAGTCGAAGTACTCACGGGTTGATAAAGAAGAGAGTGAGCAATCAATACCAGCAATTCTACACCACCAAAGTCTCATGTGGCGTCGGACCCACAAAATCACTAACACCAAACTATGAAACATCAACAACTGTCTGCCCTGTGAAGAGGGCTTGATATGAGTCGCACAAAAGAAAAACTTGGAATTGCAAAGCAATAGGATAGGACTATTAATAAACATGTCTTACTGGGGTTTCAGGCACATTCGGGTAAGCCAAATTCAGTTTCTTTGAGTCAACCATGTCTCAGCCCAGTACGTGTTACATAGAATCTTAGTCTATGACTTCTTCACGTCTCTAAGACTTGTCATTGCGCTGACGGATGATCACCCATTGGCTAAAGGAAATAGCTACTTGATAGTAATAGCATATCTGATCTTAAGCCAATCTTGATAGCTCTTAGTTACTTCATTTATCTAGCCATCTTGGGCACTAAAACGGGAAACGTGGACTTCGGCTAGAGCCCCATGACTGGCGAAGAAAATCTTATCTGGGATCTAGGGTAAACAGTTTTGTTCAACAATGTACTTCATGCCTGAGATATCTTGAGACTATAAATATAAGGCTTTTATTTGCACACTCTTGCAGGGTATCTTTTAGAAATAGCGCGCGCATCTTCTGAAATCGTAGTGTAGTTCTGCAAGGCGAGTAGCTATCAAGGCTGATGATGCTGGAAGTGCGGAAGAACTTGCTAAGAATCTCTTCTGGAGCTATATCCAACTAAGAAACTTGGCCTCGGCATATATCAGCATGCGTGCATATAGCCTAGCATGGGATCAAATTTTTATAGCTGTTGCCACACGTATTCTGTCTACATTGTTGGGTGTGTGGCACGCTAAGACGCCATGTCATAAATGACCAACATGATGACCAAACCGGCCGGGTTTTCATGTCACACTTACTTCGCTAGGACTACCTTGCCAAAGAAAGCATGGTTAATCGCTGTCAAGAAAGGTTTTGTTTATCCCAGTCGGCACTGGAAAAATAAGCCCATGATTGAAAACGTTTATAGTCTATGCACCCTTACCCGTGTCATTCATGCCTTCCTTTGAACCCCCATATATCCCCTTGTGGGTGTTACGCCTGCGTCTATAATACGGCAGTTGTAACCCTGCGACTATTGACCACAGTAAACAAGCGCTATAATCACTCACGTTGATGCGTATAAATACGTGAGTCTCGTATGAATAGCTATCATAAAATGTACGTCGATTCTCTGATTCTAAAAGCTTGATGAAGAAGGAAGCAAACTCTGTGACAGACTTCCGAAGCTGGCGCTTCGTAAGTCTATCTCAGAGCGGGGTCAGGGTCCGATTGTCATGTGACCCTGAACCCTAAAACCTACACCCTGTAGAAATACGATAACTCACTTCAGGCTACCCTTGTCAAATAGATTTCATTGAGTTTGCTTTTTCCCTTGTCTCTTGAAGCCATAGCGCTTGACGATCTCCACGCCCGCTCACGTGCTACATCTGCAGCAATGCGGCAACTCTAGTAAGTCTCTTCCCGGTGATAGATCCTGCTAAGACCCTGCTGCCACCATGTCGTTTGTGAAGCAAATGGTTATATTGAGAGATTGGACAAGAAAGCCCTCCTGTAAGACGGAACTGAACGTGTAGTTGCTGCCATTTGTGTAACAAGAGGCTCATTTCGATGCCAGGCTAGCATAGTTCCGTCTGTCTCAGACCTACAGGGTAAATCCCAACGGGCTACCCGTAGCGGGAATTTAGTAACTGGTAATTAGCCAAGACAAACAAAGAAGCTCTACCCTGTTGCAATAGTCGGCTAGGTGCCGGTGAAGCACAGGTCAAAGCTAAAAACAGTCTACCCCGCCAAGTTCAAGACATCGCAGTGTAATGTAAGCTGGCTAGAGTCCTAATTATGGAAAAGCAAACCCAACTTGTAGAAGCACAACAAGAATTTTTCACATATATATATATAGCGATCTAGCAAGCGATAAAAATAAGAACATTCCCCTATTGATCTGCAACCTGCCACCTCAACTTTACTGGGTGTCAACACTGTTACTTCGTGTGTCAATTTGCCAGTGTCAAGTCCAATACTGCCGATACCCATCCGCATCAACGTCTGACCTCATAGCCAAAGTGGTAGTCGCATCCGAAAATAATGGCACATTTACATGGTTCCGTGCCAGTACGTATTTCTAATGCAACAGTCTCTGCATAAAGCCCCTGTTGGAAGTGAAACCCCCGCACTACCTGCTGCCGCACGGGCAGTACAATTGCAACAGAAGGTGTATGCGAAAGGGAGGCCAATATTTGCATCGACCTCAAACCTTGCGTGACCGTAGTATTCAGTGTGAGTGGGATATTCCCCATAGTTCCCAACGCCATTAACGTTGGCGTAGTCGTCGAAGGTGATGTCTAGGCTGGTTGGGGCTGTACTTTCAATGATACCAGGAGGCACATCCACGTATGTGGTGGGGTCCAGATAGGCAGCCTCTGTGGACCACTGGGCGTCAGCAGGCCCTTGCTGTCCAAAGCTGACATTTTGTGCTTGTTGGTAGGCGGGAATACCACTTTGCTCGCCCTGTAGTACCCACGTAGGATTGGCGATCGAGGAACCTGGTAGTGTTGTTCCAGTGGGGGAAAGTTCGGTTTCCACCGGAAGTGCAAAGGGCTCTGGCACAAAAAAGCTAGGTGGTGACATCGGCCCGAGACCGTCTTGGATTATCATCATGGCCAACCGGCTGAGGTCCTGACGCTGAGTCTCGTTGGGGCTCATCAAGCCATTTACTGTATCTTGGATCGTAGAGATGAAAAGCTGTTTGGTTTCGCGTGGTGGGAGAAACTGAGGCATGGGAGTATTCGTGATCTTATCTGCGATGCAGTAGAGGAGAGTATGCAGCATGGCCTGGCCATATGCTTCGCCGTGAAGGGGGCCGTAAAACTTGACGTATGCATTGGTAGGCAGGTCGCAATGAAACAGGACTTGATATAGATGACCGTACTTCTCTTGCTCGTTTGCTCTAGCACCAGCTTTTAGACCCTCGTCTAGAATATTCCTATTGACATATCCTACGGGGTATTGGACTTGTGGATGGCAGCTTCCATTCTCCGTGTGTTTCTCGAGGTCCCTTGCCGTGTGAAACGATTGTTTACACCTGTCACACCAGTTCATGTGTGTTCGGGTTATGTGCTGGCGGAGACGATGAAGGCCAACAATGTCATGGGAGGCACACTTGGAGTACTTCTCGGGATTGGAAATGTAGTAGGGACAAGCATAAGTAAAGTTTTCTGCCAGGTTCACAAGTCCAATATAATCGTTAACATATTTCTAATCTATTGGACAGGAGTCAGTGGGTCGGTACTAACCATTAGGGGGGTCGAGCCCAAGGTTTGTTCTCTAGTGGTGTGGGAACCACTACGGCTACAGCTATCTGTATGGCTGTCGTCACACGTTTGTTGCGTATCATTTGAATACATATTGGAAATTTCCACTCGTCATAGCGAGGCAGAACATGAAAAAGAGCGCTTGTAAAGGTTAGAATAGAACAAATGAGGAAGCAAAGAGGGGTGGTTTGGCTTCGTCGGGGCTGTGGCCTGAACATATGGGTAGGCCAAGCTGGTTGAAGAAGACTTTATACTTACTCCTCTTCATGGCGGCGGTGACTGGAGCCCCTTGAGGAGATTAAGCTGGATGCTTAGCGTTTCTTCTATATCAAAGGACTGCGAGCTGCAGGAGGTGAAGCACCATATTGTGACTCGCTCCCCTTATCATTGCTACCTCGTAGCTAGAGCCACTGGCTTCAACGATCCTTTTGATGACTATTGAACACGGAGGAGCAAAGCAAATTTACACTTTGTTTAAGTCAGTTTCAACTCACAAGCACACTCAGATACACTGAAAAACCAATGGCAGGAGGAGGAAAAAGGTTGTGATGTAGCAAGAGCCCCTTGAACTATGGATCTTTAGAGCCTAATTCTACACAGGTATCCAACTGGAGACGACTCTCTTCAACAAAATCACATTCTCTTGTTGGGGCAGGGGAAGCAATTCGTCATATGAGCCATGGGTACACTTGGCGTTCCCATTTCTACTTCTTTCTAAAGCAGAATCTGGGCGGAGTTGAGCACAGCTATATTCCTGTTGTTATCCAAGTGGTTGATCTTCCCTGCGATGAAATATTCCCGGAGCTTCGAGAAGGCGTGGCTGTGCGCTTAGAGACTCATGGTGTGATAAGAAATCAGTATTGGCAAGAATCAAGTAGGCCGGTATATGGCCAACAACTGTGGCATGATATGCCGGTAGGACGAAAAACATGCAAGGGGACCGAAGCCCTAATGGGGGCCTAAGCTTGATCTTAATGGTTGGACTTTGAGACTGGTGTAAGGCTTCTTTCTGTCTGGAGCACTAGTAGTAATTCGGTTTCCACCATGGTGCAACTGGAAAGTGATATGTCGGAGGCAAAAGTCTCCCTCCGCACCAAGACTTGAAACGTACAAATAAAAGTCGGAGCTTTGCCCTGTTTAGACTACATTTCCTTTCCATCTTTGGCACATATGGAATGATAAAAGGCTGGACAAGACCTTGGAGGGGAGAGAAAGACAAAGAGGAAGAGGGGGGAAGGCCAAAGCAAAAAGAATGCAGAGAGGGGGGAAGGGTGAGACAGTCGGAACCAAGCGGAAAAGAAAAATGAGTGGCTGAGAATGAGTCTGGATCCCGTTCTGCAGACATGTACCCCTAGACCTTTCCTAGGTGTGTGCAGACTAGGAGTTTCATAATTTATCTGATCAATTGACATTGCACATGTATGATATCGCAAGTCCGAGTATCGGCTCGGCTCAGACGAAGGTAGCTTCGTCTACCCTGTGTCTCATGTGAGCCAACCCTTAGGCAGTAACTCACACAAGGCGGTATGTCTTAGCAGTCAGCACTAAAGATCATTTGCCGAGTGCCCTACCAAGAGTCCCCCTCAACACCTACACAGCACTCCAATCAATCAAAATTCATGGTGAACATGGGGAACTTCAAGAAAAAGCAGTCACGAGGTGTCTTAGTAGCCTCAAAGCCCATGGCATCTTGCCACAGTTGTTCTGACGTTGGTACCCAATCTCTGAAGGTCTGGTCAATCACGTCCTGCTACTTTATATATAGCCCTCCGAGACTTTGTACATTCTAGGTATCTTACCTGGCCATCACCGAGTCTGCTATTTTCAAGGCCACATAGTCAAAAATAGAGGTAGACAAAAGCTAGATACTTTGAGCTTTGGCAAGCCCACTCACAGGATCTAGACACTTCATCAACACCAACGGGATGGGCATTAATGTGGCTGGGTGACCTGTCCAGACTCGGCTGTCTTGTGGTAGCTAGCTCTTTTGGGGTTTTCAAGAGGTTATTTAGCAGACGGCCTCATTTCCACATTCAAAGCGCCAGACCTGGGCTAAAAACTCTGGTGTGCATATTGATGAGAAGAATGATGAGTGAAGCGGGGAAAGGCAAAGATAGCAAATCGCCTAGGTCGCTACTATTCATTAGTATTCAGACAGAGCTTCAGTCTCTCGCAAAGCTAAGCTGTATGCATCCATCAGTGTTTACCGGTTGGCTGATAATGTGCCATGTTGCGTTGCATAGCACTAACGCAAGCCCACTACTGTCTGATGAGTAAGACGCATGACCCAGCCCTCATGTAGCCATGATATTGCCCTAGAAACGCACTTTCGCCATTATTTGTCAAGACATACATGCTAGAAATGAACTTGCTACAGGACAGAGCACGCAAAGTCATAACTCTTGTGTATTCGGGCGTACCAAGCTTTAGCTACGCCCGGTTTGTGTTACAATCCCCACCCTCAAAGGACAAGCAGTCTATTACAATGTATATTAGGAGGACATACTGAATGTCCTGTGAAGAAGAGGAAGAAGGTATAAGTGATTATTGAAGTTGTTCTGTATCTATGCAAGTCTCGTCCGAGGAGCGGATCTCAACCGGGTTATATATCCATCACTACCATGTTCTAGATCAAGCACATGAGCCTTGGAAGAAGACCCTTGATGTCTGAGACGAACCCTAACGCTTGGGCGAACTGGAACAGGGTCAGCAATCCTGGTAACCCTGACTTAGGTCACTGACAATCTAGGCCTTCCTGTTAGTGGGGCTGCGCCTGTATTTGTTAGAGCAATGCCCATTGGTCCTTGCTAGACCCCATCACAGATTCAACCTCTCCTGCCAGTACAGTCTAGCTAGTTATTTCCAAGACTAGGGAGGGGGGGCGCATAAAAGAAATGGGGGCGCGCATGTAGGCGTCGCCTTCCCTTTCCTCCTTGATACATGTTCTTTGACTACCTCCGAACTGGTTACAATGAAGATCTTGTACACCAAACCGTGACACTTCCTTGGTTGAGGCAGCGCCACTGATGCCTTTTCAAGCTGGGCGGTAGCTCTAATTCTATAAGAAGAACAGACAATCCATCCCGACGCTAGCGTCCCTTTACTTTTTTTAATTACTAATATTATATCCAAGCGTCACTTACTTGCAGCTCCCTACACATAGCCTACGAATATTCTTCCCTTTTCAGCTGTTTTATCCATAGCAGCTACAACAATAGCTATGCAAAATGCCAGGCCCTAGGTCACCTCCGTCTCCTAACAATCAGTACCAGTTTTTGTATCTTTGTCTATACCACTCCTTTGACCCATCGCGGTGCAGAAAATGAGATCTACAAAACCGAGGGTATTCCTCAATTAATACAGCATCTTTTGGGGCTGCTGCAAGGAATTATACCACACAACCCGAGGATCTTGAAAGGCACTTGCACAGTAGGGGCTACTAGCCACGAGCGGGGGTCACGGTCGGGTATCTCAATATGGTCATGATGCGCGAGATCCACAAGAATTTAGCTAGTGCTAGGGTGAGTGGTCAAGAGCAGTATTGCCATATTCAAGACTCTCTTCAAATGCAGACTACCTGTCAATGTCGGCTCCAAATTCTACGGGCCTACCTTTCGTGAAGCTTATGGACAAGTGAAGCTGGAGGTTGCACACCAGAATATGACCCACGTCATCGGAAAACTTGGCTAACGTCGGCTATCGACTAGCCACAGTACTAGCGAACTTTTACTTGCTGTGCACAGGGCTTCGTCGCTGGGCCATGGAGAAGGTCCAGGGCAGCTTTGGGCCAACGTCTCTATTAAGCCCTCCTATATCATATCTCGTTGCTCCTTCAGACCGCAATATTGGATTGGATTGTCCCGGATGGAACTGCATAGCACTCCATCGCTACCGACGTAGCTAAAGATGCACACGAGGGTTGTTGCTTGACTTACTTTCGACTGCGGCAAAATTGCTGCATTTTCCCTTTTGGCACTTGCTTCATTCTCTTTTTCGTCCCTTCCCCGTCTTCTTCTTTTGCCCTTTTATTCTATCCTTTCGTTATTGTCCGACAAGGCAAGTACTAAAATCGAAGGGTACACAGGTCGCAGCAAACGCCGCGAAAACTAGCTTCGCTGTCCCTTCATGTCCACTGCGTGAACGCCAAGCTTCAACGGCATTTGGCACCCGGGAATCATTGCTTGTTACTTTGGCACTCACGACTCATTTTTTCCAAATGATATCTATTAAAAATACCAAAAACAGACGGGCGATAATCTGCCCTAGGCTCCAAGCTGTAGTAGTCCTTCTGTAGCTAGACTTTTCCAGCCAACCCTGCAAGGTTTATAGGTTATAGGAGCTGCCCCAAAGATTGTTCTAGAAGACGACGTCAGGGGCCATCCTAGTAAATATACAAGTACTCCCCCCCCCAAGACCCCTAATATCCAAAGGCTTTCACCCTCGTTACAGTTTAGCGGGGCTTTGGAGACAATAGTTTAGCGTTGAGAGTTTCTTCATCTTTTTTTTCTCCCTCATCTAACAATAAAGTCAATTCATACATAATATTTACTTTCTCCGTAACAACTTTATCAAAACTAGTTGGTGGCGATTATCTTGTCCAAATATTTCAGCAAAAATTCGACTCCTTCCAAAGTTATCACGTAACTTGCTACATATAATTCGCGCCGCCTCTCCTTCTTCGACGCTACCTGTTCTTCCTCGACTTCCCCTCGTTCTCCTTAACAATGTAGCCACTACCGAGTAGGCACTTATCTCGGCGATATAGTTTTCTAGACCTATGGCTAAAAGTACAAAAACCAACATAACCACGAGAAGTAGGTTCTGGCTGTGGACAACATGAAAACAACTAGTTTACTTGCTAGTCAATATTATAAGAGAAATGCAGCCGTGGGCTCAAGACCGAAGTGGGTGAAGTCAATGCACAGGGCTTTGCGTTTAAGCTGGCTGACTAAGTAAAGCCCCATATCTCGAATGCTTCTAGAACTGCGTAGGTTCAGGAAGACTAGGACCACATCTGAGCTGAATCAGTCATGTGAGTGTCCTGGCCATCACAGTCGACGCTATAACTATCTGGTGGCACAACATGAGGAGGATACACCAAGGGATCTGCATAAGAAGATTCTTGGCATGCGATTCCAGATAGTCCTGGCCTAGCTAACTGATCATAAGAAAAGTCTTGTGTGGACATGAGGCCGGAATTGTCGGTGTCCCCATTTGAACCCCAAAAAAGGCATGGCGCCAGAGAACTTGGTAGAGGCTGTGTTCCCATGAGAGATTCCTGCTCGAGAGCATAGTGACTGGTATTGCAGAGACCATGGTTGTTGTGCTGGATTGTTTGTCGAGTCCCATAGAATGATGCGTTGTAACTCGTAGTGAGTGGAAAAGCTTCGTCGGGTAGACCAGCACTCATTCCCATTTCTATCGACTGTGAATAGTCACCATTCGGTTGCATGGGACGGTATTCTGAGGTAGAGGCAGTGATAGCATCACGGGTATTCAACGTCTCAAGAAGACGTTGATCCCAAATGTGCTGCTGAAATTCGGAGGGATAGCCTTGAGGGTTGTGGGTCTGGTCAATGATATCGTTCTTATCTTGCAAGATGGTTTTGAGATATCTGCTGATCAAAGCCAGCTGATGCGGGTTATCGTCAAGCACCCTGCGAACCCGGCTCGACAAAACACCTCCCATCTTCTCGAAATCAGATGGTAGAGTTCCATGGGCAGTGGCATCCTCAAAACTAATGGCCTCGATGCAGCACAGCTGACCAATCATTTCCTCCATCGAAACCTTCAGCCCCTTTTCAGATGAATATGCATTCGCTAGCTTTATCGAAAGCTCAATAAATGGTTCCACTGACATTAAGTCAAGTGATGTGAATGCCATGAGTAGGTCATAGATGAATTTAGGTGACAGTCCAATTGAGAGTTTGCGGCTGAGGCCAAGAAGGGAAGCCCAAAGAAAGCAGCATGACAACGGTGGTTATAGCATAATAGAGAGGTAGCAGGATTGGTGGGAATGGGAACTGTATGCGACCCTTGGGGATATCATCGAAAAGACGTTTATATAGATTAGCGATCTTCGACGCCTGGTCTTGCCCCTTCTGGTGTTCTTTGAGCTTTTTCTTTAGTGCCTTCTCTATGGAAGCGTTATCGTGATACGCTTCCTGTGGAAGGCAAGGGGGCTCGTTATGAACATGCTGGTCTCGGATAATAGTAGACTCCAATGGCTCGTTGCAACGAGGACAAAGAAAGGAATGGCATCTAGCCAAGTGTTGTTCAAGATCAACCTGACGGAACATAGTAAGACCTAAGCAACGTGCATTACCATTGGGGTCATTATCGAAAAATGGACAAACAGACCACATTTTTGGAGGTTGTGCTTGAGTGCAGTCATGCTTGTTAGAACATTCTTTACATTTGCAAAAACTTATGCAGTTGTAGTCGGGGTTTTAAGGGCAGTGGGAGCAAGAGAAGGGAGTTTATCTTACCATCAGAGCGGGACTTCTCGCGAGTATTCCTCATACATAATAAAACTCCGAGGTTGAAGTCACCGGCGCTGTGTTTAGTAGCCATTGTTGCGATCTTGAATAGGAATAGAATGGATTAAACTTAACGGAAGGGCTAAAGACCTAGGTAGTAGGTAGTGTAGAGAGACCAGTGGTTTCGAGTATTTAAAGTAGCGTAGAGCTCCTTTTTGATCAAGGCTGTGTTTGCGGCATACCTGGTAAACACTGCAGTAGAGTGTCCTTCTTAAATGCCCAAGAGAGAGGGTGTGATGTTGAAAAATCAACGCTAGACAAGGCATAACAAAAAGTACGCGATATGAAAGACAGTGTCTATCATCATAGGTAAATACAGTTTACTACAGTGAGGTGTGGTGGAACCACCCCTCCCCTGTTTGAATGATTTAGACTATATGGCAAGGGAACTACCCCTCCGTTGGATCCTATGTTTGCACGATGTAGACTACTCTCCCTTGTTGGAACGACGTAGACTATATGGCAAGGGAACCGCCGCTCTCTTGGATCCCTTGTTTGCACGACGTAGACTACTCTCCCTTGTTTGAACCACGTAGACTATATGGCGGGGGGTACTTTTTGTCGTTTATACGCATGTACAGGCCTACAGGTACAATGTGTGGTGTGTGTAGGAAGCCCTGCAAGACGGGGTGAGAATACATGCGCGTTTTTCTCCTTTTCTTCTCTAGCTACCTCTTTTCAAGTTCGGTATTCTCGAAGGCCGGCCGGCCGGGGCAGCAGGGGTGAGTCGTGGGGAGCAAGGCCTATTACAGCGTGAGTGACATGATGTGATTGGCTGCATTGGAGACAGGAAGGCAAAGTAGAAACATAGTGGACAAAGTATGTGGTCCATCCCATACACCACAACCACAGCCTTCTAAATCCTACCCCCCACCGGCCTATAAAATTCTATAGTAACAGTAGATATTATGAGGACGTACTGGATGTCCTGTGAAGAAGCGGAAGAAGGAATAAGTGATTATTGAAGTTGTTCTGTATCTATCTAAGTCTAGTCCGAGGAGCAGATGTCAGCCGGCGGTTCATATGTCCATCACTACCATGTTGTAGATCAAGCACATGGGCCTTGGAAGAAGACCCTTGATATCTGATACTAACCCCCTAACGCTTGGGGGAACTGGATCGGGGTCAGAAATCCTGGTAACCCTGACTTAGGTTACTGACGACAACTTATCACAATGACTTACCCAGTATTAATCCGACTGGAGGCAGGCTCTCCACAACAGCATCCATGCCCATAATTACTGTCTAGCCTATTATCAAGTCTCAATAACGTCAAGGACACGGAGTTGTACCACTTATATTCTCCACTTTCTTGATTGAACTTGAGTCTGTGCTCTTGACTTTTCTAGCCTCTTGGCCTTTTTAGCATGCGATACTCAGAAGCCTACTCTTCCAGCCAAGACTGGATTAACTGATCTTCCAAATGAAGGCTAAATTCATAGCATCCTACAGACCCTACGTGAAGCTGAGGGCCAGAGCCCCAAAGTAGAGGAGACATGGAGCATAGGAAAATCAAAACTCAGATGCGATAAGACAGACTCGGAGTAGTTGGATGGATTGGGATCTATTTCTTGCCAATCGGTGGACTCCAAAGTCCCCAGGTGAAATCGGCCAGCCAGACATATGATGTTTGGCCATTAAACCCACGAGAATCTCATCTGCTGATTTCGTGGAGTGCAGGCATCTAGAACCTTTTTTGCGCAGCTAGTTGCTTGTTCCATTATTTCCGGCCTTCTTTCTACACCTATTCCGATGTCGTTCAGTATGCTACCATACTCTACATCACGAAATCGATGACCTATGTTGTTGGACTCTACAGCAGCTACTCCTGACTCTCCTCAGTAAGCCTTCGTCAGCTGGATTATTTTTAATCGTATAATACGTCTCGACCTAGGAGGGTCCAGCACACAAAAGTGGAGCAGTAGGGCCGGGCTTTGTTTGTGATAGCAAGTGTTAAGGCTGCGCCTGGATATAGTGGGTATGCGCCCCACTTACTAATCCCTTAAAACCCCTCTCACATCCAGTTAGTTTAGATAGTTTCTTCTCCTTTTCTCCTTAATGCATGTTCTTTGAACCTCCGAACCGGCTACAATGAAGATCTTGTATCCAACCCGTGACAGCAAGTCGCCGAAATAAGCATAACATTAGTCGGAGAATTAATACCTATAAGAACCTAGAAAAGACTTGAGATTTTACAAGCACGAATGAAGAAATAGGACTAAGATAAAGGCTGAAAGCAATCCGCTCCACTAAGCTAAAGAAATGAAAATGCAAACTAGTACTTCCTGGTCGGTTTTTACACAGCATCAACAAGTCGAAGCGAGATTGCCATCTATAAAACGTGGAAGTAGTCCTGCATAGCACTCTCTAGGTTTTAGGGTTAATGGTCACATGACAATCTAACCCTGACCCCGCTCTAAGATAGACTTACGAAGCGCCAGCTTCAGAAGTCTGTCACAGAGTATGCTTCCTTCATCATCAAGCTTTTAGAATCAGAGAATCGACATACAATATTAGGATAGCTATTCATACGAGGCTCACGTACTTATATGCATCAACGTGAGTGATTATAGCGCTTGTTTACTGTGATCAATAGCTGCAGGGTTACAACTGCCGTATCATAGACGCAGGCGTAACACCCACACAGGTTTATAGGTTATAAGAGCTGCCTAAAGATTGTTCTAGAAAATGGCGTCAGGGGCTATCCTAGTATATATACAAGTACTCCCCCCAAGACCCCAATTATCTAAAGGCTTTTACTCTTGTTACAGTTTAGACTGGGGTTTGGAGACAAGGCTGGTCATGCTGAGTCAGGAAGGCGATGAAGCCGGCAGGATTTTAGCAGGGTCCAGAGCTTGTCAAAGATTGAGCGGAACTAGTTTAGCGCTGAGGATTCCCTCTTCTTCTTTTTCTCCCTCATCTAACAATAAAGTCAATTCACAAGGTATTCCGCATTGGGATGTAAGAGGGGATGGCGCGGCGAGAAGGTGTTTCTCGGGAGAGGAGGTACAGATTTGTTTTCTTCGCTCCTTTTCCTTTGTATTCGTTCTACGTTCTGTCCACTGCTTTTTTTCTTTTTGTCTATTGTACTTTAACCACGTTAGAGCGGAAACGAGCAACAAGGCAACGTGGGAGTAGTTGCGCTTCGCTCGGTAAAACTCTATCGTGAACCCTGTACAGGGTTAATTCTATCCGGTAACCAGTCCGGCGCCGTTTGATCTCTGTGATCCTCGTAGGCGTTAAATATATTCAAGTTCAAGTTCAAAGTCAATTCATACATAATATTTAGTTTCTCTGTAACAACTCTATTAAAACTAGTTGGTGGTGGTTATCTCGTCCAAATATTTCAGCAAAAATTCCACTCCTTCCAAGGTTATGACTTGACTTGCTACATATAATTCGCGCCGCCTCTCCCTCTTCGGCGCTACCTGTCCTTTCTTGACTTCCCCTCGTACTCTTTGACAATTTAGCCACCGCCTAGTGGGCACTTATCTCGGCGATTTAGCTTTTAATCTAGACCTATGGCTAAAAGTGCAAACACCAACATAACCACGAGAAATAGGTTCTGGCCGTGGACAACACGAAACCAACTAGCTTACTTACTAATCAGTATTATAAGAGAAATGCAGCTGTGGGCTTAAGACGAAAGTGGGTGAAGTCAATGTACAGGGCTTTGCGTTTAAGCTGGCTGACTAAGTAAAACCCCATATCTCGAATGCTTCTAGAACTGCATTGGTTCAGGAAGACTAGGACCAGATCTGAGCTGAACCAGTCATATGAGTGTCCTGGCCATCACAGTCGACGCTGTAACCATCTGATGGCACAACATGAGGAGGATACAGCAAGGCATCCGCATAAGAAGATTCTTGCCATGCGATTCCAGATAGTCCTGGCCTAGCTAACTGATCATAAGAAAAGTCTTGTGTGGACATGAGGCCGGAATTGTCGGTGTCCCCATTTGAACCCCAAAAAAGGCATGGCGCCAGAGAACTTGGTAGAGGCTGTGTTCCCATGAGAGATTCCTGCTCAGGAGCATAGTGACTGGTATTGCAGAGACCATGGTTGTTGTGCTGGATTGTTTGTTGAGTGCCATAGAATGATCCATTGTAATTCGTAGTGAGTAGAAAATCTTCGTCGGGTAGACCAGCATTCATTCCCGCTTCTATCGACTGTGAATAGTCACCATTCGGTTGCATGGGATAGTACTCTGAGGTAGAGGCAGTGATAACACCACGGGTATACAGCGTCTCAATGAGGCATTGATCCCAAATGTGCTGCTGAAATTCTGAGGGATTGCCTTGAGGGTTATGGGTTTGGTCAATCATATCGTTCTTATCTTACAAGATAGTTTTAAGATATCTACTAATCAAAGCCAGCTGATGCGGGTTATCGTCAAGCACCCTGCGAACCCGGCTCGACAAAACACCTCCCATCTTCTCGAAATCAGATGGTAGAGTTCCATGGGCAGTGGCATCCTCAAAACTAATGGCCTCGATGCAGCACAGCTGACCAATCATTTCCTCCATCGAAACCTTCAACCCCTTTTCAGATGAATATGCATTCGCTAGCTTTATCGAAAGCTCAATAAATGGTTCCACTGACATCAAGTCAAGTGATGTGAATGCCATGAGTAGGTCATAGATGAACTTAGGTGACAGTCCAATTGAGGGTTTGCGGTTGAGGCCAAGAAGGGAAGCCCAAAGAAGGAGCATGACAACGGTAGATATAGCATAATAAAGAGGTAGCAGAATTGGTGGGAATGGGAACTGCATGCGACCCTTGGAGATATCATCGGAAAGACGTTTATATAGATTAGCAATCTTCGAGGCCTGGTCCCGCCCCTTCCGGTGTTCTTTGAACTTTTGCTTTAGTGCCTTCTCTACGGAAGCGTTATTGTGGTACGCTTCCTGTGGAAGGCAAGGGGGCTCGTTTTGAATTTGCTGGTCTCGGATAATAGTAGACTCAAATGGCTTGTTGCAGTGGGGACAAAGAAAGGGATGACATCTGGCCAAGTGTTGTTCGAGATCGACTTGACGGGACATAGTAAGGCCTAAGCAATGTGCATTACCACTGGGGTCATTATCGAAAAATGGACACTTAAACCACATTGTTGAAGGTTGTGCTTGAGTATAGTAATGGTTGTTAGAACATTCTTTACATTTATGCATTTTATGTAGTTACAGTCTAGGTTTCAAGAACAGCGGGGGCAAGAGAAGAGAGATGCCCTTGCCATCAGAGCAGGGCTTCTCGCGAGTATGTCTCATACATAATGAAACTCCGAGGTTGAAGTTACCGGCGCTCTGTTTAGTAGCCATTGTTGCGACCTTGAATCGAAATTGAATGGATTAAACTTAACGGAAGGGCTCAAGATTTAGGTAGTAGGTAGTGTAGAGAGACGGGTAGTTTCGAGTATTTAAAGTAAGTAGCATAGCGCTCCTTTGTGACCAGGACGGTGTTTATTTTTTAACAGTAAATATTAGAAGGACGTACTGAATGTCCTGTGAAGAGGAAGAAGGAGAATGAGTGATTATTGAACTTGTTCTATGTCTATCTAAGTCTAGTCCGAGGGGCGGATCTCGGCCGGTTTATAAATCCATTACTACCATGCTCTGGGTCGAGCACTTGGGCCTTGGAAGCGGACCCTTGATGTCTGATACTAACCCTAACGTCTGGGCGAACTGGATCAGGGTCAGCAATCTTGGTAACCCTGACTTAGGTTACTGACACATTTGTTGGTCCAGACACCAAACTGATGCATATAGGTGTCGGTCGAGATCCTCTCTTCAATCAGGAACTAGATAGAAAACGATCAACTAATATTCAGTTATTCTTTCTAATTTTCGTTCCAAGAACATTCAGTACGTCGTACCCAATTTGCGCTATTACGAGTCTGTTATATAAAGCCAGCTTCAACAAAGCTGCATACATCAGAGAGTGTAACTGTTTATTGCATGGTCACAGCGCCTACAATACAATCCCCAACCGGCTGACGATGGCGGGAAAGTCTTCAAACTTGGCAGGGCCTGAAGGGTAAGGTTAATGCGATGCGTTTCTCTTTGCGTGACTGTAACACACTTAAGGGATTAAAACTTTGCAATTTAAGGACAAAGGGGGTAGGAGATCGGCTTACTTGCACTATTACCTTCTATTCACTTACCATAAACATTGAAGCATTTGCTTCTATCCTTATTCCAGATCGCTTCGTCACAGCAAGGAGGGTGGAGGGGGGGAACTACAGCAAAAAATTGGCATCGATGTACGTACGGCCTGTCCCTAAAAAGACCATGACCAATATTCTTATGGGTCCGAAGGTGCCGAAGCCTATTTACATGAAAACTGATCACTAGGGACAGAAGGGCCATATTTCGGGGATAAAAAGGCGATCTTTGGCCACGGATAAAGACCATCAGTATAGAATTCTCCTTCCACAGGGATCATTATGACATCTGCAGACCTAGGAAGATGCACATCTTTATGCGGGTCCGGACGGCAAATGGTTTGTCGTAAGGTGGCTGGGTGACGGGCTACAGCCCTCCGTTGATAGTCCTGAGTCAGCCAGAGTGGACAGAGAGCAGGCTGCTGTGATGTGCTCAGTCGTCGAACGTATAGGAAGTTGACCCCTTTCACCATACCTCGGAGCACAATATGTCAGAGCGCCGAGCTGCAGTAGGACAACGAAAAATGCGTAGCTTGAAACCTTGCTAAGCCATTCGGGGTGTCTGCATGTATAACTAGAAAAGATCTAAGAGCATCATGGCCATGAAAACCGACTTCTCCGGAACTCCGGGACAGCAGATGGGATCTTGACAGAGCCTCCATGAGCGTTCCAGATGGTCTTCAAGTGAACTGATGAGAACCTAGTTTATCAGGGAGAATGGGGAGTTGGTATGACAGCAAGAAGTAAGGAAGGGATAGTGAAAATCTAAATGGCCGAGGAAAAAAGAGTGAAGGATAAATTTCAATAACACTGGAGATAGGGCTTTAGAATTGGTCAAGCTGATATACAGTCTAGACGTCCGATCACACAACTCCAAGACTATGCTACCCCACTCTACGTATCAAATCGTTTTGGTCAGAGCCCTCAAGGAGATATCAAATAGGATCTGATCAACCAGTGTAATAAAAGGCATAGCCCTAAAACCCCTGTGTCTATCTATTGAATGGTTTTCCTTCCCTCTACCCTCATCCTTCCTTGTACACTATAGACTAGCTACAGGGCATCACTGTTGAGAAGTGTTCTCAATGTCTTGGTCCCCTTTCCTACCAAAGTCAATGCTGACCCATCTTTCCGAGTCACAGTTTATACCAATCCTAAATGACTCGATATACCGGTCGCTCATCTCTTCATACTCCTCGCAAATTTCCTCAGCATCCTTTGCAAATGAAGCTGTAATTAAATGATTCCAGGCTTCGGTGTCAGCTAGAGAGTCTCTTGAGACGATAATGGTATAAATCGGATGTTCGACAGAGGGGTCATGGCCATAAAGTTTGAGGGCTTCGTCAATATTGCTAGAATCGGAGTCGCTGATTTGGTAGTGCACGATATATTCAAAGCTTTGTAGAGGCAGCTTGCTTTGGTCTCTCCAAACGCTCAGCACAGCTTCGTGCGACTTGAAAGTGTTTCTCAGATTGTCTAATTGATTGATTTGAATAGATTCTAGTCCTTCCGTAACATAGAATCGACCGTAAAATCCCTCGTTACTTGTGGCAGATATCTGGCCAGGGTATCGTCCTGGTGAGATTCTAATTCCAAGGTCACTAGGAAGAGAGACTCTCTTATTGCCTGCGATGGCTTGGGTGGAGAATATAGCAGCCATGAAGGCTAGTTGGAAGAAATTCGAAAGCCACATGGTGATATAGCGAGTATAAAATGAGGAAAATGGAGAAACAGAAGATAACTAAAGTTCAAGAGATAGACGGTTGTAATGAACAAAGAGTCAGTGAGAAGTAGTGTGCCTTTCAGGTCATGGCTTGCTACTGGGACTGAATCAGCTTTATGAGCCAGGCTATATATATATACACAGCTAGATTTTGTTCCCTCTACTCCTCAGTTGCATCCGTGATTATTCGATAAAATTCTCAAGCTAGTGGCCTATCAACAATTATAGAATCAGTAGGCTGGGCCATGCACAGAATGGCCCATTTCATGTAGCAAACAACATAATAGCCACCGTAAGCTTTGGTTAAGAGGAGGGTGGTCTAACCAGCTTCTCGGCGATAGTGTACGTCATGTTTGAACATTATTAATCCATATTTACTTGTAGTGAACAGAGCACCTACATATCAATACTTGCAGTTTGTTGATACTCTCGCTAGCAGATGCTACGCCTAAAGATTAAGCCATTCAGCTACCAAGACGCCTATGAAGCTCTTTTTACATGGAGCTGTCCCAAAATAGTATCTAGCCCTAAGCGCAGATAGATTTCTTGCTTCAACAACATCATGAGATTCTTGTTACCTTCTCGGCCTATCCTGTGCTACTCTTTGTGTATATTGGTCATGTCAACAGTGCTGTACATCTTGCATGAATTTTCCCGTAATCAGATTCGCGCTTGCGTTATAGGCCTGCCAAAACAATAAGACGACTAACCGGAATTAAGACGTAATTAAGCATCAAGATTCATTTATCGCCGACTTGACCATACCACCGAGATTAGCAGACGTCAAGAAGCCACTAGGTGGCCCATTCACGTCTAAATCGGTTAATTAGTCCTTCGATTTCAGGGCTCCTGAAAATGCTGTTAACATTGACGAAGGAGGCATCATGGTTGGTTTGACAAGTCTCTAGCCCTATATTCTATAGTTGTGAAAGGGACCACAAGCTTGAAATTGGACCTCATTCATAAGCTATCACTGCTGACGGTCATGCCTTAACTCTTGGCATAATCTCCAAAGGTAAAGTACCCTAGAAAGAGCAGTTTCTTGATGAATTCAAGAAGATAGAAGGCGGGTAGTACATAACTTGATCCAACGGGTAGGCCGATTACTGCATTGGAGTTGAATGGCTTGAAAGAGCCCATTGGCCTCAAATTAAGCCCAAAAGTGAGTCTGATGCCAGATCAATCATTCCAGACGGCCATGGCAGTCATGCAATGGTAATATCTTTGTTTACTCAGCTAAAGGCTGTCGCTAACTGAGCTAAGGACGAATGCATGGCTACGTAATTTTTGAATAATATTTACTGTTGCTAACTTCTAGCAAACTGCCTATGTTGTAGTAAATGACAGCTCTTCAGAGACGTCGCGGTCAGAATCGGAGTCTGCTTTGGTTTTTAGAGTTTGAGAGGGAAGCATACCACTGGCCCTAGGAGACCAGCTAAAAAAAGTCAGCATTCAATGTGTCGGAACAAACTACTGAATTCAGTTATATCGCTTTTAAAGTCACTCGTGATCCTGTACAGCCGCACGTAGAACTGTGCTAGTGTACAGATTGATCGAATTGGTGAAGCTTGTTTTTCTATTGTTAAGTTCTTCCATATCATGCACACTTGAGCTGGAGTATTCAGGCTCGGGTTTACCCAGGGTTAATCCGACAGGAGGCAGATTCCCCACAATACCCATCCTCATGTAGTTCATCCAACATTATCCAACACAATAGGCAACTAAATCAATGGCAAACTTAATTAAGGCAACTAATAAATTGCAAATAACTCCTATTTTGGCCGAATTAGGTGTAATTAAAACAGGTCGGTTTTAATAGTAGATATTAGGAAGACGTACTGAATGTCCTGTGAAGAACAGGAACAAGGAATAAGTGATTATTGAAGTTGTTCTGTATCTATCTAAGTCTAGTCCGAGGAGCGGATCTTAGCCGGCGGTTTATATGTCCATCATGGGCCTTGGAAGATGGTGCGTGGCGCACTATCCAGGTTAAGTGGCGTCCCATACATGCCCCACTTATTCATACCTCTACTTGATAGGGTTGGGGTTAACACCCTATCATGAATCCTCATGAGCATTATAAAAGGGGTGAAGTCCAAGGACGTAGTGTGGAAGTAAACCCTTTAACCAACTGATTCAACATTTAAGACCTATTCTACAGAAGAAGACCCTTGATGTCTGTTACTAACCCTGACTTAGGTTACTGACAGGTTTGCTTGTCGAAAGGGTGGTCGTGCATGGTACGAACTGCCTATACCTAAGAAAGATAATAACCAGCCGCTCAACTCTGCTAGAGAAGAGCGACAAGATAAAGAACTACACAGGACATCCGCTGGATGAAGGAGCTACACAGAGGTACGGTCGCCCGGATCCTGGCAGCGCGCTCCGGTCACGGCAACTTTGAAGAGCATCACGTGCGGCTCAACCACACGAATGCAGAAATACGATGCCCAGTTGCAGCAGGGTGTGACCAAGCCAAGACCTTTAGCCATCCGCGGGAGTGTCTAGGCAACGAGAAGAAACTGTCCGTGAGATTTGTAAGAAAGCTCCTCACAGGAGACAAGAGCTGCAGATATCTGGCAGGAAAACTAGTCCCTAAGTGGAGGGTGTTCCGCATTGGGACGTGAGAGGGGACGGCGCAGGGAAGGTGATTTATCGGGAGAGGGAGTGTGAAGGTGCGAGTCTGGTTTTCTTTGCTACTTTTCTTTTGTATTCGTTCTCCGCGCTGTTTACTGTTTTGTTTCTTTGCTTGAGTGAACCTTGCAGAGGGTTAATTCTGTCCGGTAATCAGTCCGGCGTCGTTGGATCTCTGTGATTCCCGTAGACGTTAAATATATTCAAGTTCAAGTTCAATTAGAGGAGCATCACAGGGCAAAGAGCGTCTGAAGACAGATAGGAAAGATCACGCGACATACCAGAAAGAGCGTTACGCTCTGTTCCGATCGTACTTCGCGAATCTGTCTGCCGCTCCCATTGCTCGCTTCTTCCTTCTAACTCCCTCTGCCGGTCTAGCCCTACACTGATGCTTGGGGCCAGTGCACGCTACAAAAAAGATCACGTGGGTATAGTCAATGCTCATAAAGAGAATGGTTAGTGATATGATCGTCTTGTCGGAGCTGTAGGCACAGACGCGCGCTTAATGGGAAGTTGCTGGTGGGTTGTACGCGGCTGATTTGGTACAAGACTACTGTAGGGTAAGACTCTCCAGATCTAGAGTTTGATTATGCAGGATGCCACTGGGACATCTTCACTAGCTAGGGCAAGAGAGTAGTGTCCCATTTTCTCACTGACATAGAAACCATGAGAATTCTGTGGAAACTCTTGAGCTTTTGAGACTGGCTTGGATCTGGTAGGCCACGTCAAGATCTTATAGGGACATAGTGAAGAACCAGAAACGGAAGTGGAAACAGAAACAGAGACTTGATTGCAAATCCAAATGTGCTTGGGGCTTTAAGAGCCACCTCCATACCCCCTGTTTAGACTGGGGACCAGCGCTTTGATCAAGCAATTCTCCAGGCTTGAGTCCAGCGCAAGGCAAGCGCTTGTTGGATAAAGACGAAGCTCATGTTTGTTGATTGGGCTGCTTACCGAAATAGGCGGCGGTGAATAGCAAGCAATGCTGTGGCGTGGTGTGGCGCATCCGATAGAGTCGCGATCTTTTTTTTCTATTTCTTTTTTGTCACATATTTTGTAGAATAGATCTTAAATGTTGAATCAGTTAATTTATTAAAGGGACAACTTCTAGTTACACTACGTCGTTGGACTTCACCCCTTATATATTGCCCATGAGCATTCATGAGGATTCATGATAGGGTGTCATCCCTATCATGGATCTTCAGCCACAAGAGGTATGAATAAGTGGGGCATCTATGGGACGCCACTTAACCTGGATAGTGCGCCACGCAACATTTTGTCACATATTTCATGGTTTTATACGGACGGACCCATGGCTATAGATCCTGGGAGGAACCAAAGAAGCCTGTCATTAATCAACATTTTTCCGATTACAATTTATCAACGTAACAAAAACGCGGTTAGCATTATTATGCATGCCTGGAGTGCTCATGACGGAGGCTGGAGTTCGACCGGTCCGAAAGTATCTAGCTCACCCCTGCTATCTCATTGTTTCTAGTGATCAAGTGTTGCAGTCTTGCAGCCTTGCAGTTCATTGTTAGCCACTTCTCCCTATTCCTTATCGCCATTACATACGCCGCACGTTGAGGTGGCGCCATTGGATGCATGAGCCTATTGTATCTACTACAGAGATGTAACGGCGAACTCACTGTAATCCTAACAACAGCGGGACATTCCCTATCCTTTGGCTCTATCAAGCTTTGCGAAGCCGTGTATGCTTTTGTCAGTATCGTCCGCCTTGTCCGCCGCAATGGCGGTATAGATCCCCCCCGTATGTGGTAATCCACAGGCTAATCGATAGCAACCTATGTGGTAAATTAATACTATGTCTTCTGGCTACTGGTGGGTTTCCCACTGGCCTCTTGCACATGGCCTCCCCTAAGTTGTAGGTGCATTTTTTCGGATAGGTCAGTGCTCACAAACCGGATGCTTAACATCACAGAAAAGGGGAACAACAAGGTCATCCAAGTCTAGTTTTGAGTAAGTGTGCACAAATCCTAGTCCCATGGACATGGCCAGAGCTCTTGGCACGAGTGGTGGGTTCTATAATGTAGACTCGGCTCACTCTTGGCCATAGCTGAGGTTGCTCGCAGACTGTGCGTTGAGATTGAACTCGGATTTAGCCAACGTCTAAGGGAAACTACAAAGACTGGACAACGACTGCTGTATTTGCCTTTGCCTTGCTCTTCGCTACCCTAATTATCTAGCTATTAGGCTGTTTTATCTGGCCAAAGGTTAACTTGAAACTAGGTCAATTGTGAGCAACCAGGTAAGGCCTCGGCGGTGATTATCTAGCTGCATGTCTATCATCCACTATCACTCGGCTCTTTCAGGCTTTCGGATGGCCAGTATCTCCGGCAGGAATAAAGGTAGAGTGTTGCTAGGACTATGGAGAACCGACCATGGCTTGCCCAAAGCCTTCTAAATATGTGAGTGGCATGGTGTTAGGCTACTTTGTCAGAGTTTCAAGCTGGTATGCATGATAGCCGATTCTGTCATAGCGCCACGTGAGGCACCGGTAGTTAGATGCACTCATTGTCCTCATGCCTGTCTGTTGCTGGCCGTGGAATCCACCGTGAACCATGTATATGGCCTAAATTCTAAACGAAGAAAGAGAATATCGAGTCTAGAGCAGACCGTTGATTGGCTAGTCCTACAACACCGGCGCACGTTTTCTTACCAACAATTCTTCCATGCTAAGAGCGTTGAGTTAACTCAAGCCACTATATGGCTTGCAATCCTTAACCTGGTATGCAACGATGGATATTGCCACCATCTAGCTTCACTCTAGGAGTTGCCATCATACGGCCCTCCAGGCAAACCATGTATTCAGAAAGCAATGGCCAAGGCCGTCTTTGAGGCCAGCGAAAGAAAAAATAACCTAGGGACTGAGTAGTCTGGAGATCTGGAGCTTGTTCAGGTATAAATCTGAAGCTGGCCGCCACCTCAAGACTTCATTCTCTTCTTCTTTCATTACACTCACCACTTCCATCTCTACACTCTTCCTTCTCTCTCAGCTTGCCTCTTTGAACCCCCCCCCCAAGTCTACTCTACATCTTTGCTTTTTTTCTTTCTTTCCATTTCTCTTCTTCCAAGCCTTCAATATGCGTTTCGCTGTAACCGCCCTTTTTGCTGCCACTGTCGTCATGGCATCCAGTGACTCTGATGACGATGACTATTATCCCCAGACTCGAACTGTCTGGATTGGTGGCACAAATAAGGTTAGCCCCCAGGAGCTGTGGGCCAATGTTGGTGACAAGATTGAATTCCACTTCTTGTCAGGCCTACACTCTGTTGTTGAAGCTGACTTTGATGACCCTTGCGAGCATAATGGTGGTTTTGCTTCTGGCTACTTTGCTACTAGTGAAAGCGCTCATCAGAACGTGGAAGTCTTTGTCATTACAATTCAGGATAAGAGTCCTCTTTGGTACTACGATGGTGCCTACGACGAATGTATGAATGGCGCTGTTGGTGTCATTAACCCTCCTGATGATGATGAAGATATAACAATTGAGGGTTTCGAGCTAGCCGCCGGCGTTAAAGAAAGCTCCTCCAACCCGACCGAGTCCAAAGGTGGTTATGTTAAAACGTACTAGGTGATTCGTCACTAAAAGTCTCCGGACTACTTCAAAAAGTGTATGGCAACTCCAATAGCACGGTTGCTGGACCCGAGCCCATAGGATATGTGTTTCTTCGTTTGTGTTTAGAAGACAAATACTATTGGTTTATATAATAAAATTTCGGCTTATTTTTCAAGTGTACTGCTCCATGAGTTGTGACTGCGAAACTAATGTGAAATCCTTGGCTACCACCGAGCCTATCCCTATCTATAGCCAGCCCGTGACATCCTAACTTCCTGTGCTTGGATATTCCGTCTTTGGTGACATGGCTTGAGGCCTAAGCTTAGCACCCAGATGGTACTGGACCGGATGCCTTGTGATGCCTGTAACACATGGATAAACCCTTACATGCGAGTTTGGGTGTGCTATTTCTCCGCAGCTAACTCCGTACGATGTCGCTGAATCCTTAACTCCTGTTACCCACCAGCACGTTGCGCGGACTAATAAAACGACATATAGTCTCCGGTGGCCACATAAAATGACAATTGGAACAGTGAAACGACATGTAAGGGCGGCGGCTTAGTACAAGCTTTCTGTGTGCTAGTCTCCAAGGTCTCTAAGGTGCAGGGCTCTGTTGTGAAATTGCTTGTATTGATTCACTTGCTCCTCTCCTTTGTCCCCCCCCCCCCCCGAGTACTTCGGCTACGGGATAACGTAAGTGATGAGCATGGACAGCAGGCGAGGATGCGTCGCACTTTCCCCTCCTCAATTCAACCTTTCATTTGATTAATCACTATACTATTCTCTGTTGACCTCGATTGCCTCTTGACAGGCCCTTGCATTATATCTGGTCTTTCTGCAAATACCACACTGCCGAACCTTTGCTCCTTGTGACCTTCCACGGCCACCTGTCGAGGATTCAACTGTTACCTGTACGTCAATATCTATTTGATCAATTTGTTGTGATCCTTTCCCTATAGTTCAAGTCCCTTCTTTGTATATCTTGGTCCTTTTCCCCCTTTCGCGCTGCGCTACTGTGTTGTTAGCTTGTTCAAGTTGTCAAACCCTTTCCCATAGTAAGACCATCTCGTGTATAATAACAGTTGTTGCCTTCTAAAAATGCTTCATGACTTCAATTATCGACTCAGGGGAGCTGTTCCTATGATTTTAATCCTTCCTTGCAGATAAATAAAATACGATTGGGTCTCTAGCACTGTCTTTGGGGTCCTTGAAGTCCAAGGTGTCGATGGTATCATGACCTCTACAGGAGGCGTCGGAGTCTATTGCTGCACATCAAGCTTCGAGATGACAGAAGGATGAGAAATCATAAGAGCAGCTCCCTGAAGACAATAAGTGAAGCTGTGAAGCGTTATGAGCACGCAAAGCCCGTCATTATACATGAGATGGTCCTACTACAGGAAAGTGTTCGACAGCTTGAACAAGAGAATAAGGCAGTAGGGCAGCATGAGAGGTGGGAAAGGACTAGGACATTGAAAGAAAGAAGGGCCTTGAACAATAGGGGAAGCATCACAATCAATTGATCAGATAGATATTGACGTGTAGGTAACAGTTGAATCCTCGACAGGTGGCCGTGGAAGGTCACAAGGAGCAAAGGTTCGGCAGTATTTGCAGAAAGACAAGATACAATGCAAGGGCCTGTCAAGAGGCAATCGAGGTCAACAGAGACTGGTATAGTGTGTCTATTGCGAGTTTAATTCGCAGGGTTGATAAAAGTGCGTCGCTCGCTTATCACGCACATTATTTAAATACTGAGAATTGATTGATCAAATGGAAGAAAGTAAAGTTGTGTGACCATTGCTTTATGTCCGATACTAACCCTAGCGTGTGGGCAAACTGGATTAGGGTTCAGTCCTGGTAACCCTGACTTGGGTTACTGACACTATTTGATTAGCCAGGTTGTAGTTAAATTGGTTAATGTACATGTAGCTCGAGCACCGCACTCAGCCGAGCGTCGCACTTTTCTTAACTCTCTTATACAAATAGCGATAAAAACACCACAACCTATTTGATCAATTAAAGGTACTCACTATACTCTTCCCCAGATGTTTCAATCACTACCTGACAAGTCCTTGCATTATGGCCAGGCTGGCCGTGGACACCACAACGCCGAGTACCCGATCGCGCTGACCTGCTTTGACCACCACTCCGCGATGATTCGGCCACTACCTGCTCATCAATATCCATCTAGTCAATTGCTTCCCTTTCTTCCTCTACTTTCATGACCCCTCTATTCTGTAGCTTAGTTCTTATTGCCCTCCAGCGCCGGCTAAGTATCGAATTTGCCTCCCGAAGGTTTTTGTTTTCAGCAGCTAATAGGGCAACCCAATGCATAACTGCCTTTGTGACCTTCTCAAGAGACTTTAGCGCTTCAAGAATTGACTCTGGAGAGCTACTTTTGTGCCTTCTGATGCGTCTCTCAAGGTATTCAGACTGAGATTGGGCCTCAAGCACAGTCCTTGGGGTCCTTGAAGCCCAAGAGGCCAATTGATCAGATGCCTCCTCAACCGGCGCTGGCATTTGTAGCTGCACACCAAGCTTTGAGACCACACGTTTTGGCTCAAGAGGAACAAGCCTGGCCCCTTTGAATGATGCCTTGATATTCCTTTCTGTCATGGTGGCCTGGAATGCGGCGTAAAAGGCTGGAAAGAATTCGGTCTTCGAAATGTGTGTAATAGAGCATCTGATCAAATGCTCTATTCTTTCCCATAGGCCCTCTTTAGCACGCTAAAGCACACAACTTCGAGGGACTGGAGTAGATGAGACGAATGAGGTGGCATACAAATCTGGATGATCTTATTGTCGTCGCAATATCTCTCGAATTCGATGGAGTGGTGACTTTCGTGGCCATCGAGAATCAAGAGACGATATGAACCAATTGATCGATTAGTCGTTGTGCCGGTCAAAGTGCTTGAGCCACTCAAGACCGGTCTCGTTATCGGTACAGCCATTTTGGGTCGTTGCGATAGCCCAATCGCCCGGGGGGTTGCTTTCTCGGTACCAGTTGGCGAGCTGATATTGGCCCGCACCGATGATAAACGGCGAGATTGACCAGCCTTCCAAATTAATCGCTTGGATAACTGTAATCTATTCCCGGTTTCCAGGCTGCACTGATTTTGTCTTTGAACGCCTTCCTGAGCTTGTGACGACTATTGCGCTTGCCATCATGCCCATAAGGAACCCAGTCTCGTCAAAGTTATAGATATCATCTGATCGGATACCATACTTGACGATTGTGTTCACCACAAGCCGAAACAAATCGTGGATAGTGGTTGGATCTTCGCATTTAGCTCTCTGGAAGTCGTTTTTCGGAAAATAAAACGTGTCTTGAGGTCTGGGTGCCGCTTGACGAAGTTTGAAGCCCAACGCGGGCCGACGGGTGGCGCGTCGTGGTCGGCAAGCAATTGATTAGCCATTTCTTTAGCACCACGAAGCTGGGGGGGGGGGGGGGATTCTCGCAAATCTAGATCGAGAATAAAGTGCTCAAGGATCCGTTCCTCTAGATCAGAGAGTCGACGCTCATCAATTGTGTAGGTCCTTGCGGCGCGTCGGATACTTAGATTTGGGTTGTTTTGAAGGGCTTGAAGGGTTCTAGCTTCAATAGTAGTAGCTGGCATTTTAGGTTGTTGAGAATCAATTGATCAACTGAAAATTGAAGTGTAGGAGGGAAGAGTACGGCGCTCGGTTGACTGTCGCACTCGGGGTACTTGTACGTTAAATAGAGTGTCTTTTCCACATTTACACATTCCACCCAGTCTATTTTATAAAGCCAGCATCAACAGCTGCATGCATCAGCTAGGGTAGTTCTTTATTTCACGGCCGCACCGTCCAGAATACAAACCTGAACCGGCTGACCATTATGGTAGGGTCTTCAGACTTCGCTAACGTAGTCCATAAGCAAGCGGACCACTTCCACCACACCTGCAACCGGAAAGGCCCCATTACACCAGGACAATGAAAGGGATAAACTCAAACTATTCGGGGCTAAATCCTGTCACCATCATCGAATCATTTTCACAAGTCCATGCATTGTGTGCGGTCTTGCCACAAATACTACAGACCTAGGAAGATGTATATCTTTTTGCGAGTCCGAATGGCAAATGCTTTATTGTATAGTGGCTGGGTGACGGGCTAGAGCCCTCGTCACTAGTCCTGAGTCAGCCAGAGTGTCAGGGAACAAGCCGCTGTGATCTGCTCAGTCGTCGAATGCACAGGAGGTCAACCCCTTTCACCATATCCCGGAGTATAATACGTCAGAATGCTGAGCTGCATTAGGACAACGCAAAATCTGTAGTTTGAAAGAGCCCCTGTGAGCGTTCCCGACGAGCTTCGGGTGAACTGGTAAGAACCTAGCTTATCAGAGAAAATGGGGAGCTAGTATAGCAGAAAGAAGAAAGGGAGAGTGATAATCTGAAGGCTGAGTAAAGAAGAATTAAGGATCAATTTCAACAACACTGGAGATAGGCATAGCCCTAAAATCCCCGAGTCTATTTATTATGAATAGCTTTCCTTCCCTGTATTGTCATCCTTCCTGGTACCATAGATTAGTCGCAGGGGTTGTATCTACGATATGATGCCCAAGATCGGGTAACTAGCTAGGGAATCATTATTGAGAAGTATTCTTAACAGTAGATATTAGAAGGACGTGTTGAATGTCCTGTGAAGAAGAGCAAGAAGGAATACGTGATTATTGAAGTCGTTCTATGTCTATCTAAGTCTAGTCCGAGGGGCGGATCTCAGCCGGTTTATATATCCATCACTTGGGCCTTGGAAGAAGACCCTTGATGTCTGCTGCTAACCCTAACGTTTGGGCGAACTGGATCAGGGTCAGCAATCTTGGTAACCCTGACTCAGGTTACTCACAATGCTCAGTGTCTTAATCACTTTTTCTACCAAAATTAATGGTAACCCATCTTTCCTTGTCAGAGTTTATACCAATCTCAAATGACTCAATATACCGGGCTTTCATCTTTTTATACTCGGCGCAAATTTCCTCGGCATCCTTTGCAAATGAAGCTGCAATTAAATGATTCCAGGCTTCAGTGTCAGTTGGAGAATCTCTTGAGACAGTAAGGCCATAAATCGAACGTTCGCCATTAGGGTCACGGCCAAATAATTTAATGGCTTCGTCAATCTTCTTGGAATCGGCGTCATCGACTTGGTAGTAGACGATATAGTCAAGGCTTTTTAGAGTGAGCTTGCTTTGGTCTTCCCAAACACTTAGCACAGCTTCATAGGACTTGAAAATGTGTTCTGGATTGTCTAATTCCATGACTTGAATGGATTTTGAGCCAATGGTAACATAGAATTGGGCATGAAAACCTCCGTCACCTGAAGCATATATCTTGCCAGGGTATCGTCCTTGTGAGATTGTGATGCCAAGGTCACTAGGAAGAGGAACTCTCTTATCGCCTGCGATGGCTTGGGTGGAAAATATAGCAGCCATGAGGGCTAGCTGGGAGAAATTCGGAAGCCACATCGTGATATAGCGAGTGCAGAATGAGAGAAATGACGAAACAGAAGATGACCAACGTCTAGGAAATAGGTAGTTGTTTATATGAAAGAGGTAATGAGGAGTAGTGTGATTTTCAGGTAATGGCCTGCTACTGGGACTTAATCAGCTTTATAGATACGTTAAGCTACACTTATATACACAGCTGGATTTTGTTTTCTCTACTTCCCAATTAGACCTGCGATTAATCGATAAAATGTCCAAGCTAGTGGTCGATTAAGATTGATAGAATTAGTAGGCTGGGCTATACAGAGAATGGGCCATTTATGCAGCAAATAACATGATAGACATGGTAAGCTCAGATCAAGAAGACTGCAGTCTAATCAGCTTATTAGTAATAATGTACGAGTCTCATATCTAAGCATTGCTCCATGATTACTTACAGTGAGTGAGCCACCTACATACCAAGCCCTATAGCCTGTGAATACTCCAGCCAGTGTAAGCTGGGCCTATAAATTAAAGGATTCAGCTACTAAGATGCATCCAACGTTCATTTTATACAGAACTGACCCAGAATAGCAGTTAGCCCTAAGCACAGATATGTTTCCTCCTTCGACATTGTGATATTCCTTCTGCCTTCTTGGCCTAACCTGAGCTATTCTTCATAAGATTCGGCGAAATTAAAGGTCCTCAAAACCTAGTGCTTATTCTTATTTTTGCATTTGATGGGTAAATTGCCAAATGTTAACTAAGACGCACAAAATAACGTAGCCAACAATTGGATTGAGCTCTTGCTGATCCTTGCTCGTTTCAACCACCCAAGGTCTCCTAAGCACCTGAAATATATTCATGCTATTTGGAACCACTTGACATGTCCCTTTCTTTAGCTTCTAGACATGTTCTTGCATTGTGGCAAATACCATACAGCTTTGGGCTGGCCCGACTAGCTGCTTCTTCCTCATCACCTCGAAATAGGGCCCGTCCTTGATCCTTGCGCAAAGAAAAAAACCCCATGAGTTCGGTAGCTAGTGCGAGATTTCGATCACTCGTAAACTCAACCCCGATTTACATGGTATGGAAAACCCGAAGAAGCCCTGAACTTTGATGGTGACGCTGAGAAGAAGATGGGTTCTCCACTCGATAATAGTACTATGTCTGTCTGATATTAAGCTACATTACAATATAAATAATAGCATAGCACGATATCCAATCAACTTGGGCTAATTAGCCTGATCCCTGGATCTTGAACTTTCGAATGACCTTCTTTGCATCATACCGGATATTGCTACAAGCTCCATGGATCCTCCCTCAGCCATGTCGATCCTGCTTGACGGCTACCCTTTGACATTCAGGCCATTGCATGCACATCTATGGTTCTCTGCCAGCTGGTGTAGAGTCGTTTTTCTCATTATTAGTGTAGCTGTGGTTTTTTTACAGCGCACTAACTATAGTACCAGTGGCCCTGGGATATGCTTGCTGTTTAGGGCCAAGGAACAAAACTCGGAGCAGGCGTACTGTCAAAAAAGGGAGGCAGGCAGTGAAGACTCATCCTGTCAAGGATGCCAGATTTAGGCAATCCTAAGACCCTCACATCATGTTATCAGTGCTTGTTGAGAAATTCTGTGGACTGATTGACCTAGCCTTATATTATGGAGCATCTGGCTCGTGTAAACCCGAGTACGAGATACTTTGACATGGCTGTCTAATAATAGAACTCGGTTACACAACAAATCAATAGAAAATTAATACTGCACAACACTGTATATATGGGCTTCTAGGCAAGCAACCCCATGTGGTGAATTTGCACAGGGAATTTCAACTTTAGTCTCCTAGGTTTGAGACACGAGCCAAAAGACTCAAGGCTCAATAACTATATCAACGGACAACTCAAATGAGGTTATGATTTACAAACAACTTTTGTTTTGCCCGGATTCTGTGTAAATGAAATAGCTGGGTTTTGGTGGTGGTGCATGGTATTTGATTAGCCGCGTTGTTATTAAATTGGTTGTATAATTAGTTCAACTTTTTGGTGTGTGAGGCAAAAGGATTTAGTTGCGAATAGAAAACCTCTATGATGTGAATGTGAATTCTCTATTTAAAACCCGCTGGTATGTGGGTGTTACGCCTGCGTCTATGATACGGCAGTTATAGCCCTGCAGCTGTTGACCACAGTAAACAGAACGCTATAATCACTCACGTTGATGCATATGTATACGGTAGACTCGTATGTATAGCAATCCTAAAACGTATGTCGATTCTTCTGATTCTTAATGCTTGATGAAGAAGGAAGCAAACTCTGTGAGAGACTTCCAAGGCTGACCCTTTTAATCCCTTGCACGTTAAATATTCAAGTTCAAGTTCGAGGCTGACCCTTGGTAAGTCTATGTCAGAGTGGGGTCAGGGTCACGCTGAACCAACAACCCACAGGTGTTAGGGCTTAGACTTTGAGTGAAGGTTACACGAGCCCTACAGAGTATACACTCTGTTGGATAATGTTGTAACATAAGTTTATTATTCGAGTTGATTAAGGACTAAGTTCTAAATCCCTTCACAACATCGTGTGCCACGTATCTACATAACATGTTTACCCGACGTTATTCCGAGTGGAGCTGGAATCTCCACAACAGATAAACTAAATGGAAGATAAGTATTGTGGGGAATCTGCCTTCAGACGGATCAACCCTGGGTAAACTCGAGCGTGAATACTCCAGCTTTGTTGTGCATGGTAGAAGAACTTGACATTTTAGAAAAAGAATAACGAGACAAGCTTCACCAATTCGATCAATCTGTATACCGGCAAGGTTCCACATGCAGTTGTACAGGATCACGAGTGACTTCGCAAGTAAAAAATCCGAATTCAGGAGATTATTCCGACACGCTCAGAATATGAGCATAATACATGCCTCTATAACAGCCCCACAGTGCCATGATAGACACTTCGTCCTCATTTGGGAAATGTACATAGTTTCCTCCCTTCCCTCTTTAATGTTGCATGTCTGATCATCTCCAACCCTGCTTGTATGACTGCTCTACAATCGAGCCTGTCACAACTAGAAAAGAACTATAATCCCAACCTTAATGTGAAACTTTTGTCTCCTAGGGAACCCTGCTGGCAACTAAGACGTAACTCTCAGGCCAGGCACAAACGTTCGCAAGTGCTAACAGGCAGGCCTTCTCTAGCTTGGAAATGACTCTGGGCTGGGTCTGAAACTCAGCATCAGTGTTGCTCTAGTCGGAACAAGCAGTGAACCCAGGCCAGATGCACTTGCAGCACCAATCGATATGCTGGGGTGCGCATAGTAATCCGGATATCTTGTCCATCCCCACAGGAACTTTAACAATCACTACTCCACACACCAACCATGCATCAACAAACATGGACGTAAGTCAATGCTCGGATTACAAGATTCAGCAGCATCATGGTTTTAAGAAACTAATTTTCAGGAACTTCAAAACAGTAGGTGGGATGTTAAGAGTGCCGCCGTGAACGTTCCAGATGATCTTCAGGCGAACTGACAAGAACCTAGCCCATCAGAGAAATGGGATGTTCGTATGAAAGCAAGAAGTAAGGAAGGAGATATCAAATAGGATATGACCAACTGTGTAAGAAATTCATGGTGGAGATCTGTAGAGCGCAGAATGTCTTGAATTAGCTGTGCCCAGCTCCCTCAGAAACGCATAGCCCTAAAGTCCCTGTGTCTATCTATTCTGAATAGTTTTGCTTCCCTGTACTGTCATCCTTCCGTGTACACTATAAACTAGCTACAGGCTGTGTTTCTACGATGCCCTGTGGGTATGGCTAGGGCATCATTATTGAGAAGCCCACCAAGCGTCTTCATCACGTTTTCTACCAAAATCAATGCTAACCCATCTTTCCTTGTCAGAGTTTATACCAATCTTAAATGACTCGATATACCGGTCGCTCATCTCTTCATACTCCGCGCAAATCTCTTCAGCATCCTTTGCAAATGAAGCTGTCATTAAATGATACCAGGCTTCAGTGCCAGCTGGAGAGTCTCTTGGAACGGTAATGCTATAAATCGGACGTTCGGCAGAGGGGTCACGGCCATAAAATCTAAGGGCGTCGTCAATCTTGCCAGAATCGCAGGCACTGACTTGGTAGTGCACGATATATTTAAGACTTTTTAGAGGGAGCTTGCTTTGGTCTCTCCAAACACTCAGCACAGCTTCATGCGACTTGAAAGTGTTCCTCAGATTGTCTAATTGATTGATTTGAATAGATTCTAGTCCTTCCGTAACATAGAATCGAGCGTAAAATTCCTCGTTACTTGTGGCAGATATCTGGCCAGGGTATCGTCCTGGTGAGATTCTAATGCCAAGGTCACTAGGAAGAGAAACTCTCTTATCGCCTGCGATGGCTTGGGTGGAGAATATAGCAGCCATAAAGGCTAGCTGGAAGACATTCGAAAGCCACATGGTGATACAGCGAGTATAAAATGAGGAAAATGGAGAAACAGAAGATAACGAAAGTTCAAGAGATAGACAGTTGTAATGGGCAAAGAGTCAGTGAGAAGTAGTGTGCTTTCGAGGTGGCGGCTTGCTACTGGGACTGAATCAGCTTTATAGATAGGCCAGGCTCTATATATATATACAGCTGGATTTTGTTTTGTCTGCTTCCCAATTACACCTGCGGTTAATCGATAACATGCCCAAGCCAGTGGTCTACCAAGATTGATATAACTAGTAGGCTCGGCTATGCACAGGATAGACCATTTAATGCAGTAAATAACATTATGGCCAGAGTAAGCTCAGACCAAGAGGATTACAGCGTATCAGTGATAATACACGAGTCTCACATCTAAACTTTGCTCCATATTTACGTACAGTAAGTACATCACCTACATATTAAGCCCTGTAGCCTGCGAATACTCCAGCCAGCGTAAGGTAGGCCTATAAATTACAGTGTTCGGCCACTACGATGCATCCAACGTTCATTTTATAGAGCTGACTCACAATAGTAGCCAGCCTCAAGTGCAGATATATTTCCTCCTTCACCAAAATTATGACATTCCTAATGCCTTCCTGGCCTAACCTGAGCTATTCTTCATATGATTCGGCCAGATTAAAGGTCCTCAAAACCTAGTGCTCATTCTTATTTTTTCATTAGATGGGTAAATTGCCAAATGTTAACTAAGACGCACAAAATAATGTAGCCAACAATTGGATAGAGCTCCTACTGATCCTTGCTCGTTTCTACCACCCAACGTCTACTAAGCACCTGAAATATATTCATGCTATTTGGAACTACTTGACATGTCCCTTTCTTTAGCTTCTAGACATGTTCTTGCATTGTGGCAAATACCATACAGCTTTGGGCTGGCCCGACTAGCTGCTTCTTCCTCATCACCTCGAAATAGGACCCGTCCTTGATCCTTGCGCAAAGAACAAAACCCCATGAGTTCGGTAGCTAGTGCGAGATTTCGATCACTCGTAAACTCAAACCCGAATTACATGGTATGGAAAACCCGAAGAAGCCCTGGACTCTGATGGTGACGCTGAGAAGAAAGCCCTTTCTCCACTCGATAATTGTGCTACGTCTGATGTTAAGCTGCATTCTTGTCGGAATAATCTACTGAATTCAGATATTATCACTTTAGAAGTCACTCGTGATCCTGTACAACCGCACGTGGAACCGTGCTGGTATACAGATTGATCGTTATGGTGAAGCTTGTTTTCTATTCATTCTCCAAAGTGTTAAGTTCCTCCGTCATGGACAACTAAGCTGAAGTATTCGGGCTCGGGTTTACCCAGGGTTAACCCGACCGAAGGCAAATTCCCCACAATACCCATCCTCCATGCAGTTCATCCAACATTTCATCCAACAATTCTAATATAAATCATAGCATAGCACAATATCCAGTCAACTTGGCTAATTAGCATGATCCTTGGATCTTGAACCTTCTAATGACCTTTTTTGTATCATGCCCGATATTGCTACAAGCTTCATGGATCCCCCCCTCAGCCATGTCGATCCTCCTTGACGACTACCCTTTGACATTCAGGCCATTCCATGCACATCTATGGTTCTCTGCCAGCTGGTATAGAATCACTTTTCTCATTATTAGTGTAGCTGTGGTTTTTTTACAGCGCACTAACTATAGTACTAGTGGCCCTGGAATATGCTTGCTGTCTAGGGCCAAGCAACGAAACTCGGAGCAGGCGTACTGTCAAAAAAGGGACTTGGTGAAGGTAGGCAGGCAGTGAAGACTCATCACACCAAGGATGCCAGGTTTAGGCCATTCTAAGACCCTCACATCATTTGTCAGCGCTTTGTTGCGAAATTCTGGGGACTTGTATTGTGGAGGTTCTGCCTCGGGTACACCCGAGTACGAGATACTATGACATAGCTGTCTAATAATAGAACTTGATTACTCAGCAAATCAATAGAAAATCAAGACTGCACAATACTGTATATCTGGGCTTCCAGTCAAGCGAACCCTCGTGGTGATTTCCCAAAGAGAATTTCAATTTTTCTCTCCTAGGACTGAATATAACCTGTAAGATGTGGTTCAGCCATATGGAAGTGCTGACGTACATGTAACCCGAGCGCCGCAGTCAACCGAGCGCTGCGCTTTTCTTAGCCTCTCTTATAGAAATGGCCATAAAAACAACACAACCCATTTAATCAATTAAAATTACTCACTATACTCTTCCTCA
The DNA here is from genome assembly GCF_044167205.1 of Ceratocystis lukuohia. Classification (NCBI taxonomy): domain Eukaryota; kingdom Fungi; phylum Ascomycota; class Sordariomycetes; order Microascales; family Ceratocystidaceae; genus Ceratocystis; species Ceratocystis lukuohia. The sequence goes on from NW_027263525.1 coordinate 1,357,238, forward strand.
GATGTCTCAATCTCTACTTGGCAAGTCCTCGCATTATGGCCAGGCTGGCTGCAGACACCACAACTCTGAATACCCGGTAGTGCTGCCTTTGTGCCCTTCCCAAAAGACTTTAGGGCTTCAAGAATTGACTCTGGAGCTTTGAACGCCTTTCTGAGCCCGTGACGACTATTCCGTTTGCAATCATGCCCATAAGAAAACCAGTCTTGTCAAAGTTATAGATATCATCTGATCAGATGCCATACTTTGCGATCGTATACCACAAGCTGAAACCAATCGTGGATAATGGTTGGATCTTCGCACTTAGCTCTCTAGTAGTCGTATTTCCGACAAACACGTCTTGAGGTCTGGGTGTCGCTTGACGAACGTTCCTCTAGATCAGATAGTGGACGCGATTTATTGAAGTATCGCTTTGAGATTGGATGCCTTGCTGGCGGCGACGTAGTTGACGTTCATTAATTTTATAGGTCCTTGCGGCGCGTCGGATACTTAGATTTGGGTTATTTGAAGGGCCTGAAGGACAAGACGGGTTCTAGCTTCAATAGTAGTAGCTGACATCTTAGACTGTTGAGAATCAATTGATCAAATGAAAAGTTAGGTGTGGGATGGAAAAGTGCGGCGCCCGGTTGACTGCCAGCAGCCGCTTTGAGGAGAAGTCCTTTCCGCAACGCGCCTACTTTTCAAGCGATCACACCTCTCGGTAGAACATATGCGTAGCCTTTTGCCTTTGCTTCCAAAAGTAGTAGGTTGTGGTGAGACCTATTGGCTCAAGCAGTCGTTTCCAACTCAGATATATGCAAGGATGACCTTCCACACCACTTAACCTTACACCCTTGTTCTGCCTCGGTACTTCTTCTGTAGTATCGACATCTTATGATATTGTGTGAAGGGCAAGATAGGTGCTGAAAAGCAGTGATGGGGTCTGTGTAAATGCCAGCAAGGAAGGATTCGATTCGGACATGTGGTATAGGAATGCACTGGACAAGTATGGCGATGGAGGCTTTACACCTTCAACTGTCAGATGACATTGACATATTCAATTACCAAGCTGTTTACCATCACGATTTCCTTCCAAGAAGGCCACACATCCCTGCATGTGGTAGTGGCATAACTCTTTGACATTAGCTAGACTTCATTGATAGCCTCGTTCAAGGCAGCTATTATAGGGTTGTAAAGTTGGCCTAGGTCTCCAATAGGCGTTCCAAGGCTCATCCTCCAGTTCTTGTCAAAAGGAAAAAGGATATTCCTGATCTTCAGGTAGAGCGGCTTCACGACATCCAGCGTCTCTGGAAATTCCCCCATAATCCATCCAAGACCATCCACAGTCATATGGCCTCGCTTAGCATCTGCCATGTATTTGAAAATCCCAAACTCCCATGTCCGAAGGAGGCTATCCTTGGGCGGGTTCTGTTTACCAGCGAATTCATTACTCCATGCTTGGCGTGCGCACATCCAAAGCAAGACATAGAAGAACAACCTGAGGTCGTGGCGATAGGTGTGATCCAGATCCATCGTATCACCAGCCATTGTAGCATAGCTAACAAGGGCACGCGCAAGTTTGTCCAGCTCATTGTGGATGTCAAACGTACCCGAGCTGTACGCCCGTGGCCGATCAAAGATCCAAAGGTCCATTTTGAAAGCACAAAGAGAAAAGGGGTAGACCAATTAGCAGGTCAGCTAGTCAGTGAAGACACCCTGAACATGGCATGTGAGCTGCAGGAAATCGGTCTTGAACCTGCTTGTGTTGTAAGACTTCTTCTGCTCCCTCACAACAAGGACGTGCTTGTGAAAGATGTATCGCTCCTTTTGGTAGCTGGCCTCTGCAGGAAAAGGTCCATCTGTCCTTTTTGTTCTTAGCACTGGTTGGCGGTCTTAGTAGTGTGGAACCTGTATAGTGGGTGGTCCAAGAAGCGCTCTTCCAGAGAGCGAAGCCAGTCCCAGAGCAGCTTTTCGTTAGGCACCTTCGGGGAGGCAGTCCATTTCTTTGCATCGCGTGCGACCAACACCCTCTCGAGCATTGCCTTCTGCTCTCTGCGCCAGCTCTTAGGGTCAAAGAAATTCTCCCAGAAACCCCCTACATTGCGCAAGGTGCAATTCTTTATCTCTTCGAAATGCTCTCCTTCAGCAATGTTGCGCGTTTCACCGTCAGCAAGCAAACTCGAGCTAGTCTTGATGGGCGTCACATAGTTTATAATCAGTCCTAGAAAAATCTGTAGACAGACTAAATAGAATATTCTTCATGCAAAATCACCACAACAGGCGTCTATATGTAAAGAGAATTCCTATTTGCACCTAAAAGGCTTCCTATTCGCACCTAAAAGTCTAATTCCCCACGCACCAAGTAATTGAGCCAATCACATAGCCAATTCAAGAACAATCCAGCCAATAAAATGGTCGTACTAGCCCCACTTCACAACATTCCTTTCCTCCTGAATTTGAGAAAGTCGACTCTAGACCTCTTGCGCTGAGCGTTGTATGTAGCCTCCTTCCCTCCCTCTACCTCCTGCGGTGCCTTCTTTGGTAATATGGCTAGTGTCGCAATAATCTACTAAATTCAGTTGTTCACTTATGAAGTCACTCGTGGTCCTATATAACCGCAGGTGGAACCGTGCTGGTATACAGATTGATAGAATTGGTGAAGCTTGTCGGAACAATCTACTGAATTCAGATTTTATCACTTGAGAAGTCACTCGTGATCCTGTACAACCGCACATGGAACCGTGCTGGCATACAGATTGATCGTTATGGTGAAGCTTGTCTTCTTTATTCATTCTCTATGGTGTTAAGTTCTTCCATCATGGACAACTAAGCTGAAGTATTCGGGCTCGGGTTTACCCAGGGTTAACCCGACCGAAGGCAAATTCCCCACAATACCCATCCTCCATGTAGTTTATCCAACATTCATCCAACAAAGCTTGTCTTTTTATTCTTTTTCTAGAGTTGTTATGCACAATTCAAAGTTTACCCCTCTCTCCATTTATCCTCGTCTCCTTTCCACAGATAAGAACCTCGTCTTATCTATTTACCCGAACCTTCTCCGGGGCACTCGTGGAAGTTTTCCCAACAAATTAAGTGTGGAATAGATCTTAAATGTTGAATCAGTTGGTTTATTAAAGGGTTTAAGTCTATGCTACGTCCTGGAACTTTTCCTTTTGTATTGTGGTGTCTATTGAAATTGGTCCTTATTTTATTATTTTTAAAGTAGATGAAAAGTTTTACCACTCCTCTTTTCCTAAATACTCCCCTTTTTAAGATAAGCACAAAGTCTTATCAGTTTACCCGAACTTCATCCGGAACTTGTTGGGAAGTTTGCTTCAACAGTGTCAATCATGTCACGTGACCAGCCACAATAGGTTCGGATAAGTGGGGCACGTATGGGACGCCACTTAACATGTATACTGTTGTGGATATTCCGCCACTATCCGGGTCAACATCGGGTAAATACACTACGTAGATATGTATAGCACGATGTGGCTCGTGAGAGAAAACTCTTCCCTTAATATAATCAAGTTTAACAAAAGACAATCCATAACAGGTTATGAGCCCGGTGTTTTTTTCAACTAGCAGAACACCTCCTATAAAAGATTTGATAATAGAACAATCCGCCACACGACAAAGTATCAATCAAGACACTGTTCAACAAGACGGAACGAATTCGAAATCTCCCTAATCACATCTCGACAGCACTTGCTTGCCTACTTTGTTTCTTCAAAAAAAAAAAAAAAATACACATAGACCGTTCAAGATGGCATCCAACCAGAACGTCGCAACGGATAACATTGACCAAGAGAACCTCGGTATCATCTTGAAAACGTTAGTTGAGTCGATGAACTCCAACAAAAGGCAGGAAAGACAAGCAACTCCGAGCAATAGTTCGAAGGAAACTATGTTCCTGAATTTTCCAAAACTCAACGACCTTAACTGGGAGAAATGGTCAAGAGGAACGATCAGAAATCTGAAGGCCAGAAGAGTTACATATTTGTTCAAAGGACTCCAGGAGGAGGAATTTGTCAATGCTATGGAGCTCGAAAAGTCAGAGGATGACAAAATGGCCGATATAGCCGATGCCTTCGGGATAATTCGTGCTGGCCTCCATGAAGAGGACCTTGGTGTTGTTGAGAACTCGGACAATGTGACAAAATGTTGGACATCACTCAAGGAAAGGTACAACGGTTCCACGCACCGCAGACATTTTGGAATACTTTCCAATATAAAGCGGGATATGGAATGGCAAGAAGACGATACCGCCTCGAAGAAATGGTTCAATCTCCGTGACAAAATGGAAGACATCCCCGGACTTGAGTCCCTCACCAACGACACAACGATGGGCAATTTTGTCATCAGAATCTTCATCGACCTCTGGATTTCACGTTTGCCGTCACACATTGCCAAGATTTCGAAAAGAATGTTAGACAAGGCGCCGGAACCTGGAACGAGGTGATGATGAACATCGATGATGACATTGCCATGATGCCCAAATCATGGAAAGCCGGGGCGAATAAGGAACCCGCCAAAACGCGCTACGGGAACAAGAACCAGCCCAGGCCTACATGCCAGTTCTGCAATAAAGTCGGCCACACTGAAGACGTTTGCAGGAACAAAGCATCATGGGACAATAGGAAGATAAATGCCAACATGAGTTTCATGGATAACCAGAGTAAGAAAACCCCCAACCACTGGATCATTGACAGTGGCAGCACGCATCACCTCACAGGAGATCTAACGAGAATCCACAGCCACCGAAAAATAAATCCCATACCGGTATTCTGGGGCGGAATTCGGCTGGAAACCCGGATCATGGGTCTTGCCAAGATTGATGTTGGGGGATTCAGGGTTACCATAGACGTTTATCATGTAGAAGGGCTGAATCAAAACCTTTTGTCAGTAAAGAAGCTATGCCATAAAGGACTGGAAGTTGTAGCACGAGAATACCATGCCTTCATCAGAATGGGACGCAGAAAAACGATCTGTGTAGACAAGGACGGACTATACACCATCCCGTGCACTGAAACGATGGAACCGAATGTAAAGATGATATCATACGAGGATGCCCATGTGAAGTTCGGCCACGCAGGTGAGCACAAACTGAAAAAGATTCATCAACAATCAGCGGACAAACACTTGTGGTCAATAGGCACAAAACCAGACGATTTCCATTGCCAAACTTGTGTGAAAGGCAAGATAACCAAAACAAATGGTCATTCTCATACCTTGACGACCCAAGAGCCTCTGGACCTGATACACATGGACATATCAGGAAATCACCCCATAGGGATCAACAAAGCCCAGTATTACATCATAGTGGTAGACGATGCCACCAAATACAAATGGGCGATACCAATACAGAACCGGAAAGACGCACCGAGCGTACTGAACGAATGGAAGAAAAAGATAGAGCTAAAAATGGAAAAAACCATAAAAGCCGTCAGAACGGATAATGCTGCAGAACTAAAGAAATTGACGCTTCAATGGCAAAGTCAATATGGTTCCGATGCGCAATTTACCATTCCAGGAACTTCCAGCCAGAACGGCGTAGCCGAGAGAGCCATCAGAACAGTGAACGATTCCATCCGAACGATGCTGGAGGACTCGCAAATGCCCACAAAATTCTGGCCATATGCTGCAATCCACTCGGCCTACATGGCAAACAGAGCGAGTATCAGCAACTCGAAATCCCCTTTCGAACTCTTCTTCTCAATAGCCCCAAACGCTATGCACATCCACAGATGGGGGTGCAAGATAATCTTCCACAATGCCTACAACAAAAATCCAGCAATGGAACAAAGGAACAAACTGGAAGCTCGTGGCAAGGAAGGAATTCTATTGCTGATAGATGAAAACGTCAGTGGAAGATACACATGCTGGGACATAGAGAAGAGGAAACCCCGTGTCACAGAATCTCTGAAGTTCTTTGAAGACATTGCAGGGGGAACCATACTCAGATCAACCAAAACAAACAGGGAAGCGCCAACCTCGGAAAACACCACTAACACGGTACAGGACACGAATCAGATTCTCGTCCAAGAAAAGGAGATGAACAATTACGTACCCGAAACCGCTGAGGAAATACATGAAGAAGAGGAGGGCCCTGAGAATCAAATTCATGACAACGAACCGGAAATGAACCATGAAGCCAACAATGTTGACCATGACATGGACATGGAAATCGATGACCAGGAAACTGATACAGTGACAGTTGAAGATACACAACTTGAAACACAGAGAGAGGATATCGACACCAACAAAACGGACGAAATGATTCCAGAGCAGGAACTGGAGATCACAAATGAAGACACCCCAGACAAAGTTCAAGAAAGAATAAATAGGACACTGAACGACCTGTACCTCAAGGGCATATTGAAGCGACCCTATACCCAAATCCAAAATGATCAAGAAGATGACGAAAATGCAACAACGAAACGCATCAGAACAATGGTCACGAAAATGGCTGAACGCGAACCAGGAAATTACCAGGAGGCGATTAATCACCCTACACATGCATTGGAATGGAAACAAGCGATCGACACAGAACTGAAAACACTACGTGAATTCAACACATGGACAAGCGTTCCGTTCGAGAAGGGAATGAAGCCCGTCAACACCAAATTTGTGTTCAAAATCAAACCAAGCAGAGACAACCAACCTGAGAAATTCAAAGCCAGACTGGTGGCACAAGGATTTAAACAGATAAGGGGGTTGATTACCATGAGACCTACGCGCCAACACCAAAACAGACAACAACAAGAACTTTCTTCGCCATTGTATGCGAACTTGGCCTGAAATGCCGAAAGGTGGATGCCACGAACGCGTTCGCACAGGCCAAGCTGGAAGAAACCGTACACATCATTCCACCTCCACCACTGCAAGAAAAAGGCATGGTCTGGAGATTAAATAAAGCCCTGTATGGCCTCAAACAGGCATCATATACATGGCGCAACAAAATAGTAAGACGCTTATCTCAGCTAGGGCTTATACCGAGTACAGAAGACGAGTGTATCATGGCGGACCCAAATGGGGGAATCATGGTGCTGATATACGTTGACGACATCGCTATTGCAGGGCCAGATGAATCAAAGATACGAAAATTCATAGAAGCACTCTCCAGGACAATTGACATCAAAGACATGGGGGAACTGACATCCTTCCTGGGCATGGAAGTCTCCCGGGACAAGAAGAACAGAAAATTGTGGTTGACCCAAACTGGATATATCCAGAAAATGGCTGAGGAATTTGACATGGCTGCCTGCAGGGCACGACCAATATCCGCCCCGATCAGTTCATGGGAAACATTGGAACCAAGACGTCCTGAAGAAAAAGGGGCGGACAAGGGACTGTATCAGTCACTCATAGGCACACTGATGTATCCAAGTGTGATGACTAGGCCAGACATTGCATTCGCCACGTCATCCCTTTCACAGCACATCACGGATCCAGCAGAGAGGCATTTGGAAGCAGCAAAGCGAGTAGCCAGATATCTCAGAGACACTGCTTCCCTCGGCATAGAATTCGACTCGTCACGCCGTGGGGGAACGAATGAACTCCTGGTAGGATACTCCGACGCTGACTACGCAAATTCCAAGGACAGAAAATCAGTATCGGGCATGATATATACGCTTGCTGGTGGACCGATTCAATGGAAATCCCAAAAGCAACGGAGTGTCGCCACATCCACCACGGAAGCAGAATACGTCGGTTTCACTCCCTGTGCAAAAGAAGGAATTTGGATACACAGATTGGTAAAATGGTGCTTGGAAATGATGAAATCAGAAAGCATCTTGAAGAAATCAGCCCAAACCATCAACCTACGAGATAGCACACTGGTATTCGGCGACAACCAAGCTGCTCTGAAAATTGCAAACAACCTGGGAGCGAGCTCCAAAACCAAGCACATTGATGTGCAATACCACGCAATCAAAGAATGGATTCGCGAAGGAAAGATAAAACTGGAATATGTGTCAACCGAAAAGATGCTTGCCGACGGATTCACTAAACCACTGAACGCTCAGAAATTCAAAACCTTTCGGTCGGACATAAATATCCGATCCGTACCGGACGGTATAACAAATGAGACCCCAGAATAGTGCCGAATCTGGGGGAATGTTGTGGATATTCCGCCACTATCCGGGTCAACATCGGGTAAATACACTACGTAGATATGTATAGCACGATGTGGCTCGTGAGAGAAAACTCTTCCCTTAATATAATCAAGTTTAACAAAAGACAATCCATAACATATACCGCGCCACGCAACATTAAGTAGACAGATTAAATTGAAATATTCCCATGCAAAATCATCACGGGTTATGAGCCCCTATCTTTACAAGATTCAGAGACCACCCTTAAGACATTTTCATCCGCTCGACATAGCGACATTGTTCAATCACATCAACTTTTAAGCAACAAAACATGCCAAACAAGAACCTTGCCCCCCCAGATTGACGTCCACCCGTCCACGATCACCAAGTCCCGGGACTGGCTGTCAAATGTCGAGATAGAAGTTGACCTTAAAGACCTCAGATCCTCGATCCTGGATGCCAAGCTTCCGACGATTGAAGAGATCACGTACAGCGAGTGGGCCGAACTCTTTCAGGATGCCATCATTATCTCGAAGACATCAGCACTCTTTGACACTGCTGAATGGAAAGAGAAGACCGCCCAGCTAGTTGTGGCACAGAAGATATGGAGACAGGAGCTGGCCCGATGCGCACCGCTGACGATCTTTGAGAAGGACGACACCTTTTCCAGCATCCTAACTGCCATACACGAAACCAGCAAACAGGCTGAGGATATGTTGGTAGGAAGAGCCCTGCATGAGATAGCGGCTACTAAAGTGACCTCCTTGAAAGATCTGTCGAACATCGTCGCATACATCAGGCCACGTATTACGATGCTCAACCTTCAAATGGGAGATTCAACCATAGTCTTCCTCAGACTACACTTCCACTGGCAGCTGCTCCCACTCGATAGCGCTCCGGCGAAAGCCGTCTATGACAGCAAAACCCCGAATGAGCTGTTGAAGCAACTGGCGGATCGCGCGGCTGTGATCAAGACTGTCCCAGCCCAGAGGCAGTGCAATTATTGCGGGAAAGCTGGCCACAAAGAGAAGGTCTGCATGAAGAAAAAGCGTGACGAAAAGAAGGAGAAAGTGAAACAGGAAGGAGACAGCTCCGAAGATTAAAAAACCTTCGCCACACTGGGGAGATACTCATAGACTCCGGTGCGGTCATGTCCACTATGCCGAAGAAAGATTTTTTTTCCTCCTACTCTCCGTCAATCTCATTTGCTTAGGGCGCAGGAGGCACAAACTTGAAATGCTTGGGTAGAGGCACCTTTGAATTCCCTGATGATCAGGGTGCCGTCGTGAAAGTTGAAAACGTCAGACATCTTCCCCTTAACGAACCTCTCCTGTCCTATGGCCAGCTAGTGCCGATTGGATACACATGGAATCGTCTTCCTGACGGATCAATTGTTCTTGACAATGACCGAGGCTCCACGCTGTCAATTGAGATGTGGGGGGATGGAACTTGGTATGACGTACAAGCCAAGGTAGCATCCTTGCGGGCCACAACAGATTGGCATCGAGTATTCGCTCATATCAACAACCATTATGTGCAGCGGACTCTGGCACAACACGGGTTGAAGACAGTACTAGATAGTGCGAGATGTCAAGCTTGCATCAAGGCAAAAATTACTCATAGTCCAACTCCCACGCCGGGTCTAAGACGTGCAGAGGGGGCAATGCCCATGAACAGAATGGCATAGTTGAAAGAAGCGTACGTACTGTCTATGAGTCACTTTGCGCGACTCACGAAAGCGCAAATCTCCCGAGTAAGCTCTGGCCGGAAACATTGCAAGGTGTTTTACACATCCTAAATAGAACAGCAAACTCCGTGGCCAGGACCTCCCCATATCAGGTACTTTACGGCAAACTACCGGATATCAGTCATCTTCATTCTATCGGTTGCCGTGCGTTTTGGCCGGTAGAGGCGAAAAAGAGGAATAAGATTGAACCAAAGGCTGTGTCAGGCATACTGGTCGGGTTCCACTCCTCAAACTCCTATTACGTCCTGGAAGATGGACCGAATAAACGCGTCATATCGCGACGTGATGTCATGTTTATAGACAGTGAGTTTCCATACAAGTCGCGAATTATGGCTCTGAGAAGTCGGCCGGAATTTCCCATCTCCCAAGGAGGCTTGCCTCGAGAACACACAATCCGACAACCCGTTGCTTGCAAGCACTCAAACATCTGCATGGGTCAAAGGACTACTCTCTTAGGTTCTACAAGACTTCTCACAGCGACATACGGGCGTCTACAGACAGCAGTTGGTGTCGCGTGGCGGCAGCAACGGACATGAGTGGCGCAGAGGCACTGCCGGTCCTAGTCGTCCAAGCCCCGACGCTAGGTCACGTGACATGCACCTACTATATATTTTATGATAGCACCAACCGCCAGCCAGCGGAAAGTAAAACTTAAGAGATTATCGATTTCAAGTAAAATATCATCATTTACATAGCTAATAATAGGTTATGAGCCCGCGCTCCGCGACAATAATCTGACAACGATATATTCTTCACCAATCTTTAGAATCACCCCAGAGAGCTATGAGACGATCGACAAGACTGAATTCCGATCAAGAAGTCATGGCACCACACCAAGACCCCTCTTCTGCCCAGGAGCAGAATTCCGATGCCTCCAGCCAGGCATCTTCTGCTCAGGAGCAGAATTCCAGTGCGCCCAAGCAGGCGCAACCCGTCGGCAACATGGTGGACAGCACCATGATGGCGAACTTCATGAACGTCATGGCCACGTTCCAGAAGTCCGCCATGAAGGCCGAAAGAGAATCAGAAACGGAAGTGAAACCCGTTCAAAACCCCAAGGAGCTGACCATAGCCCAGCTCAAGCAGAACGATTGGTCCTTTTCCGTAGGACCAGAATCGATGTTGTCCTCGGACGAAACATGGCATACCTGGTATGACGACTTGGTTTCTTCTCTCGAGGACATTGACCTCACCCCCAGCGACGTGGACGATCTCCCGCCGGCTACCCGCCGACGAATCATCCGCGACGTACGTAGCACGATTTCCCAACGCCTTCGACAGCATGTGGTGGGCTACAAATCATTCACCCCTCTGATAGACCAGCTCCGGTCTCTGACGATTGGTGACACCGAAAGACCGGAGGCAGAGGTGGAGATAGAATTGTGCTCCCTTGAGTTCAGAACTGGAGAGACTTTGGCCGAGTTCCTGGACAGATACCAACTCCTCCTTGCTCGAGCATGTGCAATTGGCCTCGAATTGAACGATAGAATGAAGATGAGCTTCATGATTGCGGCGATCGAGAAGCACTACGGCGCCCTCAGTCTTCAGATGCGATCGATGCACAAGTTCTCCAACGCATTCAGCCTACTTCGCGCAGAGGCGAAGTCACAACGCTACAAGCGTCCCCCTGTTCCCCTGCCCTCGACTAAGGCAGCCGGAACGTCTTCTGGCAAACGAGGACCAGGGTGCTGGAACTGTGGCGTGAGTGGACACCACTCGAACAAGTGTCCCGAGAAACGTGACAACGCCAAAGTAAAGAGCAAGGCCAACGAGTTCAAAGGACGGAGGCAATCTGGACCGTTGAACAACAGCGCGCAGAACGAGAAGAGCATTGCGGTTGCCGCCGCAGAATCGGACGAGGAGGAAGGTACGCCAAACAGCCAAGAACCCCAAATCCCATACATATACACCGTTTCTGTCTGCACAGACACCAATGACCCCAGTGACCACGCGCTAACCAAACAACATGACAGACCTCTAAAGTCCTGGTTGGCGGACAGCGGTGCCAACACGCACGCTGTCAACGATCTGAAACACTTCGTTCCGGGGTCAGTGGTGGACGTCAGAGTGGGCGTAAAGACGGGAAATGGGCGGCTAGTGGCTAGAAAAAGGGGTAATATCGCTATATATGTGCCGGGTTATAATACAACGGTTTTTCTCCACAACGTTTTATTTTTACCAGAATCACCTGTCAACCTGTTGTCTCTACAACTCTGGTACAAGGTAGGTGGCAGGTTGAATGGTATGAAAATGGTTTACGACAACCAAGTGAAAATTATCATCTCCCAAAAGTTCCTGTTCGATGCAGTCAACGTCCCTGGATCCTGGTCTGAGCAGCAAAACTCAGAAAACAACGACGCCATCCTGTTCCCGGTACAAATGCAACACTCCAGTAGTGCAGCGCTAGAACGAACAAGATTGGCTCACATGCGAGCGGGACATATCAACGACGAGTCCCTACGAGCAACATGCTCCGCTGTAAGAGGAGTGGCTGTGAACAAGCCTCGATTCGATGACACGTGGCCATGCGACACATGTGTCAAGGCCAAAGCAGTACACTACACACCACAGGACAAGAGACCACCAGTCCATGCCGTAATGGATTGTATACATGTGGATGTCGCAAGTGTAGGGTGGTCATCGAGAAATGATGCGAAGTACTTCGTGGTTATTACAGACGAGTACACGAGGTACAAGTCAGCCATAGCCATACCGAAGCTCACGAAGCAAGCAGGAGACCTGGTGATCACAGAAATCAAAGCCTGGACGCTCCAGACTGGACGCAGGCCCATCAAACTAATGATGGATAATGGGACAGATGTCAACATATCCAAAATGAAGAGATGGGCAGCATCTGAAGGGATTACAGTCCACACATCATCGACGTACTCGCCAGCTCAAAACGGGATAGCTGAAAGGGCAGTACAAGAGGTCACCCGCAAGCTGCGTTGTGCAGTAGCAGATGGACTACCAGAAGATTTCTGGGATGTGGCTTTGCCCTCCGTGATAAGCCAAATCAACAACGTTGTGCCTGCAGCAAGCAAGACCAAACGCTCACCCCAGTGGGAATGGGAAAGAGAGATAGCAAGGCTGGCAGGGCGACCCGAACCTGAAGCACCGAGCATCGCACATTTCCGAGTCATTGGTTCTAGAGCAGTGGTGACACTGTCGGATCAGGACGTGGCCAAAATGAAAATTCCCAAGATCACACCGAGAGGCGTTGATGGAATCTTACTAGGATACGAAGGCACGCACATGTACGTTGTATTTATACCGTCAATGGACAAAATTGTGAGAACACAGAACGTCCGCATTCTGGAAAGCATCACCAGACCAGACACGGCGACACTGATCTCTCGACCCCAAGGAACACTGCGGCAAACCCTCGAGAACAAGAAGCCCAACGCATCTGTGCAATCCACAGGTGGGACAAACATCAGCAACCCCTCAAGCGACAAAACGGAAGGCAACCTAATGGCCCTGTCTATCTACACCGAGCCAGCTACACCAAAGCAAGCGCTGGCAGCTAGCGAGAAATGGAGAGAAGCCATCAACAAGGACATCGAGAACATGCTGTCATACGACGTTTTCGAGTTCGTCAAAGCCCCCAAGGATCGAAACCTGATTCCGATGAAATGGGTGTTCAAAGTAAAGCTCGATGGAAAGTATAAAGCGAGGCTCGTCGCAAGGGGGGACAGGCAGAAGGAGGGTATCGATTACAACAAGACGTTTGCGTCAACAGCCCACACGGACAGCTGGAGAATCCTGATGTCATGCGCCGTGGCCACTGGTAGGGTGGTCAGACAAGCGGACATAACGGCTGCATACCTGCATGGCATCATACAGGAGGATGTCTACGTCAGACCACCGGCGGAACTCCAAACATACTTCGAACAGTTCCCTGAGGCGGGAAAGAAGGTTGGATTTGCCCCAGGGCTAGCCATCAAACTTAGGCGCACGCTCTATGGCCTAAAGCAAAGCGGACACGAGTGGCAACAAGTTCTGAAAGCCAACCTGAAAGACATGGGTTTCCATCAAATACCATGTGACCCAGCCACATACCGCGACGACGTGCGAGATATGACGGTGTGTAGCCATGTCGATGACCTCCTGTACGACGGACCAGACGAAAGAACGGTCAAGGAGTTCGAACGCGAACTATGCAGAAGGTTCCACACCAACCTTAGCGAAGTCCCAAAATGGCTTCTCGGGGTCAACCTCGCATTTAATCCCAACAGCATCTCTTTGGACCAGATAACGCTAATTGAAGACATTCTGGAGGAAGCAGGCATGCAGAACTGCAAACCATCGCAGACTCCAGCTGAACTACCAGCGCCCTGTCCATGGCAAGAGAAAGAAAATGACACAGAGGACCACGAGCTAGGAAAGCAATTAGCAGATAGATACCGAAGATTGGTGGGACGGATGATGTACGCGAGTACCATGACCCGTCCTGATATAGCGTACGCCCTCGGAAGACTCGTAGCGGCATTCAAAGCACCGAAGCTGTCTGACAACAAAGCCCTCACAAAGCTTCTGCGATACCTGTCAGCGAACAAAAGTTTCAAGATCGTCTACACGGCTCCAACAAGGCAACCCAGGCACAAGACAATACGATGCTACATGTACACAGATGCCACGTGGGTTGATGGCCCTGATGGAAGATCCACGAGTGGAATAATCATCTTCATAGCAGGAGGCCCCGTGATGTGGATGTGCAGGAGACAAAAAGTGGTTGCCAGAAGCTCCCTAGAATCGGAATTGATCTCTATGTCAGAAGGAATGGCCGCCGCAGCCTACGCAAAGAACTTCGCAAGCGCCATTGGCCATACACTGGAAATCGAAGTTTACGCAGACAACAAAGGGGGGATCTCGACTGCGAACAAGTCCGACGCAACCTCCAAAGCCACCAGACATATTAGGGCCAGTGACATGTACATACGGGAAAAAGTCGCTGATGGAACTGCTAGGCTCGGATACGTGAGCACGAAACAGCAAATCGCCGACGCCCTCACAAAGCCACTATCAGGACCACTGGTAGAGAAGTACAACAAGGTGATGTTCGGAGGACTAGACCCACACACACCTCCTCACCAGTCCGTAGCAGCCTGAAAGATACACACCTGATGGTGTGAGGGGGGTGTCGCGTGGCGGCAGCAACGGACATGAGTGGCGCAGAGGCACTGCCATCACATGACCGCCAGGTCCTAGTCGTCCAAGCAAACTTTGACAGCGCACAGCACCTATGAGGCGGAGTGTGTAGCGGCTGCAGGCTTAGCTACTACAGCGACATGGCTGAAGCCTCTCTTTGAGGAGATATTCCAAGTTGAGGAGGTGAGACCGATTGAGACTCCGATGGACAATCAGAGCGCCTTGGCAGTTGCTAACGGCTCCACGGTATCCACACGAAATCGCCATTTCCTCATTAAACAGACATCTCTCAGGGAGGCCATCCAGGCAGACATCATAAAGGCCACATACACTCCAACAGATCAAATGATAGCGGACGGACTTACCAAGGCATTGCCAAGGGCCAAGTTCTGTCACGGTACGCTCGCGTTTCCTGCATGACCAGTGTCCTGCCCAATGCTGGAGCCTTGCTCACCGCTACCAGCCTCACACCCCACTATAGCTCTTGTTCACTATAACTCTCGTAGATATATAAACTAGCCAGAGTCTCCCTCTGTTACCTGAACGTTGCTCCCCAAGCAACGTCCTCCTCTCCTGTTCCCGGTATCTGTTACCGTTCTGAATATACTGTTCTTCCTGTCCTCGTCCTTGTCTACCTGTCCTGCCTGTCCTGCCTGTCCTGTCTTTGAGCTGTTAAGTCAGTCTCATAGAGCCTTCCTGCCTGTCCGTGACATTACGTTGCTTCACCCCATAGACACCGACGAGATGTCTGCCCGCCCGAACCCCCCGTCCTCGCCTGATAGCTTCGAGAGCTTCAGTGAGGAGGTTGCAAGCCACACTGGCGCTTGGTTTGAATACTTCCGCTCCCTGTTCTCCTATGCAGATGAAAAAGAAGCCGAGATCGCCACTCTCAATCACACGATGACTAATGAATTCGCTAACTTCACTGCTGTACGAGACAGCCTCACCACGAATTTCCAAGCAACACAGGGCCAGTTAGATTATGTGCAGAACGAGTTGAAGGAGGCCCGGGGTGAGCTTTACCAGGCTCGCCTCAATGAGCAAAGGGCTCTTGACAAACTCCAACTAGCCATACCACCGCCTACTGCTCTTGCTGTCCCTACTGTCGTGGAAGGAGAAGCCTCTGCCTCTGTTCCTGCTTCTGTCCCCACGTCTGTTCCTGTCCCTGCCCCGGCCCCCTTCTCGGCCAAACAATTCATGATGCCTCGTACCGCCCAGCTGTCTGAACGACTGCCTGATCCCGCAAAGTTCAATGGCGACAAGAAGGACCTACGCCCGCGCCAGCCTCCGTATCAGCGACCACTGCCAAAAGAATGTCTTGTTCTTCGTGACCCGGCTTGCCCACTACCCCATTGTGTTAGGCATGCCCTGGCTCAAACAACATGACCAGACCGTCTGCTTTGCTAACCACTCTATCACATTTGATAGTGAGTACTGTCGCGACCACTACAACGTTCCCGGTAAGCCCGAGAAGCTTCGAGCCTTACACAACGTCCCCCACAAGGATCGACCCAGTAACTTGCCCCCACGACCCTTGGGCCTTCGTAATCTAAACATTGTCCCGATCACGAAGGAAGGCGCCATCGCCTACTCCCGCCGGTCTTCCTGTCGCCTGTTCGTAGCAACACTGGAAGAAATCGATGGTATCCTGAACTGTCCTGACTCCCCAACTCCCCCGGAACCTGAACCCTTTTCCCTGCCTGCCGAATTGTCAGATTTCGCCGATGTTTTTTCCCCTCGCGAGGCGGAATAACTACCACCACACCGTCCCATGGATCACCATATCCCCCTGGTGGAAGGTGCGAAACTGCCTTTCGGGCCTCTGTACTCCATGTCCCGAGACGAACTGAAAGCCCTCCGTGAATGGCTTGATGAAAATGTCCGGAAAGGTTTTATCCGTCCCAGCTCCTCGCATGTTGCCTCTCGCGTTCTGTTCGTGAAGAAGGCTGATGGAGGGCTGCGTTTCTGTGTCGATTATCGCGCCCTGAACGCCGTGACCATCAAAGACCGATACCCGCTGCCTCTAGTCAAAGAAACTCTGAACAATCTGCATGGAATGCGCTACTTCTCCAAGATTGATATCATCTCCGCTTTCAACAACCTCCGTATGACTGCTGGAGAAGAATACCTGACTGCCTTTCGCACGCGTTTTGGCCTCTTTGAGAGCCTGGTCATGCCGTTTGGACTGACGGGAGCCCCGTCCTCCTTCCAACGATGTATCAACTCTTCTCTGCGGGAATATCTCGACCTTGTTCTGCACGGCGTACCTGGATTATATGTCCAGGCTCGTAAGTGCGAGTTCTACCGCACAGAGACTAAGTTCCTAGGCTTGGTCATCGGTTGTGATGGCATTCGTATGGACCCGGCCAAGGTCACAACGGTGCGTAATTGGCCCACTCCGAAGTCCCTGACAGACACCCAAGCCTTCCTTGGTTTTGGTAACTTTTACCGCCGCTTCATTGGCGACTTCTCTAGCTTGGTCGCTCCGTTGACACGCTTGACGAAGAAAGATGTCCCTTTTCTGTGGGATTCCACCTGCGAATCAGCTTTCCAAACTCTAAAGGACCGCTTCTCCTCTGTCCCCATCCTGGCCGATTTCGATTGGGATAAGGACGTTATCCTCGAGGCAGATGCGTCTGACTACGTGTTGGCTATAATATATTGAAATTAAGTAGACAGATTAAATTGAAATATTCCCATGGAAAATCGCCACAGTTGTTAAGTTGGTTATGTAATTAGTTCAATTACTTGGTGTGTGAGGCATGAAATTTTAGGTGGAAAAAAGAAATCTATATGATGCGAACGAATGGGAATTCTCTATGTAAAACTGGCCGGTGTCGGGGCTCAGCATGTGAGTGAAGGTTACACGATCCCTCTAGAATATAAGCTCAGAATACGCGCATAAGACACGCCTATATATAAGCCCCACAGTGCCATGATAGAAACTCCGTGCTTACTTAGGAAACGTTCATAGTTTCCTCCATTTCCTCTTTAATGTTGAATGTGTGATTATCTCCGAACCTGCTTGTGTCACTATTCTAAAATCCAGCCTGTGAAATCTGGAAAAGACCTATAATTGCATCCTTAATGCGAAACTATGGGCTCCTAGGGATCCCTGCTGGCAACTCTGACATAACTCTCAGGTCAGGCACAAACATCAGCAACTGCTTAGAGGCCTTCTCTAGCTCGGAAATAAGCCAGGGCCGGGTCTGAAATTCAGTGTCAGTATTGCTCCAGTCAGAACAAGCAGTAAACCCAGGCCAGATGCACTAGCAGCACTAATCGACATGCTGGAGTACGCATAGTAACCCGGAGACCTTGCTCACCCCCACAGGAACTTTAACAATCTCTACTCCACAAACCCACCATACATCAACAACAATGGACGTAGGCCAATGGTCGGAGTACAGGATCAAGGAGCATCATGATGATGAGAACCCGATTTTCCGGACCTCTGAGACAGTAGGTGGGATGTTAAGAGAGCCCCCGTGAGCGTTCCAGATGAGCTTCGGGTGAAAAGATAGGAACCAACCTATCAGAGAAAATGGGGTGTTGGTATGAAAGCAAGAAGTAAGGAAGGGACAGTGAGAATCTGAATGACTTTGAGTAAAAAAGAGTTGAGGATTAATTGTAACAACACTAGATCAAGGGCTTTAGAATTGGCCAAGCTGATATACAATTCCGACATCTCATCACATGACTCCAAGACTATGCTACACTACTGTAGGTGTAAAATCATTTTCGTCAGAGCCCTCAAGAAGATATCGAATAGGATATGATCAACCGTGTAAGAAATTCATGGTGGACATGTTAAGAGCGCGGAAGGTCTTGAATTAGCTGTGCCCAGCTTTCTCAGAAACTCATAGCCCTAAAATCCCTGTGTCTATCTATTATGAATAGTTTTTCTTGCCCGTACCATCATCCTTCCTGGTACACTATAGACTAGCTACAGGGTGTTTCTACATTGCCCAATAGGAATAGCTAGGGCGTCATTATTGAAAAGCGCCCTCAGCGTCTTCATCACCTTTTCTACCAAAGTCAACCTGAACCCACCTGCCCAAGTCACAGTCTGTGCCAATTTGAAATGCCTCGATATACCGGTCGCTCATCTCTTCATACTCAGCGCAAATCTCCTCGGCATCCTTTCCAAATGAAGCTGTAATTAAATGATTCCAAGCTTCAGTGTCAGTTGGGTAGACAGTAATGTCATAAATTGAATGTTCGACAAAAGGGTCACGGCCGTATAATTTGATGGCTTCGTCAATCTTCCCAGAATCGACGCCATGGACATCGTAATACACGATATATTCAAGACTTTTTAGAGGGAGCTTGCTTTGGTCTTCCCAAACGCTCAGCACAGCTTCAGACGACTTGACAGTGTTACTGGGATTGTATAATTGGTCGATTTGAATGGATGGTAATCCTTCAGTAACATATAATCGAGCGTAAAAGTTGTCCTCCTCACTTGTGGCAAAGATCTTGCCAGGGAATGCACCATATGAGACTTCAATGCCAAGGTCACTGGGAAGGGAGACTTTCTTATCGCCTGCGATGGCTTGGGTGGAGAATATAGCGGCTATGAAGGCTAGCTGGAAGAAATTCGAAGGCCACATTGTGATATAGCGAGTATAGAATACGGAAAATGGCAAAATAGAAGATGACTAAAGTCCAGGGGAAAGATAGTTGTGTGATGAAAGAGGTAACGAGCAGCAGTGTGCTTTTCAGGCAGTGGCTTGCTACTGGGACTGGATCAGCTTTATAGATGAGCCAGGCTATATATATATACACAGCTAGATTTTATTTTGTCTATTTCCTAGTTGCACTTGTGATTATTCCATAAAATGCGTAAGCCAGTGGTCTATTAAAAATGACATGATTAGCTGCCTGGGCTCTGCAAAGAATAGGCCATTTCATGTAGCAAATAACGTAATAGCCATGGTCAGCTTTGGTCAACAGGATTGTGGTCTAACCAGCTTCTCGGCGATAGTGTACGACTATCATGTTTAAGCATTAATCTATATTTACTTGTAGTTCACAGAGCACCTACATATCGATACATACTTACACTTTGTACACATTCCAGCTAGCAGTAAGTGGGCCTAAAAATTGTACTATTCAGATACTAAGACGCCTATGATGCTCTTTTTACACAGAGCTGTCCCAACATAGTATCTCACCCCAAGCGCAGACAGATTTCTTGCTTCAACAACAACATGATATTCTTGTTACCTTTTTGACCTAATATGTGCTACTCTTTGTGTATATTGGTTAAATCAAAGGTGCTGTACATCTTCTATAAACTATCCTGCAATCAGATTCGCGCTTGCGTTGTAAGCCTACCAGGGCCACAAGGCGACTGACCGGAATTAAGACATAAATAATCAAGTATCTAGATTCATTTATCACCGATTTGACCATACGACCGAAATTAGTAGACCTCAAGAAGCCAATAGGTGGCCTATTCACGTCTAAGTCTATTCATTTGTCCTTCGATTTTAGGGCTGGAAAGCCTGGTGGTCGAAAGCGCGAGCCTAAAGCGAATGGCTCTTCTGAAGGGACCACAAGCTTGAAACTGGACCTCACTCATCGAAGCTTATACTGCTCACGGTCGTGCCTTAACTCTTGGGATAATCTCCAAAGATGAAGAACTCCAAAAAGAGCAGTTTCGTCATGGGTTCAAGAAGATGGAAGACAGGCATTACATAACTTGACCCAAAGGGTGGGCTGATGACCGCATTAGAGTTGAGTGGCTTCAAAGAGTCTATTTGCCTCAAATTATGCCCAACAATGAGTCTGATGCCAGATCAATCATTCTAGACGGCCATGGGAGTTATGCAATGGTAATATATCTTTTTATCCAGCTAGAGCCCATTGCTAACCGTGAAAAGGACTCCAGAGTGGGTGCCATATTTGAGGTCAAATGATGCAGCAAAATCTCGCCTCTACATTCGTGATCCCAAGCCTAATAAAACACCAAAAACCCATAGACGGTATGGCGTGATAGCCAAAAGGGTTTGAGGCATGGCAGCAGACATTAGCCGCATATGTCATGAGGATTTCTGGTCTGGAGGCGGAACCGGGTCACCTGAAAAGACAGAAGAGGAGGAAAGCCATACCTAATGCCAATTCCAACGATCGTTCCATGGCTGCAAGTGAAACTCTAGTAGTTGGAGAAAATATTTTCGAAAAAGAAAGTGAACAAAAGCTTGTTGTAGTAAATGACAGCTCTTCAGAGGAGTCAGCGTCAGAATCAGAGTCTGCTTTAGTTATTGAAGCTCGAGAGGAAACTATACCACATCAGCGAACTGCCAGGCCTGGGAGACTAGGCAAGAATAATGATTATTGAAGTTGTTTCTCTGTCCATCTAAGTCTTGTCTGAAGAGCGGATCTCAGCCGGTTCATATATCCATCACTGCCATGTTCTGGATCAAGCACATGGGCCTTGGAAAAAGACCCTTGATGTCTGATAATAACCCTAACGTTTGGGCGAACTGGATCAGGGTCAGCAATCCTCGCAACCCTAACTTTAGGTTAATGACGGGTTTGCTTGTCGAGAGGGTACGTACTGCCTGTACCTAAGAAAAATAATAACCAGCCGCTCAACTCTGCTAGAGAAAAGCGACAAGATAAAGAACTACATCGGGCCAGGCACCGAGGTAGTACAAGCAGTGAACACAGACGCCTACTTGGCTGGCCCGATCGAACGCTACCTGAATGGAGGCGGCCGAGCTGTTGAAGTCAGCGAGGAGATTATTGGCGAATGCTTTGCACAAGCAACACGAGTAACTCCGGTCTACATGACCTCGAAGACCAGAGCAAACGAGAAGACCTTCATCGTCAAAATCCCGGCGGCTGGTACAAAGGTCCCGAGGCAACTGAGGATGAGCTCGAGGCTCATTCCAACTCGCCTCCTGGCCGAAAAACCGAGAGCCACCGCTGTGCAAACACTGCGGCTCGAGCGAGCACGAAAGCAGCAGACCCCCTAAATGCTGTGAGGTGGAGCACGAATGTGTCTCTGTCTACTTCATCTGCCGCAGTCCACACCCAGCAGACTCTAAGCAGTGGTACGAGTCTGGTTTTCTTTGCTACTTTTTGTTTGTATTCGTTCTACGCGCTGTTTACTGTTTTGTTTCTTTGCTTGAGTGAACCTTACACAGGGTTAATTCTGTCCGGTAACCAGTCCGGCGTCGTTTGATCTCTGTGATTCCCGTAGACGTTAAATATATTCAAGTTCAAGTTCAAGTAGAGGAGCATCACAGGGCAAAGAGAGTCTAGAGAAAAGTGGGAAAGATCACGCGACATACCAGTAAGAGCGTTACGCTCTGTTCCGATCGTACTTCGCGAATCCGCCTGCCGCTGCCATTCCTCGCTTCTTCCTTCTAACTCTCTCTCCCGGTCTAGCCCTACACTGATGCCTGGGGCCAGTGCACGCTACAAAAAAGATCACGTGGGTATAGTCAATGCTCATAAAGAGAGTGGTTAGTGATATGATCGTCTTGTCGGTCGGAGCTGTAGGCACAGACGCGCGCTTAGTGAGAATTCGCTGGTGGGTTGTACGCGGCTGATTTCGTACAAGACTACTGTAGGGTAAGACTCTCCAGATCTAGAGTTTGATTATGCAGGATGCCACTGGTACATCTTCACTAGCTAGGGCAAGAGAGTAGTGTCCCATTTCCTCACTGACATAGATAACATGAGAATTCTGTGGAAACTTTTGAGCTTTTGAGACTGGCTTGGATCTGGTAGGCCACGGCAAGATCTTATAGGGACATAGTAAAGAACCAGAAACGGAAGCGGAAACAGAAACAGAGACTTGATTGCAAATCCAAATGTGCTTGGGGCTTTAAGAGCCACCTCCATACCCCCTGTTTTAGACTGGGGACCAGCGCTTTGATCAAGCAATTCTCCATGCTTGAGCCCAGCGCAAGGCAAGCGCTTGTTGGATAAAGACGAAGCTCATGTTTGTTGATTGGGTTGCTTACCGCAATCGGCGGCGGTGAATAGCAAGAAGTCCTGTGGCGTGGTGTGGCGCATCCGATATAGCCGCGATCTTTTTTTTATTTCTTTTTGTCACATATTTCATGGTTTTATACGGACGGACCCATGGCTATGGATCCTGGAATAAACAAAAGAAGCCCGTCATTAATCGACATGCTTCCGATTACAATTTATCAACGTAACAAAAATGCGGTTAGCACTATTACGCATGCTTGGAGTGCTCATGACAGAGGCTGGAGTTCGACCGGTCCGAAAGTTATCTAGCTCACCCCTGATATCTCATTGTTTCTAATGATCAAGTGTTGTAGTCTTGCAGCCTTGCGATTCATTGTCAGCCACTTCTCCCTATTCATTATCACCATTAAATACGCCGCACGTTGAGGTGGCGCCATTGGATGCATGAGTCTATTGGATCTACTACAGAGATATAACAGCGTACTCACTGTAATCCAACCAACAGCGGGACATTCCCTATCCTTTGGCTCTATCCAGCTTTGCGAAGCCGTGTATGCTTTTGTCATTATCGTCCGTCTTGTCCGCCGCAATGGCCGTATAAGTTCCCTCCGTATGTCGTAATCCACAGGCTAATCAATAACAACCTATGTGGTAAATTAATACTATGTCTTCTGGCTACTGGTGGGTTACCCACTGGCCTCTTGCGCATGGCCTCCCCTAAGTTGTAGGTGTTTTTTTTCGGATAGGTCAGTGCTCAAGACCGGATGCTTAACATCACAGAAAAGGGGAATAGCAAGGTCATCCAAGTCTAGTTATGAGTAAGTGTGCATAAATCCTAGTCCAGTGGACATGGCCAGAGCTCTTGGCACGAGTGGTGGGTTCTATAATGTAGACTCGCCTCACTCTTGGCCATAGCCGAGGATGCTCACATACTGTGCCCTGAGGTTGAACTTGGATTTAGCCAACCTCTACGGGAAACTACAAAGACTGGACAACGACTACTGTATTTGCCCTTGCCTGGCTCTTCGCTACCCTAATTATCTAGCTATTAGGCTGTTTTATCTGGCCAAATGTTAACTCGAAACTAGGTCAATTGTGAGCAATAAGGTAAGGGCTCGGCAGTGACCATCTAGCTGCATGTCTACCATCCACTATCACTCCGCTCTTTAAGCTTTTCGGATGCCTTTTATACGTAATTCTTTTAGTATCTCTGGCAGGAATAAAGGTAGAGTGTTGCTAGGACTATGGAGAACTGACCATGACTTGCCCAAAGCCTTGTAAATATTTGAGTGGCATGGTGTTCGGCTACTTTGTGAGAGTTGTAAGTTGGTATGCATGATAGCCGATTCTGTCATAGCGCCACGTGAGGCACCGGCAGTTAGATGCACTCATGGTCCTCATGCCCATCTTACATAGCCTAAATTCTAAACAAAGAAAGGGAATATCGAGTCTAGAGCAGACCGTTGATTGGCTAGTCCTACAACACCGGCGCACGTTTTCTTACCAACAATTCTTCCATGCTAAGGGCGTTGAGTTAACTCAAGCCACTATATGGCTTGCAATCCTTGACCTCGTATGCAACGATGGATATTGCCACCATCTAGCTTCACTCTAGGAGTTGCCATCATACGGCCCCCCAGGCAAACCATGTATCCAGGAAGCAATGGCCAAGGCCGTCTTTGAGGCCAGCGAAAGACCAAAGAACCTAGGGACTGAGTAGTCTGGAGATCTGGAGCTTGTTCAGGTATAAATCTCAAGCTGGCCGCTACCTCAAGACTTCATTCTCTTCTTCTTTCATTACACTCACCACTTCCATCTCTACACTCTTCCTTCTCTCTCAGCTTGCCTCTTTGAACCCCCCTAAGTCTACTCTACATCACTGCTTTTTTTTTCTTTCTTTCCATTTCTCTTCTTCCAAGCCTTCAACATGCGTTTCGCTGTAACCGCCCTTCTTGCTGCCACTGTCGTCATGGCATCCAGTGACTCTGATGACGACTATTATCCACAGACTCGAACTGTCTGGATTGGTGGCCAAAATAAGATTAGCCCCCAACAGCTGTGGGCCAATGTTGGTGACAAGATTGAATTCCACTTCTTGTCAGGCCTACACTCTGTTGTTGAAGCTAACTATGATGACCCTTGCGAGCATAATGGTGGTTTTGCTTCTGGCTACTTTGGTACTGCTGTAAGCGTTCATCAGAACGCGAAAGCCTTTGTCATTGAAATTAAGGATAAGAGTCCTCTTTGGTACTACGATGGTGCCGACGATGAATGTATGAATGGCGCTGTTGGTGTCATTAACCCGCCTGATGATGATGATGATGATGATGATGATGATGATGATGATGATGATTATATGATAATTGAGGCTTTCGAGCTAGCCGCCAGCACTAAAGAAAGCTCCTCCAGCCCGTCCGGGCCCAGAGGTGGTGTTATTATAACGTACTAGGTGATTCGTCACTAAAAGTCTCCGGACTAGTTCAAAAAGTGTAGGGCACCTCCAGTACCACGGTTGCTGGACCCGAGCCCATAGGACATGTGTTTCTTCGTTTGCGTTTAGAAGACAAATATTCAAATATTATTGGTTTATATAGTAAAATTTCGACTCATTTTTCAAGTGTACTGCTCGAAGATTTGGGGTCCTTGCAGTCCAAGGGGTCGATGGCATCGTGACCTCTACCGGAGGCGTCGGAGTCTGTAGCGGCACATCAAGCTTTGAGATGACAGAAGGATGAGAAATCATAAGAGCAGCTGCCTGTAGTCAATAAGTAAAGCTGTAAAGCGTTATGAGTGGGCAAAAACCGTTATTAAGCACGAGATGGTCCTACTACAGGAAAGTGTTCGACAACTTGAACAAGATAATAAGACAGCGGGGCAGCACGAGAGAGTGAAAGGGACTAAGATATAGAAAGAAGGGCCTTGAAATATAGGGGGAGCATCACAATCAATTGATCAGACAGATATTGATGTGCAGGTAATAGTTGAATCCTCGAGAGGTGATCGAAGCTATTACTGCTGACAGTCGTGCCTTAACTCCTGCCATGATCTCCAAAGATAAAGAACTCCAGAAAGAGCAGTTTCTTGGTGAATTCAAGAAGATAGCAGACAGGCATTACATAGACGGTATGGCGTGATAGCCAAAAGGGTTTGAGGCACAGCAGCGGACATTAACCGCACCTGTCATGAGGATTTCTGGTCAAGAGAGTCAGCGTCAGAATCAGAGTCTGCTTTAGTTATTGAAGCTCGACAGGAAAGCATACCACATCAGCGAACTGCTAGGCCTGGGAGACTCGGCAAGAAAGTTGACATTCTGTCGGAACAATCTACTGAATTCAGATTTTTGTTCCGACACATTCAATAGATAAATCAATAGCAAACTTGAATGAGTTTATTAATAGTGAATATTGGAGGACGTACTGAATGTCCTAGAAAGAGGAGAAGAAGGGATAAGTGATTACTGAAGTTGTTTCTCTGTCTATCTAAGTCTTGTCTGAAGAGCGGATCTCAGCCAGTATATATATATATCACTACGGGCCCTTTTTGTCTGATACTAACCCTAACATCTGGGCGAACTGGATCAGGGTCAGCAATACTGGAATCCCTGGCTAAGGTTACCGTTGAGAAACCTAACACGAGAGTTCCGGATGAAGTTCGGATAAACAGATAAGACGTGATCCTTATCGGAAAAAAAAGGGGCTAATATATATGAAAAGTGGGAGGCGAATTTTATCCTCCAACTTCAGGCGGAAAAACTCTAGTATTTGCTTACGGAGAGTTACGACGTCTGAAACGAGTAAAAAGCAAAAGGACGGAGATCTGGCCAGACGGATTTTAGAACTTGGCTTGAACAAAATTTTCAGGGTCATGGTTAAGGATACGAAGACCCTGAAAGGGGTCTACGATAAATCGAACAAGGCCCGTCCCACGGACACGATCGACGAAGCATTCGAGGATATGGACAAGATATTGCAGAATCCTCTGAGGAAGGATGCCACCATTCTGCAGAATTGGATGTACTTTCAGACAGTGTGCAACGAACATCTCCATAGCTCCGATGAGGACGAGAAAATGGTCTTTCGTCTCTTCTTGTGTCGGCTGCCACAAGAATACAGGGAGGTAGCCAAGATGTGTTGCCGTGAGGACACCAAGACAGACGATGCGGTAAAGCAACTGGAGATGATCCGGAGAGCAAAGAAACCGGATAGTCAAAATAAGTCCAACAAATCAAAATTGAAATGCTACAACTGCGGCAAGGAAGGCCATCTGAAGGCCGAGTGTTGGTCAAAGAAAAAGAACCAACCAAAGCAGAAGGCGAACCAAGCCACCGAAGAGAAACCATGCAGTAAGTGCTCCCAACGCCATAACTGGATAATTGATTCCGGGTGCTCATGTCATATGACAAAAGAGCTAACAGTGTTAAAGAATCCCAAGGAAACGAGGGAGACAGTCAGGATGGCGGATGGGAGTTGCATTGGGGCATCTAAGGTTGGTTCGGTAGAGTTCAATATTGAAACTAAAAGACTTGAGTTGTCCAAGATTTTACATGTGCCAAAATTATCCGAGAATTTAATATCGGTAAAGGCCTTAATGAACCAAGGAAAATCTGTTCTGTTTAAGGACATGAAAGTTGCGATTGATGATGGCAAAGACAAGATGGTCATTCCATTGCGCAAAGATGATACAGTTGCCAGTATGTGCTTGCTAGCATATGACGAATTGCATCGGAGGTTTGGCCATATCAGTGACAGGAGGCTGAGGGCGATCAACCCAGAGAAAGCACCTCCTAGACCAGAAGACTTCGGGTGTGAGCACTGCTCAAAAGGCAAGATGACAAGAAGCCATGGGAGTTCGTCAGTCTCGATGCCAGCAGAAGAGCCAGTTGACAGTGTGTCAATAGATGTATCCGGCCCACACGGACCTAGGGGGAGTGAATCCCTACTACTAGGATATGATGAAAACGTTGATGGCCGATATCCATGCTAGGAAAGTCCGTGTTACAGAATCAGTGCATTTCTTTGAAAGTTTTGCACCTACCCCTGATAGTGCCACATTAAGATTGTTCTTGGCGGCAGTATGTCAATATGACATGGAGTGTCATCAGATAGACGCATGTAATGCGTTTGCCCAGTCAAAGATCAAGGAGGAGGTTTACATCAAGCTACCTGCGAATGCCAAGTGCCCCAATGGGATGGTCGCGAAACTGGATCGATGGCTATACGGGCTGAAGCAGGCAGCATACCAATGGAATGAAGATTGCACCAAGTTCCTTAGATCTATGGGGTTCGAAAACATGGTCATGGAACCGTGTTTACTATACCATGCAGAACGGAAAATGTTGGTTCTGCTGTACGTGGATGATATAACCATAGCATCACTAGACAAGAAGTCGATAAAGTGGTTCAAGGATCAATTCTCACGGAGATTTGTGGTCAAGGATTTGGGAGCAACCACCCAGATTGATGGAATACAAGCCTCGAGAGATAGGTCTCAGAAAAGGCTATGGATTAATCAAAAGCAGTACATCCAAAGAATGGTAGACAACGCTGGATTTGACAAGCGGAGAAGGTAGGTCTCCGATTCGTACATCAGTGGGAGACTGGCTGGATATTGAACCAGCACAAGACGACGAAGAGATCTTGGACCCAAGGGATTATCAGTCGATTCTGGGCAAGATAATGTACCCGGCCATGATGACGAGACCGGATATTGCATTTGCGGTGTCGAGCCTTGCGCAGGCGTCCGCGAGACCAACACCAAGGCACTTGGCAGGAGTGAAGAGGGTGCTACGATACATGCGTGACGCCGTTGAATACTCCATTTGCTTCGAAGCGCGCCAAGGGGGGATGGATATTTTTGGATATAGCGATGCCGACTATGCGAATGCAAATGATCGGAAGTCTGTCAGCGGGATGATTTTCGTTGGGCTGGGGGGAGCGACAAGCTGGAGTTCAAAGAAACAAGCAGCGATCGCAACGTCAACAACGGAGGCTGAATATATCGGGCTTACACCATGTGCCAAGGGATCCACCTACGACGGATACTCAACAAAATCCTGGAAATCTTCAAAACTGGAACGAAGGGAAGTCAGACATTGTGTTTGAACAACGAGACACTAGTTCCAGGAGATAACCAAGCAGCAATTAGAATTGCAAAATCCCTGGGTGTGAAGAAAGCAACGAAGCACATCGACATACAGCACCATGCAATCAAGCAATGGATTAAGGAAGGTCAAATTGAGATCGGATATACTCCAACAGCGAAAATGGCTGCAGATGGGTTGACAAAACCGCTTGGTCCTCAGAAGATGCTAGAGTTGATGATCGGGGTACGAGATCCCCGAGCACAATGGCCAGAGGTACCCACTTCTCCGGAGCTCCGGGAAAGTGGGGGGGATGTTGAGAAAACTTCCACGAGAGTTCGGGATGGAGTTCGGATAAACTGATAAGACGTGATCCTTATCGGAAAAAAAGGGGGCTAATATAAATGAAAAGAAGAGTAGCAATTTTTTCATCAAGATAGAAATATGATAATTAAGGACCAATTTCGACAGTAATAGTGTTGGATGAACAATATGGAGGATAAGTATTGTGGGGAATCTGCCTTCAGTCGTCGGATTGACCCTGGGTAAACCTAAGCATGAATACTCCGGCTTAGTTGTGCATGATAGAAGACCTTAACACGTTAGGAAAAGGAATAGAGAGACAAGCTTCACCAATTCCATCAATCTGTATACCAGCACGGTTCCACGTGCGGTTGTACAGGATTACGGGTGACTTCATAAGTGACAAAACTGAATTCAGTAGATTGTTCCGACAGTGATGATGATTTTTAGTCCCTACTAAAGCTTTGGTTCCACTTTAGAAAGATGCATGACTACTTGATTAGCTAGGTTGTTGTTAAATTGGCTATGTAACTAGTTCAATTACTTGGTGTGTGAGGCATAAAGTTTTAGGTGTAAATAGGAAATCTATATGATGCGAATGGGAATTCTCCATGTAAAACTGACCAGTGTTAGGGCTCTGCCTGTGAGTGAAGGTTACACGAGCCCTATAGAATATACGCTCAGAATAAGCGCATAAGACACGTCTATATCAGCCCCACAGTGCCATGATAGAAACTCCGTGCTTACTTAGGAAACGTTCATAGTTTCCTCCGTTTCCTCTTTAATGTTGAAATGTTTGATTATCTCCGAACCTGCTTGTATGACTATTCTAAAATCCAGAGTGTGATAACTAGAAAAGACCTATAATCGCATCCTTGATGTGAAACTATGGGCTCCTAGGGAACCCTGCTGGCAACTCTGGCATAAGTCTCAGATCAGGCACAAACATCAGGAACTGCTAAGAGGCCTTCTCTAGCTCGGAAATAACTCAGGGCCGGGTCTGAAATTCAGTGTCAGTATTGCTCCAGTCAGAGCAAGCAGTAGACCCAGGCCAGATGCACTAACAGCACTAATCGACATGCTGGAGTACGCATAGTAACCCGGAGACCTTGCTCACCCCCACAGGAACTTTAACAATCCCTACTCCACATACCCACCATACATCAACAGCCATGGACGTAGGTCAATGGTCGGAGTACAGGATCTAGGAGCATCATGATTATGAGGACCCGATTTTCCGGAGCTCCAAGACAGTAGGTGGGGTGTTGAGAGAGCCCCCGTGAGCGTTCCAGATGAGCTTCAGGTGAAGAGATGAAAACCTAGCTTATCAGAGAAAATGGGGTGTTGGTATGAAAGCAAGAAGTACTGAAGGGACAGTGAGAATCCGAATGGCTGTGAGTAAAAGATATTTGAGGATCAATTGTAACAACAGTAGATGAAGGGCTTTAGAATTGGCCAAGCTGATGTACAATTCCGACATCTGATCAATCATTTCTGTCAGAGCCCTCACGCAGATATCAAATAGGATATGATCAACTGTGTAGGAAATCCGTGGTGGAGATCTGTAGAGCGCAGAATGTCTGGAATTAGCTGTGTCCAGCTCTCTGAGAAACGCATAGCCCTAAAGTCCCTGTGTCTATCTATTGAATAGTTTTCCTTCCCTGTACCCTCATTCTTCCTTGTACACTGTAGACTAGCTCCAGGGTGTGTTTCTACGATGCACAATGGGTATAGCTAGGGCATCGTTACTGAGAAGCGCCCTCAGCGTCTTGATCACTTTTTCTACCAAAATGAATCCTAACCCATCTGCCCGAGTCACAGTCTGTACCAATTCCAAACTTCTTGATATACCGGTCGCTCATCTCTCGATACTCAGCGCAAATCTCCTGGGCATCCTTTGCAAATGAAGCTGTAATCAAATGATTCCAAGCTTCAGTGTCAGTTGGGGAGACATGAATGCCATAAATTGATTGTTCGACAAAAGGGTCATGGCCGTATAGTTTGATG
Organism: Ceratocystis lukuohia; assembly: GCF_044167205.1. Taxonomy (NCBI): domain Eukaryota; kingdom Fungi; phylum Ascomycota; class Sordariomycetes; order Microascales; family Ceratocystidaceae; genus Ceratocystis; species Ceratocystis lukuohia. The sequence goes on from NW_027263525.1 coordinate 1,388,550, forward strand.
GCTTCGTCAATCTTCCTAGAATCGGCGATTTCGACATCATAGTACACGAAGTATTCAAGACTTTTTAGAGGCAGCTTGCTTTGGTCTTTCCATACGCTCAGCACAGCTTCATACGACTTGAAAGTGTTACTCGGATTGTTCAATGTTTCGATTTGAATAGATGGTAATCCTTCAGTAACGTAGAATTGAGCGGAAAAGCCTTCGTTACTTGTAACTATTTTCGTTCCACGAATTATTCCGTTAGAGATTCCAATGCCAAGATCACGAGGAAGAGAGACTTCCTTATCACCGGCGATGGCTTGGGTGGAGAGTATAGCAGCCATGAAGGCTAGTTGGGAGAAATTCGAAAGCCACATCGTAATATAGCGTGTATAGAATGAGGACAATGGCGAAACAGAAGATAACGGAAATTCAAGGAATAGGTAGTTGTCAATATGAAAAATGTAGTGAGTAGTGTGCTTTCCAGGTAGCGCCTTGCTCCTGGGACTGAATCAGCTTTATAGATCAGCCAGGCTATATATATGCACCGCTGGGTTTTCTTTTCTCCACTTCCCAATTGCACCTGTGATTATTCGATAAAATCCTCGGGCAAGCTGTCTGTCAAGGTTGATATAATTAGTAGGCTGGCCTATGCAGAGCATGACCCATTTCATATAGCCAATAACATGATACCCATGGCAAGCTCAGATCCAGAGGATTGTGGTCTAACCAGCTTATTAGTGGTAATGTACGACTCTCATATCTCAGCATTACTCCATAATTACTTACAGTGCGTGGAACACCTATTTATCAAGCCCTATAGCCTGTGAATACTCCAGCCAGCAGAATTTGGACCCATAAATCAAGGTATTTAGATACTAAGATGTCTACAAAGTTCATTTCATATAGAGCTGACCCTAAATAGCAGCTAACCCTAAGCGCAGCTTTTATCCCTTCTTCAACGACATCATGATACTAGAGTTATCTTCCTGGCCTAACCTGAGCTCTTCATCATGTATATTGGCTAAATCAAAGATGTTACAAATTCATCGCTTATTGTTGATGTTGCATTTGATGGGTAAATTGCCAAGTGTTGACCAAGACACCCAAAACAATGTAGCCGACAATTGGATTGAGCTCCTCGTTTCAACTACCCAATGTCTACCAAGCACCTGAAATATCTTCATGCTACTTGGGACTACTTGACATGCCCATTTCTTTAGCTTCTAGACGTGTTCTTGCATTGTAGCGAATACCCTACAGCTTTGAACCGGACCGACCAGCCCCTTGTTCTTCATCATCTCAAAATTGGTTTAGTCCTTGATTCCCGCGCAAAGAACAAATCCCCATTACTTCAGTCAGTAGTACGAGATTTCGATCACCCATAAACTCAAAGCCGATTAACACGGTACGGAAAACCAGAGGAAACCCTGAACTTTGATGGTGAAGGTGAGAGGAAAGTGGTTTCTCCACTCGATGATAGTGCTGTGTCTGATGTTGGGCTGCATTAAAATATAAATCATAGCATAGAACAACATGCAATCAACTGGGGCTAATTAGTATGATCTTTTCCTAGATCTTGAACTTTCTACTGAGCTTCTTTGTATGATGCCCGATGTGGCCACAAGTTCCACAGATACTCCCTCGGCCTAGGATATACTAAGTGTCTAGGGCCAAGGTGACAAGCGAGACAGGGGCACAGAACGAAACTCAGACCAGACGTACTGTAAAAAAAAAGGGACTTGATGAAGGTAGGCAGGCAGTGGCAGTAGTCGCTACGCTACACCGAGACCCTCGCTGAATGTCAAAATTACAAACAACTGATACAGATGGAGATTATGCGGAAACGTGATGCTTGGTAGAATAGCACGAAAAGAATGGTTCTGTAGCCATTGCATTCGTATTCAAGCAGATGGATCCCCTTCACGCAGACCATTGTAACATTTGTACTGCCATCGCCTTTGCTAAAAAAGCTAAGGAAGTGACAATAGCCGTCAGTTTTCTCTTCTGTCTGTATAGTAATGTGCAGATAGTTTCCTGGGTCATGTAGCAGTTCTGCTTAACGATGTATGGATCGGCTTAAGCAGCTGTTTTGGCCTTGATTCATTGTTGTTTATAAGTGGAATGAATAGCGTTGTGGAACTCTACTCCTAGAACAGGGTTAGACTTCTAGTAACATACGAAAATTCTCACACGTGTCACAACAGATAACTAAGAGCCAGATGCCAAGACAAAACAAGCAGTGAAGACTCATGATGCCAAGGATGCCAGCTTCAGGCCATCCTAGGACCCTCACGTCATGTGCTAGTGCTAGTGCTTATTGTGAAATTCTGTGGACTGGCGGAACTAACCTTATATTATGGAGTGTCTGCCTCGGGTAAACCCGAGTAGGAGATACTATGACATAGGTGTCTAGTAATAGAGCTTAACTCCTCAACAAATCAGTAGAAAATTAATACTGCACAACACTGTATATCTGGGCTTCCGGTCAAGCGACCCTCTGTCGTGAATTTCTATTTTGCGTAGATAATTCCAACTTTACTCTCCTAGGACTGAATAAAACCTGTGAGATGTGGTTCAACCACAAGGAAGTGCCATGGTATGCCTGGGACATCATATCACTATAGAAGTCGAGGTAATGCCAGGCAAACGCTGGCTAGACACCGATATGAAGCACATGGCAAGTAAATCCATCGTGCTGTGATTCATCATGCATCGCCCAGAAGAGGATGTTAGTCCCAGGGTAAGAAGTGACGTGACAGGAGTCCCAGGGCAAGAAGTGACGTGACAGTGACTCTAGGGAATCCTCATCAGTTGCAAAAGTCTGAACGGTTTAATGTGAAACAGACAGTGTTCTTGGGTGTCTATGTTTCAAGAGGGAACATTCTGTAGAGAGGGGAAATCAATGACGACAGAAGATGCCAATAGGCTGGCTGTACTGTCAATTTGATATCTCGGAAACCTTAATGTTAATTGTGCTAACGTGCTTCACAAGCATGCGCCGCACTCTTTCCTCTCAAATCTAACCTTTCACTTGATCAATCTATTCTTCAACCATTCAATATGTCAACCGCAAATAGTGAGGCTGAAGCATTTCTTGTTTTTCAAGTCCTTCAACATAACCCGAAACCAAGTATCTCAAGCGCTGCAAACCTCCATAGAATCTCTGATTATAGGCTATGCCGCCCGCAGAAGGGCATTAAATCACGTCGACTATCTGATCATGGGGAATGGGGAACAGATCGTTTCTCGGTTCATTCTGGACCTAGATTCGTGAGGACGTTGGCTCCGGCTGTGTGGTGTAAAAGCAATGGCTGGTCAATTGCTAGCTGACCATGACGCGCCACCTGTTGGCACACTTTAGACACGTTTTTCTTTTTGCAAATATGACTACTAGAGAGCGAAGTGCGAAGATTTAGCCGTTATCTGTAGCCGACTTATTCTTGTAGAGAACACAATTGCGAAGTATGGGATTGAGCTTTTTCGATGTCCCAACGATCGAGCTCGCAGCGCTATACCTCGGTCTAGGCGATGCAGCCTTTAGCAAATGAAACAAAAGACACACTGAGCTTTGGCCAGACGGTAACTGAGACTCACCAAGTCTGAAAATCATGTCAGTCATGTGATGAACCGCAGTCTCCAATGTGGCCTGCCCATACGCCTCACTGATGGGGGGGCTATAAAACTTGAAGTAAGTATTGGCATGGCAGGTGGCTTACATTTGAAGAGAGTCACAAAAATATGACACAGCTTATCCTAGTCGCTCGTTCCAGCAACGGCTGAGCTAGTTAGACTCCGGTCCGTGATGGCCTTGCCAAGATATCCGATCGGGAATTCCGCTCGCTCGAGGCTGGCAGTTGTTGTAGAATTACTTGTATTCATTCCTCACTCTCTCGTTCATCAACCCCCTGAGTGAGTACTTCGACTACGAGATATTTATACTTGAATAAGACATACAAGCAAATAGGTTTTTGCGGTAGCACAACATGATCTAATAAGCAGTTTTTGAGACATGCGCGATCAAGAAAGTATTGTGTCTCTTTTTTAATCTTGGTGACTTGAGCCCCTGTTTAAGTGAATACAAGTATTTTACGCTTACATTTTCACATGCTACATCGTCAAGTAAGACAAGAACGCTTTACTGGATATCGGCAACCCCTAATCCCGCCATTTTAGTCTTATAGAGACTACCTTAGTCGGGCATGTCACTACCACACGTTCCCCATCTTCAACTTAGCTTCCTATAGAGAAGTGAGAGTAAGAAATCCAGGTGGCATCGGAATGTTGCAAAGGACTTTGTGTACAATGCAGGGTACACAACATACCACCCATTAAGCGGCTATAGAGTTGCAGGCAAAACTGGAAAGGCAGGGCGAATATGGGATGGCTTATCTCATCTTAATCCACCAGGAAGCTTAAGAAAACAGGACTGTTGTGTGATGGCCTCTGTTTTGTCTCACCGACCAGAAAGTTCGAGGTCTTGTTCGCAACGGTCTAATGCATGTCGCCAGGGTTTGTGTAGCCGCTACCACCCCTGATTGGGGGATGGCAGGGAGCAATAGCCGGTTGGCCGCATCCGAGATCAAAGCGTTTGTTGGATGAATGTTGGATGAACTACATGGAAGATGGGTATTGTGGGGAATCTGCCGTCAGTCGGATTAACCCTGTGTGGGTGTTATGCCTGCGTCTATGATACGGCAGTTGTAACCCTGCAGCTATTGACCACAGTAAACAAGCGTTATAATCACTCACGTTGATGCATATAGATACGTGAGTCTCGTATGAATAGCTATCCTAGAAATGTATGTCGATTCTTATAATTCTCAAAGCTTGATGATGAAGGAAGCAAACTCTGTGACAGACTTCCGAAGCTGGCGCTTCGTAAGTCTATCTCAGAGCGGGGTCAGGGTCAGACTGTCATGTGACCCTGAACCCTAAAACCTACACCCGGGTACTCGAGCCTGAATACTCCTCCGACAGTGCTTCAAACTGTTATTGCACCATGTTTGTTGCTTAGCGAAAATACTACCTACGCTACGTAGTTGGCCACCAAAAGCTGCACATTGAGCCAATCATCGCCAACAACATCCTGACCTTTGCATATGTAATGAACCGGGCGAGTGGTTGTCCTTCCCCTCACTTGATGGTATGCTTCCCATTCCCCTGTTTCTCTTGTTTCTCCTCCTTTGTCGTTTTTGCTACCAAGCTATTTACCACGAAATTCATAGTACAGCCATTCTATACATCCAGATCGTTTTCTTCACCCAGCTCTTCTTGTTACATCTACCCTCTATCCTGATTACAGACTCCCGTTTCTCCAGCTTTGCAGTATGAACCAAACGGTCATGGATTCATCTACGAGACAAGCTACTGGGCTGCCAAAAAGAATCCTCTCTATCGGTATGCCCCTTTATTCATGTCAGAATCGCGTGCTTTCATGTCACTAATTTCCATAGATGGCGGTGGTGTCCGCGGCCTATCTGGCTTGCTGATTCTGGAAAGGATCATGGAACGTATCCGGCATTTAGAGAAATTACCTGAAGTTCCAAAACCCTGTGACAGGTTTGATCTCATTGGTGGTACAGGCACCGGAGGGTATGACTTTTACCAGGTCCAAGTTCTACCTTGATCTTACAGGCAATTTGCTAACAAGACTATCGCAGCATCATCGCTATTATGCTTGGACGGCTAAAAATGAATGTTGACGAATCGATTAAAGCATACAAGAAACTTTCCGAGACTAGCTTCTGCGAAGAGCGATCAATATTCAAGCGGTCGAAATATGCCTTCTCAGACAAGAAGCTGAAAGCTGCTATCAAAGTAGCAATTCGGGAGAACTGCTGTGAGGCATCATGTGTCCAACAGCGCAGAGAAAGAACAACCTCTACACCCAGTAGTTGTACGCATGGCGACTTGTGCTTCTACGAAGAAAACTGTGTTAATACGTAAGTTTTAGCCTTATCCAACCAGAAGGACTCAAACCCAACATCTGACACTTATTTCATAGCGCTGTACTGGCCGTAACTAAGAACAATGTTGAAACATTGCCGACTATCTTCACAACATATCCTCCACTTACTACAAGCTTTGGCAAATGTACAGTTTGGGAGATTGCAAGGGCGACATCCGCAGCTGTAGCCTTTTTCAAGCCTATCAAACTTGGTCGAGAGCGCATTGAATTCATCGATGCAGCTTTTGGCCACAATAATCCGTGTGAGACCCTCATCAAGGAGGCCGAAAGGCTTTTTCCACGCCACGAGACGATAGCCGTGAGCCTCGGCACAGGCCTTGGCGATGTCGTTGAAATTCAGAATTTGCGAAACTCGATAACCTCGGCATTTGAGAAGATGGTGTCAAGCTCCAAGGGCACTCACCAACGCCTGAAAGATAAATACAAGGGCACAAACAATTATCACCGACTGGACGTTATAAGTGGCCTCATGGATGTTACTCTGCTTGATTCCAGTGCATTGAGCAAGATCGCAGCACTTACGGAAAACTATCTCAAGGAGAATGATGACCTTGTGACTAACTGTGTCGAGGCTTTGGCTGCAAATGGTATTACTCGACCCTTATTGCAAATTGGTGTAGTTATTGAGCTAATACTCGCATAGCAGAAAATGATCAAGAAGAAAGTGACGAAGCAAAAGCCCAACGCAACATCGACATCGACAAAGACGACAAGAAATGCCTTTCTGACCTCTTCGTCACCGATCCTAGCAAAGACAAGAAAACGATCGAAGACGCTAAGGGAGGTTTATTGAAAGACTCCTATCAATGGATTCTCAGCCACAACAACTTCCAACAGTTCCGAAATGGAAGTGAATCTCAAATCCTCTGGATCAAAGGAGATCCCGGCAAGGGCAAGACCATGCTGCTCTGTGGCATCATCGATGAGTTAGCGACGGAAAATTCAGCGACCCTGTCTTATTTCTTTTGTCAAACCGCCAGCAATCGGCACAATACAGCCACGTCTGTACTGCGAGGCCTAATCTACCATCTGGCACGCCGCAACCCACAGCTCATCAAACATGTGCGAGACGAGTATGATTACAAGGGAGAGCTTTTCAAAAATGAAATTCCTTGGCATGACCTTTGTGACATGCTAACTGCAATGGTGAACGATCCTAGCGTCAAGGATGTCATTCTTATTGTCGACGGCCTGGATGAGTGCAGTGTAGATCGACCAAAGCTGCTCAAATTTATCACTGAGCCCTCTCCGGCCAAATGGATTGTGTCGAGCCGCAATTGGCTGGATATCGAAGACGTCCTAGATGACTCAGAGCAAAAGGTCAAGATACACCTTGAAATAAACCAGGATTCAGTCTCTGCGGCAGTCGATTCGTTTATCGAATTCAAAGTGGATAAACTTGCACGCAAAAGGAGATGCGATGAGGCGAAGAAGGCAGCCATACTCGAATATTTGAAGAGAAATTCGAATGGGACTTTCCTCTGGGTAGCTCTGGTCTGCCACGAGCTTTCCAACTCACAAGTCAGAAACTGGCACATCCTGGATACGATGAAGTCCCTCCCACCTGGGCTTGATCCACTATACCAGCGAATGATGATGAACATCTCCGAGTCCAAGGATGCACAGCTCTGTAAAGATATTGTTGCTTATGTCTTGATTGTGTACCGACCTCTTACTTTGGACGAGCTGCGTGTCCTTGTCGAAGGACTTGAAGACAAGCAAACAATGGAAGTGGAAGAACTCATCGCCTCGTGCGGGTCTTTCTTGACAATTCATAACAATGTTGTGTCTTTTGTGCACCAGTCAGCGAAGGACTATTTTCAGAGTAAAGCATTGCAGGAGATCCTACCTTTTGGAATTCCACACCAGCACCACAAGGCCCTGTTACGATCACTTGATATCCTGCACGAAAACCTTCAGCGTGACATTTACGGATTGCAGGCACCCGGGTGCCTGATTGATGAGGTTTCAGTCCCTGAGCCTAATCCACTAGCTCCTATTCAGTATTTCTGCATCTTCTGGGCTGACCATCTTTGCGAGGCTGCAGCAGATGATGGAGTCAATGTGAATGATGGGATCTTGAACTTCTTTAAAGAAAAGTACCTTCACTGGTTAGAGGCAATCAGCCTTCTGCATAGCATTTCTAGTGCTGGAAGGATAATGGAAAAGCTGACGACTTTTTTGGTAAGTAAATTTGTGATGACAAGAAGGGCTGCGATGAAACAGTGATTAACAATGTGTAGCAGAAGAAAGCATCGCAAGATCTCCAAAGAATTGTGAACGACGCCCAACGATTCCTCTTCTATCATGGGGGAGTTATTGAAATTGCGCCACTGCAGGTTTATGTCTCGGCTCTCATATTCAGCCCCACAAATAGCTTGATAAGGCAAATATACATTCATGAAGAACCAGACTGGATTGAGCCGAAGCCACGGGTGGAAGAAAACTGGGATGTCTGCCTACGGACTCTTGAAGGCCATGGTCGTGCTGTGCGTTCAGTGGTCTTCTCAAATGATGGACAGCGACTGGCATCAGGGTCTTTGGACTCCACAGTCAAGATCTGGGATGCAACTTCTGGTGCGTGTCTGCAGACTCTTGAGGGCCATCGTGGTTATGTGTATTCAGTGGTCTTCTCAAATGATGGACAGCGACTAGCATCAGGGTCAAGGGACTCCACAGTCAAGATCTGGGATGCGACTTCTGGTGCGTGTCTGCAGACTCTTGAGGGCCATAGTGGTTATGTGTATTCAGTGGTCTTCTCAAATGATGGACAGCGACTGGCATCAGGGTCAGATGACTCCACAGTCAAGATCTGGGATGCAACTTCTGGTGCGTGTCTGCAACCTCTTGAAGGCCATGGTGATGCTGTGCTTTCAGTGGTCTTCTCAAATGATGGACAGCGACTGGCATCAGGGTCAAGGGACAAGACAGTCAAGATCTGGGATGCAACTTCTGGTGCGTGTCTGCAGACTCTTGAGGGCCATGGTGATTTTGTGTCTTCAGTGGTCTTCTCAAATGATGGACAGCGACTGGCATCAGGGTCTTGGAACTCCACAGTCAAGATCTGGGATGCGACTTCTGGTGCCTGTCTGCAGACCCTTAAGGGCCGTCATGGCATAGTGGACCAAACAGTGTTCTTGAACACTGAACAATCATCTTCGCCACCATTTGTCGACAAGGCATCCTCATTTCCCTCTCGATCTCACAGCTATAGTATTAGCGAGGATGATGTCTGGATTAGGCAAAATCAGCTAAGGGTGCTTTGGCTGCCACCATCATATCGTCATGAGAAATGGGCATTCTCATCTAACACTGTTGCGCTAGTCTCCGCCTCTCATCACATCACAGTTATAGGATTCAAGCTCATCCCTCATCATTAGAATTTTAGCATGAAAGCCACCCACTTCCACATTTTTCCATAACATATTCCACCCTTCATTAGATTCTATTTATCGACCGGATATTTTCGTAAATCAAGTTCTTAGTTTTAATCATCAATTCACAAAAGTCACAACTTATAGTTCAAATTGGTCGGACATACTGAATATCCGAAGAATGACAAGAAGAAGGGATCTGTAACAGTAGATATTAGGAGGACGTACTGAATGTCCTAGAAGGAGGAATAAGTGATTATTGAAGTTGTTCTCTATCTATCTAGGTCTAGTCAGAGGAGCGGATCTCAGCCGGTTTATACATCCATCAGTACCATGTTCTAGATCTAGCACATGGGCCTTGGAAGAAGACCCTTTCTGTCTGATGCTAGCGCTAATGTTTGGCCGAACCTAATCAGGGCCAACAATCCTGGTAACCCTGACATAGAATGTCAGCTAAGTCTAGTTGAGACCTCCCATATCAAAACCGCATGCACTGCCTCGCCTTGTCAACGAGACTTACCTACTAGTAAAACCCGTTGTGACACTCTGGATTCCTAGCATGTTTCTTACGCCACTCTCGGAAAACTCTTGCCAGATCACTAGATTCCTTGATCGTGAATGTTTGCTCTAGCCTTCATGGGGTTATCGGTTGTGACTGGAGTAGCAGGCAAGACCTTTGGCTGGACTAATCAAGCTTCTCTTTGTGGCGTTACTGAGAAAGGGTCTAAGAAAAGGAGCATGCCGGTAGGTGGCATCAACTTTAATAACTTGAGCCCCTCTACCAAATGTTACGGATATAAGGCACAATACTGTTAAACGTATAGAGTCGTTATTAATCGACGGGATGTAAAATGAGTCCAACGAGAATGTTGTGATAGTCTGCGGCGGGATGAACTACATCTACTCTCTCCACTATGTTCCTGCCCGTCTTCACCGGCTTCCATATTCGGTACTAAACCGCAATACTGAGTGAGAATGGATGAACTGACAATGAGACATTCCTAGACTAGATTCATCATTTTGATATACATACTGCCCGTCATGCAATCAGTGTATATCGCATGTTTGTGATTGATGGCCATGGCAGTCATCGGTCAGCCCAGTTTAACACATTCTGCAAGGAGAAGAATACAATAACTATCTCCATGCCACCACAATCATCACACTTGCTTCAGCCTTTGCATGTTGCGTGCTTTGGTCCATTAACGCGACTGTATGGGCGAGAGTTTGAGGTGCTTATGAAGTCGCACATTAATCATGTAACCAAGCTGGAGCTTTTTGTTGTCTTCAAGTCCGCCTTCCACGCTACTTTCACAGAAGTGTTAAGGATTCAGAGGAGCAGGGTTAGTTTCTTTTTATCCAGAGCCAGTCTTGTTAAAGCCAGATATAAAGTTGCAGACTCCAACGCCATCTAGCCCTCCTCAACCCAACGACGACCCTTGGGTCTCCCAAACACTACATAACCTAATGGAAGCCAGCTCACAGTCTACTTCGATTAAAAGACGGATTTCCCGTCATCACAGCAGCCCTTCAAAGCCCATTTACAGCGCTGTGGACCAAATTACCAAACGGGCGAAGGCCATACCATGCACCACCACCCTTTCGTCAAGCAAAACAAGAATTCCACCACCAAAACTCAGCTATTTCATTTACACAGGATCAAGCCAAAATAAAAGTTGTTTGTAAATTTTAGCCTCATTTGAGTTTGCCATTGATATATCTATTGAACCTTGGGTCTTTTGGCTCGTGTCGCAGACCTAGTGGTTCGCTGAGGTGGTATGCTTTCCTCTCTTGCTTCAACAACTGAAGCAGCCTCTGATTTTGGCCCTGACTCCTTTGACGAGCTGTCATTCACCACAACAAGCTTCTTTTCGCTTTCTTTTTTTGGAAAAGCTTTCTCCAGCCACTAGAGCTTCACTTAAGGTCATGAAACGCTTATTGGGATTAGGTAATACCTTCCTCTTCTTCGGCGCCGCCTACATGCGCGCCCCCATTTCTTTTATGCGCCCCCCTCCTTAGTGTTTTTTGAATTACCTAAGCAAGATTTTGACCCCCTTACCACCGATGCAGATGCAGCAGATGGAGCAAGCAGATACACCACACCAAATAGACCAGATACATTAGGTACATCAGCTGGAGATGGAGGCAGGCAGATACTTTAGCAGACACTTTAAATTCTGTAAATGCAAAGAATACAGCAGATGATGTAGCAAACAATTTAGAATTAGAGCCATAGAAGCGCCTAACTTTCAAAACACCTACTCAGCTGGTCACAAGTACAAAGTGTGAGCTCGTCTAGATTTGAGAAAATTGAGCCTATGAAAAGGAAAGCTTCAAAATGTATCAAGTCTCATCAGATTAGCCATATAATGACTTCAAAGGTATGCCCTCTTAAATATTCAGAGCTATTAAATGTACAATTTTCAGTGCATTGTTTGTCTCCATTTGTTGCTACTGGTATATATCTTGAGTCTTCTTGCTGGCCTACAGCAAAATCTTGCTTAGGTAATTCAAAAAATACTAGGGAGGGGGCGCATGAAAGAAATGGGGGCGCGCATGTAGGCGGCGCCCTCTTCTTCCTCTTTTCAGACAGGCCAGTTGCTCCTCTAGACCAGCAATCCTCATGGCATACGCCGTCAACGTCTGCTGCTGCGCTTCACTAGTCAGGATGGTCAGTAACCTACGTCAGGACCTACGTCAGGGTTACCAAGATTGCTGACCCTGATCCAGTTCGCCCAAACGTTAGGGTTAGCATCAGATATCAAGGGTCTTCTTCCAAGGCCCAAGTGCTCGACCTAGAACATGGTGGTGATGGATATATAAACCGGCCGAGATCCGTCCCTCGGACTAGACTTAGATAGGCATACAACAACTTCAACAATCACTTATTTCCTTCTTCCTCTTCTTCACAGGACATTCAGTACGTCCTCCTAATATCTACTGTTAAATAGCGACACTCTACTCCAAAATCTGGAGTCGGCTTGATTATGATCCATTAATAGTTGCGGCAGCCAAGTCGGCGACTAATGCGAGACATTTCGGGATGTTGACATGTGTATGCAGCCACTTCCTCATATTGGCCATACGAGACCAACCCATGCAATATATATATCCGAGGCTAAATTTCTAGTTTCGAAACATACGCCCCATATCAACGTCCGTGATCCAAAGACCCCAATGAGAAGAGGTACAGACATTTTGTCAAATATGAGCGGTTGCTAGCCTCATTTTGTTGTCCTAGAAGCCTTTTCTCAGCTGCGGCTACACGTGCAAGGCTAGCCTTCGTTTCCACGCCTTCTCATGTTGGTTTCTCAACTTGACAGTCTTGAGAGCCTTCTGTCTTCAACGAGTGTCACTTTTTACAGGCTGCCATAGATTTGCCTCGCCACACCCCTTGTGTATACACTAAATCTGCATGTCTGAGCCTCAGCCAACGCCTCCCTATCATGCCCACTTTCATCCCGCAGTATTCAAACACTTCACGCCTGTCAGCTTACCTTGACCACCACCCTTTGCCCAGTCCATGGAAAGGCTAGACACTAGGCTAGCGCCAATGGCTAGCAATAGCCTCCGGCCATCCGTAGACAAGTTGTACTAACCTTGCTGACACCCACAACTACCCCTTGACAAGCCAGCGCAGAGCCACCTAAAGCAGGCAGTTACGGCCAATGGACCTTTTACAGGCGTTATATCCAAAGCAAGAGTGGAAGCGTCAGCCTAATGACACCAGTGTTTCATTAGAGCCCAAAGCTGCTAGGATCCGCCTATTCCCCATTGTATCCTGTAGACATTCCTATTTCGGCAGATGAATCCCACATTCAGTCCCACCAACCAAGATAAACCATTTCAGTTTAGCTTCCCTGAATCTCATCCGATGTATTCAAACAAGCAAGACAAGTAGTCAAAAGAATAAAAGCAAAAGGAAAATTAGGTCTCTCAACTAAGGAAATAATTCCATTTTCGGCAGCTACTAAACTAGTCTTCCTTTCGGGGTAATAGGACCCTCGGTGGCCGCTAAAAAGCATGTTGAAGAGAACGGCAACAGCCTAGTTTGTCACAACTTATACTTGAATGAAGCTTGAAGCTTTGACCCCGACCAATTAAAATGCGAGAAAACAACCCAAAAGAGGATCCGTGCTGTGTCCCACAGGCTAAATGGCCCCCACACCGATTAAATAAGCCTCGTTTTCTATTTCGCAGCAAACTCCCCCAAGGGCTCCCCTCCACTTATACACATTTTCACAAACCCCCTCCGCAAACAAGAACACATACTCTCACCTTCCTCGTCGCATCTTCATTTCTGTAATGGTAACCACGCGATCCTCAACCCGCGGCGCCTCCGTCCCACCCGCCGACGTCGCCAAACCACCCACGCGAGCCCGCGCCTCCAAAGCCGCCCACGCCGCCTTCACACATACACCGACGCGCCTAACGCTTGCATGGCTGGCCATTAGCTGCGCCGTGGTGACATGGGACTTTACCTATGTTTTCCTGCGTCCCCACTCGATGCCCGGTGGTGCGCTGCACGCGTTCTGGGCGCCGTATGCTCTTTACGGCGAGATCGACTACGTCTACGGGCGTCCGGCGTTCGACGCCGGCGAGGGCTTTGGCCCGGCTCAAAGCGCCATGAACGTCGTCGAGACACTGATGTATCTAGTCTACCTAGCTGCTGTGCACCGTGGCTCTGGCAAACTCAGTGGCCAACATGGCAAGGTAGTCCTACTAGTGGCGTTCTCGGCAGCTGTAATGACGCTCAGCAAGACGGTGTTGTACTGTAAGTTGATCGATCTACTGGGGAAATAGCGGGGAAGTTGAAACGTCGCGTAGCAATTGTGACTAATCTTTGTATCACCTCACCATACCAGGGGCCAACGAATTTTTTTCTGGGTTCAGTAATATTGGCCACAACAAAATTAGCGATCTCATCGTCTTGTGGATCATCCCTAAGTGAGCAAGCCATCGCCACCAGGCTCAGGCCTTTCCCTTCCCTGTCTGATACCCTCCATGTTCGTTTTACTAACTTTAAACTCACTCGCTTCTTATTTGTTGCCGAATAGTGGCTTGTGGATTGTCATGCCCATCTACATGATAATTGTCATGGGCAAAGACGTTATTGCTGGCATGGACACCAACTCCACCAAATTATCCTAGGTACTATAATTTTGGTTTAACGTACGAGATAGAGTCATTAGCACAGACAGCCTCATTACAATATTCACATGTTGACACAAGTTCAATCCAAATGTTTTGTTGCGCGTACTGAAAGATTGTATTTCGGGTATCCTAGTCCAAAAGAAAGTAGAGAAACGAAAGAACGAAGATGAGGAACAGCAAATAAAGAGTGACGAGATCAAAAGGTCGCAGAGTAGAAAAATCAAGGTTAGAAGACAGAAGAAATATTTAGGGATAAAAGAGAGACATCAAGAGACTTGAGAATACCCCAGCATCATCCCCGGGACTACGTGTATGAGGCAGAGTTGGTTTCATCAAGCAGTGGGTCGTAAAGAAGAGCATGAAGTGCGGGCGAAGCATGGGAGAAAGGCGGGAGGCAGCCTAGTGCATAGCCAACATTGGAGCAGGCCTGGCTTTTTGTTTGTTACACCACAGTATGGCCTCCAATATTGCTGTACATCTCCCACTCAGTACCACCTTCGTCAGCAGCCATAGCGGCAGCCGAAGTCGAGCCATGGATGCGAAGTGGCAGGGTTCGGCTTCGAGAACCATTTCCATAAGATGGCCGTGTTCTTGGATTAGGGATCGCCAGCTTAGGAGCCACGTTAAAGCTAGGCTGTGCCAAAGGCGCATGAGAGTTGGCACTTGTGCGAGGACGGCGACATGGCACATCCTGCTCTTGGGAGGTGAAGCCATGAGTTATCGGCGACGGGGGCGAGGACCCAATTCGTTGAGTAGAAACAGGGATGCATGCGGCGCTACGACGACGCATAGGAATGTTGGCCACGCGCTTCCCTTCCCAAGAAAGAGTACGGCCAGGGGCCTTGGGGCTAATTGCAGGAGCCGAAGTATTCGCTGTTGAGTATGAGTCGACGGTTGACGAAGTACCCGCACTCGAGTTGGATGCAGTTGAGTGAGACCGGGAGGCTGTAGAAGCTGAGCTAGACATGGCACCAGAAGCTGTCGAAGGTCGATGCTGAAGATTGGCCATCCTTGCCGACATGTCCACATTGGTACTTGGCGAGGGTTCAGGGAGATCGTAAACCACATTCTGGTGGCCATGGACAGGTGACCCTTGATCTTCAAAGGCATTTGTGGGTGTATGGTTTTGCTGGCTATCATTGTGCCACTTCGGATTCTTGAAAATGCTAAGGCGACGGAACATTTCACCTTGAGCAAAACTGCGACCTAAACTCATGGCACGCCCAACGTTGGAATTATTGGGGTGACCATGGCTAGAAAGAGCATGCGGTGCGCTGTTATTCCGGTGCTTAGGTGCCAGATAGTCAATGTCAGGCTGGATTTCTGACATGAAGATATCAGCGCCGGTTGGCATCGTCATGTTTGCTGCTATATAGGGATCCGTATTACGGCGGACAGACTGTGTGCGACGAATAGCCTCCTTCCATGGAGGAAGGTTAGCAGTTGATACAGCCACGAGATAACGAGCACTCTCAATCTCGCGGACCTCCATCGGCGGCTCGGTGACGCTGCGCAAAGTTTGGTAAATCCCATAGATCAAAATCCATCGCACCTTTCGGGCATCGACAAGGCTGAGCTTTTCCTTTTTCTCCAATTTTGAGGGCTCAACAACACACCTCCTTTCAAACTCGCAGAATGCTTGTACCAAGCCATTCATTGATGTACTAGATTTCACAGAGTTCGAAGCAGCCGCTAAAGCCGACAACTGCACCAGCTGATTGTCTGGCTTAGGTTTTTCGGTTCGTGAGAGCCATGAGGTGAGACTCATACCCCGAGTGTTGTTTGGTACCACGACCTGAGGGAGCCTGGGAAGAGGATGTAGCAACGGCTTAAATCTCCACTGAAGGTCAAACGAGTTGACACTTTGTACTGTGCATAATCCTCCTTGTGCTAATAATGGCGTATTCTGGCAAGAGGTGAACGAATCATCGACTAAAAGCTCGTACAGGCACTCGAAATCGCATCGCATCCTGTCGTACACTTCCTTGCTGAACACAAGGGTACGAGATTCCACGGACTTTGGAGGGTACTTGCCGAATTCTTCGTGATAGAACTTGATAAGAAAATCGCGAAATCGTTCCATATGATGCCTAGCACCAGCAGTCAGACCCAGGTATTGTTCAGAGAACTCATCCCTGAGAAAACACTGCAGCATCAGCGACGTCTTGTTTAAGCGAAGGTCGTAATCTTCTCTAGCTCTACGGATAAGCTTTTGTGACACGGAGCTCGTATACTAGAAAGTTTAGGTGGTTAGTCTCACACATTCTATGCACGAACGCGTCTTTGTGCCCTGCCTCCTGTCCTGGCCAAATTAATTTCCTTCCAGCAAACACTCAATACTTACTCTATACTCTGAGCTGAGGAATAGCTGACTATTCATGCCGACGCAGTGAACAAAGGCATCGATGTACATTTCCCGAAACTGGAAGTATTCGCTAACATATAGAATTGCCAATGCATGATTGGGTAGATTCTGCATGTTGAGATACCCCTCTTCTTCGAGGAAGTCCAACAAGTCATAGATATTATTTGTACCGGGAAGGCGAAACTGCTGCATGGTTCTCATCAGAGTCACAATGGCGCCTCCAAGATGATCACCTACAAGCGATCGTCGACAAATCCAAGCAAAGAAATTCCGTGTAGCCAAATGAAAGCGCGATACCTGTCGTTTGTCGGCGTTGGGCGGTGCCGTCATATAGAGCTTGACGCAGCTGGTAGGGTTTTCTCTGTACCACATATCATAGCCAGCATAGCTTGAATTTTTGCTTATTATTGAGCCAGGGACACCGCGGGCCGCATAGCGCTCAATGAGGGGATGGCATCGTGCAGCCAGCAAGGACGATAATGGCAAACGGAAAGATGGGCCTTCTCTGGAAGTGCCTTGGGCAAATAGATACACTAAACAAGTCCCGTTGCGATCCGATAGCTCGAGGTCCTATTAACGTCAATATGAATAATCCAGTGCCATGTAGAAGGCAAAGCCGTTCAAAGCAACTTTACCTTTTGCAAGTTTTCCCAATTCCAGTCTTGCGAAACTCGAGCCGCGCCATCCCACCGCTTCAATTGGGCAGCCTGAGGAAGACGGCCCTCCATAAAGTCACCGAAGCGGCGTGCGCGAGCGCTCTCATGTGAAGACATTAAGGTTTCAAGTAAAGAAGATCCCAGCAGAAAAGAAAAAGAAATGAAAAAAGGAACGAAAGGAACAGGAGTAGAAATGAAGATGGAAGAGAAAGGGAAAAAGAAATCAGGAAAAGAAAGCAATAGAAAAAATGATCACACACATGGAGAAGCCGTCAAGCTTCCGCCAAGGTATGGCTTTTGACGAATAAGCAGAAGGTAAGAAGCTGTCAGGAAAAGAACAAAATACTGAGTACCCAAGATAATTACAGCAAAAATGAAAAAAGAAATTAGCAAGGAAATAAGTGCCAACAAATGAAAACCAAATGAAAAAAAAATGAAATGAAAAAATGAAAAAAAAAAAAAAAAAGAGCGTATAAAACAGCAACCCCCGAGAAACCTCGCTGCCCTACGCTGCTAGGCCTAATGACTGGGAAAGAAAGGAAAAAGAAGTGCAAATATGAAGAAGAGAAGGCAAAGGGAGCTCGGGTTCTTTTGAGTTGTCTGGCTGCTCGAAGTCTTTGGGCAAGCTTCTTCTCCCTTAACGCTTGTTTCTCCCTTGGTTCCGTCAGTGGGTTTTTTTGACTCTGGTGAATCAAATGTGCCGCCTCTCAGGCTTATCAGGAAGAATCAAGAAGAGAGAGATTAGAGCGAGTTAAAGGAGGAAGACGAAAGGAAAGAGCCTTGGTTGACAACAAAAAAGCAAGTAGAAGCAAAGCAGCACAACCCCCAGGCGTGGGTGAGAAAAATATTGTTTTTGGTGGAGAAATAATAAATGTCTTGCTAAGCTATAAGCCACGCCGATAAAAGAGGGAGCAGAAGGGGAAGGAGAAACAGATAGTTGTGCCTCCGTGGCCGTAAATCTTTTTCTGTTATATTTTTTTTTCTGAATCTGAAAGTCTTTCGTTGTATTAGTTAAGTGCTTCTTCAAAGGTGTTCAGCGTAGCGTTTCTGGCGGATTCTGTGTCTCCGATAGGCTTCTGAGCCAGCTGAAAACGCGGGATGCACAGCAATGTCTGTACAGGCTTTGCAGTTACACCGCTACCTAGAGCAAGTGCAGAACAGCACTGAGTGGTGCAATATGCAGTGTTGCAAGCACCCAGCCAGCGTACAAGGGTTTGCAGGCTTTTTTTGGTGACAATCAATTACGGCGACAGGAGTGGCTTACCAGGTAGGTAATGAGTTGAAAGCCAATCTTACATGTGGATGTGTCGACTCAGCTATAATGGAGCTAAGCAGGGAAGCTTATTCGCTTGAAGACGAGCCACGTTCATCAATCAAGTCGTAAGAGGGTGGTGATCGACGATTTGGTTAGGTGGTAGAGAATACTCAGAGCAAAAGAGGAACCAAGAGTAGGATGGCGTTCAGCGTGTATCCTGGCTAGCAATCTTGGCGTTGAAGGTCTTGATTTGTTCGTGGGGCGGCGCGAAAGTTTAAGCGTCGCGAACGTGTTCAACAGGCTGGCAGATTAGGCTATTATTTACCCAAGCCAATTTGGTATTTGACGGCGGGTAGATGGCGAGAATCAGGAGCTTCTAGGTTTTTCTTTTCCTCTTTTTTTTTGTTTCGTATAGAGGCCTTGGTATAGGAGAACAGGGAGGCCAAAAGATAAAGTTGCTGAGATATCCCCTCCAAAAAAAAAAAAAAAAAACGAAAATAAGCAAGAAAGTATCGCAAGAGAGGGCAGAACGAAGGACAGCGTCGCACAAGCGAGCAAGGTTGAGAAGGCAGTTCAAAGCCGATGTGTTGGGTGATAAAAAGAGGATAGATAGCAGAAAGAGAAAATGATGGAAAAAATAAGATGGGGAGAAACCGAAGAAGTTGTGGAAACTCAACGTCTAAATCTTTTTTGCGCGAAAAAAATGCTGTCTATTTCTCAATGCAATCTCCAGGCAACTGCTATTTGCACAATTCTTTTCGAAAACGGTGAACTTTGGGTTGTTCGCAAGCGAGGAAGGTATGCGCAAGATTATATGGTTTCTTCCTTCCTCCTTCGTTCTTTTCTCCTTCCCTTCCTGGCCTCTTTCTTTGTTTCCGCTCAAAGGAAGGCCGCCTTCTCTGGCTGGGCAGGGCTATTCGTGCCAACTAGTTGGCAGGATGGAAAGCACTAAAAGGACAACAAGGGATGATGCGGTTGCTCTGCAGTTGCTGCTTTTGGTGCTCAGCCCAAGCAAGCAAAAGGGAGGGAGGGCGGCCTATCACAGCGAAGCACAAACACTGCGCAGCATAGCACAGCACGGCGAGATAAAGCCGAAAGAAAACACCACATTCTAAGATTTGTATTACATCTGGTATTATTCACTGCATCTGCATGAGGCAACAAATATCATGTCTTCCTTCCCACTGGCTAAGCTGGCGGTAGACTTTGACCGGGCGCTGACGAGGTAACTCCCCCCCATCTAGCTTTCCTCTCTCTGACTCGTCGTCTGACCTACTTGCCCTACCGGAAAAACTTGCGAAAATCAACTGTAGATGTGCCTAGTTTGTGTACTACCCCCGTCCAATCCTAGAGTCTAGCCTCGGCCGGAGGCAACAAGTAGGTGAGGCTTGTTGCCAGCTAGTAAGGTTCTATGGCAGAGGACATGGCCCGGGCGCCCTCGAGACCCGCCGGTGACATATATCACGATAATGCGGCATATATGCGGGGGGCTATAAGAAGGTGCGCTATCAGAGGTTGGGAAGTCATAGGGCTAGCTAGAGTTCCGCCATCGCCGCGGTCTTTTGGCTTTGTTACTTGCGCGTATATTCCAATGAGGTCATCTTGTTGTGTTCGAAGCTGCATAGAAAAGGTAGCAGAAAAAATGGCCAGGAGCGAAGAGCAAAAAAAAAGACCAGTCGGGTCGGGTCGGCCCTGTGCGTCTTCTTTTCTCCCTATTCCAAATTTCTGGCTTGTTTCATGCATCTGTTGTCAGCGAACACAAAAACCCTGGATTTTAACGTGCGTACTTGTGTAGTTACATGAATATGCAAGAGCATGTAAAATACGCAGTCACTGATCTACTCTACTCCAGCACAGGGCCTTGTATATTTTGTGTCTTTGCTGGCCACCACTATGGACGTGACACAGCGCTGAGCTGCGTTGTACGGTAAGTCGATGCGGTCTACGTATCTTCACCTTCATTCTTGGCTATTTGTCGCACCAGCAAAGTCGTCCTGTTCCTCCATACCTAGACCTTGGTCTCGCTGCTTCCAGCACGCTATCCTCATGAACAATGGACGGGCCCTTGTTTCGTGCCGTTTTCGGAATAAATAAAGCACTTATGTTTTAGCCCCCTCCCCCCAAGGCTTAGGATCGTTCTAAGGAAGATTCTCCAGCCTCCCAAGTCCAGGGCAAAAAGAAAGCCCCTTCAACAAAACATGCCACCTACCCTGGGTGAAGTCGCCACCCACCCCGTTATCAAACTCGATTCATTCTTTGGCATTATTTTCTAGCCGCATATTCCTACCGTCCTGTATAAAAAAAGAATCGATCAGCGGACTTTCGATGTCTCATTCAAATCCGAGCACACACGCTTTCTAGACAGTTACAGTCCGAAACATAGCCATCCAGGACTCCCGATGCGAACAAATGGTCTAGAACAAATCAGCATTCTTGCCGTTGCTGGGTGTTTGTTTGCAGCCATTTGATGCTTGAGCCCATGGCCAATAGTTTGGCTGTTAGTGGAATAACGTGTAATGCAAGGCATGTTGTGAAGCCTCTTGCTAGGGAGAGAAAACAAGAGATACAGGATAGAGAGTCCTTGTTTTCTTCTTGGGCAAATAAATCCCGTATAAAACATGGCCACGTAGGGGACGAGAAGAAGGAAAGAGAAGGAAGAAGAAAAACTTTTACTGCACAGCTGATGTTTCTCAAGTGCAGCCGCCGGCCGGTGCAGTGCATCCTCGGTGTTCTTAGTCTTTCCCCCTCTCTTTGCTTGAGCCTTTCATGGCTAGCTATAAAAATCAGCAAAGCCAAGGGTCCTGGAATGCTGTTGCACTTTATTAGCTACCCACTTAAAGTACACCCTCCCGTCAGGCACTTGTGCTAGCACGCCGAATATGGCATCTCACTCACACCATCCACTTCCACCCCGCCATTCTTTGGCCTCCTCCGCCCAGAAGGTATCCAAGAATCGAGGGCGCTGATGTCGGCAGAGCAGGGCGAAGCCTAGATTTACCATTTGGTCATACAAGTTCCTCAGCGGAAGTGTGGCCCACACACATCTCAAGGTTGGCACTACACAAGTTCCAGACAGGGCGCTTGGTGGTCCTTGAGACCAACTCCTTCTCTTCCTCGTCTTCCTTCTGCTTTTCTTCCAGTTTATCCCCCTCCCTCTCTGTGCCTTAGCCCTCCTTCTCCTTCTTCTTCTTCTCCTCTTCCTCTCATGTGCTAGAAGTATTTCCCATTTTAATGTCTTGATCACCAACTCACTTCCAACCCCCATTTCTCTGTATCCTATGCCTGTATATTATGTCTGTTTTGTGCCTCCAGCCGGGCCTAAATTTATGCGATAAGACAGGTTCTATACTTTCAAAGGAGATTATACTGATACACATTAGGCTGGAGTGACATTTTGACTTTAGACAAAGGTCTGACACGTCTTCGCCCGGGCTTGGAGGCTTCAGTTGAAGTGAAACATGGTCCTTGTCATCACTTTGCCACATGTTAGGGTTAGAAAGACAGGCAGGCCACTCAGAAATAAGCGCAACCCTTGGTAAGTGGTAAAGAAATAATGGCGGCTGGCAGCAGCTGATCGGTGTGCTACAAATCCCTGATCGTGAAGGCTAGGGAAGCTCTAAACCCTGCTTGATGGCTTTCATGAAATGACGAGCCCAAAGCCCCAGCGAAACCTATCGACACAAACACACACCAGTTTTTCGTGATGGCTTCCCTGGGGCCGTACACGTTCATCCAGTGCCCTTGTTCGGACCCCTCGACAATTCTACGTAGCGATGACAACAATGCAACCAGTCCGACCGATCCTGAAAATGATATTGACGACGATGACGATATGGCATTCGACCCGCGAGCTCCTCGGGCAAACTACAGCTTGTTTCCGCTCGAGTATCTGATGTATTGCGCCGATTGCCACGAAATTCGCTGTCCGCGCTGCGTGGGCGAGGAAATCACCATTTACTATTGCCCTAGCTGTATATTCGAGGTGCCTAGCAGCAATATCAAAAGCGAGGGTAACCGGTACGCCTTCTCTTTCCTTTCCCTCTTTTCCCTCTCCCTTCTTCCCTCTCGTACCCTCTGCTCCCTTTTTGTACACACTCGCATACCCTCCGCCTCACCGATTGGCAGAAGCTCCCTTTTCTTGTCTTTCTACAACTTCTCTTTATACTCGAATAGGCTGTTTTAAGGCACTCATTGTCTCGCTAACTATACACTAGATGTACCCGAAGTTGTTTCCAGTGCCCTGTGTGCGTCGGCACCCTCGTGGTGACTAGTCTTGACCGCCCATCTGACCGAAGCACCGCCGCTGCCTCTACCGAGGGTGCGCCTCCACCAACCCCAACCTCTGGAGGGCCCTATGCCCTCAATTGCACATATTGTCTCTGGTCATCATCGGAAATTGGCATCGAGTTCGATAAGTCTAATGGTGTATACGGCCAGCTCTCTCGTGTCAGGAATGGTGGCGCGCCCAAGCTTAGCGCACGCGAGTTCAAGGAGAAGCACAAGGACGGCTCGGCGGATGGGTCTGGACTACCGACGGCAATCGACCCTGATATACATTTCTCCAACCTGAAGGCATTTTACCAGAACCAGTCGTCCGATATGAGTTCATCTTCTGGCAGTGGAATTGGTGCCATTGGAGATCTGGGATTCGGATCGCCTGGATCTCTATCACGAATTATGAGCCTGTATACTGGTGGCAGCATGGGCGGGAAGCGCACGCAGCCTAAAAACACCGTCCTCAGCGAGGCGTCTAGTATCACTGAAGGCCTTAAACCTACACAGCTCGACGAATCTGCTGCTTTGGCAAAGCTGCGGGCTTCGCGATGGGAAGATACCGTTTCCATGGAGCAGAATGAGAACCAGCTGCATCATTGCCGCTTCACGGATGAGCTGCGCCCAGTCCCTGTGCTACTTCGAACAAAGCGCTCTAAGCGGTGTCCAGTATGCAGACACATCATCGCAAAGCCCGAGGCCAAGGTTCTCAACACGCGCTATCGCATTCGCCTTGTGGCGTCTAGCTTTGTTCCCAGCATTTCCATCAAGCCCATGAACCCCGGCCCACCCCCGCCTTCACGTAATATCCCCGTGGCGCCAACGCTGCCGACACTTCAACCACATACACCCACGCAGTTCATCCTGACCTTCCAAAACCCGATTTTCGAGACAATCAAGATTACGCTTGCTACTGCATCCACCACGCCCGGCCGCTTCCCATCCAAAGTCACGCTTCTATGTCCACAGTTCACTGTTGATGCCAACACTGACATGTGGGACGATGCGCTTAAAAATGAAGGCGACAAGCGCCGCACACGTGGCCCCGATGAGATGAACCAGGCTGAAGCCGGCAAGATCTGGGACCGTGGCCGCAATTGGGTTAGCATCGTGCTTGAAGTTGTACCGGCGTCATTAGATCTCCAAGCTGCAAAGCCGGCTAAGGGTGACGACCAGGATGTTCATGATCCTCCGCTTAGAGAGGACGAGGATATTCTGGAGATACCTCTGTTTGTGCGTGTCGAGTGGGAGGTGGAGGCCCAGGAGTCATCAAGCAAGGATAAAATGGCGAAAGAAAAAAAGGAGCTGGCATACTGGTGCGTGTTAGGAGTTGGGCGCATTGGGACTGGGTAAAGAAAGTAGAACTTGATTCTTATTTAGGGCCATGGATCTGTTGGTTCTTGAAAATTATTGAAAATTTGATGATACCCCCTTACATTACACGAAATAATCGTGAGGAAGGAGGAGTGTAACAATGGGCTAGTGCTGTGTATGGTGAGTTTGGGCTTCTACTTGTTATTGATAGACGGGCTCTAG
This sequence comes from Ceratocystis lukuohia, assembly GCF_044167205.1. Taxonomy (NCBI): domain Eukaryota; kingdom Fungi; phylum Ascomycota; class Sordariomycetes; order Microascales; family Ceratocystidaceae; genus Ceratocystis; species Ceratocystis lukuohia. The sequence continues at coordinate 1,413,112 of NW_027263525.1, forward strand.
TGACACACAGGACGACAAAAGTTCATGGGCTCAAGTGACTACATTGATGTCATATATGAAAAAGTTACCCATACGTCATCCCTAGTATTCTAGTCGGTTAAACAAATTTGATGTCATCAGGTTCATCATCACATCTTAAAAAAGCTTGGACCAATTCTATAACATTGCCGTTTGAGGAAAAGGACGAAAGATACGCTCCCATAAAAACAATTTTGGATCTTCTTTTTTTATATTCAGAATACTGAAACGGCTATGCGCTTAGTACTCGGAGTTGACCTGGGGGAACTCGAAGACGACACCACGGCCGGTAAGCTTGCGGTAGACCTCAGTGTAGGTGTCCAGGCGGTAGTCAACGCCACCACGCTCCTTCTCGTGAAGGATGACCTTGAGGGTCTTGGAACCATCCTCCTTGGTGCGGAGACGCTTGCCGACGATCTCAACGGGGTAGACGAGATCGTTCAGGATAGCATCGTGAACAGCAGTCAGAGTGCGCGAACGGGGGCGCTTCTGGGTCTGGGTGTTGCGCGAGCGGCTGGAGCGCTTGGGGCGGGGAAGGATACGGCGCGAAGCCAGGATGATGACTTGGCGGTCCGAGAACTTCTTCTCCAGCTCACGGGTCAGACTGGGAAGCGAGAGAATTAGTATGGTCGTGGCCTTGCAAATTAGATATTAGGTGCGGAGGATAAAACTTACCGCTGCTGGACACGGTGGAAGCCCTGCAGGGAAGGGACGGGGACAAAGATGACAATAGCCTTTCTGCCGTGGCCAACCTCGATCTATTGTAGATCCGAAAGTCAGCATGCGAGCTCCTGGTAGCAAAACCATGGACCGCTTCCCGTCCGATTCCGCAATACAGTATACAGAAGCATAAAGTAAAGCCGCAAATCGTCATCGCCAACTTAGAGTTGGCATATCCCCAAAGAGCCCAAAGCCCCTCAATGGGTACCAAGGTGTTTAAATTAAACAATATCACAAACCCATCTCTTCCTCACCCAATATAAAAACACCTGGTCCCATTGCTCAGTTATGCTTAGTTCGCTAGGACTATCGAAGCCTGAGAACGGGTCCATAATGGATTCGACTCTCAGGTAATTCGCAGTGCGATAGATACCAATTTGCTCTGATGAAACAAAAGGCTCTGAAGGGATAGAGTTGTTCTCTCGCGAGAAGGCGAAGACGGATCGGCGTTTGGTTTCGGAACATGGTGGCGGACTCCTAACATTGGTGTCTTTTCTTGTACACATTCACATATTTTGTCAAAAATATCTTACCTCACGGGCAGAGACGAACTGCAGAGGGCGCAGAGCAGCTCTCAGGTCAGCAGTGTTGCTCTCCAGGTCGTACAGAGCCTGAGCCAGGTTGCTCTCCAGCTCGCTGGGCTTGGCGTGCGAGGGGCTGTTGGCGGCGATCTTGTTGATGGCAGACATTTTGGCTGGTTTGGACGGTTGTTGACAAGGTATGAAATTCACAAAGCAGAACAGCAGCTGGCTTCTTTTTCCCTAGTCGAATTCTTGGGTGGATAAAGTGGGTACTGTTGGTCTTCTTTTTTTTCAAAATTCAAAATTGTGGGTTTTGTGCCCTGCTTAGACTCCTTAGTCACGTGACAGATAAAATATCTATCAGCACTGATAAGATGGTCTAAACGCTATCAGGTGTAACGAAGAAGCTTAATTGCACAAACGTGGATAGGACTACGGGCACACAGGAACCCCGGGTGGGCTGGCTGTGTTTAAGTGAGCTTTAAAGATTTGGTTTTTTTGTCAATGTTGGAGAGAGAATTTAATTAGAGTAGGGAAAGGTTTACAAGTAAATGTACGCAGGAGCCCAACTATGGGTAAACTTTCATTTACTAAACATGTTGTAGATTGAGGCAGAAGACGGCGAGAAACCCTTAATTGGAATACATAAATTATATGCTGGTCTAGGGTCTAGCGCTCTCTATCTCAACCCTACGCCGAAAGAATGGAACCCTTATATTTACGGCCGTACATGATGCTTGTTTGTTCGTCCGAAAGGGCATGCTTGCTGGAAACTTGTTATGCAAGTTTTCCAGTGCTTCCAAGGTACTTTTGATGTTGGAAAGCATGTTTTTCTTGGAGGAGAAGAAAAATCTCCGAAGCTTGCTGGTGACCAGCCTCTTGTTTTTGTTTGGTGTTGGTGTTTTTATTTCCTTTTTTTCCCTGTCCATTTCAGCGCCTTCACGGTTTCTGGCAAGAGGAGCGAACAAGTAGAGTTGTGTAGTATATCAGAATTGATCTGTAGCTGAGTGATACGTATTAAAAAGGCTCTGACAAATAGTTGATATAATTGCAGCTGATCGACAGTTTCTTTCCAGCTCTGAGAACCAAACCATGGGTGACTTATTTTGGTACGTCTTGGAGAGAAGAGAAGAAAACCGGGATAGGCGGGGGGAAAAGACAGGGACAGAGAGAGGAAGAAAGAGCCAGAGAAGAGAGGGCGAGAGAGAGAGAGAGAGAGAGAGAGAGAGAGAGCGAGAGAGAGAGAGCGAGAGAGAGAGAGCGAGAGAGAGAGAGCGAGAGAGGGAAACGCAGAAACGAGGCACCCAGGGCAGAGAAGAACAAAACATCTAGAACCGGGGGGCTGAGGGGGTGAAGGAGTGAGGGAAAAGAAACAGCTATTTTGATATTAGAAGAGGGGTGGCTGTATTAGCTAATTTTGAGGTGCATGCTCTATTGCGAGTTCAAGGCGTACTAGTAGCCGGCTTCAATGGCCTTCTACATTCGACAAACAGGCAATGCATGGCCACGTACGAAAATGGACGAATGCTTGAAGGTGAAAGCATTGCTGCAGCAAACAGCTAGGGTGGACGTTATATAGCTGATAAATACTATAGGTACTGCGGCAGGGGGAGAGGAAGAGAAGGAGGAGGAGGAGGAGGAGGAGGAGGAGGAGGAGGAGGAGGAGGAGGAGAGAGCGAAGTCAGGTAGACGGGTACCCGCTGACTTGACAATTTAAGCAGCTATCCGTAAGTGAATCATGAGGGGTCATGAGCTGCAAGCATTTATGCATATGTATATTGCTATGTATGCGTTTTTGTGAGTAGTTCCTCTATGACTAAATGCCAGTTTCCATGCCCGGGAGTATGCACTACGGAAAAGAGAGGTTAAGGTTATAGACATCCGCTGCTAAGAGACTCTAACACAGGGCACAAGCCCCCGCAGTATCTGAAGAAAGGCTGAATAGACATTTCTTTTCCGGCAGGATTTTAGACTATGATACTGCCTGTTTTTGCTGCTGTGTTCATGCCCTTGTGCTTGTACCTGGGGGGGGGGGGGATTTGTTGTGTATGTATCGTCAATATACTGATATACATGTGCTTATGCGCTTATATGCTGGCTTGTTGGAATGTATGTACGTGTAGTAGCAGCGAAGCATGAAACTTTGACGGCAGCCGTTCTTCCTGTAAGCCCGTTTTGTCTTGTATCAGCTTGCTTTTTCTCGTTTCCTTTTGCATTTTATTCATCTCAAAAGCGAGCCGGCACACTCACATCTGAATGAGAAGAAACAAAAAGAAAACAGAAACACGCCCATAAGTATAGCAGATGTGGACATGTACAAGGACCAAGCCGCTAAGCTGCTTTGTTTTCACACATAAATTCCAAGGAATTGGAATGGAAACACTAAAGTTATGACATGTCCCTGCTGCGAGACACAATGGAGCAAAAGTAAAACAAATAGAGGGATAGAGGACAATGAAGCAGGCGTTGAGAAGGAGGAGAGAGATACTGAGAGCTAGATGGGCAGAAGTGGGAATCGGGGGAGGGCTGAGAGGCGAAGCATGCGCCTAGACCATACATCTCGTAGTAATTCTCTAGAATACAAAGCAATGTCTGCCTATTTTAGTCTAGCAGCTGTGTATAGTTGTACTCAAACTAACCCACCACTAGCAAATGCGTGTTTGTACAGTGGTGTGCTTGGCATGCCAAGGGAGACCCAACTCCTACACCTACACGAGAACGAACGGCAGCAGACGACGAGACAGACGGGCTAATGAAGGGAAAAGCGAGAGAGAAAAAAAGCAATAGGAAAAGGAAATAGGGCCGGATATACTGCGTACTCGTACTCCGTGGATCAAGAGTGCATTACGTGAAGCGAGACTGGCTGCCTGCAAAGTTATTGTAGAAGAGGGGAAATGGGGTGATGTGATGAGGACTGGCAGCGTTTCTTTTTCCATGCATGCACGATTCTGTATTAAGTTGAATGTGGCTTGAGACATGGCGCTGTTATCTGGCTCTGTCCCGCAAGGCATTGCGCTATAACGGGACGAAGAAGGTGGGTGCGTTTGGTGCTTGAGACTTGTAGCGTGTATAGTGATGGAGCTGGTGCTGAGCCCACAGAGAAGGGTGTATGAAGGGAGAGAAAAGAGCGGCCACGTACGGGGAGGCGGGACAGGTGAAAGGTAGGCATGGTCATCAAGTGAGATTTAGTGATGCGGCACTACTGGTATAGTCTGGATAGCATCGTGTAGATTGCAGCTGTGCATGCCTACCAGCGTGTGCATAGATATCCTACAGCCCCTACAACTGTAGCAACCCTACACTTGACAATTTCCACACAACAAAGTCCTCCCACTGGACAGCTGACTTGGCTGCAGAAACACGGTGCTGCCACTATCCGTATCTGCGTAGCGTTGTTCAAGCCTTATGCAATGCTGCAGCTCAAAGCGCCCGCCCTCACTTTTTGGCATATGTAGGTAGCCAGACAGGTGACAGTAGCAAGTGACAAGTGATACACCCACCCTTAACTACGGTGGATAATAGAGTGGGAGCACCTGAGGGCGGCGAAAACAGAGAGGGGGCCAAAGGCATTAAGGCAAGCCCGGGCGGTTATCTGCGTTATAGTCACCTGTCAAGAGCCTGGATCACACCGCCTAGGGTCGCTTATGGGAAGACCCTGTAGATGAGCAGGATAGCTACATGAGCTGGATGTAGACGGGGCATGCTTGCGTATGCATTTGTGTACATACATGTGGGTGGTCAAGAGAGAAGAAAACAAAAATAAAGAGAAAATATATATGTAAAGAGTATAATTGCACTATCGTACATGTACGGGGGATATGGGGGCGTAGGTTATGAGACAAAAGAGACGGGACGCTCACTGGAGACTAGCAGGGAGGGCGGCGGGACAAAATCAAAAGTAGAGTAGAGTGGTAAGGGCCAGAGCGACGCTAGACAACAAGATACGTTTATTATACCTTGCTAGTTACATGTCTGTTTTCTTTCCGTCTTGCCCTGCCATTTACCCTCCACTAAGCCCTAAGCTTGGCAGCAAGAAAATGGAACCCGCTCTCATCACACGCCTGTTTGCTTGATATACGCACGTGTGAATGTGAGTAATATCTGCATGGCGGTAGCTTGCTGCGGCCTTTGAGTACGAGAACTAAGAGTAGAGGAGGAAAAGAGAGGAGGGAGGTTGGAACAAGGGTCTTTCTACTTGCGCCATAGATGTCTATGTGCTTGGCCATGTCCATGTCCATGTCCATGTCCATATGTACACATACACATTTCCGACACATACAGCGTAGCTTAGAGCTAGAGCTAGCACATGGAAACAAGGAAGGCTCTTATTAGACACGATGGCCGAGGGAGAAGATAGGATAACACGGAACGAGGGGAGGGGAAGACACCTTGGTTTGCTGAGCTATAAGGACACATGCATTTCACTGCAGCTTAAATGAATGGGGATGGAGAGAGACAAGGTACTGTTTCTCGTTTCTGCTTGTTGGCTTTGATCCGAGGCCGAGTCAGCCAAAAGTAGGGCAGGGTGGATTATTGACCAAGTTATTTTACTGTTTATAATTGTTTTGGCGGTGGTAGTGGTGGCGCCGTTGTTATTAGTGCGCCTATGGAGGGCTGTCCTACGTGATGCCGTTCGCTCAGGCAGTATTGCTTCTGTTGCTATTGATACTAAACGCATTGGGGCACCTCTTTTTTCATTTCGCGCCAGCTAATATAAAATGGCAAACGTAGGATATCAACACTCAAGCAGGAGAGGTCGGCCTAGAGAAAAAACAGCGACAATAACTCGGCAATGCAGAGTTTTCTAGTTCCCCTATACCCATGTCCCCTGCCTCTTCTTTACTTGTCTTGGCTCACCTCTGAGGTGTTATCTGAAAGCATTAACCTCCGGGGCATTAGAAGCAGCTAGAAGAAATGGCCTCGTTTAGTCTCGCCTCGCATCGCTAGCTAGAAACAGAAACAGGGTACTGGAGCTTGGAAAATAGAGGGCAGAATGGAGCGAATGGAGCGCCACGGATGGTGGCCCGAATAGGACTTGTATTGTACATACTATACATAAGTAGAACGGGACGGTGGACAGGCCCCTTTCGAGGTGGCTAGATACTTATGGTGGGGAGGAACAGGCACCAGAAAAGAATACCACAGGTGTTGACGATATTCGGCGGCATTCCCAGCGTATTAGGGGTGCAGAGAATAAGGGTTAGGTGTGCATAAGTAGAAAACCGTCTTATGTCTTGTACCTTGTACCTAGTACCCTCTATATCTCTTCCCCCAAGTTCATCTGATCCTCTATTTCATCCTCTCTATGATGACAACTTGGCTTGTCAAGCAACCGTAGTACAAGGTTAATAATGCTCGCTCAACCTCACGATTCGCTGTAGGGCAATCATGCGCGCAAAATCTATACCGACTATGGCAGACCACTGGGCAGGCAAGTTGGGTACTGCTACTTGATGGGCTGGGCTAATGCTGGGCTAGGGTGATCTACAAATAGCGAACCATGTACCAAAGATTTAAGGTAGCCTTAGTCTTCCCACCCGTTATTGATTGTCGTCTGTGCTGGGCGGTCATTAGCTATAGGCCCCAGAAAAGTACGGCATAGCCTAGCCTGTATTGTATAGAGGTGCAACAAAGCACAGCATAGCGGAGAGCACAGATTGTACCGAACTATAAGTGCCAGGCTACACCAGATTATGGCACCAGCCTTGATCCTGTTCCATCCCATTCCCGAGCTGTAAAAGTGTAAGTGGAAGTGGTGGGCAAGAGAAAAGATTACCAGTTATCTTGACCCAAGCGCTGAAGCCATGATCCTGGCTCGGCCTAGTCTTAGCTCGACTGGACTGAACACGCTTGAGCCTTGAGCCTGGACCAGCTGCTGAAGCTTTGGCTGCTGCTGTGTGCTGGATTTTTGTGTATTACTATAGCTCCTAGGTACATAGTACATGATGGGGTACTATACAGAGAGAAAAAAAGAAGATGGCTGGCTGAGGGTTAGCTGTTGCATTGAATGGAAGCGTAGGAGAGCACAAGAAGGTTAAATAAAAGCGTGAGTGCGCATTTATTTTATCTTTTTTTTTTTTTTTTTTTTTGCTTTTTCATTTTAGCTCCCATTGATCCTAAGTTTTCTTCTTTTCCTGCTTTTATTTAATTTTATTATATTTTCATTTCAAACAATGATAAAAAGAAGGAAATATGATTATTTATTACTTTTATGTTTGGGGTGTTTTTTTCTCTTTCGCTCCTTTGTTGTTTAGTCGCCATTGTCTCTAATGGTGCATCGTCCGCCCGCCCTGGCCACTATAAGACCAACTATCATAACTAAAGCAAGTATAACTACAGCGCTACAGCGCTACAGCGCTACAGAGCACTAACACGTGGACTTCCTCCTTCCAAGGGCGAACTTGCACAAGCGCAAGACAACAAACAACAGGGCCATCAAAGAGACCAAAATAGAGCTAACTGATATCTAATGCTAATGCTAATGCTATGGCTGGAATTCTTTTCGTTTTTCACCTGCTCTCTGCTCTCTGCTCTCTGCTCTCTTGGAGACTAGAGCAAGCAGGAGACTGGCTTGGTCTTGCTTTGCTTTGCGCTGGATTAGCTGGATTAGTCTAACCACCTGCTGCTCTGCTCTCCTCTGCCGCTCGCACTTGTTTGTCTTCTCCCTCTTCCCTCTCTCTCTCTTTCAATAACCAGACCGGCGTTGCTCCTAAGTCCACACCGTTGCATCAATCAACCCACATCAGGGAGTGCCCATATCAACACAAAAAATGCCTGTCCTTACTACCATTGCCACCCTATACATGCAACTTACGTGCATATTTTTTTGACTATCTTGAAATAAATCGGATCTAGAGCGAAGCAAAACCAGGTTTCATTGTTTATTGACGGCTCGCAATAGCCAAATGCTGACCGGGCAGGATGGGAGCGTGGACTTTGCTTGGCTTGGCCTGACATGGCCTGGCCTGGCACCTCAGGCTATGTATGTACGTACGGGTGCATGCTACTGAACTGCATATATGTGCATCAGGTCGCTCACTCAGACATACTAACCCTGTGCTAAAAGGCCTGCACTTGCATGTAGTAATATGGTCGATTTTTCTTTTTATTTTTCTTGCCGCTCGCTCTGCTCCTCATCGCCCTCGACACGGCCGGAGAAAGAGCTGGAGCAGCAAGCGAGAAGAAAGGAGAATGGGAGGAAGAGAGAGCGAGGGGAAAGGAGAGAGAGAGAGGTAGAGAGAGAGGGGGGGGGGGAGAGAGAAAGAGGGCGGACGGAGACGGGAGAAGCAGAGATACAGGAGTTCAGAGAAACATGCCTATTCGTCTAAGAAACTTGGGATTGCTTTTCCTTTCAAGAACCTACACCCTAAACTAGCGCATAAACAAGCACAAATCTCTGTGTCCGTTGTACTGGCGCCATCTACGTGTACTAAGCCATGGCAATACATGTGTTTTCTAGGGCCGCGAAGCTAAATACTGCAGCTCCTCTTAAGCCTCATAGCCTCCAAAAACCCAGGACCCCTTCCCACTCTGCAGGCCGGCCCAGGTTGGCTGCTCCACAATTACATAAACTCCGTTTCCTCTGGCTAATCCATGTACATGCCGCCGCTTTCAGGCATTGCTTTTGGCCCTAGTCCGGAACGTCCTCCTGCATTGCCTATCTTCCTGCACTAACTCCACGTCAAACAAACAAGAACGGCCTTGGAAGCGAACAATCGCAATACGATACGCAGCCAGAAATTAACTTACCGTCAAGAGGGGTGCGGCCAGCAGTGTATAGGCCCCACAGCAATCCATACGATACCTTGTCGACATCCAAACATGTACTTACAGAGCATACATGCAATGTACATATGCTCATACACATGGCTGCATTACATATACTTGCTACGGACATGCAAGTATGCCAGTAAGGAGATACTCCCAAAAGCGGTGCATTAGTTTGAAAAAGTAATTATCAACCAGGCACAGAGGTAGGCATGAACGGAGAAGAGGAGCATGCATATGAAAAGTAGAGAAAGGAGAGGAAGACAGACTGTTTGTGTTGGACAGGAGAGAAAGTGAGAGAAGAGGAGACAAGGAAGAAAACGAAAAACAATGGCCTTGAGATAACCGGCCAAGGTCAAGCCGACGAGCGGGACGTAGAGGCAGACTACGAAAGCGTCGAGGATCTGCCTGGCTGTGTTTCCCTCTGTCTACCCCAAGAGCGAACGGGTATATTAAGTCTGGCGTCCGCGCTATTCATCGCCAGTCTGTTCTCTTTTTCTCTTCAGACTCACTCGCCCCCTCCTTCCTCTTGTGTCTTCCTTTTTGTTTCGTCTTCTGTCTGTCCTCGCAGTTTCCTTCATACCATCCACCTGCCTTCCTCTTATAATTACTCGGCCCTAAGCTGCATAGCAAAGCTTGCATCTTTGTCTGTCTGCATATCGTGCCATTGTTTCCTCGCTGGGTTATTGCTGCTTTTGAGCTTCTGCCCGATTTTTCACTGTTCTAGTCTTTCTTTGTATCTATCGTCTCTCTGTTGTGTCTTATTGGAGGCACTTTCCCGTTTTGCTCCTTCTACATCTTGTTGATTTCCCCCCATTTGTTCATCTGGTCTTTCCAATTCAGTCGCTCTTTGTCTATTGATGTTGGGGATCTGGGCTCGAACAGATACTCCATCCAGTCCACCTTTTCTGCCATATTGATTTTCCTCCTCTTCTTGCTCTTCATCTTTCTCATCTCTCTTTCTTTCTGCCTGCTACCCGTGCTTCTCTTGGTCCTTGCCCTCTTTTCCTCGTTCCCTCATTTGCTCACTTAACTCCTCCTAATCAATTTCTTAACTTTTCTTTGCATCCCCATCTCTCAATCTTCATACTGACGGTCACTTGTATCTATCCATCATCTGGAACAGGTTTCGGCTTCGTGCAATCAGGTGGGACTTTACATTCACTTCCTCTACACCCTCTTTACCTCTTTACCCCCTGCTTCTGCCTATCCGTCTGCTGCAGGCTTCTTTCTTTGGACTGGACCTTTTGCCACTGCTTCCCGCAATCTATTTGGGTCCGGCCATAGTATTCCTCTTACTCATAATCTTATGCATACACTTTAATGCGTTCCATCTTTTGATCATTTACTAATCCCTTTGTGCTACCACCCTAGATACCCTCACCTTTCTTCTCTCAAGAGGCGGAGTTCTTATAACCAGCCCCTCACTTCCCTCATCTCTTACCAAACTTGGCATCGGCCAACGGGAACCTGCCTGAAAAAAAAAAGAGAAAGCGGTGAACGGAAAGATACGTTCAAGCTCAAGAGCCCACCATCTGTTTTCGGTGCTAGCATTCAGCAATACCAAAAGTTACACGCCTGGCTCTACAGGAAAAACCACAGCCTCGTTTTATCATTCGTCCGAGTCTCGGTTCTGTTTTCTTTAAAACTACAAAGGCCCAGTACCTCCTTCCGCCAATATGGTTTTTGAGTCGTGCCAAATCTCCTCTCCTGCTAGCACCCCTACTCTGCAGGCTATTGCAACCAGACGGGACCGCAAAGCTGCTATTCGCCACACAGGCAACTATAAAGCCGGAGCAAAGCCCTCAATTTCTAGCCTTATACTCCGCTCCCAGTCTATTGATAAGGATTGCGGAAAGTACTCTCCTGCAGGCTCCAAGACCGAGACTCAGAAGTCTAGCAGCTTTCCCCGAAAAATGGAAAAACACTGGTACTCCTACGCCGGGAGCTGCGATCTTGAGATGGAGGTATGTAGCCCAGCTTGCAATTCCTTTGTCCCATATATTTCGACATCTGCAATCGCGACATGACTATTTGAAATGTCATAGTGTTTGCTTCCCTGCTGTTTGCTAGAAGTGCCAACCAGCATTCGTTTCTATCCAATTGCTCTTTGTTGCTAACCGGCCTTTGTCAATGTAGGACAATTCGTCAGATGTCTTCATTAAGAAGGAGGGCATGTACTTGACGGACTCTGGTCCTCTTACTCCGAACGCTATGGATCACTGCGACCCTCTTGACATCAAGCCGGCCGTGTTTAGTATTGGCTTCAACTCCGATCTTCACGAAGATATGATGTGGGATCAAAAGAGCGGAGCTGAAGTAAGCCTAAACGCGGATGTCAAGTCTCATTTGATCAAGGGAGAAACAAACTGCCACATTGGGCTTTTTGGTCGGAACAGCGGCTCTCAGCTCGAGCTAGGCACTGCTAGTAATACGCCTACACTTTATTCTCAGAGCAGTACTGGCCCAGACACCCCTTACACTGTTGTCGACAGCCCCTGCTCGTCTTTTGATAGCAATATGGGAGGTTTCGCCGGTCAAGACATGACCTTCCCCCAACCCTTAGATATTGGCTACAGCTCTATGCAAGACACTTCCATGTTGTCTGCATTCTCCAGAAACGCTCACCAAAGTGACCGAGGCCCTACAATCTCTCCCAGCCGTATGCGCATCACTCCTGTTTCTTCCCCACCAGTGCCGGCACCATCAACGTCTTCTTCTTGCTCTTTTTCGTACCTGCTAAATGAGCAGACCCCCGACCTTACCCCCGAGCAACCCGATCAATACCCAGTCCAAGGCCAAAACTCTTACTCTCAAGCCGCGTCTCATCACAATACTTACGATCCCAGCACGCTAGGGGGGAATGATACTTCGGCTGTATCTATGCCGTATGGTCGGAAGAGCCTACCTGAGTTAGCACCCAAGGTTATTCCTACACAGCCTTCTCAACCTATGGAATCCATAGCTAGCCCTTTTCCAGCCCCTGAAGGGAATAGCTACCCGCAATTCCCAGGCTTTGAAATCTCACCTACATGGAGCCCTGCCGTTCGTGAGGGCCGGGCCTATAAAGTCAGCCGAGCCCAGCGACGTCTGCAGGATGCTTATTTGGTGCAAGCAAAGCTAAGCGGCATGACGTACCGTGAAATTCGGCTTCGCGGTAACTTTAGTGAAGCCGAATCGACTCTTCGCGGCCGCTTTAGAACGCTTACCAAGAACAAGGAGTGGCGTGTTCGTAAGCCACACTGGTTCCCCCGCGATGTAAGTTCTACGATCATTCCCGAGTTTTCGTACTGCATACTTTCTCTGAACAAGCACTAATCAACTTCTTTTTGAATAGATTGACCTGCTCCGAGAAGGCGTTGAGTACTTCTGCGACCAGAGATCAATAGATCAAGGCAAGATCCCCTGGAAAAGGGTAGCCGAATATATTCTGCAGAATGGTGGCTCGTACCTTTTTGGTAATGCTACTTGCCGCAAGAAGTGGGATGAGATGATGTACTATGGCATGTTCTAGAGCAGACATATGTGTCTCCTTTTTTCATGCAGCTAGTCTTTCATCTCCATTTCCATCTTCATCTTTCGCATTTATCCTTTCTAAAGCATCCCTAGCAAGTATTTTTTTTCTTGTGCATCCACTTAGCACCATGAAGTATCCTTATCAGGACCACTGCATGAAGATTGCCGAGAACCAGATTTAAGCATCTCACTTCCCTCCCCCACACGATCTCTTCCATTCTAAGCCTTATGCCTGCACCCGAAAAGTTCATTTCTCCCAGAAAAAAGCAGGGAGAAAAAAGAGGGCTATTGCTGGCCGACGGGTTACACATTAATCCTGGAAATTTAGTCTATGCTTTTATTTTCTTTCTGCGGGTGTAAAAAGCCTTAGGAGGAAGAAAGAGTACTACTTTAACTAGACGACCGTGTAACATCAACTCCACAGGCGCCGCTTTTGTATTTTTTTTCTTTTCTTTTTTTCACTTGTTTCTTTTTATTTCTTTTATTTTCCCAAATTTTTCTCTGTTTTTTTTCTCAAGAGTTTCGCTTGCCCTTCGTCTTTTGCCTTTCTTCATCTTTTCATACATTTGCTGTTTTAGTCCATTTCCGAGTTGGCTCTTTTTTTTCCTCGTTTTTTGTTTTCTTACCCTCCTGTTCTTGTTTTCCGACTTGCGATATTTGGAGGAACTTTGTCTTTGCCATCTGTTTTAGGCAAACTGTTATCTAGGGGGGCTTTATTTTTCTTTATCTTTCTTTTTACATTTAGTTTTAATGCTGACCAGTTTCCGTTTAAACGTTGTGCATAAATGTGGCTTTCGACCTGTCTATCAACTTGATGATTCACAGCGGGATTCAGCTACAAATAAGACTAAACCTTTTGTCTCATTAGGATTTACTTTCCGTAATGAGTGCTCTAGGTATCCCGACTTTCCTTAAGACATCTTCAAAAATACTGGGGTCCTTTCTCAATGCAACCCATTCAGCTTCGTTCTTGACTAGAGCCGTACCGGCCAAAATAGTGCCATTTAGCTGTATCTTCCCAGCGCCATTTTCAACCCCGATTCTAGCGCCTTCCGAGATCCGGGGACACAACGCCATTGTCTTTCCTGTCAGGGAGAAGTTGTAACTAATCAATGCCTTGCCTGTACTCGGGACCTCTGTCTCAGCGCCCAATACAGCTTTGCATGCCTGGGCATAGAGCCCCAGGTATGTGTCAAACAGCTCATTTTTAGTTGGGTTATCGGAAATAGGCTTTGTAAAGAGGTGGATAGGTATATCCTGGGATGCGGTAGGCTGCTGTACTGAATCAATCAGTGGCGACCACGGTGTTGACGCGGACAAGCCGTCGTAAAGACTCGACATGGGAACCAGCTGTAAATGGCGATGCGGCTGCGATGCGCCCGAGTGAGGACCGCCATTGTAAAATACAAATAAGCCAGTTCGTTGGAGTCCATGCTCCTCGCCGTCTACGACACCACCGTCTGGCCCAGACTGGTTGCCGCCCTGTCGGCCGCGATAGGCCTGCACACACGCGTACGCTGCCTCAATGTCTTCTGCTTCCAACACGTCCTCCTGACTACGCCATGCCGTGGTTGCAAGGATGAAATGCTCGGGAGCAATGGCGAACTTGTTTAGCACGAGGAAATGCGCGGGCGAAATATCGACAATTCGCAGCGCAGGTGGAGGTGTGGCAAATGGATCAAACGGGACACTACCCGGTGCACGTACTGGATTCTTGGGCTTCTGTGCTAGCGATGGCGCATAGCGTATTTGGAACTACACGGCTAGAGGTTAGTTCATAGAGAGGGGAGAAGAGGAGGGAGGGAGAGCTGGAGCTGGAGACAGACTGGACCATAGGCGGTAGCAAGAATGGTGACTTGGGTGGGGAAGAAATAAAGGTCTTTAGTGGCACGCGCATTAGAAAATGCAGTGGTCACAAGGTCAGGGAGATTGGGGGGTGCTTTGAGAAGAGAAGACATAGCGACGGTGGGCTGTGGGTAGACAAAGAAGGGTATTGATGTACAAGACAGGGTTCGACGGTATGTATAAAGGATGGATTTTAAATGGGAGTGGGGTTAAGAGGTGGATCCCCTCTAAGAAGCATTGACCCAGTCCGGCGCGCTTATCGATAGCTAGAAATGCCCCCCCACGCTTCCACGCAACTTGGGTCTTGCCTTGGTCTCTAGAGTGAGATATACGAATGATTTTATTAGGCACATATTAGTATAGGGACTAGAAATATATAACAGGTGAATTGAATTGTGTATTGCTAGCTTTTTATTTATTTATAATATAGATTAATTACCCAACTGTCCTTCCCCTTATTACATCTTTTCAGACCTCTAATACATGGCCATTACTTATTCAGCTTTAACTTCTCCTGTCTGCGTTATATTAGTCTAGCCCGGGCACTCCCAAAACAGCCCGGACAGTGGGTATGAGTCGCGGCACAATATATACAAGGTATAGTGACGCAGTAGCAGCGAGAAGGCCCGTAAGCTGTATTCCAATGTTAGCGAGAACTCTTGATTGGCAACATCGTGTACAAATGAGAGGTTGGTGTCGACTTACCTTCTCAAACCACGTATGGAAGAAAATCGCCGTCATCAGTAGCATCCACAGCTTCAGGGCCACAACGCCCAAGATAAAAACGCCGGTAAACCCGACGCCCCTAACTCGGCCCCGGCCTGGGCCATATGCTACCACCGATCCATCACCATGGATCAGTGCTCTGTTCCCACGTGGCCACATGACCCAGCAAATCTCCTGTAGCAGCATACCTGAGCCCAAGACTAATAGAAACACGTGTCCTGAAATATCATGGCCACCGTACCAACGCCCACCCACGCGCTTGCACGTTGTAGCCGTATATGCCAGAATATTGAGCGCTTCGGCGTCCGCACCAGCCTTTTGCAGCGCCTCGGCTGCCAGCAGTGTACCCGCTGGCCCAAATGCCTCGGCCGGGTAACACATGCCGCCGCTCCAGCGGAACGAGCGGTCGAATATGGGTGGCCCAAAAAACCACTGCGTAGTTGCTGCCCACGCCAGAGTCACGGCAGCGTAACGCACTAGAACACGCGCTCGGCGATAGACTGCCGACTCTGCAGCGGAATCTTTGGCTGCCATGAGTGACGTGTCGCTTGTTGTCGGACCCAGGGCCGGGTTCAACAAGGCAAAAGAGCCAATGGCAGCCGTCACCCACGCCCAGCCGACCTTGACAAAATATCGGTTAAACACGTTGTGCTTCGACGCGAAGTATGACGGGAGCAATTCGGGATCTTGCACATGGCCCTGGGTTACAGGGTCATAGGTGCTAGCGCTCACCGTTGGTGAGAGTATCGAGTAAGCTCCGCCAAAGAGCAGGAGCGCAGGAAAAATAGCATATACGGCTAGCTCGCGCTGCGTCGGGATGTACGGCGTCATAGATGCAGGGCGATGGGGAACTAGAGTCTTTGTGGTCGTCGTTGCTGTGCCAGAAGGTTGGATCTGAGCAAGCGAAGAGGGCGAGGATGTATGACCACGACTGCGGGCACGGGCGGCAGAGCAGTCGGTGCTATCCATTTTGTGGTGGCGATTCGGTAGGTTCGAGACAGATAAGTCGCTTGCGGGATCACCTAGCGATGAGGGTAGCTTTGCACAGCAACTGCAATCTACTATAAAAAGCAGGGAGTTATGTGTTGAGTGTGGCCTATAGTAAAAGGATGATGAAATCAGAGAACAATCAACAAAGTTCAAGGCATAAAATATACATAGTCCTAGAATCCGAGAATTCAACACAAAAGAAACAAGCTTCAATTCGCCGCAGACGTCATTTGATCTTCGCGTATGTGGCGTAATTCAGCCACATTTATAGAATTCTGAAAACATTATGTGGCGCACAGAGAACTGCCTTAAGCCTCACATAACACAAGCGCTTTTCACAAGTTATACCAAAGGAGACATGAGAAATCAAAGTGAATGACAGTATGACTGACAGCATGTTAAATATGTAGTCAAAAGTGAATAAAAAAAGCAACCAGAGAAATAACACCAAACGCAAATCATCAGTAAAAAAAGCAAGAGCAACAGCCGTAATCAACTCGACATCATGGCAATCCGGCTACCAGAAATGAAGTTATCCCGATTCCTCCCACAATACCCTGTATGAGAGGGAAAAAAAAAGAAAAAAGTAAAAGAAGCAGTTCAAAAATACTAGGCCATATTCCCAGCCAAAGTACGATGGACAGAAGAAGAAAAGGTGATAGTAAGGAAATAAGTGAAAAAAGAGCAACACAACACAAAGAGCGACGGTGAATGTAACGTCACACCCCCCGTAAATGTCAGCTCATGGGCCCTACTCGCTCAGTAGTTCCCTGAAGGAGAATCAGAGGTTGAGAACAAAGCGACGGTTGATCCGTACACGTTGGTGTTGTCCTTTTGCAGGGCAGCCACCTCACCGTTAACAAGAACCATGTTTATGGCGGCCTTGGTGGCCAAACCATACATGGACACTGAACTGTTATCCATGTGGACCATGTCGCGCTGGCAATCCTCGGTCTTGAGGCACTTTTGCGAGTAGTTATCAAAGAAACTGTACATGCCAGCGCCATAGATCAGAATATCCGAAGAGTCAACAGCACGCAGGCCAATGGTGCGAGTGCAAAGTTTATCGCCCTGGCAGATCGTCTCAAAGTCGGGGTCCTTGTAGTCTGTGTTGACCGAAAAGGGTTCCATTGAAGAAGGATTACCCTGGAAGTAAGCGGTCTCCGTCTGAATTAGGCCCATAAAGACGTTCTTTGCATTGGAAAGCTGGTAGTTGTATACAACGTTGTGCTCCGAGCTGGTACCCCACAGCCAAGCACCCTTGGTAGACTCAATCAAGATTCCCCGTCCGTTGTAAATGTTAATCTGGGAGTGATCTGTGAGGTCAAGCTCATGGTCAGCGACCCAGAACCAGGTATTCTCAAAGTACGCCGAAGCAGTCTTGGTCAGGTGAAACAATAAAAAGGCTCCAATGCATTCGGGGTTAGCACTAGTCTCGACCGAGGGAGTCTTCTTGCAGGTATCAGACTGCAACTGAGTACCAGCCGAGCCGCCAATACGGAAGTGGGTATCCCACAGACCCGACTTTGACACAGTCTCGCTCTCCAAGTTCCACTCCATCATGATAGCGCCAGGCTGAGCACCCGCAGTTTCAAACATCAGCTCGGTGATTTCGACGTTGCCAATATCGCCAGGCTTTCCGACACGGAAAACAGGCTTAGGGCTAGTTTGGTCTTGAAAGGTCTTGTCACCACCAGCCATGATCAAAGGCCAAGCCTCGCCCGTAATCTTGATGTTTTTAGGGACCTCAATGGTGTCAGTGATAAGGTAAGCACCGTGGTCAAAGTAGACAATCTGATCCTCTGTAGTTTCATCGAGAATCTTTTGGATAATAGCAGTGTCATCGGTAACGCCATCACCCTTAGCACCCTTGTCTTTGACACTGACAAAGGCCGAAACATCGACTTCCTGGTACTGGGGCTTTGAGCGAGTAACAAAACGGCCGTTGGAGTCAAGCAGGACGTCTGGCTTTTTAGGGACTTTCTGAGCACCTTGAACAGCAGACCCGGAGGAGCCCGCGTAGGCACGACCTTGAACGAAACTATCGATCTTTTGGTTGCCTTCAAGGATGACCTCCTTAGATTCGGGGTTGAGGATGGCCGTGGGGACGTTTTCAGACATGTCAACATTGTCGAGGATCAAGCTGCCGTTGGTGAATGTGTTGCTGGTGCTGTAAGTACTATGAATTCCAACTGGAGTGTTGGAAATTTTGCTATCGACAAAGAGGATTGAGCCAGTGGCAGTAGTAGCACCCATGTCAATACCGACTCCGCAGTTGTCAATTGTAACACCATGAAAAGTCCAAGCCCAGTTCCAGTTCATGTAGACAGCGGTCCTGCAGTTGTTGAAGGTCAAATTGCGGGTAGTGAATTGCTGGTTGCCAAGGAAAGCTCCGTAGTTGCCACCGTTGAAAGTAAGGTCAGTCATGAAGCCTCCAGAACCATTGTCCATGAAGATGCCTTGCTGCTTGTTCTCCTCGCCACCGTCAGTGCGCATGTTGAATTCAATATTTTGCAGAGAAGTGGCCTGAGCAACCTGCCAGTGGATACCGGCACCGGTAGAGAAAGGCATGTCAGTCAGGTCAATAACAAAGTTGCGGACTTGGCGAAAGAAGTTGTTCTGGTTGGTGAACCAGTTGTTGCCATTATTGTCATAAGGGTCAGCATCCATGACAGCCATGCCGGTAAAGTCAGAGGTAGCTTTGATAACGGGCAGAGAAACGGCATCTCCAACCATGTGAGAATAGTAGTACAAGACGATAGGCGCGCTAACACGGTAGGTTCCGGGGGGAAGTAGATGATGGCGGGGGTCACAGTACTTGAGTCGCACTTCAGTCCACAACGGTTGCCAGAGGAAATGGCCTCATTGATGGCGGCAGTGTCATCAGCCGAGCCGTCACCCTTGGCACCAAAGTCTTTGACATTGCGGAAGATGGAATAGCCGTCAGCGTTCTCAGTAGAGTAAGCAACAGTACCCTGGCGCTTGATTTTGGCAAACCACCAGTTAGAAGCACCAGTGTCGGTGCCGTTGTTGTAGATTACAGGAACCGCTGAAGGGGCAGAAACATAAGACGACGCAGTAGAAGCGGGTATAGCAGTAGCAGTATTGGAAAACAAGCTGAGGGCCGTGATGGCCGTCAGCAAGAAAGCAGAAACCATGGTTGTCGTGAGGCAGATATTATGTGACAAGTGTATGAGTTTCCCTAAGGTCTTGATAAAAAAGGGAAAGAGGAAAAGTTAGCACTGAAGAAACGGGGGAAAAACAACTCTGGTTATCACAGCGAATGGGTCGTCTTCTTATATGAAGCGCCAGGCAGAGTGTGTACAAACAAACAAGCGAATGGCATTCCAGTGAGATGGGAAAACACGCTCAAGCAAACATGAAAAGCCGGGTATATTAGAACGGCCTGCCAAAGGAAGGGATGAAGACAAGGCAGAACAGGCTATGAAGGTCGGGAGGATCAGGATAGGGAGGGATAGGGAGTGTGTGTTTACCTTTCAGCAGTGGGAAGCGAGATGAGATACAGGGTAAATAGAAGCCCAATGTACAGATGAAAAGAACGCCGTTAAAAGAACGAATGAAATGGGAAGATATGAAGATATGAAGGAATGATGAGCTATCAATGTTCGATGCTCGGGGGGCCTCTAGAGGTAACGAATGAGCGAGGCGTGAAGGGGAAGAGGCAGAAGGAATAGAAAAGGAAGAAGCAGCAGGCAGGTAGAGATTATATAGAACTAGATGGAGGGCAAGAGCAAACGAAGAAATGAAGAGATAGAGCAACTGCACAGCAGAACTTGCCAGCCCATATAGGCAGGGAGGAAAGAAAGAGCGAGAAATTGGTGGAAATGAGCACCCGTATAGACAATGACGGGGTGTTTTTGGAAAGAGCGATCGATGATGGGGGCCAAAAAGAGAAGGTACGTGCAAGAATCAACAGGTGTGTAGATATTATATACTCAGGCAAGTATAAGAATATGTACAACGTGAAGAACACAAGCAGAAGCCAACTACCCCTCCAGCCCCCAAGAGGGAAATCCTCACAAGAGAAAAAGGGTGCGGTGCAGGTACAAGCAGGCAGGCGCTAGTCAAACGTGGTACAGGCTATGTATGAGCCTGAGAAGGTAAACCAAGGTGAGCCAATCATTGATGAGGTCTAGTCAACCACCCATGTTACCCTAATGGTACAAGCAGGCTAAATATTGAATGGTTCACATGCCAGCTACAAAAAAAAAGCAGACTCCAACGGCGCTAAGAGCAGGGAACGGCATGGTCAAGTTGTGTACATGCTAGCACGCTGTATCGTATGTAGCCTGTGTCAAAACAAGCAAATGGCCTTGAACGAATGGATTAAGCCAAGCTTCCCAGTCCATCCTTTTCTCCTTCCTTTTCCTTCACTTGGCGCAGTTGTCACGTCGATAAACGCCGAGAATGCCAGTGCCTTGACACCATCCAAATTCAGCTAGGACAGCAGCTGGCGCTTGTCCGCAGCATGGTATTAATATTCTGCAAGTGCTATCCCTCGCATTCATTTGCTGCTTTTTCGTGTGCGGGTAGCGACAAGCCCTTTTGTAGAGGTCTCGGCTGTGGATTCCGGGCTCATTCCCAAAAGCATATGCTGCCAATGAATGCCTTTCCAGACACCAAATTATCGGAGGGAGTCCAAAAGTTGGTAGGTTATGAGACAGTTGACTGAGAAGCACAAGTAGTAGCGGGCGCCTTCCTATGGATTCAACATGAAACGAGCTGTCGTAGAGTAAGGCAGAGTTGTTATGGACGAAAGCTACCACAGGTTCTTTAGAGTTTTGGAACGCCTGTGTCCCCTGGACCCCTTAGATCCCTTGATCTATATTTGATCCCCTTGCTCTTGAACCCTGGATCTCTGATCCTACAAAGGCAATTGGCTTTCTACCAGTTTCAAAACATCTCGACTTGATGACTAGCTTTGCCGAGAGTACCATTGTAGATGCAACGCGTATAAGCATCACAGAGACACTGCGTTGGATGTCGCATCAATATGCAATGTTTCCTTCATAATGCTATCCTGAGGCAGGGTACGCTGCATATAACACGCGGGCTTCCTCTTTGGGACTTAATACCGAATTTTGCTGTTCCTTTTCAGGTTTCATCCAGCAAACCAGACGCACACCTTGTAGAGACACTGCTAGCTGTATACTGGCATATTCTCTATTGCTAGGCTTTCGCTTTGCCCTGTTTCGTATTCTGCTTTGTGCTTGTCCGCGGGAGACGTACCTCATTGTTGGTCGTTTCAAAGATGAAGGTGTCACCCTGAATAACTGGGCATTGACAATAATAATCCTGCATACCCTATATCGTCCTCCAATAGATCCTCTTACACTGCTTGTCGGCGTCCCTGGTCTCAGATATTGGCTCTTTTCACAACGTGTCGATTTTCTTTCTGTGCCTGAAGATCTTTGCGTGAAGATGAGCAATCCGCTGTCGGGGGAGAGAAGATTCTCCTACATGCAAGAGCAATCCGTTCTTGAAAGACTGTCATTAGAGTAAAATCAAACGTCATAGCTTCGCTCTTTTTTACGCTCATTTCAACAGCTAGGGCTTGAAAGGTGAGCCTAATTCCTGTTTTAGGTAGCGGCAGCTTACTGTCGGAGACTTTTCTGCTGTCAGGATCCCCCTTCAATTTTCTGTGGTCTGTGTTGTGTCGTGGGTAACTTATATGTAACTCAACCTCCAGCGGCTTTTTCTTTCGCGTTTTAGCGCCTTTCTAATGCTGGAAAGGCCCACCGCTGTGTTTATAACGTTTGTCAAACCCTGAATCGTGACATGTGCCGTTCGGTCATTGGGACACGACACTAGATACGCAAGCACTAGAGCAATATATCTTCGACGAGTGGCTGCCTGCCTAGGACATGTGACACACTATGCGACAGTGAGCTAAGATAAAAAAACCTCTCTTCAATGACGTCTTGTACTGAGCGGCCAGTTCTCCTATCACCGCAATCTTTCGCCCATACGCTAGTCTGAATTCTAGGAAAATATAAGACTTTGTACCAAGCCAGAAATCATCTTCGCTTCCCAGTATAATTTCTAGTTTTAAGTAAGGGCTAGCCTAGCCGCCCTCTCGGCTGTATTGATCCGACCTACGGACAGCTTGGCGTCTACCAGGGAATTCTGGTGTATGACGGGAAAGGAGAGATACATTCGTACATCTTACTGGGCCGCTCCTCGGCCTTGGCTGTCTTGGACTACTACAAACATTCCGTATGCTACGCTATCCAGCCGCTGGCGACTGTCGGGTTTTAAGACTTGTCAGACATAGACCCTGAATACACCCATGATACAGTGCTTGCCCGCCTACCACAACACACAGTCGGAGTCATGTCTCTCCATATCCTCCCTGTTTTTCCTCCTTCTAGTGTTTTCTATGGCTAACTGCCGGAATCTATTAGGCTACCCACAGGCTTATGCAACGTGTGTGGCGTGTGCAGCATCATAGTAGTAGTACCCAATCAGCAATCAAGGCAAACTTTGAAGCGGAAAGGGCAAAGACTGACACATGCATGGATAGCCACTAGAAATGTTTGCTTATAGTTTCATCTAAAATAGTTTGTGACGGAATTCCTTGATATTTAAAATTTCCAAGTACCCGTACTCCCAATCAGCTGGTGAAAAAAGGATCACCCAACAACACGCACTACACGGGAATTGGCGTTCTTAGCCGTGCTTAAAAAGACGTCAGATTTTGGAACGAGAAAATTAAAGGAGCAAAAATAGCGGGTCTTGCCGTGGATCGAACACGGGACCTCTCGCAAGCGATGCTGTAGGGTTAACCCTAAGCGAGAATCATACCACTAGACCACAAGACCAATTGCACGACTACGACGGCGTTTAGGCAGCATTATAAGGCAAACATCTCAGCGGCGAAAATGCCTTTTTTTTTTCCCTTTTTTTCTTGTTTTTGTTTGGGAAATAAGGAGGTAGACGTTAATGCGAATGCGTCGTTCGATATTGGTGATTCTTGTAGACGTTGAATAAATTCAAGTTTACGGCCAAAATACGCGTGGTGACAAGTGGCATGAGTGATGGAAACATACTGCTTGTAGTGCCAGAAGAGGAATGCCACATTGATAGGACATGCAAGGCTCTGTCAAGGCCATGGAGCCAAGTGTTTGCGGACATGATTCTCAAAAATGCAGCGGAACCTCGGGCTCATAAATAACGGCTAGAGTCTACGCTAAGCCATACAAGCCTAACTCTCAAGCCCCGTAGAGAGGCAGACCACTACCACAACTGACTATAGGGGAGCGCTTGCAGTACTCTGAATATGATAGGACGATGCAGCTAATCTCGAAGAGGGAGAGTTTACACCATCACCGCTTACTAAAAACACTAGGTAGCGCCATACAACTGACAGAGAGTGTTTCTGGCCCTAAAGAATCGCAGGCGACGCTCGAAATATAGACACCTGCCTTGGAGACAATCAAGAATGACATCAGCCAGCTGCTCCTGTCTGGAAAACGGGATTGTTTTGTTGAGACATGGCAACAACTAGAAGCGCTAGCTGATGCAATGTAGTACAATGAAATGTAAAAATAGGAGATGATGAGGTTCAAGACGTAATCAGGTTAGCTCAATGCAGTTCACGATGAAAATGAGGTGCAGCATTCCAGAGGCTTCCTCTCATTTGTGTGGACTTGCAATTAATTAGCATAAAATTAGAAAGAGCTATGTAACGAGCAGCATTTGTAGCAGGGCTTAGCTTGCAAGACTATTGTTGCTTGAAATTTTGAGCTACATATGCCATTGGAATGAGGCTTATGCGCTTTACGCGTGTCTGTCTGTATAATATTGGCTCCCAAGTTTCTGGCGTGGGCATCTTCAACTTTCCACTGTATTGTTGAATAGGTCAATAATTTCTTTCTACGCAATCTGAGTCATTTCTCGGGTATCATTTGGATGCACACTTGTTGACATGATGGTGTGTGTGGACCCAATATCATAGACATGTCCATGTGACACAAGTAATCTTCAAGTCCAAAGTCAAGATGGCACATAGAAATGTATTAAAATCTAATACAAGATAACAAGATTGCAGATGTGGCCATGACTATAAAGAAGAAGCATACCAACTAGCACTTTGTTAAGGCTATGTTGAAAAATAAAGTGAAGAAAGACAAACAGAAACAAAGAAAACTAAGCCACGCCAACTGCTATAAAAGATGAAAATCGAAGTCTACCTAAAAGCCCCTTTCTCCAGAAATACAATTAACAAAAACATAGTCTCTCCTCGTATGCTTCTAGAGAAACAAAAAAAGGAAATAAAAACCCAGAGAAATTGACAAACATATCGCGACGCTGAACCCAAGAAGACAAAAGAAAAGTATGCTGACGATTCCACCTGGAACCCGCCCTGTAAGTAAGATAAGCGAACACAAAGGAAAAAAAAAGGGGGAATAGAGTAAAGAAAAGAAAATGAAATGAAATGAAGGATAAAAGGCCGGCTTTGAGTGAAGGCAACGAATGAAGAAACAAAAGGATGCTCCGAAAAGGAAAAAGATGTCCAAGTAATAAGAAATAATGTGAATACGGTGTACCCATCAGTTACACCGGCCACGGTTTGAGCGGGATGCTATTTAGCAGCTCGATGTTGGGCACATTGTATCCAAAGTCCATGATCAGAATCTTTTTGTCTTGGCTTGTGGTAATCAACCGACGATAATCGCTGCGCGTGCTGAGAACCCAGCTTTCATGCATGCCCTCAAAAACAAATAGTTGCTTGCCTGTCGCCACATCAAAGACACGGACATCGGCATCATACGAGCCACTAATCAGACGGCCCGAGACGCTGTCGAGGTGCAGGCTGCGCACCAGCGATGTGTGGCCAGGGAACTCGTGCAGACAGGCACCCGTATTGGCGTCCCAAACGCGGATGATTTTGTCGTTGCCAGCCGATGCTACGAAACGTCCATCCTCGGAGAATTGTGAGCAAGCGAGGCCCTTGGTGTGGCCCTTGAACTCGCGCACGCAGCGGCCCTCCTGAATGTTCCAGAGCTTGACACGAAAGTCACCCGAGCACGAGACAATGCTGTTGCCACGCATTTGCACAGCATTGACGGGTCCAGTGTGACCATGGAGGCGATGAAGCAGGCTGCCGGTCTTTCGATCGAGTACACAAATAGTCGTGTCTTTGCTGCAAGTGACAATGTGCTTGTCGTCGAAGGTCAGGTCGAGGACGGCCGATGAATGGTGCTGAAGTCGCATAATCGGCTGGTAGTTGTTCTTTGCGTCATGCACGATGCAATGTGAGTCGGAGGAGCCTGTTATGAGCACATCATCGTCGTACTGGAGACATAGGATCGAGGCATCGTGGTAGATGGGGTACGAGACAAGGTTGGGCATGGAGCTTTGAATCACACTCTTATCATAAATGTCGTTCACAAAGTGAGCAACCTCGCCATCCTCATTAAAGTGGACGCCAGGGCCACTAAGGACGGCGGGTGGGCCAATGACCATTATACACTTGTATGTGCGAATATCCCAAACCCGAATGGTGCGGTCCCGGGATCCAGTGATGATTTTGTCTCTGCAAGGGGTTCATTAGCATGCACTGAATGGCTATGATGGCTGGTGCATGAAGCAAGGGAAAAGAAGAAGGGATAACTTACTCGTCGGATTGAAGGCAATAAATGCTGTCGGAATGGCCGTTGAGAACGACGGTCGAGTTGGGGGCCCCGGCCTTCCAGTTAGCGTCTAGCTGAGCTCTGGCCTTTGCAATCTTCTCCCAGTCAGTGTTGGGTGAGATGTACGGAATTCCACGGCTGGTTCCAGGCTGAACAGGTCCGGTGCTAGCAAATGTCTTGGAGGCATTGCGCATAAATGTCTCTCTCCAAACATGCCTATTTTGCGTGGCAATACGCCAAGTGCGTGATACTGCAGAAGTAATGTCAAGATCTTCAACCTCAAGAAGGCCCAGAATCTCTAGCACGAGCTCTACTGGCAGTTCGGCAATGAAATCGACTTTAGCGGGAGGATGGCACTCGATGGACCCATCATCATCGACATCGCTTTCGCCGGCTGCCATGATTCCAATCCCACTCTCGCGGTCATAGTCAAAGATGGTGAGACCTTGGCCAGAGCTATAGCTGGTGTTGAAGCGGTTGATGAACTTGTTGTAGGGGCGTTGTGGTGGCGAAACAGAGGCGATGGGGTCCTCACCCCGGGCAAGACACTCGTTTTGCATGGCAACTGAAGCCTTTGCTGCTGCCCCAGTCTTGCGGGGAATGATGGGGGGCTCGCTCCGCGTGCCAGGAACAGGGAGTGTGGGTGAGGGGAGAGGATCGTCGTGGATGTGCTCCATGAGAGGCCGCGAGTGGCGGAAGCTGGCAGCCTGTCGTAGACGATGCCATGTTGAGCCGGAAGAAGAGGTGTTTGGGCGTATGGGTAGTCGCGCGGGTTCCGTAGTTGGATTTGACGGGGCAGGGGCCTCCAAGAAGCTGTTGAAGCCCATGAAGCCTCGGAAGGAGATGGAGGCTCGGTGGAAGGCAGCACGGATGGATGAGGGGTTGTTGTCGATGTGGCTCTCAGTCTGGCGGCGGGCTTTGGGAGAAGATGGTGCAGTTGTGTACTGATTGACATCAGTAGTGGTAGAGGAAGAAGCAGCATCGGACTGTCTGTGCGGGCGAATGGGAGTATTGGTGTCTGCAGCAGCGCCGCTGGCGATGCTAGGCTGGGTGGTCATATTGTTGGCGGTGGCAGTAGTAGTAGCGGCATCGTTTTTGGAGTTGCTGGCCGAGGATTTGTGCGAAAAGACAAAAGAACGCGAACGGAGGCGCTGTGGAAGAGAAAAACTCATGCTACGAGAGGGGCGGCTTGTCATGGAAACTGGCGGGTGGCTTGGGGGTGGAGGCTTATTATGGCCCTGGGTGAACATGGTCAGTGGGCGCGGACGTGAGCGACTGCGGCCTGTTCTGGAAGACATAGCGGGTGCAGTGGCACCTGCACTGGCGGTTTTTTCAGAGGACAGGGGATTTGCAAAGGCCTCAGAGCTATTGTTGGCGGTTGTGGAGGCGGACGAGGAAGAGGAGAAAGTGGCACTGGCGCTGGTGGTGCCACCAGGACTGGCTATGTCTGGGGCAGCGAATGGGACTGGCGCTGTTGATTTCGCGTGAGAAGAATTAAAAGGAGCCATCGCGACGACGATGCAGCAATGCAAATGCAGGGCAGGCGAAATAAGCCGACTTTGAGGTGTTGTGGGAAAAAAGGCGCAGCACCAAAATGAAGCGAGTAGTTCGCTATAGTTAAAAGAGGGAGGAGCAAAGCCAAGGCAAACGAGCGGCGAAAGGCAGAGAGGTTGAGGCGAGGCACAGAGGAGAGGGAGAGGAAGAAAAGAGCGAAGGGAAGAGGGTATATTATAACGGGTGCGCTATAATTGTAGAAAAGAAGAAAAAAGGAATAAAAAAAAAAAAGAAAAAAAAAAAAACGAAGAGAAGAGGAACAAATAGCAAGATGGAATTGGCAGCCACGAGGGGGAAGAACGAAAGAGAGACAGAACAAGAAAGAAAATCGCGAAGACCCAAGGAAAAAGGAAGAAACAGGAAATCCGGGGGGCAAGCAAGCAAGTGCAAGGCTATTGAATCTTCCCTGGTCGCGACCCTGAGGCAAGAGAGCGAAAACGTTGAAGCCGTGGATAGTCTAAGTCTAGGGTGAGGCTAGCGGGCTCTAGGCTAGGATTTAGCGGCTACAGTGGGGGAAACGAACCGAAACCAGACAAGAGAACGAGCGTGACGGGTCGAAAGAGAAGACAGGAAAATTCGAGCGAGCCAGACGACGAAAAAAGAAGCAAGAGAAGACAAGAGAAGAGAAGACAAGACAAGACAAGACAAGACAAGATGGAGGATGCCTCAAGCCAATTTGCCAACCATTCAATAATTAATTAGTTATGCAAATTGTGCTCAACACAAGCCTATCTATTTGCTGGCCGCTGGCCGCTGGTTAGACACAGACCATATAAAACTTAGGGGGCGCCTTTAAACAATCTTTGCAGATCTCGATCAACAAAATGCAAGACACAGGCCAGGGTGTGTGGAAGCAACGAGAAGAAAGGAAGACGAAGACGAGCAACCAGTGGCGGAGGCCAAGGGCAAGGCGGAAGAAGAGGAAAGGGGGTTTTCGCTCCCTGTCATCAGGGAGCCATGGAAAGAAATCTGGAGCAAAAGACGGAAGAAGCATTATGGAATGGCCATCCACGTTATCATAGGGCCCTCGCGCCTCCAACAGTAAGCCAGAAGGGGAAAGGCACCTCTTGCAAGCCCGCCTTAGTGACCAACCAACCAATCCTTAGGGCCGCACTTGAGCTGTTTCAACGAGCGCCCTGTCCGTACGTCTGATGGCTTGCAAGAGCTAGAGAGGAAAAAGTATAGTCGAGAACGGTGACGACCGTGGCGTTTACCTTGTCTAAACCCTAAATAAGATCCACTAGCCTTGCGGGTGGCTACAGATAGGCAACGGAGGGAGGTGGTCGTCGGCTGGCAGCGAGGATAGGGCGGATTGCATTTTTTTTTTTTGCTGTGTGTGTAACGCGGGAGCGCCGGAGACACCACCTACAAGACAGAGGCATGTCCAAGCCTGTCCACTGAAGCAGGCAAACATCCAAGCGAGCAAATGGCTTGCATGATGGGATTTGCATGTTTTCTCTTTTTCTTTCTTGCAGCGCACCCCATTTTGACAAGAAAGAGAAACCCTGAGCCCCTGAGGGAGGGGGGTGTTCGTCTCACTGGCCACAAGCTTATCTATAGTGATGGGTTGATATAGACAGAATGCCTAGCAATACAATACACAAAACTGCGCAGTGCAGCCCTCGGGTTAGTGGTGGCACTGCCGTGAAGTGCCCGCTTCTGGTTTACGCCGGGTGTGATGGGTAACTCTAGCCTCCCTCTCGTCCTAATTGCTTCCATGTGGCAAAACGCACGCACAAAATGACGAAAGAAACAGCAGCAAAAGGGGGGCCATGCAAGTGTGGCTTTGTGGCACTGTGGCGTTCGGAATGTATGGTTTGATGGGCTGCAGTTTTTAAACGTGCGCTAAAACAATTCGTATAATTGACAGCACGGATCACTGCCGACAAACCACGGGCTACTTTGTGTTTGAGGCGTTCAACGAAGCGAGACTGGCTGTGGTTGGTGTATTTGGAGCAGGCTTTTTCAAGGAGAAACTGGTGATAGCTTGCTTAGCTTAATATGCAACAGCATCCAGGTACACATAACAACTACAACAAAAGCCGGAGAAGACGCCTATATCTGGGCGGCACTTTGTCACGCTAGCTATTTGGTAAGCTTACAGCGCTCGTGCTCTGCCAAAGCGTCACTTGCGGACGCTCCTCAAACAACTATGGCCCTAAAACACTACAGAGCCAATTGGGCTGGCTGCATCCTATCCCATGCTAACATGCGTCAGCAGCCCTTTCCTTCACCCGACCAAGTTGTGATGTTATTAAGCGCGGAGCAAGTGCTTAGCAGCGCAGCGGCTTTCTGCAAACAATACATTGGAGCTTGATACTTTTGGCTTTCCTTGCTCTCAAACTAGCATTTGATGGAGTGAGCTCTCCAATTATAGCACTCCCTAGCCACTGATACGCTGACACATGTCTGGAGCGCCATCAAGTAAAGCACAGTGAGCGCTCAAATGCGAGGTTGGTAGGAGTGCCGACAGAAGTATTTGAGTGCGTTGGAGGGACCCATCAGACATGGCGCAGGCATTGATGATGCACGCAGATATGAATTCTGGCAACTGTAGTGTAACGCACTGTATTTAACACTGTGATAATGAGAAGCTCTACTGGCTCTCGCTGCCCGCTCTTGTGATGGGTGTAGTCCCATTCTTGCCATATGCGATGTTATAGTTGTGATTCTTAACTTTGACTAATACTCGCTCAGCCCGTTAGACATATCAGTTACTTGTTTATAACAGGATCATCGTCATGCAACCCCCCTTCCCTTACACTACGACGCACAACCCGTATGTCGCTCCTGACCTCGTAGACTCTAACCGTTTACACCCAGGCCTCTCGTGGAGCACCACGAGGGAAGTTTTTGATCATTTTTGAGAGCTTGCCGTCTTGGGCCCTTGATAATACCTTGCATCTCTTCCCCAGTGTTGTGTCCCTCACACTGTGTCACCACATACCTTGTCTCTTACACAGCTAAAGTCCTGTCCGCTTTTAGGGGGCGTTCGTCACGATCTTGGTCCTACTACGTACCTGGTTAGCCTGTCAAAGCTCTCCTGCAAGGACCACATAGGCTTTCGAGAACTCCGGGATGCCATACGCTGTCTCTCGTTACATATAAGATATTCGGCACAGAGGCAGCTTGAGAAAAGTCTCTAGGAGGGAAAGAAGAAGAGAAACGAGTACAAAGCCCACCACACAGTACCTGTTTGTTTTCAGGGCATATCCAGCGACTATAAATAAGGTAGAGGAAGGGCATCTTGCTACCTATACCATTTACGGAACTATAGAGTTATTTGGTGCTTGATACTCAAGTAGTACATGCTTCACAGCTTCTAGCTCTGGGAAAGATGTAGGCTGCGTCTTCAGAGGAGGAACAATGGTGCCCTATTCAACAAAAAGAAAGACCTTCAAAACTCTTATGGGCGACATACATCAGCGTCTGACATACGAATAGAAAGCTTTCGGCAAATTGAAGTCAGAAAAGAAATAGAGAGGGAGGATTTAGACATTGGAGAGGTCAGTAACCTAAGCCAGGGTTACCAGGATTGCTGACCATTCGCTCAGACGTTAGGGTTAGCATCATACATATAGAGCCTATAGTGATGTGATGGATGTATAAATGTTGAAATCTGCTCTTCAGGCAAGGAATAGATAGAAAGAGAAAAACTTCAATAATCACTTATTTTCCTCCTTCTAGGACATTCAGTACGTCCTCCTAATATCTACTGTTAAGAGCTGCCTAAAAGTAAGTTATGCTGATCTTGAGTAATGTGAGTTTTTGGCCATGTCCATAGACTAATAGACTAATGCTTTCATTAGCAACATATCTGACAACCCCAGGAAGGACGATACTTGATAGAAAGCCCCCATGGAAGCTCCAGCAGCAGGCTGGGAAGCCCCGTTTGAATTTGTTGGGTAGAATTGTGTCTTCCATCTGGAAGGGCGCGATGTTAAATGCTAGAGGAATGAAGCAGCGGATAGAGGATAAGCTATATGCTAGGATTACGACCCTTTGAGCTAACGAAACACACGCACTAGCGCTTCTTCACCCAAAGGACATAGCTTCTATTGTGGAGAGTCTACCCGCAGTTATGTAAAAATATATAAACCACACTCAGCTCTTTATTATAAAGAGTACCTCGTCGGATACATAACTTGAGATGCCGTAAGTAGCTGATAAGAAGCTGAATTAGCTGGCTTGTCGCTGTGGAAGCTCCTCTAAAATGTTTTCATTCGAAGATGGATTTCTCTTAAATAATAGTGTCACTGCAATGGAGGCCAAGGACTGGACCGGTGAGCTCTAGTAAGTGGTTTCTAAGGGGTAAGCTTTTTATAAGCCTGCTGGGAGATTTTTCCCTGGGTTTACCTATTTTCGTAGTGATCTCTCTGAATCAAAGCTTGGCTAATGTAGCATGGGCAAACTTGGGCGGCCGATAGTGCCAAGCTACTAGCTTACTTGTCGGAATCTCCCTTGCAACTCCGTAGCATCTTAACCTTGAAGCTACTGGCACATGAGCCGGATAAGCTTTTAGTCGCAGGTGGAGTGTTATATACAGAAAGCTAGCAATAGACAGCTGGGCATGGAGGTTATTGAGTTCCAGGTAGATATATCACCATATGCTGCTACATCTACATTAGCTGGCCGGTTGCGTTATAGGAGGCGTCAAATTAATAAGGTAACCAAAGAATGTCCACCACTTGCCCGGAATTGTCGTTCAACCTTGATGCCGCAAGTCTTTCCAATACCTAAAAGTTCCTTTGAGGTGCGTTAAGCCTCTGCCACAACGCCATCTTGCCCAAAGCTATGGAAACTACATAGCATAAAAAATGCTCGCACTCCTAGATCAGTCGCAGCAGTTTAGCCTGTCGTGCCTTTCTTTTCCCAGGCCTGAAGTGAAGGGCTACTCTTGCTCAACGACGGGGAAATCACCCAGTGAGCTGAAATCCCCGTCAAAGCCACTATATTCCCCCTTATAATCATAGTAGCTGTCAAAGTTGTCGCCGTTGTTGTTGTTTTGGGTAATATCTTGAAATTCAGGTGGGAATTCGCCGGAGCTCGTACCCAGGGAAATAAACGGCGGAACCTGGCTAGGCATACTGGCATGGGGGTCAGCTTGGGGGTTGTAAGCCTGGTTAGGTATATCATTGTTGCTTTGCACCACTACAATGGCTTGGAGATAGCTTATGATTGAATAAAGCTGCTGTGGGTTATTGCAGAGCACCCCGTGAACCTGGCCGGCAAAATCAGCGCCCAGGCCCGCGAAATGATTTGGTATAGTCCCATGGGCGATGGCATCCTCCAGATTAGTACCGGAAATGCGGAATAACTTTTGAAGCATTCCTTCCAGCGATACCTCCAACCCTCCCTCGGACGACTGTTTGTTTGCCAGCTTCATCGCGAGCTGAATCAACACTTCTACCGACCTCAAGTCCACTGACGTGCAGGCCATGAGAACCTCGTAGATGAATCCGGGTGACAGTCCAATACATAGCTCATTGTTGAGGCTAACAAATGAAGCCCAGAGGAGAGAGAAGACAACTGCAGTTACAGCATAATAAACGAGTAGCAGGATAGGGGGGAATGGAAACTGCATAACACATGGCCAAGTCCAGTTGAAAAGATGCTGGCACAAGTTAGCAAGCTTCTTAGCTGGGTCATCTCCCTTTCGGTGGTCTTTGAGGTTTCTTTTCAAAGTCTTTTCGACCGCGTCTTTTGAGGGGTACGTTTCCTTGAGGACACAAGGAGGGTTGTTTTCCATGTGTTGGTCTCGAAGAAAAACAGACCCAAATGGCTCTTTGCAACGACGACAATGGAAGACATGGGATCTAGCCAAATGTTGTTCAAGGTCGCCGTGGCGAAAGAGGTTGAGCCCTAGGCAATGCCCATATTCATGGTGGTCAAGATGAAAATAAGGGCAAAGTAGCCACGTTTTTGGCTGCGCTTGTGTAGAGCCGTGGTTATCAAGATCTTATGATACAGATTAGCATTTGTCCTAGTAGTAGTACAGGATGTAGGCGTAGTGAGAGTAAGAGAGGGAAGACGATGTTACCGTTAGAGTAGGGCTCATCCTGAGTGTGTCTCATGGATGCCGAAAGGTTGGCCATAAACCTCTCTGGAGTGTGGTCTGCAGCCATTTTTGTGCTATTAACAAGGTTGGAATGGGACAGGGTAAGGGTAAGCGTGATATATAGGTGAGTAGGTGCTCTATGAGTATCGCTTGGGCAAGCAGAAGATAGAAAGCCTATGAGAAGTTGCAGAGATTGAGGTGCGTCTTATAGTTTTCTAAGTGTGCGATGGTTTCCCTATTTCTTAGGCCTATTCTAGTTTACACTCCGATAGACAGATTGTATATAGTCCTTTATTAGCAAATCAGGTTTAACACATAGATCACACTGCTGATGCCTCGAAACACCCATACACAAAATGTGTGAACAAAGTGGATGATTATCTCATGCATACACCGCCAAAGTCACAATGAGCATAAAGTGCCATAGTTCTGCATGCCCGTTGGGAGCTAGATACACTCTGTGGCTATTCTGCGGAGCGCGGCGCATGGCAGTTAATTGCTTTGAATTTTGCTGAACAATACTACCGACTCTACAAGCACTAGATATAGCAAGTGTTGTCTAGTTCCTCATTCTCTCACACAACATGGGTGTCTTTCTGGACGTGAGTGAAACCCTTGCAACTCCAAGTCAACCACAAGCGTGATATAGTCAAGCCCAATGGGAAAATCGGCGATATGTCAGTTGCTAGCTAACTTACGCTCGCTCGTATCATATTAGTAGCCGGGCTTCATGTACCCATTGTGTTCATCCTCACTAGTTAATGGGATGTCAAGACATGCTGGAGATCTAAGAACAATATTAAACGACGGTTTGCATAAACAGTAGGGAAGCAGAATGATCTCTATATGGAAATCCAGTAGTTTGAGGGCCGAGAAAACGAAAGAGACTCAAGCAATACTGTCCTGCCTGGGCCCTTCACCTTCTAGGTGTACTTCCTTCTAATGAAACTACTAACTGTGGCTAGGGGTGGACCTCATAAAAACCAACAATCTGAAAATCCGGAGTCTTTTCATGGCGGCAACGGATGCTAGGGGTGCTTGCCACTATGTTCGACACTATGTCTGGCACTATGTTAGACACTATGTTATAGACTGCAGCTAAGTAAGCCTCGAGTGTTTTGCCAGCACAAAGGTATGCACAAAGTCGAAGCCCCTTTCCATGAATGGCGAGGGCCTTGCAAGCAACAGCGACAATTGTTCTCGGTGCGTTGTAGCACCTATCACGGAGCTTGCTCAAGAACACGTCCATAGTATCTAGCCCAAGAACCACCCACACTAAGCTTATGACACGTCTTCTCAGGCAGGGTTCTAGTTAATCGCGGCCTTTCTTGTGCAGGATGTCTCTCACTTTGTGCAACCAATGTGTAAACATGGCATAGGTTTCCAACAAGGTTTTTGTGGGTGGAAAAGACCGGGATGAGATTTATTTGTAATGGGACGAACTGCTGTAGTGATGTGAAGTCTCAGGCACATCACATGGTACTATGTCACGTGACCGGTCCGGACATCACCAGTGACATTCAGTCCTAGAAAATTCTGTAGAGGGACTCAATTGAAACACTTTTCATCCAAAATCACCATAACTACAAATCCTAGGCGACCACACCTACCACGGACTCCAATATTCTAATGATCCCTAAAATCACAACCAATCAGGGCTAGGACTGTTTAGCGAGCGGGATCGAACATGGTGATATCAGAGTTTACTTGAACATGTTTAGTGGTCGCTAGAAACACCAAGATTAACCGTACTGGCGGCCTATTCGGGTCCTTGGGCATGGGGAAGGCGTACCAGATTCATGGTCTATCAACCCGCGATAACCTTGCGCTGAGGTCTAACATCCCATTTACAATACGCTCTCGCTTGCATCTTTACATACGAATCCCCTAAGTCCTCAACAGAGGCGAACATCTTTGAGGTCTGATGCCCTTCCTTCTTCTAGGCTTTCTAGAGAACAACGCCTGTGACACTAGTAGGTGTTTCCGTTTTCCCTTCTTTGGTTTGATCATTAATCTTGACAGTGAACTGTGAAGCCTTAAGACCACGCTTTGCCAGCTTTGATAACAGCATCGTCGTCGATTCGCCCCCCCCCCCCCCTTTCACAACATCCTTCACAATCACCAAGTTCTCATCGCTGCAATACCACCCCAACTCACGAGTCCATTCTCACACCGTGGACTGCATTCTGAGAGAGTCCGCGCGGTCCAGACTCACCTTTTTTTCCCTTCGCTATGCTGTTCTTGTGCTCTTCTGTCCACCGACAGTCTAGCGACTTTAGTATGTCACTAGAAAGGAGATTGGCCCCTTTGTGTCCCATTCACACTTTGCAAAGCAGCGGCTGCTGGAAAATTGAAAATCCAGGGCCCTCTGGTGCTCACGCAATTTGATTTTCTTTTCTCGTCGCTTGACTTCGCTGATTTCTGTAGGCGATAAATATCTTCAACTTCAAGCTCAAATGTTCACGCCAAAGGAGCTTCTGGCCCACCATTGCAAAGACCTATTTATAGATGATGTGAAATAGGTGAAGTCACTCCAGTGTTGCAATCAACTGACAAATAATGATGGCATTAGTTTAAAGTTTCCAACCTAGCAAGCTGAGGCTAGCTATATCAAGGATGCACTCATTACAAGCGAGCGATGATGGAGGGCTGGGCAGCTTAGGTGTACGAGACGTCGAAACGTTGAGCAACAAAGGGACACCCTGGCAAAGGCCATGTGCCTACTTTATGTCATAGACCTTGTCTCTATGTATCAGATTATTCTCTAGCTCTATCTTCAGCCACAAGCTTACACGACTAAGCACTCGGCACAGTATGTTTCTCCACTCATGCTATGTACTTGCTAGATGGCCGACTCCCCATTTGCTTTTATCATACTGTCACATTTCCGCATCTCGTTGGTTAACTCCGATATACTGGCATGCAAACCCCTGGGAGACCAAAGCACATTATAGACTGTAGGTTTTAGGGTTCAGGGTCACATGACAATCGGACCCTGACCCCGCTCTGAGATAGTGAGAATTATAAGAATCGACATACATTTATAGGATAGCTATTCATACGAGACTCACGTATCTATATGCATCAACATGAGTGATTATAGCGCTTGTTTACTGTGGTCAATAGCTGCAGGGCTACAACTGCCGTATCATAGACGCAGGCGTAACACCCACAAGACCAACAGATCCTATCGCTAAAACGCGCTATAGGCTGAAGGATCCAGCTCCCACAAGATATCACACCAAGCTTGGCTTAAAGCTTCCTAGCAAAAATAAAGCTAATTAGCCAAATAAAACGACACCACTTTGCAAACTTGTTTCAATCAATAACTACAAGTCTTCTTTTAAACAGTTTAGATTCTGGCCTCAGGTATAAGAATTCAACGAATATTTCATAGTAAGCATGGGCAAACCTACTAAATCTTTACTCTTTTGGCAGTTGTGGCCATTGCAACTTGACAACATCTTAGGCTGTATGGCAGCGATTAATTTCTCATATTTAACGTAAATTATTACCTTAGCCCCTCCGAAGTATCACTACTTAAAGGCATACGTTGAAACCTGCGGCTTGAAGGCGACTGCACAGACCATATCCCATTATTCATTATACCAGGGCTGTTTTATAGAAATATAAAGTTATATTTAAAGAGTAGCCTAAAACTTGACCATGATGAAAAAAGAAAAAAAGGGACGAGAGTATTTTGCTGTAAGTTTCGGCCGGGCCTTGGTCATCCGTCCACTGGGACGAGTTCTATCATGAATGGCTAATAGATAATTCTAGGCACCCTGTGCCTTGGCAGATTATCGGCAGCGACTAGGATTAGCAAGGAAGGCCTGGCCATGAACGTCTGTACACCAGCAATGATTATTACTCCACTCGCAGTCACCTTCCAGACCGTCAGTGTCAGGCATTGTATCAACACCCCTAACAGAAACCGCCATAGCATTGGCAGCGAAGACAAGAAGTAGGGTAACAGCCCAGCGTTGCATGTTTGTTGATGGTGATAGGTTATTGGTAAAGGAACCGGTAGGTAGACTTGCAAAGGCAAGAAATTGAGGATGAAGTAAATATTGGGGGGAAAAAGATTAGAAGCAATGTTCCAAGATCAGGCTGTAGACAAAGTCAAGATATCAGAAATGAGAAACTGATGAAGGCTTGGAGAAGAAGAACAAGGAAAAGAAACTCACTGTCGCGAAGAAATGGGCACCCTTATATACATTCCCGGAAGAGCTATTCAACAAAAGTTGAACAAGTCCTACTGCACAGTTATCTCTCCATCGACGAAGCCACACCAGCGTTCGCGATATGAAATGAACCCACCAGATCCGATATAACTAACATAATGGCAAGATAAGTGAGCCAGCCATGTTCATCATGATATCAAAGCAGGTAGTAACACAATGGTATTCATGCGCAAGTCGTCCTTCGGGTCTAGGAAGTGTATTCTCCCGCCGTTTACCGCCTACCCTCAACATGGTTGCTATGAAATTTAGGATTTAGTGCCAATGAAGCTCAGACTACCCACGGCAATATTTGATGAGGAATCTAGAAGCTTGGCTTCTATTCAGTAGTTCGGCCCATCGTACAAGACGTTGAGTATCCTAGAATGGCCGACAAACAATTCTTGTCTTACATGAAAGCCCGCGCGTCCAGCCTTTCTATTGAGCCCTCACGGAACTGTACGTTATCAAACCACCGATTCTAGGACTGCTACCTCTCTAGGCCCTCACCGTACTCATGCTTAGGTCAGTTTCTTCGTGCTCTCTTATACTTCATGCGCTATATCTTAAAGATGACCTGTAGTTCACTAAGCCAGCAAACCACCAATACAAATGCATCTGTCGTTTCATGTGACTGCCGTGATGGATAGCCAGACATCTATATCATAACGCTATGTGAGCAATAGGGTCTATTCTGGGAGGCTCCCGTTACCTCTCTACCAGCCAATGAATAATAGAGGCCAACGCTGCTACCTACCTCGAGCTCATTATTGTCCGCATCCTGAGGGCAGCATCTACCTGTGGCTCAGTTTTAGAACCGGAGGCTTTATAATACATTCCTCGTCAGAATCGTAGCATTCTTATGCTTCCACGGTCCCCAAGCTCTGTACTCCCGAAAGAGTTAAAGCCTTGTAACTATATCTCAAATCAAATAGCCAATAGTTTAGTAATTCTATACTTGCCTTTATGTTCTAGAAAGCTCTCGCCAAGCCTCATACTACATCTATTCCCCCAAGACTAATAGTCTCATAAATGCCACCACGGCCTTCGCCAAAGTAAGCAACTATGGTCCTGCAGCTTGGGTACCGCCTCTTGGTCTCTTTGGCAGGCTGCACGCCAGAATGGTTAGAACAGAACTAAGCCAGCCTACAATGCAGACATGTGATTACATGACTACAAGACTATTCGACCCCAAATATGAATCACCTCTTTCGCAGTCCCTGCAGTTATAAAAGGCAGGTGACAATAAATAGGCGATAGTGAACTGGACGAACTTCGAGTCGCTAAACTCCGATCACCGTGAAATCTGGCGCCAATGCACACCTATAATAGTTTCTACTATATTTACCCAAGGGTACCGATTAGAATTGTAGCCTACTATTTGCCAAGTGTCTCATTTAACTCCTTATCTCCATTGTTTTTGCGATATTCTTATGTG
Organism: Ceratocystis lukuohia; assembly: GCF_044167205.1. Lineage (NCBI taxonomy): Eukaryota > Fungi > Ascomycota > Sordariomycetes > Microascales > Ceratocystidaceae > Ceratocystis > Ceratocystis lukuohia. Next base: position 1,452,141 of record NW_027263525.1, read on the forward strand.
ATAGTTAATTTCTGCAGCATTCTACAATCATTAGACGTTAAATAAATTCAAAATTAATTCTACAATTGCCATCTATGCAACAAAGACTCCCACAATTGTGCACATCCTCATTATCAGAGCTTACTCACAGTAGATATTAGGAGGACGTACTGAATGTCCTGTGAAGAAGAGGAAGAAGGAATAAGTGATTGTTGAAGTTGTTCTATGTCTATCTAAGTCTAGTCCGAGGGACGGATCTCAGCCGGTTTATATATCCATCACTACCGCCTGGGAAGAAGACCCTTGATATCTCATGCTAACCCTAACGTTTGGACCCACTGGATCAGGGTCAGCAATCATAGTAACCCTAACCCAGGTTACTAACATACTAACACTTACTAATCAAACGTTAGGTAAGCAGAAAATTGAAGACAAAAACCCCAGAGGACATGTCAATGAACAAGCCCCATTTGATAGCTTAGGCCACTTCTAGATTGCGAGCAACATCCGATATATTAACGCTCCTATCTTCGCGTAGCTGTCTTTGCAAAGCCCTTATAAGAAGTTCTCTAATGCTCTAGTCTAGTTTGGTTCTCTGACGGCTTGATGACGACATGATTTGCCAATGTGCTGAAAACGGCTACCGTATATCCTCGTGAGGCAAAGATGTCTTTCTAGATGCGTACATGTCAGCTTCAAGACACCTGCCCTTGTTGAGGGAGAAAGAAACGGATGACTCCCGCGACTACGGGAATGACGTATTTTATTACCCTAACCGCCAAGTTCTAGATCTGGCTGTTAATCTATAAAGCGCAGCATTCTACGTCCTGCCTGTCACACGAAGCTTTTCGTTTAACTTGTTGTCTGCTACGATACTTGCTAACGCAAACATATAAACCCACTAGCTCATAGTTGCTGCTTCCTATCCCTTGATGAAAATGACCTGCTTAGGTGGTGGAGATGACGACAGCGTCTACGACGACTCATCCAATGTCCGGCTTCCCAATGCTGTCCGCGAAGCCAATGGCCAAAAGCTTCACACCTACAACATTTACCGTGCTCTGAAGCAGGGGCGCATGCCTTCTACAGAGCAGATTCTCGTCTACCTGAAGGACATACAGACCTCCGAGGCTCTTAGCGACGAAGAAGGCCTGAGCCAAGATGGCCGCGTACTCCTGCGCCTCTTCCGCCGCTTGGTCGCCGAGTCATCGGAACTACTCAGGAGCAAAAATGGCCAGGACCAACTGCAAGACTTCATTTGGCACTCTCGCCAGGCTGATATGAGTGGTGGCAAAAGAGCTGCCGCTTCAGTGGCTGGACTAAAAAATAAAGCTGATGCTCAGGCTGCTGTCGAGAGCGGACGCACCGTCTTAAGCATGATTCTTGGAAACTCCGATTTCCGCGAGTTGATTGCTGATCTGGCTGCGTTCGCAAGAGAGGTTGTCGGTGATACAAAGAAGACTATCAAGGAAGAGGCTCACGAAGCACATGAAGAACTCCTAGATCTTGATAACGGGCGCACCAATGTTGCGCAAGACGAGGGTGAGCCTTCTGGGTCGGCTGCGAACGGCGTCAGCGGCTTTGAAGAACAAAATACCCAGCCATCTATGGATCCCGAGCATGCAAATGTACATTTCGATGGAAAGCCCCGAGAAGGCAACGGGCAGCAGCAGCAGCAGCAGCAGCAAAAACAGTACTCACAGCGTTCCCAGCATCAGCATACATATCAAAATGATGAAACTGCTGCTATCCATACCACCACCTACATAGATGCTGCCCAAAGGGAAGCCATGCTTGCCAATGAACTCAACAAACACCCCGACTGTCCCGGTTGCCAAGAGGAACTTCAAATGGCCAAGGCTATCACCAAAGAACATGGTCCTGGGCAATATCAGCCCCAGTCCCAGCGCCCTTCCACTCCTCCCTCGACGGCATCGTCCGAAGCCTCCCACCACGTCCCCACCATTGAAGTGACTGGCCCTTCTGGAAAGGATGCAGAGCCTGGAAATGGGATGATTATGACCAAGACACAGCGCAAAAAGCAGAAAAAGGCTCGCCAGATGGCTGCTAAAGCCCAGGAGCAGAACCAGGAAATCCCACCCCACGTACAACAGCAGGTCGAGAACGCCAATATCCACAAGAGAACATACTCTGAGATTGTTCAAAGCTTTCCTAGCCCATATACTGAACAGTCAGGCTCCAGCACAAAGGGCCAGGCCCAGAGCCACAAGCAGGCCTCTAGCTCAGATGCGGCGGCGGCAGAAGACAGTGCACACCCAGTTGCTCCGTCTCCTCCTGTCCCTTCACCGCACAATGCCAATGCTCAAGAGGAATACTGGGACATTGCGAAAGAGCAAGACCGAGACCAGCAAAAGCAAAAGCAGAAAGAGCCTGAGCTTGAGTCACAGCAGCGACAGCAACAGCCGGCGCAGACACTGAAGAAGAAAGTACAGTCGACAGCTACCGGACTGCAGTCTCAGCACTTTGTGCGCCAGACAAAGTCCAAGGCCAAATCTGCCATCAACACCACGCGCCAGGCCTCCTCCGATCCAGTCTCGTCCAACACAAGCCCCGACACAAACGCCGCCACTAGAAATCCTAATGCAGCTGCCGATATCGCCGCCACACATACCTCTCGAGCGGTAATTTCGGCCAAGAACTCGGTTCTCAAGAGGGCCCACGGCGAGACCGGCAAGGCTCTTCGCGTGCGTATTCAACGCCTGATTAGCTCTCTAGGCCAGCAGAGTACCTATGCATCGTCTACAGGAACCATCGCCCATCTTTTGCGCCAATACCTCCAAACGTATGGACGGGCCGCAGACGAGGCTGCAGATGCCGTTGGGCGCCATGTTGAGCCCAACGATGCTAGCGGCCAGGCATTCAAGTCACTCTGGCGGTTCATGACCGGCTTTGGCGACCGCCAGCAATGGCAGCGTGCGGAAGCGTCCTTTAACGAGGCCTGGCGTCTAGGACGAGACGAGGCCAGTCTAGAACTTATGGCTGTGCAAATCAGCGACCTAGTGGAGGACATGCTGACCAAGCCCGAGTTCTTTGACAATCCCGAGGCCAGGTTATTGGAGCTCAAGAACGAGACCATCAATGTGGCGCCCGGCTTTGGCGATGCTTTGCTTGAACTTCTGGCCTCCCTTGGCGATGCCTTGGCGTCGATCGGCGAGGACGAAGAGCTTATGACTGTGGGGGATACTACCAGCCAGATAATTGATGTCGTCTTTCCCAACGGCAAAAGCTACAACTCCGCGCTTTTGTCCGACATTACAAACAGCGCGATTCCGCTGCTACTATCCACAGTTCAGCATGTACCCATTCCTCGAACAGAAATCTCCACACCTCAGATTGATCTGCTGCTTGAGAACCTAATTCTTGAACCAGGCAAGTCGATCGGTGGGTCGTCCTTCTTCCCGCATGATATCCTAGTCGACAACGTTCTTAGCGTCAGCATGGCCAAGCGCCACCGGCGGGCATACACAGATACCAAGGGTCAAATCTCCATCACGGCCCGTGGCGTGTGCATGAAGGCTGATGACGTCGGCTACTGGATGCACGTGCACAACGGCTTTGTGCGCTTCCATGATCGCGGGCTTGCGTCGTTTGCCGTCGATGGCCGTGGCATGGACATTGAGATGGAAGTGGAACTACGCAACAGTAACACGGACATTATGGTGCTGCGCAGTGTTAGCGTCGTCGTGCACCAGCTCACATACAAGCTGCGTGCCAGCAAGTTCTCCTGCATTGCTAGCCTGCTCAAGCCACTGATCAAACCTATCCTCAAAGCCACTATGGAGCGGCAGATTGAGAAGCTCGTGCGCGAAAACATGGCCGATTTGAATATGGAGGTTGTCTTTGCGCGTGAACGCCTGCGTGCAGCCCGGGCGGCCGAAGCCCGAAGCCCAGGCACGTTTGTCAAAGCCGTGTGTGCACGGAGACATCGAGACCGCTACGATGTAGATGTCCGCGTGGGCGTTACACAGCCGGGCCAGGGTGTGTTTCAGGGTCGGTATGCACCAGGAAGCCTAGTGCGTGAATGGAACGCAGAACGGGTCAGACAGCGGACGGACACCGATCAGAGCAGGATAGATGAATGGCGTTCAGACGTTTTCAACAAAGGCCGAGAGGGAAGGGTGATGGTCTGATAATAATATAATGATAGAAACAGCTTATATAATTTGTATAACGATAACATAATAATAGCAACAACACGAGGCACATGTGTACAAAGCCAAGAACATACTCACACCTCTACTTAGTCCTCCTTGGCCATTCCCTCGCGCAGAATCTTGACCTGGTTTTTGACTTCACGCCATAAAACATACCTGTCCAAGTCCTCATCATCGTTGCCCTTTTTCTTATCGTGGTGCTTGCCATGATGGCGGTGCTTCTTGCCCTTCATGATATCGACCCAACCTTCGTCCCCCTCGGAGCCACTTGAGCTACTTGTCTCGTCGTGGTCTGGGTCGCCGTCTGTGTCAGATCCGCTGTCATCGCTACCATCATCTTCACGTGCAATAGCCAGCAATGCTGCCACAAAGGCCTCTTGCATGTAGGCATAGCTGAAGCCGTGAGTAATCTCGGCAATTGCTTTGCAGAGAAGATCGGGGAAGGCAATGTCGTCGTTGCCCGAGAGCTTGCGCTGCCAGAACCTGCAGTAGGCCTCACGCTGAGAAGTATCAGGATTGGGGAAAAGATACTTGCGATCGAAGCGAGAAGGGCGTTTCTAGAGCCGCGTGTGGTTGACTAGTTAGCGTGGGTCGCATAGATACGGACGACAATTCTTGCCCCTGGCCCTTTTATCAAGCTTGGTGACAATAATGGCGGATTGTTCGACTAGAAACCATGTGAATCCATCCCCCTCCATTTACCTCCACATCTTCTAACTTACTGAGAGGCCTGGGTCTAGTCGGTCCAGGTGATTCGTGCTGCCGACCATGAAAATTCCGTCATTAGCCTTAAGCCCATCGATTTCATTGAGGAAATAGCTGCGCACGCTATCGCCGATCAAACTATCGAGGTCCTCAAAGATGAGGTAGCATGGCGCATGCTGACGGGCTGTGCTGAAGATATCTTTGATGGCGGCTTCAGGGCCAGCCCACTAGAAAAATGTCAGCATATAGCTATGTGCTAGGGTAAAAAGCACGCCACTACGACTTACTGTGACTAGGTTGCGCACGTAGAGTGTTGGGACGGGCGGAGTTCGGTCGTAGAGACTATGCATCATGGCCTTGATGCTAATGGTTTTCCCATTGCCCGGCGGGCCATAGTAGATCACACCCCTCTTCCACGGTACACCCAGCAGGCGGTATTTCTCGCGACTATCAAAGAACGCCATATGATCTTCAATCAGTGCCTTCTTCATGCCTTCATCCAAGATGACTGCCTCCCACGATGCCTTCATTGCGCTCTCGTATAGTGCTGTGCTCCGTGTCCACTCGCCGCCCTCGTACACTAGCACGGCATTGTGCACCTCGGCCTGGAACTGCGCTGCAGCCAGAATTAATGCATCCGTAGTCTTTTGGTCATCTCCGACGAGGTACGACGTGCGCCGCGCGGGATAGGCTCCCGAACCGTCACGGCCGTCGGCAATGAACAGTTTAAATCCTCGGCCGTTCCAAGTATAGTCAAACTTGTCGAAGATGACATCATCTCGAAGCTCACCAGTGGCGCCGTCCATGCGCCGAGATGGCGGAACATAAACCTTGACACGGTGGGAGAGGGTGTTTCCCATTTGCGGTAAGTTCTCTAGATTCGCAGGCTCCAGGCCCAGCTGTTGGGATTCCAGACTGGGACGGCAGGCCTCAGAGCATTCGGCCCAGCCGCTGTCTGCATAGCTGAGCAAGTCGCATGTCTGCGATGGCACTATAGCCAGATACCTTTCTGGGTAGGCAGCCCTCAGGCTCTGGGCAATCTGGACCTCGGTGTTGACCCGCGGAGCAGACGAGTGTTTGAGGTACTCTGCCGAGACGGAATCGAGCCAACTGGGAAAGCCCATGGTGGCTGAGGCGGCTGAAGAGGGCAGAGGCGATTCGCGGTTAGCCGGATACGTGGGGACAGCAGAAGTGATGGTATTTTGCTGCTTGTCAGGAAAAGGCGTTATGTTGCAGACAAGCCAGCTAGTGCAGTGTGGTATGATCAAAGCAGAACAAGGCGAGAAATTAAACAGCTCAGCACAACAGGACTCCGCCAAAAGCGGACGGATTAAAATAGAGAAGCGCCAAGTTTCACACTTGAATTGGCCAAAACAGAAAAAAAAAAACGACTGGTGCTTCTATTGTGAGTTGTCTTTGGTGTGTTTCTTGTTGCTCGTTGCTTGTTGCTGATCTCGGACTTGCTCTGTTTACAGGTTATTACAGAAGGCTGGGCTTTTTACTTGGCCCTGTCGGAGGCGCTGGAGTACATACGTGAAAGATCAGCCAGGAGACAAACAAGGCGGCAAGGCAAGGCAGGGCAAGACAATACACGAGCCTGAAATCGCTCATATGTAGCGGGATTGGAATGGCGTGTTTTGGGTGGCTGTCCGTTTATTATTTTTAATTCTTTTTTTTTTCTTTTTCTTCCATTTTCATTTCCTGTGCAAATTTTCTGTTTCTTTTTGGTAGTTTCCTTGTTTGACTACACCTGGGCTTTCTGTGCTCCCTTGCCTTCAAGCAGTTCCACCAGAAATCCAAAGACGCTCATGACATGCAAACCAGCAAAACTAGCTGTACTTCCATCTGCTCTCTCAAAAGAGGCCCCGTGAGCGAGCACCTAGCCAACACAAACCCTCCTCTTGATTGGTTTCCGTCCGTCTTGTTAACCAGGTCTACTTCGCAAATGGCGTGCTGTGAGTGTAGTGTACTGTGCATACTGTGTACCGCATACACGCAACATACAGGACCAGCACAACACAGGCCTCACTTTGGGGCCCTTGATAAGACCCTGATCTAGGCTACCAGCTTTAGTTCTGCCGAAGTCGCATGTACGCACATGTAGGAGGAAGACCATGAAATCCAGGTCCTCGTCTACGCTCGTTGATAACGGACACACACACATATATACACGCATTCCCAGCAGGAAGAGATGGCGCAGGGAAAGGCCGCCACGCCAATAGGCCGGACTAGACCAACAGGTCAGTAGCCTACCAGAGCCCGCAGCTTCCCTCCAAGCCGAGGTCCTCTTACGCGACCCGCCCGCTGCTTGCCTTCTCACTATCGAACTTTCTCGACTGCTTGCTTCTCTGTCCGTCACCCTCCTATTTTCCCCCTGGAAGGGCTCACATGATAGGGGACCCTTCCTTTTGTTCCTCTTCTCCGACTCTTTCTCGCCCCATGTCTGCCGTGCCGTCTCCCTGTCCCGCTTTGCGTCAGATTCAGCGCGTACATGTTAGTATTAGCGTGAACATAGACACAGACACAAGCATCAGCATAAGCGTATAGAAGACAGAAAAATGAGCTCTTGATTTTGGGTGGCTGCTGTTTTTCTAGTACTGTCTTGTTTCCTCTCTGTCCTCTCCCTCCATCATTACCGCCACCTGCACATCGCGACTTATAACCACTGTAACCACAATTGCAACTGTAACTGCGAGTACGACCGTGCCCTCAATTACCACCAGCACAGCTTCAAACTTGGGGTCAAGATCTCAGGGCCGCTGGGTTTCCTTCTTGTTACCTTCGCTTTTTTTTTCTTGTTGTACGTGGTCGCGGTGCTACTGTGCCGTGTTTAGCTTGTGCGCACAGCGACAGATACGATTAATAAACAGGCGTACAGAGATTGGTGATGTGGCGATGTGTGTCTGGGTAACATCTGGCTATCGGTTTGGTTTTCTAGATGATACAAAAGTTCTTTTGTCCTGTCGCCACACAAGAAGGAGAGCAAGAGCAAAAAGCACCTGTGAACAAAAAAAAAAAGAGTAAGGGAACGAACGAAGCTTCAAAGGCAAAAAAAACATCGCACGTTGAGGCTGTTGACAAGACTGGGACTCGAACCCAGGCGGATTTCTCCATCAGGAAACTTGCGTTAAGGAACGACCTTAACCTGACGCCATAACCAACTCGGCCATCTTGCCTAGACCAATTTGCGACAGAAAAACTCGGCCATATTTGCAGTTTTGAGGGATGCGGCACCCAAAAATTGGCTGCATTTTTGCCGTCGTATTGCTGCGAAATAACAGTAGGCAGACGTTAAATAATGCAATAAAAATTTGCTGCACTGTAGTAGACGTTAAATAAATTCGACCTCAAATTCAAAATCGGACGTAGCATATAGTCAAGTTCAATGGCCCTTTGTGCTTCCATCACGTCACGTCAGGCCAGGCCTCGTGCGATGCTTAGCTAGATATGTGCCCTTTTTTCAGCACATACGTACAGATTGTGCATACATGGCCTACTATCTGCTTACTCTCCCCATTTCCTCTCCCTGCAGGCCATCTCCAACTTTCATTTCTTGGCCCAGCCTCGCTTTCACTCACTCACTGCCTTTGTTTTCTCCTGTGCTTGCTAATGGGTGGGTGGACGGCCGCGCTTGACATTGTTTCTCCACACCCACACCGTCTTATTTGTATCACTTTTGCCTATTCAAGATTTCCCCCGGACTTTGTTGAGTCCATAACCTCCGCTTGTCTGTCTGCCTGCCCTGTCTATCTCTCGCCCTCTAGCTCTGCTAGGCTAGCCTAACCTTTCGTCTCTTTGCCCCAAGCCTATTTCCCCTCAATCACACCCTCCCCTCCTCCCCTCCTCCCCTCTTCCCCCTCTCTCGCCTGATTGGCTTCTCTTGCCTCCCGATCACTTATCAACTCAGCAAAGAGCCTCCCCCTTAATCCCCAGTACTCCCAACCCCGTGGTACGTGGTTGATTTCTGGCATTTTAGGCCTGATATGGTGTTCTTTGCAGTGGCGTTAGACCAATATTTGTCCCATTCGCTCTTTGTTGCTGGCCGCTAGCTTACGTCATCCGTCCATCTGCAACGTCTAGGCTCTCTTTTGCTTGTTTAACGGAAAGGCGGGCTGGTGATTCTACCCCGCACACGCACACATGCATATCAGTTATCTCATGACGACTAATCAACCCTGCATTTCTGTGCTCTTTTACACCCTCCCTCTGTTCCCATCCCCAAACCGGCTACAGTCCTCCTTGTCCCTGTCCCTCTCGTCTCCTCCCCTCCTTCCCCTTGCACTCTTTCAAGACAGCCTGACGTCGATGTGCGTGCTGAAAGATCTAGTTTTTCGAACAACCCCCTTGTATTTCCTCCCCTGTGTCCTGCGAGGATGTGGCTTGCAAGCGTAGTAGTAGAGGATAGACGGACAAAGAAGTAGGCGAGCGAGCGAGCGAGCGAGCGAGACATGACCTTCCTTGCTTGAGCAGCCCAGTCTTCAAGTCATATCCGATGACAAGTACTAACACAAACTGGTCTTTCTTCTCCTCCCCTTCTCTCCTGGCTCTACAACGCCCGCCAGCTACCAACTGGGCTTGTTTTGATTCGCACTTATCAGCTCATCTGCTCTCCTCTCCTGAGTCTGCCCAAAACGGCGCCATGGAACCGGAACATCCAATATCTGTGCTTTTAGTTTTAGTCGGCTACACAATACACACCTAAGCCTAGACTTTTTCAACCGCCTGCTGCCCTTAGACACACCCACCTTTCCTCCCTTCGCTTATCTAATTTGTCTCCCTCCTTCTTTCTTGGTTGGTCTCTTTTCCCCAGCCGTTTGCGCTGCACTAACCATAGGTTGTCTCACACCTCTTTTGTTCTGTTGATGTTCCCGTCTTGAGGCCTGTCTCTCCTGTCTCCTGTCTTCCATCTCCTGTCTTCCGTCTCCTGTCTCCTGTGTCTTGTCTGTGTGTCTCTCATGTCTCATGTGGTCCTGCTCCAAAGAACTTTTTTATTTTATTTTTCCGCCATAATTTTGCCCCCGAGGTTCCCTCTGCTTGTTTGGTTGGCTAGCCATCGATAAGTCCAGTCCAATCCACCACACCGCTTTCCAAACACCACATGCTGGACATCAAGCACCAGGGTATATCCCAATGACCAAACCCCGTTTTATGCCGTCCTCTCGTGACAGACACTTCATGTATGAGCGTAGCATTAGTGCCGCATACAGTTGCACAAATGGCCAAAGCACGTGCTGCTAGCATCTATCTCAACATTTCGCAACCAGGTCCGTTCTTTATCCTATCCTCCTCAACAAGTTCTGTGACTGACCAGGCCTTGCGTGCCAAGTTGTCAGTCTATGATATGGGGTCCAGATTCACGGGCAGCGTCAGTGTGATATGTAGTGTTGCGATGCTGCAACGTCGCTGTCATGTGGTTAGGTTGCTAGCATTAGGCGGTAATAAATGGCAACTAGGTAGGAAGGAAGCTTGGAAACTTGGCAATTCAGAAACTCAGAACCCATGGTCTAATAGCTAAGCCGCCTTGCCTAGTCATGTTAGTCGCTGAAGTCCCTAGAGTATGAAAGGTTACTTGCATCAACCCCAAACACCTACCTCCATTGTTGTAACGCACACAATCAGCCTAACGAACATCAGCACATACGGTCTTCCGGCCTTTTTCGACTACCACAGCAACGCCAGCATCGAAAGCAGACAAGCAAACGAAGATGAATAGATGGTATGATACTGACGTCAGAAATCTAAACCAGCCTCCAGCCGAGGTCAACCTTCACTTTTACTCCAATATTAAGGAGGTCTCGGTATCATATGTATGTATATAAATATACACATATACATGACGCTGTGCATGCAGAGTATGTTTGTGGCTCATTACATTAGCGGACAATTTCTGTATGCAGGAAAATATGCATGGGGTATTGCATCTACTGCCTGCGGTATGATACGTGCTGCGTGATGGTGTCTTTTTGCGGAGAAATGCATTGCATACATGAATCAAGAATAGGCATGAGCACATCAAGGCAATAGAAGAGGCACAAATCGGGAGAAGACACACAGACGAGAGCGGACAAAGAGATGCCAATCTTAGACTCTTGCAGCACAAAGCTCCATCACTTGTAGAGTCTCTCCTCCTCTCTATTCCCATATGCGTGTCTTGTGCCACACCCGACTATGCATATTGGGCATAGCATGGCGAGAATAGATCAGCTGGGCACTGGCTCAGCTTTCCCTATCCTACATAGAATACGGGTGCGTGCGTAAAGCTATCTGGCCTGGCCTAACTTTGGTTGAGCCGGCTGGGAGAGGGTTCACAAGCCGATGACGTGCGCAAGCAGTCCAAGCGAAGCTCGGGGAATAAGGGAAGCGAGCTCAAATAATCAAGGGGCGGCGATGACAAGATGCGGGGGAAGAGAGGGAGGGCAGGAAGCAGAAGGCCCTTTGGGTACTTGGCAGTAGTTTGCCCACAAGAGAACCTAGTTCTCAAGTCATATCGCCAAGTCCCTGTAGTGCAAAGCAGCAGGCGGTGGAGCCTTTAGCAGCCCATTGAAGCTGGCATTGGTGCTCAGCAACATAACAATAAAGCCCTGGTTCAAGGGACGAAACCGGGCTCGTCCAAAACCACACCTCAAGCCATCTCCCTCGTTCTACTCATCCCCTTTTCAAGGCCTTCGTTTAGCCTTTCGTTAGCGAGCTCTCGGAGCTAAGGCCTCTCAAAGCAAGAGGAATGAGGAAACCTAGAGACGGGAATTACTCAATCCTACATCAGTTATCGAACAAAGCGACGTGCTGATTCCAAGTGCAGCGAGGCTGAGGTAATGGAGGGGGAGTAGGAGCTAAACAATTGATAGGGAGGCTCGTAAGCCTTTAGTGCCATTTCCAAAAGAGCCTGTTCAGGACCCCCTTCTCATAAAAAACTAGGGAAAGAGGGATTAAGCTAGAACAGCCAGCCAGCCAGCCAGCCAGTAGACTCTGCAAGCCAGGCTAAAGGCGAGAGAAACTTGTCAACCCAACCGGAGAGAGGTGGGATGGATCAAGCGAGGATGTTGCTAGCGAGCGAGGAAAGCTAGGAATTCGTGGGGAATAGGGAGACGCAGCGAAGGAAGCCACCCGCTGATCTAGTTACTTGTTTCCGTGGTCTAGATCCAGCTTGGTAGCCTGGGCCCGGTATCATTTTAGCCATGGAACAGCGGGGCTTGAAGAAGCAGGGAGCGGGGGCGGGCCTGTGTCGTCCTCGGAGTATGTAGCCTGCTCGGACATTGCAACGGCACAAGAGGGGGCATAGCAGAAGGTTGCATCGAGTTAACACCAAACCGATTAACAAACAGACAGATTGTCCAGAATGTCATTAGGGGAACCTCAAACAGAAACTTGGAGATTGGAGAAGTTGGAGAACACAAGTCCAATTTGTGATGCTCTGACCCAGTCCTTATTCATCATCATAGGGTTAAGATGATACCCTTCTGTAAGGGTTAGTTTCTCATGGATGATCAAGGTGCATGGATGATGGAGAGCTATTGCCAAAGGCTGGAGACATATACCGTCCCTTGCTTTGGCAACTAAAAGGTTGGATGGCTGCTACCCACAACACCTATGATGCAACAATATTAACTCAAGCTTCCCGTAACATCCCACTGCCTCTCAAGGCTTATGACGTTCTTTGGAAGCTTCAAGAAAGGAGGTGAACTCTCTGTAATATTTAGGTACCTTTTTCCTAAAGCCACAGTCTCAAAACGACAGCATGATATTGCCACTTGACGTTGACATTACATATCAGCAGATAGGCAACGATAGTTGCGGGCGGTCGTCAAGCAAAATGGCAAGTCATGACTCGGGCAGTCACTCGGTGTTGGGATATACTACTACGCGACATAGTAGGCCGCGAAATAAATGACGATACCGGCAACACATTTACATGATTGTCATGTCAACATACCGCAAATTTAACTTTACAAAGTAGCATCAATATATAATGCACCGTCTGCCAAGGTCTCTTCCACTTTGACGCCCGATAAGAGAGGCTGAAGGAGAGAAGAAAAGAAGGAGCCAGAAGGAAAAAAGGAGGCAAATGGCAACAAGCCACGGTATCAGGTTTTTGATTTTTGATTTTCACAACATTGAGGTTTCCATCACTCTGCCTGTTGTTACTTTACCTTGTCGTTCACAATAATCTGTTGATGGCATGGCCTCAAAAACAAGAATGGTAGGATCATAAGTCAGGGTTAAGCGGGGTTAAGCGGGTGGATCCTACAGAGCCTCGAGCCAGGCAAGGAGACGATAAAATAACAATAAAATCAGAGCGGCACACACACACAACATAAGCCGCCCTCACGTACACACACGCACCTACACACACGCACACACACATGCACCCACGAACCAAAAGCCTGCTTATCATGGCATGGATGTTTCTTATCTTTCTTTTTCTTCAATTTTTGCATTACGTGCTTTTAGCGCCATGTCGTGTCCCGTCGTGTCCTAGCCCGTGTTAGCTTGCTGGATTCTGCACCACAGAAACAAAAAAGAAAAAAAAATTTCCCGTTATGCGATATCGCGCACTAGAAGACAATGCAACGTTAGTGTTACTTTTTTCTTATTTTTCTTTACTTTTTTCCCTCCTACTACGAACTGGGCGGCTTTTATCTCCCTCGCCCAGTCTGTGCTAGTCTACCTTTGTCTGGCTCTCTACCTTACTGGCCCGGACTACTCAACATCTGTAGCGTGGTACTACCCCCGGCAATATCACCCGTCCAGTCCGGAATCTCCTGGCCATTAGAAGGGACTCGCTGTCGCGCACTGGCACTGTTAGGAAGAGGAGGGCTTGAGCCTGAGGGGTCAAGTTCTAAAACCTGGTCTAGAGCGTCTTGGCTCGGCTGAGCTTTGGCTTGAATGGGCTTGTTCTTTTGCCTACACATCTCTCCCGTCCGACAAGCAGACAGACAAAGCAAACCTGCTTGACTAGTTAGTCAAAGCCAAGGCCAATCGGCCGGGCTAAAGTCTAGGGGCTGGCCAAGAAAACAATTCTCAACCCCCCACAACGGCGAGAACCCTAGAGTGGAGAGGCATAGCGCCTAGCATTGCTTTTTTTTTTTTTGCTTCAACTCTGCTTTCTTGGTAGTTGATGAGTGATGTAAAGAAGGGAAGGACTTGCATGGACAGGCCCCTACCTCAGCGTGAGACAAATCCTCCCAGCAATATTCTCTGATCCGGCTGTGCAAGAAACATGTTCCCTAATAGACAGACGGCACTAAAAACACAACAAAATGATCAAAGGCAACTTGGGGACTGCGAATTCGGGGGGCCCAAAACAAGCCGTCGCAGCGACCGTAATGCCGTGCATGGAAATTTCCTCAATAGAAGAGGTTTGTATGATAGCACGGTTGGATTTGGATGAATGAATGAATGAATTGTAATTGTGATATTGGCATGATGTGATGACGTGATCAAAGGTACAAGAGTACACAGTGTAGCCATCTAGGGTTCGATCATTTCTTAACCCCCGTCCTCCCCCACCCAACCCTATTAGCCTGTTTTGTCGCACAACATTTTTTTGACAGGAGGCTGGAGAGAAAATGAAGTTCTCATCGTTGTTACTATCCTCTCTGCTTCTCTGTCCCCCCCCCACCCCCTGCTATGAAACACAAACGAACCAGGATCACATATTGATGTGCAGTTTATACGCTTGCTTCACCGAGGCACCGCAAAACTGTGAAGATGCTTGTTGGTTTTGTTTCGTAACAGAGAAAAGAAGGAGGCAAGCGGGGGTCCCACCAAGAGATACGAGAGAATGTCGGTCAAGGGCGAGAAAGTGCGAGAGATGAGAAGGAGACACACAGATACAGCTGATCTACAAGACTGTATGCAGTGTGTAAATATACCGTGTACGTCTTCAGTGTCGTGGTTGTGCGTGCATCAACAGGGGGACAACAAAGCAAGCTCTGGCTTTTTGGAGATTCACGTCTTGCCTCTCTGTTAATGACCCAGCACAATACCTACCGCTATGGCGGAGCTTAGGGGCTGAGGCTATGACTGCAGCGCTACTTGGGGACAGCGACAGGGGCAGAAGCCAGAAAGCACAGAGGGGCAGAGCAAAAAGCAAAGAAACAAAGACGGTGATGCTAGTCCCCTTCTCTTTGTTGGATTCCGTTCGTTACGCCTTGCGGTAATTGGCCGGCACAGCAGATTCATGCAGTTGATCCGGCTGAATTCAACAGTTCGTTGCTTCTATTATTAGTGGCTGTTCTGTACTACGCTACTATCACAATCACGTAGGAGCCACACCAATATTGCACGGATATCACACAGGTTATAACGCATCATAGCTTACATCTGCGGTGCCAAGCAGCTCATGGCTCAAGCCAGCCAGGGAGCCAGATAAACTATGGACCCGGTGTTGGTGGCTGCTATATGTGAACAGCCTCTTCCTCGAAGGAAGAGGGAGAACGACAAGCAAGCTGTACGCACTACTTGGGGGCCCATTACTTTGGCTGCCATATATTCTATAGCATCATTGGCGTAAATATTACCCCATAAACATGTGATAATAGTGGACAGCAACTGCAGGTGAGAGCGCTGCTACACAGGCAGCAAGGGCAAAAGAGCCAATAATGCCGACGCCCGGCGGCTGCTTGCACGACAAAAAGCTAATCACGTCAATTCTAGACTCCTAGAAAAGGGCCAAGAGCAAGAGAAGGAAAAGGAAAACCTTGTTTCTAGGTTCCCAGTGGCAAAGAAGAAAATATGAAGATCCTTGTCAGGAGCCAGGGCTTCTTCGCCCACTATAAAAAGAAACATCAACAAAAACTTGGCCTCTGCACCCAAGCACCAGCCACTAAACCAACCAACTTCCTGCGCACTAAAAGAGGGCATTGTCGGTTAATAGGGAGTCCCTCTCGCTCTGCCAAGCAGAATCCTCGGTGGGTCTTGGGCCTTAGCTTGGTATGGTGTAGTACCGCGCAGCACAGTGCAGTCAAGTTCGAAGCTTTGGCTTAACACAACTGCAAAAGCCCAGCTCGTTTTAGGAGCTTGGGGCAGCTCTAGAGAGAGCTCAAGATACAGAGCAACCAATGGGGAAGATAATAAGCCAGCCAGGCTGTTATTGTGGTTGTAATTTTCTGGGTGCGAAAAGACGAAGACGAGACTGACTTCAAGCACAAAACAATCTGCGGTTTGCCTGTTGATTCACCCTGTTAATATTACAAAGGCTTGCCTATAAGTTTTAGTATGACATCAGCGTTGAGAAAATTTTCAAAATATTCATGATTAGATCTCAGCCTAGACCTGCCCTCTACTCTCTCATCTGACCCCTTCTCGATGCTCTAATCTATCTAGCTGAGGTCTTATCGGAACTCCTCAAATAGGCTCCTGCCAAGTCCCAATGCGATTCCTAAACAAGCCCGACTACGGTGACGATAAGGGCAGCGGAGGCAGAAGGAGGGATAATCTGCGAGCCAGGCCTATGTACGCATACTTGCATGTATGTGTCTACGTTGTGCTTTCCCCCTTTCCCTGCATGTATTCATGCATTTTTTTTCTAGCCAATTCGTGTTTCTGATTTAGCATAGAGCTAGACCTGGCCAGATACAACAGACAAGCACTAGAACTAGAATCAAGGCATCGTCGTTGGGATTAGGAACAAGGGGGAAGGAGGAAAAGAGCGAAGACCCAACACAAAATGTTGTAGCAAGGAATGCACTCCTAGAGCTTATGATGCGATCCTTCCTGCCTGTGCTTTCTCAGCCTCTTTTCTTGGTATTGTTGATTTGAACAACAGAAAAGCAACAAATTGGGACAAAGACGAGGTCGTACTGCTGCATGGGATGAAAGCTCGTGTCTCTTGCTTCCCTGTTAGACATAGCATTGCCCACTGCCGTATGTGTTGAGCGCAAGTCCTTGGTCGTGGGACATATAGACAAGCCGGATAATATAGCAAACAATAGCACCAGAGATATCAGTTGTACCGGAAGCGTGCACTGGCTCACTAGCCCTCCTTGCTCACAACGACCGGCTCAGCTTCAATTAACAAGACTAATATTATAGTGTCACCACATATTAATCACGCAGGGCTCAACCAAGGGCTCAGCTTATTCTCAACTCTCACAGTCCGGGGAACTTGCATGCTTTAGCGCCAGTCTACGCCGTTCTTATTGCATCACAGAAGGGCCAGAGTATATGCCCTTTTTTTTTTTTCCCTACTTCTTCTTCCCCTGGTTGTACTTGCTCAAAACCTCTTTCCGCACTAGCCATAGAGAGGCTCTTTGTCTCCGCTGGAGCCGAGTGTTTGGGAAGTAAAATGAGTCCTCCTTTGTTCCTCTCTTCCTGCCCTCCTCCTATTGCATCGTCTCGCCTCGTCTCGTCCCTCGTCCTGTCTCGCCTCTCCGGGTAAATACGAGCAGCTAATGGATTATTTGTTTATGAAATCGGCCGCCAAGCCTGCGAGGCTTCTGATCCTGTAAATGCAAAAAGGAAAAAAGGAGAAAAAAACGAGGGCAAAGACCGGCGAACGAAGATTCCATCCGGGCAGAAGAAACTACTGTTTTTTTTGGCCCTTTGTTGCCGCTACGCATAAAGTCCGTCGACCGAGTCGAAGGCCCGGGTTCGGGTGGCAATAACCAAAAGAAGAATCAAGACAACAACTTAGGGTGGGGCTGCGATGGTATGAAAGGTGAAAAAAGAAAAAAAAAAGTGCTAAGAAAACATAGTTGTCTCCATAGGGACAAGAACAGGGAGGTAAGTCAGGGAAACGAAAAAGAACAAGAAAAAGCTGATAGTGTAAGTAAAATAAGATAAAATAAGCGCCTTTCTTGATTTGGGCTTGACAAACAAAGCCGGCGTATTTAAGTGGGACCATCCCACCATCAATCTGCGGAATTATGTTCCTTCTTGTCCACCTCATGTCTCGTTGCGGTAAGTACCAAAAAGGGAAGGTCTTACCCCAGAAGAAAAAAGCAAGGTTAAGGGAGGAAAAGGGAAGAAGGAAAAAAAAGGAAACAAGAGGAAGAAGGCTCAGCGGAGGCGAGGGCCCGAAACTGATGGTCCGCGCTTTTTATTTTCTTCTTGGCCTTTTTGTCTTTTTTTTTTTTTCCATGGTGAAATCTAGGCCCATACACATCGCTATCGTTCCGTTCCCAATTGTAAATACCCCATCGTTGTCGTAGGGCGATATTTCTTTTTGCTCCTAATGACGGTGTGGGGTTCAAGGATAAACCAAGGACGAGGACTAGCACAAAAGGAAAGAAAACTTCATCAAAAGCTAAGATGCCTTGCATGAGAAATATGCAGATACAGAGACGTAGAAAACCTCCATTCCGTAGCTTAAATGTCCCCAGCTGCGCTCTATTCGGTCTACCCCCTAAAAACGACGGTACATATCTTTTTGCTAGCGAGCCTTTCCTCTATCCCCGACCGACCGACTAGCTAGCCTATTTCCGAGTGCTCCTACATAATATCATCTAGTCAGACAGATGCATACACAGTCATTCTGTATGACAGGCCCAGTGTGTGCTGTTTTCCCCTTATCAGAGTTGTCATCTGCTCACGCTAAGATACTACACACAGCACTTGACCAGCCTGGATCTCAAACTGTCCACTATCAGCCCATGTTGCCCTAACCCGCTGTGGCACCGTGCAGCCACAATATAAGGTAAGGGTCGTACGACAATAAGAAGCTTGCTTGGCAAGCCCAACAGGGAAAACTACAATAACCAGAAGGCCAATGCCTCCATGCCATCCCATAGCGGAGCCCATCCCCCTTTTCCAGCGTATACTAGTTTACACAACAACCCAAAGGTGTGGTTTCTACTACAAGTTAGATCTTTATTATCTGGTGTATCTCCACACCCAGATACACAAAAATGGACTCCTCTTCACTCTTTTTCCGCCCTAGCCATTGAAGACGCCTAGGCTAGAAAAATAAAGAGACCTCCGCCCCTTGTTCTCCCCTCGGGCGTTAGTGAGCTCCGCTGAATTCGTTAGCGGGGAGCTCGGGTTCTAGGCTCAGAATTCATGTAGGCTTTTTTTTTTTTTTTTCGTCTAGTAGTTTTAGTGCTGCACTCCCTTTTATCCAAGTTGAAACTTGTGTGCAATCGCAACCAATGGAATGGCTGGGATAAGCTGATAAAAAATTGAGGAGGCCCAGTTCTCTTTTGGAGAATGTAAGATAAAAGGTTTTGTGGGGAAACGCAAAACAAAAATTAAGGTAAATGGTTGCTGTGGCTTAGTCATTAGCCTCAGCGGTTGTAAGCTAGCCCAAAGGCCCTATGAATAGGAGTCCTTAGGGCGAATACCTGACTGATGAAGGGAAGTTTTTGGTATGATCAACATCATATCCAAACCTGACGATCCGATGCACTAGTGTGGGGTAGGAAGGGATAACGATATAACATAACGGCCATAGCTGTGGGTGCTAATTCCGGCAGTGTGTTCAACTGAAAAACTAGTCATGCCACTCCCCATAGAGCGGATGACAGGAGTTCGTCAACCTCAATGCCACCAGCCCTTTCTTTTCGCCTCTCACTCTGACTGCTTCACGTCTCAATTTTGCACAGGCACTAAGACTGGGAGCACAAGGGCAAGCAATAAGCCGGCGGGCAGAACATCGACCCCGGCACCAGCCAATCACCCACTTGGAAGCCGCATTAGCAAAACACGTTCTCCACGCAAGTGTAATCAGCTCGACCCATCCCCGTCAATGCGCTGCTGCATCTAGCAAGCCCATGGACCATCAGAGATACACTACACCTACTTTGGGGGATAAGAAGATAGAGTGGAGCGAATAAAAGAGCAGAACATAATAGGGGGGCCGGCCAGGCGGCGTGTCCTGTGCCATCAACGGAGGCCACAAAAGCATCCCTTTTTTTTCACTGCATTAGTTATCCTGTATTGGGGGTGGGGAAGGCAGAGAAGGGAAAGGGTGTATTTTTTGTTTTGTGATGCATATGCCACATGCCATGTTTCTCTATATTACATCACGAACTATCCAAGCAAGGGATGCCCATTTTTTTTGTTCAGTTATCTCGTGCTCCATGAGAGACGATTTGAGATTTTAACATCTGGTGAGCATACCGTCTCGCTCATCATCCTCACTCTCAGTCCCACAAAAAACAAAGAATCCAGACCTCTCTCCTTTATCCTTACCGCTATTTAGGAGTCTACTAGCTATCGTGCTAGAGCTTAGAGCTCAAGACTAACTAAAGCTAGAGAGCCCACGTCAGCTGGAGCCCCGCATTAATCGACAGAGATGTCTCCTACTATCCGATTACCTCCCTCCACAATCCCTCACTAACCTTCCCTTGTTAGGAGGGAATTCTTTCCTAGATTTTCCCTCCAAGATAGCAAAAACGTATGTTGAGATATGCAGAATATAAGATGCATCTTCATGCAATCATGCAAGCATGGATCAGGGAGTATGGCATTATTCCTGTTTGATGGTGGGTGGAGATTGCGTGTAGTGTACATGTACAAATGTATCTAAATGTGGATATAACATAAAACATACCGTAGACACCAGTAGCTGTGGTTGTGGATCACATCAGACAAAAAAAGAGACATGTATGTTGAGCATTTATATCGTGCCACTCACTCAGTCACATACATGATCATGTATCAGCCATGCGGATAGTTGCTGTAAAATTTCTACGAAGACCGATCTCGACTTCGAATTCCGCTCGGGAATGCTGAAGGGGGTTTTTTCATAAGCTTGAGCGAGTGCAAATGAGCGACCCAAAAAGGCTACCGAGTAGTGCATTTAATTTTAACCAACCATGGCATGTTCTCTTGTCAGCACCTGCAAGATAACATGCGATTCAAGAGTATTATGAGGAGAAGAGAGACAGAGAGAAAACCCCTCTCCCCGCAGTTCCCTACGCGATAATATACATGCTCTTACTACACAAACCGGTCGTTCTCTCTTTCAACAACCGGGGCAAGTTAGCTGCAGGGTTTGTCTCAATGTGTCGCAACTGAGGAGATGACGTCCACGGTTCTTTTGTACGTGCGTGTCTACCTGTTATCATTGCCTGGAATATCTTTGACTCTGCGCAGTCAGAATGACATCAAAAGAAATACCGCACAGCAAAAAAGGCCCAAAAACAAGATTTTCCAGATAGCTATATAAAGCATGAAATATAGAATGTAGCTGACTTTACTTCTGAAATTAGAGTATTTTTTTTTCAACCTAACTCAAATATGAAAAGAACAAAAAAGAAATAAAAAAGAAATAAAAAAAAAGACTAAATCAACGCGGAGGCAAGCATAAGCAGCGTTTACATGCACCGAGTGCTCCGATAAGACATGCTTATATATGCTTGGCCTCAGTCATGCCTCGCACTTGAATTCGTGCGCAGGTTGAATCAAACATTGCACCCACCAGCACCCTAGTTGGCGTGGGCGGAATGTGCCAAGGTCCCAGTCCGGCACAGTAGCCACAAGTTAGCACAGGAAAGGGCCAACATATATGGGTAGTGCAGAGCTACACACCGCGCATAAACGGCAACGATACAGGGTATAGAAGAGTCATGTACGGCACGGTGCGGTACGGTACGGTAGGTTACTTGCAACTGGGGGCCTGACATACATATGCATCAGAGACAAATCAAAGCGATAAGCGACGCAGTTGGACTAGGGATTGTATTGCCCGCCGCGTCCTTGATAAGCTAAGCTACAAAACATCTGGGGGAAGGGGCCTTTGTTTCTGGCCGCTGACTGATCTTGTTCTGGAGGTGGTCTGCATTTCCGACCCCGGATTTTGATCGGGGCATTTAAAACAATGGAACGGCAGAAAAAAATCAAGCCCTTCTAGGTCGAGTCCGTACAAGCTAGTGAGACCTAACCCTAATGCGAAGTAACAAGAAAAGCACTTGCCCATACCTCGCCTGTTTGCAGTTATCAGCTGTGACTGGTATGTTTATGCGCAAATCATTTTCTGTTCTACCTTTTAAATTCTTTGCCGAAACGAAACAGCAAGACTGAAGCTTCTGTGCAAGGAGATCAGAATCAAATACAAGGGCAGCAGAAACCAAAAAAGGTGTGACCCCCAAAAACACCCCCTCCCCTACTCAACATGGGGGCTCCTTTGATAAGGTTAAACGCAAGGGCAGGAGGTTGAGTGGGGGGCCAACTAACGTTAAGTTATGGGGAACATACATGTTAAGTGGGGGTAGGGGATTTGTATAGCAGGGTTAAACTTTGTTTTCCAGGCCTGCCTGGGTTTCTCACCGAAGAGACACACCGAGACTTATGGGGGTGTGTGTGGGGGGGGGGAAGTAAAATTTTAGAGGGATGCAATAAGCAGAAAAACGCTACACAGGCCTTTGATGAGTGATACAAAAGACCAAGGGCAGGACCATCAAGGGAAGGGAAGTACATGTTAAGAGAGAGGCATTGGTTATTATCTTGGGGAAAAGAAGCGGCAACTTGGTTTGTTGGGGCGATTGCGTTTCTTACTTGCTTGATGCTTGTTCACGTAGCCTCTGAGAACACAAAGCTAGGCCAAAATAAGAAAAAAACCTCAAAAGGTAGATGCGTGCGTTATTTGTACAGAAAAACATTGCGTGCAAGACAAGGCGCTGTTTGGCCTAGCTCAGGAGATGGTGCGGGGGAGAAAGAAGGAGAGAGCCTGCTGATTTTCTCTTTGCCCCCTGGTATCCGGACGAGTAATGCTAGTAGGCCGGGAGACGGAGTTCGTTTTGTTGCTTAGGTTGCAACCTGGGTTGGCGGCCGTCAGCGGACCGTTGTTCACAGAGGTGCCCGTCTGGGCAGTTATAGTGGGCAGGCGGCTGCTAATTAGGCGGGAGGTCTTTTATTGAACTCTAAACTTCATAACTCCATCCTCTTTATCGTCCCGTCCTTGTTTACTTTTTTGGTGTCTGATCTCGGAGTTCATCTCTCTGTTGAATGCCGAACTGCTCCCTCCCCCCAATAAAACTTGAGTGGCATTTGAGATTTTCGAATCCCTTTTACAGTGCTGAACCTGAGTCTGAGTGATAGGGTAGAAAAAAGGGAAAGACAAGAGGTAGGTAGTCTTATGGCTTGCATGACCGAAAGGCCGACCCATGTTTCTTGTGCTTTATGTTTATGTTTTTGGCTTCTTCTGCTGTCTTCTGACTAGGGGGAGATAGAAGAAGCCTGGCAAGGGAAACAGGAGAGAGGAAAGTTGGTAATGGAACGGGTGGACTTCTCTGCCTGAATGATGTCTCTGTCTTTATCTCTGACTTGGTTGTCTGATTGGCTGCTCTAGTGATACTTTTATTTGGTCATTAGGACGAGCGAGGTTTGCAGCTTGGTAGATGCCATCTTCTATTGGATAAATCTGTATGCAAGCTTCGCACGCACCTCTCCGTCTGTTTTGCGTTCGCCTTTGTCTGGCGTCTTGCATCTTGAGATTTTGTAGTTGGTAGCCCTCCACATCCTCCCCTTCCCCCCTTCCTCCTCGTCCCCAGTCCTTTGTCTGTGTGTCTTCCTGCCTACGCGAAGACAGGCAGAGAGAGAGCCTCTCAACTGAGCCACATTCCACGCTACAGAGATAAAATATAAGCACAATTTATCGATGCACTAAATAGTAAGCTCTTTTATTGTCTGGAAATCCTTTGATTTAATTGCTGATTTTATAGACATTACTCTATTCACCTGGAGAGCTAAAAAAAATAAAAAAAATAAGGAAATAAAAAAGAGAACGCGTCCCTCCTTAGTGTCTAATGGTGCGAACTTGGGCCCCCTCTTTGCCTTTGCCTCGCCACAGGCATTAGGGCACCTGTTTTTGTTGTTGGGTAGGCGAGGACTATCCTTGGTGGGCTTTTGGTTTGTATGTGTCTTTGAGCTGGTCTCTAGCACCTACGGGTTCGGCGACTGCTGGATAGCCGGGTAGGGGAAGGGGAAGGAAAAAAGGCAGATGGAAAAATAAGTAATTGATTTTATTATGCGTATGGAAATGGGCCAGAACGTTCGAGTCAGTGCGTGCATCTCAAAAAGCAATAGTTCATGGCTATACAACCAAGGCTCAGCCAGTCATTTTTGTCTCTGCCTACCACAGTTGCTGTAACGTGCTGTCAAATGTTTTTTGGCGGCGGTCTCCTCTGGGTGTTGGGTGTTGGGTGGTTGTGGTGTGATGTTATGTGTTTCTGAATTTATTGTATTTTATCATCTCTCATATAGCATATAGCTGAGTGTTCAGAAATTCTCGCTGTCTCATGAGAATTAGGAGCTTTTTTGCCAAAACACGTTGAATTCGGACGAGAAGAGCAGACTATTTGCACTTTCTCCCTACGCTATAGCGGCTGTCTTGACCCGCTGATATAGCTGAAAGAGAAATAAAAGAACAGTATATAAAACAGGCCCATATGAGGCTAAAAGCAAACATCAAAACCGACTATTATTATTCACTGATCACGGAGCATGAAGAGCTCTAGCATGTCAAAGAATCATAATCCAGGCTCCTGAGCTATAAAACCGCGAGTTTATCATGTTTAGCGAAGTTTTCTCCTTGCATTCAGCAAAAGCCTTGTCATTTTGGACTTGGGTTCGTTTGCTGAGGGAGGGCCACAGGTAGAGACAACGAGGCAACAGAGAACCGGCCAGCACAAACAAGCCCATGGACGAATCACGTAAGAAAAACGGATTGAGTTTGATAAACTAATCGATTTGTCTATGGCGGTGTTTTCGATTGTCACTTTAGTTACTGGCTTTCAGCAGCCGATCAATTGTTTTTTATGTATGTAATTTCTTTTATATTTTATATTTTTGGCAAATCCGTCTTAGCGCTGTTTCCAGCCTGTGTAGATAACTATCGCTCTCTTCCTGGTGTATACATGTTTCAATGTACGCACATGCATGTAAGTAAATACATACGACACTCAAATACTACGTAGTCACAGTAGTTTTCCACACAGTATCCAGAAAGGCTTTTGGGTGTGACGGCAATGAGACGTGGGCTTGTAGGCATCTGCAAGTCTCTTTCATGCTGGCATGGTGTCTACAAGACATAGGACGCTAGATACAAGGTACAAAGATGCAGAGATAGTAGATTTCATGCTGGACTCTTTGCTAGCATTCGTGGCCCATAGTAGTAGCTACCTACGAAGTTTACGCAATCTACACACCTTCTCAGACCCGCCCTGAGCCTCCTCCCTTTCTGTCTGCTCTTGCTATTGCCGTTCTTTTGCCTCTATCCGTTTTTCGCTTCCCCTCGTTGCCCGTCATCCAATAAATCTCCGTGGTGGGCATTCCAGGGCAGCAAGCTTGCAAGTACCATACTTCCCAGCTTTATTCAGGCCCTCTGTTTTTTTTGGGCTGTATTGCGTGGGTGCTTGCCGTTTCCATTGTCTTGTTATTTCCAAATTACCGCTCTGTCCGTGTACAGTGTACAGCGATAGCCGCTTACTTTTGTTGGACACACACACGGCCGGCGTCTGCCACTTTTTTTTTGTATCGAGGTTTTTTCCCTCAATTATATCCTTAATTATTTTAATGCTTGTCTGATACTGTGTATTTCCTTCTCTGTGTCCTGGCCCTCGAAACCCCGTACCGTAGTGTGTAGTCGTAGTGGGATTTCGCTTTTATCTCCTCTGCGACTTCTCCCTTGGAACATGGAGCACAGCCAGGACCAGAGCAGGAAGGCTCCCCCCCCTCCTTCCCCTGCCCTCGAGACGACTGCTTGTTTGCATGCCTTGCTGCTTCCGTCTTCTACGATTAAAAGGTTCAGAAACAAAAGAGACCAAGTCGAAAAAACAGGTACAAAAGGGACCCAAAGGGCGTGCTTCCTTCCTCGTGCACATCAGAATTCTCAGCATCAGGCCACACTGGAAACAAGCCCCAAGGCAAGAAAGAAAGAAAGAAAGGAAGTCGCCGGAAAAGCCCATGAAATAGGAAGGAAACAGGAGACATCAAGAGAAAGAGACTATTCCTCTTGGCAACTTAGCCCATATAATCTTGGAGGCAGTTACGACGAAACTAAACTGCCCTGAGTCTGATTGAGCCTTCCGCCACTCACACCTCGACTCGCACGCCTTCCGCCCTTTTTTTACGCTCTAACGCTGCCGGGCTTACTGGGCTTTTTCCATTAAAAACGAAACCCGCCCGCTCTTTCTTTCACATTCTTCTTCTCTTTTTTACTTTCGCTTTTCCCCTTCTTCTTTCTCCCATACCGGCCGCTCTTAAGCTCCTTTCTCCCCAACGAGCCTTTGACAACCTGAACTGCTGGAATATTGCCCAGGTTTGCCATTTGCCCTGACAAAGGTGTCTTTTTTATTTTTATTTCTTTTTCTTTTCCTACTGGTTCTTCTTTTCCTGTTACTGTTGTGTCGTTTCTACTGGTTTATTATTTTTTTTCGTTTATTCGTTCTTCTTTTTATCTCTATTTTTTTTTTTCGCATCTTCCTCTCTTTCCCCGCCCCCCCGCCATCCATCAAACCTACGGCAACTACCAAACCAAAGCGAAAGCGCCACGGCCTGACTGCATTGTCGAACTGAGTTGAAGTTTTTTCCTTGAAGTGAAGCGAATTGAATCGAAACCCAACACCGCCCATCCCCATCCCAAATCATCACCACCGCCACCAACAGAAATACAGCCACAAGAGACAGGAAATACGCAGGCAGACCAGCAAATCTGCAATCCGTTGACCGAACCGAGTCGGCTTTTATTCACTATCTGAAATTTTGGTAGGTCCTTTTAATTCTTCCCATTTATCACTGTTCCTTCTATTTCAATGCCTCTTATCGAAGTGATTTCTTTCATTTCCTCCTTTGCCGCTGTTACTTTCACACATGCATACACACCCTCTTTTATTTCCTTGTATTTCTGTTTCGTTTTCACGCTATCTTTTCGCCACTTTTGATATACTCTCTATTGCCGCTTATCTTTTGCATATTATGCAGTTGATGGTATCCACCTAGTCTCGCCCTTGGCCTCTTTTGTCTTCCCCAACCGTCTAGACACTACACACGCTACTACCGCATTGCATTGCCTTACATATCACGACCACTCCACCTCTTGCTCTTCTCAAGCTCCCCCTTCTCTCCCTCTCTTTCTTCCTCTCTTTCTCTCTCCCTCCTCTACTCGCCCTTTTTTTTTTTTCCCCCGGTGTATAGCGTGCGTCGTCTTTTACTGTATTCTTTTGCCGGTGTGCATTGTTTCCTACATCGCCTCTTTAATTGATCCCGGTCTTCTCGCTTCTCTCGCCGTTCTCTCGTCGTCAGGCTTCCGTCCTCCCCTTTCTCGCCATCTTCTTGCATATTGCTGCTTTGTTATTGCGTTTT
Source organism: Ceratocystis lukuohia (assembly GCF_044167205.1). Classification (NCBI taxonomy): domain Eukaryota; kingdom Fungi; phylum Ascomycota; class Sordariomycetes; order Microascales; family Ceratocystidaceae; genus Ceratocystis; species Ceratocystis lukuohia. Next base: position 1,479,242 of record NW_027263525.1, read on the forward strand.
TCCTGCTTCGTTGTTTTCTGCTTTCTCCCACCTGCATACTGCCTGCTTGCTTTTGCATTTCGTCTCTCTTTTCTAACAGAACCGAGCCAGCTAACACGTCACCCTGCCTCGGTTACGCCCCCCCAGTGTCCGTATTGGTTTGTAGCCTTTGACTAGTCTCCAAGGCCAATTCGTTGTCTACCAGCCCAGCACTATTATTCCTTGATCCCATCGCAGCCAGACGACATCATCACCACTGCTTGTAGCCAGCATCGTTTGCTACTCTGCTTGACACCCTCCCCACGTGTTGCGGTTGTCGAGAAGTACGCTTAGCACACGCCCATCTTGAGCTACTTTCTGCTACTTGCATCCGCAAGTTTTCTCCAGCTTTTTCCCTCCATTTTTTCTTCTTAGATTTCTAAGGCATAGGGCAACCTCCTGTTCTGTTATCCACGCAATGCCTTACACACCTCCTTCTCACTCCCCTGCTGCATCTCCTGTAGCGAGTCGCCGCTCATCCTACTCTTCGTCACCAGCGCTTCCCCGCTCTGCACATTACTTAAGAAAGCACAGGAGATCTCCATCAGCCCCAGTTTCTACTCCTTCTTCGCCCTCACCTTCTCGCACTTCTTCTACTGGCACTGCCTCCCTTGTCGATTCTTCTTTCCCTGCCGCCACTTCAGCTCAGTCCGTTCAGGACAGCAAAGGTTGCTCGTCGTTGTCGACTTCCTCTTCCACCTCTTTTTCCACTTCGGTATCAGACCCCTCGTCCAAGACGTCGTCTTCGACACCGACATCATCCACAATGGCCGCCGCTACTATGACTATGAATGTCACTCCTGTTCATCTGCTTGCCCCCATGACCTTGAGCATTCCCGCTTCTCTCAGCGTCCGGCAGTCTCCCCCTCCCGTCACGCCGGGCCACGCTATCCCCAGCGGTGCCGTCATCTCGCCTCCAGAGTCTGCTTCTGATAGCGATGAAGATGGTCTTGAGATCCGGGGGCGTGACCGCCAAAGCCTAAAGAATCTCAAGATGTCTATTTGCCCCCCGGCAATGGAGGTCTCCCCAGACATGATTTCGAACAGCAACTCGACAAAGTCTGACGGCCCTAGCTTCGTTCTGTCTCCTAAAAGGGATGGTAATGAGCCTAACGTCAGTGTCTCGACACCAAGATCTTCGTCTGAGAATGCTATCGATGGGACTGATGAGGAAACCGATGCGGAGATCTACAAACCCAAGATGGTTCGTAAGAAGTCGGGCGAGCTGGTGCGTCCTGCTCTTCGCCCTTCTTCTAAATCACGCCGTGCCATAAGTGCCCCAGGAACCCCCACCTTCTCCAAGGCAGTCCATTTTGACTCGCAGCTGGAGCATGTTCGTCACTTCTTACAGGTCGACCGCCCGGCTGCTGTTAGTGCGGGTTCTTCGCCAAACGAGAATTATGAGAGCGAAACTGAGTATCCCTTCTATGACAGGAAGACCGTTGCTGAGCCTCCTTTCTCGTGGGAAATGATTACTAGCAATTTCCCTGCTTCATCAGTCTACCGCCAATCTCAACCCATCTGCCTGGAAAAGGTATGGTTGTCGGCTGACCAAAAGTCGCTGGTTGGATCAGTGGCCGTTGCAAACATGGCCTTCCAGAAGCTAGTTGTCTGCCGTTTCACTTTTGATTACTGGAAGACTACATCTGAAGTCGTTGCCGACTACTCCTGCCCTGTTGTGCCCAAAATGTACGCTCAGGGCACGGACCGCTTCACTTTCGCTATTCGTCTGTCCGACACAGCTAACCTGGAAAGCAAGACCATGTATCTTTGCATGCGCTATAGCATCAATGGCACTGAGTACTGGGATAACAACACGCATCTAAACTTCCAAGTCGACTTCCGCAAGAAATACCAAAAGCAGAACGGCAAGTACGCCTTCCAAGGGAACAAGACTAAGCCTGTGCAGGTGCACAACCAGCCCAACGCGCTGCCCCGCAGCTCTCGCTCTAATTCTGGGGCCAACCGGATGAAGGGGGGTGCCCCTAACACTGGTTCTTCCCAGAACTCTTTGCCCCGATCGTCTCATGCTCGATCCAAGTCTATGCCCGCTGGGGTCAACTTTGAGGACCTTAGCATTTCTTCCAAGTCCCCTCCGACTGATATCAAGACTACATCTGCTGCTTCTACCAAGGCTAGTGTGATTCAAGGTCTTCTGGACGATGAGCCCATTACCATCCGCCTAAAGCAGCCCCAGCGTAACGGCTCGCCTGACAAAAATGAGAACTCTTCTGGCATGGCGTTTGCTAACCGTTACGATTTTGGGGCTTCTCTGTCGGCTGCTCGCATGGAGCTCAACCCCAACAAAATGAAGGTCAAGTCGGTTAAGAAGGCCACCTCTAGGCCTGATGCTATGCCCTCTACTAACATGCCTGCTACCAACGGGTCTGGCGCTCGGTCTTCCCTTGCCTCGACTTCGTATGAGGAGTTGGTTAACAAGTATTGTTTCGTGAGTATTTTTCTTTAGTTGAATGATCCCCGCCAATGAGACGGATGTGCTTCGTTTTGAGTGTCTCTAATTTTGATAAAGTACTGACATTTGTTCGGATCCGCAGTTCAGTTCGAAGCCGTCAGGCGCCAGCACCGATTCCAAGGCACACCGCCACCACCAGAGCGCCTCCGCCATCTCCTGCCAAGCTCAAGTCCAGCCCGCTGCCAACGTCCTTGGCCACGGCCGCTCCTTCAGTCACACCACCCCACACAACTACGCCACCAAGTCCCACGCAAGCACCGTCTCGAACCATAACCTGAAGCCCCTCCAAGAAGCTGCTCTCCGCTGCCAACAAGCCATGCTTGGCTTCCCTCCCAATCGCCAGCAAGCTCTTGCCCCAGCTGTTCAGGCCCCTCCTCCGCCGCTTCCGCAGACTCGCCTCCAACAGCAAGCCAGCGATTTCGTCCCAATTGATGGCTCGGTCACGCCTCCTACTCCTAGCTCTAGCAATGGGTCATCGCCTACTATTACTTCGGTTTCGCCTAGCTCGCCTGTTTCACCGCCGACTGTTCTTTCGACTGGCCTTCCTGCAGCTGAAAACCAGAACGTCAAGAATTTCGGCAATGGTATGCATGAGCGCCTACCTTTTGAGCAATGGGCTACTGCTTTGACTGGTTGAGCTACGGAATGAGCTTCTTTTTTTCTGGATTCTATATTCGCTTTTTCGCTTCACTTCATCTCGTCTTCTCTATTCTTCTCGTTCCATTTTCAACACATTCTTTTCGTTTCTTCTACATTCATTCATTCATTTTTCTTTTCTCTTCTTTTCTTTTCTTTTCTTTTCTTTTTTTATCTCTTCTTTTCGATCCGGCGGAAGCCTTTGTTGGCCCCTCTGCCCATTGTCTTTTGATAATTTTCTTTTCTTTTCTTTTCTTTTGTCTTCTTTTTTTTTTTTTTTTTTTTTTTTTCTACTTTTTTACTTTTTTTCTTCTTCTTTTTACTACGGCGTGCTTCCTGCCTGCTTCTTTTCCTAGTATCAGTCTAGGCTATGCTACTGCGAAAATTTGGTTTATCACTGCCATATTTTCCATACTCCATGAGTCCTAACCCACATGCTATATCAATCTGTGCTTTAGGACACATGTTGAAACCCCATTGCTTGGTGCATCTCTTATACGAGCCTGCACCGGTTGTCCGCAATATCTTTTATTCGGCTTTTCTCTTATTTCACACTACTTCTACAGGCCGAATACACACACCACAATATTTGGTCTTGGTGACGCACTGCATGACGATAAAGAAAAGCAAAATATCTCCCATAAAAAGGAGCAAACGACGATGTATTGACACATCGTTCCCGCTTGACCTACCCCTCACTCTTCCCTGTCTCCAATCACGATTATTTATCGTTTTTGCTCCATCTTGGCATACTCGTTTTTTTCTTTTCCTTCTTGAGGGCTCTGCTTGGCGCTGCAATTCTGCAAGTTGATTGTTTTCGTCTTGTTCTCGGTCATGCATCTTTATTTTTCTGTCTGTCTGTTTTATCTTTTTACATATTTCCTCTTGATGGGCAAGAAGGAAAGCAAACTTCGGTACACTTTGTTTTACCATTATTTCTTCTCTTTTTATGTCTTATTACTAGTTAAGTATTACTTTTCTTTCTATTAGGTTTGAACAAGTGTTTTTTTTCTTATTCCTCGTTTTACTTTGCTCTGGGTATTTTGTTCTTTTTTGGTGTTTTTTTACTAGTATAAAAAGTTTGTTCAGCGCCATATTTGCTTTGACTTTGCTCGACCTTGTTTTTCCTTGGAGTTCCACTTGTCTGTTTTTGTTTATAAATCTTTGTTCTGGATAGCTGTGCTTGTTCTTTGCAGGTGTTTGCTTTTTCTTGTTTTGTTTTGCTTTTACGTCTGGACTCTTAATACAATGTCCCATTTCTTCCGTCAATCTTGTGCCTAAATTGTGAATTTTGCCTGTCTTGGTGGGTTGTATTGCTCCCGCTATAGACAATGATATTAAGAAGCTACCTCTCTCTAAATGAAGCTGGTCTGGCGTGTAGTGCATATGCATGCTGCCTTTTATTACCATGGGCGTCATGCTGATCGGTGCATGCGATTTAGGCGGCACTATTATACAATCTTGTCCTATAGAAGGTCAAGTAGAGAAAGGGTGGACAGGAACTTGGGATTTGATTTGGCTTTAATAATAATGGATATATCTGACTATCCCTCCTCTCCCCACTAGAGTTGACCTGTATGTATCACCCATCAATAGTATCGTCTTGTTATACATGACAATGCATTGGGCATTTACGGCGAAGCTTGGGTAGTTGGCTGGCTTTATTTGGTCGACAAGTCCATTCGACGCCTCGGCGCAGCAAACAAAGACGCAGGTGAGTGGAGCGTTCTGGAGCAGGTTGCCTTTGTTTTCTTCGTGTTTTGAAGTGTGTGGGTGTGTGCATTATCTGGTTGGTTTTTGAAGGTGGCCAAGGTTAGATGCAACCCTGGGCCCATGCTTTGCATACTCGAATCTATACATAGCTATATATCTCGTGATGGAAATTATCCAGATACCCACTCAGTTTCTTAATTAGCCGCTCCACTCCGGGCGGACCCTCTTAAATTAAAAGAAAAAAAAGAAAAAAAAAACACAAAAAGGTAGCGTCTCATGGGAAGGGCGAGAAGGAAGCTCCGCCGTCTCTTTGTCCTGCATGTCGGTTCGGCATGCAGGCTTCCACTTGATCCACACATCTCATCTCATCCTGACGCATGACGACACGATGGGATGCACAGCGAGTAAAGAGGAAAAAGCGAGAAAGTGAAAAACACACCGAAAAGAGACAGGACAAGAGAACAAGTGGGTTGCTAATGTAGACGGGGTGCTGCTGCACTAAGGCCTAACTTGTGACCAAGAGAAGAGAGGAGGGAAAATTGGAGAATTCCTGGGCTGAATATCAGCCTAGAAAGAAAAGACTGTTGGGGCGTCCACGTCTCTAGCATTGCTGTGTGGAGTTTTGTATTGATTTACAGTTACATGCGTCTAATGCGGCATGTATCATTTATCAGTGGAATGCCTAAGAGAGAAGATACATAATAGCTGAAGCGCAATGAGCATTGCTTGATGTGATGTATGCTTGGGCTGAAGTGCAGGATGTATGCTACGATGAAACAGAAAAGAGACCAGAAATCGCGACCGTGATGGCTTAGTTCCTGTATGTCTAGGTGTTGTGATAGTTGTACAGCCTTGGATTGAAGCCAAAGTGTAAGCATCCCTCAATTGACAATGTAACTGCGCTTTTAGTGGTTTGTGGACAGCCAAGGAATGTCATCTATGCTCTGGGCCTGGTCCTATCGCCGCTTACTCTTCATATAACACACCAGGGCAGCACAGTTCAACACAGCAATACGTCAACCCAAATCATTTCTCTGCCATTTACCCTATTGGTCACCAATTGGGTCTAAAGGAAGACTTGGTTCAGCAGGCTATCACCTCCCATACTTAGCAAATATGTATGGTTAGGCTGCAATTAAGTTGTTGGGTTATTGGCTGGTTTGATACCGCTAACAGGGGCGTAGGCTGCGTGTATTTGCCACTAGAGACCATCGTCTTAGTTTCCTGCGGTCTGGACCAAGGCTAAGCATGCAATAGAGAGCCTAATTGAACCATCCTTGGCTTTGGTGCGGGAGCTAGCTCGCAGGTTAGTTGGTAGACTAGATCTATGTGGCTTTGTGAGAATAGGCAAGATACAATTCCCTTTTACACTAGGATCAAAGTGATGTAAATTATCCTGGAACGTCGGTCACTATGTGAATGAGGCTTATGCTCCCTGGAGCCGGATGCATTGTACGACACCTTCAAGCCGATCCGGCCCGGCCCGACTCGACTCGACGCATAGTGGATTAGCCTCCCCGAAAATGTGGGGCAAACCGCCATGCATGCCGGACAATAGGTGACACAAAGGGCGTGTGAAACCTATTTGCTGTTTGTTGTTTGATGCTACTTGCTGTAAGTTGAGCTTGAGTTTGAATTTATTTAACTCCTACTAGAATTACTAAGATGAAGCAACGCCGGACTAGCTACCGGACAGAATTGACTCTCCGCAAGGCCGATCGCCGATTTGGGGCGAGAGGAGCGTATATACTTCCAAGCAAGCTCATTAGTCGCCTTCATCCTACAGTTGTTAAAGAGCAAAAGAAGAAGAGAAGAAAAAAGCAGGGAGAAAAGAAAAGAACGAACAGAGCAGAACAAAACATATATTTCAACGTAGATTCTAAACAAACCCGAGCGTCCTATCTCTCTCCGTCCTAGCTCGTTCTCCGTTATGCATGTATCTACTCGACGCACTCTTCATTTTGGATCCATCTTCTCCGCCAGGCACTTGCAAGATCTGTTTTCTCTAAAGATCCTCTTTACAAATCTCACTGGTTCTGTAGTGTTGCCTATTCATTCTCACGGGTGGTTGAGGACCCTCGGTTTACCATAGTTCGGCACTTGGCACTTCGTCTCGGCGCTTTAATTGTTGAACCTGGAGTGGTATTGCTTGAAGTCGCCACGTCTGAAGCGTGCTGCTAAAACTCTGGGGACGGAGTCTCGGTGTAGCCCTTTCATCTAGCTTACGTTGAAGAGCTTTGGGAGCCCTATCGTCCATCCAGGATGATCAGTCTTCGAACAGTTGTCTCTCATCTAGTTCTTAAGATCGGCCCTGAATGCATCGGTCTCCTAGCGTCTTGCCGTTGCCAGAGACACCGCCCTCTCAGGAACCAGCAAACCCGAGCTTCTGAAGCCCGCTGGCTGATGTCATCTTCCAGCAGCTCCTGGGCGGTCAGCAGTTGCAGGTTTGCTCAGATTTCGAGCGACTCCTGTGACTTTTTAGGGTCCGGCGCTTGGGCCAGGATGGCTCTCTGTCTAGCGTAGCCAGGGCGTGCCTGCGGGGCTCCAGGATTGGATGCTTGGTGTTTTTGGTCTGCGACGACCGCGTGTAAGCTAGTCTATAAGGCCGCCGGCTTTCGGCACCGGGGGGTAGATCCCGGACCCAGCTGGAATTGTATTGTATTGTATTGTATTATTTTACGTCTACCTACCAATTATTTCGCGGTAATACGACGGCATATTCCGGACAGGAGCCGTTGGCTGATGTCAGCTTCCCGTGGCTCCTCCTGGGCGGTCAGCAATTGCAGGTTTGCTTGGATTTCGAGCGCCTCCTATGACTTTTTAGGGTCCGGCACTTGGGCCAGGATGGCTCTCTGTCCAGCATTGCCCTAGGGCGTGCCTGCTGGGTTCCAGGTATTTTTGGTCTGCGACGACCGCGTGTAATCTAGTCTAAAAGGCCGCCGGCTTTCAGCACGGGGGGGAAGCCCCGGCAGAGTACAGCGGTTTTGTCCTTCCGTATGCATGGCTGCTGCCGCATCATTTTTAATATTTTTCCCGTTCTGCTGGTGGTTGGTAGCAGAGCTCCCTCCACACCTTCACACGGAGCCCTCCTCGACATCTCCTTCCTGTCCTGCAAACGTTTCCTCGTCCTATCTCTTCTCTCTTCCCCTTCCATTCTCCCTCAACTTCGCCCTCCTCGTCCCCTTCTTCGTTGTTGCCCTTGCTGTCGTGGAGTTGGTTGTGTCATCCTAGGCTGCCCTTGTTGTGGTCGCTCCCCTGTAGTCTGCGGTGGCAGTGACCTGCCTCTACGCGTTTCTTGAGGGGGGGCTGCCTCTGTGGTGTCCAGACAGCTCAGCTCGGGCTCGGGTTGTTGTTTCTCTTTAAGGAGCATCAGGTTGCGGCGAAGCACGTTGGCGACATAACTTGTCGCTTTCGTGTTTTTAAGGAGCTTGTCCGCGAACCTTTGGCTCCATGGTCTGGGTAGTGCCTTGCAGGTCCACCAGTGTCCTCGTTCCTTGGCTTGGTTGCAGGCTCTGCATCCAAGTGGGCAGTTGTGTCCCCATCGCTCGTGGTATCTGTCGAAGTCTCCATCGCCAGTTCTAGCCGCGAGGATATGGCCCAGCTCTATTCGAGTCAGCCCTTTGTAGCGGGAGTTGCGGAAGGGTGGTTCAGTGGGGACGCCGGTTCCAAGCGGACGGTATCCTTTTTGTTCTTTCCACCACCCTTCGTAGTCGAGACGTAGCTGGTCTCTTCTCCATCTCCGTGCTCCTGCAAGGCTGAAGCGGTGTTCCGTTACCAGTCCCTGGCATCCCAACTTGGCCTGGGTATCGGCTAGCTCATTGCCTTTGATGCCCATGTGTCCTGGGACCCATAGCACTCGGGCGAGCCTTCCGGGTGTCTTGTCTGCCCAGGCTTTTAGGATTCGTCTGGTTTCGTCTACCGCTTCCTGTGATGTGCTGTTTTTGGTGGCTGCATTTCGGAGTCGGTCCACAACTCCTCTGTTGTCTAGACACAGCCAGATTTCTCCAGCTCCTTCGCGAGCTGTTGCTCGCTTAGTTGCCTCGAGAGCGCCAACTGCCTCCGCATCTGCCACCTCCATCCACTTTCCTAGAGCTATATGGTTTGCTTCTTGGGTAGCTCCGTCTTCTATGATAGCCCATCCTGCGCCCGCGTTGCCACTTGCATCTTTCGATCCGTCGGAGTACGCGACGAGCGTTCCTGGTAGGGTATTCTCTACCTCTGCCTGGTGTCGCTTCGTTTCCTCCTCTTTGCTGAGCCACGTTCGGGGCGACATGTCCGGTCCTTCCCAGAGCGGCCTCAACCTAGTGTGTTTCTCCATTTGCGCTGGGAGGAGTTTGCGTAGCCTCGCCACCACTGGGTTGTAATTTGGCCCTCTCAGAATGTGCCTATCATCTAGTGTGTGCCACCGTATGGCTTCCCTCCTCTTTTCATCCTCCAGGAGGATTTCGAAAGGAGGAATGCCTGCGGCATGGTGTAAGCATTCCCTTGGTGTCGTACGGTACATGGGGAGAGCTGCTCGGAGGCACTTCCTCAGCGAGATGTTCAGCTTCTCTGCTGCCTCTTTTGTTGTCTCTAGCCCAGACCAGGCGCTCGCTGCAAAGAGCGCTTTGCTCACGGCGCAGGCCCGTACCGCTGTGAGCATGCTCTTTGTGTCTGCTCCTTTGTAGCAGCCGGCTAGATACCTCAAGCCATTTGCCAACCGGTTGACACTCGCAATGACCTTTGCGATGTGCTTGTTGAAGAGAAGACTCGAGTCCAGGTGCAGTCCGAGCCATCTCATTGATTCTTTTGCCGGGGTCGGTTTGTACGTGCCTAGGCCTTCCACGGTCACGGATGGGCTTCCTGCAATCCTCCTTCTGCCCTTGATGTGTAGAAGCGTTGACTTTCCCTGGTCTATTTCTAGACCGTTGAGCGTGGTCCACTCTACCACTTCCTTCATGATGACTTCGATTGAGCTGCAATTTTCTGCGAAGTCTCGCCCACTGACCACTAGGGCCCCGTCGTCTGCATATCCCAGTAGCGGGGGGATGTGTTTGTAGAGCGGTGCCATGAAGAGCATATATAGCACTGGGGAGATTGGCGAGCCCTGCGGGAGAGAGCCTCCCACGAGGGTTGTAGTTGTTTCTTCGGCGCGGATGCTCGCCTCTCTTCCCTCCATGAAGCTTCTGACCCATCTGCACAATTTTGTGGGCCATAGGCACTCCACCATCCTGCGTTCCATTCTCTCCGGGTCTACCGCGTCAAAGGCTCCTTTGATGTCGAACGTGAAGATTGAGGTTACCTTCTTCCATTCCTGGGCTTCCTCTATCTTCCCACGGAGGTCAATAAGCAGGTCCGTTACCGCCCTTTTCGGCACCGCACAGATGTAATTTCTAGGGATGATTTCCCTATCAATCGCTTCCTCTGCGAGCCTTCTCGCTATTGATCTTTCCAGGCCCTTCCCCAGCGTGGGGAGGAGCGAGATTAGGCGGTACGAGCGTGGTGCCAGTCTTGGGCGACCTGGCTTTGGGATCACCACGAGGTTGGCTTTCTTAAAGAAGGCTGGGTGGTGTCCTGTTTCTAGGCACTGGTTGTATAATCCCGTTATAACTTTACCCAGTGGCTTCCAGGCCCTCTTCCACACCTCGTTGGAGATACCATCTGCCCCAGGGGCGGTGTTCGTTGGCCTCCATATGGACGCCTTGACCTCTTCCTGGGATAGGGGTGGCCATTCTCGGGCCCCCACGTTGGGTTCCTGGTGCTGCCATTGTTCCCCTGTGTGGGGCTTCGTGTGCGTCTCAAGGAGCAGGGCCACAGATTCCGCCGTGCACGTGGTTCTGGTTCCGTCGGGTTTCTGCAGAAGTGGGATTCGTCTGTCCGTCTTCTCATTGGCCCACTTGATGGCTCGGTAGACGTCCCTTGCTTGCGTTAACCCTGCCACAATCTTGCTCATGAGACTTCTTTTTGCCTGGACGACGACCTTCCGCATTACTTTCTGTTCTTTCGCATATGTTGCTTTCAGTCTTATGTCGTCCATGTTCCTGCGGTGGTTGCTTCTAGCTTCTCTCATCTTGGCGTTTTGCTGTCGGCATTTTTCGTTCCACCATGGTTTGAGGCTGATATTTGAGGGCGTCTTCGGTGTCGATGTTTCCAGTGCCCTCTCCACTGCTGCAACTACCTTCCTGGCGAGCTCTTCCGTCGCGTCTGGTCCTTTTCTCCCGTCCGCCAACATTCGGTCCAGCTCTGCAGCTTCTCTTTCGCAGGCAAGTACAAAGCGGTCTCGATCCATTTTGCTCAACCTCCATCTTGTTTCCGGTCTCTTGCGTGCTGCCCTTGCCTCCACCTCCACTTCCAGGATTTCATGGTCACTTGTACTTCCTGGGACAAGTCCCATACTCGTTTCCAATCCAACCATTGCCCTCTGCGGCATAACCACCAGGTCTATCACTCTTCCAGCTCTCTGAGTTGGTTCACTCTTCTGGTTAAGCACTACTAGGTTGTTTTCGGTGAGCCAGTTTTCCAATACTCTCCCTTGCGGGTTTTCTTTTTCATTGGCGTCCCAAGTGCCGTGGTGGGCGTTAAAGTCTCCTAGCGCTATCCAGTTGTGTTCCTTCTCAATGAGCCGAAGTTCTCGCAGTGCTTCACTAATCCGAAAGCTCTGCTCTGGCGCGTTGTAGACTCCTAAAAGTTGGAGCATGCCCTTTGTTGTCTTGATACGTATTGGACATAGGTCTGGGTGTGCTTGGTGTGTCTCCAGTACCTCTATATCCCTTCGTACATAGGCGATGCTCCAGGGCCGGTTCGCCCATCCTTCTCTCGGGCTGTGCCGGGTGAAGTCAGGGTGTTCCTTCGTTCGGTCCTTACATGGTCCGATCCAGGGCTCTTGTACAAACACGACTTCTACTTTCCGCTTCGCAGCTTCTAGTAGAGCCTGGTCTTGTTGGGGCCCTCCTCTTCCCACGTTGACGCTCCATATTTTTAGACTCCCTAACATTTACGAGGGGGGTCTACAGTGTTCTCGGTGTCGCTGGCGTCTTGGTCTCCCGTGGCGATTCTCTTCCTCTTCCGTGCCGGGCATTCCGGTCCGCGTGAGGCTATCTCCGTGGGATCCTGTGTTATGGGGCGCGGTGTGCCACCCCTCTTACACGCCGTCTCCCCTGCTGAGTGCCCGTGTGTTCCGCAGACGACACACTCCGCGTGAGCCCCTTTGTGGCCCCCCTCCGTGTGTTCAGTGGAGCCACATAGCCTGCATCGCGGCTTTTCTTTGCACGATGCCGTGGGGTGTGCCTTCCAGCACTGCCGGCATAGTGGTGTGGACATGGTCCGGCACCTCTTGACCGTGGCGCTGCTGGCGCTTCCGTCGAAAGTCAACGTTTTGGGGAGCGGTTGACCCTCTGGGAGCTCGAGAGCGATCCGGAGTGTGGCGTCCTTGAACTTCTCCGTTTCTATCTGCCACTTTATAGACTTGACGTGGCCGCCAGTCTGTTTTTCGATTTGTTTCGCGAACCATTCTTCCTTTTTCTGGGTCACGGGGCCGTTTTCACTCAGAACGTAAAAGTCCGCCAGGTTAGTGATGCGGGCGTGCGTCCATTTCTTCTCCAATTCGCACGCTTTCGCTCCGCAGGCCTCCCTGATCTGGTTGAGTTTCGCGGCCGTGGCTGTGGTTTTGGGTAGGTGGAGAGCCCAGCCCGAGTTCACTTTCTTCATCCTTACCTCAGCTGGCTTGCTTCCCACGGCTTTCGCCACTTCTTCCCCGGCGCTGCCTTCGCTAGCCGCCGTCGGTCCTCGTATGAAGACCCTGACCATCTTTTCCTTTTCCTTGGTCGCTTTTTTGGTGGTGGTCTTGCTTTTCAATTCCACCGTCTTGTTTGTCCCGTTGTCTCCCTGGGACGCGATCGCTGCGTAAGATTGGTGCCCTTTGTCCGCCTTATTTCCTTTCTTCGGGTTTGGGGCCTTGGTGTCTTTCGCTGCGTCCGTGTGTTTTGGGACGTTCACCTTGGGGTTGCCTGTGGTCTGGCCTCCCTGGAGGAGTTTGAGCATCGCTCTGAACTCCGCGGAGACGTGGCCAGCCAGTTTCTTCACAGTGGCGTCTCCTTTGGCCATTGCGATGGCCTGGTTGCATACTTCCGGAATGGTTTCCGCCAGCCAGAGTGTGGCCTTCGCCCTCATCTCGAACTGTCTCAATTCCGCAGCGATGCCTCTGCGCGCTAACGCGATGTTGCGTTCTTTTTCCGTGGCTCGACCATCGCGGGGCTTGGTAGCCTCGTCAGGCGTCTCTTTCTCCACGGCCTGACCCTCGAGGGGCTTGATGGCCTCGTCAGGCGTCTCTTTATCCACGGCCCGACCCTCGTGAGGCTTGTTGGCTTTGTCGCGAGTTTCTTTCGCGACCTTTTGCACGGGTGTGGTCACCGGCTCCTCGCCTGTGACCACGGTGTCATTCGCGTCGGTCATCTCCACCTCGATTTCAATGGACGCGTCCGGGCGGCCATCGTCTGTCTCGTTTTCTTGAGTGAGGTCCGGCGGGGTGATCCCTTGTGCAACCTCCCACTCCATAGTGTCTTCGTTTTATCTTGTTGGTCGTCTTTGTCGTTGTAGAGCGTGTATTTGTAGGGTTGCTTAGGGTTACCTCCTTTTCCTGGAGTTGCCGGACCCAGCTGGCTCCACATCATAGAATTCTTATACACTTCAAACATGCATTTATCCCGTTCACCAAAGGCAAGATGGCCGAGCGGTCTAAGGCGCTGTGTTCAGGTTGCAAAATCTTCGCAGTGGAGCAATCCGCGCGAGTTCGAATCTCGTTCTTGTCAACATTACACTATTCATAACTTTTTGCCAGTAACCTCGAGTTAACTAACAAAGTCTCGACTTTTTTTTTGACCTTTTTTCTTTCTTCAATTTACTTGTACATAACTATTTGCCTCTATCCTATACTTGATCACAGAGACGCCTTGGTGATGGAATCCTGCAACACCAGGAAGGCAGAGTCCTTGGTTCCCAGATACCGCTTCTCAGCAGTCTCCCAGTTGATAACATTCCAGATGTTATTCACATAGGCAGCTTTGCCGTTGAGATACTAACCCAGCCACATTTTTTGGTCAGTATATCTGCTCATCAATGATACTTGTTCTGTTTTCGACTCAATATTGCTCACCTGCAGGTAGTACGCATGCTCCCACATGTCAACACCAAACACGGGAACCTCGCCCGTCACCACGGGATCCTGATCCTTGGTGGTCACAATGCGGAGAGCGCCCGTGGTATCCTTGACTAGCCAGCCCCAGCCACTGCCCTGGATGCCTAGCAATGTGGCATTGAAGGCCTTCTTGAAAGCCTCAAGATCACCCCATGTCTTCGCAATGGCTGCCGACAGCTGCGATGCTGACTTGGGGTCAGTAGCGGCCGAGCCGGTGGGTGCCAGGTTCTCCCAGAAAAGAGAGTGGTTGATGTGACCACCTCCATTGAACTTTATGGCAGCCTGGAGAGCAACCTGGTTGGGCACGTCGGCTGTAGAAATGGCAGTGGAAAGTGACCCTAGGGCAGCATTGAGATTGGTTACGTAGGTTTGGTGGTGCTTGGAGTGGTGAAGCTCCATGATCTGCGCAGAGATGTTGGGCTCAAGGGCCTAGAGAAGTCACAGGTAATTAGCACGCATTTTCATGGAGTGGCAGTGGATGTAGAGTGCGGTAGGCAAGCTAATTACATTGTAGGGATATTTAAGAGCGGGGAGCTTGTAAGTAGGGGACGACATAGTGCAAGCTTGGTGTTTGGTAGGCACAAATATAGAAGGTTCGATGATGGTGATGTTTACAAAAAGGGGAAGAAAAGAGGAGAGGGGAATTTGATGCGGGCTTTATCAAGTCACCCCAAAGCCACAACACCACGCTGCTCTATGCAAATGCATTCTGCTGACAAACCTACGGGCCATGGTCAGATGAGGGGTCAAGCACAGCTAGTTCCCTTGTTTCGTCTTCCTACTACGTCTCATTTTATGTTCAGCAATACAATGCCTCTCTTCTTGTCGCCTACCAGTGTCCTCTGATTCGCTTGATGGCCAGCCATCCGGGTTGTGGGGCTGGCGGCTTGGCTTAGCACGGTGTACTACTATGAATGGAGGGGGTGTAAGTGACTAACCCTAGGGTTATCTATAAACAGGCGCAAACTTGCTCATCAGGGTTCGCGCCCATAAACTTGCGCAAATAACTGATAGCACATAGTCTAGATAGCTGCAATCACATATCGACATTGTTGGTGGCAAGCTTGGCAGTTAATCGACGAGTGTCAGAGACAATGGCGTGTGGGTCCGGATCTTGATATAGCTGCGGCAGTTTCAAAACCGCTCTTATTTGTATGGCCACGTGCTGTGCCAAACTAGCTCAAGATCATATGAGCAGGTTCGAGGAGGTTGCCGCCGTATCACACACAGGCATACATACGGAGCTACTGTGGAACTAGTAGAAAGCAGATGCGGCGTTGTTAGTGCTGGCAGAAGAGATGCTACCAGGGTTCTTCTCTTGCCACTACAAATAAACTTTGGCGTCCATTTTCTCGGCCTCCTGTTCAGTCTTAGATCAGCGATCTTGCTTTTCAAACTGCCCCTGGACTCTTTCCCTCACTTCTTTTCTTTTCTACCTGTCCTCACTTTGTTCGCTGCGCTTGATCATTTCTTCTGGTATATTCCTTGTTCACTCCTGTTCTTTCACTGTTCGTTCACTGTTCTTTCGCTTGACTCACCTCGCCCCCTCTGTTCGTCGATCAAACAGCCATGTGTGGTCCTGATAACTCCACCCGGCCCCGTGTTGGCGCTCTGGCTGCCCTCCGGTCTGCTCCTGGTATCATGGACTGCACTGAATGCGATCTGATATTTTACACACCTGGCAGTCCGTGCTCACTGACGGCCACTCACTTGCGAATGGAGTCCAAGAATTTACGATCTGAGAAGGACATCCGTGTAATCATACAGTAAGAGATAGAAAGATTCCAAGCTATGCTGAAGTTTGGCGGGCTAACAAGAGATCTCAAAGTGAAACCGGCGAACTGCACAAGACGGTGGACCAATGTGGATTGCTGGTCGACTATAGCCTGGGAAAACAGCACACTTCAACTCAGGATGATGCTAGCGAGTTTGTGTTGCCACAGCCCTGCTCTCTGGCTATTGGCGGCCAAGGAATCATTGGTCGCAGAGTATCATTGATGTTGAATGATTGTCCCGTGGCAGAGGGAATCATTGGGGTGAACTGCTAGAGCGGGTCTCTAGCAGCCGCAGTACTATTTGCCTTGAATTAGAGCTCGGGATTATTGGGGATTGGGTAAAACAGCGATATGGTCGAATTGTATGAAGAGAGAGGCAAGGTTAGACTATCACAAGATAGATTTTTGCATTGGGATAAATAGAAACAGTAAGACTTTTTCGTATTCATGAGCAGACAAATGGGGTTGATATTTCTACATCAGCGTACGAAGGGCAAGGGCAGATGAAGACTGTATGGAGAAATCAACCGAAGATTTCCCTGATAAGATAAGCTCGTTTTTCTAGTAATTTTTTGGTAGCGCAAAAACGGCAAGAACGAAGCTCGCCAAATTTGCGACAAGGCCCTCTCCTCTCTCTTCTTCTTTTTCTTGATCCCCTTGTCTTTTGATTCCCCTCATTTGCCATGAGATCAAGCCTTCACTTGAATTCAGCATGGCGTCAGAAAACACACCTTCCCAACCCATTGCTACGGCTGTCCCGGCTGCAGCTCCAGCCCCAGCCCCAGCCCCAGCTCCTGCTCCGGCCTCTTCCACAAATGCGACCAACGGTATTGAGCAGAAGCCTGGTGCTTCTGAATCCCGCGATGCAGACAAGCCAAAGTCGAATGGCGGCGGTAGAGACCGCGATGGAGGCGATAGAGGAAAACGCCAAGGGTAGGTCTAATGCCTTGATTCACAGAGATTTGTGTCTGCGTCCCAAGCAGACGCAAGCAGATTTTTTTCTCAATCACCTTCTTCCCTTCCATAGTTTTCTTCTCTATTCTTCTTGCTCTGTTTTCTTCTAAAAGCACACCCGCCAACCTACCTCCCGCTAACAGAAGCTCCTCCGTCCCGTTCTAGCCGCCACAAGAAACGCAAAGCCGACTATGAATGGAAAAATACGAACAAGCGATCACGCAACCACGAGCCCGAGGGCGGCTGGCCGCAACGCAAGCCACGTGAGAATCCGTTTACTGCCGAAGAAATTGCTGGCGAAGAGCGCAAGCCAAAGAAGAAGGTTGCTGTGCTGATCGGTTACTCAGGCACGGGATACAAGGGCATGCAGATCAACGATCAAGAAAAGACCATTGAAGGCGATCTGTTCGCTGCCTTTGTAGCGGCCGGCGCCATTGCTAAGGCTAATGCTGATGATCACAAAAAGTCTAGTTTGATGCGTTGCGCTCGCACTGACAAGGGCGTGCATGCCGCTGGTAATGTCATTAGTCTGAAGCTGATTCTAGAAGAAGACACGGTAGAGAAGGTCAACAGCCATCTGCCTAACCAGATCCGCGTGTGGGGAATTCAGCGTACCAATAACCAATTCAATTGCTACAAGAGCTGCGACTCGCGTTGGTACGAGTATCTCCTGCCTAGTTATTGCCTTCTCCCTCCCCATCCCAAGACTTTCCTTGGCAAAAATGTTTGGGAACACGCCACTGCAAAGGGCACTCTAGATGAGCTCAACGAGCGCTATGCCGATGTCAAGGGCTTCTGGGATGAGGTCGACGAGAAAGAAATCAAGCCTATCCTAGAGTCTCTTGATGCTGAAACGCGCACTGCTGTGCTTGAAAGGATGCATGCCTCGGATATTTTGACCGGCGGGCTGGTTGATGGTGCCGTTGCTAATGAGCCTGCTGAACGCAAGCAAAAGGCTGAAGCTAAGCAGGCCTCTAGAGAGGCGACTGTCGAGCCCGAAGCTAAAGCCGCTGCTGCTCCGGCTGTTACCAATGCGCCTATCAATGGCCAGACTGAGACTACTTCTGAGGCCAAGCCTCTCAAGACTGAGACTGACACCGAAGAGCCTATCGCCACAACTGCTGCTGCCGAAGAGCCCACTGGCCCGCACGAACCGACGCCCGTAGATTTTGCACTACGTGATATAAAGTATGCTTATATCAATGCTAAGAGGCGGTACCGGGTGACGCCTGAGCGTCTTGCGCAGCTGCAATCAGCACTCGACAAGTACGTTGGCACACACAATTTCTACAACTACACGGTGCGCACTGAGTTCAAGGACGCAGCGGCTAAGCGTCACATAAAGTCATTTGTGGCCAACACGACGCCTATCGTCATTGGCAAGACTGAGTGGATCTCACTCAAAGTGCACGGCCAGAGCTTCATGATGCATCAGATTCGCAAGATGGTGGGCCTGGCTTGTCTCGTCACACGCTGCGGCTCGCCGTTGAGCATCATTGATACAACGTACGAGGGTGAGAAAATGGCGATCCCCAAGGCACCTAGTCTAGGCCTATTGTTGGAGAGGCCCGTGTTTGAGTCTTACAACAACAAGGCTACGACACAACTAGGCCGCGACTCACTGGACTTTTCCAAGCACGAAGACCGTATGTTGCCGTTCAAGCACGAGTACATTTACAATCGGATCTATGAGGTCGAGGAAAAAGACAATAGCTTTCATGAGTTCTTCCAGCAAGTAGACAACTTCAAGTCATCATACTTCTTGTGGCTGACGGCTGGTGGTCTAGAGGCGGCAAGGGCTGGTGCCGGAAAGGTGACAGATGCTACAAACAAGGCCGTAGCCAAGCAGCTAGAGGGTGACGATGACGAGGAGGATGTAGAGTGCGGGGATGGTTAGACGCTACTTGTAGAGACTAACGCTAGAGTGTGATGTTTTTATCTGTATATGGGATACACCGAGTGCGGTATTTTAAGCAATGTCTAGCGTCAAACCATGGCAGATTAAGGACTTGGTGATAATATATCTTCAATAAACATGAGGGAGTTGTAAAAAAGGGAAAAAAAAGAAGCTATTGTGATGTATCCGAAACCTAAAACGCCAACTACTCCATCCACGTGGGAAACAAAAGAAAAGAGGAGAAATCTAAACGCCGTATCGCCGTAAAGTAAACCATATGAAAATGCCATTGTCATCGCCGGTCTTAACTGGGACAGTTTTGTGCCTCATCGTCCTTAGGCATCGGCATCCAAGAGCCCCCAGCCTCTTCAACTACACCACGTAGCCACCCATCTTCAGCAGTGCTGATAATCTGAGCAATGTGCTTGACATCAAGCTCAACTGCAGCAGCACGTTCGCGTGCATGGATGTCCTCTTGGCCCAACGGACCAAACACCCAGAGTTCCTTGATACGGCGACTGAGCGTCAGCAGCTCCTTGATCGACTTGTTAAGACCTTCGAATTCCAGGTCCATGGACATGCCCGAAATGGACATGGAGGATAAATCAGTGGAAACTGCTGCGGCGCGTGACGTGGCGATAATACAGAGTTTGCGAAAACGTGCAAGAACATCGGCCACGAGCCGGTTGTGGTAGTCTAGGAAGACGGTTAGTTGGTGGGTGGTGAGTTAGGAGATAGAAGAAGAGGGGATATGTCCGTACCCAGCATATTAGTGATGTTGGCCTGGGCTTCCATTTTAGAGTCAATATAAGTATATAGTGATTCAATAGCGATGAGCCGAAGGTTGACAACCGAATGATTGGTTAGTTCATCATAGGCTAGGTGGCGTGGGTGAAGAAAGAAGTTCAGGGTAAGCTTAAGTAAGTATATTTTGCCAGGTGCCGCATGCTGGGTGGCAGCTGTCGCATCACAGCCTGACAGCCGCCACATATTAGGCCTCAAACCAAGATTGTTGCTGAGACCAAGTACTTGATACAATTTCATACATGTATACATACTACAAACATACGTGCTCTATCTAGTCCTAGCAGCTTAGCACAAGGCAATCTCCTGCACGAATTGCGGGCCGCTATTCTCGGCAGTTCCCCATACGCTAATCGGCAGTGAAGCTACCTGATCGCCAATAGCACCTTCATCGCCCAGTTTGAAAGCCACCAGACCCTTTTCGCCCCCCTGATTACCCACAAACAGCAGATCCTCGTCATTGCACTTGGTCGCCAGGCTCATCATGCGAGGCAGCAGGCCGCCACTAGGCACTGTCTGGCTATGCTCCAGTTTGCCATCATCGGTCACAAGGTAATGCGTAATGGAGTCTTGATCATCGCCTGAAAGACGGTTAGAGACGTAAACGTGCCTGCTATCCGATGATGCCACAAGCTCGCCAGCTCGGGCATCGGGCTTGGAGACCCCCTCGGGGAAGGTGCTGATGGTCTGTGTCTGTGTGAGCGTTAGCTCAGCACCAGACGTGGCTACGGTGTACATGACAACTATGTTGCCAGTTTCGCAGACCATGGCATACAGCACAGCGCCGTTAGATCCAGACAGGAAAGCACCATGACGCGGACCGCAGCCGTCGGGTGCGGAGAATCGCTTGGAACTGTCAGACGAGGAGGCATCAATTGGGGTGACGATGACCTGATTGAGGCCCAAGTCGTTGGTGACGGCAAACTTTCCACTAGGGTCGATGAGAGTTTGATGAGGCTTTGAGGTGCCCTTGGCTCCCATGGTCCATGTGCTCTGGAGGGCCAGGTTATTGTTGTCGCCGATGCTGAAAACATCAACAACACCGCTACCGTATACGGAGGAGATCAGCTGGTTACCGGAAGGCGCGAATTCCAGATGCACGGCGCCCGAGGAGGCTGCAACTTCGGTTACAGGGGTGAGAGTATCGGTGTCAGTGTCAATGCCCAACTGGCGAATGGTATTCGAGTTTTCGTTGACGGCATACAGGGTGCTGGGGGCTTTAAGCGCCATCCAGCTAGGCCCACTGTCGGCCAGAATGTCTGAAGTCAAGGCAACGAAACCGTCGGTAGCGGAGAAGGAGAACAACGTGATGTTGGCAGGTGATCCGACGAGAAGCTTGCGCTGGCCAGCTGGGGCGCGGATTTTCTTGGCGGCGCCGGAGGTTTCAAAGAAGGAACCGCCCTTTGGAGGAAACGACTTTGGCGCGCCCGCAGGCATAGCAACCGAAAGAGACGAAGCGGCCAAAAGGGCCAGGCTAGGATAAAAACGCATTGTGATTAGAAAGAAGGAGAGAAAAGATAATCTGCCGGCAGAGAGCTCATGTGTCTGAAAAGAGCGAATAAAAAAAGAGGAGAGATGCCGAGAAGATCAACTGTGGTAAGATAACGAGTGAGTGAAAGCGCCAGCACAGACTGATTGAGTGACCAAGACAGTCAACCTCAACAACAGACATGAACGAGATAGGGGCAGCGGCGGTATTTATACCAATGAAAAACCCTTTATTTCATGCATCCCAAAGGCCAATGTCTCACCTTGATGTTCACCCAGATTCAACATCTAGGGCGATCCCAAGCCACCGATCTAATCATCTTACTGGTACGGCATGTAGACAATACCGGCCCAGGCGGCTTATAGTAGCTTAAGGTCTGTGCTGATATTCCCGGATTTTATCATGATTTTATGGCTTCTGCGTGATCGCTTACTGCCCTCAATAAAGGGGGTAGATGAGGATTCACGGGGTTAATTTTGAGCAGGGTTAGAGCTGAACAACACAACGGCAAGTCTTATATGCTCTCAGCATGCCTCAGGACGCTTGTATAGACTTCCATAAACACGCTACTTCGTTTCTGAAACACAAACTTTAAAGCCTAAATTTAAAAGTTGGGGATTTCATTAACGTCCTATTGGAATACGGGAAATGTAGCATAGCTTGCCTAGACAAAGATTCCGGGCCCTTGTACCCCTAGGTATTAGTAGCTAGGGTCAACGTAAAAATCGTATTATAGTGGCTGGCGATCAGACCTGAGCCACGTCTGAGGCAAAAAAAAACATCAAGCTTCCACTCCCCTGTCGTCCGATTTCGATCCATATTAGGGCCAACTTATAGGGCCATTGTCTCCGGTCCGCCCCTGGCATCCGCCTTCGTTCCATCACCTCCCCTCCCCCTTTACACCAAAGCTGCGCCCATAATAGCCACAACTGCTGCCATCAAGCTAGCCTTTAGACATTTGTTAGGACCTCCATTAGCAAGAGACTCCGTTTGAGTTTGGGTCTGGGTCTCTGAAGAAGAAGAAGCTGCTGTGGTAGTCACATAGGTAGTCACGGCTGTGCTAGTGTAGTCTCCTGTAATGACCGACGTCTGGGCGCTCGTGAATGTAACGGTGGTATACGCTGCCGTAGCGCCACTAAGTGTTGTTGTCCACTCTTTGGTTTCGGTAGTTGTGTGTGCCGTGTGAGTGTACGTGCCGAGGGTTGATGTCACCGTCGTCAGTGTGTACGACCCGCTAGCGTCAGAGTCCCAGTACGAGTACGTCAGCGGAAGTGTCGGTGTGCAGGCACTTTTATCGGTCGGGCTAGAGCCATAGGTGTAGCTGTCCAGCGAAGTCCATTCGGTACTTGTCGATGCATCACAGTCACCATCGGGCTCATAAGTCGGGCTATCCGGCACGGGCTGCTTAGATGTGGCACAGTACAGGTTCGCATATTTGCCGCACGTAGGGCTAGAGGAGCCACACCAGCCAAGAGAAGAGTCGCCCTTGCATGGGTTGTTGCAGACATCTTCGTCCTGGCGGTTGAGCTCGCCCGCATCGTTGCCACAGCGGCAAGCACTATGTGTGTTAATCACTGGTGGTCCCTTATCGGTTGGTTCTGTGTGTTTGGTTTGACGACTTACTCATTGAAGACACCTACATAGGTGTAGCCGCGGCAGACGTACTGGCAATCTTCGGGCGTCCGACCACCAGCAGGATGTGCGTACATCACATCAAAGCGGTTCGGATCAGCCTCAACGCAGCCGTCGTACTTGAAGCCAGACATGGCATATTGACTCTGGGCCAGAGCCGCTTCAAATAGAGCCACGAGGGCTAGAATTATGGGATAGAGGAGCTGCATGGTCTTTCTCTTTGTAGAATATCTGATGGGTATGGGGAGGCTTGTCAAGCAATTCAAGAACAAGTCACGAAGGGCTGATGGTGAAAAAGAGAATAAAAGAGTACGAGGTATGGCGGGAAGTGACGGACGGGCTATTTTATTTAGCGTCTTTACTGACGAGAAGGCTAGCATACTTCTTTGTGCGTTGTCGGTAAGGGCCACAAAACAAGGAGGGGAAGCAAAAAGGTCGTCCGGCACAAAAAAAAGAAGAAGGCTACGGTTTGTCTGCTATGACGGTGTGGAGGGGCCGAAAGGATGCACAGGAGGAAATGAATGACTACCACAGGACGTGTTTCCCTTTGGGATGCAACACGGCACTGATAACACGTGCATGCCACTCTGTACCGATTCTGGTAGAGATACGAACCATAGTCTGCCCATTGCACATACACTCCCGCTCAGAGTCGTGTAGACCGTAGGCAGCAGCTACAACTACCTTGTGTTTGCCCTGTGCGAGGCCATGTGCCATTTATTGGCTCCCCCCCTCGCCAAACACCTCATAACCTAAACTTTTCAGACTGACGCAGAGCGACAGGCTTAGCCATAGGAGAACTTTCTTGACCTAGAGATGAGTCACGGTGGCAATTTACAGAGGTTGAGGAAAGCTCCGCGACATGCTAAAAAGGCCCTCCCGCCAGTGTCATCTGAAAATGCGCGGCTGCATATGCCGTGATGCTGTGATGTTGTATGGTTACACAAGGAATATGTGTAACTTGAAGTATTGTGTTATACGGGACTCATCACGCTGAGACCGATGCGGGCGAGAAAGAAAAAACTAGAATGTCGTCTAAAAAGCCCTGGCCTGAAAATTCCTATCAAGTTGTCAGCAATACTGTGGCGTTTGTTTGCTACTAAGTGTCAGTACCACCTAACTCGGGCGTTATGCTGGCTTTCAAGTCTCTAAGACCTCTAGGTGCAGCTATCCCGATGCCTAGTTGTTCCGGCTTGTGCTTTGTGTCACCTGTCTCTTAGTTTCTGCCTCCCTTGTACAGGTTGGGTGCTAGATGACTTCTCTACTTGCTCGCTTCTCAAAACTGTTTTCCATGCCACTGCAAATGTAATGGTCATCACGTGTGGACCTACATCGACACTTGCATATGCGGTGGTCGGGGTCATGGCTAGCATGCGGCATTTGTTTATGCTAGATTGTGTTGTTTTTTGTCTTATTGTGCGTTGTCCTTTGTGCCTTTTGCTATGAGAGCAGCTCGGATACAGGCAGACATGCGGCCATTTACCTAGAAGTTGCTAACAAAAGACCCTCTCGGTCCAAGTTTCACACAGTCAAAAGTCCTTGTTGGCACAAAGCCGGGAGGGTAGCAAGTACAGATTGCGAGACAATAAAGTTACACCTCACAGTGAATGGATAAAGGGAGAAGATTCATAGACAGAGGTACCATGAAGAAATGAATTGTAGCGGGAAGCGGCTTGCTTCCATGCACTACAGTTAGTCCCATTGTTTTCTTGGCCAAAGGCTCTAGCACAGCGTTGTCAGAGCTCTCTTTACATTGTTGTTCAATCAAGTCCGAGACACGGATCTGGCTGTCCCAATCATTCCCACCCGCGGACATTGTAACTCGAATGCTTTCTCATCCAGGCTCTGTCTCATCCACAAGCTGAAGGGTTCCACACAGCATGCACTACGCAAACAACCTCTTCAGCGCAACGAAGGTAAAACGGAAGCCAGGCAAACAATATTAACAGCAGACAAGTCACCATCAACAGGGAGGCGAAGAATAGACAGCAAATGTAGTTCCTCATCATACCAGAGGCTGGCCCACAGCTAATTGACCAAGCAAAAAAATGAAACAAAATGGAAAGAAAAACAAAATGCGCATGGGAATCGTAGATTCATTCAAAGATGTAAAAAAAAAGCAAACAAGGAAGTGAGCCATAACGCCACAAACGCCTTTTTCAGGGGAACAACTTTTAGGTAGACACATGCACACCATAGGCAGGTAAGCTCAGAACATAGTAGAGTTTCCGGCTCTATGTGGGACATCTGCCAAGGAAAATGCAGAAAGATATGGCGAAAGGCCTATCTTATGAAGGGCTATTACAGCGAGAATAGCACAGCTGGAGCCACAACGTATAGGACAACTACTGCTTTGCAATATGCCAACAGACTATTGCAAAGCTAGGAGGCTAGCTCATGTAGAAGCCTTGCAAGAGAAAATTTCGGTACGTCTCATGGTGGTAGACAGGTAGAGACCGGCACGACGAAGGAAGCCAAGGCTAGGCTTAAGCCTTTTTCTTGCGCGAAGAGGTTGACACCAGTTTCTTTTTCAGATGTTTAGGAATCTTTTCTTTGCGCTTGTCGCGCTTGGCTTCTTTGACGGCCATCTTATGGGCCTGTGAAATAAAATGGGAATTAGTTACCATGAGACTAAAACGGTGCGTTCGTTGTAAGAAAGGGAGAGGGAAAGAACCTACCTTCTTAGCCTCCTTGTCTTCGTGCTTCTTGCCGCGGGGTGTGCCCTTCGCAAACCGACCCTCATCGGCGGAGCCAGACTCCTCATCATCATCACTACCACTTTCGTCTTCATCATCATCCTCCTCCTCCTCCTCGTTGCTTTCTTCTTTGGCAATGACCTTGTCGGCTAGTAGGTTGCGGTAGACTAGATCATCGCCTTGGCCTTGGCCAATTTTCATAGCATCCTTCTCGATATCAATGACCTGCTCTAGCGTCTGGGGGATATACTGTTGTCTGAAGACAGCATTGGAAACTTCTAGCTCAGCGGCAGCCTTCTCCGAGTCTTCGGCAAATGGCTGCTTGGCATAAAGCTTGGCCAGCTCCGAGGCCATGCCAGCCTCGTCAACAGGTCCCTTGGGGTGGCTGATGAAGTCAAAGATGACGCGATCACTCAGCGTGTTGACGCTTTTACGGCGGAAAAAGTCGCCTACGTTCTTGATGTCCATGCGCAAGAACTCGAGCGAGTGTGGATGATCGGGTTCAACGCTCTGCGACACATCGATGATGTACAGCTTGTTCTTGTTGTAGAGAATGTTGTATTCGGACAAATCGGCATGCACTAGCCGGCAAACCTGGTACATGATGCGCATTAGGCCCAGCAGTTGCAAGTACATAGCCTGCCATGTCTCTTCAGTGTCGATAGGGGCATCACGGAGGCGCGGGTAGGCCCAGCCCTTGCGGTCACCTAGAAAGGACATGACCAGGACGTTGTTCTTCAGGGCAATAGGCTCGGGTGACGGGATACCAGCAGCATAGATGCGCTTAAGGTTGCGGAACTCTTTTTCGGCCCAGAGCTTGACCATCTTGTGCGAGTTGCTCTTGTCGGCGCCCTTGCTAAAGCGGTGCTCGCCGGCAATGTAGCGTTCACGATCTTTGAAGACCAGGATGGAGGTCTTGTAGATCTTGACTGCCTTATGCACAGGACGGGCGTCGGCATCGCCATCAGCCAAGTCAGGGTTCAGGATGGCTTCATAGACATTGGCTTCCTTGCCAGTGCTCACGGCTCCGTGCACCTCGCTGAAGATGCCTCGCTCGATCATCTTGAACAGGATCATACGCGTGCGCTGGTCCATGACAAGCTCCGATGTCGCGCGGTCGCTCTTATCTCTAGTCTTAAGGTCACGGCCACTCACACCCTCGGCGCCGATCTTCAGCTTGCTGGCATGGTGCGAAAGAGAACTGATCTGGTCGTCGACACGGGCTTTTGTGTTGACAGTGGGCTTGGAGGCAGCTCCTGCAGTTTGGGGGTTGCGGCGGGCATTGCTAGAGGCAGCAGAATTTTCGACCCATTCAATGTCGGATAATTCGTCATCTTCGTCGTCGTATTCTTCGTTGTAGGGCTCATCGACGGAATTTTGAATGGCGGCGGAACTGACGGGGGCGGGCTCGCTAACGGTAGGTATGACGGGGACAGAAACGGACTCGGACTTGGACTCTGGGGCTGGAGCAGGTACTTCTGATGAAGCTGCCGCCGCTACAGCGATGCTATCACTCTCAAATGTAGCCATGCTAGTAGTAGTAGAGGATACAGACAGGCTCTTGGGTGTCAGAAACTCGAGGGTGCAAAAGGTGCGAAAGTACGTGAAAAGACCCTGGGAAAATACTTGAACAAGGGTTCGAAATTTAAAAATCACGCTTTGCTTTAACCCCAACATCTGGTTTATTTGCTGCCTGCAAGTTCTGATCTTCAAATGCAGCCTTGATGCAGCACGTCGTTGTGGCGAGACCAGTCAATTTTTTCCAGGCCATAGAGGGGTAGAGACTGTACTACTGGGTTTGTTATCTTATCGGGAGTTTAGTGGGGGGAGGGGCTGTTATCTTGTCACTGGAGTGGAGCAGTATGAGATCACCAGTCAGGGAGGGCTGCAATATGCTGTGTTATTTGATATACAATATGCAGTGAATCTACAAATATTTCGTGAAGTGTAGAACATTTAAAGGCTCCAACTATGATCCAATTGTTGACTGGCTCTTTTAGATGTATCAAAGAAGCATTTCAGACTCAATAGACTGCTTCAGAGACTGTACTTATACTTACCTCTCAAAGCCGCTGAGCCTATAAATATATATACACACAGTTCACACTCGTCTGCCTACACTGTAGCCCCGCCCCGCCCTGCGACGCCCAAGCTCAAGTCTAGCTCCCTAACAAGTCTCAGCCACAACCCATCGTGAACGTGTCGTTGTTTTGTCTAATAACTGAGTGTTTTCAACTGTGCTGCTTTCCATTTTAACGCTCAATCATGCAATCTGGAATCTCAGGTGAGTATTTCCTTATTTCGGCTACAGCCTTGGCGAAATCAGCTTAAAGGCTCTCTTTCTTCTTGCTAACTAGCCACTGCTTATCTCGTTCCCCACAGCTTCGCAGGAGCTCTTCTCCCAGTTCAAGGAGCTCCAAAGTTCCGACAGCTACTTTGGCCTCCTGGTAACCATCACCAACGAAAAACTCGAGCCTATTCGACTGCTCGAGCGCACCTCTCCCGACTTTACCGCCAATCTCTCTACACTGGAACCCCACCTTAGTGACAACGAAGCCCTATATGTTATTCTTAAGCGCTATGATTCCAATCCGGTATTCCTCGCTGTGACATTCGTGCCTGACCTGGCCAAGGTGCGCCAAAAGACTCTTTTTGCCTCGACTCGCTTGACGCTTGTGCGCGAACTCGGCTCCGAGCATTTCCGTGATACGCTGTTTGCCAATGCCAAGGAGGAGCTGTCGGCTGCTGGTTTTGCCAAGCAAGATGCGCATGCTGCTATAGATGCGCCTCTGACCGAAGAGGAACAGAGTCTGCAGGCTGTCAAGCGCGCCGAACAGGAGATTAGCAGAGGCACAGGACGGCAGGAGATTCACCTCGGGAAAAGTCTTGATATGCCTTTCAACGACGAGGCCCTAGAAGCTCTCAATCAGCTTGGCAGTGGATCACTAGACATGGTTTCCTTGGTAGGGCCTCTTCTGCTTTTGCTTGCGTATGAGATAGAGTATATGGCAGACTAACACCAGGGCTTTGATAGAAAATCAACTCGGCAACGGAGACTGTTGAGCTCGACTCCGCTCCTACCTCTTCCCCTTCGTCTATCGATGAGGTCGTGAAGAGCATTTCGACAACCGAACCACGGTTCACTTTCTATCGCTTCCACCATACGCATAATGGCACCCAGCAGAGCCCATTGTTATTCCTCTACACCTGCCCTGCCACTCCTGGTACCCGTGCCATCAAAGCCCGTATGCTGTACCCGCTGATGAAGCGCACAGTTCTCGAGGCGGCTGCTAGCGGGGCTAACATCACAGTCGATAAGAAGTTCGAGGTGGATGAGCCTACCGAAATCACGGAAGCCACGGTTTTGTCTGATTTGCACCCCAAGGCGGCGGTACGAACGGGTTTCAGCCGGCCCAAACGTCCCGGCCGGTGAATGGGCGAATAGCTTACGATGGATTCTATGCATGGTATCGCGTAAACGAGGTCGTATTGTTGCACACATGATTAGATACATGTTCTGAAATTAACGTGTCCAACCTGGGATGCACGTAAACAAAAAAAGCCATCCTTTCCATTGTCTTTGAGGCCTGCTGGTTGTGCCTGTACTCACCACTCTTCTCAATGATCCAACACCCACACAGATTTCTATCTTATGCACTACCTCTCTATCTCCATGTCGAAGCTATTCATATTTCATAACCCTTGTCTCACTCCTCGTAATTGACAGCATGGTGTGCTGGGTCTGACTTCTCAATCTTCTCACGCAGGAATTCGTAGACGGTAAAGGTAACGGCTTGCCCAGGAGCCACACGCATTATTCTAGGGGTTATTCCCTTGTAGAATGCATGGAAGCCTTCTTGTCTACACGAAAGGAAAAAAAAAGGTCAGTAAATTTATCGTCCCAATATGGTGAATTTTGGACTGTGGTAAATGACGCCATGACGTCATGGCTCCGCAGGCCCGAAGCAAGAAAAAAAGCCCTCCATAAAACCGGCCGGTTGCGCGGCTGCTTTGGGACTAAAGCCAGCAAGGGTGAAAGGGGACTCACTTGAACATGTCTTTGGCGATTCCAGCAATGCGCTGCCACGCACTAACACCAGGCTCAGCGGGAGTCCTTTGCAATCGTGTCTTGATGGTATCGATCGGTGCATTACTTAGTGGGCCCATAGCACCACTGATTAGGCCGATAAGGGTAGTCTGCCAGCTGGGCAGCTTGCTGCCCTCCAGTTCTGGCTGCCAGCGAGAAAGCGAGTCCTTGAAGGCAGTGTAGGCGGTGAAGTTGACGGCCTGGTTGCTTCCCTGGCGCAGAGCAGTGAGTGAAACTCCGCGATACAGTGCACTAGCACCCTCCTCTCGCACGACGGTGTACAGCGCATGTGCAGCATTGCGGTATTTGGGTATGTCTAGTGGGTCGGCCATGCTGTGGTGTTGGGCCTGCAGGCGAATCTTGATCACTTCCATGGGTGTGACAACAGCTACGGCTTCTGTAACACCAGCAGCCAGGCCAGCGATGAAAGTGCTCCCGGAGGAGACATTGCCGGCTGGGTCGGCGAGAAAGCTCTTGTAAGCTTCGAAAGAAGTAAAACGGATGGCCATTTTGGGCACAATTCCGGTCATGACAGCTCCAAGGCCCTTGTATAGCGCTAGCGGGGTCTCTTTCCTCACGATTTCAGTGCCGGTGCGTATAAAGCCTCTTGCTGGCTTGCCTGGTTGCCTGCCCCGGCGGGACAGTTGCATGCGGACTTTGATTGTGTCTATTGATGCAGAGGATTAGACTTAGGGGTAGGCCGAGAGATAAAAGGGCGGAAAAGAGAAGCCTTACCAAGCGGATGGCATGCGAGAGCTTCCATCATACCAGCGCCGCCTCCAGCTATAAAGCAATGGCCGTTAGCTTCCCATTTTGCGCCAAAAGGTAGCGACGTTTTATGCCGATCCTCGTACCGATCATGTTGGTTGCCACCGAGGGCTTCTTTCTGTGCTGTGTCATTGCGAGAGGAGAACGAGAGTGAACTTCGACGATGGCGAGAACAGCTGCTCTTGACTTTAATAAAACAACACCGCTTTGCGCCTACTTGATAAACGAGGGGAATAGCAGCCAGAAAAGAAGAGAAGAAGTAGATGATGATATTGGAGCATAAATGGAATAAGCCGGCAATTTAGGAGACCCAGGACGCTTACAGAAAGAGAACAACACTAAGCGAAAAGATGGAGATGGTGGGGAGAGACATAAGAAAAGGGCAAAAGAGCAAATTTGGTGGCAGCAGGGGAAACTAGAACGAGATCTAGGGAGCTTCTAATGGAAAGGGACGAGCAGGTCGCTGGGGAGTCTCTTATATACGTAGGCCACTGATGCATGTATGCGCTCGCTCACCCGACTGCCGGCCCAGCTCTCCAAGCCGACCACAAGTCTCGTTTTCACAAGATACAACGGAGTTGGCAGGGTTTGCACGCAACATAAGCCCGGCTAGTCTTCTTCCAGAAGCCAGAAGCCGAGCCACACGGCAATAGCCCTGGCGACCGAGTTTGTATAGGTGGGAATTTTGCCGCTCACCCCTTTTAGCAGCTTGGCCTAGCACATAGCCTTCACGTGGTTACGGGATACAGGATACAGGAAATATATGGAGCCTAAGCTATAGACCGACTCTAGCCTGCAAAGTGCGCAAGTCTTATGACAGCGTTCATTATACCGCTTTTTGTTGTCAGTCTCTCTGGGTCCTACTTGCTTAGATAGAGCGCAAGTTGAGCTTTGCCAAAAAGGAATGGAAAAGAGCAAAGTAGATAAGAAAAAAAACCCTTAGACTTGCCCAAGCTTCTGTAGCGAGGTGTTCACATGATAGCTATCCCTCTGTCAAGATTAAGCGGCTAAGAGTCGCCCGAGACGATAATCGTGGGGTTAGAAGTGGTCATTTTGGGGTTAATGCAATCTTGCTTTTCCGCATTAAGTCACAAGCAAAGCAGCAGCTCAGGAAACCCGGCCTATCCAACGATCGCGTGCCCTTCCTGTTCGCCGCTGTCTCAGAGTCTAATTAGAATTATTCGTTTTACTTTCCACTTTTGCCTAGAGCAATCCGGACGGATGGGACTCTTGAGGCTGGGCTGCTTTGCGACTTCCGCGTGCTAACCCTAGGCGCCAAACCCTAGTATAGCATGAGCCCCTCCCTCGGCAACAAAATTGCACCAAAACCAACCTTCGTGGTCGGCAGAATTCTCCCGCCTGTTGTCCTCACTTACACAGGCCGTCCTGGTTGCCCTTTCCCTGCCCCCTTCTGGCCAGTCCCGGTATCCCGACCCTTTTCCCCAGAAAATGGGAGCCAAGCAGAGCGAAGGATTCAATCATAGCGCAAGGAACTGTCATATGCAAAGGCCTCGGCTGATATCCTAGGCTGGACCCTGGGCTCGGTGCACAAGATGTCTTGTGGTAAGTGGCATTGTACTTGCTTGCTCTCTATTTGATGACAGTCATATATGCTATCTCTTAGACGTACTCATACACTGATCTACCAATCTACTCATCTCCGAGATTCACCGAGCACCAGGTCGGAGTTTAATCTTTTCTGTCGTCAAGTTGCTCTCTCAAGCTCTCTACCCGAGGCCAGGCTGTATTTGGCCGTCAAAGAACGGTTATTTGTAGAAATTAACGGAAAAAACAAAAGGAAATGCAAGAAGAAAAGAGAAAAAGGAAAAAAGTCACCTTCTCGGCCCCCCCCCCCGTGTTTCCACGTCTCCATGCTATTCTTGTCCCCTTCTTATCCTTGCTTGTCATCTGAGCCGTACTCCGAAGACTCCTCTGCCGTAGCCTCAGGCCCATCCGACAAATCTGACCCGTCTTTCTTCTTTTCTTCCGCTTGGACTGAGCTCTTGGCTGATTTCTTCTCCAGCCCCCCGCCAGTCTCTGTCTTCTTCTTCTGACTTGCGCGTGGCTTCTTAGATGGCGTGGCGGGGTCCGCATCATCATCAACGCTCCTGTCTTCGTCAGCCTCCCCAGCTTTAGGCTTTCGAGAACGCTTTCGAGGAGTTGCCTTTGGCCTCACGACTTTGGCCCCGTCGTTTTCGACCGGAATGGCAAGCTTGCCTTCTTCGCACTTGACGCTGAACTTGGTGGTCATCGTGGCTTGAAAGTGTTTCCTGATAAGGGGATAGAAACTGTTAAATTGGCTCTTGCGACGGCTACTTTTCTTTAGCTTACTGACCGCAATCCCTCACGCGAGAAATTCCATCCGAGTTTAGCCATCTGATTGACCATCTCGCCCCAGTCGTGACCTTTGGTAGAGTTTTTCAGGTTGAGCATGAGCATCAGCATATCAATCTCCGCTAATGGGGACCACGTCTTAGCGTCAGCAGTCTTAGCGCCGCTCTCGATTGACGACATGGCGATGGGGTCGGAAGGTATGGGTAAGTAGAAGGTCTTGTGGAAGCTGGTTTTTTCAAGGCTTAGAGCGGTATGGAAAATGCTGGTGTGTGTCGACGATTTGAGAGAGGGACAGTCCCCTCCCTCTGAGCGAAGGTGTTGACTGCATGCCTTTTTATAGTTTGTATCCGCAAATGATTCCTGGCGGTGGGCGGCCAAGCACTCTGGGCAAGACCGATACTGCCTACATGCTAATGGTTCCCGAATCATCCAGAAGAGACTTACACAAGGGTCAGGGACAAGCAGAGAGAACGTGTGTGTGAGAGACACACAGAGGTCTAACAAGCTGCATTTCTCTCCATGTCTGCTTTGTGGCCTAAAACTCTAGTGGACTTTTCCATCTTCTTCTTGACTTCAGGAGTCACTTTAACGAGCGCTCCCCCTTCTCCTGGGTTTCAAGAGAATCAATCAAGTGTTGCTACGGTGGGATGTGCAGGAGACAAGAAGAATCTTCCTTGCATATTGCATATTAGACATTGGTAAACTAGCTGGCTAATTACGGGGTTAAGACAAACAAAAAACAGACCAACAAATCAGTCTTCTAGACATTTTCGCTTACTGGTTCTTCAATCTTACGGTCCTCGATTGTCGCCTCTTTCATGAATGGGCTGCGATCCCTGATCTTTCGGCCCCATTTCAACACCGCTAATGGCGCCGCCACCATGGCTAGAGAGATGAACCCAAGCAACGAGCTTGCCCAGTGCAGACCAAGGGTGGTATACATTGATGTGGCAGCCAGTGGCAGCAGGGCAATGAACATGTTTTCACCCAGACAGACGGCCGCAATTGCGCTGCCGGCGTATTTGCTGTACGCATCAATGAGGTAGTTTGAGATGCTTTGCACCACAGCCGTGCTTCCAAAGCCTATAATGACCAGCCCAACAGTAGGTGCCTCCCAGCGGGTGTCTGGATAAGCAGTCCACGCATACACAAACATACCGCCGGTCACGCCGAAAAAGCCGCCAATGACTGCCTGGTAGAGGCGAGCCTCGGGGATTGGCTTTCCTGGGGCTTCACGGTTTCGTGCTGCAGAGTTATAGTACCAGTGGTTGGTCATGAGGCAAAACGCCCATCCTAGGATTTCGCCAATCACAATAGCAGCCTGGATGTATCC
Source organism: Ceratocystis lukuohia (assembly GCF_044167205.1). Lineage (NCBI taxonomy): Eukaryota > Fungi > Ascomycota > Sordariomycetes > Microascales > Ceratocystidaceae > Ceratocystis > Ceratocystis lukuohia. Next base: position 1,513,023 of record NW_027263525.1, read on the forward strand.
CGACCGAACCGCATCCCATCCGTATAGCTCGTTGTACACCTGCTCAACTGATTGGGTGAACAGGTATATTGTTCCCAAGCTAAAGGCAGACCACATGGTGGAGACAAACACCACAGATTCCGTGAGAAGCATGTACAGAGGCCGCTGGACGCTTTTTGCGACAATCTGAACAAGGGGTGTAGTATCGAGCTCTTCAATAGTGTACGCATTGAGCCCCTCTGCCCGCATGCGCTTCGACTTTTGCCTAAGCAGGACCGAGCTCCGACTCTCCGGCATGCCAAATACAAACAGCGGCATAAAGACCGCTGTCCAGATCAACTCGGCATAGCCCAGCCAACGCCAGCCCAGATAATCAAATATCACAGCGCCAATCACGGGTCCCGAGCTGGATGCGGCAAGATAGATCAGAATGTACAGGCTCATGGCCGGCGAGCGGGCGCGGTCGCCGTTGAACACATTGGTGAGAATGCCGACCACAGTGTTGGCCAAGATGGCCACGCAGCCACCACTGAAGAAACGCACAATGACCAGAGTGGCAAAGCTGTTTGCGGGGCCAATGGGAGCCAGGAAGCAGATGAAGAGGAAGTATGTGATTAAGAACACAGTTCGGATACCGAAGTCTTCCATAACAGGCAGAATCACTAGCGAGAAGAGGGCGCCTCCAACACCCCAAGAAGTGACAGGCCAGTAGGAGTGCGGAAATTTTGCATCTGAGACCCCAAACTCGTCGTTGATGGCCTCGTGAGCAACAGTAATGATGCTGCCGTTCACGAGCGAGATAAAGGTAGCAAAGAGGCCAAGGCCTGTAGCCAGCCACTTTTTCCTCAGAGACCAATTGAACGGGTCTTGCGGATCATTAGGACCATCCCAAGCGACTATGATGAGGCTAGGATCGCCCTTTGGCTCTGTCTCTATCTCTGCCCAGCAGGGGGTTAATGGTGTTAGCGGATCCTCAAGTCCAAGTTGGCGACCGACTGACGGTTTTTGATTTTTATTGAAAGAAAAACTCACCTGGCAACACCACAACAGAGTCCTGGTTGGTAGCACCAACAATCTCAGATGCTGTCATACTAGGGATGCTACGAAGAAGAAAACGAGAAGGGAAAAGACCAGAGGTTTGTTTGCCAATAACTGCATGTGATGAGACTTGTCACCAAGACGAGGAATTTTCTACTAATAAAGAGAACGAGCACCAGAAGAATCTCAAAAACCACGAGGAAAAAACAGACAACTGCTTCTTTTTTATAACCAAAATTCTGCTAGAAGAAGAGAAGGCCTAGTCCACACTAAAACAGGTTCAACCGGGCGGCAAAAAGGCCAAGGAACAAAAAAGTCGAATCAGTCAAGTGCACACGCCTTTTAAGGCACGCCTTTCGTTGACTTCGGATGCCGACAAGGTCTAGGAACAGCTAACAGACAAGGTACCGCTTGTGCTTAGTTTCGCTTTAGCTGCTGGTTGCGTACTGTGACTAATATAAAGTCCTAGCTACGAGGAAGAGGAAACACGGGCTCGCTGCTGGTTTTTGCCTTCTTTCCTTTCTTTCCCGTCTTTTCTTTTCCCTTCTTCTTTCTCATTTTCATAGGTTTTCAACGTTAACGTTTGCCTGATTTTTTTCGCGCTATTCCACGCACCTCAACTTCTCGTGATCGACATGTGAACCTAGGCAGCATGATCAGGTCACATTAGCCATGTGTAGGCAAGCGCATTGGGAACCCGTATCCTACATGTCCAATGCCGGCCGTATTTCTGCATTGGCTTTTGCTGTAATCGTTCTTGTGTGGCCGGCTCTGGTATGACTAAAACTTTGGTAAACTAGCGGTGCTTGGAAAAAAAAAAAAGAACGGTTATTATCAATTTAATAATATATTAATAAAACATGACATGACATACGGCTCTCGGCATTACTAGTCCTTCCTAACCTCACCGACTCGCTTTTTTCTAAATCACGGAGCAAAGTCGCAAGCCCTACAAATTGTCGGCCGTGATGCCGGGCCATTGTCGTGGTAGCCGTCCCATTGTCGTTGTCGTTGTCGTCGCTGGCAACAAGTGAATCCTTCCGCTCGGCTTAGGCTTGTCTTCTTTCAGATGCCGTCGCCCGTTCAGATTTAGAAGTATCGGCTTTTCATAAAGCCTATCACTCTTGGAGAAGTGGATGTATAAATAGAAAATAAAACAGGGAAAAGAAAAAAACAAGTAAAAAAAGTCCTGTGGCTCCATCATATTTCATGTACATATGTTGTTCCTTTTTCCCTCCTACTATAGCCCATAGCGAACCCTGACCCTTACCAAGAAATTAAACATGTAAATCCAGACAAACAAGGAAATCCTGCTGTAAACGCCTATTGGCAATTCCCAAGAAAAACGAAGCAATGAAAAAGTAGAAAAAAATCATCAGTACACGTCGTACCTTCACATGTGGCCTTCCAGCGAAGAATGCCCACTACGAAGGGGTCCCGCACTCCACCAGTGCCTTGGTGTTGCCTTCAAATGTATATAGGCGTACTTCCCCGTCCTCACTCCCACTTGCCATCCGGCTATCACTCAGACCCACACACGTCGCTGGCCCTGAATGCCCTGCAAATGTGCGTTCGCACTTGCCAGACCGCGGCTCCCACACCTTGACTAGAAAATCGTTAGCGCCAGTGACAACGCGCAACGTGTCGCCCGTCAAGCTCCAAATGCCTTCAACGTGGCCAAACATGGTGCGCAGGCATCTGCCTGTGGCCACGTCCCATAGCCGAATGGTGTTGTCCAGTCCTGCGCTGAGCATGTATGAGGGGGGCAAAGGCCGTGCTAGGTCTTCCTCGAAGCAATGTCCAAAGATCGCACGCATATCCGGTGGAGGTGAGGAATTGCTGTAGGAGCCGTGTTTTTGGCCATCATCCAAACCATTGATTTTCGGCCCATGGGAGCCCATGTGTTGGTGCATTGGGACGGGGCTGCAATCGCGGCTGCTGCTAGAAACAGACGCTGTATCGTCCATGTTGGTGATCTCATCAGGCTCGAAATCTTCAGGCATAAGCAAAACCTGTTGTACTTGACCAACATGACCGTGGTATGTCTTGAGGCATTCTTGAGTATCCATATCCCACATGCGAATTGTTAGGTCATCTGAGGATGAAAAGATTGTTCTTGACTGTATGTCAATGCGCACGTGATTGACCCAATCAGTGTGCCCGCGCAAGCACCATGACTGGCGTGTATGGAAATTGAAAAGCTTAACTGTTTTGTCAATCGAGCCTGACGCAAGCCAGTTATCGACAAAATGCAACGTAATTACGCCGTCCTGGTGTGGCGCCATAGTGTTTATGCACTCGCCGGTATTCCAGTTCCAGACTTTAATGGTCTTGTCAAGAGAGCCTGATATTAATTTGGCACCATGGAACTGGAGCGTCCTCACACCGCTAGTGTGCCCGGTGAGCGTGCGAATCAACTCGCCTGTTTGCACATTCCAGATTTTGATTGTGCTGTCATATGATCCTGTAGCAAGGATGTTGTCATCAAACTGGAGACAGGTAACGCCGTTTTGGTGACCACGGAGAATCTTGATGGAGCAGCGGCCGTATTTCCAGTTTGATCCGACCTCAAAACGTTCTCTGTATACGTCTTTCCACAATCGTCGCTCTTCTTCCCGGCGCTTTTTATTTTGAACAACGCGACGCTCGCAATCGGCTTCACTCCTTTTGCGCTTGTTAGCCCCAGCTCCGAGATCAGCAGTATCATTGTTAGTGATACCATTGTTCTCCGTGTCGGCATCATGCTCATCCGTAACATCGATGACAGGGGCATTGGTTTGCGGCTTCCATTCTTGTAGCCTTTTGCGCTCTAGCAAAGGCAGACCCCAGCCACACTTAGTGCACTTGCGGTCTATGTGCTGAGAGCACATACGGTGCCACACATGATCGTCATCAGCAAGTTCTCTCCACCGACGGTTTACTTGCGCAGCCTTGCACAGAGAAACGGTATCTAAAAAGCAGAGCACCTTGTATGAGATCTCAGGTGGTAAAGCGGAAATGAAGTCGATTTTAAGTTGTTCGTGGACTTCTCTGGAAACCGTTGACAATTGGGGGAAGCAGCATTGGGTGATGATTCCTTGCAGCATGAGCTCGCGGTGTTTTGAAGGAGCTGCAGAAAATAGAGACCAGACATGTGTAATGGCCTGCTGGTCATTAGGAGGAAGCTTATCAAGTTCCTGGAGAGTTGACGTAAAAGTTAGAGCTGAGTTGTAGACAAGCAAGGCCAGATTAAGAAAGGGAAAGGGCGGAGAGAAATATTGCGTTTCTGATCTCAGGTTAGTTTACTCACGTTTTGGATCATAGCCATTTTGGTCTCATCAGCAGCACGCCGGCACTTGGATCCTGGAGCGTGTCTGTAACAGAACTTGCTATTCGGGTCTTTGTCTTTACGAACGAAACCAGTTATGGATAAATCAGGCTTGCCAACAGGGGCATAGAGGGAGGGAATGTGGTCTTGGAGAAAGGGCGAAACTGTATTTCCAGCAAGTGCAGTAGTCATTTGGACAAGACGGGAAGAATCAGCCTCATCCGACCGGCGGTAGTCGTCAATGTCACGGTCCTTTCGGGATGTGGGAGCAGATCCTGAATAGTTGTCGTGTGAGTGGTGTTGAAAGCTACTGTTATGATTACGGCGATGGTGGTGGTGGTGTGAATGTGAGTGAGAGTGAGAGTGAGGGTGAGGGTGAGGGTGAGAGTGAGAGTGGGAGTGGATAGAGTGGCGCTGTGTGGTGAAGGAGGATTGGATAGACGCCGGGTTGTTATCAGTGTCGTGAACAGTGTGGGAATCCAAGTGGTCGTGATACTGCCGGTCGTGATGGTAGAGGTCGTTTCTGTCGTGGTCGTTGCTGTGGTGGCTGTTGTTGTTGTCGCTATTGTGGCTGCGATTATGGTTGATTGACGCTTTGGTGGCAGTAGATGACGCGGTGGTGGCGGGAGTAGTGGTGGTAGGAGTAGTAGAAGAAGCGATAGAAGTAGGAGAAGTAGTATGAGATGGAGATGTGTTGGCTGTATGAGACGTAGCTTCAGGAGCCGCAGCAGCAATTGCAGGCAAAGACAACTGTGGCTGGTCCATTATAGATTAACAGGCGACTGTGGGTGTGGATGTGTGAAATATTTAGAAAGTCAGGGACAGGAGAAACAAAGTTAGAGGCAAGGAGACAGAAAAGGACTACCAAGCTCTGGCGCGAAAATCGGACAGGATTCTGTCATGTGTTGCGTCATGCGCCAGCAATGGACTAGGAGAACTTTTAAGCGGTAAAAGGCGAGCTAGGCCAAGCAAACAAAAAAAATAAGCCCAAGTAGAGAAAATAACGAAAGGAAATAAAGGGGATAAGCGAGGAAAACACAGAATTAGCCTTAAAGGAGAACCTCGACTCCAACGTAACGGGCAATGGGCACTAGTTGTGGCTGAGACAGAAGCTTGTAGATGATGTTCAAGTTGAATTGAAACTTCGACTTAGCTGCAGGCCTGGACGATCTCACTCAGCACAATGACAGGGTTGTTTTTTTTTCTGTTTTTAATTTCTTTATTTTCTCCTTGGGCTGCACCTGCAATGTGCAATCGAGTGCTTAATGTCAAAGCTCCAAGCACGTCACTGTGACGGCGAACAGAGATGAGGAAAAAAAAAAAGACCAGAGTTGTAGGGGGAAATTGTCGGCGAGGATGACAAAAAAAACACACGTTCAGTGCAGCAGGGGCCAGGAGGCAAGGGTGATCGAGAAGAGCGATAAGATCGATAAGATGCGGTCCTGAAAAGCTGAGAAGGTTGTTTGGCGGGGAGGCCAAGTAGAAGGTAAAGGATTTTGACGTTGGAGTAGCCAAAGTGGAGGGGAGAAGGGGAGAAAGAGAAATAATAGGAAAAGGCTGGTGGTGATAGTTGGGCTGCGGCGATGCAAATGCGGAAGGAAGTGAAAAGTTTGATGAGAGAAGAGGAAAGTAGTAAATATAAACAGAAACAGCACATGCAGGCCAACATCTAGAAAACAGGGCCAAAAGATCAAAGAGCATTCACTGCACAAAAGCTTGCACAAATCAGCTAAGCCCGGCCGTCTTGGTCTGTCTAACTTTGGCTTCTTGGCTTCTGAGAGGAAGCAAGTCTATTCAAGCCTTGCAATTAGCAGGTATCCGGCGAGGTTTCTTATTCGCTGAAATGACAAGTGTTCCCGAAAGAGAAAAAAGCAGGTTGTAGTGCTTTTCGACTGCGATGGCGTTATCAAAGGAAAGGAAGCATTTTTCTCTTTGCCGAGCACACCACCGCCTTTGTTATCTCTTAGTCTGCTCCTGGTGGCTCAAATAGCTGCTCTTGTCTTTTATGCAGCCTTTTTTATTCGGCTGCATTGAAGAGTTGCCAGAGTTTTCCTCTCCCATCGATCGAGTCGCGAGGTTAAAACCTGCACGGACTCTTTATTTCTCACACCAAGTAGTATATGGGCAGCTGTTGACAGCTCTTCGCCAGGTGCTTCTTTGTGGGGCTCTACTAGGGTTCTTCGACATAAACGCTGACATTGACGCCATTTTAGAATGTCTCCCTCATCGACCATCAAACCCCTAAATCCGTCATGTTCTTCTTTGCATGTTAGGCCGGCAGCTCATTAGTGGCCAAAACCTGCAGTAATCGTGTCACCTAAGCTAAAAGTTGTCACTGCGCCTTGCGCCATAGACACTATAATCAGAAGAACAGGGTCTAACAGGTCGTCCTGTATTACCCAGCCAGGGAGCCTAAACGAAGGACCTGTCTTGTGGATGGATGTGAGTAGCAAGTTAGAAACTCATTGCTTATTTAACAACTCAATCTCAATCTAATCATCCATGCACAATCGCTGGCCTCGTTCTAGTGAGATACGCAGGCTTTCAACCCCCATGGCTTGAGTGCATATCTGCGGAACGACGATAAGGATCTCCTCCGATTCCTATTTGTTCCTCTTCTCTCCCCCTCTCTCTCGCTCTCTTGCGCCAGTATGCAAGTACTCATACAACTTTTGTATTAAGTAAACAATGCTTCAGTGACGGCTTCCAACAATGCAACCCCCGGGTCCCATTGTTTGCTATAGCTGTGTGCATGTTACTACCATATACATACTTCAACGGGTCCGCTCTTTCTCTTATATCATGGTCGCCATGTAATAAATGCCTTATCTTTTTTTTCTCGCGACAGATATATGCTGACGCTACCGCTTATTTTCGAGTGGCCACGGTATTAAGGGGGTCTAAACCTTCGGGGGGAGGCCTTTCAAAGCAAGTGTTATCATGCCCAGCTTGGTTTCGATCACTCACCTACCTCCTCGTAACTAGACCATCCTTATTTATTCTACCTATCCCATGTCTATGATCCAGTCTCACAATATGTCTCTTCCTCCGACTCATATCGCCTCCAGACTACCACTTTGAGGCTCGTACATAATGCTCCGAGCCAGGCTTTCCTTCCTCTTGCATTCATATTTGCATTTCTGCATATACAACTGTCTAAGACCTTTCACATTGCCATCACGCACCCGAATTGCGAGATCAACGCATTGCGCACAGTCAAGCTACAGAAACGGGCTCTTCTTTCTCCTTTTGTGTTATCTTCTACTTTGTCTTCTCCATAGCGTTCCCAAGCTCTGTCTTCTCCGCACAAATTCCTAAGCTAAAAGCTATTATAGAGCAGAGAACAGGGCGCTATGTGGAAGGCTTGCAGAAGCATATCTCCATCTGGAGTAAAACATTGTCGGTAGTTGAATGGAGCTGAACCGAGCCTAGCCAACACCAAAACGATTGCTACAGAGCTAATTCTATCATAGCACACGTAAAGCGCGGGCCTTTGCTTCTCGTATAGGATGGTAAAAATGCCATATTTATCAGTTTCGCCCAAAAATTACAAATCCGGGGTTTCCACATAGAGGCAAAGACAAGATGATGCCATATTGTTGATCTAGCAGACAATCTGCGCACGCACAGTTCTGCACTAAGCCCTTTGAAACCAGTGAAATCTCTAACTGCCAAACGGCTTAATTTTATGGTAACATTTTATGATAGAAAAAAAAAAAAAAAAGAACAGAGAAAGCCCATATACACCTGTGCGGGCGTTACACTATACTGTTGAATTCCAGTAATTCCATAGATATTCAATATTCAATCTCAAGATCTAGCAGTTGTCAAGCCTGGGGGTAATATGGGCTCAGCTGCTATATAGTATATATTGATATAGATTGCTTTGATCCGAAGATAAAAAAATGGTCCATAGGTAGACGAGCGTGACTAACACGCAGTATCTACCGAAAGGAGTTTGTCATGACTGACAAGCATCAAACTGCACATTGTGAGTGCGAGCTTCGTTGACCCCAACCCGATTTGAACGGATAACCTTTTGATCTGGAGTCAAACGCGCTACCGTTGCGCCATAGGGCCTACAAGAGGTGAATGAACATATTGGTGACCATTTATTGCAGTTTATATAGAGTCCTAAGTAATAGTCTCGCAGAGACAACTCTCCCTCTTACAACCCTCGGGGGGGGTACCTTTGAGGTCTGGTGCCTCCCCTTCTTCCGGGCTGCTGGAGGACGACGTCTATGACACTGATAAGCGTCTTTCATTCTTTTCTTCTTCTTTGACTCTGTCATGGTTCTTGACAATGAGCTGTGGAGCCTTGAGGCCGCACTTACCCAACTTTGAGGATAACCTCGTCGTCGACTCGCCCCCTTTTTCACGACAACTTTCGCGATCGCCAACTCCTCATCGCCGCAACACCACTCCAACTCAAGGAGTTCACCTTCACGCTCAGGACTGAATTTTGAGAGTTCACACAGTCCGCACCCTTTTTTTCTTCTTTTGTTTTGTTTTCTTTCTTGCGCTCCTCTGTCCTCGGATAGACTGGTGACTGTGGCATGTCACTAGAAAGGGGGCTGTCTGGCGCCTCATCCACACGCGCAAGGCAGCGGCCACCAGAAAAGTGGAAGGATATATCACGAGCCCTCGGATGCTCACACAGTTTGGTTTTTTCTCTCTTTGGGGGGTTTTCCCAGGCTGCACTGGACGTCGCCGTCTTGCTCTCGTGATTTTCACGACTTCAAGAAGCGTGGCAGGTTTTTCAGAGGAACGAATGTTTGTGGGGAAGTTGGGGGTTAGCCCCACTACTTCTGCGCTTAGGGTATATCTGGGGATTTCCTTTTTTTTTTTTTTTTTTTTTTTCTTTTGTCTCTGACGACTACAGGTGGAAGACGAGTAACAAGCTTGCTTGGGAGCATACGAGCTTCTCTCGCCCAAAATCTGTGGTCAGCCCTGCAGAGGGTTAATTCTGTCCGGTAATCAATCCGGCGTCGTTTGATCTTAGTGATTCCAGTAGACGTTAAATAAATTCAAATTCAAATTCAAGTCTCGCAGAGAGGAAGCGGTAGACCAAAAAACTTCCCTCCTTCAACTCCAGGAAAAGGAGGTAACCCTAAGCAACCCTACAAATATACGCTCTACAACGACAAAGACGACAAACAAGATAAAACGAAGACACTATGGAGTGGGAGGTTGCACCAGGGATCACCCCGCCGGACCTCACCCAAGAGAACGAGACAGACGATGGCCGCCCGGACGCGTCCATTGAAAGCGAGGTGGAGATGACCGACGCGAATGACACCGTGGTCACAGGCGAGGAGCCGGTGAACACACCCGTGCAAAAGGTCGCGAAAGAAACGCGCGACAAAGCCAACAAGCCTCACGAGCGTCAGGCTGTGGAGAAAGAGACGCCTGACGAGGCCATCAAGCCCCGCGAGGGACAGGCCGTGGAGAAAGAGACGCCTGACGAGGCTACCAAGCCCCGCGATGGCCGGGCCACGGAAAAAGAACGCAACATAGCGTTAGCACGCAGAGGCATCGCTGCGGAACTGAGACAGTTCGAGATGAGGGCGAAGGCCACACTCTGGCTGGCGGAAACCATACCGGAAGTATGCAACCAGGCCATCGCAATGGCCAAAGGAGACGCCACTGTGAAGAAACTGGCTGGCCACGTCTCCGCGGAGTTCAGAGTGATGCTCAAACTCCTCCAGGGAGGCCAGACCACAGGCAACCCTAAGGCAAGCGTCCCAAAACACGCAGACACAGGGAAGGAAACCAATGCCCCGATCCAGAAGAAAGGAAACAAGACGGACAAAGGGCCCATATCGTACGCTGCGATCGCGTCCCAGGGAGACAAAGGGACGAAAAAGACGGTGGAGCTGAAAAGCAAGACCACCACTAAAACGGCGACCAAAGAAAAGAAGCCGATGGTCAGGGTCTTCATCCGAGGACCTACGGCCGCCGATGAAGGCACCGCCGGGGAAGAAGTGGCGAAAGCCGTGGGGAGAAAACCATCCGAGATACAGATGACGAAGGTGAACTCGGGCTGGGCTCTCAACCTTCCCAAAACCACAGCCACGGCCAAGAAGCTCGACCAAATCAGGGAGGCCTGCGGAGCGAGAGTGTGCGAACTGGAAAAGAAATGGACACACGCCCGCATTACTAACCTGGCTGACTTCTACGTTCTGAGTGACAACGGCCCCGTAACCCAGAAAAAGGAAGAGTGGTTCGTGGAACAAATCGAGAAGCAGACTGGCGGCCACGTCAAGTCCATAAAATGGCAGCTGGAAACGGAGAAGTTCAAGGACGCCACACTCCGGATCGCTCTCGAGCTTCCAAAGGGTCAACCGCTACCAAAAACGTTGACCTTCGACGGAAGCGCCAACAGTGCCACAGTCAAGAGGTGCCGGACCATGTCCACACCACTATGCCGGCAGTGCTGGAAGGCACACCCCACGGCATCGTGCAAGGGAAAGCCGCGATGCAGGCTATGCGGCTCCACAGAGCACAAGGAGGGGGGCCACAAAGGGGCTCACGCGGAGTGCGTCGTCTGCAAGACACCCGGGCATTCCGCAGGGGAGCCAGTGTGTAAGCGGGGTGGCCCATCGCGCCCCATAACGCATGATCCCACAGAAAAAACCTCACGCGGATCGGAACGCCCGGCACGGAAGAGGAAGAGAATCGCCACGGGAGACCAAGACGCCAGCGACACCGAGAACACCGTAGACCCCCCTCGTAAATGTTAGGGGGTCTAAAAATATGGAGCGTCAACGTGGGAAGAGGAGGGCCCCAACAAGACCAGGCTCTACTGGAAGCTGCGAAGCGGAAAGTAGATGTCGTGTTTGTACAAGAGCCCTGGATCGGACCATGTAAGGACCGAACGAAGGAACACCCTGACTTCACCCGGCACAGCCCGAGAGAAGGATGGGTGAACCGGCCCCGGAGCATCGCCTATGTACGAAGGGATATAGAGGTACTGGAGACACACCAAGCACACCCAGACCTATGCCCAATACGTATCAAGACAACAAAGGGCATACTCCAACTTTTAGGAGTCTACAACGCGCCAGAACAGAGCTTTCGGATTAGTGAAGCACTGCGAGAACTTCGGCTCATTGAGAAGGAACACAACTGGATAGCGCTAGGAGACTTTAACGCCCACCACGGCACTTGGGACGCCAATGAAAAAGAAAACCCGCAAGGGAGAGTATTGGAAAACTGGCTGACCGAAAACAACCTAGTAGTGCTTAACCAGAAGAGTGAACCAACACAGAGAGCTGGAAGAGTGATAGACCTGGTGGTTATGCCGCAGAGGGCAATGGTTGGATTGGAAACGAGTATGGGACTCGTCCCAGGAAGTACAAGTGACCATGAAATCCTGGAAGTGGAGGTGGAGGCAAGGGCAGCACGCAAGAGACCGGAAACAAGATGGAGGTTGAGCAAAATGGATCGAGACCGCTTTGTACTTGCCTGCGAAAGAGAAGCTGTAGAGCTGGACCGAATGTTGGCGGACGAGAGAAAAGGACCAGACGCGACGGAAGAGCTCGCCAGGAAGGTGGTTGCAGCAGTGGAGAGGGCACTGGAAACATCGACACCGAAGACGCCCTCAAATATCAGCCTCAAACCATGGTGGAACGATAAATGCCGACAGCAAAACGCCAAGATGAGAGAAGCTAGAAGCAACCACCGCACGAACATGGACGACATAAGACTGAAAGCAACATATGCGAAAGAACAGAAAGTAATGCGGAAGGTCGTCGTCCAGGCAAAAAGAAGCCTCATGAGCAAGATTGTGGCAGGGTTAACGCAAGCAAGGGACGTCTACCGAGCCATCAAGTGGGCCAATGAGAAGACGGACAGACGAATCCCACTACTACAGAAACCAGACGGAACCAGAACCACGTGCACGGCGGAATCTGTGGCCCTGCTCCTTGAGACGCACACGAAGCCCCACACAGGGGAACAATGGCAGCACCAGGAACCCAACGTGGGGGCCCGGGAATGGCCACCCCTATCCCAGGAAGAAGTCAAGGCGTCCATATGGAGGCCAACGAACACCGCTCCTGGGGCAGATGGTATCTCCAACGAGGTGTGGAAGAGGGCCTGGAAGCCACTGGGCAAAGTTATAACGGGATTATACAACCAGTGCCTAGAAACAGGACACCACCCAGCCTCCTTTAAGAAAGCCAACCTCGTGGTGATCCCAAAGCCAGGTCGCCCAAGACTGGCACCACGCTCGTACCGCCTAATCTCGCTCCTCCCCACGCTGGGGAAGGGCCTGGAAAGATCAATAGCGAGAAGGCTCGCAGAGGAAGCGATTGATAGGGAAATCATCCCTAGAAATTACATCTGTGCGGTGCCGAAAAGGGCGGTAACGGACCTGCTTATTGACCTCCGTGGGAAGATAGAGGAAGCCCAGGAATGGAAGAAGGTAACCTCAATCTTCACGTTCGACATCAAAGGAGCCTTTGACGCGGTAGACCCGGAGAGAATGGAACGCAGGATGGTGGAGTGCCTTTGGCCCACAAAATTGTGCAGATGGGTCAGAAGCTTCATGGAGGGAAGAGAGGCGAGCATCCACGCCGAAGAAACAACTACAACCCTCGTGGGAGGCTCTCTCCCGCAGGGCTCGCCAATCTCCCCAGTGCTATACATGCTCTTCATGGCACCGCTCTACAAACACATCCCCCCGCTACTGGGATATGCAGACGACGGGGCCTTAGTGGTCAGTGGGCGAGACTTCGCAGAAAATAGCAGCTCAATCGAAGTCATCATGAAGGAAGTGGTAGAGTGGACCACGCTCAACGGTCTAGAAATAGACCAGGGAAAGTCAACGCTTCTGCACATCAAGGGCAGAAGGAGGATTGCAGGAAGCCCATCCGTGACCGTGGAAGGCCTAGGCACGTACAAACCGACCCCGGCAAAAGAATCAATGAGATGGCTTGGACTGCACCTGGACTCGAGTCTTCTCTTCAACAAGCACATTGCACAGGTCATTGCGAGTGTCAACCGGTTGGCAAATGGCTTGAGGTATCTAGCCGGCTGCTACAAAGGAGCAGACACAAAGAGCATGCTCACAGCGGTACGAGCCTGCGCCGTGAGCAAAGCGCTCTTTGCAGCGAGCGCCTGGTCTGGGCTAGAGACAACAAAAGAGGCAGCAGAGAAGCTGAACATCTCGCTGAGGAAGTGCCTCCGAGCAGCTCTCCCCATGTACCGTACGACACCAAGGGAATGCTTACACCATGCCGCAGGCATTCCTCCTTTCGAAATCCTCCTGGAGGATGAAAAGAGGAGGGAAGCCATACGGTGGCACACACTAGATGATAGGCACATTCTGAGAGGGCCAAATTACAACCCAGTGGTGGCGAGGCTACGCAAACTCCTCCCAGCGCAAATGGAGAAACACACTAGGTTGAGGCCGCTCTGGGAAGGACCGGACATGTCGCCCCGAACGTGGCTCAGCAAAGAGGAGGAAACGAAGCGACACCAGGCAGAGGTAGAGAATACCCTACCAGGAACGCTCGTCGCGTACTCCGACGGATCGAAAGATGCAAGTGGCAACGCGGGCGCAGGATGGGCTATCATAGAAGACGGAGCTACCCAAGAAGCAAACCATATAGCTCTAGGAAAGTGGATGGAGGTGGCAGATGCGGAGGCAGTTGGCGCTCTCGAGGCAACTAAGCGAGCAACAGCTCGCGAAGGAGCTGGAGAAATCTGGCTGTGTCTAGACAACAGAGGAGTTGTGGACCGACTCCGAAATGCAGCCACCAAAAACAGCACATCACAGGAAGCGGTAGACGAAACCAGACGAATCCTAAAAGCCTGGGCAGACAAGACACCCGGAAGGCTCGCCCGAGTGCTATGGGTCCCAGGACACATGGGCATCAAAGGCAATGAGCTAGCCGATACCCAGGCCAAGTTGGGATGCCAGGGACTGGTAACGGAACACCGCTTCAGCCTTGCAGGAGCACGGAGATGGAGAAGAGACCAGCTACGTCTCGACTACGAAGGGTGGTGGAAAGAACAAAAAGGATACCGTCCGCTTGGAACCGGCGTCCCCACTGAACCACCCTTCCGCAACTCCCGCTACAAAGGGCTGACTCGAATAGAGCTGGGCCATATCCTCGCGGCTAGAACTGGCGATGGAGACTTCGACAGATACCACGAGCGATGGGGACACAACTGCCCACTTGGATGCAGAGCCTGCAACCAAGCCAAGGAACGAGGACACTGGTGGACCTGCAAGGCACTACCCAGACCATGGAGCCAAAGGTTCGCGGACAAGCTCCTTAAAAACACGAAAGCGACAAGTTATGTCGCCAACGTGCTTCGCCGCAACCTGATGCTCCTTAAAGAGAAACAACAACCCGAGCCCGAGCTGAGCTGTCTGGACACCACAGAGGCAGCCCCCCTCAAGAAACGCGTAGAGGCAGGTCACTGCCACCGCAGACTACAGGGGAGCGACCACAACAAGGGCAGCCTAGGATGACACAACCAACTCCACGACAGCAAGGGCAACAACGAAGAAGGGGACGAGGAGGGCGAAGTTGAGGGAGAATGGAAGGGGAAGAGAGAAGAGATAGGACGAGGAAACGTTTGCAGGACAGGAAGGAGATGTCGAGGAGGGCTCCGTGTGAAGGTGTGGAGGGAGCTCTGCTACCAACCACCAGCAGAACGGGAAAAATATTAAAAATGATGCGGCAGCAGCCATGCATACGGAAGGACAAAACCGCTGTACTCTGCCGGGGCCTACCCCCCGTGCTGAAAGCCGGCGGCCTTTTAGACTAGATTACACGCGGTCGTCGCAGACCAAAAATACCTGGAACCCCGCAGGCACGCCCTAGGGCAATGCTGGACAGAGAGCCATCCTGGCCCAAGCGCCGGACCCTAAAAAGTCATAGGAGGCGCTCGAAATCCAAGCAAACCTGCAATTGCTGACCGCCCAGGAGGAGTCACGGGAAGCTGACATCAGCCAACGGCTCCTGTCCGGAATATGCCGTCGTATTACCGCGAAATAATTGGTAGGTAGACGTAAAATAATACAATACAATACAATACAATGTCTCGCAGAGAGGCTACAGGAGGAGGGCGAGTAACAAGCTTGCTTGGGAGCATACGAGCTTCTCCTGCATGAGATCTGTGGTCAGCCTTGCAGAGTGTCAATTCTGTCCGGTAACCAATCCGGCGTCGTTTGATCTTAGTGATTCTAGTAGACGTTAAATATATTCAAATCAAGCCTCGCAGAGAAACTGGGCAAAGAAGAGGCGGCCAAGGTCCACCCACCTAAGCCTACTCGACAAGGAATCACAGGACACAATCTGGATGTACTCAGCAGCGGCGACATTGGAGCTGTCTGGGCCGTATACCATGGAGGAACGGTGCTGGAACAAGGCTGCGGGGAATGCGGTAGATGCAGAAGCAACCGTGGCTCTCAGAGCAGTCAAGACTGGAGCTGAAGCTGCCCACCATAAGCAGAAGGCATGAATCTGCGTGTGTAGATAACCCGGGAGTAGCAAAGTGAATCAGCAAGTGAGTGGGGAAATCGGGCATTTCTCAGCCCGATATCGACGAGATCCGACGCATTCTTGCAAGGTCGGAAGGCAAACTGGAAAGCCTAGCGCTAGACAGTCCGACTGGCTGAGTGACAATTGCCCAAAGACTGATCACCTTGGAGAGACGCTGGGACTCTCAAAGCCATCCAATGTGAACTGGATGAAAGGGCCGCACCGAGGCTGCGTCATTAAATATTCGGTAGCGCGCTCCAGACATGGCATGGCGACTTCCAGCAATACCACTCCTAGTTCAGCCATCTAAGCGTCTAGACAAAGTGCCAAGTGCCAAACTATGGAAAACCGAAGGACATCAGCCGCCCATGGGAATGCATGGCCAACGCTACGAAGCTAGCAAGGAGGTTTGCGAAGAAACTCCTTGGAGAACATACCTAGCAGAGAAACTTGACCCGAAATGGAGGGCGTATCGAGCAAACGCATAACAGGGGACGAGCTATCACGGAGACGGGCGTAGCGCTCGTTTTTACTTGTAGGCACGTATTCTGTTCTTTCCTGTTCTTTTCTTTTCTTTTTTTGTTCTCCAACGACTACAGTATGAGGGCGAGTAACAAGTTTGCTTGGAAGCATACGCGCTTCTCTCGCCCCAAACCTGCGTTCAGCCTTGCAGAGGATCAATTTTGTCCTGTAGTTAATTTGGTGTCGTTTGATCTCTGTGTTTTCCATAGATGTTAGATTTATTCAAGTTTAAGCCTGGGTATAAAACAAGGTCATAATATTGATAATAAAACGCCGCCATCGTAGTGCGCAACGTGTTTCTAGCGAAGTGTCGTTTGGTCTCCGCGATTCCCGTAAGCGTTGAATATGCTCAAGTTTAGGTGCTTCTAGAAAAGTCCAAAACTCCGCAGAGCTGAAGTCTGAAGCTAACAGGTAAAACATGCCGCCCCGAATGTGGCTCATCAAACAAGAAGAAGCAGAGAGACAGGATGAAGTAGATATGGCCCCCAGGGACACTTATCGTCTCGAACGGGAAGATAGACAACTTGAGGGAGTGACCGCCGCAAATGGAGTTACCACATAACCCCAGGGCAGCGGATATCATTGGTAAAACAAAACGAGCCTTAGGCGCCATGTCCCGAGCATGAAGGGTGGTGAAAGAGGCAGGAAAAATATCGCCCATCCAAAGCCATCCCTATGGCTCCTATTTCTGTGCACTCTATTACAAAGGGCTGGACAAGATAAAACTAGAATACATCCTAATAGTCATGACGAGTTAGTCGACGAGGCTCCGATGAGCACCCTGGGGGTTGTTCTGGAAGATGACATCAGCCAACTGCTTCCGCCTAGGATACGCCGTTTTATTGTTGTGGGATTGCAATAGACAGATGTCGAAGAATTCAAACAAAAAGGCCATTCGAAGTTTGAGTTTTCTGAGGCCCAAACCTAGACAAGTACATTAAGTTGGAGGTGGAAAGAAAACGACAAGGTGACACAGAATAAGGACGTTGTTATCGGGGCTACTAAAGTAAATATGCATCTACCGCGGCTCATGCATCTATTGATGTGCCTCTCCTAATCTGAAAACAAACTTGTCGTCATTCTGCTTTTAGATACACAACAATAAAAAGAATACACCCCCAAGTTTCTTCCATCTCTTACCCACGCTTTCCATCAGCAGAAAATCCGATGCCGACAGTGTTAATGCCTTGCTATCCAAGGCCACTTTCCACCGTCCCTTTATTTGTCTATACGTAAACAACGCGCCGATTGGCTCCGTTTTTTGCTTCTGCCGTGCTGTGCGCCCCTTCTTTGATGCGCCATGTGACGGGCAGACCTTAGAGCCTAAACTGCCCAATTACGATTCAAAAGACACCTAGCAAGCAACTCAACGAGGTTTAATGATTTTTGGCTGTCTATCAGACTTCCAGCACTAAATACAAGCGCAAAGCCTACGCCCTCGGATTTGCACAATTTAAGCTCTTTCCACCATAACGCCTCAAACGCCCAAGCTTCAGCTATCCTATCGCCATGGCTAGTCTACGGGGCTCCAATCCGGCTTTTGGCACCACCCCTACCACTGCCTTCAAAAACGGGTCTTTGAATACCGCTAAAGAAGCAGCCTTCAAGATGGCCGATGCCAAGCAGTCACGACAACAGCCTTTATCTCAAACACAAGCACACAACTATGCACGGTCTCGTCGGCAGAGTCTTGTTGAACCTCCAAAGCCAGCTATTTCCGCAGAGAGGCTAATTGATATCCTACTGGCCGCCAAAAGTAGTCTTGCTTCTGTTGCCAACGCCGTTAACGCCACTGGAAACGTTGCCGAGGTCACCGCTTTACTAGAAGATGCAGTCGTCACCTCAACACAGACGTCATTCGTAACCCAGGGCATTAAGAGCCAGATCAGGTTACTGAAGCAGCTTAGAGACAGTATGCTGAGTACATTAGAGCTTGCCGATGCGGATTTCAAACAGATACTAGCACATATCGAGCAAGCTAATATCCAGTTGCGAGATCGTTTGATAATGCTTAACCAGACTGCAGTCCACAAGGCTTTGCGACCGCAAGATGAAGAGACGCGCACATTGCTAGATTTCGCCGAGGAAGAAAACGTTAAGAGCATTGAACAAGATCTTAGCGTTGCTGTCAACGAACTCCAAGTAAGTCAGATCAAGGCTTAGCTGCATAGACTAAACTATGACGTCACTGACAAGCTCATACCATATTCTAACCATTTTTCTCGTTCAAATATAGGATGCACGATCAGCCTTCCAAAATGAATGTGACCGCTTTATAGCCGATATCCAAACTCTAGAGGTTCTTATCGGCATCCGTCCCGCCCCAAACGCAACAGACAAGGAAAAAACGCGCCTATCTTCAGCTATTAAGCCCCATGATCCTGAGCTGACCAAGCTCCAAACCTCGGCGCAATCGAACCTTGATGATATCGCCACAAGTCTTGACTCTCTATCCAAGCATTTTGATCACTGCTTAGTAGCTGTTAAAAGCATGCCCGGCGCACTCGCCTTGGCTCGTGAGCGTGCCCCAGAAATCTGGTCTCAGCAGCATGACTCGCTTGACCAGATGAAGCCTGTCACAGCCCAGGAGTTCATGCAACTCATTAGTGTTGTGGTGGAAGACTCCACCATTGTTGATGACACTAGTGCGCAAATAAACGAACAAACTCGTATGATCGAACAGGCTCTCGCCCAGATGCGTGACAAACTTGACGATGTCCAGGCACGGTACCTGCACACACTAGATGCTTTTGTCATGCTTAAAGAAAGTGGTGCCAGGATTCATGAACTAATCGAAGCCGAACGCTTGTTTACGCAGCGCTGGGCGCTAGAGAAGCGCAACGTCCGCGAGAATCTCATCTCTATGGATACACTAACTCGCTGCTTTGACGACTATCATCGCACATACCATGCTCTGCTTGTTGAGGCTGATCGACGTCGTCACGTAGAGGAGCGTATCCACCACGTATGGGCCAAGGCACGCGAACAGGTCGACCGCCTTATGCAGCTGGATGCCACCGAGACGGAACGCTTTCGCTCCGACCACGGCGACTCATTGCCTGGCGATCTGTGGCCCGACCTAGACCGGCCGATTCAAAGCTTCTGCGTAGTACCTATGAATGATTCACGTAATGCGGATACTACCAGACCCTCTACCACATTCGAGTTTGGAATGCCCAAGTTGCCAGGCGATTTAGTCGAACTGGCACGCAAGACGATGAGTGGTAGGGGTGGAAAGGAGAAGACTTTAAGGGAGCGCTATGCATAAGAGTATAGGCGGTTTAGCACGGGTTTTAGACTTGAGCCCATTCTTCCTCTTGTCTTATTCTCTTTTTTGCTACGTTGATCTTGTTAATCGGAGGTGTTTGCTGGTCACACCAGTTGCGAGTATCAGTCTCGCAGTCCATATCAGAAGCTCTAGAGCCGAGTATCTAATTTTCATACTTTCTATCTATAAATATATTTCCTATATGCCATCTTTCTACTACAGTTAATGGCATGTAAGACCTCTTAGAAAGGAGAATATGAGCCTGAATGGTAGGGTAAAGAAAGGTATTATCAGCAGCCTCGAGTCTTGGTACTATTATCTGGCAGCAACACGACGACATACTCCGAATGGAGACCACTCCCGGGCGGCCACAGAATTTCGGCACGGGGATAGGTCCCAATAGAGTACAGCTGATTTGTCCTTTCATATGCATATGCATAGATGTTGTCTCATGATATTTTTTCCTTTGCTGGTTGCTGGAACCAGAGCTCCCCTATCGCAGCACCTTTTTGTAGAGCCCTCATCGACATCTCACTCTGGTTCTGGAAGGAAAAAAAACCCTGTTATCTCTTCTCCCTTCGCTTCTTTCTTCCTCATTCACATCCTCGTCGCCTTCTCTCCTGCTGTTCTCCCACTTCTGAGAAAACACACCGACCGCCATGCCGTCCCCTTTCAAGTGCTAATGTGGCATTCCCTCTACTTAGGGTCAAGTTTCTCTACCAGATATCTGTACCTTCTGTCTTCCGCAAGAAGCTTTCACACAAATCTCGTGGGTGGCTTCTTGCCATTGCCCCGATATTCCCACGGATGGCTAGAGGTCTTGGCTTGCTCACAACCTTGGATTTAGCATCGTATTTCTGCTCACGTGTTTGAGCTTCCCATGATATTCTCCGAAGTCGCCGTGTTCGGAGCGCGCTGTCAAGATTCAGATGGTCATAACTTTGTATAGCCTCTTCATCCAGCCGATATCATATCGTTTCGGATGGTTCGGCGCTTGGCCGAGATATCTGATCTTCGGGCCGTCATCTTTTACTCAGTTGTGCGAGTCTGCTTTAAAGGCTCTGTTGCCCTATCATCTCGCTGCTTTCGGTGACATCGTCGCCTTTGGGATCAAAAGGTCCTTGCTCTTGTAACCCACTTTGGCTAGTTGGTCGACTGCTTCATTACCTGGGACTTTGCAGTGTTCTGGACCCAGCGCACTTTGCCGGCTGGCTTTTCCAGGGCTAGGTTGCCGGATCCGCCTTCCCATTTCGTGAGGATGCGGCGGATCCTGTCGCCTTCGAGGTGCGAAGTGCCAGGCTTCATGCTTGAACTTGGATATATTTGACGAGGTACCCAGCTCCTGCATCCGCTATTGTTATTGTTATTGTATTATTTTACGCCTACCTACTGTTATTTCGCAGCAATACGACGGCGTATTCCGGACAGGAGCTGCTGGCTGATGTCATCTTCTAGCAACTCATTCTCCTGCATCCGCCGGCTTGATTTGATTTGAATATATTTAACGTCTACTGGAATCTGCATCCGCCGGCCGACTCGTTCATTAATATATGCCAAATTCTGTCGCCCAATCAGCCGAAAGCAGCAGCCCTTATAGCGCAGTGGTAGCGCGTGTCACTCGTAATGACAAGGTCCTCGGTTCGACTCCGAGTGGGGGCAGGTGATGATACCTTTACTTTTTAGAGTTCATGGTAACTTAGCATAGAGTTGGTTTGTATGTTGAAGTAGTGTATATCTTCTTTTTTGTTGGTTTGCTATTCTAGTGTCTTATTATCCAAAATAAATTAAAAAAGGAACAAGGGTAATATGAAAGCTTGGTTATATTAAATATTTTAGAACGAGCGCTTGTTATACAAAAGAAAACTGCGCTTCCTAGCCGTGTAAGCCGTTCATAATCTCCGGATACGTCTGGGCCATTTCACCCCATAGTTCGGGATGCTCACGACGCATTACTTCAGGGTCCCAACCAGCGGCCACAAAAATGGTGTCAATGCCCGAGGAAATAGGTGTAGTGAAGATGTTAGTGACTTGGAAGCCAATGAGGAAGGCATATGCCATGACGACAGCCGTGTAGTCTCCGCCCTTGTTGTAAACGGGGTCGGTGTAGCGCAGGTACAAATAGGCTAGCAGGGCGGTAATGTAGCCGACCATCATGGCACCCATAGAAAAGACAGGGCCAATAAGACAGTCATTGACCAGGGCATCAATGCCGCGCTGCTTGATCATGTTCCATGTATCCTTCGCAGCCTGTATGTAAGGCGCGCCGTAGAGAGCAATGTGGGAGAAGGCAAAGCGGTTGATAAAGTCGGCAGCCCAGTTAATGCAAGACAGGATGCAGTCAAGACAGCAAAACAGAATCCACAAGCCAATATTGTTATCAGCGCCAGCCTGACTACGTACTACGGAGCACAACTGGCGCAAGGCCTGGATGATGGCCGTGATCAGAGAACCAAGGCTGATGGAGCCGAAAGAGTAAGTAACAGCACGGCGCAGGGAGCTGCGGGTAGCATGTTTAGGGAAGTTTCGTGGGCTAAAGTACCATGAAGCATAAACGCCAGATACCGTGGTGTGGATGGTGTATTTGAGCCACTCAGTGAACCAGTACATGGCAAAGGTAATATAAGCAATAAAGCCGATCAGTTGTGAATGGCTAGATTTGTCGTAACGCACATACAGCCCAACAAGTGTCGCAGAGAAAAGCGCACCAAAGGCAATACCAACCAGGCCACCAAAAAAGCTAGCCATCCACACATGACCGTAGCCCTTGGCGACATCAGTGGCAGTACGAAGCATAAAGGCGGAGAAAGGAATACGCTTGCGCCATCCGATGAAGAAGATGATCTGAAGGACACCAAAAACCAGGAACACAACGCCAGCGTACGTTGTGCCCGCCCAAAGGTAGTACACGCCCGTTGCAATGGCAAGGACGATATTGAGGATACCAGTGACCCAAATAAACTGTTTAGGAAACGCGCGTGCTACATTGATGTATAGATAGCCAAGAACAAAGGCGACACCAAGACAGAATGCGAACAGAATGGCGGTGCTAGTGTTCAAGCCAAAGCTGGAGTCGCCGTCGTAGATGCCATGACCGGCGCGGTTAGTGCCCGTGTAGCTTGTGAGGGCTAGGGCAGCAATAGCAAGGAAGCCGCCTTGGGCAACGAGGAACTACATTTCAAGGACTGCAGGTTAGTAGAGAGTCAAGCGCAAGAGGCAGGATCCAAGTCAAACGCACTAGTATACCAGCCCATATATCGTTGTATTTAGGCTGCTGCAACTTGAAGGCATCATTGAAGGTATAGTTTTCCTTGTTCTCATTCGTCGGCGGGTAGAAACTGTAGGCAGGCGGGGCCCCATTAGGTGGAGGCGCCTGCTGGTAATTCCCAGGGGCCGGTTGACTGTAGTCTTGCTGGGGATAACTACTATAGTTTGGCTGGGGCGGATTAGGCTGGTATGGTTGCTGCCAGCCGTTCTGTTGGGGAGGATAACCAGCGTATCCGTGGTTGTAGGACATAATTCGCGAGTGCGTTGAAGACTTAGGCTAATGATACCGCAAGATAGTAATGAAAAGGCTATGATGCAATATGGGCGGTAGAATGTCAACAAGTAGAAGTGGCACAAATGCCAAGCGCGAAGCGAGACTTATGGTAAGATATAAAACTAAGAATTGCGATAAGAAGATAGGCCAAGAGGCTGCTAAAAAAAAAAAATAAAAAAGGCACCAAATGTCACGATAATAGGGGAAAAAATATTGAGGAGAAAGAAAGAAGAGAAAGAGCAAGAGGTGGATGAGAAAATAAGAAGGAAAGACGATAGACAGGGCAAGAACGGGCCAAGCTGGATGAGAAATAGAAGGTGTGGATATGATATTACTTCCCAAAGAGGAAAGAGGGCGAGTAAGTGACAGGAAACAAGGAAGTCAACAAAACTACCCAAAAAATAGGTATCGTATCAATCTTACAAAGAAGGGAATGAGACCAAGAAAACAAGAGGGCAAAGTCGAAGCGGGAACAACATTAGAAGAACGAATAAGCACAAAAGCGCAAAACAAGGGGAGAACGCTAGTTTCCGTTACCAGTCAATGCCAGCGCCGTGTTTCTGTTATAGTTAGTACTTACATTACAGCACAGCGTACATACCCTGCTTTTCTAACTTCCTTCCCTTGCATCGTTTCCTTCCTTCCTGCTTCCTTCCTTGGTTGCATTACCATTACATATGCCGTGACGTGACGTCAAAGCCAGGGAGGGAAAGAATTACCAGGATCTTTATCGCTAAGCACTATGACTCGAGTTTCTTTTCTCATCTTCTACTAGCCATACCCAAGGTGCCTTGCCTCATTCATATCACCATATAGATTCTACGTCCTTCTTTAGCCTTCTTTGCTATATTTGCCCAAAAGAACAACATAGGATCAGTACTCCATATCCACACATGAAAACACAAAGACCAAAAATTGCAGTAAACGTATCACACTAGGGCTTCCATGTGGCTTGTGCTCCTCTCCTACCAGACTCTACTTGGATGAATTTTGGTCATGGCTTCTTTTTGTCTCCTCTTTTTGTCGCGTTTTTTCATGCGCCAGCTTCATCGGTCATCAGAAAATGGCCCCCTTCCCGGTCTCGTTAAATCTAAATGAAGCCAAGAATAGCTTCAGCGTCAAGCGGGAGGAAGGGAATACCGACCAGGAGAACTAGGTGAAGTCCAAGAGAGATGGGTCCTTTGTTTTGTTTGCGGAAGTCGCTTGGCCTCTCCCCTTGCCTCTACATTGTCATACGTCGGCTTTTCTCATTCCGGCCACTCGCTCTTATCGCGTCAAAAACGGACTAGGACAAAGCCCTTCAGGCGCGCAGGGATTCTCCCTCTACTTCCTTCGCGTCATCTTCGTAGACTAATTTCCCGTCTGGCTAGACAAGCTACCAGCTTCAGCTTTATCTTACTACCCATAGAAAGATTCATTGCCCCTAGCCTGTATCACTGCGCATCATTGTAGTCGCTCTTCATTCAAACTGCCCATCGATAAACCCCCAATTCGTAGACTAGCATTCAGCGCTATTTCTTCATATGCTCTAGCTTACTCCGGGTCAGGCACGGCCTCCGGTGCCAATGTCGCCTCTTCCTCGGCAGCAGCCTTTTCCCGCGCCTCCTTAGCCTGTTTTCCCTCTTCCTTGATCTGCGCCTGGCGCTGCTTCCCTTCCTCCGTTGTAGCATCGATGAGCTCATTGACGCCCAGAATGCCTGCATCGCCCAGTTGGCCCACTAGCGCCTCGGCCTCATCTACCTTCATCTCGCCTAGAACTTTATTGACCTTCTCGAGGCTGCCACTCTCGAGCGCCTTTTGCATATCTTCTGAGAAGCTCTCAAAGATTATTCTGCTAGCCTGTACTTCAGGGTCCGCGCTATCTTTAGGCGGAACCTCGATGGAAATCTCCGTGCCAGGCTCCACAGCCTCAAGCTGAATCTGCTCCACGCCCTCGGGCTTAGCCGCACGCTCGCGCACAATCTCGCGTGCCCGTGTGCGGATGCGCATGTACGTATCCTGAACGTCCTTGAAAAATACGTCCTGAGCTTGATGCCCACGTGTCGTAATGCGCTGGAAGAACATGGCTACGCCATCCTTGCCCAATGCGCGGCAATACTGGATCAGCAACGCCTGGTGCACGTTTTGCCGACACAGATCATCGCGGCCCTCCAAGGCTGCATCAAAGGCATCGACCATCAGGCCATCCTGCTCACGCTCCGAGAGTACTTGCGGGTTCGCACGTAGGAAAGAAAGCGCAGCGGCATGGTCATTGGGCGGGATGCGGGCGAATTGCTTAGCGAGCGGAGATGCAGCAATTTCCTCGTCGTCGTTTTCCAGGGCCGAGGGCGGGGCACCCTTCTCGCGGCCAGTGTTCATGTCAAAGTTGGGGTTGATCAGCTCGACTTGGCTCTGGGCCTCTTTGGCCTTCGACGACTCGCCAGCAGGTTCTTTATTCTTGTTGACATGCGAGCTATCAAAGCCTGTGTGGTACGATTCGCTTGTGATTTTTTTGCCCTCCAGTTTCTCTAATTCCTCGCATTTCTTTGCATTCTCAGCCGAAAGTTGCTTTATCTTGGCCACATGTACCCCAAGTTCCTCGATAATCGCGTTGAACCGCCCTTCAGTCGCCACCTTCTTCTCCTCAAGGGTCTTGTTTACCTGGTCCAGGAGGCCCATCAACATCTCCGTATATGTCGGCGGCTTCTTGTCAGCCTCTTGCATGACCTGCGGGCGTGGTGGGGGATTGTCGGCAGATTTATCCTTAGGCGCTGTCTCCATAACAGCAGCAAATGCAACTTGGCCGGCATTCTTTTCGCCTGAGGCAATAGCGGCAGAGTTGGATTTGAGGTAAGCGATCAGCGCCTCTATGCGCGATAGTAGGCCAGTGTCGACAATCTTTTCGTAGTGGTAAGCTTCGATCTGGGCTTTTCGCTGCGCACGTTCCATGTGAATTTGGTTCTGTTTGGCTCGAATGAACGACTTTTTGTCGACATTAGGGTGAACTTCGACATCAGAGTCGTCGCTGAGCTCGAGGGCATCCTAATAGAGAGAAGAAATAGAACCAGGTGAGTTATTGCACATGATAGATGTTGTGGAGAGAGGACTCGTACCCATTTGCTATAGTTGAGGGGCATCTTGCAGCTATAGCTTATGATGACTTGATGGTTGTTAGTTGTAAAGAATAGGTGTATGTATATGGATATGCAGCTGTGGAGCTAGAACACAATAAAATGGCAGTTTGTATCCATATAACCAAAGGAAAATAAGCGTAGAATGCCACAAGAAGATGGAAGCTTGTGTACGTGATCCAAAAACAAGGTGTCGGTTGAAGGGAAGAATGGTTAGTTGTCTGTAAATTTAGAAGGCCAAGGAACCCTTCAGAACGAGCTACCCCACCAAAAAAGTTCATCATCCCACTAATAAAAAGCAAATAGGGAGAAGTATCCTAGCTGGTGTGGGGCAAGGCTGAAAGAGGTCAAGTCGTCAGCCTCGTCTGACATCACAAGAAGACCAAGGACAAGAGAGGATAAAAGCCATTTGCTGGCAGAAAGAGATAGCAAAGCTAACTAAATAGAGAAAACAAAACGGGAAAACAAAACACGTACTCGACAACGCCATGCTAAGATAAAACTACACTAAAACAAGCAATACACACAGAAATACGCGAGGAAATAGACACCGCCATACTTTCCCTATTGCCTTGCGCCGTCCTTTTACTACTGCATCTTCTTCAAGAAGCCATCGAGGTCAAAGCTCTCCTCATACTCTTTGTTATCCCACAGTTCACCCAAACCATCTGTCCAGGCCTTCTTTCCGGGAACTCTGACATCGCCCGTTTCCACGTCTACCATATCCTCCTCACGGCCCTCAATGTCGTTGCCATTAGAAGGCTTGTCAGTTATGAGACTAGGCCCTGAATCGTCCAAGCTAAACAGATCCAGAATCTGGTCTGTGTCCATCGTTGCCAAGCCTGCGTTCTGCTGGTTAACCACTGTCGAAGCCACATCGATCTTGAAGCGTTGCAGACTAAGAATCTTCTCCTCCAGCGTGCCGCGTGTAATTAGCCGGTACACGTTGACAACCTTCTTCTGACCAATACGATGTGCCCGATCCATGGCCTGCAGGTCCTTTTGCGGGTTCCAATCGTGCTCGACAAAAATTACCGTGTCAGCTCCAGTCAAGTTCAGGCCCAAACCACCAACCGAGGTGGTGAGAAGGAGAACATCATACGATGGGTCTCCATTGAACTTGTTGACAATGTCCTGACGGCGGTTGGCCTCGACGGAGCCGTCCAGGCGAAGATACGAAACTGACGGCAACATAGCCTTAAGCACGGTGTTCTGTACCATATCAAGCATCTCTTTCATCTGACAGAAAATTAACGCACGATGTGGCTTGATAGGCTGGTACAGCGGGTCGTTCCCGTTGTCGCCCTCAACGCCAATGCCGCAATCGACAAGCAAATCTCGTAGGGCAGTCAGCTTGGGTGCATGGTTTGGGTCCTCAAGACTAGTACCCTGCTTAGATAGGAACTTTTGCGTGTCATCGTACGACTTATGGCCGGGTTTCATCACCAATGCCGGCGAGTTGCACAGTTTGCGCATGTACTGTAGGGCTTGGAAGATGTGCTGTTTAGAATCCTTGTCTTCCTTTCCAGCCTCTTCGTGAATCTTCTTGCCCTGCTTCTTGACAAAATCTTCAAACAGTTTCTTCTGTAGCTCTGACATGTCGCAATAATAGTTTTGCAGGATCTTGGGTGGTAAATCGTTGAGAACCTCCTCCTTGAGACGACGCAATAAGAATGGAAGAACTTGCTTGTGCAGTGCTTCAATTGCAAGAGCACCGGCTTCCTGTTCTTTGGATGATGCCTTAGCATGACGAGACGCGCCAATAGGCTTGGAGAAACGATCATGGAAAACCTTTTCAGCACCGAGGAAACCGGGCATTAAGAAGTCAAACAGCGACCACAGCTCAAGCACATTGTTCTGGATAGGAGTACCAGTCAAAATCAGTCTATGATTCGACGCTAGCTTTTTGACTGCGAGCGTGATCTTGGCACGGGGGTTTTTGATCAGATGACCCTCATCCAGTACCACATAGTTCCACGTAGACTGCTCCAAGAAGCCGATATCGTTGCGGCATACATCATACGATGTAATGACGATATCATAACCGGAAATCTTGCTCTGCATAGCACGTCGCTCGGCAGGGGAACCAACGTACGCAACAGCCGACAAAAATGGCGCATAGTTCTTGAGCTCCTGAAGCCAATGGCCAGGCAGTGTTGGTGGGCAAACAATAAGTGACGGTAGACGACGGACATCAGGAGCTCCAGTCTTGGCAAACTCTTCTGCTCTTTGGTGGTGATCACTAGATACAATGCAGATGGTCTGCAGTGTCTTTCCCAAACCCATATCGTCGCAAAGAATACCGTGGAGATGGTACTTGTTGAGGAAATGCAACCAATTGACACCCTCTTGTTGGTACGAACGCAGCTCTGCCTTGATGGCAACAGGAATCTTGAATGGCTCCACCTTCTTGGGGTCGAGAAGCTGTGAAATAAATGTACGCTCGCGGTCACGGCCCTTGAGGAGCTCTTCGGAAAGACCCGGTGGGTCGGGAATTCCAGCCTCAAGAGGCACCAGCTTCACTAGTGTTGCAAAAGATGTCGTAGCAATAAGGCGGATGTCGTTATCGGAATCACTCATGCGACCCAATACTGGGACAATAAGGAAGATGACGTAGGGAAGGATACCATCACCCATTACGGCAATCAAGTGATAAATGACTTCAGTAGCTCCTTGGCGGTAATGAAGATCGACGGGGTTACTGATGGAAGGCAAGACCTTCTCAACCAGGGCAGTCATACCCTGGACCGTAATGACACTGCAAATCGTTGCCATACACTTGGCAGCCATGTAGCGGAAGACAGACAGCTTAGAATGTAACGCCTTGATAATGTACGGAAGCATACTAAGCACAAATTCATGGAGTTCAGGGGCAATGCTAGGCGTGAGGGTGCGTATAACTGACAAGGCATCGACCACATCTTGGCCCAGAGTGTCTTCGGCATCGTGAACAGCAGTGGGGAGCTCATCAGTGCTAAACACCTGCACAAGAGGAGCCTCCATAAATTGCCGCAAGCTAGGAACCATCTCCAGAAGCTTGGGTCCATACGCATGAGACAGCATTTCGAGGGCTTCTTTAGCACCACGACGTGTGATCCGTGCAGCCTTAACTTCTTTGGCCCACTGAATAGCATCAGCGTGATCTGGTCTATCCTCTTCCTTTAGCATAGACAAGATACAGTCAGTCTTAGTAGCATGCACAGGGAACTCCGGTGTCTCGGCAACTTCCATGCAAGAGAATTTGACAAGATTAGCGACAACTTTGTCAGCTGGACCACGTCGGCCAAGCTCAACAAACAAGCGCACCAGTTGGGCGATAGTTGCGGAAGCGCGGTTTTGAAGCACAAGGTTCTCCTCTGACTTGATGCTGTCCATAATCGACTTGATGAGGATGCTAGGTTTCTTAGGTAGGGCCCGAATAGCAACAAGGGCCGATGCTGCTGCTGCCTTGACACGTATATCGCGGAGGATCTTTGCAGAACAGGCCTCTTCTATAGAGTTGCGTGTCAAGATGCGGGCATCTTCAACTTGCGGAGCAACAATCATACGATGCCCAGGCGACATCAGCTTCTTGAGTTTCTCGAAGTCTTCGGCAATAGCCTTCTCAGCATGAGTGAGAGAGAAGGCACTAGGGCCAGCCTCAGCCTCTCCTTGAACAATAACGGGCAATAGAGGCATACGGCTGGCAGAAACCTTGCCATGGTCACGGAAAATGTTAAACATTTGCTGGCACTGAGAACGGACTCTTTGGAAGTGCCCAACAAGCTCGCGATATGATGAGGGACGCTCGGAATCAATGACTTTCTGGAGATTAGGGATGAAGACATCAAAGATCTTAGTGACCATGCTGTTCTTTGCCGTCTCATCAATGATCATGGCAGCAGTCCATTGAGTTGAGGAGTAAGGTCTATTCATACCCTCAACAATCAAGGAACTCAAAGACTGGGTAAGATTCGAGGGAAGGACAGCCAGGATCAAGCCGAGAGCACGGGCGCCATAGACACGCGATCGAGTAAGAGTATCCATTCCCACCAAGTCAACATCGCCCTGCATCATGTGGCCATCAACGTCATGGGTTGTACTAGACATGGCGGGTGGGGGCTCTTCAACCTTGGTAGATTTGCGGCGGCGCTTCTGTGGTCTGTCTCCAGGAGCCGAGGAATCAACAGGTGAGCTCCTAGCTGTAGAAGCCGGGATGCCTGGAAGATGATAGAATCCCCCTGAGGGTTTTTGGAAGAGATGTGCCTTCATAGGGACATTGTTGCGTGATGTGCCAATAGGGCACAGGGTTAGCTCGATGAGGTCGGAAGCATGGGCGCCAAACTCATCGGCAAGAACCTGGGAATCCTTGGACAGAGTGCTGACCAGAGCTGACCAAACCTCCATAGACTTTTCCAAGGTCTGTTTGTCTCGCTCAACTAATATGTTCTGGAAGATCAACCGCAAAAGCCTACCATTAAGCCAAGCATTTGAACCAGCATTGACCTCCAAGTTAGCAAAGGTTACCAGTGCCTTGAGCACTGCCAACCGCACCGAAGTGATAGTGTGACGTAAGAAGGGGTAAAGACGCGGGACAAGCTGGGAGAAGGATCGCTCGGCATCCTGAGCAGCAGTGGCTTGCATGATGCGGAGAACCTCAGGGAAGCTGCACATAGTGGCCAAGAGGTCCATAATCTTGCCAGTGCTGGCGCTAAGATCGTCACCGAGATTCGACAAGCTATTCCACACAATGTCGATCAAGGAGTCAAGACTCAAAGGTCTCATGTCCACAAACTCTTTGGCAATGGGGATTAAAGTGGCTGCACTAGCTGACCGCACGTCATCATCGTTATCGGCCAGCCCCTTCATAACCGCCTGAGCTATTCCATCAACCATTTCTTTGTTGGCGAGAAGCTGGTCTTTACGTACAGCTACAACGTAGCGCAAACCAATCATGCCACCATGGCAAATGCCCCAACTTGGATTTAGCAAGTTAAGATCGTCTTGCATCACCATTCGGTAGAGGATTTTGTAGACGCCCAAGACGGAAGACTTTGGCAGATGCTTCAATACAGAACCCATAGTTTGGCCGACAGTTTCGCGGATGGGGGCTACGGAAGTATCGGAGCTATAATCAGAAAAGCGGTCTAGGATGAGGACACAGCAGAGGCGGCACGCCATATCGTCCAACCATTGCTTATTCAGCTGGCTGTTCTTGTCTCGCGACATGCCGCGGAGACGGCCAGCACCAGCGCCGTGTACACGAAGAATTTCCCCTAGACCTATGGCAGCACCATGCCGAGTCTCCCAGTTGGTATCAAACAGGTCCATCTTGAGGAATTCGCAAAGCCGGTCAAAGGGCCACTCGGAGCCTTCGAGAACATTTTCAGCCTCAATTTCTGACTTGATAGGCACAACAGGGCCCTTAAACTCCGATACCACTTTTGAATCCTCGTCAACGTCAGTCGGGCGGTCGAGGTTGAAGAAATCATTCACCTTGCCCTTTTTTGACTCATCGTCATCAGCACCACCTGTGGACTCAATGGTGGTGGGATTGCTTCTGCGGATTGACAGATCGCCAAAGCCAGATTTACCTTGAGCAGCTTTCTGAGCCTCGCGTTTACGCTTGCGCTTCAAAACGTTGAGCTGGCGAGTGCTAAGGCCCGATTCATCTCCAGCAGCTCCAGAAGGACCCTCACTTTTAATAGAGGCACCGTTGCTACTGCCGTCGACGTGCATGGGGCTACCGACCTCAATGGGTACGGGAATTTCCTCGTCGTTAAACTTGCGGCCAAGCAGACCTAGGCGACCATTTAACGTCTTTTTCAAGTGATTCAGACGCCCTATCGAGTCCAATAATGCCAGATTCACATCAACAGGACCGCCACGTAGCAATTCACGGCCGTAAAGAGCGACATTGGCTATGTTTAGAGTATCAAATGAAAACAAACCCTCATTAGGAGTTGTGCTTGTGCAACTTGAGTCCTCTTCTTTTTTCACAGCACTGGCATCGTCATCAAGGGTCTTAACTGGCGCCAAGGAGCTATCCTCATCTTCGTTGGGGTCATAAAGGACGCTATTTTCGACAATCTTGCCAATGGCATTTCCAGCTGTTACTCTTGTCTCCCAGTCCTTATGTCTGAGATAGGGCACAACGCGAGCAAGCAGATTGAAGAGTTCTTCGGGTTGTTGTTTTTGCCAGTCGGCAAGTTGGTTGACGGCAGTCTCTCTAATGAGGCGAGTGCTACCTGTTTCCAGTAGTCTAGATATGGGACACAAATGTCAGCTACAAACAAAGGAGATCAGCTGCTAGTGTTTCTACTCACGTTACAATGCGATCGAGTCTATATGAGATATTAGTATACAATGTTACACGACTAATGCGGACGGATGGGAAAAAAAAACAAAGGAAATCGACTCACCTTGAAGCCATGGTGAGCTAGGCTGTAAATGGTAGTATAAGGTGATTGGGTTGAATGGTTTTTGTTCAGCCTTCAAGGCAGCTTTGTCATCCTTTGGCTTGCCTAGACATAGTATTGTTAGTGTGACCTCCAAATGTTAATGTACTGTCAGGATGGGGTGCCCGGGGTGCATATATGCATATGTGTATGCATGTGTCTACCTGAGACTTACAGAGTGCAAGTGAAGCTGATAATGAGGAAGGTGGCCTCAGATCACAGGCCGGCCTTGCTGCAGGAAGGCGGGAAGTTTGAGTCCGGGTCTACAAGTCAAGTTGTTAGAGCCCTAGGCTTTTTCTATAGTGTACAAATGTATATAGTGCTGATGTAGAAATAAAAAAGGAAAGTCGACATGTGCATTGCACAAGGGCTAGCTGTTGGTTGATATATCTAATAGGCAACCAAGCATGCAGCCAGAATCAGCAAGCAGGCGGTACACAGCATTTATACTGATTATAGTGGGTTGCTGTGCTTACACAAAAGCTGCAGGCTTCCTTTTTAGCTCTTAGCTTGGACCTAGCCAGCTTCAATAGAGCAAGACAGGATAGCAAAGATGCCGAGCTATCGCGAATAGAAAGGGAGGAGGCAATCTTGTCCAAAGCGTAAAAAGAAAATAGACACGAAAAGAGGGTTTATGGAAGAGTCATATCAGACTTGCAATAGGGAAAGTCGTCGTCATAAAGGAAACAGGTCGAGAAAGAAAAAATAAAAAAGGCAAAATAAAAAAGAATTAAAAATATCGTCACAAGCGACGAGGAAAGAAATCCCACCAAAAAAGGAACAATTACAGATAAATTGTTACAGCAAAAAAGACCTGGCAAGTCCAGAGATGGGAATGGAAGTCTTGGTTGGGAGCGAACACAAGAGAAAAGGGTTGCCACGTATCAAAAAGCGCCTGACCAAAAAGCTGCTTTGGGGCCAGAAAAAAAAAAGATGGGAAGAATAAATCAGCGAGAAGAATCAAAGGCGAGGGGGCCGAGGGGCAGGCCGCTCTATAAGTATAGCACATGCTATTTTATACGTGTTGCTGGGTCCCATTCATAGGACTGACCGGGGCCCTGTCATGCGGTACCCTGGAAGTACCGCGTTGTTGCCCACTTGCCCATTTTCCCCTACTCTCTCCTGGTCACTCCTGGCTTCAAACACACCAAAACACACCAAACGCAGCCAACCAAAGACTACAAAAGACCTGCCAATGCCTGCCCGACCCCTGTTCTTTAGCCCCAGGTACATGTGGAGTACTTGTCATCTTTTCTCCTTCCTAATTCTTCCCAACTTCTTTCCAAAAAAGATGAGAAAAAAGTCAGAAAGAGAAATAAAAGAAAAAAAGGTCATCACTTAGCTCAGTTACTACCGTTTTATGCTTTCCTCTTTCCTTTGTATGGCGGTTTTTTTTCTACCTTCTTCTTTAGCCAAGGGCCAAGTCCATCCAGCCCCCCCCCCCCTCCCACCAGCCTGTTTGCTTGCACTTACTACTTTCTTTCGCTTGCATTTTACGATTTTGTGCTTTTTCTTCTTTCTTTCCTGTCTCTCTTTATTTCTCATTCGGTGTTATCCTAGACAGAAAACAAAAAACCGGGGCAAGCCTGCAAGTATTTTACCTCTGCTCATAACTATCAAACTAGGAGCATTCATCTGGGCAACACCCGCTCTATTTACTCTCGGGTTAGCGATGTTTACTTCCCCCAATTAGTGATGGTTATCCTACCAACACTTACGTCTCTATACTTGCTGTTACAAAAAATTTAGCCTTTGTTTTCTTAATCTGTTCATTCGTTTGGGTAATTCTCTACTATTCTTTCCCATTCCCTGAGGCTAGTGTGCCCAAAGCGGTAGCTGCAACTTGGTTTTTCTTTCGCTCCTTCTCCAAGCCTTTTATTTTTTTTATATCCACTTCTTTTCTGGCTGGCATGTGCTTTCCCATTTTCACATTCACCGATTAGCATGAAGCTCTTCTAGCCCTGACTTTTCTTTTTCCTATTCTCTCCTCCTTGTTGAATAAGATGTCTATTACATAGTCTTTCTTATCTCAGCCCTGTCCCGTATTATCACAAGGCTAAAGTAAATTGGATATCCTTTCTCAATTGGGGGCTATCATCCACGCCATAACCAAGGGAAACTTTTCGTAGTTTGATTTGTATTGTCTGCTGCTGCTATGAAATGGTTTTTGTGTCTCGTACTTGCCGATTCTAGTCTAGTTGATGAAAGAAAAGGAAATAAATACAATCATGAGCCCTTCGTTCCGCAAATCAGATCGTCGATAATCACAATCAGTCAAGGGAATTTTTTTATTTGTGGGTTTAGGAGGCTTGATGGTGGCCCGACCTGGAACATAAAAAAGGGGGGCGATGAACTGACCGATGAAAGGCGTGGAGTGGAATCTCGTGACGCAGAAAGATATTCATAGAAATAGCATAGCTCAGACAAGACAATAAGGTAAAGAGTTTGAAGACAAGCGTACCGTCGCTAGCCAGGATTCATTTACACAGGTCAATAGTTGATTCTGCAGATGAAGAGGTACGGACAAGTCAAAACATTGAGCCTTTCTGCCATCCCATCCATCATCCATCATAGATGCTGAGAGATTCTGTAGGATTGCTTGCAACACTCTCGCTCCAGGGTCTCCGTCATCTTGTTGTCTCTCCTACTTTTACGCGTTGCCTTCTTGAGCTTCCATTCTTCCGTAACTGATTCATGTTTTCCCTAGCCTTAACCCTTACGATATTCCTCATGCGAGGGCTCTCCACAGATGAGGCGCAGTTCTCCACCCTACACATACCTGAGTGCCTTCTTGTGTTACAACGGGATGAAGCCAAGGTGTCCTTCTTTTGGTGTTGAGTGTACCTTCATTTATGTCTGTTCATGTCTGTTCATATTGGTATATTGCCGTCCCTGAGCGCGAAAAGGTTACCCCAGATCTGCTTCTTGAGAAGAGTATTATTGTACTGTATATATGCACGTTCTGTAAACCGACGGCTTCAGTTTCAACACTTGGTGTTATGATTGCGCCTGCTGTAGATCTTTGCCCGTGGGATTTTTTCTCTTTTCTCCTTAATTGCAACGACTCGACTTGCATATTGTTACCTCACACACGCTTACCCTTCCGTTCTTTCTTCATTTTGGCCTTTGCCTCATAGTTTACCTTACTCGTTACCGTGTATTATTGCCCTTCTCCCTTCTCGATTTCACGTCACGACCAGAGTACAAGTATCTTGATTTCATTTTGTCCCAAGCATTTATTAGCTCGCTTTGACTCTGGCCTTGGCTTCGTTTTCTTATCTGTTTCCACTAGCTTGGGCTGCACATACATGCACAGGTTTTGAATATCTGATCTAATTCTTCTCTCACTATTTGCTTACTGCTGTTTCCTAGCCCCCGCCGTCCTGTCTGTCGTCTGATTTTACGCTGGGCGGATTTTGAACTGCATGATTTTAGGACTTTGAATGTTATAATTAGGTTCAGACTCATGCCATGTAGATGGCTACCTGCTATGGAGCACTAATGGACCTGCAGCTAATGGTTCTTAAACGCGTTTTTTCTTATTTCCCTCGTTTTACTTGATGAGAAGGAGGGGAAATCGGCCGAGGAAAATAGTGACATATTCATATTGAGTGACTACATGTTAAGTTGGTACACCTGGTTATGATTCATAGTTAAGAAAATAAGTGTCCGAACCCGTCACGTGCTGAGGACTTGGTACGTACCTCTCTTTCAATTCGTAGAATATATGTAGGTCTCTGTTGTTCACAAGTTACCATGGGGTTTATGTGGCTGTGGGTGTGAGCACATGAAATCCGGAAGGTTAGGAGCTTCCGATATGGAGGGGTATGAAGCGAGGCGAGCGTCTGAAGGAATAAGTGAAAACCTCGAATGATGTGCTGGCATGTTTGTCGCTATCACGCTGCCTTGCGCCTTGCCTCGATTAAATGTACCCTTATGTTATCGATAACAAAAAAGCCTTCTAGAAGAATGTGAAAACAGGCACTCGCTGACGACATCTCATCTAGTAGCCTTACTTTTATTTGTCACATGGATTGAAAACTTGACCAAGAGGATAAGTTCTAAATACCAGCAATCAAAAAGCCTTGACTGGGTTGAGCTGAGCTAACCCTTGGCCTCAATGCTTGATAATTGAGCTTGGACTTGATTTTCTTTCACGTGCTGCGAATTGCTTGATAGTTATAGCTTGGATTAAAAACATAAAAGCCTCTTTTTGCGACTGATTTGGATGTTGTTACTTACTAATACAACCTGGCAAACATATTTTATAGATAGCGTCATCAAGAGTCACATGGACACGGGATAGCGGAACGGACACACCGGAAAGATGCATTTTTGACTGTGAATTTGGTTGTTTGTATTATTTAACATCTACCTACTGGTTTTCTACAGAAATATGACGGCGAGATTAGTGTATCTTTCCAACATCTGGCACAAGGGCTCATTGGGTTTGTTTGTTTGTTGTTTGTTTGTATTATTTAACGTCTACTTACTGGCTTTCCACATCAATATGACAGCATGTTCTGGACGGAAAAGGGGTAAGAAGATGTCGTCCTCCGACAAGCAGTTGCCGGTGTGTGCGTCTTCTCCGCTAGACGTTGCCCAAGGGCTTTCCTGGTGGTTGTGTTTCCAGGACTGGTTACCCGGTATTTTGACTTGTGGCGCCCTGCCTATATAGTAGTATAGTCTAAGAGCTAACGGCTATCGGCCTCGGGTGTTGGCCCTGGCAGAATACGTCGGTTTTGTCCTCTGTTCGGCGAAGTGGTTGCCGCATTTTAAGTAGACCCTTGGCGTCAGGACAAAGGCCCTTCGACATATCCTTCCCCTCTTGTCTTTTTTCTTCTTTTTTTTTGTGTGAGGGCTCACTGGGTAGGAAGTTAAACTCTGTGAATTTGCACACCACATGAGTTATTGCAGACCTACCAGACAAAAAAAAAAAGTCAATAGCTCCTGTAGCCGGCAAAGGCATCAAAAATATAAGTATTGGGGTGAACCGGGATTGAACCGGTGACCTTTAGATGACTCTGATACGAGAGGGCCGAAGTTTGTAGCTTCAGTCTAACGCGCTCCCAACTGCGCCACCACCCCTTTCGGCTGATAAATCCAGTTTTATGAACAATTATGAAACAAACACGAATTTATGCAAAATTTTGATTTGTGCAAATTTGTGCAGAATCTTTATTCTTAAGCTGTCGTGGCAGGGCAGACGCGTTCCTGCTATACAACCCGCACTTTGACGCGCTTGCAGTCGTCTGCGTTCTTGGAAGGAGCAGAAAGGCTGAAGGTCGCAAGCTTGTCACAACGTCCAGCCAAGATCCCCTCATTTATTTTCTCTCCTACCGCATCACAGGTTATACAAGCCTTAAAGCAACACCCTACCTGATTTAACATACTGCAAAGCTACATCACTTCAAGTTTCCGATTGCTATCTTTCTTTAGACGCCAACTTTTCCGAACTAAGTCTAACAAAGCTTACTCCTGTAACGTCCCTGACCGCGTTTGGCTACTTTTGCCAATTGCATAGTTACATACGTAAACATTACGACACCGACTTCATCCGACTCATGACCTGAGACGGCTCTGTATACACAGTAGCTCACTATGTACATTAAACAAATCATCATCCAGGGCTTCAAAAGGTGTGTTTTTAGGCGTCAGGGCTCTCGCTATCCTGCTTGTCGCAAAACTAAAAACTTCGGTAATGAATGGAATGACTAACTGAGGTCACCTCGGCGCGTGTAGCTACAAAGAACAAATTGTCATAGAGCCCTTTTCTCCAGGAACAAATGTCATTGTTGGCCGCAATGGTGCTGGCAAAAGTAATTTCTTTGCTGCAATTCGCTTTGTTCTCAGCGATGCTTATACACAAATGAGCCGTGAAGAGCGCCAGGCTCTCCTTCACGAAGGCTCTGGAGCTGCTGTCATGTCTGCCTATGTCGAAATCATCTTCGACAACTCTGATGACCGTTTCCCTACTGGCCATCCCGAAGTGGTGCTGCGCCGCACTATCGGCCTCAAGAAGGACGAGTATTCTGTTGATCGCAAGGTCGTCACCAAGTCAGATGTCGTCAACCTGCTTGAGGCCGCTGGGTTTTCCCGATCTAATCCCTACTACATTGTGCCACAGGGTCGAGTCACAGCCCTAACGAACATGAAAGAGTCAGACCGTCTCAACTTGCTCAAAGAGGTTGCCGGAACCCAGGTATACGAGGCCCGTCGCACTGAATCACTGAAGATTATGCACGATACCAATAACAAGCGCGAGAAAATTGACGAACTACTCAAGTACATTGACGAACGCTTGAAGGAGCTAGAAGAAGAAAAAGAAGAACTTCGTGGCTTCCAGGACAAAGATCGTGAACGTCGGTGTCTGGAATACGCCTTTTTTCACAGTGAGCAGGTAGAACTACAAGAGTCCTTAGACCAGATCGAGCGCATTCGAGACCAAGGCAAAGATGTTACCGATGAGTCTCGGCAGGCTTTTATTCAGGGCGAAAAAGCCATAGCGCAAATGGAAACTGAAATCCACCGCCTTAACCGTGAAATCGACCTTCTAAAAATTGATAAGCGCCAGCTCGAGGAAGATCGTCGCGACACTTCAAAAGCGCTAGCCAAGGCTGAACTTTCCACCAAGACCCTAATTGACAGCCAGTCTATAGAGCAAGCAGCTCGAAACCAACAAGCGGCTCAGTTAGCGGCCATTAGTCAAGAGATCGCTACCAAAGAAAAGGAATTGAATAATATCATCCCCGAATACACCCGTCGAAGAGAAGCCGAAGAAAAAACGCGACAAAATCTTGATGCAGCAGACATCGCTCGATCACGCTTGTTGACAAAACAGTCGCGCAGCTCTCAGTTTCGCAACAAGGCTGAGCGTGACGGTTGGCTTAACAAGGAAATCCAGGACCTCAGCTTGAACATTAACAGTCAAAAAGCTCACCGCACAGAAGCCGACGAAGAAGTTGCGCGTATTACACAGACCATTTCTGAGCTTGAGAACCAAGTCGATGATCTGCGAAAGTCACTAAATGGATGGGGCGACGAGCGTAATGCCAGATATGAGCAGCTTGCACAGGCACGAGACGTAGTCGACAAACTTGAAGATACTAGACGTCAGGTACGTCGAGAGGACGACAAGTTAGAGTCAATTCTGGCAGACGCCCGCAACGAGCGGGAAAATGCAGAAAGGGAACTGTCTCAATCAATGGATGGCGCTACCGCTCGTGGTTTGGCAACAATCCGCCGTTTGAAGCTGGAGAGAGACATTCCAGGAGCTTATGGTACTCTGTCCGAACTCCTTGAGGTTCCTGATGCCTACAGGCTTCCTGTTGAGCAGGTTGCAGGTGCTAGTCTTTTCCACTACGTTGTCGACACTTCAGACACTGCTTCGCAGCTCATGGAAATTCTCCAAAGCCAAAAGGGTGGTCGTGTGACGTTTATGCCCCTTGACCGCCTGAAGCCAAGACGAATTGATATGCCGAGAACCGCCGATGCAATCCCCATCATTAGCAAAATCAAGTACGACGCCAAGTATGACAAGGCTTTCCAGCAAGTCTTTGGCCGCACCATACTCTGCCCTAACTTGAATATTGCCGGCCAATACGCTCGTAGTCACCACGTAGATGGAATAACAATGGATGGTGACACAACTAGTAAGCGAGGTGCTATGACTGGTGGTTATGTTGATCCTCGGAAATCACGCCTAGAGACTGTCAAAGCAGTTGGCAAATGGCGTGACGAATACGATCGTCTACTCGCACAGTCTGAAGATACACATCGGCAGATGGAGCAGCTTGACCAGGAGATCTCCCAGGCGATGGGTGACCTGCGCAAAGCTGAGCAGAATCTTGGCCAAATGGACCGCGGACTGGAGCCACTGCGAAACAATTTGGCATCTCATGTCAATCAGCTGGAGATGCAACGTAACCAACTGGATGAAGCTATCAAGCGCCGTGACAGGATGGAGCGCAATCTTCAGGAGTTTATAGGCAATCTCGATGCCCATCAAGCTGAGCTTGC
This sequence comes from Ceratocystis lukuohia, assembly GCF_044167205.1. Classification (NCBI taxonomy): domain Eukaryota; kingdom Fungi; phylum Ascomycota; class Sordariomycetes; order Microascales; family Ceratocystidaceae; genus Ceratocystis; species Ceratocystis lukuohia. Next base: position 1,553,742 of record NW_027263525.1, read on the forward strand.
ATCTGATTTTAAAAAGGCTTTAACTAACGAGGAAGAAAGACAATTACAGAAGCTCGAGGAAGATGTTGTGCAGCTACAAAAAGAATGGAATGAAACGAGCATGAGACGTCGCGAACTTGAGACCCGCAAGCAAGCATTGGAGATTGATCTTCGCCATAAGCTCCAGCCTAGTTTAGACCAGCTCACCTCGATGGTGTTTGAAAGTGCCTCTGCAACTGCTGGTGGCGCTGGCTCTGTAGAAGAGGCTCAACGCGAGCTCAAAAAGCTACAGAAACAGTCAGCTACTACGGAGAAAACGCTGCAATCCACACTCAGGCAACTAGATGACTTGCAAACCAAGGTCAAGGAGATTGAACACCAAAAGGCCGAGCAGGAGCGTTCTCAACATGACATTGCAGCGCAACTGGAGAGACACCAAAAGAAGATTGACAAGAGCTTGCATCGCAAGGCTATGTTGACACAGCAGCTTTCAGACTGTGCGAAGAACATTCGTGATCTTGGAGTGCTTCCCGAGGAGGCCTTTGAGAAATACGAGTCGATGGAGACAAAGACGGTAAGTCTCGATTTTCCTGGAATCAGTGATTTTCTAGATGATGATACTAATAAATGTGCATTAGATTACCTCTCGCTTGAAACGAGTCAATGAGGCTCTGAAAAAATACAAGCATGTCAACAAGAAGGCCTTTGAGCAGTACAATTCTTTCACCCAGCAGCAAGACCAGCTCATGAAGCGCCGCAAGGAACTTGAAGCATCGCAAGCGTCGATTGAAGAGCTTGTTGCCCATCTTGACCAGCGTAAAGACGAGGCGATTGAACGTACTTTCAAGCAAGTGTCAAAAGAGTTCGCCACCATATTTGAGAAGCTGGTGCCGGCTGGGCATGGCCGGTTAGTCATTCAACGCCGGGCTGACCGTCGTAAAGAGGATGCAGAAGAGTCTGATGTAGAAAATCGCGGCATGGTGGAAAACTACACGGGTGTAGGCATCAGTGTGTCATTCAACTCGAAGCAATTTGACGAACAACAGCGTATCCAGCAGCTCAGCGGTGGACAAAAGAGTGAGCTTCCTTTTCTTTACCCCCTACATCTTAGATATATTTCGGCTATTAACAGTCTATCTTCTAGGTTTATGCGCCCTTTGCCTCATTTTTGCATTGCAACAAACTGAGAGTTCGCCTATGGTCATCTTTGACGAGGTTGATGCTAACCTTGACGCCCAGTACCGTACTGCAGTGGCGGCTCTACTTCAAAGTATTTCAACAGACGCTGGAACGCAGTTCATTTGCACAACTTTTCGCCCGGAAATTGTGCATACTGCTGACAAGGCGTATGGTGTGCTCTTCCGCAACAAGACAAGTAGCATTGACTGCGTGACCACAGAGGAGGCGTTGAGCTTTGTGGAGGGTCAAAAGTCTTAGGCGATTGGTGTTTCTACAGCCTTGTTAGGATAACGGATTCAAAAGTCGACGAAAGGGTGATGCGATATGATGGACTGGGAGAATGGAGTCTAAGGGGTTTTTTTATGCGTGTTTATTTACCAATCTCTTTTATTCACTGAATGTACTACTGGTTGTTGTATATTCGGGTCTTTCTTGTTCATGCATAACGCTCTTTATGTTTGGTTTATGTTTTGTGAAGGTGGGTGTGGCATCAATTTAGGAAACCACATTGAATAGGCAACTACTATATTTTATATTCAACACCCTATTTGTTTGCACCTTCCCACTGAGTCAGGGTAAAACTTTGATATGACGCACACTTCCGCCGGCGGCAAAACCTTTGGTCTCTGGGTCTCTGGGCTCTATTTTATACCTTTCCCTTTGATTACCTTCTAAACAAGACATGGCTGAATAATCGCCATGAACTTCGACCCTGAACATAACCTCTCTTTACCTCTGTCTTGTCCTTATCGCCGTCACATCGCCACCGCCGTTCTCGGTGTCAGTTCTCAGCCATGGAGGTCAACGCTGCTAACTTTCCTAAGCTGCTGCCGCAGATTCTAACTCACATTAAAAGCTCCCTATTTTGCAGCATCGACTTGGAGTTCTCCGGCATAAAGTCGACTATAACAACACAGAAGGTCCGTTTGGATAGTCGGACCCCGCAGGAAGAATAGGAACATATCCGCGACATGGCACAAACGTACTTTCCTGTGCAGCTTGGTTTGACATGCGTCCAAGTCGATGGCAGTGACTATAAGACGCAGTCTTATTCTTTTATGGTTACCCCATTCCTATCGTTTCTCGACAATGCTAGCACACGACAGGCACGCACTCGTGACTTGGAGAGAAGACTGATATTTTCTGCCTCGTCAATGGAGATGTTAATGAATACTGGGTTCAACTTTCACCAGGCTCTCAAGACTGGTGTGCCTTATCTTAGCCGCCAGGAGCAAGACAGATTGCAGAGCAATGATCTAATTGAACGCAACGTTCAAAGAAAATTAGGCGTTAAACTTCCAGGACAGTTCGCCAATATCGTTATTGAGCAGGCCGAGAAGCCATGGTACGAAAAACAGAAAAAGCGTATTTCTGAATGGATTATAAACGGAATGGTATGTGATAGCCTAAGTGCATTACGGCATGATTTCTAACATGTAAGACACATTTAGGCCAAAACTCTTCTTTGCTATCCCGAGGAATGTTATCAAATCACGAATCGCCACCGAGACATGGCCATCAGCATCATTCCTGAAAATCTAGCCGTTACTATTATTCGAGATTGCAAGAACAACTGCTTAGTAATTAGACATCACAAAAGAGGAGGTTTAGATGAGGTGAGCTTCTAGCAAAGTGTCTGGTGGTGTTTCTTTTACTCACCTTCAGATAGACACTTAAAAAACAAGCACAAGCAATGCGTCAAGACGTTCAGCACTGTATTGGTGAGCGCTATACGATGCAATTCTGCTAAGAAGCTATTAGACTAACCTTATATATGGGTAGGGCTTCGCTTAATCATAGAAGCACTAGCCGGCAACCCCAACCTAGGGACATATCTTGACTGCCATTGGTATGGCCATCGCCACGCTTCTCATAATGTTCATGTATGTGATGAGGATATGGCCGCCATGTCGGAGGCAACGTCGACTTTACAGGATCTTTGCGATGAATACTCTACACTTCCTCAAACAAATCCTGAATTCCCATACCTTGTTGGCCACAACATTCTCTGGGACTTGGCATTCTTGCATCAATGCTTCGTCCGGGATTTGCCCAAGTGCTACGATGAGTTCCAAACATCGATCCATTCAATGTTCCCGAGGATCTTGGATACCAAGGTTATGACTAGCACAATAGACTCGACACTCACGAATTACAGCCTAACAAGCATATGGCGCCGGATATCAAATACGGTTCCTGAGATCAAAGTTGAGATTCCCTACGATGCATTTCAATGTGGCGTTGCACACGACGCCGCCTATGACAGTAAGACTAGGATTGAGTCCTTCCTTTATTTTTCAGAAATGAAAGCTTTAGGCTAACGGAAATTTACAGGTTACATCACAGCCTGTGTCGCTATCTCCATTATCAGGGAACACACAGGCCAGAGACTTGGCGATTGGAATGGCGACAACTTGAAGGAGTTTCGAAACAGGCTTGGGTTGAGGAATGACGCCTAAGAAGACCAATCTTGGTGGAGGGAGGCCGATTAGAATCTGTCATAGCACTACAGATATTGCGCATACAACTAATACATTCACATATGAGGAGCAATGAGTCAGTTAATACTTTTACATTGTTACAAGTCTAGACATATAGTACAGTGTACACTGGGCTCTTCCCGTCTCCTCAGTAGACAACTAAGGCCCTGTTATTTCCCCCAATCCCCTCTTCTACTCCTACAAGCCCGTTTCACAGGTTCGAGTTTCGCAAAACCAAAGAGCCAATAGCAAGGATATTAGCTCATGCTGCCTCTTCCAATTCCCTAATAACAAACGCTTACCGGTCCGCCATCATATTCCGCACACCCTTGAAGTACTCAGGCGCAAGGGTAGTCTCCAGCTCTTCGCGGGTCAACCACTTGAAATCCTTGAGACCTAGCGGGTTGCCTGTCAAGTTGGCCTGGCCGGCCATGATGCGGCCCTTGAGAAAAAAGGTCTTGGTGGTGGGCTGGACAACGTGGGCGACAGGCACACGACCAACAATCCAGGTATTCATGTTGAGACCGGCAGAAGTGTCCATTGCTCTCTTAGCAGCCTGTCCGTATATATTAGTATATGGTCCCTATAGGGAAAGGTAATCAAGCGGAAAAGAAATGTAGTAGACATACCAGATGGAGGTTCTCCTCCTTCTCCAACTCGACAGCTGGGAATTCCCAAGTGCCATCCTTTTGCTGGACTGTCAAGTAAAGTGTTCGGTCCATTTTGCGATCCAATCTGCGCACATCGCCCTTATGATCGGCCTCGGACAATCTTGGCTGAGGGCTCTCAACCGGCTGTCTATCCTCCTCAGGGATCTCCTCAGCATCCTCTGACACGCGAAGCTCGGCATCTTTGAGCAGAGTCCGAGTCAGTGTTTCGGGGGCACTCAGAGTATCACCGACTAGCAATTCGTCGTTCCAGGAATTGGCACTCTTGCCATTGTACTTTCCAACCTCACGGGCCACCAAGCCGTCACGCTCGCGCAGTTTGATGGCCCAGTCCAGTTGTGCCGGTGTATCAGGTTTAAAGTAGAAGCGCTGGCTGAAAGGCAAAGACAAGCGCTCGTTGAGCCGCTTCTGATAGAACCAGAATGCACTCTCAAACGCTGTCGGCTCAGCTGTCAGCAGCGGGGCACGAGTCAGGATAATTCCTGCTTTTATCGCATGCGAAGGTGTAGCTGTCGGGACCGTGGTGCTGGGTAGCGGTGTGGAGTCAGCTATAGTCGTGGCCGTAGTAGTAGCGGCATATGTACGGATGGAGATGCCACGGGGCATCTGAGGAAGACACTGGGTCCCTAGTTGAAATATAGCATTAGTCAATGAGCACGTCTAGCAGCAGTTACGGCTATAGCTAATTCGATTCATGTAGGGATGGGCAATGTGGTATTCGTCTGATAGAGAGCCAATGGGTGGTTGACGGGCAGACATACTTCGTAGCGTGGCCGATATGGCCAGTGATCTGTTGCACGCCATGATGGCAAGAATCTGCAAGAAAAGTGGTGTATTGGGCTCCGTAGATCAACCCGAATCCCTCTCACACACGGCAGATAGCTAGACGGGCAAGATATGGGTTGCGAATCCCTTCAGCCCACTAATAGCTAGGCCGGCCTGGACTGCTGGCTTGAGGTTGAACTTTTTTCGCGATATTGACTTAGCCTTGTTAGTCAGCATGGCCATAAGTATGAATACACTTTGTATTATGAGAACGTAGGCTAGGCTAAATCTGATGAAAATAAACAACGTACAAGTTTCTCAAGCAAACATTTATGATCAAACTATAGTATACTAAACAGCAATGTCTAAGTATGATAAGAAAGGCATGTCATGTCTCTCATCAAAGACCAAGGTGCAAGTGCTATAAACATCAAGAACAAGCATTATTTCAAGGGTTGTCTCAAGGGTTACTTAAGAAATGTTAGCGCCTCAGGCGTCAATTTCCTGGACCCACCAGCGACATCAAAACCGCAGAGATGCATCCCAATTTTTCTTCTTCCTTTCTTTTTCTTTTTTTTCTTCTTCATCTTCTATTTACCGGCACTCCTTATCATCGAAACTACTTTCTATTTTAATACCCCCAAAGTGTTTTGACCGTTTATGAGTGCCAAGATTAATAGTTGCAGTCTTTTTTCGCTAGCGGTACTCGTGCAAACATTGTTTTGCTATACCAACCTACTGGGTTCTGCTGGATAGTTTCTGCTCACATTATTCTTGTACCTAACCAATTTTCTTGTGACCATGGCCTCGCCTCATCTCCGTAAATTTTGATGTTGACGTATGATTGCAAAATGTAGCTCACGAGAAAGGTCTTTTCATTACGTTCTGTACTCATAACCCTAACATTACGAGATTTTGTGACGAAAAAATGCATCTGCACCAAACACAAGAAACAACATTAATTTCCGCTGCACACCGAAAAAAATAAGAACCAAAATATCACCAGCCTGAGCAGTAGATGAACCAAAGAAGAAACAAGCGCGTTTGATAAAACAAGACAAAAAAGAAGAAACACTAGCTGGGGCTGCGGCATAGCAACATCGCGCCCTGGGTAAGAAAGAAAAGAAACCACGAATAAAACAAGGACAGCCCAACCAAGAAACATGGGAGAACAAAACAGAAACAAAGGTCTAAAGACAAAGGACAATATGACGCTTGAGCAGAAACATGTACAAATACACACAAGAGAAATAACACCGAAAATTCTTACGCTTCGCTTGAGCCTGCACCACCCCCAACGCTAGCGGCAGCTGCATTTTTCGAACTCGTCCCAATCGTGGCTTCGTCAATCCGGCGCTGAACCTCGACCGTAGCGAGGTGCACAAGCTTATCAGCAAAGCCTGCTTCGTCTGGGTCAACGCTGCGAAGTTGCTGACGCACGGTGGCAAGAGCCTGAGCCCCAATCTGACCAAACTGGCCGCTAGTCAGGGTGCTGGCTACCGTCATGTGCTGGCGTAAGCTATGCTGGATGGCAGACGTGATTTCATCGGGGTCGCGGTTGTAGATGTGAGGTGGGAAGGCGAGCGCCGTCATGGCCTCAAATATTTTGCGCTTAGAAGCGGCCACTTCACTTTCCCGCCAACCAAAGGGTCCCGTGGACGAGGATGAAGATGAGGAAGAAGTAGAGGGAGCGCCCTGGCTACTAGAGCCGGTGCTAGCCATGTTAGACGGAGGGGGGGAAGATGAAGAAGCCGCTCTACTAACCCACACGGGCTCGCTCACAAGCTGTGCCTCTTTGGGCGCATCTTGGAGCCATGCAGGAACTCTACTTCTAGCATGCAACGGAGGTGCAACAGGCCCACGACGCCCACCTTCTTTTTCTTTTTCCCTCTTTTCCGGGTCGCGAATTCGTCGGTCTTTAGTCTCTCCATCTCGAGTTCGACGCGTATCGGAAAATACCTGAGTCACCGAGCTATAATCTGGCTCAATGTGCGAGGTCAAACCAGGCGACCCTGATTTGTTGACGAGAAAGGGAGGACTCTGACAGCCCGACATGGGGCTGCTGCCCCGAGATCGGTCAGGAGAACCAACAGGGGAAATTGCCATCTCACAAGTTCCACGGCGCAGATAATGACCGACCTTTTCGTCGTCAGTACTATGTTCAAGACCAACTTCTTTAAGCAGACTTGACACGAATGATGGACGCTCTTCAGCAGGAGATCCAGCACTAGAAGTTGGAGCAGTTACGGTATTTGAAGCAGAGGATGAACTAGAAGCAGCACCGGAGCCTAATGTAGACTCAGCAACCTTGGGAGGTGGCCGTGTGCAGGGGCGCTTCTGCTTGCGCTCAACTGGAGGCTCAGCTGTGTTGGGGGATGTGGTGTTGGTATCAGGGACAGTGCGTTTTCTACGGCGCAATGCAGTAGATTTAATCGTCGAGTTTTGGGCGGGGCGTAGGTTGTTGAAAGAAGATCTGCCAGAACTGCTGGTACTAAGAGCTTCGTCAAGCGCTCCCCATGCATCGGCAACTTCTTGGCTCAAGGGCTCGGGTGCAGTAACGGGGGGTGGGGTAGCCACGCGGGTGGCTACAGGCAAAGGCGGACGAACTGGGCCACGAAGAGCAACTCTTGAGGTGTGAGAGCGCTCTCTAATACGTTCAGATTCAATGCGCCGGCGAATAGCCGATCGTCGCTCACGCAAAATATCAATATCGCTGCTGTCATCACCTGTATTAAGGTCAATGTTGGTGGACTCGTAGACATGATTGACCAGGCGGGCCCAAGGCATGTTGGACTCTGGTTGAATGTTTCGGATCACGTGGGTTATGTTGCGTAGGCCTAAACGTGTGCGCATAGCACGTCGTCTAGGGGGCGGACGGGAGCCCTCAATAGCGGCTCCATTGTCGATATCAGATGGGGAGGCGATGAGACCTTGTGAGTGGAGATGGGCGCATTCCATGCAGAGCCAGTCGCCAGAAGGCACATCTTCCAAACCTATGCAATAGGTATGGTAGGCAGCACGGCAATTAGGACCATCGCATAAAAGCAAGACGCCCTCATCCTCAGCTGAAAGACAGATGGGACAGGGATGAGAGTCTTCTAGCTCGACAGAAATGGAAGAGTCCAAGTCGTTAGCCTGAACTGGTTGCTTCTTGTCCTCCACGCGGTAGGTTTTGATCAGTTTTTCTAATTAATAAATGTTAGTGAGAAGCAAAGGAATAGCGGAAATGTAGAGGTGGGCATTTGAGAGCGAGAAAGTTGTGCAGGTAGAGAAGTTTGTGTTGGAAACGCTGTGGAACGGGAGGGGGGACAGGGCTACGGTACAGGGGATACAGGTAGCTTTACAGGGCGATAGGGCTCCGTAAACCAAAGACAAAATACAGCGCTACAGTGCTCACTGCCACTACTTAATCTACAAGCACAGGGCCCTGTCCTGCTTAGTGGGTCATTAGCGGCAAGGGAACAAAAAGAGACTTACGATTAGGCGGTGGTGTTGAAACATGAATCTTGTGAAATTCAACTCGACACATTGGACACGAATTGGCGATGTTGGTCCATGGCATGATGCAAGAGTGGTGGAAAACATGTTCGCATGAATCCAGGTTTGCAATGTATAGGTTTTTGGTGGCAGCAAGGTCCAAGAAATGAAAAGAACTGGGAGGGTCGCCAGGAGTAGTGGCGTCCACCGATGGAGAGACGGAGATGGAAGTTGAAGATGAGGCGACTGACAATGTTGGCGCTGTTACTGCTGTAGATGTAGATGATGGCGATGTGGCTAGTGTTGCTACGGGGAGGGCGACCTCCGTAATAGCTTCTGTAGTGGCAGTGCTGTTAGTGCTGCTAGGCCCTGTAATGGAGGTCGAGTGTGCTGTTGCTGCTGCAACAAGGGGATTGCTGATAGTGTCGGCGCTATCCTTGATCACTGTAGAGCACGCGGGAGCCACTGTTAGGGCCTCTAGGCATATAGCGCAGCTTTCCTCCTCCACTGCTGTTTCCATGTTTTTGCAGAAGGGCCAGCTAGGTGAAATGAGAAGTTGAGAAGATAAAAAGAGCGGCGTTAGGAGGACAAAGAGCCGTAGAATCTAGAGGTGCTAGTTATAGGCTGAGGATGAGTAGGGGTGGTGGTGAGAATGATGATGGGAACAGAGAGCAGAAGAGGTCGAAAGTGAGGATTAAGAGAGAAGTTCAGAAACGGGGGACGAAGACGGGTTTTGTGCAGCGTGTGTTTTTTTCCAGTTGGATCACCTTTTGACTATTGGCTTCTTTTGGGGGCTTCTAGCTGGGAGCTGAGTAAAAGACGAGTTAAAGAGCAAGAAAGAGACAAGGCAGCTATCGGTATTTGAGAAAGGAGCGAAACCAAGAGATGACCAAGTGGTGGCAGCTGTCATATCAAGGTGCCACTCCAGCTTTCTTACCACTTCTTGCATTTTTGGCCCTGATTTAGTGGGTTGGGCGAATCGAAATTAGTGGGGCCTCCTTCATTATTATGGAGGAGGGTGTGACGACAAAAGCGTGGATAAAATAGAGGATAAAAAGGTCACGGCCAACTAAATGAAGTCACGAGTCACGGGGCGAGCCAGCAATAAGCTTTATTTTAAATAGTAGAAAAGCAAAAGCTAGCCGGAGTGAAGAAAGACGCTCAAGACGCTACGACATTGTTAGAATAGGATAGAGCCCCGTTTCAACTACACGGAGGAAAGTGCAAGGAACAAGTGTATACTATTAGGTAGCAGTAAAAGGTTGGTTCTAGGATAACATAATAAAAAACGGCATGTAGAGAACATGGCGTACAAGCCAGGTCTACAAGTCCAAGCAATAAATGTGAAGAGAGGGTTAAAGCAGGGCTAGAGAAAGATGAGAGAAAAAAGCAGGGGTTGATGCGAATATGGATAAAAGATCGCTCTGCTTGGCCTGGCCAAGTTGTGTGAAAGTAATCCTAAAATTAGAGCAGTTTCCCTTATCAACCTCGGAGGTTTTGGCTTGGGGCAGGCAGCTGCTTGCGAAATTCACAACGCTGCCGTCTACTTGCGCAAGGACATACATATTATAACATAAGCAAATTACCTTCAGTTGGAGTCATTATACTCTCTCTATCAATCAAGTCATACAAAGTACATTATAGCTACCATACACACTATGGGGGACATTACGAAAACATTGTATGTACAAGTACTTGATTCTGTTGCTACGTAGTCACTAGTTAGTTACCAATCACCTGCCCATTCCATACATTGCCCACCAACTATCAGCTTCTAGCCTCAATTCAATTTCTGTCCCATCCTAGCACTCCATCCCTTTTCTGTCTCCCATCGAGTCTAATTTTTTGTTTCTGGCTGCGGAGTTATTGCTGTGCTGGTCTGAGCAGAAGCTTCTCCAAATCATCCCCCCCCCCCCCCCAGGCTTCAGCCTATCCTACCACTTCCGCTGCCTGAATCGCACCTGGATTTCATACTTGATGTCAAAGGGCTACCTGCACTTTATCAAAAAGTCCTGATATTTGTTTGATACTGTCATTGACAACTTGTTTCCACCCCGGCCTGACCTGGGTTCCCTTCTTCCACCCTGACCTGATCCAGCCCTGGCCTGGCTATCCAAATATCTTGCTCAATTTTCTCTCCTTTGTTCTACTACTAATAGGTCAACTATCCCTTGTTTTCTAGGGCCTCCAAATATGCCTTGGCAGATATGCATGTATCCACAAGGCCATCTGCGTTTTTCTGTTGTCCAAATTACTTCCTACTCTAGCACCTATTTCTTCTCTGTCAAAAGGAAAAGTTAACCCTCAGATGGCTGGAGTTACTGTCTTCCATCATCAAACTTCGTTGCTATTGCCCACACAAACCCTTTGGACGAAGCAACATTCCCAAAAGCTTCATTGTCTGCGTCTTTGCTACCTAAAGAAGCCCTGATCAACCACCACAAGCAATGACAAAAGCGATGGTAAAAGGCCAAATGAGACTTAAGAAGAGAGGAGAAGGGTGGAGCGGGTCTGTTTTGTCCATGTAATACTAGTACTATTGATTGCTCGACAGCACCACCTATGATTTACTTTGGCCTGGGTGCTGTTCATTTCCCTTCTTTTTCTTTTATATGTGCAATGATAACATGTCACTTCTCTCTCTATCCTGGCCCAAGCATACTCATTCTTTTGGTCATGGTAAAACCCCCTTCCTGGACGTGCCACCCGAGTTAAATATTGAGCCTATATTGCACTAATTGTCCTGCCACGGACCCTGACAACATCACAAGGAAAACCCGAGAAGGTCTTATTGTAGACGAAATAAGCTTGCTCTCTTGGGCTACCGTTCGTTTTTTGATGACCTATTACGAGAAAATAAAAAAAGAAGCTAGGCTACACTCGCCGGTACAGATATGAAGAGATCAACTACTTCAAAAAAGCCACGCCGACTTTCTTCCTAATTTCCTATTGTCAAACCTTCCCTTTTGTATGTATTTCAGCTACCTATTACTTGATAACGGAGATCATCACTACGCAAAACCCGATATTGCCATCAAGTACCTGTCTCATGTTGGCTTGCCCGGGATGTGCGTGTGCGTGTATCGCTATTATTCGCGCCTCTCATTGCCCCATTTCCAGAAGCATAAACAAGAGAGACAGGTAGGCAGATATAGATACAAATACGGGCAGATACAGGCGAGACAAGACAATTCTTCCGACAACACTGGCGTCGGCCTCGCCAAAAGCCCTAGAGACAGATAGCCTGACAAGGATTTTTTCAAAGACGGGGTTTACAGCCTGTCTTTGATCGACCTCTCCCAAGAACGAAGATAAAAAAAGACCCCAGAAATTTAAGTTAAAAAGATCAAGGGCTTATACACATAGCCAAATCTTGTGGAAAAAAAGATCTAGAGTCTGAATAAATTTTGACCTAGAGAAAAAATCTACCCGTTACGTTATGCCTGGATCATTGACGATAGTGTCGCCATTTGCATCATGCCCATAATTTTTGCCTAAAAAGAAACTAGAATACCGAAAGAACAAGACCATTTTGAATTTTTATTTGCATTGTTCTGTTTAAATCTCGGCAATCTCACGCAGACGACGCAGGGTCGAGCGCATGGTGGTGGCAGCGGGGGTACTGTAGAGGGAGAAAAGATTCAATAGTTAGTGTCTGAGTTTGCTTCATGTGATGAAAGTAAACAAGGAAATTCTCGTCACTGAATGCTCTAAATCCTGGCGCCGTTTTCAGCCTTCCATCACCAAAAGGACTGGAAGACCTGAGACGTCGTTCGGGACTTTCCCAAGCAGTGAGCACAAATGTGGCGATGGGGCAAGGAAGTTCGGGAAGAGAGAGAACATACGCCAGAGTGTAAGCACCACCAGCCAGAGTCTTGTTGCAAGACTTGCAGTTCCAGATACCAACGGAGTGACGCTTCACGTTATCCTTTCCGCAGAAAGCGCAGGTGTAGCGGGCATGCTGCGAGATTTCGGCCTTCTTGGCGACCTTACGGAGGGAGGAACCGTATCTACCAGTTGGGTTAGTATTTAGGGTCTTGATGGGCGGGACTCCAAAATTGGCAAAGAGTATGGTTGTGCTTGGTCTTGGTTGCGTATGGATGTCGTCGGAAGTCCGAGCAGGGCAAGATAATCTGTTGCTTGATTGTCTATACACCAACATCTTGCTTGCTATACATGGCAGAATGAATAAGTTGTGTCATCGATAAGGTGTGGGGAATCAAGGTCGTCGAGTCTAAAGTTGACTGCATCATGGCTGGGGTAATTGATGTCGAATTCTGTTTTCGATAAATCCGAAGCAACGAGACAAGACTGCATTTTCCCTTTCGAACTTATTGGAGCCCGCGCGAGTTTTCGATTTTGGGGAGGAGCCTTTCTTACCTGGTACCGTACTATAGAAGATGTGTTAGTAAATCTTGTTCATGATGAATGCATCGGAGACTCAGTGATTTAACGGTCGTTTAAACAGAACGATAGCATCGTCACTTGGATATTGATAACATACCTTGCCGGTAACGCCGACCTTCTTCGTGCGCTTAGCCATTTTGATATGTGATTTGGTTGAGGAGACTGACGATTGATTGTCTTTGAGATGCGGAAGAGGAGAATCTCTGCAACAGTGAAAATATCCAAGGTTCCAAGAACGCACAATAATTTTAGCCGTTGTGCGCAAAAATCAAGGGCACTCACGTGACTCAGATGGGTCTCTAAAATTGTGGGGTTATAAACAGTCATCACTCTAGACTCCATGGACATGTCCCTAAAATGTGTCCCATAAAAAGGGTCTGGTTGTCTATGTCGCTAAAATTGCGGTTAAACCAAGGTACCCTAGCTGGAAACTCAGGGGACCTCAGAGAGCTGATGGCGGGGCACGCGTACCACGCGCTAATTGGCTAGTTCCCCTCCATCAGGTAACAAGGGAGATTTTTTGGGTTGATGGCTAATGGCATATGGTAGCCTTTCGACGGAAGAACATAGACAAAGCTCCTATTGCAGATAATTTGACGGCATCTCTTCGTGACGTTTGTCTTGATAAGGGAGTTCTGATTGCGAAAACATATTCACCATGTCTCTCAACATTCCCAATGCGCCCAATGCGGGCTTGTTCAAGCAGGGTTATAACAGGTGAGTGAGAGCTGGATTTCCAGATACCAATTGCTTTGCTTCCGTCATGCATTGCGGCAGTGTTGTAAATCTGGCCGAGAGTCACTGGATGTTAGCTACTTACTACCGACTGCTGATTCATGCTTGGCCTTATCTTGTACCATACATAGACTAACTTTTTCTGTCCTCTGCCCTTAATAGCTATGACAACGAAGATGGCGCCGTTTTACGCAACATTGAAGCTTGCCGCTCGATTTCCTCCACACTCCAAACCTCTCTTGGTCCCTTTGGCCGTAACAAGATTGTCATAAACCACTTACAGAAGATGATCCTAACCTCCGATGCCGCCACCATCCTAAAGGAACTTGACGTCGTCCATCCCTGTGCCAAACTCCTTGTTATGGCTTCTCAACAACAGGAGGCCGAGATGGGTGATGGTACCAACTTGGTCATGATTCTGGCTGGCGAAATGCTCAAGAAGGCTGAGGACCTGCTTCGCATGGGCTTGAAGACTGCTGATATTGTTTCTGGATATGAGATGGCTCAGAACTTTGCCCTTGAGACTCTTGAGAAGCTTGCTGTCGATAAGGTCAACGATATGAAGTCGCAGGAGGAGCTGAGCAAGGCCCTTCGCACTGTCATCGCGAGCAAGCAGACTGGAAATGAGGAGTTTCTTGGTGACCTTGTTGCCGAGGCTGTTTTAGCTGTTCTTCCCAAGAACCCGGTTCATTTCAACGTGGATAACATTAGAGTCGTCAAGATTATGGGCAGTAGTCTTAACCAGAGTCGTGTGGTTAAGGGTATGGTCTTCCCTAAGGAGCCCGCTGGCTCCGTTAAGAAGGCCAGTAAGGCCAAGGTGGCCGTTTTCACTTGCGCTATCGACATCAGTCAGACTGAGACCAAGGGAACTGTTCTGCTGAAGAATGCTCAAGAGATGCTGGACTTTACCAAGGGCGAAGAGTCCCAACTTGAGGCTGCTGTCAAGGAACTTCATGATGTTGGTGTACGTGTGGTTATTGCCGGCTCTACTGTTGGCGAAATCGCTCTGCACTACCTTAACCGCTACGGAATTCTCCTTATCCGTGTTCTTAGCAAGTTTGAACTACGGAGAATTTGCCGTGTAGCTGGCGCCTCACCTCTGGCCCGCTTTGGCGCTCCTATGCCCGATGAAATGGGTAACATTGATATCGTTGAAACCATGGAGATTGGCGGTGACCGTGTGACCGTCTTCCGCCAGGAGGACGAGGTTACTCGGACGGCTACCATTGTGCTAAGAGGAGCCACTCAGAACCACCTGGATGATGTTGAACGTGCTGTCGATGACGGTGTCAATGTTGTCAAGGCCATCACCCGTGATGCTCGTTTGGTTCCAGGTGCTGGTGCTACAGAGATCCAGCTCGTTGAGCGGATACAAGCTTTTGGGGACAAGACATCAAACCTGCCACAGTACGCTATCAAGAAGTATGGTGAGGCGTTTGAAGTGGTCCCTCGCTCGCTAGCTGAGAGTGCTGGCCTTGATGCTACTGAGGTTCTAAGCAGACTGTACGCTGCCCACTACGATTCTGCAGACTGGGACACTGGTGTCGATATTGAGAACAATGACAAGAACGGCACTCTGAATGTACAGGACGAGGGCATTCTGGATCTTCTAATCACCAAACACTATGCCATCAAGCTTGCTACCGAGGCTGTCCGGACGGTGCTGTCCGTTGATCAGATTATTGTGGCCAAGCAGGCTGGCGGCCCGAAGCCGCCGGCTCCCAACCCTGTAAGTTTTCACAGAAACCGCAAGGTAATAAATAATCGTAGCACAGAAACTAACTAATGGCTTTGCACAGAACTGGGATGAAGACTAGTCAAATCGCCTCCCCATACTAACGAATGATCTCTGGCGGCATGATGTTAATGAATTAATGGCCAACTAAGTTGGAATTTGGCTGTTTTCAACTCTCGATATTTTGTTTTTTTTTTGGGACTGGCGAATAACGGGACTGAGACGCCTTAAAAATATTATTTTAAACATGAGCAAGTCTGACTTATTTAGGCCCATTCATAAAACGTAGGTCTTTTTTCTCTCTGGCTGTAATCAAATACTATCATAGCGCATATTGGAAGCTAGAAATTTATCATCTCACACTCGTAGGCTGCTACGAGCTCTCTGTATTGACAATACTAGTTTCAAGCTTAAAGCCATGGTCAGCCAAGCGGGCGGTGTAATGGTCTCCAAGGCAGGCTGGCGTATAGACTCCGCCCTCAAGTTTGGTGTCGACTTCAAGAAGGACTCGGGCAGCCTCCATAGCGAGGAGGCCAGTTACTAGAGTTATATTAGACGAATTAGTACTCGACCTGCTGCATATTCAAGATAAATACAGGCTCTTACAGTAGTACATAGGGCCAGTATATCTGACACGGGAAAAGGCTCTCTTTCCCGTAGTGTCCGGCGATGGAATAGCAATTCCTCTGTATTCTACAGTTTCTTTGTTGGCCTGCTCTCTGCTTGGTCCATCACCTGGTTGGGTCACGCGGGATCTCAATAAGGCTCTTAGCGGCGGAATAACCATAACGACCTGTATGGCAACCGCAAGGAAATGAACCATGACACCATGTAGCGCGCCGCTCGGGCGGAAGTACTCATCAAACGAAAAGTCCGGTCCATAGTTAAAAGGCCTGAGCGATGGGACGACTTGCATCAAGCCCCACGATCGCTCTACCAACGCAGAATCAGTGCGAGCAGCTATGGATGTTGTCAACAGGCCAAGACCCGGGACTTTACGTAGCCCAGTCAGTCGGCTCCACCAGCTTTGTGAAGTTACAGGCGGATTATGCCGACTATGTGGTGACCAAGCATACGGCATAAAGGCCTTTTTGATATCTGCAATAGAGAAGGAATCAAGGATCGATAGGACTGTAGCTAAAGTGCCACCGGACGGAGAACCGTGGAGTTCTAAGGATATCGTGACGGGTCCGGTGGCGACACCGAGCTCGCGCTGAAGTGTTTGGGCCAACGCCCATGTGGAAATATCACTAGGAGCAGACTCAATGCCACACTGCGGTAACATTATGGCACCGCTCTGAGAGGCATCAGTGGAGTACAAGTCCGACATCTTTTTGGTGTGTACCACCTCGCCGCAAACATCAACATAATGGGTTCCACTTTCAGCACAAGCCCGGAAAATAGGCTCACCGTAGATATGGTACGGCCCAATACAAGTGACAACAATAAAAGCTTTGCGGACCAGGGCGACTAGAGCCTCGTTGTTGGTGTCATAAATCTCAATTGCTATAATTGATTATTAGTAGTGTGGTGCTAACACCAGAATCATCGTATTAGCACATACCAGGCAACTCCCTGCTACTGTCAAGTTCCTTTAGGGAGTTCGCAAGCTTCTGAAGTTTCTGTTCTGAGCGGCCAGCAATAGCCCATTTCAAGTATGGGGGAAATTCTTTGACGATGTATTCGCAAGTGTAACGACCGGTATAACCTTGAAGAGCGAGGGTTAGCACAAAGGTGATATCTATAAGGGTAGCAGGCAGCTTAGGGTTTGTGTACCTGTGGCACCTAGCAAAACAACGTCGTATTGACGGCTATGATCCTTGTAAGACGTCATTAGATGTAACTTTGTAGCGATTCAGTTATAGAAACAGTAGAATAGATAGTGAAAAAATCCAAAAAGTCAGTAGAAAAAAAGGCATCAAAAGATACCAGAAACGATGCTTTCTTATATGCAAAATTTTCAGCTCTGTGACAGGCTTTGGGTAACTCCGCTCCGTTGCTACATCGAGCGCATTGAAGACAAAAGAAGTGTCTTAGGCCGTCGGGTTTGACTGTAGTTTTGGGCAGGCGCCGGGCTGACTGATGCTAGGGTTTCAGGAGCGAGCCAGCAGTAAATAGGGTTATAAGAGAGACCTTATGGAACTGAATCCAGCTTGGAGACAGGAAAGAACAGAACTTGGTGATTTAGGCAGTTCCAGTCGTCTCTGAACTATAAAAAACAAATTTCAAGACTGAGGCTTACGTGGGTGGAAATTAACACAAGGCTTTGACTGTGAAATTATCACCAGCTACTCACGTTAATTCCCTGTTTAACTTTTTCAGCCTTGTGAGCTGTTCTCATCTTTCCTTGCTGCGTTCGAAGACCTAGCTGTATACCTTTTTTTTTCTTTCTTTTTCTCTTTCGTAACAGACTCTAAAGCAAAATTGACTTGTCGCTTGCTTCATGTCTTTTTCATGGTTTAAAAGCGTTATTTAATCTTGCACGTTTGCACAGTAATGCTCCTGGCTTCAATCTTTTATGGTACTTGAATTTCCGTGACACGGCTCGTCTTCCATCTATTTTTTTTTATCCCACTGCTCTCGAAAACTCGAAGCCGCGTCGCATCTTCGACTTTAAAGCTTTGTTCTTTGCTAGATTAAAAATACAAACCAGCCCAGTCGCGACTCGTCTAGTTCGACAAGCTCTTCGCTATCCCGCCCCATCACGAACTATTTTTCCGCATCATCTACTCTCCGTTCCACACACATAAAAACATCGCGCAATGGCTCCGCGGACCAAAAAAGCATCGGTCGGCGCTGCTCTAACCGAGTCCTCGGCCTCAGGCAATGGTGCCATCCCGCATCCGCTGCCGCCGTCCGTAGAGGAAGCATACCGACGAAAATGCCGCTATCTGCGGCACCGCACCAACGAAATCGAAGAGGTCAACGATAGCGGCCGTTTGCGCCTTGCTCGCCTTAAACGCCAGGTCGAGAAGCTGCGTCTGGAACGGGCTTTTCTGTTGGAGCAGATGGCTAAGAGAACGAGTACAAATGTTGAGGACTCAGATGGAAGCCCTAGTCCACCGCCGACAGTACGTCTACACTTCTCTCCTCAAGTTTTGGTGCGCAGTCTTTTTAGACATTTCCACGGCCCTTTCTCCGCCCTTGTCTCTAGCTTTCTAATAATGCCATTTTCCTGCACTGGCCCAGCTATCACTGCTTCATCTAGTTTGTCAAATTATGCGTACTGACATATTTATTTTCTCTCTTTGCTTATAGCCTAAAGAAAAGCCCCTGCGCCTTAAGCGTGGCCATCGCAAGCCCTCTATTGCTGATGACGGCCCCGGGGCCGCAGTAAACGGCACTGCACCCGCATCTCCAACAGCCGATAATAAGACAAACGGCACCAAGCCTGACGCCGAAACCGATGCCGACCTAGGATCTATTCCCGCCAATGCTTTTGAGGTGTACTGCTCGTCCATGCGACAAAACCTCACAGCCGATAACATCGACAAGCCTGATTTCAACATTGAGGATGAGCTAGAGCGTGGTTGGAAGGACTTACCCCACGAGCTGCGCGAGGATTACCAGGAGAAGTACGAGCTTCTTCTCAAGGAGGCCGAGAAGAATCAGGGCCAGAAAAAGCACAAGGCTGCTGGATCTGGCACAAGTGTCGCCGCTAGAGGGAAACAAGGCAAGCCGGCGTCAATAAACGGAAAGGCTATCGAAGGCGACAAGGAGAAGGAAGGTGCAAATGCCGACCCTGAGGCTGACGAAGATACTAAGAAACCCGACATTAAGGCTGATGCAGATGTGGATGATATTGATGCAGATACCGAGTCTAAGAGTGAGGCTAAGGTATCCGAGGGTGAAGCTGAGGCTGAGGTTGATGTTGCAGAAGATGAGGATGAGGACGTTGAGATGGCCGACGGCCCGGATACGCGCCCTGCGTCGCCTAAGAACGACTAAGAACGGCGTTTTCTTGAAAGTGTCCTGGGCGAATGTCCGGGGGGGGGGGGGGGAAGATGAATTTTCTCTTTATTTATTCAGTTTGTGTTTTCCTCTTTTCTTTTTTTGTTTTTTGTTTTCTTGTCTCTAAACGCCGGCCCTTTATTTGCTTTCGTGGCCGTGCTTCTTCTAGACCTATTGGGATGTCTGTTTGGCATGTTTTTATGTGAAGGGATTGTTTAATGTGTTTTTCTTTTCTTTGGTTCTTGTCACTGTAAGAATTTGAATTTTAATGATTGAATTCTGCGATGTTGTATGTGGGTATGTAAAAAAAAAAAAGAGAAAAAAACGACGAGTGCATGGCAGAGCTAGGATCATGATATCAAGAAGCGAAAGCAAACCGGAAGAGCAAGACACGGGCAAGACACAGGCGCATAGACCGTGCCGCTATATACTTATTCTGGAGATACATATAAATCAACAATGATGTTGATCGTAGCCACGACCACCTCCATGGCGACAAGGATGATGACTATGACACGACAGTTAGTTAGTACGTGTAACAAGACGGCGGTATGCAGACTAGCAAAGGGACACATACCAATCCACTCTAGCATTTCGCCGTGGCCGTGGGACAGTTGTTCCTTGAGAACTGCTAGTAGGTCCGCAATAACATCCAACCTGTCGGTGAGAACGTTTAAGCGTTGGTCCAGCTCAAGGTACTCACGAACGGCCTGGTACACTGGCTCAAGATGAGGCTCTGTCCAAAACAGCTCAGGCGTGTCAAGCACAGAGCCGGTCAGGTGAATGCCAATGCGCAGGTTGAACAGGTCGGCGATGGCCATGTTTATTTGTTTCCTCGATAGGTCGATCTTGCCGGTTAGGGCGATTTGGGAGGGAATATCTTTGCATTCTTCAATTGCAAGGCCCACGAGGTCTTCGAAAAGAGACGTCTAGAGGGGGTTAGCTTCATCACGATCCTCAGAGACCTGGTACGTACTTGAACACTTTGCGCTAGCGCATGCGAGATGGCCAGTTTGATCATGTAGTTTTGACGGTCGCGCAGCGTAATGAAGTCGTTGTATATGCGTGCTTGGTACTCATTGGTGTAGTAGAAATTGAATAGCTCTAGTTGTATAGCATCTTTGCTGCGTGGGTCGATCTCGAACTTGGCTATTTCCTTCAAGAAGCGCTTTTCGTCAATCTCCGACATGCCCCATATGACAACAACGCCATACTCAAAGACAAAGACCTCGGGCGTGTGCACTTTGGTGTCGAGCGTTGGCGTGTCATCGATGGCCAAGTCATCGCAATGTTCTGGGCTAAGATTCAATAGGTCGGTACGATTATAGTTGCCGTCCATATCGCTGCCTGTGCTGTGCCGACGCTCGTATGCCTGTACCGGGTCATCGGGATGTTGTATATAGTGGTCGTTGGCAGGGCCGTGGCCATGAGCGGTTGTCGAGGAGTAGGAGACCTCATCTATCAGATGCGTGTATGAATAAGGGGAATATATGCACTCGTCAAAGAACTTGGGGTTGCCGCCTCGCTTTTTTTTGCCCTTGAGGAAACGCAAGATAGACTCCATATTGAAGTGCTCGGCCGTACTGTAGGCTGTCACACGGGGCAGTCTATTGCGATCGGCCTTGCCGAGTCGCGCTGCATCACGACGGGCTGTTGGGTCTTTGATGCGAGTGTACTGTGAGTAGACGTCTCTGCCGCTCTCGTAGTCCTGGTCACCATCGTCAACTTCGGGGTTGGGCAAGATCTTGAGTTTTTGCGCGTTCTTGGTCGTGCGTTGTGGGCCAATCTTGGGAACGGGAGCACTTGGTGGTACGAGAGCTGAGGAGGCCGGCGAAGTGCCCGATGGTGTACTGCTATTGCGGCGACGAAGTTTGCTGTTGAGATTGAGCGCCGCCATGACAGGCGCACCGCCGAGACCGTGTGGCGATTGTGAGGAGGGGCGTGGGCGCTGGCGGCGATGTTCTAAAGCTTCGACTTCAAAGGTGCGTGTGACAGGATTAGGGTCGAAACTGACGGTGCGGGTTTGTTTGCTGGAATGATGGGGGGCGATGTTGGCTTCGGGGGTTGTCAGAGACGACGAGGATGATGGTGGAGGATCCTGGGACGAAGGTGGGCTTTGGAGGGAGTGTAGCAGAGGACTACGCTCACTGGCCGATGATGGGTCGGTGCTCATATTGAAAGAGGCTGTGAAGCTGGCAGTCGGGTCGAGCGGCGTGGGTTGAGAAGTCGAGAGAGATGTAACCCTGGGGGGCAATGTACGGGAGGACAAGGTTAGGGACTGTTGATTGTGGGTGTTATGGATATTTATGCGATAGAAACAATTATTGAGATGATCGACAAGAATAAATCCTGCGAATGGATTTTGAGGGTACTAAAGCAAAGGCAAGAAAGCAAAAACTAGTACGAAGAATCACGGAAGAAAAGAAAGATGAGTGCAAAATCTTGTAGTTTACGATAAAACTTTTAATTTATCTGAGGGAAAAAGAAAATAAAGATAAATAAAAAGTTTCATGATAAAATTTATAAATTCATACGGCAGGGCGTCCCAGCCTTTTTACTGGCTTCTTTGGAGTTCAGCTATAAATACCCGTGTCTCCACCCTAGCAGTTGCTTCCGTCAATTAAGCCGTTGCTGCACAGAATCAATATTCCCTCCTGCTGCTTTAGGAAGTTGCTCGGTTTAGTTGCACCATACTAATAGGGTTCTGCCGACAAGTTCCACTCTATGCTCTGTAATAACTAACTACGCAAGTAGGGTTTCTTTCTTGCTCTTTCCCTAAATGCACCTGATGATTACGTCTCACTGAGCCTAAACTCAACACCTTAGAAAATTTGTGATTCTTTTTATTATCCCGAGTAACCCGATATCTGGGTTACCACACTGCGCGCTGCAATCCGCAACTCATCAAGCACATCCGAATGAATTACGATTAAACGGGGAAAGAGCTCTTGAACTATTGGGGGGGGGGGGGGGGAGGTTGGCATGATAACTGTGAGATGGTGACTGGTATGTTGGACGACCCGAACCTGAAAAATGCCATCTGAATCGTGGATGCCTGAGATGGGCGTGGCGTGGATCGGCAATGTCTAGTTATTTTCATTGCTACGCCCTCGGCCGACAAGTAAACCGTGTGAAGTTGCAGCTAGCCAGATATCGAAGAAATTCGGTCTGATACGAGCGAAAGGCTATGATTCGGATGCACCTTGACCTGATCTAATGGATGGCTCTGGTTTATCCAAAACTTTCTGGAATGAATATCTTCAAGTAGCGCATTTTGTATAGACTGAAGTCGCTTCCACCTGACTTGATTCTTTATAGGTGAATGTTGGAACATATCTCTCAGTCGGAAGATGCACAGCTCTGTGGGGGGATCGGCTAATACCTTGGCTATATGTCGATCTATCACTTTGGAAGAGATAATACCATCGCCATGGCTTGGACAAGGGGAGTGTAAAAAGGCCATTGGCTTCGTGGGTCCTGTCTTTGGCTTTCCGTGATAACAATTACGCAAGCTCATTTGGCAATTGGTGCTGTAGTGATAATAAGGACTTCGATGTCAAGATTTAACATGCTGTAGTAGGAGAAAGCATTATAGAACATTTGAGACATCGCCAGAAATGGCCTCCCCTTCCCTTCTACTCATGTGAGAACAGCGCCAAAGTTGCTTGGCAGCAGGCTTTTCTACGAGCCCCCATATCTAGCCCTACGGATGGCTTAATGAGACGGCGATCTGACTGGGGAGAGCCAATCTGAATCAAGCCGAAGCTAAGAGAGAAAGCAAATTGAAACGCTTGTCCACAAGTTTTGAAGGACTGCAAAAAATGTGTAGCAGCAGTAACACTCTCAAATATCAAGCATAGGTTAGCATTAGGGTCCTGCGGTAAGACAGTCCAAATCTAGGATGCATTATCTATAGCGATTTGCGCTGCGCATTGCTCTATTTTTGAGCAAATTAAAAGCCTCCTGCGTTTCTATGTTTGCTAGAGTATCGAACTGCCTAGGAAAATAGCGGTAGACGGTCTGAGTACTGAGATGGGGGTAGTTGTCGTCGTGTTTTGGCGGTAGTATCTAGATCCGCTAGCTTGTACGGAACGTGGGAAGCTTGGTTGAAGCTTTGAAGCTAGATTTACGTACTTGTAATACATGTAAAGTGCTGCTTCGTGATCTGGAGATTTGGTTATTTTTCTAGATCATCCATAAATAATGTATGTACAGCATCTATATCTACTTGGCGACTAGTGAATGCTTTATCATGCATGATTGCTTAGATAACGAGAAGCTACCCGTGAGTCTCTAGTGTAGGGTAGCTTATATACCAATTGAGCATTCCACTGAAAATACTAAGCCAGCGCGTCAAAATATTGATCTGCTGAGAAGCCAGTTTGATTATACGGGAAAATTGACAAGTCTAGTTAGTGCTACCTACGACGTAGCAGGTGCCAAATGCCATGATGTAAATCCTTACAAGTAACAAGTTGCTAGACTAAGATAGAAAGCAATGCTTGGGCATAGGCCACTGAGCTGTCCTATCAATCCGCTTTCCCTAGACTAGCTAGTATGGTTATGTTCCTAGGGCAATATCCGGGAGTACTGAAGTAGTCGGTTACATGGCGTTTAGTGATACACACTTCAAAGTAGCAACCGAAGAACACTAGGTGGGTTATTGGGGCTTGCTTGCAATTTGAGGCGACCAATATTACCAAAGGCTGTTTTCTATTGTGTACGAAGGCACAAGACTTTCTGAGATGTTTTGTACAATGTATGTAAATGTATAAATGACGGTGCGATGTCGAGTGTATGATATAATAATATGTGGGGCACAGCATGCGGTGCTATGGTATAGAAAGCTGCCGATCATGTGGAGCTCTGAAACAAACCATATCATGGATGAGCAAGCACAAGTATGATTAGTTCCCTTGACCATCATTTCTGCGTTGCCCATGAGCATTTGATTATGTAGAAAAGCTTCCAAAAAATAGAGCTGCGTGCTAAATCAAGAAAATGGATCTTGAATCCTCTCTTCAGAGCTTCAAGCCCAATGAGTCTAACAAACAATCGCCAGGGAAGTAAGTGAGCCATATCATTGGGCGATCGATTATCATATGACGCTTTGTATCGGAAGTATTCGTGAGAATAGCTAGCCATGGTAGTCCGTCCTGTTGTTGTTGGTGTCACCTTTCTTCTAGTACTAAGATTAGGAACAAGTTTAAGGTTAGGTTGGTTTCACAGCTGCCAGCTGTCTGCCAGCTGCCTTTGTTTCACAGAGCCGGAATTTTTTTTTCGACGTCACTGTATTAGGTTTGGCAGCCCACCTTGGAAACTCCCATCGAACCCTAGGCCTATTAATTACCTGTATAGCACCCAGAACAGACAAACATGCTTTCAGCACTTCTGCGGCCAGTGTGCCCAAAGTGCACGTTGCCTATAGCCATATCTACTCGTCTATCGGCTGCTACCTTCCTACCCGGTGTTAGTTCTACTACCATTGTTGCGGGCTCTACCCGTGGCTATGCCTTCGGTCGCCGGACTGTGCCCTCGCGCATGGTCCTGTCCAAGACCGTCGATCGCCCACCTATGAAGGCTGGCAAAATGAACAAACGTATGGTCGAAGGCCCCTTTGGCAGTATGAACCAGACTGTTGCCAGGTTGCCGTCCAAAGCCGCTCGCGTAGAGAGACACCGGCGACAGGATGATGAGCGTCATGAGCGAAAGCAACGCGAGTATTTTCGCCGGGATGACCGCAAGGCGCTCAAAATGCAACAGTCGCTATCTACCATGCCGTACAGCCGGCGCAATGACATCAAAGATAGAATGGTAAGGTTTGAATCGTTCGACCAATTCGACCTGCTACCCCAGGTTCGCTCGGCCATTTTTTCAGATGCGTTACGGGGTCTGGTTGATATCAAGCCCACACCGGCGCAGAGACTTGCTATCCCGGCTATACTGTCCCAGAGCAAGGCTAAGACTCGGAGAGAGTACTTGATTGCTGCGGAGACTGGATCGGGCAAGACACTTGCTTATCTGGTCCCTGCTATTAATGCGCTCAAGATTGCCGAAAGCGAAGACCCGGAAATCGCAGACTACAAAGAACGGCAGCGCGTTGCCACAGAGAGCGTCAAGGATAACAAATCGGCGGCTCCTTTTGATGAGCCACATCCCACCATGGCCCGGCCCAAGGTCGTTGTGCTTGTTCCCACAGCAGAGCTTGTCGATCAGGTTGGCAATGTGGCCAAGACCCTTGCCCACGAAGCCAAGTTTAAAACAGAAAAGCTCTCGTCGCAACTGAGCCCCCTTGTTATCCATAGGAATTTATACTCCCCCCGTGGAGTCGACCTCATCGTTACCACTCCGCATCTACTCGCGTCTATCGTTAAATCAGACCCCAATGTACTTGCTCGCGTCACTGATCTCATCATCGACGAGGCGGATTCCTTGTTTGACCGGTCATTTACACCTGTCACCACTACTATCCTAGAAAAGTCGCTTCCTTCAGTTAAGCGACTAGTCGTCTGCTCGGCCACCATTCCTAAGCGCCTAGATAAGTACCTCGGTGAACATTATCCCGATATGATCCGAATTACTACACCCAATCTGCACGCCATCCCTCGCCGCGTACAGCTAGGTGTTATCGACGTTTCACGTGATCCCTACCGAAACAATAAGGACCTTGCCTGTGCCGACGCCATCTACAGCATTGGCCGAGATGCCATGCGGAATCAAGACACCGGGGGCGCTACTTCCAAGGACGGCGCGCATGAAGTACGGCGAATCATGGTATTTGTCAATGAGCGTGAAAAGACGGAAGAATTGGCTGAATATCTCAAGTCCAAGGGAATTAAGGCCGTGGCACTGAATCGTGATACGCTGGAGCAGCGCTATCAAGCTGAGGCTCTAAATGAATTCACCACCTCTAAACCCATTCGGATACCGGAAAGCCTGACTGGCATCAAGCCCGGAAAGTCTTTACCAAATGTAAAGGTTATAGTAGCCACTGATCTCATGTCTCGCGGCATTGACACGGTTGCCGTGCGTCACGTCATCCTTTACGACGTGCCACATACTACTATTGACTTCGTCCATCGCCTAGGCCGTGCTGGTCGGATGGGTCGCCGTGGCCGTGGTGTTGTCCTTGTCGGCAACGATGACCGCAAGGATGTAGTGGCGGAAGTAAAGAACAGTATGTTTATGGGCCAAGCTCTTATTTGATTGCTTACTTGTATTTGTATTTTTGTGTGCACTTGGAATAGTGGGCCGGGCACTTGTACGATATTTGGGTTTTTCTTTGGTGTCGCAGATTAGTCTAGAATTGAACTACATTTTAAGAGGTTCTGTATTTCCATGCTTGAGCGCTTGAACGAGAACAGTCTTGGATAGGACAAATTGAATGTTGGCTGCATCATCACGATTGATAAGATAACAGCACTATTACATGAGAAAGTGGGGCTGGCAGCAAAAGCACACAAAGTACAGGAACGCGTCTGAAGCATTTGAGACGCGCTATGTTAAGATTAAGATAGCTTTAACGCGTTTCTACCAAAACAGGCCAGGCTGCCAAGTCTCAAGGTTGGGTCAGGTCAGCTCAAGCTTCTATTTTTTTATGTGGCGGATTTTCCCTTCGGTTTCTTCCTATATCTTATTTATTACATAACACCACTTCACTATTTAAGTGCATTATGGCCTGCTAAAGCTCCTCACCGAATTGGTTTTTGCTCGACTCGGTGTCTCCTTCACTACTATAGTCCTCTTCTACATGTTGTTCCACTCTTAGCGTCACATTCTCTCTTTCTCCCTCTCTTTCACCCCATACATACAAATATACACACACCATGCCTCGCCCGACTCGAACACGCCGCATGCGCGGAGCCCCGACTGCTGAAGCTCCGCACCCCACCCGAAAATCTCCTGTCCCAGTCGAAAAAGCCGCTGCCTCATCCGGTGTATCATCGCGCCTTGGAAGCATCAGTAGTGACATCTATGGTGCTACTCCGCCTCCCGTAGTTGACCCTAAACCCAATGAAACACAAGATGCCGAGCCAGAACTAGCGACAACAGAAACTAAGACTCAACGATCTACCCGTAGTAGTGTAGGCAATGCAAATTTACAACTAGAAGTGCAACAAAGGTCACACCCTCGTCGGCAATTTCAGGCTGGTACAAGGTCAACGGCACAACAAAATGAGCCACCATCTGTACGCCGAGGCCGCACCTCACGGCGTGATACATCAGGCGTAGATCTCAACGACAAGGTGTTTGACGATTTGGACTCGGATCTAGGCGACCTCGATGTAGACCTAGATATTGACGACACCGAACTCGATTCTGAGCAAGTAGCTGTTTCTGCAAATACATCGACAATAAGCGTCAGTCAGTTCAAGCGGCGCGGGCGCTCGCGCAAGCCAAGCTTTGCCGGCAGTACGTCTGGCCTTATACGGCCAAGCAGTCGCGGCGCTGGTAACTCCTCGACAATCGCATCTACGTTCAATATCGGCTTATTCCGTCGGCGGGCGCGCGAACCAAGTATTCTTGGTGCAAATCGACGACGAGCCAATTCTGTAGCCACAGACAATTCAGATGTTGGCACAGATGTTGGCACAGATATGGAATGCGACAATGGCGATCCGGTGGCAGATGACGATGCAGAGGATATGGCCGACTTTAAGCCAGATGCGATATCGACGCCCCTAAATAAACGCCGAAGCACGCGTCATCAATCACCTAGTATTCTTGCATCGGCGACTAGGCCATCTACCGTTCCGCAAAAACGCAAGAGCTCAGGATCACACCTGGGGAATCTACAAGCTGAAAAGGCCCCGCGCCTTGAGGACGAGTCTGGAGTTGGACCAGAGGACGAACTTGAGGAAAGCATCGAAAAGGAAACAACACCTACCCTTGATGTCCAAGAAAAACTTGAAGTCGAGGTCGAAGTTCCAGCCTCTGCGCCTCTCCCAGAGGCAAGTCCAGAGATAGAGGTTCCTGCTTCCCACCCGCCCCCAACCATAGCTGAGTCGTCAGCCCCAATACAAGCTATCGCAGAGTCTTCAGCACCCATAGCACCAATGGAAGTTGATGCCAATGACGATTCCCTGAGCGATATTACCTCTGATGAGGAGTCGTTGCCCTCGCCTCTTGCTCCCCATAGAACTACGGCGGCTCGACCCACCACTCCAGTCTACAACGAAACAGACATGGCACCACCTATGAGTAGTAGCTCAGATACGGGCTCTCCTGTAGCCTGGCCCCCCATCCGCGATGTTGCCCGTCGTCGTCGTATCGCCGCTCCGACAACCCCAATCCGAGCACGTGAAGGATTTCATGGTCACGTAGACAGTGGCGGGTCATCCCCATTATCCTCACCGCCGTCCCTCACTCATTCACCCAACTATGCGCCTACGCGCCAGGCCAAGGGCAAATCCCGCCATACACACAAACCCCCACCACCCAAGGTTCTGACCGCTGAGCTCCAGACACTTCTTCCCCAACGCCGTACGCGCACGCAGCACTCTAATGTGCACGAGCCAGAGCCAAACAACGACGAGGACGAGCTGTCTCGTCCGGCTCGGCGCAAGGGCACTGGCCGACCGCCTAGCAGAAGCAATGCAGCATCTTCTGGCCCGACCCCAACTACCCCTGCCCCAGCTGCACCCGTGACTACATTGGCCCAGCGGAAACGCATGCAATTCGAGCCATCACGGCGCATCAGCCGGACATACGGCACGAGAAATGCGCACACCTCAGTGCCGCACGGCGATGGTGAAGAAGATGTCGTAAGCATACCAGATGGGGAAGCGCATGCAGAATACGAGGGAGAAAATGCGGAACGGAGCACGTTCCAGCCACTGCCAGACGATACCTTTACACAAGACGATGCCACTAGCTCGGGTTCTACGTCAAACGGCAAGTCGTCAGAGTTAAAGCAGGCAGTAAAAAAGTTCAAAGAAGTGGATCGGTGGGAGATGGAGTTTGAGGAGGTTACAGAGCCTGAGTCACCACCAAATGCACGGTAGTTTCCAGGAGTTGTTACTAGTGGAGGACCGGTTCTTTATATTCTATGTCTAATGCCCCTTCTCCACCATCATCAGTGTTGTCTAGAGTGCGATGAGTACTACGATTTGGGAGAAGTAAAACCCTCGTGTCATTTCAGGAACTCTTCGGAACTGATTGATTATGCCTGTATACAGCTTCATATGGTTAATCAATACGCATAGTTTACGCAAAAAAAGAGAAAATAAAGAGATGAGAAATCCAAGAAAAACGCCGTTGCCCAATATACCCAAACCCAACGCTTGTTATTATTGCTATCATCGACCTTTGCAATCTTCGCCTGTTATTTTATGTCGTTACCCTATCTCTTTGATCGCCACTCACACTTTTATTTCTTGAGGTTTACCTCGTCAAGTTTACCGTCGATCGGCTTCATCAATGAGGCGATAATGTTGGAGTCACGTAGAGACATGGTAATCTCATCCGGCAACCGTCCAGATCTCAGCAATGACTACGTCGCCATGTCAGAAATATACGTCTAAATCCCGGGTATGTGGGTTTTGAAGGCAGCTTACCTGTTTAACGGAGTCAAAGGGCGCCTCATTGATGGTGTACTCTCGGATAACCTTGTCTGTTTCAAAGTCTACGTAAACCCGTGTATCACGGATACGCACCAGAACGTTGTCTAAACGCATGAACAGTCTAGCCAGAAGAAGCATGCGCTTCTCATGCACTCGTACCTTGACGCTGTAGAGCGAAATGCCATTATCGTCCAACTCGCTTTCATAGAGTACCACATCCTCGAAGAACAATATCGGGTCTCTGCGCTTCAGCAGCTCCAGAGGAATCAGGGTCTTGCCCTCCTGCATCATAGCAGCAGATTTGGCATCCAACGTCCCGCTATACGGCGTAGTGTACGACCAATCGTAGGGCTTAACGACCTCATGTACATGGGAATTGCTTGTCTCACGTGACGATGACCAATCGCGCGCATACGACACCTGCAGCATATTCTTAGCTGTCTTTTCAACGCCATTCAAAGCATCGAAAGCGTTGAACTCGATGCTCCATCCAGATGGCACGTGCTCAATGGCCACCATATTATCGCCAAAGATCATCTCGGGCACAGGGATCCGCAACTTGGCTTCCATTTCACTGATGGGCCCGGCCTTGGATATAGGCAGTTTACGTGTGGAGATGCGAAAGTTGCCCTGTGTATGAGTGGTGGTCGATGCAGAGCCTCGGCCTGGCGTTGGGAACTTGGTATCCATGGGGTTTGAAAGGGTAGTCATGATCTCGGAGGCGGCGGGCGGAAGTCTGGTCGGCTCGAACAGAGATAGTGGCAGTAGGCTTTGCGTTTATCGTGTATATTCTATGCAAGTATAGAGTAAGAGATCCGAGATAAAGACAACATGCAGACTGTATAATTACAAGTATGGTTCATTTGGCTTGCTTCTGCAAGATTAGGTTGAGCAAGGTGGGGCACTTTAGCTTGAGGTGGGGTGATCTCACCGATGTTCACCGAGGGTTGGTATAATAAAGCGCTAACAGGTAAGAGCAAGCATGCGACACGGCTCGACAAACATCAGGTGGGATTTCAGGGTAACTGATGTGGGACAGATCTTCGTCTACATGCAGTGCAAAGATGCCACTTACTTCAGCAGCTACGTGCTGGGTTTAACCCTAACAATTCTCCATAGCCCTTGCTGCCGTTGCTAGGCCAACACTACTGGTCAAAAACCCACGTATTATCCCTGTTTAGAGAAACCAGGGTGTCTCAGGATTTCTTCTTTGTGATGAGCAAACACGATGGAACATTTTGCCTGTGCTTGTTGGCTTTCAGCTTTATAGGCGCAGAATCCAGCGACTGGTTGGAAATTCCATTTTATTTTTTTTCATTAATGTTTACGATTCTGTCCCTCAAACTTCACATGATATCCATTATCCATCCGTTTGTTGCTGTCACGAGCTAGAAGTAATTACTGTTTTTGTTCCTACCTTTCTGCCGCTGCTTCCGCTATCCATTCATTTGCTCTGTCTCTGTACCTTTACCGCCTTTAGATCTGGCTTCAGTTATATTCCCTCCCACACCAAAAAAAAGCGTTTAATACGACCCAACAGCCTTCCCATCACCTTTGTTTCTCCATTCCAAATCCATCCTCGTCATGACTACTCGCACGCTGGAAACGCGTTTCGAGCGCATGTCGGTGCATGACGAGAATGCCGACAGTTATAGCAAGGGCAAGGTGAGTAGTGAGATAAGAACCCACTGAGAATAGACCCCCGCTACCAGCCCATCATATTTGTGGCTAAGCGACGTCTGCAAAGAAAAAAAACAACAACACTAAAATCAAGAAAAGCCCGCATAAAACTGACTCTCCTACTTTGCCCTCGGCTCGCTGCTAGACCATGGCCTCGCAAGCTAAAGCTACACGACCAACACTTGTGAAGGTTGCACTCCAATCGCAGACCACCAACTCGCACCAAAACTCACAATGGAAACCTTCGGCCTCCACCGCCTCTGTAGCCAACTCACCGCTACGAAAGACCACTGCATCTACAGCAGGGGCCTCTGCTAAAGCCGCCGAGCGAGAAAGAGAGAGAGAACGAGAGAGAGAACGAGATCGAGATCGCGAACGAGATCGGTTACGAGAAAGCGATCGAGACCATCGCCAGGATGCCGCTGAAGCTGAACGCCGCTCTCTAACCATGGTTGAGCAACCGGCTGTCCCGAAGCAGTTCCATCTAGGCATGTTTGAAATTGGTCGACCGCTAGGCAAGGGAAAATTCGGTCGTGTTTATCTTGCCCGCGAGCGCACCAGCGGCTTCATTTGCGCTCTCAAGGTGTTGCACAAGGCTGAGTTGCAGGTCGGCTGCGGAGTGGAGAAACAAGTTCGCCGTGAGATTGAAATCCAGAGCAATCTACGCCACCCCAACATCCTCAAGCTCTACGGCCACTTTCATGACAGCAAGCGGGTGTTTCTCATTCTGGAATTCGCTGGCAAGGGCGAGCTCTACAAACATCTCCGCAAAGAGCGGAGGTTTCCCGAATGGAAGGCCGCACATTATGTCTCACAAATGGCCTCAGCCCTGTCCTATCTACATCGGAAGCATGTCATTCACCGCGATATCAAGCCCGAAAACATTCTTATGGGTATCCACGGCGAAATCAAGATCTCTGACTTTGGTTGGAGCGTCCATGCCCCTAACAGCCGCAGACGGACAATGTGTGGTACACTCGACTATCTGCCACCAGAGATGATTAAGCCAGGAAGCGCGGACAATTCATACAATGAAAAGATCGACTTATGGGGCTTGGGTGTGCTAACTTATGAATTCCTGGTGGGTGAGGCGCCGTTTGAAGATACACAAATCATGACCCATAGACGAATTCTGAAGTGTGATATGACGGTTCCCTCGTGGGTCAGTCCAGAGGCTAAAGACCTCATCAAAAAGGTGAGAATTTTCCCAGAAACCGATCGTCCGAGTTAGTTGCTAACACAACATGCAGCTACTGGTCTTGGATCCCGAGCGTCGTCTACCATTAGACCAGGTCCAAGTGCATCCTTGGATCATCAAGCATTGCGTCAAGGGTGAGCGAGCGGCTATGCGCGAAGCTTCACGATGATGATA
The DNA here is from genome assembly GCF_044167205.1 of Ceratocystis lukuohia. Lineage (NCBI taxonomy): Eukaryota > Fungi > Ascomycota > Sordariomycetes > Microascales > Ceratocystidaceae > Ceratocystis > Ceratocystis lukuohia. The sequence goes on from NW_027263525.1 coordinate 1,586,732, forward strand.
TCTGTGCGGGATGGCCAAATTGGACCAGCTCATATGGAATCAATTCAAACAGGCCTACAACGTACGAGCTAAAGGTATATAAATTACCCGTGGAGCATGACATCCTAAGGCCTACCGCGCCCTACACTTTTGTCACGCATCCCATATACATAAAGTTCCACATATGCTAGTTCATGAGCACTGGCGCGACACCTAGGGTCATCTCGGTCCTACGTATGATTCATTCTTTTATGACGCGGCATTTGGCCTATATATGAGCCAACTAGTCTGATGCACGGAGAGTAACAGTCTTCAATTTCCTCAATTCTATTGTTCACTGAGTCGTTTACAGTTTGCTTGTTTGCCACATAGTCACATCGCTTGCCTTGAATATCAAGAATTTTCCGTGAAAATGAATAAGAACTTTGCCCATCCCATGCTGCTTATGCTGTTATATAACCTAGACTACAAGAAGGAGAACAACTGAGTGCATGAGGAACGACACATTAATATAGTACACGGCCTCAAGCGGAGCCTAAGAAAAAAAACTGTGGTCTTGGGGACCAGGAACCATCGCCTATCTATAAACCTCGTCAAACGGGCGGGTATCTGAAAAGCAGGAGTCCCAGACCTCGTTGACTACCTTAGAGGCCTGTGCTTTATCCTTGCACTTGGCTCTAGCCATGACAGACTGTATTGCTCGATCGCGCACGCAGTTCTGGAACTGTGCAGAAAGACTCCAGTTGCCTCGTGTGAAAAACTCTCTCGTCCATCTACACTCGCCGCTTAGCATGGAAGCGCGAATCTAAAGCCAATTTACTCTTTGTTAGCCAGTATCCGGTGTTATAGTAGCACAGCGGAGCAACCTACCTCTGTACAGGCTGCGTGGCGCAAGTTGTTCTCTGCATCCATTTTCCACCGCAGGTGATCCCATGCGTGTACCATCTCGTGTGCCAGTGTATCTTCCATGTGCTTTTTATTGCGCACCTCATTTGCACAAATAAGAATGCCGTGGTCCGGACTAAACCCGCCGCCAATGCGATGTATGCTGCCATCGTCAGTCATGCGTGTTGGGCAACGCCGGCAGATTATGTTGCGCTCATCTAGCTCGCCGTGCAACATGCCAATCTTCTGCTGCATGAAGCGAACTATCGGCGAAAACTTGAACATCCAGTCACGATACTCCTCGCATCGCGCACAATCACGTGCCTCGTTAGCAATGTAACGGCTTTCGCGGTAGTGTACAATACCCTCAGGTGTCATCCGCCCCGTACATGCCCGAAATAAATTCTCGTACCAGGCTAGGGTTGGGTCAAACCCGGTGCGCTTGGGATCATTGGTGAGAGTCTTTGGAACACTAGTGCTGCTGGGGGGTTCAAGGAAGACGAAGAGTCTGACATGGCTGTCATGAAGAAAGAGGAAGTAGGTAGCTAGGGGAAGCAAAAGGATATAACCATAGACTTTTTAAAAAGAAAAAACTATGTAATATTGAATAATAGGTAGTAGTAATAGCGTTGGTTTCATGATCATTGTGGAGCCTTTCGTACTTGAAGTTGCTGACTTAGGTCGCACCAAAAATCTAGACATAAATAAAGTGGAGTACCACCAAGGGTTTAGTTTGATACCTGGGTTAGAATATGAGACCAAGGCATATCTTGCGTGAGGAAAGCCTCATTGTCCACCATCCTTAAACACGGACTACCGATTTCTGCAAAATGAGCGAAGACACAAGCGCACGATCACTCGCAGACCTGCTGCAGTTTGCCAAAGACTACGCCTCCAAGGAAGTTGACCTCTACGATGTTCTCAAAATCGACACCACGACCAACGACAAAGACGTGCACCGTGCTTGGCGTCGGCAAAACCTCAAGTACCACCCGGATAAGACCCGCGAAAAATTCGATCCGGTGATCTACGAGCTCGTTGGCCGTGCCAAAGACATCCTAACCGAGCCTGCCGCACGTAAAGCTTATGACGATGCCCGCGACGCGCTTTCCAAACGCCGTGCCGAACGAGACGCCCTCAACCAGAGTCGACGTAAGTTGATTGACGAGCTAGAAGCAGCTGAAAACGCAGCAAAGCTCAAGCGCGATTCTGACGAGGCGAAACGTGTCGAGCTGGAACGCGAACGCATGCGCATGCAGGCTGAGGCCGAGGAGCACGAATTCGCCGAACGTCAGGCCGAACGGGCCGAGCGCGACCAACGCAGAAAGGACATCGACTCGCTAGAAGAGCAAGAGGCTGCCTTGCTGCGTAAGCTGCAAGAAAAGAAGGAGCGACGAGCGGCCAAGAAGAGTGCTGCTACGTCGGAGGCGGCTAGTGCGGAGGCATCTGGGTCGGATGCGAAGCTGGCTGACGCCAAAGTGAAGGCCAAGAAAAAGAGCAAGAAGCCTAGCTCGTATTTCTTTACGCGGGATCCAACGCTTAGCTACGAAGAAAAGGTCACTGGTGTGTTGAGCAAAATGCGCGAGGCACAGAAGCTGCGCGATGCGGCGGCAGTATAGAGTCGGGATGTGGATTCGTAGCGTTGCATTGCTGCATGACATCCACCGTTAAAGAGTCATTTCATACATGGTTGATTGCTGTCAATGCATTCGTCATATTTGATTTATTGGTAGAGGCTATCTGGAACTTGACCATTCTATTTACCCGTCAAGTTCAACACCCGTGCGGCAGTGTCTCCCATTATGGCCGATTGCGCCCCTGGGCTCGCTGCTAGGGCTATTGCCTCAGCATTCAGACTGACACTTTCCCACTCGCCCTGAGGATCTGTCTTGAGAGGAGGAAAAAAAGGATGATCAGTGCCAAACATGACCCGACCAGGGCCACTGGCGTCAACAGCAGCTTTTAGTCCCACGGGGGAGTAAACTACCGCGTCCAGATATATCTGCTCCCTCAAAACCGTCCATAATGACCGCCGACCTGGGCCGGTCTTGTTGGTAGCAGCAAGATATCCGTCGTGCATAATGCAGCTCTCGATTCGTCCTGCCAAAAAGGGCAGTGTGCCACCGCTATGGGCTAGAATCATCTGTAAGTCGGGTACAGCATCGAACACACCGGCAAGGAACATCCGCGTTACTGCAATCGTAGTTTCCATCGGGAAACCCATGGCCAGCGGGAGTACATGTCCATACTCAGCACTAGCCTTAGGGCCCCACATCTCGTTTGGGAGGCCGTAATGTGGGTGTAGAAACACGGGCAGCTTGTTTTGGGCTAGCTGCGAAAAAATGGGCAGTATTTTGGGATCGTCCAGACCAGAACCAAGACCTGAAGTGCCCAGGATGACGCCACGACAATAGTCCAACGTCTTTAGCTCAGTTATGGCTTCTAGCAACTGGTCGATGGGTGCCGTTAGAGGCAACGTTGCGAAGAAATACAGGCGACCAGGATGCGCCGCACACATTTGGCTAAACTCAACATTAGTAGCACGAGTCTGAGGTGCAGCATTTTCTGGTTCCAGAAAGTCGCACCACGGGTTTGCAAGGGAAATGACGCTGATGTCAATCTTGTGTGTGTTCATGAAGTGCAATTTTTGTTCCAAAGATGCATAGTGTGATGTTAAAGGTCGGCCAGGCAGTCCAACGGCAGCGTCCTTGCCAGCCTTTTCCAGGTTTTCGATTTCAGCCTCGAGGAGAATCAGGCGAGGCTCATTAGCACCAGGAAACGAACGCACAAGAGGGATGGTGGTCCGTTTCTCTAGCATGGAAAGGTATGAGGGAGGGTACATGTGAGTGTGGATATCCACAACGGGCGAGGTGTTTGTGGCCATTGTTTCCGGTAACCGATATTGTAGTAGCCACTAAGGTTGAGACTGAAATTGAAGCTGGGCTGGGGCTAGAGACGGGGTTAGGGCTTGAGTTGGAACTCGGTTTGATAATATCCCAAGACTGAGATAAAGATCAATAGAGGGTGGGCGAGGCTAAGAGCTTGAAGCTATAGTGGTGATGCCTAAAGACAGTAGTTAGAAACAATAAAATAAGATATAGCAAACACGTGACCACCCCGTTCAGCCTTTTTGGGTCGCCTACCCTTTGGAGTGAGGTCCTCTTTCCTTCCAAACAGCTTAGTACCCCGCCTTCCAACACTTGGTTCCACGATTAGGAAGTTTCCTGCCCATTGTTTCTTTTGCCATGAAGACTCACCAATAAGAATGTAGGGAATAGATAAGCCATGGGTGGGTTCTACAAGAGCTAGCCAGGATTGGCTGCAGCTCCCCCATTGTAGAACAACTTGGTCTCATAAAAGGGAGGAACGACATTCGTTCCTTCCAAAACTGTGGTATAACCGATACCCAAAATAACTGATCTACTTTGCTGTTGATAAGCCCAATTATAATAATAGCCGTAGTCCTGCCCGATAAATAGCAGCCACAAAGCTTTTTAAGCCGATATGTTTTAGCAACTTCTCTTACTATTCCTCTATTTTTTTATATTCCCCGCTTCTTCATCGCTGGTTTCCACCCGTGCTAAAGGTTTCTCCTTGTTAAAGACTCTATCACGATGGCCCAAAACGCTGTTAGCGAGGATGGCCTTGTCATCCCGGTTAGAGCACCCCGCTTTGGCTTTTTCTTCACGCATCTAACTAACATGTTGTTAAGCTTATCGATTTCTCTGGCTTCCTTGACGGCTGCGAAGTCGATCGCAAGGAAACAGCCAAGGCCATTCTTGAGGGCTTCCAGACTGCTGGGTTTATCTACTTGAAGAATATTCCTATCTCAGCTGAGTCTAGAGCTACTGCTTTTTCTATGTCGTCTCATTTCTTCACCCTTCCTGAAGAGGACAAGCTAGCTCTCAGTTGGACAACCCCCGCAGCTAATCGAGGTTACTCGGCTTTTGGCCGCGAGAAGACATCGTTGCTGACGGACAAGGCCGAGATTGATGCCTTGCGTAACACTACCCCCGACATCAAGGAAAGCCTGGAAATCGGCCGTGAGGGCGAAGAAGGTCACCCAAACCTCTGGCCCGATGAGCAGGGAACAGGGCTAGAAGGCTTTAGGGCTAAGATGACAAGCTTTTTTAGTGAGTGCAAGCAGTTATACATCGAAATCATGCGCGCTATCGGCATCGGCATGGGTTTAGACGACAAGTACTTCGACCCCTATGTGGACAAGGGAGATAACACTCTTCGTCTGCTTCATTACCCGCCCGTCAAGGCCGATGCCTTCAAGACAGCTGTGCGGGCAGGCCACCATAGTGATTACGGATCTATTACGATGTAAGTATAGCCTAACCTAAGTCAAACTTGACAGCAACACGTCGCATGGTATAACAGGAGGCAATGCTGATAATGTCTATGTATTCGCTCTACGTCTACAGCTTGTTCCAGGACGACAGAGGTGGCCTGCAGATTTGCAGCCCTAATGGCAGGTTCATCGACGCTACACCTATTGAGAACACTGTAGTCATTAACGCCGGTGATTTTCTGGCTCGTTGGAGTAACGACACTATCAAGAGCACTGTGCATCGTGTCGTTGAGCCGCCCATCAAAAGCGCCGAGTACCCTGCCCGCTATTCCATCGCGTAAGTCTCCTAGCTACAGGAAAGAAAAGAAAAGAACGCAAGAGACACAAAGGAACACAAGGCTGATTGTGCTACCATACAGCTACTTCTGCAACCCCAACTTCGACAGTGATATCGAGGCTCTTCCAGGCACGTATGCGACAGAGTCTGAGAAGAAGTACGGTCTTCTCAACAGCGGACAATACATAACCAAGCGCCTTGCCGATACTTACTAGCCATATAGGGTTATAGCTTTATCTTAGGGTTATCAAGGGTCTCATCAACAAGCACAAGAGTAGCATCAAGCGCATATGTAAATTTGCTCTGTATTTAACCAGTAACATGCACCCAACAATAAAGAACAAGATGAAGCAAAAAACCCTTTTGCTTTGCTTTATTCACGGTTTTAAGGTAGCCCTTTTATCCACCAAATCCCCCGGCCGTAGCTTTGCTCGCTAACAGGCAATCACTATTTATACGCTATTAGGGGGACGAGAGCACCTTTGGCGAGGATTACAGATTCACAAAGGTGCTACGAGACATTGTAGCTGCCGAGCTACCGGATGTCAACATCGAAACCCTTGTTTACCCTCGATATGAGACCCGAGGAAACCTCGGCGAGTGTGTAGGTCGGTTTCGCGACTGGTGAGTTTGCATCTATTTCACCTGTATGTGCATGTTCACTGTGCGATATTATATGAATTCTGTTAGATTGACATGGCTTCATTTACTCAGGCTACAAGAAAAAGTGATTGATCTAGAAGTCGATGCCGGCACTCAGTCGCCTACTATCGATCCCTCGGTCCATACCATCCTCGTCGGCCATTCCATGGGCGGGATTGTAGCTGCCGAGACCGTCATCGCCCTAACATCAGACATACCCATCCTTCCTACTTCCAGCACCGATTCAAACGCGGCCAGTACTTCCGATGCCACTGGCTGCACAACTGGAGCTACCGATGCTAGTGTCCCATTCTCTAATGGTCTCATGTTCCCCTACGTGCAAGGCGTGCTTGCCTTCGATACGCCGTTTCTTGGGCTGTCGCCCGGGATTATCGCCCATGGAGCTGAAGAGAAATACATGACTGCCTCATCTGTTGCCGGCCAGTTGAGCGACTTCTGGTCGCGTAATGCGCCTGCTGCTGCAAGCGCTGCAAGTGCAAGTAATGTCGCCTCAGGCCAATCTGCGAGTGCCGCTACTACGGCTACTGCCGCCGCAGCTACTGCGGCTGCTGCTGCCACCGGCTCATCGCGTTGGGGTACTTGGGGCAAGCTTGCTATTGCAGCCGGCGGTGCCGCGGTAGTTGCAGCTGGTGCAGGGGCGGCTTGGTATAACCGCGACAACATCTCATCAGGCATCGGATGGGTCGGCTCTCATTTAGAATTTGTCGGCGTGCTGGGGAAGCCTGAAGAGCTACGCAAGCGTGTGGCATATATGGTACGCCTGCAGAAGGAACAAGGAACGGGATTCGTGAACATGTATACGCTACTCGGCAACGGTGCGGCCAAGGCAAACTATGCGTCGCTGTTGTATAGTCAAGACCGCACCTTCTGTGTGCTCCCTACAGGCAATGCGCCCAGCGGGACGTGGAGAGCAGTCAGGAACAATAAGGCCGGCGACGAGATCACGGCTCATATAAGTAAGTTTTCATGCAAAAATAGGGTATTTTAGTGGGTTAGTTAGGCCGTGAACGAGAAGGGGCATCAGGGAAATCTCGTGGAGGCACAGAAGCTAACTGCTAAACTACAGACATGTTTGAGTCAAGCAAAAACTCAGGATATGATGACTTGGTGGTGGCGGCTAGTGATTATATTGCGGCCATGGTCAAAACAACAGACTGGTACAAGTTGGCTGGGCAAAAAGCAATAAAATCTGCATCCGAATCATTGATATAAGGGCAGAGGAGGCTTTTTCTTTTCCAAGATTACTACTGATACAAAGAGATGGCATTATTTTGAATGTGTATATGTATGCACATAGTCCCTGAGATAAAGTACAAGTGGCCGCAGAGATGTCGGCCATCTAGCCACGAATAATTGATGTCAATATCGACACTAGTATTCGTGTATTCGTAGTAGTCGGTGGTAGAGCACCCTATTCGTTCTTGATATCGGCCTGTGCTAGACGAGCAAGCACCTTCTTACGCTGCGACATCATGTGGGTGTAGAGGATGTACGAGCCTAGGAGATTGAAGACACCAGAGTCAGTAAACAGCCAGGCAACGATATTAGTGCAGAAATGCCCTTAGACACATGCAGGTATAAAGGGCAAGCAAACTAACCAGGGACATAAATAGCCAGAATCGCATAGTATACAGCCGGCGGCACAGGCCCAATAGCACGTGCTGGCACAATAGCATCCTTGATCATGGAGCACTCGCTGAGAATGCCAATAGGGTACAGCACATAGAAAGTGCTGTAACGCAGCCAGACGACAAATGACGGCTCGGAGCCGAGCAGCGACATGACAAAATATCCGTAGCGAATGACCTCAGTGGCACTCCAGGCCAGCAGCATGGTTGAGTATGGCAGGTTGCGGGCCAGGAAAGGGTACAGGTCAACGACTCCCCAGACGAGGAGGATGCGCGAGGCCACCTGCATAAGGGTAGTCAGAGGTGAAGTGCGGACGATACCTGCAGCGAGATAGCTCGTTAGTATGTGGCCAGTTAGCCAATCAAGAAGAGGTACGCACCCGTTATCGCATGCACAACTTCCATCAGTGCCAGAGTCTGTGTCCATTTGGTCCACTCGCCAGCGGCCGAATAAACAAATACCGGACCGCGCATTCCCAGGGTTGCAGCAACACGACCCAACACAGTCATCCAAGCAACCAGCGATGCCAAGTTATACGCAACCAAATACGTTGTCTTGAGTGGGCCATTCTTCCGCACAGAGCGGCTGGCAGAAGCGGCGGATCGGGCCATTGTAGGAAAGAGCGGGTTTTTGGACAGTTGATTCGTCTAGTTGGTCCGCCAAAGAGGGGTCAAGATCTAGATAAACAAATTTCTATCGGCAAGGTTCTTCTTCTAAGGCGGGATAAGGTCGGGGAGGGGGGAGGAGACCTTAAGGGAAGAGATAAATAAGAATGGTAAATATTTTTTTTCTTGATCCAGTAAAGGAAAGAGCAGCTTCTCACGTGACAAATTGCAAAAGATCGGCAGGTAGTAAACAAAAAAGGAAACCACGAAGCAAAATAGCAGAATGAAAAGAAGAGAAGTTGAAAAACAAGAGTAAAAAAGTAAAGCTTCTCCCCGTTTCACTTGAGCTCCTAGAAAAGCTCATCTGCAGCCTGTGATTGGCCAGTGCTGACCAGCACAGCTTCGTTCTCGGCCTTCCCTATCATAGTATGTATTACAACCAGTCATGCCACGGCTTCACTTTGTGGATTATGCAAATCAGCTATAGCCATACATATACTAATTGGACGACAATAGCACTAATTGCTAATATACTAAAAGTACACAAAATACACAGAGCCCCAACAGCTCTCTAGTGGCGCCTCATAGCACCGTTGACCACTACTCACTGCTCTTCCTTCTCCTCTGCTTCATCCTCAATTTCCTCGTCCTTAGCCCTTCCCAGCTGCTGGTCCAATGCGCTTCTCATCCACTCGGGCACAAACGGTTTTACGCGCAACGTATGTTCAACCCTGTCATTGGCCGAAAGAGAAAGAGCCTCCATTATCGCGCCCCCATCTTTGTCCACCGGCTCCTCGGTAATGCCATCGGGATTAGGGACACGGGACTCGATGGTTACTTCGCTCTTGGGTTGGAACTTCATGTCAAATTCAGCAAACGGGTTGTATACCTCCGGAGCATCCGGCTCTTCTCCGGGAATTGTGAGCCCTGCCATGGAGTCGATTCTACACAGTGCCAAGCCAATGTTTCCTACCCCGCCGACCCACCTGCCTGACGACCGGACTCTCCGCTTCTTGGCTGCTCGGAAAATACCTGTGTCTTGTGGGATGTTGGCCGCCAGGTCACCATGGCTGCTGTACTCAAGACCCTTCGGGGCCGTCTGCTCTTCGGTGTATACTACACACGGCAACAGCCGCTTGCGCACTACACCGCGGTGTCTGGTGCGGATCGTCAACTCCTGGCCGACATAGCAGCCCTTGCTGAAGCTGATTCCGTTTAGAATGTCCATATTCATCTCCATCGGTAGCGCATTTGCCTTTAAAATCTCGGCCTGGCCCTCCGCAATTCCGTGTAGATACCGCCGTAAACGATACGCCTCCGGCGGGACACTCTTTATGCCCAATACGCCAGCAGGCGACTTGTAGCTATAGGGCGATAGAATGCGCGATCCTAGCTGCGCCAGGCGCGCATCAGCCGCAGCAATTACCGGGCCGCCGTAGTACCTCTGCAGTACATTGCGATTCAAGGCTGCCTTGCCCTTCCCATTCCACGCTACCCATAGTCCCACCTCGCCCTGGTCTAGCAGCCGTGTGTTGAACTTTGCCCGCAGCTTGTACTTCTTGATGAGTTTCTCCAAGCCCTGTGCTTCGCTTGCATCCACCTCAATTAGAAACGACGCCTCAGGCCCGTCCTTGCCGATGCCCAGGATATCTGCATAGATGAACACGTCATTGACCACACGGCCACGTGCAGTCAAGAACCCTGCATACTGCACCGGAGGATGCGGCCCATCGCTCTTAATCTCGGCAGTTACCACGCCATTGAGGAACTTGGCTGCGTCTGGACCCGAAACGGAAATCAAGCGTCTTTCTGGCAAGGTAGAGACGCCGGAAAGAAACGGCTCAACGGCGGGTTTTGGGGTTGCATTGCCAACGGCACGTCTCTGTGAAAGTGGCCGGCCAAGACACGTGGTGCACACTAATGCAGTCCGGCTCCGGAGCGGAGCAGTCAAAATGCAGCGTGAGAGGTTCATGGCTAATGCTAAGCTCTAGTGCCGCACAAATTTGCACACAAAAAAAAGCTCTATTAGTATCGATGACCAAGCCCAAAATAAGCGGGGAAATCAACGGTCCAGCTTGCCCACTGATTAGAGGTCGTAATATGAGAGAGCTCGTCAAAGTTGGCCATAAAAGGCTTCCAAAGACTTTGATATGAACGCTTTCTAGAGACGAGAGCAAGGTCAAAAAGAATGAAACGCTAAGCTTACTTCGTCGTGATTAGCAATATTAGTGAAGGTAAATGATGTATTGTTTAGCCGATGATTTCCCTCTAACCCTAGTCGCACTACAGCATTATGTAAGATGAGTCGGCCTACATATATCAGCACCATAGCCTTCTCCAACATTGCGTCGTATCTAAGGCTTTGCGTGTTGCTTACAAAAGACAATCTACATTTTTCGCCAAGCAGTACTAGACTAAGCAATGCCCCCTCATTCTGTGTCTATCAGGGAAGCTTACAAACCGCCTAGTCGGGGCTAACGGTGAGAAGCTGATTAGTTTATCCGAATTTTGCATGGGTAATATAAGGATAACTAAGGCTTGTACTCAAAGTTACTCTTGCCAAGACAAAATCAAGCCGTCGTCGTTGTTGGATACACTTGATTTATGGGTGGAGTTCTATTCAAAAGGACTTGACAAGGTAAGCTTAGCTCGCGAAAGCCGCATCCTTCTAAGCTTGGTTTAGGAGAAGCCTTCATGGAGCTTGCTCCACAACTCCAATGGGCGGATAGAGTGTAGATGTCTTATAAATCAGAGCAGACGGACTTAACGTTGACTACATCGCTAGAGAATGGTGAAAATAGAGAGGGATAAGGAAAAGGAAAAGAAAGGTGCATACAGACCAGGAGGCCATGAGTATAGCAAGCAAATCGTGAGTCTTTGTGCGTCTATAAAGGGGAGAACCTTTGCAGTGTTAGCTACTTCTGTTCTCCTCGATTATAGCCATACATACATCTCCAACCTCTTTAGCAGATTCCCACCAACGCCATTTGATATATACCCTTCACTTTGCTTCAACTTGCAAAAATCACTCATCATGTCCACTAAGAACGCCTTCATCACCGGTGGTAGCGGCTACATTGGCTCTGAAGTCGTCAAAAAGGCCATTGCCCACGGCTGGACCGTGCGTGGCCTCTCCCGCAGTGAATCTAGTGATGCGAAGCTAGCTGCCCTTGGTGCCACCCCCGTTCGCGGTGAATTAACCTCTCTTGACGTTCTAGCTTCTGAAGCTACTAAGGCCGACTACTTTATCAGTATGGCGTACGACCTTGACTTGGACAAACCAAGCATCGATATGAAAGATGCCTCGAACACGGACCGTGCTGTAATTGACGCCGTGATTGGCGCGATGCGGCCTGGTTCGGTGTTTGTGCAGACAGCCGATGTACTGGTCGCCACGCAGCCAGCTGACGGCAGTGAGGCCGACGAGACAGCCCCGTACGCAGACACCGCGTTTGGCCTACGCGGTCACAACGAAACATATGCGCTTAACAAGGGCGTGGAGCATGGCGTGGTGGTCAATGTCGTGCGCCCAGCAGCCTTCGTGTACGGAGAGCAGGGCAGCGCTTTGGCCATGATGATGGCTTCGGCAGCGGAGAACAAGTCAGCGATGTACATCGATGAAGGTTCAGCCCTGGTTAGCTCGGTGCATGTGCGTGATTGCGCCGAGGTGTATTTGCTAGCGGCCGAGAAGCGAACATCGGGCATTTATCACGCAGTATCGGACAATAATGTGTCGTTCAAGCAGATTTCGGAGGCCATCGGTAAGGTGCTGAAGGTGCCAGCAGTGAGCGTTCCTAGGGCAACTATGGAAAATACTATTGGCCCTATGATGGCCGAATTTCTGGCGTTGCCGAGTCGGGCTTCTGGACGTAAGGCTAGAGAGCAGCTCGGATGGAAGCCGGAGGAAAAGCCGATCCTTGAGGACATCACCAAAGGATCGTACAGTAAGCTTGCAGACTCGCTCCAAGCCCAGGCCTAATGGCAAGACATGCCCAGATTGAATCATGTATATAGAGTTTTCTGTAGATACCATCATCAATACGAATACTCTTATGAGACATTCTTGTCTCCTCATAAGTTGTTAACTGTGGGTCTTGAAAAGATACGTACCTTCTAGGCTAGGCAGGGAAGACTCACCTCGCCCAATCCCACACCCTCGGCATTATTGGCCTCTTGTACTCTGATATTGTTTCTTGGTTGGCTTAAAAACAGGGCACAACTGGCTATCAATCAGTTTCAGTTGGCAGAGGAAAACCCGCGAAAGAAATTATGCGTAGAGCAGGGGCGCCAGGAAGCAACCGCCGAGCGAGATCTTTGAGTGCCCCGTTGCCAGCAGCGCGTCACTGTAGATATGACTGGCCGAGACATGCTGTGCACACTAATGCAGCTGAGCAGTCAAAACCCAAAATATGGAGTTCATGGCTAGTTCCAAGCTCTAGTGCTGCACGAATTTGCACGCAGTAGAAAGTCCTATTGGTATCGATGGTCAACCTCAGGATGACCGGAGGAACTGAAGCTCCAGTTTGCCCGCTGCTTATAGACCACAATACAGGAGGGTTTACTAATGTCGGCTATAAAAGGCCTCCGAAGGCTTCGGAACGGATGGTTTTCAGAGGCCCGAGTTATGTTAAAAGCATGAGAGGCTGTAAAGGTACATGATATAATTCTATTCAGCCGACAACTATCCTCTAACCCTAATTCTAGACAACAGATCGCGGGGAGGAACCAGCCACCCGCGACCGACATCTCAGACACCGTAGGCTTCTCTGACATTTTATGTCTAGATATCCTCATGCTTGTCCCTATAAGCCTGAAGCTTCTTACGTCGCTTGTGAGAGACAACCCGTGTTTCTCGCCAAGCAGTGCTAGACTAAGCAGAACCCCCGTCCTGTGCGGCCGCTGCCCTAACCCATGCGTCTATCATGAAAGCTTACAAACTACCCAGCCTGAATTAACGGCGCAGAAATGGATGAGTTTGTCCGAGCTCTGCACAGGAAATGTAGAGCTAGCTAAGACTAAGCTGCCTAAAGCTACCCCAGCCAAGAGAAAATCAAGGCATGGGATTTTATATTCCATATGCTTGATTCATGGGGAAAGTTCCGCCCAAGGGAGCTTTTCATCAGATTCCTTTAGCCCTAGTTTGGGAGAAGCCTTCACAGATGCCCGTTTCATAAATCTAATAGGTACGTTTAGTGTACATGTCTTATAAATCAGAACACAGACACAGACTCACACGCTGTCTGTATCGCTAGAGAATGGCGGGAGGGAGGGAAAAAAGAAAAAAAAGGAAAGGCAGATATGGACAAGCGACTGCCATGAGTATAGCAAGCAACTCCTGAGATTTCAGATGTCTATAAAGAGGAAGAACCTTCCCAATGTTAGCTGCTTCTGTTCTCCTCGGTTATCATCGTACATCCATCTTCACACTTTTCAGCAGATTCCCACCAACGCCATTTAATATATACCCTTCACTTTGCTTCAACTCGCAGAAATCACTCATCATGTCCACTAAGAACGCCTTCATCACCGGTGGTAGCGGCTACATTGGCTCTGAAATCGTTAAAAAGGCCATTGCCCGCGGCTGGACCGTGCGTGGCCTCTCCCGCAGCGAATCAAGCGATGCCAAGCTAACTGCACTTGGTGCCACCCCCGTTCGTGGTGAATTGACCTCTCTTGACATTCTAGCTTCTGAAGCTACCAAGGCCGACTACTTCATCAACGTGGCGTACGACCTTGACCTGCGCAAGCCAAGCGTTGATTACAAAGAGGCCTCGAACACGGACCGCATCGTAATTGACGCCGTGATTGGCGCGATGCGGCCTGGTTCGGTGTTTGTGCAGACTACCGGTGTGCTAGTATCCACGCAGCCAGCTGACGGCAGTGAGGCCGACGAGACAGCCCCGTACGCAGACACTGTGTTTGGCCTACGCGGCCAGAACGAAACATATGCGCTTAACAAGGGCGTGGAGCATGGCGTGGTGGTCAATGTCGTGCGCCCAGCAGCCTTCGTGTACGGAGAGCAGGGCAGCGGTGTGGCCATGATGATGGCTTCGGCAGCGCAGAGAAAAACGGCGACGTATGTCGATGAAGGCTCGGCCCTGGTTAGCTCGGTGCATGTGCGTGATTGCGCCGAAGTGTACGTGCTGGCGGCCGAGAAGCAAACATCGGGCATTTATCACGCAGTATCGGACAATAATGTATCGTTTAAGCAGATTTCGGAGGCGATTGGCGAGGTGCTCAAGGTGCCAGTGGTGAGCATTCCCAAGGCAACTCTGGAAAGCATGACTACCCCTATGATGGTCACATTCCTGACGTCATCGAGCCGGGCTTCCAGTCGTAAGGCTAGAGAGCAGCTCGGATGGAAGCCGGAGGAAACGCCGATCCTTGAGGACATCACCAAGGGATCGTACACTAAGCTTGCGGACTCGCTCCAAGCCCAGGCTTAATGGCAAGACACGCTCAGGTTGAATCATGTATATAGAGTTTTCTGTAGATATCATGGTTACCACGTATAAATTTCTTAGGTTCACTTGTCTGTTCGAATTTTACCACACTCTCTACAGTTACTCTAGATGCAAACAGTGGGTCTTAAAAATATGTACATGTACTTCCTTGACCAGGGAAAAACCCACCCCGCCCTGGCTTGCCGCCCAACTCCGCACCACCAGCATTGTGGGGCCTTTACACTTTGAGACGGGCTTCAAACCTTGTTTCTTTGTTGACCCAAAACGGGAGACAAAAGACTATCAGACTGTCAATCGGTTTCGACAGGTGTTGAGAAACATGTGGAAGCAATTGCGAGCGATGTGCGAAACTATAGATGTATTGAAAGCGTAGGTTATGATGCATGTTTAGACGAGATTGTTTACGCTATGAGACAGCAAATCCGACTGGCGGAGTTGCGGATGCACATCATTTAACCAGGAGCGGATATTTATCGATAAGAGATTGCTTAGTAATGAGTAAGCAAGAGAAGGGACCTGCCCCGAGTTTTCCTGAAAGCAGCAGAGGCTCGACACGACCATAAGAACTATCAATCAACACCAGCCACGTATATATAATAATGTACATGTAAATATCACAAGATAGTACCATTCACTACCCGTTGCACCGCCAGATATATATCCTGCAGTGGTATATGTACACGAAAAAGCAAAGGACAGTCGGGCCATTTTTGTAACATAAAGGTAAGTCACCAGACAACCAAGCTGACACCATCACGAGACAGAAAAAATCAAGACACCAAAGTTTATGCCTTTTAGCATGTTTTCTCTTCTTTTAAGCTTTGTCTAGGGCTAAGGCGGATGGTCGGGCGGGCAGGCAGACAAAGAGAACCCATAGTCAGCCTGAAAGCCGGGAAACTCGGATCACATGGGAAACAACCCCTTCCTCCCTCTTTCCAGATGACCCGAGGGGGGTGCGAGATCCGCGGGCTGATGGTATCCCCGTTTTTATTAACTTTCTTCCTCTTGTGCCTTGGAGTCGGGGACTCAAGAAACCCCGTGCCGTCCAGTCTTTTTTAGAGTGTGATTTACGGCTTGTGGCTTGTGGCTTGTTTGCTTGTAGTGCAAGATTCTCTTCTGATCCCCCTCCTGCTTCCCCCCTTCCCCAGGCCAGGCCATTCCCGTCGCTCTTGCAAGCTCTTTTTTCCCCTCTAGTGAAAGACGTGAATTGGTCTCCATGCCAATGTTTTCGTATCAGCTCCATGTGATGCCTCATACCGACAGACATACATAATCTCGGTGTGTCTCAGACTGTATGTTGTCATAGGGCGGCTCACCGCCTCGGATGTCTTGGGACGTTTGATAGGCCTTTATGTGCGCCTCTATGTATGTGTCTATGTGGCGATGTGTGTGGCTATTTCTCCTTTTGCAGATGGAATTTTTACAGCAGATAAATAAAGAGGCCGAATCAAGATCAATGAGTGGAGAAAACAGCTCGCACAGGACAAGACGATCTAGCTCCGACCTATTGTTGTTTCAAGCTCGAGCAACTCAAGGCCTGGTCTAGATTGAGGAGCGGGCCCAAATTCCGACCCATGCAGACCAACTTGCTTGATGTTGTCTTTCACCTCGCTTACAGGCCCTTCTTTGTTAATCCCGACATGAAGACTTCCTTGATTGCTGTTTTAGCCGCGCCTCGACCGAGCCGACAAAGGGGAGGTTAGAAAGGTTCTTGGGAAGTATCATTATTTCATGTGTTCTTTACGCAAGCTAAGGCCGCTTAGTCAAGCTTGCGTACTTGTCCGTACGTATGTGTATAGACCGAGCCCAAGGCAGAAGGATTAGGGATGGGCTCTCTGAGTCTGAGGGATTCGAGATTACAAATGGACCAGCCTAGCCCTGAGTTTAGTGGATTTACTCGTGCTCGTTGATGTTTCGTTTTGCCAGAGCTGTGCGCAATGTATGTGTCAGCGAGAGATAACAAATGGAAGTAAAAAAGGACAGCTCAACAACAAAGAAGCAATGATGATACATATCCAGCTCAGCTCGGGTGAAAGTGCAAGGGAGCAAGGAGATCTAAAACTTTTGGTCAACCGGCCAGTTGGTTGTATAAAACCCGACCGGGGATATTGGACTTCGACTAAACCAGGGAGGGGCGTGCGAGTAGCCATGAGGCGGGGGAGGCAGCTTTTTAAAAGCCCGGTATGCGTCTTAGCGAAGAACAAGACAGAAATGGTGTATTCCCAGGGGTGAGTCAGGGAAAACCTGCGGGCAGGAAAATTACGAGACTAGAGCAAAGGAGAGCACTGGAAAAAGGAACAACGATAATGATCCTCTCTGCGCTCAACAAAGAAGAAGGGAAATCAGTGTTTGTCACCACTATATGGAAGACCTCCATACCGCCTGAATCCCAACTCTTCTCTCTCCTGTCTCAGGATCCCATTGCCTATCCACTTCGACAAGGCTACAGCTAGAGGTTGGGGCCGGGTTAGGCAAACTACACCTATGAGACTGAGGCTCTAGCAAATCTCACTATCCTCTGAAGCCGCCTAAAGATGGCAAGGAAGGAGAATGGGAAGAGTATGCCGGTCATTTGCTGCAGTGACAAGTATCGATCGATAGTTTGTCATGTGCAGCACTGACACTTGCAATATGGTTGTCGTGTTTGCTCTTCGTTGTCAAGCTCGAGAAGTCCGCAGGCCGTTTTAGGCCACCCACTGGGCAGAATTGCTCTTATTTCTACCCTGAGGGAGGTGACGTAGGCATATGCATCTATACCTTGGCCAATAACTGCATTTTCCTGTATGAAGATTGCCGATTCAACCCCGCCAAGGCGCCCACCGCCAAGTTTATTTAGGAGAAGCGCATGGCTTCTAGGGAGTTTCCCGAGAATCGCTTTCATCGCGAGTTTAGCTAGGTCAAGTTCCCCATAGCAGCCGGGTAGATACTACCCTTTTTCTTTCTAGGGGAGGGTAAGGGCGATAATCCGGAAAGTGCAGAGCAGCAGCTAACCAACTGTCAAGCAAAGGATGCTAATGACGCCCTTCTGCTCTATCGTACCCTAGAGCTGGAGGATGGGGGCTATCCAACCATTCCTCGGGCAATGTGTGACAAATAAGCCAAGATATTGGCCCACTTACTACCCCTTCAGTGACAACTCTACCCATTACTAGGCTTGCCTAGCAAACAGACTTTTTTTGATTGTTAGCGATATGGGGGCGCTGTCCCCGGAGAGAAGCCAGCGCCGAGTAGTCCGAGATGGTCTTGGGGGCACAGGAGGTTAGGCCTTGGTCATTCTGTGGCCCTGCTTTTTTTTCTCAGGCTAGCTATGGTGAGGCTTGGGGGAAAAGGGGGCAGTCTGTCTAGGGATCTTCGTGCACCTTCTCCATGTTCTTTCACGCCAAGTAGGCTTGCTGTTAAAAGCGTGGCCGCAGATCGAGCAGCCAGCCGGGCCAATAGCCTGGAGTTGTTGACTTACATACACATCAGATATCTTTAGGAAGGCTTTTGCCGATATGATGCTAGATAAGTACGTAGCGCCCCATATCAGCTCAGACACCAACTACCAAGTGCCTGCCGACGCACAGCGAGACAACAGAGGTAAGAGTAAAGCTAGGTGCTTCTGTTGTAGGCTTGTATGCCTAGCCTTCCAAAGGCTTTTTGAAAGCAGTCCTGGCCCGTGTCTTTGTAAGACTTTCAATAGCCCAACCAGCCTAGAACTAGCGCATGGCAGTTCTAAATAGCTATGCTAAAGCTTAATGTAGTTGGAGCTAAAAGGTGACAATATCATAGAGCTGTGTCTCGGTCTAAAGGGTAGGGGAGGGAAAGTGCCTGGACATGCACATAGCTGCAATCGGATAGAAGCACTCAGCTAAGGCATCGGAGGAAGATTCTTGGCTTTGTCATCGTGAGGCTTCCAAGGCCCAAGCTCTGCCGGGAACATCGTGGGGTTGCAAGTTTTTAATGAAGACAAACGTATGGCGGCTCACGTTCTTCCTCTCCCACGTTCAAGCAACCGAAAACAAAGCACCCCCAGAAGCCCTAGTACAGCATTTCATACTGATACTTTCTACTGTTGTTTCGCCGGTCGTTCGTTTATGTTTTGGTTGGATTCGGGTTCGTGTCAAGGTAGGCCTGGAATCAAGGTTGGGTTTGAGCTACAAAAATTTACCCCCGCCAGGTTTTGTCCTAAAAAGGCAGTTTTACAACATATGAAGAAGTGGAGAAATATAAGTGGAGAAGTACCCTGCTGGACTTTCTAGTAGAATTCTCTGAGAGGTCACATGAACATTCAAATACAATGAATGCTGCATGTGTGGCCGCAAGGAGGAAGGAAAAGAGAATGGAAAGGGATTAGGGATTGTTTACAGAAGGACGGGTAAGTAGGGGAGCGGAAAGAAAGAGGAAGCCACCGGAGACAGCAGGAGAAGCTGAACTAGACTGAAAATTGGGGGGTGGGGGGGTGTACAAAGTGAAAGCAAGCACAAAAGTTGACTTGAAGCTTGGCGAGGATCGTGAGATTTGTAAGAGAAATGGAGAGTTGACAAGGAGTAGCAAAAGGTGGGCTGTCGTTTTCTTCTTACGGCAGGGAAGATTTTTTTTTTCCCTTTAGTTTCCTACAAAAAGGCCAAGGCAGGAGAAAAGGGGAAGGGAAAAGCAAATTGAGGCCCATGAAGGACAAAGATCAGGCGGCCGGTCATCTCCTGCAAGACGAGAGAGACATGGAGATAGAGGGCGAGCGAGGCCTGGACAGATAACGACGAAGGGGAAGCCAGGGAGACGAAAAACAAACGTAAGACAAGACTACTGTCAGCAAGAACCGGGGGAACAAGAACTCAACAAGTAAGGCGTTGATGATAAATGAGGAAAAAATGAAAAAGCAAACCAGACTTGGGCTCCTAGAAGTAGCAGTAATAACAGCGCTGCTATAGCCTGACGGTACAGCGTAGATGAAGCGGTGAAAGAAAAGCAGTGAAAAATGGAAAAAAAATAAATGAAATAAAATAAATCCGCAATAAATTCGGACACAAAAAAGTTTCTTGGCAGCCCCAAGTATTATCAATCAAACTCCAATACAAACATCACACAGCAAGCACGCAACGCGCAACACACCACACAACACAGCACAGCACGACAACCGTTTCGTTGAAAATCGTCGGCTTTCCAGCGAGATTTCAACCCCCGTCTTAAAACCGAACCCGAGCGCGCCAAGCCCGAACAAAGCCAAGCGTCGCCCGATCACACACTACACTACAGGGAATTGCTTAATGATACACACACATGCACAATGGATAAGGCCAAGGATAGAATTATTGCAATACAAGACGAGGCTCGTCTTTTCCTATTGTATTTTCTTGGTATGTTCTTGCGGTAAAGCAAAAAATAAGATGAAATAAATGAAAAGTAAAACCATAGTGACTCGACCAAGCCCTTGCCCAGTGGTATGTTACTGGGAGAGTGGGAGAATATAAATAAATGACTCGAGCAAAGCGAGCTATGCAAATGATATCCCAAAATCCGACAAGTCCTCCCAAAGCAAGAAAAAGCAAAAAAAGAAAAAAAGTTCCCCCAGAGTTCGTGATGCAGAGTTGCCTACTCGGCAAGCAAAAACGGGGCCCGGTACTGTAATATGAAGAGAAGAACAGCTCTCTCCTAGTTGAACAGAAGAAAACAATGAAACGCCTTTGCCCAGATGCAAGAGTTGGTTGAAACAGGGATAAAAAAAAATAGACAACAGAAAGGAAAAGAAAACAATGGTGCGGATATGCACTCAGTCCTGGGATCCCGGGGCCCGGGCTCCGAAGAGATAAAAACAAGTCATAAGACGTCAAGTGCGCAAACAGTGCACTGAATAGTGTATAACAAGCAGCAGCGAAGCAGGCAAATTTATGCAGAGAATGCAAGAGTAGAGAGTAGAAGCGAAGTGAAGAGAGGAGATGGAACAAAACAAAAAAAAAAAAAAAAAGAGAACCAGGAGCAATGAACTTCTGCATGCTACTGTCTAGTACACAGACACATTGCTCACCAGTCTTGACGGGCTCCGCGGTGGCACCGTCAGGAATAGAGATTCCTTGCCGCTGCTTTTGCTGCTAGCACGGTAGATATCGATGATGGCTGTGGGAGGCGATGGAGGCATGTCAGCCTCGTCGTCCGAGGAGTCGTCCAGGTCGCAGTCCAGGGCCAGCTCAGGCGGAGACCCGGAAGCGGCGCCGCTGTGAGAGGGTGTGCGGACTAGACCCAGCTGTGACAGGTCCTCGTCATCGTCAAACTCGGAGTCAGAGTCGGAGTCGGACTCAACAGCGGAAATAGTCACGACCGACGGCGAGAAGGCAGCGGCGTTCTTGGGCATGCGTTGGAGTGAAGAAGAGGTTTCGGGAATGTGGTCGGCAAAATCTTCGTCGTCACTCTCCTCCTCGTCCTCGGTAGAGGATACATCCCAATCGTCCGAAGATGAATCAGAATCAGAGTCTCCTTGGCTGATGTACTGGTCGGCCCACTGGATGTGGCGGGCCTGGGAGGGCGAAGTAGATGTAGTTGAGGTTGATTTGCTGCTAGCCCCAGGCGAGTTGTGGTACCAGGTCTCCTGCTCGCGCTCGGCCTCGGCAAGCTCCAGCATCAGAGTATCCAGAAGGTTAGCGTGGCCAACAAGCACGCGGAGGTTGTGGTCGGAGCGAGAGGCTTCGGCTCCAAGCTTCGAACGGGCACGGTGAGCCAAGTAGTAGGTTTGAGTCATGGACATAGTAGAACGGTTGACAGACACGGGGGATAATGAAGACACAGAGGAGATTGATGAAGCAGGCGATGTGGAGTCGGCAGAGGAAGATGATGCCAGAGGGCTAGAGCGGGTTGGCTTGGATGAGGGTGAAGAAATCATTGTGGAGGAGAAAAGATGCAGGGAAGAGGCAGAGGTAGATGGGTTATATATATATAGGGTCTCGAAAAATCTGGTTGGTATGTGTGTTTTTATTACGGCTAAGAGAGCACTGGCCGTTAATTGAGTGACAGGGCTGATATAGGCAGCAGTGCGCAGTGGAGAGGGCAATAGCAGAAGAAGGAAATAGACAAAGAGAAGTCGGTTCAGTGAAGCAGATAATAAGAGGCCGGATGAGAATCTCGATGCACCAAGTTGAGGCCAGAATCAGGAAGGTCCGAAGATGGCGGAAGGAAACGAAGTGAGGTGAAGATGTAGAGCAAGAAGCCAGAACGAGTAAGGGAGCGGGGGCCGGCGATACTTTTGTAGTTTCGTGGATGTTCGTTTCTTGTTCGCTAGAAAGACACAAATTCCGTCCGAGGCGTCTATAAATTCGCTGTATTTTTAAGCATTTTGTGTAAATTGCAGAATTTATCGATGGGCAGCGCCAGAGGCTTTGTCATCGCCCTTTTTTTTTCTCCTCCTAATTCCACCAACACGCCCCTTCCTCGTTTCTGGCTGGCCGGGCCCCACAATAAACGCAGGAAGGGAAAAAAAAAAAAAAAAAAAACTCTGACTCAATAAATGGCTGGCCTAGCTCTTAGTGTATTTTCTCTATTGACGGGCTCGGTTACAGCGAGAAAGACGTAGGACAAAAGGAAAGCCTATGGGCCAGCATGGGCGAGGGGGCGTGTCTGCAGTATCTCGGCGGCACGGAGCTTTCAATGCCCCTTAGTTATCCTTTGCGGGCCCAGTCCAAAAAGTACTGGACGGCCAGCTAAGCGAGGCCGAAAAGGGCGTGTATTTATCACTTTTATGCTGTGAGCCTCGACCCTTTTGTCTCTGTTTGTGGGCTCTCTCTAAAGCTGCTTCTGGTCTGGGCCTTTGTTTCTGGGCCTTCTTTTGATGGCTCATCGTGAATCTGAAATCTGACCTAGCAGGGGGGAAGAGGTTTTTGTGTTTAGCTCTGTTCCGTTATCCGTTTAAAGTACCTGCCTGGTATCTCTCGCTGCATAAATGGCGGGGCGGAGTACTTGGCAGGTACTTTCAGTCGGGTTTGAAATCAAAGTAGTGTTGTAGTAGTCACCATGATGATATAGTTTGACGTGCTGTGCTCGCTTTTGGTAATCGGCGAGTAAAGAGAAGAAGTATTACCAATTGCCCACGATGACGGAATTAATAGAGCGAAATGAGCTGCGAGATAACACAAGACAAGACAAGTGAGAATGCAATTGGTGCGACCCTCATCTTCTTTCCCTCTTGCTGATGCCTGAATACCTGCAGAGTAGGACTTGTCTCTTGTTTTTTTGTTTTCCTTTTTTTTTTCCTAGACTTCTGCCTGGGGAGCTCACTCCTGTTTCTCCTGTCTGTTCCCTACTACTACTACTGTCATTGTCTCTCTAGGCAGGCAAAAACAAAGGAAGACAAGGGGAGGCTAGGCTGGCCTTGCTGCATTATACCAACACATATATTTCATTTGGCTTCTGCCTGCCCTATGGCTTAAGCCTAGCTTGCACTAGAAGCCAACTCACTGCCCTGCTTGCTATCTTTGGCCTGCTGCCTTGCCTGGCTAATCCACTAATCCACCTCGGCATTTAAACCAATATTAACCTAAACGATGTCTGAACCTCTTTTCTGTTTGTTAGCTGGCGCCGGCTTTTAACACCAAGCCGAGCCGAAGGCATGCCCTTGTTGTGCCACCCAGGGCAGGCCTTTTTTTCATTTCGTAGGCTCTAGGCTTGTCACCGATAGGTGATAGCACATGACGGTTATAGCTAGTTACCTAAAGCAAAGCCGAGCTAAGCTGCTTGTGAAATCTAGAACTGCTTTTCCTGCTACTCCGCCAGCTGGAAATAGCGGCTTTCTTGTAGCCGCTTTGTTATCGCAGCAACGCATGAGTCAAGCAAAGGGCTGCACTAGCAGCAAGTTGGCTTTTGGCCTTGGGCGCAACTAGCCTTCAGAACTTACGTCACTTGCTTTTCCGCCTCTCCATGACTCGAGCCAAGCTCCTTAGGTCTCACCTTTTTTCTGCTGATGCCCTAGGTTCCCTTCGATTCTCTATTTTGCAGATTGCCCATAAGCTTTCCTTTGTTGCTTGGCCTGCAACGTGAATCCAGAAACAAAGAAGCTGGCCGTTTGCAGACAATTTTCACTACTAAGCGCCTAGGAAGGCCATGTGGGCCTGCTGTCGAGCCTCTGCCAACTGCAAGGTCCACTAGGTCCACTAGGTCCACTGTAATCTTTTTGTCCACAGCTCTCTCTGCCCAGCATTACAGCGTAGGCTGCTGTTTTTCAGGGCCTTGTGCTCCAAACGCATTGCCTAGAAGTCCGGCATTCCCGCTCAAAAACTTCAGACGACAAGGTGGAAGCCAAGAAACATGTATGCATCCCCCGCTAGCATCAGTATCAATAGGACTTTGGACATGAGACTTGGATCTTTCTAGCATCTTCTTTGACAGCGCGGACAAAACGAAATCCGACCTCAGTGTGTTTTCTTACCCCGGACTTCATCACAAGCCTCGGAATTTCAAATACACATTTTTGGCTTACGCATGAACTCCGACGCCCTGTGCGATTTCTAAGCCAGAAGTGCTCTAGTGATACACTAATTTAACTAGAAATGCAGGAATCACAGGCGTCTTTCTCGCTCTTGTTGCCACGAAATAGAGCAAAGCAAGCAAACAGGCAAAAAGAAAAAAACACACGGAAATGAGGATGGAGATAGAGATGCAAATGAAAATGAAAATAAAAATTAAAATAAAAATGATGGCACCCAAGCGAACAAGAAAAAAAAATCATCAAGGTTCTTCTGCCTTCCACAATCCCGTATCCCATGCCCCTCCCCTCAATGTCTACCTGCTGTGCTTCTGGAGATAGGCGGACTTTACATTCATCAGCTTCTTTCCCAGGCCCCCAAACAAGACAAGTTAAGACAGCCCCAGCGCAGTTCCCTCGGCATGTACAGAGCACACAGGACGTTCGCCATGTCGGAGTCTCTATTTTCCCGAAATCTGATAACTCCTGGAGAAAGGGGGCAAACAAGGAGGCTAACCCTCGTGCGGATAACCCTTGCGCGCTAAACGCTTAAACTTCGTTTGTCATCTTCCCAACCCACATCTTAACTTCGTTTAGAGCGCACACAGCGCCGCCTCCTTGGATATAATCACTAATTAGCCAGCCAACGATCATCAAATATAGAATGCCCAAGCTCGGATTCTGTACTCTGAATCACAGGCAAACCCCGGCTCTGGATTGAGGAATTTGAACAAGAAACATGGCGCGATGTGCAGCCCAAGAGAGAGAGAGCAGCGACGCTGGCCTCACGATATTGCTTTCGGCTCTGTCAGCTTTGTGCTTCCGAAACAAAATGAAATCTTGCATTTCAACCACTGCTCGCCTTGGCTTGCACCCATCCGACTTATTATGCAGTGATCTTCCCCTTTTCTTTTCAGAACAGTCTCCTGGCATAGTATATGCTCTGTGCTTCGGAAGCCTTGCTGTGCCCAGCCTTGTGCTGGCTCTGGCTTTGCTACACATCGTAGTC
This sequence comes from Ceratocystis lukuohia, assembly GCF_044167205.1. Taxonomy (NCBI): domain Eukaryota; kingdom Fungi; phylum Ascomycota; class Sordariomycetes; order Microascales; family Ceratocystidaceae; genus Ceratocystis; species Ceratocystis lukuohia. Next base: position 1,612,024 of record NW_027263525.1, read on the forward strand.
CCTCCCCTTTGTGGCCTCAATAACAAACACAGGATTTTTTTACTTTTGTGTGCTGCAATGTAATATAGCTAATTTCACGGTTCCAGCGGCCTCAAAAAGGGAACCCGCTAAAAGTCTCACAGCACGCATCCAGCAACCAACAACTGGCCACATCCAAGTTCACGATCCTCGACGCCAGCCTTGCCGCTTGCTAACCCACGGCTCTCGCTCCTGCCCTTCCCTCGCTTTCGCTTTCGCTTTTGCCTTGTTTGGGCCATGCATCCATGTTTCTGGGAGCTCCCTTTTTCTCCCCTTCCCTTCCTTTCTTTGCCCTGATGACTAACGTTTTCCATTCCCACGGCATTTCCTTACTCTCCGCCTAATCTTCACGCACCAATAACCGAGTCCGCCGTCCCTTTTTATTTTTGCTGCTTTCCGCACACCCTCTCGCCCCATCCCCTCCCTTTTTTCTTCTTCCTTTTTTATAATTTCTTTTTTCTTTTTGGCCCGCTTCGGATTGTTGAGGGCGGAGATTTAAATGTGAACGAGACACAAACCCAGGCCCAAAGACAGGGGGCGGAAGAGGCATCCTATATTGGGTGAGGAGAAGAGGGGAGGGCGTGCCATCATCACATTAATAAGTCAAGAACAGAAATGTGGTACGGCAAATCAAGAGAAGCAAAAGCAAGACACGATGACCAGGGTGAATGCCTGGCCAAAAAGTAAACAAGAAATACACAACTGGCCACTACTGCCTAGTAGCGCGAACGCATACAGAACTGACCAAGACCAATAGGACTAAAATACCTGCGTGCGTGCAGAACTAAGGAGATAAGATGCTTCCTGGAGATAGCTAGCCAGCCGCCACATGAATTCTGTTGATTTCAATTGTTGAGCATGGCTGCTTGGCTATCCTTGTGTTCAGTTCAGATTCTATACGTGTGCTACGCTATACGGCACTTTACAGCATACGAACCAGGTAGAGTCCAGCTAAGATGCAAAGTACATGTGTATATACATCCGTAAGTGCATGGTAGATTCAATGCAGGGCAGGGCCTTTGTCAGCAACATTGCATACAAAGCTCTTTTTGGCACTATCATTTCCTCTGTGTCCTCCCCTCTTGGCCTCTTGGGGGCCCAGCAGGCCAGGGCCTTGGGCTTTTTACCCCACAAAGCTGATGAGGTTCTTCATGGGTTATTAATTGACAATAGACAAGGACGGGCCTTCGGGGCTACAAAGGACACAAAACTCACCTCCTGGTCTGTGTTGCAAAAAGAAAAGGCTCACAAAGAGGGCAGTGCAGTGGCCAACAACAGTGACTATGGAGTAGAGGACGAATATATGTTACTGTGGGTTAAGAAACACAAGGGAGAAAGAGAAAAAAAGAACAAAATTTCTGGTGAAAAAACAAGACTACATACATGGTCAGGTAAATGTTGCCCTCGCATTCATTATGGGATCTTGATCATGTCGGTTGATGTATGTATGCACAAGATCATATACGTACAAGAGCCTGTTGCCAAGCCTGCCTGGCCGCAGATATACCGCACTAAACCTCTGGGCATTGATGAGCGATCTCCCTCAACGATATTCTTCCAAGAAAAACAAACCACATAGACACACCCCCTTTTTTTTTATTTTTTTTTTATTTTAAAAAAAAAAAATCTTTTTCCCTTGCGTCTCTGTCTTGCGCCTGGCTCATGCTCCTCAAGCTGGCGGCAGGCAACAGCGGTCAACTACAACACGCCGAGCAGTCGTCGATCCCGGGCCACGAGATGGTCAGGGCCAAGACAAGCCCTGGTTTTTGGGGTTCTCGGATGTGAGGCAGGACCATATGTGCGCTCTTGTTATGCTAATTATTTCTATTGTTAGTTGATGGACTCGGGGATGGAGACGCACGGCGACCCATCATATCATGATGTTCTGTTACAGCAAACATGGTGCCATATATCCACGTTAATAAGCAAGCAAAAAAAGGAAGGCAGATACAAAAGAGCTCATATACGGGCTTCCTTTTCGCGGCTAGCAGAAGCAAGCATTGGACTGGAAACAAAGGCCTAGAATTGCCCTGCGACAGAGTCTAGAACGCGCTCTTCTCGTAGCTATATCCTGCTGTCGTTGTAGTTATGGCTGGAACCCACCTAGTAGTGATTGTGCTAAGACGCCGACCCTGTGTTTAAAGCCTACCTTTCTTTTTCTCTCCTCGTTTTTGCCACTTGCCTGTCTAGGTTCGTATCAAACAGAGCCGCACTCACTAGCACCAGCATAGCATGCCAACAGAATAATGGCCCAAGCAGGAACTTCAAATACAGGGCGAGAAGCGCAAAGGCGAAACTGTCCTCCGCTCTCAAGATTCGAGGCTCGACCGCCGTAAGACGAAGAAGAGGCTCAAATTGAAGCCTAGAGACCTGCTGGCTTGGCTTTAGTGTAGATATCCGATCTTAGGGAAGACTAGAGGAGGAGGAGGAGGAGGAGGAGGAGGCACAGTACAGGATCCCTAAGTCCTCGGAAATAAACCAAGAGTCCGCTGCCCTATGTACTAATCCTCCGACCGACCGCCTTTCTGCGAGAAAACAGCGAAAAAAAATAGCACACCGAGTCCGAATCTGTGTCTACCGACGAGGAAAAGAGGGGGGCCGTCGGGGATTCTTCTTGCTTGTAATTCTTCCTCCCTTCAGGCTGTTTTTCTTGTCTTGAGTGTCTGTAACCCCGCCCTCCCCCCCTTTTTTATTTTCTCTTTCCTTTATCCAGAAAGAGAAATAACCTCAGAGGTGGATGACAAGGCATACTACGTGGCACCCCCATAACATTCCCCCCTCAACAAAAAAAAGAGATCCATAGGCTTCTGCTGGCTTTTTTTTTTTTTTTTCCGTTGCTCTTCTCCATTCAATGGCCAGCGTCTAAGAACCTTTGCTTGCCCGGGACATCCCTTAAACGCGTTTGCACATACGCACACAAGCAGCGCTTGGTATCAGCGCATTACTGCCAAGCTGGGTGGCTTGTGGTGCGGATCGGAGTTAAAATTCATTTGAAGGCACCGAGGTTTTGGGAAAGAATGAAAGAGAAAACCCAAAACCCAGCTTCCCGCAAATCTAGTCTTGGCCTAGGTCTTGGCAATTTTACTTTTACAAGCCCTTCGATTCAACTTGATTCACCCCGTCGCTCTGTATTGGTACTGGTATTCTTTTCCAAGCCCTTCTAGAAGTCCTGGTTAGTGCGAAATAAAAAAAAAAAGCGGAAGGAAGAAACTAGCAAGTCAAGTGCGACGCTGAATTTCGGGCTGTTTCTCTAGCGAAAATTGTAATTACTCTCGTCTGTTGTTATTTTTGTGTCGATACTTGGGATGAACAAGAGCCCGTTGTTGCCTGATAGAGAATTTTGGCTTCTTAGTGTATTACTTTCGTATGGCCCTATTCTGCAAATATGCCATAAAAAAACTTGCGCCAGTCTTGATTCGGACTGCGGAAATAACGGTCATTCTATTCTCTTTTCTGCCCGCCATTTCGCCGCAACAGACGCCAACCAACGGCTTCGTCCTGTCAAGGTCTTGTTTAGCCCCCTTCTCCCCTCTCCTCTCCACCCAGCCTGGGTGCTATAACAGCTTGATTGGCTGGCTGGCCGCCTTTTACGACGACGCGGAGAAAAGGCCTGGCTAAGCCTTTTCTAGTGGAACCCAAAACGCACGCTTCTTGCTTCCTAGAGAGACGGGTCAGTCAAGCACCGGGGCTTTGGTTAGTCAAGTACGACGACGACTTAGCTATCAGGCCTTGCCCCCCCCCAGCTATCAACGAGTGTAATACAGACAGACAGCAATGAGCGCACATGTATATAATTTTGCATCATATGTTGCATCCTTGTGGTGACGACAATGGTGATGCAGTGTGCATTACACGGCCACAAAGGTGTTGTGGTTGCATAGCAAGCAAAGAGTACGCTTCCAGCTGCAGAAAGCGCTATATCAGCTGCTGCTGTCTCGTCATGAGAGCGGGGTTTTTGGATTGACCATAAGAGCAAAGAGGGGAATAAACAAACAAGCATCGTGTCAGAGTTCAAGCCCAGCGATAAAACTAGAAACGATGTCTCCCCCCTCGATGCTTCAAGAGCTTGTGGTAGGACCAGCCAATGAGCCGTGGTAGGTTATAGGCTCCTCGTTGGCCTGGGGGCGGTGTCGTACCTATCACACAAATCCTCTCGGCATTGTCAGTATTGGTAGTCTAAACAGAAACTTCACAAAAACCATGAGAGCGATTGACCGAGACACAGCAAGAGCAAGAGACGGGGGCGCAGAAGAGGGCCCAGGTGCACAGCGATCATTGGACCAATGCTCCTCTTCCTCCCTTCTCATTCCCGGACTGCAACACTAAACGGGACATCTGGAGCACGTCTACACGGGCAATTTTTTCCTTTTTTCTTTTTCCCTTTTCACTGATGCACCACATATCTCTCTTCTCCCTTCGTTATTTGCCTCTGTTTTGCTCTCCTGCTGGTAGGTACTTCTGTGGTGCACGGAGCAAGCACTTTACTTTTTTTTTTTTTTTTTTTTTTTCTGCAAGCTCCCTCCCACTTTGCCATCTGGCTTGCTATTTTTGGGAATTCCTTTGCACTGACAAAAGAACCATCCATCAACCACGTCTTCACCTCTTGTTTTGGTTTCGGGGAGCCAACCATATGGCTGTGTTGCCTGGGGATATATACGTGTGTATATGTGTGGGTGAGCCAACGGGAGCCCAAGCTCAAGTTACCGGGACAAGAACATGCGTATGGGAGAGAGAGAGAGAGAGAGAGGGAGAGAATGTGTGTGCTAACCCGGTCCCGTGTCTATTTTAGATAATAGGGTTGATCGTGAGTTGAGCCATTAAGCCTAGCCTGGACGTCCGTTCCGTCTTTGGTGGTTGGTGTAGGTTTATTTTTGGCAGATACCCCTCATATTATGTGAGAAGAGCTTTGGATTTGCCCTTCTCCCCTCCTCCTCTCCAATCCCCCTCTTTGTCGGTGTTGCTGTTCCTAGTGGTTTCCGAAGCTATCCCCAAAAGTATGTCCATCTGTTGCCTCGACAAGCTTGGATAAACAAGAGTTCCGTTCCCCGTCCCCCTCCTCTTCCCCTCTCCTGCATTCGAATCTTCAAGCAGCTTACCCGTGCTTGGCGACTCTCACCAGCCAGACACACCCAGAAAGCGGCAATAACGGGTAGACGCAGTGGTGTCAGGCTCCGAGAGGGCTGTACATAGAGGGCGATGTACACACAAGCCTACAAGGACGGCGGAACTCCTCGGCCCACAGCGGAACTGCAAGAGAGGGTGTGTGTGTGTGTGTGCGTGTGTGTGCGTGTGTGGCGATGTTCTGCTTCCCTTACTTTCCGCTAATACTTTCTCTGCTGTCTGTGATTCTGTCTTCCTTCCCACCGCCCCTTCTTAAGCCTCGTCTACCGAAACATAACATTGGCTCTTTTGTTTATTTTGCCGCAGTGTATGCATATATTAGCTTCAAGATAAGAAACCTCATGTCGGGCTCTCGGCCTCACGCTTACGAGCATAGGAATTTAAGCGCTTGAATGTAGTTGAGGCCTAATGTGCTGTCCCTCATGACAACAGTTGAAGGAAGAGATGGTAATCCCAACATGGCGATGACAAGCCTGAGAAAAGAGAGGAGAAGCAATAGTAATGCTAAACTATTTTCTATTCTAAGCACGATAGAGGATAGGGTCTTCTTTCCCAGTAACGTACAATCCTTGGAGTATCGTGTCTCCGTGCTGATAGTTTCTCACATGACGTCATCTGCTCTTAGCATGAGCAGCAAGCTACTACTTGGGACTTTTGCTGTGGGGGCTTTCTTTTGTCTTTACTGGCCCTGAGGACAAACCTTTACCTCGGGATTTTCTTTAGCTGGTAAGCCTGGGCCCCCAAGCCTGTGAGACGCAAGACTAGCCGTGTTTATGGCACGCGTAAGCTGAGATGGAAGGCTAACCAATATGGACAAGATGCCTAGCAAGACTTGCGTTCAGCTAATGTGAGCTTGATGGCAAGACTTGCCTTGCTCTGTTTATTAAGAAGATGAAACAATAAGAAATGTAAAACGCAGAATGAAAATGAAGAAAAAAAAAAGCTTTTATGAAATCGCCGCTTCTTATGATACCCGCAAACAAATATTCCTAGTCAATTCCCATGTGTGTGTCCCCAGTATGGAAGTCTGAAGGCCCGGAACTAGGCCAGACTGGGGCTTTCCCATGATGAGGTCACGGCACAGAGGGGTTAAGGCGTTTAGCTATAGCTCTAGTTCTCAGTCTAGCTCCAAGAAGGTATGCCATGTGCTGGTAAAGCCACTTGCCGCTCCCTCTTAAATCTTTAAACTGTAATACTATATCATATAGCGTCAAGAATCTAAGCCCGGAGCTTCTGCTTTGCGCGCTTGCGCTTACCGCCAACCTCGCGGTTCTCCTCAACCTCCAGCAAGGCCTCGCGCTTCTTCTCGCTAACCAACTTGAGGGCATCACGTAGCACTCTAGTCTCAAGGTTAACACCCTCTTCAACCCATTCGTCCATTGGTCTGCCGACACGGCTCTCAATGCCTAGAACTAGCTCGACGTCACGCTGGCCGACAAAGGTTACAGCCTCACCCTTTCGGCCAGCACGGGCTGTACGACCGACACGGTGAATATAATCATCGGGATCACGTGGCACATCGTAGTTGATGACCAGGCTGACCTCGGGGATATCCAGACCACGAGCCGCAACATCAGTAGCCACTAGAATGCGGGCTGCAGCAGCACGGAAACGTCCCAGGTTGTCGGTACGTTGGCGTTGCGGCAGACTCGAGTGCAGAGACGTGACGCGATGGTCAAGCAAACGTAGCATGTGGTGCAGGAAGTCGGCCGTGACTGTACGGTTGCAAAAGATAATGACGGTTTTGTCAATGTTAGCCTCGGTCAGCAGGAACATATGCAGGTAGTGCTCCTTGTGAGTTACAGGCACCTTGAGATGCATTTGCTTCAACGTTGCGGGAACTGCTAGCATCTGCGTGTCAACCTCACACACAAACACTGGTAGTTTGCCCTTCTTGACTGGCATGTTCTGCAGTGCCTTGACTTCGGCTGTCATAGTAGCCGTGAAGAGCAGTGTTTGGCGCTCGGTGGGAGGTGGCAGCACGGAGATGCACTCTTCGACATCAGGCAACATGCTTCCAGGGCCTTTGGCATGGAGCAATCGGTCGGCCTCATCCAGCACGATGAACTTGACGCGACGAAGCCCACAGATGGTGTCCTCGCCTGATGTGCGGATGTGATCAGCCAGTCGGCCTGGAGTAGCGATGATGATATGTGGCCGCTTTTCCAGTGCAATTGCCTGTTGACGCATATCAGCGCCGCCGGTAATCAGGATCATCCGCAGGGTTTGCGGGGCTGAGATGGCCTTGAACTGCTCGAAGATTTGCAGTGCTAACTCACGTGTAGGGGTAAGCACCACGCCAAAGATTGACGAGGGGTCTTCAGACCACTTCTGTAGCATAGGCACAGCAAAAGCGACTGTTTTACCCGATCCAGTGCGACTGCCACCAATACAGTCGCGGCCCTTGAGAATCTCTGGAATGCAGCCCTTTTGAATTCCCGTCGGGCGCTTAATGGCCATATTAGCCAGCGACTGAACTAACCACGGGCGCACCTCAAGCGAGCCAAAGGTCAAGTTGGGGTCTGTAGGGGCCAGGATGGGATTGGCAGTCATGATCTCGCTGATAGGCGGTTGTTCGGGCGCATCCGGACCACCGATCTTGGGAATTGCAGCTACATCGGCCTTTTTCTTGATTCGGGTAGACGCAGCTAGACCGGAAAAGATGCTCTTTTTGGGGGCCAGCAGAATTGGCGCGCCATCGTCGGAGTCAGAGTCGTCTTCATTCAGCTTTATATCGGTATCGTCGGTCGCAACACGGCGCCTCTTTCGTGGGTCGGCACTATCCAAATGATCAGACTCCGAGCCTGAGCCCGAGCCCGAGCCCGAACTGACATCGCTTAGCAATGCATCATCATCGTTGATAGGCGGCATATTAAAAAAAAACAAGCTTGTGCAGCTTTTGATAAGAGGCTTGATGGCTTGGTTGTCACTTCTTTTTTTTTCTTTGCTTTTTCGGTTGGAGAAAAATTTAGATGTCGGTGAGGAGTCTCGGTGAAGGATAGCAGTCCCATTTATTTCAGCCAATAAGAGGCTGTAAAGTCATGGTGTAAACCACCAGATCTGGGCTGGCACCAGGTACACAGACTCCCCCACTAGGTACCTGCACTCCCTTTTTGCTTACTAAGCAGTTTTTTAGCTTGTATATGCAAGATTTTGCTGTGTGCCCTTAGCAGACTACAGATACACTACACTAGATACATCAGATACACCAGATACACCAGTGATAGCAGATAAAGATGGAAGCAAACGCTGTATCAGACGCTTTAAATGCTGTAAGTGTAAACGACGTAGCAGAGGCGCTACAAATCAGTCAATTTCTGGACGATGTCCTTCCGCCTGAAGGGACTTACGAGTCTCGCCAAGCTCTCTTTGCTGCTGTGAATGCCTGGGCAAAGCCTCGAGGCTATGTATTTATAACTGGAAGGTCTAGAAAGCCCCTGAAAGCTTGTACCCGTTCGTTCACTTCTTCTCTTGGTCTACAATGTGTCCACACTCTTCAGCTACTTCAAGAGACAAACCAGAGTCTTTCCCTTCAATATTTTCACTCCCATTGGCATCCCAAACGGAATCAACTTCAGCAAAAGCCTATATTAGAGCCATTGAAGACCCCGACTTTCAGACAACCTACTCAGCCGGCCACAAGTACGAGGCGCAAGCTGTCTGGATTTGAGAATGTTGAGCCTATGAAAAGGAAAGCTCCAAGATGTAGCAAGTGTCATCAGGTTGGCCATATAATGACTTCGAAGACATGCCCCCTTGGGTATTCTGATCTACTGAATAAATAATTTCCACTGTATTGTTTGCCTCCATCTGCTGTATCTATAGTCTGCTTGCTAAGTGCTGCTAAGGGCACACAGCAAAGTCTTGCATATACAAGCTAAAAAACTGCTTAGTAAGCAAAAAGGGAGTGGAGGTACCTAATGGGGGAGTGGATGTACCTGGTGCCATCTGGGCTTTTCTGCTTAGTCATCGATTGTTTAACCCTAAGATAAAATAGCAAAGCCTACATTGCTGTGAACCCATTAGCCTTGATTTCTTTTTTATCATTTTTTTTTGTTGAGGAGACTCAAGTGTCTTGGATCTCTGCAATATGGAAGCTAAGACAAATTGTTGGTCCGTATTAGAAAATTACAACGACTTGCAGCCAATCAGAGACAACAGCGCTACATGATCACATAAATAAACGCGCGTTTACTGGAGACAAGGACGATGTGCAGATCAAAACAGCGCCTTGAGACTGGGTGATTGTTTACCTTATATTGCAGGTGCAGAAGAATATCCCATTCCTGAGTTGCCATCTTGGGGGTACCGGCCTCTCTCTGGGGTCCGACGCCGAAGAGGCCGAGTTGAAAGAAAGAAGGGGTTGTAGTGTGCTCTTGCTATTGCTTGTTCTTTTCCTTATCGGGTCCAACAAGCAGCCCTGTTAGCCATTGACAGACCAGTTCGTAGATAGAAGCAAGGGTATGAGGAGGGGCTATAGCAGACATTACAGGCGGTTACGAGGGCACAAGGGTACGAATGGTACGAAGGACAAGCAAGCAGCAAGATGAAACATAGAGAAGGGATATGGCGTTGTAACCTTGAAACAGACCCTATTCTTCCCCTTCCCGCCCCAAAGCCGTTCTTCTTGCATGCAGCACAATGGGGGGGGAGGTTCATAGCTTAGGCTAGGCTAGCGCAAGCATTGACGAATAAATAGCATAGTGCATAGCATAGCGAGCGTGGGAATAAATATAGACTGTATAACAAAGAAGATGCAAGACGAGGTGGGCGGCATGAGCATGATGTTCATGTATATGTCCATGTACTATGTATTGTTCATAGTGTACAGAAAGGAGACAAGACGGGGCAGAGAAAAACACGACAAACACAGCTGTCCTTCCTCTTCGTAGTAATGACAAATCTCAGGACAAGTGCTACAGTACGGGGTGGTGTATTTCTAAGAAGCGAGAGAGGAGGGGAGGGGATTAAAGACCCAGGGACGTGATTTAAGCGGTTATCGAGGAAAAGACGAAGACACTAGGCAGGGGGTGGGATATCTCTGAGATTAGGCCTTGTGCTTGGTCGATCCGGGAATTGAAGTAACAGTCCCAAGTACTTCTCTTGGCCTTGGCCTTGGCCTGGAACGGACTAGACTAGACTGGGCTGGATAGATGAAAGAAGTTAAGACGGCATTAAGGGGCTAGTATTAGCAAAAATGGTGATTTGTGTGTGTGCCAGCTCTGTCACTTTTTTTTCCTATAATGCCAATCAATACTAAGCAGCAAGAGCGGGACAATGAATGGAGGGCGGCGGGAGGAACACTACGTGCGACATTTGAGCTGTGCTTTTTGCGTCCATTCTCCACCTGCACAGCATTGCTAACGGGATGGGTTGAAGATTGGTGTAAAGGCACAGGATGAAGAAGAGGGCGGGCTGGTATACGATTGTGAAGTACCAGCTGGCTGGGGCAGGTCGGCCACGATGGAGTTTGGGCGGGTGGGCGTGCGTGCACGAGCGGTCGGCCGAGCTTGGGGCCATAATGATTTGCTTTGAAGGGAGAAGGGAGGGGATAACGACGTGGTAGGGAGAGACTAAGTTAAGGGCTTGTGCTTTCTTTGTATAGGACTGGGCAGAGGGTATGGAGGCGTGGTGGTCATGAATTGTGGGGCTGGGGGTTGTAGATTGTGGGTTGTGGGTTATGGGTTGTGAGGAGTTGTGGGTTGTGGGTTGCGGCTTGTGGGCTGCGGCTTGTACTGCAGACCATGGACTGGACTGTGGATTGTGGACTGTAATTGTGACTCTGGACTGGACTGTGGACTGTGGACTGTGGACTGTGACGTGACTGTAAATGTAGGAGTGATAGCAATGATGATAATGAGACAAGACCCAGGACGCAAGGTGTAAGATGCGGGTACAGATAACACAAAAAGGAAGCTTTGCTCTCGGTACTTTGCTGCCCTCGTCACTTCCATTCGCTCAATCCCTGATGATGTCGGAAATTTCATGACCCTGCGGGGACTTGCAGCACTTGGAGCCCTTCACAGTATCGTAACATGGCACGGCACTGACTGGGGAGGGCAACAAACTGCGACCAGCACTGACCAAGTGCTGGCTGGACTCCTGGCTAAGCACTGGAAGCTTGTACCAAAATACACAACACAGCACCGCACTGGGCTCTAGCGCACTGAGCCCTAGCAGTGAGAGCACTGAGCTACATTGAGCTACAACTAGCAGGCTTTCACAGCAACTTTCACTGCCACTGTCACTGCCACTGCTACGACCGCTGCTCCTATTAAAAGTTTCAGTTAGCAGCCCTGATGGCTTTGCTGAGCCAACCAGAAGGCTAGAACAGAGCAAAAGCTTGTTTTTTTTCAAGGCTTTCAGGCTGTGTTGTGCATATATGTGCTTTATTTAGTGGGCTCTAGCAGGAGGAAGAGGACAGAGAGGCCTTGTATAAATGCCCTGTATCTGCCCTGTATCCGCCCTGCCTTATGCTTGGAATAGAACACGATGGGGATAATATTCACATCATCGCCTTAGTTTGTCTTCGTTTCTTAACAGGAGTGCAAAAAAATTAAACCCCGATCTTAAAAGAACTATTTTTTTTTCCCTGGATTTTCAAACCCGCCCCCCCCCCCAAATTGCTCTTAAAAAGAATAATTAAAAGGCCCCGTGAATTTGAAACCCCAAGCCTGATCACACACTAAAACCCGCTCCAGGCATCTTGATACAGAGCCATCCAAACTTCGCCTACAATCCTTTTTTAAGCCTTCAAAATCCCTTTTCCTTCTTCTCTTCTCTCTTCCTCTCCCATTTTCCCTCTTTCTTTTTTTATTCTGCTGATCAATTTTTTTGTTCCTCCTCCGTATTTATTTTTATTTGCGACTTCACCTTGCTTTCCTGTGCCCTTGCCCGCCTTGCCGCTTTGCCGCTTTGCCCCCTCCCCCTTCACGATAAAATCTGGGCACATCTTCGGAAAAACTCGACTCATCAACTCGACCATAAACCCAACCAACCATCCAGACACATCGCCTGCTGACTTCTGCTTGCTATTCGATTGCTGCTTGCTTCAAAGAGACCCTCCTAGCTGCTCCGCTTAAAAATAAATCCAATCACCCACCTCTCGTCTCTCTCGACTCGCCACCACTTCGTTTCCACCATCAGCCTGATACTATCACCACCACCCTCCATCGCCAAGCAAGCGGGCTTCTTCATCTCTCCCTCCTCCTCCCCCCCTCCCCCCGTCTTGAGTTGCCGATACAATCTGCCATAATGGCCGACCAAGCCTCTTCCCACCCAACGCCGGCGGATAGTCTTACTGTATGATACCATCAACCCATTCTGTCTTTTTTTCGTCTACCTTGCTGACATGATCTCCCCCCAAAAAAAGGTCAAGCCTCTGATGCCTACCCCTCCTGCTGCCGGTCCCTCTATCCCTAACCTAGGCGTCGGCCCGCCCATGCTTCGTCCGGCCCTAGGAGGCGCCCGTAGTGCTAACCGTACCCCCCGGCTCGGCCTATCAATTCCCACCCCGCCCAGCGCGAAGCCTATTAATGCCCCCGGCTCCCGTCCTGTCCTTCCCACCCTTAAAGTAGCCACCCCTCAAGGAAGCAAGACCACACCCTATGAACAACCTCCCAGACTAGCCACCAACCAGCTAAACCAGTCGGCTAGTGGTGGCAGTGAAAGCAGTGCTGCCCACTCTAGATCGGGCAGTTTCGGCCCTCTAGACGGTCGTGCCAGCAACCCCACCTCCGCAGCCTCACAATTCTCTGCTCTTTCCTTTGCTTCGCAGTTTGGAATCGGCGTTACTCGGCCACAGGGAACCCCTGATCCTACGTCTGCCGCTGGCTCGCTCTACTCGGAGCGTAGCGAGACTATGGAGCGTGATGGCAGCACCCAAGCAATAGAGAAAGGCATGGACAAGCTGTCTCTGATGGAGAAAATCCGCGATAAAGACGTCGAGGAACTAGACGACGAGGGCTGGCGCATTGCTAGCTCCGTAGGTCGCATCGTCGAATTAGGAAGCCTGGGTGAAGGTGCTGGAGGTGCTGTGACAAAGTGCAAGCTAGATGGTGGCAAGACCGTATTTGCTTTAAAGGTATGGAAAATACGTACACACACACACACACACTATAGAAGGAGAAGGAAAAGAGAAAAAGGAACATGGCACACTTTCGTCGATTTTCTCCCTTTCTCGCCCCCATTAGTTCTCTTCCCCTACTTTCCCAAAGCTACTTGCTAACTGTGTTCTTCACCACCACCATACAGGTCATCACATCCAACCCCGACCCCGATGTCAAGAAACAGATTCTCCGTGAACTTGGATTCAACAAAAACTGCGCCTCCGAACACATCTGCCGCTACTGGGGTGCTTTCGTCGACCCTTCCACTGCTACCATATCAATTGCCATGGAATTTTGTGAAGGTGGCTGTCTTGACAGCATCTACAAGGAAGTCAAGCGTCTAGGCGGCCGGACAGGTGAAAAGGTGCTGGGAAAGATTGCCGAAGGAATCCTTGGCGGCTTGACCTACCTGCACAGCCGGAGAATCATTCACAGAGACATTAAGCCGTCAAATATCCTGCTCACGCGAAAGGGCCAGGTCAAGCTATGTGACTTTGGCGTGTCAGGTGACTTTGGCACTAAAGGTGAGGCCGACACCTTTATCGGTACTAGTTACTACATGGCCCCCGAACGTATCACCGGCCAGTCGTACACCATCACCTCTGATGTGTGGTCGACGGGTGTTACGCTGCTCGAGGTTGCCCAGCACCGCTTCCCCTTCCCCGCCGACGGTACCGAGATGCAGCCTCGTGCTGGCCTGATCGATCTACTCACCTACATTGTCCGACAACCCATCCCTAGACTTAAGGACGAGCCAGATGGTGGGCTAGTATGGAGTGATAGCTTCAAATACTTTATTGAGTGCTGGTAAGTCTTGTATTTCCCCTTCCAAAGTAAAAACTAAAACCTGCCTCGTTTGCTAACTAACCCGCCCTTCAGTCTGGAGAAGGATCCCGCCCGCAGAGCCACGCCTTGGCGCATGCTCGAACACCCGTGGATGGTTGAGATGAAGACTAAGAGAGTCAATATGGAGAAGTACTTGGCTCAGGTCTGGGGCTGGGATGCTTGATCGTTGAACCTCTCATCGAGTTAGCAGGACAACCGTTCTGCTCTATTTCCTCCTTTCTACCTTTGACTTGTCCCGACTCGCTCGTCTCCCACGGCTGATACGATACAATACCTACGTGCCTTATCTCATCGCTCATATCTCCGCTTAGATTGTCAACTCTGCTCTTGTTGCATATAATCAAACCCTATCCGCCTTGTTTCGCAGATGCTCCCGGCAATCGCAAGTCGTATCCACACTCCTACTTTTACCTGCACTGCACCAGGAAAGCCGTTTTTCTTTCTCATCGTTCCACCTTCTCCGGCTCTTCGCGACACCTGCTGTCCCAGGCCTGCCACTGAGCCAAGTTCTCTTGCTTTCTACTCTCTTGCCATCTTTGCCAGCACCAAGGCCACCGATCTACAACAGCAGCAGAGCACCAGCAGCGATATATAACCTCGCCTCCATCTATCCTCGCCATCTTCGCTCTCTTCCGCCACTCACATATATACCAAATCTATTCCCACCGCCTATGATGTACTTGGAAGCAAAGCGACTTGTTTTTCTTTTCCTCCTTCTTTTTCATATAGCCATCGTATTTTTATCTATTTCTTTCTCCTTCTCCCTTTTCCCTTTCCCCTTTCCTTTCTTTCTTTTTTCTCTTTCTATTACCCTTTTTTTTTCATCTTTCTATCTTTTTTCTTGAGTTCCATGATCATCTTTTCTCAAACCTTCCCTCGCCCCTTTTGCCGCTTTGTACATATCATTTCATGTCTTCAGCATTTTAGCTTCTCTGGGAGATACATATCACTGGAGGTCTATCTTGATAAATCGCTACTAGATAAATGCCTACTTATATACCAGAATTTTAACATAACATATTGACTCTTCCTATGAATTGATTAATTATCTTCCCTTTTGTCTACTATTTTGTCTTTTCGCCCTGAACGCCGTACAGAAAAGTGCTTAAAATAGATCAAACGCCCTCTGTAACAGCTAGAGGGACACCCATTAACTCGCGTAGTGCCACTGTGGCATATGCGCTCTTAGCTAACTGGAACTTGACGACCGCAGCAATGCTATTCTTCTCTCCCTCTGCCTCCGGAGTGACAGCCTTTCCACTTTCATCCACCTTGACCTTTTTCTCGATGCTAGGATCAAGATCCGAAGAACTTCTAGGACGCTTCTTGCTCTCAAGAGGATCTCCCTCGTTCTTGGTGTCCGCAGAGCTGTTCATATCCATCGTCGTAACTTCAGCTGTGGCCGTAGTCTCATTGGCGATTTTTTGCTTGAGCTTCTCCTTGATCAGGTCTAGATCTGTAGGTGCCAGCTGTTCCATTTCATCAGCACAGGCTTTGACAAACCCACTTGGCGGCGCCAAGAATTTCGTCATAACACGGCGGTAACGGCCAGCCAGCGAAAACTCGCGCTGTGGCCGTACCATGTTATCCGGATCGATACCTCCGTATTGCTTCATAAATGAACGGTAAAAATCGCCAATTTCATTGGCGGGAAGCAGAGTATCGAAGCCTGGCGTCGGCAGCACAACATCAAAGATGGAAAAGGTGTTGTTGGCAGCTTCCTCGGGGGTGACTAAGCGGGCGTACAATGACTGGTCATCATCCTCATCGCCAATGTTGGTGTCACGAGAAGCATTGAGGACCTCTTCTCCATCCTGATCTAGCTCAACTTCCCGGTTCGCACTTGTTCCATTGCCGCCAGTTTTAGATTGTTGTGCAGAAGCATCATACACTAAATCTCCAGCCACTACTTTGTTGCCGTACAAGACCCAACGCTTGCTAGCAGCATGATTCCATACGTAACTTTGGTACGCATGCAAATACATGGTGCGCAAACCACGGGTAATACGCAAAATGGCGCCCATGTAATCAGTGGGGTTCTGGGACAGATGACGAATAATTGTCGTTTCAGCGCCATAGCGACGTGGGAGGCGACGCAGGGCCTCCTCAGCATTAGCAGTCTGGCGGAAGATGCGGCAAGCCCAGCTACGCATGACTTCATCTTTAATAGAGCGCTCAATAGGACAGTCCGAGCTATCAAGGCGGTTGGCCAATGCATCGTCATACCACAACAACCCATCGATAGCAGCCTTGATGTCTCCTGACAGAATCATGCGGCCAATGTCGTGAGTTCCAATAGCAAAAGTGCCAAAGCGCTGATGCCCAAAGTAATTAATCCAACCATTTTCATGCATGTGGGCTAGCGCAGCATTGATATTGAGATCAAGCCTAGAAACCTTGTCGGCGGTGCTTAGCTGGGTGTCATTGGAAAAACTACAGCCTTTAAGAGCAATTGTAAACTCATTGCCTGCAAGCATACCGAGATGAGCAGGCTCAGGATTGTAACTAAAATCACCAATGCAAATGTCGTACAGGCGCGAGTTGAGGCGGTCCAGCTCATGTGGCTTACGGCGACGCACAGAACACCGCTGCACGGTGACTGCACGGCGGTCCTTTGTTCCGGCATATTGAATCATTTGAGGCTTAAGGTTCAGCTGCTTGGCAATCTGGGCAGCTGCCTCCATCGTGTCGCGATTCATCTTGTACAAGTTGAAGTGCAAGTAGTCGCCCGTGCCCGGGCAGTCAATCTGGCGGAAGTTCGAAGACCGGCCGCCTCCACCATCACCCCGACGACCAATCCCGCCAAAGGCTCCATTGTTACCGCCGCCACGACTACCGCCTTTTTTAGGCATTATAGTAGCGACTATGGCACCGTCATTGTTTGTGGTTGTGTCCAATGCAGAGTTAAAGATGCGGCGTACCTCTTGATGAATCTTGGACCGCAAGGCCTTATCGTTAATAGTAGGACTAGAAGCCGATGGGCCCTTACGGCCAGCTAGGGTATTAGGGATGAAACTTGAAGAGTAGAGGTTCAAAAAGGACTCAGCAGCCTCAGGGCCGAGCAACTCAGTTAAGGCAGCCTTGTCATCTTCGGACACGGCTGGAGCTTCAGGAACTACGGGCTCTATGGGAGTTTCAGAACCAGCAGCTGTGGCAACATTAGAATCGCCACTAGCCGAAGTAATGGCTTGCTCCTTAACAGCCTCTTTCTGTCCTCTTTTCAGATGGGTGACCTCGACAGGCGTGAAATTTTTCAGGTGCAAAACGGTACCATCACGCTGGATTTCATTAACCAAAAAATCGGTGAATCTAAAAGGACACAAAAAGATGGCCATGTTAGCAGGAGCTGTTTTTTATTTAAAGGTAGATTTGACCCAACAAACCATACCTACGTCTCAACGTACCAGACCACGAGAATTCTGAGGAACTGACTCGCTCCGTAATGCCAATAGCGGCATCATCCGGAGGGGATCTTTGATTCTGGTTCTGACTTCTAGACATGGTTTGGTTGACACTTAGTGAGGATTAGAAGATGTAGGGCTGAGGGGCGGTTGGCCAGGCGTGGGCTAGATGTATAGAAGACGTTCGGATTAGCCGTATTTGAGAATACCAGACGGAGCTTGTCCTTGATGCGGCGCCGGAAGAGAGGCCTAGAGTCCGAGGATGCTGTCCGGAGGGAGGCCAAATGAAAAAATATTGGAGACAAGGCTTGATCAAACACAAAGCTTAGATATCAGAGAGACTTGGAAAGGCAAGGGCGATGACACTGCCCATGTGATTTTGTGTGACGATCTCAAATGTTTATGAACATTATCAAGCGGATTAACTAAGGTTTCTCTGAGCTAGCAATTTTTCAAGCCGCAATTTCAGATGCACTTTTTTTCCCGTAGGATCAGTTAACCCTAAGTATAGTACAAAGGGTACCTGAAAGTAGAGGTAGCCAAGGGGTTGTGAATGAAGTAGCGACAGTACTTAGTACATGTGACGGGATCCACACTTGACCGTCTTCGTCTGTACACTCGCGTAAAGACATACTTGATGACGTTTTGCTGTCTTTTTTTTTTTTTTTTTTTTTTTTTTTTTCGCACCTTTTCTCCTTGGGTGTGCTAAGGCTTGCCCAAGATTCGAAACATGCAAACGACAGAATCCGGTTGGTTGGCTGGCTGGTTTGAGAAGATGGAGGGTTGGCGAGTGAGATGATCAAAGTAGGAAGAAAATTTTGCCAGTTGTCGGGGGGGAGGGGGGGGGGCCACTAAAATCAAATGTATGGATTGCCGATTTTGGGTGAGGTCTAAACATGTGGTCGAGGGTGGAAGGTGGAGAAAACTGATGCAAGCAAAATGGTTTCGTGTGGGGGACAAGATCTAGCACTGCAGATTAATGGCCAGATAAACGAATAAGAGGTAATTTCCTATAAGATACGATTTGCAAACAAATAGGATAGGTAAGGACACGAAACAACGACACGAGCCTTTGTAATTTTCTAGGGTCGCCGTCATGCTGCGACGATCTTTTTTTTGTTTTTATTATTTCATTTTTTGACCGTAAGAATAGGTGAACATGACTTTGAATAGTTGTGCCGAAAATGTAGGCTTGAATGTAACCCTTCCTTTCCTTATATATGCATCAACAGAGAAAATGTGTGATACCACCGACGTCATGGGCCTTGTTTTGTATACTTTATCTGTGGTTGCATGACGCCAACTAATGCTGAATTAAAAAAAAAAAAACTCATTTTGTTTGCTTCGTGTAAGTTGGTCTAGACTGCCAAAATAAAATGGCAAAAAAGGAGCCCGGCCAAAAAAAAGAGAAAGGCACGAATCAAGTCAAAGCAGATGTGACCTTGCAGAAGTTTATCCTGGACTGGGGGATCTCTGTGCTCCTGGACGTAACGTTAAAAAAAAAAACTTGATCAATGCTTAGCAAAAATGCTATCAGCAACAGCATCCAAGCTCTGAAGAGGTTGTTGCTTTTTCGTTGTTCTCTTGGTTGAGCTAGAGGCTAACTTTGACGTCCTCGGCCACAAAATAACAGGGTCATAAGGGATGACTGGAAGGAATATACAAGGACTATTGGGGCAGGAGCAGGAGCAGAATTAGGAATAGGAAGGAGCAGTAGTAGTAGTAGCAGCAGCAGCAGCCAGCGGCGGCAGCGGCAGTAATAGTAGCAGTAGATCTTTCAAATGGGGCTGTGAATACCCCCGACATGAGCAAGAAAGGTCAAGCCAAGAGAGGGGTGAGGCTTTATAGGCCAGAGAGACTAAGACTAGAGTGAGATTTGGCAATTGCTGCACCTCTTTATAATAATATGTTGTATAGCTAAATAGCCAACTGGAGAGGATCGCTTGGAGGTTTAGACCAAAGTAAAGCTGGTGCAGATAGTACCATTATTTTTGTGTTCTGAAGTAACTTGGGTACGACAGGCTTTCCGGAAGCCGGAAGATAAAAAGCTAGCCAAGGCCAAGCCAAGGCCAAGCCAAGACCAAGCCAAGGCGAGTCTCAAGTCAAGCCGGGTCAAACGTCAAGTTCCAAAGGCTGGACCAGGCTGGTCTAACAAAGCAGAGCAAGGGCAACGGCAAATTCCCTCTTCGTCCAAGGGTTAGTACAGCCGGAGCTTGTAACGCTTACGGGAAAATCGAGTAAAGTTGGGTGGAGATTTAGTCATAGACAAACATACAGTCACACGGCAAAATGCAGGGCGGGCGAGGGCGAGCGAGTACAAGGGCAGTACAAATTGGCACTGGTGTTGGGTATGTGCATAACTTGCTTGTATAGGAACAAGTGAAGGCGCGGACAGCAAGTGGTTGCAAACAGATCATAATATCCAAGCAAGTACTCACATGTACACAAGTACTTGCTTGCTTGGTTAAGTAAGCGAGCTGATGTAAATTTACTGCTGTTCCTATTGGAACCCAAGGTAAGAACGGCCGGGCCGTTTCCCGCTTGCCGCTTTCCGTTTGGCTTTTTACTTCCTGCCCTGCTTTGCCTCTACGCTCACCTCGCTTGTGACGTTGGAAGGAAGGCTACAAAAGTTGCGTCACCGCGCTCAGCTAGCCAACCAGCTGAAGGCGGGTTGAAACAAGAAGATGGGATAGATTTGCTGCTTGAGCTAGGCCCAGGCTAAGGAAGGAACAAGTTATTTCTTAGTTCTTCAAGTAGCTTCTACGTATACCGTGTGCCATAAGGAGACAGGCAAGATAGGCATTAGAAGACAAGTCGGTGTGGTAGGGAAGTTGCTTTGAAGGAGTAGCAAAATTAATGTTGGGAGTTGGGAAGCTTCCGTCAACTGGGCTAGTCAGTGGGCTGGACGTGCTGCTTTGTTTGCCACCTCCTCTCTGTGGGCTGGCTGGCTTGGCTGACTGACTGGCTCCTTCCTCTTCCTCCTCCCCCAGGCTTCAAAGATTTTGATTCCTTCCTGTGCTGTTGACCTTGGCTCTCCGTGCTTTGCAGTTGCATTTGCTTGCTTTCTTGCTTTCTTGCTCGTTGTTACTTGGTCCTTTTAGGCCTTTGCTCTTCCTTTGCCGCCTTTTGATTGGCCTTGCCTTCAATTTGCCCTCTACCTCTTTTGTTGGCCCTGCGCACAGACCAAGGAAACGGGTCGTTTGCTAACGCTGCGATCAAACGAAAGCACCCAGAGAAAAAAAGGCTTTTCCATCAACATCGCATCACATCTTATCTTGTGCCAACATCACACACGATTTTTTTTTCGTCTAAAGCTCGTTAAAGAACCAGAAGAAGCCGATGTTGAAACCGTTGCAGCAAGACCTTTTATCCTTACTTTGTGATTCGTCGTCGTCGTCAGACTGCAATCTTTTGTCTGGAAAACCTGGATGCCTATTTAACAGCGGCAATTGCCTTTTTCCCTTTGCTTATCGGTGCTTGGCCCATCAATCAGTCAATCAAATCATATGCCGCACATAGAAATTTTTCTCTTCTTTTCTCTATTTAATTCTCTCTTGCAGAAATCCCTCCCCTCTTCTCCCCTCGATTCCCTCTTCGGGTTACCCTCTCCGATCCGGGTTCGCATCAGAAACTGCACGAATTCAAAGACAGCAAAGCCTTCATTCCAAACCCCTTGGGAAAAAAGACACGAGAGCCCTCTCTAGTTGCGCCCTTAGAACTGCCTGTTTTTCTCTCAATGTTTAGCTGGCCTGGCCCTTCTCATCCCCGGTCTTAGTATTGCTACAACTTGGCTTTGCTTGTCCTTTGAGCCGCTATACCTAAAACAAAAGAAGACAAAATTACTTGCGGAAACACGGAAAACGCCCGGATCCTGGTCTGGTCTGGTCTGTTTGCTGTTGTATGGCTGCTTGATTTGATCTACTCGGATTTTTTCTATTGTTTTTTGCCGTCAATTTTTTTTTTTTTTCATTTTACCTTCGTCCCTCCAGCACCCTTACTGTTTTCCTACCAACTTGTTTACTTTAAACGAGCCGTCGCTCCAAGTCAATTCCCTTCTCTCTTCTTTCAAAAACAAAGCCCAACAAAGACATTTCAAGAAAATACACCTTGGGTATCACCCGCCCTTCTCTCTTGCGGAAGTCTACTGATGGTAGTCGTTTACATCCCATCCTATGCGCCTGGAACAACCAAAAGCAACACCATCGTCAATATCCCAGCCAGACGCCCCAACAACTAGTCCCGGAGTTTGTGTTGTTTTTCCCTGCAAGAGGAATCAAAGGAGCGCATCACACCGCATCGGAACCCTTTGCCTGAACCGACCAACCAACCAAGCCTCGGCCAGCCTCCAGTCTCCAGCCAACAGCCAACAGCCATACAAACAAGGCCTAGAGCCTAGCTTGTTTTTGCTCCGTTTTTCCTTATCTTCGTCTTCCTTGCTCGTTTACGTTTTATCACTTTGTTTACTTCTCTTTTCCTCTTCCTAACTGTGCATCTCTCTCCCTCGTTGCACTATAACCTCTCCCTCTCTTTTCTTGTCGCTTCCCCCGGCCCTGTCTTCGGTTCCGTCACTGTCTCACTTGCTAGGACGTTTCGTACTTTTATTTTTATAAGCTGGCAACTTTGTTAATTGTTTGATTACCCTTTGGTTCCCTTTTTATTTATTTTCCATTTATTTATCTTCCCACATTCTCGTCTTTTCCAACTACACCCCTCCTCTGTTGCTTTCTCTATCTTTCAGCTTGGCCTTCTTAAAGCTCAACTCCCCCACGTTCTTCAAGATCTTGGTTAACACCCCCAGTCGTTGTTTTCCAACCCATCTGTCTGTACTACCACCTCGTCTCTTTGACCTCTTTTTTTTCATTTTCCTTTCCCGATACAGCTCTTGTCCATATACCGGATGCCGTCATCGATATGGCCAATGTCCATATTAATTCTCAGCCAAACCACGTCAACACAGGCCAAAGTCAATCCCATAATCTCTTCAACAACATGTCACATTATAGGACACCCTCGTGGACTAAGAAATTCTCTTCACATCGTCAATCCGGCCTTGATAGTCACACATCACCCCGCCAAATTCCAACGTTGACCTCTCTATCAACCGATTCTCTACGTACCGATGTTCCCCGTATAAATCCTCACTCGGCCCGCATCAGCCCAGGCCACAGCCCAGTCACCAGCCCTCACATATCACATCACGAGTCTTTGCCAGATCTCATATCTGAAGTTCGTGGTGATGCCACTCATCAACACCAACAAAATCGACAACACAAAACTGTTGACCATGCTGTACAACATAGACATTCCCAACCCTCGCTCTCAGATAGAAAAATCACCACCATCACTATAGCCACAGAAGAACCGTCGGGAAGTTCGCCTACACAGGCACCCCAGACCCATGGAATCATAAGATCCTCATCTTCGCAACCAAACCTCCATGAAAATACAGCTTCTAATGTGCTGGAACGCCGTCACTCAGATACAGATTCTTCCATCAAGTTTCTTCCTGGATAGTGAGTTTTTTTTTTCATTCTTCTCTTTTCTCCTATACCAACTTTCAACTAACACCCACCTTTTCTTCTCATGTAGCTGGTGGATGACTCTTGATGCTGCCGAACATGATGGTATTGTTAGTGCTTCTCGTGAAGTCGTCTCTCGCTGCCGGTTCAGCAACACACGTGTCCTTCCCCTCATGACCGGCACCGAAAACATCATGAACGACGAAGATGGTATCTCGCAGTACACTCGCTACGGCCCCTGGTCTACTATGCCGCTTTCACTTATTTCTGCCGTTGGTTCTGTCATCATGGTTCTTCGCGGCGCTGAACTGGTTTCGCACTATGCCCCATCAGTCGGTGTGCGATTTGACGGCTACTACAAAGTCATTCAGTATGGCTGCAACTTAGACTCAGAAACTAGCCAACATTGCTGTAGAATAACTCTTCAGCGCGTTATTGGTCAGACGAGCATCGATGACCTGCGTCGCATCCCACGCCAGTCGCAAGTCGAAGACTGGATCTTGTATGACCGCCTCGAGGCCATGTCCGACTCTTCTGGCCGGAGCCGCGGCGACCTCATGCACGAACTGACTCGGGAGTACTCGCGAAGATCGTCTGCTTCCTCTGCTGAAATCACACTACCTTCACCTCCTTCTGCAGGTGCAGCTGCTCCACCACCGCCTCCTATGCCGCGGTTCTTTCCTCCGGCACCCACAACAATCCCGCCTCCAGGGCCTGCAAAGGATGCTGTACGAATGTTACCTGCCGTAATTCCCGAAGACCCAATGGAGGAAGAACTTGAGGCTCTCAACGTGAGCCAGGAGCGCCGCGGGAGTGCTATGTCTAGCTCCTACAAGCTCTCCCCATAGCCTCTACCTATTTGCATTTGTGCTTCTTGCTCTTATTATTAGCATTTTGGTTTTTTCGCTTGCTATTTCATAACACGGCGGTCTTATTTGGGGGTAGTTTAGGCTCATTTGGCATCGCACGGGGATCACGTATCATGATGATATATGTGGCACTATATTGCTTTTTCTTTTGGCATTTCTTTTCAACTATAATAGGGCTCTACAGGACCACAGCACGATTTACTTCAGACCTAGATATTAAACAGCACACTACTTCAAATGAACACTTTTTTCTCGCTCTTTTCAAATAATTATGTCGTTTGCGATATTTCTCTTGTCTATTTATTGAAGCAGGAGTTGTGCGATATCAAGATAACCTTTGTGACTCCAGATCATTGCATCTGCGTATGTCGTGTGACAGCGATGTAACAACAGATCTGCTCTAAGCTGTGTTAAGTGTAAGCATGAAGGAAGCTAAAGAAGGGGCTCGCTTTCAGCTCAAGCCAACACTAGGGTTAGTGCATATTTTAATAAACCCCTCTTTGCAAGCTGAATCTTTATAAGACGATGTGTGAATTTTTTGAACTTCATTCCCTCTCATCCGATAACAAACTACAACTAATAAATCACGCCTTTTTTTTTAGGGCTTTTTGTCGAGGTGTTTGTTGCCATTTGTTGAGTTGAGAATAAGGCGTCCTTCAACACTTGCCCCTCCTCACGAACAAGGTTCAGACTTTTACATCTCCCCTCCCTTCTTTCTACGCCGTATATTTATCTTGCCCTTTTTGTCTTTCTTTTCTTCTCTGTCTTTGCTTCCCTTACTGTGTTTTCTCTGATTCACAACATGGCGAAAAAGGGAGGTGATGTGGGCAAGTCCAAGGGCGGTGCTGCGGCCAAGGGCAGCAAGGCAGACGAGAAAGCTGGCAAGGTGAAGGGCGCGCAGAGCATCAACGTGCGCCATATCTTGGTAAGGTCTCATAACGAAACTGCGAACGTGGGGAGAGGGGAACGAGCTGAGGGAGCATACACAGGAAAATGAGTAGTAGCCCACTAGCGTTGGCGTTGGTGGGTGTCAGTTAATGAACGCGGAATAAACGCTTACCTTACGGTGTATGTATGGCTAACTGACATCCTGTATATAGTGCGAGAAGCACGCGAAGAAAGAAGAGGCACTTGCCAAGCTTGCTGAGGGCGTCAAGTTTGACGAGGTTGCCCGGCAGTTTTCGGAGGACAAGGCCAGACAAGGTAGAGTTTTTGTCCCATGTGTCTTCAACAACATGATGTGCTGTCAATAATTGTTACAGAAACCAAGGAGGATTAGAAATCTAACGCTTTGCTATCATAGGTGGCGCCTTGGGATGGAAGACCCGCGGCAGTCTGGACCCCAAGTTTGAGGAGGTTGCATATGCTCTGGCTGATAGCACGACGGCTAGCCCCAAGGTCGGGGAGGCCAAGACAGAGTTTGGATACCACATTATCATGGTACGTTGTTCACGCTCTTTGCGAAAGACATTCATGCCAGCAGATTCTACTGTGCATGTCTGCGTACAGGATATTGACTAACAAGATTACAGGTTGAGGGCCGGAAATAAATTGCAGTTGTGTCTTGTGGCATACAGGAGACTCCAAAAAAGGTCTTGTTTTGAACTCTTGTGTTAGACCGAATACCAAATGCTAAAACAGTGGAAGTCCCTCACGTCAGCGAGATAGAAGCTCAGCCTGGATTTGTCTGATCTACGCTGCAGTTGATGTCCTATTATGTTCAAGACATCATTCCCCTATCCTTTCTCTTATGTAACACTTTATCTAAGCCCAACGACGTCATAGCAGCCAATCTCTCTTCTCCCCACGTGATAGCCAGTTCACATACTTCGCTTACACCGAGCCGGAAATTTACTACTACACCGAACGAGACTAGCTCAAAGACATTCATTCGGAGCGGAGGGGTATGCAAGACATATTTCAATGTGGGTACATATTTCAACATAGATCACATGAGGGGTGTCCCCAAAATACGTGTACTGGTCGAAGAAAACTTTTTGTTCATTGTCCCATGATAACCGGTTTCCCCCATTTATATGCTGACGTCGTAAGACAGCATTATATGCTTTTTTTATGTTTGGATGGGTAAGGCATACACGCTTACTGCTCAGACTGGAAGTAGTTGAGCAGGATGCTGCGCTCCTGAGACTCCTCACCCCAGTCCTTGACGACAACGCAAGAGCAGTTGACAACCTTGCGAGCGTTGCCCTCACGGTCCAGAACGCCTATGGAATGATGTGTTAATTGCCGTAAGTTATTGGATTGTGTGTATTGTTGGAGGGGTATGGGTTGGCTGGGTTGGCTGAATGCTTCCCCCTTCGAAATGGCATGGTGGTAGAGGGAGATAATGTGGATGGGGGTGTCACTTACAAAGACCGGCCCACTCGCCGAGCTCCTTGCCATCAGGAACCTTGATCAGGGGAATGTTGTGCTCCGAGCAGAGAGCGATGACGAGCTTCTTGTAAGCCTCCTCCTCGCAGGCCTCGTTCAGGACGCACATGTGAGCCTGGCGACGGTCCAGAGCCTTGGAAGCCTCACGGAGACCACGGGCAAGACCATCGTGCATCAGAGACAGCTTCAGGACACCCTTCAGGGCCTCCAGAACGGTGATCTGGCCCTTGGCGGCGGCATCGGCGGAGACCTCGACCTCCTGGGCAGTGTTATCTTCTACGTCCGACTGTACGGGAAGAAGGATATATGGTTAGTATTGTGATTGACTTGATATTTCTGTTATCCCATCACATGTTGACGCTCTAGGCTCAATAGGACCTCACAGGAAGATCGTAAAGTCGAAACGCCGAATGGTACCGTCGCCGTAGATTGTCGTGATGGGAAGAGACAATAAATCGAAAAAGAGATAACAAGTCGTAATCGTGAAGACAACGACCGTCCACAAATACACAACTCAACTCACCATCTTGACTGTTCGTTTCTCAAAGAATTGTCAGGATCGATCCTCGAAGAAAGTTGTGTTTGAATAAGGGAGGAAAGGAAAGGAAAAGATAAAGTAAGAGAATGTACACAAAATCTGCATCCCATTCACAGAAAACCTGGGATTTGATTTTCCACTGCCCACACTAGCTTGCCCACATTAAACAGGCTGCTGAAAACCCTAGCCTATAAGGTGCTGTGTGTGAATTTGTGGGGTTAGAAGCCCCACAAATGTAATCATTGGCCCGAGTGTTGAGCGCCACTCCACATGCTGCCACTCATTTTGGCTTGAAGTGTGGCTTTAGGGCAAGCAAAAATTATGGTGCAGCAAGACATGGGTTGGGGTGTAGACAAGAGGGCAAACTAATGTGGGTCAGAACTGAGCTGAGGTGTTTTTGTGGGTAGACAAAATTTGCTAGCCTAGTACTGGCTCCTCTGTTTTTAGCTGCTCTTGCTTCTCTGGCTATCTTGATTTTCCCTTGATTACACTAACGACTTCAGCGTCCACCAGAGGTATGTGAAGACAACACCATTGAGATAAAACTTCAATTAGAGACGATTGAATTGTCCGACAGGAATATGGTCGGCCATTTCGCGAAGGCAGAGGAGAGCAATCAGGCCGGATGAACAACCAGTCTGAGCTGCATTAGGCACTACCAATCGTCTCATCAACATCAATCGCGAAAGACATTCGACGACAAATCTAGATGAGCCGAGCCATGTCGTGCTCTCAATGGGCAATCAGCCGGAAACCTGATACGCTTCTCCTCTTGAGCACTGAGCGGCAGAACCCTCCTCGTCATCATTCAATCATTGATTGAGGGCACTCTCCTCGCTTTTGAGCCTCGACGAAAGGCTAACCAAACTCTTTTTTTTTTTTTGCGTTGGCAGATACCTCACTTCCCCATCACATCTTCCGATTTGAGAATCTCCCCACAACTGCCAAAATGGTCCGCACTTCCGTTCTCCACGATGCTCTTAAGAGCATCAACAACGCCGAGAAGGCCGGCAAACGCCAGGTCATGATCCGCCCCTCATCCAAGGTCATTATCAAGTTCCTGCAGGTCATGCAGAAGCACGGTAAGCAAGAACATTCATGATTTTTTTTTGACAGATGTAATGTGCACAACGGAATAAACGTCAACGGCCTCGTTGGATCAATACAGGTATCCTCTCACATTCGGCATGATAACTAGGGCGAACGTCTTAATTCCCACGACACAGCCCCTATAAATTGCCGATATATCAACTGTGGAGATCTTACACGGGCTGTTGACGTTTATTCTTCTGTGCAACTTTTCGTTTAAATCGCCACGACATTCTTCTAACTTTCACTAGGTTACATTGGCGAGTTCGAGGAGGTTGATGACCACCGCTCCGGCAAGATCATCGTTCAGCTGAACGGTCGCCTGAACAAGACCGGTGTCATCTCTCCCCGCTACAACGTCCGTCTGGCCGATCTTGAGAAGTGGGTTGTCAAGCTGCTGCCTGCTCGTCAGTTCGGCTATGTCATCCTGACCACCTCTGCCGGTATCATGGACCACGAGGAGGCTCGTCGCAAGCACGTCTCTGGCAAGGTCATTGGCTTCTTCTACTAAGAAGTGCCTTGGGGTTCGGGAACAAAAAAATAAAAAGGAACTTTTATTCATGAAGCAAAAAAGCAACGTCTTATTTTTTCTTCGTTTATGGGACATGTGTACTAAAAAGGGGACCCATAATCTACGGACGGGTCCAGCGGCATGGCGTTTTCGGGAACTTGTATGCATCTTAATCAATGCTTGGATGAAGCTCTAGGATAAGAACCTGCTCATCACCATCTAACTATCAACACTCGTGATTCCACGATGGCAAAATTGAGTTATTTGTCTGTCTCCCGAAGGATTGGAGCCCTGGCTGGTATATTGTGATGAATGGTTGTAATTCAAAGAAACGGAGGAGCCGGTTGAGGCTCAGTGGGATCTCTGCACGGAAGGATCCACGCATAAGTGATTAGCAAAGATCAGTTGCAGACCTGGACATACATACATATGTTTGTCTTGTGAAGGGACATTGGCTGAAATGCTGGGAAACTAGTAGAACTTGAACTCGAGGAAGTCGTATGTACATACGTAAGTCTAAATTTAATTGGGATCTATTGGGAAGGAACCACGTAATGTAGACGTAGCTGGTTCATGTTCTAGCAGCTAGCAGGGAGCCAGCCCTCTAGAAGAAACCAGCAAGTAAGTAGCAAAGTAGCACAGCACAGCCCTTGCCAAACGAGACCAAAAATATGAAGGAAAGGACGTTTCCTGTTGCTGGAGCAATTACTGGCGTTGCCCAAAACACTTCCACATGAATTTCTATTTGAACTTCAACATTCATCTCATCTCATTTCTTTACTCTTTCTCTTTTCGTCTCGATGTCAGCGACAAAAAACTTACAAGGTGTACAAATTCATGAGGCTTGAACATCTTCGTTCATGAATGAATGCCTCGTTTCTTTTTCTTTTTCTCTTATTTTTCTCTTGCATGCGCAGCAATTAGCTGGAATTCGCCACCCGTTGCCATTGCTTTGTTTTCTTTTGTAGACTTACACCAGTCCCCAAAAAAGAAAAAAGAAAACAAAACAACTACTCTACATACATAGCACCCTTTTTTTTTTCTCACATCATGACGATCGACAGTCGTATGCAGGACTCTGATAAGCCCATCGACGGCTTACTCTCTAGCCATGAGTCGACAAAAGCCGTAATTACTGGTGGGCTCTATGCACCTACGCGGCTATCTCTTTTCAGGGGCGTCTGGAGCCAAAGACGGAAATTGGTGGTGGTTTCGCTGCTACTAGCTGTTCTTTGCCTGTATAGTCTGGACTACCCTGTATCACAAACAGCACCCTCATATAACCCCGATGGCACACTCTCTTCTGTGGAAGCCGATGAGGATGAAGCTCTGCAAAGTCTGTTTCATCCTCCAGACCCGAAAATGCACCCCGCCATGCATCTTGTTAATCAGGCCGAGTCTTCATTCCAGCAGACGACTGCTCGCCAGTCGCAAACTCTTGAAGAGGCCGTAGCCACTTATCGCCGCCGTTATGGCATCCCTCCACCTCCACACTTCGACACTTGGTTTAATTTTGCTAGTGAATCGGGCTTTCAGCTTATTGACGAGTTTGACACTATCCACCATAATTTACGACCATTCTGGGGACTGAAACCCGCAACGATTCGCAAGAGAACGGTAGAAGCACTTGGCTACAGTAACGACCTTCTTGCGGTGTCGATCCGCAACGGCGAAGTGACATATGCCACTGGGAGCCGTGAGTGGCAGACTAACGCTACCGTCAAGATGATATCGAAGTTTGTCAAATATTTGCCTGATATGGACCTGGCCTTTAACATCAACGATGAGCCAAAAATACATGTACAACATGATGACATGACCCGTCTTCTTGAAGCCGCCGATGTACGAATAGCAAAGGCTAGCCAAGCAATAGACCTTGGACGAACTTTCAGCCAAAGACCAGAAGACATGGGCGCGGGTCGAGGATTTCTTGCTCACAAGACTACACGCTTCAATGAGATGCCCCGTCAACGCAGCTGGTCTATAGCACGAATGAGCTGTAGCCCGAATAGTCCTGCTCGTAGCCTAGAGGAAGATGCCCAGGATGATCTCAACGAGGCCTGTTACACCGATATGTGCTTCGTCGCCAACATGACGGCTTTTTCTGACGTCTGCAGATCGCCATCACTAGCCACATCCTATGGCTTCTTCGTGTGTCCTAACGCCTTCGCATTCTCAAATGATTTAATTCCCATATTTTCGCAGTCTAAATACTCCACAACAGCTGATATTTTGTATCCGTCTCCCTGGTATTGGGTAGGCAAGGTCAAGTATAACGAAACTGAGGATCAAAGCTGGGAGAACAAAGCAGATGACTTGTACTGGCGTGGATCGACAACTGGCGGTTTCTCTCGCCTGGGAGGTTGGCGTCACCAGCATCGCCAGAAGCTGGTTGAGGGTCTCGCAGTTGCACCTGTTGATGCGAAGGTTCTCACCAACAACGGCACAGCTGACAAGCCTGCGTGGGTTGAAATGCCCGTTGTCCCATCAATGCTTGTCGATGCCACCAACGTGTCATTCAGTCATATTGGCCAATGCGATACTGGTGATTGCACGGCGCAAAAGGACTTCTTTAAGATCGAGGAGTACGCATCGCGAGAGGATGGTTGGGCTCACAAGTTCTTACTTGACATGGACGGCAATGCTTTTTCAGGCCGCTTTTATGCGTTTCTACAAAGCAACAGCCTGCCCCTTAAGTACGCTATTGCCCATGAGTGGCACTCTGAGAGAATCATGGCGTGGCTGCATTACGTGCCATTAAGTCTACAAGGCAAAGAATGGTGGGAATTGCTGCGCTGGCTTCGAAAAGAGAAGGATGGCCGTGAATGGGCCAAGAAGGCGGCGGTGGCTGGTCAGGATTGGGCGAATAAGGCACTTCGCCAGGTGGATATGGAAGTTTGGTTCTTCAGGCTGTTGTTAGAGTACGGCCGTGTGATTGACGACGATCGGGAGAAGATCGGCTTTGAAATGGCATAGAGTGGGAAGAAGGGAGGGGATGAAAGTACTTTTATGAGCCACAGTACATGCACATACACCGAAGATTTGGCAAATGATTTTATACATTTATAGACGCAAGCAAGAAAAGGTAGGTATATTTTAATCGCATACATCATGTAAATACCACAGCACTTGTTATCTGATTTGGCGATTTTATGTAGGCATTGCATGTGAACTACAACATCAATCCCTTTTTATTCATTTCTATGTCACAAAGAAAGATAGTAAAACTAAGCCGAAGAGATATAAAGCTCAAACAACGAACGAATGGCAGCCTTGACCATAAAAAAGAAACAAAGACGCCCAGTTCCAAACTCCGAATATAAACAGTCATTTCGTATCTGCACTTTCACTCCCATGTCTCCTGGTACATGTCTATAGAAACATCACGTTGACAACCTGCATTAGAACCTTACTATGGCTCTATTACTCATCGTCCACCTCGTCATTATGCTCCTCCCGTGTACCTCTCTGCTCGTCAGCCATACTCTTATCTTGGTATTCAGCCTCAGCCTCCGCATCGGCCTCCGCATCACCATCTCCATCACCAACCTCTTCACCACAGGGATTCTCCTTGAATGCGAGCATGGCTTCGCGCATGTCCTCCGGCGGCTCTTCAATGCGCACATCTAGCGCGTCAAGATCCTGCCGGTCGTCATCTTGGGTAAAACCACGGCGGATATCAAGACGGCGCTGGCGCTGCGGACGGATAGATGAGCGTTGCATGACAGGATAATACCACATGGCCTTTTGACTCTCAGAGTCCTTTCCATCGGTAAAAGCGACAAGAAGCTCCTCACTGTATTTCGTAGTGTGGTTGAGCTCGATCTCTTTGGCGGTCTCGTAGCCACGCACACGTTCGAAGCGAAAGCAGGGTCCGTTGTCAGATTTGTGCGAGTAGAGCGCATCGTCGTCGTTTTCTGGGTTGTTTACGTCGAACTTGGCACGGAAGCGCTTCGTGTCAGTGGCTGAGTGCGTGAGGAAGAAGTCGTAATTCATCATGGGAGGCGGCTTGCTGTAGTTTAGAGGGTCTCGTTCATGCAACTCTAGGGCTTGGTGGTAGGCTGCTTCTTCGGATGGTGTCGTTTCCACAGGCTTCAAAAGACCGTTGATAAGACGGTCATCGTAGTGTGTGCTAGGTGGTACAGGGTTCGTGAGAAACTTGATTGTGACGTAGGCTCCAGAATCGGGAAAGGCATCGAGATCAGGGAGGATCGGAAAAGCGTCAACCAATTTGAGATTGCGATTCTCAGGATGTTTAACGGAGCTGGGGTTCTTGCGATACGCCTCGGCGAACTCGAAACTCTTGTCGATCTTGCGGCGTATGCCGGCAGGAGAGTCATCATCCTCGACGGGTGCGCGACGCTTCTCAATACGCTTAGGGCCTGCCTTATTGTCTATAAAGGTGCGCTTGGAAGTTGTGCCAGAAATATACTCGGTACGACGCAGGAAGGACACGGCCACATCAGCAGGCTTAGGGGCGCCTAAGCTGTTAATGGGGCGTAATAGAGGGCGGTCGCGGGGATGAATAGCAGGTGTAGTAGCAGGAGCTTGTATAGCTATATAGGATGGGGTTAGCAAGTTGGCGATTTCAAGATTTTTGCATTTCAATAGCCTAGTAGTGCACCTACAGCTTTCGTCACCATCAAACACGCCAGGCATGCCAACGAGGTCTAGCGGCATCCCCAATTCAGCATCAGCCTCAATGTTGGGTTGCTGCTCGCGTACCATCCGAGATGTAAATCCTGGGCCGGTGTAGTGGCCGCTCGAAAGCCCAGTGTTAGGGATTTCTAACAGCTTTGGAGGGAGCGAAGGTGGCGGCAGCGTATTAGAGTAGCGCACACGCGCGATGTAGTCCTGATGGACAACACGCGAACCATTACTGGACGAAGATGGCTTAGAGTTTGACATATTGTGTATATGTCGGGTGTTGTTGAGGTAAGGTGCGCAGATAAATTCTAACTCAAGGCATGAGAAAAGAAGATTATAGGCATCAAGGAGAAAAGAGACAGTAAGGCCGCTGGAAGTGTTCGACTACGACGCAGACAAGGGCCACTGGTATTGGCGAGAAGTTGCGCAAGGCTGAACTGCAAGGCTACTGAATTTAGATTTAAGGTGGGGCCTAGTCTATGTACTTGGGATTTGATGTGCTAGATGTGCAGGACACTTCTTGAAGTCCAATGGGACTTGGAGGTTAGAGTTTATGAGTAGAGAAACACCCAGGAGACAATATCAGATCGAGGAGGCCAATTTCTATGCCAATTGATCTCAATTTCAACATATAGGGCGGATCTCTTCTCAAGACAACGTTAGGCCACGGGTCACGTGAAGTCAAGACGCTTCCTGCTGACTCAGCACCGTGCCACCCAATCAGGATCCACGAGATTTTCATCATACGATTGTTAAGCCGTTATTCTCACTTCAGTTTGCATAGAGAAAACCTTCTCAGTGATTAAAAATAAAAAGTCTATTGAACGTTATCTTGTGACGACGAACATCAATCGCTTGATACTGCTAGTCCCCGATATTGACTATAGTTCTATCCAATCTTCTTTCTAACGCAAGCCTTGCCTTTCGGCCGCCTCTCCACTCTTCCGGACCTTTTTTTTTCTTCCTTCTTTTTCCTTTATCCTCTCTTAAATCCCCTCCTCTCGAATCAACCAAACACGCCCTAAAACCCATACACATTCAAAATGATCCGCACTTCGACCTCGACTCTCCTTCGCCGCACCATTGCTCGTGCTGGCATGCCTACCACTAGCACCCGTGCTGCCTCAACCGCCCTGTCCAAGCCTACTCTAGCCAACATTGAGAAGCGCTGGGAGAGCATGCCCATGCAGGAGCAGGCCGAGCTATGGATGTCTCTGCGCGACCGCATGAAGGAGAACTGGAAAGACCTGACTCTACAGGAGAAGAAGGCTGGTGGGTATTGTCCTTTTCACGTTATAACGAATCGCTTACTCCCCTCGAGAGACGGACGATACATGCCGAACTGCCTCCGAAACAACGATAAATAAACCCACTATCCGGCTGGCTCCCGGCCGATACACCTTACTCGGAGATGTCCATCCTAGAATCAATGGACACCAATGAGCCCCAATTGGTCTACTCTACCCGAGCCATTAGAGCCAACGCGGTCGAGCGGACTTTGGGCATCGTGTGTATTTTTTTTCGGCCGGGATAAGTTCCCATGTAACCCCGTCACTCGATACACTCATCTCGCTCATCAGAACAACACTAAATGCACCAGCCGCTGTGACCTATATTGCGCCGCAAGCAGCCTCTTTTTTCTACTTCGGTTCCGTGCGAAAGGAATATTCCGGAAAACTAACTGCTTGTCTTGTCTCTCTAGCCTACTGGATTGCATTCGGTCCCCATGGCCCTCGGGCTGAAGCCCCTGCTGGCGAAAAGGCCCGCGTTCTCACTGGCACCTTCATTGGTATTGGTATCAGCCTCGTCATTTTCCTAGCCATCCGCTCTTTCGCCAAGCCTGGCCCTGAGTCCATGAGCCAGCAGTGGCAGGAGGCTGCCAACGAGAAGCTCAAGGTGCGTTCTCACAGTATTACCAATGCTAATACTCTAGTCGACACTACAAAACAACAAGCTTTACCTCGACTAATTATTCTTCATTCCTTGGCAACATCCACTAACGCAATTACTCCCCATGCAGAGCCAGAACGCCGACCCTATCACCGGTATCTCGTCTCCCGGCTACACCGGCAAGGGCCAGGTCCAGTCGCCTCCCCGCTATTAATTAAGCTACTTTCTAGATATCAGTCACTATTCATTCGAACGGCCTTTTTTCTCCTCTCCTTTGCATCTGTTGGCTTCGTCTGTTCGTTCCCATTCTCGATAGACCGAAGCCTTCCTTTCTTCCGCGTGATACAGATGCAGAGCCCTGCCAATGACACCGAACTCTCTCTTTTGTATTCTTCTATTTTACCATCTGGCTTTCTTCCTCTTGTCTACCTTCCCTTCCCCCATTCCCGCCTTCTATCTATTTCTCTACCCATTTCTCCCTTCCACTATAAATGAGTCGGCCTCTACTTGTGATGGCTCTGTTCATCTGTGTAAAAAATCATCTACCCCTACGCTCTTGTACGGAAAACTAGAAGTACTCAAAAGACTGTTATCTGTTTTTCTATGCTTCTCTTCTATCCTTTGCCTGTATCACCAAAAACCCCGAACCCCAAAGAGAAAAACGAAGGAAAATACTATACATCAATGCCTGTTTCTGTACAACTAGCCATGTTCTTTTTATCTGCATGTGGACGTCATCGTAGCACCAATATTACATCAATACGGCAATGGTCCCAATACAACGCCGCCAAGGTAGCTAATGACACTGTATCCACAGTCTTTTTATAATTCATTATGGATGGACAAAAGCACCATGTCGAGTTAAGCTAGTAGCCAGACAAGAAGCAAAAAGCAGAACGGATCATAGTCAACTGTCGGATACGATACCATCAATGACGCTGTGGGATCAATCAACCAAGATCATGACATCAAGGCTTTGGGGAGAAAGGCAAGTAACAAGCAGGAAAACAAACAAAACGCAATCAAAGGCTATGGGTGTGCTGCCAAGGAAACAATAAATAACAGACAGGCAAAAACAACCAAAACAACACTGAGAAAAAGTCAGCCGACTATGCTGGCTAGTCGTATCTCTACCGACTCAAGATGACTTACAAGGTAGATTAATAGGTCGCAATACCTTATAAGCACTTCATGCGCTGCCCAGCCCAGCTATCTTGCTCTGCTGGTCATCAATCACCATGTCTTCAAGGCCCGTCGCATCGCCTTCCGGTTTGTCTTCATCTGCCATTTGGCGCTCGACCTCAAAGCGGCCATCCTTGCCCCAGTACCCGGCCTTTTCAGTGCCGTTGACGCAAGCTTCAGTGATCAGCACATAGGGCATTGGCGCATCAAAAATCGGCTCTGAGAGGACGCGCTCCATCTCCATTTTTAGGCCGCGGGCGCCAGTGCCAGACTTAGCTGCCCGTTCGGCAATGGCGCGGAGAGCCTTGCGAGTAAAAAACAGCCGTGACGGGTAGGTTTCAAAGAGAGCGGTATACTGCGATACCAAGCAGTTACGTGGTTCAGTGAGAACGCGATATAGATCATCAACTGAGAGGTTGCTCAGAGCGCAAATGTTGTGTACACGTCCAATCAGCTCAGGAATGAATCCAAAGGCTTGCAAATCGACGGGTGTTGTAAGGTCCAATGGTGAAAACTTGGAGCTGGGATCAGCAGACCCAGGGTGCTGTATAGGCTGGTGAGGCAGGTGGCTGTACATCTCAAGGGGGAGTACATCGGGGCCAGCGCCCCTAGATTTAGAGCCGGACTTAACATCAGCACCAAAGCCCAGAACAGGCCGAGAGACTCGCCGCAATATCAGTTTGTCGAGGCCAACAAAGGCACCACAAAAGACAAACAATATGTTTCTCGTGTCTACTATGTACTGTTCCGTCTTTCCGGACTGGCCTCCCTGGGGCGGTAGAGATGGAGGCGGCGGGACTGACCCATAGGTGCTAGGGATAGGTGTAGCAGTGCGTGATGACCGAGTGTCTTTAATATTAAGTGTCACCTTGGAGCCTTCAACAAGCTTTAGGAGAGCTTGCTGAACACCTTCGCCGCCGACGTCTCGACCGTTGTTAGACTCACGGCGGGAAATCTTGTCAAACTCATCTAAAACTACAATGCCATTTTCAGCAGCTTTGACGTCGTAATTTGCTTCAATCAAAAGGCGCTCAATGCACGTCTCGACGTCCTGCCCAATATACCCAGCTTGCGTAAATGAGTTGCAGTCGGATATAGAAAACGGCACCTTCAGCTTTTTGCTTAGTGTTCTGAGTCGGGGGTTGAAGGAGTTAGCTCGACAATAGGCACATGTCTTTCTTAGCACAGACCAACATACTCTAAAATATATGTTTTACCAACACCGGTGGGACCAATGAGTAACAGGTTGCTCTTGTCAATATTGATGTGGTCTGGCATATTTGGGGTTTCCGTTTGCTGGAGAGGAGACGATAGGGCAGTGTCGAGAGTAGTCTGGATATGATTCCGTGGATAAGCCCCTGGAAGTGTTGCTGCAGGTTTTTGTGATGCATTCATGGTGTATTCATTCGGTGTCGAGTCTTCAGGATCGTATTGAGAGTAAACAGGGTCATTAGCTCTTCCATTCTGGTCTGGCCCACTGGCGCCAGACAGTGCATCTGCGTTTCTCAAGTCTCGTAGCTCGCGGTCGCGAGCAAGCTGCTGTCTTTGCATTTTCTCGCGAGCACTTCGCTCTTCGATCTCAAACTCATTCCGGCGGCGAACAGCTTGGTAGTGGTTAAAGATGGTTGAGCAAATGGTCTTCTTAGCGCGGTCCTGGCCTACCACGTAGTCGTCAACCTTTGCCTTGAGGTCGCGAGGATAGAACGGAGGAACGCCGGTGGCTTTGTTCTTAAAGATGGGTCCACGACGGCTTTCAACAGTTGGATCGTAGCTATTGCTGAATCCGGAGCCAAAGTCGCGAGTGCACCGAGCGGCACTCGGACGTATAGCGGATGACGAGAAGAGTCGTGGGCCATAGTTGTGTGTGTATGCAAGCCGCGATATCGTAAGGCCTTTGTTCCTAAGTCGAGATTGTGTGATGTTTGTACTATGGCTATTGAAGGCGACTGTTACAACGGGGGGTAAGGCCAAACCAACAGGCGATGTCGGCTTGAACGCCAACGACGTCATTGGCCCAAGATGGGACTTGGCGGAGGTAGAAGCACGAAGACACGTCATTATAGGCCGAGGAAATAAAAAGTAGAAAATGATTAACACAAAAATGGCAAGTCAGTGGACGGACAGGGCGAGATACAGAGACTTATGTGTATTTTATGGTGATAAGGGGCATACGATGTAAAAGAAAAGGACTCTAAGAGAATTGTACTGATATAGCGCAAGCCGATCTTGGCTATAATAAGCGCAAAGCCAGAGGGCAAGGAGAGACTTCAAAGGGAGAGAATAAACAGAGACAAAGAGGGCTAACAGAGTAGGGTCAAGGCGGGACAGTTGAATAAGTGATAGACTAAGTTGTAATGACGGGCTGGATGCGAATATAAAGACGAGGGGAAAGAGGCCGGTATGATATTAATATGGGACGAATAGAACGATTTCGGCTGCATAAAAGTAGTAATGATGGAAGATATTGTAAGAAGAAGAAATCGTTGGGGAATAGACAGAGGGTAGTAGTAAGTGTATTAGAGTAGTAGTAGAGAGAGTGCGGTCATGGGAGCTTTGTTGATGATCCCAGATATGGCAATTGTGCTTATTGTTACAGGGATAGCTTACAGAGCTTGATTCACTGAATGTAGACAGGTACAGGGACTGTGAGTGCTAGAGGGGCAGCTACAGAAACGGCGTGTACGGGGCGACAGAATGCCGGTATAGTGGGATGGTGGTTACGCATGGAAAAAAGTCAAGGGTGGGTGTGTCTACAATAGGGTTTAGTGCTAAATAGGGTCTAGAAGCTACACCTTCATCTAGGGCTACGAGCTCTAGTCCCTCCCTTTCTCAGACATCATCCGAGGCCTGAGTCAGGCTGTTTAGTGGCGTCTGCTCTGCCTCATTTCGAAAAACTGCCAGCGCAAGACTCCTCAAACAATCTCAGCCTACCTCCGTTCATTGTCTTATGACCTGGACCCGCGTTCTGTCTTGTGGTCTGTCTTGGGGTTCTTTATCTTCTTGATTGGGGGGGGGGGGGGAGCCCGAGCACTGATTTTCTATTATTACCCCACTTATTTTCGCCGCGGCTATTAGGGTAGGACTCTTAGCACAAGAGAATGAAAGGGGAGGTCTTGTTGACAGACAAATGCAAGCAGGCTACTTTTGGGAACTCATCGTACGTGATAAGTAGACTGATATATTATTGTTCGATAACCAACTTATTGTCTCTCAATCTCGGGGCGCATCTGACTGGCGGAAGTTTCGCCATCTGCCTCTTCCACACATACAATGGACTTTGCCACCCCACATACGGTAATTTTATTTTAGGCGGAGCTGTATATATGTTAGGTGCTACTGTACTTATGTGCATACGTGCGTACGTACATATGTATGCACTTACTCACATGCGTTTAACGGAAGCCCTTCCTCTCGAGAAAATAGGACAAAAACGACTCGCGCCGATGTCTTCTCTTTAGGCACAAACGTGGGGAAGCCCCCCCTCCTGATAATAAATGCATAGTGGGTAATAAATGCATCGCTACAGCATTGAGAGAAGTCTGTAATGTGCTGCCAAATCTTGTTAAACCTGCTGCTCGGGGCTAATGAGCTTGGCCATACTGTGACCACCCCTTCCTCATGGTCCCAACCTCACTCTCCTTTCAGCTTCGTGCATACTGGCTTATGTATGAATCTTACAAATTTTCAATCTTGCACCAAAGCCCAAGCTTGGGCATTGTTGAGGAGCCCTGGAGGGGAGGGGTGGCATGCAGAAGCTTGGTACATACATGCACGTAGCTATTGCGCTAATCGCTACATGGCTATGTAGTGGCATTCTACATTTCGTGTATAGCGACAGCATTCTAGGCTACGCTGTGCCCCCCAAGTATTCGAGCTGTACTTGCTACTTATTGTCAACGCAGAAAGAGCAAGATCGTGGGAACTGCAGGCGGGTGGATACACGCCAATTATTCCCATTTACACTGTGCAGACAAGGTATGTACGTAGTAAAAAGTAGCTAAGTAGGAGGTACTTACACTATTACTGCCCTTCTGACCCTCCTTCCCTCTTAACGTTGCTCGTCTCCATAGCATAGGATAAGGCAGGCCCTCCTTCCGCGTCCTTCTTCCTTCCAACAAAAGCTCACTCCATATCTTTCTACCCACTGCTTTGCTGCCGCGCTTTCCTGTTGCGCTTTCCTGCTTTCTGCCTCTCTGTACATATATGTACGTGTGGTAGTAATATAATAGCTTGGGAACCTCCCCCTCAATCCATTCCTTGCTTTTGAGGAGCCTCATTCTCTTGTAACTGTACATTCCCCCCCCCTCCCCTCATATCCTTCGTGTCCCCCATACTTGCCTTGTCCCCTTGCTTGTATCGCATCGCCGTGTCTCTGTCCCCCCCGGCATTGATTCTTATTCCCTCGATCCCCCATTCCCTTTATCTCCTCCCTTCATTTATTCTCTTGTTTCTATCTGGCTTTACTCTCCAGCGGCCAGTCATCTACAGCAGGCCAGGCAATACAAAAGCTCACCAATTTTGGTTTTCTATCATTCTTCCTTCGCTCCTCACCCCCGCCCGTATCACATCTAATAACATCCTCATCCTTCCTTACCAAATCTGATATTCTTGCCTTTCACCTCCAGCTCTTCAACATCTTCATTCACCACAGTTTGTAAACTATCAATTCTATCATGCCATCTGCTACTCAGGGCACGCTCGTTGAGCTAGCTCCCAACGTCACGCTTGACCTCGATAATGTGGCCAAGGATGGTTCGGGTGAGTGGACAGAAAAAAATGTCTTGCACTTTTTGTCGGGCTTGAAACTAACGTCACTTTTTAGGCATCATCTCTCTGGACCCCTATCTTGAGCCTCACAGAGATGCCTTGAAACGTCGGTATTCCAAAGCCCAGGAGTGGCTTAAGAAGCTCGACGCTACTGAGGGTGGTGTTGCCAATTTCGCCAAGGCGAGTCCCCCCCCCAAACCATGCCAGGTGTGACATTATGTTCCAAAGTATCGCTATATTAATATCTAGTTCACTTTCACACAAAACAGGGCTATGAAAGATTTGGCTTCAATGTCGACCAGGACAACAACATCGTCTACCGCGAGTGGGCTCCCAACGCCACCCAAGCGTTTCTG
Organism: Ceratocystis lukuohia; assembly: GCF_044167205.1. Classification (NCBI taxonomy): domain Eukaryota; kingdom Fungi; phylum Ascomycota; class Sordariomycetes; order Microascales; family Ceratocystidaceae; genus Ceratocystis; species Ceratocystis lukuohia. The sequence continues at coordinate 1,653,277 of NW_027263525.1, forward strand.
ATCGGAGATTTTAGTGAGTTGTCCTATTCCCTTGCTATGCTATTGGCTTTCATCGCGCCGCTGGAAACAGGGCTCTTCTGGAGCGATACACAGACAGACAAGCCTGACATTATTGTGGTGTAGATGGTTGGGATAGACAGTCTCACCCCATGAAACGCAATGACTTTGGCGTTTTCGAGATTACTCTGAAGGCTGAAAACGGCCAGGCCGCGATCCCGCACAATAGCAAGCTCAAGGTACGATGACACCGGAAGCAACTCGGACTAGGGCCTCTACGCGAAATTCGCTGCCCAGGTCTCGTTTTTCTCTATCCGATATACCTTGATATGAAACTTGTCTAGTACTAAAGACTAACACCACAAATCTGCTCGCAGATTGCCATGAACCTGCCCGACGGGCGTCAAATTGATCGTCTTCCTGCCTGGATAAAATATGTGACACAAGACCTGTCCGTGTCCCCTGCATACGATGCTCGCTTCTGGAACCCCCCTCCTTCTGAGCAGTACAAGGCCAAAAACCCCCGCCCCAAGAAGCCCAAGAGTCTTCGTGTATACGAGGCTCACGTTGGTATCTCTTCCCCGGAGCAACGTGTTACAACGTTTAAGGAATTCACCAAGAATATGCTTCCCCGTATTCGCGACCTAGGCTACAACACTATTCAACTCATGGCTATCATGGAACACGCCTACTATGCTAGCTTCGGCTACCAGGTCAACAGCTTCTTTGCCGCCAGCAGCCGATTCGGCACTCCCGAAGACCTCAAAGAGCTCATTGATACTGCCCACGGCATGGGAATTGTCGTGCTTCTTGATGTTGTGCACAGCCATGCCTCCAAGAACGTGTTGGATGGGCTCAACGAGTTTGATGGCACTGATCACCAGTACTTCCACGGCGGACCAAAGGGTCGCCACGAGCTATGGGACAGCCGGCTCTTCAACTACGGCCACCATGAAGTTATGCGCTTCCTCTTGAGCAATCTCCGCTTCTGGATGGACCAGTACGGCTTCGATGGCTTCCGCTTCGATGGTGTCACTAGCATGTTATACGTCCACCATGGTATTGGAACGTGAGTGTCAATAGGATTTCCTGGCTCTTTTCATCTTCCCTTCGCTTGAATCGCCAATACTGACATTTAGTAACATCATAGTGGCTTTTCCGGTGACTACAACGAGTACTTTGGCTCTCAGGTTGATGAGGAGGCTGTTGTATATTTGATGGTCGCCAACGAGCTCTTGCACAAGGAATTCCCAGATTGCATCACTATCGCCGAGGATGTATCGGGCATGCCTGCTCTATGCGTGCCTGTTAGTCTTGGTGGTGTTGGTTTTGACTACCGCTTGGCCATGGCTATTCCTGATATGTGGATCAAGATTCTCAAGGAACTAAGCGATGACCAGTGGGACATGTCCAAAATCTGCTGGATCCTGACCAATCGCCGCCATGGCGAGAAAACAATTGCCTATGCCGAGAGCCACGATCAAGCGTGAGTCGAATTTGATGAACTGATGCAACTCGTATACTAACCTTTGGTGCAGTCTGGTTGGCGACAAGACTCTGATGATGTATCTTTGCGATGCTGAAATGTACACCAACATGTCGACTCTAAGTCCCCTTACCCCCGTCATCGACCGCGGCATTGCCCTTCACAAGATGATTCGTCTCCTAGTGCATGGCCTTGGTGGCGAGGGCTACCTCAACTTCGAGGGTAACGAGTTTGGTCACCCTGAGTGGCTAGACTTCCCTCGGGATGGCAACAACAACTCTTTTTGGTACGCCCGCAGACAACTCAACCTCACCGAGGATAATCTCCTACGCTACAAGTTCCTGAACAACTTCGACTCTGCCATGAACAAAACAGAGGACAAGTACGGCTGGCTGGGCTCTCCCCAGGCTTATGTTTCTCTCAAGCATGAGAGTGATAAGGTTATTGTCTTTGAGCGTAATGGACATGTATTTGTGTTCAATTTCCACCCTACCGAGAGCTATTCAGGCTACCGTATTGGCATCGAAGATGCGGGCGTATACCGCATGGTGCTTCAAACAGATCTAGAAGAATTTGGCGGCCACAAACGCCTTGAAGAGACAACTCGCTTCTTCACCCAGCCAGAGGAATGGAACAACCGCCGGAACTCTGTGCAGGTGTACATTCCATGCCGCACTGCTTTTGTAAGTTGAACATTAGGATGCGGACTCTTGTATTGCATGTGTGACGCTGGGCGCAAACACAGATTCGGCTAACATTATATTTCTTTTCAGGTGTTGGCAAAGGAGTAGGAGATTTGGAAGGAAGTTGTTGGAGCTTGCAGCTTTTGACGGAGTAAGGAGAAAGAAGGCTATCGAGTTGGCGATGAAGATGCTTTTGCACAGCCAGCATAAAAAACATTGAGGTGTATGTCGCAGGCTGTCGCCTAGACTGAAATTCCCCAAATCCACTAACAAAAATAAACATAGACACTCTATCACCATCAAACTAACTAGTCATAAAACCAAACAGAGGGCAAACAGCGGAGGTAGTGCATGTCAAGACTAACACGCCAACGATAACTGTGTGAATGCATCTATTAGGAATTCCATCGCCTCTATTTTCTCGTGACACGGTGCTAAAAGAGGATGCTACGAATTTCGTCGCAATTAGTTCTATTATAGATTCATTGAGTAGTCTTTGTTGATAACGTGTTGACAAAGCGCCACAGGAAAATTTGGCAGGAACAGGAACAGGAATTTGGCAATACTTTGGCCTAGTGCTCTTGAATTTCTTTACGCCTTAGGCCGTCAACCATCTAGCCATTCAGTCCTCGACAAATTTCCAAGGGCCCCCACCTCTCCTCCCTTCTGCTGCCCCAAAACCCCTGCCATCAAAGTTGTCCCCAATGTTAATTGAAGAAATGGCTCCCGACCAGCGGCGAAACAGCGGGTAAACCTTGTTTGTTACCCAATCAGGTTTAGCGCTCGAGCAATTTTCGGCCAAAGAAGGCCATCACGTGACCAACATTCTAGCAAGCTCTCCAGATCTTCGACGGGCGTAGTTCATTCTGGTTTCTCTAGACAATTCTGCTCACTCTCTTCCAACGTCCCTCTCCCGACTACCCAACCTTCATCTCCACCCCCATTCAGATACGCTCTCAGCCGTCTGTAGAGATGTTCAAGAGGTGTGTGTTTTCATCATCATCATATTTTCGCGAGCCAATGGGCACCAATTCCATTCAATTGACGCTGACCATTGCCTATGTCTTCTCTCTCCCCCTCATAGCGGCATTTCTTCCTTCGCGAGAGCAGCTCGCCCTGCCTTCGCGGCGGCGCCCCGTCGCGCTGTCCGCACCCCCTTCCCTGCGCTGAACCGTCTTGCCAGCACTGCCAGTGTTGGTCACGGAAAGATTCACCAGGTTAGTCTTGATCGTCCAATTTGTTCCATGTTCTGTTTCTTGTCTACTCATCGAATTGGCCTGTCATTTCAATGGCATGGTGGCCTTGTCCGATATCTACCGAACATTAGTTTTCTCCATCAAGGAATTGGTCCGCTAACATTGAGAAAATCTTTTAGGTCATTGGTGCCGTTGTTGATGGTTCGTGTTAAATCAGCCAACTGCCCCCTCATAATCTTGCTTTAATTCCCCCATCAACAACAGCAATTATTCAATTGGATTTTCACCAGCTCACACGTTTTGTTCTTTTTTTGCAGTCAAGTTCGATGGCTCTAAGCTGCCCCCCATTCTGAACGCCCTCGAGACCCAGAACAATGGCCAGAAGCTCGTCCTTGAGGTCGCGGTAAGCTCGGAATTCCCAGATCCGATGGTCCGAAATGTACTACTTCAAAGCAGTGTCTAACAATAATGCCATTTACAGCAACATCTGGGTGAGAGTGTCGTCCGTTGCATTGCCATGGATGGTAAGTCAATGATGTGTTTTTCTAGCCTGTCTTGCTTTTTATACCCTTTCTAGCTTGCGTGGCTTTTTTCTTGTCTAATCTCCATACTGACAAAAATTTTCAACAGGTACTGAGGGTCTTGTCCGTGGTGCTAAGGCCGCCGACACTGGTGCCCCCATCACCATTCCCGTTGGCCCTGAGACCCTAGGCCGTATCATGAACGTCACTGGTGACCCCATCGACGAGCGTGGCCCCATCGTCGCCAAGAAGCATCTCCCCATTCACGCCGAGGCTCCCGAGTTCACCGAGCAGTCAACCGAGGCCGAGATTCTGATCACCGGTATCAAGGTCGTCGATCTGCTTGCCCCTTACGCCCGTGGTGGTAAGATTGGTCTGTTCGGTGGTGCCGGTGTCGGCAAGACCGTGTTCATTCAGGAGCTTATCAACAACATCGCCAAGGCTCATGGTGGTTACTCTGTCTTCACTGGTGTCGGTGAGCGTACCCGTGAGGGTAACGATCTGTACCACGAAATGCAGGAAACCTCTGTCATTCAGCTGGATGGCGAGTCCAAGGTCGCCCTGGTCTTCGGTCAGATGAACGAGCCCCCTGGTGCCCGTGCCCGTGTCGCCCTGACTGGTCTGACCATTGCCGAGTACTTCCGTGATGCCGAGGGACAGGATGGTGAGTTCTCCTATTACCTCTGCGGACAACTTTAAGCCATCATTGCTAACTAATTCAATAGTGCTGCTCTTCATTGACAACATTTTCCGCTTCACCCAGGCTGGTTCTGAGGTGTCTGCCCTGCTGGGTCGTATCCCCTCTGCCGTCGGTTACCAGCCTACCCTGGCTGTCGACATGGGTGGTATGCAGGAGCGTATTACCACCACCAAGAAGGGTTCCATTACTTCCGTCCAGGCTGTGTACGTGCCCGCTGACGATCTGACTGATCCCGCCCCCGCTACCACTTTCGCCCATCTGGACGCCACTACTGTGCTGTCTCGTGGTATTTCCGAGCTGGGTATCTACCCTGCCGTCGATCCCCTTGACTCCAAGTCCCGTATGCTGGACCCCCGTATTGTCGGCGAGGAGCACTACCAGACCGCCACCAAGGTCCAGCAGATTCTTCAGGAGTACAAGTCTCTTCAGGATATCATTGCTATTCTGGGTATGGACGAGCTTTCGGAGGCTGACAAGCTTACCGTCGAGCGTGCCCGTAAGATCCAGCGTTTCCTGTCGCAGCCTTTCACTGTTGCCCAGGTCTTCACTGGTATCGAGGGTTCCCTAGTCGACCTGAAGGACACCATTGCCTCGTTCAAGGCCATCCTGAACGGTGAGGGTGACTCCTTGCCCGAGGGTGCCTTCTACATGGTTGGTGACTTCGCCTCCGCCAAGGTCAAGGCTGAGAAGATTCTAGCTGAGCTCAACGCTTAAGCGTTTCCTATGACTTCATTAATGGAACGTGGCTGCGAAAAGAGGAAAGGGGATTAATGGGAGTGAAAAAGCGCACCCTGTGTATAGAATTCCAGGGCTCTGAAAATGCTTTTATTTTCTTTCAAAGCGGCATCAGGCCCTGAATCTAGTCTCTTCCATGAGCTGTGTACAAGACATTCAATTTGTTTCTCGTTATAATCACCACCCATAATTGTACCATGTGAAAATTTGTGTTGATGGACATGGCTCTACAGTCAGTGGTCATAAATTATTGATGCTATGGAGGACCTGAAAAAAATAATATGCTGGTGGACTAGGGTTAAGATCCCTTTTTGCTTAGTCATAATACTTACTAAGCGCGTATTGTTAGCGCGTTCATACACATGGCATCACAAGATCATGGCATTGTTTAAAAAGTGATGCTCAATTTACCAAAGTTAAATTGATTTCAAACTTAGTTGTATTAAGCGACTCGCGCACGACAAGCAACAATGTCTATTTTCCAGGCGCCAGGTCTTGAGTTGATGCAGGATCTTTTGCAGTCACACCCGTGCAGGTCATTGCAAATAGAGACTCTAGCAACCCTTCTACATGTAAGAGGAAACCTACTGGTGGCCCCAACACAAGCCAGGCTCTTTCAAAGATTTATCTCTAATTATTGAGGTTTCCCTTCTTTCTTCTTATAGCCTAATGCTGCGATAGCACGAAACATTGTTGTCTACGGACCCGAAGCGTCGGGGAAATCAGCCATCGTCGAAGGCGTAGTCTCGCGAATATCACAGGCGTCTGATGATGAATGGATGTTCAAGTGTGCAATTGTCAAGTCAGTGCAATGCATTACTCTCCGGCACATGTTTGAGAGAAGTCTGGCGCTGATCCAGGAGGCTTTGGGGATACAAGAAAAGGTTCCGCGTTGTGATAACCTCGCACAATTCACGAGTGAGTTGTCGCAGATCCTGGGTATGTGGACAGCAGAAGGCGCAGATGTACGTCCAGCTAGACGGCATTTTGCTCTAGTGTTTGATGGTATTCAAGGACAGAGAGAAGCAACCGGCACGCTAGCTGCGGGCCTGGCACGACTCGCAGAGATTGTATGTTTCATTAGTGTCTAGTTGGATTCAACTCATGCCGCGGGATGACTGTACTAACAATGTCTTTTACGCTGGATAGGTCCCGTGTCTTGTATGCGTTTTCATCGCTCCGGTCCCCCCACCGTCGTTCCTACGCACTACAACTGTCCTTAATGTACACTTCCCGAACTATGCTAAGCACGAATTTGTCAAGATCCTCGCTCTATCCACACCACCATCTATTGCCGACCTAAGCGATCAGGAGACACACGACCTGTGGATCCGCTTCTGCGGAACGGTGCACGACTCCCTGGCCAAGGCTGCTATTCGTACTTTACCTCTATTACGCAGTAGCTGCGAACGCCTGTGGCCGCTGTTTGTGGCGCCCATCGAGTTGGGGACACATGATGCAAAGGAGTTTTCGAAATTACTTATCGCAGCCCGTATGCATTTCCAGGACGAGGCGTTGATTAACCCATCGCTGGTCAGCGCTCAGCCAATACTCACCAAGCCTGTAATCTTGCCGTTCACAGAGGTTTTCACTGGGGATTTCGCGGCTTCCTCTAGTTCCGTTCTTGCTACTACTACGCCTACTTCTGATCCTATGCCTTCTAAGAAAGACCTCGCTGTCCTCCTGCCCACAATGCCGCGACTGATATTGATTGCTGCGTATCTCGCCTCCCACAACCCTGTACGTCATGACATAACGGTTTTCTCGACCTTTCACCATGGCAAGAAAAAAAAGCGCGGTGGACTGGCTAGTACTCTTCCACAACGAGCACCACGCTCTAAACACCGCAAGATTGCGCGAAAGCTGCTCGGGGCACACAGTTTCGTCATGGAACGGATGATGGCTATCCTGGCGGCTGTTCGTAGTGAATGGGCTGCGGCCGTGGGGCTACCGGTGCAACAGACCACAGGTATTGATGGCGATATCGGTTTAGCTATGGCTACATTGACGAGCTTGCGGTTGTTAGTGAGAGTTGGTGCAGGCTCAGATTTGTTAGATCGTGGATCAAGATGGAGGATTACGGTGACTTGGGACGATGTTAGGTCAATAGGGCGGAGCGTTGGCCTGGAGATTGAGGACTGGCTAGTCGAGTAAACGACTAGCGGGAGTAGAGGACGTATAATTTCGAAGCGAATAGGTAGAGTGTACCGTACCACCTTACCCGTCTTTGCATATTTGGAAGCAATCAGGGCTTCTGGTGGCATGTGACACGACATAATTGACACAGGCTTCGAGGCTATTGCATAGCATAGAAAAAGCCTTTTATTGATTGAATAGATGTTGCTTTGAGTTTTCCCACAAGGGGTGTATTGTATTTAACAAGGAAATTTACTTGTAATGACGCATCAGCACAAACAATGATTTTAGCTACTTGTTGCACCTTCCCGCCCCTCGCCTTTCACCGTTCAAGCATATTAAGCCAAGTTAGTTCACTTCGTGTTGATGGTGCGAAAAGGGGACGAGAGGAACTGGCACATATAAGGCGCATTCATTCAAACCCGTAAGCTAAAGACAAACCATAGAAAACAGACCCTCCTCCCCCAACGAAAAAAAAATAAGTCTATGAAATAACCCAGCGAGCCTTCTAAGAATAAGAAATGAAACGTGAAAAAGGGATCAAAAGAACACAAAAGACAACGATTTAGACAGAAGGTGACAGCTATGCACTGACACTGTTCACAATTCCTGCTTGCTGGTCTCCTATGCGCCACGTGTCTTCTTGCTTAGTTCCAGGTGGCAGCCACGTCGGAGCCTGCGTTTGTCGCATCGTAGACTCTTTCCCAGAAACAATACCGTAGCTCGAGGAGGATGTAGGCCCGGAGACGTAGGGAGTAGATGAGGTGTTCATGGGCAGTAGGGGCGAAGCATTGGGGGCAGCTGCCATGGTGCGCACCTTGCGATCGGCCTTGTTGCCCTCATTCGAGCGGTCGTAGAGCCACAGGCCCAGGAATGTCAGGGTGATTCCAAAGGCTTGGATGCGAGTAGTGGGGTTGCGGAACCAGATCAGAGACGCGACTATGATATAGACACGCTTGAGAAGGCTGGCCACGGAGTACGTGACAGGAGAAACCATGCCGAGTAGCACAAAAGCAATTAGGTTCTGGCCAAAGTGGAATGAGCCGTTGAGGAAAAACTCGAGTGTCAAGCGGCCGTGGTCCATGGCTCCAGGTCGGCCACTGAGGTCGACTGCGCCGTCGCTGAAGAAGTCAGCAAGCAAGGACCAACCTTCAGAGAAGAACCAGATAGGGAGGGTGAGAAAAAAGGCAATGCTGGATGAATAGCAAATTAGATTCAGCTTGTCGAGCTTCTTGCTTTGCATTCCCATGCCCTCAGCCTCAGCCTTAGCTCTGTCGTTGAAGAGCTGCTTAGAGTATATGTTTTGGGTAACAAAGATGATGGCCGCTAGAAGGGCGTAGATGACGCCTAGAAATTGACCGCCAAACGTGATGTTTCCAGAGCAGGCTAGGCAGACGCCCAGGGTTAGAGGGACAAGCGAAACGTAGGTTGCAACAGGGTAAGGGATGTTGTAGAGCAGACGGTAGGCCAAGACGGTGAAGAGCGGTGAAAGTCCCTTGATGGTGTGGACGAGGGAGACGGGAATCATGGAGGTCGCATTGGAGCTAAGCAAGTGGCCACCGATTTGAAAGAGAGCCATGGGAAGTGTGGTGCGGGCAATGTCGAGCGAGGGTTTGCGAATGGGATACTTCAAGGTAGGAATGATGCGCTTGAGTCTGGGGAAAATAGAGGCGAGCCACGACCAGAGCAGGCAGTACGAGGAGACAAAGACAAACTGCACGAGTGTAAGAGTCGCTGGCTTTGGAAAGGCGTTGAGAATTGACTTGGAGGAAGTGTTCGTGAGGAGCGAAGTTGTCCACCAAATGATGCACAGGACCTGGATGAGGAGGGACGGCGGGTTAGTGACAAGATAAACTACGGAACCTATACTTGCGCAGATAAAGAGCACAAGAGAGCATAAGGCGAGCATAGAAAATGCCCAGGACTTACAACAAGCATAGGTGAGATGGGCGCACGCAGAGCTCCGGCAATGTCAGCCTGGCTAATGCTACTATTGCGGACCCTTCTTAGGGCATTTGAAAGACTAGTACGGCGACCAGGTAACGAAGAGCCATCGAGTTTCTCACGAGACGAAGAACTTCTGCTGTGATCGCGACGGGGAGTCCATCTTTGGGCACTGCCTATAGCGGTATCATGGCTAGTGGTATCAACAAAGTCTGGAAAGCGGTCGATCTTTTCGTGATGGCTCATGATGGGTGGGAAGCCGGACGAGGGAGACTCGGTTATGAGTGAGTATAGGGGAGGGGAAGAGAAAAAGAGGGGCGGTATTGATTGATGATATATAGATGGGGCGGCGTGTCATGCGAGAGTAATAAACGACAGACTCGTGATTTGGGCAGTGACTTCTTTTTAGCCACGAATATGAAGGGTAGCGAAGATATGAACTAGACAACAACCAGGCAAAAACAGAGGCAATATAAACGAGAGACAAGAATTGAAAGCGCAGCGGCAGCAAAGAATAATAAAGAGAATAGAGAGAGACTGGGCCGTGGAAACTGTAGGCGTTGAAGGGGGGACGAAGTGGAAAGAAAAGAGAACTCTCAAAATACGTGAATAAAACTCTCAATTGAAAAAAAAAAAAAAAAAAAAAGATTTGAAAACTAATTGAGAAAAGGTACAAGTATCAGTGTACATATGTATCACCGGAATATCACAGGCTAAATGAATGGAAGGAAATATACCTGCACTTATCTTGTTCTTTTTGTTACCACGTGCTCTAGCAGGTACATGACAAGAGAGAATAGCCATGGCCAGGTCTAAGCCTGAGCTTTCGTGAGAAAATTGGCGATTATAATGCCTTCTAAAAATTTATCGTAGTGATCTTTATACGCGCATACGAATATGAAAGCTCGGTAGTTGTGCTTAGCCTTAGCTGCTTTGACTTGTATCATCACCAATTGCAGCAGAGAGAAGAGCACTTGGCCTTGATGTCTTTTTATAGTAACCCCTGCATCCGTCAATCAAGGGTAGATCAAGGAGTTTCCGAATGGTGGAGCCTAGCTTAGATGTCACGTGAGTCACATCCTGCCAGCTGCCAAAATCCTGTCAGTCATTTCGTAATGGCACCTGACGACATCTGCACTGCACGTCGCGCTTTTGAGCGAAGCCTTGTCTGAGAATTGTCGACAAGGCTACGAAGCTTTACCATACTAGAAAGCCGACGACGAAAAAAAGTTTAGCCTTACCGAGCGCTGTGCTTATATCTCAGCTGCCCGCGCAAAAGTCCTTGCGCCTAATTCCAAGGGGAATTACGAAGTTGCTCTTCAACAAAACTTTAAGACCTTCCGGCCTCTCAGGACTCTTTCACTACTAATACTACTTGATTCCCCGGCGTCACCAGTCTCATCGACTTGGACTACCAGCCAGCCCCGATCTTTTCTGCAATTCCCTGAACTTGCACCCTCTTGGTATTCGCCCGACTCTCCCTTCTCTACACGTGTCGTGCGAGCGCCACCCACCAAATCGCCCATCATGGCAGCCGTAAAGATGACCAAGAACCAGATGCGACGCGCCAAAAAGAAGGAATTGAAAAAGGCCGCCATCACTGTAGGCAAGGAGTCTACTGCCGAGAAGCAAGAGAAGACGGCTTCTAGCCAGGGAGAGCCTCAAGAAGATGTTGTCTCAACCACCGCGGCCACTGCCGCAAAAGACAGCGGCTCCACGGTGAAGCCTGAGCCAATCCCCGAAATGGCGCTTCTGATTGACGAAGCAATCGAAATCCCCGACGTTGATAACAACCCCGCATTTTCGATGTTCAAAGACATATTCAAAAAGTTCGGTGCTGATTTCGAGCAGGATGAGGTAGCACGCGAGGCTAATGCCGGAAACCAGGGCGAAGTCATGTACAGCGACGATGAAATCCCCGACGAAGAACAGCCGTTGCGTATGTCTAAAAAGAAGCGCAAGATGCTTGCCCAATTGTCCATCGCTGAGCTCAAGGCGCTCGTCAAAGTCCCCGAGGTTGTTGAGTGGCAGGATGTCAACTCACCGGACCCGCGCCTGCTTGTCCAGATCAAGGCCCAGCGCAACGTCGTGCCTGTGCCTGGCCACTGGTCGCTCAAACGCGAATATCTCTCTTCCAAGCGTGGTGTGGAAAAGCCTCCGTTCCGCCTGCCAAAATTTATCGCCGAAACTGGCATCACGGAGATGCGCGATGCCGTACTAGAAAAGCAGGATGCACAATCCCTCAAACAGAAGCAGCGCGAGCGTGTGCAGCCTAAAATGGGTAGACTGGATATTGATTATCAAAAGCTGTATGATGCCTTTTTCCGCTTTCAAGAAAAGCCCGAGCTTACGCGCTTTGGAGAGGTCTACTATGAGGGCAAGGAGCTAGAGGTAGACTATCATAGTTTCCGGCCTGGCGAGTTGAGTGATGAGACTAAGGAAGCACTCGGCATGCCTCCAGGCGCACCGCCACCGTGGCTTATAAACCAGCAACGTGTTGGCCCACCGCCCTCTTATCCTACTCTCAAGATCCCCGGTCTGAATGCGCCACCGCCACCTGGGGGCTCCTGGGGCTTCCTGCCAGGTCAATGGGGCAAAGTGCCTGTTGACGAGCATAACCGCCCGCTATATGGCGGTGATGTTTACGGTCTGACGGACATGAACGGGAAGCAGCTGGCTCTTGCGGCGCCCGAAGCCATTGATCGCGCAGTTTGGGGAGAACTTCAGCCTCGCGAAGAGGAAGAGGACGACGAGGACTCAGACGAAGAGGAGGATTCAGACGATGAAGACGAGAATGATGTTGCTTCACCCTCGGGCATTGAATCCCCCAGCGGGTATGCCACTAATGCGCCAGCCGACTATGGTACCGGCGTCGAAACGTCCATTGCCGGTGAAATGGACCTACGCAAGACACGTCGCGGCATTGAAACTGAGGAACATTCAGGGCCACGTTCGGCTTATACTGTGCTTCCAGAACAGCGCGTATCGGGGGCTGGTGCTACTGGCCTCTTTGGCAGTGAGCGAACGTACGATCTCAATGCAGCTCGTGCACACCCTATGCTGGGCGTGGACGACGAGACGCGCAAGCGCAAGAAGCCGGGTGATGTTGATGTGGCCATCGATGTTGATGCCTTGGCAGCTGGTGGCGGCCTAGGCAAGGACGAATTACAGCGTAAGTTTGCCGAGAGTTCAGCCCGTGAAGGCATTGGTGCCCAATGGCGGGGGGGGCCTGGCGGCAATGATGACGATATTGCAGATATGATTGCGCAAGAATCACGGAAGCGTTTGAAGGTTGATGAGGAGAGGCAGGAGAAGAAGAAAACGGCCAAGTACCGGTTTTAGAAACAGGAGCCAAGGAAAAGACTCCCGGCGAGAAAAAGTGAGGGAGAGATGTACGCATGCAAGAAGAGGGGGCGGGTTGTTGCTAGACTGGGATAGCACAGAGGAAAGGGATGAACTACTGCTAGTACAGGACAGGCCCTTCCTCGCTCTGGTTGCTTTTCGTCCTCGTTTTTTGTTTGTTTGAGCCTGGCTTGGGCTTGTTGGTTTCCGGAGTTTTGGAGCTAGAAAGGGCTGGGGTTTCTTTTTTGTTTCTTTTGTGCTTTGCTTTGCCTTAGTTCATTTTCCTTTGCTTCTATTTTCATCTATTCTATCTATACCGGGCGTAATGTAGTACTACTGTCCATATATCACAACACTCCACACGTCACACCTATAGCTTTGATTTTGGTATACCTCAATATTCTAAACTTTCTTGCACTCGTCGCATCTCCACACTTGCGAGAACAGCCCCCTCTCGCCCTTCTCCTTTAAACAGCGGCCATGAAACTCCTTGTTGCAAAGCGAGCCAACACACCTAACAACCCATGCGCCCGCCAGAATTTGCGTTGCACACACAGTACAAAGCAGTGTTGACTGGGGCGAATGAGCAGCACTCACAGGATTCAGCATGGCGGCATCATCAAGTGCACGACATTCCTGCTTCGGGGTCATCCCAACGGTCTTGGCCGTCCAGGAATCCCAGGCCTGCTGGACCAAGCGGAGAGCGGCATCGTGTGTGTCCATATCAAGCACGTCACAGGCTGTTAGCGTGCTGGCATGATGCATCACCTGATACATGAGGTCACGCGATGAAATGAGCCAGGCAAGATGGTCGTGTAGGAAGGACAGCCAGACACATGCAACAGTGGCGCGTGTGGTGTCGTGGGCGAGAGAATAGGTGCTCCAGGCGATAATGTAGGCCTTTTCAGCGCCGGTGATGTCGGTGTAGTCGCTCAATGCACATTGGTGGCGGTGGATTAGCCATGATTTGTCTAGCCGGTGTTGGATGTGCTGGGTCCCAGGAGTGAGCTCTTTGTGTGTTATGTGATCATACATGGGAAAGCCATTTTTGGGCACAGTCAAGGTTTCTAGAGCTTCGGGTGGAAGTGACTACGACTCACACGTCAGTTTGGGCTGCAAGCTTTGGGGGCGATTGAGATTCTAGAGGATTGAAACATACCAAAGGCTCGACGTCAGTCATAGGAGTTATGAATCCGGGGTTAGTAAGTAGTGATGCCTTGTGCTGGGCCGACTCGTCTAAAAGTCGAGGCAACGGCCGGATATAAATCTTGGGCGGAGTCCCTGAATCGCTATCCGGGGTTTCCTTCAATTTTGATTGTGTATTTAAATGGAATTCTACATTCTTGTGACTCGATTGTAAATGCTGCAATAGGCTGTCCAGCGACATGTGGGGGTTTCCACAAGGCAAACAGCGAAAACGGTCACGGGAAACCCAGCAGTGATCGAAGTAGTACTTGACCATGCCCGTCCCAATTGCAGGCGTCTTTTGGGGCCTCTTAGGCTTCGAGGCTACGATGGAATTAGAGTCGCTTGTTGTCAACGTGCTTTCGTAGAAGCGCCAGCTAGAAAGCTGCTTGAGGTTATAAGTAGAAATTTGCTTCCTCTCGCGCAGTCTGCGCTGGCTGGGCTCCTCGCTGTCGCAAGAGCTTTCGCGATTCATGCAGACATCTTGTGGTAGGTGGCCGATATGAGGGACATGCTGAAATGAATCTGGGTCTGGGTCTGGGTCTGGGTCTGGGTCTGGGTCTGGGTCTGGGTCTGGGTCTGGGTCTGGGTCTGAGCCTGAGTCTGTAGCTGTGGCCTGAAAAGTAGAGGTGGCCTCTTCACTTGAAGAAGCACGTCGTGCAGCGTCACGATCGTCAAGCGATACTGATTTAGGTTCAGTAAGATCATGTGCCTCCGCGTGAAGACCTGGATTAACGAGAGCGGGGTTCAGAGGTTTTGTCTCAGGTCTCACCGATGATCCGCATGATGGGGAAGTAAATTGGGCCACGGGTGTAATGCTAGTTCTTTTTGCAATAGTGTTTATGTTTGCACCTGCGCTTGCGCTTGCGCTTGCGCCTACACCCGCGCTTGTGCTTGTGCCCGTACTTGTGGTACTTGTCGCAATTGCACTTGTACTTGTACTTGTGCTTGTACTTGTGCTTGTACTTGTGCTTATATTTGTATCTGTATTTGCGCTTATGCCCGTGCCTGTGCCTGTGCCTGTGCCTGAACTTATCCCTAGAGCTGATGCTGGGTAGCTCAGAGGTATAGTGGGAGGTTGCGACAGAGCCAGTTGGCTGTGCAAAGTAGGAGCTGAAGTCGCGCTTGTCCATATGGCTGAACTAGCGGGTCTTTGTTGGGATGGGCTCTCCAACTCGTTTCCCAGGGGCCTAGCCGTTGTACCAGACATAGCTAAAGAAGGTGGCACAGTGATATTTCCCGAGGGTGCTACCGGACGGACAGAAGACAGCGACCATTGCAGGTCAACCTCAAGACGATACTGGGTTTTAGCAGCGGGCCTTTCATAATCATAGCCGTACATAGTGCGATGTTGGAGACCCCGGGAGAACAAATCAATGCGGCTAGCAATAAATGAAAACCGTTTCGGATTTGAGGCCCTAGAACTATCCCCACTGAGTATACCAGCAGGCGGCCAGATATTGCTGCACGATGCGCTTATGTATACATCGAGGCGGTATCTTCGACACAGCCCAAAAGAGCCGCTAGGCAGAAAGGTTGAAAGCTCTTTTTCGGGAATAAATATCTTGCCTAGTTGCACGATCATGTTTTCCGGCTCTTTTTGTGCGGCTGTGTCCTTGGACTGATGAGTCAGGACCAAGCACTCTAGAGGCTTGGTGATGAGCTCTTCGGGCTTCTCAGACGAGCAATCTAGAATCCTCAGCTTGACTTGAGCCTTAGTAGATTCAATAGGTGTAGACGGGGCAGGCAATGGATTGTCTAAGGCATGTGATGGCCCTGATGTAGCTACAATGCGTGTAATATGGATTCTAAGCCCCCGCTCAGCGTACATAGTCAATGAACCACCATCCGTAGCGAGCGAAGAGCTTCTGGTGACACTCATTGTCGAACGTTTTCTTGCAGATTCTCTATCTCCAGACCGAAGTCTTTGGCTTTCATGTCTAGAATGCATTTTAAACATTCGCCTGAGCGAGCGACTGAGATATGGGAGCTCAAGGCGGTCTGGAGCTGCATTGGGGGAAAGAAACATTGAACAGAAAAGCACTAAAAGAGAGCAGATGAAGAAATGATATGCATCGAAATAGAGCAAAAAAGACGAATCCAATAAAAAGGCCGCAGCTTAACTTGTAGGGATGATATGCTTAGTTGCAAGGCTTTAAAAGGACAGCGAACAACGAAACACAGGGCCAGCAGAGCATACTGCCATAACTCCACTATAAATTGGTGATAATTTCTTGCCGGCTTTGTTTGCGCGCCGTGTGTAACCTACAGTGACGCGTTGTGAGTGTTCATGGCGTTTTTAGACACTATTGTAGACCCTTAGTGGTCACATTATCTAGGGTTACGCATGTCTGCACATAGCCGCATAGCCGCAGTGCCCCGCTCTTTTTCTAGCCTTCATGATGTGCTCCGTTTATCACGAAGCTTAAGATTCCCGCTTCTTAAAACAAGCTGTTGGGGTCATTCAAATATCAAATTCCTAAACTAAAATCAAGTTCTTACCATTTACGCCAACCTGCGTTTGCTTTGTCATACGCGCACAAAATAATTTTCAAAATTTCTATCCCATCTTCTTTTGCTACTGGTCTCTTTTTTCCTCCCTTTTTCCCAGCATGAGACTTGCCTTGATGTCTATTGTGATCCACCATCAAAGACGCCATCTTTTTCATTGTCTATCGCCCGATTTCTCAGCACAAATGCACGAATCATCGTGAACATCCTGTGCAAATTTTCATGATCCTCCGCTTTTCTAATTTTCGCCTCTAAAATCACACAAACTCTGTCTTCTTCGCTTTTTTCTCTTTCCTCCTAATGCCACTGCCCTTCTGCCTGCCTTCTGCCGAAAAGTGACGTGTAATAGGCCGTCTGGCAAACACTTGAAGGTTTGAACGAAAACGTCAATACGAGTGCATATCCGTCCCCTTTTTTCCGCCAAGAACTTTTTCGGACCTAGTATGTCTGGTAGGCGCTCTGCTCGTATAGCTGCCATTAGTGCTGCTGCCCATGCTGCCCGTGTAAGTCCTGAGGTCGATCCAGAAGAAATCCTTCCTCAGCTTGAACGGACCCGTGCCCGGAGCCATGCCGCTGCTGTCGCTGTAGTCTTTGAATCACAACAAGAACAACATACCAAAAAAAAGCGTTCTGGCGACAAACGATGCACCCGGCGCCAAACTCGAAGTACAGCAAAACGTCGGAAAATGCGTATGCTTCCGGACCACTCTTCTCAGCAGCATCGGTCTAAGGGCTTTGCCAATGCCGATAGCTTTATTGAAGATGCGGCAGAATATAGCCCTCCTAGCTCTGCTCGAGAGAAGGAGCTGGTTTGGGACAACGAGCCTATGCTTGATTGCTGGGCATTTATTTTGTATCACGCTTCAGTCAACGAAAAGGACGTGGTAAATATATCGTGGCTCTTGAATGCAGCCACTGTTTGCAAATCCTTTGCATATGGTGTCAACAAAGTCATCTGGTCTCATCCGTGGATCAGCAGTCCCCGTGTAGGCGCTCGTCTGATGTCGACTCTTGGACTCCCATCACCAGAAAATATGAACACATTGGAAAACAAAATGCACCACCGCATCTCCATGACCCGTAGTCTCCGCATTGGGCCCCTGCAGACCCAGTCGTTGGAGGGGGTTTCTTCGCTTCTCACCGTTTTTCCACGGCTCACCGAGATTGATATTGCCTTCCCTGAGGACCCAGTCTTGTTTGATAAGTGCAGATATCCCAAGGATCTCAATACGAACTTGGTCAAACGAGTGACTGATCGGAAAATGGCCATCCATCAACTCAATACTTGGCGATGGAATGTGGCTGTTCTTTACAGGTCCATTTTCCTGGATAAAGAACCAAAGGAAGGCGAAGAAAGCGAATCCCAAACATCCAGCTTTGAAAAAGCCTATGAAATGCACACTGTAGGCCCTCTTCGCGATCTCACAACCTTGCACCTTGAGGGCATCCCGTCCGCTTGGCTAGACTTGTCTGATTCGACGCCTGTTCAGCACCCCCCCTTCATCCAGATAAATAGCTTGATTTTAGCACTTAAAAATCTCCGTACCCTAACCTTAGACCGTTGCGCTTCCACCCGCGAATTCTTGGTTCATCTTCCATCGCAGCTTTGGCATCTTTCAATTACCAAAAGCTTGGTAGAAAGTGTGGATTTCGAGGAATACCTCAAGTTGCGTGGACATTCATTGAAAACTCTGAAGCTACGTGATAATATAGGCCTGACCTTGCGTGTTTTTGGTAGCATTGCTCAATGCTGCCCGGACTTTGAAGAGTTCTATGGCTCCTTTTCTGGGGAAGAGGACCGCATAGTGAGGTATTGGCCTTTCAGCGCACATGCAGACCCGGAGTTTGGAGAATGGCTTCCCTCTCATCCTATCAGCTGGCCCAAGAAACTTAGAGTCCTTGAGTTGTCTCCTATAAGAGGCATCAGGATGGAAGATATTGAGTCTATCTTGGTTGATCTCGTGGCTTCTGCTCATAGAGTGCCAGACCTCCGTCGAATAAATCTTAGGATCACAATGGACTCGGTTTGGCGTGATCGTGCGTGTTTCCGAGAAAGGTGGCATGACGTTCTAAGACATGTCTTTGAGCGTGAGGTTGACCCGCCTCTTCCCTACTCTTCGCTTGCCCAATACAAAGCATTATTCCGGAGCAATGATGCCGAAGAATCGAGCATTCTTTCGACCCACTCTTCATGCAACCACTCGTCAAGCTCCTCATCTAATAGTAGCTCTCCTGCAAAAATGACGCGTTCGCGTGCGGCAGCTGCACGACGTGAAGGAGGGCAGATTATTAAATTGACCGATCTTGTGGAGATGGGCAGAGAAAAGGGCATGTCTAACCCTTGCCAAAACATGGCAGACGGCCAAAGTAGAAGAAAAAAGCAATATTCGGAACTCGATAGCGAAAGTGACTCAAGCTTGTCTTCAGCCCATGACGTCACCGATGATGAATTCGGTAGCACGATTGGCTCAAGCCATAAGGAAGATGTGATAAGAGAAATGGCGGAATGGGCTTATCAGAAACTTGACATTGACAATCCGGAATGGATTTCACATGACAAAAATTCGGAGTTCTTCCGAAAGACACGCCTGGACATCTACGGCCAGCTGCAGAAGCTGCCAGCCACCCGACAAGTGCACACTATAGACTTTATGGTTGATAACATGAAGCCTTCCGAGCGAATCCTGGGCATGGAAGACTTCATTGATGAGTGGATGCATGATGACTTTGACAACTTTGACAGCGATTACGTGGAGTAAGT
This sequence comes from Ceratocystis lukuohia, assembly GCF_044167205.1. Lineage (NCBI taxonomy): Eukaryota > Fungi > Ascomycota > Sordariomycetes > Microascales > Ceratocystidaceae > Ceratocystis > Ceratocystis lukuohia. The sequence goes on from NW_027263525.1 coordinate 1,672,474, forward strand.
AGGAAGAGTACTGCTGTAGGATCGTCATATTTTCCTGTCTTCTTATTGGTTTTCCTTTACATTTCGTTTTTTTTCTGGGGGCTTTTTTTTTTTTTCTTTGTGACATTTGTAGTTATCTATCTATATTGATTAATAATTTGGACAACTGAGAGAAATAAAACTCACGGGTCTTTTTTTGTTGCACATACACGCGCCGCGCGTACAACCTTGGAATAAGAGGAAATGCCAGGTGCAAAGTAAATCTAGGACATGTGTGCGCCCAGCGGGATATCATTAACTACCAAAAACCTTCTTTCGAACTAACCATTCAGATACACCCCTGCCCTAGTTTAGTGGGATGCGTTCACTCAACATTCGCGATACCTGGTTGTCTTCTTGTTCAACTCCTCTTGCTTTAGAGCACAGGTTGCTCTAGAACGCAGGCCCCGAACTTTCTCCATCTGCTAGCTTCTCCAAGCTCCGCCTGGCTTCATCTGTGCGAATAGCACATGCCTTGGACTCGCGATCCATTTTATCCCAGACCATCAAGCTCTTGCGCAGCCGCTCCTGCTTGATACGCAAGTCATCGCGAAGTCTCTCTTCCTCCTCTTTAAGTTTACGCATGGTAGGCTCCTGCTCACGTGTTACGCTGTATAATGAAATGGCTGTATGTGCAGGATCTAGCTTGCCCCCAGGAATTATGGGTATTAGTGCAGCGAGATGAGTCTGTGCTAGTGTCAACTTTGGCCCGTTAGGGGGGTTGAACGGCCTTTGTTGACTGGAAGTTGTGGCGCTGCCATTGTTGCCGCCACCCGAGGGTGGACCGTTACGTGGACCTATGGGAACTGCGCTAGAGCTAAGTGGCGTGCTGTGTGAACTGCCCGAGGTGCTGGAGATGCCATGGCGACCGTTGCCTTGGTTGGGTCCCCATGATTGGCGAGAGTTTCGGGGTGGGTAGGTCCCTCGGTTGGGTGGCGGGATATAGCCACGAGGGCCAGCAGGAGGAGGATTAGAGGTGCTGTTAAGGTCTCTGTTTGAGGGCGGATGTTGGCGGCTATGGGGCGAGACGGATCGGCCACCACCAGTGTTAGAAGAGCCGAGCGGCAGACGGTTGGTTGAAGTACTAGTGGGATTGCGGTAATTGATGGAGCCTCGATTGGGAGAGGGCATGTGTGTATCTTGACTAGAAATATCGTTCGATGTAGGGCGGTTCGTTTGGGTGTGCCGAGGAGAGTGATCGCGTGATTGTTGTCGGGATATCCCCGGAGAGCGTGCTACACTAGAGCGGCGATCTAATCTTGTTCTGCTGGATCGTCGAGAATCAGCAGATCCTCTTGAACGTGGACGAGAACGTGACGGAGATCGTCGGCCGTTGGGGGTGTTGAAATTGAAGTTGGGTTTGTGGTCGCGAGACCGAGGGCGGAATGGAGCCGTCATCCGACTGCCACCGCCGCCACCACGGGCTATCGGACTACGGGACCGGGCCCTGTAAACCGGTGAGGAAGCTAAGGCTCTGGGAGAACGAGCTCGCATGGGCGTCCGGTCAGCCGTGCTGGGTGGAGAACGAGACCGACGGGGGCGTCCAATGTTGATGTTAGGACTATCCCTAGGATCAAATCGGGGAGGGTCATCCCTGCCACGAAAATGGCCACGGCCCCAATCCCGGCCTCTGTCTCTATCGCGTTCTCTGTCCCGATCAATATTACGGTCTGTTGGGCGAGGAGGTGGCTGATCCCTGATGAGGTCGCGTGGTGGTTGGTCTCTATCTCTGTCAGAAACACTTGACGGGGGGGCCGGGATATCACGGTTTTTGTCTCGTTCGCGATCTCTGTCCCGCAAGGGTAGGCGGTCCCTATCACGTTGCATGTCGCGGTCCCAGTCTCGCCTGGGGGGAGTTCTACCTCTCTCGGGACGATCATGTTCTTCTCGTAGCGGTGGCGATCTAGAGACTCTACGGTGGACTGAGGCGCGCCTAGGAGAAAATCGTCGAGGAGGCGGGGGCGTCCTGGTACGGTCCCTGCGCCTCCAGTCACATCTGTCTCGGGATCTATCTCGATCTCGCATGTCGCCTCGTGAGCGATCCCTCCGGAAGCGATCATTGCTACGCGAACTGTGCTGACGCGGAGATCGTCCTGGAACGTAGCTGTCTGAGGCAACATGGGGAGGGCTGCGTGGGCGAGGACTACGGTAGGGCCTTGGGCTTCTCGGCAGGCGATCGCGGTCGCTCAGTCGTTCACTGGCTAGCGGTGCTCTGTCGCGATCGCGATCACGAACTGGACTTCTCGGTCGCCTAGGCGAGCGATCTCTGTTGAATGGTCGCCATGATTCGCCAGCACCATACATTTTAACTTCGCCGTCATCGTATCTATGAATTATTGCCAATTAGATAAGAGCTTGCGATGATTTGATTGTCACTGGCTTTCGAGACATATTAGGTCGGCTGGGCCACAAGGCTGGCAGCACCAGTCTTGAAATATGAAGACAAAATGAGGGGACAGGAGGGTACGTACCTCCGACTGCGAGAGTCGCGATCTCTATCCCGGTCCCGGTCTCGGTCCATCATAACAATAATAAATTTAGGAAGCCGAGCGATAAGACTAAGACCCGATGTCTGTTAGGCAAAGAACAAGCAACGTCGAGATTTGATGCCAAAGATACAGCGCAATATCGGCGGATGATGGGTGGCTGGCGGGACAATTGCTTGTGAATTCTAAACAACCAAGAAAAAAAAAAGTGATAATTAATTCGAAGCAATAGTTTTGATCTCAATTAGAAGGCGTTACTGGAAGAACGTCGATAAATATGAAGACCTAAGAATGAAAGTGCCTTGGAAACAAAAAGGCTTCGAAATTTGGGGGAATTGAGGCAAATGTAAAAAAAAAGAATTAAAAGTCCACTCATCAAAATCGCAAGGCAGTTGCTCGAAACAAGGTTGACGGCTTGGCTTGTTTTTTAGGTCAAGGCGCGACAAAGCGAAAACGCGGGTCTCGTAGTCACGTGACCTTTATTAACTTTGTGTGCAACCCAGGCGAGGGACGACATGCGATGGAAATGCAACAGCAAGCATAGCAAAAACAACATTACACAATTGTTGGAAAGGTTAGTGTGTGGCAAGCGTTGAAAGCTGCCTTCAATTGTTTGTTTCTAACAATATCTGTAGAAGAAGTCACAGCTGCTGTGACGCCATAAAGAAGCTGCGAGGAGTGTTGCACAAGTAGCTTGAACATGCCCTATTGTAACCCTGTATCCCGCCGGTCTGTCTCCCTCTTGAGCCCTAATCTTGTAGCATATTGTCGTCTTCTGTTGTCTCCCCTGCCACTTCCACCCGCTCCATGATCCATTCCTGGGCCTCTTTTGCGTGTTCATGCAGCATGTGGTTTAGGCCATTCATCTTGCTTTCAATAACCGTCCCAAAGCGACGCTTGGTGACCTTGCGTTTAAGCATCTCATCGTTCCAGCACGCATGGTCGGCACCGACGTAGATGCGCGAGTTCTCCTTGTACCAGGCTGAAAGGCCCTCATCAACGTCCGACTTGACTGCTTTGAGTGTCCCAGTGACGAAGTTGACAACTCCCGAGATGCGCTCCTTGCAGTCAACTGGGGTGAGTGGGAGAAGAAGTGTTAGCATAAAGGGACTTTGCTGTAGCTGAACTAATGGCTATACTTACCACGGCCGGTCAAAAGTGTTCTGATGCCGAGATATGCGTTGCCTACTCCCATGAGGAATATTTCATCACATTGGTCGTATAACTGCAAGTAATTGTCCCAAATGTAGCAGACTAGATCGTTCATTTCGCTTTCCAGGACTCTTTCGGCGACTCTAGGCATAAAAGCCTCTTGTTGCTCCTGTTATCATGTTAGATGTGTGACACGCTGCAGTTGTTTTGGTGGATTTACGGACATCGTCTTTTGCAATGTAGCCAGGGATATTGATATCCATGACACCAAATCCGTTTTCAATGGCCCAATCAATGTACTGAGCGAGCTCGTCGACCTGTAGTATAGTGTGAAGTCAGCTAGCAAGCTCGAAGCACTGAAATATGAGGGAAAGTGGGGAGTCGTACTACCCAAGCATTATGAGATTCAATAATGCTATCATCTACATCGGGTTGTGCAAGAAGCTGGGGGCTATAGTTAAGTTAGTAAGCGGCAGCTCGTGTAATAAGTTAGCTATATGCTTATGCCTTACGGATCGTGAATTATAAACAATAAGCGTTTCGCGTCGCTCAATCTTGGCGTCACTAGAACTTGGTTTTCGAACACATGTGACATATTTTCGCGGTGGATATAGAGAGGAACCATCTGGTGCTTCTGCTGCAAGTGTTGTCTCTGGTGATTCCGGACTACATCATGGAGTCGTGAAGCGTTGAGCTTTGACACATCGTCACGGATATTAACGATTCCCGGCCTCATGCAATCCCAGTACTGTGCCTGGTACGACTGGACCTTGGCTAGTACCCGTGATGCCTCTTTGTTGATTCGAGGGATTTCTATGCGCGGCGGTGGCTCGCCCATTAGTGTACGAGCAACTGATAGTGCTGAGATTGAGATGGCCTTGAGATTGTAGCCGCCTTCAAGGCAAACAGCAACCTTGCCCTCAGCCAAGGACATAAGCATATGAGTCATATGGGCATAGCAAGCCGGCGTGACAAAGCAGCCGCCTAGCTCATCACCATCGGCAGCGTCGAACCCGGCTGAAATCACTACTAGGTCAGGGTTGAACTCTCGTGCAATTGGCATAATGATGCGCTGGAAGGCTGCCATGTATTCGCCGTCGCCCATGCCCTGGGAATGCCAGCCAATGTTGACATTACGGCCTATACCAGGCCCTCTACCACAGTTGCTGAGGCCGCCATCGGGAACGCCATCTTTGGGTTTCCCAGGGTAAAAGGTACCGTTTTCATAGACATGGAGAGACACGTAAAGGACGTTCGGATCCTCATAAAAGATATTCTGAATGCCATTGCCATGGTGTACATCCCAATCTAAAATCATGACTTTGCGACACGTTTCGGGGTAGTCCATTTGGCAGAGACGCACGGCCACGGGCACGTTATTGAAAAAACAGAAGCCCATGGGCTCGTCTTTCTCGGCATGATGACCCGGGGGCCGAATGACAGCAAAGGCGTTGCGCAAGCGACCTTCAACAACGTGCTTGAGGGTCTCGATTGCACCGCCTGCAGACAAAAGCGCTGCATAATACGACATGCTACCAACATACAGCGATGTTCGACCCTGATCCATCTCTTTGGTCAAACGCCGCAGCTCTGCGTAGCTCTTGGATGTGAGACTCTTGACGAAGGCATAGTGTGCTGGTTGATGCGCCAGTAGAATCTCGTCCTGGCGCGCTTCGCGTGCGGGGATGCGCCACATATAGCGCGTGGGGTTGTCCCGCAAGATCTCGGGTAGCCTCTCTGGTGGGCCTGTGTAAATGAGGCCGTTTTTCTTGAAAGTGTTGAAGATTTCTTCAATGCGCCGTGGATCCTCCGGGTGATGCGGGTGCGGACTCCAGTCAGCATTAACGTGTAACTTCATGCGATCGTCGTAGCAGCACCCTGTGGGCAGTAGGCCGCGTCTGACAACTTGCTTTAGCGAGCTTCCGACTAGGAGGGTTAAGTCGTCATCATTTACAGCTGAGTCGGTTGTACTATCAAAATCTGTGGTTTCCCGAGAAGTCTGACGGCTGTAGCCATTGGAAGTAGAGGCCGGCTCATCGCCCATGCTCATAGGGTGGTCGACATCCCCTTTGACGTAGTTGTCCATAACTCTTCCTTTACGAGGCTTGCTTGTCACAGGGCCCACGTTGTGCGCGCAGTGGGTAAAAGGAAGACACGGACCAGGAGCTGCCGTGGTGCTCTTTTACTTGGATGGGTTACCTATCAACACTGGGTCTGTAGCCACAAGCAGTCATGGAGGGGATCTAGGTGTGTAGTGTTAGCCGGTATTTTCAACATTATACAATAAGCATACAAATGTCCCGCATGCTAACGGAAGGGCACTAAACGGGCTAGCAGGACAATAAGATATCTGCAACTGAGGCTTACTCGGCCTTTTATCCCACGCGCCCAGTATTCACAGACAAATAGGTGTTTGCGACGAGGCTGAACCAAGGCCACCCATATACATTTGTGCACAAAGGCAGGGAAGTTTGGTAAAAGTGAGATGGGAACTTACAGCGAGCACTATATCTATCTTACAGGGCTTAACCTGTCCTGGAGCGAGTTCTGGTGATGTTGTAGAGAGAAGAAATTAAAAAGACTACCTTGGAGGACTTGTATTTAAGAGAGCTTGACGAGTTGAAAGGATGATTTGGATACAGGACAACCCTTAGTGGTAATTTGACAGGCCCTGTAACTCAGCATCATAGCCCTATAATTTATAGGTGATGCACACTGTCTGCACCTGAGCCAACACAAATATAAACTTCAAGATTGAGATTGCGCAGTAGACAGTGAGACGGCGAGAGAGAAGTAAGTCTGTTCGTATATCTACTTCAATTGAATTTGCCTACCACCAATCCATCTTTCAAATCTTGCAAGCTTAAGATACAAAGTCTGGGTTCCTTTTACAAGGGTATCACAGATGGTCTGCCTGCATACCATGCCACCCTTCTTGATTTTATTGTGGGAAATAGGCTTTCTTAACGGCTAAACGTACGAAATAGTTCAAGTTAGCTGGTGCCTCCATGTAAATATATATGCACTACGGTGTTTAGCCAAGAGCCATAATATGGCATCGATTCTTGACATCTTTGTAGGAGATGGGCCTGCGGTGTACGGTGTTATTTCGGAGACCAGGAATTGCACAGTGAAATCAGCGCTTAGACACGTACTGTACGGTAAACCAACACCAAAGACCAACAGACATAGGATAGACCAGACAAAGGACAAACTAAACACAAAATGCATACAATTATTTCCTATCCCAAAAAGAAATCAATCCCTTGACGCCGGCAAACTGATGACGCAAACATAGCCAGACTCTATCGTCCTTTTCTTGCTACTTTCCTTCTTTCTTGTCGTGTCTATGCAAACAACTCGCGCTTGTCTAGAGCATCCTTCTTCTGGGCGGGGCCGTCGGAGCGCAGCCCAAGGTCTTTCTTCTTGGACTGCCGCTCCTGGGCTTTGTCGATACGGGTGTTGTGCTTAGCAGATCGCGCCTTGCGCAAGTCTGAACGCACCTGGTTTGGCGACACGAACTCCTTGTTCTCGTAGATGATAGGACCGCCGAACGAGCCCTCCTGTATGATGATAGGGGTCATGACAAAGCGGGGGCCGATCTCGACTAGCTGAACATCAGTGTTCAAACCAGGCATACCCGTATGTTTCTTGGTTGTCTTCTTGACCGTCTCTTCGGCACCATCAGCCGCAAGCTTGCCAGCCTCAATCTCATTAATCTGGTATGTGCGAACCCAGATCTTGCCGTCAACATAGCTGAAGCCCATCACATGATCGACAAAGGGCTTCGACTTGCGTGCGCCTTCCGGCACGCCAAAGGTGTGGAACATGAGTTCGCGAATCAGGCGGAGGTGAGGCTCGTTCTCGAAAGCGGAGTCAAAGGATAGGATGGGACGGGAGCCCTTCAGGCAGTTTCCGGTGAAGCGGAGCTCTTCCATGGTGTACACTAAAAGCAGCAAAAGGGCGCACGATTGTGTTAGTAGAGGGATATTTGAACGAGGCCAAAAGGCAGCCTTGGCCATAGAAGACAGAGAAGAGAGAAACGTACGACTCTGGATGTGCATCTTCACAGTTGGGCCGTTGGGAATCTTGCTGAACCAGCAGTAGAGGTCCTTGGCCTTGCGGGCTTCGAAGAAGAAAACATTGTTGCAGTTGTATAGCTCAGCCAGCTCGTTCAGCTGGTACAGCTTGGACTTAGAATCGAATTTGACGTCTTTCCGGGCATGAGGCATCATTTGCGCAAGATCATTGAGGAGGTGACGATGTCTGAATGAGTCGATTAGAGCGCAGTTAGTTTGAGGTTCACTAGTGCAATCTTGATGCGCTCATTGAAAATCAAATGCGCCGGTTTTGTTACGGGCTGATACACACCTGTAAGTCACGCCACGTGATGACAGAACTAAGACTCTCTGCTTGTTCTTGCGGGGTCCGGTGCTGGAAACTTCGGGTTTCCCCTCGGTACCGTTCGCCTTGGCAATAGATTTGTAGACAGCAGCCATTATAAGTATTATCAGAGAGAAGGCTATGTAAGAGCAGCGTGGAAGAAACAGGAGTATAAAAGAAGAGCTATAAGCAGCGCCAGCCAAAAGAGACTCTGATGTGTAGAGGCTGTCTGTTAAATGCAAAGTTTGTTTGGTCAATGGTTCGTGATGGATAGGTGCTCAACTATTTTTTCGCCTAGGGAAATTTTTGGGCAATGGAGGAAGGATGTTCTGTTATCTGATAAGATAGGGCTTATCGATGTGGAGATCAAAAGTCAAAAGTATAAAGACATATGATCACATCGAAGAGCTGTTGTTGACGATGGCCTTGAGGAAATTTACGTCCAAGCCAATTTTTTTTAATAATGCACTACTATGTATATATTCAATTAGATTTCACAGAGGGGGGAGGGGTGGGGAGGGAAGAGGAACAAAGAAGTACTACGCCAGCAAGATGCAAGGCCATAAGTTGATATCGTTATATCCGTTATCGCCATCTAATAGGCAGGCCAGGACCAAATAGGCAGGCCAGGACCAATAACATCCAGCCATCTGCCAACTAATCGTCTATAAGTAGTTGGACCGGCCAAGTGTCGCTTTGTTTCACCGCAAATCCGAATTTACGAGAGATATTGCTTTGAAATATTTTCGTTGATGAGCTCGCAACCAAAGAGAAAAGCCCCCCCTCCTCCTCTTCCCTCCAGCATCTAGGTCAAGGCATAAGGTTACGATGGCCGTGTTGTTTGCTCCTTAGAAACCAATGGTGACAATCCCCCTCAATCACAATGCAAAAATAACTGCCGCGCAAGGCGAGCTACATCTTCGTAGACAAAAGATAAAGATAGAGCCGTACATAACGACTAGTTTAGGGGCTATACGTTTATAGCCCATAGAACCAAGGACACAGATAACAGCAAACCAAGGAAAATAAAGGCATCTAAAAGAATAGCAATTGAAACGAAAGAGACAAGACAACAAATTTGCCGACGGGCACCAGCTCGCATTAGTTAGCAATAAGTATCAACTTCACGAGGCTGCCCTGCGCACATCCCAAAGCCGGTAGAAAAGAAAAAACATGGGCACAGCGGCAAAAAGCGAAGTGTCCGAGAACTTCATGAATAGCAGCATATCAAAGCATAACGCATGAGTGTAAGAGAGGGGGAAGAGGGAAACAAGACGCAGAAAGAAAGGGACGAGACAAGATAATACGAGGGACAGCAAGAAAAGAAATAAGGAATTTAGCAGCAGCCGCTCTTTGTGCTGGCATCGTCCGCAGGCTTGCTCAGCGAAATGTTGGTGCCAGCACCGATAGTTGCCTGTGCACCTTCGCCGCTGTCCAGGGCTTTGCTGGAGACAATGCGGTAGATCTCTGTGCACGACTGTGTTAATAAAATGCAACTTTGTACCTGAGCAGGCTATGAACGGGCGCCAAACAGTTGTTGAAACATGGTGTCACATACCGGTCAGAATGTTCTGGAAAGCAAGCTCGACGTTGCTGGCGTCGAGGGCGGAGGTCTCAATGAAAGACAGGTGGTTTTCGCCTACAAAGAGAGGGGTCAATATTAACTTGAGTGAATAACGGGCGATGAGAAAAATGAAAAGGGGGGGGAGGAGGGGGAAGTGAGGCCAAGAAAAGAAATGGTAAACATACTAGCAAAAGCCTTGGCTTCCTCAGTAGGCACGGCTCTGAGGTGTCGCAGATCGCTCTTGTTTCCGACGAGCATGATTACGATGTTGGCGTCGGCATGATCTCTCAGCTCCTTGAGCCACCGAGTAACGTTCTCATAGGTCTGGTGCTTGCTGATATCGTACACGAGAAGAGCTCCGACAGCTCCGCGATAGTAGGCAGAAGTAATGGCACGGTACCGCTCCTGGCCAGCAGTATCCCAAATCTGAGCTTTGATAGTTTTGGAGTCAACCTGGATGGAACGCGTTGCGAACTCGACACCGATGGTGGATTTGGAATCAAGGTTGAACTCGTTGCGGGTGAATCTGCTCAACAGATTGGACTTTCCGACACCAGAGTCTCCAATCAGGACAACTATTTGGTTGAAGAGAGAGAGAGCAGCATAGTTAGAATAGAGACATCATTATGAAAAGTTCGGAGCATAAGGGCGACAGGGAATAGCTATAACGAGGGGCTCATTGGCCAGTGGCGACGACAATTTGTGTGAAGATCGATGGGGGGATGAGGGAGGGGGTGGGATATCAACCTTTGAATAGAAACTGTTCAACCACGATAAAAGCGCCAGAAGTTAGCACAGGATCTCAATAAAAGGAAAAGGAAAGCCTGTCTCAGTTATGGTCAAGACGACATCAACAACTTTCGCCGTCATGCACTTCAGGGGCAGATATAGGATAGAACAAGACAGGACAGGAAAGAACAGCAGCGCCACGTACATCATACTCGTCGTTAGCCATGGTGAATGATTGTTTAGAAGAAGGATAATGGAAATGAGTGCGAAATGGAATGAAACAAGCGATAAATGAAAGGCGATGGTGAAGGTTTCGGCGGCGCAGAATGCAACGGGGCAAAAAAAACGATGGAAAATTATGTAGAGAGAATCAGATACGTTTTGGTTCTTGTTGGCGACACATGACAAGAAGGACGGATTGCAAGATAGTGAGAGTGAGTGGAGTGGGCCAGACCAAGACCAGCCCAGTTGGTAGCTTTGGGAGCCAAAGGAATGGGAGGGAAGGGGATAAGCAGCAGGACAGGCCCATCACAAGGCAGAAGAAAGTTAAGCTATGCCTGTTGCCTGCCATAGTTTAGCTGTTGTGGACCCCTAGCTAGTGCATTACAGTGACCAGATGCACTAAAGCATTGAAACAGCAGGGCCTGGAGCTAAGAGAACAGCGCTACGAGGTGTGGAAAATCCTTGATTAAGCCTAAGCCAAAGATAAAAAGAGGGGTGATCAATGGAGGGGTTACTAGCTGTCAACAGCAACAACAACAACAACAACACACTGGACAGGTATAATAAAGGAAATGAAACTAAATCGATGGGCTTGATAAAAGCGTAGACTAGCTGCTAGATTGATACTCAAAACTGCCGCCATCGCAACCACTATACAAGTCTACCACAATAGCACCAACAGAATCACGTGTGTGCAGCATCACGTGCGTCGGTATTGGATAAACATCCTGACTTTTCACTTAAAAGTGCTGGAATGCACAGCACAAGACGGCAGCCTGATTGGATCCGAAACGAAACAATCGAATTGATGCGACGCATTAAGCTGGGCGCCTACCACGAGCTAGCAAGCCAATCTTGTAAACCCATTGATATCAAGCCATCAACGCTCTCCATGCCTTCGATACCTTCGGTGCTCTCCATTCCATGGTGTTGACATCTATGTCTCAGGCGACAATGGGCTCGAAGCTCGAACATGCTAGACAACCATGCTCTCCCCCCGTATGTGACAATGCAAATAGGAAAATATGCTCGCATGCTCGCACTACATGTCCGTCGCTCAGAATTGCGATGAACGACATAGGACAAACAGAGACCTATTTGATCTGTTGACCCACCCCGCCGTCCGTTTGCTAGTGACAAATGGCAAACTGATTTCCATGGCGCTACTGAACAATTGCTTTGAATATCAGAATCATTAAATCATGTAGTTTTGTGTGTATATATACATGTACTTCGGGGCGCTGCATCCTCCGTCACTGCCTTTTTTTCTGTGCATCTTAATCTCTAATATCTCATCATTAACGATGTACAGCACCAAGAATGCCCAATATGGAAGCCGCGAAGGAAATTATGGGCTTCCTTCCAAACCTCCTTCTCAATTGGCAAAACGCACCACCCATGGCACACAAATTACATTGGGCCAAAAAAATCTGCCCAGGGTAATCCCATCATTTGCTCTTCCCAAAGTTCTCCGAGACCCACGGCAGCCGGGCCCAAAACGTCATACAGCTATCGTTACTCGACCTCCGAAATCATCGGCTACCTTATCCTCAACCTCTACCTTGCATGGAGCAGTGCAAAAACCACAAAGTCGCTCCCTCTTAGCCACCAAACAACAGGGTCACCCACAAATCCGCTCGCTTAACGATAAATTGATCAAGGGCCCATCACAGCCTACAGCGGAAACTAAGGCTTTCTGCTTCAGTTCTAATACACCGTCGTGTGCATCTATTCAGAAATCTGCTCCTACATGTACATTGAAGCCTGCTCCAAAAATTACGCCACATGTTGCTCCTAAATCTGCACATGAAGACGTAGTTAACGTTACGCCCAGATATACAGCCAGGGCTACCCCCAGAACCAAAGTTGAAACTATACCCAAAACTGCCCCCAGAACTTTATCTGATAAGCCCCCTGCCCTCAAAAAAACCATCACCTCTATTACAAGGCCCTTCCCTTCTCCCTCCAAAAAAACTGCTCCGGCCAAGGCTATCGCCTCTAAATCACCTAGCGGCTGTGGCATCGTCAAGTCTAAGCCCAAGCCCAAGTCTCCCTTCCTCCCCAAGGTGTTATCACAACCCTTAGCCAGAAGAAGATCTGCCTCCATGACTTCCAAGACAGCAGCAACAGCCACGGAAGCAGAGCATGCAAATGCCGACCATGCCACCAAGGCGGGTGGCAACATCTTCACCTCAGGGAGGCTCCCGCAAAAGAAGCGGTCGAGCATCTCTATGACTAGTCCAGATGCGCCTTCACCTACCACCCCACATGGCGACACGCGGCTTACCTCGGCAGCTTCAGAGTCATCTCGTGAAACTTCTAGAAAAATTATCATGAAGAAGCGCCGGGATCGAGCACCTGTTGAAAGCATCCAGCTATTCGAGATCTCGCAAATCCAAGAAACCGGGCTTGCCGATAGTCATTCTGTTGGATCAACCCACCCCAAACTTGACTCCGAGACCACAGTAGTCGACACAAACGACAACGTAGTGCTCATGAGCCAGTCAGGTTCATTTGAAAAGATGGTTCGCTTCGACAGGAATCCACACACTTGGGACTGCGAATCCACCCACGCCGTGGATGCCAAAGGAGAAGCAACTAAGTCTGTTCAGAACATCCCTCGCCATCGCCAGGCTCTTAATCCCAGGTCTTCGATCCGGCTCCAGTCTACTCTCCAGAAGGAACATGCTCATTCTACCGTGCTTCCATCTGTGGTTTCCATCAAAAAACACGTAGTTTTTCGAAACGACTCCCCAGTATTTCCATCTAGTCAACCTATAGAAGCTTTGTTTTCAGGCGTCAACACCGCCCTTGTCCCTGGATGGTTTGAAGCATTCAACGCCCTTTCCGGCCTTGAGTTTTCCCACCTATGCTCTATTCAAGCTCTCCAGAAGCAAATTCAATATATATGGCGCAGTGAAACTCACCTTTCATCAGGGGCCATCACATCTACCTCCACTCCTGACGTTCTAGAAAATGTTGCCCAACGTCTACGAATAGGGGCTTTCTGCGCCGTTTCGTTCCAAGGCCGGTATTTCGTAGTAATATACCCGTCGCACTGCCAGGTAATGAGGCTCGGAAGCTTTGGCCTAGAACAGCCTACTGGCACCGACGCTAGCCTTTACTATTTCATCTTTGAGATAGAACCAGAAGCCGTGCCTCCCATGCTGCCTATCGATCCAGTGCCAGACCCTAAATTCCATGAACGCAAACTTGTATACGAACGACTTTTTTCATTTGACTATCAGAGGCTTCTACCTACGAATGCGTCAGATCCTCATACCTCCCATGCCTTCTATCTTGTCTTCCCCCCTTCCAAGATAGACATGATGAGTGCCTTTTGCAGCTGGCTAAGAGAATGTAATCCCAAGTGCCGAATCCTAACGTCTCAACAACCAGGACACATGGACATCTTCAGACGAGAGGCAAAGTGCGGAACTTTGGTCATCCACGACAACGCCCTTTCTCTCATTCGCCACGTGCCAACCATGTTTGTGTTGCTAGCCACTAACAACAGTGCCATCAATTTTTGGTCCTTTAGTGACGCCAGCCAACTCTTTCCCTTGGTTCCGTCCACCACTGAGCCGGGTATCCGCTCTTCTCCTGCAAAGCTATCAATGACTCCTATCCTTGAACGAGGAGCCGCAATTCTCGTAACCCCCACCTTCATTTTGTTCAAGACTCATCGCTTCGTTCCCCTGCTCCAGTGGTTTAAGGATAAGTCATCTGATGACTGGGCCTACCGGATCGTTGTTCCTGCCGGGGTAACTGATCTAATGCTGGAACTAGCCGCTCAAGATGGAATTACCAATAATGTGAGACAAGATAGATATAGGGCCTGGGAGCTTCTATGTGAGCTCACAGAAGAAGGCATTCATCCTGAAGACGATCTATGTGGCTCCAAGGTAGTTGTCGCTCCAGATCTCATACATCCATATGATGAGCAAAGTCTGATCAATTGGTTCTCTACTTGGTCCATTTTGAATATTGACCGCCATCGCGAGTTTTTTGTTTTAGCTACACATGAAACAGATCGCAGGTCTTTCACCCATGTTGTGCTACCTCCTGTTGACTTCAAATCCCCGTCAAAATCAACCCCCAATACCATTTATGAGTCCTCGTCCCTCACTGCTCTCCGGTCTTTGGATGATCAAGAGATGGCTGATGCACCAACAGGGCCTCCAACCGGGCCAAGAGCCTTTAATAGTAGACTTCTCCCTAATGATCGAGGAGCAACAATTCATAGGTACCTTGAAAAGCTTCATGATAAAAATCGCGACAGTTTCTTACTGTTGTATCATAAGCCTGTTGCCTGCTACAATATAGAAACCAGCAATCAATTCGATGATCCTTGGGCCGACTACTCTACAACATTTAACGGATGGTTTAAGTTTTTGCGCCCATTTAACTGGAAAAAAAGAGCATACGCTGGCATGTTTTATACTCCTGCAAAATTGGACTCGGGTACCTCGAAGTTTACCCCTAATAAGCCATGGATCGGCATCTATCGCCCAGCACACCCATCACGCTGGCTACATTCTCACTCGGAGGATGGTGGCCATGAAATTATCATATGGGACCCCAACGCCTACTTACTACCAAAGAGGCAAACAGAGGAACTATTTATCTCAGACTTGGATAATGCTCATCAACAGTTCATTGAATTCCTTAAAGATCAAGCAGCCATAAAGGGCCAGGGCACTTACATTGAGTCTGTTTGGATCACAGGCTTCAACTTGCCCAGTCATTATCACGGCTTGCCTATTGATGCTACTCTTCTCACTATCGAGAATGCTATGGAACGGCCTATTGAGTTTCTTCCAAGCTCTCCCGCCCAGCTGAAGCAAGCAGGTTTTATCAAAGTCCAGGACTCGAATGCGCAACCACCATCAATCGCCGATTCATTTACGGCCACAAAGACCGGCCCCGAGCCTTCCATGCCCCCTACCAACAAGCCCCAGTACATGGTTGTGCACCCTCCACCACCACTTGAATCCGATGGGACTTCAACAGAGTATCGTAATCACTTCTACGATGCCGTTACTGAAGCGGTACAAAAAAAAGGGAGGAATTCTGTATTCAAATATCTATTCATGCCAACGACAGTTTGGTATAAGTCTCTACGTTATGAACAAAGGGATTATAGCCACATCATGGTATTGTCCTGGGGGCAGGCCTTCAAGAATCTTGGTATTTTTAATAGGAAAAAGGGGGAGACATAGGTAGAGGTCGTGATGGTGAAATGACCCTGCAAGACTTTAGCCAAACTGATGGAACATGGAAATATTAACGTATCTTAATTACGTTATATAAAGACCTTCTTTACATTTCTGCATACATACATATATAAATATACCCCTCTAGTCACTACTACTGATTCAACACACCGTCCATGCAAAGATCTCTACTTTCCATACACTCATCTTGTCGCCATCGGAAAGTTTCTCGAGCTCAACAATATGCCCTTCAACTTGCGAATGTTGTCCCGCGCACTTTGCATCTCATCGTTTTGCTTCTTTACACCAACAGTGTATCCATAATGACCACGGATGCCCAGGCTGTTGTCGTCCAGTGATGACTGCATGTCCTCAATGCGCTGCTCAAAGTCCGTCATTTCTTGCCATAAATCGCGCGCGATGCCGGTTTCCTGATCACCCAGTTCTGCCAGGTCTTCCGACATATCGGACACACGTGCAATTTTCTTTAGCTGTGTTTGAATAACCGGCTCGAGAGAGACCAATGCTGTTGATGACCCAGACTCCAGCCCGAGCCCTATCATGTTATTGCTGCCCGCTACTGTTGATGCTGTCGCAGGACTGTGACCTACAGGTGTGCTGGTCTGTGTGCCCATGTCACGACTAAATAGTTCGGCAGGGTCATCAACATCGCTCATAGTATCTCCGGCAAGAGCAACGGTAGTAGTAGATGACGCGCCTTCAGGCACGTGTGAAACACTTTTCTCAAGAAGACGCACAAGATCATCAAGGTTCCGCGACGCGGTTTTGTGCAGGTCGGTACGCGCATCGGTGGTGGCAGCGATCATAGGCTGCACAGTGTACTTGCTAGTGCCGCATACCAGGACTGAGAGGCCTGTGAAGGCATACAAAGTGTTAAGGAGAGTTCTGGTAGAGAGTAGGGGCTCGCGTTGTGGGGGCGAAGTGAAGAATTCAGAATATGTTTCTACGGGAATCGTATATGAGGGCTGGGTGTCTTCGGTAACTGATTGTTCGTATTCTTCGGTGGAGTCGATTGTAGCATCTGATGTGGATTCAGATTCAGGCTGGCGTACGGCCTTCGACTCAGCCATAACCTCGATCTCAGCCGCATGCTCTTCAGATGGCTTCTGCAAGCATATAAACATTAGCTAACCTCTCTTAGATCACGCGCGAGAGCTACCCATACGACTCACATTATCAGGTAGGGCTTCCATGGCTGTGTCGCCTGCTAGCAAAAAGTTTATCTGTTCTTCATTGAGACCCTTGGAGCGAAGAAATTCTGTTTTTCTTTCTTGTGTCGCGTCCTTCACAAGATCACTGTTAAGGAATCGGCGTGCAGTCTCCAGAAGGGTAGTCTCATCCTGTTCTACTACAGGCGCATTAGATGCCACATCAGGAGTATCGTTATCCGTACCAGTTAGTGGTTGCGTGATCGCTTGAGGTGCTTTGTGCTCGTCGTGGGGATTCATAGTAGTGGCTTGACTTGGAAATAAGAGAAAAATAGAGCTAGACTTTGTTGTTTTATTCATTGGACACGGTCAGGTTGTTGACTTGCCTGATTAGGGTTTGTATTTACTAGGTTATGACCTCATCTAGGAGCGATCCGATCTTCAACCTCGGCTCGTTGAGTTGACTTCAGTCTAAGCATTTTACAGAGTAAAAATAAAGACTAATTACAGTCCATGATGAGCGCTTTCTGGTACAACTTTATTCATTATTCAAGATTGTAGTGATTGTCTAAAGCGTTAAGTATTCGCAGGAAAGCATCTCTTAGGGTTACCCACGCTCAGATAGTCACGTGAATACTGTCCTTGTTCTTTGTTTGGAATCGCCAGCTTCAGGCGCGCTGGGTAATCAGTAAACGTTGAATTCAATCAGAAAGATCGCAATATTGGCCATCGGGTCTTGCCTTCATAATTCCTCTTAAAGACCTGCCTCTCGCCGAAAGCGCCATCATATACTTTTATTTGGTAAAATTTTCATCATTGCGACTTTATATTGTAAGATGTACTTTGTACTCTATGGAGTGTAGTCTCATCTTGGAACCATTAAGGCCTTTACTAACATTAACCCATAGTTTGATTTATCATCTGCTCTATTGGAGACCGGAATATCTTCAATTGGATGCTCCTATTGAGATTGTATCGCCCCTGAAAAATACGCGAGCTCTGGTACCCCTCGTCTATATAAGCGGTTCTCTCATCTAAGGCAAGCACTATTGAAATGGTCGAATCATATTCCTCGTCGCCCTCTGGGAAATCTCGCCGTGGTGCTGGCCGTGGCGCTATTAACCCCTATGCCGGTGGTGACATTATTGAGGGAAAAAGGAATCGCGGCGGCAAAAAGAATTACGTAGTCGACTCTACTGAAGATGACGACGATGACATTAATGCCGAAGGTGAAGATGAAGATGATCTTGATGCCGATGCCGATGCTGACGGCGATATTGACATGTCGACACCTGTTCCCACTTCAAGAAAGGCATCAAAGCCTGCACCCAAGGGCATCCTTAAGACGACATCTCGTACACAAGACGATGACGATGACGACGATGATGATGAGCTTAGCGACCCAAACATGGACTCAACAAACTTTGGCTACGAGAGCGTTGATGAGGATGCTGAAGGCGAGGAGGACGACGATGTTGATGCGACGGTAATGGGACGTGGAAATGATGCTGAGGAGGACGATGAAATCGACAGTGATGATGATATGGACATGAGTAGAGGCGATCCGAACGATCTGTCGCGCATGACAAAGCGGCAGCGAGCGCGTTTCGCTGATGAAGATGGCCTATTTATGAAACTATCTGATGGTAAGTTTGTGTGCTGAGCATGGGATGTTGAAAGCGAGTCTTTATTAATATTTGACTACAGAGGTGCAAGTGAAGAAGCATTTCACTGCCGAGGAGTTATCAATGCGCCGCACTGAGATGGCCCGACGTCGTCGCAATCTAAGCGACAAGCGTAACGAGGAGGTCAAGGTATGTCTACTAATGCTTGGATAAGGCCCGCCTATATCTACTTGCACATTTGCATTAACACAGCCGATCATCCCCTAGATGGAAACAATCAATAAACTGCTGAAAAAGCAGGCACCAAAGACAAACAAGAGGGTCAAGACAGCAGAAGAAGAGCTAGCGGAAGCAGAGGCAAGGCGGCCTGATCCCAGAATGATCAGATGGGTGAGCTCCAAGGTAGGAATTACTGTATCTGTACCGAATCAGATGCTGGAGAGTCCACTGAATGAAGCGTTTAAGGATACGATGAAGCCGTCATCTTCTGCTTCAAGCAAGATGATTGAGGAGATTGCTTGAGATGGCGGTTGAAAATGACTTACGACTGTTATTTATTCAGTACATTGTTTTTCCTAGTCTTTTCCTTTCTTTCCTAAGAATGTCCTTGAGAAGAAGCACACGTGAGATGAAGACAGAGGAGGCTCTGTGGGCTGAGAGAAGCTTTATGTCTGTTTCATTACACACCCTAGAAACATTCTTTCATCCAGTATAGCAGCATCTTCTTCAACTTAGCCTTTTATTTGAATTATTGCGTTTCCAATCCCGTTTTTGCTCGTTCCTTGCAGCAATTGAGCATGCTATTCGTCTTACTTATTCTCGCTATTTATCACTCCAGTGAGCCTTGCCCTTCCTTTCGCCTAAATGGTACGTTTTCTTTGATGCCATGGTGTCTCTCTTTATGCGGTTCCTAGCGTTTGATACATTGACGCATACTTCTTCTCGTGTCACTTCACTTAGATTTCGGCGTTTAGCACCTCCCGACTGTTTGCATAGAACTACATGGTTCAAACAGAAAGCATAGCGATTATACAGTTGTGAGGATTAAGAAGCAGGCCATTGGAAGTTGTGACATAGTGTGAAGTGGCATAACTGCAATACTCTTTGATGATGTACTTGTCATGACCAGCACCAGTGAAAATCCCGAGCCAGGGTTTGTGCACAACCCTAGAATGCACGATCTCTCAAGTCCCACAAAAGGCTGCGCAGTGAAAAGTTTTACCGTCTCTGGAAAGTACTTAAGATAGAGGGAGCTGACTATCTGGAAGGGACCCATGACACGGCTTCACCCAGATCATCATCCCTTCTCTTTGTTTCTCTGCAATTGCTTTCCATCACCGTTTTTCTGCCGCTTAATTTTTTTTTCGTGCAAACGCTTAGCCCGCCCTCCTTTACTTCTTGCCTTTGTCTACAAAGCCCTCCTTTTATTTTCCCCTCTTCTACATTTTTCACTCAAGCTTTTTGCTCTCTGCAACATTTATTTCCAGCAACTGGATTCTAACTAACGACGTCATACATAACAATATTATCTTTTGATCAGCCCATTGTGCGATTTGCCCTTTTACGACGCACATCCTCATTCTCATGACCCTATAAATCTTCGTTTGGAGGCCTTGTCATCTCCAGTCCAAACCATCCATCCAAGTCTTTGTACTGAGATCGGCCAATCGACTACACATCACCGACTACACATCACCACGTTTGCCATCGCTGGACGACGGCAACGAGGACTCCATTGCATTTCAATTTCCTGTCTGTCAGAGTGTATCTTTTTTACACCCCATTTATTATTCTACGGTCTAATTTGACTGCTTTGTATCTCTTTGGTCATACTACAATACAGAAACGGATTAGCTTATCTGTTTGGATCTGCTGCGCTTGCTTAATGCAGTAGCACGGTAAGAAATATTATCCCAACGCCCAGAAACCCAGTTCCCTTTCAAGGGTGAGGCCACAAGGACTTGCGGAATGACGCTGTCATGTGGCCCACTTCTCGTTTATTGCTCTGTTATGCTCCATTCCAGCTTAGACTAAGCCCTACTTGTTCCTTGCCTATCTTGTCGTCTTCCCCGCGCTCGCATGTTTTGGCTTCTCCCCCGCCCCCGGCCATCAATGCGATATTCCAATCGTGACTTGGCCCAATAGCGTGAAAGAAACGGAAAATGGCCACTGATTGTTGTACTACACTTATGCTTGCAATAGCTGTAGTTGTAGGATATTGGGGGGGGGGGGTGGGCAAGGACTGAGGGGAAGGATTGGGGGTCCTCCGCCTGTCACCTACTGCATTGTACCCAGACTGCCACCAGCACTATTTATTACCACGACTACCTCTTGGACATTACATGAAGTCTGGGGAATTAAGCATTGGGGTCACGGGCGTCAGAGATCTCATGTCCAAGACTTGCAACCACAAGTCGTAGACAAGATGACCGTGTTGCTTTTAATTATACTAACTTGGCTCCCTTATTACTTGACAGTTCATTATTAAAACGAAACGATAGTCGATTTTTTAGGCACCAAAAAACTGAAACGACAACTGGGAGTTTGCTTCCAGAATCATCCACCGTTCATCGCTAACAAGCATCTATTAACTTGCCTCGCTGCATACCGTTTTCGACACTATTGCGGCCCGCTTTTGTTTCTTAAGTCGTGGTTTATCTTGAACCTTGACATACCAAAACATAGACAGTCATAGTATCAACTGTTGCCTCTACTGCCATGCCCGGCTTTGGGATCCAGCCATGCCCGGGCCAGAAGCCGGACCAGGCCAGAAGCCAAAATCTGGGGCAGACAGCAAGGGTTGAGAACACCAAACTTAGATCTTCTAGACCTAAGTCTGAATCTGTGCCTGTGCATAGGGAAATTTTGAACCGAGGCGGTAGGTCCAATCTGTGATATGTGCTCCTCTCCTTCCCCATATTTGCGTGTTTTACCTATATACCCTTCTCTCCAACTCTGCAAGTATTACCTTAGTTGGTGAGCAATTCTTGTCCATCATTTTTCCCTTTATCCATGGAAACAAAAAGTTTCGACAAAAGCAAGTGCAAGTCGGTGAACAGGCTAAGAACAGCCTGGCTGAAAGATAAGTGGCAAGTTAAGTGGCTTGTGCCCTTCTCAGCCATCGTCCGTCTTTGCTTTTGTTGTCTCTCCTTTTTTGCTCTTATTTTTATAGTACTATGCCTTCTTAGGCGGGCGGTATTTTGCTTTTTCGACCTAGGAGGCGTTATAGACATGGTCTAACTTCGTGCCAAAACATCTCTTCCCAATCTGCTCCGCGAAAACCCTCCTCCTTCTCAGTTCAATGTACACCTAACCTGCCTACAAGTGTTTCGTTTTGTTATTTAGCCTATGCCTTAGGTCTTCGATGGTGTGGTGGCATCGTATGAGGCGAGCCTAGTTACATCAAACCATCGGTCTTGGGCCCCGCCCGCCCAGCCAAAGGCCCCTGATCTTTTCCATAACCAGCCTCCACTTATTTCTCTTTTTGCCTGGTTTTGCCCTGTCTTGCCTTGGTTGTGCTTTTGGGCTTGACATGTCGTGTAAACCTTGGCTTCCTCTACATAACCTCAGATCAAAGTGTCAGATGATTCTTGCCCTATCCCTCTTTTACCTTTACCCTTTGCTCTGTATTTGTCCTGAAGTACACTTACACGCTCTCATTTTCGATCAGTTGCTCTTCATCACTCTATTTCATAGTGAGGTGGCCCAAAGGGGAATGAGGTCCGCATTGTCTTGAGAGAGTTATTCGCTCTTTTTGCACTCATTCTTTTTGCCTCTTATCTCCCCTCCCCTCCTCACTGGTTGTCTGGCCCTCTTCCTTTTACTCCATCTCTTTTGTCTTTCTATTGTATGCACGCGCCCATTCCTCTTTCCTCTCCAAAAAAAAAAAAATCTAAAACCAAGGTTACCATCTTTCCCATGTACCCTGCCCGGGCCTGGCTCATGGCCTATAACCTCACCGGGCTCTCTGTTTTTGATCCTTGCCACTATACCATCCCAAAGGGAAAAGAAACAGATTTGTTGTCTTTGCCATCACCTAGGGCCTCAAGAAGAGACAAAGACAAGGGCATTGCGATTGCGAAAGCCTCCGCTGTGACCGCCTGCCACTATACCCCCCACATATGGTAGCATCTAAAGCTAATACAACAACAGAAGGAATTTCGCCAGAAACTCAAGAGCTAGACACTCTTGCTCTTATTAGGGGTACGACTAGCACAGACGCTGCCACTGCCGCTGTTGGCGCTGGCGCACACAACTCCCAAAACAGTGATAATAAGACGAAGGACCAGCCTTCGACTTCTCATCCTACTACTTCTACATCCTTGACTTCTTTTCCTCCCATTTCTTTTTCTTCCTCTTCTTGTCCTCCTCTTGATTCAAAAAAAGGCTTGTATCCCCACCCTCAACATATTCCCGAACCACAGCTTCTTACCTTAAAGCCTGAATTCTACCAACCCAAGGAATTCAACTCATTTGACCATCCTGCGCCTCCTGCCCCGGTTAACAACGATTTCGACATTTCTTTATCTGGTGCAACCCCTACATCTGCATCCAACATGATTTTTACAGAGCTTTATCGCTCTCGGAGGGCGACTTTGTCTAAAGTGAGGAGCAGCCAGTCTTCAACTGCCACTCCCAACGATGCCTCTGCTCAAGATTTTGATCCCAACTTGCTTTCCCGTGACAAAAGCAAGCAGCGAGAGGCTATTCGCAAGTATCTGGCCAAGAATGTGAAGAACGATTGGGAGTTTGCCTGGACTCGCACAGATGTACCAGCGCTGCCAGTTGTTGTACGTCGGAAAGTCGTCAATGGTGCCGTAACTGAAGTTCGTTACCACGATCCTGCTGTGTCTGAACCAGCTGCCACTACATCCCTTGCGCAGGTACTTAAAAGACGAGAAGGACAGCCTGCAAGCGCCGCTAACCCTGCCATACGTGATTCTGGCGAAGAAGCCGACTCCGCTTCAGAAAATGAATATTCTAGTGACGATGATGACAATGAGTCAGTATATTCCGTCATGACTGAGGATGAGACTCGGTTCAAGCCTAGACTCGAGTGGGACTCTGAATTATCCTCAATCGATTCAGTCCTGGAGCCCATTAGCCCAGAATTGCTTGAGTCTGCTTCCCCACATGAAATCATATTATTGAACAAGGAACGCCGCCGTAAAGCTCTCAAGGAGGAGATGAAATGGAACCAAGGCCTTGCCTGTTTTGAAATCCGGCGTAATAAATGGACATGCGCCAAAGTCGCACGCTTGAGGCCAAAAACTACAACTCTACCTATCGCCGATGCTACATCGCCCTCGACTTCTCCCCGCTCGCCTCGTCGGCTGTTCTTCCGCCATTCAGTTCATAGTACTGCCTCGGCTGGCTCCCCCACATCTACCAACGCAACCTCGATAAATAGCGATTCTGATGTCGCTGTCAATTCCACATCTAAAGCCTCAATTGACACCAACGAATCACATTCCACAAGCGCTGCCGGCAACACCAAGATCGATCAGTCGGACTCTAAACATGAGATATATCCGGTTGAGACACTTCTCCCAGTTGCTCCGCCGCTCCTACCGCCGCAAAATCCTATGCGTGCATCCATCAGCCCTAAGCTATACCTTGCTCTTTACGATCGGACTATCATTCAATCCATGACGCCCAGCTGTCCCATAAATCTGTCAGACATGTTGCCGGCTTGCGTGGCTGGGTGGATGCGTGACGGCGAATGGCCACCTAAGACAGCGCCTCCTCCCTCTCCAGCACCAGCGCGCAGCAGCAAGACAACGGCGGCGGCATCAAACCCAAGAAGGCGCAGCTTTGGCTTCCTTACACGAGAAGAGGAGGGTGCAGGTGTGTCAAAGGGGTTCCGGAGAGGCATTCAAAAAGTACTAGGCCTAGGTGGCAGTGCGGCCGAGTAGTAGAAACCCTCTTTTTTTGCTCTTTGCCTCTCCTCATTTTCTCTTCTTTTCTCATTTGTTGACTTTGGTTTTTTGCTTTTTTTTGATATCCAAGTTGGAGGAGCGGCCAAACTCTCCAGTACTTATCCCGCTTCCTGTCTTCTCTTATCTCTTCCCCCAAATCTGTCTTGTCTGCCTCGACTTCTTTATAGTCCGAGTTCCTCGCAGCGAGACCAAGACATGTATTCATTTTCTCTGGAACTACTGAACACCTACTGCTTTTGCTTCTTTACATTATTATATGCTCTGCTACTTATTAAATTTTACATGCATTGGTACTTTTCTCTTTTTGTCGTTTGTAATAATACATTCTTGATTTTTACTTCTGTTGGATTGATGACCTGGCGATCCAAGCTTCGTAGGAGACGGGTTGTAACGGAAGCCACTGAACGGGGGCTTGGGGTTTTTCTTACCCTTTTCTGTAGGGAAGGGAGAACAAAAGTATGGGGGAGAAGAGAGGAGCTCAGATTATGAAACCAGGGTATTTATTGGAGAAGGCAAGAGAAGAGAGGGTTTTTGTCAAACAGACAGAAAATGTTCCCATACGGCGGTCGGTATGTAATTAACGTGTGGACTATGCCAATGCCGTCGCAATGTGTTGGATTTATTTTTCTTTGGTTTATGAGGGATCAAGCCCGTTGTTAGATCTGAGCGGCATAAAAACATTACCTTTTCCATGTGAAGGAGAGGGACAGGTTATCGCAGTGAGTCAGTCAAGCTATTTGTAGGTGGCAAGCAGCATAGCAGATATTCTCCTGCATGCATGTGAATAGCCTCACCCTTACTGCCTGTAGCACTTGGCGATATTCTAGCATGAATTAATTCTATCTCATTTATTGAAGTGTTGGGCAAGTGCCTTGAAGTTCCTTGTGGAACGTAGCCTCAAGAATAAGAATCAGGTTAGGGCGTAGATGGTCTAATGCAATCATAAACTTGAGAAAACTCAGAATAGAGCCTTCCCTCTAGAATGAAGGGGTTTTTCCTCTAATTTGCGCTCTTTCCCTTTCGAGACACCGACCGTCACTAGCACTTGGCGTAGGTAATGGCAGAAAGCTGCAAGTGTTGTAAGACAGGCATCGCATCTGAACATGCTAAGCAGTTGCTGCTTAGAACAACCGACCAACCAGGATACAGACATTATTAAGATGCTCTTATATAAGGAGATGCACAAGACCACTTCGCCATGGTTAGTGCTTCTGTTGAGAGGCCGAAGAGCAGTGATGCTGTAGATATGGAAGCATGGAGCTAGAGAGGCCTTGGCAGAACAAGAACTGATTGCAATTTGAACTGTATTTTGTTACTATAGCCAACACTACTGCTAGTCTTCGTGAGAAGTTAAAGCCGAGGGGAGGGGGGGCTTTCCCATTTTTAAGGGTTGGTTAAGTTGACGATAAATAGGGAAATAATGAGAATATACTAGGAAAAAGCCAATGAAGAGCAAGACGGTGAAAGGAAAGGAAAAAAGAACAAAGAACAGAAAAATAAAAGAAATTGTATCCTCCCCCTCAAGTAAGCTTGGCTTTCAACACCTCAAACTCCATCCGCATCTCTTCCATCGCTGCTTCGGCCTTCTCTACCCGTTCCCGAAGCTCGCGATTGACCTCGTCATACTGAGCTAGTTTTCTTTCTAGAGCATGGATTAGAGAGCTTTGTGCCGCACTCAAGCCATGGGCGATATCTGGCGTGTTACCATTGACCTTTGGGACGGATGCCATGATGGGTGGCGTGTCTGCTGGTGAGCAGTCAGAGGGAGCTGTTTTAATAGAAATGGGGGAGATGGAGTCTTGGGGCACGTGGATGCGGATGGGAGGTTGGTCGTATTCGTTGGAGGGTGTAGGCGGGCCGTCGTATTGAGAAGAGGTCTCAGAGTCGGGTGTGGTGGGGGAGTGAGAACGGACAGCGGTGTCGGTGGCAGACGGTATTTCACCAAGATGCTTTGGGTCGCTAGTTGCAGTGAGATCCTCAGGAAACAAGGGCCCCGTGGCCTGGCCAAGTAGTCTTGCAAAAATATCTTGCATGTGATCTAGCAGCTCGGCGGCTGTCTCCTTCCAGGACTCAAACGTGACAACTTCAATAACCATCTTGTTGCCTTTAGGGAAGGCTTGGATCTTCCACTCTCTCAACGGCTCTTCGTGCAGATAAAGGGTCTCTGTCCTGCCTCCAAGACCATTGACCAACCCAAGACTGTCTACGTGTTCCACATCTTGGTGCACAACAGTGTCGAACCATTCCGCCGAGGCAGGCCAGCAACCATCACGGGTCAGCTCTGTAATACCTACACCCTCATGTGCCGAGGTGGCCATATGTTGGTCCTGCACAAGCTGCAACAGATCTAGAGCTGTCATGGAGGGCGTAAACTTGATTCGCGTTGGCACATACTGCCATGTTGGGCCAACTACTGTATCTGCATGGGGAAATGCAGTGTTACGTCCGGACACAACCTCACCAAAGACTACGTCACGCTTACCTAGCATGCGTGCAAGACACAGGGCCCAGGCGGCTGTTGGGATAGAAGCAGTGGTGATTTCGGCTGGACGACCGGATATGTCATATTCGCGCTCAATGCAGTAGTGGTTGCGTCGAACCAGTGGAGTGTCTGGTCTGAGAACAGTCGGCTCTGAGCCCCGGAGCAGATCACGCCAATATGGCATGCTGTCGGGAATTGTTCTGATAACATGGTTGGCGAAGGCGGAAAATGGGAGGAGCTGCGGCGTGGGCTGGTTTTGGTAGAGCGCAGCCAGCTCGCGCAGGAGAAGCGGCAGGCAAATCTCATCGTATTGGGCGTGAGAGACGCGGAAGATGAGTGCGCTTTTTGTTTGCTCACCGTCAGTATTGTAAGCTTGGATGAGGAACCACTTGACAAACGAAGACCCGTGAGGCATGGGTGACCGGACATCTATCTTGCACAGATCATGGCAGAAGTCTTTGAGATCGAACTGTTCGTCAACATCGTGGTACAAAATCGGCACATCGATCTTGTCGAGGACAGCTCCATAGCACTTCTTTTTAGCATCACGGAAAAATACCGTGCGTAGAATTTCGTTACGCCTGACTAGCTCGTTACAGGAAATGGCCATCTTATTGGTATCTAGAGGGCGATCAAAGTACATCATCTCGTAACGAGCCGAGAATCGCGGAAAATGGACTGTACCATCGACGGCAATCTCCTGAAGTGGACGAGCAGGGATAATGTCTGTGATATTGCTGTGTTGGCTGCCGCGGAGAGACTGCTGAGCGGAGGCCTTGATTTCACCTAGGTCTTCTTTAGGGATTAGCACGAAAGGAATAGTTGCTTTGGATCTTGTCTCGTTGGCTTGGAGCTCTTCCATAGCGTTGGCCATGTCGTAGAGAGTGCGGCTTTGGAACATCTTGGCCACAGTCAAAGTGATGCCAGATAAACGCGCTTCTGAAACTAGCTTCATGGCCGTGATTGAGTCACCGCCCAGTTGGAAGAAACTGTCACCGAGACTAATTTTGTCCTCTGGCATCCCGAGCACGCCTGCCCACAGCTTGCGCAGTTTGAGCTGTTTATACGAGGTGACAGAAACAGATTTGCTTTTTGAGACTGTCTTGGGCAGCATAGCGGAGATAGAGGACTGATTCTTGTTGCCCTTCAGAACTATCTGACCCTTTTCATCAATGGTGGCTAGCTTTCCAGTCTCGTAAACCGTTTTAGCAGCCTCAGGGCTCAGGCTGAGAATGGATTGTGGCGTGTTTATTTGCTTCAACTGGGCTGCCCCGAAGCCTTCCATATTTTCACTTAAACCACTAGAGATCTGAACGACAAGCTCGCCAACGCCACCGAGTGCAAGAAGGCGGGAACTATCCGTAGGGTCAACAACCCACGCGGCCTCGACATTGGGATAAGCAGAGGCAATGGTAGAAGCAGCAGTCTTGCTGAGGCTGCTGAGCTCTGAAATGTCCTCATCCATCAGAAACTGAATATCCTCAAGAGATTTGTCACTACACTCGACCATTTGTTTGGCGACATGAGAAAATTGACGTAGGGCTCTAGCTAGAACTTTAGAGCAAACTGTCTTCTGATCAAAGCTAGCCATGACCAAGAAGCCCTCAGGATCTAGTGAGCAAACCAGCATTAGGGAGAACGTGTTGAATTTGAGAGACTCTCGAGCGGCCTCAGATTCGCTAGCTGGCATTAAGCGGTTTGCTGGGTAGAGAGAACGGGAAGCGTCAACTTCGGAAGCATCTCCGATGCTCGGGTGCATTACCAAGCCCGTGCGAAGCTCACAAGCTTGCAAAGCATCGGGACTGACACGACGGATGTTTTGGAGACCAAAGTGCTCATGGGGGATTTGCTCAGTAGCTGCGGCTTGAATACTGCTAAGATAGTCCATGACAGAAGCTTGAAGCTGAACCTGGATACGCACAGGAACGGTTGTAATCATAGGGCCTTCGATATCCTCGACGCCGTCAATATGAGCATTACGACCAGTAAGAGTTTCGCCAAGAACGACATCCGAAGAGCCCGAGTAGCGGCTAGCGATTAGAGCCCAGGCTCCCCGAACCACAGTGGCAGTTGTGATTGTTGGCAGCCTGTTGCCAAGAGTGACATATTGCTCTAGTAGACAGTCAGACTGCACTTGATATGACGGGTAGGGAAGCGCAGGGAACTGTGGTCCTGTGGCTCCGTCTAACCGGCCCTTCCAAAACTGCTCGCTGGATGAGCGGTCAATACCGCGGAGATAGGCAATAAAATCCTTGAAAGAAGATGGACGAGTGGTGTCAAGACCATCGTAGGCACGATTGATACGGTCGATGACAAGTGGCATAGACCAACCGTCATAGAGAGCGTGATGCATCGACAGGACAAAGTACTTGCGGCCGTTATTAGTGATGATGGCATAGCGAACTAGAGCCTTGCCAAGATCCATGTGGTCGTCGCGATCCAAGGATAGATACTCGTGTAGCTGGGTAGTGGAAAGAGTCCACTCAACTTCTCCTTTGAGAACAACTTGTACCAGGCCCTCACTCGGAAGCTGGACAATACGAGTGCGCAAGATATCGCTGGATTTTGTGGCCTCGTTGAAGGCACTGACCACCCTAGCCGCCACTTCATCGCTTTCGAGCTCGACAACACGCTGGGCAACGAATGCATCCCTAAACTTTGCCGTCAGGGCCATAAGGCCCTCCTGTAGAGGTGAGCAGGGGTAGATGTCAGCAATCTCGTGCATGGGAATACCGCATAGCTCAGAAGCTTGCAGCTGTGCCGAGGCTACGTCGAGACCGGGACTGAGTAGAGAGAAGGGGGGCACTTCTTTCTTTTCAGGTGCATTATCAGCGGCGAATTGAGCGTGGGAGGCCATTTCCTTGAGCGTGGGATACTGAAAGATGGTCGAAATGTTGAGCTGGATGCCGTTTTCACGAGCGAGGCCGACGAGTTTCATGGCTTTCAGAGAGTCGCCGCCTAGACTCATGAAATTGTCATACAGGCTGACCTTGACTTTTGGGCCGAGGAGAGTCTTCCAGAGAATAAGCAGCTTCTCCTCCATTGCCGTTTCAGGGGCCGCTTCAACACTGATCTCTTGGCTGCTGATATTGGTTCTTGAAACACGGAGACTCGCTAGCTGATCGCGGGTCATATTGCCACCTATTTCCCGGAGCTTCTTGCGATCGATCTTGCCGGACACTAACGAGGGCAGGTTGTATAGCGGAATAAAGGTAGCGGGTACCATGTACCGAGGCACGTCGACGCCCATGTTTTTATCTACGTCAATGATCGCCTGACTAACGAGGGCTGTAAACCCCGAGAAGAGGGGTGCCAACGCAGACGACGATTTAGGGGGTGGGCTGGCATTGGTAGTATCAACCTTGGATTCTAAAAAGGCCACGAGGATCGGGTCAGTACCGCCAGGTTTGATCACTTCAGCGGCGAGTTTGATGCCCTGGGGCATTGCCTTGCGGAGGTGAAACTCGACTTCAGCAAGCTCGACTCTTTGACCTCTCAGCTTGACCTGCTGATCTTTGCGACCTACAAACACAATGGAGCCGTTGTTGCTTGGGTCATACTTGACGAGATCACCAGTCTTGTATAGTTTGCCATGCCGGCCCTGGACGCCTTTGTAGCCCCTTTTCAGCCATCCAGGCGCATCAATAAAGACATGAGCTGTTTTTTCAGGCTCATTGAGATATCCTAGGCCAACCACAGGACCCTCGACAACAAGCTCGCCAACTTCTCCCACAGGCATGAGTTGTTCATGGTCGTTGGCATCGACGATCCACATAACGCCTCCAACGCCGTACCCTAGATTGGTGCAGTCGGCACTGACTGTATTGTTGATGGTACATCCGACAGTGCACTCCGAGGGACCATAGGCAATTATGATGCTCGCATGCTCACTCCAGCTAGCAGCGTCGCTGGGAGATATAGCCTCGCCACCAAGGCCCAAGACGTCGAGAGATGGGATGATGTCGGGATCTAAAACCCGGGCAACAGAGGGAGTCATATGGGCCATATTAGCATGTGCCTTGCGAATGGCGCCGCTCAAGTCATTCATGCGCTCAGCATCAGTGGGGATACACAGACAGCCGCCAGCTGACAAGGTGCAAATCATGCAGTCGATGCTGACATCAAAGGCATACGACGCGAAGTCAAAGACACGTGACGAAGATTGGTAATTTATCTGGTTGATTCGAGGAAGCGCACCACTTGCATAGTTTTCATGGGAAACGATGACGCCCTTGGGCTTCCCCGTACTGCCGGATGTGAAAATAACGTACATGGGTGTTGTTGGCGGTACCTTGGGTAAGGTGGCCATTGAGAGAGAAGGGGCCAGAAGCAGGGCTGTGTCCAGCACAATGACCTTGGCATTTTTAGAGATTTTGACACCTAACTCGGCCTGCTGGTAAGACACAATGATCTGTTTGGCGTGGGTTTGTTCGACAATTGTCCGTAGACGGCCTTCAGGCTGTGTGGGATCGGTGAGTGAAAAGGCGGCTCCGGACTTCATGACGGCAAGCACTGCGATGATAGTCCACTTGCATTTCTCAAAGCAAAGAGGAATGACATCCCCTGAGCGCACGCCATTTTGCAACAGGATGAAAGCAAGGCGTGTGGAGAGTGAGTCGACTTCGGCGTAAGTCCAGTTGCCATCCCACGACTCTATAGCAACACTGCTAGGCCAGGCCTTGGCTTTCTCACTGATGACATCATGCATACATCGAGTGGCTGTTTGGGGAACGATTTTGTTCCAATTCCAGACGAGGTCTAAGTCAGCGGAGCGTGCACGTATCGAGCTAATGACAGTGCTGGTAGTGTAAGCGTTGAGAATGTCGCTGAGAACATTAGAGAAAGCCTGGAGGCGGCGATCACTGGCTTGAGGTGTTAAGGCGGGGTTTCGCGACTGGGAAACTAAAGACATGGAGGCACAACGTGGGTCAGGCGAAATTTGGAGCTGATAAGTCCACTAGAATGATAGAAACATGTGAGTTCTGGCTCCATACTGAGGGTTTTGACTGAAACTCACTGAACTTTTAGCTTGGTCGTGGTCCACTGTAGATTCATAGAAGACAATGGTCTTGGGGACAGGAAGCGTGGAAGACTGGTGACTGGGACTAAGTTTCTGTTCTAGGTCCTTCAAGCACGAAGCTAGGGAAGCGTTGGGGGGGAGGTCAATGATGGTTGAGGGCACAACCTCTTGTGTTTTGGCGTCATTGAGCTGTGACGCAGTTTCGAATGTGATGTAGGGGAGAGCCGAGTCTCTGTCAAAACAAAAGGCTATGAGCCATGCCAAGAGAAAGCGAGGGCGAAGGTCAGAGACAGAGGCATCGTAGTTTATGTATAAGCTTGCTTGAGAATGCTCAAAGGTAGCACTACTACCGCGGGCTTCGACGTCACAAGCTGACACCATTGTGAAGCGAGGGGAAAGAAAGACGGTAGTTGACAAAGAGGCGTGAAACTCGGCGAAAGATGAAAGATTGGTGAATAAGATAAGAGCGGTATTAAATACAGAGAACAGCTCGCAAGGAAAAAGCAAGGTAGAAGGAAAAGGGTCCGGAGGGGCAAAAAGGCACCAACTACACAGGTTAATATGCCTGAGTAGTATGTAGTCAGGATGAATGACTGGACATCTGCTCTGGAAGTCCGGGTCTAGGGGGAGCCTGGTATCTGGAGCTTTAAACACAAGAAAGCGCCTATGAGGCTCCTAGGGTATAGGAGGGGCTTACTTGGTTGCTGGTAGAACTGGAGACAGCTTGGAAGGGCGGGGTTGGCGGCGGCTAGAGAGTAGATAGAATCTTTCTAGCTCAGACCATCTCTTTGTCTCTTTTGGTAGACCATCCATCGAATGCGAAGACATCCATAGGGATAGCGAATGGTCGACATTGGACTACCCGCTGGAAGGAGGGGCAATGCTGGGATTAGGCATATTCGGGCCAAGTCTACTACAGATGCCGTTTCCTTGGCTTGGCAAGCCCCGATTTCGGGAGCCAGGTCCCTGGCCAGCCTGGACCGAAAAGTACATGTTTCTCAATAGAGCAACACTGCCCAAAGCGTGGACGGGTGCGAATATGACCAAGGTGCTGCGACCGAGGTGCTGCGACCGAGGTGCTGCTAGCCCAGGTGCCAAGGCTAGTCCGACCCTGAGACCTCGAGGATTGGGAGGGAGGAAGAAAGCAGGATTTGAGGTAAAGGTGAAATCCCCGCCTGCAATAGTTCTTGCTTTGATCAGATAAAATTGGAGCAGTCCATACACATCACGAACTTCGCGTCGATGATGGCGAAGGGAAATTAGATTAAGATGGGAGGAGGGGAAGGGGAGGGGGACATGAAGAGTGAAGAACAACTTGCCAGTTAGCCAGCCTTGCTACCAACAAGACCAGATGATGGCTTTTGCCAGAGCTTGGACATGTTGGATGCCACGGGTTGAGATGATGAATCTGGTTGAGATACGCAGGAGATTTGCTGATGTTGGGAAAATACTTGCCTCGTGCTCCTGCAGGTAACTACTACGAATATTATCTTTTCCATGAAGGCTCCAGGAAAGGAAAGAGTTACAGTACTACTTTCCTGGAAATTTAGCGCCTTCCTTGAATGTTGGCTGTGTAAGATCACGAAAACCAACTAAGCCATGTCTTACATGCCTCCGAGAAATGTAGCATTTAGTGCCTGAATAGGGATAGGCCGAGGAAGGGTTTTTTATTAGGAAAAGCCTCCAGGGAGAGAGGCCGAGAGTTTCAGCAATCAACTAGCCTTCCAGCGTACGGTCCAGTCCGGCGGTCGTGGTACGCACGGCCTAGCCATAAATTTGTCAATGCTTCTAGACTTGCAGGCCGCAAGCTTGAAGGAGACGTCATCGATTTTAAGCTTGTCTTGGCTACATGATGCTTTCTACACCTCGTGTTTGACTCTCGGATTTATCGACTTTATTGTTGCTTGCGTGCGTTGTGAAATAATCATTGGTCCTGAAAACGCAATAAAATTGTAGCAGCTGTGCAGCGGCCAAATTAGCACATAGCGCTATCCAAATGTGGCAGGCGGGGCACACCATAATAACTTTTTATCAGATTTGATCATCATTATCAATCTTTTAATCAATTCCACTGATTATCTGATGATCAGATAATTCTGAACCTTTTATCGAATTTATCAATCGCCAAGAACTTGTCAAATGTCACAAGCTTTTCTATCTACTTAACGAAGGCTAAATTATATCCGAAGGTACTTCTAACTGCATGTGGAAGGCGGCCCGGGTACGGGCATACGTACGTTTATTCACTTTTTATCAGATCTTTTAAGAGAACAGAAAGGGGCCTGTTTCTTGTACAGCTTTAGCTCTTACTGCATCTAATGCTTTCTGCCCTAACAAGAGGAGGCTGTCCGGCCTGATTGAAATTAGCTTGACGCCTCGCCTCCACCTACGAGATTTCTCGTTGTTTACCTATTGCAAGACCGCATTACAGATACCACAGCACAGATCTTTCTAATGGCTACTCAGACACGCATTGATACGCCTGCGCCGTCCACCCAGCGCCAGATGCTATCAGTTTTGTACGGCCCAACGGATGTCCCGTTGGTAGACCTTACTTTGGGCGATCTCCTCGAGCTCCAGGGCTACCAGTATGGCAACAGGGAGTGTCTGGTGATACCATGGACTGGAGCAAGATGGACCTACCACGACCTCAATCGCCAAAGCTGTTTGATTGCCCAAGCTCTTCTGGATATGGGTATTGGCGTTGGCGATAGAGTGGGGATTATGGCGGGAAACTGCGAGGAATATGCTGCCGTATTCTTCGGGGCATGCAAAATCGGTGCCGTACTTGTGATTCTAAACAACACATACACTTCTACCGAAGCAATGTATGGTCTGAGTTTCTCTGGTGAGTCCAGCACTATTATTCAACGGTACCAAGTAAAGTAGTGCTAATGCGGCGAAAAAAAAAAAAGAATGCAAAGTCTTCTTCACCACGCGCAAGATAGGTCATGTGAGCAACGCAAAGCTGCTCACTGAGTTGGATAACACTGTAAACGCACCGGCTGTGATCATGCTACGCGGTGCCAAAGATGAAAGGTACCCCACATACAAGGAGCTGGTTGAGAAAAGCAAAACGAAAGATCACCGGCGTCTTGTCAGAGTCGCTTCCAAGGTTCTGCCTCATCAAGTCGCCAACATGCAGTTTACCAGTGGCACAACAGGCCATCCAAAAGCTGCAACATTGACGCATCAGTAAGTAGAAATGCACCCCGTTTGCTTCCATTATTCCCAGCGCCTTTTTGCATCTAACAGCACCTAGCAATCTTGTCAACAACGCACGCTTCATTGGTGATAGAATGAGACTCACCCCTGATGACATTCTGTGCTGCCCCCCTCCCCTTTTCCACTGTTTCGGGCTTGTTCTGGGGCTTCTCAGTGTGGTTACTCATGGAGCTAAGATTGTTTATCCAGCAGAGGTGTTCAATCCCACTGCCACTTTGAAAGCAATCACAGATGAAGCATGCACAGCCATTCATGGCGTGCCAGCCATGTTCGACACTCTGCTGTCGCTGCCCCGGCCAGATGGATTTAAGCCACGCCTGCGAACTGGCATTATCGCTGGGGCGCCGGTACCGCGGTACTTGATGGAGAAGCTGGTCAGCATTCTCGGAATGACCGAGTTCACTAGTAGCTACGGGCTAACCGAAGCATCGCCAACCTGTTTCAATGCCTTCACCGACGATGCCCTCAGCAAGCGGCTGACCACAGTGGGGACTCTGATGCCGCATGCCATGGCCAAGATCGTTGACCATGACGGGAAAATAGTGCCTATCGGCCAGCGTGGCGAGCTGTGCATGGCTGGCTACCAGCTGCAGACAGGC
The DNA here is from genome assembly GCF_044167205.1 of Ceratocystis lukuohia. Taxonomy (NCBI): domain Eukaryota; kingdom Fungi; phylum Ascomycota; class Sordariomycetes; order Microascales; family Ceratocystidaceae; genus Ceratocystis; species Ceratocystis lukuohia. The sequence continues at coordinate 1,708,303 of NW_027263525.1, forward strand.
TACTGGAACAACTCGGCCAAAACGAATGAATGTATGGTGCGCGATGTCGCTGGAACATTGTGGCTGCACACGGGCGACGAAGCCATGTTTGACAAGGATGGCTACTGCACGATTACAGGTCGCTTCAAGGACATCATTATTCGAGGGGGTGAAAACATTTACCCGCTTGAGATCGAGGAGCGACTGATGGATCACCCGGCTATTTCGCGGGCCATTGTTGTCGGCATCAAGGACGACCACTATGGCGAAGTAGTTGGCGCCTTTCTCGAGATCGAGGAGAGCGTAGGGAAGGCGGCTCCGTCCCAGGATGAGATTCGTGGCTGGGTGCGGACGCGGCTTGGCAAGCACAAAGCTCCAAGTCACGTGTTTTGGTTGGGTCAAAACGGGATACCAAAAGAAGTGCCGCTGACTGGCAGCGGAAAGGTGCGCAAATTCGAGATGGCGGCCCTAGGAACCGAACTGGTGCGGAGGGCGAAGGGCAAACCAGTATCCAAGCTGTGAGAGAAAAAACAGAGCGTAGTAGTTTGTGCATGCACAACTAAGATGGAGTCAATATTATGAAAAATGGGTCCTTGCACAATATGTTTCACCTTACTGTACCACCCCAGGATCTGATAAGAAAAGCTTTGATCCCCTCTATAGAAACGCGCACAACGAACATTTTAACCGTTTTAGAGGCCCAAGAGCCCAAGAGGATGTCGGGCTTCCGAGGCTGCAACTCCTGCGCAGATTTATCTGCAGCAGATGAGAGTGATTATCTGTCTTTTCTGCGAGTTTTATGGTTGTGACTTTTCCTGTACTGCCCACTGCGTTTTATTCTTGTTTTTCTTTGTATTTTTTGGTGAAATTCATCTTGGTAGTTACCTTGTTGTCAGGCCACTCTTGCCCTCTTTGTTTCCCTGCCAAGTCTTGGGGCTGCCTACTTTCAGTGAGCGATTATTTGCAATCCTGAGCATTGACAGATTCGTTTTGCTTCTATAGCTGTATCGATTGTATCGCAGTTGCAGCTCAGCGTTTTGCTTTTCTCCCCATAGCAGCATTATCACCACATCATTTAGTTACCGACCTTGCTTCTGTGCCGCTCTGTGAGGATGTCTGATAGGGCGCCTATCCTACATTATAGTCCGCGGCATCAGAAGACAGATTATGGAACTGAGAATCTGGGCGGCGGCCAAAGTGCCGGAAGCTCTCAGCAGCACGGGCTGTTGCCAATAGAAGAGGAACGCGCGGCCACTGCCGATCTTCCAGCAGGAGTTGCCGGAGTTGAAGCTGTGACAATGATCTGGACTATTCGTGATCTCAAGATTGCGTATGCCTTGATTTGGTTCATTTACTTGGTAGACACCCTTCAGCAGACAACCACCGGTAATCTCCTTGCTTGGGTTACGTCTGACTTCTCAGCCCATTCCCTTACTGCTGCAACAACTGTGGTCTCGTCACTGCTCAGCGGACTCTTGAAACCAACCTTGGCAAAAGTGCTGGACACATGGGGCCGGCCCCAGGGATACGCCATTTCTGTGGCTACGCTGACCATTGGTCTGATGACAATGGCGGCTTGTAACGGAGTGGGAATGTTTGCAGCCGGCCAAGTATTTTATTGGGTGGGCTACAATGGCCTCTCGTATACTCTCAACATCTTCATTGCTGATACTTCGGCACTCAAGAACCGGTCCTTGATGTTTGCCTTTTCTACATCGCCGTATCTGATCACTACTTTTGTTGGCGGCTTTGTAGCAGATGCATTTCTAGGAGGGCCTGGCTGGCGCTGGGCATACGGCGTATTTGCTGTTATTACACCCGCAATCACCATGCCGTTGTTTGTTCTCATGTGGCGCAAGCTCAAGACAGCCAAAGAAGCCGGCCTTGTCCCCGTGAGGCCTAACACTCGAGCCCGGTGGGAAAGGATTAAAGGCTACTTGATAGATTTTGATGTCGTTGGCCTGGTTTTGATTGTAACAGGCTCGGCGCTGCTCCTTTTGCCTTTCAATCTTTATACCCGCCAACGAGAGGGCTGGCACTCGCCCCTGATCATTGCCATGCTCGCCGTAGGCAGCGCCTTGACAGGAATATTCGTGATATATGAAGTATTTTACGCTCCCGTCAAGTACATCCCGTACTCTTTTTTCAAGGACCGCACCATAGTGGGCGCGTTTGCGCTTTCTGCCATTCTCATGGCTTGCTTTTACATCTGGAACTCGTACTTCTCGTCGTTTCTGCAGGTCGTCAACAATTTGGATGTTGTTCAGGCGAATTACGTTTCCAATATTTTTACGATTGGATCGTGTCTTTGGTCAATTGTCACGGGTGTTATAATCCGCAAGACCGGCCGCTTCAGGGGGCTTGCTCTGTATTTCGGCGTGCCATCAACTATCCTTGGTGTGTCACTCATGATCAAATTCCGACAGCCTGGAGTTAATATTGGCTACGTGTGCATGTGCCAGATTCTTATTGCGCTTTCTGGCGGCACTCTCGTCATCACGAAAGAAATGGCCGTCATGGCCGCGGTCTCGCATCAACAAATCGCCATCATTTTGGCTGTAGAGGCTATGTTTGCTAGTCTGGGTGGCGCTGTTGGATCGACGATAGCCTCGGCGATTTGGCAACATACATTTCCCCAGAAGCTACAGGATTACCTGCCCGACGAAGTCAAACCTGAATTAGCCAAGATTGTTGGCAGCATAGCGGTGCAAAAAAGCTACCACGTAGGGTCTGCAGCCCGAGATGCCATCGAGAAAGCTTATGCTGAGTAAGTCATTCTGATGCCGATTTTTTTTCTTTCTTTTTTCCCTTTTTTTAATTCATGTAGACTATGCTAACTGCGCCTTCTTAACGCAGCACCCAGCGCGTGATGCTCATAGTTACATCAGCCGTCTTGGCCTTTTCCATTATTTGTGTTGCTGTCTGGCGAGACTACAACGTGAAGGACTACAAACAGGTCAAAGGAACCGTCGTGTAGTGAGTGAGTTGGCTAGGGGCTGGATAGGCCTGGTGGAGCTAATATAGTGCCCGAGACTGTTGTATATAAAATATAGCCAATATTTCCTGTTCACCAGTCCCATCCCGCCTGACGCGAAGGACAGGGTACGTTGGCTAATATTAGCGTAGGATCTCGAGTACCTCTGTAATTTTATGGGTCAAGCCCATTTCACCCCACTTGCCAAATGCAGAAGCGAATGGGTGATGACCCCTGACCGGCCGGAAGAATACCGGATAAACTTGCGATACGTATGCGCGTAGTTGGTGGAAGAACCTGATTCAGTCCGGCAAGAAACATCTAAACAACACTATAAGAGACCCAAGTCCACAGCTATCATGGAGCTATTGCATTTGACGAAGCCTTCCCGGATATACGACGGGCTCGGAATTCCGTAGGAGAGCCTTGGTCATTACTACAATGCTTGCATGTTTTTTGTAGGATTTGCATGATTTGTAACAGGCAACTGGAAGGAATCTCGAAGTGGGTACCAATAGTAGCTGTACCTGGTGTTAATATGACAGCACGTCAAAGCCACTAACACAGACGCCGAGTCAAAAACAAAAGTAACTGGCTATCTATTCTCTCTCCTCAAAAAATCATCGCTGCTTATTTGCCCTTTTCGCAGTCAGTCCCAATCGCCAGGCGCTTCTCCCCACTATGGCACCTTCTACGCAGCAACTCTCGCTCTCAACTGCGGCCACTGGCTCTCCGATTCTGGCTCTGCCACATCCGTACCTCTCTGCATATACGCTTCGCGAGACCTCTGATAGCCAATATGCCATCGACGAGACAGATGCACCCAAGTCTGCCCTGCCGGCTCCAGTCGTCCGTTCCGACATCCGCCTTAGCAATTTCACTGAGCTTAAGAGTAGCGAGACACCTGTCGGCTCCAACAACAGCGCCTGGGCACGGGCTTGCCGGTCGCCTTTGAGCACTGTCTCCTGGTCTGCTTCATCGCCGCCGTCCATGGCCCAGCTATGGCTGGCTGTCTATGTGCTATTTACCATCCGGCCAAGCGTCGAGCATTTTCGTCTTGTTCTGCAGGGCAATGGTGCATCAGTGCTATGTGCTCAAGTAAAGGCTGTAGCGCTGGCGGTCGACCATCCGCAACAGGTGGGTGGCTCTGAAAGCGACAGCGCAAGTACTAGCCATACCACATTGCTGGTTCTGCGCAGCATGTTCTGGCAGGGTGCGGGATCGCCGTTTGGCCCGCGATCGGTGTGGACGCCATCCGAGTCACTAGCTCGCGAGGGGCTCGCACTAGATACTTTCCCGACAACACCACTGCAGCACACCATGACAGTGACATCTGCGGGCGACCCTTTCAACCCCCAGTGCTATCAGCAAGCTTGGCATCCTCTGCGGCCCTCCAAGCCAGTCCCAGGAACGGTAGTATACTCGCGCTACATCCCTCATCTGAAGGAAAACTTTTCCATGATAGCAATCGACTACCATAATGCAGAGCATTTGAAGCTGTTCCATGAATGGCAGAACGATCCACGTGTTTCACAAGGCTGGAACGAAACAGGTACATTAGACGAGCATAGAGAGTATCTACGTCGGATAGACGAAGACCCGCATCAATTCTCGGTGCTAGCACGCTTTGACGACACATGCTTTGCGTACTTTGAAATCTATTGGGGCAAGGTATGTGCACATGAAGTTTCCCTCAACTTCTTCCAAGAATACCGCTCATCTAATGCATATTTTCATAGGAGGATCGCCTAGGTGCCTACTACACTGCTGACGACTATGATCGTGGCCGCCACTCACTCGTCGGCGACGTGAGATTCCGTGGGCCACATCGTGTGAGTGCATGGTGGAGCTCGCTGATGCACTTTTTGTTCCTGGATGACTGCCGTACGCGGTTTGTAGTGGGCGAGCCCAAGGAAACCAACAATACGGTAGTAGCATACGACTTGATGCATGGCTTTGGCATAGAAAAGTTTGTGGACCTGCCTCATAAGCGCAGTGCTTTTGTCAAGTGCTCGCGCGAGCGCTTCTTCCAGATTTGCCCGCTGGGAGAGAACGAGAAGGTTGTGGGTGGAATGCGTATTGGGCTTGTGGCTAAGCTGTAGGGAGCAGGGATATCAAAGTGTTGGCCAAAAAGTGCAAGGTTAGCCTATCATAAAGACCAGCATTGAAGTCTTGGATATTGAGTATTAGACCAAGTGTTGGGTGTTGTTGGAGAGCTAGAGCCAGCAATCTACTTAATCTTTCTTCTTATGGTAGCCGCCCCTTTTGCTTGCAGTTCTCTTATACGACAACCTAATTCTCTTTATTCTTAGTTACCCTACCACCAAGTCCCATATAGTCCCAGCAGATGCTAAAGCCAAGATCGTCCCGAAAGTACATCTCCATCACATCTTCACCAAACTTGACGTCATCTGGCCCGCCGGTCGCCAGTGCCTTTTTCCCGACAGCTAAGCCAATAACAGGAGGAAATTCGTCCAGGTTGTTGAACTCGGGCTTGTAGTCTGGGAATATATCGGCCAAGATAGATTGGTGCACGTTGTAGGCAGCGTGGTACCCCATGTGCATCGCGCCGCCACAGCGTTTGATACCGCTCCACTGTGCGATATCGCCCAGGGCAAAGTGTGACTTATGATTGGGCGTGTCTTCTACGAAGCACAGGCTGGGCTCAATCTTTATGTACCCCTCAGAGTTCACTGCACTGCTGGGTAAATAGCTGGAGGTCGCTGTTGGGCTGGATAAAGCCATAATAACCTCACTGACCTCCAGCTTGTGGCCATTTGTGAAGGTGACTTCTTTGGTGACAGACCCGTCCGCTCCTGTTGTCTCCTTGACGCTTTCTAAGCGGTGCTCCATCAAGGGCTCGACGCCGCTTTCGCGCAGCAGATCTAACGATGCGTCCTTGGCTGCATCGCAGAGAGCCTCAGCAGACAATAGCTTAGTCCTAGAATGTGCAAGCCAGACCTTGACATCGGGCTGAACCGATTTGAGCTCTGCAGCCATTTCAATACCAACGGCACCTATAAAGAAGAGAGGGTTAGCAAGCCAGCTCGCCAACTTACCAGATATTTGGTGATTCTCCTTTTCTTTCTTTGCTCTTTTGCTTACCTCCACCAACGACAAGCACGCCCTTGGGTGCTTTTGTCGACCGAGAAATTTGACCCTGAGCCTCTTCCAGATACTCTTCACGGGTGAGACTAAGTGGCACGCTCGGGAAGCGACGACGCAGGCCAGATGAGCACAGTACGTAGTCATAGTTCTCCTGGCGGGGCTTTTGCGCTAGGTGCTCTAAAATCGTGGCCTTCTTCTGCGCTGGGTCGATCTTTTGCACGCTACCGTGGATAAAGCGCACATTTGGCCGCTGAATATCTGGTATATCTGCGAACTTGACCCAGAACCTTTCGGCAAACTTAGTAGATGCAAATGCGAGGGGACCACCAATGAGATGGACTGCAATAGGTGTTAGTAGTAAGCTTTTCTCAAGGCAGTTTTCTAGGCTCTCGGCACTCACAAAAGCCGTCACGCTCGTCTACGATGGTGATTTCAATGGGTAGGGTCTTGGCCTCGGGGTGGTGCTTGTACTCGGAATGGCCAATACGGGGTTGTAGGCCACTCGCAAGATCAAGCAGATTGACCGTAGCCGAGAGGCCAGCATAAGAGCCACCAACAACCAGAACGCGAGTAGCAGGGCGAATCAAAGCGGGCATGTTTGCAGCACAAGTGTGAGTATGAGTATGATGAGTCCGGAGATCTGAGGGCAAAGAGGCAACACCCGAGAGAGAAAGGGGACAGGAGTGTTGAAAGGAGCAAAACGGAAAAGTACTGAGACCGGAGACGCAGGGAATAATTAGTCCTACGGGGTGGTCGGGCAACGAAAGGACTGCGAGACCGGTGCTGCACAGCAAAAGTAAAATGAACAAATGGGATAAACGTAGCAGGATGATGAGTGATTGCCCGAGGTTAGGGCTCATAGCGACATGGAACAAAGTTACTTAGAAGCCTGGACTCGGATCCTGATGGGTCGTCCAAGCCTAAACACATCTCCTATTTTCCTTCGTCGTCGTATGCGTTTATCTAATTCAACGCTGGCTACTGTGTCCCAGATAGGCATAGCATAATTAGCAGCTCGGCTCGGGCCTATAATAAACGAAAGAAAAATGCATTGAATGAATAACAGGCCCTTTCTCCTCACTCTCTCCCCCCTCCCCCCTAGGCAAAAATTATCAGATCCGTCGGGAAAGCGTGATTGGTCGGTCAGCATCAGAGCTCCTGCCACTTGTGTCAGCCCATGCTGACACCGAGGCAAAAGGATTCTTTCCCTTAGATTTGACACGGGGCAGCTTCCCAAATAGAGCAAGTGGTACAAAAAAGCTCTTGCCAAGTCTTTTTCCCGCTCGTGCCTGGTGTAGGATCAATGACAGCTCTGCAACCTTACCGTTTAGGGTAGCTGCCTAAAGAAGCAGTTAGCCGGTCCATTTCTTACGTTTGCCCCAGTTTCGATACCACATCGGAGGGGTCCCCGGCACTTCGAATTGACACCCGGCCTTCATTTACTCCACTAAAGTCTACTCAACCTCAGTTCCATCCTAGCTGGAACTTTGATGTGACTGTTAGCTTGGCTAGGTGAAGGATGAGCTTGCCTGCTAGCTTGGCTTGTGACAAAATGCCAAGGCAAATTATCTGATCAAACTTTGATATTAACTACGGACATTCTGTTCCCTTGAGTTCGCCCGGCCCGAAGTCGCAGTGCAAAAGGACGCCAGAAATGTAACAGCATTTAACATGGCAGTGAGAGAATGCTAGGACAAGCGAACCAGGCTAGGACCCGGTCCAAAGGAGGAGGACCATCGCTGGGCTTGGAGCTAAGGTCTGTTTTGGCTGCAGCCTACTAACGAAGTTCTAGACAAGCTAGAAACATACCACCAGCTGTTTGTTCCCCCTGCTTTTTCCTTGCTCTTTTGCTTTCCCTCTTTGACAAGAGCCATCTGATTAGCCAGCCTTTGTGCCCTAGCTAAAAAGATCTGATAACTATCTTGTCATACAACCTTTGTTCTTTTTCCCCTTTTCAAGTTCTTGGGGCTTTATGAAGAGCCAGAGTCATATTCCACTGTTGTAGCTTTAGATTCTACACGAAACTGTGACGAACGTTCAGATTATGGCATCAAGGCGATCAAGATCGCCTGCATCTAATGCAGCTGACCAGGGGAAGGACACAGCAACGTCTGTAGCCATAGTAAGTAGCTGCCTCAAATCTGCTCGTCCATTTACAATCTTTATTGACCTGTTTTTCGTATGGTAGATACCGCCTCAAAAGAAGTTCTCGGGTCTCTCTTACTTTCGGCTCCTGTTATACTCCAACCCAACATGGTTCGACATCTTCCTCCTCATTACCGGCTTCTTTAGCTCTATTGCTGCCGGCATACCAATGCCCCTGATGGCTATCCTTTTTGGCGAACTCATAGACGACATGAGTGATATGACATGTGCCCGCAATGACTCAAACAGCAGCAGCAGCAGCAGTAGTCTTGAGTTGCAACAGGCCAAGGACCGGTATCAAGACCAAGTTAACGACAAGGTAGTGCTCCTTTTATGCGCTGCCTCTGCAGGCCTCCTTCTCATCTACATCTATGCTGTATCGTGGTCTCTCTTCAGCCAAAGACTGTCCCATCGTATTCGCGACCGGTACTTTGCTGCGCTTCTGCGTAAGGATGCCGAGTTCTTTGACACACGACCAGCTGGCGAAGTCTCATCCAAGCTTAACAACGATATTCAGACTATCCAGACCGGGACAAGTGAGAAGGTTGGCCTGTTTACCGGCAGCCTGTCCTTTTTCGTAGCTGCTTATGTTGTGGCATTCACACGCGACCCCGAGATTGCTGGTATGCTTGTTTCAGCATTGCCAGCCTTTTTGCTAATGGGCTTCTTCGGGTCCAAGTACACGCAAAAGTTTGCTGTTTCCATGTCTGAGGCTCTAGCCAAAGCAGCGTCGATTGCGTCAGAAGCACTATCTCATGCTGCCGTAGTTCAAGCCTTTGGGGCGGCGCCGCGTCTGGAGAGCAAGTTCGCTGCCAGCACTCTAGCTGCGCAAAAGGCGGGTATTAAAAAGGCAGTAGCTAGTGCCATTCAGGCTGGCCTGCTGTACTTTATTGCCTACTCGGCCAATGCGCTAGCCTACTGGAAGGGCGCAATGAAGATCGCGGATACAGTTGCCGGTAAGACTTCGGGCTCGTCCGTGGGGCAGATCTACTCGGTTGTATTTATTCTTGTCGATGCTTGCATTGTTCTCGGCCAGATCGCGCCTCTTCTACCTGTTTTTGGAGCTGCTGCTGGGGCTTTTGACCGCCTTGTTGAGGATATTGAGCATGAATGCAAGATCAATGGCGACGACGAGTCTCTCGATGATCTATCTGTTGACAGTCCTGGAGCCTTGGAATTTAACAACATCGTCTTTTCCTACCCCTCCCGGCCCGACAACCCAGCTCTCCGCGGCCTCTCGCTTTCATGCCCAAGTGGAAAGCACACAGCTATTGTTGGCCCATCTGGAAGTGGCAAGTCGTCGCTTGTTAGCCTCATGGTCCGGCTGTATGACCCTACTAGTGGCTCTGCCACCTTTGATGGTCGTGATCTGCGCTGCGTGAGCTTGCGCAGCCTTCGAAGCATGTTCAGCATAGTACAGCAGGAGCCATCGCTACTTGGCCGCTCCATTTTAGAAAATATTGCCCTTGGCCTTGTCAACTCGCCGCGTCCCGAGCACAAAGCTCTCCAGGAAACCTTACTAGGGACCAACCTCAAGGCTCTTGCAGACAAGATTTGTCAAGGCGAAGACATGATGACTGCAGCCAAGGCTATTAGTGTCAATACTGCTATTATTGCAGGCCTTGTCAAAGATGCCACTGACATGGCTGATGCTTCCGCCTTTATTGATCACCTGCAGGACAACTATGGTACTAATGTCGGGTCCTCGGGCGGCTTGATCTCTGGTGGTCAACGCCAGAGACTTGCCTTGGCTCGGGCTTTGATCCGTAATCCCAAGATTCTCATCCTTGATGAGGCTACAGCGTCACTAGACTCTGAGTCTGAGCAACGCATTCAAGCCTCCATTGACCGAGTCGCTCAAGGTGGACGCACCATCATCTCTATTGCTCATCGCCTATCTACTATCAAAAAGGCGGATAACATTGTCTTTCTTAAGGATGGCCAGATTCAGGAGCAGGGCACTCATTCTCAGCTCATGGCTCAAGGTGGTTTATATTCCAAGATGGTCCACCTACAAGATATCAGTCGCGAAGAATCTAGCGATGAATCCAATGACAAGACATCTATCAAAAACTCTTCAAGTCTTGACCTAAGTAATGACGAAATGGCACAGGCAAAGTCCACGAACGGGCTTAATCTAGCAACCTCCAAGATCTCTATCAAATCCCAGGCTGACCAAGAAGAAGAGGTCATCAAGAAACTGCAGCTCGATGAGCAGCTCTCTTTTGGCACTGTACTCAAACGCCTCTTCAGCCTCATTCGTCCCGACATCATGTGGCTGTTAATTGCCTTCTTTGCAGCAACTTTAGTCGGTAGTGTGTTCTCTGGCGCAGGCATTATCTTTGGCAACACGGTTGGCCGTCTAAGCCCTTGTCATGAGCCTGATTATATCAGAGACACTGGCCGTCTATTTGGCGGTATGATGTTTATGCTAGCCGTGATCGAATTCTTTGCCAATCTTGTCTCGTGGTCTGCCTTCGGATATGTGGCTGAGAAGCTGCTCTTCCGCGTTCGAGTCTTGGCTTTCCGGTCATTATTTGAGCAGGGCATGGACTTCCATGAGTCCGAGGACCGCTCCCCCTCTACTTTACTATCGCTCATCACCAAGGATACGTCAGCTTTAGGCGGGTTCAGTGGCTCTATCATGGGCCAAGGCTTTGCCGTGTTTGTCAACCTGGTCTTTGCCATTATCCTGTCACACATCGTGAACTGGAGGATTGCCCTGGTCTGTCTTGTTGTGATCCCACTTATGCTGGGGGCCGGTATTCTACAATATCGCGAACTTGCAAAGTACGAAATGCGTTATGCCGGTGCATTTAGCAGTGCTGTGGCCATTTCGGTCGAAGCCGTCAACTCTATAAAAACCGTGTCGGCACTATCCCTAGATCAGGAGATTCTCGGGTCCTACCGCCGTGCTCTAGATGAGCCTCGCAAAGGAATTTTTGCTGCGGCGGCTTTCGCGAACATCTGGCTAGCTCTAGCCAACTCTCTTGGCAACATCATTTATGCTTTTGCGTACTGGTGGGGGGCCAAGCAGATCATTGCCGGCCATGCCACCCAAGCTGAATTTTTCATTATTCTAATTGCCATGCTTGTGGGTGCCCAGCTATGGGGTCAGATGTTTGCTTTAGCTCCCGAAGTTTCACGTGCTCGCTCTGCAGCCTCCCGTCTTATCAGGATTATTGACATGGGATCAACAGATTGCAAATCCGCACGCAACCTAGACCGCAATCTAAGCATAGACAACTCCAGAGAAGATCCAGATGAGGAGTCACACATTGCTACTGGCGAAAAAACCCTTACCCTTGAGGGTAGTCGTCACAGGGGAGTGAGTGTTGAATTCCAACATGTCTCTTTCTCGTACCCCGCTCGCCCTGACATCAAGATTCTTGATGACACTTCGTTCCGTATTGAGGCTGGCCAATTTTGCGGTCTTGTAGGTCCATCCGGAGCCGGAAAGTCAACCATCATGTCGCTTGTCCAACGCATGTATTCTTGCACGTCTGGTAGCATCACTCTGGGTGAAAAAGAAATCTCAAGAGATGATGTTACTTTCCGCAGTGATACTGCGATCGTACCCCAGGACCCAACCCTATTTGATGGCACCATTCGTTTCAATGTCGGTTTGGGTGCTAGACCTGGAACCGAAGCTAAGCAAGAAGATATCATCATTGCTTGCAAGTTGGCCAATATGCACGAGACCATAATGGCTTTGCCCGATGGCTATGATACCGAGTGTGGGCCCAACGGCTCGCGTCTGTCGGGTGGCCAAAGGCAGCGTCTAGCCATTGCCCGCGCTCTTGTCCGAAAGCCCCGCCTTCTACTATTAGATGAGTCTACCTCGGCCCTTGATGCCGAGAGCGAGCGTGTTTTGCAGGACAGTATCGACAAGGCATCGGCAGGGATCACTGTTATTGCTATTACACACCGTCTTCACACCGTCCGTAAGGCCGATGTGATTCTAATGATTGAGAGGGGCGCGGTTGTCGCTCGGGGAACTCACGATGAGCTAATGGCAACTAATGAGACCTACCGGAACAACGCCACACACCAAATGCTGAGCACATGAGCGTCTCTCTTCTATGTTTCATGTTAATATTTGTAATTAAAGTCAGAGGGGAATAAATACTGAGAGCGGAATAAGAAAGGATAGAGATACGTATAGAGAAAAACACTCTATCAATGTTACTCTTGTAAAACTGCAGCAAGCACGCTTACATGAATATTTACTTGTGATATGCATATATGCGATTGAAGAGGAAGTACTTCCTATATTCTGCATGCGGGAGCCCAGCCCGTCTCCACAAAACCCATTTATTAGCCTATTTTGAGCTATATCTTGGTTGCACACGGCTCTAGGCCAGCTTCCAAAAATCCAGACTAAGTCAAAACTAGAGGCTCATCGCTGAAGGGGCTTGAATCTCAAGCGCCCTTGTGCCATTTTATGCACAGACGCAAATTCGCTAGTTGATGTTAGTGTTTCTAATTTTGTGCCTCGCAGTTGTAACAACACTTGTTCTTGCCAAGACTTGAAGATGTGAGGCTCTACACTACACACTACCCAAAGTCACGGGGCCGTCTTTGCTTAGTCATTAAAAAAAAAGCCCCTAGCTCCACTGAAAACATGTCACTGATTGGTCTGACAGTCACAAGTTTACGACCCATTAGTGGCCCCTGCTCATTATCTTGTCCGTTATCGTCAACCTCCAGAAAGCTAAAAAGCTCGTAGGCTACTAGATGGGGGCGAAGCTGATGTACACAACTTTTAAGCTTGGGCACAGTCTAGCACTGACTTCTTTCCTCCCACATTTATCCAACTTGGCGGGCTCTCGCTCTTAATCAACTAACCCCTCAATCTATCACCCTATCAATCAAGCAGTTCTCCGTTTTATTTATTTCTTCATCTTTCAAAATTCACCATTCCGTCCCTACCTCGCTCTTCAGGCCCCTCCTCTACAGTCATATCGTCGACCACGCCGCCCGCACGCTCGAGCACTGTTGCTGCTTCCACTTCGCATCTTGGAGGAGGGAGCGACTATACCCACACCGACGACATTGAACTTGCACCATTAGAATTTCAACGCTCAGCCCAGGAGGCTCTTCGAGAACAAAAACGACGCGACAAAAGGCAACGGCTTCTACAGCAGGACGAAATGAGGTTCTCTCACAGTATCCAGTTCAATGCTGTACCTGATTGGAGCAGTCATTACATCGCTTACAGTAACCTGAAAAAACTGTTGGTCTCCTATCTCTATAGCTTTGACTCCGACATGCATCCGGTACTGACACTGTCTACCCCATAGCATCTACTCCCTCGAAAAAAGCACCCATCTAGCAAGTGGCGGTGATGCCGAATCGCGGCCCCTGATTTCACGCGAAGATCCCGAGGTCGTGTTCACTCGCGCCCTCGATGTCGAGCTTGAGAAGATCTCGTCCTTCTTTGTCGCCAAGGAAGGCGAACTCGACGATGAAATGAGCCAGGTGCTACACGATGCCGACAACTACGACCAAGAGGCTGCTGACCAACTTGAAGATGCTCGAAACCCCACTGATAATGACCGCCGCCGTCCCCGCACCGGTAGTGTGGGCAGCCTTCGCTCCCAAGATGACTACGCTGCTGAAGACTCGGATGAGCGTGACTCGGATGATGAAACCACTGGCTTGAACAAATCTCGTCTAAGCCTCGGTCGTCGTCGCACAGCTCCTGCAAATGCAATGCACTCATCCATGCATACCGGCACCGATATCACAGCCTCTACTGAAATTACACGCTCATGGCGCCGCATGAGCACCACCATGGACGAATCCAACGAGCGAAGCTATCTCTATTCGTCGGGAATCCTCCTCAAGAAGCGCATCATTAGTTTGTATGTGCAACTGTGCGAGCTCAAGTCTTACGTGCAACTCAACAAGACTGGTTTCCGCAAAGTTCTCAAAAAGTTCGATAAGATCCTGGACAAGAAACTGCGTGAACAATACATGGCCAGTACCGTTGAGCCAGCATATCCCTTTCGCCCTGAGGCACTAGAGGCACTAGAAACGCGCATCCGTCGTATGGAGGAAGCATATGCTGAGATTGTTACCAAGAGTAACATCGACCTCGCACGCAAGGATCTACGTTCCCACCTACGCGAGCATGTTGTCTGGGAGCGCAACACAGTTTGGCGAGACATGATTGGTATGGAACGTCGTGCTGAGGCGGCCAGTCTCGGCAAAACTCTACTAGGCCCTGACGCCGCAAGCCGGCGTTTGCAGGGCGATGATGACAAAACGCCAACTAGGAAACAGCTGCGCACACCATTCGGTCGCTATCAGCTACCTGCGTGGCTTTTCAGCAGCACCATGGTTACCCTACTTGTGTCCATCTTCTTGTTCGCAGCCCTGTTAATCATTCCTATCATGGAAAAGCCTGAGCAGCAAAATTGCCTTGCCATGCTAGTTTTTGTTTCAGTGTTGTGGGCTACCGAGGCTATTCCGTTATTTGTTACTTCTCTCATGATTCCGTTCCTATGCGTCATTCTCCGTGTGGTGCTGGCGGACGATGGCACGCACCGCCGCCTCCCAGCCAAGGAAACAACCTCGTACATTTTCTCTGCTATGTGGACGCCTGTTATCATGCTTCTTCTAGGAGGCTTTGCCCTGGCTGCTGCGCTGTCCAAATGTGCGATTGATAAGCGTCTAGCAACTTTTGTCCTTAGCAAGGCTGGCACCAAACCTAGCACTGTGCTTCTGGCCAATATGTTTGTTGCGGCTTTTGCCTCTATGTTGATTAGCAATGTTGCTGCTCCTGTGCTGTGCTTCTCTATCATCGAGCCGATGCTTCGTACACTGCCCTCGGACTCCAACATGTCCAAGGCCGTCATCATGGGCATTGCGCTGTCCTCCAACATTGGCGGCATGCTCTCTCCTATTGCATCGCCGCAGAACGTAGTAGCCATGGGCATTATGCAGCCAGAGCCTACATGGATCCAATGGTTCTTCATTGTTATTCCTGTTGGTATCGCGTCAATTCTGCTGATTTGGGTTCTTCTTATCGCGTCCTTTAACCCTGGCAAGAACACCACCATCAGCCCCATTCGCTCGATGCGTGAGAGCTTCACCGGGGTGCAGTGGTTCGTTGCAATTGTTACCATGTGTACCATTGGTCTATGGTGTGCTAGTAAGAGCCTGGAGCCTTTGTTTGGTGACATGGGCGTCATTGCCATTATCCCCATTGTTCTATTCTTTGGCATTGGCATCCTGACCAAGGAAGATTTCAACAACTTTCCGTGGACAATAATCATTCTCGCTGCTGGAGGCCTGTCTCTGGGCAAGGCAGTGAAGTCATCTGGTCTGCTAGACACGGTAGCCCACCTAGTTTCCGAGGGTGTTGAAGACATGAGCCTATATGGTGTGCTTGCTGTCTTCTCCACCCTGATACTAATAATTGCCACGTTCATCAGCCATACCGTAGCTGCGCTGATTGTGCTTCCTCTAGTCTACGACGTCGGTATTGAGATGGACACTCCTGCTCCTAATCTACTAGTCATGGCCGGCGTCTTGATGTGCAGTGCAGCCATGGGCCTACCTACAAGCGGCTTCCCCAATATGAGTAAGTTTGACATCTTCACCCCGGTCAATATACGTGTACATATACACATATACTAACAATTATTATTATAGCTGCCATCATGAAGGAAGATGCTACCGGTCAGCGATACCTGCAGGTGAAGCATTTCATCAGCAGAGGCGTGCCCAGCTCAATTATCTCTTTAACGGTGGTCTTGACACTGGGCTACGGCCTCATGAAGGTAGCCAAACTAGATTAGAGGCTGCTTCTGATACTTTATTTTCTTTTGTTTCTTTTGCTTTGCGGTTGCGTAATTTTTGGTTTATATGGTGAACGATAGATCTACTAGATTGCCGCATTTTTACGTTAGCCTAGCTTGACTTTGCGCAAAGCGTTCCATGATTGGGTGTGGATGTAAATGAAGATTGGCGAACGTTAGAGTGCTCAAACGACTCCATCTAATAGTTGCAGTTTAGTGACATGTACTAGCTCTTTTTACCAATAACCGAAACTCCTTAGTAAATGGCCGTTTCTGCCATTCAGCCTTATCAACACGTCTTCTCATTAGTGTACTCTTCTTGCCTGCATCGCCACCAGCGCTTATTTGTGTTGTTATTGTTATTTTACACTGCAACTACGCGCCCCCAGTCTCTAGCCTTGGATTTGCATCATTTTTTTTCTCTTCCACTACGCTTTTCCTCTTCCTCTACTCTTCGTAATATCGACCGACAGCTATGGCCTCGGTAGGCTTGCCATTCAATTCTCACTCTTCTTCCCAACCTGCTCATATTTGTGTCCTACCATTCTAACTTGACCATCATCTTTCCTCAAGTAGCACGGCATAATTCGCTCAGTTCATGTCCGAACTGAACAACAACGCCAGGAAGATCTCAAAAAGATCGACAAGTACCATAAGCTTGAGGGAGAGATTCGCTCACGGGTAGGTTGTTGTCCCTGACCAAACCCTTAACCCCGGCCGTCTCCTGTATTTGTCACTAGCTTTTAGGGTCTGATGTCATCGTACTTCCCCTATGCTTCCGTTCCCTGATCCCCCCAATTCTTTCATTTTCTCCAAGATCTTGTTCAATGATGACTGAGACATGCATGCTGCACGGACTACCCTCCCTTTGTTTACCTTGTATGAAAAAACCCTCTCGCCAAGTCCGTCCACCTGAACATCACATGGTCAGCTATATATACATGCATGTGTCCCGTGATTTTAATTCTCGCCCTTGATGAGGTTCCTTAGGCCCAAGCCCAAGACTTTTCGCCCGACACGTTTGATCACACAACTCGCCTTATTCGTCTCAATCCTGAGTATTACACAATATGGAACGTGCGCCGGCGATGCATAACCTCGAGCTTATTATCCGTACTGTCGGATGGCTCCTCCTCCTCGATGGAATCGCCGAATTCATTGCCGACTCTCACAACATCGCCCTCTACCGCCGGCTTCTCCAGTTCTTCGTCCCACGAGACCCAATGCAGCCCCGAATCCCCGCCGACTTGGAAGCCTGGTACAACAGTTGACAAGCCAACAGCCGCTCACAACCAGGACCTCGAAATCCTCAAAACCGAGCTCCTCTTTACCATTCCGCTGCTCATGAACCATCCCAAATGCTATTGGATTTGGGATCATCGCGTCTGGGCTCTAGAGCAGACTATCAAGAGACTCCCTGCTAAGATGGCGCGTGCCATATGGGAAGAAGAACTTGCTCTAGATAGCAAGATGCTGCTACGCGATTGCCGTAACTTCCATGCCTGGGGGTATCGTCAAAAGCTCACTGAACGACTCGAAAGCTCAGAGCTTCTCGGGTCAAGCATGGCGCAAGCAGAGTTTAGCTATACCACGGAGAAAATCAACACAGATCTTTCCAACTTTTCTGCGTGGCATCGTCGCGCTACATTGATCCCTCGCATTTTGATAGAACGCGCAGCGACCAGCGAGGATCGCAAAAATCTTTTTAACCAAGGTAGGAAGCATATTTTGTGACAAGTTTAAACAAGGCACGCGAGCTAATCTAGCAAAATCTCTCGCATAGAACTTGAGTTGGTGCACAACGCTCTCAATGTCGGACCTGAGGACCAGTCTCTCTGGTACTACCACCAGTTTCTCATGTCGAACGTGATCTCCTCGGATCCCAATAAGTCATTCGTTCCCTCGCTCTTGTCCGAAGATGCAAACGCTATAGTTGATGAAGTGCTAGAGTTCATACAAGATCTCGCAGAGGATTATACGGATATCAAGTGGATTTACGAGGCCTTGTTAGAGTACATCCCTTACAAGTCTAAAATCCAAGGCCGCGCCCTTCTGAGTGAAGAAAAAGTCGAGCTCGCTGGGCTTATCGGGAAATTGGAAGTTCTTGATCCGATGCGGAACGGTCGCTGGAGGGACACTCGAAGATCCCTTGGCCTGTAAAAACTCATGGGCCCGTGTAGTTTCTCTATTTTATACCAACCATAAGTTTTCTATTCAGTCCTGGAGCTGAACAATTGTATCTTTGCTTCTTAGGGTCTATGTTTAGGGTTTATTTTGAATAGTAACCCCACTCGTTGCCAAAAGTTGACTCTACTTGCGCTGTATTCTTAAGAACCGCGGAATTTGACTAAGCTCCAACTCTCTATTTGTTTTGAGACAAAAGATCATCTGCTGTTTCATCAATCGTCATGTCGTTTATCACAGTCGCAGCTGCAACTTTGCCCAGCGTCCCTCTGGACTTTGGAGTATGCGTTCCGCTCTAGTACTGCAGCTACCAGGAAATGTCTGGTTTATCGCCATGTTCATATTTTTACTAACAGACTGCTGGGTATAGGGAAACAAAGCTCGCATTCTCGACTCTATCCGTCTTGCCAAGGAAAAGGGCGCTCTTCTTCGTACTGGCCCCGAACTGGTACGGCAACCTCACTGCTAAGTATATCCTAACTCGTTTCAAGCAAGTTGACTAATGCCCTGATAGGAAGTGCCTGGCTATGGATGTCTGGATCATCATCTTGAGGTACAAGAAACTTCGTCTGCTGTTGTGTTTTTGGTGCCACTGGCTAATACTGCTACTAGGGAGACACCTTCCTCCATAGCTGGGAGGTTGTTGCAGAGATCATTTCGGACCCCATTTGCAAGGATATGCTGATCGATCTTGGTCTGGGCGTGCGTCACCGCAATGTGCAAGTTATCCTCGACATTCTAGTGCTACTGTTTTTACTTGCTGCTGTTGCGTATCTGTTCTAACAAAATGCAGCCGCTATAACTGTCGCGTCTTCTGCACGTACAAAAAGATCTTCCTTATCCGGCCGAAAATGTCACTTGCTAACGACGGCCTGTACCGCGAAACTCGCCACTTCACTGCTTGGGTCAAGCCTCGCACTACGGAGAAGTACTACCTGGAGACCATCATTCGCGATGTCACCGGCCAAACTAGCGTTCCCATTGGTGATGTTGTGCTTTCAACTCCCGATACTGCTATTGGCTGCGAGACTTGTGAAGAGCTATTTACTGTAAGTGGCATGGAACGGTTGTAGTGAATGAGTGCGAAAGACCCTTTTCTGACAAATACATATAGCCCCTTAACCCTTCCACCTACATGGGGCTGAATGGCGTTGAGATTGTCCTTAACTCAAGTGCTTCGCATGCCGAGCTGCGCAAGTTGGAGACTCGCTTGAATCTTATCACCAACTCGACCCGGAAACTCGGTGGCGTCTATGTTTACGCCAATGCTAGCGGCGTTGGTATGTTTTCGCTTCATCCTTTCTATTGCGTCCCTGATTATTTGGTCCTAACTATACTTTAGATGGGGATGCCCGTATGATGTTTGATGGCTCCTCAATGGTCATCTGCAACGGCGGAGTTCTTGCCCAAAGTGACCAGTACTCTCTTGTAAGCTTGACCCAACCCATTGGAATAAAAGTACTGAATGGACAAATGAAACTAATAGTTAAATCTTGTTTCAATAGCGCCCCGTAGATGTCATCACTGCTACTATTGATATCGAGGAAGTGCGCAGCTTCCGTGCTAGCTGCTCACGCAATGTCCAGGGAGCTGAACAACCGGATATCCCGCGTGTTGAGTGCGATCTAAAGCTTGCCCGCCATGCCGACGAAATCTATCTCTCAGATGAGCTGCACAAGACCCATTCTCAGGCCCTGCGGCTCCTAGATCCCATGGAAGAGATGCATATGGCTGAAGCCGTCTACTTGTGGCAGTACCTGTCACGCACCAATTCTCCTGGCTACTTCCTCGCTCTCTCGGGCGGCCTGGACAGTGCTACTGTGGCTTTATTCGTCTATGGAATGGCTAAGGTGGTATTGAAGAGTATCCAGAACGGCGAGACTGTGACGCTGGAAGATTTGAGACGGGTTACTGGCGAGCCAGACTTCATGCCAACAACTGCACAAGAAATTATGTCCAGAGTCCTACACACCTGCTACATGGGCACCGAGCACAGTAGTGATGAGACTCGCTTGAGAGCAAGACATTTGGCGGAGACCATTGGTTGTATCCACTCTGAGATCAAGATTGACAATGCCGTTGCGGCACACGAAGAAATTATCCATCAGGCTCTTGACTTCAAGCCTAAGTTTTCTGTGCACGGGGGCTCGAGAGCGGTAAGTCGCCTGCTTGATCTCGTTTAACCATTTTTATCCCTGGTTCACATGGCTAATTATGTTATAGGAAAACCTTGCCAAGCAAAACATTCAAGCCCGTAACCGTATGATCGTGGCCTACGAACTGGCGGCTCTATCGACTACTTCTAGAAACACCAAGCGTGCTGGGGCAAGCATGCTTGTTCTCAGTTCAGCCAATGTCGACGAGGCTCTGCGTGGGTACCTAACCAAGTACGACTGCTCATCTGCTGATATCTCCCCGTTGGGCAGTGTATCTAAGAACGATGCCAAAGACTTTTTGCGGTGGGTTCAGAAGACATGGGAGATGCCGCTAGTTTCAGTAAGTCCTTTGCTCTTGAATATTGTTCGCGCCATAGCTTTGAGAGCAGTAATGAATGCTGACAAAATTATCAGAGCTTTATCGAGGCCACGCCCAGTGCCGAGCTCCTCCCACTGTCTGCTGGTGTGCAAAGTGATGAGTCCGAAGGCGAAATGGGTCTGACTTATGCCGAGCTCAGCATATTCGGAATCATGCGCAACGTGCACCGCCTGGGACCATGGAGCTGTTACCTGCGCTTGTTGAGCGAGTGGAAAGAGCGGCCAGGTTTTGGGCCGCGTGAGATTGCTGCCCGTGTGCTGCGCTTCTATCGCTTCTATGCTATGAATCGCCATAAGGCCACTGTGCTGACTCCCAGCATACACTTGTCTTCTTATAACCCAGATGACAACCGCCATGACCTTCGCCCGTTCTTATATGTGGTTGCATGGCCATGGCAGGCAGCTAAAATCGAGGCTCATGTCAAGGAACTGGAGGAGAAGATTGCAGCGAAGAAGATGGCGGAGTAGATGGGTAATAGAGACTATACTGTATGTATGTATGTATTTTTTAACGTCTACTTACTGGTTTTCCACAGCAATACGACGGCATGTTCTGGATGGAAGGGGAGTAAGAAGATGTCGTCCTCCGACCTTTCCTCTGGGCAGTCAGCAGTTGCAGGTGTGCGTCTTCTTCGAAGTACTCCTATGACTTTTGAGGGTCCAGCCTTGCGGCCAGGAGCCTTCTCCGTAAGACGTTAGAGACTGTACTGATAACTAGAGGGAAAAAAAAATGAAAAGATTAGTTGAAATCGAGACTATAGTTACAAAAGACTCCCTCCCCATCATGAGATGGGGACAAAAAGTTAATTTTCGACAACGACAGGATTCGAACCTGTGAGGGCGAACCCATATGATTTCTAGTCATACCCTTTAACCACTCAGGCACGTTGCCTACAGTGAATCGTGCTATAGTTGGGATTATAATGGTGGCGATGAATTTGCGTCGAAAAAAAAAAAAAAATAGATGCTGAATATCTCCGTCGTTTGATCTCAGTGATTCCAGTAGACGTTAAAGAAATCCAAATCAAATCAAATCTAGATGCCGAATATAGCCTTCAATCGACGACATACATATCGACAACGCAGCTAGGCCACCTGATGCAACATGAACAGACTTGACACAGAGAAGTTCACAAAAGCCTGCGCAAGAGAAAGCAACTCTATACACGCAAGAGAACCCCTAAGGGAGGACGACATCGAACAACTCGCAGCTAACCTGATCAAAGCAATGGCTAGCGCACTCGACAAGGCAGCACCCAAAGCTCTAGGCAAAGGCACGGGCAAAAGGTGGTGGAACTCGCGATGTGCGGCTGCGGTCAGAGATGAGTTCGGCGTGGCGGAGAGCCGAAGAGGGAAGTTCCATCAACACGTGCTTTTAGGTGTACAAGACAAAGAGGAGGGTGTTCCAAGTGGAGATAAGATCGGCAAAATGGGGGCTATGGAAGCAGACCATTGAGAACATGACGGAAGCTGCCGACGTGCTCAAACGGTTAACCGAGTTGGGAAGCCAGGCTCGGCTGGAGGACCCCCCTCGTTAACTCAGAACGGTGGTACAAAGAAAACACCACGGGAAAAGGCCGAAGCCCTCCTAGACACCGACACCCAACTGGTGGCTGGATGGAGGTGAAGTAGGAAGCTAATCCGAAAGCAAGACTCTGGGAGAAGCTAGCCTCGGCGAAAGTCAAAGCTGAAGAAGGTCACATCAATAGTCACCTTCAATATCAAGGGCGCCTTTGACGCGGCCAAGAAGGAAAGGCTAGTAGCCAGACTGAGAAGCCAAAGATGGCCATAGTTCCTCTGTAAGTGGACAGGTAGGTGAGCCCATCTGTAGATGGAGGACTCCCAATGGAAAGAAAGGTAGGGAGTAGTCTACTTCAAGGCTCACTAGCCTCGCCAATCCTCTGCATGCTCGTCATGATAGATCTCTTCAAGAAGCTCCAGGGTTTCGAGTGCGCCGACTGTGAGATCTCATGCTGCTTTAGGCTATCTAAGGCCACATTCAAAAGCGCAACAAAAAGAGAGCTGAAAAAAAAGACATACAACACTGGGGATTCCCACGTGGTCACCCACCGTAGTACTAGTCCAGCGCTTTGTAGGTTAACTAGGGGAGAGCGGACGGGATCCCGTGCTTTCTACAAGCTATGGTCGTATGTTGGAAGATTTGTGAGATATCGCCTTCCATAGAGAATGTTTTCACATCATGAGAGTGCAAAAAAGAAACAACTGACATACAACACCGAGGATTCGCATGTGGTCACCCACCATACTACTGGTTCGGCGCTCTGTGGCTTGACTAAGGGGGAGCAGACGGGACCCCGTATTTTCCACAGGCTATGGTCGTATGTTGGAAAAATACGGCCCTTATCGGACATTATAGCCGACTTTAGTTGGCCGGCATCCGGCGTCTACGACCACAGGGAACTGTGAGTGAGGCAAGTCGAGTCCTAAGAGACTATGTAGATGAGACGATTGGAAGACCAGCTTGACTTACAAGGCAGCTCGCTATTGAACACTCAAGCAAAGCTCGTGTGTCAAGGATTGATGGCATAACACCACATTAGCTACACAGGAGAAAGGGCCTATCGCGCCTCTACTATAAGGAAGGGTAGAAAGAGTAGTAAAGATATCTTCTGCCCAGAGCTAGTATTCCCACCAAGTCCTCTTTCCGCATTTCCGATACAAGAGCCTCACAAGAACAGAGCCAGAACATGCCCCGGAGGCCAGAGCCAGGGATTGAGGCTTCTATAAGTACTGTAGGCAATTGTAACACAGCTTCCCACCTAGGTGCAAGGCCTGCAATCAGCTCAAAGAACGAGGCCATCGATGGACATGCAAAGCATTGCTAAGGTCATAGATCCAAGTACTGGCAGGCAAGCTTCCGAGAAACACCAAAGCAGCAAATCTTGCTGCTGTCGAAATGTATGTGCGTCGACAACTGCTGGCCGCTCGGGAGTTGCTCTGAAGGCAGTATAGGCCAGCTGCTCTAACGCTGAACACGTTCAGGCCTTGTGTAGCCCATTGTTTCCTATATGATCTCTGTAGCCACTATTCGCACGGCCAACAACATCTAGGGTACCCTCGACAAGCCTAACTTGTAAGAAAACTAAAACGCGGTTGCTGTAGTTTGTCTGAGCAAGACTGGCAGAATCCTGGCGGTTCCGGTCATCACGCAAGTTGGCCACGATGTCTTCTCTCGCTGCAACATTCGGGACGGCACAAAGCCTCAGACCAATCCTGGGAAGCCATGAACTAAAGGACCTCTGTTGCCGGGTGATAATGTAGAAAATACTCATCGTGACAACTTAGCTCTAGGCTAACACAGCTGCCAAGACGAGAATCCACTAGAAGCACTACTAAATCAGCGTCAGATCTGGGAGACTATGAGGAGCAACCTCTCCAAGAGTTTGCGCTTGTGTATAGCATCGGTGCTTCCAAGATCGTAAAGGGCTACCTTGTTAGAAAGAACGTTACTAAAATCACGGAGCCAAGATGTGACTGGCTGCAAAATACACTCGACCATCACGAGACACTCGATCATGGGGGTAGAAGTAAAGTAAATTGCATGTCTCATTAGGGTTAGGGCCAAACAAGGATCGGCTATACAAAGCAATAACCGCCACAGAGGCGAAAGAGACTGATCTGATCTAGTAATTCTTACTGCCGAAGAAGAACGGGCTCTTTCCCTATACATTCAAAGTAACAGGAGAAGGCGATGTGTCCTCGGATCGAACTGCTAGGGCAACTGCTTCTTTTGTCCATGCTTCCCTACTAGTATCCGTATCTGGCATTTTCTGTCTCTTAATGTGGAAAATCACGAGATATCAGCATCCCTTGAGGAGCTACAACTATTCTTGAGTAACGCATCTCAGCTACGACCTTGAGCTGAGAATTACCCTTTGTCCCTTCATACGCATTTTAGCAGAGGACGAGTTTCCGCTGTCATGCAAAACAAATCAGGCAGGCAAAAAGGGCCCAGACGCTAGCTCGCCATTAAGGTTATGCCTTCCCGTCCGAACCCCCGATAAAGCCCGAAGTTGGCCACGGTCTCATGGCATTTGCTCGGAGAGACAATTGAAAGGGACTTTGCGCTAACAATTCGATACTAGGCCGAACACGGGGGAGGGGGGGCACCCAACAAGAAGGGAAATGCCCGCTCTGCCGGCTAGCCAGCCTCTTTTTTTGAGGCCAGGCTTAAGGGTGGAAAGACGTAGGTAAAATCCGGGTTATATCCAGCGCCCTTCCTCACTTTGACGTCGGACAACATTCTAGATTCCCGCCGGCTTCTGGCTCTAATCTTGCTATTGTGGGCTTGTGTATCTGTGTATACAAGACAAGGCCTTCTCCGGCTAGCCGAAATCTGCCCGATACAACAACAATAACAAGAACCCCTTTTGGTGTGGAGGGTGATGCCTGGCCGTGGTTGGATCGGCATCAACGCCCACAACTTGCCGTTTCTGGTAAGTCAGTATCTAGATGCAAGAAGAAATATATGACGAGTGTCTCTAGCCTGTCGTGGATAAATAGTTGGGGATGGCCCGCCCGTCTTCTATTAGAGGCGGGGGCTGGGCTGTGTTACTCGTCAGACCATCGTATACCTATTCATCTACTTCACTGTTGTTGTGACGCCAATGTTTTCCTTGGCTCCTAAATTATATACGTCTTTCTGTTGCATATAGTCCATTTCTTTTTATTTCTTAGCCATATATCATACACGATGGAGTCCGCCTCTCATACACATGGCCCCGTCGCTGATCTGGAGGACAACCCCGACCCATCTCCTATGTCTGGGTCTCGTCTTGGCCCTTCCACCTCACGCGGGTCCCATGCCACACGCCACTCATTGCATACGCTACGATCTACTGCTACAAAGCAGATCTACGATCCGCAAAACGACCCTAATCTGCCGTACCGCACGGTATCGGTAGATGCCAACCTCGATGAATACCGACGCGAAGTGCTCAAAGGCCAGCTTCCTGGCCCTGTTATACCCGGTACTAGTGGCAAGCGTTACAAGCTAGTGGCTTTTGAGCCTAATGACCCTGAGAACCCCAAAAACTGGAGCAAGGCATTCAAATGGTACTGCACCATGGTAGTGGCAGTGACATGTTTTGTTGTTGCGTTTTCGTCGTCAGTTATTACGCCAGGCATTTCCGGCGTTAAACAGCGGTTCGATGTGAGCGACGAAGTGGCGCTGCTGACAATTACCGTGTTTGTGGTTGGATTCGGCGTTGGTAAGTTGCCATGGTTGTATCTAGGTCTGCGTCTGTCCGTTTCTAACAACTCATGCACCTCTAGGACCTATGGTGTTTGCCCCTCTATCTGAAATATACGGTCGCCGTATTGTCTAGTAAGGCACCGCAACCATTAAGAATCACCCACATACTCTTACTAACTTCTATACTTTATATAGTGGTATCACTCTTTTTATCGCCGTCATCTTCATTATCCCCTGTGCCGTTGCCACCAACATCACCACTCTCATTGTATGCCGTGCGATTGACGGCATCGCCTTCTCAGCCCCTATGACTCTTGTTGGTGGCACTCTAGCAGACATGTGGAAGAACGAGGAGCGGGCCGTCCCCATGGCCGCCTTTTCTGCCGCCCCATTTCTCGGTCCCGCGATTGGCCCGCTTGTCGGTGGCTATCTGTACGACGGCACCTCTTGGCGCTGGCTATACTATATCCAAATTATCCTGGCTGCTGTCATTTGGATTCTCATCACTTTCACCGTGCCTGAAACGTACACGCCAACTATTCTGGCTCGCCGCGCCGACAGATTACGAAAACAGACGGGCAGTCAAGAGTGGGTCACTGAGCAGGAGCTAGATAAGCGGCCTATCGGCGAGACTCTAATCATCTTCATCCTGCGGCCTTTCCGTCTGTTGTTTGGGGAGCTCATTGTGCTGCTAATCTCTCTTTATATGTCAGTTCTTTACGGTCTTTTGTACATGTTCTTCATTGCCTTTCCGATTGTGTACGGGAAGGGCAAAGGTTATTCCAACGGCAAGACAGGATTGATGTTTATCCCCCTGGCCGTAGGTGTGATGCTTTCGGCCTGTTGCTCGCCACTGGTCAACAAGCACTATCTCAAGCTGATGCAAAAGTACAATGGCCGCCCACCGGCCGAGGTTCGTCTGATCCCCATGATGTGCGCGTGCTGGTTCATTCCCATAGGCTTGTTTATATTTGCCTGGTCATCCTACCCACGTCTCTCATGGGCTGGTCCCGCACTTGGTGGTTTCCCTGTCGGCTTTGGCTTCATTTTCCTCTACAACTCTGCTAACAACTATCTTGTTGACTCATACCAACACCAAGCAGCATCTGTGCTTGCCGCAAAGACCTTCATTCGGTCTCTTTGGGGTGCTAGCTGTGTCCTCTTTACGCGCCAAATGTACGATCGTCTCGGGTATCAGTGGGCATCATCCCTTTTGGCTTTCATATCCTTGGCCTGCTGCTTAATTCCATTTCTATTCTGGGTGTATGGTGCTCGCATTCGCGCTCATTCTAAATATGCATACATTGATCCTGAAGAACTCCCAGGCTCTGCTGATGAGGAAAAGGCCATTCCCATCAGCAACGATGTCTTGACATCAGCTCCAGCCCAGGTCGCAGCTCCGGCTCCGGCCCCAGTAGTTAGGCACCAACTTCATCGTAGTAGTTCCGGGAGTGACTCTGGGCCTGGCTCCACTATCGTTGGAGATCATTGAATGGGCTTATGCCTATACCTGATGTCCCTTGGAGACTTGAACTGTTGTTTGTATTTCTTTGATTAATTTTGCTTTTTTAGATAATAGACTCTCTTACCTCTGTGCTTAGTTTGGCGGCTTTGATATCCATAACGTTAGAAAATTGCAGAGAGCTAATTCTGTCCGGTGGGCAGCCCGGTGTCTTTTGATTTTGATGACTCCCACAGAAGTTAAATAAATTCAAGTTAATTTTGTTTGTTTGTATTATTTAACATCTACCTGCTGGTTTTCCACAGAAAAACAACGGCATGTTCTGGGCGCAAAAGGGGTAAGAAGAAGTCGTCCTCCGACGCCCCTTCCGGGCAGTCAGCAGTTGCAGGTGTGCGTCTTCTTCAATCTACTCCTATGACTTTTTAGGGTCCGGCCTTGCGGCCAGGAGTCTTCTCCGCTAGACGTTGCCCGAGGGCTTCCCTGCTGGAAGGTTCCCAGGATTGGTTACCTAGTGTTTTTGGCTTGTGGCGCCCTGTCTATATAGTAGTGTGGTCTAAGAAGGCCTAGGGTGTTGGCCCTGGAGGAGTACGTCGGTTTTGTTCTCTGTTCGGCGAAGCGGTTGCCGCATTTTAAAGTAGACCCTGGACGTTAGGAGGGAGAAAGGCCCTCCAACCTCGCTTCAGAGTCCCTTCGACATCTCCTCCCGCTCTTGCCTCTCTTCCATTCTTCCTCACCTAGCCGCCCCTCTCGGTCCCCTTTCTCCTCCTTCTCTTCTTTTCGTTTTCACTGCGTGCAGCCGTGTTCTGTGTATGTGCGGGTTGCAATTCTCACCTCAGCTATAAGTGCTTCAAGTTCCGATGTAGCCCGCCAGCAACGCACTTTGCTGCTTTTGTGTTTTTCAGTAACTTGTCCGTAAATCTTTGGCTTGGCGGCCCTGGAAAGATGCTGCACGTCCGTAGGTCTCCCCGTTCCTTTGGTTGGTTGCAGTGGGTGCACTTGCGTAGACACTGGTGATTGAAGAGGTCACGGCATTAATCAAAGTCTCCATGCCCCGTCCTGGTTGCCAGGATGTGTCCCAGTTCTTATAACTCGGCGCTCGAAAAGGGGGGGCCGCAGGGGATACATCAAGTGGACGGTATCACTCCTGCTCTTTCCACCACTCTTTGTACTCTGTGCGCAGTTGATTTCTCTTTCACCTTTGTGCCCCTGCCAGGCTGACGCGGGGCTCGCGGTTGGATCCGAGGCATCCAAGCTTGGCTTGTGCATCAGCGTGTTCATTTCCTGGGACCCAGAGCACTTGGACGCGTCTCCTGTCACTCTTGCTCTTCCATATGTTCAGGCTCCGTTTCGTTTCGTCAATGATGTCCGGGTTGCGTAGTCGATCGACTATTCCTTGGTTGTCTAGACAAATCCAGATTTCCTGGACGTCCATGTGTGCTACAGCCCGCTCAGTTGCCTCGCAGGCTCCATATGCATCTGCATCTGCCACCTCCACCCATTTGCCTAGAGCTTTGTGTCCTGGTTCCAGGGTAGCTCCGTTTGTGGTGGCGACCCATCCTGCCCCTGTGTTTCCATCCGCGTCTTTCGAGCCATCGGAGTAGACTGTGAGTGTCCCCACAAAATTCAGGTTAAAGCTTAGGCTCAAGATCGTGGAAGTGGGTAAAAAAAAAATAACATCACGTATCGCGATCCGTATAGTGAACTCCCCGCGGGACTCGAACCCGCAACCTTCAGATTAGAAGTCTGACGCCCTACCATTGGGCTAGGGGAGCTTCGGCGGTAGCTGGCCGTTTGAGACAATCCGGAGTAGCTGCTATATTGCTTTGAATATGTGGGTCGACCAGCTAGCTAAAGCGGTTTGCAAACCTTTTGGCTCCAAGGGCGGCAATGTCACTGACAGCAGCGAAAAGACGCAATAACGCGGCCTTCAAAGCAGACTTCTACTACTGGATCAAAGACAACTGCCCGAAGATCAGACATCTCGGTGGAGCACTGAACCACCCAAAACTATATGACATCGGGTGGATGAAGGGGCTACACAGAGGTACGGTCTCCCGAACCCTGGCAGCGCGCTCCGGACACAGCGATTTTGAAGAGTATCACGTGCGGCTCAACCACGTGAATGCAGAAGTACGGCGGCTAGTCTCAGGTTGCTCACAACCCAAGTTTTCCATTCCACTCTGCTAGGGGCAGTACTGTAGATTGACAGCTATTAGCCTACTAAACAGGCAGGGCGCCATAAACCAAAAAACAACAGCTAGCCAATCCTAAAACCTTGCCTAGCAGAGAAGCCCTCGGGCAACATCTGGTGGAAAAGCCTCCAGATTGCAAAGCCAGACCCTAAAAAGCCAGAGAAGCCCCTTGAAGCCGACACTCACCTACAACGGCTGACTGTCCGTAAGTGATGTCGGAGGACGGCATCCTCCAGGCCGCTTGCGTTCAGAATACGCCATCATATTTGCGTGGAAAAGCAGTAGTTGGGCGTTAAGAGATTCAGACAAACAGCGTTCCCGTAGGCGTTAAATATATACAAGTTCAAGCCCAACTATTCAAACTCAAGTTCGGCAGCAGTTGACATTCTGCTCGTTCAAGTCAAGCCAAGTCAAGTTGGTCACCTGTTGTCGTATTGCGAAAAATTAGTAGATAGACGTGAAATAATTCAATATCAACAGTAACAATAGTTGGCCGTCTCTCGCCGAAAACCCATACTCAATCTTGCAGAGGGCTATCCCGGCGTTGTTTGGTCTTGGTGATGATCCCTGTAGACGTCAATAGGTCCAGGTTCAAGTCATTCAACCCCATTTTCGGCAGTAAATGTTGTCTTACTTCTTTGTAGAACAGGTAAAACATCCCGAATAAACACACTGCTGGACAAATACTCTGCGTAAACTCTATGAAGCAGTGGAACATTCTCTACGGAGTTACATGACTGAGGCTCGTGAATGGTACGGCGCAAGTATGCATATTGGCGGCCGTGCTAAACAACCCCCGAAACGTTAGCCAGCCATCATCAGAGGAACAGGATATAAAGACGGCGTATGACGCAAGTAGCCGTAAGGAAGGGGAAGAAAAAGTAACGGCTATACGGCAAATAAGGAAGAATTTATCATGCATATACAAGTACTGCGTATGTGTTCTGTTGGCTGTGCCCATGCACATATGCATATGGCTTAGTGTATGTGTCCGTGTGTGTACGTGTCCGGGAAGAAGGGCATGACAATGGCAAAGTTCCACCAACGAAAGAACCCTGTGGTCGCGGCCACAGCCTTGGCCACAGTCCCAAAAGGCTTTTGTATCGGAACAACAAAAGAACAAGCTTCAAGCTTCGTGAGAAGTCAGTGATTCCACTTGCCTGTTATTCCAGAACAGGCTGTGTTCAACAACCATGATGCACACTGTGTAGCCTGCTTGAAAATCCCGACATCAAAACCCAACAACTCACACTCACCTATTATTGCGCGTACCCATGACACTATCACAAGTTGTCTTGAAACAAGTCAGGCACTTTGCCTTGACAATCCGTTGTTGGCATTGGCATTGTGCAGTCGGTTTTTTTTCTGCAACAAACTTTTGTAACCTATGATGCGATGATGGCCATAGAACACAGCGCCACACCACCTCGGCCCACACCACCAAAGTAACAAAGAGGGGGGCGTGTATGAAAATCTAGCAGGGATTGGGGTGACAAGTCTGTCTTTTTCGAAATGAGCAGCCTTATTCAGTCTGTCCAGATTGTTGCTAGCATAAAGCCGCATCAAGCAAGAATCGACAGCCGATGTGGAGCATTGCAAGGGTGTGGTCTTGTCTTGGTATCCTAGGCAGACTTGACTTACATATCCAAGTGCCGGCGTTCCCACAGCTAAGCACAAATCAATACGCCAGTACCGGCGTAGGCCTATTCTGGACTTCGGGGTCAGGATATGTAGGCTTGGCTCTGGACAAATAGCAAAACAATCATCGTGAATTGGGGTGGGGGTAATGACGAGTAATTGCAGGGGGGCAACACAGCCTAGGCCTGCACGGAGAAAACATCCGAAGACGAAGGAAGAACAAGAACAAGACACGCACTGATTTTCTTCGCAGCAGGGAGATCGCTTATCAACGATGCGTGAAGTATGAACTGTCCACGCTTCTGCCGCTGCTCACAGCCTCTTTGAAAACCTGCAAGATCCACAACTCCGGATGGTCTGGAGAAATGTTTAGAAATACAGGCATATAACAGACAGTGACGTTGTTGGATGCTTGGAGGGAAGGGGTGAAGGGGTGGAGGGATGAAGGGGGATCAGAAGGAGGTCTGCATTAGGAGGTTACCCAAGGCTGAGATAATTCTTGTCGTTTATGACCTGTCAGGCAGCTAGGCAGCGTGAAGAATTATATAGTAGCAGCTTTATGGCTTGATATGTGGCTGGTTTTTGGAAGGCCACTAGCGGCGGTGAGAGAGCGGTGTTCATGGTATTCTCGGCGTCTGCAGGAAAGTGCTTGTATCGTATCGGCATCTTTGTGGAAACGAAGATCAAAGGCATATGCATGCTAACTTTGTGATGACCTGTGTCTGTGTTAGATGTTGTTGGGGCTGGGAATGAGATGCTTGGTTACAGTGAAGTAGACTGGGTGGGCTTTGAAACCCGAGCTTTGGACGCAACTTTCCCCTCAGTTGGAAGATCACCGGGAAAAAAAAAATGAAAAAAAGGAAAAAAAGCGCGAATCAAAGCTTGAGAAACAGAAAATCAAGTATAGGTCAAGAACTGGTAGCTGGCTACTACAGAGTTACATTGGACACTACATATATTGACATATGTATGCGAGTAGGTACAGTATGTCTGCAAAACAAATCAAGCAAGAGCCCGTCTTAGATAGGCATTGTACATTGTACATGCTACGCACATGCTTATATTGGCAAAAATAAGTACATGCGAGACACAGCCAGCCATCCATCAATGTCCGCATGTAACTATCCAGTATTTCCTATTTTGTAAGTCAGTCCTTCCTCCTTCATATACATACGAGCAGGTAGTTATACCAGCGCTATGTACATATATCACGTTACGCACGTAAGGTAGGGGCTGTAGTCTCGGTAACGGCGAATTCAAGTAGGAGCCATTTTATTGTCTTTTCTTTTCTGTCCTTTTTCGATTGCATTGTTGTTGGGTCTTGGCCTTGGCCTGCTTTTTGCTCTCTGAGCCCTCCGTAGAATTAGCGTTATTAGCGTTGTGCAACTGCCACCAACTACTAACTCCTGGCCAGGGAGGTCCAAGGAGGAGGGGGCGAGACCTTCGCCTCTTTTACCCAGGTTCCGCCTTCCTTGGTCTGCCGGCGCTGTGTTCTTTCGCTCCTTGGCTCCTTGGCTTGGCCT
This sequence comes from Ceratocystis lukuohia, assembly GCF_044167205.1. Taxonomy (NCBI): domain Eukaryota; kingdom Fungi; phylum Ascomycota; class Sordariomycetes; order Microascales; family Ceratocystidaceae; genus Ceratocystis; species Ceratocystis lukuohia. Next base: position 1,741,065 of record NW_027263525.1, read on the forward strand.
TCCACATTGGAGTTGCACCAAGCCCCTCCCACGCCCAAGACAAGCAAAGAAGTAACCAAACATCACACATCAACACCAGAACACATAACACAATACATCAAGCACATAATGCATCGCCGCCGCAGCCTGGCCAGGCCGCTGGATCCTGTCTGCGTTGAGTTTTTGAGTTTTGAGTTTAGGCTTTGTTTCTGTCCCGTTCCACCTACGAGAGGGATTCCGCCCCGTTAGAGCCCCCTCCCCATGCTCACCGAAAACGAAACATCCGCAGACAAGAATACGCAAGCTGTTTCCCTTCCTATCCCGCGCCTTCCTTTCTAACACACATCTCCACGCAACCTCGCACGCTTGTCCATGTCGGCTCTGTTTCCATCGCCTTCTGTGCCACCCCTTTAAGAGTCTAGATTCTGTTCTGTCTATGCCTCTCATTGGCCGCATTTTCTTTTCTCAAAACTCCACAAACGAGAGACAGACAGCAAAGGGACAACAAGAACGAGAAAAGCAACTCGACTGAGAGGGGGGAAAAAAGAAGAAAAAAAAGAAAAAAAAAAAAAAAAAAAAAAAAAAAGAGAAAACCGAAAAGGCATAGAGCAGAAAATGGAAAGAACACGACAGTTGAAAACCACAGCCGCTACAATACACAAAAAAAGGCCACAACGCCACACCGGAGTCTCAGCCGAACTTGCCTGTCTACAGCAGCCAAAGGGCTTGAATCTATCCCCCCAAGAAGCGCATGTCATCAGGGCGTGTTTCACTAAATTTACAGGTGCTTCCTTCCTTGCCTTGCCCTTGACACTGCAGCAAGGCAGGGAAGCCCTCCTTTTCCCTCTATCATGCCCTCTCCTATTTTCCTCCCCTCTCCCTCGCTCTCTCGCCCTCTCGCCCTCTCTGGCATCTCTATCCACGTCTCTTGTTCGGCTTTTCCATACTCCCTCCGTTCTATAGCACCCCATTTTTTGTGGCCTTCCACCCTTCAGCTGGGGGCAGTGCTGCTCCGACCCCTCACCATGACCATGACGACTTGGCTGGCCATCCATCGACCAATTCCATCCCACCATCCCACCATCCCACCATTGCATTTCACTCATTCATTCCGCTGTGGCTACCGCTAATGCCTGTCTGGCCGCTCGGCGTTTTGCTGAATCCAGTGACTTAGGCCGTGTCTGCATATTTCTCTCTCGAATCTCCTGCCTGCTTTGCAGCCCGTCCGTCCACACTCAAAAAAAGGGAAATTTGAAATCAACAGATTGACTTTGGGCCCAAGCCAAAGCCCAAGCTCAAGCTCAAGGTAGGTCCAACCCTTTGCCGTTCTTTTGTCTATTATCTCGCCCCGTCTCTCAATAGAGGCCTTCCCCGTAGCTTGCACATAGTAGCTGCTTTTTATTGCCCGCGTTCGCCTATACTACACTCCTGCAGTCAAGCCCTCCAGCAAACACGCCCAACTACAACCCCATGCCAGTCGCCTTGCTTACATACATGCCACCAGCCAAAGCTCAACCCCATCCCAATCCGTCTCTCTTTTCTCGTTGCCCCTCCTCTCTCCCCCTCCCGTTTTACTCTCCAATCCCGACTCCAAACTCTTCGTAGGCTTGTCAGGTTTGCTCGATTTTTCCCTTATGTTGCTCCTCTTATGCTTTTTCCCTCTGGCTATCGCTATCGTGCAGTCCACCTGAGTGAGCCTGAGCTGTGCGGGAAAATGGGCGAGAGAGTCATGATTGGCACATTCTGCGGATCCGTTGGTCAGTGTGTTTGCGGCCTGTGGGTTGCGATATCGCCAGTACCCATAATAGCCATAACAGGGTTGCCCAGGCCTAGACCTAAACAGACCTAGCTAGACCTTACAAAGCTATCATACAGCACTCCATACTACTATTTAATACCACAATACTACTACCTCGCTAACAAGATGGATGAGCCAGCCTAAGCCTTCTGACCACTAATACCGCCTCCCCATCTTCCCTGCAAGGCTAGCCTGAAGTGCGCCCTGCCTGCCCTTGTTTTCTCTCACATCTGGCGATGTCGTTGTCGTACTACACCCTTACTTAGTCTTCTATTCGCATGACTCCAGCTATGCCTGCCTTCGTTCATGCTTGCTTGTTTAGTGCCTACCCCCGGCTTATTTAATGCTTAGATTTCTTTGCTCTGGATGGGTGGGGGTGGGCTATTATCCTCTTCAACTCCTTCTCGCTTGTGCCTCTCTCTCTCTCTCTCTCTTTGTCTCACTCATAACTCACCTAAAGACCTATAGTGATGGGCCACTTATCGTTCACATTTACCCTCACCCCCCTTCTTTGTTTCTGTGGTGTGACTGACGGCTTTCAAATACGCTTCACTCCTCACACGCACACTATACAAGAAACGAACACTCCCCTCTCCGTCGTCTTGTTACAAATATATATATATATATATACGTACATGCACATAGAGACCCAGGCCGGCCAAGAAAATATATAAAATAGACGAGGTAAAGAAAGCAACAAGAAAAAATAAAAATAAAAAAGCACTCGAAGTCACCAGCTCGCCTATCATTTTCGGGGCTTATATGTAGTGCTACTGCCGCACGCCTCCTTCACCCAACGCCAAAACACTCTTGATTGGGATTGCCAACAATATCTGCTTTACTTACAGATTCAACGAACACTTGCACGCTTTGTTCTTCTTCCCCTCTTTACCGTGTTTTATTCTTTTGCTTCCCTTCTTTGCCTTGTTGCATGCATGCGGCCCGAGGTTGCACATATAACGAAAAGCAAGTCCGTCCGTTCGTCTTCTCTACCAGTATCAAATCAAGCCCCCCCCCCTCCCCATTTCTACCCGCTGAGGCGGTATTAATATTGCCTAAATTCTCAATCCCTCTCTCCTCCAGCGCAATATTTTTATCACTATATCATATCTTTGTTCCTAACACCCCTTCTTTTCTTCTTCTCATTTTCCACTTTCAGCTATTAGTGCCTCTTTGCAGCTCAGGCATTCAACTTTCTTTATCCTCTTCGCGTTCTCGCCATCCGGCCAAGTCCGTTACTCTCACCTACCATCCACCCCGCCGGTCCGTGCAGCTCGGTTGTCCGAGCCCTCATTTTCTTCTTCTTTTCTCCTCTCTTTTCTTTTCGTCCGCGAATTGGCTGGTTTCTGCTTTGGAATCCGCCAGTTCTCTTGCTCTTTTAGCCCTCGTTTAGTTCTATATATTCCTTCTTTGTTTCTGCGTCGCACACATATTTTCACTTCTCGCCATCTTCCCCCCCCCCCCCCCATTTGATTCCCGATATCACCGTTCATAGCTTATGATCCTACCGCCTCTTTCTTAATCTCCGTGCCACACTACTCCTCTTGTTTCCCAAGTCGCGTACATCCTGATGCGCCAAGCCTTCTCAAGATGGAGGTCACATTCATGACCATGAACGGTATGCCCTTATCCCGGTACCATCCATGCATAGCTTTCCCCCCCATCTTCCTCCCTCTAAATATCGGCGTCATGTCTCACAAAAACGATCTTCACGTGACAGTCTGCATTGCTAATTATTTTTATGTAGATCTCACCGATAAGTGCAGAGTCATCTTCGCCACAGAATCCGTTTATGAAATTCTTGGTTATACTCCAGAAGAAGCCAAACATAGATCCGTCTTTGACTTCATTCATCCCGCTGAACAAGAGGCCGCCCGGCGTATCTACAGCCGAGCTGCCCTGCTTGACAAAGCCACAGTTCTGCACACCTTGTATCTTCTCACGAAAGGGGGAGATTATATTAGGTGTGAATGCTCTTTCACCATCGTTCAAGATGTATTAGTATCTCGTGTTGGCCGTTATGAACACAACGTCAGGAGTGAGCGTAAGTGGGCCCGCACAACCCTCGACACCCGCGAAATCCCAGCTTTGCTAACCGCAGGTTGACAGGCCGCGCGCAAGATGCGCCTCGTATCCGACAGCTCTTCAAGTGCTCGTCCAGAGATCCAATGTACCATATGCTTGAGCAACTATCTCCCAAGTACAAGATGCCGCCCATGGATCGAGAGCCCAGAGCTTTTCTCATTCTCAATCGATTCACCTGCACATCAGCCATCATGTTTGCTACAGATTCAGTGTTCGATATACTTGGAATTTCGTCATCTGAAATCTCAGATAAAAGCTTCTACGACTTAGTTCATCGCAGTTGTAGACCCGAGTCAATTACCTGTCTTGAAAATGCCAAGGCAAATGACTCGCTCGCATATCTCCGCTTCTGGTACCAAGATCCTCGGGTAGCTGACGACGAAAGTGACTACGGAGATGGCTACGGCCAATACAACAACTATGATGATAATGACTACCATGACTACGAATATGACGACTACAGATATGACGGCTATAGCCATGAAAGGCAGGCTATTCGCCGATCTATCGAGGACAACATGCCCTTACACAACCGTTGCGGAAGCAGCAGCAACTCGGCGCCAATTAAACACGAGTCTTCCCCTTCTCCAAAACGACGCTGTGTACAGCATGGGTCCCGACGACCAGCAACCTCTTATCCCCCACCTACCTCTATCAATCCATCCTCCACCATTCCCCAAGTTCTAGACGCTATAGAAGCCGAGGGGGAGCCATCATGGATTTCCCGTGCTGGCCGCCATCAGCGAAGCAGCCCCCGCCAATTTCAACCAGTGGAGATTGAAGCGGTAATTTCATGCACATCAGATGGAGTTGGCGTTGTAATCCGCCGGGCACGACCTCCAATACCGACTGCACAACCACCAAGACCGCCGTCGGATCTCAGTCATGCCCTTCCCGCAAGTCCATACAGCTCTGATCACCGCATTAGTCCGTCTTATGATTCATATGATGCCCCCGAGGAAATGTACACATTCCGCCCCCTCCAATCACAACATATAGGGCGTGAAGGCGACGACTTTGACCCAGCAGTGGAACAGCATTATGGCAGGAGAATTACCAGATGACTGGGATGGTAATTTGTGGGAGGTCTTCTCATTTTCTTTCTTTCTCCGTTCCTTTTATTAAACCAATAGCAACAAATGCCCCTGGAGGGCGAATCACTGGAACTTACTGTCCTATCTAATGTGCTTCAAGGTTGAACAGAAAGGTTACATTTATATCAGTCTTCGTTTGGCCTTTCAGCCCATTTGAAGCAGCTGTAATTAGTAGGCCAGTGCTAGTGCGCATTCTGAAAAAAAGAAATGAGGAAAAAGTGCTGCAGATTTATTGTGCATGGAGCATTGTTGCACATTCGGCTAAATCCTCTAAGGGTTAATACACACACAGTGCAAAGAGTACGCACTATGCTGAATATACACTGTATGGGTTAATGGATTATGCAGCTCTATGGATCTCTACTCCAGATTCCTTGTCTCGCTTCAACACATCTTGATTGTAGCTAATCGACATCTTGTGTCCTTCGCTCTTTCATCACAAAGCTCGAGATCCAGCTGTCTATTCTCTCTAGTAGAGCTTGTCATCTTTTTTGCCTTCGCCCTCTTTTTAATCGCTCCATACACACTGGGTCGATAACAACTGGCACTATTTTCTTATTTTCAATTGTGTATTTTTTCAAGCTCACCAACGTGTTCTTTGCTCTGGGTTTCTCAACTAGATCTTCGTTTGCTTGGGAAACACTAGTGGCCAAACTACGACCGCCGTTAAGATAAGAAACAGATACCTAATTCGACTAGCTTCCGGCCACACCAACATCTTTTTCAGACCCCAGACATCCACGATGGCCCCGCCGAATAGCAACAAGAAGCTCTATGAAGAGCCCACGATTGATGACGATGACATGATTGATCCCGATGACGGTATGGCTTGCTCGTTTAAATACGCTTCATTAAAAAAAGAACACTGTTTCTAATCCAGATACTTATTCTCTCCACAGCCGACCTCAACGACTTTGATGACCCTCTCGACACCCGTCCCCTCAACGGCCCTTCCTCCTCAAGCGGCGCTGGCGCCTCGTCTTCTCGTAGTGGCACTGCTCCCACGCGTAGTGGTAGCAGCGCCACAGAAAGCTATCTAACATCTCGCATTCCAGGTGAAGACCGCCATGCGGCCCAAAATACCATTGACGAGTCGGTTTGGGCGACGCTGCGCCGTGACTTGCTCGCTATTTGGAGCAAGATGCAAGAGGTTCTATGGCCACGCTACATCCTTGGCGGCTCTATGTTCGAGTCGCCAGAGGGCCTGCGTGGTGCATACGCGAACCTGCGCGAGGCGGGCATCGCAGGCGCCCGAGAGGAATTTGCAAGCTTGGCAGGTCGAGTTATGGATACCGAAGCATTAGTGTCGACGAACCATATGACACCGGGTCTGCGCGATTGGGATCTTTGGGGGCCATTGATATTCTGCCTGGCGCTGAGTGTTTTGCTCAGTATCCACGCTAGACCGGAACAGAGGGACGCTGTATTCAGTGGTATCTTTGCCATGGTCTGGACCGGCGAGGCTGTCGTAACACTGCAGATCCGTCTACTAGGAGGCAGCATGTAAGTGTCCCCAAAGTATATTCGGAGCTAGTGAATGGTAGGACAAGGCCAACAGCTAACAACTTTTTTTTTTACCAACAGATCATTTGCACAAAGCGTTTGTGTCATTGGATACACCCTCTTCCCGCTTGTTATTGCTGCGCTGCTCTCGGCCTTCCGCCTGTACTGGGCTGCCCGCATTCCAATCTACGCAGTATTGGTTCTTTGGTCTATGGCAGCGGGCATCAGCATCCTGGCTGGATCTGGAGTTGTTAAAAATCGGGTAGCTCTGGCAGTTTACCCGCTGGTTGTGTTCTATATTGGTATTGGTTGTCTTTGCTTCATCAGCTAAAGAGATTAGGGTAACTGACCTGGGCCGAATTTGTCTGAGCGTGTCCTGTGTGCCAAATTAATCGTGTTAAGAGTTTTCATCGCGGTTTTTTTTTTCTTGGGGTGTGTGAGTAGAATGGCTTGGTTTATAGTATCGTTTCTTATTTATTTCCCCCTTCTCTTTGTTCGTGAGATGGATATGAAGCCAAGATAAATGATGTGCCCATTGTTTAACTGTAGGGCTTTGTCTCTTTGTCTGGGCGTAGTGAGAGCTACCTTGGGATTGGGCACATACTAACGGCTGGTATTATAGGCCTTGTCTCGCCATTATGTATGGCAGTGCTTGTTGGCATGTGGAGGATGTGCTTTGTTGGACATCTAGCCCCGCTCGCAAAGCCGCTTGCTGTCTTACAGATCAGCATAGGACAAAGAAGCCAGACGTAGTGAGAGGGCCACATTCAGAGAACGCTACAGCTTTTGGTGGACTCAAACTGAATCTCCAGCTCTAGAGTTTGGGCAAAGCAAGGCCCGATATGCGAAGTATGAGGCCTGGTTGGGACGAAACAGAGTCTGGCTTCCCAATAACCAGAACCAGTATTTTTGTCGTCTGTACTATTGTGGTAGAAATAGAAAGTGCCTTGGAATGCAAATAACACGCTGCAAGTAATACACAATTTCGTTTATAGTATGCTGAAAACCCGCCTCCTATAGCGCCTCCATTGTAACAAGCGATTCTAGGGGCCTAGGGTCCCAGCCAGTAGCCAAACACAGGCCTGGGGCTTTTTTCTTTCTCTGTCTTTCCACCTAGCGTCTCGCTTGACGCCTCGCTCGGTTCAAAATATGGCAGTTGCTGCTTGGTATCTGCTTGCATGTTTCCTAGGGGTGTTTTCCTTCCTTTTTTCTCTTCTTTCCTTGATGTCCCTGGAGGAGAGAAAATGGTCCATTGAGCCTCTTAGCTGTGCTTGATGGACTTGCCAGGTTTGGTTGGGCCTAAAATATGGGCTGGACTTTTGGGTTGGATTCTGGATTTTTTCGGCTATTGCCCGTTGTTCACCTTCCGTCTCGAATTTCTCCTCACACCTGCACCTTCCTTGCCAGCTTCTTTCCTCCCACCTTCCAAACCCACCATCCATCGTCCAAAATTTTCTTCTCTTTTTTCCTCTTCACTTTCTTCTACATACCAATTGCTTGTCCTTGTCTTCGATTCGTTTTCCTTCATTATCCATTGATTCAAACCTTATCGACTTTTAATATTCTTCTAATTCCTCTTGCCTGGTCTGCTTCTAGTCTCCCCTCTTCGACCCCCATTCCATCGACCTCGCTATCTTCATAATGACTACGAAGCCAGCCGAGAGCCCATCTTCAAGCGATCGCGCCGGCTCAGCGCCCGTGTCTGAAGATGCCAACACCACTGCGGCTCGCAAAGAGCTGAAAAATACTTCTATTTCTGAGTCTGAAAAGGCTACTGCCTCCGATGCTACTGCTACTCCTACACCAACGACGCCCGACTCCGACGCTGCTTCTGCCTCTTCCTCTTCAGATAGCAAGGCCGATAGTAATAGCCTACGCGAAAAGATCGGCTCCCCCAAGAAGAAACGCGCACACGATCAGATTCTTGATACTCCCGACAAGGCTGCTGCCCTGCTTGGAAAACCCGACACTGCAGAGCCCGAAAAGAAGCGCCCGCGAGACAATGAACAAACGGTATGATTTAACCCCATCCTTGTCCGATAAAGCTTATTGTCTGTTAGAATACTTGCTCACCAGTTTTTTCCTATTACTAGGCCAAGGGCCAACCTCCAGAAGGAAAGGAAAAGCCTCTCCCGTCTACCTCTGCTTCTGCCTTTGCCAAGTCAGGCTTTGCCGCCCGCGCAACGTCGAACATCTCGCCTTTTGGTGCTTCCAGCTCCGGCTCCAGCATTTTTGGCAGTGGTGCCGCCTCTACTTCGTCCCCCTTCCAAAACTCAGTCTCTCCAGCTGTTACTACCGCGGCGCCTAAAATGTCATTCGGTTCCGCTTCTGGCACCTCTTCGCCGTTCTCTTCTCTGAGTGGTGTCGCGTCCTCTGGTCCTGCCAAGCCCTTTAGCTCAAGCCTTGGAGGCGCATCTGCATTTGGAGCAGGCTCTACAGGCTTTGGTGCTGTTGGCGGCAGCAAGCTATCGTCCTTTGCTAAACCTGGCGATTCTACTTTTCCCACAAAGGCGGCAAAGCCCTTTGGTGCTCCAGAAAGTGACAACGAAGAAGATTCATCTGAGGATGCCGAAGATGCTGAAGAAAACGACGACGGCGAGGAAAAGGAAAAGGAAAAGGAAGAAAGGGAAAAGAAAATCAAGCTTCAAAAAAGTAAGCTAATCTGCTTTGTCCCCCTCAAAATTGTACCTTTGCTAACATAATCCACCACTTGTAGTTGAAGTTAACAACGGTGAATCGGGCGAAGCCACCATTCTATCAGTACGTGCTCGCCTCTACCATCTTGACTCTGACATGGGATGGAAGGAGCGTGGTGCTGGAAACGTTAAGATCAATGTGCCTAAGGATAGCGTTGATTACGATGCCACTGGCAATGTCATTCCTGGAACATTCGACGCCTCAAGCCTAGAGAGCGGAGATTCTGAAAAACCGGGCTTCAAGGGTGCTCGTGTCATTATGCGCCAAGACCAGACTGGCCGTGTAATTCTCAACACTGTTCTTGTGCCTGCGATGAAGTTCCAGCTCAAGGAGGGTCTTAAATCTACCGGCATTATGTTTACGGCGTTGGAGAATGGAAAGCCTGTCAACGTACACCTCAAGGTAAGCAAATTTTGGCGGTTTATTTCTTTGTTTTTGGTACCATGTGGCTGACTTGAACACTTTTCCTTTTTCCTTAGATGACTGCTATTAATGCTAAGACTTGGATGAACGAAGTGAGTGTCGTGCAGCGGGAATTAGCTGGAAACTAAAACTTAGTTTTACATCCCGCCCTGACAGTAGCTCATATCCCGTAAACATCATCTCCAAGAACAGCTACACCCTGCTCTGACCAGCTACGGGAATGCCGCCACCTGAGTCACCAACCCGGAACTAGCAAATAAGATCGTGGCAGAGATATAGGTCTTCAGGTAAATGTTTCAGCGGATCGTCTATTTGGCTAGCCCAAACCAAAACAGGCTTGTGTTTTCTAGAAAGGTGGTTAAAAGGGGCATGCGTGGTTTGTTCAGGACGGCGAGAGTGGGAGGGGCTGTTTCTGTTATCATGAGAGAAGCGAGAGCCTAGTGTTGAGAAGAACTTGTTTGCTCTTCCCATCGTTTGCTTGTGTTTCTTTTCTCAGACATGAATAGCGGGAAGGACGACAAATATCTCTATCTTTGTTAAGCTCGACAGAACAACTACTCAGTCGCTCACATAAACCAACAAACAACGACCATGGAAAAGGAGAAGAAGGATTTTAGGAGGATGCTTTCTACCTACCGTTATATTCTCAAAGAAACGGCTAACTGGCAGTTGGATCACCTTCATTTTCTTTCGGCAATGAAGTGATTGCTAACTCAGCTTTACTCGACTCGAATCAACGATCGCCGATAGAATAGCTATCAACCCTCGAATCACATCAATAGAGCAGCAACAACAACAAGGGGCGCAAGTTTGGTGTTTACGGTACTGTACATTCACGCCCAACTGCCCCATGCCTAAACCATATACACATATACACATACGCACAATTACAAGTTACAGTTACCTACTGTCTTTTTTTTTTCTTTTCGTTCTCTGCGTCTATTTTACCAAGTACTTTTTGCATGTGAAAACGGCCCAAGCTTTGGATGGTACTAGATCAGATCAACTCTTTCTCTCTTCTAATTAGATGATAATGACTCTACATACACCGTGGGTTCTGTGATATCAACTCAAATACAACAAAAACAGGGACATTTAGATTTACAGTAGGAATAAAGCGTTCGGTTGTAAATATCTGCTGCCAATTTGATTATGTGGTGATCTCTTCCCCTTCGTTCAGCACCTCCCACAAACTCTATGTCTTCTTAACCTCCTCTCTACATGACGCTTCTCTCCATCCTTCAACGCAATGGTCTCGGCCCGCCCACAATCTGCCGTCTTGTGGCACCGATCCCACCACGATCCGTTCTGTTAAGGTTATCCCCACCAGTGTACCCAGAAAACTGGCTCACATCCCAGCGACCGCCAATACCACCGCCAATGCCGTCAATACCGTCGCTTGTGCGCTGTGCCTTTGCCGTCTCCTGTTGTTCCGACTCCCACTCACGCTGGCGCTGGCGCTCCATTTCCATCTCACGCTCGAGCAGCGACTTGCCTGCCCAGCCGGCTGCTTTGGTCTTTTCCTGGCTCTCAATTCGACGGCGATCCTCAGCATCACGCTCATATGTCGCGTCTAATTCCCGAGAATATGTCTGGTGTGCCGGTGGGCTTGTAGGCGCTACATGTGATGAGAGGAAGCGATCTGTACGGTTCAAAGCCGCTGATGCTGGGCTAGTTTCCAACGTAGGGGGCATGTTTTCAACAGCTGGTCGTGCAGGCTTGGGTGGACTAACAGGCAGAGGACGAGGAGACTTAGTGGCGGCAGTGTTTTGGTGGTAGGCTAATGGTGATGGCTTGGAGGTTGTTGGTGTTTTGGGAGTTGTCAACACCTCGCGCTGGTCTCGAGACCATGAATCGTGGCGACTAGGCGGCCGCGCAGGAGCAGCGTTGCGGCTTTTAGAGCGCTGCCGTGAATCATGGCTAGAGATTTGAATTCCTAGGCGGCCCTGACGCTCGCGTTCGTACTCTTGCTCACGCTGACGTGCTTGTTCGAGCTCTTTTTCGAGTTCACGTACACGGCCTCTATAGTCTACTTCGTCAGTCATCGCACTAGGATTAGTGGCCACGACAGGCTCGGATGAGTCGGAAGCATAGTGACTGAGGAAGTGGTCGGTAAGAATCGAGTTTGAGCTACTAGGCCTGGTATTAGAGCGAACTCTGCGGCGCTCGTCGGCGATGCGCCTCTCAGCCTCAGCTTCTTCTTGCTTGCGCTTCTCCTCGGTAATTTTCCATTGGCGCTCTTCCTCCTTCCAACGCTTCTTCTCCTCCTCTTGCCTCATCCTCTCTTTGTCACGCGCACGCTGAGTTTCTTCGGCCCATTTCCGTTCCTCTTCTAGCCGCACACGCTCTTCTTCAGCTGCCCGCTCAGCTTGTCGACGCTTAGTCTCCTCTTCCATTTCGCGCTTCTGTCGCTCCTCCTCTTCAGCCTTCTTCTTTCGCGCCGACTCCTTCTGTTGCAAGCTAGGAACGCTAGGCCCAGATGCGGTGATTTGTCTTCGTCCTCCAAATGCAATGCCTAGATTGCCTTGACTTGCACCACCAATATAGCCATACTGTGCAATATTCCAAGCAGGAGACGTGCTCCCCTCCTGATCCTTCCTGGCCCAGGTAGAAACCTTACGAGTGGGATCTGGAGATACAGGGCTGAGGCGATCAGAGCCCGCATGGATATTGCTAGTGCGCAGGGTACCGGCAGATTGTTTAGACGTGTTAGAGGCGTTGCTGGCATTCGAAAAGGCGCGCCCACGTATCGGCGGGTTTCCGGTTGGCTGCGGGCTTAATGCGCCACCCGGGCGAGATTTGACTGGCGGGCCGATTGCATTGGGGAACTTGGCGGGATTAATAATATGGGCAGCGCGACTAAAGGATCCAATACACTGCAAAACTTGGGCCGGGTCCTTTTGCTCGTATAAGTCGACGGTGAGGAACATATCATGCTGGAGGAGGTTGATAGGGGGTGATTGACAGGCCTTGAGGAAAAGGGAGATGTTTTCCATCTGCACGAAAGGCATAGCAGATTTCTTGAAGCGGAGACCGGGTGGTGGGATTACAAGATTAACGAGCCTAAGTAGGGAGAAGCAAAATCAGTTAGAGGCTATTGATATCAACGCGATTATGGCCATCACTGCTACCAGTAGTAGGAAAAGAAAACGCAACAAAAAAGTACATACTTGCAGAGGGCAACGCCATCCCTCAGGCTTTCAAGCAAGTCATCAGACAGGAGCTTCTCTCCAAGAGAAGACTCAATCCAGTCACGCACCTCATTGGCACTAGACACCGTGTATTTTTCAAGGCGAAGACGGCGCAAGTCTTTATCCAAAGACGAAACTGAGGCCATGTTGTGTATTTTAGATAAAATCCACTACTGAGATCGCAGATTGTCGTAGGCAATGATGGTGTGAGGTTGGTTGGCCCTAAATAAAGCACAGCCTTAGGCAATAAAGAATAAAAAGAAATTTACGGCAATGACCAAAAACTAGCAACGGTTATGTCTAATGCGGTAGAGATAAAAAGGAAGGTAGGTGCCTTTTGTTGCTGTGTTACTGGTGTACGTATCAAAGCGGGGCAAAAGAAGAAGAAGCAGCAGCAGCTTTGATTGAGGATGAAGTGAGGCCCTTATTAGGCTTCGGAGAGCTAGAAATAGCAGGAGCTAAAATCTATGTTTTGCTCCTTCCATATATGGACAAACAAGCTATTAGCTGTTTCCACGTGATTAGACACGTGAGGCCTTCTTATATGTAGTCGCCCAGTAGTGCATCTCTCACTTCAGACATATCATTCCAGAGAAATCATCAACCAATCTATCTGCTCCCCTTCCACCGGTTCCCGTCATGTTATGTCGCACTATATAACACAGTCACAGTTCACTCTGTAATACCGCCACAAAGAATGCTTCAAGAGACAACTGAACAACAACAGGAGTGAGCATATGACAAAATGTTGATTTGAGGCAACCACATAACTAACAGGGTCAAGCGAAACGAAGCTAAATGAAAGCTTAAGAACCGAAAACCGAGCAAGGCGGAATAGGGGAGGGGGCTCAATCTCCTTAATGATGCCTAGACGTCATCTACAATAAAATAATATTGATGAAACGTGAAGCCTTGCTTTCAATTTATGCTAAGTCTAGCCACAGACACACACACGATGAATAGGTAGGTTGCCCAGCGCAAATCACAAGCCAATCTTCCCAAAACAAGCAAAGTAGGAACTTTGCGTGCAATGCGATTATGCGTTCTGACAACCCACATGGCCCAACTCAACATTCCTGACTTAATATGACGTTTACTAGAAAGCGCCACTTTCATAAATACACCATTGTGGCGCAGGTGCTCTGTCTCTGTGGCGCCCAATCAGATGTCCGTAAATTGGCAGGTCATCCAAGCCCACCATTTCTTCAGCTTCTAGAGCTTCATCGATGGACAGGGACAGTTCCTTCATAGTCACGCTCCTCGTTTCTCTACCTTAGACAAGCAAACCCCTTCCGCCTCCCCGTTTTATTGCCAATTTTCCCTCGCAATGCAAGTTAAGCACCCGTCGCCCTTGCGCTTGGCCTGGTACCGCTGGAAGGCTATGTCCTTGCCTTGGCGCAAACGTCGTTTTGTTGGTAAGCAAGCTCAACCTCTCTTGGCTTCGCTGCTAAAGGAAAAGCCTCCCAATTTTCGATACTACCCTTCTAACGACTTACCCTCATTCGAATATAGGCTACGACTTTAACGGCAATACCTTCTGGATCTTCCGTGACCCCGGAGGCTATGTCCCCGTTGACACCTGGCGTCGCATTGTCCAAGCTCCGAACGGGTCCCACCTCTCCGAGCTCAAAGTGCCACCCGTATGGCACCAATGGCTGCGTCATGTGCGCCCCGATCCACCGACTATCGATGAGCAAATTGCAGATATTTCACGGCAACAGAATATGGCGCAATTGTCGCAGCTAGCTAATACGCGATGGGCAGCGAAGCCGCGGGTGGCAGATATGACGGAGTCGGAACGTAGACTGCTTGAAGAAGCCCGTAAAGTGCTTGGCTCTTCGCAGCCAACCCATGCGCATCCTGAGGCCCAAGTGACGTCCAACGCAATGGCTCAGCCCAATGAATCCAAGAGACAGGCCGCAACCCCGCCCAGTCCGACTATTTCCACATCTCACACCTCTCCGGCTAACCCTATCACAACAGCCACCCCAACACCGGTGCCTCCGAGTGAGCTTAAGAGAGTCAAAGGAACTCTTCCTGCTGGAATGGCAGACCCTTGGGCAAATGCCAAGAACCCTGGCGAGAACTGGCAACCCGACTCATGGGTCCCGCCTACCATCACCAGAAGGTGAATCAGCTAAATCTAGAGGCAGATGCCCTTTACCAGTCACAACAGACATGTAAAAACACAGTAACACAGCACACACACATGTACAATATAACGAATTATACTAGCGAAATAACGATTATGCACCTCTTTAATCTGCGAATAAATATACCTGCGATTATTTTTTTCTAATGGCTCACTTCACTAATGTTTGCCAAGATAAGTTTCATACGATCCGGTGCTTGATCAAGAAAATCCTTTGCGACCTTATCCGACATTCCCAGTCCCTTCCTGCCTGTGCGAGGATGCTTAACCTTCCTCATCCGCGCCTGGAAGCCCTTCTCAGCAATCTGCACAAATGACTCTGTGCGGAATATTAGCCGTTCGGAATTAAGAGCGATGATGGTCTGCTCGCAGATTAACTGGAGTTGTGCGTTGTCCTGATACGTGACAGTTGCAGCCGAATGCTGTAAAAAGCATTGCTCCAGGATTTGCTGTGTGATTTCACCGGCTCCGTCTGCCTGGCTATCAATCTTAAATGGCTTAGTGTGGCTAGGAGGCAAGAGCTGGCTAAAGAGTTCCCGAGTCATGTAGACATATTGTGGAAATAGTAGACATGTAGCTGTAAAGTTGAGAAATGCCTGGAATATTGGGAAAGGCTGTTGGCGTATGTCTCGGGCAATATCTTCGTAAAAGTCTTGGGGCGATATGAACTCGGTCTTTAATATAAAGGTTGCATCCGAAAGCAGGGAAATCAGCTTCGATCGTGTAGGGACCGACTCAATGTAAAGCCCAATCTCATCCTCGTCCAAGTCAGGGTCCTGAAGAGAGGATATATCTTCTACGGACGTATCGAAAGAGCTGGTAGCACCATTCTTTATGGATGCATCGCAACTATCATCGCTCTCGTAGTCTCCAAATTGGTTTTTCTCAACGTCTATTGTTTGGCTATGCTTCCGTTTGGCTCGTTGACTTGAGACTTCCTTTGTCTCATTGGGAAAGACTTCTTGGAATATCGAGATTGACCCCCTCATGCCATCGGCAAAGAGTGCCTTCTTTACCCATTTAAATGTATTGTTATTGCGCCCCCCTTTATCGGAAAGATATGTCAATAAGATTGACTTGTGCAATATTTCTTTCTGTGGTTCGCCTTCGACGTCTCGGGAGAGTTCGCAGTAATAATCCCAATCCCTTCTCAATATGTCGATCATGAGATGAAGCCACGGCTGCCAACACTCCCAGCGCACAGGGTATCTTACGCTGCAGTTAAAAGCCCACCCGACTACTGACCAAAAGTCCGGGCTGATATTCCAGAGATTCGCCATGTTGCCGCCGATGGAATCTTCTTCCTCGGGGTCGCTTGCATGAGACGCATTCTCATATGTTATATTTGCACGTCGTCGCCGGTTATTCTGACTCCTGAACTGGAACGCCTCATTAAGGCGGCCACCTACGGGACCTACCATGTGTAACACATTTTCGAGGTAGGTTTGGGCCATAGTTGCCGCATGGCGGGCTTCTAGCGTCCCAGCACGTGATGTTGTGCGCGGATGGACAATGAGATTGCAAATCAGGCCCAAATACTGCGGTGGTGGTATGAAGCGCGGTACAAGCTGGCACTGCTCGGACGAGGCTCCGCTGCCAAGAACATTAGTCAAGAGAGATAGTGCGAGTGTATCTAAAGATATGATGTTAGCAAATGCCACAACACCTACCATCGTCAGATTGGTGATTCCTAGGCTTACAAAGTTGTTCTTCGAAGTATATCTGCACCTGATCTTTTAACTGGCGCGGAATGGGTTTCACATCGAAAAATTCAGGGGCCATGTTTGGAAAATTCTACGATTGAAATAGGTGGTGCAAGAGTGTGTCCGACTATCGTGTTATGAAGCCTAACCAAGTTGAACTACCGCACAAAGCTGGGTTTAACCAGAATCACTGTTCAGAATGATTTAGGGTTACTGTATGGAAGGTTAGGTTACCGTCACGACAACACTCCATTTAAGCCTGGCAGTCTGAAGCCTAGCGTGAAGCATGTGCTAAACAAAAGTTTAGTGAGAGCCTGGATTATAGTAGCAGTATAGCACGGTAGAGAACAGTATATAGAATGTGGGAGATCACCATCATTGACCGGAGCACGACTTCGTGGAGAAGCCTTTAACATCGCCCCGCCCATTTTTGATTGCGATAGCGACGAAACATCCAATTTTCGACATTTGTTCTAGCATGGAAGTATGACCGACTGCAACTTGAAAGAAATCGCATTCGGTTGATTTTTAGTCATGCATAATTAAGTGTAAAGAAGAAAGAAGAAGAAAGAGAAGGACCAAGGGTGGGAATCGCAACCTATTTGAAGCTAAAGATTCTTTCCAGTGCCGTGTCCGTGAGGCTGGGATTTGCGGGTCATCACGTGTTGATAAACTGATAAAAAGAAAATAGTGGATCACCAAAAAACATCAAAAAGGCCGTCAAATTTTTTCAAGGTCTGTTTCCATTCTTCTTCTTCAAACACAGCAACAATCCGCCATATTTCATTCTTCATGCTTAACTCGTTCTTACTCTGAGGATCCCACCATGGGATAAAGCAAATGAATACACCAACCAGCTCTTTCCCTCGTCCTGTTTTCCACTGCCTCTTGACCAAGCGCACGCCAGCTCGCGCGTTGAATTTTATGGCGAGAACATGGATAGCTATGAGGAGGAGTAGAGATTGGAGAGATTCGGTGGCCTTTTCTGAAGCTTCAAGTGAAGTTTCTTCAGCGGTAATGCTTCCAAAAACAAAACAACACTGATCATGTCGTCTGGCTTCCTTTCCCAGGAGAGCCAAATCCCCACGAAATGCCTACACCTCGCGGTTTCCCTGTCCGCATGAGTGTTACTTATTCTTTTTCGTTCGTATGTGGGAGAGTAAAAAAAGGGTCTAGACAACCCGTTCGTTCCACCCTGATAGCGTTGGATGCTTTTCTTTAGTGCGCCAATCGGGACTAAAACCGAACAAACACTTCAAACCTAGATGTGAATTTATTACTCAGCAACTGTTTATTTTGCGTCAACTCTTGTCGCTTTGTGCAATCAGGAAAATGCTTCTGTTTACAACGGCTTATTGTCTGAGAATCATGAGCCACTAATCCGAAGTCTCCCAGAACAATTGGTGTGCTCTTCGGACTTGTTTTGTGCCCCCTGGTGCCTGGCGTCAGCATGGTGCGGCCAAAGAAAAGTCGCCATCTCTAATGCTGCAAATTTCTTACCTTCATGAGTCCAGAGCAAAGTATCTGGGAACGTATCCTCTGAGGCAGCTTCAAGATCCCAGTCTTGGCTAATATTTCTCGCATGTTGACCTGACTTTTGTGTGTATGTTGGTGGGTTATGGCGAAGTTTCTGCATGATACATGATGGAATAGCGTGGCATGGCTGTAGCTCTGTCCTAGCGGCTTGCCCCATCCCATAAAAGCGGCCCACAAGAAAATCATCAGGACCTAGAGGACTTCTCATGTACCACCGTTCGCCTGCCACTGATCACCAAGCCCCCTGATAACAGAAGCAGTAGCTATAGCGGCATTGCGAGAAGGCAATTATCTCAAAAAGAACGGCCGTTTTATTTCTGTCTCCTGCGCACTCTTTCAGCATCCACGCCGTTATGTTATGATCGCCTATCCTATACCTCTGCCCCTCCACGTGTCACAAAACAAGGCTCCACCTAAGATGAAGTGCTTAACTTGTTGGAATTTTTGTTTCGCTTACATTTGCTCTTCAAAAAACCAGTAAAAGTGGGTCTGATAAAACTCCGGCCCTAGAAAAGTTCAGAGAAAAAAAAAATTTATATTGGATCAAAACCCTAGTTAGGAAAAGACGGATGAGAAAAATGGGGCATACCCATCGGAGGCTCTGCGAATCCCTCCGTCCTGCTCGTCCTCGAGGATCGTAAACGCGTAGTCATTGCTGTTGTTTTCCCTTCTCTAGTTTTTCTGCCTTTAACATCAATTTGACGGATCGTCAGCTAAGGCAACGGAGTGGAACTTGCTGGTGGAAACAAGTGGGAACGCCAGGGTCTAGTGTAAGATAATTGAGGCTGTTTTACAGACCGCTTCCAACCTTCACTTGCCCACACAGCTTACATGTTTTCTTTTCTCACGATAATGGCGAAAAAGAAACTCCTTAGCCTGCGGTCTAGGCTCCTTTTTTTTTTTTTCCTTTTTATTTTTCTTGTGGATTCCTTCTTCCTTCCTAGTCTCTCGTTTGTCTCATCTGCCGGTTTTAGAGGTCTGGCTTGCCTTTTTGTCTTTCCCTGTGTCGTCTCTCCTTTCTGCCCCGAGTCGACTTGTTCACCCGAACCTGTCATTTTTTTTTCTCTCTCCCTTCCTTGCGCTGCCTGGTTTTCAGACCCAACAAGTTATACAGGATAGGAGAGGACGGGATAAGAGAAAATGGACATGGGGGTGGGGCCTTGGGGCAGAGCATGCTGACACTTTGTGTGTAATACTAACCTATGCTGGTCCAGTTGGTACACCTGGCATGCTGGCATGTGCAGCTATCAACCTTATCTCAACGTTGGAGTGCCTGAAGAATCGGGGTGAAAATGTGGGTGTTCAAAATAGTATGTTTGCATAGGGAGTTGGTATTATGTGCATATATATATACACTGATAAATGTCGAATCTACATAGCCTAAGACTAAAATTCTCGAGCTTATGTTTATGCCCGACACTTGATATCCGTTAGTTGGGCTGCGTCAAAAGATTATTTATTTGAAAGACCACCTCAACAGCGCGAGGTGAAGCCCTTCGTTCTGTTTATTTTGTGTCAAAATGATGTTGAAAAGAAGCCTCCCCCCATACGCCCCTCCTACCGATGTATAGTATCCAGTGAAAATGAAAACTTTTCCTTGCCTCTAGTAAAGAGAAAAGACAAACAGAAAACAAAACTAAGAAAAGAGGAATGAAATAAAAAAAAAGGAGAAAAAAAGGAAAGGGGGGCCGAGAAAAAAGATGAATCTCTAACAAGGAGCTTGGCGAGATAGATGTGAGAGTAAATAGCGGCAGAGAAGGGGAACAAGTGAGAGAACAGGACATTGCCTTCTTGGTATCATGGAAGAGAGCAAAACAGTAGTGTGACAACATGAAGAATAGAAGACAGGACTTACAGACCCATATGTTCACAATAGCTGTCTCATCCCTCAGGCAGGCAAGGTCCACAAGAAGGAAAGAAATAGGGATAGAGAACACGAAGCTCTCGTTAAAATTGTTTTCCTGTCCGGAGTACAGTAGAAAGAAAGAAAAAGAGAAAATAGGAAACATGAAACATGAAACAAAGAATCAGGCCAGGTCTGAGACTGCTGGTGGCCATATACAGGAGTGAGCCTGTCAACCTCCCTTGACGTTGGTGTTGTTTCTGGTTCGGCTTCCAAACAAAAGAAACAGATCTAAACCAAAATAACGACCAAGATTCAAGAGAGAAATGGAAAGAAACCAAAAAGGAAGAAAAGAAAACAAACAAGAACAGGAAACAGTGTTGTTGGTAGTAATAGCAAAACGAAGCCCCGTAAAAACCTTGCACTGAGTAGGAGAACTAGAAGTCGTCCTGTGTACAGGCCCGGAGATGTAGAGGTTGGCGATCGCGGGATATATTGGTAGATGCGTAGTATGCAAGTTGCACATCCCTTCTTGGTAATGCTTCGAATGAGATAAGAAAGGAAATGTAGCCGTGTCTAATGAGTTTCTGCTGCTGCAAAGAGAAAAAAGAAATCGAAGAAAAAGCAAGCGTAAAAGTTCAGCGCGCCAAAGACGGGGCAAAAAAAAAAGCAAATGAAATCAAATGAAATGGGGCAAAGATGACAGACAGCAAGGTGACGTAAGAAGACTCAGGTCATCAAACCCGGAAACGAACCGAGGCACGTTCCTGGATCTGCTTCTCCGTCGAGACATAGAGGCGATCAAGGTAGTCCATGGCGGAGGCGTCCTTGAGGATCTTGGCAACCTGGATACCAGCAGAGATAAGCTGAAGAATGTTGCGGTCATCCTTGAGCGGGCGGCTCTGGTGTTTTGAAGCATGTCTCATCTCTAGGGAGTTTTCAAGGACAGTGACAAACTGCTTGATCTGGCCGTTGTACAGAACGCGGGCTGGAATACGACGCTTGGTGGCCAGGCGCTTGAGAAGATAGACCCACTCGGTCCATTCGCGATCTTGAGGTCTCTCGACAGGGCGCATGTCGTTGGTGAGGGGGATAGGAAATTGGTACTTGGCGACGAAGTCATAGGCGCATTGCGACAAGCGATCGTTGACCTGGTTAAGAACATTGTCCTGTTCCTGAACCAAGAGATTGGTGGGAAGATGGGGTAGTTCCCGCTCTTGGCGGGCAATATAGTCGGCAGGAGGGCGCTGGAGGAACTGGTGAGGCCCGTCAAACTCGTCGCGGTTGGAGGGTCGGCGTTGGGAGCGTTTGGGAGGCCCGTTGTTTTTGGCAGAGTGGTTGGCACCAGGGCCATTATCAAGGGCGTAGTCGGACAACGGAGAAGTCAGGATGTCGTCAACACTGTCGGTAGGAGAATAGCGGTCTTGCTCCCACTGGCCAGGGGGTTGCTGGAAGGCAAATGGCACTGGAGTGGTGGTGAAGGGCGCAGCAGTCGCAGGCGAAGGAGTTGCATAAGCTGGAAAGGTAGGGTATACGCCCTCTATTGTTTTAGTCATGTGGCTCGGAGTTCCAACGGGGACGGAATAGACATTTTGAGGGCCGGACCCAGGCGCACTGGAGTAGTGGGTGGGGTATATATTAGTACGAAATCTTTGTTGTTGCTTGCTAGGCATTGACGGCGCATGAGGCATTGTTTTGGACGGGGAAAAAAAGGGTTATTGGGCCGTTAGACCGGCCACATTAAGTGCAGGACATATGGCTGATGTATTTCAACAGCCCATGTGAAATTCCAGGTGGATAAGAACCAGGCAAGACGAACAGCAAACAAGGCGAACGATCAAGCGGGATAAAACAGGGGCGAGATAGACTTACTTGTTGTGCCAAGGGGTGGGATCAAACGGGTAAGCCTTGTTGGCAATCGTGTTGTTGACAGCGGTGGCGTTGTTGTTATTGTTGTCAGGGTACAAAGGGCTACGAGGCGGAAGAGAGGTGAGTAAGTTGGACGTCATGTGCAGAAATGAAGCAGAATCTATTATCGTGCCATAAACAAATGATATGGATAGAAGAGAGTCAAGAGAGAAAGGTCGGTGAGTGAGCAGATGAACGGATGCATGTGACATAAGCTTCAGGCCTCAGGCGGCCGCAATGACGAAAGCAGTGAGAGCGAGGCGGCAGTTTATGGAGCGTTGCGAGAGCTAAAGGGGAAAGGAAGGAAAAAAAAAAAAGAAAGAAAGAAAAAGCGAGAGACAGAAGTCAGACGTGTGCTTACCTTCTGGAGGGAGGAGGGCCCCAAGGGTTGCCGACAGCAGAAACACTGCCGTAAAAGTCGGGCGTCTTGAGGTCTTTGCGGTTCATGTTCACGTGGGAGATCATATGCGATAATGGTAGCAAGAAAGATCGAAAGGTAGTAGTAGTAAATGGGAAGGGGATACAAGGAGGCGGTAAAATATCAGGAAATGCAAGACATGAAATGTGCTTGTTGCCGATGTAGGTATAAGAAAATAGAAGGGTGAGGGTGAGCAGAAGAGGCCAAGGGTGTTTGTTGATGGGATGGATGTTGTGAAAAGGAAAAAGAGAGCCCTAATGCGGGTGTGCAGACAAGGCAGCGACAGACAGTATCAACGGGTTCTGATGTGAGTGCAAGAGTGCGAGGCAGGAGGCCGGACGGAAGATGCAAAGCGTTGGAGTAAAGAATCAGCAGGTGAGCAAAGCGCAGGGCAGCGTAATAATGCAATACAGAAAATGGGACTAAGGCAGGACAAAAGACAGAAGACACAGAGGCAAAGTAAAGTAGAGAAGAAGGTGTGTTGTGTGTGCCCCGTGCCGGCGAAGGAATGAGAATTTTTCTGGCCAAGGGCAGCGGCAGGACAAGAGTTGCAATATGGATGGATGGCGTCGAGGAAGAAAAAAGTGGGATTTAGAAGAGAGACCAAGCCAAAAAAAGTAACGAAAGGGAGGGGGGGGGGGGCAGAGAGTTTGAGGGACAGGCGAGCGAGAGAAGAGTTGACGATGGAATGGGAGAGAAGGAGAGGAAAAAAGGACCTTTTTCGGGGGTGGTGGGTTGGTAAGGGCCTTTAGGGCGTGAGTAAAGAGAAGAGATGGAGCAGGTACAAGCGTCCCTCTACGTCTTTGGGAGGGAGTCTTCCGGGACACAGTTTCTGTTAACTGGCTGGGTAACTACTGTTTACTACTGGCTACAATTGAGCAACGTGGGGTTTGGCCGCTTTTTTTTTTTTTTTTTTTTTGCTGTGCTGTTTAGGTACTTGCCTGATATTGACTACGCTGAAACTTAAATAGACTTGGTGCTTGCTGTGTCGTATCATCTGGTTTTCTTTAGGCCTTGTTGTGTTTAAAATATTAAAATATAGAGATGGGATGGAGAGAAGTGGCACACATCAAAAAATAGAACACGATCGATACAGAGCAGTGCAGTTCCTTAGGCCAAGGCCTGGCAGTGGTAGGACGCTGTGGTTTTTCTGCTGCTTACATTAAGATTCTGTCTGTACACTCTTCCCCCCCCCCCCCCCCGACGCTTGTTTTTGGCTTTCTACACAGCCCCTGTTATATAGCATATGGATGGCATAAACACAGATACAGAAACTGGCGGGATGGGCCACAAAATGACGAATTGGTCTTGCCTTGTGCCTTGCCTGTTTTATTTTTTCTCCGTGGCCTGCTTTTCTCTGTGCTTTTTTTCTTTTTTGGCTTCGTTTTCCTTCTGACATTTGATGACTTAATTTGATAAGGGTGCTGGCTAGATGCTAAGACCAAGGATTAAAATCTGTGCTTTTGCGATCTTGGATTTGGTGGTGACCCCTTTTAATGTCTGGTGGTATCCATGGCGTGGGTCTTCCTATAAAAGACGAAGAAATGAAAAGAGAAAAAATATTGGCTAAATGGATAAATTGCTAAAAGGTACGTCAATAGAATAAGATGGAATATCTGTGGAATATGATAGAATATGGATGGAACAATCACTGCAAAAATGGGCAAGTACAAAGGGTCTCGTTGCGATAAGCACGACGACGGTTGCAACAATTCCAAGCAGAGTAGAAAAGAAGAAACCAGCTACTTTGCATGCTATGTCAGGCTCTCTCTCTGCTCTGAATCACATCTTCTTGTCACCCTATTTTCCTTTTATCCTCCTTAGGGTGTTTTTGGTGTTCCAGAAAGAGGTCATGGCGGCATTAATAGGGAACAGGAAAGGAAAGAAGGAGCAGAGCCAAAGAGAGGACAGACGGCCGAGGCCGATCTAAAATAAAAAGGCAACTGCCAAGTTGAAGAAATGCAGAATTGCTATGCTAGACAGACCTTCTGTCGGCCAAACATGTACCGGCCAGCCCAGCTTGGTAGCATATGATAGATGAGTGCCGGATGCATAAAAAACTAATTAGACCGAATCTGTTCCAAATTAAGCTTCTCAATCCCGAGAGAGGAAAAAAAAAGCAATGCTTAGTGCTATCAATCAGATCTACAGTCATGCAGCCAGAGTGGAAGCTATAGAATACAATGCAACACGACATGAGCTGTGCTTCTTCTTTGTTCTATTTGTTTCTGTCTCACCACCCCATCTAGCAACTGCCTTGCCTTGCCTGCCTTCCTTTGGCCCTTGACTTGCTCATTTTTTGTCACCACTCTTGTCACTTTTGGTACTGGCTGTCATTTCCACTCCGCAATAGACCCCTGCCCTTGCTTTGCTTTGTTCTTGGGAACAAATCTTCAAGGTACAAGAACAAATCGTCCAATTAGAATGCGCTCGCCAGTCCCCGAAATCACGCTGCAGCCAGGTTCTACGACCTATTACAGACAACGACGCGGACGACATGGTGGCTTCACTGACTCTAACGGGACAGACAGGGAATCTGGTGATGCCAGCGCCGACCACTTGCCCCCCTCTTCTTTTGTCATGTCTAAGCAGACGGCAGTATCGAAGTCGGTGATAAGTTGGACGTGCCATGCTCCGTTTGTTGTCAAACACGGTCAGCCGCGGTTTCAAACGTCAACATCAGACAGTCATATATTGCTACGACGTGATATTGCGTTTTTTTGGTCCTAGCTGGCCACTAGCTATAGTCTGCGCTCTACTTGATGTTATTCAGCTTGTCTATGCACCTATATGCTGCTGCATATAAAGCACTGGCAGTGCACCCGGATTCTCCGCCATGATTAGAATCGTTTGCACGATGTATTCAAGCCGTCCTGGCAAGAAAACTATTGGAGAGACCCATATTATGCTATGCCATACTTCCTCCGCTTTGCCTCGCCAACACACTGACCCTTTCAATACCCACCCACTGTGAGGCTGCACTTGGCTGTGGATCTCTTCAGAGACCCGGCCGTCAACTGCAAAGTACAAGTAGAAATGGGGGATAGGTGTGTGCATACATAAAACCTAACGCGCCATCTCTTCCCTCAAGGCTGGCGGATCTCGGATTTATATAACCTACACATAGCAACATAAGTGTGTCGACGTTATGATCCAGCACCAACGCTACCAATGCGATGCAACAATGTGCAACAAAAAAATGAACACATAATAATGCATGAGCATGCTCGCATTTCTGTCACTTTTCATTTTCATAACATGAATGGCCCTGGCATTTTGGCAGGGCCATTCTGAAAAGCCTGGTCACGCTTTGTCTTTAAGGACTATGAAATGCAACTTGCGGTGAGTCGATGTGAGGTTGGGCATCAAGAGTCCAAGAACACAGACAGCGCCACACCCCTGCCCAAGCATCAAGTGAGCCTGTCTTGGGCTGTCGTTTATGTTCTTGCTTAGTTCTAGCCACCCAATCGATTCTCCCAAGATCGACAGGGAAATGAGGCCTTGCATCTACTGACAGCCAACAAACTTATAGCCCCCCTGTTATCCAAGGTATAGAAGAAAGTTCGGCAGAAAAATAGACTAAGGGAAACGCCACTCCTACTTGAACCCCACGCAGGGCCGAACCTCGGGCTGGATCTCAAGCTTGGGCAAGTCCCGCGATACGAGAGTAGGGAGCTAGCTAGCTTTTGCTTATAGGCCCTTCCCTCTCCTCGAGACAGACTTACATATCCCCTAACTCCAACATGAACATGTACCAAAATTTACTTCTGCCCAAGCTACTAGTGTTCTGTCTACTTCCCTCGGCCACTGGCATGGGAGGCAAAAGACTAGGCTAGACTGCTCTTTTTCTTTCTCGTCCATGCTGGCGGCTGGCTGTAGTCATTTGCAGTATTTTGACGGTGTTTTGGTCAAAAAAGTCTTGTTATTTACATTAGGCCTCGTCCAAGTTCGCCATATAACACCGCGTTATCCGGAACGACCATTCAAATGATCAAAACGTGGGGGGGGCTTGCATGAGTTATTGCATCGGCACCAAAAGCAACACCCTATTGGGCATCAAACGGCTTATAAAAGTGCATCGGTGTAGACACATGCGAGACTAGAACCACTAACCCCCCACTGAAGGGTTTGCCATCTTCTCACAAGGCTTGTATCAAGTCCACAAATCAGACGTAGAGTTAGTCCGCCTGTCTTATTACTTATGGTCATCACGTACATGTGATGCATGCCCAGCTCACAGTTTTTTGTTCGCTAAATGTTCCTTTTCAAAATCGCCTTATTCTAAGTTTAAGATCACTTGGGAAGGATGGATGTTGTCTCAGCCTATTACTCAAACGGAGTAGATAAAGCCTGGGCTTTGCCCACTATCAATTCTTCGAGTATTTAGCTGTCTCATTTCCTTCCTCAAATTCTACCATGAGAGCTTTTAGCTTCCGCCCCCTTTCCTAGAATCTAGACCCGTCCCGTCTCCCTGAGTATTTGGCTTGATACCGTGCTCACTGGCTATCTGAGGCGACGGCTGGCATACGGCCTTTTACTTTCCCCGTCGGAACAGCATACGATTGATTATCGAGCTTTGAAAGCTTTATCCGCTCTATAAAATATGACATCCTGATTGTGTCAAGCCTTATACACCACCTCTACTTTCTACGTCCCCATTACCCCACAGTCTCTGGCATCCCCTCCTAAACTATGCTATCGAATCCCTAGATATTCGGTGATATTATTCCTATAGAACCATGCTCGTCTACTATCTAGGAGGAATTCGATGCTGCCAGAGCAAGGTTCCCGCTCTGTAATAGCCGTCACCAGGTAAGTCTTGGAAATTGAAGCAAGTTTACACAGCATAGATGTCAATGCATACATGTGCATGTGCACATACATACACCACTCTTGCAGCCGCACACTTCGTCCTTTTCTACGATTATCAGAGTTTCAACTCTGAAAATGCCTCAGAAATACAGAGGGCACTTCTCTCAGCGTGCTTGATTGGAAACGGCTAACCTTGTCGTCATGCCCCATCTTTATTTAAAGTTGCACAAAGATATTACTGACGCTAGCACTGGTGGCTGCTAAGTTTAGTATCTCCTTGTGTTGCCTTCTAGCTTGGCGCAAGAGGTACGTACCCTCCTTCTCTGTTTCAGTTTCTGTACAGTGCTTATTTGTACCGCAAACCCTACACCTACTATTTGTCTTCTTCCCTTTATCCCATACCCTAACTGTTGCCCTCCCCATCTCCCGTCTTTCCATAAACTGCCATTGGACCAGAATGTATAGTCTTGGCCCACCAATATCCCAACCCATTTTCCTACCAGGGTCAACAATTAGGCTAGCCTGTCGTTTATCCCTATCTCATTGTCATCGCAAGCCATACGCCGCGGCGACACAGAGACACACAGACGGAGAGAAGCCTTCTGATAGAGCCTTGTGCTACGTGGCTTTTGTACAAGTGTAACACTCACTCTGGCCGGCCTCCTCCGTCAACAGTCACCGCCAACTTTCTCTCGCTTTGCAAAGACTCACCGGTTCATTTACTAGTATCATCCTATAGTCATGGCACATAGTTGAACAGCCTACTGCTTCACTACGACATTAGTGTTGTGTGTATCGTGACCTACAGCCACCCTTGCCCCTCTCCCCTGTTGTTTTGATGGAAGATGAAGAAGAGAAGAAAGGTCAAATCAAGAGGGAAATGAATCTCGGATACGAATCAAATCACCATATTCAGTCAGCTTGCTTGCTTTTATACCCGCCCACTCATTATCAATTCCATTCTTCGAGGCCTGCAGTAGTCCCTCACAAGGCTGCAGAAAGTCAGATTGAGTAGGCACCCGAGATTCCTAGCCTCAAATGTCACATAGAATGGCTCTACAACAAGTCATTTGGGCTTGGATTCTAGCCAGAGTATTATACTATTCTTCAAGCTTTTGAGCCGTTTGTTGGGGCAGCATCGCAGTCTCACATCACCAGTTACCCCTCACCACCATACTGCCCCTGCCATTATCCGTTGAGTGAGACGAGCGAGATGCTGCCTCGGGCGGAAGGTACTTGCGTAAACTAAAGACTTGAAAATTCTTCACTTCTTTCTCCCTCTACTACCCCCCTCCCCCCTACAGCGCGTTTCCCCCGTCTTTCTTACCTCTCCGTTATCTTTTCTACCCGCTTTCCCTTTGCTCTGAATGCATCATCACCCCTTTACTGCGTCATGGTACTTGATTTTGCAAAGCAATGTCAGCAATATTTCCGCCCAGCACAGCAAGCCCTGCAATTGGCTTTGTCATTCAATTATATTCCCTGCATTTTATGCGACTCTACGTCAACCCACCTGACCTTACAAACAACGCTTACCTACCCGCGAATATTTGACTCGATGAGTTGAAACTTGTCCTATCGCCCTCGGTCGATTTGATCACTATGCCGCTGTGATCATGCCTTCCTATTACAAGTGTGCTTGGCTTCATTGGCTCTCATTGTCCAACCTTCTCACCGGGTCGAATCATCCGTCATCTGAATTGAACGACTGGTTGGGGGATTACCCCGCTCTGGACGTAGCAAGCGCTACCTCAGCCGTCCCAACACCGTTTTCCCGCTTTGATTCGATGATATTCAGCGTTGCAGTGCTTATCTCAAGTTCCCTTCTGGGCTGCACGCATCTACATCTCGTCATAAAAAACTTTTCATCTGTAGGAGATGGACAACGGGCTGCCAGCGTGTACAAAGTGGCGCAAACCGATCTTCTCGTATGGGCGAATGGACACCAGACGCAGCACACCAAAAGTCACAGCCTCAAGATTGTTGGTTCGAGAGAAACTCGCTTTGTTCCTCCTCGTCACCCTCAAAATTCGCTCAGCACCGCATGTTCCGGTTTCTCCCAAGCGAGACAGCTTGTTAGTGCCCTTTCTGGCATAAACCCATGGTCTTAATTGTCCAGATATTCACCTGCTGCGCCAAGGCTGGTTAACCACAAAAACGTATACTTCTACTGTATGCCTTGTCCTCAGCATTCAAGGTAAAAAGAATTGTTAACAGAAGTAAAGAGTCACCACCACTGTTTTTTTTTTCATCCTTAAAACACAGCAATTAAACAACTACTAGAAGCTTCTCTCCTAGCACCAAGATGCACGAATCACCAAGTCTTGAGGCACATCATTATCAGCGATACACTATCGTCATACCATCCCTCTTACCCTTTCCAGAGCAAAGCCACCTTGAAGCCTGTGAACAAAGCTTAGGCGGGCAGGCTTTTGATTCGATGCTTAGCCTGGCTGTGAGGAGATCTTTTCGCTGTTTCGTTTGCTGCATGATGAGTTGGCAATGCATACACCTTGCTCAATCTCACCCTGAACCGGGGTTCTCATAGGTCAGTTTATGAAGATATATGCACGACCCCCGCTTTGAAAATACTGCATTTCCTCCCTGGGCCTATTAGAGAGCAAGCCTTGTTAAAAATTTCATGCACTTTGCAACCCCCTCCATAGACCCCTCCATAGACCATGTCTTGAAACAGCTGGGCTTCTCTTCCCCTCCCCCTCCCCTCGCCCTTTCCTCGTCCCGCCTACGAGAAGTAAAATGGAAGCTTTTACTGTTCTGCAAGATAGCAGGGCGACGTGGCCATAGTATAATGGATGATTGTTGAATGGAATGCAATAGGCCAAGAAAAGGATAATTGTGAACTAGATGCAACGCTGAGAGTACAAGGTACTTCATTCGTCTGCTGTACAAGCTTGCTCTCGCATTATGCATCGGTATTAAAGTCCAGCCCGCCGCCTCGTTGCATGTTCTTCCTGTTTGTCAAACTTCCTTTCTTTTTCTCCTCACACAATTATCACCATCTTCACGCAGCTCTTCTACTTTGGTAGTAGCACAACTTGTCTTCTGTTTTCAACGTCTACAGATATACTTTCATCTCTTCTTTCTTGAACTCTATACTTGTTCTTTCTTCTCTTTGTCTTCTATTGTTCCAGCAGAAGCCTTTCTTTACACCCCTCTTAACCCTTCTTTCTCACTCTATCACTACCACGTCCACATTCACAATGGACCGTCCTGACTTCATGTACGACCCGAACTCTATTCAGTTCGGCGACGAGCTGAACTCTCCTAGGTATTTATTTATTTTTCTTTGATGTCTTTCTTGTCTCTGAGTTGCCGTTGTTGTTATGTTTGTTGTTGTTGTTGTTTTTTCCTGGTTACTCTTGCTTTTACTGTTCAGTTATGTTTTGCACTTTGAGTTTGCGACAAATCTCTTCTCTGGCGACAACTTCATCCCGCCCGGGAGAATTCTTTTGGACCATACAGAGGACTGGAAGTCCTCTTTAATCTAAACTCCGGCTGACGTCATTGTACTCAGTGACAACACATAAATTTCGTGTGTTTCTTTTCTTTACCTTCTGGATTTCGACTTTCCCTTTTTGGCGACAAAACTTTTATCAAATCTGCCAGGATTCTGATATCAAGGACCATTTATGCTACTCATCATACATTGCATGCTTTTTCTACTTTTTTCTACTATCGAACAACAATCTCTTCTATGGACCATTTTGCTTCCAGTTTTGCTTTTTCTTTTCTCGCTCTAGCTGGCTTATCAGCAGCAAAAACATCACAAGATGATTGAATTATGATCGTCGCAGCAGAGTCTAGGCTATGCTATTGTGTTGTTTTTTGCTGTCTTGTCTTGGCCATTCCTCGCTGTTGAGACTCTTGCTTGTGTAATCAAATGGACTTCGTTCATCTGTTTTCCTGGCAGTGATCCCAGCAATAGGGAGTGGTTGCTTACCTTGAGTCAAGCCTTGCGAAGTAGTCGGGCCTCAAACCCGCAGCTTGGTGTCCAAGGTCTGAGCTTACTAACCCTA
The DNA here is from genome assembly GCF_044167205.1 of Ceratocystis lukuohia. Lineage (NCBI taxonomy): Eukaryota > Fungi > Ascomycota > Sordariomycetes > Microascales > Ceratocystidaceae > Ceratocystis > Ceratocystis lukuohia. The sequence continues at coordinate 1,772,244 of NW_027263525.1, forward strand.
ACCCTATTGGCGTCTATCTTCTCACCTTATCTTCTGGATCTATTCGACAACGACTTTAATGAACTGTGCCCTGGATTTCGCATTTGCTTTTGCTTTTGTTTTTGTTTGTTTTTTGCTTTGTTTTTCCTTTTCTCTACATGTCTTTGTGAATCATTTTCATCCTGAACATTGGCTTCATGCAGCATCATAGACACGGTTGGTATTCCCTCTCCCTTGTGCTTCTTCCGTGAGCGTAAAATTAACAAATGAACCTACATATATAGGACCAAAGTTGATCTAATGTTGAAACGATGCTGAACAACAACGCCTCAGACCATCGCTAATCGTGATTCGGAAGAGAAACTAACCACCCGTTTGTACAGCCAATTCACCTCCTACACCGATGCCTTGGCCCACACTGCCTACACTTTCCCTCAAAACTCCTACCCGGCTACTCTCTCACCAACCTTTGGTGACTTCCCCACCACTGGCTTCTTGGCTCATGACTCGGACCATGAAGATGCCCATACTTATGGCTATGGCCCTCTGACCCCTGGTCAGGCCGATGATTTCATGCTTAGTCAGAGTGCTTTCTCAATGACTAGAACGTCGTCTGGAGATTTGTCCTCTGGTAGCAAGCCCCGTGGTCCCCAGACTACTAAGCTCTCCAATATGTGCACTATGGACAACAACCCCTTCAAGCCCGATCCTTCTATTAGCCCCATCGACTTTGCCCAGATCTCCCCCACCTTCTCTACTATTCCTACAGACCATCTGGTCTTCTTCAAAGACCCTGATGTTCGCTCGCCACCCACTTTCCCTGGTGATATCGCGAGCCTTCAGCTTTTCCCTCAAGAATACAACCTTCCTCCTTCCCACTTCACACCTCCTGAGTCTCCCGTCGATGCATTCTCCCCCCGCTCGGTTGAGGAGCTTGAGGAACAGCGTGTTTGCACTTCCTCTCCTGACAAATTCTTCCGAGGCCCTGATATGGAAAGCGCCTCGTCCCCCGACGGTGAAGGTGCTATGTCCCCTGCCCGTCGTATCAAGCTTGACAGCGAGACTGCCCGAGACCACGCCCTGTACAGGGATGCTATGCCTTCTGCTGATGGCCTTTACCATTGCCCCTGGGAGGGCACCAGTGACTGCAACCACAAAGCTGAGAAGCTCAAGTGCAACTACGAGTAAGTGTTAATGCGAACATGGCAACAAACCTATTCTTCTGGATATAACTGACATGTTTATCTAGCAAATATGTCGACTCTCACCTGCGTCCCTACCGCTGCAAGGTTCCTGCTTGTGAAGCTACTCGCTTCTCGTCCACTGCTTGCTTGCTGAGACATGAGCGTGAGGCGCATCGCATGCATGGCCATCGCGCTCTGCACTGCCAATACCCTGGCTGCGAGCGTTCCGTTGAGGGCAAGGGTTTCCCTCGGGCTTGGAACCTGCGCGACCACATGCGCCGTGTCCACAATGACACTACCTGCCCTGCTGAGCTCACTGCCGAAGTTCAGAAGTCGAAGCCCCGCCGTAGCCCTAAGGAAAATAGCGCTCGCGTCCGCAAGTCCAACAAGGCCGCTGCCGCTGCCGCCGCCGCCGCTGCTGCCGCTGCCGCCGCTGCTGCTGAGGCTGAGGCTATTCGAGTTAAGGACGAGGAGTGGCTAACTGACTACACCGAGCTTGAGGAAATCATCCGCGGTCTCAACAAGCGCACTGAGACTATGAACCCTGACCAGATCAGAGTTGCTCAGAAGAAGCTTGAAAAGATGGCTTCGTCTCTCCAGATGAACATGGTCACCTCAATCAAGTCTACTTCCAACACCAACACCCGCCGTTCTCTGCAGGGCACTGCAGAGTAAACCCTTAGCAAAACACCTTGCTAATTTTTGAACCCTTTTTATGCATCTTGGAGCCTCGATTTACCTCGTTGGTATTACCAGATGTTCATGAAGCCGTAAACGGTTTCTCTTGGCCTTAGTTTGCCCCCCCCATCCCCCCTTGCGGCACTGATACAGTGATCTGAGCTTCACTCTCAGAAATCAGCTGCAAACAAACTACACATCCTCTTGGATAACAACAATCTCCTCTGGATGATGGGCTTCGGCGCCCATCTGGGATTGTAAGAGTTATTTGGCCTTCTCATTTTTGACAGAGCCAACGAATCAAAGCAATGTCCTTTTTTTCTTTTTCATTTTTTCAATACTCGTTCACGGCTTGACCATTCTTCATGGAAAGTCCGCTGACGGAGGACGATTAAGCGGCCGAACGGCATGCTTTCTCCCATTCTGCTTATTGCGATTTCGCATATATAGCACCTTGCTTTGTAACTCTTTCCTTTGTTTGTCTCTGCTTTCTCATATCCCTCGCTCTTTCTCCTTATCTTTGCTGGTACGGAATAGCAACGGCATATTCTACTTGCTTTCTCTATTGAGAAGCAATGCTTTGCTTTTTGTCCGCTTTGTCTTTAGCATCTCGTTCGTCTTACCCTGCAGTGGCCTGGAACGGCATTGTTGGGGTGTTGATTTTCAAATCGCATAGTTAGCCTTGGATCACATCGACGACGAGGGATAAACGAACTGGGACTTGGCTTGTTCCGTTTGCCGGAGAAAAAATCACCTTAGCCAAATTTTTATGGCCCTTTGCTATTGAAAGTTTTGTTCTACTACTTTTGTTTTCGTTTTTTTTTTGATTTTTTGATTCTACTCCTGCTTTTGCTCGATACGACTACGATACGACTTACGACTTTTTTGGCTTCTCGTTTTTGAATGATGACTTTATGAGATAGGATGTTTGCATGAAAAAAGAGGTGGATGTTAGAATAGGAGGGGAAAAAACGGAGCGAAAAGGTTAGAGTGGGTGATACAGGAAGGGTGGAATGACGCCACCTTTTTTGCGTGATGATAGATGATGCATTGTATGGCATGATACCATGACGCATTGTTTAGCTTAGTTTTGTTTTACTTTGTTTCTTGGATTTCTGGTTCGATGTTCTAGTTTTTGTTTTACTTTTCCCATGTTCTTTTCTTTTCCTATTTGTTTTTCTTTGCTGTTTTATATTCGACCGCCTTTTCTGGCTTGTGATTTTCCCTGCTTTTCAGCAACCAAATGTATAGATATATTATATATCTTTGATTTTCACCAAGTTTTCACCAATTTCTATTGATTTTATCTTTCTGTTTACTCTTGAAGACACTCTTTTTTTGAGCTCCGCCTGGATATGGCAGCCAATTCATCCCTTTTCTCTCTCTCTTCTATAAGCTTTTGCCCGTTTTAATGTGAGGCCCGAATACAACAAAGTCAAAGCTCTTCTCTGATCTGTCTGATGCTACGAAAAAAAAAGGCGCATCGGATAACCAACTTAGGATGAGCTGTAGCTTAGTTACAGCTTAGCTTTAGTGTCTTATGGGATAGAATTAGTGCCCGCAGCCTCTATTTACAATGGATTTGCTGCTGTATCCTTGGCTCCTTGGCTAGACCCGTACTATGCATAACTAGAGCAGCAGCATTAGCAAGAGCCAATTAATAAAAAAAATAACAGAAAGGAAATAGAAGGGAAGGATGCGGTGAAAGCTTGTGGCAGGTGTAGGCGCTGTTTGCAACTGCCTCAGAAAGACGGAGCATGTAGGAAAGACAGCCCATTCCCCGCTTGCTCCGACCTAGCACCATGAGATGTTTAAGGCCCTCTTGCTCTTGTACTGGCCATGGCCAACAAGGTTACAGATATGGCTTCTGAAATGGAGGTGACCCAATCACGGGGCTTTTTGCTGAGGCCATAAGGCAAAAAAGGCAAATATGGGAAACGCTGTGGTGTTTTAGGAGGGGAGCATAATATGGATTACCCCGCTACGGCCTAGTGTGCTCTTTGTGACTTTATGGGCCGGCTTGTAGCAATTACTGGACAGGCGACTGCGGCCTTGTTGAGGACGCTGTGGGCTCCTACCTTTTTTTTCCCGTTTAGCCTTCTTTCCTGTTTATAATGGTCCAAGATTCTCTTGTCCACCTTGTTCGCCTTCCTTTCCTTTCTTCTTATTTATTTTCTACAGCACACAAAGCAACCTCTTTCTTACCTTTTTTTCCTCTCTATCTTTTTAACCCTAGTCAAATATATTAGTCAAAATGGCTCGCAAGTTCTTCGTCGGTGGCAACTTCAAGATGTAAGTTTGTTGTGATTTGTTTCTGCTTTTGTCTTTTGACGTGTGCAAAAGCCCCCTCACTTGAATAGATGCTTTCGCCCCTCCGAACCGGAAAGCTAAATCGCAGTTTATTTCGGGCCTCACCTGTTTGAGACTTCTTCATGACTAATACTAGCCAAAAAGAATAAGATAACAACGAGAGCATCAAACATTTTCGTAGCAATTTACTCTGCAATGAGAAGAGCCTCAATAACTAACATATTCTTAGGAACGGCACTAAGTCGTCTATCAATGAGATTGTCGAGAACCTCAACAAGGCTACCATCGACCCCAACACCGGTACGTTTAAATCCTTACGCCCTCCCCTGCACGCAGGCCCATACTGATATATGCTCGCCACTAGAGGTCGTCATTGCCCCCCCTACTCTGTTCCTACAGGGCGTCCGTCACTTCCTGCGCCCCGAGATCGAGGTTGCTGCCCAGAACGTCTACAACAAGCCCAACGGTGCCTACACCGGCGAGATCAGCGTTAGCCAGCTGAAGGACTCTAACGTAAACTGGACTATTCTGGGCCACTCCGAGCGCCGGACCATCCTGGGCGAGACCGACGAGCTTATTGCCAACAAGACCAAGGCTGCTATTGACGGCGGCATCTCCGTTATCTGGTGCTGCGGCGAGTCTCTGGAAGAGCGTGAGGCTGGCACTACCATTGCTGTCGTCTCTAAGCAGCTGGAGGCCCTTAAGGCTGCCATCACTGAGGCCGACTGGGCTAAGGTTGTCGTTGCCTACGAGCCTATCTGGGCCATTGGTACCGGCAAGGTCGCCACCACCCAGCAAGCCCAGGACGTCCACGTTGCCATCCGCGCTTGGCTCAAGGAATCTGTCAGCGCCAAGGTCGCTGAGGAGACTCGCATCCTATACGGTGGCTCCGTCTCGGAGAAGAACTGCAAGGATCTGTCCAAGGAGGCCGACATTGACGGCTTCTTGGTTGGTGGCGCTTCTCTGAAGCCGGCTTTCGTTGACATCATCAACTCTAACCTGTAAATGTCTACTTGAACTGGAAAAAAAGTAAAAAAAAACCCATAGTACTTGCCTAGAGCAGATTTTGACTACCACTGCCTTAAGCTATGGGCTGTATAATGCTGATAAATAATGTAAAATCACACCACGCTTGCAGAAGTTGATTGGTGCTATGTTGAGTTGTTTTGTTGTCTGGCCTATTAACCGTGTGTTTAGCTGTTTGTATTTCAGCCTGCTTCTGTGTCATACATGCTACTTGTTGGTAATCATGTGTTCTAGAGTAATTTTGGTCCAAGACTAGCGTTATGTATGTTTATGTATTGTACAGTTTTTCCTCTTGCACTATGATATCCTTTATTTCGTTGCTTTCCAGCAAGTCTTTTACTCCAAAGCCCGCTCCACATCGCTTTATACAGGCGTCCCAGTACCGTGGTAGGGACTCCACACACCTCTGACACTCTCAGTGATACTGGTGACGGGTTTGTTGGTCCGTTTGTTCTTCTCGCCGGTGGCATTGCGAAGCACCATGGCCTTCTTGAGCACCTGATCGGGTTGCAGGTTGCGCACGCAAATTGCCCGCTCCTTGCCGGTTATGTATTGTCCGATGATCACGGGGTGCTTGCCCGGGCGCGGAGATACTTCGATCTCAATTTCGGGATTGCTGGCGGCAAACTTGGTGAGTTGGGACTTGATGAAGCCGCTGAAGTAGATGGTAATTAGAGTGTTAGCCTGAAGAGCTGGGTATGGTGCTAAACGACGCTGGGGGGTTGGCAGTCTCAACGTCCTACACAAGATCGGAGAGAAAAGAAATAACATCAAGTGTCAGGAAAGGACGTACTTCATGCCGACTGAACTGCCAGCCCAGTCACAGTAGTGGAAGCTGAGCTTCTTGCATTGTAGCACGAAGGCGCCGACGCCGTTCTATAGGAATTGATTTTTAGTTTTCGGTGGACTAGTTGTTGAATCATTGAAGTTGTGTAGGAACTTACCTGGCCCGTAGAGACAGCTGTAAGCGCTCTTATCGTCATTATTAGAAGTGATTGTGGTGTGCTGATTCCACTCGTCCCAGGCCGCTTTCTTCACCAAGCCGTGGTGGTCCATCATGATTTTTGCCTACACCGTGCTTCGCTACTACGCCATTGGTCGGCTGAATTTCGTTTAAATATTGCATAAAAAGTCAGGTTAGGGTTTGGTATTTTTGATATGATTGCCAAGACTGCATGCGACAAGGCTGTGGGATTTGGATTCCGCGCATTCCTAGAAAAAAATGGTCTGCTGAAAGTTTCAGGCACGGCAAGGCTCTGTTTGCTTGCATCTGCATTGACTTTGGCATAATTATCGTGACGTGAATCTCTACTGCCTACCTTTATTGCTGCTAGTGTCCAGAAAAACTCTAGCCAATAAAGTTGCATCCCGGATCTTGCCACTATTGCCTCTCTATTATAAAGTCGCGTCTTAGACGGATATTTGCCATCACCAGATCCTTGAGCTCAATCTTCGATTCTCTTCACGACGTCGCGTATTTTCTTCTCTTCCAATCCGGGAAACGCCCGCGAAAGTCGCAGCCATGACGGACAAACTCCCGCCCAACCTGTTGATGCTCTTTGCACCACGTCCACCCGTGCGCTATCTCAAGCCCGTTGACCATGCTGCAGGCGATCGCAAGACTATGCCAATTGATGGCCTGGCGCAGTTTCTACCTGCATTACAGCAGTACAAAGATACCGACGAGTATACGCCAACTGAGAGCTGGCTGGAGCGCAAAGACCGCTTGAAAATAGAGCGCGAAGCTGCTGTTGAGGCATTGAAATCCGCAGCTTGTATGTTGTTCTCGTCGCTCCCGTCCTGGCTACATCATGATGTTCTGAGACTGACTAACACTGCTCATTACTAGACAATCCTGCAGAGGATCCTAATATCCGCGGCGATGCCTTCAAAACGCTGATCGCCGCGCGGCTTAGCTACGATACTACCGAACAAGATCTCGAACACGAATTTGGGCGTCATGGCCCCATTGAAAGAGTGTGCATGCCACATCCTGTAGCTGATCAGGATCAATATGTAGATACTAACTAGTGCTCTTCTAGATCCGCCTCATCAAAGATACGCATTCCGAAGAAAAACCCGGAAAGAAGAAGAAGCCGCATCGCGGCTATGCCTTTATCGTATTCGAACGTGAACGCGATATGAGAGGTAACTATAGTCCCCTAATGATGATGGCGATGATGACCTCGCTTTTTCCTCCCCCATGTGTGCTTATGCAGGATGCTTCTATTTCGATCTTGTGCTTGACCGAACTCAGCTCAATTCTCAACCGCCTTGTCCGCTCACAGGTCACATTCATACCTGACTGAACCGACTTCGAGCTCTCCGTTGTACATTGATGTCTATAACTGCTGCTAGCCTTCCCTTTATTCCCCTCCACTCCAATCTTTGCAAAGCCGTGTTTTTTTTTGGTAAGATGAAACTCGTGACTAACTCTAGCGCCTTTCGCGCATACCGGCTTTAGCTGCTCTAGACGCCTGTGATGGTATTAGACTCAAGGGTCGCACAATCAAGGTGGATGTTGAGAGAGGCAGAACTGTCAAAGGGTGGAGACCTCGTAGACTTGGCGGTGGCATGGGTGGCCGAAACTACACCCGTGCCGCAGCCGCTCGGCCAACCGGCCCTGGTGGCTTCCGCGGCCCTTCAGGCGGCGGTTTCCGAGGCGGCTTTGACTCAGGTCGTGGCAGAAACGGTGGATTCCGAGGAGGCATGCGTGGAGGCTTCCGCGGTGGCGATCGTGGCGGCCCCCCCACAGGCCCTAGCGGAGACCGTAGTGGTTTTGGCGGCAGTCGCGATCGCGATCGGGGTTACGAGCCACGTGGCCCAGGCCGCTTCTCAGATGATAGATACGGTGGTGGCAGACGCGAGGATCCCAGACGCTCAGGAAGCAATGCTGAGCCTGTGCGGCAGCGCGATCGAGAGCGGGATAGAGACCGAGGTGACCGTGGTGATCGTGGCGATCGTGGTGACCGCGGCGACCGTGGCGACCGTGGCGACCGTGGCGATCGTGGTGACCGTGGCGATCGTGACTATGACCGCCCACGGGACGACGACCGTAAACGACGCTACGACGAGGGCCACGGTTACGATGAGCCCAGAAAGATCCGCCGGTACTGATGGCTTTTTTGTTCATCTCCCAGCGTTGTCTATATTCTGTTCTAGGGTTTCATGGTACTTGTGAGTGTGTCGCATTGCATGCGAGGTTGAGATCAAGGTCAAACTGCACTTTGCTCGTCCGGCTCTTCCCAACACGACCCAGCTTTGTGTCTGTTGCAGTGCGCTTTTTCCTTTTCCTCTTGTCTTTTCTTTCCCTCCCTCCTCTTCTCTTTCTCCTTGTCCTCTTGTTCCACGTCTCGTTTGGAGGTAATGGTGTGTGGATTCGTCAGGTGGCTGTATTTCTACGCGTGGGCTGATTGGGTAGGTATTTCATGGTGGGAAATGGTTGAGTATATTTCTTTTTTTTTCTCCTTCCTGGCTCATCTATTATTTCTTTACGGCTCTGCAGTTATTGCTTGTCTGTGCTTGTTTGGCATTTGGCATCCAAGATGGAGCCTAATCGGCCTTCTGTGTGCTTTGGAGAAGCATTGTCCTTGTTTAGAGGTATTATTCTCGTTGCGTTCTCTTTCTTCCCTTTTTGCCGTTTATTGTTTTCTTCCCTTTGTTATTTTTCTTTGTCTTTCTCTCATACAGCGGTAGGGCCTTGAAGCCATGCCCAGTCCGCTCTAGCAAACGACCTTAACAAGATTATTCAGCACACGTGTGTGATTGCGAGAAGACGGTAAGACACGAAGTGAGGAATAACGTGAGAAGCTGTAGTCAGCTCGCGCAGTTTTGTACTTTCAATCGGTGAGCTCTCGGTGAGTGTACTAGAAGTTACTACACTTGGTTAAGCCCCTGTGAGCTCACCGTGAAGCAGGGCCCCAAAGCGGTGAAGAGCGTTTTCTTTTTTTTCCTAGTTGAGTTTTATCGATAAGATACGCTTAGCGATTACCTCCCCGCTAAAAACGCCCCTCGAAATTTTTCTGCCATTCGGTGAAGGGAAAAAAAAAAAATAACCAATTATCAAGGTTTTTTTACTTTATATAGGAAGCAAAAAAAAAAATAGATTTAACTCTTGTGCTAGTTTTGTCATTGCATCACTTGCTTTTCTTGTTGTTTGTATTTAATCTCGATTCTTTGGTAGTTAAAGATCTATTTACTCTTTTTACTTCTCTTTCTCTGATTAGCCAGGTCTCTATCTCACAAAATCCTCTCTTTGCCTCTCGACAAGAGCCTCCATCTGTTTAAGACCACAACCACCCACACATCACAATGCCCAAATCCCGGCGTAACAAGTCTATCTCTCTGACCCAGGTCGATAAGAAGGGTCGCGAGCACAAGGACAAGCTGTTTGCCAATGTGCGCGAGGCTGTTGGCGAGTATCAGAACTGCTTTGTCTTCAGCATCGACAACTCCCGGAACAACTATCTGAAGACAGTGCGCCAAGAGCTGAGCGACAGCGCGTGAGTGTTTTCTCTTTCCTTTTGCTCTACTGAATGCGCCAACTATGCCTTGCGGCTCTACCTATTCTAGCTGGCGAGGACCGCAGGGCGTAAATATTGACAGGCTTGCCTCCTTGCTCTTCCTACTTACACTCCCATCCTCCGTTCAACCACCACTAACTATCTCCTTGTCTCCCTCGGCAGAATCTTCTTCGGCAAGTCTAAACTCATGGCCAAAGCCCTCGGCCTGACCCCCGAGGAAGCTCAGGCGCCCGGCCTAGAGCTTCTGACCCCACACATCCATGGCCAGGTCGGCTTGCTCTTCACCAACCGCCCGGCAGCCGACGTCACTAGCTACCTGTCATCAATCAGCGAAGCCGACTTTGCACGTGCTGGCACTGTGGCCTCGCGCACCTTTGTTATCCCTGCGGGTGTGGTGTACTCGACTGCCGGTGAAGTGCCCGCCGAGCACGACGTTATTCTTGAGCATACGCTAGAGCCTGAGCTGCGCAAACTAGGTGTACCCACTCGCATGGTTCGTGGCAAGATTGTGCTTGGTGAGGAGGACGGCTCAACTGAAGACTATGTTGTCTGCAAGGAGGGCCAGGTCCTTGACTCACGCCAGACCAGACTGCTCAAGATGTTCTCGGCACCGATCAGTCAATTCCGCATTCGAGTTATTGCGTGAGTTATCACCCTTTCTCTATTCTCGCTAATATCCTTTCCCATATGTGCCTGTCGTATAACTAATGCCCTTCTGTCAAACTAGCTACTGGAGCGCTGCTACTAGCAAAGTCACCGAGGTCGAGCCTTTGACCGCTGGCGAGGCCGCTTCTTCGGAGTCTGATTAAAGCCATGAGAAAGCAGAGCCTCTTTAAAAATGACCAACTTTGATATCCCCATTTACATAGCGGTCTCACTTTCACGTGTTCCTATCTCCCATTGATGTCACGACTAAAAAGGTTATCCATAAAGGCCTTGTCGCTACGTCATCAGGATCTTCTCCTCCTCCTCCTCCTCCTGTGCTGGCTATGTTCAACGAGCCTTTGTGTATCTCTCTGCTGAAGATGGCATACAACGGCACATACAACAGCATAGAGAGAGGGGCAAAAAAGCCTTGCGTCAAAAGGGACTAAGGGGCTGCATCATGTTTCGTTTTGGCTGGCGTTCTTTGGCGTTACCCCATCCCGCTGCTTCTGTTTCTTCTTTACATGTTGTCGCTTTTTCCTCAAATTTTCTTCCTGGCTCCTTTACTTTGATTTTCTGTTCATATTCAGTTATCAACAAACAATACTTGTTACTTTTGCATCTGCAAAAGTTGTTGTCCTCACGATAGAGACTAAGAATGAAACATGTGGCGCTAGTTGCGTAACGTAATAATGTGTGAACTGCTGCTGCAAATTTGCAAAATAAAAGCTTAATGAGGAGAGTAGTCTGTATGTAGAGGAGATTGGGTGATAAAATGTACATATCTTGACGCGGAAAGTCGAAAACAAAGTTGCCCAATATTAGGAGCTAGTATATAGCGGTGTAAATTGATCGAGGGCTAGCGGACTAACATGACCTGCATTGCTAGAGACCACTACTGCCCGCTGGAATTCACACTTGCAAAAGTCGAATCAACAATAACTGGAGCAGAAGTCAATGCGTCAATCTCTGACATCATTGACTCGTCGTTGGCCATGCTGGTAATGACCTGATCTGCTGTTAAACCCTCCCAGAAGCCTGGCATTTCGGCCTGAGCCTTCTTCCCGCGGTAAATCTCTTGTGCAACGCCACGCACTTGGCCGCAGGCAGTGCTAGCTGCCTTCCATACGCTTGAAAGCTTATTCAAAGCGCCAATGTGCAGACGGATTTGTTGACGCAAGTCATCATCGTTGTAAGGCACAAAGTAGAGAGCCCACTTGCTTAGGTGAATAATAGAGGAGTGTGTGATGACGCAGATAAAAAAGTGACTATGTGAGAGAAGTGAAACTCGGTGGGTGATCATCTTGCTAATATCATTTGCCGAGCTGATAGTGTGTCGAGTATGGGAATTGAAGTCATCCCCGGATACAATCGGCTGATGGGCTGCACATGAATTGACATTACGAGTAACCGAGGAGTCAAGCTGGGAGAACGGCTGATGCAACATTATAGAAATCCTAGGACATTACAAACGGTTAGTTTGGATCAGGAGCCAGCGAATGGAGTAACTATCACGTACGTTCTGTTCATCATCGTAGCTTGGAACATCATTTCATCAAGCTCGAGATCTTTGTTCAAAGAGCTTTGTTTGCTAGGGGGAAGGTGGAGTCTCCAGTTCGTGAGAAGAGTCTCGATTCGATCAATGTTCTCGTCATCGGGGCCAAAGAACTCTGGGGTCCTCATCATTTTCCCTAGAATACGGCCGGACGCAATCCGATACGCAAAGGATGAGAATTCGCGGTCCTCTCCAGAGAAGTCTGCATCTTCAAGATCTTGCAGATACATGGGTGTTGGAATGGTCTAAAGGTCATGAGCATTAACATCCGGCATTGAACATCATATTCGAGCCTGTGAAAGCTTACCTCATTGATATACTTATCTTCTTCGCAGGGCAGGGCGACGTCGGCAGGAACGTCATACAGAGCAAAGTTTGTTTCCCTATGCACACCGGCAAACATACCATCAATAACATAGAGATCCCACCAAGTGCGACGCCAGCTTTCCTCCAGCACAGGAATCCCTCGGCCATACATGGTAGCAAACGGTCGCGTATGGAGATTGATATCAAGAGCAATCTTCTCAACATCAAGCAGCATCTTTCTAGACTGTTGGCGCTGGCAGTTTCCATCAAGGCCAAGAATAAGCAATACCATGGCTTGAACGAGAAAGCCATCTTTTGGTGTGGCCGAGCTATAACACATCTCAAAAGCTTCATCATAAAATATAGCACCAGCTGTGCCAACATTGATGAACAGCGAGCCAATGTAGCGAATGGCTGCTAGCAGATGGTTGATCTGGCCGTCTTTGGCGATACGCAGTAAATGGGTTTTTGGTAGCACAAAGGGGTGCGCAGCAAAGAAATGATGGTAGAAGGAATCTAAGCATCTATCGGAAATGAGACTAAGTGGAGTCTGGGTCGAAACCATGGCAGCGGCGGCAGCAGCAGCAGAAGTAGGAGAAAGAAGCAGGTGGGAGGTATCATAAGTGCGCACCAGTTGCGAGTTTTCTGCCAAGGGAGCAACTGATGATGAGAATGGAGAACTATGGCCGGTACCAGAGCCAGGAGGATCGGAATTGCTTGCAGACGCTGATGAGCTAGCTACATGTTTAGCTGTATTTGTCCCTGAAACCCCAGGGGTGTGGCCCATAAGCATAGGACAGCTAGAAGCGTCGGCAGTAGTGGTGGTTATAGCCGTAGTACTCAATGAAGGCGATTCTTCAAGCTCGGATTCGGCACGACGCTTGTTAGGATTGTTGGCTGAAGGCTTCGCCTTTGGTCCTTTATAGCCACGACGAGATGCAATGTAGACACATTCAGATTCGTTGGCAGTGCATCGACGACATGGCATTTGACCATTGCACTTGAGGTGTTTGGCACGCTACATTTGACGCTTACTATTAGTACCTTGTATTTCTGGGGAAGTGTAATAAAAGAATGAAGCTAGACATGGAGGTTATTACACAAGCGAGACAGGCGGCAGAAATAGCCTGGGGAGCGCCGCCATTACTGTTCTTAGGATTGACATCGGCAGAAGATTTGGTTTCAGACGTCGAGGTTTCAGAAGGGGCTGATCCAGCGGCTTCAGCTTGGGAAGTCATGTTGACAGAGGGTAGCATGATTTCGTGAGACTGTAATAGTGATGGTGGTTGCTGATGGTGGTGGTGGTGGGCATTGGGGGCAGCTATATGCTGATAGGCGAAGCCTGTGTTGTCAGACTGGGACTGGGCTTGAGGCTGCACTTGGGATTGGGATTGAGGATCTAAGATTCCCGAAGTAGGATAAAAATGGTCACCGATCCCCTGAAGAGCGGCATTGCTAGACCCTGTGCTGCCGCCAGCGGCCCCCATTCCTATGTCTGGCTGCATGTGCGTGTGCATATAAGGTTGAGACGATATATTATCGCTAGAAATGGGGTTAGAGTTGGAGCTGTAGCGGGAGTGGCCGGTATTCGCAGGATTCGAATTGATACTGGAACTGGAATTAGGATATTTAGAATATATGACGCCAGGGGCGCCGTTGTGCGGGGCGTGGTGCAATTGGTGTATCTGTTGGGCTCGACGCATTTGATGTAATTGATGTTGGTTATTTTGCAGATTAAAATGCAGTTGTTGTGCCTGCATGGGCACTATCTCCACATTATTTATGGTCGCCGAAGTAGGAGGTGAAACAGAGGTCGCCGAGCTGGATGTAGTCGCCGGGCCCCCCTTCAATTTTAGGCTTTCGTTCAAGTCTAAGCCCAAGCTGACGGGGTCCATGCCCATAAAGCCCGAAGGAATAGCGTCCTGGACAAGACTCGACTGAACGGCGACCATCTCCTGCGGCTGCTGATTCTGAGGCTGTTGCAGGCTAGGTGCGATTGAAGCCACCGAGGTAGACATATAAACAGGATTTCCCGTGACATCAGCCTGAAGCTGCATGTCCATAGATGATGACAGTTGCTGCTGCTGCTGATGGAGATGGCCGTGGCCGTTGTAGGCCTGCGAGTGGCCTAGGGCCTGGCTCTGTTCAGCCATTGTTACGTGCTGCTGTTGATGGTACTGGTTTTGCTGATTCTGCAGCAGTGGCTGATGTGAAGAATTTTGATGATCCATCTTGACTCGTCTTGTTGTCTTCAGCCTTGGCCAGTTTGGCTGCTTCCCTCAGCTCAGCCTTGCTGCACCTTCTAAGAAAGGAAAGATAACAAACGACCCCTTTTTTCAATGAGGACAGAAGTTTCTGATTTTGAACTTTTCACCTCCTGCCTTGTTTATCACAGGTCTGGACCGTCTTTGTGGTAGAGCAACGTTGGCTATGCCACGAACTATGGGAAAGAGGAAGAAAGAAAAGGAAAGCTAAGACTGCGAGCGAGCTTCTATTTCGTTCTAGAAGCGAGAAAACAGGAATGAGAAGACCTCGCTTCTTCCTGAAGCCCAAGGAAAATAGCCAGCCTTGTGTTTGTTCTTTTCGTGATGGAGTAGCCAATGAAACCGGAGCCAGGCACGAGAGGGGCGAAAGGAGATAAAAAAAGCAAATATTCAGACGACTGGGCTAGGCATCACTTCTCAATCGGTCTTTTGTCCCCTCTCTCCAGGACATGCCTGCATTCAAGGCTACAATGTTTTTTTAGTAGTCTGCAAGTACAGGTTGTTCCTTTATCTTTCCCGATATGATACATAGAAGTGTTAGAAACTCCAATACCTACTATTGAAAGAGTCTTGCGTTTATCCTGTCCCTCTAACACGTCCAATTCAAGCCGTGACTTGCAACATCATCACGACCAGATCCACAAGGTAAAAAAAAAACATATAAAAATAGAAAAAAGGAAAAAAAAAAAAAAAAAAGAAAGAGCAAGGAACCAGCCATGAACAACAGGACAGGGCGCATGCGTATCAACCACAGTGCATCAACCCAGTTGTTGGTCTTGGCTTTTTTCTCTCTCGGGAGGGAATAAGGGAATAGACGCTGCCAACGCTACAAAAACGACAGAAAGCCAACTTTTGGACTGGCCTCCAGGCTTGTTTCAACCGCCTCGCCTCATTATTCAGGCAGCAAGCAATAACGCCCATCTTAAGGTCACACCAGGGCGCTCTAGCCCACCTCGAATCTTTCACCTGCAATTGGCTACATAGAATACGCTGCACTACACTTGTGTATCACACAGTATGTTTTGAGAAGAGGCTAGGCTTTCAAACTTCATTCCAAGTAGCATGTTCGCCCGGTTTACATTAGTCAGATAGCCTGTCATTCACCATGGCGTACATATATATATATATTTGTATAAACCACTGGCCGGCCTTCTTTCCATTCTGTTTGCTGCACGCATCGCAACATTACACACCACTACACATGTATTGTTACTACTAGTCCTGTACTGCATTTTATACATTACTATATCCAAGTTGTCTTTGGAAACCAATCTCTTCTCTCAAGCCTAGAAAACACAAAGACAGACCTTATTATGTATTCCCAACCCAGATTTGCCCGAAACAACAAACTCCGAATCTATCTCCCTGAATACTGCAAAACAGGCCGTTCTTCTTTTCTTCCCCAACGTATTCTTTTTCTCAAAAAAAGACAAAATTACCGCTCTCTTATGCCAGCACGTCCTTAGAGCTACGGATGTTGTTCATGCGAGAAGCCCAGTTGCTGAGGTTAGCACGGGTATTGGCAATAGAGCCCAACAGACCCCACTGCGAGTTGATGCCCTCGACCCTGTGAGACGAGTTCAGGTTCTTGACAACCGTAATCTGGTAGCAAGTGGCACCACCCTGGCGAGAGACAATAGTGGATAAGGCCAGGAAGTACTCCCAGATCTATACAGATTGTTAGTGGCAAGGCACTCCAGGCTAGATCCCGAATCAAGGGATGAAAATAAAGGGGGTAAGAGAACTTACGCGAAACCAACGCTTGCCGTACTTGGCCTCAACCTTGTCACGGTTGCCCATCCAGTTACGATACCAGCGCCACAGAGTTGCCGAGTAGTGCACACCAATGGTATCAATACTCTTGATCTCAAAACCAGCAGCCTCCAGAGAGCTGATGTAGAAACCCAGGGGGGTTGACGCATCGGCACCAGGAAAGATGTACTTGTTCATAAAGATACCCCAGTTCAGATCCTCGTACTGCCAGCTCTTACGAAGACCAGCAAGCTGCATAAACATCATACCATCGTCATCCAACATGTTATAGCATTGGGTTAGGAACCCAGTGAAATGGCGGATACCAACGTGTTCAGCCATTTCGACACAGGTGATCTTGTCAAATCCGCCCTCGGGGACAGGAATATCACGGTAGTCCATGCACAGAATCTTGCTCTGCTCCTCAGGGACACCCGACTTGCGAAGAATTGAGTTACCCCAGGCAGTCTGGTTACGACCAAGGGTGATGCCAGTAGCACGAGCGTTGAAGTTGTGGCTGGCAAAGTTTACCAGAGTACCCCAGCCGCAGCCAATGTCAAGCATGGATTCACCCTCCTTGAGCTGGATTTTCTCGCAAATGACAGCCATCTTGTTGTCCTGGAGCTCCTCTAGAGTCTCCTCGCGATCGGGATCCGAAATGATACCAGAAGTGTACACCATGCGCGGGCCCAGGAACCAACCGTAGAAGTCGTCACCACGGTCGTAGTGGTCACGGACCTGCTCCTCGTCTATATTTCACAATGTTAGTGCGACACGATCTTATAAACTAATCCAATGTCTGTAGACAGGCGGATGAAACTTGCCCTGAGAACGAGTGTGCATGATAGCCTCAGGCAGAAGGCCAGTGAAGACAAACTTCAGCATGCCCCAGGTAAAGCGGAAGGAAGCCCAATCGTGACGCCACTCAAGAACCTCCAGGGCATCGCCGTTGAATTCAACGAGCCCATCAAAGTACATCTCGAGGAAGGTTTCCATGGGGATCTTGTTTTTGCCGCGGTACTTGAGACGGTCGGGGGTGTTCTTGAATGTCAGGTAGAACTCGACGGGGCGGCCGGGGATCTGAGCCTTTTCATTGCGGCGAGGGGCAATGGCAGAGATGACTAGCCACCAACCAAGAAGAATTGGAACGGTGGTGAAAAGGGCAAAGAATAAGGTGGTCTTCATGCCACCGCCGACCTTCCACGACGCATAGTACGGGACCAGGAAGAGCAGGGCGCCCATGCCCAGGTTGCTAAAGGTATCGGAGCCGGGGCCATCAGCGGGCAGCGGTGCGTTGTGGATTGTGGGATACTAGTTGACGCAAGAGTTAGCATCGATGGGTGTGGCCACGATGGGTGCAGGCATTGTGAGCCAATCACAAGACAAGAAGACGGTGCGGTGCGGTGGCATTGGCATTGGCATTGGCATTGGCATTGGCATTGGCGATACTATGGGCTAGTGGTAGTGGTGTTGATGGTAGGCATTGGCAGTCGACAAAGGCCAGGTGTTACCACTATCACCACCAAACGCTGTCACCAGGCGTAAACGCGGGGCATGGGCTGGCCACTCGGCAAAGGCAATTATGTGCTAGGGGGGGTGGTGGCAAGCTCTTAACTCACATTAGTGGTGCGGACACCACAAGGCTCCGCCTTGACGAACTTGTCGCCAGAGAACGGAGGCGTAGAAGAAAACTCAAAATCTGATTTCTGAGACGCCATGACGGGCAAATTATGCAGGAGATTTTGCTTCTGGGTAAAAAAGAAAAAAAGAAGGAGAGAAAGGTGGAAGTAGAAGTGGAAAAGCCGAGGGTTTTGTGGGAGGATAGCTGAAGGCTTCTGATCCTAGAGAAGCACTAGTATTTGGCTTGGCTCCTAATAGCCTGCAAAAGCTTACCACAGCAAGCCTTGGTAGGATGTAGCACAGGGCTAGAAAAATGCTGGGCATATTTACAGGCCCCCCCCCATCACTATAGAGGCTTGTTTACAGAATGGTGGCCTCGCCTATTGTAGGCAGTCACAGAACATGGGTAAGGGTGCTAAGCCTACATACTATGCTTTACTACGTACAACATATTAGCCCCTAGACTGTTAGCCCTTTTCTCTCGACTGATACTAGTCTTGTATAAGACAACTGTTTTCAAGGCACTGCACTTGACTTCTTTTCTCTATGCCCAAGCGACACCCCCTATTGCCGTCCTGCTGCTTCTCTGGACTGGACCGAGGGTCTATAGTAGCACTCTCTCTTCCACCACGCATCTGTGATGTACTATG
This sequence comes from Ceratocystis lukuohia, assembly GCF_044167205.1. Taxonomy (NCBI): domain Eukaryota; kingdom Fungi; phylum Ascomycota; class Sordariomycetes; order Microascales; family Ceratocystidaceae; genus Ceratocystis; species Ceratocystis lukuohia. The sequence continues at coordinate 1,790,736 of NW_027263525.1, forward strand.
TCAGGATGGGAGGATGGGAGGAGGAGCAGGGGCTCGAAAGTAGGCATCGAGATTATCTCCCGCCGTATAGCCCTTTATCAAACGCACCACGCAATGTATTCTTTTGCTGAGACGATATAATAATAGATGAAATTGAATGAGCACATCCCACTATATTACGTGGCATGGCTTTCTGGAGAGCCTCGATATGCCCTGACATTTCCTGTTGTTTCTGGAGCTTCTTGACAGATTTCTGGTCGTAGAGTATAATGCCAAGGCCAGGCCATCCATCAGTAGCTCGGTTGAAGGTACAGCAAACAGAAGTATGGCGACTAGTTTGAGGAAGCACTGCGGTGCAGGCAAGGCGGGAAACCGCACTATGGCTCCAACGATGGAAGCTGAAATCGTATGGTCCCCTTTTTGTTACCCATACTTGGCAAGAACACACACAATGGCTGCGTTTCCCAAGCACCGCCCCAAATCAATTTCCATGAGCAGAACCTGCACTTCGGCATCAAAACAAAGGCTACAGCTAACAATCATCGGAAATAGCCATGCACACATGATTGCCATGGCTAAGCTTACTCCCTAAAAGAAAACTAGAACAAGGCTTTTTGTTCTCAGAAGCCCACCACTAAACCTCTGCATACTGAGCTGTCAAGCATTGCTTGGTAGGAATGGCGGTGCCGTGCCCAAGCCTGTTGGGAAGAACAGTTATCGCTGCATGATAAGATGCACCGTTGTCTTTACTGCGTGACACCCCCTTGGCTGCATCAAGGGAATCCCATTTTCGCGGACTGTTTGCCATAATATATGTCCGACGGGGTTTCCGACAGCTATCCTGTCTTCATCTCTGATGTTGCCTTGATAAATCTTAAGACTGCTCAGAGTCGTTGTTAGTTCAGATTCTCCATTATAACCAGAATAGACGGCGGCTTGCAACTTAACAGCATGACGGTTCAATCATACTTGATAGAGTATGTCTTATGTAACGCGGGCTTTTTGCCGGCCCAAAAAAGAGAAAACAACAATGAAGAGACGGGGAAGGAGGCTGTAGCTACCAGATTCATACCGAAGTACGCAATTCCAATCCTACGACCACGGGCTGTTGAGCCGGATATCAACCGATATAATCAGCCGACCGAAATGGGGCCACGGAAGCAAAGAGCAGGACAGCAACAGCAAAAAAAAAAAAAACTACTATTAGGGCAAGTAGTTGGCTCCATCCATATGTAGAAGTTCCCTCTGCAGCGATAAGAAAGATAGAGGCGAAAAGCAGGGAAGTTTGAAAAAGCACATCGTAAAACAATGCAAGCTTTCTCTATTTTAGGGCAATTGCCTACTTGAATACCTAGACAGCAAAGTCTAGCTGGCGGGAGAAAACAACCAGCTAACTGGACATTCATCTCCATCCAGTCCTCTGCCTGTTCCTTCCATACAAAGCCCTTGAGATGCCCATACTTGGCCGACGCTGCTATCTAAGCCCCATTCGTCGTCTTCTAATTGGGAGTCGGAGGACCAACAAAGTGGAAGAAGCCAGGTAAGACCAGGGCTATAGATCCATGGGTCACACACAAAAAACCCCAAAATTAATAGAAAAATAATAAAAATAAAGGAATAAAGAAAACCCGCAAAACCGCAAAACACAAAACACACAACCTTCTCAGTTGTCATTTTTTTCTGACAGCAGGAGAAAACAAAGTCGTAATACACAGAGTCAAGTGAAATTCCCTCCCCTTACTCGCATGCATACGGGCGTGTAGGTGCCTGTACATATGTATGTATGCACATGCATGCTGTGTGTGTTCCGTACAATGTATATACACGTTTTACTTCATAACAGCAACGACAACAACAAAAACAACAGTGGCAGCAGCTGTGGCAGCAGCTGTGGCAGTAGCAATGCCATTAGCCTTTGCACCCTCGCTATTTATCTAATCTAGTCCCCAATATCGACAACCAAGAGCCAGGTACCCAAACACGCACATTCATTTGCTTGCACGCACATAGGTAAGCCGGTAGGAAGCAAGGTTAAAGCTGCCAGTCTTCAGCTGGCTAAGAACATGCTGAGAGAACCCATCCTACTATTTGTACCATAATAACTCGGCCCAACCAGCTTTCCAGCAACGCCCACGTCTATAAAGGGGTCTGGCATCATGTTTGAGGCTATGCAAAGCGCTCTACATATATCGCTTCCTTAGAGCCCGGTCTAAGAAAGGGGGAGACGACCACATCCAGGCCATTGCAGTCTATCCCATCCTATCCTTTCCCAAGTCCTCATTTTCTGTCGAGAAGTGGTGGGCGTTAACCCCGTAAAACCGCAAGGCCGTAAGACCGTAGGGCCGCAAGGGTAGCTGGTAGATGTTCTCAACATAAACTGCGGCAGCTTTGTCTCACGAAACGGCCTCCTGAGTTTGCTCAGATTAACAGGGCCAATCAGACTTCTTGCACTAGACCAGGAACTAGACCAGGAACTATACCCGCTCGCAAAGAAGAATTTCAGGCTATGCCTTCGTCAAACAGGCAAAATTGCAACCAGCATGCAGAACGCCAGACCGGCTCCAGGTGCCAGTTGGCAACAAAACAAAAAGCCCCTCCCTCCCGCCTGTTGAGAAGCACATGCACACGTATACACATGTGCGGTACCATACTTCAAAGCGTGCTGCAACCTGACCCCTTGTTGGGCTCTGCTTGCTGCTCCCACCATTGCACATGACAACAAAGTGATCTGCTGCGATCAATGGCTGTGGAAGTAGTTGGGGGCGGTTTTGCAATGCGCAGTATCTTAGGGTTTATAATTTAGTGGAGTTCAGTGGAAAAATGCTAGGGTTAGTTTCGGTGCTTCTGGCTCCGAGGGGCTAGCCTCATAGACTTTGGATGACGTCCAAACACGGACGAAACAAAATTAAACATCTCACAAAATGCATGGGCAACAGAAGCAGAGGCAGTAGCAGAAAACAACAAACGTGATTCTAGCAAACCAACGGTCCGGGCGTGAGACTGTGACAAGCTAATATGGACCAGTGCCTGGCAGACGATCAAACAGGCTGCAACGTTGGAAGAGAAAAAAGAAAACAAGCTAATTGCACGCGGAAATAGGGTTAAGAGAGGACGAAGCTTTGCTGTTGTTTTGGGCAAATTGGAAACATCTGGCTTCTATTATTTATTTTATCATTATTATTTTTGATTATCTTCCTTGATAAGGGGAAACGAGCGCGCTTCGTATATTATACAACTTCTCGTTCCCAACAATGCGGCCTGCCGCTACGTCGTCTAAATGACTAATGATCAGTATCGAAAAAGCCAAGACAATAATAATAAGCAAGAGCAAAACTAATAAGGGTCAAGGACGGCAACGGAAACTCCAAACAGCGAGCCGTTTCCCAGGTGTGGTATCAGTCCAAGGTTTAAGTTAGGGTTAGCAGCGATGGCATCCTGGTGTTTCTGCTGGGAACTGGATCGTCAGTAGATTGTATAGCTAGTGCAATAAGGGAAACTGACTGATGCCAGAGCGCAGGAGAGACTGTATGATAGACATGTCCCTGGTAGGCTGTGAGACTGTGGGGGCTGTGAAACTAGTCACAGACATATACTAAGCTAGTGACTGAAGCTTAATGCTTCAGTTGTGATCATCATACAGTTCAGCGCGCATCGCGATGAAGAATTTCTAATCTTTTTTGGCTCGTTTATACTTGTCTACGACTTAGGACTCGCTTTACTGAACCATGTGAGGCATTAGGAATGAGGAAGATGTGGCCCTGGCCTGGGGTTGAGGTCCTGTTACCGTGTCTTTACTGCGGCTTCTGGGTCTAGGTGGTAAGGAAGCGGAGAGACTGGGCGTGCGGCCTAGTTGCCAATAGAACGAGAGCACTCCGGAGAAGGCGGGCTAGAGAAAGTACTTAAGAGCGGCCTGTCCCCGTCCTGTTCTTCCGTCTTGCTCTCCTCTCATCCATCTCCTCTCTTCAGCGGGGATCTTATCAGCACTCTCACCCTCTACTTTTCTTTTCGTAGGCCGTGATAACATCACCGCCTGGCCCTGGTGGCTTTATTTCTTTACTTTTATTCTAATAATACTTGACGAGCTGGTCTTTTCTTTCTAATAACCTACCAAACCCGACCTTTACCTATCCCACAGAACTCTCTTCCCCCCTCCCCCTCTTTCACAATGGCTTACAGAACTTTGAGCTTCTTTTCGGCCTCGTCCATGTTCCTTGGACTCTTACCGGCTATTGCGTCCGTCAAGGCCGAGAGCGCCTCTACCTTCACCGATAGCAAGTCTGGCATCGTTTTCCAACGCTTCTCAGCTCAACAGTCCTCATTTGGCATAGCTCTGCCCGAATCTGTCGAAAGCAGCTTTATTGGTCAGATCGCCGTCCCGCTCACGAACGGCGCCGGATGGGGTGCACTTGGACTCAATGGTGCTATTGACAGTAACATCTTTGTTGCGGCCTACGCCAATGGAGCCGATGTGACTGGCTCCCTGCGGAATGCAGATCAGTCCGAGGTCACTGGCGACTACAGTATCCGCACTATTGGCGAGTCCACTAGTGTTGATAAGTCTTCGCTTCTGTACACGTTCCTGTGTGAAAACTGCCTGAGTCCTGGCGTGGGTGCTGCGCTGAATGGTGCGGGTGATACTGCGACTCTGGGTTTTGGTCTGTCTAGCGAGGTTGTTTCAGACCCAGCTTCTACCTCTGCCACGTTGGGGCCGGCTAATAGCGGAAATGGCACTTTCTCCATTAGCCTTGCCGCCGCACGCAATGCCGAGTTCCCAGCCTGGGCTGCTCTTGCTACCCCGGAACCATCGAGCACAGAGTTGAAGAAGCGGGATATTGAGGAGCGCAGTCCCTTTGACGTTGAAGCCCTCCCACTCCTTGCCCGCTCCATCGTGGAGGAGTCGCACCGCATTGATAGACGCCACAAGAACGGCACTCGCCGCAAGAAGAACCGAACTGGAGCTGCATCCCGCCGCAACCGGTCCAAGGCTGCGAAATCAAAGAATGGTAGCGCTGGTGCTGCTGCTAAGGCGGAGGCTAAAGAGCGCATAGCTAAGGCAAAGGCAAAGGCTGAACAGGCTATTGCTAGCATAACCGGCAAAACTCAGTCAGCTCAATCTATCAACCTTTTCGGCACCCTCTCTACTGATAAGTCTAGCAAGGTCAACAAGCGTCATGCAAACGGCGGCCGTAAGAAGAACCGTACTGGTGCTGCTAGAGCCAAGCAAGCAGCAGCAGCAGCCAACGCCGATGCCAACACTAACGCAGGCACTCGTGCTAATGCTAACACTGGCGGCGGCCACACCCACTCAGCTGCGCGGTCTGTTAATCTGATCGATGCTCGCCATGAGGTAGCCTCTGAGTCGCTGCCTGCTACTTCTCGGTCTGTTGATGGCGAAAGCAAAACGACCAAGCGTCACGCCGCTGGCGGAGGCGGCCGTAGAAGAAACCGCACTGGTGCTGCTAGAGCCAAGCAAGCAGCAGCAGCAGCCAACACCGATGCCAACACTAACGCAGGCACTCGTGCTAATGCTAACACTGGCGGCGGCCACACCCACTCAGCTGCGCGGTCTGTTAATCTGATCGATGCTCGCCATGAGGTAGCCTCTGAGTCGCTGCCTGCTACTTCTCGATCTGTTGATGGCGAAAGCAAAACGACCAAGCGTCACGCTGCTGGCGGAGGCGGCCGTAGAAGAAACCGCACTGGTGCTGCTAGAGCCAAGCAAGCAGCAGCAGCAGCCAACACCGATGCCAACACTAACGCAGGCACTCGTGCTAATGCTAACACTGGTGGCGGCCACACCCACTCAGCCGCGCGGTCTATTAGTCTGATCGATGCTCGCCATGAGGTAGAATCTGAGTCGTTGCCTGCTACTGCCCGGTCCGTCGATGATGAAAGCAAAATGGCCAAGCGTCACGCTGCTGGAGGAGGCGGCCGTAGAAGAAACCGCACTGGTGCTGCTAGAGCTAAGCAAGCCGCAGCTGCTAGTTCTCGTGGTCAGAGCGCCAACACAGTTGCTGTTCGCGAACCTATGCCAGAGCCTCACACACAAGCTGGCGGCGGCGGTCGTGGTGGAGCAGCCGCTGCGGGCACTGGAGCTGGAGGCGCAGCTGGAGCCGGAGCCGGAGCTGGAGCTGGAGCCGGAGCTGGAGCCGGAACTGGCGCTAGGCCTCAGCGCGGCGGCGGCCAGGGAGGCAACCGCGTCCAGCGCGTTCGCAAATTTGTCGAGGACTTCTTGAGAAGCCGCGCAGTTCCTGAGGAAGAACTCGAAAATAACGACGATGATGATGACTTTATCTAGATGATACAAGTAGATGTCAAGAGATATTTTAGGCATCGTTTTATGTTTCTGAGAGGGAGAGATTGGGTATTGGCCTTGATGGCGATACAGTACTAGGCTGTGCCGGTCCACGCGAGAATGAGAGTGCCTTGAAGGCTGATACTTTGAAATATATAGTTGGGAGATAGTGCGATATGTTTGCGAATATATAAAATATATATAAATATTTGGAATCATGACAATTGAAAGACATCGTCTTTTTTAGCAATAGGAACGAAAGACCTCTGGGTATGTAGATGAATACAGCAAAAGCAAAAAAAAAAACATGGTGAAAAGAAGAAAAAGGCGGGGGAATAAGGTAACTGAAAGAAAGGAAAGGAAACAATAAAGACAAACTGGAGTCATTAGTTAGATGCCCATACAGAGTAGAAAGGGGGCATACACTAGATCCAACAGAATCAATACTCAGAGCTCTTATATTTGGCAGCTCAGCCAGAATTAGGGGTAGATTGGAAGGACATCCCAGCTGAGCCTCCGCCGTCACTAGAGCCCTGGGGCCACTCCGAACCTTTCTTGCTGCCTTCAGCGCTTGATCGCGCTGAGACTAAGCCTGTGTCCTGTTCAAAGTCATCTATGCCAAAGGGCCCGTCGGAACTTAGTAGACGGCGGCCTTCAGACCCAGAGGCTATGTCATTATTGGCTCGTTCTTCCAGCGCACCATCATTGATGCGGAAGACAAAGGCAGCAGCAATTAATACGAAAATACTGCCCAAGGCAAACACATATGTCATGCTGCGGTCACCAGGCGTTCCGCGGGGCTTTTGCCAAATGGAAAAAATAACACTAGAGGTTATGTTGGCGATGATCTGCGGCGCAGCAATGGACATGTTGTGAATGCCAAGAATAACTCCGGCTTCGTCGTGCTCGGCAGCCTCGTCCAGACCCAACTCAGGGCTGTGGGTGTTGTCGAAGTTGCCAAGGCCCTGTGGGGTGCGGAATGGGAACCATTGTGAGGCGAGTTCCTGCTGCTTCAACTTGCGCTCGCGAATGAGCGCATCTCGGCGGCTAATTTCGGCTGAAATAATGGCCCAGGGAGCCCATAGAGTCAGGGCCCAGGTGAAACCAATGGACCCAACTAAGACAGTGGCAACCTTGACGGAATGTACAAACAGCGTCGCCAAGAGAGTGAGTGCAAAGAATACTAGAGATATGAACCAGGCCCGCTTCAGAGTAAAGCCGCGCATGCGAAGCTTGTCAAGCGCTGACATGGGCTTGGATTCACAAGAATCATCACCCAAAGGGGCCTTGTCATAGGTAGGTGCAATGAAGAAGGGGAGAAACACATTGGTCAATAGCGTGACAATAGAATTGACGAAAAGAGCTAGAGTACCGATGCGAGTGGCCTCCTCGTAAAGCTTCTCAAGCTCCTGATCGCTCATATTGGGATTTTCCTCAAGGAAAGGTTCGACATAGAGTTCTCCAATGTACGACGACGTGTAGAAAAGGAAAGGGAACCAGCCAATCCATGAGAATAGCTGCACCAAGCACACCCGTTTGATCTGGGCAGGCAGACGGCGTATAGAGTGGAATAGCCCAATGAAGAACGATATAAGTCCGGGCCTTGCCTTTGGTGGTTTACCATCAAGCCGGGGGTCGCGTTCAGGGATCACCGCAATACTCAGACAGACAGTAGAAGCTAGAAAAATGCTAGCAATAGCACAGAGCCCCTGAAACTGTGTGCTACCTAGCCAGGGGACGTAGCGTTGGAGTTCTACATAGCCGGCTAAATAGCCCACAATATTGCCGACGCCAGTAATGCGACTTGCCATAGCATTTGCGGCTTCCTGCTGATGGGCTGGTGCGCAGTCGACGATGAAGGCACGGATAGCGGCTTGGACAGTGTTTATGGCGAAGTCAAGCACGTACACACCGATCACAGCCACGACGATAATGGTATTTTTTGCACCGCTGCCATCTGTATTGAAACCTAAAACACCTAGCACAGCAATGACTATTTCCTTGGTCCAGGCAAGAAAGAGTAGTGATGCGACTGTCGCAATTGTGCCACCTAGCATGAACGGTTTGCGCTTACCCCATGGAAGCCGGCAGTTGTCACTCAGCATGCCGACGTAAGGCTGCACAAGCGTTCCGCTAAGAGGGCCTGCAATCCATACTAGTGCCATTAGTGATTTGCTGAGCCCCAGCGATAATAGGTATGGCGACCCATTGCTAAGCTCAACTGACCAGGCTATCTGCAGGCCCCCGATGCTAATGGTTAAGAGAATCAAGTACCATACGCTTTTGGTGTTGCGCTCATGCCCAGGAGGCGACGATATGGGTGATGAGGAAGCATAGTTTGGGTGATGAGCCGCAGCAGACGCGTTGTCAGCCGGGGGAAACGTAAAATCCGTGGATCGCACGCCGTGGCTCGGGTTGGGGCTTGCCGGTGATAGTAAAGGAGACTCCTCGTTTAACGGATCAACATCGGGGTCGATGAATTTAGGGCGGATAGGAGTAGGCGGTGAGTGACCGTCGGAAGAAGACCGCGAGGAGACCATTGTGAAAATGAGGTTGAACCAAGCCAAAGAAGCCCAGTTATGAGCCCTGGCTTTTTATGAAATGTCACAATGTGGAGGAGGTGCTGCTTGCAGATAGGAAGGGAGGATAAAAAGGCGGTAGTCTTGCGACCAAAAAGAAGAGGCATGAACAGAAATCCGAGGGCAACAAGGACAAATAAAAGAAGAAAACAAGAAGGGAATGTAGAGGGGAGAGATGACGTGAGAAGAAACCCAAGCTAGCTAAGTCAAATAAGGTCAGGATGGTAAGCTTCCCAGCTCTGCCGCACAGACCTTTTCGTACCGTGCTGGCTAACACAAAGCGAATAGAATTATAATTGATTTGCACGGCCAGTTTGCAAGTGGCCAAGGGCGCAATAGTGCTAGGTTTCTTGGACTAGGTTGAGGTGTGCATGTTAGTACCAATGCCGGGTTATGCTGGTAGAGTGGCAAATAATGCATGAGGTTACTTTTCTCCAACGTACTGTAATCTTCAAGCTGATGTCTTTCGAGATTCTGGAACGAAGCATTCATAATTATCGTGGCTGTTATGAAATTAACAAGATTAGGTTTGGCATCGAGAGATGGCGATACGATGGCGATGGCAAGATTACGAAGAGACCATCTGTGTAGCAAGGCTGACAAATTTGCGGCTACAAGGCTGAGAATTGTAAGCATGAAACCAAATAGGTTAGGCAAAGAAAGCAAGCCTCGTAGAAGAACATAGATGGTAGTTGCAGTCTTGGAACATTTCACGTTAGAGTTCATTCAAGCATTGCACATGAAGAAATAAAACCAAAGACAACCTGGTTTGATGAGCTTCACTTGCATTATTACTGCCTTTACTTTGTTTTTAATGCTGTTTTAGCTTGATGACTACGCTGCTTGCACGTATAGGGGAGAGATCTGTGCGACTGATAGCTGAGGTCAAAGTAGACTAGTAAAATTCTTCAAGTCTTATCATGATGGCTAACTAGGTAGCCGCTGTGAAGTCGCTGACCGACCGGTTTTGTATGCAACAGCTCGCCTTGACGTTAGGCGAATGGTAAGCGAAGAAACAACACAGATACGCCTAAGAGGATCTATCAATAAGCACAACGTGCATACAAGCCTGTATATAGATATGCATCTGCATGTGGGCAGCTAGGCCAAGGGCTAATAAGGTAACCGCAAATGAGAAACCTGCGTGGGCAGAAATCCTAACTGCGTGTTGTAGTCATAGTCGCAGCGTTTCCCACACCGTAGCAAGTACTATTCATCCTGATTACCCCATCATGACATTAACATAGATGGTCTTCACTTTATATACACGTAGATGTGCGTGTGTGTGTATGTGTGTGTAAGCCTGTTCGTCTGCTTGCAAGTCACCTAGCACGACACATTACTCTGGCGATGCTAGAAGATGAAAATGGTGTCAATGTGAGGGGAAGTATAGACAAGATAAATATCGTAAGAAACACACTACTGGTCCCCCGCTTGACAAATAGGCCAACGAGTTAGACTGCAATGCACAGCCACCTGATCAATAAACCCCCACACCACTGCGGTGGCCATGGCCCTTGACTGCTCGCCTTGTTGTCCCATGCTGAAACTCCATCCACTTTCTATATATACAATGTAGCCCAACCGACGCAAGGTAAGGAAAAGAAACCCAAAAACTGAAAAGGAAGGAGGAATAGGAATAAGACAAGAGGAAGAACAACAAAAAGAGAAAAAAAAAAAGGAAAATACACATGACACGACAAAACAAGAAAAAAGAAAACTCAATTTTGCCAGGGCATCTCATACACCTGGTCCCCCTCCAGAGCCACTTGGGCTCCCTCTATGATTCCCAGAATCTAACAAAAGATGGGGCTTGATGAAGCCCTCGTCTAGTTGCCTGAACAGTCCTGCAGGATCCTCTGTTGTAAGTATCTGTCGGAATGAGGGGATGACGCCTGTCGCCTGACTCTCAGCAGATCTGACCTGTGACTCCAGTGGTGCCGTGTTAGACCGAAGCAGCGGGTTGCTCCGACGGCGAGTTGGGTTATTGCGTGCTGGAGGCGGTAGGTCAGATGTGTCAATATCGCTCCCTATTTCTGAGTCCGTTAGGCTATTGCTGTGAAGCAGCTCGCCCTGTTCATTGTCGGAGCGCGTGCGGGAGAGTGAGGTTGATGAAGCGAGGCGGCTGGGCCCAGCGCTGGACCCAGGGGCTCTTCCTACGGTGTTGAGAGAAACGTTTCGGTGGGGATTGTACCCTATGGCTGTATCAGAGCGCTTGTACAGTCCGCTGTTGAAAGTCTCAATGTCAAACTCGTCGTCACTGTCAATCTCATCGACTACACCAGTCTGGATGCCGAGGATTTCTAACATCCGAGCTGTAGTGCCGCCAAAAATGATGACAGTGAGCACAACGACAACCAGAACAGTAGCACGAAGCGCAGGAGCGTTGTCGCCATCCATTAGTGCTGCTAAAGCTACGCCGACAGCTCCGCGCAGGCCCGCCCAGAACAGCATGGCCTGATAACTGTACGACAATTCTTCGGGAACCGTACCCCTTTTGGCAGCACGATATCGAATGACTCTATTAATAAGGCTGGACAGCGGAAACACAGCAACATAACGCGCTGCACAAACAGCCATGACACTGACGATGATCAATGGGGGCTGGAAGACGAGAGTGTTGTCGGTGAAAAGCGACAGGCCGAGGTAGATGAAGATGAAATTCTCGGATAGCTGCGCTAGGACCTGGAAAAGATATTTTGTGGTGAGTTGCGTACGTCGCGACATGTTGAAGTAGGCGTAATGCTTGAGCGTGATGCCACAAAATAGCAGAGATACGATTCCTAAACATGATATTAGTAGCCATCATACAAGCCCGGGGGTTGCCAAGTCTCAGAAGAGATTTCGACAGCCACAAAGGTTCCAAGACATACCAGACATGTGTACACCATTCGAAAAGAAGTAGCTAGCATATGCGATTAGGACAACCAGCGAGCTCTCTATCTTTTGGAAGCGGCGGATGTAAGTGAACTTGAGCAGCAGCGCAGTCCCAACGCCAACGAGAACACCGATCAACATACTGCCGAAAAAGACAAACAGGAACACTCCAATACCCTCGAATAAACTGATCATACCAAGATTTCCTGCCTCTCCCTTCTTGTACTTCTGGGCAGTTTCGAAGATAACAATGGCAATAGCGTCATTGAGGATAGACTCGCCAAATATGTATGTGTAAAGCGTGGGGTCTACCTTGTACGAATTGAAGATTGCGAGGATTGTGACGGGGTCTGTCGCAGAAAGGGTCGCACCAACAGAAATAGCGTCAACAAAATCCATCTTAAGGGGGCCAGGAAGCATGGCAAATAGCCAGAGTATGACGCCGATAACCACAGCAGACAAAAAGGTTCCGGCAAAGGCAAAAGTCAAGATGATTCCAATGTTGCGAAAGAAGTTTGCCTGGTGGAGTTCGTAGCCGGAGGAAAGAATGATGGGTGGAAGCAGTAGGTTGAAGAAGATTTGCGGGCTGAACTTGATGATGTTTCGGATCGAATCGCCAGGTGTGATAAGGAGGATGAGGCCAACAACCATGCCTAGAAAGAGATGCCAGCGGGTTAGATGGGAGCTAAGAGGGGAAGCGATGAAGAGAGCAAGAAAGGACTGTATGCGCACCGGCAAAAATGGAGATGACGGTCTCGTGAATCGCTTCAATCTTTTTTTCCTGTAGTAGATAGCTGGTCAAGAAGGCCGCAATCAGCAGCATGATGGAAATGAAGATGGCCCATGACGAAATTGCCTCGCTTTGTGTAGAGTTTCCATCTAGAGTGGAGGGGAGAGAAAGCCAGAGTTAGCAGACAGCAAGGGAGAAAATAAGCCCGGAGTGAAGTAAGACGTCTTTGATGCTGGCACAAGTCAATGTCGGTATGGAAGATCGTGATAGCATGCTATCCAGATCAGCATGTGGGATCGACAGAGGACAGCGGCCCGGCCCGCCCATGTAGTGGGCTAGATTGTATGGGGGTGGGATGGGGCGGGATTGAGGGGCGGAATGGGGAGAGTTTGCGCACCTCCAGGATCGGCATCGTCATCGATGGCTCGCGCTACAAGACAGGAGAAACACAATGTTAGCGGCACGTGGTTCGTTAATAGTGATAGTAGGCTCGTGTATGCGTCGTTGGTTGAGGCGGGATCCAGTTAAGACTTTGAAAGCTCGTCAAACCTGGACTTGTGCCTTTTTGCCCGGGCGACAAGAGCAAACCAAGACTGAATGCAGCCACATACAGAAGATGTGCAGAGCACCCGCGGCCAATTGATAGGCCATACTCTACAGGCTTATGAGCGCGATTCGTTATGAGTATCGTGTTGCCTTGCTAGTCTATTTGTTTAGAGGTCTTCGTGCTATCAAACTAGTGCTGCTAACGGAAGGGTCTTTCGCCGGGTCAATCGGTATATGTGTACGTTAGGTTTGTCGTTATCGTGAGGAGTTTCAACGTAGGTGGACAGTTAAGACAGGGTAAGGCAGAGCGAAAAAAGCAGGCTGAACTAGGTTAAGCCAAGATGGGCGAGATCAGCTAAAAAAAAACAGAAGAAAAAGAAAAAGCAAAGAGAAGAGCTGCAGTGCTAACAAGGTAGTGCTGTGAAAGTGCAGTAAAAATGATAGCACCTGGCGTTGCTTCGCTTTAGCTGGAGCTATAGCTGAGAAGAAGAAAGAGAAAAAGAAAGCTCCAAAGACTGTGATGATAAGAGAAGGACAGGTAACAACGGAGGGAAGAGGGTTAATGGAGAGAAGAAGAAAACTCGGAAAAGAAGAGAGTTCTTTTGCAACAGCAAAAATACAAACTAAAAAAACCCGGCTTGGCGGCGAGCGAGATGCGATGTTGATTGATGAGCGTCTTCTTGGTGACAGCTGAGTAGAGAGAGTAGAGTGAGCTTTAGCAGGTTTTTACAGGCTAAAGACAGCAGCAGAACACGGGACAAAGCTCTATAACCAGCTTCTATAAAACAGCCTCTGCGAAAAAAAGAGTGGGGCTTTATCCTCTGGCTAAAGATAGAGCTAAAAAAAAACGTAGAGCCCTGTGTACAAGGCCAGGCTACCCTGCCAATCAAATAGCGTAACTAAATATCATTCATTCAACCTTGATAGTGCTGCACTGCATGTTGCACACCACGGCTCCCTCGCGATTCAAGCATCTTAACTTTGATTGTATTTATGGCAAGGCTTTCTAAACTAGCACTTCTGTATACGAACGGCCGTGTGTAACTGTGGACGTGTGACGGAACAAATAATAAAAAGGAAAACACAATAAGAAAAAGAAACACAACATGCTGCAAGAAGGAGAGGTGAGTGGAAGGCTATGCGAAAACAAGACAGCAGGCAAGCAAGGAAAGCAGATAGCCACCCAAGAATCATGTAAAAGTAGCGGAAGCGTCAGATTTGGTTACCAAGGCACTGTGGAGCTTGGTAGCAAATGGAAAGGGCAAAGGATAAAAGTTAAGAGAGAGGTAAAGCATCTTTGTAGGTGAGGGGCGAGTAAAGGCAATGCCAGCAGTACTAGCACAGAGAGTAGAAAAAGGAAGAGAGTAAATGAAAACCGCGCTTCTTGCGGCTGAAACACACATCCATTGGTTTATATGTCGCCCGAGAAAACGACTCATGACTCCTCAATTACGAAAAAAAAAAAGAAACAAGGATAGAAAAGAAGCATAGCGCGCTGGAGTACGAAAGAGAAATAAGAAATAACGGGGAAAAGATGATACAAGAAGACAAAACGAGGTAGTATAGGGAAAAGCCGCGGCGCCTACTTCGACTTCGGCGTGGCACTTCCGCTCACGACGCTGGCAGCACGTTGGGCAACCGCACCCTCGGCCTGGGATGTTTGCTGCAAAACAGGCGTCTGGGGCGAGAGCTTCGGTGTCGAAACTTGACTATTCGGCTGTTTGGCAGGCTGAACGGGAGTCTGGGTTGGGGTAGATTGCTGTGCTAAAGCCTGTAGTTGTGCCTTATGCTGGGCTTGTGCTTGTGCCTGAGCATGAGCCTGAGCCTGAGCTTGTGCAGCCGCCTGAGCCTGAGCCTGAGCCTGCGCCTGAGCCTGTGCCTGCGCCTGAGCCTGCGCCTGAGCCTGAGCCTGCGCCTGCGCCTGCGCCTGCGCCTGCGCCTGAGCCTGAGCCTGCGCCTGAGCCTGCGCCTGAGCCTGAGCCTGAGCCTGAGCTTGTGCAGCCGCCTGAGCCTGTGTCTTGGCTTGCGATTGCAACTGCACCTGAGACAACACCTGGGGCTGCTGTGCTTGTACTTGCATATGCTGAACCTGAGCTTGTGCATGCTGAGCCTGGGCTGCTTGCACTTGTGCTTGGGCCTGGGCCTGGGCAAGAACTTGAGCCTGCGCCTGTGCTTTTGCCTGCATCTGGGCGTGAGCCTGAGCCTGCGCCTGTGCAGCAGCTTGCGCATGAGCCTGCGCTTGATGCTGTGCCTGGACAGCTGCCTGGGCTTGAGCAATCTTAGCCTGAGCCGCAGCCTGTTGTTGCTGGCGCAGAATAGCAGCATACTGTTGAGGACTGGATGTTGACACCATCGAGTTTGGCATATTGGGGGCCTGGATGCCACCAGATGCCGCTGTCATAGCCGACTGCGATATCGTCTGTTGGCGGGCAAGCATCATCCGCGTGAGCTCTGTAGTCGCTAGTTGCCTAACCTGATCGGGGGTAATAGTCGGGTGCTTCTGCCGGATTGTGGTCTCTAATATATTATAAGTCGGGAGCAGGGATGGCGGAATAGCTAATTGCCCTGGGGGACGAGGAGTCGTGTTTGCAGCCAGCGCCGCAGCCACATGAGGGTTGCGGTTAGGGGCAGCAAGATTTGTCCCGTTAGTACTCATTGAATTCATGACCGCCTGTGCGTTAGCAAGAATAGCTTGTTGGGTCAAAGGAACACCAGCACGAACAGGAGGAGAATTGGCCGGCATCGTGGTACCCTGAGAGAGCTGAGGACTTGAATGTGGGCTCTGGCTTTGATTAGGCGTCGATTGTTGAGAAACGGGCTGTTGCTGCTGCTGAAGAGCTCGTTGCTGTTCAGTTATCCGGCGAACCTCCATAAGCACATCTGCTTGGGTTGCAGGCTGTTGCTGCTGTTGTAAGCGTTGTTGAGCTGCGGCCACAATATTTGCGTTCATGGGAACTTGACCAACACCGTTCACGGGAATATTCGGAATAAGGTGGGCTGGGATATTCTGAAGACCACTAACACCAGGAGCAATGGGTATACGGGGGCGGGCTTGGCCACCTGCAGCCACAGCAGCAGTAAGCATGGCAGGATTAGGCACATTAATACGGGGATTATTTCCTGCAGTAAGCTGCGCATTCATAGCAGCCGCAGCTGCGTTGCCATGTGGCATTTGACTAGTAGCGACCGCAAATATTTGATTTTGGCGGGCAATGATCTGCCTACGCTGCTCGCGCTGTGCTGCAATCTGCGACATCATTTTGCCAGTTATCGCCTGGTCTCGCTCAAAACGCATCAAACTGTAGTCTCGTGGTGTCTTTGTCGGCCTAGGTTGTGTGATATCGCCGGGCTTGCGCACAGTAGCGTTATTAGCAGCCTGTTGCTGCTTCTGCAATGCTGCTTCGCGCTTCTTAGCTAACTTCCGCATAGATTCTATTATACTTATGTGCTTCTGGTTGCGCCGACGCTCGACTTTGACGGGTGTCGACTGTCGACGTTTAGAGGGGGTAACAGCTCCGTTGGGGTTCGCCGCTGCCTGTTGCTGTGCCACTTGGTATGACTGGAGAAGAAGACGCTGAGCATTTTCAATCCTATTGTTGTAGGCCTTGAAATACTGTGTCTTTTGCATGTCAGGTGGAAGTCCGTCTAACATTATCCAACGCTCGAAGCATTCCCAGGGTGTTCTTCTCTCAGCAGCAGAAATGAACTGCGACTTTCCATTCACAAGACTAGATATGAGAGACCAGTTGTAAGAGTACTTCTGCACAAGTCCACATAGCTCTTCATCTTCATTTTGCATCCACATCGAAGAATGACGGTTTTCGAAGAAAGATTGCGGTGGCATAGGGAACTCTGTGGGCGGCCTAAATTGATGCCCCATATGAAGCCGGTCCCGGGTTTGCCGGTGTTCGGGAGAAAATAGAGCCACTTGGGTGCACTTTGGTGGAAGTGGAATTGTTTTAGAGGGATGTGCATTTTCGTCATCATCCTCGAGTGCATACCTAAAGCGACTAGGCTTGTGAGGGGGCTTTATTTCCTTGAGGTTCATGCCGCGTTCAACATACTTGCTCAGCGGAATCGCTGGTCGTCGCCAATGGGCATCCGGGTCGTAGTCAGGACAGCCACCATCGAATTCGGGTACCTTGAGAGGTGCACCAAACATGGGCAGCTCTAGAAGCATAGACTCAGCGGTGGGGCTATCCTGCACTTCAAAGACTAGGTCTCTCTGGCCAAGACTAAACAACGCTGAAGGTGGGAGGAAATCAAGCGGCTCATGCAATTCTTCTGAATCAGTGGGAGTCGTTGCCGAGCTGGAGGGGTCGAGATCTGGAACAGGCGGGGGTTTTTCGCCATCAATATCCATAGCATCACTGTGCCTTGGGGGAATACAGGCGGGGACCTGCATGGCAAGCCTATCTTCCTTCGTCGATTCTACCCATTCTGCACAATCAAATGCTAAGCTCCGAGCTGCAGCCCGCTTCCACTTATGCTCCTGCCTAAAGTCGGTACGCATCCAGCGCATTTCCTGAAGAAGCGTATCCCAGTGTGAAGGTGGACGAGTTGGCTCTGCCGCACGCTTTGGTTGTCGCAAAGACCACTTGTCGCCTTGTTGAAGGTGGTATACTCGACGCAAGATACGACAGGCCTGTGCATCCTGTAGGGAAACGTTCAAGTCTGTTGTAGTGATTGTTTTATGCGCCTGGTATAATACTTCATCTAATGGGCGCATCCATTTAGAAGACTGAATGAAAGTCTGAAAAAACAAAGGCGTAAAATAATTGCTCCCAGGTATGTATCCACCCTCGGGCGCTTCAGAGCCCAAATCTCGCGTGCGTTGTGGTTGCTTGCCAAAAATTACATGTGGGTTCGGCGGTTTATTGGCAACGTTCTTGTTGACTCGAGATAACAGTTTCAAGTTGATGGTTCCGCTCGTCTTCGCCTTCTTTCCCATGATTTCAGACATTGTTTTCTGTCGCTTGTTAGGTAGTTCTGGTCCAGTCGAATGTTCTGCCAGCTTTTCGTCTGTGGAAGGATTAGCCGTCGTAATGTCGATGGATGATGTAATGTCTGGAGCGAGAAGAGGCTGTGTGTGTGTAGTCTTTGTAGAATCAGCATTACCAGCTTTGCCTTCTTCTTTCTCGTCCGTTTCCGTGGTGTTTGACTCTTGACTATCTGCTATTTCTTTGTTTTCAGATATAGGAGAAGGAGGCAAAGTCTGAGGCAATGGGTTGGTAGGCTTTGACGATTCGCCTGATGTTGATGACATCGCAGATTGCTTTCGCACCAAGGCTGCAGACTCTTCAAGAAGCTGGGCACGAATGGCTTCTGAAGTAGAGTCCGTATCCTGTTTCTCACTGAGTCTGGCTTTCTTTAGTAGTGGTTCATTTGCTTCATCTCTATTTACGTCCGGTCGGTCCATAATTGAGGTTGTGTCATTTCCAGGGCTAGTACCAGCAGAAACATCATGGGCGGCCGGAGTAGTAGCAGTAGCCGCCAGTGATTCTGGTGAAGATGTCTCGGTTGTGATTCCATTGGTGTCGTGGTCGAGCGTCGTCGATAGTTTCTTTTCGGACTTGGCAAGATTTGTTTCCAAAGTGGGTGTCAGAGCAGTGGGAGCGGTAGTGGCAGTTTTTAGGGGCAATAGAGACTGTGCTCCATTTGCAACTAAACCAGGGTTAGCCTGTGGTTGGGCTCCGTTTGTCGGGGCTGGTAGTGAGGCTAGCGTCGATGTTGGTGAGGTTTGCGCAGCTCTGGGGGCGGCAGCTGGAGGATTGGGTTGCAATGAAGGAGATGGACTCGCGCTTGGTTTTGCACTCGGAATAGTGATAGTAGATGATTGGGACTTGGTCACAGCGGTAGATGAATTGACAGAAGTTGAAGCTGTAGGTACTCGTGGGCTTGGTTTCGTTGTTGGAGTATTAGAGGAAGCAGAAGGCAGATTTTGGGTCGCATGCGACTGGCCATTGGGTGATGTCGTGTCTGGTGACGTCTTTGAAGTGGCCTGGGGAGGAGGTATGCCTTCGAACTTGAAAACATCACTTAGAGACAATGATGGTTTGATGATGTCGATGTGAAGATTAGGTGGTGTTTGGACAGCAAAGATGTGTGACGATTTATTCAGCCTAAGCAAATAGCAAACTCAAGTATTAGCAAAAGAAAAAAGGTATATGAAAATCAAAGAGGAAGCTGTATGAACATGACTTACGTCAAAAGGTCATCTGCTTGGATGGGGCGCGACCCATTGTGAGGAAGCGCGTCGCCCTTTGATCCATCATCGCTAATGTTGAACTCGCAGCCATGTGCGACAGCCCAAAGTTCACGATACTTGCGCTTTCGCGGCGGGATAATTGAACTAAGCGACAAAAATAATTAGTATAGTGTATCGTTATGATCGGAAAACTTGCCTCTTCCTAGTGGATTGAATATCTACCTTTGTTCATGGGTTCCTGATCGCATCAGCCTCGATCCATCGGCAGGCCCGACCACACTCATAGCATACAGTACCGCGACATCCGTTTTACGGAAAAACGGATGCACAGTGAGATTCCGAGTGGTTTTTAAAGTCGGAAAACGTCAAAAAAACGAATATATTTGTGGGTTGATGTGGTTGTTTTGATGAAAAACACGGTGTCAGTTAATCAAAAATTCAGAATAGGCCGGGTTTGCACGTCGATTTTTGGAAGGTGGTTGACAGGTGGTGATGGTGGTGTATTTTGGCGGTTCACTAACAGCCAAAAACAACTTGTTAGTGGATCCCCAGGCAAAAAGGCAGAATGTTAGTCACGGTTGGAATTTAGACTAGCTTGAGGGAGGGGAAATATAGATAAAAAAAAAAAAGAAGGACAAAGCAGGTGGAAATAGATTATTGATTAAGGGGGGTGAGGCACGTTGATAAGCCTCTTATCGCCTGATACTACTCCACTTCTAGCAGATTTTTTTCTATTCAAATGAGCCATATTGCGACCAGCGAAGCAACCCAAGAAAGACAAGGAACAAGGGTTTAGTAACTCCCCAGACAGTTGTCAAATGTGGCTGTATGCGTTACGCCACATATTGTGGCTGTCATTTTTCCATGTTTGAACCAACGACTGATGCAGGTTTTCGCAACCAACACAAGCCTATCTCTCCTTTATTCTTACATGATATCATGGCAGACACAAATAATTTCAAAGCTCCTCGGATAGCCATCAAACTAGGCAATAAAGCCACACAAAATCCCGCTTCTAACATCTCCCCAACAAATCCCGCCCCTGTTCTAGGGAAACGACCTCGGCGTGTGGGCCTAGGAGGCTCAGACTCTGATAATTCTGACGATGAAGAACAATGTCGACATGAGGCGATTACAGGATTTGACATCAATGGCGCTGAAGACAAACCAGACACCAGCTCAAGCAAAAATGGCCATGCGCCGCTTATTATAACACCACAACCAACTCGTGATTGGAGAGCCGAAATCAACGCGCGACGAAGCGTAAATAGACCCAACATCGCCACCAACGTAAACAAGGAAACCGACTTGCCCGACAGCGAAAAAAAGATTACATGGGGCCTGAATTTACTTGAAAAAAAGCCTGATACTAAAGAGTCTACGATTAAAGACCCCACACAGCCTAGTGATCACAAAGACGAAGCGCCAAAATCAATAGAAGACCAAGCCTTGGATCGACTACTTGGGAAGACCGAAAAGGAAGAAGTCAAACGAGTCATCAAAATTTCGGAGGCCGAAGCTCTCAAGCGCGATATTAATAGTGCTGCCGATACCCCTAATTTAAAAGACTATGACGACATGCCCGTGGAAGAGTTTGGAGCTGCGCTTCTCCGTGGAATGGGCTGGAATGGCGAAGACACACGTCCCAAACCCAAAACCGTGGCCCGCCGCCCTAATCTCCTTGGCTTAGGGGCTAAAGAGCTCAATGAGGAGGAGAACCTCGGCGGATGGAATCACGGTAACAGAAAAAGACCACGCCTTGCCGAGTACAACGAACGCGCATCCCGGCATGATAAAAACGTACCGCGAAACAGCTATAAAGAGGAACGTCAACGCGAAAAGGAGCGCGAAAGTGGATACTCTAAGCATCACCACCACAATCGCGAACGTGAGAAGGACCGTCAACGAGAAGCCGATCGAGACCGTTATTTCAGAGACAGCGAAAGTCGTCGGGGGCACGATCGCAACCGAAATCGTGAACGTGATGAGGGCCACAGCCAAAATAAGTATAGAGACAGAGATAGCAAGCATAATCGTGATGGCAATGGTGGCAAGGACCGCGGCTCTAGATCCTCAAGACGATGACTACTACAACACTATTACATTGTTAGCTATCTAAACTTATGACGTCACTAAACATGAGATGACATTATTTCTCCTAATAAAGCTCGCAAATACGGAACAGATTCTGGCAATTGATGAATGGTACATTCAGACGGAATCCATTTTAATTTGCGCTTATTACACAAATTAGCATTCACTACTATCTAAATATCTAAATGGCGACCTAGGGCTAGAAATCTCGTCCCGAGTCACGAAAGAAATCGTGAGGAAACGAAAGCATTTATCTCTCCATAGCGTAGTTCCTTGGGCAAAATACGACATCAAACAACAGATATAATTATATGTTAGAACATAAAGGGGGTAAGTAGGGGTCTTTGCCATGAGTCGTAGCTAACAAGATGAAAAGAAAAGTAGAACAAGAGTAGGAAATCATAACAATAGGGTTCAGGGTTGGCAGAAAGTCAACGTCAACTTCGACGCTAAATAATGAGATGAGAGGACAAGCGAGAACTCCGGAAACCGCAACTAGATAGAAAACAACGACCGCGAACCTGCGCAAGGCGAATAAAACAAGACAAAAACTTGGGAAGTCAATAAGAAACTCAAGCGAAAACAAAATAATGCACAAACTAGATGCATGGCTTGTTCTTTGCCTGGTTAATCAACTTGATCTTGTGACGTCACAGTAAGCCTTCTCTCCATTCGCCTGCGTCGTCTGTTGTTTTCAGCCAAGGATTCATTTGCTGATGGGTTCATAAAACTATCCTGGCTATCTGTCGGTATGAGGCCCATCCCACCAGGAGACTGGGGACCAACCGGGTAAGGTGGATCATTGCCCCCGGTTCCCGGGCGTCTGCCTTGACTGCCTTGAGGGTCGTTTCCGAAGCTTCCACGGCCAGAATCTCTGCGATAACGACCGCCCGTGGGTGTTTCATTTCCTGACATACTACTCAACGAGTCGCGACGGTAGCGATCTCTGCGTGCAGCCGCAGCTTCTTCTTCAGTTAGACGACGCAGCGTGACACGTTCCTTGTCCACATCCACTGTCATCTTGACACGTGCACCGCTACGGGTGGGCGTGGTCTCTATAACAGAAGAACCGTCTTCATCATCTGAGCGTCTATGTGGAGGCTGGGAGGTTCTTCCAATCTTGGAAACACGCTCAGCCTGCTCACGAGCTAAGACACTAGCAGAAGCCACTGCGGCAACTGCCGCAGCATCATTGGCTCTTCGGCGACTTGACGATGTCCGGCGTGTAAACCGGGGGTTGGAAGGCAAAGACGTCATAGAGTCGCGGCGCTCACTAAGATCGGACTCAACATGGCGCCCACGGGGGCGGGACGCCGACCGAGCCCGTCTGTGGTCAGAACGGCTAGCATTAGGAGGCATACTTGAGGCAGTGTACGAGTCAATATCAGACATTGGCATGCTTGATTGAGTAGCTGAAGGGGGCAAAGTGGATGCAGGCGGCATACTAGATCCGTATCTAGAATACATGGCAGAAGACTCATCTTCAGACAAGTACGAGCTCATTGTGGTTGCAGTGCGCGTAGGGGTTCGGTGTGAGGGCCTTCTAGGATTGTCGCGGGGAGATCCAGAGCTGTCGCCGGTGAATCGGGAGCCGCTAACACCAGACCGGAAAGCTTCTTCATCACGCCGCAGACTCTCTTCTTCTTCCTTCTTACTGCCACGCCATTTGCTCGCGAGCCATCCCATACCAAGTCCGCCAAAAAGACCCTTGGTGGCGTTTTCTTTGGAAACCTTCTTTGCGAGGCGGTGGGAGGGGCTTTCATAACCGTCATCATCCTCTCCATAGTCTAGACGAGAACGAGCAGCAGAGCGGGAAGGGGAGCGGTGACGGCGGGGAGGCGACTCAACTACGGAAGCACCTCTATAAGTAGTGTCTTCGGCAGCAGTGACTCTAGAATCAGTGTATATGGTGTTTCGAGATGCTGTCACATTGGAAGGGCCAACGCGCGAGTCATAGTCTTCGGTGAAGTAACTTTCAGTATCCTGAGGATGACGTGGCGGAGGGTTATGACGAGAGTATTCAGTTGAAACAACAGAGTATTCCTCATCATAACGGCGACGATCGTCCTTTTTGCCGACCCAGCTACTAGCAGCCTTTGCACCACCAATCGCAGCACCAGCAGCAAGTAACTTCCCGAAAAAGCCTGTCTTCTTCTTCTCTTTCTCGGATTTCTCGTTGTAATAAACATGTGAGCCAGAGTCGTATCTAGAGGTTCCACCATAGCTAGGGCTATAAGGCCTCGAGTGATCACGTCTACTGCTCCTGGCTCTGCTCTGACTGCGACTGCGCCTGCCACTGGAATCGTGGGATTTATCCTTTCGCAGACTATTAATCATGAAGGCGCCTGCCAGTGCTGCAATGGGAGCAAGCCACTTCTTCTCATGTTTTTTATCCTTTCGAGAATCATGGACATCACTGCCACTGCCATTAACAACAAATTCATGGTGTGTGGACCCATAAGATTTATAGTCCAGGACGAAATAGGCCGCCAGCATAAAAGCAGTATGAATCGAATAGGCAATAAACCACATTTTCGATGCGCCATAGAGCGTGAGGCCGAGAGGAACTTGAATAATACCTAGGAGTGTCAAGAAGCGGCCTCCCCACATATGGATATAGCGTCTAACTGAGCGTTCCGTGTTAATTTTCTCGACGAGGCGATCGCCCAGAATATAGCAAGCATACATGACGAAAAGCGCAACTCCAATTCCATGGTGGGGGTTTGTTAAACTGCGCTTTGGGCCAACCGCGAAAAATCCTAGCATAAACGACGCAAGGAGTAGCAAAGAGCCAAATATGAGTAACTGGTTATGCCATTTCCTACCTCGACTAGCCGACCGAAAAAAGCGAGTGCCGAATATAGCAAAGGGAACAATGAACAAGAATACTATAGCCGCTAGAACGGCGTGGGCGATGACCAGACGTCTATATTCGGACCATGTTGAAAATCGGTTCGCCATGCCTATATCACAAATTGTTAGCAAGGGCTAGTTCGGTATGTGCTATCACCGTTAGTTGTATGAACGCACCATTGTATCGCATGGTCTCGAAGTTGAGACCTTGAAGATTAGGCAGTAGAAATGAGTTTTTAGAAAAGTCCCAAGTCCCATCTCCCACCGACATAGTGTCAGAATCATAGGAGACGGTTCCAGGGCTAGACAAGTCGTCCGCGACCGATGCCATATCGGCGACAGCCCGATTGTGATTTTACGGAAGTGAGTTTGGCGATATACTGTGTTTCGAGATACTGGAGGAAATCTGTCTATCCAATAGTCGAGGCAGTGGTTTAAGTCGATATTTCGAAGGCGGTGAGGTGAGTAAATCCTTTGTCGTCTAGAAGTTGTCGCTTCCAAGAATGATTCTAAGAAAGTTCCGCAGTATCATGTAAAATAGCAGGAATGGAAATATAGTTATAGGGCTGACTGGAATGCACGATTCTCGCAGAAGATGTCTCGTTGCACACTATTGGGTCGAAGTTTTGTTGTGCGCGAAAGATGTAGGACGTTTAAAAAAAAAAAAGAATTAAAAGTGCCCGTGAATAAAATACTAATAGAGTAACTGCAAACTTCCCGTCAGTGCCATAAGCCAAAGCTGTGGAAGTAAACAAAAGCGGAATTTCCGTGGCAAAAAAAATGAAGCTTGCTTGACGTGTAGATAAAAGCAAGGGAAAAGCCCATGGGAAATAAAAAAAAAGACTTCCAATTCTCCCTAGAAGACACCAAAGGTAGTTAACGGAACAATATAATATCACTTAAACAAGAAAAGAAGAGACAAGCAGTAGAAAGCCAAGGAGTCCCAATGGCCACGTCGGCGGGGTGATTAAATCGCACTGTGCTGTGCTGTGATTGACCAGGCAACGCTATCGGCGACCCACACAAGCTTCTTATCATCACGTGCTAGTGGCATTCTTCAAGGTGATGGAACAGAACCAAGTCGTTACATAGAAAATTCGAAATTTAAATCCAAACTTCCGTCTCTTTTTTTGGCTGGCGCATGGGATTCTGTCGTGTCTCCCTGGGTAACTGCTTAAACTTAGCACAAAGCGCTTGCTCGTCTAATCTTGTGTCTGAGACTTGCATTTAGATGGCGGCTAATTCCTAGACCCTAACAACATTATAACCCTGTCCTCATTCTAACATGTCTATTGATTTACCTGCTTGCTTTGTTCAGTATAATTTAGACCAGATGGTGACAACAATGATAAGGCATCGGTCTATTCAAGTAAATCTATATTACAAATAATTTCTCACTCAGTCGCTAAGAGCAATCATTTAGCCAATCAATCAGCCCAGCCAAACGCATCCCCAATCGACATCGTGTTGCACCGTGTGCCAATGAGGGCAACAAGAATAGCAGCAAAGTCCACCACGAGTAGCACAGCAGCCGCCATCATGAAACGAGGGCTGAAAATGCGGTAGAGCATAAGGTGTCGTCTCAGATGTCCCGCCCAAACCATGGTAGCCAGCGCTTCTATGGCATAAAAGGCAACAAATGAAGCCAGGGCTGAACTGACGCTCTCCAAGACACCACGGCGCTTGGGACCTACTTTCCAGAGAACAACTAGAGGCACAACTGTAACCGCCGTGATCTGGCCAGCAAATGTGTTTAATACGATGAATAGAGGGCTCCATGGGTAACGCACATCCATAAGGGGAATGAAGGCTGCATCCCATTGAATGGAGCTGAGAGTAGCCTGATGGCCAGTAGTAAAGAAGTGAAAATTTCCCAGGATAGCGAGCATAACGGGACCAATGGTTTCGCTAGAGAGAAAGTTCAGGTCAAGGATCTCAACCAAAGACAGAACTTGCCAAAGCATGATAGCCAAGGAGCCAACACCTACAGGCTTGGAAAGCAAAATGCAGGCACCAATGACATTGAGGGGAAGGAGAAGATACCGAGCGCCATTAGCATTTCCATATCCTAGAATGATAAATTTGTTGCTCTGGTTCTTCTCACGAGCAGGGACGACTGCAACGCTAGGAGGAGCCCAAGTGAAAGCCGTTGTGCCAGACACAAAGATCAAGGCAAGTGTTATTTGAGCAATGTAGACACTAGCGGACTTTAACGAGCCCTCGGGAAGATTAGGGAACCAGTTTCCATTGTTGGCAGCATCAATAACCCAGTGAAGGGCAGACATAACCAAACAACAACGGAAGAAAATGTTGACCCAGATCGGGGCGAATCCTTCGTAAGATCGAGAAGGTAATAAGAAGGACTTGATTATCATGGGAAGAACCAGGACAGCGATAATGGGAATGGCAAGTTGCCAAACAGAAGATGTGGATGAAGAAGCTGATGAGTAGTATGTAGACGTGCAATAGGGGATTTGCTCCTCACGACAGAGCTTTGATACGGATGCCACGCGCGCTAAAAGGACGAACATGAATGAATGGTAGACAGCAACAGTGCGGTCTTTCCATGATCTAATCTGCAGCGAAGTGACAGCCGAACAAAGACCAAATGTTGATATCATGAACAGCGAAATGGAATCCTCCCAAATAGTGTAAGAGTTAGACGCAAATCCAAAGGATTGTGTAAGGGCAAAGGTGAGACTGAGCCAACCCCAGAAGTTTGTAGGAAGAATGTTGAAAATAGATTTGCTGGATTTGTGCAAGCCAACTAGAACGGCCAGAGAGCTGGTGATGCAAACTGCAGCTAGAGAATACATCCACTGGAAAGATCCAAAAACCATGGACGCAGCAAAGACCAAACCGCCAATGGGAATGCTAGTAGTGGTAGCAATGATGACTAGGCGTTTGTTGAGGGTCTTGTAAGCAATCTCTTCTTCTTGACCACCAATGCCGCTCATCTCAAAGCCGGTCTCAGCAAATTCCAAGTCTAGATTTTCCAAGATGGCGAAGTCTTCATCTTCATCCTTGGAAGCATATGTTACAAGTACCAGAACACCAGCGGCCATGACACCAATGCCTGTAAGCATCATGGGTATATCAAACCGGGCCCACAGTCCCTTACAAACTGCCAAAGTTTCACTCTGAAAACGGGCAAATAATTCAATGATCTTTTTGACATCGCGCGAATCAAAAGCATTCGCCTTTTCCCAAAGACTCATAGGGCTCCCAGCACTAGTCGCCTGATCTAGACCACGAGCAGCATAGTAAGAGTTCTGGTATCGATGAATTTGGGCACTCGTGATGTGCGAGACTGTAGCCAAGTTGTCCCAAGCTTTGTCCTTTAAATGGAAGAAAGCCTCCTCAATAGGCCCACCGAGATTGTTGTAAGGAATCGGGATTCCGAGAAGAAGAGAGAGTGTGGGAACCAAGTCTATTTGGTTAATAGGGCGAATTTTAGCATTGGCAGGCGGATAAACAAACTCAGGCTTGGTGCGACCAAAGAAAGGACGTTTGGAATACATCCAAAGAGCAGCCTCAACCTCATCATCGCTTTCTCCACCATGATCACCCTTTGAGTCCATGCCATGATCTCCCATGACAACGAGAAGGGTGTCGTCGTCGATCTTTTCCGTGATTTCCCGGATAAATTTGTCCATCTGGCGAAGTTTCGACGCCATGGCGGTGTGCTCGGGACCATACCGGTGTCCGGCATGATCCACCCCGAGAAGATGACCTATGAGGACATCCCATTGCCCCTTTTGATCATCTTTCAAAAGAGGGAAGATATGTTCAATCACACCATTATCCACAGTGTGCAAATCCCAGACGTTAAAACTATCATAAGCATGGCTAATGTTTGTTTCAAAATGGTCAGGGAACAAAGAAAGCCAAGTATCGTCGCCAAGATGAGCGATGCGCTTTCCATTTTTGCGTAGTTGGGCTAAAATATTGTCTTCTTCAATGGCGGTTCCAGCAAAGTTGCTGCCAGCGTCAATGAAAGTAGGCAGGGTTCCTGTTGTTAGCCCTTTAAGACGCTGGAGAGTTGTGGTAGGGGGGTCGGCAATGAAAGGCCGCAGGAAAGAGTTTTCAGGGGCTTTGACAGCAGACTCGTGTAGATACGTGAGAGCATTGTGGTAAGTTTGTGCCGGGGTTGAATCTGAAGGCGGGACCGTAAAGTCATAGCGAAGAGCATCAATCAGGATAATGACGGCCTTGTCAAAAGACTTAGGATGCCAGCATCCGCCATCGACAGAGCCGGAGTTCTTCCAGGAGCCCATGCCTAGAGCTGGCGCGGCAACCGGCGGCACAGCACATTCCGACGATTTATCAAGTATAAGACGTGTGAGCAAGAAGCCCCGAGTGAAGAGGAGAATCCCGGTACTATGGACCAGCAGCATCCACATCCAAAAACTTGCTGTCCACCACCAACGCTTCTCATAAGCTGACTTCTTCTTGGCTTTTAAGGCACGCTTCTGGAGCTCGGATGCAGCACGCTGCGCTTCTGATTCGGGAGTAGTAAGGGTTTGACAGGGGTCCGGAAGTTTGCCCTTCTTAGCATCGTGCCGATTTTTAATCTTTTGTGCCCGTGTCCATTTCTTAGCAATTGCTTTGTATTCGTCGACGGACGGATTAGGGCGAGAGCCGGACGGCGACATGGTGATGTATCGATCAGGAGATTGTCGTCTAGCCAACTGGTCGCTAGTAAGGCTTGCTGAATAGCTCGAAGTATTAGTAACAAATACCTTCGGCTGAAAAAGTTAAAAGTAAGAAGAAACGCCGAGAATGCGTAGGGGTGGAAGCTTCCGCGGAGAGCTGTATTAGAGGTGCATTACAGGACAAGAAGGAATGGAGTTGTTGAATAGAAAGAAAAAGAACAAAGTAACAGCAAATGAGGCCAATGAAGTTGAGGGGGCTTCGTGTTGACCAAAAGAGGGCGGCTGACTAGTCGACCCAATATATTCAATAAAGAGCGACTTAGGACATAAGGAAGAGAAAGCAAGTAGCTTACATGGCTAGAGAGGAAAAAAAAAGTTGAAGCTCATGGCGTTGATAAGTTATGATATCAGAGCTTGGGCTTAGTGGCCTTTAATAGATTAGCCGTGGTTATCCCGAGGTTTTTTCTTTGTTCAAGGCACCATCAAAACTGCTTTTGAGCGGGTTAACTACGGGTAAATATCAACACCATGGATCACGACAAGACAATAAGGTGGTTAAGTCCTATCCAGACTTTTGCAAAATATAGTCATCAGATGGATTGCTTCCATTTGATTGCAAAGCACTGTAGAATAGCAAACATCACGTATCTGCTAGCCCTAGAATCTTCCTTAATGTCTTTCCGTGCAGTAATACCTGGCTTGAAAACATGAAGTCTAGACGCGTCACCACAATGAGAAAGCCATACAGCCTACCTCTTGTTTTCTACCATTGTCCCTCGATCGTTACTAACCTTCTCTAAAAATACCAGGCATGAAACTCCTACGTGATATTCAAATGAAAAGAATAATAAAGCAAGGTCTTCAACCAATATTTTCCAGTGAGTGGTCTAGCTGTAAAAGTTTGCGCTTGCTGCAGAACTCCTAGAATCAAGCTCCAACATAATCCATGCACAGGCCACAAGCCAAGCTTGCCAAACAGTGTCCAAAGTACCTTGTACCTTTTTCTATCCCTAACCCACAGCCTTTTCGTGCCTCTGATGTTGCCTTAGTTATTTTTGCCGTCTATTTTTTCTCACTTCGTTTTCCTTCGAGCTTTTTTCAGCCTTTCATATCACCTCATCGCCATCATCTTTTCTTATCTCCTCCCCTCTGATTTTTCGCCTTGCCTGTCGAGTTCACTATTCCTGGTATTGTCTGCTTTTCCTCACGACGATATCAAAGCCCTGAACCCCCCGCAGTTACTGCAAGCTCCCTGCACTCTCATTTCCACATAAACTTCACCACCCCACGAAGTCCATTCCAACCATTGCTTCATCTACCCGGGCTCATCATAGTCATCAATACGGTCTGAATCAACGCCTATGCCATTAGCTTGATCCACAGGACAACCAGCACTTGCGTCTTCTACTTTTCTTACTCGACGCCCGTCCACTGACCCCACCATTTCGATCTCGATCTCGATCTCGAGCCGATTGTCGCCGCTGCATCTAATAACCTCCCCTCTAAATACAATCTCACATTCGATTGCAATCATGTCAACCAACGGAATGTCTAGTGGCCACAACCAACACAAGGCTTCTGATAGCTACAACACCACTGAGCAACAGTCTTCTAATGCCAGTCCGACCCAGGAGCCTACCAAGGATGAGGTTGGCTGGTTTTTTGTCCAGCAGTACTACACTACGCTGAGCAAGTCTCCTGAAAAGCTTCACGTAAGTTCCGCCTAAATTCATTTACTTACATTCCACGATCTAACTCTTATTGTCTTCATGTCGCTAGCTTTTCTACACCAAGGACTCCCAATTCGTCTATGGTGAGGAGGCCCAGGTATCCAATGTTTCTGTTGGCCGCTCCGTAAGTTTCAATGCCTCCCAATATTGCTTATGGCTTGCTCGATATTAACTTTTTTACTTTTTCAGGCCATTGAGGAACGTATTCGCCAGCTTGGTTTCCAGGACTGCAAGGTTCGTGTCAACAATGTGGACTCTTTGTCCTCCTTTGACAACATCGTTATCCAAGTCATTGGTGAAACCTCCAACAAACAAGAGCCCCCTCGCAGGTTTGTCCAAACCTTCGTTCTAGCTAAGCAGACTAGCGGATACTTTGTTCTGAACGATATCTGGCGCTTTATCATCGATGATGAAGAGGAAGAGCTTGTTCCTGAGCAAACCGCTACGGAGGCTATTGCTCCCGATGCTGAAGAGAAGGCTGTTGAGACTACCGAGCCTGAGATGGATGAAGAGAAGGCTCTCGAACCCCAGGCCGAAGTTGCCTCTGAACCCATTGTTGAGCCAGTCGCTGAACCAATTACCGAGCCCGCTGTTGAGGAGGAGGAGGAGGAGGTTGCTCAGAATTCCGAGGCCGTCGCTGAGCCCGAGGAGGACGTGGAGGAGAAGCCTTCTCAGCCTGAAGCCCCCAGAAGGACGAAGCCAAGGCCCCCGAATCTAAGCCCGAGGAGTCTAAGCCTGTGGCTATCCCTGCTACTAAGGAGGAAACGCCTGCTCCTGTTAAACCCCCTGCCCCTACTAAGGCTCCTGAGCCTGTTGCACGTCCCATACCGGTTGTTCCTATGACTTGGGCTGGTCGAGCCGCTGCTGCCGCTGCTGCTGCTGCTGGCCCCAAGGCTGCGGCTGCCGGTCCCAAGGCGGCTGCCCCCCCTGCTAAGACTCCTGCTGCTTCTTCAGTAGCTGCCAACAAGGCTTCTGCTGCTTCTCAGGCTACTGCTACTCCCACTGCTGCCGATGCTTCGTCTAGTAGTGAGTGGCAGACTGCTGGCAGTGACTCTAAGCGCCAGAACCGTCCCCAGTCCATGGTTGGTGGCTCTCACGAAAAAGAGACAGTTAATGCCTATGTCAAGTCTGTCAGTGACAAGATCAACGAAGCTGATCTTAAGAACACCTTTTCCGTATTCGGCCAGGTTGTTTACTGTGACATTAACCGCGCCAAGGTAAGATTCAACACTCTGATTTTCGTGTTATTATTGATTAGATGCTTGAAAACACAAACTAACATTGACATAGAACTGCGCCTTTGTTGACTTTGCCAACATGGAGGGCTACAAGGCTGCTTTCACCGCAAACCCTCACATTATTAACGGTGAAACTATCATGGTCGAAGCCCGCAAGCCCAAGACTGGAGCCTACGGCAACTACCCTGGATCCAACTTCAATGGTCGTGGCGGTATGGGCCGTGGCCGTGGAAACTTTAACGACCGTGGTGGCTACGCTCCCCGCGGCAACTTTGGGCGTGGTCGTGGTGGTGGTGCTCCTCGCGGCCGTGGTCCTCAGATCTCCAACGCTTAGAATGCTGCGTCTCCTTAGCCAGGCACGCATGTCGATTCCAAAAACCAGCATCTTGGTCACATAAACAGGTATATGAGCCAGCGGCAAGAGGGATCACACTCCGAATTGCGAATCGACCACTCAATCAACTATGTGTCCCAACACCATCAACCGTTAGTCTGTACCGAGTTGAGTCCCTGATCCAACTTCTAGGCCAAGGACTCCTATCATCAAAAACAAAAAAAAAAAAAACCTACCAATTCATACGTCGAATCATCAAAACCGAAAACCGAAGACTGAGCAGCCCTACTTGCACCACTATCATTTTTATGTGGAAAAATTCGCAAGGAAGTTTCTTTTTTGCGACCTACTATCTCTTTGACGATCGGTTCGGCTCCTTTTCTCTTTGTCGTTCTTTCTTGTGCGCTTGGGGCTTTTGTTTTTCATATTTCATGGGAGTCGGTGGCGATTATTTGTTTAGCATTGCATCCATAGGGTTCTACTTCTTCTTTGAAAGGCGTCAGGATTTTACGGTTCAATTTCATTTTACATGCATCTTCATATTTCTTTTTTGTCTTTATTTATACAGGTGGAAGAAGATATCAGATCAGGCCATGGTATGTTTCAGATATTTACTAATGAAGCGGTGAAAAACTTGAATGGAAGGACTTGAGTCTTCTTTGATAGTATTGGGTTGGTTGAATGGTGATAATGCATGATAGCCTACGGGCTTTCTCGGAGAGAAGAAAACTTGTCATCTACATAATAGACAAAATTCTACGTGAACAATAAAAGGCAAATGAAAAAAAAAAAGCCATTAATTCTAGTCGCTTGGGTCGTAGAAAAATATGGCCAGGCATAACACGAACTTCACGCGTCTGGCATTTCCCACTTTACGCGCTTCCACCCCTTGTTTTCTTCGCCAAGGCTTGTTTAGCTCAGACATAGACCAGACCAGCTTGTTCACTACAGAACAAACCCCGCCATAAAAATCAATTTCTTATACTATATGCGTCATTGTGCAGCTTGATCTGAAATCAACAGACTCAGCTTCTCATTTCAGTTCTGCTTTGTGCTGTCTACATACAAGTATTATACAAAAAATGACCGAGACGACGTGCCAACAGCCTCGCAACGATGAGGAGTTACAATACCTTGACCTCATCCGCGAGATTCTTGAGACCGGCGAACACCGCCCTGATCGGTAACAACCATCATTTTGAAGCATCGTGATTCTAAAACGAGGCTAACTTATCATAACACTAGTACCGGCACTGGCACAAAGTCCATTTTTGCTCCTCGACCAATGAAGTTCAATCTTACCCGCGACGGCCAGGACGTTCTTCCTCTCCTCACCACCAAACGAGTATTCACACGTGCCATCATCGCCGAGCTACTATGGTTCATTGAGGGTAGCACATCATCAATTCCGCTGAGCGAAGCTGGTGTCAAGATCTGGGATGGCAACGGCTCGCGCGAGTTTCTTGATAACGCGGGTCTAGGCCATCGTGAAGTTGGCGATCTAGGGCCTGTATACGGCTTTCAGTGGCGCCATTTCGGGGCCGAGTATGTGGATGCCAAGACAGACTATACGGGTCAAGGTGTTGATCAGCTGGCTGAAGTCATCCACAAACTCAAGACCAACCCGTACGATCGGCGTATCATTATGACCGCTTGGAACCCTGCGGATTTGAAGAAGATGGCGCTGCCACCGTGCCACATGTTTGCGCAGTTCTATGTCTCGTACCCTGGAGCGAAAGAGGATGAGGAAAAGCCCAAGGGCCACTTGCATTGTCAGCTATACCAACGGTCATGTGATATGGGTCTAGGCGTACCCTTCAACATTGCTTCGTACTCCTTGCTTACACACATGATTGCCCGTACAACAGACTTGGTTCCTGGCAGCCTGACACATGTTATGGGTGATGCACATGTGTATCTTGACCATATTTCCGCCCTTGAAGTTCAGTTGGAGCGCCAGCCGCGAGAGTTTCCTACTCTCAAGATATCAAAAGAGAGCGGATGCAGTATTGACGGGTGGAAGGTCGAAGACTTTGTAATTGAGGGGTACAATCCCCATAAGGCTATTTCTATGAAGATGTCGGTGTAATGCTAGACAACGATGATGTCACGTTGGTGATCTTACGCTATTTAGTCAGTCATTTGTCTTCTTAGGTGCTATTGTGTTTATGAATCCCTTTGTTCAGGCATAAGCATATGCATGGTTGAATATGACCTTTGAAGGGACAAAACGATATGTAATGTGCGTGGCGTGTGCTGAGCCAGTTATGTACAAGCACTGTTGGTCTACAGGACTACATGCTCGGAGATTTGGGTAGCATCGTTGTCCCATTGTCGCCATCATTTTTCTTTTCTCGAAAGAGTGTGTTGTGCTTGACTCCAATCCCGCCTCATGCATAATACTGAAACACTGGAGACTGATCATCCCCGGATATTGACTGATACCCACACTGCGACATATTCTGTGCAGCATTTTCCCCATCTCATGCTGGGTACTTTTGGTAGCGCTTCATGACCTTTTGGGGGTTTTTTTATTGCAGAACTAGGGCTAGTGCAGAAATACATGTTTCTCTCGTTACATAATATAAAGTACAAGGCACAAGCAAGCTTTTCCAGCATGCTGGACAGTCAGCCCACTTGATTCCTGGGCATTGGGGGAGCGTAGATGATAGGAAGCGAAGGGAAGTCACAGACTCCATGTTTGCTAGCTACTACGGCAGACGGGATACGGCTGGAGGGATCTTTGCAAATGCTTCAAGTCTCCGCTATGCTGTGACCATCCACACGCATTCCTACACTGATGCATACGAGATGTAGCTCTCCCCATGAGCAATACTACTTTGTGAAAGAATCCCGCCCACCAATTGTCGCCTGTTCATATCTGCTTCCTTGTACTATCTTGTCTTTATAGTATGCATCATTGATGAGGTTCCATAGCCGGCCGAAAACATTTGTCTACCACTCCGCAGCAAGTAAGCAAATAGATAAGGATCAGAATATGGTACATGGCATGCAGAAAACGAAAGGACATATGATCATGGTATCTATGGGATGACGAAACTGCATTGCAAGTCTTGGCTAAGCTCGTTGCCTACCAAAGTTCCGAGGCTAGCTAGGCTAGGAATCGGGAGTAGTCATTGTTTGACCCGTACGGGTGTTATGCCCTATAGAGATAGAGCACAGTCGGGTTTGTTGGGATACTATCTATCCATGTATGTGAATGACGCGGCTTCTGGTCGCTGCCGTAAGCATTAATCCATACCCCAGCCGTGATTTTGCGGTGGCTTTACAGTACCACGACACGGAAGGGGTTTGATAGGTTGGTGGTGCTTTCAATCGATTAGCAACAAGAGCCATACCCGTAGCTATGAAACACCGATGTCATGTTTTTCTACTGGATGCGTTATAGCGAAAGCCGGGCTACAGCTTATTCAAAGCTAATACCGCTATCCCCTCTGAATTTTCTCGGAACGGACCCTAGTCGACTGGAATCCTTATATCTCTTTTCTTAGGCACCTGGGTCGAAGTTAAGCTTTGAGGCTATTGTGATTTGTGATGGGAGGAAGAAGACAAGAGCGCAAGAAAAAAGAGGAGAAAGCCTGTACAGAAGGTGTTAGGGACACCCTACTTAGCGTCACAACTTGCACCCTTCGCTTGCATCACTATTAAGCCACTCACCCACCAGTCAAGATCAAGTTGAAGCTTGTTTGCTGTGCTTGACAAATAATCGCGGACTAAATAGTTATTACTTATTAAGCCTTGTTAACTTGGCTATCTACTCCTCTTCAGACGTAGTAGTAGTAGCATGATCAGCCATACCAACAAGAGCTAAGAAGTTGTCCAATAAAAAAATTTTATAAGAAAAATCAAAATGACATAAAAAGCCGCGATGTCTGCTCCAGTCACAGCAATTACCTTGAAATGAAGCAGAGTGAAAAATTTTCAGTCAAAATCTCCAAACTGTCTTTTTGGCCATCACCAAAACGACAAGCATCCCAGATCTTGAAAAACAATGCTCAGTTCTCAAAACACGAGAGAAAACAAACCCAACTAAAGCCCGTCATCGATATTGACCCTTGCTTCTATTTTTCTATATTGGACTTGGCATGTTCTTTTGTTCTTCCCTTTCGATGATACATAATATTGTGGCCCCTTCAAAAGAACCTTTGGCTAGGCCAGGTCCGGGCTTTCCTGATCGACCCGATAAAGACGCCGCCCCCCAAGGAGTCCGTTGCAAATGGGCTAAACTCAATCAATCGCCGCAGCCGAAATGCATCTGAAACTGTGGAAAGCCACGACAAAGGAGAAGAAAAAAGTGCCTAACATCGATGGACAAGTAAAAGTCAGACGACTTCCAAAGTTAACACGATATACCTGCAGCACGTATATCGGTTTCTAGGTGTGTTCAGAGGCTAGCAATAACTCCCGCATATTTTCTTCCTCTCTTTGCTAATGCATTGTCTATTGAATTTCTAGTCCACTGGTAAGACAACAACAAAGAGCCTACTGTACTTCTCTTCTCCAGCGGCCATCGCCCTGCTAATAGGGTATTACCCATCTGATTTGTCTGACCCAGAGCTTGTCTGAGTTCATACACGCAAAGACATGGTGCTTTTCGGTATGATTTCCCCCAGGGGCACTTTTGTGACCCTCTCCTTGGCTTAGCCTGGATGGGGTCTTAGTTTCCCTTCCCTTTCCCTTTACCTCACCTTTTGCTTTGCTTCTCAAGTTTTTATCTTAGCATGTCTCTAGGAACACGCCCCCCTCCCCATCTCGCCTTGTTGTCTCCACATCTGTATTTAACAAGGCACCTTTGTCAGTCATGGAGACGATTATTTCCAAGTGCGCGGAGTTCGGCGGCCTTTTGGCAATGGTCCTCTTTTGTCTGCTTTTCGTTTTTCATCGATACTTATACATTACGTTTTCGGTAGGAAAAAGTGCTGCTCACCAGCTTCTTTAAGCTACGCCTTTTCTTAATAGAGCCTACTACCCTCTGCAGAAGAACCTTTGTGCCATTTTGTCTGCCCGAAACAAGTCGCTTAACTAATTAACAAAGCACATTTATTCCCAGTGAACTTTTGAAAGGACCGACAACCTAAACCCAAGCATTAATGCTTGTTGCATACAACAAAATACCTCCCCATACTAAACAACAATAACAACAACAACGACAAGCAACATGTTCGTCCTGTGTCTAATATTGATTGCAT
This sequence comes from Ceratocystis lukuohia, assembly GCF_044167205.1. Taxonomy (NCBI): domain Eukaryota; kingdom Fungi; phylum Ascomycota; class Sordariomycetes; order Microascales; family Ceratocystidaceae; genus Ceratocystis; species Ceratocystis lukuohia. Next base: position 1,828,064 of record NW_027263525.1, read on the forward strand.
TGCCCGCATATTGAACAAAAAAAGGGTGTTTCAACAACATAATAACATCGAGTTATTTTTATTTTTCTCTTTTGCAAACGTCCTTTGTAAACGACGATCCTTGTGCTTCATCTTTGTTTTCTTCCGATTCTCTTTCCATCCTTTCGTTTCAACTTGGCTCTTACTGAGTAAAGTGTGAGAACTAGGAGGAGTGAGGATTCAATGCAAGATCACGCTTCACGCTGCCTTTTTCTGTGTAGCAAAGACAAAAGTTCGACAGGCTAGGCCTAGCAAGATCAAAAAATAAAAAAAGGCCCAACCCCTAGTGAATAGGGTAGTCCTGCAGCGCTCATCATATCATTATTCTCCCTGAGTTTTTTCTCTTCGGCGTTTACTTGCCCTCACTAACCCACAACGCAACTATCTCCATACCTTGCGCGTCCTGTAGCACTCACTCATTCATCATCTCAACAATCCCCCTTACCTCCCTTTCTGTTATCCACAAGAAAAGGCTAATGAATCTAGCCATCTTGACATCCATTATATTATATTACATTACCTTGCATTGCATTACACACAAACGTTTAATTCCGTTAACAGTCACAGCCACAGCCGCAGTTTCTCGCCGACTGTGGGACCATGAGGCTTTGACAGGAAGCTCGCTTTTTGCTCACAAAATCTTGCCCAAGACAACCTTCGTCGATCACAGTGCAACCAACACTTGCTATCCACCAGCACGTAGGCATTTGAATCCCGACGAATCTTTGTATTTGGGCTCCCAAAAGTTCAAGAACGAATAGCCGAAAGACCCTACAATGGCTTCTAGGCCTGACACTAGCCTGGCCGTCACCCACTGCTCCCATTTTTCCGTTTGCCCACTATTCTGCGGCCTCCGTTGCTCGCCTGTATAGTGGATATAGTGAACATAGTGAGCGGAGCAGCCTAGCCAGGTACTAGACGCACGCCCACAGGCGTCTCACTAGACTGCCTCTGCTATTTTACCTACCCGCCCTTTGGAAGACTATAACTATACATATATGCCGCTACCTATTCCCATGGATCATTTCTCACGCTTACCCTCTTGTCACCCTCCCTCCCTTACCACACCAATCCCTCTTCCATCTAGAGCTCTAGCATATGAAAGCTCATCGTCGTCGCCTCTCCGGCGGCGACTCTCTATTGACGAAGACCTTCGGTACCATCGAATAATGACTTCCATTCGATCTGTACAGCCTCCCCCATACCCTCTACCACCACCGAAACAGAGGGTAGAACTCCAGCAAAAATCACCGCTCCATTACAGCCAAGAGCAAGCATCACCATCACTACCGTCATTATCGCCTCTCTCTTTCAATCAATCCCACCACTCACGGCGGCTATTTTCCCAAAAAGGGCTGCCTCATTGCCAATCTGCAGCCATGTCATCTTCACCTCAACACAACAAGCCGCCTTGCGACGTGCCACCATCATATACGTGTAGTGTAGAATGCGAGGGCATTTTTGAGCGTAAGATGGAGATTGAAAATGCCACCAAACGAGCAGAATATCGCAATTGGCAGACAGTCTACGTCACGTTAGTCGGAACCGCTCTGTCGATTTATGCAGCCAAGAAGGATCGTGGCCTTGGGAAAAAGGGCGGTCCCAGCATCTCGCCAGACAACCCTCCTTGGATGAAGCGAGGCAAGCTGCTTCACCAATACAGTTTGATGCATGCCGACGCTGGTATTGCTGCTGACTACGAAAAGTACGTAACGGCATCCCACATCCTCTACCTACTACTCATCATGAAGAACCCCCCTCTCCCTCCCCCCAAAAAAATGTGTGAATTCTCGCAACTTGTGCCCTGTTCTGTCCGGTTCAAGATGCAACCAAGCCAAGCATGCAATCAAATACCGAGTCAAGGCTTGGCATCTGCATGTATTTCAAACCCCTACAGCTAGACGCTGAGCTCAGTAGCGAAATCTTCCTTCATGTCCTGGCCACTGCCAAGATTATCTAAATCAAATGAATCTCGACCACACATACATTACATATCAACACACACATTCCATTTCCTGCCAGCCTATTTCACTCTAACTCCTGCTAACGAAAGTCTCATCTACAGACGCCGATACGTCATTCGTATCCGAGCAGAAACTGACCAGTTTCTTATCTCATGCATTGAGCTCTCAACATTTATTAAATGGCTTGATGGTCTCTTTTCTGCTATCGATGTTGCAGCACCCATCGAAGAGCGTGACTTCCCCAGAGACCAGAGCATTCCTAGAACACAAAGAATACGATGGTTAAGAGGCGCCTATAACAATTGCCCTGAAAACCAACCCAGATCATCCCCGTCTTTACAAGTGGGTCAAGACGATAACACCATCCTAAATAGTCTCATATCCTTCGACCCGACCACAGATCCCGAGTCCCGGTTCATCTTGGAAGATTCGGAGCAAGATTTTCAAGAAGAAAACTATGCACTTGAGAATGTGCATGTAGATGCCGCTGCCCTAGCCAACACCAATGTGGTATCGCCGCGAACGCCTTCCACCTCTGCCAACATCGGGCCTCAAAGAATGCGGCCTCCCATTTACAATCTCAGTATAAGAGATCCCGTTAACTACGATTCCAGCAAATGGGCCCCTCAGCACGCTTGGACCGACACTCACGATCTCATCTATGCAAAAATGTGTTACTCCGTACTCCTTTTCCGGAGCCCCCGAAAGTCCCCCTATGTCATTAGCAAAGGCACTCAATGGAAAGTTGATTGGCAGACAGGGCAAATGACGAGAGTTTTACCCCCGCAATACAATAAGGATGATACAACTCCATGGGAGATTATCCATACTCAAAGCATGCGACGGCGGTAGTCTTTGTAATATTATATTCCCGCCTCTTCGTATATCTCTAGTTGTTCACTCTTATTCGAAGTGGTGCTTCCGAGATGTCTTTTCTCCTCTCTCGATCTCTGGTGCGGCAGTGACTCTGAAACCCGACGCTCTTCCTCACCCCATACCGATACTTTCAACCAGTTTTTTTTTATTTGACGACACGGAAGCTTCGAGTCTCACCTGCTCGCTAGCTACTCTTACGATTTCTTTACCAGTCAACCCGATTTTATGTCCCGCATTTCTGCTTATATTCCCCAACTAACGTTCACCTTTGCTGACTCGTGGTATTCTTTCTTTTCACATTGCTTCCATTTTTCTTGCGCTTCCCTTCTTGGTCTTCATTTATCGCTTGGCAGATTTCACTCTTTCCCCTTTTTGCCTGTCACCTTCATATACTACATCTTATGGCCATTTCCTTGTTTGTTTGTTTTTCTGTTCCCTTCTTGTAGGGGATTGTTTGAGTCTGTAGTACTGGCGCAGGGCGTATATTGATTGTATTTATATTGTATATACACGCATATAATTGCACATCTTGCATAATACTATCTATCATCATGGTTCATCGTAAGAATGCCTTCGGTCAGATGAGAGAGTCTCTCATTCATGGCCACTTAAACCACTTCCCTCAAAGGACAACCGACCTTTCATTTTGATTAACGTGGATGTATATATATATATACATTCACTCGCCAAATGCGTTCAATGTATGAGACAGGCTATATAAAAAAATCAGATGGGGGTATCCATTATATGAGAACAAGTTAAGGACCTCTTCCTGCCGTCCCTTTGCCTTTATACGCCCAGTAATCACACGTACATCTCTTCTATCTCTACTATACTCCTGTAATCTCTACCTCGACATCTCTTGCCTCGCGGGCTATCTCATCCACAACACCTGCGAGAAGAGAATTAGCCCCATCGACATCAGCCAGCGTCCGTTCCAGCACTGATAGGAGTCCCTCGATCTCTGATCTCTGCGCCTCAATCTCGGCATAGAGGCGCTCGTTCAATGCCTGGCTGTTCTGTAGACGTGCATTGAGCTGTGATCGCTGAGCCGCAAGAGGCCGTGAAATATGTGCGGCGACGATGGCTTCGGCGGGGAGCTGATGGGGTCTGCAAAGAAATTTCAAACAAGGTTTGAATGCTTGTTAGAGCTTATAGTTTATTTGAGCCAAGCTTGAGCGAACTGGGCATGCTACGGGCACGCAGTCAGAAAGGCAAGGGTTGAATCGAACTTACGGTATTGGCGGTTGAGCGCTCTCTCCTACTCCATCGCCCACAACTCTCCGAGAAGCTGCTTCGCTAACTAGGTTTTCTAGTTCGTTGAGTTTCGGGACGACTTGGCGGCTAGCCATGATTTTGTCAAACTCCTTGTGGCAGCGCTCTTGTAGACGGGCAACCATAGTATTGCGGACATCACGCAGAAGATTTGGCGCGTTTGCGGCGATTGTTGGATAGCAAGCGGCCATGTTTTCCCAGCTGATTTTGTTGAGTGTATGTTTAAGAGACGTCGCAAAAAGCTCTTGCAGACGTGTGGCGCGTGGGCCTGGTGTCACAGGAAGATGTTTTGGCGGGAGTGGAGGCGAGGCAGGTGTCGAGACGGAGGACGAATCCTGGGAAGGTTGTTGTGCGGGCGGCTGCGGCTGCGGCTGTGGTTGTGGTTGTGGTTGTGGTTGGCTTGGTGCTGGTGCAGACTCGGATTCTCGTGCTTCCTGCGGTTGGTCGGAAAGCTGCTCCTCGGGAGATGGATTTTGCGCATTGGTGCCCTGTTGTTGTTGGATATTTCCTTGGTCTTGTGGCGTAGTAGTATCTGGTTGGAGAGCAGTGGGATCAGACGGGACTATCTGATCTAAAGGTCCGTTTGAAGCCGGTGTAGAAACGACTGCCACTCCAGGTTGCGAGTCTAATGGCTGGGTTTCCATTGTTTAGAGTAATAATGAGCACACGAATACAAGTCTTATGTCTAGCGATAGGCAGTATAAGCCGCAAAAATCTTGTGCTAATTGTCGATATCTAACTGTTTGGTCGTTCTTCTTTGTTAGGTTTAGTTGAATGGAGGGGAAATGTCGAATGTGGCGCGCGATCGCGATAAGACGTCGTTATTACAATGATCGTTGTCGTTGCTATGTTATCATCACGTGACATTGATATTAGGGTTCCAATTATGCTTTAGAACGACAAACCCATTCTCAAGAGACGATCCCTCTCTAAGCCTTGCCTTGCCTTCCTCTCCAAACAACCAACCCTTGGAACTTTGCTGTTTCAGCAGCGACTTGGGGCCGTGCTCACGTTATTACAACTGCTTATGCTTGTATGTACATATGTACTATATATTTGTATATGTGTTGCTGCATATGTATGACATCTCTTTTGCTTGTGAAGAACGTGGGACTTGGGCAGGGAAAGCAACGGCTTTAGCTTTGCAGCAACAGATCTTTCGGCGTCTTCCTTCGGCTCCATACAAAAACAACTCAGTCTATTGACGCCTTTCCAAAATTCTCGCTAATCGCATGGTCCATTTCTGAGATTTGCTTTGGCTAAAGAGTCTTTCATTTGCCTTTGCGTGACATCTGCGCGGCTATTCTCTCTGTAGGGTGCTTGTTAGTCTTGTTATCCCAGGGCATCTCAAGCTTGTGACATCACAGAACCCATAGACCAGGCCTCATTTTATGGTCACATCCATGCCGTCCTCACGCATATCTGCTCTATACTGGGGCCATTTTCTGAGGTCTATAAAGTCGGCGCCTTTTCCCGCACAGTCTCGCCCTCTTGCTTTCCCGTCGAGAGCCCAGGCCATTCCACATTATTGCCAATGTAGCCGAGTACAACAGAGATCTCATGCCTCGTTTCCAAGGCACGGAAAGGCCGTAGAACCGCCGCAACAGCAGCTCCCGACGGACAAAAGTATTCCGGAAGAGAATCTTGATGATGAGGCCGAGGTCGAGACCGTAGATAGAGCTAGCGAGTCAACGCCAACACTTATATCGGAGATTCTAGGCCCGCCACCAATTGGGTCTAGTGCTAGCGGGGTTGCCGAGCCTCCGATCGATGGCTCAAGAATATCCTCTGGGGCCGGGACGCCGATAGAGCAATCCTTCATTCCGCTTAGCAACCCTCCGCCTGCACCATCTCTCAAATCCCACATCAACTCTAGCTCCAACGCGCAAGACCCTAGAGGCCCTACCAGCAGTTCTTCACCAATCCTTGACGACCAGATGCAGCTTGTTGTGCACCGCAACGACAACGTTGAGACGCAATCCCAGCACCGCCACGTGCACCACTTCGACAGCTATTCATGCGTTAAGAAGCTTCAGGCCGGCAACTACACCGAGGCACAAGCCATCACGTTGATGAAGGCTATTCGCAGCCAGCTCAGCACGCGGCTTGCGGAGGCACAGGACGCACTGCTTAGCAAAAGCGACGTCGAGAATGAACTTTATCTATTCCGTGCCGCCTGTTCAGAGCTCAGCAATGAGGTCAAGAATAACCGCCGGGTTGCCGATGAGCAGATGCGCAGGGAACGTACTCATTTGCAACATGAGCTGGATATCTTGTCGCAGAGTCTGGGCCAGGAGATTTCGGCTATGAATGATGCCGTCAAGGGCATGGTTGATGATCGGAGCATGTCAAGGCGTGAGGAACACAAAGCGCGTGATAGTGCAGTATGTGACGATCCCCCTTCTTCTTCCATCCTTTTTAACACATGTAGTATAAGAAAAAGAACCCCAACTAACCCTGCCCGCACAGATCCAACAACTCAACTACAAGATCAGCATCATGTTGACTAGCGACGTCAAATCAGATATCGAGACAATCCGCTGGATCCTGATTCGCCGCGCCATCATTGGCATCTTCTTTATTGGAGCCATCTCGCTCTCGCTTCTACGGTACTCGTCACTTGCACGTCAACAGCGAGAGCGTGAAGTCGCCGAGGCCGAACGCCAGAAGCGTGCACTTGAGGCTGCTGCACTGCCGCCAGATTTAATGCAGGGTCATGTGCCGCCATCAACATCAACGGGGACAGGAGCCACCGCAGTATGACTACAAAGAGGGATAAGCATAGAGAATAAACGTGGGGAAACATAAAGCACACTAGACAACACTTGGTTACGCAAGCGGAAACTGCGCATTTTCCCCAGAATACGACGATAGATAGACCAACTGCATAGCGATAGCACCATTTGGAAGTAAGCATGTCTAGATGAGGAGTAGATTTCAAGAAGATTCCGAAAGAATCCTTTAAGAAACCTTGTACATATTACATGTGACGAGAGAAAATGACACGAAACATAGGAACAAAAATACTATCAAGAAATGATGAATCAAGTAATGTATTAACGGCATTGAGCGCTGTTCATTGAAAAGGATCCCCGGATGTTTCCGTTACCACCGGGCAGAGATTTTCTAAAGAGAAGACAAGGAAATAATAAAAAAAACAGACGCGAAGATAAATTACCCAGGACAATAGCGGGCATGAGGAAAAGGAAAACACGGATGATGAAAAAGCAATAGAGACGTATCAAGGCGATGTAATAACTCAAGAAAACGAACATGGAAGGAAAAACAAAAACAGATTGGAAGAAAAATAAACGCTCATCATTGATGATGGCACCGGAAGTGCGCGCCCACGATTTTAGTGTCGCCTGGCTTATTTTTTTTGTTATATACCATGACATAGCCAGAGCCCTCCGCATATAATCCGGGACTTGCTTGATAGTATACATCCGGAGACAAAGATGTGGACATGAGATCAGGGTGGACATCCGGTCGCGCTTTGTGGATTGGAGGGTATGGCAATAGTAAAAGGACAGAAATTAGTACAAGGAGTACCACGCGGCGCTGTCGGCCGGATGGGTTTGTAAAGACACAATGTACATTGGTGAAAGGAAAGCGAAGCCATAGCGATGGAGGGCGAACAAAAGTAGGTCTAAGATTGCAAAGGAAAAAAAGGGAAAGACAGGCTGGTAAAACAACAGCAGGCTTGTTTTTGTTCATGGCAAACAGGCCGTCAATGGTTGTTTCCAAATGCGGAGAGCTTGTTGGGAATGGCAAAGCAACTCTGTGATTTACGCGTTTCTGCGGGCACTAGAGTTGGCAGCAATGCCGCTCATGACAGCTTGTGTGTAAGACACAGGCGCCTTGCGCTGACTGGGCGAGCTAGGGTCAGGTGTAGTGGCGGGAGTCGAGGCCGGAGTGACGTGATCCAGCTTCTCAGAGGCTCTCAGTGCGCTAAGCTTGTTCTCCAGGGCCTGCAACTGCTTAGCAGCCAAGCTAGCACCAAGCTTGGAGATCTGCTCGCTGATCTCAGCAGCAAATGAACTCCGATCAGCACCCTCCAGACTCATCAGAAGTGTCTGGATGACATAGTTGCCGAAGCTGTCCTTCATCAGGATAGGCAGAAGCGGTCTACCATCAACAGATGAGCGAACCTTTTCCAGGATCGCGCGTCTCAGAGCATCAGTTCCCTCTTCCTGGTTCTTGATGACGTTCTCAACAACGTTGGAAGCATACTTGTGCTTGGACAGTGTAGGCAGCTGAGCCAAAACTACCTTGGCAATCTCGCGGCGGTCCTGGGCATTGCCATAAACCATGACGTGTTGCAGCACGTAGTTACCGTACTGGTTGACAATAAGCTTGCCAGCGGAAGTCAGCAGCTCATCAAGGATGACGCGCTTGTCCTCGGCCGTGAATCTTTCCAGCATGCGCTGAACAACACGGCACACATACTGGTCAATAGCCAGCTGGTAGAAGCGGCCGTTGAAAGCCTTGACGAGGAAACGAACCTGCTGGGCGGGGCAGACTTCGATGGCTCTCTGAACAACATGGTTGCCATGGGCATCCATAACAAGCTTCATGATGTTCTCCTCGATCTCATCAATGAACAGCTGGCGCTGGTCTGCGAGGACCTGTTCAAGGGCCTGTGTAATCATGTTAGATGATGTCAACCAACACGAGAATGGGAAAAACCAAGACTTACCTTTTGCACGACACGGCAGGCATATGAGTTCTGAGACAGGTCAACAATTCTTCCGAGCATCAGCTCTGCGAGCATCTTCTTCTGAACTTGGCTGCCGTGGTCAAAGAACTTCTGAATCACATAGTTGCCGAAAAGATCCCGCATGATGGGAATGGCATTAGGGTAGATCTCCTTGAATAGCTGGTCCTTCTCCTCGCTGTTGGCTTGCGCCAGCTTCTCCTGAATAAAGCGAGAGCCGTTCTGATCGCCAGTGAACTCAACAACGTGGCCGTAGATAGACTATACGGTAGTGTTAGTTACAATACATTCTATCTACATTTCCTTATGTAGTGATAGACTTACCTTGAGCTCCATCTGCATGCCGCCATTCTTGGCTTGCTGGAAGTCCTGAAGGACAGTGCTAACAGAAGTGCGGTTGTTGTTACTGTTGTTGTCGTTGGATGAAAATCCAAAAGAGGCAAGCGGCGCAGCAGAGGCCTGAGCGTTGTTGGTAGCAGCTCTGGGGTCAAAAGAAGGCAGCACAGAGATACCGTTGTTGAGGGCTTGTAGCTGGGGGTTGAACTGAGCGTACATGCCTAGCCCTGTGACGTTGTAGGCCTGTGCCGAGGGGTTGATGATGTTGTACATGCCGGGAAGCTTGACCATGTCAGGAGCAGCATAGCCCATGCTGGAAGCGTTCAGAGCTTGTTGCTGGAGGGCCTGCTGGTACTCCACATTGCTGAACATAGCCGTGGCGGGAGACATCATGACGTTGGCACCGAGCTGCTGTGACATGGGCTGCATCAGGTGTTGGGGCATCTGCTGGGCAGCTAGCTGCTGAGTAGCAAGCTGGTAGGCGATCTGCTGCTGGACCATCTGCTGTGCGGTGATTTGCTGAGGCAGCATGTTGTTCACAGCAGGGCGCGCAGTACCAGTGTACTCGTTGGAAGTGGAAGAGGGTCTGGAAGACCAGGCCTGGTTGCTGTACGCAGCAGGCAACGCGCTAGCCAAAGGGGCCATGGAAAAGGCCTGGGTAGAGGTGGCAGGCTTGGTGGACGAAGAGGCGAAGGCACGCTGGGTGTTCATGTACTTGGCGTCGGCAGTAGTGACCGGAGGGTAACCGTCGTTGGAGGCAGTATCTGTCTGTCTGCGCAGGTCTGAGACAAAGTCGGGGTTGGTCCAGGCAGTAGCAGCCGCGACAGGGTGAGCAATGTAGTTGCCATTCTCAGGCGATCTCATGGGAGCCTCAATATCCCCCATGGCGGAGCGGCCACTGCGGGCATTGAACGGTGCCGAAGACGGGGCGGTGCCAGGAATGTGGTAGTCAGAAGGACCGGCAAGATCATGGTTGACACTGCTAGGGCGAGAGGATCTGACATCAGCGCCGACAGCACCAAAGCGGCTGCCAGGTAGGTTGGAAGAATCGGTGGCAGCGCCATCACGGCTGTTATGATGGCTGCTAGAACCAGTGTGCGACTTTTGCAGCAGGGTCGCGGGGTTAGAAGTGATGGCGGACTTCTGGCCGTCGAAGAAGGCACGGGGGCGAGTGGGCGAGGACTTGCCGGCACCATTGAGGTGCCAGTAGGAGGCATCGACAGAGACAGAAGAGCCGAAGGCTGTATTATTGGGGGACAAGTTAGCGGACATAGAACACAAATAGTTGGCAAAGCTGGCTGAGCAGGCCGTTTCATTGGATGAGAAGCGAGACTCGTGGCCAACGAGGGTGTCTGCATGTGAAAGTAGTCTTTTTTGGGCAGAGCTAGTTTTGGTTGGACGAGCATTGCAGGGTTTGAATTGGCAGTCGAATGACGGTAGCCAGCCGGTTGGGATGGGTCACTCACTGTTCTGTCTGGAGGGGAATCCAGAGTTGCTGCTGTCAGGCCAACCCGAGGCAATGCTTTCAATGTTGTGAGTCTGGGCAGCCATGGTTGATGATTGAGAAATTGCGATTGCAGGGCTTGACAAGGCCGGGTGGGTGGTGGTGTGTGGGATAGAGGGAGGGATGGTAAAGGTGGCGGTCAATATAGGAGCAATAGGCGACGACGGACGGGACTGTACAGCGAAGTTGGCCAAAAGAGACTGAGCTGGGTTAGCTGGGGTGAGTTTCTTGTGGGAGGTTGCGATGCCGAGGTCAAGAAGGCAAAGATTGACGATGACGAAATAAAAGCCACAGGATATAAGAGTAAAGTAAAAAGATACACAAGAAGGCTAGAGAAGATGAAAACAGAAAACTCAAGGCAACAAGATGATAAAGGTGAAGAAGCAAACGGACAGATCAGAAATGGACGGGGAAAAGAACAGAGATGGAAAAGTAAGAAAATAAAATAAAATAAGGCAAATAAACAACAATGAACAGGAGAAATGCAAAGAGAGGCGTGATGGGGATGAGAGGATGGGTGAGAGATAGAAGAGGGGAAGAAAAGAGGGTATAAGAAGGTTGAAAACGAAGGGGGACAAGAAGGCAAATAAACAAAAAAGATTTTGACGATGAAGACAGAAATAAAAAAGAAACAAACGAGGAAATAAAAATAAAAGAAATAAAAATAAAAACCCGGCCTTTCATGAGGACCTAAAGAATGCACTTCGGGAATGGGGGACAAGAAGGAGACAAGACGAGACGAGGGTGGACAAGGAACAAGCAACAGGAATAGGAATGGGATTGGAACAGGGATTAGGAGATTTGGGTTTCAGTGGGGGATCAGACCGCAAGGCTGCGATTACAGTGGGACGGATGGATTCTGGGAGGGGCCATCCAGGAGGGCGGCGCTGTAGGACGCTAGGCGTAGGGCCCAGTCTAGCAGCTGTGGCAGTCTGTTCTGCAGCAGGAAAACAGGCTGTGTTCAGTGTAGCCATTTGGCGCTTGCAGGTCCACGTCATTTGGAAAGTGGGTGGGTGGCGGCAGGTGTCTTCTGACCGCATGAGAAAAAAGAAGCCAGGGCTATGATTATCTTGCTCAAACTGAGCCCATTGTTTGCTCGCCCGGCTTGCTTGCCTGTCGTGTGCGACGGCTGGCCACAGAGCCAGGAATGGGCCAGAGAAAGCAAGGCGATAAAAAGGGAGCTTGGGTGGGAGTTGTCGCTCCCGTCCAGAGGGGCGGTCGGCCGTGTACAGGCGTGAGAGCCCCTAGCAGACAGGCCCGGAGCCACTAAGCTTTCAGCGGGTCTCTAGCCCCGAACAAGCCAAGCCCTCGCTAGGCCTTCAGAGGGGCGCACCATCGAATTTACCAAGTGCATAGCTAAATTTGAGATTGGCAAAGACAGCGAGAGCGAGATCTTGACACCAGTGGAGAGAAAGCAACAGGGGCCAGGGTCTTCTCTTCTCTCCTTCTTTTTTTCTTCCGTCGAGCCCTAGTCCGGGCCTTGTTCATTCGCTGCCGTTTTAGCTGCTCTATTTTAGGTGCTGGCCAAAGCCCCAGGACAGACAAGCCGAGCCAGATAAGGACCTCTCACTAAGTTTTTTCGACCCAGCTTCTATAGGTGAGACTTCTAGCTTGCTTGGGGGGGGGAGGGGGGGTTAAGGCACAGCACTCCGCTTAGAGCGACCCTGGATAGAAGAAAGCATAGGCCAAGACCGGAGCATGACAAGACAGGGCCCAGCTCTACTTTTTTGCGGTCTCTCTCGCTCTCGCTCGCTCTACTGACCAAAATGGCAGCGGCGTATGACCAACTTTGGCCCGGCGGCGAGGGAAAAACAAGGGAAGAGGGCAGGCTGGCCCTTTGATCAAGGCTGACAAAGATAGAGTATAGCAGGGGAAGGGATATTGCAGCACGACATGGGTGGGAGATGCAAGACTTCATGTAAGTAACGTACCAAATTATAGCCAACGTGAAGCAAATATTAGAGTTATGGATGATGAATGGCGTTGTATTATGGGGGGGGGGATTCCAGTTGACGGCGGTAGAAGAGTCGAGAATTCCAGTTGTCGGCAAGGGATGTCGTGAAACGGCAATATAGGAAGCAAGAGATATCGCGAAAGAGAGAGACGGTCTACCAGCAACAGAAAGCCTGCGATGGAGGAGCAAAGGGCTTGAGGCGCTGGGCTTTTTGGGATGAGGAGGAAGAGCGGCGTTGTATTTGGCTCAGGGCAGGGATTGCAATTTCTGCTAATAGTAAAAGACAAGCCTTGACTAACTATGCAGGGCGGCGAGGAGAGAAATTAAAAAAATAAAAGATAAAAGATAAAAAAGCTAAAAAAGAAAAGAAGAAAAGAAGAAATCTAACAATAGCCGACGACTGAGATAGACGAAAGGAAGGTAATGATACGGAGGAAAGAAAAAGGACAGAAAAAGGAAGAAAAAAAAACGAAGAAAAAAAAAAAGACTTTAATATAAAAGAGCGCCAGACCTGGTGGACAGATGCGCGAACAAAATGACTGGCACTGACTGCACAGCGTGACCTGCAGCAACGTGAAACAAGTCAGAAGAAAGAAAAAGAAGATCAGAGGAATAAAGCACAGCACAAGAGCAGATCTTCTTTCTATTTTTTTTTGCTTTGATTTTCACCATCTGCCTGTTCGTCGTCCTCGTCCTGGCGTGTCTACATCTGGAAGCTCTTGAAAGGGCCTTTGGTTCTTGGGTCTTGTCCCTCGTTACAGCCCGTGATACCACCGGCCCTGCAATACAGGGGAGCAGTGAGTTGGCTCGGCAAAAAGGCAGGCCGGAAGGCGAGGCGAGACGAGACGAGACGAGAGAGATGGGCTTAAGAAAAAGAACTTACAAAAATTCACCACGCGATAATATAGAGCAAGGGTTCCTGTCGAGCTGTGACTTGTCTGTCGATTGCGACTGCGAGCAAAGCGAATATTATGAGTTGGGGGAAGAATAATATTAAGTAAGAAAGGGCAAGAAAAGTACAAAAAAGTGCAGATATAGGCAAGAATTAACAGAGCAATAGAAGAAAAGAGGAAGATTACAAACAAAAAGTCGGATCACAATGTGTTGTCGTGGTGGAGGACAGCGCCCCAAGACCACCGTGTTCCGTCCGTCCATCTTCCTTATATACACCTCTTCTCTCAGCGCTCCATCTCCGCCACAAAGGGACGACCTCAACTTCCCTCCGTCTTTCCGCCAGCACTTGCATGTGCTAGCCGATATATTGGCTGGCTACTTTCCCACTATCAAAGCAATTCAGTCGACGCCAGAGACCAGTAGGAGGAGATAGGCCAGCTAGGAGAAGTAAACTTGGCTGGCAAATGCCAAAGACCCCAGGCCCGTTGCACTGGCTGCACTAGAGCCTCCAATATTGGACAACGCCTACTCCTGTCTTCGGGGACCCAACCCCAATCTTGCTGTCTGGCCTGGCTTGGAAGGGAGATGCACAACCTGGCTCTGAGGGGAGGCGGACATGTAGCGTCTCATGGATGCAGAAAAAAAGGAATGGGCAAAACGAGATTAGCCTGTCGAGGGCGGACCATTGCAAGGCCAAAAGGACTCGATGGGTTAGAGGGGCAAGCCGATGATGCATGCAGCACAGGCTTCAGTCGTGCGGAGGTTGTCCTGATGTCAAAGGAGCCTGTCATGAGCTGCATTGTTTCAGAGCAGGTTAGGGTTACAGCTGGCCACTAACGCATACTAACGCACAGCATTGGCGAGAGCCAAAGGCAAAGAAGAAAAGGAAGGACCAGCTCTGCTGCTGCATTGCGGACGGCGACAGCCAGACAGGCCTGGGTAAGGGTTTAAGCCAAGCGGTAAATAAGGGTTCTGACAGTGGCAAACTCAGCAACGACGTCTCTGATCAAAAGCTCCTCCTCTTCAACTCGTGATATGGCTATCAGCACCCGCGACCCTCTCTCCTATTACCCCTACTTTTGTGTTGGGGCTCAATTCCTAGTCATTTTCTACGCCTTCTTGCTGATCAAACAAGCGGGGGAGACGTTGGAGTCAAAGTTGAAGTAAGTCCAGGCCAAGGGCGGCTAGCTGTCTACCTAGCTCCAAGCGTGCTTTTCTTTCCTTTCCCTTCCTTTCCTCTGATTCTCGGCTCTGTTTCAACGCGAGGATATCTTGATCTGAACTTCTTGTCTTCTTTTCCTGGGTCTGTTCTTGCGGATAGGTCGAGCAAAGATCCAACCCAGGACTGGGCTATTCTGGGCCTGCCCGAGCCTGTCCTGGGGCTTGGGCGGGAAATTTACATATAAGGGAAAGGAAAAAGCGAAAAAAAAAGCAAGGAAAAAAAACTACTCATCTCATGATTCTAATCGCAATCCTAGGAAGGACAAAAAATAATTCCCCTGCTTTGTTACAAAAACAGTGACAAAGTATTCTCTTGGCAGTCCATGTCCATCAGCACCCATGGACAAGGAAACACCCTGACCTAGACCTTGGGATGGCTGAGCCCAGCGTGAAAATACACACGGTGCTGCCCTTCTTCTTCCTCTTGTTGTCCCATCGTTTCAAAAGCTCTGGAATAATGCTCGGAATCTTATAGCAAGTCCAAGTACTTATGTCTGTCCATACACTACCAAGCTATGCATAGCACAGAAGATGGCCTTCGCTCCTTTTGTTCATTTCGTAGCTGTGCAAAGACAAGCCATGAAGGGACCAAGAAGGAAAAAGGGCAATAGTAAACATTAACTGCTCATGACAGAGTGGTGATGCACAAAGAAGACAAAACGAGCAATAAGAACAAGGGAAATAAGCGGTCTGGTCTGGCCTGGCCGTATATTGCTCTGCCCTGCTATATCGCCCTCGCCCTGTCCTGCTCTCTTGTTCTTTTTTTTTTTTTTTTTTTTTCTCCATGCCGTGCGTCACTCTTACGGCGTCCGCGATCATGGTAGGAGAAAAACGAGAAAACGGCGTCCTCTCTCTTCGCCTTGTGTCTATGCATTTATGTCATCATCATCATCATATTTGCCATCTCCCATGCCATGCACGCATCCTGGGGAGTCCAAGGTGAATATGTCTCGCGTCCTCAATACCAAAGGAACCCCCCCCCCCCCAAACTAGCTATACACTTGCATCCTGTTCACTTCCTTTTTTTCTCCCATGCTGAAAAAAAAAAAAAAAGAAATAAGTGCTTTGAGCTTTCTAACCTTATTGCCCGAGAAATCGGGAGGAGATGCCGTCTAGCTGCTTATCTTCGCTTTCATTATTCACTCAGATACCACCAGCCCTAGCTGCTCGCTATGCCTGAACTACGCTTGACAGCAGCAGCAATTTATTTGTCTTGTTTGAGATCTGTTTCTGCATAATGTGTATGCAAGTTACCCGCGCCTGTATTTCGTCTCTTGTCACAGTCGGTGTAATTCATCCGATACAACCAAGCCTCATTCTAACGCTTGTATGCTCGCTCACCTATATAGCGCTGTTGCAGCCTGCTTCATACCTGCTTACACATGTATCGATCGACGTTGCACCCCTCCTTAGTTGTACCCTAGTATTGCAACAGGATGGTGGCACGTAGAATCCCAAGTGCCTTGACGCATATTTGCCTGCAAATAAACACAGGTGAAATGCCACCCTGTAATGAGCGGTACTTTCAAAAGTAGCTAAGCTCTCAGGAGGACTTGGCACAAAAACCTCCAGTTGCAAGGGCAGTCCATCCTATGATCTAACCTACTTAGCCAACACTCCCTTTTCCAAAAAAATAGACATATACATTCAAGGACTTGGTAGTAGTACTTGGGCCTGCCCACAAACCTACCAAAACACCGTCTAAAGCTCGCCCCCAATAGCCCTGGCAGTCACGCAAGCCACCAACCTTCTCTTTGCTCCTCCCTTTCCCTTTCTCCAGCTCTCCCTCTCTCCGTAGGGATTTATCACGCGCGCCGTCACTCCTCTCGCCCTGAGCATGCAGTATTCCTGCAAGATTGTCAATAATTGTCAGAGCGGTCAAGTGGTGGACTCGAGGGACGGCGCTGCTTCTCGCAGGCATGTAGAAGTTTCTTTCGAGTGGAGAAGGGCGAGGTGCGAGGTGCGAGGGGGGGGGGGGGGCTTGCGCCACGTCTACTTGTGCTATAAGCTGTATAGAACTTGTGGTGTCAGGTCCCATGGTCTCATGGTCTCATGTCACACCTCCTAGCGGAGCTGTTTAGTGCATTCCAGAGGCTTATCGGAACTGCGATGTTTCGCTTACCGCTATGCATATATGTACATATGTATGCACACAGGAGCAACAAGACTCTCACTGGCTAGGAGGAGGACAGGATGCAGAGGCTGTCTGGAACCTGCATGTGTTTATACGTAGTTGTGCTACCGATACGCATCTTTCCCCTTCTACTCCACATAAAGAGAACCATAGTCGCAAGAGATCATCCCTATATCTTTTGTTCTATCCTGTGCTACATGGCATGGCTTTGCACACCGACGCCAATTGGCACTACGTTCACGTCTTAGCCTCCAGTCCAAGCGGGAGAGCAGCCATAGAATCAACCCCACAAAGAACCTTTCCTCGAAAGCATTTATTATATTCCGCTGCATCGTATTCTTTGGCCTCTACTTGCTGTTATTTTCGCAACGGAATATGTTCCGGGCGGGAACAGTCACCTGATACTATTTTCTAGCGCGGACCTCAGGCAGTTAGCGGGTGCAGCTACGTTTGGATTTTGAGCGTGTGCTATGCCTTTTTAGGGCCCGGAACTAGGACTAGAAGGCCCCTCTTTACCCAGCGTATCTCTAGAGCGCATCTCCCAGTTTCCAGGTCTTCTCCGGCCTCTGGCACAGAAGATGGGTCCCAGAGAAGTACAAAGGTTCTCCAACAGACATAGCTGTTGTAGCGTATTGCTTTGTCTGCCGACAGCCCGGACATTTCAGCACAAGTTCTAACTGTTATTTCGGCTCAGACAACCCGGGGTTGCAACGTAGGACATCAGCAATATAAGATTCATTGGTTCAAGGCCCTAAAAACTTATCTGCGGCAAGCTAGCTCTACGGCCCCGACAGCGACTTGCATGTCTATCAGTCATCGCTTTCTTTCAGCGGGCCGTAGGCTTTGTACCCGAACAGGCAGTTGTGTTCCTATCGATTGTGGCACTTGTTGAAGCATCTGTCACCGGGTATAACCGCTAGAATCTGACCTATCTCTGTACTGGTGAAGGCCTCTTATCAAGAAGTATAGAGGGGTGTCTGGTGGAAACACGGGTGGTATTCTTTCTGCTCTTTTCACCACTATCTTGATATGGTGTGGCTCGTTTTGCTGCCCTGAGACTATGTTGCAGTTCTTATCTTTCAATCGATCAGAATACTCCCTATGTGCGCCCCTGGTAAAGCCCCCTCAGTTCTCGTCTGGCGCGTTTTTGTCATTTTCTCATTGCTAGGTCACGCTCAAGGCTTCGTGCTTAGGTCCATCTGTGACTAGTCCTGTACTGGCATTTCTCTTTTTTTGCTTTTGCGCTAGCAGTAGTTTACATAGTTCCACTGGGCTGTATTGCCACCCTCGCAGCATGTGTCTATCATGGATTGTGTACCATACACTCTTTTAGCGTTATAAACTAGACGAGGAGAGACGCCTGCATGCGCTCTCCAGGTGGCGTTTTCTTTGTAGTCTTTCGGTTGCCTGATGTGTCGCCTCTAAATCAATCTAGGGGCTGCTTTCCTCAGGCTCAGGACACTTAGTTGAGTTTGATTTTTAATATATGTCCCCCTACCATGTATCTCCTAGCCCTTCCACAGTCACAAGCAGGTTCGCTGTAACCTTTTTTCTGCTCTTAATGTGTAGGAGCTTTGACTCTCCCCAATCTCATCTCCAAACCACTGCGCGTAGTTGGATCCCCTACTTGCCTCATCAAGATCTCAATGTTCCTGCCAAACCGTGCCCATGAATCACTAGAGGCTTGTCGTCAGGTTATCTGAGCATAGAGCATAAGTGGTCTCTGTTGGTAAAATAGTTCCGTGAAGGGCACACATGATACTTGCTAGATTAATGAGTCCTATCTTCGAGGATCGTAGCGTTGAGCTTGGAAGAATTCAAGACAGGTTTCTCATATAGATCCTTTTCTGCTGCGTGCTGTCTACATACGACCATAGCTGGTTGAGAACACGGGATCCCGTCCGCTCTCCCCTAGTTAACCGGCCAAGCGCTGGACTAGTATTATGTTGGGTGACCACGTGAGAATCCCCAGTGTTGTATGTTCTTTTTTTGGTAGCCCTTTTTCGTCTCGTCCTGTTATGATGTAATGACATAAACTTTGGTGATTCCCATATTGGCATCACATACGACCATAGCTTGTAGAAAGCACGGGATCCCGTCCGCTCTCCCCTAGTTAACCTACAAAGCGCTGGACCAGTACTACGGTGGGTGACCACGTGGGAATCCCCAGTGTTGTATGTTTGTTTTCTCGTGATATTCTTTTTATACAGCGGCTATGAAACGTGTAGTTTATAAAGTCCAGTTTGGCCAGATTTCAACATATACGACCATAGCCTGTGGAAAATACGGGGTCCCGTCTGCTCCCCCTTAGTCAAGCCACAGAGCGCCGAACCAGTAGTATGGTGGGTGACCACATGCGAATCCTCGGTGTTGTATATTCTTTTTGCTCTTGTAGATATGCTGAAGACTTTCTGGTGCTCGTCCATGTTGACGAATGACAACAAGCCCCATCTAGTGACGGTGGTGGACGTTTCTGCACTACGCGCCTCGGCGGCCTCTTTTTTTACTCTTACTCAACATAGAAAGTATCAAATGTTTCTTTGCAAAAATACCTATCGTCTAGTTTCACACACCGTTAGTCTCGCTCAAAAGACGCGTGGACACAATGGGTGCTATCTCAACTCAAGCTTAGAAGATAGTCATATTGATCAGAACCTTTACCTTCATAAATTACCCAAGCTGATAACTCTATTCTTTTAGCTTTTAGGGGTTTCAAGACCCCAAGCCGTGTTGACATACGTGTGCCCGCCTATCCCCATCCAGTCCCTAATACCATAGCCATTACCATCAAGATACTGCGATGTTGTCATTCGTGTAACAGTACAACTCTCACTTTTGCTTTGTGTGTAACCATATATCGGGCCAAGCTACGCACACTAGCAAACAATCGTACCCATGTGAGCTTTCTTACATATTATAAAGCAGTCACCTTTCGCCTGCTGCACATCATATTTTGCATGGAGTCCCGAAGCCTTCGTTCCCGTTGTCGTACCCTGTCAGCCCATCATCTGTGACAAAGACCTTTGCAACCGTGAGACCTTGTGATGGCGATGTGAAAGGTCTTAACAAGCTGCTTGCAGCAGATGACTACCATACCCTCGTGATCACATCCCTATTATGCCAGCTTATTCCTTTGCCTCCTCTCGTCCTTAGGCGGGAGGGACATGGTCAGATTTGTGTTCAAGATCATGTCAAGCGAACGTCGGAAGGGAACGTGTCCCGGCAAGGTCTATGCCTCATGAAACCTGTCACGCATGATATATTTAGCTCTTTTAACCTTGGTAACATTTTGGCTCTTTCAAGATCGCAAGCTTACTCATTGTCCTATTTTTCATTGGCCTTGATGGCGCCAGAGTCAGATAGCTTGCTTGCTCTTCCAATCGACCACCAAATTTATTTTCATTCGCCTGGCAAAACTTTGTCCAAGCTAATGTTTAAGACGTTGGGTACTGAATAGCTGGGCACTGGCATTAAATATTCCCAGGTAACGTTGAGTTCTTTGAAAAGCTGACAGCAAAACCCATGAAGCAGAATGGCTCCTGAGAATCCTTGTTGTTCCTCACTTATATGCGCCAACAAGTTTGCTTGTTCAATTTAGCGTCTGGCTGACTTTCTACAACACCCCGATAGCATTTTCTGGGTGGCGGTTAGTTTGGATGATATCATTCCTCATCACCACTTCCAAGCATTCTGCACTTTCAGGTGTGCGCCAACTTCAAAGATTTCCTGTGGCCTTCTAGGGTCGACTTTGCAGCCAGGAGGCCGTCCTACTAGGCGATGCCCAGGCCCTCTCTGCGTGATCGGGCTCCAAGTCTGATTACCTTGTGGTTTTGGCTTGCATCACCCCGCACTTGAGCTGGTCTAGTCTAAAAGTTCAACGATTTTCAGCACGGTATGTTTACCCCAGCGGAGTATGTTAGTTTGTCCTCTGCTCGACAAAGCGGACGCGGCTACCACAGCTATACTTTGCTACCAACCATTGGGGAAAAGACTTGTCGGAAGTTCCTTGCAATCCCACTATCTTTTTGCTTCCTCAGTTCTTTCTCCTTTCCTTATCTATTTTACTCCGCCTATATCTCCTCCACTTAAATTACCCTCTCTCTGATTACATTCCCTCAACGGAAGAGAAATCCGTAGGCAAGTTCCGACTATATTTTATCTATTGAGCTTGAACCTGAATACATTTAATGTAACGGGAGAGAGTGAAGTTGATGTAAGACACTAGCAATATACTTGTGCTTTCGCGTCTTTCAATGGCTTGTCTGCAATCTTCCGGTTACATGAGCCTTGCAGTGCCGTGGACGCCCACCAGTGTCCACACTCTCTTAGACATTTGCATTATTATTATTATGTTATTTTATGCCTGCCTAGCAATGCTGTGGCGGACTTGAGCTTGGATTTATTGGATGTCGTCTGTTTGGTTGTATTATTTAACATCTAGCTACTGGTTTCCCACAGCAATACAACGACATGTTCTGGACGGAAGCAGCGTGGTTGATGTCGTCTTCCACTACCACTTTCGGGCAGTCAACGGTTGCAGGTGTACGTCGGCTTCAAGTATCTCCTATGGCTTTTTAGGGACCGGCTTAGCAGCCAGGAGGCTTTCCCGCTCGCCGTGTCTCTGCTAGGTGTAGTTCCCGCATTAGTTACCTGGTGTTTTTGGGTTGTGGTGTCCTGCCTATATAGTAGGGTGTTGTCCCTGGCGGAGTACGTCGGTTTTGTCCTCTGTTCGGCGAAGCGGTTAGATTTTGATTTGAATATATTTCACGTCTACTGGAATCACTAAGATCAAACGACGCCGGATTGGTTACCAGACAGAATTGACCCTCTGCAAGGCTGACCATAGATCTCGGACGGGAGAAGCTCGTATGCTCCCAAGCAAGCTTGTTACTCGCCCAGAGTTGGCGAAGCGGTTGCCGCATCAAGCAACGCGGGCCGGACAGCTTGGATTTATAAGTTCCACTTACACCAAAATATCCCGTCGTCCTCTGTGGCGCAATTGGCTAGCGCGTCTGACTGTTAAGTATCTTGCCTTAGAGATAGCGGCAATCAGGAGGTTGACAGTTCAAGCCTGTCCGGAGGAGTCCTTACTTTTTTTACTTAATGCCCAGTAGTTCTTGCACCTAAATTAGGCCTCTCCACGCCCTATTTTAGGGTTCAAATCGCACGTGTGTGTATATATACGCAGGGTTATAAGGGAAAACTGGTAGGTAGACGCATATTAAACGACAAGCCGCTATAAAGCGACAAACGCTAAGAACCTAGACTCTACGCCACGCCAGCTATAGTTCATGGCGTTAATACCATCGTTTGTCTGTTCACCGGCCGATGGGATTCCCTTTTTCGAGAGAGAGAGAGAGAGAGAGAGAGAGAACAAAGAATGCCGCGGCGCGGCAAGCTTGATTTAGACAACGTAGGAAGTTTACTGAGGGCTTTATTTTTTCACTTTGCAAAGAGCCTCAAACCCAAAACTCCCAGCCAGCCTTTTTGCTGTACTAGGCCTGGTCCTAGTTGGAAGCAGTCAATTTCGCTAAAAATTCCAAACAATGGACTATCTTCTTCATCATTTTACATGCACAAAAAGAGAAACAATATGTGATTTTAGCGCAGCCTGAGGTTGTTTTTTTTTTCATTGCGGGAAAATGGCCCCCATAGTTACCATGCCTTTTCTATTTGTTTATCTATCACGACAATCTTGTCTTCTTTCATTTGACACGCTACCCCAGGAGAAATGACTAGCGACGGTGACCTTTTCTCCTAGCCACATGGGGTGCAAAGCGTAGGTCAAGCGAGGGGCAGGAACGGGACAGAGTTCTTTGTCCGTTCTGACAAGAAGGCCTTGTGATTTGGTCTGAGCTTCCTCTCGTTATTCGGGAAGCTGGAGAAGAAATACGCGCCGTGGAGGTCTAGCTCGATGTGACTAATGGTGAACTTGCATGCCAATGTGTTGTTCTGGGCTTGGAGGAAGCTCTACGGTGATGTCCGGTTTGTTAGGGTTAGACCCACGATACTAATTACCGACAAGTCGTGCCCAGCGGCATCTCCAAAAAGACACACCCAAAACACCATTCAATTCTGGCTGATGACCGTAGGACTTGCATGAACCAAAAATAAAGGCAGAGTCAAGCTCAAAAAGACTTGTCAAGACAAAAAAGGAAAAAAAACGAGAATAAAGTTTGTATCAGAGAGACAAATGATAGTGACAGTACTTCATACACATGGCCCGGCGAAGACCGTGAGAGCTCTTCTTTTTATGGGAAGCCTCTTTTTTGTTCTTCGACAAAACAAAAAAAAATAAGCTTAGAACGTGATTGATATTTGTCATGCTTCACCCAAATCAACTTCCTGCTGGGTTGTGGTTGCTGACGATTGGCCGTGAAGCTGTGCCGCATGGCAGCGTAAGATCCCGTGTTTTAAACGCCCAAGAATAGAAGAGGGGACAGATAAGACGCAGATGAAGGGAGTGACGAGAGAGAAAAGGATGTTGAGTCAGTAAACAAGGCCATATGGTATCAGACGTGGTGTAATCTTGAATAAGCGTGCCGCACACATGATGCTGTGTTAATGCGGTATGTGCACTGCAACTAAAATAATCTGAGTGCATCAGAGCATGAAACATGGCGGGCCTAGGATACACATGGAAGCGGCTTTTTCTTTTCTTCTTGTGTCTATCTTTGTCTATTATGGTTCGGTGGGTTATTGAGATTGAGAAAAGAGAATGGACAAATCCTCTGGTGGAAGCAGCTGGAAGTGAAGTGGGCAGAGGGGCAGAGGGCAGAAGAACAATAGCAAGAAGACAAAAGAAGGAGAGAGAAAGTGTGCCAGCGGCGCGGGCTGCAGTTTTCTTGAGGCTAAGTGCCATGGTTACATGGGGAGCTGCATGACATCAAGCGGCTCGGCACATGGTGGTGAAAGGAGGAAAGGGAAGAGGGAAAAAGAAATATCCCGCCAATTTTTCTTGTTGGTGCGCTGTAGCTGTAAAGTAAAGCCCGAGGAGCTGGTTGGATGGGGATTACGTTTGGACTTGGGGCAAGGAGATCTTGTTGGCGATTGGAGTTGTGATGCATCTCAGCGAGATGTCAATACGAGAGTGCGATGAGCCGATGGTCCGAATGTAGAACGGAGATGCAGGTGGGGTGGACCAGAGGATCAAGATCCAGAATCCCGTATCGGCTACAGATTACACCTCAGGCTAGGCGCTTACAGATATCAGCCTACCCAGCAAGATATCGTATAGTTAGCACGCTGGATGGAGGCTACCCAACGAAGATACTGGCGGTTCACATGGTCCAGGCTTGATTTGATCACAGGTCGGTTGACACTAGACTAGACCTGCAGGTTTTGGCTAACCTAACGCATGGCCATCCATAGTGTGTGCGTAGTGCAAGATGCAGTTTGTAGCGTGCAACCCAAGGAAGGGCGAGAGCCCTTTCGTCTTTTTTTTTTTCCCTCTATAGTCAGGGCAGGACGAGCTGACTGACTGCCAGAGGCGACCAACGCTAGAGATAACAAGAGGCTAGTGCTACTGGTTCGCAAAATTAAGGTTTCCAGTATTGAACAGGCCAGTTTTGTATATCTGGGTACATGGGGGTATCTGAAAACACTAACTCCCTATTTCCCTTTTAAAGTTCAAAATAGCGTAGCGGCACGGTTAATATGAAGGTGGATTATACTAGAGCTGACGCAGGACCGGATCTCAGGCTAAGACCGCACGCAGTTGGGCAGAGAGAAAGAGAGGGATGGGAGACTATGGCCAAATGAACAGATGCGTCAGAGACTGGGCCGTAGGGAGAGGTGGGATATGAGTTTAGTCTTTTTTTTTTCTTTTTTTTTTTCTTTCTTTTTCTTCGATACGTGTCTTAGTGTGTCTGAGACTGGTCTATTGTGTAGACAGCGAGGTGACGAATGCTCAGAAGCAGAAGTGAAGGAAAGCAAGAAAGGCTGGTTATCCGGATGAGGCTTGATACAGTTTTTGCCAGTGGCCAGAAAGTTGACGCACAATACAGGAACAAGGAGAGCAAAGACAAGGCCAGAAACACAAGGATGATGGCCCCTTCCTTGCAAGTAAGACCTGCACAAGGAAGAGATAGAAGTGATCAGCGCCAAAAAGGCAAGCCACCAGCCGTTGTGTCATGCTAGGTAACCTGGTGGAGGGCCGGGCTGGGACCATCCCTAGCCCTTTGCTTGCTTGACGTGGATAGACTGATGAGGCGGATGGATGGCCATGGCCTTTTCCCCGTCTCCCTGCCTTTTGTTGGGCCGGAAGAAAAGAGAAAGAGAAAGAGAGACAAGCAGCTTGGACCAAGGCGAACGGAGGAGCACGGATTTTGTGATATGGAGATAACCTGGATGGGGCAGGCCGCATGTAACTCTGACACTATGCCGCTAGAAAGACACGAGCGGTCAGATACGTGGGCTGGCGTTGAAAGGGCACGCTATGCATATGTGCTCTCATAGATGCTTGTGTTGAGAGGTACCGCATACTTGAAGCCCTGTGGCCATATCGACCTCAAGCAGACAATTAGTTGGATGCCTAGACAGCTGGGATGTAGTGGTACCTCCTGTGGCAGCAGCCATCAACCCATCGCCCAGTTGGCGGACACAGATGGATGGATAGACAGGACAGGCTGCTTCCTCCTTTCTCTAATCTTTAGTATGGTCGGGTCGGGGGGGAGGGAAATTAGACGTGAGCGAAAAGAGACCTGGGCTTGTTGCCGATTGTTTTATTAATGCAACGTCTGTCCTGGGTTGGGTTTTCCTCCTGGGGACAAAAGGGCACCTTTCTTTTGCATTTTTCCATGCGCTTCTCCTCCCAGAACAAGTGTCGTTGCAGTCTCGATCTCCCTGGCCATATTCTCGTTGCGTTTTTGTTTTGTTGTTGGTCGCAGCTGTGGCTGCCATCCTATCGTAATTGGTCTGTGTTGTGTTGTGTTGGACTGGAGGCTCTCTGACCTCTCTCTTCCTCCTCCTCCTCCTCCTCCTCCTCCTCCTCCTCCCCCTCTTCCTCCTCTCGCCTACTCGTCTCTACTCGCTGCTCACTCGCTACCCCTGGCTAAGTCAGCGCTTGCACCTTGCGTTGTAACCAAGCGACAGGGCAGCCCCGGCTCCCACTCCAGTTTCTACAGCGCTGCAGCCCCTGACAGCGGACAAAAACAATAAACAGAAGCTACTGTTACTGCTAGCAATCAAAGCAGCAGGCCTGTAGCCCCTGTGCAAAATCCGTACCTTCTGCTGGCTGCTGGCCCGATTGGACCATTGACCCCTCCATCCCCTCTGCCCCTCTAAAAACGCTACTCTGTAAAGGCTACATAGCCCCGTTCTTGAAATCCTTCCAGCCGTCTGCTAGAGCCCTGAAGGCCCAGAACTTGTCACCTAATTTCCCTTCTTCTTTTTCGCCCATCCTTTCCAGGCGACACATACACCCCATAGTCCTTCCCACGCCCCACTAGAAAGAAGGGCTGAGGCGGCAGAGCTGTGGTGCAGCAGTACCTTTTTGGTACTTGTTTGACGGTGTATTTTGGGTGGCGTGCTTGTACCCACGCCCCCCTCTCTTCTTTCCTCTTTGTTTACCCCGGTCGTGGGCAGCCATCACAGCACCAGGCCCTCCTTCTTCTCTTGCCGGCTAGCCTTCTAGATCTCTTTTATTTTCGCCTTCTCTTCCTTTTTTTCTCTTCTTTTTTTTTTCTCTTCTTTTCCTTCTCACCAACCGCGCAGGTCAACATCGTCTGTTTTTGTTGTTTTGTTGTGTCTCTTCTCCTAAACCACACGCTCTCTTTACCCTTTTTCTTTTTTCTTATTCATTCTTTAGTCCTTTTATTTTTATTTCTTTTCTTGAGAGGCTCTTTCACTAAAGTCCTCATCCATTCCTTACTATCGACTCCGTTTTTAATCGCTGGATTATTGGCACTCTGCTCGCTTCTCTTTGCGTCGTTTGCTGTCCGGTCCCTCAAATCGCTGTCGATCGTCGCGGCTTTGCTTGTTTCAACTCTACGACACGTTGCTTTACTGCTTGATCTTCGCCATATCACCCCGATCTACCCGTTGCGTTCTGTTGCGATCTCGATATTACCTACAGTCGTCAAATTCGAGAATCTTGGCCCTTAATAAGTCCGGCCACGCTAATATTTATAATCGTCCATTCTATCGACTCGAAATATCTTTGCTGTAAGTCAGACAGGATGCAGGAATTAAGCCCTCCAATAAACGTGCCCCCAAATCCATATATTCCACTTGCAACCACTGGCCTGCGCTGCGTCTGGAATGACATGTAAAACAAATGCTACGGATCCTGTCAGCCAACTAGCTAGCTATAGCCGTGCTTTTCCCTTCCCTTTTATCTCCATTGGGCTGCTAGATTTAATGTGGTCTTGGTCTCAGACATGCAGGCCGTCTGCCCTACGGACTATTTGTTGTGGAACATTCTCTGCTCCATTCGGCACCACCTAGCTGTGTACCTTTCCCCCCCCCCCCCCCTAATCCACTGCGACGCTTCAAGGGAAATGACGTTGCCAACCGCTTTCACACAGCTTGCCTTGATATGGTGTTGTCAATACATTGCATTAGTGCAATGCTGAACAAAGTCAATACATGGCTGCTCAAAGCAAATCAGCAGAGACAGTGGTCTAACATGTGCATCTTACAGTCTGTCCGGCCCCGTGTGAATCTCTTAGCTGAGCATTCATTTAATAATCCAACTGTCGCCTGCCTCTCCCCGTCTTTAGTCTATCTACGACTATCCTACTCGTCTTAACCCCGCCAAGCATCATTTAGTCCTTTAGACTCACCCACCCACCAACATGCCTTCTATTTCGCACGTCATTCTTCAACGCAGTGAGGACGAGTCTCCAGACACCCTCGAGTTCAACAGAATGCTCAGTGCGTTTGGCCTGGTCATGTTTGCTCTCTGCCTGGTTTCGTCTCTTGTTCTGCTTCGCCGAGCTCAACTCCGTAGACAAGCTTCCCTCGCCCCTGTGCTGCCCTCGTACTCGGAGGCCCGTGGCAACAACCTCACCATTCACACCACTGACAAACACGGTCGGTCCAGTGTGCTGGTGATTGGCTCTAACGGCAAGCCCATGCTGAGCAACCCCAACTCGCCCCCCCACTCGCCCGACAATGTACCCGAGATCCGTATTACCTTCCCTGATGAAGCCGACCAGACTGGCCAAAACCAGAGTGGCCGTGTTGTCGTCGTCCGCATGGGAGATTCTTCTGTTGGTCTCGAGCCCATGAACGAGCAGCTCCCCGCCTATGAGAAGGAGAGTACAACCCAGTTCTACTCCATAGATATGGATCAGATCGGCGGCCTCAAGGAGAAGGACACCCGCATCTAAACCCCAGCTTCTGTTCTGTGTTTTCTCTGGCTTCGTGTTTTTTTTTTGTCTTTCGCCCATCTTCGCTCCTCTCCTCTTCTCTTTGATGTCCTCCCTTCACATGGTTGAAAGCATAGAGGGAGGGGGGCATCAGCTTGGACATCACTCCGTGTGTCTAGGCATTGTGTGGTTTTTGTTTATGCACCGGACGTCTCTCGAGATATTCCATCGCTCACACAAAATTCTTTTCTTTGTTTCTATTCTTACGTTCATTATCCTCTCTGTTCTTATTCATAATACCCCCCCTCCCCCTTCCTCCTTCTCTCCCTGTTTGCATAGGCAGCCGGGAAAAAAGCCATCCCTTCAACACTTTATAACCGTTACTCTTTTGCTACACCCCTCATAAACACAAGCCTCCTGTCACTCTCACTGTTGTCATTTTTTTGGTGGTCATACTTGTTTCCACTGGGTTCTCGGCCCTTTCATGTTGTCACGTGGAAGCGGCTCTGCAAGCTTGCAATGGTCACTTTTGGTGTATCACGCGAGACTGTGGTGTCTATGTCTCTTTTTCTCGATTTACTATATTTTGTTTGGAGTTGCGCAATCAAGAGTCTTTTTTTCCGCTGATCTACAAAAGCCAAATCATACTTCTCTTTTTGCAGGCCATCCGGCTGCCCTCGCTTCATATGTTGCGTCCGTCTGAAATGTTTCCTTGATGATGTACTCTTATGCCCCTTCTATGTCTCATTAACTGTGTCTGGTCAATCCCTGTTGGTTGCTCCTCAATCTCTAAAGAAAAATTATATATATATTCATGTGTATCATCATTTATCTTGGCCCTCCCTCGCTCATCTCGTGGCTCCCTAAGTTCTTTGTTATCTTGTCTCTTTGAATTACTTGGGTTGGAGGGGTGCTCCACGCTTCTGTGCTTACTGTCTGTCGCCCCATTGATGATGCCCTGGCGACTTCATTTAACCCTTATTGGTCCGTTTAATGAGATGACTAGCTCCCTAGATCTGAACCCTCGACTCCCTGTTTAAGCGACAGACAGTGGTTTTTAGGATCGTTTGATGGCATAATCTTGAACAGATTAAACATAGATAATGTAGCCTGTCGTGTAGCATGCATCATGACTTGACTGCGGCTAGTCATTAGCTGGCCCATGTCCGTTACTGTCTTTATTTCACTCTACTCTCGCTTGTCTAGTGCGCTATAACCGCCTGCCATTACATCCAAGGGAGTTTAGCTTAAGAATAAGTTTGTTTTTTTTACCTTGTTTTTTTTTAGTCGACAAGATATTGCACCTTACCTGTTACTTTCACTAAGGGGTCCCTGTTTCTGTAGCGTCAGGAGCCGACGTCTTAGTCGCGGACCAAGGGCACCATCGCCTCCCAAATCACTCCATGTCTTACTCCAGGGCTCCCCAGGACCAGATATTGAGACCAACTTTGCTTCCCTGCTTGACTGGGAGGCCGGCATGGAATGTCTCCTGATATCCCTTTCCAGAGCCATCCGCGCGAAAGTTTTCCCAGAACACTGCATTTCCAAGGATTGGCTTGAAAATGACGCCTTCAACTGCCGGCCCGTGTCCAAGTATATCTTGTTGTTCATTTCCTCCTTCAGGCGAAGATGTTGACGACGCATCGCACTCGACAAACTTGCACCAAAACGAGTTGCCACTGCGTACATCGGCGCGAGGTAGATATGGGAACTCCGTCCCTCCGCCCTGGATGTCATCCGAAACATGTGCCCAGGCCATGAAGCTGCTAACGCGGCCCCAACCACCAGCCCCAGAGCTCCAGTCAAAGTGCATACCGTAATGGCCACCTGGACCGTAGCGCTGAGTGCGGAGCCGCTCGATCCAGAGGTTGCGCCGCCAGCCCTGGAAGGCGCGGGCGCGGGCTTCGATGCAGCGTACGGTGGGGTCACGAGGGAGCAGGGCAACTTCAGAAAGGCGGATAGATGGGTCGATTTGCGTGGAGCTGCCATCATGTGTGACGGTGGACGGCTGGAACAGGTCCTCACTGCAGTGAAAGAAAGGAGGAACCGTTAGTGTAAGAAGGCTTTGCGGGGGGAGAATGGCGTTTGGTGATTACACAGGGCCGTTTTTCTCCTGCTAGGGCTGTGGACGCTGTTGAGACTGGAAGCTGCAAGCAACAGGAGAAAACAAAGCCTCTATAGGCGACAATTAATAGCAGAGGTCAGCCTCTCATCTCCCCACCATGGATGTGCCCACGTGGTTTTAAAATAGAACAAGAAAGTATAGGAAGTCTATAGGTCGTTGTACGGGTCTTGTTCTCTTTTGCTGCCTCTTCCTGGCCTTGTTTCCAGAGATAGACCTTGACATGCCGCTCCAAGTCACACCAGAAGTCCCATGCTGGTCCTTTCTTTCGCCCGAGTCCTCTAGGATCGCCGCGCGGCAGGGAATAGCAGAAGAAGCGCCTTGTGACTCTATTAAAAGTGGATAAAGCTCAGGAGAGTTAAGAGGAAACGTGATTTAAAGGGGAAATACGTTAGGAAACAAGGCCTGAGAGTTTGAGGCTGCTACCTACCTAACGTCAAGCAGATGCTTCTGATCGCTGGTCGATAAAAAGTTTTCTATGTAGATAACAAGAGGCTCCTTCGAGTAGATGTGAACAGAGTACTGATCAGGTGGGCATCCAAGCGTGTCGTTGATGCTCGGTATTGCAAGCATGTCCTCGTTTAGGGCTGGAAGCGGTGCACGAGAAAGATTTTTAGGCGCAGATTGAGAGTAGAGGAGGGCCGAAATGGCTGCTAGAATTATAGCGTAGGTGAGCATTGTGAAGCAAGATGGCGCGAAATAGAGAATTATAGATGGAAGGGGAGCTGCTGCGGTTAGGAGAACCGAGAGCGGACAGAATGCACTTCTGTAGTATATAGCACTATATTATGCTGTGAGGGGGGGGGGGGGGGGGGCAGAGAAGGAGGAGAATGGAGAGGAGAGATGAGTGAAGTTGGTAGTGGGTCATTTTAAGTGGAGTCCTTTTGGTGCACCAATCTCGTTGAAACTCTATTTTATTGTTATTTTCCGATTTTGCTGGCAATAAACTCAAGCATGCCGTTATCAAATCCATCGTGCGTGATATGCTTAAAGGCCTACAGACCAAAGAGCTTCGAATCGGAGAGCTACGAACCAGATGATGACACGACAAGACTGCGATCAAGACGCCCGATACACGTAGAACATGCGTATGTACAAATATGCGTGGAGGTCCATCGCCTCCACATCACGTGCCAGGCACCGTCTGAATAGCACATCGTGGCCTTTCCCAGCCAAATTCAGTTAAATAGATCTGGCCTTCAATACGACTTGTCGTCTCAAGAATATTCCTCAGCCATGATGCTGCTCCCAGACTTACTCTGGCTATGTTTACCGGTCTGTGGCTTGGCTGCAGTACCCCAGAGGGGTCGTTTGTTTCTCTCCTTTTGCTAGGATGTTGAGACGTTAGGTGCATATTCCTCTCATTCCTCTTGCTTTTTTTTTTTGCTTTTGGCCCCTGAGAGCGTCAAAGCCCAGCTTATCCAAAGCTTTCTAATCAGCGGCCCTGGGGCGAGAGAAGGAGAAGTATGCATGGAACAAAGCCTCTGCTACCATTCGCTTGTTCGCTTATCCTTGGGGAAAGCTGCAAAAACTACTCCCTGGTAAAGTTCGTGCTATATTGCTGGTCTTCGTATACAGTACGGCTTAGATATATATGCAGACGCATAGGATACTAACTATACTCCTTATAGATAGATTGTATGCGCTCTCTTGCACGAACCTGCAACTCGATTTCTGCTGATTAACGAGCCCTAATCCCTCAAGCTTAAAAGTGCCTGTTCCTCCTAGGCTCGACGAAATAACTGCCGATCAACTCGCCCGGCTAACGAGCGTTAGAGCCAGCAACAGAGCTAGGCGCAGCAAGCCTAAGACAGCACACAAATCCATACTTAGACACGCACATCGCATCGCATCGCATCCCTTCGCTTTTTGGTGCTTCACCAACAACATCCCGGAAAACCCGCAAAAATACACGCAGGACCAGAGAGACCACCGCCAACTTGTCCTTCCCTTTACTTTGCAGCTTCCCTAACAACTATGGATTACTTTGTGCAGGACGGCGAGCTGGTCTCAACAAAAAGGGGCATGCAGGTGTCCAAGACACGCCACAGAGGAACCCGCTTTGTCAACGCTGTGATGTCAACTCCTGCCCATCAAGGAAGCCAAAGCAAGACTTCTTTTCCTGCAGCGTTTGCGAATGCTTCTGCCCCTCAATTCTCCTCTTCAGTTCCCGCGATTTCTGAGCAATCCTTGTCTGCCGGAGTCAATGCTGCGCCTATCGGAAAGGGTTCATTTTCCGTATTTTCGATTTCAAAGCCTCCGGCCCCAACACGCTCTGCAACTCCGTATGCCCTAGAAAATGCGCAGAATCACACAACCTCCGGAAAAACAAATTCTATCGCATCACCCAGGTCGTCGGCCCCCTCGCCTAGCGGAGGACGTGCTGAAACTGCGTCTCCAGCCTCAAACTGCACGGCTAGCAGCATTATAACGCTGGAACAGTCAGCAACAGCAACGGGGCCAGCGCCAGCGCCAGCAATAGCAATAGCAACAGCACCATCAGCACTAGTATCACAATGTCGAGAGATCGCAGCGCAGCGTTGCGAACCTAGAGATGAGACTGTGCCCGTGGCAAAAAGAGGAAAGACCGCAAAGAAAAAGTCAGATCCCACTCCCAGGCCGGCGCGAAAAAACGCAACGGCAGCCTCAAAAATGCAGATACAGCAGTATGGGGGCTTCTCGAGCTTCAGCGTCAGTGTTCCATTACCGAAGAAGCAGCGTTCTTCCGTCCAGACGGGTCGTTCCACGACCAACACATTCGAGCTGGACCAGAAAGTACTATCCTGTCTGCTAGGCGCCCGTCAGCTGGACATTGTGCATGGAATGATCCCAATTTCGGTCTCTGTGAACCCATTTTCGTACAGCGCAGAGTCATTGCCGGCCCTGCCCATGATCACTTCTGCTACGGATAATACCAGGTTTTTGTATCAGCTGTTTGAAGCCAGCATGCCTGAAACTATCTTTCCTATGGAGCACATCTTGACACATAATCCCATCCGGTCATGGGAGTTTTTCGAGAGCGTGATGAAAGATATGGCGAAACTGCACATGGTTATTGTCTCGAGCGTGTTTATGGAAATGCATTGTCGAGGGTTGAGGCCGTCGCAGCTCTTGGCCTCAATCTCCTTTTACCTTAGCCGGATGTGTGCACTGGTTGGTGAGGGCCTTAAGGAAGGAAACAAGACACCAACTAAGCCTAGGCCATATGTCCTAGAGTGCATTGGGTCCATGGCGCTCATTTCGGTAAGTCGGCCAGCCCTAGCTAGTTATGCGATGCATACGTATATTAATGGTGTGTGCAGCTCTTTATGAATCGACACGACGACTGGCATATCCACATGAAGGGCCTCAAGAGGCTTCTAACATCGTATGACGACATGAACGCCAAGAACACAGATTGGTATTTGATACACAAACTACGGCGGTAAGTTGCGCGCTATGCCGTGTCTGTGTCTAGTAGCGCATACCCGGCTATCCACTCAGACTTCACCTTCACTCACTTACACTAATCCACTTACTTACAATCACGTATATCCGTTATCTAACCAATGTACCGTGTCACAGATCCGATACAACGGGCGCCTTTGTAACAGGCTGTTTGCCATATCTTGAATACACCCGGGTTTATCCAGATGTATCAACCGTTATTCCGCAGCATGCACGGGACGAGCTTCGCCTCTCTACCCATGAATGCCTATCAGCAGCGGGAATTCTCCCATGCGTGGACACATCAGTGCAGGATTTGGTTGTTTTCCACAAGGCTGTAATGTTGACCAAGAAAGGCCCACCTCGGTCAATCCTCTTTGATCCGCACTCCTTTGTCGATGAATGGTTTTATGTTGTCTACAAGCTCACGCGCTACCCAATGTCGTTACGAGACCACTGCTCGCTGACCCAGACACGAGCTGCCGGCGTTACAACCCCCAATGGCCAGTCGCCATCGTCGAATTCATACTCCCTCGATGCTGATACTTGCGATCTCATGTCGCCGGTAGCTAGAGTGGCATCGGTCCTGTTTGTGTACGAGTTCATCCAGCAAAGACCGGCCTCGCCAACCGGCTATATGGTTGCCCTCTCGCTTCTCCGCGACCAAATACAAATGATTGTCAACCACATCAAAACCTATGCCCTTGGACGCGCCTACTCTGCTTCGCCACCCGAATATCCGTCATCGACCCCAGCCCTGGCGCCTCTTTACATGATCCGGCCCGTGCTGATCTGGGCCTGTATCATCGGCTACATCTACTCATATCGGTTCCCCGAAACCGGATGTGATCCGTCTTTTAAACCAAACCCCAAGCGCGCTGTTTTCTGCGAGTGCATCTACCTTCTCTTCCCAGATCCACTGGACATGCCCACAGAGACCGACTCTCGAATGTCTGAGCTTCTTGATTGGACGACGATTTCGCACTCGCGCCTTCCGACGACGTTGGATGCCTTTGTAGCTCTGATGCGTGCTGAGTATGAGGCGTGGCTGGCGCAGTACATGGAAGGCGAGAATGTCCACGATGTTGTGTTGACGACTGCGTAGAGCTGTAGACTCCTTTGCTTGAATATAGGTTGGTTGTTGTGATGAAGGACTTGTTGACGAATGTAATGAACTCGGTTTCCTATAGCGCATGAAATAATAAAATCACGTCCCGAACATATCTTACCAGTGCAAAATGAAACATGGGGTGGAGTAATTTGGGGGCGGGAGGGATTGGTCGCATGTATCTACTTGACAGTATGAATAGAGTGTAAACCCTAGCCCAGACAGCATCTCAACCCTCATCTCATCGTTTGCCCTTTTCTTCTCCATCGAGCGATCCGCACGCCGAACAAGTGTTGTACGCAATACACGCACTACACATATTAACCATGTCTGCTCATCCGTATTATCCCACGGATCTGAACATCCCCGCGTACCAGCCGAACATATGGCCTTTGTGGCTGCTTGCCGGGACTTTTGGCGGCCTGATAGCCGGTGTCCTTGCTGGTGTGGCGACGGTGTCGAAGCGGGCGAACCCAAACCTGAGGATGACAGAGATGCTGGTGATCGGCTGGTTTTCCCTATGTGAGTTTTCCCTCTTGCTTCATTTCTTCTTCTCTTTTTTCCATGGAGTGTTGCTTTCTGACTCCGATTTCTGACACTGTATATCGTCTGTAAAGGTGCCTTTCTGCACTGTTGCTTTGAGGGTAAGAAGGGGATGAGACCTGGAGATATCTAGGAAAAAAAAGGCTAATCGGTGGCGGTTGTGCGGGTAGGATACTTTGTGTTTTTCCATCGCAGTTTGGCCGGTAGGCAGGACCTGTTTGCGCAGCTCTGGAAAGAATACGGCCTGTCTGACTCTCGATACCTGGTATCTGACCCGTTTATGGTCTGTATTGAGACTGTTACAACGGCACGTTATCCCGCCCTTGCCCTTCATCTTGCCGTCTCATCAGCTTTGGGGTACTAACACTAGAAGCCACCATCTACAGCTTGTTTGGGGCCCACTCAGCCTTGCTGCCGTAGCTGCAATTGTGCTTCGCAGTCCCCTGCGTATCCTCCTGACTACATTAGTTTCTATGGGCCACCTGTATGGCGTGGTGCTGTATTATTCGACGTGCTATGTAGAGCATGCGTTTACTGGCCGCAGCCACAGCCGCCCGGAGTTTCTGTACTTCTGGGTGTACTATGCCGGTTGCAATATCCCGTGGGCCATTGTGCCAAGCAGTTGAGTGCCCCCCCCCCCCCCCCCATTCTGTTGCGTGTGACTGAAAGCTGACGGTGCTGGCTGCAAGTTCTTCTGTGGCAATGTGCGCGTGAGATAGCCGCTGGTGCTGTGGCTCTTGGTAGAACGGTGAAGAAAACGCAGTAGATGCGCGCTCGATATCATCGTGCTGCGGTTCTCGGTATGGCTGCAGAACCGGAAGGTGCTAGGCCCATATGTAACACCCCGCCTGGAGGCAGAGGCTGCCGTCGGCAGAAACATCGCCCAGCCCATGGCCTGCCTCGTGGAGATATCAGGTTAACTGGACTGACCTGACGATGATTCTCAACTATGATAATTGCGTATACGAAGTCTCCAGAGTGCTTGTAGTGTCGCTAAATAATTTCGCCATGTCTTTCATTGGGGTGAAATCTTGCTATTCTTTGTCAACTGCACTATTGAGGATGTTATGTTGCCTGAGCGCTCTTAAATCACCTTCTTCCTCACATACAAATAGCCTGGCATCAAAGCCCTTGCATATAAATGAATACACTAATCTCTACTCAACCCAGTGCGCTCTTGAGCCGCCACACAATGTCGCCCACCTCATGCGACTAGCGTCTTTCTAATAATCCTATGGGAAAAAAAAACACCTACACTAGTCGCCTCTCTATACTTCAGTTTGCAATCTTTCCAAACGCGCCGTCACTGCCTCAATCAAAGCCGTCTCGCGTGTCAACATAGTCTTGACTTGTTGTAGACGGGTCTTGCGTAACTCCGGCGGAATGCGCAAGTCCGGAGTCCCTGATCTAGCTGGACTCTCAACACCTGTCGGCGTCGATGTCACTGGTGATGACGACACGGCTGTGCCGATGTTCGCCGTGCTGGATACTGCCGCGATGACACGTGCATCGCGCTGTTCCTGCTCAGCGACGAGCTCACGTGCATCCCGTAAAAGCTCCTCGGCTAGCTGATTGACCGTGTTCACACGTTGCCACGGCTCCGTGACATTCGCGTTGGACCGGCGTGGTGCGACAGAGAGCTCCTCTCCAGACCCTAGAACACGTGCCTTGAGACTCTGGACCTCATCAGCAAAGGCGCGTTCCTTGGTGCTCAGTTCGCGACGCGACACGTGGTTGGCATTCTTGCGCAGGGCTTCAAGTCGCTCAGCTAGGTGGATCTGGCGGGATTGTGCCTGTGCCAAACGTGAGTCGATACGGATGCGGTCACATGGCTCATCCCCACCGACAATCTTGTCGATACGCGCCTTGATTTCGGCGGCTTTAGCCAATTGCTCGCGCATCTCGGCATGCATGCGGTCACACTTGAGGAAGAGATCGGAGGCTGCAAGACCCAATGAGTGAGTCTCGTCGCTGAGAATCTTGTGCACGTTGGTGAGGACTTGTAGCGTCATTGGGCTTAAGCGCACTTCCTGGCCTAGAGTCACACGCTGATTGGAAGTCTTGAGACGCTCGAGGAACATGGGAAGCACAGATAACTGCCCAAATGCTTGCGAAGGGGTATATGCAGGACGAGGCTCATAGGTGAACAGAGGCTGGGGGGACGGCTCCGGCAGGTGTTCGGTAGGGTCAGTGGTATCGGGGGATTCTTGGCGGATGACGGCAAGCTGTTCCTCCGGCAGCTCAAACAGAAGGACGACGGGCTCGTAGGGCGTTGATGAGATAATTCCATAGCCAACATCAGGATCGTCAATGGCAACACACGCCGACAGATAGTTGGGGCTGTGGGACGAGGTTTCAACGTAAAGGCGTTCACGAGTCGAGTTGTGGCCTGTGACTAGCAGGCCAATGCGGAACTCAGAGCCGGCCCCAGGCTCCTGAAGCTCGCTTTCTAGGCGGAACACCCACGACGCTAGAGAAAAATACGTTATGCCAACATTGTGTGTGACATAGAACGCGTACTTGGACATGACGTCAGTGCTAAACACTGGCCAGCTGTCAGGGTTAGATTCCATAGTGTTCATACTGTCCATGGCCTGATACAGCAGAAGTGATGGCTCGGGTACTTGATCTGCCAAATGGCTTAGGCGAGTTTTATGCTTGGAGGGTAGCCATTGGGCCTCGACACCATCGATATCAAGGCATACCTTGACCTGGCCTCCTGTAGACAGCAAGCAAACAATCGAAAGCGAAAGGCCTTCATGTTCTGTTCCTTCGGTCACTAGATCAACATCCTCGCCGTACATGAGCTCTTCGCTATCAATCTTAGGACCAATGACCATGATATCGGTGTACTCGCAGTCAATGTCGTCTTGGTCCTTGAGGTCCGCACATATATCAAAGGGGCCCTGAAGGCGAGGGCAAGAACCAGGTTTCGAAGGCCGAGTAAAGACCTCAATAACAGGATCTCCAGG
The DNA here is from genome assembly GCF_044167205.1 of Ceratocystis lukuohia. NCBI lineage: Eukaryota > Fungi > Ascomycota > Sordariomycetes > Microascales > Ceratocystidaceae > Ceratocystis > Ceratocystis lukuohia. Next base: position 1,866,440 of record NW_027263525.1, read on the forward strand.
GCTAGCTTCTACAAGCTGCGGCTCTTGCGAGTCGATTTCTGCCATCCAAGCTAGCTGCTGCTGGGCTAGAAGGCGTTCATACTCAGATGTCTCGGCATCATCCTCGATGGTGCCTAGCTTTTCCACTATGGAAACTGATAGGGAGGGTATCAAGGCTGGAGGAGCAGACCACTTCTGGGGTAGTAGAGGACACAGAGCATACACATCGCCTTCACGCATGGCAATCCACAGCGTAAATGGCGACCAACCGCCAGACTGGCGCGACGAGAAACAGGCGGCCGCAACCTCCATTTCGAAAGAGTCAGGAGAAAAGCCCGTGTTGGTGGCCGATACGGAGGCAGAAAAGTTTTGGTCGAGGGCAACTCCATCAGCCAGTTTCTTCAAGTCAATGTCGAGTGTGGGCTGGTCAAACGACCAGCGATCTGTCATGGATAGTTCCCATACTCGCACAATGGCGTCTTCTGACACTGTCACAACACATCCGCCATCGACACCTAGCGGGTGCCACAGCACGGAGGCAAGAGCAGACTTGGTAGATACGTGGGTGACAGGGCCGAGGGTCCATATCTTGGGCTTGATGGGGCCACTATCGCCGGATGTCAGGTGAGACGAATCGGGAATGACCATGATGTGGCAGGTATGTGTAGTGACCACGGCAACATAGTTGTTATTCGGCGATATTATGAGCTGGCGGATGTCGTCGGCAACGGGGGCTTTGATAGTCTACAGGAACAGCGGAAGAAGGATTAGCTACGGAATTCATGACAACGTGAGCATGGGAACTTGGATGGCCGTACTCGGTAGCCACTGCCGAACTCATCGGGGCTGATGCTAGCCGCCGTAGCACCGTCATCGTCCTCGCGCTTGATTAAAACGCTGCGTCTTGAAGATTTTGCCCTGCGATCTTCCTGCATCTCTTTGAGGTAGGCTAGATCACCCCAGCGTATTTCGCGGCCACGAGCCACGAAAATCTCGGTGCCGCGACGAGCGATGGTGCGACGAGGCCCGGCTTGGGGTGACTTGGCGTTTTGCTTCTTCTTGGAAGCATATGGAGAACAGGGCTCATTGGTAGCAACAAACAGGGCATTTCCCGGAGCACCAGTCGCTAGATAGGACGGCGTGTATGCCTTGACTTTGGGCATCTTTCTGAGGGTGCTAAGGGTGTTGGATCGAGAGTATGAAGTCGGGATCGGGGTTGGAGGAATCGATAACGGCGAGTTCGCCCGAGAAGACGAAATCGAGGACTGCAAAGCAGGGAAGCTGCTTGAGTCGATGCAGGTCCAAGACAGAGCGCAGAAAAAGTACGACCAAAAATCAAAGCTAGACAAGCTGCAGTCAAGTTAAGGCTTGCTTTTGCTGAGTGATGATATGATGGCACAGAATAGGAAAAGGGTGGACTTTTTACTAGCCGCAGGGCTGACGAATGCGATAAAAGGCTATGGGAAAAGAATGACAATCAAGTGTTTGTATCTGCCTTCCTTTTGCTCTCTAGTTCTTCCTCAACGCTGAGCATCTGTGCGTTGCTGTCTTTGTTAGACTTCTTGTCTTGTCTTGTTATTCTGAAATATTTTGTTTAAGCTTGGGAACTTGATCGCGTTCAACAATGTTAAAAAGATTAAGTGGAGCTGGTGGTGTGTTTTACCGGTAATTAGCCGTGTGTACAAGCGCGCCTGCCGTTTCCATAGCATCAACAAGGAAACTGAGAGTCCGCTCTATTTCATCACGAAGTTTAACTTGCCCAACAACTCACATCCTGTTGTCCTGCATTTAAGCTCTCTAATAGACGTATATATACTTTATTCCAGCCTCCGTAATCAACATGGCCCCATCTCGCAACAGCATCACCGTTGACCGGCTTGACCAGCCGAGCGCGTATTATCTCAGCAAGGTAAGAACATCGAACCTATGCGCCTGTCAAATTTTACTGGTGAAATCCGCTGAAACAACAGGAGGGCTTGCCTTGCTAACCACACTCTTTGCCTCATAAGTCCAAAAAGAGACACCATAGAGGAGACCACGAGACTCCCGAACCCAGAGCCGAGCCCACTGAGGACCCTCTGGCTAATTCTACCACTCTATACGTCGGCAACCTGTAAGCCTAAGTCGCCATTTCTCAACTTTCCATCGCACAACGCCAGATGACTGACCACCACTCGCTACTGCGTAATAGGTCCTTCTACACCACCGAAGAGCAGGTCTATGAGCTGTTTTCCAAGTGCGGCGAGATCAAGCGCATCATCATGGGCCTCGACCGCTTCACTAAGACGCCTTGCGGCTTTTGCTTTGTCGAATACTACACGCACCAGGACGCCCTTGACTGCATGAAGTACATCGGCGGCACTAAACTAGACGAGCGCATAATTCGCTCCGACCTTGATCCTGGTTTCGAAGAGGGTCGCCAGTTTGGCCGTGGCAAGTCCGGCGGCCAGGTCCGTGACGAGTACCGCGATGATTTCGACGAGGGCCGCGGCGGCCTGGGTCGTTCTCTGCAGGCCGAGCGCATGCGTGACCATGAGCGCCGTGGACGTGAGACGGAAGAGGATTACGAGAGATACAGCCGGTAGTACCAGTACGAGCACGACAACAAATGCCTGGACAAAAAAGTCATCTAGGTTCGTGGCTCATAATATGTAGGTGATGGCTTGATCTTTGTTTTTGTGCCTTCGTTTTCACATGAATGGAGAGGCGTTTATTTTCTTTTTTTCAGTCATATTGGGTTCAGGATATAGAATAAGCAATGGATTTTTGAGTTTCTGCACAGAAAGATGACAGCAGCAATGGCGAGAGATGTATTGTGTGTATTTGGCCTCCAAAGGGGAAGCTGATAATAGTACATGGTGGCGGCAAAAGGCCTTCTCTTGGTGATGCTACAGAAAGCGATCTAGACTCTAGAGCCAAGATCAGACCTTTGTAGCCATCAAGATGAATAGGACATCATTAATGTTGATGTTGGAAACGTTATACAAAGTAACAAGAGTCATATCATCAGACTGAACTCGCAGCGTCCATATACACGGAACAGTTGGTAGTATCTGCGGACCGGGAGCCGCGAGCAGCGAGCAGGATCAGAATAGGGAAAAAGGAGGAAAGTGGGATAGACGGAGTGTGTAATGAACTGTTTCCAAACTGCTCAGTAGCCAGGAGGGTTCACACGTTGGGATACTCTTGTCCATTTGGGTAGCTCTGCAACAAGATGTCAGTCCACCGGAGATCATAAAGGCTCTTGTAGTGTCACACGGCCGCTTCTATGTACAGTATGTTCTCTACAATTACCTTGATAAGGTCTGGGTTATACTCACTGTGAATGCCTTTGCGGTAGCCTTTGACCTTGCGGTCAAACATGGTGTACTTATCGCGGGGCATCATCTGCTCCTCCCTGGGCATCTCCTCCTTCCAGCGCTCCAGCGCCGCCACGGTTTGGCCCGTCTGCTTCATCGCCGCATCCAAGGTAGCTACAACACCGTCAACAGCCCGGAGGCGCTCCCGGTGCCGGCGCTTCTGAAACTTGGACAGCCGCCAAGGGATCTTCCAGAGCAGACCGCTGGAGAGCGGGTTGGTAACACGGAAGGCGCCAAACATGGTAGGAATTGCCAAGTTTCCCGTTCAAAAGCTGGAAAAAGATCACGGTTGAATAGGATAGAAACGGAAAGCGAAAGTGCTATTTCCGGGTCGTCGAAAGGGGGAGGGAGGTAAGCTCGCTCAGGCTGTCGAAGAAGGTCGTCGCGGCTGGGAATTTAGTGTGACCAATTATCTGAGGCTTAAGCAAAAAGTTGAGATGAGCAGTACTAGCCAATGAGGGTAGGCGATGTTGTGGTGCCCCGCTTTAAAGGTGCCGGTTAGCCAACCACCCCAGTAGTCTGTGACAAGCCTAGAATGAGCTTTAGCATTTGACATCACCGACAACCGTGAAGCCAAGGGCTATTCTCAAACTGTCGAGGACTTTCTCGTGATTAGTAGCTTTAATTATTACTCAACTCTTTTCTCTTCTCTCAGAGGCTATATATAAGAACTAAGCGTCTGCCCTCTACCTGATTTCTATCAAGAGCTCAAGACCTCGGCGCCCTTTGTCCACCAAGTCCAACGGAACTACCAAAGCACTATCACCACTCTTGTCCGTTTTCCCATCTAGAACCACCACAATGTCGTACTACTTTGCCATTGTGGGCACATCGGACAATCCACTATTCGAACATGAATTCGGTACATCAAAACTCGGTGGTGATGGCACCCCACGCTTCAACGAACAGCTGTATCACCTAAACCAATTCATTCTCCATAGCAGCTTAGACATTGTAGAAGAGGTCCAGTGGTCGACGGGGCAGATGTACGTATACCACACGCACTACTCATCTGCTAATTTATATGAATAAGAATAAGAACAGCTAGATGGGAGTGAGAATAAAAAAAAATATCAAACTCAGCTCAAGCGCAGCCACCCACTCCATACCGTCCCGTTTTCTAACAACCATCCCTCTTGGGCTAGGTACCTAAAATGCATCGACCGTTTCTTCAACAACTACGTTTCCTGCTTCATCACTGGCGCGAACGTGCGCTTCCTGCTCCTCCACCAACCCTCGCAGCCTGCCTCATCCTCACGATCGTCCTCGGCCGCTGTTGGCGCAAATCCTACCAGCATCGCCACCGAAGAAGCTATCAAGAGCTTCTTCCTCGAAGTCTATGAGAACTGGGTCAAGGCCATTATGAACCCCTTTTACCAGGTCAACACACAAGTTACCAGCAACATCTTTCGCCAACGAGTCGCGGCTGCTGGCCGCAAATATCTATGACGGTGGTGTCGGATGTTAAGATACGTATATAATGGAAAGGGGGGGAGTAGGAGGGGGGTCGAAACGGCGTTCTTGGTTTTCTCTTTTATCATTTGTCTTGTCTATACGTATATGTCAATTTTGGTGTTGATTGGCGACCGGAGTTAGGGAGACAATTGCACTAGCCCTTAATACATGCATTATGCGAGGTTTCATGTTCATACTGTCTACATATTCGCACTCTTTAGAGGGACAGAGACACCAGGGGAACCTTTCTGACTCAACCGCCGGAGACGCGTTAAACTTAATAATTCATTGCTTAGTAGTTGTGTTGTGAAAATCCTCCCCCATAAACGCCGATGGTAGATGTGTTGCAAGAAAGTGAAAGCCAGAAAGAGAAGGACACGACTTAGTGAAGTCGGGTGAAAGAACGCAAATAAAAACAAAGACAAGACAATGCCCATGGGGCAGAGCATCAAATCAATAAACCCCAAGTAAAGACGATCATCCTCGGCAAAACACAAAACAATAACTGTGGGTAGAGCATTGAGGGATGATTTATTCCCGCAGTTGCTTGACCACGACCGAATAATGAAGTACCCGTAAAGCTGAAGAAACCACTCCGTAAATATAGTATCGGGGGTTGGTTTAACCACCGAAACCGTAGAGGGTACGGCCCTGGCGCTTGAGGGCATAGACGACATCGAGCGAGGTAACGGTCTTGCGCTTGGCGTGCTCGGTGTAGGTGACAGCGTCACGGATGACACCCTCAAGGAAGGACTTGAGGACACCACGAGTCTCTTCGTAGATCACTAAAGAGCGAGTATTGTTAGATACAAGGCTAGGCGAAAAGGAACAAGAGGTTCAACATATGCACTTACTGGCAGAAATACGCTTGACACCACCACGACGAGCGAGACGACGGATGGCAGGCTTGGTGATACCCTGAATGTTGTCACGAAGAATCTTGCGGTGACGCTTGGCGCCACCTTTTCCAAGACCCTTACCGCCCTTACCGCCTGTTAATTGAAGACGTTAGTACTTTATAGCTATTGACCGAAGGTAATGAATGTGATATGGACATGTTGCAACCAGATAAAATGGCATTAGACATCGCATCGCGTCATAGCTAAGAACGCGTCACTGCAGTCGTTCATACAGAGATGAAACCATCGAAATGGAACAAAATGGAACAAAAACGAAATGATTGTTAACTTACGTCCAGACATTATGATAGAATTGAGAAATAATTAAAAGAAGTTGAGTTGAAAAAAAAAAAAAAAAGTAATGATGGCCGTCCAAATTTTGATGAATATCACAATCAAGTAGAGAACAACAAGAAAGAAGGAGAAAGAAAGAAGGAAAAAAAAGAGGGGAAGGTTAGCGTGTGCTTGGGGCTGGTTATTAAATACGTATCAGGGGCCGCCAGCAATAGCCAAAATCAGCCAGCTATCCAAGCAAAGGCAGGAACCTGAATTTTTGCTCTTTTTTTTTAAAGGCAGACAAAAAAAATAACACGGCCATCCATCGGTGAAGGGGTTCACGTTCCTGTCTTTCCTGCTCATCCCCAGTTTTCTCTCTAGTAACAGGGCAGTCAAGCTTGTTAGAACGCCTACGCTATGCATGAAACCCGCCCAGAACAACTAGCAGTAATGCTGTATTAATACCAGCCATTAAAATGTACCAGGTTTAATAAAAAAACAGTACAAAGAAAATGCTGCGCTAAGCCAAGGAAGGCAATGTCTGTCTATGGTAGTTCTTGTGCGTTTTTCGTCTGAGATATCACAGTAAAGAATCATTTGAGAACCTTTGAGGACATCTCATGCGCCCTACGATCGAAATAAACTCTAGTTTAACACGCCCCCCCTCGTCACAACTAGGTATTCAAAAACACTGAAAGATTAAGGGCCTTCATTTTTCCTTATGCAAACTCAACTGTCGTGTTGATTAATCTCCAAGTTGGTCCAGCAACACCCTTTTCTACTCCCTCACCCACTATTATTATTCTAAGCCAATCAAAAATCGTTGCCAGCTCGAGATTGCCGTTTAGGGTGAAATTAAACGGCCAGCCTCGCGCTTTTTTCTAACACGTCAAACGTCATGTCTTCAAGTGAAGACGCGTCTTGTAGCTAATGTATTTTTAGATGACGCGACAGGGCACCAGGAGAAACAACAGTATGTGAGATAACGAATACGGTTGGCTTTTAGAGAAAAGCTAAACGGGCACCTGGCTTCTAGTTGAAATAAATTTGGTCGTGGCTCTCCGTCATCGTTGTATGATTATGATTTAACACACCACACGTCCATCAATATCTACAAGTTCAGTACACCTCAATACAAACATAAAACGCAGCCAATCATCATTAGGATAATAACTTTTGAGGCGTGACAAAGAAACTGACTCGTTTCTTCCAAGATCTATGAGGTATCAAAGGTATCTGTCCGTTTTTTGTGCAAGTATGCATATGCCTGTCTGGAACACAAGATATGCTCAGAATGAAAAGAAGAGGAAAAAAATGGGAACGCTGGGTATATGCATTGAGTGTGCAAATCAAAAAGAATGAAAACAGGCGAATGAGGAAAGCGTAAATGAAAACAAGAACCCAATAAAACAAACAACCAAATTGGATTCCATTTAACCACAAGTTGGCTACGTGGGCTGCGCCAAGATGGCCGTTGAGTATAACATTAAGAGTGTGTCGTAAAGTCCATTATTACGAGATTAACGTGTCGTTTTGTTCAAGCGATAGAATCATCCATTTGAATATCTTCCTCGAAAGTCTCGATTGCCTCCTTGATTTGTAGCGAAGCCTAGTAAGTGTTAGTGAAATGCGCAAAATTTACGTATGAATAAGCGTTTCTTCTCCTACCTTTGGATCAAGGGCCAAGGCGTTAGTAAAATGTCTGACTGCAAGTTGCTTCTGGTTGATATTCCTATACAGCTTGCCAAGGAGGAAATGAACCGGCGCTTCATCCGGAACCTGATCTTTGAGAATCAACAATTCTCTCCGGGCAGCATCCATCTCCCCAAGAGTCATCAGCGCGCGTGCCTTTTTGTACCTCGTGTCAGTAGCCTTAGGGAACAGTTCAGTGGCCTTGCTGTAGTATATCAGAGCTTCTGCCGCATTCTTTTGTTTCTCCAACGCAGTGCCAATGGCACACAGCAAGACAGGATTCGATGGGTTTATATTAGCTGCAATTTGGTAGTGCATGAAGGCACGCTCAAAGTTGCCCAGCTTCCGATAAACTTGGCCGATACCAAAGTATGCCTTGTAGTGACGACGATCGGCGGCAATGGCCTGTCGGTAAGCCGTAAGAGCTTTTTCATACTCTTCGTTGTCCATGTGCTCATGTCCTTGCAATGTAAATGCATAGGCAAACTTGGGGTTCAATTGAGTCGCACGCTTAAAGCATCGGAGCGCTTGCTCGTGATCCTGGGAAAGCGACCAGGCGTTCCCAAGAGAGCACCAGGCCTCAGGAGAATGCCAGGCCACGTCGATCAGTTCGTGAGCAAGAAATGAGAGATCAGTTTCCCGTTTGAGTTGCCACAGAATGGTAGAATACAATTCCATATCTTTCAGTCGAGTGGGAGCAATAGAGCGGAGCTTTCTAAAGCACTTTTCAGCCTCAATGAAAGCTGACTGCTCTAGTTGAGCCTTGCCTAAGTGTGACAGAACCCACGGTGTTTCTTGCTGGACTTTGGGAACAGTTTGGAAGGCATGTACCGCTTCCGGTGGACGGAACTGTGCAAGCTCGGAATAGCCAGTAGCAATTTTTCGGAGAAGTTCAAGAAGCCACTTCAATGATTCTTCAATCTTTAGTGTATCCACTTCGGTTGTTGCCTTGGGAGCAACCGCCGGTGCTGACTCTTTGTCTTTGGCTCCCCGCGAGCCTTCTGTCATCTCCACATCCATTATGTTTTCCTCAATTGGCTTGCGGTTACCACTAACAACCCGACCAACGCTTGCCCCGGTTCCATCCGGTCTTATCAGGCGTGAAATCGTAGGACGAGGCTTCTTCAGCTCTCTCGTAGCATTTGCGCCTGATGTCAAGGATGAGTTTGCCTTTGAGGCCGTTGGTCTGAACATGTTCAGACGTGCGCTTCTCCTTTGTGGTGCGGCTGGAGGATCATCTGAATGATTTGCTGCAGCGGAAGGTGGGCGAACAGGGTGTCCTGAGACCGTACGCTTCCGTTCCGCTGCAGTTGTAGCATACCTTGAACTAACAGGTGCCAAGGGTGCTTCGAAAACCTCTATTGGTTGCTCTGCTTTGTCCTGGGATCTAGTTGTTCGTTTCGTCGCTCCAAGACGGTACATCATCTTGGAAGGTGCCTCCGTGCCTCCCAAATCAGCGTTCCTCTCTCGTAATCGTCGGCTCGCAACGGAGGGCGCATCTAGATACGGGGCTCTTGAATTATCAGAAGATCCGTTTGAATTAGGCGGCGTCTCCAGGCCTTCAGAGTTTGATACGGCGATGGTATTGCTAGATGAAACACCAAGCTTCGAGCGCGCGGCGGCAATCTTTGACAAGAAGTCGCTGGTGCCATTCTCCGACTGGTAGACACCAAAGCTACTATCCGGTGGACGAATTCCAGTTTCAAAAGGATCGTGTGAGTCAGAGACGAGGCTCTTGGTGTTTTTCCGCGTGAGGACGTTATCATTTGGTTTTGAGTCGTCGACGTTAGGATCAAAACTCTGTATCAATGTGTCGGACATTCGAAATATGTTTTGCACCCGGACATTAACCCCCATATCGCAAAGAGCTGTGAAGGCGTCCCATTGCATCGGGTTCACCTTGAGAGACTCCTCAAAGCAGTACACCGCCTTTTTCTTGTCATCATATCCACGATACAATTTCCCGAGAAGACACAGGACAGAGCTTAGATCAGGATGAGGTGCCCTAATGGATGCGCTGTGCTGACCAATGCTGTTCCGTTGAACCACAACATTCCTGATTTTTTCGAGCGCATTGATGCCGTCTCGCCAGCGTTCTAGTTGCAAACAAGACTGTGCAAAGATCCAAGCCGAGCAGATATTTGTGCCTCGCGCAGCATGGCTTCTGCTTACTTCGTAGGCGCTGCGGAAGTCGGCATTGTGGTAATGGGCGAGGGCTAAAAGGTATGAGGAATCTGGTGATCTAGGGTCTTGGGCGCTGAGCTTCTCGGCAAAGAATAGGGCGTTCTCGTAGGAGAAGTTGTCCAGATGATAGTACACGACCTGGCGCAGACAGCCCGAGATGGCTGTGTTGGAGGGCGCCATGACGAAGTGAAAAGTGAAGCAAGATAGAAGTTTCAACGATGGACTAGCAGTCCCGAGCCATGAGGTGCAGTGTGATTAGGTCGGTATGATTCGGATCCCGATGAAGCGCAAGATGATGCAACGGATTTCGGCAAAAGATTACTGGGAATAATTACAGCGGATCGGAAAATCGTCGTGTTTGAGACCGTAAAAGCCTTTGATATGACGCTAGCCTGTCGAAGTCTGATAGAAGTCATCGCAAGTCAGTTAGTCCATATCTCAAACGATGAAGCATTGCTATTGTATTTTGGCGGCAAGATTCACGATCTCAAGTTGACTATGCGCTGCGGAGCGACATTACAAGAAATCGTACCTACCAACAAGTTGGGGGACAGAACTGGGAAGCAACAAAACAGGACGAAAAGGGACACGAACAAGAGTGATGCAGAGTATTGATGCCGGCAAATTAATGACGGTAGAGAGAGAAAAGATACGAGTAAAGCAAAGTGAAAAGAGAAAGAAGGAAATCAACAAACAGATATTCCAGGCAATACTGGAATGGCGACTAGTGCCGAGGAACTGGCGAGCAAAGAGGTTGATGAAATGAGGGTAAAAACGGATGAAGAGGAAGATAAAGAGGAAAGAAAAAAGTATGAAAGGGGGAAGGGGACACAGTGAGCCCAAACAATCAGAAAGCAAAGCACGATGATGGAGAAAAAAAAAAGAAAGTGGCGATGATGAAAAATAGTATGTAGGCTGGATTTGCTCAGTTCATGAAGATTAGGAAGGAGGGTTTATTGTTGGTGGGGTGCCTCACTATCAGCCTGTTGTTTTGGTAATTGCTTCAAAGGAGGACAAAACACGAAGAACAAAAGGAGATTTTAGATTTGGCACAGCCCATAAAAATGAAGGAGCAAAAGTGACCAAAGAGACAAGTACCTACACGATCACACAAAGATGTAGGCGAGAGAAGTAGAGCCCGATGCCTTCAATAGCAAGACATCCTCTCGTGAGTTTCTAGAACTTGGTAACATGAGAATAAAGGGAAACAAACAAAAGAAAACCACAATAGCGCTTGACGTCTCGGCGCGAAGTCAACAGGCGTTGCGTGAATTGTGTGACTGTGAGTTGCTGGTGCCAAAATGCCAGTTTCTCACATATGATTGGCTCAATTATTTTGCTTTGTTTGCACCTGTTGCCCTGGAAGCGAAACTTGTACCTGGCACAAAAAGTCAAAGCCAAAGTTGGCATGAGCTAGGAAGGCCCAAGTCTATTTTAGCCAGCACAATAACCCTAACCCCTGCTGGCTTAGTCAGTGTCACAAGTGTCTAGTACAAGGTGGCTCTTTGAACTGGAACGCACCCTTGGACTTCTTGTGGCTTCGACCACACGACCTATGGCATGAGAGTTACTCGGCGCTTACCACGTACTAGATCCGCCCTCATCGCCCTCCCTCCCATCTTTTTACCCATCCTCGCAGCTTGCCACTATGGCCCAAAAAGCAAAGAAAGACATGGCTAAGGCCAATATTAGCACACTCAAGAACCTGCATACGCTCTCTGCCATCTTCAATGGCCTCTTTCTTGCCTTGAGCCTCACACTATTTAAGAGGTCTCTGGTCTATTATGCAGTCCTCTCCACTCCAGCCTTCATCTGTCAGCTCGTTATGGAAAAGACCGGCCGTCCAACTTACGACCCAGCCACCCGTGCATTGCGCTCTCCCGGTTCCGATCTCTCGTCATCTGGCCTGATGGATTCTATGTTCGACACTATCTGGGTCACTTGGGGCTGCCTGGTTCTGGTCCTCATCTTTGGCAATGGTGCCTGGGTTATCTGGTCTTTGGTCCCAGCTTTTGCTTTGTACAAGGCCTATGGCCTGCTCTCAGCTGGTAGGGCCTTGATGGGTATGGGAAACCCTCAGCCCATGGGTGCTGACATGAACGACATGGCTCCCACGCAGAATCGCAAGCAGCGACGCAAGGCCTGAGCTGAAATTGGACCTAGAACAAACATCGAGATAGATGTTACACTAGAACATAGAAAATATGCTTGTCACTCCACGATTCTTTCCACTGATGCATGATCATGTAGATGCGTGAACACAACTAGATCCTATTTCTGGAGTGCCAACATGTGCGGGGTCACCACTCCGCCAGTCCACTCATTGATCAGCCCTTGATCGACATTTCTTAGTAGTACATGGACGTGGTCTAATGACCGGACACTCTGTAGGGCCGTCCAGTTCTTAAACCAAAGCACATTTTGATCGCCAACCTTTGCCCTAAACATTCTTTCAATGAAGGCATCCACAATTGCTCGGCTCCTCGGCGTCATATCTCCAATGACATTGTCTGTTTCAATCGGTGTCCGAGTCCACACGACAACATGCACGATACCTTGGTCTAAGGCATATGGCCATTCGTTGGTAAGGATACAATAGTCGCTTTCTTCTGAAAACGGGATATCGGACACAAAAGTAAATGGGGGTCGGCCCCAGGCTGCTGGTAAGCGATGGTATAGAAGGTACTCTATCACAGAGCCGTACACCTCTCGTGTGTCCTGGCCCCATTTCAAGTATCGTTTTAGCTCCGAAGGTGTTCGTTGTAGTCCATTGAGATCGTTTTGTTCTTCAGGGGCCATCGCGTCATATTAGCTACGTATCTGGCACGTGGCTTTCGTTTTAAGGCTAACCCACCTATATTAGCTCTAAGAGTTTCCCATGATAACATGGGGAACTCGGCATCGCTTCTGAATCTAAGCACCCAGCGGTCAGACTCTGTGAGTGTGATCTTGGTCATGTCGACGTCTGGTATCACATATCGCGGATCTGTATCGTCATTCACGGCCGAGATTGGGTATATGAGGGAGAGCGCGTTACCCATTGTGAAGCAAAATAAATTGGATACACGGGAAGCAATGATTGTTAGTACGAATAAGGCGGTAAGAAGGGAGTAAGTAGACGAGGGTGTATTATAGAGTTGTAGGCAGAGAGGCTAATGATTTTGCTAGGGAAGTTCGAGGCTACTTATACTTGTAAGCCAAGCACGGACGTTGGCATAGCAACTAGATCATCGTGTTGCACGGTGGAAACAACCTTGCCACGACATTCTTGAACATTGCGAAGTCTCATCTCAAGAAACGCTCTTTTATGTCCCTGCTGTCACACTTTGTTGTCTCAGAAGTAGGCTGATGGGGGGATTGGTGATAGGTTCTTGGGTTTATGGTGGGTTTGTAGAACTAGCCTCTCTATTCAATAACTCGTTTTAATGTTCATTATAACCACAATTCGTCAAGACACGTAATATTGTATGGGAAGAAAGGCACATGAATAGATGGATTTGACAGGAGAAAAACAGACGTTGGTGTGGTATAGTGTGTATGTAATGTATAAGTGTGTATCCCATTGTAGTGTGGACAGCCCAAAAAAGAAGACGAGAAAAAAACAACATGTAAGGAAGAGTAAAAAAAAGAACAGAGAAACGAAGGAAAGATACAGATCAGTAAATTCCCTGTGTTCGGTACTGAAACGTATCATATCTAGACCTCAATGTTAGCATCTATGCAAGTGATTCCTATAGATTCAGGCGAAACTTACAGACGGGTGTAATAACTGCCAACTGACTTGCCGATAATATCTGTCTCGACAAAGTTCTCTGCGGCCTCGGCACTCAGCTGCAGCTGGAATCGTTGCCGTAGTGCAGATGTGACAGGGCCTATCCCGACGGCAAAACACGGCATTTTGGACTCAGCGGCCATCATGGCTACTAGGTCAATGATATTGTCGGCTGAGCGACGTAGGGCTGTAGTCAAGATTAGTTAAAATCAGCTCTTTCGAAAAGAGAAAAAAAAAAGGGATGGGGGTGTCATGTGGCCCAGATCCAAACTTACCTTGGAAAGCTTGTTTACAAAGCTTCTTGTAGTCGGCAAAAGCCTTGCTTTCTAGCCCACCAAGAACGTCAACATATTCCTGGGTTAGCTTACAAGGTGCAGCCTCGAAGCCCATTGATCCAGGTGAGTTTGACAGCATAAAGCCAAAGTCAATGTGCACAATATGGCCTTCACTATCAATCAGGATATTTCCGTTGTGGCGATCCTTGAGCTGAAAGACATACGAAATCACACTATATGCTGCTAGTGATCGTTTAAAGGCATCAACGCCGGCTTTGTAAGCTTTACTTTTAGGTGGCCCAAAGACTTTGACGAAGTGGTCTTTCAAGGTAGCAATGCGACGTTTTGGAGAGGGCTCCATGGCTAGCGTCAGGCTGCGTTTAATTGAATGCACAGAGACGCCATTGGTGATTGTCTCGATCAGACCAGACGACTCGCCTGTGACCAGAATCTTCATGACCTTGACCCAGACCTTAATTTTAGCATCCACCCAGATCTTGTCGCAAGCACTGATGAGCTGACAGGCAAAGGCTTCTTGGCGAAGATCGGCGCCTGTCTTGATAATGACAGATACAAGATCCCAGTTCTTCATCCAGCCATACGGCGATGATTTTTGAATACGCGCCTTTTTAACTTGCCATGCTTCTCCAAAGACGGCTGCACTGGGGTCATCGCGGTCGCCCTTACCCTGAATACCACCCGTTTTAAAGTCGTTCTCCATTCGCGCCTCACCACGTGCCGTATCGGTGGGCTCGACTTCCTCATCGAGATCAGTCGGGGCATCTGAGGCTGACGGCACAACTGATTTGGCCATGATCGTATCAAATGTAGGGCCAGTTTCATCGTTGATGTCAAAACTCTGCTCTTCTAAGCTTTGCATGCTGGCAATAATCTTGGCACGAATGGCCTCAACCTCGTGCTTAGGCCGTTTGCGTGTGGTGATCTCCAGTTGCGCTAGCATTTGCGACGCTGTGCGCATATGTGTAGCAAGTGCAGAGAAATCAGGTTCGACACCATGGCCGCGCAAAACAGGAACAGGGAGCTGAGGTGGCGGCTGGGCATGCTTTTGCCTTGATGGGCTGCTGGAGCCAGATGTTGAGTTGTCGGACGATTGAGGCGTAGCCGGAATTTCGGCAATAACAGAGTTTGCGGCACTATTGGCTATGCGCCGTTGATTCCCGAAGAGACCTGAAACATCGTCACTAAAGCTACCACTCATTTGAGGCGTCCCTAGGTCGCCAGATGTCGGCTCAAAAACGCTGTCTAAAGCGGGTTCTTGTGTAGTGTTCACAATGGGTGTTCGGGGCGCTTCTGAAAGATCAAAGATACGCTTTTTAGAGCCGCTTTCAGTCATTAACTTCACGAGAAGTCTCTCATTGTCGGGGGTATCAGGATCAAAGGTGAAATCATCGCGAAGGATTTCAATCATCAAGAGGAAGGGAACCTTTTCAGCGCTATTCAGGACAGTAGATTCGGCAGGATTGATGCGTACAATACGGTGATGTTTGCTTCTTCCTGGAGACCCATTGACTAGCGTTGGTGGGCAAATGACAGGAATGTCGATCTCAGCGGGAAGATCCTGGGCAATAAGTGCAAGCTCGGCACGCAATGCGCTGAGACGAGCCGGTTTGGGCACGGCTACCAGACGATTCGATATATTTTCCAGGGCTGTCAGGAACTGTGTTTCACTGCGGAAGTAGTGCTGTCGCAGTAGGCGCGTCTTTTGTATACTCGAAAGCTCAATTGCTGTTCTTCTACTTTTCCCGAATGGGTCCCGATGAGTGTGACGACGATGAAGGGCGTTTATACCTGAGCTCATAGCAATGCTGGCTGATAAAGGCGTAGAGGGGCGTGGGGGCTGGGGTGAGCGAAGGTCCCCCATGAGAGGAAGCGACGACGTACTAAAACGAGCTTCTTTTAATGCCAATTCAAGGCGTTCACCCGGTTTACGAGAAGTAGTGGTAGGGGATGGATTGTCATTGTTCGGAGCAGTAGGTGTTTCTCGGCCAGGTGTATCAAGAGCTAGGGACTCAGAGATAGATGGCCTCCTCGCTGTCCCTGGCAGAGTGAGAGCACTATCTGATGGACTTGTGACTCGAGGTAGCCCATGCCGCCTAGACCGAGGGCTAGCGGGCTTTGTGGTTGCGGACTTTGTGATGGTGGTTGGCTCGCGGGTTTCAGCAGGTTCACCCTTTGGAGGCTTTCTAGCTTGGGCTACAGCCAGGGGCCCGGCCCATTGTGGCAAGATTGGAACAGCTACGCTGGCTAGCACAAAGCTCGATAGCACACTGACAGGAAGGATGTTTTCGCGAATTTTTTCGTAACGGGCAGCATCAGGAAGGCCAAATACAATATGTTGGACCTTGTTGTATACTCGGCGACAAGTCTGGAAAGCATCGGATTGGGGATTTGAGGAGAGGTCGTGGAGGTATGTTTGAAACAGCCAAAACGTCTAGAGATTATCAACTTAGGGCATTAGTAAACACGCAGGCCAAAAGGAGAAAAGAAAAAGGGTTATGATTTGGGGGAAGGGCGGGGAGAGAGAGAAGAGAAGGGGTTTGAAGAGAGAAGGAGAGAATAAAAGACAACAGGGCAAGGCATACCAGAAGGGCCGCAGTCACTGACTCCTCACAAAGATCCAGCAGGAACTCCTCGAGCGCCATAGACTCATTGTCTAGACTAATTATCAGATGGCATATCTGCGGCAAGAAGAATTCAATGTCCTCGTACGGAAACTGGCGGAGTTTGTTGCAGAGAACATAGTTGATCCCAATGTGATCGGCGTACCGGCTAGACG
Organism: Ceratocystis lukuohia; assembly: GCF_044167205.1. Classification (NCBI taxonomy): domain Eukaryota; kingdom Fungi; phylum Ascomycota; class Sordariomycetes; order Microascales; family Ceratocystidaceae; genus Ceratocystis; species Ceratocystis lukuohia. The sequence continues at coordinate 1,883,128 of NW_027263525.1, forward strand.
ATGGAGAGAAGCAATGAGTAAGCAAGACGGAATTTTGATGGCAGGTGACGAGCAATGCAAAAAGGATATCTAGAAAGTAGGACATACGTCAAGTATGATACGGGAAGGAACGGGTTCGAATTGAACACGTCCGACTCGATGAAGCGCTGCAACAAGGTCCACGACATTTTGCGCGGTGGTGATTATGATGACCAGCGGGTGAAGACGAAAGTAGCGGCTTTTCTATGGTAGCAGATATATGTCGAATTGATGCGCGTAGTATTATAATACAAGAGAAGGGATCAAGAAGGGCAGGTGCATAGAGTATGCTGGCGATATTTTGGACGGAACGGGGATCAGCAGGCCGGAAGGTAGCTCGTGATGATATGAGAATGAGCGTGAATATCAACGTGAAGAGGGTATCCTCAAGGCCGGTTCGGATGGATAGCTATCGATTAGACTTTGACAGTAGCCAATCAAATCTGGAACGAATGATGTAAGAATCGGCGGCGCCTCGGACTCAAGAAAAAAGGAGCAAAGCTAGAACGAGAAGAAGGTGAATAGACTTAGCCAAGTTTGGAGGCTAAGTCTCTGAGGATGTATGTGTTCGATAGTTGGCTTATAGTGGATGGATGGTGTTCCCCAGGAAAACCTGCTGTCGAGAAATTATATGCACGATAGCGTAAAGCAATCAGGAGCCTGACTCTAGAAGCAAAATATAGAAGAAAGAAAGAAAACAAAATGGCCGACACAAGGAAAAGAAGCTCAAAAAGAGAGAAGTTGTTAATGCGAAGCTTGTCTGGCCTTGTCTTGTCACCGTTGGCGACGTTATGAAACAACAAAGTGGCTCTAAAATTGTGGTAAGAAGCAGCAAGGTACAACAACTTAGCAATACATGACGGACGGGCGAATGAGAGAAGAAAGATGACAGAGAGAAAGAGGCTGCTGTGATGTCGAGAAACGCAAGCGAGCAGAACACACAATGGAGGGGAGCTAGCAGGAGAGCAGACGTCTTGTTAGAGGCTATCGCGAAGACACCGAGCAAAAATCAAAGAAAAAGCCGGCAATTGGCAGTGGATAAATCAGGGATCTAGAGGCTAGCTAGCCTGCTTTTTGTCTCCAATTTCAGCTCCCTGGCTGGCCCTGTTGGCTTCATCACCATCTACAATAGCAGTAGTAGACAAAATGGCCACTAAGGTTTCTGATGGGGATCCAAGCTCTGAAGCTTAATTATGGCAGATATGGCCAGCTGACAGCAGCTGTCTTAGCACAGTAAGAAAGACATGATAATTGAATAATTCATAAGCATTAACCCTAAAAACAGAACACTGAACCCATAGTAATCTTCCCCTACCCTCACGACTCAAAGCTGTGCACGGCTATCTGTTGTCCGTTGACTTTGATCTTGTCAATCCTGGAAATTATGCATGGATTTCTTGGCCTTTTTTCTGTGGCGAAGACCACCGGGTCGTGAATGCTAGCAAAAAAAAAAAATCTTGCTGTTAGCTCTTTGTCTCAAACTGCTGGTCATAGTATGTCTGCTCGCAGGCTAGGGACCTAAGGGACTTGACTTACATGATAGCGCACCCGTTCGCTGCCATCGTGCATAACCTCGATCTCATGCTGCACGTGGTAACCAAGCAACGGCATGACTTTGGCCCACACAAGCCAATACGCGGCACCGACGAACAGCATGCCTGTTCCAAGCGTGGGAACAACCCAATACGGGATCTCTCCCAGGTCCTTATTGGGAACAAACGGCACGCCTAGTGTGAACAGGAGAGACAGCACATAGAACATGGTGACGGGCGGGTAGTTTCGGAAGGTCGTGCGGGACTTGGCCCATTCTTCGCTGGGGGTCCAGGTGAGATACAGGAGACCGATGGCGAGGAAGACTATGTGTTTATACATGTAAGCATGCCGCATTTATCTTGCAATTTGTATGTGTCCTTTCGGAAACGGTGGCATTTGACTCGAGTTGACCTACGCTTGATCCAGTTGTCGCTGTATGTAAAAATGTTCGTCATAAAAGTGTATGTATCGGGTTTTGACAATCCGAGAATCAACACTACAGAGAAGAACCAGTGCAGCAGGATAGCCGTGGATGGGGCCTGGGACGGCCAATCACTGGAAAAGAAGCGGGAGAAGGGCAATATTCCCTGCTTGGCTAGTTCTTGCTTGACTATAAAAGATGCGTCAGTAACAAGCTAGACCGGCAATCCTGGCCTGCTGAATTTGAAGAAAACGCTCTCCCCTTACCTCGAGGCATGGCAAAGATCTGGGCAAAAATGTTGCCCATGGCAGAAATAGACAAGAAAGCCGGCATGACCTTGGAGGTGAAAGTGTTGTCGCCATATACACTCTTGAAGAAATCGGGAGCCAGAACGATTCCCTCTTCAGACATGGTGTCCCTTTGGAATACGGCGAACTGTGTGTGAGAGTTTTGAGGTCAGCATGACGGACGCAGCAGATCCATGGAAGATTAGACTAGGGTAAGTTGACTTACGTAGGCAATGTTGGCTAAGACGTAGAATGTCATGACAATAATGGTGGCTATGGGAGCTGCTCGCTTGAGCGTTCTCTCTGGGTTCCTGACTTCGGTTAGCACGTAGTTGGCGTTCTCCCAACCACTGTACGAATAGAGCACCTGTAGCAGTGCATTGGCATAGCCAGCTGCTGTGGCACTGGTGTCCGCGTCAGGATCTGCCAAGGTGCCGCCATCGAATGAGGAGAAGTTTCGGGGATCGAGTTCGCGATGTCCGGCAAGAGCAGCAAAGCCGGAGCAGATGACGAAGAGGAGGAGGAGTAGTTTGAAGGCTCCCAAGACGTTACCGATATAAATTCCCGTGTGAGGCATAAAGGCGTGGATGCAGCTGACGACTTATGGAGGCGTTGAGCTATTAGTAACCGGGTAGACAAGAATAGAAGAAGAGAGGGGAAGGAGGGAAGTGACAAAGTATGTCGGTGCTCGGGACTTACCAGTGACAATCCCTACGGATATCCCGCGGTTCGTCCAGCTGCCAACCTTTGCACTGTCAATCTCCGTATTGCTAGCGGCAGCAACTAGAACATAGCTACTGAAGCTGACGGAGTTGGCAGTGGACACAGCAAACAAAACAAACTGAACGGCAAACATGCAGGTGGCCAAATAAGCTGGCTTTCGGTAGACTCGCTCAAGCTAGCATCGAATAGAGCAAAGATACATGTCAGATGGGTGGCCTATGGGACAATGGATAGAGGATACAAAATATCCTTTCTTACATAAACTTTCTCACCACCAGATCGTGGCAGCGCTGTACCAAACTCGAGATACATAAAAAGACCTGTATTCGGTTGATTCGTCAGATATCGAATTAAGTTCAAGCTTAACTTTGACACTCAAGAAACTCGGAGAAAACGACATGATAGCCGTGTCGTGCATTGCAACATACCAGCCAGGGTCATTAAGGCGCCGAGCACCCAGAATATCAACGAAGCACCGACGCTTTTAGTGCCCTTGATGACTGATGCTGGGTTGCTAAAGATACCCGTGCCCACCATCCGGTTGACGATAAGCAGTGCGGTAGACATGACGCCTAGCTTGCGGTCTATCAAGTATAACGAGTCAGCGTAAGACATATAGAGAAGCATTTTGCTATACTACCTTCTGGAATTCTAAACACATCGAAATCATCCCCGTTATCATCTTCCCTGTTGTCCTCTACGCCTGCTGGCACTGAGTGGTCTGTGTCGAGGGGGATATAGTTTGGGGCACAAGGCCGTAGGTGAATTGCCGACTCAGCCATTTTCTCCTAGACAGGCGCTTGGGCGGTATATCACGAGTGTAATATTGCAGCTTTAGCCAGAAGAGGGGAGCATGAGGCAAGGTAAAGGTGAAGGGGGAGATAGATGATGCGCTATAAGACGAGACGCACACTAAGAAGCGAGAGAAGAGGAAGGAAATGTGACTTTAGCGATGCTAGAACAAGGCCACACAGTACTGTGAGGCATAGAACGAGAAGGGAAGAAGAAAGAGAAGAAGGTGAAAGGGTCAGAAATAATGCAAAACGAGAAACAGAGAGAAACGCTCATAAGCACAGTGTGTACGTGTGAGTGAGCGCGCGTGGCTATGCCCCGCTTAAGTACTACAACAGCTAGCAGCAGAGCATACGACCTAACGCTATAGGAAAGTAGAGCAGAGCACAGCTGGAAGACTTTCTTGTTGGTGCAGGCTACACTTCAGATGGCTAGCTTGACGGGCGTATGTTTGCGTTGTTGGCCATCCCGCAAAGTATAAGCTATAGAAATAGGTCAGCCTAATCTCTAGCATCCTAGACCGCGTTCCTACATGCTAGACTCATCTTCTCTTGACCTTCCTTTCCCAGGCTTGGGTCGGGATAAGTGAGCATTTCCCCCACACTCGGCCTGCCTCTCGTATCCCGAGAGAACGAGAGGCAGGCGATCCTTCTTTCCTTCTCTTGCTCGCCCGGTGTCATAAGCTTACGGGCGAGGAAAGGGCAGGACGAGAGATAACAAGGAGCGGAAAAAACTCGCCAGCGGCCAGGCGCAACTGGTGATGACTAGAGGAGAATAGAATTGGAGTTTGAGCTTGCGCACATGTCCTCTACCCCGGCTAGTGACATCATATAGAGACTGAGTATGACTGGCAAGAAGAGCGAGACAATAGGGCGGGCACTGACAAGCGGCAAGTCCAATACGGTCGCTGTAGCTGGGCGAACTTGTTTATAGGCGCAGCGGGGAATGGGGAAATGAGGAGGGGGGCTATACTAGGAGGAGAAAGACAACTAAGAATGATGTGTTAACTGTTGACAGTTGATAGAACAGCCTCCATAGCCGCGAAATTGATGGTCTGCAGTGGGCTGGCAGGCTGGCAGGCTGGGAACTCCCTCCTCCTCCTCCTCCCTTACACCACAGCACGGCTGTAGCGAAGGTGGGACATGTTTCAAACATTTTGCCCTGAAAAATAGTGCGCACTAGCATAGCCTGACCAGACCTGCATCAAACCGTCAAATCTCCCCTTCTCATCCATGTCTTGATATGACATTCCTCGTTCTTTTTCTTTTTCTTTTTCTGTTAGGTCTTGGCGAGCTCCTGATAACGATGTCAACAGCAAGCACTATATAGGCCTGGAAAGGACAACGGGGTTAGAAACAGATAGACGAGAGGGCCTTGGTGTTATTTTTGGTAAGTAGAAGCCTTTTGCCTCACACTAGCCGGGCGTTTATGGTTTCCCTCGTTTCTCACTTTGGGCCCCCCCAGCTTCAACCTTGGCTTGGCATATGCAGGCAAGGACAAGGGAATAGGTCAGCCATCTGCAAGACAAATAATGCTGCAGATAATATTCCTGCTTCCTGCTTCCTGCTTCCTGCTGGGGAGCTGAGAGTGCAAAGATAGCAGGTACTGATAGCAGAAAAGATATGGCGAAGAGAGATAGCAAAGGAGAGAAGAGAGAGAAAATGGCGAAAAGACGAAGAGATGAAAAGGCTGTGCCTGCGCCTACTATGTATTAGAACACTAGCTGTGCACTTCAATCTGTCAAATGGGCCGTGGCCAGGGCGGCTTTCAACGTCCTTATACTGAGATTTGGGGAGCTACCGTGTTTTCTGAGACAGCAAACGAGAAAGTCAGCTCCCGATACAAGAATATTCCGAGGTCAGATAAAAAAACTCTATTTCTCGTTCTCAGAGATACAGCGAGAAATGGGCATGCATGACATCATCTCGACCGACTCTTGTAATATGGACTGGCGGTTGGCTTGGTATCAGGGCCTTCAAGCCCCTTTCCCCGCCTTTCGCCCTATCTCTCACTTAATTCCGCGCTGTGTAATCCTGCGTGTGGTAGCCTTCTTGTCTTGTCTTCTTTCCTTCATCTCTCTGTCCCCTTATATTTACATTCTTATTGGTACTAGTATTACATACGTAGTTTACTTGGCGGCCCCACCCTGTTCCCATTGTCCCTGATATGCTCCCGTCCTTCATCCTAATAACCTAGCTTAGCCTGACCTAGCTCTCACCTGCTTCCTTGCTTTATTTTAGCCCTCTGCACTTGTGTCACTCACGTGAGAATATGGAATGTGCCTGGACGTCCTAATCCCTGGCGCGCCATTTTACTCCGGATTTGCTCAATCTCTTCTCTTTGCTCTCGTCTTGCTCTGAGGAGTTTATTCCACCGTTTTATAAATTGAAGTTGATCTGGAAGAAAAAAGAAAATAGGGGAGAAGAGATGGCGAGGTTAGCAATGGCTTATTTTATGTTGGTTCTGAGTTGATAGAAGAGTGGCCAGAGTGGGTGGGATAAGGGGTGAGACCGTCCGTCTATTCACTCGTACATGCGGGTACGCAGATATAAACTGTATCGATAAAAAAAGGCGGCAGTAGTGGCGGACGAAAAACTTACCCGTATTGTTTTCAAACTCTATCACCACAGATCGGTAGCTTGTAAAGTTGTCCTGTTCGTCGGGGTTGATACCATGACCAAGCAGTTCGAGACCTGCTGGTAACTCCGTTCGTTTGTAGATATTGCCCATGACTCCCGTTCGGGACCGAGTCAGATATCTCAAATCATATTGGCGTGCTTTAAGCTTGACTATGCATGGTTCAGCGGGGTCGGAGGTCATTAAAATGTCATCTGTGACTGCGAAAGTGAGAAGGGAGAAAGTTAGAAGAGAAAAAGGTTAGTGGCTACGCTACTGGCAGCCTGGAACTGACTGGCGAGTTATGACATAAATAGCCATTTGAAAGACTCGCCAAGAAAGAAATTCAACTTACTATAACACATGAAAAAACCTTCTGTCCGGGATAGGAAGATTACTAGTTTTGACGAGTTGGGCGTTGTCTTGTCACGCATTGGCCCTGAAAGGATTGTGCCATTGCTTATGACAGAGCCGCCCGAGCCTTCTAGTCTCCGTTGCGTTCGAGGCTCATGCCAAAGTTGCAATCGTAGGTTGCCGCTAAATGTTTCTCTAGACGAGCCTCGGGTTCGAATAATTTCCAAGGACCGGATTGATGGAATACTGAGCTCAACATTTTCCCTAGTGAGACTTCCTTGGAAATCAAGGAGATCTGAACATGGCGTTAATAAATGAAGCTTCCTTGATATTTTTGGTCTCCTCTTACCGTCTGTCTTGTGAAATTTTATAAACCACCGCGGCACCACTTGAGCATTATTGTCGGCATCGTGTCTATCGTAGACAGAAATGACATTGGTATCATGTGATGAGTACGCATAATAAGGGATTATACTGGCTTTCTTTTCGGAGACTACAAAAGACCACATGTTAGTGCCCAACGGTGAATGTTTTGTCTTGTTTCTCAGCCAATTCCTGTTCTATTGCAACTTACCTAGCTGAGACTCCGCATATAACGCAATTTTAATATATAATCGGATCTGCTTTCGAGCCTCATCGTGAAACACTCGGAGCACCCCTTCATGGTATTCTCCCCCAGGTTTTGACGCAAGCATGAGTGCCCGATGCGGGCTGTCGTATATCAACTGCTCTCCAGGAGCTTCGGATTCCCGGACAATACTATCTCCAGAGGAAAAGGAGCCTTGACTATCATTGACAGGAATAGGAAACATGGAGTCTGGGGGTTGTCCGGGAGGATAGCCCCCAATTTCAATCACAGGGATTTTGTCTTCAGGCGCGGTATCCCGAGGGGGCCAGTCCTGGAGCCCTGAGAGGGGTGCTTTGTTGTGATTATTCTGGGATTCATTTTGGTGTAGACTACCATCACGGTAGTGAATATTGACGGTTACTGTATCTTTGCCACTAGTAGGTTCCCGGCCCGATCCGTATATATGGCGACCGTTCCGGCCCTGTTCCGGCGCATACCTAATGCTGGCGAAGTTGTGACTGACCATAGACCCGTAGTCCTCCTTGGGGGGGCTCGATCGGGAGGGTGGATCTTGGGAAGTTTTAGAGGACTGGCAACGATCAGAGTGCGGAGGAGAAGGGCCGAGGGTGTCATCCATACGCCGTTTTCCTTTGTCTCTAGGTGGGCTGGCGGGAGGAGGTTCTTGGGATGGAGGGTCATCTGTAACCTTTTTCCAGTAGTAGGTGTTTCCGCTAGAGTCTTGGAAGTAGCCTTCGTCTTCAAGCATCGACGTTTCTGCCATGATATCGAGAGAAAAGTTAGACATGATACGGTTCAGACGCTCTCCGTCTGGATCTGGAGAGTGCGTGTGGGACTGGCTCTGCATAGTGGTGAGAGAAAATGAGTAGAAGAAATAGAGAGAAAAGTAACAAGAGGAGCAAGAGGGATGGGGAAAGCTAGGGAAGTGTTGTAGATGTTATGTTATCGCTTTATTAATAAATAACGACGTAGATTCAATCAACTCTATAAAAATCAAAGAAAAAGCCACACCAGCGTTACCAGTGTGAATCAGCAGTCTATGAAACTTGCCGACACGGAGATGAAGAAGCAGCAGGCGGGGAAAAAAAAATGAAGAAGAAAATAAAGGGAAGAGTCTAGATTCGTAGAAAAAGTCAGACTGGAAATTGCTGAAGTTATACCTGCAATTACTACATGTGACAAGGCATCTGTCTCTGTTTCCTCTCTCTTTCCTCTCTCTTCTCATGTTCTTTCCCTCTTAGCCCTGATTGACCCCTCTTCTCGACTCTTGCCTTTGCACTCTCCAACCTTCCTTTTATAATATGCAAGCATGCCCATTTGGGCTACCTGATACTGTGGGTGGGCTATGGGGTAAAAGATGTTCAAGACAGAACCAATAGGTGTAGCAAGTAACTTTGATCAGTAGATGCCTGCAAGATAAGGAGAAGGAGCAGGAGCCTAGCCGTAGATTTCAGCACGTACATGATATAATCGAGAAAAAAAAAAAGAGGAAATGCAGCTACAGCCTAGCATTGCAGCAAGTGCACCTGCATTTTGGGTTCTTGCCCCAGTGTTAGGTTAGACTGAGCCGGGCAAGCATTAAGTACTGAGTACGTACGTACCTTATCGCGCTCAAGTCAGCTGATGCTTGCTGCTTGCTTCAGCCTAAAAGCTTTCTATTCGATTTATGGCAATACATATCAAGTGCAAATAATGCCCTACTTCATGACGTTGCTTTTTCATGCCTTCCCCCCCCCCCCTTTTCTTTTGATTTTCTCTCTTTTATCCCTTATGTCTTTTTAGGAAGTAACCTTATGATTTTACATGTCAACTAAATCGCCGTAGACTGGCTGCTGGGCAGAGACCTGTACACCATGCTCGAGTACCCCGTTTCCTGCCTACTTTGGAGATACTTTCCTAGTCAGACAGATCAGTAAGCAGTTCAAGCATTTTGTACTTGTGTGCAGGGTACGCAATAGCAACACGTACATGCTCCTGTTGCGTAGTCCGTCAATCCGTCAATCTGGACTTTACAGGGACGAAGTGACGCAACAGGAAAAATAAGCTTTCAAAGGCAAGAAAAGAGAAGAAGGCAGGGTAGGCAGCATCGAGTATCCGTTCAAAAAGCCTACCAATTGCAGACTTAACTACCATCATGTTTTCATCAATAGCGTTATCTCGCGGGCTGCCATCTTTCATAAGGAAGGCATGAACCTGCCTCCCCCCTGCGTTACATTGAGACAAAAGCTTCTTTGTCGTCGGATCGTCAAGGTGTAAGTCGGCCAAGAGCCCTTATTGTGGGCCAAGACATATAAGGTTTGAATTAGTGCCATTGTGTTAGGTAATGGAAACCATGTCAAGTTCATGTATGTACACACACACACATAGGCTGTCGTCTCTTAGTCAAAACTTTAACCGCCACTATGAACTTTCTCATCTTAATCCCAGAGAAGTTACCTACTTATGGAAACCAGTACGCAAGCTCCTGCCATGCCATGCCATGGCTATCATAACAAAGCAGGACAGGCTCCAGGTTTGGCTGCGTCTTCTTCGTCTCCATCTAGGACACCAACACCAATAGCCTATCTTCATGATCTATCCTAGCCTTCCCCTTCCTCAAGTCTCGCTTGTTTCTCGCTACCTCAAATCACCTTTAATCATAGCAACAGCCAGCTGTGACCTTTAAACTTCTGAGTCCGTGATCACAGCCGTCCAGTCATGCTGGGTACTTCCGACGCGCTGGATGCTCTAGGTGTGGTCGAGTTTGTCGTGTCTGGCTTACTAAATACAGTAGACTGTGTTGTCTACCTGGCAATCTTGGCACGGCAGCTCATCCGCCAAGTCGGCTTTTGGCGCTCTGTCAATCACATAATCCAGGCTCTCCCCTTTCTGTGTACGCGAGCATCATCATCTGCCCCTTTGCATTCATCCAAGTTTACACATCTACAGCCACGCTGACCGTACCTATAATTCCAGTTTTTGGTCTGCCTCTCAGCTTTATCCACGGCCCAACTAAACGCTCTTCTGTCCGGCGTTCCCGCAGACATCCCGATGACATCCTGGTATCAGTTTATCACGACGCTTTCGCACAGACTGCCTCTATTTCTGATGTAGCGGCTGTCCGTTGCATGCGTTGGGGAGTGGAAAATCTTCCTATCGATGTATCCCGCATTTTTCTAAGCAATAATGTAGCGATTTCGTACTGGCTCTGGCAAAAGTGGCGGTCACCCATAACCCGCGATGTCCGAGTGACCATCCCTGTTTTCTCCGACGTCAAAGTATGATTCTATCCTGAGTTTGTCTATATCTATATTTCAAGGACGTCATGCTAACGGCGTGAACTTACAGCAAAAGTTCAGCGGTATCTGGGTCAAGCGAGAAAACAACACGCCCCCTGAGATTGTTCTTTACTATATCCATGGTAAGTCTCGTCGTACTAAGTAAGTCTCCATCTATGCCTCACTGGTCTTTGTATTGACAGTAAACAAACAGGAGGTGGATTCGCACAAGGCTCCGCCGCATTTTTCCTACCTTGGCTCGCCGCATGGCTCGCAAAACTAGAAGCCGCCGGCTACCAAAACCCTGCCATCTTTGCCATTGACTACAGTCTAGCCCCCGAAGTCCAGCACCCCGTTCAGATTCGTCAGGTACTTCAAGGCTATCAACACGTTGTCAGCATAGTTGGAGACGAGTCGCAAATCTGCATGGTTGCTGATTCAGCCGGTGCTTTCCTGGCAATGTCCCTAATGACTGCAATTGGTAGCAGGAGTTACCGCAAGAACGATCTTGCCAGCGATATTGGCCATACGCCAAGTCATGCTGAGGATATCCCTTACGAAAAAAAGGCAGTTGAAAGTATGCTAGAGTCCGATTTCAAGGCTCCAGGCATGGTTATACTCATCTCACCATGGCTATCGTTGGTCTCTAGCAAGCACCATGCTACAGCAAGCGACTACATAACACCTGAGAGATTCCGCAAGTATGCCGAAATGTACGCTCCTGGGATCTCGGCCTCTTCAAAAAGATCCGATGGCAAATTCTCAGGCCCTTGTCTAACTCCTGCAGGCGTCTCTTCAATCCGGCCCAAAAATGGCTACATTATTTGGTATGGCGAAGAGGAGGTTCTGGCTAACGATATTCAGGAGTGGATCACAATTCTTCGTACTAGAGGATCGCAGGTCACAACAATCCTAAGATCTGGTGGAATTCACGTGTGGCCAGTTGCTTCGTTTCTGATCCGAACCAGAACAGAGCGACTTGATGATCTAGATCTACTAGTTGATGAGATGCGGCGAGGCCTGCTTCCAAGAATCAAGGCACCTACAGATAAGAAAAGCAGGAAAAGCCGGTGGGGGTTAGAGTATACACCGGCACCGGTTGCATCACGAGAAAAACATGAAGCACCAGCCACCGGAACTTCCCGGAAGCCTTCGCTCCTGGACAAAAGACCATCTCGGTCGGTTTCCAATGCCGAATCCCCTCGGCATAATGATCAAAAGGAAATTTCTGGAGAACAGACACACAAGGAATCCGAGGAACATGACCGCCACCACCACCACCACCACCACCACAGCCGGAAGAGATTTTCCTTGAGAAGGGATAGGAACAGGGGGCGTCGAAGGAGCGGAGGTCTCCGTGGATGCGAACAGAAAAGAGACAGAGTCTGGAGGCCAAAAGAAAGACTTGCTCACGTCAGATAAGATCAAGTAAACCATCAACGATGCACGGCACACGGCGTCAGCTGAACCCTGAGCCAATATTGTATTCCTACAATACCAGGACGGTTTCTACTTGACCCAGCCATTTGCACTCAGACGTTGCTCTATCATCACTCGTGAACTATCCTTCAGCGGCTGTATACATTGATTAGTACGATTTATTTCTTAGACATCATGAATATACAGAATACCACTTTTTTTTACAAATCCCGCGGGTGGACAAAGATATTGACATGCTTGATACAGACAACACGAAGAGGTTTCGGGACTACTAGCCCTTTCTCAGCCGGTGTAGAGAGTTGAGAGTTAAAGACAGGTGCCATTAGGTATAAAAAGATGATGTTCCAGTTGCAGAACCGAGAGCGTGCTGAGGAAGAAGAGGCCCTCCAAAACGCGCGCTGTCATCTTTCATGAGTCTTGGAAGTTGGAGTGTTGTAGGTGCAGCAATGGAGCCCAAAGAAAGGAAAATGTCTGCCAACGACGCGTGAAGTGATGCGAGTTTTGGTGCCCTGGCATGACTAGGGTGAAAATTCAGACTGTTTCCCTTTTGGGAGGGAGGAATGCAACATTTGTTCAGGTTTGGGCTATGAGTCTAGTTGAATTGCTGTCTTAGGCTCAAGGGTCACAGGGGGTAAAATACAAAATAGTACAAAGATACAGAAGGGAGGGAGGGGACACCAGAAGACAAGGGAAAAAAAAAGGCCAAGTTTCAGGGTCTGTCTTGTCTTGATTTTTATTTTCAGACCCACCTAAGGCTCTGGCGAAAGAAGCCAATAAAGATAATGGTTGATGTACAAGACATTTTCAGTTGTCTATTTTTTCTTGCAGATAGAGTAGTGAAAAAAATAAATAGAAGAAATGAAAAGACGGCCAAGAACGGGAAAGGGAAATCTGAGGCTCGTGTAGGCAAGCCAGGTCAGACTCCCCTCACTTGACTCCGGATAGTTGAGCTTGGATCATGTGAGGAGGGCTCTGACTTTGCCGCCATCAACAGTGTTTGGCAATTACCATGGCCTCCTGCTGAAGGTCTAATAGAGCTGCACTTGCTTGATTGCTTCTCTGCTTCGGCCTATTATGACGTGTTTTCTGTGCTCACAACCGGTATATTGGTGGGTATACACTGTACAGGAAGGCAATGACAAACAAATGATCATACAACCCTTCTATATTTTAGTGTATATGAGGCCTGTGACTCTCCGTAGTCATAGCATACCTGTACGTCACTACATATCTACGTACCTCTATACATCTCCAAGCTGCCCCTCTCCTCCAAGCCCCACAAAAGACAGACCTACTCCTGTTTTGCGTTACTGTGATAGGGTGACGCGAATTTTTTTCCTTGTCTCTTTCCAGTGAGAAGGAAGCAACAGCCCCAGGCCACTTCTTTCACCTTCTATTTTCTGACAGGGCCGCCTGCCGTGTTATTCAAATAGTGATTCTGGTCCATAAAAGACGTCCGGAATTCCCTCTCTTTTTTTTTTTATTGCTATATTCTAGACTCTTTTTTTTTTTGGCTCGTGTGTTCCGTTCTCTTCACTCTCATCTCCAATCACACAGAAGCAACAACTTCTTTCCTCCAAGAGCCCAATCCAAGTCAGCGCTAACGCTCTTGTGCTTGATGAATCCGAGTTCTTTTCTCATTTTTCTTGCTCGTTCTTTCCTTTTCTTTCATAGGCTCCTGCTCTTATTCTGCAACCCGCGGCTCTCTACCTGTCCTATTTCTGTTTGCCTCTTGTCCACTCCCCCAATCACTGCCACTGCTTATCTGCAAGTGTCTGGGTGGTAAAGAAATCGTGAATTGGCGTGGGTGTTGAAGTTGCTTTGCGTTTTATTTAACCCCCTCTAAATACGCTCACCTGGAATTTCTCTGTTTTTGCTCCGATAAACTCGCCTTTGCTTAACTTGCCCACCACCACCACCACCTTCAATACCACCAAGTAACGAACGAGTAGCAGAACAGGAGAAAAATTGCTAGGCTGTAACTGGTAGCAAAGCTGGCATTTGAAAGCTTAATCTCCTCCACTTATAAACTGCTGTCGTCATTGTTGGCTGCCAGTAGAAAAGCCGGAAAAGAAGAGTCCAAAACAAAACCGGTAGCTTTATTTCTTCTAGTACGCTATTAAACTCAAAGTTGCTGTCTCAGCGATACCATTACTGCTAGCTTCCCACTATGGCAGATCCCAGTCGTAGCTCTTATGCTCCGCATTCACCAAACTTGTCGCATTATCCCCATAGTGCTGGCGATAGCGTCCATGAGCGTTATAGATACCACCCTTATCAGCGTCAGCAGTCGCAGCAGCAGCAGCACCAGCACCAGCAGCAGCACCAGCAGCAGCACCAGCAGCAACCCTACTACCACCAGTATCCTGGCCAATACCAGCCGCAATCGTATCAACAGCCGCAAATAGCATCCTATACGCAGCAGCCACAATCACGCCAGAACCACCAGCAAGATGAACAACAGATGCAGTTCCAGAAATATTACCCTCCTGAGCAGCAATCTAGCCAGGCTTGTCCTGTTCCAGCTCCCGCTCCTGCACCTGAGCCACAAACGCGCTACCATTCTTCGACCATGCCCCTGTACCCCCAGCACCCCCAGCCTACCAAAAACCAGCCGCCCCACCAAGCACCAGCCTTCCCATCCACATACCAGGCCAGCGCTGGCTCTGGCCCTGGCTCTTCTTACTCTTCTCAAGTTCCGTCCTACACGTCAAACTTTGCAATTCCACAAAACTCTGCAACCGCGTCTTACAGTTCTCCGTCAGTGGCCGCCCCTGCGTCTCCCACATCCACCTACAACCGCAATCACGGACCACCTCCTCACCAAGTCGCCGGCCAAGGCACCCATTTAAATTCTCACCCTCACCCACATTCCCACTCTCACTCTCAACCGCAACCTCAACCTCAACCTCAAGCGCAGCCGAAACCGCAGGCGCACCCACATTCATATCAACAGCCTCTGTCTCAACAGCACCAGAACCAGCCCCAGTTCCACCACCAGGCGCCATCCTCTCCCACCTACGACTCATCGCTGCAGCCTCCCTACACACAGCAGTTGCAATCACAGCCACGCCAGCTCGCTGGCGCATCGTCCCACTCCCATCCCAAACCCGAGGATTGCCAATCCGCATCTCACGCCATTCACGTACCACAGCAGACAACTGTACCGCCAATTAAAGTTGAGGAACGATCTCCAAAATCCATTTCTTCTGCTCAAATGCCGCCCCGCCGAGCTGCCGCTGCAGCCGCCGCAGCCGCGATCAAGAACGACGAAGACACCGAGGAGGAAATTCTCACACTCCCTGAGCCTCTCCATGATGCTCCTATCGAGCCGTCGCCTGTCAAAACAAAGTTCCCCACCGCACGAATCAAGCGCATCATGCAGGCCGACGAAGAAGTCGGCAAGGTCGCTCAGCAAGCCCCCATTGCCGTCGGGAAAGCACTTGAGCTTTTCATGGTGGCACTCGTTTCCAAAAGCGCCGACGTGGCACGTGAGCGCGGCCAGAAGCGCATCACTACTGCTATGATGAAGCAGGTCATAGAGACCGACGACCAATGGGACTTTTTGCGAGATATCAGTGCGAAGGTCGATACCGAAGAAAAGCCCAGTCGTGCCGGCCGCGCCCCTAAACAAGAGGCGTCGGACACCGAAGACGAAAATCCCGAGCCCAAGAAAAGAGGCCGTGGCCGTAAAAAGAAGGTTGTCTGATCTTGGTAGCCTGCGTTAGGTCCCTGCCATTTTTCTTTCTTTCTTTCTTTCCCTCCTCCCCTATTCTCTCCATCCTGGCCTGAATTGCGTCGTCTCTTTTTGTGTTGATACGCCTCGTGTTAGTCCAGACAGATGGCTGTACTGTATACCCTACGCCCCTCCCTCCCCTTCTGCTATGGAGTTGGCTTTCGTCTATCTTCTAATCTCGGCCCGGGTCTAACTTTTATGACCCCATCTACTTTCTCCTCTTTCTTTTCATCCACCCCTCCTTTCTCTCATTTCTTCTTTATCTTTACCTATTCTCTCTTCGCGTCTCATCTAGCCTCATGTCGATATCATAAAGGCGGCATAGAATTTCATGAATAATGGGCTAGGATGGCGTTGGCTGGATTTTGTGGTTTGCTTTTTGTTCTTGGCATTTTTATACCGGTGTTATTTCTTTTTCCTCATTTTTTCCTACGTGATTCATCTTATCGATGTTAAATATCTAGCTTGCAATCTCGTTGGGGAAAATACATGCTTTATTTCCACTTTTGGCGCCATTTTTTTAATATCTTATCCCTGGTATTCTGTATTTTTCAGGCGTTGTGTTTCTTTTTCTTCTGGGGAAACCCCAACATCATGAGAAATAAATATGAAGAGGGGTCAGGAGAAGTAGGGCGAAAGAATTTAGCTGGGTCTAGATTAGATAAGAAATCGTGTATCGTAACACAGCCCCACATAAACCTCGTTTCTGGACAAACTTGTCAAGCATGATATCTAATTCGTCTCTGGGGCCGTATACGGAGTATGCCCTCATATCATTCAAATACATATTCATGTATGTATTTTGGCCGTCGAAAAGCCGCGGCTTGATCTTTACATCTCCCAGAAACAGCAGCTCAACACACCTACTTCAATGTAATTCAAACGATCCAAGGTTGAAGAAGTCAACACCTAGTTGCATGCCTATTATCTTCCGAAATAGTGTTTCTCTCGATTTGCAAGTTACTGCTACATCAGGAAGTGACATGTGCTTGAAGCGTCTTTAAGAAAGGGTTGTGTGGTATTTTTCATTCGTCAGACGTGCTTGAAAATGAAAAAAAAAACCTCTAACACGCCAGTGTATAGATGTGATAAACGACGTCAAAAACATCAAGGGGCCACACACAAGCATGCCGATTGCCCCCACAAACCCGCAGCTCCATCATTCTGGTCCTGAAGAGTAGTTTCTACTCATTGGCAAAAGTAATGGTCTACATTATAGAGATATCGGTAACAAAATCACTCAAGTAGCACTCCGATGGTGTGACATAGTGGTCCCAGTCTAGAAAATGGCTGTCGATATCCCCCCCCCCCCCCCTCAAACCAGTGTTCTTGCCGAGGGTTTCAACAAGCCGCATGCAAATTGGAGTTAGAAATCGTTCCTATCCATGGATATCATTTCAGCTCCCGTCACAAGCAGGTAAACATGTCCTGCCTTTGCGTTGCACAATGAACGCCCTTACGTATCTATTAGCCTTGCAAAAAACGAAACCCCTCAACACATCCCACCCCAGTTTCTAGTCTAAAACGTTGCAGAGCTTTTTATCAGCAGAAACCCATGAAGATAACACACACATCTCCACATGCACTTCAGAATAGACTCTTTTGGACATGCATTGCTTAGGGTTTGCATAACCCTCAACGGTATTTAAGCAATGTTAGATCAGGGTATGGGGGTATGGAGGTTAACTACCGAAGAAGAGGGGGAGATCGAAACATGAGCCCACCCCTTCATCTCAAACAACTTGAGGAACTCGAGTTTGAATTTGATACGTTGAAGAAAGCAAGCCCTTGCTGCTGTAAAGATTGGAAAGAACACGGGATTCCCCACTTGTTTTGAATCCCCATAAAAAGCAGCACCAAAAAGCAGCAAAAGAGGGAGGAGCGAAAAGCCACGACAGCAAGGCTTCTACCAAGATTGACGAACAAAGCTCGGGGCTTATCACGCTTGATTGTTTTGTCAGTCCCCCTCTTTTGGACTATTTTGACGCACATTTTTCTCCCTTGGTCTTTGACTTGAGCAGAGCTGTATTTCGTGTTTCTTTTTTCTTGCTATATTTATTCGATTCTAAAACCGGTTCTGCTATTGGCTGGATTTTGAGCTATAACGGACGATTCGACACGGCTGAAGCAAAGCTATAGTTGCAGTTTAGCTTGTAGTTTGGGACTTGCTTGCTTTGACTTGGCTTTCTCCAACTTGCAGGCAGGTAGCTAAGTACCTTCCTCGAAGTTGCTTAAGCTACTGACACACGGACAAGGCCGCCCCAAAAAACGAACAAGGCAGGCAGAGAGAACAAACGCAAAGCACAGTACAAGCAAGGCTCCCATCTCCTCCCACAGCTCAAGGCTTCCTTCCCCTCTTCCCATTTCAGTGCCAGTTCTTTCCCTTCTCTCTTTCTATCCGTTGCAATATCGCTTTCTGTCCTTTCCTCGAAATTTTTTTCATCCCTTCCTCCTCTAGGCCACGCCTGTTCCTCCATTCAACCTCACCTCATCATTAGTCTTGGATTGAGAAGCCTATCACCACCCACTGAGCCTTGCTGGTGTGTTGTCCTAGGTGCTATTTCTTAGCCTTACTATTCTTTTTTATTTTTTATTTTCCTTCTGTCTCGTCCTTTTCCGGCGATCGCTAATGCCACCTGTATATCGAAACTAGTTTTCTTTTTCCTTCGATTTTGCCCGTCATCATTAACCCTTTTTCCCCTGGTTTGCGTCATCATTTTCCATCCTTTTTTTCCATCGACGCAGCTTTCATTTCTTTCCTGTTCTTTTTCCAACTCCCTTTCTTCATTTTTTCTCTTCTGATTTGATTCCGATTGCCGTCCGTTGATCGTTGATCGAGATCGAGCTTGGCCAATTTTCTATCAGTCTGCACGAGCACAAGTCACGCCTCGTCCCTCTTCCCTCTCCCGTTATCGTCCGCCGTTTGCCTTGACCACCAATTGTTGCTTCTGTTTTCGTTTTCATTTCTGTTTGCTTGGCGTGCTGCCCGTCCACCTGGCTTCATTCAATTTACCTCCCCCAAAAAACACTCTGCAAACGATTGTTCTCATCTCTGCTCTTTGCCTCGAGTCGACGTCATCCTAAACACGTTTTCCCGCTGCTCCCCGACGATCCGCACACCGCTCGCGATACCCTACATTGGCATTAGGTCTAGGCTTTTCTCCGATAAAATCTGGCCTTTTGCTTGTCCGTTCTCCTCTCGGCACTTTCATTCTAGACTTGGAGCCGTATTCTGAGCCGGTGATCACCCCCCATCCCCACACAGTCACGACGACACAGTTAGCTGGCCTTTCGAATTCCTTCTTGACCCAGCTTTCACTATCCACCATCCAGCTCATCATCGTCCCTGCTTGCTTACTTGCCCCATACACAGCGCTGCCATTTCTTACGTCGTGGCTCCGCATCATAACTTTTAAGCCCTAGACCTTACGACTTAGTATTTAATCTTTGGTTTTCGTCCTCTGTTCAGTAGCACTGAAGGAAGACGGAAAAAAAAGGTGCCCCGAGCTTCTGAATTCCGGTTGCTTGTACCTGTAGAACTATCGTTTTTTGTTCTTTTTCCCCTCACACACTACTAAGTCGGCTTCTAGTTTGATTTGAAACTCTGTGCTGCCTCTAGGCAATACAAATCATCACTGGTTGTCCAGATTGTCCAACGGTAGCCTTTTCCGTTATTCCCAATCACAGCGTGCCCCTTTCCACCTGTGGTTATTGGACAGTGTTATTTTCTTGTTTCTCAAGCTGTGATCTGTGACCACAAGCTTGCCAAATCTACTTGTATCATTTTATTCTATACAAAATATGGCTTCTCAACACAACAAAATGTCGCTTAGTGGCTTTATCCCGCCAGCTAATCGCACCTCATCGCCTACTGCAAGCACTTCTTCCAATGACCCTCCCCCCGTTCGCTCTCCTTACGGCCTTCAGGCCCCAGGCTCAGGACAGTCGAACCCGACCTCCCGTCCTGGCACTGCTTCTCCCAACCGTGAGCTAGGTAGCCTGAACCCAAACTCTGGTCGTCTGATGCCTAAACGGTGCGTTGATTTTATCTTTCAATAACTCGACTAATGATCTCTCAAGCCTAACTGCTAACACAATCTGTAGTGCCCGTGAACTTCAGTATCACGAAGCTGGCGGTGCTCCTGGCTTGCCGAACCCGTGGGGCGGACCTCCGACTAGCGGAAACTCGACTCCTCTGCGCGAGAACATCCCCGAGTCTCCGACAGATGGGTTTCCCGATTTTGGAACGGTAGAGGCTAGTGGTGCTTTCGGCGCTCCTCCCGCCCCCGCTGCTCCCACTACTACAAGACGTGCTAGAGCTGGTACTGTGCCTTCTAGATGGTCACCCGGCGGTGCTACAGGTCTTCCCGGTATTCCTCCATTAAACGCAGCTCCAGGTCCACTACGTCCCCCAACTATGCCATTTAAATCACCCCCCTTGGATGTTGATTCGGGATCTGCATCGACGGTGCTTAGCCGTCTTCGTGCTGGCTCAATGCCCCAGGCAATGCCTTTCCCTGTCAACACCATTCCTCTTTTTAGTGGCCCGTCAAACTTTAATGGTTGGGCACGTGGCCCAACTCGGGAGCGAGGTGCAACCCTTGCCAGCATTGCTAGTGTTGGATCTAACGGTCCTAGCTCGCCCTCCCATTCTGCCTTCCGTGCTGATGGTAGTGAAAGCGAGGGTATGAGAACATTGGACTATCTCGGACTGGCTGAGACACCCCAACCTACCCTTGCTACTCCCATCTATTTGGAGAATATTGATGATAATATTCGTGGCAATCGTTTCCGTTCTTACTCTGTCAACAACACTGACAAATACGAAGATGAGGAAGACGCAATGGATGAGGCTATGATTCTTCAGAGCCAAGCTCAGGAACTACAAGAAAGGATCATTGCTACCCACACTGCGATTACTCACCACAATATGGCAGTCCAGGCTCTTGCATCTCAAGCTCCATTCTTGACCCGTCCTCGTGCGAGAACAGCTGGTGTGCTGGACACACCCGGTGCCCGCCTACTGGGGACCTACCATTCTACTCAAACCCTCACGGCTAGCTTGGTGCCTCCTGAACTACGCATGGGTTCGGAAACTGATTATGAGGAGATGTCTCAGGCAGTCAATGCTATGTCTATTGGTAGGGCTTCTAGTCGTGGCGTTAACCCCGAAGAACAGGGTCTGATTGAGGGTCCTACTTGTGCCCTTTGGCTCGGTAATATTCCCACGTCAACGACCACATCGACTCTGACAGAAATGTTTAAGAACTTTGGTCAGATCATATCTGTGCGCGTTCTCACCCACAAGAACTGCGGATTTGTCAATTTTGACAGCAACGAGGCTGCTGCTGCCGCTCGCCGTGAAATGAATGGCAAGGAAATTTTCCCTGGATCGGGCCCTATTCGGATCAACTACGCAAAGCCTCCTTCACAGTCTAACACTCCTAGCAACGAGGGCGCATTCCCGAGCCCTAGCCCTGATACAGCTACCCGCGAGCAACCTGCTATTGAGGATACTGCGGTCACCCCCCATCCCCCTTCAGCTCCACCCACTATTCCTCTGTCTGAACTTGCTAATCAGATCCGTGCTATGGCTGAGAAGTTCTCCGAGGGATCCCGAAGGGAGGACGACGACATTCCACGTGTCAAAGAACGCCTTGCCCGAGCCATTGCGTATGATTCATACTACCCTGAAATCCCCCCGATTCGTGAATCAAACCATAGTCGGATGTACGATGCTCCCAAGCTTCGTGACATTCGTAAACGTATCGATAACCAGACGATGCACCGCGAGGAAATTGAGCTCACTGCGATTCAAATGCTGCCTGAGGTTGCGGAGCTATCTTCCGACTATCTTGGTAACACGGTTGTGCAGAAGCTTTTTGAGTACTGCTCTGACGATGTGCGTGACCAGATGTTGGAACGCGTTGCTCCCCATCTGGCCGAAATTGGTGTTCATAAGAACGGCACCTGGGCTGCCCAGAAGATTATCGATGTGTGCAAAACCCCCAAGCAAATGACCATGATTGCCGACAACCTACGTCCTTACACTGTCTCGTTGTTCCTTGACCAGTATGGCAACTATGTGCTACAAGGATGCCTCAAGTTTGGCACGCCTTACAATGACTTCATCTTCGAGGCTATGCTTCGGCGTATGTGGGAGATCGCTCAGGGTCGTTATGGCGCCCGAGCCATGCGTGCCTGCCTCGAGGCCTATGCCTGCGGCAAGGACGGCCAGCGTATGATGGCGGCTGCTATTGCTCTGCATAGTGCCCAGCTTGCTACCAATGCTAACGGTGCACTTCTTTTGACTTGGTACTTGGATTCGTGCACTTTCCCCCACCGCCGTGCTCTGCTGGCCCCCCATCTGGCTGAGCATTTGATTCTTTTGTGCACACACAAGGTTGCATACTTGACTGTATTGAAGGTTGTCAACCAAAAGGCAGAGCCTGAAGCTCGTGATATTATTATCAAGGCCATGTTCTTTTCTCCTGAGCAGAAGACCCTTGAGGGTATTTTGAAAGACCATTCTTGCGGTGCCACACTTATCTTCAAGGTGCTGACTACTCCTTTCTTCGATGATAACATCCGTCCTCAAGTAATTGAAACGGTTAAGTCCGTTCTCATTGCTATCAAAGCCCAGCCTAATCAGGGCTACAAGCGTCTTATGGATGAAGTTGGAATTTCCACCCGCAATACTGGTGCTCCTAATGCTCCCCGTGAGGCTGTTACGGCTGAACAGCGGCCCAAGTCTGCTTCCCGGCAGAACCAGGGCCCTACTGGCATGGCCCCACCCCAGGGTTCTCAGACGAAGGGCCAGCAGCCTAACAACGCCCCTTATTACAATAACGGGCCCTCCAAGTCTAACAATTCTACCCCCCAGCCATCAGGAGGCTACAGCACTCCTGCCCGCTCAGAAGGTGGTGAATCTGGAATGACCCCCTTCCCATCTTTTGGGCCTGTTGCCAGCGCCTTTGCCCAACAAAACCCCATGCCATCACAGGCTATGCCTCCTTACCATGGCGGTCCTCAGGGTCATCAAAGTAGCGGTCCTCCCCGTGGCGGCCCGATGGGAAATTACTACCCTCCCATGGGTGGTAATGGATACAATGGCGGTTACCCGGCAGACCAGTATCGTGGTATGCCTGCCACTGCTCCGGGTATGGGTAACTCGAGCAACCCTCAAGGCATATCTCCTAACTACCCACCTGGTCTCAACATGAGTGGCAACTCTCAGTATGGCTACAACAATAACGGCCATAACATGGGCCAAATGCCGCCGATGGGATATAACAACAATGGAATGCCACAAGGAAGTGGTCAGGGTGGCCAGGGACAGGCCCAAGACAACTCTCGCCGAGGCCGGGCGTAATGCCGCATAGCTGAATAGAGAGAAGGATTGGCGGAAAACTATGGGGAAATGGAGGGATGGCCGTGACGCTATTGTCTGCCCCCTGCAACATCTTCACTTCAGCCCGGCTACACATTTGTGTTGGCATCTATGGGAGCTACGGTGTCATGTATATGAATGTTTATTTCTGAGAGGCGTCATATTGGGATTTTTTATACAAAGTTTGATGTTTGTTTCTTGTCACACTAGTTATGTCATGTACCTACGTGTACGCGGATCTTTTACTCTGTGTCTGTTTTATTGTGTGCATGTATCATCTTATACTCCGTATGACAAATTTTCATGGGGACAGGCTGAAGTTTAGCTTCAAGGATGCATAGACAGGTCTATGTGTTTTGTATTTATATTTATGTATAACTCTGTGGTTGTCTGTCCCGATCTACATGGAGAAGAAGAAGAAGAAGAAGAAAAAGGACAACAAGAACAAGGAAAGATGGCAGGGTTAAAATAATCAACTACGCAAAGGAAAAAGAAGGCAACGAAGCCTCATGGGAGAGAATGAAGAAGATGAGTAAGAAAAAAGCACGCTTACTCTCTAACGAAAGAAGAGAAAAGAGAAAAGAGGGAAAACAAACAGAAAAAAATAGGCGTTCAAGGAGGGAGGGGGAGGTATGTGTGCTGTGTGCGTATTGTGTAGTAGTGGTCATGATGGGGAAGAGAAGGGGGGAAAGGGAAGAGAACAAAAAGAACACGCCACAGCGTGGTGGAAATGTATAGAGAATATAGACAACCCATAGGGTAGCATCAGAGGAGGATAGAGGAAACAAAGAAACAAGCAGGCAGAGACAATGACGGAAGGAAAAATAAACAAAAAACATTTATATCTCGGGTATCGCCGTCACATCATCGCTCATGGCTTCGTCATCTACAATCACCACTCCAGATCGCTGTCTGTTTGCTGTGCCGCAGAATGACCCGTCGTCTCCAGCTTTCCTGGCATGTACCTGGGCCCTGACCTCGGGGGAGGCTGTGGCCAGTTCTGTGGGTTCTCGCCCTGCTTCTGATCTCGGAAGATCTGTCATCATAGAGTCCGAGCCGTCGGCTTGCATCGGGTCTCGTGACGATGACAGAGCTGACTCAAACCGCACGACGTGACTGTGTGCATGAATGGGCGATGGTGGTAGGGACTTTGTGGGGTCAAGGGGTGGGGTCGGAGCGTCGTCACCGAGAGCGAGCTGGATCTGCAACATAGCACCACGAAGAAACTTTTTGGTGGATTCGGAGAGAGGCCCTCCGCCAGCAACTAGATTGGTAGATTGCCTAGCGATCAAGGAGAGAACATCTTCTTTGGCCATGGCAGCAGTGGCACCAGAAGCAGACGAGTTGAGAGATGCGAGGCTGGGATTGTAGTCTGAGTCTGTTTTGGACGAGTTCGTGGGCGCGGGCGAGGCGGGGATGGCTAATGGCTCTGTAGACTTGGGGGCCGGAGTGGCTGGAGAGGCATGGGCGACTGTGAGGGCTGGGGCATGTGCCATTGTTGCAATGACAAGTGCTGCCTCCGCCTCAGGGATAGAGAAGTCTTGAAACAAAGACCTTCCCTCGTCTGCCTTTCTCTTCTCAAGCTTCTTTTCAAGCCACATTGTCTTGAGACGTTTCTCGGCAAGCGTGCCCGGACGCTTAGAGATAGTGACGCTGTATAGGGTTAGTTGTTAGTCGAGGACTTGCCATAACGGAGGGAGTAGGGCTACTGATAAACCCACCTTTCAATAAAGTCTTTGACAACAGCACTCGCCTTGAGACGATAGGTACGGCCAAAAGACTGGGGATCAGCCCACCCGGCGTTCCTTGACTGCTGAAGATTCTGCTCGTACTCATTCTGGAGCTCGTCCAAGTCATCCTCAATCTCCAAGATACCGTTGTTATGGTTTCCACGTGCAAACATGGGGGAAATAACAGGGACATTCTTAATACGGCGATAACGGTGGGCTGGGCCAGATATCAACATAGCCAGTGCATCAGGCTCAACGTGCAAGGGGCAGTTCCACGTCTTAAGGACAGGAGGTACAGTGAGAGGTTCGTCTAAGCAGTCCAAATGCCAGTGTAAGCCACACTTGCTGCACGGAATGATTGGCCGAATGGTATCCGCAGATTGATGGCAGGCTTTGCAAAGCACGGCCGAGTCTCCATCGCGAAGCTTATACCAGTCGGTAAAGTCTTCGGTCTTTCTGTCTCGTCTAGGCATGAGTTATACGATGTTAGCGCACTAAGACACGGTAAGTAGGAGAGTATGAACGATACGTACTTCTTTGTTAGGGGTAAGACATCTTCATATGTGCCATCAGCTGCAACTTTGACACCTTCAAAGAGAGTCTGGATGTGATGCGGAAGTTGAAAAGCCCGCGGATTATTGCGTTCTAAAACGACTTCAAGGGCAGCAAAACACCCACGAACTGGCGATAATTGAAGTGTGGATGGGACTCTGGTAATGCGACACTCCCAGCAGAACCACTGATCGGGAAGCTTGTCTGATTCAACATCGATGCAGCCAAAGTGAAAGGCTTTGACACAATTATCGCAGCAAAGCAGCTCACCACTTGCGCCGCAAGCCGAGCAAAAGTCGTCATTATCCTGGCGGGGTATGTTAGAAAAAAAGAATCATGGTGATGGATAAATCAAGTGATACTTACTTGAGATAGGCCACTGTCATTTCCAGAACGGGACGATGGCCGAGGAGCGCCGGCAAAAGTAGCGCTACCCTTCTTCGGCGAAAGTTTAACACGAGGACCCATCCTCTGTTTTTTTGAGGGGGGCAATGATGGGGTCACAGCACGAGATGGAGTGTGAGAAACAGGACGAGGCGGCGAGGCTTCTAAAGCAGCGTCGTCGCCTTCATGAGGGCGTTTCAGAGACGATCGTGTGGCTCTTGCGCCCGATGCACTAGAAATAGACAGAGACAGTGCTGTGGATGGCACAGAGGATAGGGAAGATGTGGAAGATGTGGAAGCGGTGCCAGGAGCCGGCGCGGTTCTGCGTTTATTAGACATGGTGTCGTCTATAGGTGTAGGCGCTGACTGATTGATTTGAGGAGGTAGAGGACGAAGGCGAAAGTTGCTAGCTTCATGAGCTTGTGAGGTAGCCTCACGAATAGAGCTGCTCGTATCAGGGGTCAAGGCAGTAGTGTTTTCAATACAGGCACGACGCAGCTCAGCGACAGAATCTAACTTGGCCTTTTCAGCTTCTTCCACGAGAGAAGCGTGGTGTTGTGACGGAGAGGTAACAAGAGGAGAGGATGAATGAGAAGATGGGTTAAGGGGAGCGGTGCAGGAAGAAGCGTCAAGTTTGGCCTTGTACTCCTGATGCAACTGGGCGGTACGACGAAAGAAATCTGAGATTGTGGTCGGTTGTGATGAGGACAAAGACAAGGTAGAGGTAGAGGACGAGCGATGCTTTGCACTATTAGAGCTAGCACTGAGGTTGATGCTGGTAGAATTGGTAGCGGTGGCAGTCGTGGTGCCCTTGCTTTTGTTAAGTCTTCTCTTGGTGCCCTTGCTGCCACCTCTGTGATTGGCTGAGCTAGACAACTTGGCGTTCTTGATCATCATTGGCTGGCCCTGTGGCCTCTGCTCATTATAGTTGTGCCCATGATCACGCTGTAGCGCAGCAGTATTTTCATCTTCAGAGAGCAGCAGGTTTTCATCAACTGACGATAAAGATGAAAGTGACGAGTCACTCGATAGCGACAGCGACCGTGGTTTTGATGATCTCACGTTTGCGAATGCTTTGGAGGGGTCTGAAGACGATGCTCTATCTCCAGAAACAGCACGCGATGCAGGACACGGCGACGAGGGGCTGACATCATCATCGCCGTCCTCGTCCTCGTCGGCACTATCAGCAATTTCCTTCTCTGCCTTTACACTAGCTGGGGTCCGTGGCGATGCGCTGGATGGAAGAGACACACGGGATTTCAGTTTGATGACACGTGTAAAAGGAGTTAACTGCGACTGAGAGGAAGCCTGGTCGCTGTTCTCGCGGCCGTGACTAGAGTGGTGGCGCTGGGGTTCGCCCAGCATTACAGACGTCTCAGGCTTCCTGCTAGAGATAGTAGTGGTGATGGTGTTGGTGATGGTGGTGTTTCTGCTGCTGCTGTTGCCCATAGCTGATTTTTTCTTCTTGCTGCCGCTGCTATTGGCTGCTGTGGTGATAGTGGTATTGCTGGCGTTGGGACCGCTAATACTGCACGTCCTGGCGCTCGTTGCAGTGCTGCTTCTAGGGTCCCAGCCAGGTTGAAATTGGTCTAAGCCCAAGGAGCTGTGGTCTGCCACAGTAGACCCAGATCCTGACCCCAACTCAAACCCTGACCCTGAAGACCCAGAATTTCTCGCATCACGTGCCGCTCCAGCCCTTCTCTTTCGCGCACTCTTTGCTTGGGCACCAGCACCAGTAGCAGAATCCGAGACAGATTCACCAAATGCCAATGCACCATGACCATGTGTCCCGACTGGGCTATTAAAATCGCTGCCTGGGACGCCCCGATGCAGTGTCCTCTGAATTTGCACACCGCCTACAATAGCAGTAGCAGTGACCTCACTGTTGTAATCATCGTCATCACTCTCAATGTAGTCGTTGTCGTCGTAGCCATCGCCCAAAGCCAAGTAATTTTCGCGCCTTTCACGACGCTTCTCGCCGATCAGACGCTCGTATTGTGCCCACATGGAAGCATCCGACTGGCGCGAACGCTGGCGATAGATTTTGTCAATGACGCTGAGAAATTCTGCATCGCCTGCGTTCTCATTGTAAGCAGCCTGTAGCGTCCGGGCAGTTGCGTGTCTTCCCTGGCTCTCAGCCTTATGCACCAGGGCTTTGACTGTTTCAGCCGCTGCTTCCAAACTAGCACTTTTGGCTGCTGCTGCTGCTGCTATTGATGCTGCCGCTCGTTTCTTGCGGCCTGTGGACGTGGGCGTGATCATGATCAGATCTGTAGCTGTTGGCGTGGCCGATGAGTCTTTTCCCAACCCTGGCTTAGGCTCCGTTGATAATGATAGTGACAGCTGGCCTGGGCTAGCAGCAGATGCAGATGCAGATGCAGCATGCCGCCTAGGGATGCTGGTTGTTGTGGCACTGTTGGCATTGCTGCTGGCACTACTATTATTATTGCCGCTTGCCGAGGCTCCAGGCCTTGGCTTTTTGACAGTTGGTCGGTAGTCGTCATCATTCTCGTCCTCTGGCGGTGCAAAATCTTTTGATGTGGTCTTACGCCCGCCTGGCTTTGAGGCAGATGAATTCGATGCCATTATCTCTACATTGGCCCCAATGTTGCCATCTGCTGCGTAATCGATGTCTGTAGTCCGCTTGCTTTTTGACGCCGATGCTGGTGGATGTAGAATAATTTTGCGAACTGGCTGTTTGTCGCTTTGCCTGTCCTGTGAAGCAGAGCCCGCGGTGGCCATAGAACCACGTGATCCCATCGCTGTTGTGGCCATGGGTGTCGCGCTTTTGCTATTTTGCTGCGCACGCTTCTTAGGCGGCAGCTTGGGTAACGTGCCTAGAGCAGCCATGTTTTCGAGCACGCCGCATCGCATAAGCCCGTGCTCTTCAAAACTGGCCTTGTTTTGTATCTCGGGTTCCAGCCATCTCTGTAGAAATGATCGCGAACTGTCACTACTGGATGCTGCACCCTTGGGGGTTGTTTCTGATTGTCTGCTGGTGGAGGAATTCGTGCCCTGGCCCTGTGCCTGCGCTGGACTCGCGATCCGAGACCGTGTAGCCCGCGTAGACATTATCCTATCTCTTCTGAGGTAGTGGCCGTTAAGCCCTCCGGTTTCTTTTCGTTTTCGCGTTAACTGAGCGCGTGTTCTTGAAATGGCGGCTATCCTGAGAGTGGTGTCCTCGTGAGATAATGTGCTCCTAATAATGGCAAGCCCCTCTCTCTATCTCACACACTCTCTTTTCTCCCTGATGTTGCTAGCCAAAAAGATAGAGAGCTAGAAGAACGTCTAGTCTTAACGGTATCTTCTGTCCCTTGTGCCTGGCTGGCTTCTAAAATCTGCGCAGAGAAATTTGCTGGTCAGCCTCTAAGCCTTAGAATAGAGCGGCAGGACCGGCTCTTTGCTTACTGATGGAACTCGTCGTTATTGGCCCTATGGACAAGCAAAAACGTACCGTACTGTATCGCGCGCTAAACAATGGATAAGGCTCAAGATGCGCTGCGCGTGCTGGCCTGATTTCAGATTGTTTTTTTCTTCGCTTTTCGCTGTTCCTTGCGTGCCGTCGGGCTTCGGCAGTGGGCTATGAAGCTTGGTGGGTTGTTTCGTTGAGGGCTCGATTAGGAGCGAAAGGGAGGAAAAATAGAGGTCCAGGTTTCTGGCTTGTGGCTGATCAAACGTGGGCCAGCCTGGAGGTAGAGCGCCAGCGAGGATTATGATTCTCGATTGAGAAGCGTGTTTTTGAGGTGCAGCTTTGGTTTTTTGGGGGAGGGGGAGCAGAAGAGGGAAGAAGGGTCCTGTGAATTTCGTGAGGTGATTTGGACGAGAGAGGATCACAAGTTTCTTGCTAGCACAAGCTTGGCCGAGCATAAACAGGGCCTGGCCTCTGGAAATTAGCCAGGGGAAACGCAAGGAAATTGAGCTTTCAGTGGGGTTGAATCCGAGTGCTTAGGGCACTCAGGGGAACCACCTTCAGTGGCCTTGAGGATCTTTTTACGGCATATAGTGGCAGGCCTCTGTATTTCAGGACCCATGTGCTGAAATACACACTTCTACAGGGGCTAAAGTTGTCATACTACCCTGTCGTGATGGCAAGCAAAAAAAAACACACGTAACGCCACGACAACAACATACCAAGTTTTGTCGACGCTGGGGGCTACATTATCCAGACGCTCCCATTCCATATAACAGGTATTGCTATAACAATAGCTCCAAGGGGCAGATTAGAGAAGACGAAGAGGAGGGAAAAATATAGCAGACCCTACTGCTGCCGATGACATGACCACCTGCAAATCTCATCCCGTCATATTGTCGCAATCTAGGGCTTATCTAACAGTATAGATCACACATACACTCACTCTCGCCCATACTTTACCATGCCTTGGCATACTGTATGTGCGTCAACAGTTGACAATTATCTTTTACTCAGAGCGTAGGTCTTTGCTTGGCCAAATGCTCGCTAGGCGTGTGCTTCGCCAACTAGTTTGTTGTCAGGTGCGCTTCCATTTGACCGCCTGTAGACCGCCACTCAATCATGTATTATTAAACACCACATAGGAGTAGAAAAGACCGTGGATGCGCCCTCTTCTTTGCCAAAGGAATGCATCGACTGTTTTCCTATCTTTGCAGACTGCCCTCGTTGGCTGTCTGTTGTTTAAACGCTTCAATGCAACTGATTGGCAGCACAGTGACCGAGATTGATCTTCGCCCTGTTCTCCGTATGTTATTTCCCATGATTATTATAGTTTGTACTGGCCTTATCGGGCATCTGTTCCAAGCGACAGCTCGAGGTTGGGCAAGTCAGATCAGCCATGGCCAGTCAGGCCTGAGCTATACGTCTAGGGCATGGACGTAAGTAATGGCATGATAGGCTCCTCGCTCCTCCACACAAACTTACCCATTCCATCAATCTTCATCCTTCTGCCCTCCAGGCGGTCTAGGGAGAGAAGAGAGAGAAAAAAAAGGCAATTATCAGAGTGGAACTCTGCCCTTTTCCCAGCCCCGTCCGGAAAAGCCAGTCCAGTACTGTCCAGTCAGATCTAGCCAAGTCGCTGTCTGCTTTGTGTCGTTGTTATCACCGCTATTGCCTTACTTGCCCGTAACTTCGGAAATGCTGTTGCTCTTATCCAACATTCAATCCATAGTACACTTCATTGCCGTGATAATGATGGACTCTGAATGGCATGACACGCATGGGTGTTGGCCGAGTTTCGAGCTTATACACCGTCCTTTGCCACACATCTGGTGAGCTTCATAGCAACTGGTTGACTCTTGTCTCGTATATCCGTCTGCATGCTTTTTTAATTGTTCTATGCCTTGTTTTTTATTCATTGGTATACGACGGTTGTATCAAAGACCGCTTGTACGTGTACGTGTTTTGTATCTTTAGTTCTTCTTCTTGTTCTTCTTTTCCTTGCGCAGAGGCCGTGCCAGAATCTCCAGAACCTCCTCGTCGGTGATCTTCTTGTCACTCTTGACCTTCTCCAGGTCTAGAGGGACCGGGCCGCCTAGCTTGGTGACACCGTTCTTGGTGATGGCTGTTGAAAAGAGGGGAGGGAATGGTTAATAATATATTCGGCAAAGGCAAAAACAATAATGGATCCAAACATACCAACAGTGGTCAATAGACGGGCGACAGGAGCGCTGTCCTTGTCACCAACCATCTCGTACTGGCGGAAAACGTTGCCACGAACGCATTCAACAACACCAGACTTGGCATCACGCTCGTCATCAAGCTGTCTGAGGGAGAAGGGGAAGGTACCAAACTTCTTCTGGACCTCAGAAAGAATCTTGCGGGAAGTAGGACGCTTTAGGCCGTAGGTCTCCTTGGTGCGGCGGTGCAGGGTAGGACGGTTCTCCAGAGTCTTTATCTTGCCAGACTGCTGCGAGACACCGACCTCAACACCCCAGACCTCGCCGATCTCGGGAATGCCATCACCTCTAGTGCCCTCGGGAGGGGCCAGAATAATTCTCTTCTTGGACTCGATGTCGTTGTGCTCAAAGAGCCACGAGGTAGTGCTCTCGACCAGGTTGCACTCGTAGGTCTTGACAACCTTCTCCAGGATGCTGTTGATCTTGGACTGGGTGGGAGGCTTGACAGAAGCAGCCTTAGCCTTCTCCTCCTCAGTGCCAGTGGCCAAAGTGCCAGGGGGCACCATCAGGCGCAGTAGAACTTCATTGGCGTAGTAGGTGGCCAGCAGGAGGTCGGCATCGCGACCGGCAATCTCGGAAGGCTCAGGCACAATGATGGTGTCGCAGACAATGGAACCGAGACCATCGATCTGAGCACCAAGCTGGATCTTGACAGCCTCACCGGCCTTCAGCTCTACGGCAGCCTCAGCCTCATCGGTCTTGAGAGGAGTGTAGGGAGTGACAAAGGAGCTCGGGGAGACGGTAGTAGGATGGGCGAAACCTGCGCACATAATGGTTAGCTGAGCCCCATAGTAGACGTGTCCTGTGTTGCGTGTCTTTGCACCATAGAATAGCTATGAGAAAGTCGCATTCACGGACATGCACAAGAGCTGATACACATAGCAGCCAAGGATGGGATGCGCCGGAAGTGGCTGGTAGACGGTAATAGCATACCCTTGTTGATCTTCTTGCCGCGGTAGACCTTCGAAATCTCCTCAGTCAGGATCTCGTCACCCTTCTCGCAGATCTCAGAGATTTTGGCGCCGGGAACGCAAAGCTTCTTGACAGCGGCAAGGACCTTCTCCGAAATCTCACCAGCGTTCTTGTACTTGGTGAGAGTATCAGGGTTGTTCAGAGTGTAGTCTAGAGGAAGAAAACATAGTTAGTTAGACAACGAGGCAAAGAGGTCTGTCGCAGCAAGTGTATGAAATGTTAAGTCTGGCCGGCCGTTCTCTCACCAGCCAGCCGCGCAAAATAGTGTGACGTGACGTGACGTCAAGCAACAGGTGTATCACAGCCTAGCCGGCCATTGTAGATCAATGATGAGAAGCGGCCGGTGGTGGCTGTCTTGACGGGGGTTTGCAATAAAAGAATTATTCAGCAGTACCCAAGCTAGGCCCACTAGGATGACAAGAGGCTCTAATAACCCAAATATTGAGAATTCTCTTTCAACAGAGACATCAGGATAGGCGCAGAAAAGGAAAAAAAAAATTGAGCAAAAGAAATCGAGCAAAATTGAGCACACGTACCGACAGCGACTTCCTTCTTTTCGTCAGTCATCTTGAATTGAGGTTGCTGGGTATAATAGGATATCGCACTTTTAGGCACTGCAAAATCTCCTTCTCAATAGCGATTAGGAGGAACGACCACTAAAAAGCTCTGCAAAAATCTAAAGGGACAGCTTAGTTGTGAGGTGCAAGAAGCTTCGAAGCCCTCACCCGCTCTACTTGCTGCCCGTTTCAGGCGGGGAAGTGGGGCACCGCGTATGACGCTGTGGCGCATATGTGGCGCTTTATGCGGGCAGCGGTGTTTTGTGCATGCGAAAGTAACTCACGCCACAGTCTTCACCCTGTGACCCATAGCGTTAGCGCTATCAAGTACCTCTACACTACCTCTAGCACGCAAAGTGACCCCCTAGCTGTTAGCAGAGACACGCTACGCGTGTCGGCCGAAACTAAAGCAGCCCCAAGTCGTCAGCCATTTCCCCCAATAGCACGGCTATAGTAAATTTCAGAGCCATCGCTCGCGGCTGCATTTTGTCAGCCTCGCCTAACTTGTCGCATTTCTCTTGTCGCATTATTAGTCGCACGACCCGCCTGCCTATGTTATAGTCTTTGGAACTAACTTCCCCTTTTACTGTTCTATATCTATTCTGCGGACTATCAATCTAACTTGGCCAAGCTGCTGCATCCGCAGTTAGCAACCTTCCCTCCTCCCCTAAAGCTCCACGTGCTCTTTGCGACAGCCACCTCGATCCGGCCGAACAAACCCCACCACACATGATGTCGATGTCCACTTCTCAGCCCGTCTCTAACCAGCCATCGGCTGGGCCGTCCGACAGCCCAGATGCTGCCGTTGCCGGTGTGGCTTCGTCTGAGCCTGGCAACGGGGGCTCTAGCATTCCCGTTCGCACTAAAGAATCGTTCCAACAAATGATGCTGGAGCAGTACATCACTCGCGACTGGTTGGCTGCTATCAACCTCGCTGAGGTAGGAAAGAAGTCACAAAAGGACACGCAAGATGCTATTGAAGAGGTTCGCGACTACGCGCGCATCCGCAATGACTACCGTGCATGGTTTACACCCAGCCGGCTCTACGGCGAAGGCTACCAGGGCTATGCCAATGGCTTCACCGAAAGCATGAGCCATTCTCGGGTTATATACCCCAGCCAGAAGCCGCCCCCCGGAAAACGCATTACCACAGCACTCAAATGGAGGCGCAAAGACATGCAGAAACAGGCGGACTTACACGAGGACCTAGTGCCAATACGACTGGAGGTTGAATGGGAGAAGATCAAACTACGAGATACCTTTACATGGAATCTCCATGACCGTATAATCACGCCGCAGTTATTTGCTGCCCAGCTAGTAGAGGACATGGGCATCAAGCCTCCTGCTACCCAAATAGTCTACGACATGATTGTCAGCCAAATCTGTGAACAACTCGAAGACTACTACCCATTCGCCCACATCAAAGACGACTCGCTAGACCCTGAAATCCCATATACTGCCTTCAAAAACGACGAAATGCGGGTCTTGATCAAGCTCAACATCACAATTGGAACCCATACATTAGTCGATCAGTTTGAGTGGGAAATGAACCATCCTCTGAACTCCCCCGAAGAGTTTGCAACAAATATGGCCCGGGACTTAGCACTGCCCGGCGAGTTCAAAACCGCCATTGCACACTGTATCCGCGAGCAAACCCAGCTGTTCACCAAGTCTCTCTACACTATCGGCCATCCCTTTGATGGGCGGCCGATAGAAGACGCAGATCTGGTGGCAGCATTCCTTCCGTCTCCTTTGGCCTCTGTGCTGAGACCACAGCAACAAGCCAAGGAGTTTGCGCCATATATGTATGAGATGAGTGAGGGCGATCTAGACCGCAACGAGACCATATTCTCACGCGAGCAACGCCGCCAGAAGCGATCCGTCAACCGGCGTGGCGGCCCACAACTGCCGGACCTCAAAGAACGACAGCGAACCATCCGCACGCTAATCGTATCGTCTGTCATCCCCGCCTCAGCTGCCACAATCGAAGAAAGCAGACTTTTCAAGCGTGCTGCTGGTGCAGGCCGCCGTCGGGGTCCCGGTGCTGCCCGTGTGGACGGTGATCTCTCAGAATCAGATGACAGCGAAGACTCTGCCCCTGAATCGCCCGCCCCTGCTAACGCTGCAGCCACCGGAACTGCACGCACTCGAGGCATACGCGGCGCGGCATCAGCAGCTCAGCAACGTATGGCAAATGTGGGTCGTAGCGAGACTCCGGAACACCATGAGCCCCAACGCGTCGGACGCCGCGGCCACCGCGATTTGATGGATGACGATGAGCCACAGTCACTCATCATCACATTGCGCGTCTCACCGGCGAGATTGCGAGCCTTGCTGAATGGCGAGCAAGTTAAGATTACCCCTGTGCCTCCGCCCATCCCAGCCCTCGTATCAACTTCTGGCGAACCGGCTGCCATGGCTAAGCCGAGCGCCCCTAATGTTCCCTCTGGCCAAATCGGCAGGGTTCCTGCACCGATGCCTAACGCCGACGGCAGGCCCCACACTCCAGTAAGTGCTCTATCCAAAAAGAGAGAAGGCATGGATGCTTTTTGACATAGCTCGTCCGCCTGTACTAACAACAACCTAGCCCCCGGCACCCTCATGGCTCATCCGTAGTCTTACAGACCTTGCTAAGAGTTACCCGTACGACTCGTTCGAAGCCTTGATGAAGTACTCGGCTGTAAATCCCGACACGGAACAGCAAATCCCACCGGGGCAGCCGCCCCCGGCCAATGCCGTATACATGTTCCTACCGCGTGTGCGTTGCAAAGATTGCCCTGGCAAACTGTACACCCCTGGCCCGGGACAAACAGCTACCAACTTTGAAGTGCATTTGAAAAACCGCCAGCACCGTGACAAGGTCGATTTGCGTATTGGCCATCCAACGCGGTCTACGACTCCAGGCTCAGGCGTGTCTACTATAGTGCCTCCAACGTCGTCATTCTGAAGTACTAGAAACCGGTATTGTAGTATTGGGATGTGAGGTGCATGTACGGCCTCCATGTTTTTCTCTTCTTTTTTCTTGGTTTCTTTAATGTTTCTATATTGTTGAAACGGGTAGCTGGAGTTCTTGAACAGAGCATGATTTTCTATCCATCCGAATTGTGAAACTGTATGGACAAACTTGACATTAAGCTATGAAAAACGATAACATAACCCTTTCAAAAAAAAAAAGTATCTCAGGGTTAGTTTATAAGTCACTCCATCTTGGCACATGGCTATACTGTCATATATTCTAGATTGTGCGTCACACTTTACAATTGACGATGTGGAGGTATTCAGCTTGTTAGAAACTTATCAGCTCATAAAGAAAAAACTAAAATGGTACTCATAAACCAAAACCCAACAAACAAAACCAAGAAGAGCCTACATACAAGTGAAAGACAATAAATAGTCAATACGCTTCCTACACCAAGCTGGGCTAAGCTAAGCCCGGCTTCTCCCTTTTCAAGCTGAATCAACTCACGGTATGTGGCTATAGAAGACACAGTCACGAATAAGGGTATACGCGAACCTCCAATCTCTACTCTACTCTCTTCCTGACCCTGAACTGACCAAGCTCCTCACCCTCAATGCGCTGTTTTGGGATCACTTGACAAGCAACGCCGTCGTGCCTCTGCTTTTGCCTTATCTTCTTCTAGCACTTCGTTTCTGCACTGGTGCTTGTTCCGCTCCGTCATCCGCCTCGTCGCTTGAGCTCACATCCATGTCTGAGATCTCGGACAGCGACGAATCCGTATCGTTGCCATTGACCTTAGCTGCAGGCTTCTTCGTGTTGGCAACACTTGATTTTTTGGGTGTTGTGAGATTATCTTCGTCTTCGTCTTCGTCTTCGTCTTCTTCGTCTTCGCTTTCTTCGTCGTTCTTAGGCATAGCACGCTTTGGCTTGCCATTCTCGTCAAGGTAGCTCCACTCAGCCACTCCATCCAGCATCTCCTCATCATCTTCTGATGAATCACGTTCTACATACGTCGAAGTGCGGCCGCTACGTGAGCGGCCACTCTTGCGGCGCTCAACCTCGCGCCCAGGGCCTTCAAAATCGGCATCGACATCACTACCCCACTGGTCGCGAGTACGAGACTTGCGTGACTTCTTTGGTGCGCTATGGCTACGAGGAGTGGATTTTGTCCGGGACTTGGGTGTCTTTTCTCTAGAAGGAAGCTTGACTGACTTGGTACGTTTGGCAGGCTGATCGTGGCGCTCATCAGCAGTTTTACGTTTCTACTACATGTTAGCCATTCATTTTCTATTCCACGAGTGAGTGAAAGCGGATTGCTGCGTACCTTTTTGCGATCAACTGATCTTAGAAGACCGTCTAGACTTTCCTCAAGGCCCTCAGGAAGATACTGCTTCTCAGCAATCTCAACGGCCACCTTGTGGGAGGGCAAGGCACTAAATAGGCCAATGGGCAACCCAACTTTGTTGGCATACACCTGAATGCTCCAGCCCTTCTTCTCCTGCCACTTACGCAACAGGGCTAGTGCAAGATCACATATGACGTAGATATTCTCGCTGCTGGCAGGGTTAATGGCATCAAGTGTTTGCTTTGTCCGTTCGACATAGCGAAGAACAAGGCCAAGGTTGTCCTCCGTGACGACATGGCTAATGTAGTATAGAAGATAGCGAGCATGATCGATTAGATTCCCAGCGTCGTTGCTGTAGTCTGGGTGATGTGCGAGGAGCGATATCAAACGGCATATGGCAGGCTCAAGTACAGGTTTAGATCTCTCCACGAAAAATCTAGCACGGGCGTCGATCCAGGTACCGAGACGTTCTTTAAAGGTAGCAACGGGCTCAAAAGCAGTTAGGAAGACGATGGTGTAGAACCTTGGGGCGAGTTCATTGGTAGCAAGGTACTTTTGCAGCTTTTCGACAAAGCGGTGTCGTACGGCTGATTCGCCGTGTTGGGCAACAAATGCCAAATTGTTGAAGTCATTAGGACTGAGATAGGGGTCGAATCGACTTTCGCAGCAGAGCTTAAGCATTAAGTGAGCAGCAGCTAACACCAGACGGCTCCGGTGGTACTTGGGAGTATCCTTTGTCTTGCACAGTTCGCCATCTTTGGTGATCAAGGTCCTTAATAGCTTAAAAACTGCGGCAATGCGTTCCTTAGAATCGTCCAGATCAGCAGTAGCGCGGAGATTATTCGTGAGAATTTTTAGAGCAAGTAATTTGGCTTGAAGCTCTTCGTCCATGTCCCCATCATCGACCCAGCTAGGATCGGTGTCCTTGGCCTCACCTTTGACCTGAAGAAGCAATTGCTGGATAGTCATATCAAGAATTTCCTTGTCATAATCCTCGGTGATGTTTGGTTTCATGAGTGCCAGTTGCGAGATGCAAGCAAGATGGTTCAAGAAGTTGGGCGCCCCGTATTTCCATTCTTTCATGATACGGCGCAATATACTGCGGGCGGTTTCTTCTGCCTCGGTGTCTTTGGAGGAAAGGATGATGTTGAGAGCATACTTAGCAGCCTTGGGTGGCCGTCCATACAGAGCGTAATTCTTCATCGTCTCCAAGAACTTGGAATCCTGGGGCATATCCTCTGTCTCAGTCTTTGCATAAGACGCACAGGCCTTGAGGACGTCAACGACCGAAGGATCATTGGGCTTTTCACGTGTGGGTGCTTGTTCCACGAGGCTCTTGCAGAGCTCTCCAATATGTGACTTGAACACGGCAGGATTCCGCTGTGAGATCTCTCCCAGAACTTCATGGGCAGCAGGGCCAAGACCGTTCTTGTTGCTCTGAGAAAATTCCATAAACGAAGCCAAGTGGCTCTTGTTGAAAGTGATACAAGCAGTCTGGTAGATCAGAGGCAACAAAGTGTCCATGACACCAGAACATTTTCCCTCTCCATTCACCCGCTTAACAAGCTCTCTGATAGCATCGTGAATAGTTTTGAAGTCGTTGTTTATATCGATAGCATACTTGACAAGGGCATAGTATCGACGCTCGTTGACTTTAGCAAACCGTTCTAAGTCAGCCTGGGCCTTGGGCTGATCGGGAAGGCGACCACTGAGCCATTTGATCACACCATTAAGATTTGCAGTGACTCTGTCCTCGTTTGCCTCGATTACACCGCCATTGTAAAGTTCACACTGGCGAATGTAAGCTACAACGGGTGGCATCATTGCAGGCTGACGGGCTTGCATAGCAAAAAATGCACGCTTGGCTTTGTCTGAGAGCGATCGGACTAATTGTAGGATGCGCTCTGCTCTGACTTTGTCGCTGTCATAGTTGATCGCTGCTGTTTGGCTATTCTTCTTGGACTTACGGGGGGGGAATCCAAGAGGAATAATGTACTCTAGAAGAACCCTGTCGAGTATTGCAATGGACTCAGGGTCGCCAGTGTAGTATACCTCGATGATGCGAGAAGGGATGCCACCAAGACAAGGGCTGACTAAGTCATGCTCAGCAGCAATCTCACCTGCCGCTACAGACCACAGTTTGCCCAATAAAACCATTGCTTCAACACGCACAGCAGGCTTGCGATCGCGGCAGCGATCGGCTAGGATAGCCAACACAGACCCTTCTTGCTCAACGCCACCGTAGTACCCAAGCTTGTTTACCACATCTTTAATGTTGAATATATCGATAGCCTTGATAGCAGCAAGACGGACCTTTTCATCATACTCTAGCATTTTGGTAGAAAGAGCTTGCACTAGTTTACCCTCCTCTTCACGGCTTATGCCAGTATTTCCTGCTGATGTGGAAATTATGTAGCCCACACTAAGCGCCCAGGCGGCACGAATCGCAGAAACCTTGTCGTTCTGGCGGTTGATGAAGCTGTGGTATACGGTTGGGTGTACTTGAGAGAATGATAGTACCGCCGATGGGGAATTGAGAACGGTTTGAGAAGGGTGGACGGGCAGCTCGTCATCCATGCGCCATTGAGGGTACTGACAAGGATCCATGATGGGTGGAGGGGGTGGCCCAGCAGCACCAATACCAGAAATCATGTCACCCAGGGTCTCCGTTGCAAGCTGGCGAAGACTGGCGTTGTCGGCGGATAGTTCAGCCTCAACTTGAGGTATAACGTTTTGAAGCACAATAGGAACGGCTCGCCACAGCTCCCGAATAAGGTGATGTGCTTGTCGGATATTGTGCAGATCTGATTCCGAAGGGCCAGCAGGGGCTTCTTCTTCGTCTTCGTTTTGCCCACGACTCAAGCTCGTGGCATCAATAATGACATCACTGAAATACTGACTCACATAGCGCGACATCTTTTCTGGGCAGTCGGTACATATGTTTTTAGCCATGATGTAGGCAGCTGGTATCTTCTTGGGGAGCAAGTTAGACTGGCTGCTATCGTCGGATCGATCGAGGCGATTTTTGAGGCCCCCAGGGGGCAGCGCTCGCAAGAACTGGGCCATTATGGAGTCGATAACCAGAGCCGGGATGCCTGGGCTCTCGTCAATGAGGGTGATCATGATGTGGGTCATGTGATGCTCGACGTCGCGCGGCACATTGCCCTCGGCATCCTGTGAGGAAAGAATGGAGATGGTGTCGAAACAGGCGGAAGTGAGCCGGAGAAAAAGCTCATCTCCGCCTTCTATCTCAAGAACTAAAAGGATACTCTTTACTTCTGAGAGTGAAACTAGGACGTATTTGTGCTGGGCGTGGTAGGTGTCGCCTGGGTCCTTGAGGGCGGGTATTATGTCACGAATAAACAAGGAGAAGATCATCTAGATGGCAGTGAGTTAGCATGCCTCACAGCGGTTCGCTAAGAAGGTACTAGCCTAGAAGTGGCCAGCTCAGAATGGCTCACACCACAACTATTCATGCCCAAGGGAAAGGGGGAGGGGGTAGCGCTTACATTAACTTGATCGCTGGAGAATGGCGCATTAGGCGCGCAAATACGCAGTACGTCAGACAAACAGGCGGCAACAAAGGCTCTGACACCACTATCGCGGTGTTGTAAGAGGTTGCGATGGGCCAGAGATGCAGCCACATCAGTCAGTGATTCGGGATCAACTCGTTCTTGGTCCATATCCGACAGTTCATCGAGGAGCCTGCGCAAACGCGGAATGAGTGTGCTAACCGGGATTGGCTTTCCAGGCTTCCAGGACAGTTGTTCGTTGAACTGAAGCGATTCTTTGGGGCCATCATCGTCGTTGTTGTCGACACCATCACGGCCATTGATGGCTGAGTCTAGATCTTCGACATCGGAAGGCGGGTCCGAAATCGGCGATGACGCCTGTTCGGGCTCTTCAGGTACCTCTTCGGGGTCGGAAAGATCTGGCGATGATGAAGGGACGGGCGAGGGTTCCTTTGGGGGGGCTCGCCGGGAGCGTCTGGCGGGCGCCATTTCCACAAGCTTATACGAAGCGATGGCCAGCGGTGAGGGTTAACAATGGCGGTCAAGTGCGATAAAAAAGAGGAGGCTTAGATGACACGACAAAGAATAGTCAAGTTCGATTGGTGTAGAAAAAGATGAATAATCAGCTCTAAAACATAAAGCCGGTCGCAAGTCTACAGGGCCACGAAGATGGAGATTTTCTGGAGTTGAGTTGTTGCTCGTGCAAGTGTGCTTATCTGCAAGGCACGCGCGAGTTGCTAGAGTAATACAGAAGGAGCAAAATCAGCCACAAGCGGGTGACGCGAAGATTCTGGCTAGGCCTAAGCAAAGCCTGGTTCAGGCCCAAGCCAAAGTTCAGGTCTATGTCCTACAGCTGTAGAAAGAAGAACAAAAGGCGCACCCCACTAAAGCTCAGTAATGGCACTAAGCGCTAAAGCCACTAGACACTAAAGCGCACCTTAATGCTAAAAGCTTGTGTGCAACGCGACAAGCAACAACGCGTTCAAGCTTTAACCGTTATCCAACTAGAAAAATAAAAAAGGCTGAGTCCTTAACTCTAAAAGCTGGTGTGTGTTTGCAGTCTCGCATTTATGTACTATTCAACTTCTATCAGCCTCAAACAACTGATAACCTCATCCGACAACTAAATCTCGGAGCTTCTCACTACGGCTAGTTGAAGTTTCTGTAAGTTGCGAAGATTTTTGTTGCTATGAAAATCAAAGTCCCCAGTTTTGGAGCTCCATTTTTATCACCAACAGCTATCCCTGTCTCCAATACCCCTGTCTCAAAGCTTGGGTTAGGTAATCATGAAATTGCCTTATTGCCTATCTCCTCTTTGAACGACAGCTTAAAGCCTATACGTTAAATCAACATGAAGCTTTGTTTGTCGAGTAGACAACAATGACCAGCAGCATTCCAGCGGTCTCTGGGCGTGCAGAAAAAGTACTATGACTCTGCATCTCCTATAAATAATTCATCAACTAGTTGATGCTACGAGAACCTTCTCGTTTTGTCTGGGGGTTTTCAAGTTCCAGCCATAGTTGTTCCATTGAGATGTCGATCGAAAAAAGGGCATATCCAACACGAAGAATCATGGCAAGATATGAAGAGATAAGTGGGAACACGCCATTTTCCCTGCATCTCCGCCCACTACAAGCTAGAAGCTCTGTTGGGATGGAATAAAGCGAGAGACAACTCCCTAGACTTCATGCCAGTGGCCTATCATATTTTCCAATTATTCCTGTCGTCCAGTGATGAGGGAGAAGGTCGTTGCTCTAGTGTATTAGGTAGGTGCTTGAGTTTCGCGTCATAAGGGAGGTGGTGCTCGCTAGATTTGATATAAGAAGTAGACGTAGCTTGTAGCTTCCAAAAGGCGCCCTCAGAGCTTTCAAAGTGTACACGATTGGCTTCCATCTTATCAACAGGAAAATACTTTCATTTAGAATTGAGCACCCTCTATCATTGCGCAACTGCCCCGCCGCTCTTTGTTTTGACTCTTCTGCTGGCCTTGCCAAACGACTAGTTTGTGACCTTTTCTGGGTAATCACCCGCAAAGTTGAGCTTTGAAGAAAAGATCTCCCGTCACAGCAACCAGGCTTGATGGAGTCACTACGCTAAATTCCTTTGTTTACCATAGTTATAACTTATTTCCAGCTCTCTCTTGCCATTACTTCCTTCCTGCTAGACGCCTTCAACTCGTTCTGCAAGTCCCAGGTTGGATCCTGCTTGATTTTACAGCCATCGTGCGTTGTTAGTAAATACGGTCTCACTGTTCCGGTAAGAACAACATCAGCAACACAAACGAAGCTGCAGTCTGGTCTCAACAAGAAACAACAAACAACTTACCAAACACCGCAATTTCCCCCATTGAGCGGCCATCTAGGTAAGCCCTGTCCCCCACCTTCCAAAACTCCTTTATGATAGCCCTAGGCGGCCACCGCGCATAGCTAGCACCCTTGATGAAAAGACGGAGAATCCATGTCTAATTGTTGCTTCGCTGAAGCAGTTAAAATGTCTCCCATGCACAAGATTCATGAGGATAACCTTTATGGTCAACCTACTCTGTATAACTCCGGCCATCGTGCTGTTCCTGAGGTGTCTCTTGAGCGTGTCAAGCACTCCAGGAGAATGTTCTGGATCCGCCTGACTGCTTTGCTAGCCGCTGTTGTGGTTGCCGTCGCTGCCGCCATTGCAATCATGGCAGTTACCATCAACTGGGACAATAAGGTAACCAATTCGGAAGGAGCGAGAAGTGTGCGTCGTGCGGACCCCGCCCCCCTCGGTCTTAAAATTGGCTCGCTGGCTCCAGTCGTCACTCCCTTTTTGACTTCTTCCATCATCGCCTCTTTTGCTTCTCCTGGTGTTTCCGCCATACCAGTTTCTGAACCTTCAGCCCTTGCCTCTGCCTCTTTTTCTAACATCACCACCATGAACACCATCACTCTTCCTGGTACATCAGCTACCACGCTCCCTTCGTCTTTTCTGACGGCCTGGAACCCTCCTAATGCCACGTAAGTAACGCCTTCTCATCTAGCCTATTTTCCATCCGACTGTATCTAATGGCTTCTATCTTGACAGTGGCACTGGATATTCCAGAATTCCTTTGTCGTCTGGTACCCGGCCTCATTACTCGTACTTTACTGCTTCGTCTGTCCCCCCGTATGGAAACAGCAGTGACTACCACTATTACCTCACTGGATCTACCGGAACTGGTACTGGTGGTTCTTCTTGGTCTCTAACAGGCACTGATTACGAGACTGCATCTGATGTGGACTGTACTGAATCTGTTACAGTTACAGTCACTGTCACTGCTTCACACGATTCCTATGACTCAGTTCCCTCCTACACAGAGTTTGCAACCCCTACGGCATTCACCTCGGATGACGACTTTACGGAGACTGAAACCACCACAGTGACTCCTACCTTCACTACCT
Source organism: Ceratocystis lukuohia (assembly GCF_044167205.1). Lineage (NCBI taxonomy): Eukaryota > Fungi > Ascomycota > Sordariomycetes > Microascales > Ceratocystidaceae > Ceratocystis > Ceratocystis lukuohia. The sequence goes on from NW_027263525.1 coordinate 1,927,354, forward strand.
TCCAGACTACCACAGTGGATTCTGTTCAAATTATCACCGTTCTCGATACGGTTTCTGGAACTCTGACTCCTGTCACTACTTTGACAGTTGTTGATGGCCAGCCTCCTTTCACTACTGACAACAGTACTGCCACTGGTCAAGGAACTGCCATTAGCACTGGATTCCCCACAGCTAGTGGCGCCAAGCCTATCCCAACAGATGATGGTCCCAATGGTGAATTCTCAGGTCGCAACCAACTCAATGTTGCTGGCCGTCTGGGATGCTCGACTGCCACCATGCTTGGTTCAGCAGCAATCGCCGCTCTCGTGGCAATGTGGTAAACACTTTGGCATGAAGAACCAAGCATTTGTTCCAACTGTGGAAATCGAAACTTCAATGATTAGTCAAACGACGAGCATGATTTAATGAATGGATGGGGGTTGATGCTGGGGAAACAAGGTAATTCGCAAGTGGACCGTGGCATATTAAAAGTTTTATGTCTTGTTGTCGTGTATTTTCAGGGGGGAAATTTCTTATGTCAATATGATATGTTAATATTATTGCATTAAATAACCACTTTTAACTATGTGTAACCAAAGCTTCGTGATGTTGGGTGCTAGCGAATGGCTAAGCATGTTCCCGAGTAAAGCATACTATGCATTATAACTCTGGTAGTAGCTAATCATTGTGCTATATAGCAAGCTCTAAGCTAAAACGGGGATTCCCAGCTAAAGTAGTGCAGCGGGTCTTGGAACCTTGTCACGTGACCCATGGTATTTAAGATCCAATATGAACCCCATAGCTCACCAGCGTTACAAATGCGACGCACTTTAACCAGCAACAAACTCCGTCAGCTTGCTATTTTTACATTGGCTGAAGACCGCCGATATGGACGGGCCCATCAAGTCTATCTCTGAGCCTGGCATCAAGGTCCCGCCTAAGGAGGGCGTACATGAACTACGGGCTGAGGTTGCGCGGCTACTGGGACGTTCGCAAACGTCATTTCCTGGGGCCCAACCTGTAAGCTTCACACGTGAGCACCTTCGTGTACTGATGATGGAAGAGTGAGTCAAGACTGGATGTGCTTTTATTTGATGACAGATCGGAGATATAATTAACCACCTGTATTATAGTTATTATGTTTGCGAAAAGTCCGACGGCATACGATATTTACTATACCTGACCACCGACCCCCGAGGCAGTGAAGCGCATTATCTAATCGACCGGAAAAACGACTTCTGGTACAACAACAACCACAATCTACATTTCCCCCTTTGTGACGACAGACAAGCTTTCCATGATCGCACCTTGATTGATGGCGAACTCGTTATGGATGATGACGGCGACGGAGTCATGGTGCCACGTTTCTTAGTCTTTGACTGCCTGACGCTAGGTGGTATGAACCTTATGGATCGCACATTGGATAAGCGTTTAGCTTATTTCAGCGAGAAGGTATACCGCCCCTACAAAGAACTGCTAACCGACTACCCGGACGAGCGTAAATACCTACCCTTTGAAGTCCAGCTCAAGGACATGCAATTCGCCTACGGCACAGAAATGATCTTCAATCGCGTCATTCCCAACTTGAAGCATGGCAACGACGGTCTTATCTTCACCTGTCGCAACACGCCTTACAAGCACGGCACTGACCCCCATATCCTTAAATGGAAGCCCCCTGAGGAGAACACTGTCGATTGTCGGCTGCGCTTGATCTTCCCTATGATGACCCCGGACGACGAGGATATTGCCGAAGGCATCACAGAGCCATACCACGATTATGACCTCCCCCCCAAGTCAGAACTGTGGAAGTTCATGGGCGATTCCGGACCTAACAAGTACACATACTTTAGAGATGTTTACATCTCTAGTGAGGAATGGGAGACCCTAAAGAGTCTCGGTGATCCCTTAAACAATCGTATCGTTGAGTGCTACCTCGATCATCAAAAAAGATGGCGCATCAGCCGCTTCCGTGATGATAAGTCAGAAGGCAATCATTTCACTGTGCTCCAAAGCGTACTAAGTAGTATTGAGGATGGTGTATCACAAAAGGAACTCCTGGCTGCGCAAAACGCTATCAGAGATGCGTGGAAATCGCGACAACGGCATGGGTAACAGTTGAAACCCCGAATTAAGCTCTTCTGTACGCAGCGGATAGCTGAATTTTCAATACCGAAGACTGTAACTTGGCGAAGCATGAGTCTCTCTAGTTTTGCTTTGCCTTTCAGGATGTGATTTTTTGGCGTTCGGCTGGAGGGTACGCTATACCTAAACTTCCCGGAGATGTGCTTTTAGTTAACGGCAGCCTTTAATGATTACTTGGAGTTCTTTTTTTTTCCCGAGTCGATGAGAATACGGTCCCAGTAGACCGTTAAAGGCCAAATGAGCAAACTGAATTTGGAATAATTGTACACCAAGCAAATGCTGGTTATTCAACATCTTGACCGTGGGAATCTGATGAAAGTCACCTTATCGGACGAAATATAGTTCTCTACATCAGCAATCAACAACAGCAACAGCACAAAATGAGGACAGATAGACAACAATTGGGTTCCTGCTCAATATACAAGCGTTATCAACAGCCTTTTAGTATAACTGGTTGCCCCGCCCCAGTACCAACTATCCATCTATGCCCCGATGAGAGATGTGCAATGCAAATTTTGATTGACGAAACAAAAGACAAATACGCATCGCTTGACTTTCCCATTTTCATTTAACTTTTTTTCTTGCCAAGTTTCTGGTAACTTACTATTTACTACACGCTCCAAACCTCACAGCGATGGCGCCTGCATCACCGCTCTGGGATGAGCTATTCCCCCTCCCTTTTCGCAACCGTAACTCCGGTCATATAGCACCCCGCAATGGCTGTGATCTTGGTGGTTGGAACTGTATGGATGAAGGTGGCCAAGCTGGTATTATCATTGTATCGATCTCTGTTTTTATCATCCTTTCTGTTGTGGTCTATGTGCTATGGATCAGAAACACCAAGAAGGAAAAGCCGGTGAACGATTGCAGTGCTCCCAGTGGTGGCATCACGGCATTCCTAGCGAGATTCGCTGGTGGTATAGAAAAACAAGAAGCAGAGTCTACTCCTATTACCCCTGGTGCCTCGGCAAAATCAAACTCACCGGAGGCTAAGATCGATAAAACAGATACACCTGATCAGAAGTCAGAGAAGAAACAAAAGGCCTCTGAAGATAGGGCCCCAAAGAAAGAAGGGCCACCTGTCACCAAGTCTACCTTACGAGACGACGCTTCCTACGTCTGCCTAGATGAGAGCTGGCAAGTCAACGATGGTCCCAAAAATGCCAAAGGCCACAGCAATCTTCGCGTGAAGAGCTCGGGCATCTATAGAGACATCCCCAACAGGCACCATCGCACTTGGGAGTACATCAACGATAACTTTCGTAATCATCACCACCATGCCCGTGCTGCTGCCTCGCCATGCAGTAATGAAGATGAAGATGCATACTATGGTACCGATCCACTCATTTACCCATGACAAAAAACACTGCTAACGCAATAAACAGCCGACGATTCACAAGATATAAAATTCTGTCATTCATGCGATATTCCACTAAAGGCATTTAAATTATTTGGTGGTAGGTATCTTTGCGAGAAATGCCACAACACTTTTAGTAGTGGCGCCGTGCCTACCCTGAAGAAGCGCCAGCACAAGTCGCCCATACATAGACAGTCTCGAAAGACACAACCGGCTGACAAGGATGCATCAGCCGCCAAGAAGGGGGGAGGGGAAAGGGATAATAATGCTACAGAAGGCGAAAAAGACGATGGGAAGAAAGGCACAGATAATCCTGCACCTCCAGAACCTGTCAAGAACCCAGACGAGAAGAACCCAGGCAAAAAGAAAGACAACAAAGAGGAAGAAAATGGGAACGATGAGGCAGACGGGAGCAAGCAAAAGGAAGAAAAGCAAACCAAGACAAAGGACAGTGAGAAGGACAGCGAACACAAAGGAAAGCATAAGGAAAAAGACAAGAAAGGGAAGGAAAAGGAGAAGGCGGAGGGTGGCAAGTCAGATGCTGGCAAGGATAGCACTGGACATACAAAGACCCCGAGTAAGAAGGATGAGGGGCCTAGCAAGAGCAACGATACAGACTCTTCAACCGACGCCCCTAAGAACATCAGAACAAGTCATCTATCCCAGCTAATGAAAGGCCAGGGAGCTGGTAGTGGCTCTGGTTTCTTCTCTGGGGGCTATCCTCACTGCAACGGTAGCGGCCCATTTTTTTCATCAGGAGATGCAGAATTATATGCACCTCCTACTATAAGAGACCAAAGTGACTCGGCAGCTAAACAAAGATCACCGAGTCCTATTCAGGAGAGACCTTCATCTCCTACACAGTCCAGTACAACCGAAGATTACTCCAAATGTCGCCATTCTTCACGCCAGAGGAGCGACAGCACTTGCTCCTCGGGTTCCTCAAGCCAAGCGAGCGCGACGTCAGACGTAACATACAAACGTTGTCATTCTTCTCTAAGTGGGCGAGTTAGAGATTCACACTTTCGTGGATTCAGTTTGTCGCAATCCTCTCATTACCATCCAGCTCATGGTAGCTGCTACTACTCCATGACGAAGAACAGAAATCCAACGATCTCTTTTTCTCAGGGGGACTAATCATTCTCTCATTCAATCAGCAACCATCACGATACCAAGAGCTAGTTGTAAGTTTTAGGCTTTGAGATGTAGTTGTAGGTGTTCATTTCTAGCTTTTCTCTCACTAAAAAGACAAACTGATGCAAAGCTCGAATAACCGTGATGTGGATCTATAGCGCTTTTAACTAGCTGATATAGATAAATGAATATAAATACAATGTTAAGCGAGTATTCATGTAGACGCGGCTCTTGTTTTCAAGGGAAACCTAAGTGCCTGCAACATTTCTAGGTCTTGATACCAAATCTGCTCACTTTGTGTAAGTCATATGTAAAGATGTGAGAGGGTATCTTCAAGATGTCAGTTCATTGCTCCCAGGTTTTAGTTAGAAATAAGCCCTTTCCCAATAGTTTTATTAACACACACTACCGAGCTTCTCTGGCGTCGAGCTTTTTGGGAGTAGCTAGTGCGCAGGATCAAGTACTCAAGTGCTTGGGAAGATTAGGCTTTTGTCTTCTAGATTATGGGCGCCAGTGATATTCACAGTCGCCTGGCGAATAACAGCCAGATAGTATAAGCTGTATGTCATGACTGCACATTTCACTATATTGATCCAGCGCTATTCATTGCCTTGTACTTGTGAAACTCATCGCTAATACAATCGTCAAGTATTTCAGTCCCCTTGCAGTGCCAACCTCACAAACTTCATAGGCAACTTTACAAACGAGGCGTCTCAAGAAATCACGTGATATTGTACCAGACCAGATTAACCCCTGTCATGATAAAGCCTAAGCAGCTTCCTTAGTCTATGACAAGCACCCCGCCCCCGCGCGGAAACGTACAAACTCTTGTAGCAGAAGGAAAATAAGTGGGTCTCTAGCAAACGAGCTTAAGTAAAGCTTTTGGGGCTTTGACTGGCCGGTTTCTATCTTGAGAGCAGTGCAGTAGCAGCCTTGCTTTTAGATGATATTTAGCCCAGCAAATACGCTGTGATTTATATTTTTGAGGCCCCGAAGCCCGCTGTTTCGAAGCTTCATCAGTGGGTAGGCTTCTGTATGTTATCAATACTTGCCATCGCTATCACCATTTCTTTACTCTTCAACTTTGATACTTTAGTGCTTGTGGCATGCCTATTTGCTCGATCCCTTGATAGACACACATCTACATAGCCTTGTAACTCTATTTTTCTGTCTTCGTCATCCACCTGACTTTAACTTGCACCCATTATTTCTTATCTCGCCTTGCCTTCTTGCTCTGTCGCTTGATTTGTTATCTTTAATTCACCTCTTTCTCTCAACAAGCCTTACGCCATGTGGAACGACGAAGACAATAACCCATATGGTAGCGGTTTTGACCGCCGCGAGTCCTTTTCCTCCTCTTCGATAGCTCCATCCTCACCGGTGCTTCGTGAAGGTTTGTGAAGCGTTCAGGCTGTGAAAATAACAGCGCTCCGTATGCCATTCTTGCTAATAATTTGCCCTTCTGTCTCACGATGTAGTCGCCCGCAGCAATCGTCTGCATACCCCATCCTCCGATGAAGAGGATGATAGGCCCCGCGAATGGTCGGCTAGCCGCGACAATCGCCCCGACAGTGACGATGACGTACAGCCATTACGAAAGCCTGGTGGCTACGATAGCCGCATCGAGCAGATCATATACGAAAATCCCGAAATTCCCATTTTAATCACCGATGCCGGAAAAAGCCCCGAAACTGGGGGCAAGTTCATCGTCTACACCATCCGCACCGGCGTAAGTTGCCGCTTTGCAATTACCTCTCTCCCGAAGATAATCTAACACTACTCTCAGGATCTCGAGGTACGCCGCCGGTACTCCGAGTTTGCATCCTTGCGCGACGCCCTCATTCGACTCCACCCCACCCTCATCATCCCCCCAATTCCTGAGAAACACACCATGGCCGACTATGCCGCCAGACCTACATCGGCAAAACAGGACCAGCAAATCATTGATTTACGCAAACGCATGCTTGCCGTTTTCCTTAATAGATGTCGTCGTATGGAACAAGTAAGGGCTGACGGAGTATGGTGGCGTTTCCTCGACCCCAATGCAAGCTGGGTAGGTTTACAATTGGCACAAGAATTATATTAGCCCCGATACTAACATCGTCCAGACTGAGGTCCTTAATTCGCCTCCCGTCTCCACCATCCCAAAGTCAATTCTCAAGGCACCTCCTCTGGACATGGCGAACCCCACTCCCGCTCATAATTGGCTACCAGTTCCCTCAGCCTCTGCTAAATTGAAGGGACTAGTCCACGATCCGTCTGTCAGTCCTGGTATACCGGCACGTTTCCCGCCCGACAATGTTAAGCTCACTGAGTACGAACTCGATCCGTATTTCCTGGCTTTTGAGACGTCTATCAAAGACCTCGAGCAGCTTTTAGCAGGCCCACTCGAAAAAGTCAACAAGAGAACATTGAGTCACCTAAACAATCTGGCAGCTGACTACTGTGAGCTTGGTGGCAAGTTCAATGCATTTGCGCTATCTGAACAAGAACAAGTCTTGGGCGCCGCCATAGAGAAAATCGGTCAGGCTTCAGATTCAGCATATCTCGCGACAGAGGATCTAGCAACGGGGCTTGGAGCTAGCTTCTCCGAGCCTATGCGCGAAAACGCACAGTTTGCTGGAGTAGTGCGCAACGTTTTGCGTTACCGGGTGCTCAAGCGCGTACAACAGGACATGACTACCGATGAGCTGGCAAAGAAAAAAGCTCTTTTGGCACAGTTAGAGCGTAGCGAAGCTGAGGCAAAGCGTATCGAGCAATACCTTAGTAGCAGCCAAGCTCATTTCGGATCATCTCCCGTATCAGGGGCATCTTCAAAGCCCACTACTGCTAAATCCCCTACGATACATGGCCGCGACACTGACGATGCGGACTCGTTTGATTCAGACTTTCCTCCCACTCATGGCGATTTTCCCGTGCCATCAGCACGTCAAGGCGCCCCTGAACCTGCACCATTGCATCGCAAAATGCCCAGCACTAATTCTATTACCAATAAGATATTCGGCCCCCTAAGGCAAGCCATCCAGGGAGTCGCAGATGTTGATCCCGAGCGTTCACGTCGCGACATGATGGGGAAGACCAAGGAGAGCATAGAACATCTAGAGCAAGCTCAGGTTGTGGCAGAACAGGACGTCAAGGACTCTAGCTCTAGCATTTTGAAGGATATGAAGCGCTTCCAAGTGGATAAGGAAGATGACCTTCGACGATACATGGTGAGTACAGTCTTGTTCATCAGCACGAGTGTTGAGCCCTTCTAACAATATGCCTCATAGATTGCATACGCCAAGATTCAGATTGAGTGGGCAAAGAAGAATAGGGAGACCTGGAAGGAGACACGCGAAGATGTTTTCAAGATTGACGATGTTTAAATTTGCCATCACTGCACTCTCAGAATAAAAAAGAAAAGTCCAGATCCAGCGTGCGCCTGTTCTCTAGACACAGCAGCCAAAACAACCTATGCAGGGTGGCTTCTACAAAGAATCCAGCGACCAACGAGCTATACAGTCTCCATAATTTCCATAGCGTTTCTATTCAGGTCATTGTTGTTGCAAAGAAATGTATTCACAAATACATACAAACCTAATATAATCAGTCCTAACCTAAGACTTGAACGCAAGCAGTGCTAACTCAATGCCCTGGTGCTCAATATGCTTCGTTCAAGGCCCACTTTTTTTATCGTAACGAAACCAGAATATTTTTCAGCCTCAGCCTTGCCCAGGAGCTCCTATACCTCTTCCCAGGCAAAGGGGAGAGATTTTTTAATATTGATTTTTGTTCTAGCGCTCATTCTCCCAATAGTCTTCTTCATCACATAGAAAGACTTCCTCCATAACAAGCGATTACCTTTGGTCTACGTGTTAGCTCTCAAGCCGTAGTCCTATCCTTTTTCGCCATTCTTTTCAGCTTCAGCCTTGCGATCCTCTTCCTGTTCATACACCAAAGCGCGTCCAAATCTAAGCTTCTCTGGACCACTAAGCCTCCTCTCTCCTCTTCGACAAATTTCTTGTTAATTCTAATCAAGTTGCTCACTCTCTATCTACCATGGCGACTGTTGCCCGCAATGGTCCGGCCAATGGCTCACGTGGCGACGGCACTGCAGCCAAGCGCTTCTCCGATATCCCTTCTGCGATCGATATCCCTGTGCGCGACCAAGAAGACGAAGCTGTTGAAGTTGACCTAGACGAGTTGATCGATGACCCGACCGAGCTTTGCACACTACTTGAAAATGAACAGGCTGCGCGTATCTACTGGATGACAGTAGCTATGGCTTATGCCAAAAAGAACAAGGCAGATCACGCCATAGAGATGCTGGTGCGTGCCGGCCAAGTGCTCCAAACCTCAAGCCCTCGTGAAAAGGTCAGCATGACATGTGGCCTTTGTTTTCTGTATCTATACAAGGCTCGTGAAGCTCCCCGTGTTGCGCCTTCTGGCACACAACCTGGCGAAGTCAAGACCAAGGAGTATTTCTTGAACCAAGCAACCGCTTCACTCAACGAAGCTCTACGCATCAACCCCGCCTTCCCACCTCTGTTTCTAGCTCGCGGTGTACTTCTTCTTCTACAGGCCTCACTACAGAGCCCCACCAAGGGCACCTCTGCTAGTGAACGTGATGACTTGTTGCAGAGCGCCCTCAAGTCCTTCGATGAGGCATTACGGGTTTCGGGCCAGAAGAATATGATGGCCATGATGGGCAAAGGTCGCACTCTCTTTTCCATGGGCAAGTATGCTCAGGCGCTCACCTGCTACCAACAAGTGCTTCAAAAGATGCCCAGTCTCACAGATCCCGATCCGAGAATTGGTATCGGTTGTTGCTTCTGGCAACTCGGATTCAAAGATGATGCTAAAGCTGCCTGGGAGCGGTCCCTAGAAGTGAGCCCAAACAAATGGGCGAACAGTTTGCTCGGCATCTACTACCTCGATGCCAGTGGTCGTGTCCCAGCCAATAGCGCCGAATTCCTTCGACTTTACAAAAAGGCCATGACAGAGTACACACAAACTGCCTTCAAGCTCGACAAGAACCTCCCGCTTACTTGCTCGACCTTTGCCAACTACTTCCTCACCCGCAAAAACTTTGCCAACGCCGATTCCTTAGCACACAAGGCAATTCAATACACAGACATCAACGCCATTGCTAGCGATGGTTGGTATCTCCTAGCCAAAAAAGAGCACTACAACAACAATCTATCTCTTTCCAGCGACTACTACAGAAGGGCTGATGAAGCACGAGGTGGTGGCGACCGCGGATACTTGCCCGCAAAGTTTGGTGCAGCGCAAATTGCCGTTATGCGCAACGATCTGGGCGAGGCTAAGCTTCGCTTAGAAAAGATGATTCAACAGTCGAGAAGCATTGAAGCCATGGTGTTGTTAGGCACCATTTACGCTGAGGAAGTCTTTGCCAACGAGGCGGCCGAAACTAAGGAAGACAAGTCACAAGAGGCCAAGAAAGCAATTCACTATCTAGAACTTGTGCGTAAAGCCTGGAAAGACCCCAAGCGAAACGTTCAAGTCGACCCTTCTGCGCTCTTGAACCTGGCTCGCCTGTACGAATCTGAGTCGCCCGAAAACTCGTTGCAGTGTCTTCTCCAAGTTGAGGCTTTCGAGATGGAGCAGATTCCCTCTTCGCAGAAGCCCGAGCCGAAATATATCTATGAGAGCGAAAACCCTACAGAAGAGGAAATCCGCCTCGTCAAACAGAAAGAAGATGCCCGGGTTCTGAACGAGATCCACAGCCAGTTACCCCCGCAGCTTCTCAACAACGTAGGCTGTTTTCTCGAGCAGGCTGAAAAACACACACAAGCCTGTGATATGTTCCAAGCTGCGATGGGGGCTTGTCTCAAGATTAATGAAAAGACGCCCGAGGCTGATACAGACGGCCTAGCCACTACTATTAGCTTCAACCTCGCACGCAGCTACGAGTTCCAGGGAATGACTGACGAGGCGATTAAGATGTATGAGGGGATTTTATCTCGTCATCCTGGATACACCGATGCTCAAACTCGCCTAGCCTACATCAAGCTGCGGCAATTTCCCCATAAAGAGGGCCCTGATGCGATTTCCAAACTATACCAAGAAAACCCTGCCGATCTGGAGGTTCGAGCTCTCTATGGCTGGTACCTGGGCAAAGTCTCGCGCAAGCGGCCTGCAAACATCAATGAAGATATGGAATTCCGCCATTTCAAGCATACTCTTCAAAACTACGATAAGCATGATCGGTACGCTTTGATTGGTATGGGAAATCTCTATCTCATGCAAGCACGTGAAATGCGCCGCGATACCGAGCAAGATAAGCAGAAACGAAGTGCCATCTACAGCAAAGCGCTCGAGTTCTTTGACAAGGCTCTGGCTCTTGACCCCAAGAATGCCTTCGCTGCTACCGGTATTGCGATTGCACTTGTCGAGGACAAGAAGGATCTCAAATCGGCTCTCCCAATCTTCATCAAGGTCCGCGAAACTATCAAGGATCAACCTCACCCTTACATTAACCTTGGTCACATCTACACCGATCTGCGGCAGTTCAACAAGGCTATTGAAAACTACGAAATGGCCCTCAGCAAAGAAGGGAAGGAAAATGATAGTGTTATCCTATCTTGCCTTGGTCGTGTGTTGATGCACCGTGGCCGGAGCGAGCGCGATCTAGACTCATTTACACGTGCTCTAGAGTGTGCTAAAAAGGTCAGTCAATCAGTCAATTCCTCTGTTTAGGCAATACGACGTGTTTTGCTAACTAGCAACAAATAATAGGCTCTAGCATCTGCTCCTGAACAGGTGCATCTCCGTTTCAATGTTGCCTTTGTGCAAGTTCAACTAGCTGCTACCATCCACGGCCTTGGTGAGAAAATGCGGACGTGCGCCCAGCTACAACAGGCCTCGGAGGGCTTAGAAGAGGCCATCAAGACCCTTGAAGAAATTGCCACATTGCCCAATCTGCCGTACCCCAAGAGTGACATTGAGCAGCGCGCAAATATGGCACGCAACACTCAGAGAAAGCAACTTGAACGTGCCCTCGCCGTCCAAGTCGAGTACGAGAGTCGCAATGCCGAAAAGCTGCGCATCGCCAACAAGAAGCGTGAAGAGGAACAGCGACGCAAAGAAGAAGCCCGCAACGCTGAGATCGCCCTTGAGGAAGCCCGCAAGGAACGTGTGCGCCAAGAGCGTCTTCTCTTATCTCAGCGCGACAAGGAAATGGCAGATGAAATGGCCGAAAAGGAACGCCAAATCCAAGAGGCCGAGATGACTTCAGACGGCGAAGGCGGCCGTGTCAAGCGCAAGCGCAAGTCAGCTCCCCGCAACGATCGCGGCTCCAAGCCTCGTCGCAGCAAGAAAGCTGCCGCTAGCAGTGACAGTGAGTCCGACAATCTCGGAGGTTCTGATGAGGAACAGGCCGCGCCAAAGACAAAGAAGCGCAAACTAGCTCCCAAGGCCGCTCCCAAGCCCAAGGACAACGGAAAGTTCAAGTCTGCGGAAATTATCGACGACAGCTCTGACTCCGACGCCGACGATAATATGTCATTCCGTGGCGATGAGTCCGAGGACGAACTAGAAAAGGCTGAGCGTAGACTTGCCACAGAGGCCAATAAGATTGATCGCAGTGATATGGGAAGCAGCAGGGCAGGAAGCCCGGCGATAGCCGAAAAGATGGACGTAGATGATGAGGACGACGAGGTGTCACGGCCCTCGGCGAAGAGAAGACGTGGTCGTGTCGTAGACGATGAGGACAGCGACGAGGAATCGGGCGGCAACGCAGCTGCAGACACTAGCATGGCGGATGAGGCGTGAAGGCATTGAGTGGGCAAACAAGCGAATGTTCGATGGGCGTTTGGGGCTTTTGTACTTTATTCTTTCTGTTTTACTCCACCTTTGCCATAGTATGATTCTTGATTTAAGCCGTATGTATACCTAAGATGAGTGGTTACACATTACTTGGCATGTTTTTTTCTTGCCTAATTAGTTGCATGTGCATTGGATCACAGTGTTGTCAGTAGCATTATTTCATAATAAAACTCGTGCACTTTTTTGCATGCTATATAATGACAGGCTACTCTATAGCCTAGCTGCCACCGTCGTCATCGCCATGCAAATAAATCATCTAGAAGCAAAAGATCTGGTCTTCCAACTTGCTAACAGGGCGGGCCTTTTCCCAGCCCAGGCCAAGAGCAGCCTTCTTGCAGCCTGAAGTCATGGGAGGGGGACCACACAGCAGAAGCTTGCAGTCCTTAGCGGGCTTGGGTAGCAACTTCTCCATCATCTCGGGAGTGACGTAGCCAACACCGCCAGTCCAGCCCTCAGGGGGGCGGTCCAGTACGTAGTGGACGCGGATTCTCTTGTCAGCTGCAACCAGCTCATCGAGGTCCTCCTTCAATAAAATGTCTTGCTGGGTGACGTTGGCAAAGATCAAGTCAACCTCAGTGGTGTCGCCCATCTCACGGCCGCGAGAAATGGCCTTGATAATCTGCAGCATGGGAGTAATACCAGTGCCGCCAGCGATCATGCCGAAGTGACGAACCATGTTGGGCGTGTAAACAAAGGCGCCCTTGGGACCACGAACGCGAATGGCCTGACCAACAGCCAGAGATGCCATGTGCTTGCTGATGTTGCCGGTGGGGTAAGACTTGATGAGCAGGTCGATGTAGCCGGGTAGCTCATCGCCGGAGATAGGGGTGTAGGAGCGGACGATTTCCTTGCTGCTACCATCTTCCTGAGGCAGGTTGGCACCGATGGAAATATGCTGGCCGATAGGCAGACCGAGAATGGAGGTGGGCTCGGGGAGGGCGAAACGGTAGCTAGAGACAATAGGCGGTTAGGGTGGGTGGTGTGACCAAAGATCGCTGCTGGGTGAGGAAGGAACTTACATGGCCACATTATGGGAGATGATAGTCTTCTCTTTCAGCTCAAATTCCTGGAATTGGTCAGGCTTAAGGACCTTCTTGGGCTCTGTGATCAAAATAGTTAGCATTGGCATTTTCTAATAGATGGGGGCTTGTGTAGTTGGTGATAGCCACTCACGCATGCTGTTGAATTTGTATGAGCCCAAGGCCACAGCCAAAGCTATGGCGTAGGGAATCCATTCCTTCTTGATGATGTAGACACCAACAACAATCAAGCCCATAGGGATGTAGACCCCATCAAAGTACTTGCGCGATGTCAATGACTCAGGCATGATGGGCTATTTACTCTTGTGATCTCTGAGGATGATACAAGAAGGAAAGATCAGATAAGGATGGAAAAAAAATGGAGGAAGGAAAAGTGGGAGGGATTATAAGAAGACTTAGGGAAGGAACATCGTCCATGACTGGTGCTTAAAGGGGCACAAAAAGAACGGAAAAAGGCAGGAGAAAGGATCCGCAGACGAAAGCTACGGCCCAAAAAAAATTTGTTGGTTGCCAGCAAGCGCCCATTATGGACAACAAAGCAGAACCTCTACCTTGTGATGTACCAAGTGCAAGTAATGCAGTGGACTATGGATATACTAAGCACATAGATAGTATGCACACAAATCATCTCAGCCAGTGATAACATTACCTTTTTTGAGCATGGTCAGACACCATACAACAGCCTTCACATGCAATACCATCAAGTTTCTAGAAAGCAAGTACGTCAGGTTTCGTTGAGTTCTGCCACTAGGCGGTGAAGCATCGTTTGTATGCAATGAATGGCTGCTCCACAGTAGATATAAAGTGAATAGCGCCTAGTAACCGGGGATAGAGAGTCCTCGACTTAGTGCAAAACCAAAAAGGAGAAAAGTCGATGTAAGATACAACTCCGTAATACTAATCAACCATATCAAATACACAGTAGGCAAAAATGTACTGAGTCTTACTTGCCAGCCATCACCGTCTGATGGAAGAGCAGGCAAAAAGTGATGCCGTTTGGACGGCTGGCGGTCTCCGATACGGGGAATCGAACCCCGACCCCCACGGTGAAAACGAGGTATCCTAACCGTTAGACCATATCGGACTTGCTTATCAAAACAGCCCGTAAATGGCATTATAAGGTCCGATTTTGGGCCCGGCCATCTGGCCTGCCCGTAGACGTTAAATAGGGTGACGTGACAGGCTTCACCCATCAGACCCGCCACCAGCAGAGGCAATAGTTGCCGGCGGAAACAAGGACAAAGCGGCCCAAGAGCATATCGCCTTCCAGGAAACGAGGCCATCCCAAGACGTCTAGCTATACACAGATGACTCCATCCTCTCGAGTGGATGGACAGGCTCTCGAAAGCGAAAGGCAAGCCATTAGCTCAGGCCTATACGGTCAGAGGTAGCAGACGCAGAGATCAAGGGAACTAAGAAGGGACTATAGAGCATATAAAACCGGGTACTGAGAAACACAAACACGGTATGGATATGCTCAGACAGCCAGGCAGTCGTCCGATGGATGAATAAGAAAGCCAGGTCTATGAAAACATCACAGCACACGATAGACGAGACTAAATCGGAAAATCCTAGAGACCATACTGGCGGCAATCTCAGGGCACAGTAACTTTAAGGAGTACCACCAACGGTTCAAACACCACTCGGCCCTCCTGCAATGCTCAGCCTGTGGCAAGGACAAGAAGGAGACGCGCAAGTGGACATGCACAAAGACCAAAAAACCGTGGCCGGAAAACTTTGTCACCAAACTTCTGAGGACAACAAAGGGCGGAATCATACTTGTGAAAGTGCCAGAAAACTCGGACCTCTCAAGAGCTCCGGACTCCCAAAGTGGGGCCCCAGATAGTCCAAGAGTATAAATAGAAATTCATCATCAGCATCAGCATCAGCATCAGCATCAGCATCAGCATCAGCATCATCACCAGCATCATCATCATCATCATCATCACCGTAGACGTCAAATAAATATATTCAAGTTCAAGTGCGGCTATCTAGACTTGCTGTCCTATCACCACGAAATGACAGCAAGTAGGCGTAAAATAATACAATAGCGGCTACTTGGTCCAATAATTGCAGATGGAGGCGAGTAGCGAACCTGCTTAGGAACAAATATGATTCTCCCATCAAACCTTAGTTGTCATCATTGCAGCATTGCAGAATGTTAATTTTGTTTACTAGCCAACCCGGTATTGTTTGATCACTATGATTCCCAATGTTAAATAAAGCAAGCAGCCAAACTATTTGGCCATCGCATTAGTGCAAAAAGTGCATACAAATTATGCCATTTAGCCAGGTACGCCTCATTAAATATCTTCAGGTCAAGGTACGCAGTAGACACTAAATACATCCAAGTCCAACTAGCCAGGCACACTGGCAATAACGCATGGAATGTTCCGTTTCCAAGTGTCAGGTCTTGTCTCAGGAGCTGTGTTTCTGGGCCAAACCGAGCACAAATACAAGTGTTGTTTGGTGGTTAGGAAGCACTTCTCTAGTTGCATATGTGCGATATATACATGCATAGCGTAACGTGGCTAGAAGGGTATAGGCAGCTGGATTCCCACAACGTCCACTTTCCCAAGAGGTATAAAAGCTTACCTGGCGTTTGTTTTAGGGTGCCAACCAGCGCTTTCAAACTGGCTTATCATAGTCTGATCATTGCTGCCTGTCCCCAGAGTTTATAGCAAACTACTCGTCGATGGCGGGCAACAGTCTATATAAACTAAGGCCAGACTGTTTTCAGAAACGCCAATCCACTGTACTAGAAGCAAAACTAGAAACAGAAAATCTAGTTACACAAAAGAGCTCTGGTCTGACCTGGATGACGATTACATACAAATTGAAGACACATTCACGCAAACGGAGTGGCTTGCATAGGACTTAGGAGCATCTCATGTATCCATCAGAATGCCTTGCTTCCAACGAACGAAATTATGCATGTACTGGATTACCTGGATGACGCGATAGCAGTAAAACTCATCTACTGGCCAGCCTTGGCTTTGGCGTCAATAAAAAATGTGGCTTGAATATAGGCGGCTCAAACATACTATAGGTGCTAGCTTGTTTCCTTTCCTACCTCTAACTTGCCGCATCTCATAATTACAGGCCTCATTTTCAGTGGTCTTACTGCATATTGCTCCACTAGCTTGGGCCCCCCACCCCCGGATTTTGGCTGAGCTTCTTCTTAATTTTGAACTACTAATATTCGTAATCCCTGAGCTTCTTCTTTCTTGAAGCCGCCTTGTTTTTTTTTCTCGACTGTCTGCCTTTTCGCGTGCTAGCAGCCCCTATCACCATCGTTTTTCTTGGTCTTATAACATCCCTTCAAAATCTTTTTGTTTTGTTTCTGTTTTCCTGCTCTTCATTGTTGGCATTAATCGTCATCAATTTCCGCTTTTCGTCCCATCAGAGATTGCAGAGCTTCACCCTTCTTGTGAGGCTCTGTTGCCTCCTCGCCTCGCTTGCCCGTAATTCCCGCTAATAGTACGGAAGCCGTCGTAATCTCACATCCCAAAAGATCTCCACTTCCTGTCTTCTGACTTGCTGTCCATTCCGCGTCTGTCTGTTCCCATCCAGTCCAGCAAGCAGTTTTAACCACCTATCAATTGAATCGAATCGAATTTAATTGAGCCGGTTTATCCATTCTATCCATTTCTAAATGTACTCCAACCCGACTGGCTTCGGCCAGCAACAGCAACAGCAACAGCCGCAATATGGTGCTGCGTACGGTCAGCAACAACCGCCCATGATGGGCCAGCAACAGCAGCAGCCACAGCCCTTTGCTCCTCAGCCTACTGGCTTTGGCCAGCCTGCACCGCTGCAGAATCAATATACTGGATTTCCCATGGCTGGCCAGCAGCAGCAACAGCCACAGCCGTTGATGGGTCAGGCTACTGGCCTCCAGCCTCAGCAGAGTGCGTTCCAGCCTCAGCAGACGGGCTTCCAGCCTCAGCAGACGGGCTTCCAACCCCAGAACACCGGCTTCCAGCCCCAACAGCAGCAGTTCCAGCAGTCGGCTATGCCTCCTATGCCGTCGATCCCCGCTCAGTACCAACAACAGTACCAGCAGCAACAGCCGCAACAGCCGCAGCAATCACAGTTCCAGCAGCCTCCTCAACAGCAACAGCAACCTGCACCAAGTCTGCAGCTACCTCAGGCCACTGGTTTTCCATCCGTGACGCCTCCTCAGCAGACCTCTTCGGCTCCTTCGCTCATCCCACCACCCCCTGCGCCGCCGCAGAAGGCCCAGGCTACTGGCTTTGCCCAGATGGCTGCCTCGTTCCAGACCTCCAAGCCCCAGACCCCCGCAGCACCATCGAAGCCGAACTCGGTCCCCAACATCCGCCTCTCCTTCATCACCGCATCTGACCAGGCCCGTTTCGAGAACCTTTTCGCCAAGTCTGTCGGAGATAGTAATACCACAATGACCGGAGAAAAGGCCCGTGACCTGCTTCTACGCTCGCGCCTAGACGGTGACTCCCTGTCTCAGATCTGGTAAGTTGGGCCATACAAATGCCCTAATCTATCTCTGCTCTCTAGTTTAACACACGCTGACTTCTTCTCCCCCTTCCAGGACTCTAGCCGATACAACTCGCTCCGGCCAGTTGCACTTCCCCGAGTTCGCTCTCGCCATGTACCTGTGCAACCTTAAGCTTACCGGCAAGGCACTGCCACCCGTTCTTCCCGACACTATTAAGAACGAAGTTTCAAGCATGGTTGATATCATCAATTTCAGCATTGCCGAACAAGTGGCCGCATCTGGCCGTGCAACCCCTCTGGCTGCCCCGCAGCCCCAGCCCTCGAACTCGCAACTCCTGCAGACCCAAATGACTGGCTTCCCTGGCACTCAACAAATTCCCCAGATCCAACAGTCACAGCCTACTGGCTTCCAGCCTCAGCCTACCGGCTTTCAAGCCCAGCCGACCGGCTTTCAGTCGCAACAAACCGGCATTCAAACTCAGGCTGCTGGCTACAACACCCAGGGCGCTGGGTACAATGGTCCCCGTCCTCCTATGCCACCCATGCCGTCAAGCTTTTCGTCAGGCCTTGCCCCCATGGCTGCTCCTCTTAATGCCCAGCCTACCGGCCGCCCTGGCCAATGGGGTCTTGTGAATACTCCTGCCACTGGTCTACCCAACATTGACGCCCTCGCCGCTCGCATGATGCCCCAAAATGATCGCGCTTCTGGGTCCTTTACCACTTCCGGTCTTCAGGGTAACGCTGTTATTCCATGGGCTATTACCAAAGATGAGAAGATCCGCTACGACAGTCTGTTCAATACATGGGATGGCCTTAACAAGGGCTTCATTGGTGGCAGTCAAGCTCGTGAAATCTTTGAGCAGAGTGGCCTCGAAAAGCCGGATTTAGAGCGCATATGGACTCTTGCTGACAGCGCAAACAAGGGTCGCCTAGATATGGATGAGTTCGCGATTGCCATGCATATAATCTACCGTAAACTCAACGGCTACCCTGTTCCAAGCACCTTGCCTCCAGAGCTGGTTCCCCCTTCAACCCGCAACCTAACCAAATCTATTGGTGCCATGAAGAACATGCTCCATGAAGAGTCTGAGCACCGCAAGAATTCTGGAGCAGCCCTTCTTCCTCAAAAGACCGGTGTCAGCTACGCCAAGAACCATTCATTCAAAAGCGGCAGTGGAGTTGGTGGTATTGGTGGGCGCAAAGATGCTACTGTGTTTAAAAACAACGATGACGATGTTGGCTACCGCTCTAGCGCACGCCGTAGAGCCAACAACCGCTCGCCCCAGCCTGGAACCACCCCTAGCAATGACGAGGAGCTTAGTCTAGATCAGCTCCGCAAAAAAGTCCGTGAAAAGCAGGTTTTGCTTGATGCCATGGACTTCAAGGATGAGAAGAATTCCGAGGAGGATGACATCCTTGACCGCCGCGACCGCCGCGATGCCGATGATTTGTACCGCCGTATTCGTCGCATCCAAGAAGACATTGATTCGCATCCAGATGCTGCCCTATCTAGTGGCGACTCGGATGCAGAGAGGCGTGCTCTGAAGCGCCAGCTTCAGAAGCTGACCGACAAGATTCCTGAACTGGCCTCAGCTGTGCGTCGGACTGAAAAGGAGATTTCTGAAGCTCGTTTAGAGCTGTTCCGCATACGCGATGCTAAGCAATATCCCGGTAGTGCTACAAGCATCATTGGTACCGGCCCTGGTGGTGCCATTACTGAATCCGATCGTCTTAAGGCCCGAGCCAAGGCTATGATGCAACAACGTACCGCTGCACTAACCGGCCGCAAGATCGAGGGTGCTTCCGACGATCTAGATGCTCCCAAGAGGCTGGAAGAAGAGAGCATGAAGATTCGGTACGAGAAGGAGAACAATGAACGCATGGTCCAGGATGTTGAGGACAGTGTTCGTGAATTCTCTCGCAGCATCGAGGATAATTTGAAGAGTGAAATGAAGGACTCTTCTAGCGAACACGAGCGCCGTCGCTGGGAGGACGCTCTAGGTGTCGAAGATGAGGTCCGTGACTTTATCTTTGACCTTCAACGCGACAGCCGCTCTGCTCGTCTTCGGGCCCAGGAGAAGCGTGGCCTCCGAGCTGAACCGCCTTCTCGGACCGACTCACCTGCTTCTAGGCTGTCTAACTCTAGCCCTGCCGGTCTTGCCAAGACGTCTTCACCCGCACCCAGTGCTGGTGGCTCGTACTCTTCTTACGAAACCCCTGAACAACGCGCTGCCTTTATCAAGCAGCAGGCTGAGCAGCGTATGGCCGAGCGTCTAGCCGCTTTAGGCATTAAGGCGCCCACCAAGCCTGGGGAGTCTGCAGCTCAGAGAATCGAGCGAGAGCGTGCTGAACGTGAAGCCAAATTGCGACAGGCAGAAGAGGAGGACTCACGCCGTGAAGCTCAACGCCAAGCCCGCCTCGCTGAAGAGCAGGGCGTTCCTGTCCCTGTAGAGCCGGTAGAAGAGCCCAAGCAAGAGCCTAAAAAGGCACCTCCCCCGCCCGCGACTCGTAAGGCTCCCGTGGCTAAGCCAGAGCCCACTTCTGCCGCAGCCCCTCAGGATGATTATGACAACGAACGTGAAGCTGCCGAATCTCGTCTAAGAGCCCTGGAAGAGCAGGTACGCCAAAACAAGCTTCGTAAGGAGGAGGAAAAGAAGAAGAAAAAGGCTGCCTTGGCTGAAGCTAAAGAACGTGAGTCTAAGGCTGCTGCACGCAGAGCCGAAATCGAGGCGGTTCGCAAGCGTGAGGAGGAGCTTCAACGTCAATTAGCCTCCATGGACGATGATAGTGATTCCTCGGATGACAGTGAAGGCCCTGGATATACTGGCTCCCAGGGGCTTGATGCTCCTCCTCCAGCCCCCGCTCCAGCTCCGGTTTCTGTCTCCCCTCCTCCCTCTAGTTCGCCCTCTGTTCCTTCCGCCGCTGCTGCCACTTCGCCTCCAGCTGCTGCTACAAGCGAGACTGAGAGCAAGAACCCCTTCTTCCGCATGATGTCTCAATCATCCTCGTCGACGCCCACAACCGCCCCTGCCGTCCCTGCTCCTGCCCCTCCTGCCGCTCCAGCCGCTGCGACTTCTGCAGCAGATGCTTCTACCAATCCCTTTTTTCGGCCACCCCCTGTTTCATCAACGCCTGTTCCTGCTGCTCCTGCTGCTCCTGTTATGCCTACTCTGTCCATCTCGCGTGATAACCAGGATGACTCGGATGACGATGGATGGGGCTCGAACAATGACAATTCCGATGATGAGTCCGACGACGGCCGTCCTGGCGGCAACAGTGCCGCACATCTCGCTTCACTTCTGTTCAGTACTATGGCTCCTCCTCGGCCCATGTCTGCTGCTGATGAAAAACCCACCTCGTCCTCGCCCGTTAGCTCATCTCCCTTCCCGCCTCCTACTGCTTCCTCGGCACCTCCGGCTCCCATAGCAGCTCCTCCTGTCGAGGCCCCTGAGATCGCCGAGACTCCTGAGGTCCCTGTCCCTATTTCCGTTCCTTCTGGCGATGCCCCGCCCCCACCTCCGCCTCCGCCTCCTCCGCCTATGCCTACCGATGCTCCTGCTGCCCCCCCGCCGCCTCCGCCTCCGCCTCCCCCGCCTTCGGCCCCTGGATCTGCCCCCCCTCCCCCTGGCGGAGGCCCTCCTCCCCCGCCTCCCCCACCTGCTCCTGCTCCTGCTCCAGGCGGTGGATCTATCTTGTCTAGTGGCGGACCCCCTGCGGGTCTTTTAGGCCAGATTCAGCTTGGCAAAACGCTCAGAAAGACCAATACACAAGACAAGAGTGCGGCAGTTGGTGCTGGTCGTGTTCTGTAGTGATGGCTTTGCAGAAGAGTAGAAGAACGAAGGGTCGGCCTGCTAATCCCAAATTTCGTCCGAACCCAACTGTGCTGCGAAACCGTGATCTTTTCTTGTCCTTATTGCCTGCCTTAGTAGGAGTTGCTTCCCCCTTTTTTTTTCTTTTTTTGCGTTGCTTTTAATTATATTGCTCTGTTGCTCCTTTAAGCCATTATCTTTTTGTATTAGAGTGCACTTGATGCTCTCGAGAAGATCTGCGTAGTGGAAATACAGAAGTTGTTGTATTCTGGTTAAGTGTAGTGTATAGCGTACGCATTCATTACTCAGTTCATAATTTCCCCTCATTTACAGTATCTCATAGTGGCCATACAGTAAGCACACAATGGCTTCATGCAAAGAAGAAATACCATACCATCCAGACTTTGCCACCTTAAAATCGTTCTTGTGTAACCATAAGTTTTCCTGTCTGAGGGTTATCGGTTGTTAGGGTTTTCTATCGTATCTACAAGACTCCTAACTAGACCTGGGAAAGGAGAGATGGGACTCAACAATAACCAACGAATAATGGCGAATAGCTTTGAGTTACTTAGTATGTCTGAGGATATGCTACACTGCGCCACTTGCTTTTCTTATTGGTATGATTTTGGGGTAGAATCGGCCTAAGAGCAGCCACAATCCATGCTGGGGTTGGCCCTTGGACCATACAAGATCTCAGAGATAAAGCTCTGAGTTTAGGCTTTTGATAAACCATGTAGTCCAAGGTTCTCTGGGGAGGGGGGGGGCAAGCAGATCCTGTTCTTTTACCCAAGCTTCACGAGCAAGAGAGGCGAGGCTCCGCCCAAAGGTAGCCAGCGGTACAGAAGAGCATATACAGGTAGAAGAAGCCGTAGAGGTCTTCAGTTGTTGAATGGCCCTAGCAAATTGATGCAAAATGATTGCCCAGAAGAGAACAGGGGGAGCGGAAGTTATTGGAGGACCCTAGATATAGGTAGTTAACCCTATTGAGGCATTGATGGATCGCATGACTCGAAAATTAAAAAGGCCGGCTACATACATGTTACATATAATCTCAAACGCTTCCTTCTCGGATACAAGACTTCAAAAGCAGATTTGTGGTTTAGCTTGCTATGCGCCTAATAATTGAATTTATGATGGAGCAATGGAGATAGAGCATGTGCTGTCTGTTCTAACCCTTTTTTTTTTCTTTTTCCTCAATTTTCCCTTCCTACTTCTTGCTTGCTTTACCCGCCTTGCCGGGTTCTTTGAGCAATGGAGCGCCCTTATTCCTTGCCAGCCTCATGAAAGGGGGCCAAAGCCCAAGCGAGAGAGCCAGGCGTTATTTTGGCTTCCTATGAGCCCCAAGGAATGCTACCTAAGCAAAAGGGATGGACGGGACCGAGGGGAAAACGAGACGGGAAGCGGACATTGCATATTCACGGCTGGGCTGGGCTGGGCTGGGCTAGTCTGGGTACTGTAACTGGGGCTTGCTTGGCTTGGTTTTCGGTTAGTAAATGGGGAGATGTTGCCTGTGTAGTAATGTAAATGGACGTATTTTGATAGTGAATATCTACACTTGCGCTGCTGCGTTGCACATACCCGCCACCCGGAAAACGTGGCCGGGCTTATGGGGAATGCAGAATCAATGCAAAACGTTCTATAGGCCGGGGGAGGGATAAGTTGGCGATGCACTTCTTGACCGCCTCGTTGGGTACGTCTAGGGCTTGCCTAGGCTTGAGCTCTTCGACACATCTCTTCCTTTTTTTTCTTTTTTGTCCCTCCCTTTGATATTATTACAGGGACACTGATGTTTGAACAAGTAATATGGATGTGATTTTCACTCCTTTTTTGTATCGTTGTTCTGATTTTGTCTTTCTTTAATTCCTTGGTGGTGACTTTTACTAGACAGGAGAACCCGGCCCTCCAAGCATGAACTTGGGCCAAATTACAGTCGTAGTGGTAAGTAGCAATAAATCGCTAGCTAGTTATTGAGTATCAGCAGCAAATATACAGGAGACAGGGTATGAACGGATGGGGGTTTAGTTAAGGGGAGGGTTGTCGTGCGGCTGTTCGAAGATGGAGAGAGAATTATAGAATTAGAGGGATTAAGTACTCAACATGCAAGATCGCGAAAGACGCCGAACCATAAATAGAAAAAAAAGGCACCAGAAAAGGAGAACAGAGACGAGGCTGGTCCGGGGCGGGCTATCCTCTTTGGCTTTCTGCTTTCTCTTGACTGCTGTGTACGGCCAAAGCGACCGGGACTAAGTTCGTGAACAGCATAACCCTGGTCCTGGCCTGGCCCTTTGGGTGGGGGAAGAGGACAGTGTCTTTTTTTTTGGGCTGGGTCTTTTTAGGCGACAAAGGCCCTGGTCTCAATGTCTGTGCTGTGCAGAAGAAAAGGAAAAGAAGAATCAAGGAAGCTTAGGACGGGCGAACGGGCTTTTTTCTTGTACTGCTTTGCTAGTCTTCTCGTTTTTTTTTTCAGCACTGAGGAAGAGAGACTGTGATCTATATGAGATGGAAAGGGTTTGATGGTGGGGTTCGACAGTGCTAACAGGTGGATAAGCCTGTATATGTACAGGACATAGTGGCACGTAGAGGCATGCATGTATAGATACTCAACACTGTAAGCAGGCACTGGAGCTAATGGACATGCCTTAACGCTTTAAAAGCAAGCCCGGCGGCTTTAACACTCTGAGGCGCACTTTTCAGTTTTTTTTCATACCAGAAGTCAAGCATAAGCATAAGCCGAAGCCAATGTCTCAAGACCAAGAAAATGGAGGTGATAGACAGGCACTTAGGGTCAAAGTCATTGTGGACTGGAGCCGAGAAAGGATCGGAGGCGACAAGTGGAGGGAGAACACGAATTGAAAAGAAAGAAGAAAAATCCCTAGAGGCATCACCAGTGGATCAGTAGACAGGCCTACCACGGGCGGGAGATATGTGCAGAACTGCACACTTACGGTTTAATAGCCATGAGTTCATCATCTGGAACATCGGCCTGAATTGGTTCGTGCGTCTAGGAAACAAGCACGCAGAAAAAGTGAAGCCTGTGCATGAAATACAAAGAAGTCAAAACGCCCGCTCAGGCCGGCCAGAGCCTTGTTAAGCAGATGGGGAAAAATGGTGTTCGAAAACGCCGTTTGGCGAGTAGTGACTCGTAACAAAAGCGGATTATCGTGATGAAAGGTTTTTCTCCATTCGAGGGAAGGAGAAATTGCCTAAAATGAAGTGAAAAAAAAAGAGCACTGAAAATTTTTCATAAAACTGGACATCATGACAAGAAAACTCAGATCGTGCCGCCCGCCTTGATAGCCAATCTGCCGCAGCAAATCTCATCACGTAACATTGTCAACATCCTTTGTTCCGAATAACGCGAGACATCAGGACTACAAAGGAAGGAATGCCATCACGATCCTTGGCCCGGAAACCAGGTGAGCAGCGCGGATCTAGAGCTCCTTGGTGTGCGTGTTCCTGTCCTAGGAAGACAAGTTCAAGAATGGGCAGTTTTGGGTGAGATCAACAGGCAAAGGGAGAGGGAAACAGGAAACGAGGCGAGAAAAGGGAGAGGCGAAGGGGAGCCGCACCGGACATCTGACAAGACAAGACACTGGGAAAAAGAAACCATCAAAGCTGATATGATGCACACCCCCAAGCTGATGATGGGCATGGGGCTGCTCTAATGATGCTGAGACCTGCATTCTCACTCACTCTCACCATCATTCCTGCTCTGACGGGACCTCCCACTTTCTCTGCTGATCTCTGTCTCGCTTGCCAGTCCCTTACCACAACAGACAAAACCGAAGACAAAGCATGTATACGCATACAATACAGCCATCTGCGCCCCAAGCCGCATACCGACATACAACATCATCCACATCATAAGTACAGTGCAATACTCGATACAATACATGGTCAGTCCGCATCGCAGACATGCATGTGCAGACTTTGTTAAGACAAAGGTGATCGCTTCATCGCTTAACTTGGCCCGCGCTGATCGCCTCATGGTCGAGTCTATAATAGAAGGGAGACAGAAAAGCAAAGGAACGCCGGGGAACCCACTTACATCCACGCCCCTCTTCTTTCTCTAGTCTTCTTTCCCTCGCTCTTGCGTCCCTCTTTCTCGCTCTACCTCTCTCATTTCTCGTCCTCGATGTCCGTCCACCCGTTAAGCTCAGTTTGCTGCTGCTACATGATGCAACCAAAACTCGCTCTCGCCGAGTTCTTTATGCAGTGCGCCCTCAGCGCTGCCAATATGTTCATATGACACCCTTGGTATTAGAGGACAGCGGTGTGATATCACCACCCAGACCCAGCAGGCCTTGCCCTTATCTGAGCCTGATGTCTGAGCTGGTCTGATGTGAGCTGTTACATCATCAGCGCGAGTTCTCGGAAAATGATGCATCGCCCGCAATTCGTAAGAGCTGGATATGATGCGGGCTTAGCTGCGCACCAACGCGATCTCCAGGAATTCGTCTTATAGCCAGGTTAGGTAAATGCGGCAGAATCCACAGTGCTCACATCGACCCATGAAGCCTCTACCCCCCCATGCAGCCTAGAAAGAGACCTAAACTACTCCTATATTTATGGCGATGGGGCCTTCCCCATCCATCCATATTGCTTAACGTGTTCTCCCCTTCTTTATGGGTGTCCAGCACCAAGCAATGCAATACTGTCGTATTAGCTGCAGAATCAGACTAGCCATTCCCAGCTGAACAACACGTAAAGCGAGTAGCAAGCGAACGAGCGAGTTGCAAAACGTCGATATTAGGCCGGGATTAACTCGAGAGCATGATTATGATTGAGGGTGGGCTGGCCTGGGGCTTAGTCAAATTATTAGCTATTAGCTCTTTTCTTTTTTGGAGGAGGAGGGGGGCTTTGACATTTGTGGAATTGAGGCCTTGACCTTAGTTTTGGATAAAGCTTGGAGTGTAATGAAGCGGCAATAGACATAAGTAGCCTTAATGATTTAGTGGCCATGTGATTGTCTATTGTAGATGGTAAATTGGCTTTTGAGGATTGGGGATTTGAGGTATTGGCTACAAACATCTGTAGAACCCATCCTGCAATAACCCCATTCCGTATACTAGTCAACACTCTTAGGGTTGGAATATAGCAGGCTTAAAAGGGAGAGACGTAGCGTGGTAAGGGAGGCTACATGACCCGTACACAATGCCAGCGCCTTAACGCCTAAACTAGGTATTTTGGTCCATAACTAATACCAAGAAATATGTCGATCCCGCCAGTGAGAACAGGAAAAGAAAAAGACAGGATCTACCTGATATGACACGGCAAAAAGAAAAGAGACACTAGCCTGCATTCTTCCCATTTCTCAGCTGGGTCGGTTTATGAGGGTAATGGGATCAAAGCCTCCATTAGAAACAAGCACAGCTTTCGTTTTTCTCTGCCTCCCTGTTCATACCTTTACAGTGGAGCGGGCCTTCTTGTAAAGCCAGCACAGACCAACATGGGTTCCAGAAAAAAGAAAAAAACAAGGGGCCTTTTAAAGGCCCACGTGACCCCTATATGTGCTCTTCATGTGAATGCAAATAGGAGAAGCTGCAATCGCCCAACGAGATGCGTTTGTTGGCTATGTATTGATGCAACTACTATCTCAGTTTTAGCTTATCCGCATCAATAAATAAGCTGTCTCAGCAATACCTTAATCGGGCAGTTTCTTCTCACGGTTCGAGGGCTACTTTGCAGCGTTTCATCCCTCTGTTTGTCTTGACCACTATGTCTCTGATCGCTTGTATATGGGAAACTGCACTAATTGAAAGTGGTAAGCACAAACTACTCAGTCAGTCAGCCTTTTTCTCTCTTTCCTGTGCTTTTTGCCACGCAATGTAACCACAAGTGGGTGCACTAATATGCGCTACGGGATTCTAGTGGCTATGAAGCAACGACAACTTGCTTGGTCCCTAAGGCCATGAAATACAAGTTTTATGCATTGTTGTCCTATCATACATTAATGAAGCAGTGCCCTTGATTGTCTATTTAACCCGGATTGGCTAAGCGTGTTGGTGTCTATCGCCTTGCTCTTTAAACGCTCTGTGCCTTCAGCAACCTCATCTGTACTTGTTCTGTTGGTAGGCCCTAGTCTCTCACATCACATCCATTGCATCCGAGGCAAATGTTTCACTGGCCCAACGAGTGTTTAACTTCCTGCCCGGCCCCTTTCGCCCAGTTCAATGCAGGGAGAGGGGGAGCTAGAAATGAATAATACACTGCATGATGTAGATTCACAGAAGAGTGTATTATTTCGTCTCAAAATGGGAGGGAAACACAACGATTCCAAGACATCAAACGCACATGCAGTGCAGTATGCCCGCATGATAGTGCAGCAAGAAGGCCTAGATGCGAGCGCTACCCTAGAATGTGATATACTAGGTTTGTGAGACTTGCTACGAGTGTTGGTTCATTTTTGAAGCTACTTGAGGCAGCTGATTTAGCACAGATATGATATCCGTCTGACTTAATAAACCAGATGCTCCGAAAAAAGAATTACGACACAGCCATGTAGACATGCAGTGCTGCTGGCCTGTTGCTGCTAGGAGGTGCACGCACAGCATAGCGCCTTTCGTTAGAAAGAAGGGGGCCGCCAAAATTAGAGGGTAGGATTGGCTGTTTCTCCAATTAGAATCAATTACAGCCTATACAAACCAACATGTCGTATGCAACTGCCCTATTTCCAAGGCGATTTTCAAGGAGATTTCCAAGGCGAAAAATACCGTTCGAGGCAGTGACCATTAAAACAACTGGCCATCGAAACTGCAAGAACCGGAATATAGCTAAATAGGAGGCTGGAAAGCGGCAATGCAAAAAGAAGGGGAGCTGCCAAAAAAAGGAAACGGAAATGATCAAACATGGCTACTACCCGTTGCGAGCTAATTCCATGATATGACAAATCTGGAGTTGGCATTGACGTTGGCGTAGGTGACTGCAGCAAGTAGCAAGCCAAGTCACTTCCTGACGAGGGGCAGCCTCGCTGCGCAAATTTGTATTTTGCCAAACTTCCTTCAACTTAACAGGAGCCGAGACAAGAAAATGCGAAAAATAAAAGAAAAAAAAGTCAAAGAGCCAACGAACGAAAAGAAACAGGCCTTGTTTACCGCTTGTTGGCTAGCTTGCTCAAAAGCCCCTCTGTCTCTTTGGCCAATTACAGCGTTTGGCTAATCAGCCGGCTCTCTACTCTATACTAGACGGGAAGCAAGGATACTGAAGGTACTGGTATACACCAACTCTTTGGGAGAAAGGGGAACGGCCAAGAGCAAGAGTACGGTTCAAAAAAAGGAAACTACCAATAGCCTGTGGCATCTTAAGAGTTGGGAAACCAAAGGCCCAAATTAAGGGAAAATAGAAAGATCTAGAGCTCATGTCATGCCCTACGTGCTACGCCGATAGTACATGTTCCGAGTTCTAGTCTTCGTACTTTTGATGTGTGTGGCTGACACTACAACTCCATGCAGGTGTGCTCAATCACGCACATGGCTGGTCTTGTTTGAACTTGACAATATATGGACTTATTTCTATCTCTTGTAAACGAAGCGCAGCCCTTTTCTGAGATTAAGCCAGCGGCACTACTCTCTGCATCTCCGCTCTCCCTCATTCCTTGATAAGCTTGATAGCACTTCTCAAGTGACAGGGCCCGGGGAGTCTTGAGTGCCTGTGTGCGCAATGTGAAAGTACCCGGCAATATGGAGGAAGGGTCTGTGTCACTATTCGACATACAGCCTGCCCTTGCTCTGTCTTTCTTTCTTTCCTTATTCGTATCGTCCCTTCTTCTTTCGACAAAAGGTTTGGGGGAGTGGAGAGCTGGAAAATAGCCAATGAACGGGGTAAACGAAGCGAATCAGACCAAGACCTCAACTACTGCCCCAGCCCTTTCTTTTTTTTTAGACTCCATTACCACTGTGCACCTGCTAGCTTTCTTGCTGTGCCTCGTGGAGGCTCTGTCCGCCTCTATCATTAGGCGGTAAAAGTCCTGCCACATTAGCTTCGTTCTTTGTTTGTAGACAAGTGCAGAGGGCGACTTGTCAACCTTTTGTCAGTGTCAACGCTAAGTACTAAGTGTCTAAACTGAAACAGCACATTGACCTATGTAATGCTGTGCTTGCTACTGGAACTCTAGGGCCCTTTTTTTCACAGGCTACTGGGGCGTTTTTTTGCTAGCTTCCGGCTGTGAATGCATATATACTTACACATGCATGTACAAGATGTATCACAGGTCTCAAGCTAGACTAGACGCTACTCCTATCTTGGCTAGCAGCAAGCTTAGATTTCCATCTAAATACCATCGCCATTTATGTACAGAAATCATCAGATCACTTATCTACATATCTCACAGGCCTCGTCTCATTTTCTATCCTCGGCGCAGCTCATGAATGTCTGGTCAAATAGGAGGGCCTCTGGGAGCGCTTCTACTAGCATGTCCTAATTAGCATGCTAGAGTAGAGACAAGCGTTAGTCGCTACAAGGGAGCCCATTGCATGCAAGGTAGAGAAATTTAGGTCATGGTCGGCCAGCCAGCCCACAAGTACCCGCACCCTTGCTTTACGTACTCCTGCATAAGGCAAACCTGCATGGGCTCTTCATGCATGCGCCGCTTCCCTTGCCCATAGCTAGGTACTTACGTTGACTGACTTTTTTTCCTCACTCTCGTCTAGGCCGCCCCAGGTCTAGCGAGAACTACAGCCAAGCTGTCAGGGCCTAGATTATTCTTGCTAACTGTACCTGAACTTGCTAGAATTTGCCTTTACCACAGTGGTGTCTATGTCTCTCTCTATCTCTTTTTGGTGCTGTCCTTAAGGGCAATGAGGCTTTCAGCAAGACCAGTACTTGGAAGAGAAGTGAAGAAAGTAAGGGTTAGGACACATGTGAATATGCTGAAATTGGAGAAAGCACAGAAAAG
Organism: Ceratocystis lukuohia; assembly: GCF_044167205.1. Taxonomy (NCBI): domain Eukaryota; kingdom Fungi; phylum Ascomycota; class Sordariomycetes; order Microascales; family Ceratocystidaceae; genus Ceratocystis; species Ceratocystis lukuohia. The sequence goes on from NW_027263525.1 coordinate 1,958,014, forward strand.
GAGAGAAAGTGCAAGAATAAAAAAAAAAAAAAGGAGCCTGACAGATGCCCAATATCGATTTTTCGCTGCTCATTTGCTAATCCAAAAGAAAACCCTTGGTGGGGGATCTTGAGCCTAAAGGAAAGCATAGTTGACGCAATAGAAGAACAAAGGAAATAAATTGAGGAAAGTCTAGTTTGGAATGGAAAGTGGGGTACTTTGTGGCTTCATTCAGGCGCTAGTCAGTTTGCTTGCCTGCCTCTCTGTTTGACAAGAAAGTACTATTGGCTGTGTGCTGGCAGCCTTTGCTTTCTATTCCTTGGAAACTGCAGTCGAGCAGAGGCAGAGGTGAGAGCAAAAGCAAAAGAAGAGAAAAAAAGAATAGCAGTTGCACAGTTTTCCTTTTTCCCTGTTTCCCTTTCTTTCATTGCTCTTGCCTTTTGGTTTCTCTTTCGGTCTGTGCTGACTTTTGCCTTGATGATTGCTGCAGTTCCTGATTTGACAGCTTTTGAATTGGTCCCTGAATTTTAGCTTGTGAATTTAACTACATGTTTTATTGATTTTAGCTCTATGATTATATTCGCTTTTCTCCATCTGCTTAACCCTTCCTTCCCTTGGATTTGCCTTGAAGTTTGCTCAAAGCCGCTATCTCATCAAGCCCGTCACGTCAAGTGAGAGACTTAATGCTTTTCTCTCATCGTGCCATCATTCTTGAGCCTATCTTGGACTGCCGTCCCTCTTCCTATCATCGCCTCATTTGCTCTTTCCTTCTTTTTTTGGGCGGAGGGGAGGGGGGAGGGGCGTCTTGGGGTCTAGCTGGTGCTCTTGCAATTTATCCCTTTCAACGTAGAGTAAACCCTCAGAAAAATTCCTCAACTTTAGCAAACGCAATAATACCATCCCTGGTCCTTATCCCATACAAAGAAAGAACATTTGAATTTTCCATACCTGGCTTTGGATGTTGCTTGCGCACTCACTTTGCTGGGCCGTACTTGCTCTTCCGTTGTCTGCCTCTTAGGTATTAGGCTATTGATGCGTTCCCTGAGCTGTTCTTTTCGTCCCTGCCATTTTGGCATCGCTGTCGTTGTCGTTGCTGTCTAATTGGCTATAATATGACCCTCCTGTTCTTGCCCTACTTCTTCTAAAATTCTTCATGTTTTTCCACCTTCCCTTCCCTTTCGCTAGTACGTACTACTACCCTCTCTTCTCATAATCGCTTGGTTGATGAATAAGAAGTAGCATTACGTTGGCTCCTGCTTTTTTTTTTCTTCTTTTTGACCCTTCTTACTCATCTTCTCCTACTTCTTTCTTGCTCTATCTTTTCTTTCACTAGCTTTCTCTTTATCTCCACAACGGACGGCCCTTTATCTTCCTCTTTATTTCTTCCTCTCTTTGTCTTCTTTTGCTCTTCTTAATTCTCACACTAATCTTTGTCTTTGGCCAGCCCCTCCTTTCCTTTTGCCATTGCCATTGCCATTGCCTTCGATTCCTCGAAACTCGGACCCTGTCGAAAATTTGAGGCGCTCTTTGAACAAGAAAAAAGCCGTCCTGCACTTTTCTCTTCATCACTTCCCTTTTAGACATTGGACTTCCTATTCTACATTGCTATCTCTCTTTCGCTCTTTTGACCTTTGACATCATTGTATTGAGTTCCGTGTCTTGTACGGCTTGCTCCAAAACACATTCTTCTTTTCCTTTCTGCCACGACATAAGAACTTCAACAGCTTGCATACAATTGATACACAATACAGCTTCAATCCAGCTCCCTGAATCGGCCGGCGCCTTCTACGTCCCAAGGATTTTCGACCCTCTGGCTCTCGACCGCAATAAAGACAGCCTGGAAACTGGTAGGTAGGTAATAGACGAATACTATCCCCATACCAAGTCCCAATCCCACTTTCACTTCCACTATCCTTGAATGTGAAACCTTCGGTGTGGCCTAGCTTTATTTCTCTCTTTTCTTCTTTCCCACCATCGTATTTCCCTTATGCTTGGTTTGATATACCTTAGCTTTGTATCCTTCTCTTTCCCCTCACCTGGTCATTATATCGCACCCATTCCAGTGCGATGGCATGCTGAAGACTCTGAATGGTATCGCTTGGCACCGTGCTTTGCTTTGCTGCTAATATCGTCCTTTTTCCGCCCTATTATGTGCACTGTGCAGACCAGGGTGTCCCTTAAGCAAGGGACCGACACATTGACTGTGATGGTCTACTGATAACTTGTTCACTCACACTCGACCAGGCCTGGGGGCCTGCCTATCAGGCTGGCTCGCTCGCTGGCTGGGTGAGCAAGGAAGGGCATTCCTCTTCCCTCTGCTCTTTGACCTTCTTTTACCCTTCCACCGCCTAATACTTTAATCGGATTCTTCTTTCACTTTTTCCTCTTTCCCTCCATCTTCTTCTGCCCTCCTCTTCTTGTGCTGGTAGTTTTTTCCTTCTTTCCCAAGCTTCGTTGTTCTTCTGCACTACAGACAATCTTGTTAGATCTTGAATTTTTATCTTGCATTGATCCAACCTCCTCACCAATGCCTGGCTAACGTGTCACTGCTTTTCAGTCTTCGTCACACAGCCCTTTTAGCTTCGCTTGATTTTAAACCCGTTAACTTTGGCCTGACATGGCTACTCAACCACATACCACACCTGATCTATCCCATATGTTCAACACCGACGAAAATTTCATGTTCGACAACATGATGCCGGTGTCGAGAAATATTACAGCGTCCAGTCATGCTCCTATGTCTACTGGTCACACATCGAATGTTCACTCCCACCAACAGCCACAGCCTTCACACTCAATTTCACAACAATCCGGCTCAATGAACACCAAGTCTCGCCGACCTCTTCAAAATGCCAGCACAAACTCTATTCTCATGCCGCCCTTGGCTTGTGATAACACCACAAAGCTTTCTCACAAGAACCGTAGCGTGGATAACTTGTCAGTTGCTAAGCGCCTAAACGGACAGCCTCTACAGTCAATGGCCATGGCCCCCCCTCCTGCAAAAGGTCTGGTAACAGATGAGTTGAAAAAAAAGCCTTTCCTGTCCAAGTTCAAGACAGTGGCCCAGAAGCCTCCTCATCTATTTACCGACCCTTCATTGGCTTTCACTGGAAAGGAAAACATGCGCCCTTCTCTCTATCAGTCGCCCATATCCACAAACATAGATGTCTTTTCTCCTACGACCAAGGGAAATGGAAAGAGGGCTCTTATGGAAGCCGCACCGATAAAAGATTCTCGCCCCAATAAGAAGACCAAGCAGACTCAGGATGATGAACCTGTTGAGATTCCAGCTTGGGATGCTTTCCCTGCTATCGTGGACGATGGCCAAAAGCCGGGTCATAGCTACGCTCAACTGATTGGCATGGCAATTCTGAGATCCCCTAACAGACGTCTTACTTTGGCGCAGATCTACAAGTGGATTTCTGATACCTATTCCTTTTACCCTCCTAATGACGCGGGCTGGCAAAACAGCATTCGCCACAACCTTAGTTTGAACAAAGCGTTCTCGAAAATGGAGCGTGGCAAGGACGACCCGGGGAAGGGCAACTACTGGTACATTGTAGAGGGCATGGAAAACCAGTTTGTCAAAGAGAAACCTGTCCGAAAAACCTCTTCTGCTGCTGAAAACATCCCTATCATGTCTTCTCGTCTTGAGGTCCCTCAATCTACCAAGGGGCCCTCTACTAGGCCCCAACTTCATACCATGCCATCCCATCAATTAGCGCAACAACCTGAAGCTACACTACCCACGCTGCCTCCATCACAGTCACAGCCAGCTCCTGCCGTTGACATATCATCCGATGCCACGATTCCTATTAGTGATTTGCCGGGCCAGGAAGAAAATGCCGACCGCCACGACAATGACTCTGCGCTCGATTCTCTCTTGTATTCTCCTCTCCCCACAACTGTCCATTCTTCGCCACCTGTCACACGTCATTACAATGCTGGGAACGGTACCCCTCCGTCACTGCGGACTATGAGCTCTTCTGTCGCTCAGTCCCGTAAGAAGCTCGCTTCCGTGGATGACAGTGGCTATATTTCTTCGCTTGATTCGTCTGTCATGCGTCAGAGCAAGATTCTACCCACTGACTCTGAACGCCCGCGTCACAAGCGTGGTCGTGCTGAAGAGGAGATTGCTCGCATTCGGGCTTCGTCCTATGAGAGCCCTACTAAGAACCGCTCTGCTTCGAATTTCGTGCCGCCGTCTTCCTCGCCAATGCGCCACAATACCGCTCTCCTCCATCCGCTGACGCCTGCTATGAAGTTTAAGGCTTCGATCAAACCTCCTGCATCGGTCTCGCCCAACACCAATTTGCGTATGCACCGCGACAAAGTCCAGAGTATGCTGCAGTCGCCTCTCCGCAAGATGACTGGGATTTTTGGAGAAAATACCCCTTGGAGTCCTGCCTTTAAACTCGAGGAGTCTGCGTATTTGAATGATACCATGATTGAGAATACCAACTTCGACATTTTTCAGGAAATGGCCAATGATGATTTCTTTTCAGGGCTTCCCAACATCGAGCAGGGATCGCCCATTAAACGCCCCGTCAAGCGTGGGAGGCTCGAACGCACCCAGTCTTTGCTGGATACACCGGGTCCAAAGATTTGGGAAGATGGCGTTCCTGCTTGCCTTGATACGCCTAGCCGTGCCTTCGAGGGCTTGAGCTCGCCAACAAAGCATTTGATGGGCTCTCCTTTGAAGGCTTCTGCCTTGAATTCCACAATACCCCCTCCGCCAAAAATTACTGTTTCTGGATCATCCAAGACGGACACTTCAAACCTAGCCACCACCACTGCACCGCCCAGCATCCAAGCCCCTCAGCTACCATGGGCTGCGCTATCGTATAACCCCGAGCTTCGGTTGGATGAACCTGCCGAAGTTTCTGGTCTGGACATGCTCCAAGGTTTCCAGAAGCTTGGCTCTGGAGAAGCACTCTCTGGAGCCACTGCAAACAAAGGCACCAGTGCTACATCCAAGCCGGCGCCAAGCCGGTTTTTCCCAATGTTCTAATGAACGCGTATTCTTTTCCATTTTCACTCTTTTCCCTATCCCTCAAACCCCATATCGTTTTCACCCGTTATCACGAAGTCATGAATTCAGCTGTCCCTCTCCTTTTTATTACCGACTACTTTTTGTCCCATTTTAAAACAATCATCTAAAATACCTTCACTGGCATTGGCGTTTGTGGCATTGCGACACAAACCATATGATCTCCCCACGATGATGATGACTCAGTACCCTTGCGCATACATTTTCTTTCTTTTTTGTTTTTTTTTTTTCCCTTGTCTTTTTCTACTATGCCTTTGTTCTGTATCGTTGATATGGGCATCTTTCGGAGAAGTCTCCAATTTATAGAATAAGCATGCCTCGTATAGCAGCTTTTATCTTGATTTTCTTGCTTGCGCCCTTTTTTAATGGTTGGGTTGTCTCGCCGCGTCTGTCTTTACTAGTACCACCACTTTTACTATCACTATCCCTAAGTCTTAGTCCTAGTCTACAGTTTGTCCTTATTCAAGGGCAAGAAATGTTATGTTTTTGTTTTTTTTTTCCCGATAATTGAGAAGTGGAGGTCATCGTCTAGTGTATCTTTTTTTAAATTTCTGTTCTTTCTTAGCATGAATCTTGATCTCGCATGATAAGGGACGTAATAATGGTGCCATGTAGTTGGATATTTCTTTCAAAGGATTCATATAAAGGTTTGATGATGTTACACAGTAGTCGAGCGTTAGGCCCGGTAGAACTGTAGTGCAATTGGTTGAACTTATTAGCCTGCTTGCAAGTATAACCAGTGGACAAATATTTGTCTTTAGCTTATCACATCAACTTTGAAGCAATAGCTCTGCTAAAAGGCGACTAATGAAGTACTAGTACACTTAGAAATGATGGTTTAATATCCTGTACACCGCTCTCCTGCGCGAAAGACGACTTCAACTTGACAGGGGGGAAACTTGGTCAGATCCGTAGTTTGCTCTTCAAGATCGCACCTTACGCAAACTTACTACAGCAGTGCAATCCTACATAATGTTTTGAACTTGATTACTGATGGGGTCTATATCTGAGAATATAATTTGTGTATGCTAAACGTGCCCGTTTGGGCTCAAATTGAAGGATTAAAGAGGCCAATTCAAGGCCTCTGTCCTATGTGTCGTGATGCTTGGTTATACTATTCGGAGGAATGTAATTTCCCATTGAATGTAAAACTGTGGTGCCACTAGGCCTACGAGGCTGCTGTAAATCAGGCTAGGCACTGCATATCAACACTCTCATGTGATATTTACTATCGGATCTGTCCGTTGTGGCCCCATTCTAGTGGATGGGAGTATGTTCTAGGAGCCGGATAAGAAGGGCGTATATCATCTCTTCTGCCGCTGTCATCATGAGCCTCTCCGGGAGGATCGTTGTGTTGATAGTAGACAGACTAATTCAGTGCTCAAAATAACGCCCTCGAAGACGTTTGGGTGGGCTCTTTGGAAGTGGTTTAACAAGGAGAGAAAGTTGCTTTCAATAACTAAGAATTTCCTTGGTTGTTTGAAACTTTACCGGCAGCTGTGAGCTATGGGCTGGAGGGGAGGGCGGTGTTCAGAGCTGTGTAGATCGAGCCGACATGAGATATTCAGTAGCAGAGACTATTGAGCTTGTACAATATTAGAATATCATTTTCTTCCTACGTACTGGCCGTTGTCCGCCATGGCTATTATTTCTTTCAACTCAGGCATTGAGAATAGTACTTCAAACCTTTATTCCTTGCATGTGTTGTATGTAGATTGCGATTGTTAATTAGTTAGCCAGATGAATTGATAAATAAGACATGGCAGCACAAGTAAGGTACCGAGGGTTATTGTGTACTATGGCAAATGACAATAGACTATGTAGTCCTGGATCTAGAAGACTGTACAAGCCAACCCTAAAAGATAGTCGCACTAGTCGGCTGTACGCTAGCCGCCTAAGAGATAATTGTATCCATAGCACCTCTGACTTGCATGAAAACCCCAACGAACTACGTGATTTGAATTCAATCTTCGTTCTATTGGAATTGCATTGGTAGTTATCGAGTCACATTCCAAGGCTTGTAGGGGCTCTGTAAAGCCAAGTGAGGGCATCGTCTTGGAGACTTAGGGCTGATTAGTAATAACGAGACACCGAACTCGAACTCACATCCATCTCTTTCTGTATGAGATATTGCTTTGTTATCAATGTATTTGTTTGTTTTGTCACTTTTTTTTTCTCATTCTTGATACAAAGAGGGCCTACACGTGAGGCAATACGACATCTAATTGAAACATGAAGATGACTAAGGCGCAAGAAAATATAAAGTTTGAGCGTCTAGATAGTAGGGAGAGAGCAAGAAAGAAAGAACGAAAATGTATACAAGGAAAGAATCCTGTTGATAACATGGAAATCTGGCATGTTGTGAAGCGTAAATAACAAGAAGTTGTCCACCCGGGTTTTTCTATCTTTTCTAAAGGAGGCAATGGGGGGAGGGGAAACAAGATGGGAGCATCGATGAGGGCTGACGTCGACTCATAGGCTAGGAAATAAAGGTGAGTAAGAGTGAATAGGAACACGAAGAGAAGAGAGAAAGAGCAAAAGAGAGGAAGGGGGGGGATTAGGGTTTGGAAGTCCTGAGTCCTCTAGGTAAAGGAAGAAGAATAAATGTGTGTAGGTGAGGTATATCATGGTAGAGGGTGGGGGGGGGGGCGAACTGGGACTATGGCCAGCAAAGTTTCAACAGCGGTGCATTAGTGGGAGACTCAGCAAAGACAGAACTTCCATAGTGCTGTGCTAGTACATGCGCAATCTTCCAGACCACGAAGCTTCTTTGGGGTTTACTGTGATTTGATAAGGGAAGGGGTTGTTGGAAGAGGACGTGATGGGTGGAATATGGCCTTTGTTGAGGGAGACAAAGTTGGTGATGTTGATGACTTCGTTGAGGAGGGTTCGGCTCATGGCCTTGCGCAGCTTCGCCCGGTCTGTTTTCGAGTTTGCACTCACTTGCATTAGTCAATTGGTCACGGCAAGTTGGCGTGGTGTAACCGAAGTGGGGGAGGGGAAAGGCTAAGGAAGGGTTGACGGTAAATGGAGCGAACATACCATTCTCATTTCGCGGTTGAGCTAGAGAGACCTTGAGAATCCAAGACTCCCAGCACACTTCCTCATCTGCACGTGGGATCCAGCCAGTACGACGACGTCGTTCAAAAAATTGGATTTTTACAATGCCACGTTTATTGCCGGACTGATCAGCTTGCGACACACCCCCATGGAGCAATGGTAATGGCGACGAGGTGGTAGAGGAATTGGCCGAGGGGGTTCCAGTACGAACCCCCCCCAGGACCAACACGAGCCAGCTCTAGATCATGCGCCAGTTTAGCGACACGCTGGTCAATCAGGGTCTCCAGCTCGGCGTCGACAACGTAGGGCAGGGGAAGGTCGAGACATCTGCGTGTGCGAGGTTCGATGGTGGGAAAGTAGCGATGGAAGAAGATTGTGTGGAGAAGGGCTATAGTTTGGGCGCAATAAGGAGGAGGATTGCAGAATGACGGGTTAGCCAGGCTGAGCCATCAGACCAATTAGAAAAGAAGCGCAAATTGATTGGAGAACGGAGACATGAAACAGATGGAGATAGAGACACACCTTTGACAATCTCGCGAACAGAGTCTGGGTCTGAGATGGCTTCCAGCACAAACTCGTGCGGATTTTGCTGCTGTGGTTGGTCCATGTCGAACAAGACAACGAGGAGAGAAGTCTTTTCCGTTTTTTTCTAGAGGTGCAGGGGAAAGGAATAGCAAAGAGCAGACCGAACGAAAGGGCTAAGTAAGATGAGAGAGACGTCAAGCTGGCGGCCGCTGAGCGGATTGCCGCGAAACAGCAAGAGAAGAGGGAAAAGGAGGGGAAGGAAGACAAGAAAAAGCGATTCGGGGAAAATCCACCAGTGGTCTTGTTTATTGCTGCTATTGTTGTTGTAGCTCTGTAGAAGGCGTGCAGCGTGCAGTGTGTGCAGCTGGGGATGGAATAGGCTTTTCTTTTCTTTTCTTTTCTTTACCCCACCATTGGTTGGCATGCAAGTCTTGCAGCTTGGTGCAAATCCGCAGGTCTAGGAGACGGCCCGGCCTGCGCTTGGCCTTGCGTGAGGATAGTTAGGTTTCCTTTGTTTGTTTTCTGGCAGACAGTCGAGACGAGAAATATTCTGCTCTGGAATCTGGCCGTTGACGTCGTAGCGACTTAGGGATTTTGTTTAGCCAGCCTGGGAGGGGGGCAAGACAGGCAAAGTAGCGAGCGTGTCAACGTGAAAAGGGATGTAAAGAATGGTGAGAGGCTGCCGTCATCAAATATACGCGTATGACACAGGAGGGCTGGAAGCATGAAAACAAAGTGAGCAGCGTTTTGTTGGACAGGACAAAAGGGGCATAAGACTGAATGATGATACGAACAAGGCTTCATTAAAGAGAGATTAGAGTGCTCACGAAGAACAGTGACGACATTGATGTGGCGTCTTCTATTCAAGTGTGGCGCTAGTGAGCTGTGGCGATAAACTTCTGCTAAGGGGGCAGCGCCATTGATTCAGCGTTGGCGGCTTTGGATAGCTATAGTATATTATAGTGAGTCCCTGCGCTATAGCAGCCTGCATTATGGGGCCTCTAGGCACGTGAATAGACAGGTTCCCACTGAACATACAGGCATCTGGGCGCTGCTCCAGCGGCGGCTGGCAAGCCGCGGCTCGTCGCGCTGCCCAAATTCACGGCTTTCCTTTTGATCCCTCCATGATTTCACGTGCATACCTAAAGCTCATCTTTTGCCTTGCATCTGGCACCGAATTGGGGCCCTTCATCTCCTTTTCCTCTCTTTGATATACCTCTCTGCCCATTCGGCTTGATGCTCTGCTCTGCTCTGCCCTGCTTTACAGCCCTTTGTGGAGACATTTGCTGTATCCTGCCTTGCCGAGATATTCGAGACTAACTATTTGGCTTGCACTCAGCCCATCACATCTTTCAGCTACGGCGCCACCATCGTTTGCCTTGATTCTCTGATATCTGCTTCGTCTTAGGCCTTATCCCGTATATCGATTCCATACTTGCCACACATGCTATCTGCGACAAGGCGCTGGCTCAAGCGCAATCGCACGCCCGTCGCTGTTGGCCTTGGTGTATTAGGCGCTGGATACATCGCCGCTCAATATGTCACATCCAAGATCAACGATGCCCGCGAGCGGCTAAGTAGCGAGAGAGTTTCCAAGGAAAAGTAGGTGTCTGTCTGCAATGAGCCTTGTCTTGACTGTACCTGGCCATCCCCAACTCCGCCCTTCTCAGTTGCTAGATTCCCGGCTAACGCTCGTCCTAACTCGCAGTCTTCGGCGGCGATTTGAACAGAACCAGGAGGATTGTACGTTCACTGTGCTCGCTCTTCTCCCGACTGCGACACAAAACATAATTGATGCTATGAACACCGAAAATATCACCTATCAGATCCAGCGCGTAAAAGGTACTAGCAGGGCTGGGTCCACCGCCACCTTGTCGACGGCTGGCCCCCCCAGCCTGGCTGATACTGCGATTACCGAGGATGACGGGAGGAGCACTTACAGCGAAAGCGGAATACATGTGAGCCAGATTGTGCTCCCTTCGCAATTGACGGCACCTGCCATTCCTGCGACTGTTCCTGAAGATCAGGTTGAATCTACCGACGTGCCTGTTGAAGCTGAGGCCCCTGCTGCCGAGGGCAATGGCCAGACCGAAGCACTTACTGCCACCAAGGAAGCCAAGACGGAAGAGTCTTCAAAGAACGACGGCCCTGATTCTGCTCCCACCGGACCCGTTGATGCTGAAGCTCCTGCTACGGAAGCTGCTACCACCGAAGCTCCGCGTGACTCTGCTACACCAGACCAGGCTGCTGTCTCTGAGGAGACTCCCAAGATTGAGGTCGCCCGGCCCCAAGATGATGGCGAAGCCATAGCACAGGCGGCTGCTGAAGCCAAGGCGCAAGCCATAGCAGCCAAGGCCGCTCGCAAGACCAAGCGCCAGCTCTGGGCTGAATTGACTATCAGCTGTAAGCCCTGAGACTTTTAACCTTGTACCCATATCTCCACCCTACATCCATGCTAACAGCATCTAGCAATTACCCGCGCCTTCACTCTAGTTTACACCCTAGCTCTGCTGACGATGCTCACACGCATCCAGCTCAACCTGCTTGGTCGCCGCAGTTATCTATCTAGCGTCGTCACCCTAGCCACCCCTAACTTCTCATCTGGCATTAGCCTCGAGAACAACGATGATATCGATTCCTCTGCCGTCTATGGGTCTGACTTTGAGACGAACCGCAAATATCTGACATTCAGCTGGTGGCTGCTTAACCGTGGTTGGGTTGTTGTCATGCAGCGTGTGGAATCTGCCGTGCGCCAGGTATTCGGGCCACTAAGCCCCCGCGATTTGCTGTCGTTTAATCAGCTTGCCGAGCATATTTTGGCTGTTCGCAAGCTAGTTGAGGGTGCATCCCCCGAAGAGCGTAGAAAGACAAACTGGCTCTCCGTTCTCTTGCCCCCTCGCGAGGATGAGGACGTCGTTATTCGCGAGTCGGGCATCCTAAACACTGGCCGTGACTTGAGTGATGCCCAGGTTATGTCCTGTCCAGACTCTACTGCCCCTACTGCCCCCGTGTCGCTTCGCAAATTGATTGACGAGACTGCAGACATCATTGAGTCCCCCTCGTTTATCCATGTCCTTACTCTCCTGCTGGACCGCGGCTTCACTGCTCTAGTTGACCGAAAGCTTGCCATTGGCGCTTATGATCTACCGCTGCCCGACCAGGTTCTCACTGACTCGCTGGAGATGCGCGAGCTGCGGTCGACACGTGTTGTTCTCCTACCCAAGATCTTATCCGTGCTAACCCGCGAGGCTCATGTGATTGGCAGTGGCATATCCAATGAGAATGAGTACCTGCAGGATATGGAGCAGGTTTCAGAGCTCGAGGCCTTTGCTGCTGTTGTGTACTCCAGCAACTGGGAGGCAGACATCCAAGGTGATGTGGGCTTTGGCGCATCCCCATCTGTCTCTCTTGGTGCGCCAACAAAGCGAGGTGGCGCCTCCCAAGTGATCAAAGGACCCGGTTCTCAGACACTTAGGGTAGTGCGTGATGACGAAGATGAGAGTGTAGTTGCGATGGGCGATACAGGGCAGAGTATGGTCATTGTAGACCCCGCCTTTGAGAATGTGTGGGAGAAAGTAACATCAGAGGGGCAGTAGAGGCATATATAGTCTGTTGTGTTTTCCTTTTTTTTCTTTTTTTGTAGTTCTCTCATGCCATCATCAATATTTTTCCTCATCTCACTCGCTTGGTCTCTTCTTTTCGTTTCTGATACAGTTGATCGATCTATTGCAAGCACTTGGAGCTCTTCAATAAACGGCCACGAGCGATACATGTGCGTACATACACATCTGTCTAAAGGTAGGTAGGTATATAGAATGCATAGAAAGATGTTTGCACATTATCTCACACTGAGGAATATCTTCCTGCTAATCACACGAGCTTGGCTGATGTACATACGAGAGAGCCTTCATAGGGCACTGGCGATCTTCCGTGGAGTGATGGTCAATAGTAGAAGCAAATTTTACAACGGTATTAATGACGAACCGCACCAAAGCAATGACAATAGTCAAAAAAGAAAACACGAGATACAACTGTATATAACACAAAGCAAGCCCATACCCTAAACACCAGCCGCAAACCATGACCATGTCTAACCTCTGGGCGCTTTTCTTCTGCGCATGTTTTGTGTGGGAGCCTCGCCTGCAGACGCAGCCAAGCCACCGCCATCGCTCTTGTGTCTGATGGGCACGGCTGCACGCATCTTGCCGCCTTTGCCCACTGCCGGCTTACGAGCCTCCTCTTCCTTTTTCTGCTTCTCCTCTCTTTCCTCGGCCACGGCCTTGGTGGCCATGAACTTGACCTTGGCTGACGGGTTAATGGCAAAGAATTCCCTGCTGTTCTCGTCGATGGCGAACTCCTCGTCCTGGAAAAGTTTGGAGAAACGGTCGTCGCCAAGTAGCTTGGCTGATTTCTTGTCGTTGGTCGCGGCCTTTTCGGCTAGTCGTTTGTTGACCTTGACCGCTGCCAACGCCTTCTTGTGACCACGGATGCGGCTCTCACGGTCCTTCTCAATCTTGGCACGGATCATCTTGGTGCGCTGCTCTTCCCAGAGAGTCGGCTGCGTGATCAAACGAGCCTCGTCATATAGTCGCTGTGCTACAAAGTATCCATGCATGTACGGCCGCAACAACGATGTCTTTCCCACAAGATGTGCCATCTGCAGTGTGCGGAGCTCCTCGAGCGTGACGAACTTGTAATTGTCGTAAACCTGGCCGGCCGGCTGGTTCGAGCTGCCGCCAGTCACAGCTCCACTGCCGTCGGCATAGTCTTCGACTAGCGAGTCGAGGAAAGTGCACCAGCGTGGTGCAGGGCCAAGCGTCGGGACAAAGAAGATGTTTTGACGGGGGCCCTCATTAGCTGTCAGTATCATGCCACTATCGGGATACCACGCCACATCGTTGATGTCGACACTTGAGGATGCATGGGTCCATGGTGCGCCGTCCTTGCGGTCCCATAGCTTTATGATAGTCTTGTCAGCAGAGAGCACCTTGCCCTCAGTTGTGCGCACGCTTTCGGTGCTGCTCTCTAGGAATATAAGTTTTTGGATGGCCCAGCCATTACCCTGGTCCTTCTTGAGCAGCGGCTGTGGAGACCGCAAATCGTACAGGTACACCAGCCCATTGGTAGTGCCCGTAGCTAGTGTTAAACCACTGCGGTCAAACTCCAAGCAGCTGATGCCTACCTTGTCATAGGCAGAGTATGAAGCGCCCTTGGGCAGTGGCAAGATGGCCGCCCGTGTGCGCGACCGGGGATCCCAAAACTCGGTTGTCCCTAGACTGGTACCATAGGCCTGAAGGCCATGTGATCTTTCGGCAAGAGCCATTGCATCGATACTGCCAGCGTCAATCGCACCCTGCAGACCCACAGGATCAACCGACGTTGTGCTCTGACCACCAATATCCAGCTCCAGAGACTTCATGAAGCGGCCTTGCTCGAGGTTCAATCTGAAAACTTCGCCCATGCCGTCTGCATTAGGCCCGACACTAGTGATTAGAGCTTCGGTTGTCCGTGTATCGTATTTAAGATCTCGGCCGTATCGGGGGATACGAGTAGCATAATGGAGGCCACCGGCCGTGTGGAAGTTGAGAGATCGGTCAGACTGCAGATGTAAACTCTTGCGGGCATCTGGAGATAGCAACACAAAGCGGCGGTTTGTGGCATCGGTGTGGCGCTCATACGACAGCGAAAGGTGTTGGAGGTAATGTGTGTGAATCTGTGGTTTGTATGTTCCGGTGCTCATCAGCCACTCGCCATCTTCGCTGATCTGTAAGCACTGGCTGGCCTCTTCAAATCCGAAATCCTGGAGTAGTTCAATGCCCTCCTCGCTTTCCTGGCGCAGCTGCCGCTTGCGTTTGCGCGACAGCCAGTCAGGCAGAGGACGAGCAGTGTCCTCGCCAGATATTGTGTAAACGGGGACTTCGGAGTCTGTAGTTAGCTTCATCGTGGCGGGATGGCAGCCAATATGCAGGTGGTTTAGTGGCGGTTAAGAGAAGATAAATAAAGTGTTAGTGCTGGGAAATTCAGGCTTTGTTCGTTGTCGCTGAAAAGCTTGGGGGGAGATTTTCTGCGGCTTGGGATTTTTTTTCTCGGTGAGCCTTATCAAGCTTATCGCGCTTTCGGTGAACACATCATGTTTATGTGGGGCTGTTCTGCTCACCGATTCTACCGCCTTGGGGCCTACCATATAACGACAACAACGTACATAGATACATATATATCTAATCGCAAGTCGCATTTATTCCACGTTTACATCAAGGTCCTAATAAACTGGTCTAACCCCATCTCAAAAAGCTCATTTTTCACTCCTGCACCGCCCTTGTGCTCCACAGGCGCAAGAGGGTTCTTGACAACTACGCAAGGATATACGATCAGCACAATGCCACACAGTAGGAGGGGAAAGGAAAGGGCCTTGTGGGTAGACGCTATACATACTGTACTCAACCCAGAGGTTTATATAGATCTGATGCAACACATTGCGCATGCTAGGTGTCGCGGTGTCGGTCAACATCACAAAGCGCAGGTTTGCGGGCGTCTCGTAGTAGTGTAGCTTGTATTGCCCGGTTCGATAGGAAACAAACGCATCGTCTTCGCCACCGAGTTTGCGCACCATGTTGCGCAGCGAAAACACGGTTCCGAAGATGAGCTTGGCATCATCGGCAGTCGATTGCTTAGAGGGCGGTAGGGGCGGTAGGGCAGGGTTTAGGGGATCGGAAGTTGCCCAGGCTCTAGTATAGACACACTCCGCTAGAGCGCAGAATCTAACAGTTAGTCTCAATGATTGCAACAGATGGAAGCCGGTCCTAGCTCGTAGCAGACGAAGACGTACTATGACGGTCAAAGACGAAGAACGAGTAGATGGTCATGGTGATGGCAGCAAAGCAATGATCGCAACCCAAATTCAGTCAGCGGCCATTGCCCAGCAGTGCGCTAGAGATCTTTGACTAGCGGTGGGGAGCGATGTGGGGGACAGCCCGAAGCAAAATCGGGAATGGGGATTTAGCTGTGGTATGCAGACGAAGCTTGAAGCGCAAGCTCTCGATCATGAGTTGATGTTGGGACACAACTGAGGATATGTTTCTATGGGGGATATGCATCTACTAGGGTTCACCTAACCAGATGAAATGTGGAGCTTAATTTTGCAGCCCAAAGCTTCAACCTTCAATAGGCTTACTATCGTCTGTAAATAAAATGCTATACAAAACCAACTCCATCAATCAGAATGCCCGCAAAGATATGTAGACGTCAGCGAAGAATTGGAATACGGGAAACCGTGAGCCCATCCTCTACTCTAGCCCGGCTGTAGAGCTAGCCAGCCAGCCTTAGGCTAGGGTTTGCGATAAGGCTGACGTCAGATCCGCTCCTCAAAGTATGAAACGGCTCCGTGACGCACAAAGAGAAAACAAAACAACATTAAGGCCCAGTTGCTGCTACTACTACTACTACTACTGTATCCTTTTGATCGGGCACAAAGCCTATACTCAAAGCACAAAACAAGATAATATTCTTGTGTTCTTGTGTTCTTGTTGTCTTTTTTTCCTTTTGTTTTTGTCCATGTTCAGGCCTGATCGTCATTTGAACCCGTGTTTGACCCCCTCCTCTCGCCTCCCCTAATCAGGCTAGTTTTATAGAAGACCCTGCCACTAACAGCGCCAGAGTCAAGGCAAAACGCAGGCTACATGGCCTAGCCTTAACTTCTTTCCTCTGCGCCTAGAGTCTCATTCATACTCTCCTCACCTTTCAAGTCCTTTCTTTCTTTCTTATATCCCCAGCTCGCTTTCAGGCCTCACTTGGGCATTGCTCTCGTTGGCAGGCTTGATACTCCTCCCTTTCCATCTCTTCACCCGCGATGTCTATATCTACTACTCCAGAATCTACCAGCCACGACGCCGTTCCAAGCCAAGATGTGGTTGAAAAGCTAAAGACCCCGCCTAGTCTATTGCCGGCGTTTGTGCCACAGCCATGGGTGCTGCGTTCTGAAACTTCGCAATCTCTAGGCGCTTCTATAGACCCCCAGAGGGCAAACGCTTCGTAAGCTGTCTTTCTGCTTGGCACATTGGCATCAACATTTGCGTTTGCTGGATGTTCACTAACTGAAACTCGGCCTGCTTGTGTGTACAAGATATCACAAGCGGACTGTCAGCGAGTACTCTAAGCTATCTCCTGGCCCTGGGACACCGTCTGGATACCACAGTCCTATGCGACACCATCGACGAACCCCCTCAATGCGCACTACTGTAAAGGTAAAGATACACATGACTTCGTCTTTCAGCATAGTGGCTGATCTTAACCCGGCCTTTTATTCATCTAGGAAACCTTGAACGCACGCTCGGAAAACTGCCTCTTGTACCATCGTGTGAACCAGTACCGTCTAGGCCGCGAGATTGGCCATGGTTCTTATGGAGAAGTGCGCGTGGGCACAGACTCGGAAGGTCATCAATACGTAAGTTGTCGGTATAGTAGAGCTTTGAACCCGTCCGATATCGTTGGCTGACGCTCACTCTCATGCAGGCTGTCAAAGAGTTTTCCAAATCCCGCATGCGTCGTCGAGTCCAGTCGCAATTATTGCGTGCTCGCGGGCCTTGCCGGCTTGCAGGGCCTGGCACTCGGCCTGGATCCAGACTAAACCGACCCCCGCTCAGCCCTCGCGTCTCGGTAATGGACCTTGATGTCCCAGCTGCCGGTGATCCCCTATCTCTCATCAGACAAGAAGTGGCCGTCATGAAGAAGCTTCATCACGAGAACCTCGTCCAGCTCATTGAAGTCCTTGATGACCCAGAGGAAGACTCGTTGTACATGGTGCTTGAGATGTGCCAGCGTGGTGTTGTGCAATCGTTTGGCGAGAACAAAAGAGCCGAGCCTTTGGATGAAGAGAAGGCCAGACACTACTTTCGGGACTTGATTCTTGGCATTGAATATCTCCATTCGCAGTGCATCATCCATCGCGATATTAAGCCCGAAAATCTTCTGCTCTCCGAGGATGACGTGCTGAAAATCTCTGACTTTGGAGTTTCTCAAATGTTCACTGATGTTCGCAATGAGGATATGAAAATCTCCAAAGATGCCGGGTCGCCAGCATTCATGGCCCCAGAGCTATGTCGACCCAAGCATGGCGATGTTGCCGGCAAGGCCGTTGACATCTGGGCTATGGGCGTTACCCTGTACTGCTTCCGCTATGGCAAGATCCCTTTTGAAGAAGGCGACAATCCCTTTGACATGTACGACAATATCCGCATGAAACGACATGTGCTTCCGGAGGGTGAAAGCCCGGAGTTTGTCGACCTGATGGACCGCATCCTAGATAAGGACCCTCTCACGCGGATTAAGATGCCAGAGCTAAGAGTAAGGCTAAGCCTCGGTGCTACATCCCCTTTCCTTGTTGCCTTCATCTTACTGACATTCTTCAACACTGTAGGAGCATCCCTGGGTTACAATGTCGGGCGTTGATCCATTGCTACCGGAAGAAGAAAACTGTGCTGAGTTCATCGATGTCCCCAACGAATTGGAGCTAAGCCAGGCCCTAACCCGCAGAACAACAAACATTTTCACGGTGGTGAGTTTCTCGGTTCCTCCTGTCTAGGAGTCCTCGTCCTCCCCACACACACACCTTCAGCCCGTCTAACGCTGCCACCATTTGTAGATGAAAGTTCTGTCCAAACTAAAGAGCAGAGTAGCAAGGCGCAAGGCTCTTAAGAGCAAATCTCTCCAAGAGCCCCTATCCCCTGTTACCCAGGCCAATCTCTCAGAGTCCAATGCCCAGCTTGCTGCCGAGCTAGCTAGGAGACGGCAGCACTACAAAGCCAACAAGAAGCGGCCTAGCTTCCTCGACCTTCCGGTCGAAGACGACCTGGCCAGCCCTGGCAGCTCTTCTCCCCACAGCGATGGTCCCAAACCAGCCGTCCCCTTCATTAGATACCTGGGGATTGGGACAGGTTCTCAATACCACGTACCCAAAAATGATGAGGACAATGATTATGTCGCCGAGTCGCCAACCTCAATCAACTTTTCCTTTTCTGATCCAGAAGGCACCCACCAATACAAGTCGCGAGTGCTAAGCGAGTCGCCAAAGCACACAAACACCAGCAGTGACTGGGAAGACAAGGAATTGTGTGAACATACAATGGCCTTGAGAGTCGACTCAGGCTACGGGGAGATATCAGGAGGCTTAGAGAAGAAGACTAACGAAAGGATGGATCTGAGGAGGGAATAACACGCGCAGCATTAGGATACAGCCTCGGCACCTGCTCTTTAGATGCCCGGTTGGTTGAAGGCCATAAACCAGTTTACTATATACAAAGCCTCTTGTGTAATAGGCTCGGGGGCTTCTTTAGTTTCTTGTACCGCTGAAAGTGGAGCTAAGATTCTTTTTTCCCGGCCATCTCTTTCCGAAGTCCGGCACCGCAAGGTGGGCCCCTTTTAGGTACTACCAAACCTCGAGCCCCCAGCATTAAGCTCTATGAGCTTTATAGCGTAGTGTCATGCTATGCCATGAAACTACCTTTTCTCGTCAAGACGATAAGATTGAATATCAAACCAACATGCTTTTGCTAGTCAATGCCCCCCCCCCCCACCCCCCCTCACACCTATAGCGGCTTCAGCCTACATCTAGACCAGTCTATTACACGTATAGGTAGATTCCGAGACAGTTGCAGATAGCCTGGCTCCGGTATTTACAACCCCTAGCCCTCAAAGACGCTCACCGCAACACACATGTTTCAGAGAACTGCGAGCCATGGCTGAACACCCGATGTGGCGTCCCTTTTTTCTCCGTTACGTTATCCAGGCCTTACTTCAACACCGGGCTCGACTTATGTGTCTTGTCTTACCTGTCTATCAACCAGCCATCCGGCGCCCCCCCAATATAAAAAGCAGGGGAAAGGGGCTGAGATCTCCAGCCCAGTAGCCAATCTCATGTCAAGCGTATTCAACGCCTAAAACACATGCGAGGATTCTGCTGCTGTGATAACCCGCCGAGCCTCAAATAAAGGCGTTCTTTTTACTAGATGCGGGGGTCCTATCCCTTTAGGAGATACCAACTGCTGATATTTTCTCTACTACTCTACTGCAGACGCACACATGCAAAGTACAATTCCCTACATACATCGTAATGAAGGGCAGGAAAAAATATATACGCGTCGACAAAATACTCATGTCAAGCAATCTCCTTAGCTTACACCATTTGTGCTGTGTGACGCAGGAAAAGAAAGTACCGGCCCATACACCACAGGATGCTGTACTACCCCAGAATATGTTGATTGTATATGTGCCCACGCACGGAGCTTGGACAGCTGTGCCGCCGTTGCATAAGAACATTCACACACAGATTCATGTGTCTATGGGGGGGGGGGGGGGGGGGACATCCACGAAGAGGGAGAGATAAAGAAAAGGGAGGGAGAAGCATAAACGAGGCAGGAAAGTAGGGAAATGGACGAGTATGCAAACCGGAAAAGGTCAGGGCCCAGCTTGTAAGCGCGCATTTAGGTCGCCCTGAAGATGCACGGTTGGTCGTAGCCCAGAACCACAACCACCACAACCACCACAACCTACCTTACTGCCTGCACTGCACTGCGCTGCACCCATCATACATGCATGTTGCGTCGCCCTTCTCTTCCGTTATTGGCGAGACTAGCCCTGAGAGGGGTGTGTGGGTGTTAGAAGAGGGGGGTAGGTTCGGCTTTTTCACATTATAGAGTGACATTCCTCTTATCCCGCGTCGTACCTTCTGTATGCGGTGGATACCGAGAAGCCCATTGCTCAAGCATGGGCCGGGAGCAAGCCCGTGACGGCTGGTTGTTGCGCCCTGTCCATCAGGTTGTTTTTTTGCAGTCGATGCTTTTTTTCTGATATTTGTACGTGGCCAGTGTGTGTTATCTTGCCTGCTGCTTATTCTCCTCTCCTAGACTTCAGTGTTGTACCTTTTTAGGACACCGTAGCAGTGCGTACGGTGCGTGATTGTGGTAGTTGTGACTGTAGACAAAGAGCAGATTGTTTTATCATTATTATTTTATTTGAAGGTGACATATCACATGCTCACCGCCTGTTCCGTGGCTCATTGGCTGTCTGGTTGGCGGGCAATAGAAGGTGTATGTAATCATAGAAAGATAATCCTTCTATATAGGCAAATGTCCATGACGGCTAGACGTTTGTTGCCTGTGGCCACTGGTCTTGGCGGCTATAATAGAAAACAATACAGATTGCCTATCTCTCTCATTTCCGGTTCTGGACTGTATGTATGTGTGATCGCATCGGATGGCCCTTTGGAAGGCCATTTGTCTGTGTTTGTGCATGCCAGTGCTACCAGACCTGCTGGCTATTTCCGACCTCTAGGCTTTCGAGTTCAGACCACGAGTATATTGTTCTGTCGCACGCGTGCGAATAAGCATCCGCCTGCCTATATATATGTACAATACATAAGCACGTATACGCTCTTGCATACATGCTCAGTCGAGATAGCGACGCCTGTGAAGTAGCATTGATCTACCTCTTTCCATCGGTAGTCGTGACTAGCGACGTAGGGTTGTCCATAAGGGTTGTTTAGGATCCTGCTCGGAAGCCCCCACCTTTTTGCCCCAAAATATCGCACAGGCACGACCCGATCAGGGCTAATAATGATGTGAAATTGGCCTGCAACTAACTTATCTCAACTACTCCTCTTGCCCAAACACGACTCCAATAACCGGCCGAGCTTGAGCCCAAAGGAGGGGGATAAGCCGATGACAAGGTCCGTCCATATCAAAAAGAGGTCTATATGAAACGAGAAACGAGAAACGGCCATCGAGCTTTGTATGCATGCAGATATGTGGGCATACACAAGAACATGGCTATATATAATTAGTAGAACATCAACCGCCAAAGTCGACGTTGTCGCTGTACAGCAGACTATGGCCGGCCCTTTGCAGGATTCGGCTGAGATTCCCACTGTCCGTAGAGATCAATTCCTCTCTCCCCTCTCTCTCTCTCCTCTCGCTCTCCTGTCTCTCTATCTCTCTCTCGTCTCTCTCCCTCTCTCTCCTCACACACATTCTCCCTTCTCTCTCACCTCTCTCTCCCTCTCTCTCACCTTTCTCTCCCCTCTCTCTCTCCTTTCTCTCTCTCCCCCCCCCCCCCCCCTCTCTCCTTTCTCCCCTCTTCCTCCTTCTTCTCCTCTTCCCCTCCCCTCCCTCTCCATCTACAACTCTGGCGTCTTGACAAAGCTAGCAAGATATAGCATCCGACGTAGCAGTGGGCGTGAGCAAGCAAGTCTACCGCTGTGTTAAGTAGCTGCGTTACTGTATATTGCATGTGGTGTGTGCTAGTCTGCATGGAGAGTACATGCATTGAAACAGGTATCAAAAGGTATGTCGCATCTAGTATGTGCCTGTGATATGTACCTGTGCTTGTGCATGTGCGTGTGCGTGTGCTTGTGCTTGTGCTTGTGCTTGTGCTCTGTTTTCGCTTGGTGCAAGGTGGGATTTTCCGAGGCTAGAAGCTGGTCTTGAAGAGTCCAGCCTATTTCCAGGACCAGAATGTTGTTGGATTTAGGCCAAAACTCGAGAGACCATGAAGGGGGTTTCTCGTCTCTTCCTTGTCCTCCTGCTCTCCACACCTCCTTCATCTTCTCCATCTCCTCCTCCTCCTCCTCCTCCTCCTCCTCCTCCTCCTCCTTGAAGGAACGCTTTGGGAGGCCGCCAAGCAGACTACAGTAGAATGTTGGCTGGTTTGCATACTGAACAACCTATCTTTGTGTGATATATATGTGCCTGCACTTTTTTTTCCCCCAGTGTGCAATTCAAGTCCCTCAGATGGCTGGCGACGGTTCTTTCTCCTTTTCAACCTATTTGTGGCACATGTGTACGTATATGCATAGTGTGCACTGTACATGATTGTCTATCTGCATTTCCAGTGTGCCCGTTGATCTAGGTAAATCTCGCATGTATCGTAGACATGGGCTTCTAAGGTCCCACAGCGGAAAAGCGAAGTACTATGTACAACAAGCAGCCCCCCAGGAAATAAGGCGCTCCCTAGTTAATTGGAAGGGGCATGTTTCCGCTCATGGGCCTTGTAGGCCAAGAATCAAGTGGGCGGCGGGAATAACCCCCACATACACAATGCGTGTGAGGAACAAAGTTGTGAGTACGACTCCTTAAACTCCCCAACTTTCTACCTAAGAGCTCGGGAGTTCAGCTTTGTTTGAATTGATAGTGGAAAGAAAGTCGCAATCTTCGATGTCACCTAGCCGTCAGGGTTCCGAGATAGAGCGTAAGCTGCGCTGCCAGCTGGCACAGATTAGGAGGGCTCATGCCAGCCGTCTCCAGTGGGGAGGAGAAAATCGGAAAATTAAATAATAAATACATTTCAGAAAAGAAACAGGGAAGGCCATGCGTTCGCTAGCCAAGAGAGAAGAGCCTATCTATTTTGCAATTAGCATGCCATGTACTGTGTACTTGGCTCGGGCCAAAGGCACACGAGTGCTCATGTACAAAAATACAGCGGTACACCATGTGAGAGCTGCCGCTCTCATATCAAGGGGATGTACATTACTAAGAGAGGCAGCCCATGCCGCGCGACAATAAGCATTAACGCAAGAACTTGTTAGTGAATTGTGGGGAGAGGGGAAGAAGGACCCTGTCAGCTGCCAAGAAAGAAAATGGAAAAAAAAAAAAGAATATTTAAGCAACAGAAAGAAAAGGAAAGAGAAAGTTAACAGAAATCCCCATTCCAACCCTAACCCTTGTGCGTCGTGAAGAAAAAGTCCTAACATCTTTTTTTGTTCAGATGACTTTGAAGACAAATCCACACCTACCAGCGAACGGTGGGGCGGTAGGGCATAGGGCCAGCCATCATGATTTTTGGGAACCTTTTTCTTTTCCTTTTGCTTCAATGCGTCTGGGCACGTACGGCTTTAAACACATACTATACGCCGGCTTACATAGTCGTAAGTGAATGTACACCGTTAATACACGTAATATGTAATATGACGATGCAGGGTCTCGATTTTAACTGGGTAGATGCATATGTGAGCCACTGCAAGCCAAGTTTCATTGTGCATGTAGTTGCTGTCAAGATTTAGGACGGATATACATGACTTCGTGTGGCCAGTCACATGGCGCTATATAAAAAATCTGGTTCTCTTCAACAGTCTACACATCTAAGTCTACATGCGGCATAGAAGCAAAAATCTCACTGGCGAACTCTGTTATTCACACCTTGCAGGATCAACGAGGATACGTGTGATTCTGTGCATAACACATAATAAGTCTTTGTCAATGTGGGTTCTGTGCTTCTTTGTTTTAGCTGCTGGGGAAGCCTGAAGGCGTGTGATGAAATTGGAAAAAATTGGGCTACTAGGGCTTGTTGCTCCCAAGTCTCCCACAGTTTGAATTGAACAGGGCAGGAAGAGAAAAAGAGGGAAAGGTAGCTACTATCACCGCTTGCCGATGTAGGCAGCAAATTTTCTGTGCTGCTCTGCGTCTGATGTACAGGCACACAAAAAATTTCACTGGCAAATAGCTAGGGCTAGAAGGAGTAAATTTTCATAACGGCCCTTTCTTCACTGGGCATTTTAGGCGTATCTTTTGTGGACATAGCGGTTAAAAAGGAAACAGGTGAGAGGCTTTATTAACCCTAGTAATGCTGCCCGGCAATACACTAAGCTACACGCAAGCTGACGTGATCCTCCCGAGAAAGCCAAGTATCTTTGAGGTATTGAACATTGAACCCTTTCACACCGAGTATCTCGGCGATAAGTAGAGCTATCGCGAAACAAGACAAGTCTGGTAAGAGTCTCAAGCTAGCTGGCCACTGTAAGATACCGACCTCTTCCTGGCGTCTCTAGCCAAAAAGAAGGCAATCCTCCTCCCTAGGGGAATAGGGGGGGGGGGGTATTTTTTTGGAGAGACTTGCTCAAATCGCATTATTAAACCCTACGGCCGCCAAGCGTGAACCTGACTAACATGAAGTTCAACTGTACTTTGTGATCAACGGCTTACTGGGCTTGGCTTGGCATAGAAAGAGAAGAAAACAAAACAGGGATAACTCGGCTTTGGCCGTTTAATATGATGCTTCCTTACCACCCCTGCTTATTTGGTCGTTACGTCATAGTCATGACTGGGAAGCTGCTGCTTTGGCTTTCAACCACAAGTCCAAAGCTTGCTATGGTAGCCACTCCAAGAAGGAGCCGCCGCCGCCCAGTAAAAAAGGCACATGATAGTATGGAGGGCGATGTGCGCAGATGCTTACATAATGTAGCGATATAGCCTAAATAGTATGCAGGCAGAAAGTCTTCTGGAAGCGTTGGTGGTTGTCTTGTCGGTGCAAGGATGTTTGTGCTGGGGTGATCACAACAATTATCATGAACACATCATTCATTTCACGGCGGTTTAAAACGCCACAATGCAAAGGTGCAGGTGAGACGCCGTCACGTATTTTGTCTTGTCCTTGGTCTTTGGCCAGTATGTGGCTTGCCTAGAGCCTCCTTTGAAGAGCCCCTTTAGGGGCTTGCACTTGTGTCTTGAGAAAAGTGTTTTGACGGGCCGTTTTGCACCGGGGCTTTATATGTGGAAAGGAAGAGAAAGAAAACGAGAGGAAATAGAGACAAAACTAGGAGGGCAAGAGAGACACCGAGACAGAATGGCTTGAGCTTATTGTCCTTTGCTTTTCAGTTCAGACTTGTGGATTGTTTTCTTCAAAATATTTACAGGAATACTCCCTATATGAGAACACTAGGAATCATATTATTCAGAACCTTTTTTATTTTTTTTTCGTTTCTTCTTCTCATTGACCTCCCTGGTATTCTGTTAATGTCCTTTTCATTGTTGGCCGTTGGGGTGCACGTACATCATCAGCGAGATCTACGCTACTGCTACACGGCTTCTTTTAGCCTCATGGGCTTCATTTTCACCTTGTACCCCCCCCCCCCCCAAATTTTGAGAAGCTCAAGCTCTTAAAGAAAAAGCTAGAACCTATCTTACCCTCCCTGGCCTATTGCCACGATACATTCATGGCGGCCCACCCTAGAAATGGCTCTTTATTCTATTCTGTTCTATTCTATATGGGTAGCTTCACGGGCCTCTATATCCTTATTTATGATACCAGAGACGTTTGCCAGGGGCACAACAGGGGTGGTTTGGAGCCAACGCTTCTAAGTTTAGCTCTGTAGGTCTTCTCTTTTTTTTTTATTTCGTTCATTGCCTTTGGTCGGAGTCTCTTTTTTGGTGCCAGGCCGTTTCATGTTTGAGCTTGCCTCAAAGAAAAAAAAACAAGCCAAAAAGAGCACTGTGGCACGGCGAATTCTGGGCCTGAATTGACAAGTGAAAGCTGTCGAGGTTGGGTGGCGTGAGGAAGCATGCATATGATTCCAATGCTTGTATAGAGATGTTTGTATCTTAATTTGTAGTTGCTTGCATGTACAGTGCAGTATAAGCAATGCTTGCTCTTCAAGGGTGGTTCCGTCGTGATATTTTGCGTTGCAAAAGCTAGCAAAAAGCAAAAATAGCTAGAACCCCTCCCCAAAAGTAGTGATGAAAGCAGTCCCAAAGTTGCAGAGACGGTGGCAGAGAGCGGGAACGCCCTGCTAGTGCAAATAATAGCATATTGCTATGCAGGAAGTGATGTAACAGGGTGTATTTAAAGTTCCAAAGGTTTGGGGTTGAGGTTCGGGGTTTGAAGTAGGTAAAAGTAGAAAGGACTGAAGAATGGCGGCAACTGCCTCGAGACAACTGCAGCTTCCAATGTCTTGTTGGCTCTCCATAGCCTCACAACCACGCGCTCCTGCCTTTTCCCCTCTTGAAAATTTCTGCTCATCGGCTTCTGCTTTCTCTTCTCTCAAGTTTGCTTTTCGTTTCCATCATTTCTTGCCTTCTTCTTCATCGCTTCCGCCATCTAAAAGCCTGTTTGCGTCTTCTTTGTCTCCTTTGTCCTTTGTCCTTTGTCCTTTGCCCATTTTTTTTTATTATTTTTCTTTATACCCATTGCCTAGCTTGTCGGCGAATCCAGTGTTTGCTATTTTTCTTCTTTTTTATACTGCATTTAGAGCGACTGATATTTCTCACGAAATCTAGCCATATTCAACCTAAAATCAGCGTTATTCTGTGTTCTCAATCCATCATCGTCACTGCCTATTTCATCTTGGTCCTAGAAACCAAGTGAAATCCTCTTTATTCAAACAGAGACCCCCAACTCTCTCTCTTTCTCTCTCTCTCTCTTCCTCTCGCCGTCAATCCTTTTGCTAGAGGAGAAGATCCTGGCCAAAGTTTTATCCAGCCAACCAAACGCAACCGAAAAAAATCCAGCGTTATTTTCTGCCGTTTTCCCTTCGCTTTATTTCTTTTCCCTAGATTCTCGTTTTTTTGTCCTCGGCAGATTGACACCACTACGATTCAGTTCTAGTGGACTAACTACTTGTATTATTGCCGATTCTTCTCTCGACTTAACCTAGTTTGTTCGCAACACACCCCACCCCTCGGGGTTGATGCCGGAGATTCTCCATTCTTTTTCTTGTGCAGCTTAGCTTTTTCTCTTAAGGAAAGAAAACCTCAACAGCAGACATTAAAGGTTAGTCTACCCAGGGCCCCAGTCCAGCCAACCCAAAGCAGGCAGGTAAAAATGCAATAAAAAGCCCTAGGAAAAAAAAGGCTGCATTAAAAAACTTTGCTTTTGGCCAAGGAGCAGAACTAGTCTAGCTAGTGTACACTTTTCTTGGGTTCTACTTAAAGCTCATCTCCCATCCAGCACTATTCGTTGTCTTTCTTTTTTTTTTTTCTTTCCCAGAGTCATTGACTGACCACCAGACAACAAGACTTGACCAGCTTCGCCGTCACTTCACCTTCGACAGCCACTTCTGTCCTTCTAGGGCATCTGGCTACCGAGCACTTTTGCTCACCGGCCCGTATTTCTTTTTGCTTCTTCGATTTCTTGCAATTCTCTCATCGACTTCGTCTTTTCCAATTCGCTAAAGAACCCCCCCCCCCCATCTTTTCGCCTATTACCACCACAGAGTGTGAGCTACACCTGCGTTATATATTTTTGCTTCTTCCTGTATGTGTGCAACTGTTCTTGTGTTGAATACACTACTCCCATACTCATACTGTCCTTGCCACTTATTTCTTGACGTCAGAAGTACTTTTTTTCTTCTCTATTTCCTTGCCTGGTTCCCATGACAGCACATTTCAAAAATTAACAAACCACTATTTGGCCTGCCCTTTGCAACTTTTGTGCTCACCTCACCGTACACATTTAAAAAAGTCACTGCTTGGCTTACTCAATAGTCGAAAGATCAGTCAAATTTAACTAACTGCTCAAACGTTAGCTTTACTTTTTCTCCTTGGTCTCGCGTGTCTAGGCCTTCTTAGCATTTCTTTCTTT
Source organism: Ceratocystis lukuohia (assembly GCF_044167205.1). Taxonomy (NCBI): domain Eukaryota; kingdom Fungi; phylum Ascomycota; class Sordariomycetes; order Microascales; family Ceratocystidaceae; genus Ceratocystis; species Ceratocystis lukuohia. The sequence continues at coordinate 1,985,966 of NW_027263525.1, forward strand.
TGACTACGCCTCTTGTTAGTCAAACTAGCCCTCGATTTCGCAAACACAAGTCAAGTCATATCTGGAACTGCAAAGGCTCGCAAAACCAAACTTGCACATATACATTGAAACATTTGACACCGCTTCTTACAATCTTGTGCCCTGAATCTTTCCGAACACCTACTCGCAGCGAATCTAGAGTGCTTGAAATCGAGTCAGAAATGCCGTCTACCATGTCCCCTAAGGACTCTCCCCTCAGCTCTCGGGCTTCTTCGATAAAAAGCATCGACCATCCCAAAAAGTCGCCCCATGCTGCTTCTCCCGACAGTGTGCCTGAAGAGCAGCAGCCGAAGCCTGTCTCTGGCGGAATCAAGTTGCTTTCTCGCATGTTTTATGGCCGCGATAGTACTCCTCGTACGCCTACCGAAAGCACCCGCCCGAGAGGCTCTAGTTTTACTAGCTCCCCGAATACCCAACCCACGTCAAATCCTTCCAATGTTGTTCGCACCACAACCACGCCCGTAGGTGCCGGCTCTATGGCTCCTCCGTCTCGCAAGGGCACCCTGGACCCCAACAAGACAAAAATGCCCCGCTTCTACCTTGATCCCGACCCAGAAGCTCCTGGCCATTGTCACCACAGTCACCACCTCAAAAGTAGTGTCAGGCAGGAAAAACTGAGCAACATGTGGAAGAGCTGGTTGGGAAAGCACTATAACGACAGCAATAATGGAACTAACAACGAAGATCTGTCTCTAATGTCTGGATTCGCCGATATGAAGCTTGAGAAGAAGAGCTCGAACGAGCGCAAGGCCATTCTCAATGGCACCGCCACCTTCGAAGAGAAGTACGGAAAATGCCAGGAGGTCATTGGCAAAGGAGCTTTTGGAATTGTCCGCATTTCTCACAAGCGCGTTCAGAACGGTTCAGAACGGTTATTTGCCGTCAAGGAGTTTTGCAAACGCGAGGATGAAAGTGAGCGCAAGTATTCCAAACGTCTGACATCAGAGTTTTGCATTTCATCCTCCCTCCACCACTCCAACGTCATCGACACCCTGGATCTCATCAAGGACGAGCGTGGCGTGTACTGTGAAGTTATGGAGTTCTGTGCCGGTGGTGATTTGTATACTCTAATCCTTGCCGCCGGCAAACTGGAAACCAAGGAAGCAGACTGTTTCTTTAAGCAGCTCATGCGCGGTGTCAACTACCTCCACGAGATGGGAGTTGCCCACCGTGATTTGAAGCCGGAGAACCTTCTGCTCACCACTAACGGCGCACTCAAAATTACGGATTTCGGCAATGGCGAGTGCTTCCGCATGGCTTGGGAAACCGATGCCCATATGGTCTCTGGTCTGTGTGGCTCTGCGCCCTATATCGCCCCGGAGGAGTATGTTGAAAAAGAATTTGATGCTCGCGCTGTTGACGTCTGGGCTTGCGGTGTCATTTACATGGCTATGCGCACCGGTCGTCATCTCTGGCATATAGCGAAGAAAGATGACGACGAGTTTTACGCCCGTTACCTTGAAGGCCGTCGTGAAGAGGCCGGATATGCTCCTATTGAGAGTCTCAATCGCGTAAGTTTATCTTGTTCTTTTTGCCTTTTTTTTTCCTCTTCTTTATTTCAGGCAACAGCTTGGCTAACTAATTTCTTTTGGCAAACAGGCTCGGTGTAGAAATGTCGTTTACTCTATACTTGATCCTAATCCCAAACGCCGACTGACTGCTAGTCAGGTCATGAAATCGGAATGGGGCCGAGAGATCAAGGTCTGTAAGGCAGGTGAAGAGGGCATCTAATCACTCGCAACCACCCAACAGCGGCACCTCAGATGCAAAGCCATATACGGATGAGCTATACACGACACGCACACTTTCTCCCAAGTCAACACAACTACCTGTCCGCTCAGGAGATGAGTCGACCTTTCTACCCTTCTTCTTACATTTTTTCTTACGCTTCTTTTGGTCGTCATCTTTTTTGCATCCTCTGCCTATACTATTTACATCCTTTTTTTTTTGGCAGAGCTGATATCATCTGGCCATCTTTATTACCTTTTTTTTTCCCCTTATTTAGTATACTCTATATTTCCTATATTCCTAGGCCTGAAACACAGCCTATGAATGCAATCATGATTCTGGGACGGTGGGGAATGGAGTCAATGGTTTCCTTTTTTTTGCTCTTTTTGTTATTTTTGTTCTCTTTGCCCATGTTTACTGCAATTTTCTTTTCATCTTCTTTACGTATATGGGCGGTGGACTTTTCTTGTTGACGACGACAACCCTAAGTCTGACTCTACGTGTGCGTGTACGGCAATAGCGCTATTTTCTTTTTATGAGGTATGAGGCTACGGAGAAGCCACAAGACAAACATCATTTGTTGTTTCCGATCCGATAGTATAGGTGGAAGAGGAAGATTGAAAGGCAAAGGGAGGGAGGGAAGGGGAGTCTAGATAAGCAGTGTCTGCCCCCTCAAATAGACATATCGATTATGAAACTCTTGTGGAGGAGAATAGGATAATGTCGTGATTTCATGTGCCACAGGACGTATCAAGTAACAATCGGTATTAGTCTCTACTCTTAGAGTATCGTGAATAAAGACTGAACTCTTCGATCAAGCAACAATCCTCGAGTTATAACAAGATTTTATGTGATGGGGCTGCCCTACATGATATGTATGGACGAAAACTAAAAATACGTATAGAGATGTATAGCCAATCAGGCTTACCACGACCAAGCAGCTCCACGAACACATGCATCACAGGACGTAAAAGATATCTGAAAGAACGTGTGTGCTGACATTGTAGCTAGGGGTTTTTAGTGGTTTCAGACCTAGGAAAGCAAGTGGCAGAGAAATTATAGCCCAAAATAAGACCAAAAATACAAGCAAGACATGAGCAGGAGCGACGGAAACAAACCATTATGAGTAGGTAGAAAGAAGGCCTGATTATACAAATAGCAGAAACACGAAAGGCGCAAAATCAAAATAAGTGTGTAAGTGATGGGATCAAGTGCAGCATAAAGTCTGAGGAGAAAAAAAAAAATAAAATAAAAAATATCGGTTAAGAAAAAAGGAGGAAAAAATAGTAATAGGGCAGACTCCGGAACACAAGAAATAGACAAAAAAAAACAACATAGGAATTAGGCCAAGAAGAGAAAGGAAAAAAAAGAAAGTCCCAAGTCCGCAAGGTGGAAACGAGAGCCAACCTTGCGAGAGATTTTTGAAGAGATAATCATCGTACAAATGAGGAATCGGAATAGACGGGAGGGTATCCAAGAACAAGGTAAATGCGAGACAAATACGAGACATACAGTGTGTGGTAACAGAAGGAGAAAGGATAGAGGGAACAGAGGATAGAGTCAGAGGAACAAGTGTACAGAAATCATGAGTGGAATAGGTCCCATGCTCTACTGCACAGCGTTAAGAACTCATCCTTCTTTGCCCGCTGAGTCTCGGGGCTGTCACGGCCATACCCGAACGGCCCCTGTCTCTGGGCGGCAGGTCCATGGCCCAGTGGGGGGGAGGCACCCTCCTCGTACTCAGCACGGCGACGCTTAGATGCCGACGAGGGGGCAGCCGCTGCATGGGCAGTGGGCTGCGGAGAAGGTGGTGTGGGGGGCTGGTGGCTACCGTAGTGCACGATCTTGGGCAACAGTTCGGGACGGCCGCCGGCCAGCTCAGCCTGGGCCTCCTCGGCACTCTTGTACTCGCGGGTGCGGGCACTAGGCATGCCATGTGTCATGCTAGCAGGCGGGTGGCCAGGTGACGGCAGCGGCTGGGCAGAACGCAGCGGTGGCGCATACATGCTAGAGTGGTGGTGTGAAGCCTGTTGTTGTGATGACTGCGGCTGGCTGGACTGATGGTGCTGGTGATGGTGCTGTTGTGGTTGCGTGGTAGCGTGCTTGGGCGTCGCATTATCGTTGTGTGAGGGGCCGACCTTGCCAAAAACGTCGCTAAGAGGCGGGAGGCGGTTGTTGGTTTGGTTGGCAGGCACGTGGTGGATGTGCGAGGTGTTGCTGAGCTTAGTGCCAGATTGGTTGGTGATATGGCGGGTCAAGGGGTGACCGCCCTGGCCAAGACCAGTAAAGGTCTGGCCCAGCGGAGCGGACTGAATGACACGCTCGTTCTGGAAGCCCTCGTGGGCGGGAGCCATGATGGACAGGCCTGGAGGGGCCTTGTTGCGGCGAGACATTCCCGGAGTCTTAGCACTAAAGCCACCATCCTTGGCTGTGGCAATTCCATTGGGGCCGCCATCCTTGGCTGATTGCTGCAATAACCGCGCCTCAATGATAGCGCGCTGTTGTTCACGAACAGTCATGCTACGCTGCAGTTGCTCCTTCATATTGGGGTCTTGTGTCACAAGGCCAGGTGACAGGCAGGCGATGCCAACTTCCTGGATTCCCAAGCCATCACGAGCGGTCAGGGGAGGGCGAGCGGTAGCAGCACCAGAGCCAGAAGGTGCAGTCTTGGATAGATCCAGTTTGCGAGGGCGGTGGCGCGTGGTAGGCATTTGGGGAGAGGTAGGCTCTTTCTTGACGGTAATGGACGGGACACGAGGACTATTACAAGCGGAGAGGTTAGCAAAGCTCAGGAAGACATGCGAGGCGCAATTGGGTGATTTGGTTAGAAGTAATAGGAGACTTACACGCTAGAAGGCGGCGACTTTCCGGTGTTTTGCTGGTTTCTGGGGCTGCGGCTTCCGGTACGATGCGAGGAGCCTCCAGCTTGTCTAGTGCTGGCGCTGGGGGTGCTGTAGGAGTAGTTGTTGATCCTTGAGCTAGCAGGCGAGGTGGTCACAGGAGCTCCAGAAGCAGTGGAAGCGGGAGCAGCAAAATCATGGGCGTTCTTAGAAGAGGTTGACTTGGAAGAAGCTTGGTTGGCGGCTGAGGAAGAAGGGAACGAGGGCCGATCATGAGGAGCCGGCGAAGGAGCCATTATGGCAGCACTCATGTTGTATGTCGTAGAAGAAGAAAAAAGGAGGAAAAGAAGATGTACAGGCGAGGAGGATTTCGAGCTCTTTTTTCTTCTTGCGTCTTCGAAAAAAAAAAAAATAGGAGATCCGGGGGGGTCTTCTAAAATTCCAGAGAAACAAAAATAGACAAGAGAGCTTGAGAGGAAAGAGGGAGGGATAATAAAGACTAGTTTCCTCAAGAGAAGGCAAGAAAATAAAGGATGAAGGAAAGAGAAGGAAAGAGACAAGAGCAAGGAAGGTGCAGCAGGTGCAATTCAGGTCAAGTTCGGTGAGAATCACAAACCAAGTGCAGCGCAGCAGGCAATTGCTCTAAAAGTGACCGTGTCTCGTCTCGTCTGGTCGCAGCTTCCTCGTTTATCCGGCTATGTGCCCTGGTCAAAAAATTAGGGAGTAGAAAAGGACGAAGAAAAAAAACAAAAAAAAGAGAAGAAAAATAGCAGGGAAGAAAAAAGAGCGTTTGTTTTTTTTCTGTATATTGTTTTCTTTTCAAATCTTTGATCAAGAGCAGCCAGAAATAGCCGATGGAGGGGGGAGAGAAAATGGGAAGAACCGTGACAAGAGAAGGTGAAGAATCAAGAAGGGAAGAAGCAGGAAAAATAAGAACGAACTCGGGACGAGGGAAACACGTCAATCTATAAGATGGAAGGAACTTTGTCGTTGAGGTCTGCAATTGCAACAACAAAATAAAATCGAAACGAGGCTAGTGCCTGGATTGGCCTCGCCCTGGCTCCTATCGTAAAACCGACCTGAACCTGGAACTCAAAATGGAACTATAATGAAGGGAATAAAAAGAGAAGAATAAGAAGGGAATAAAAGTGTCGCACTAATATTTCCTTGCCTGTCTTCGCTTCTCGCTTTTGTTGCTTGTCCTTTGCCGCAGCAAAAAATAGCAGTAAATTGAATTAAAAATGTGGCGCGGAGATTTGCAAGGTTCAGGCTTTGTCAGGAGGGAGGGGTTTAGCTTGGAGCAGACGAAACGACACGAGCAAGAACAGGTTCGAGACAGGATGACAAGGAAAAGAACAGAGAGAGAGAGAGAGAAAGAGAGAGAGACACCACAGGTGGGAGCCAGTCAGCGTAAGTGGTGGGTCGCGAGTGGCGATGTGAAGAAAGAAAGAAAAAGAAAAGAGGGAAGGGGAGGGAAAATCGAGAAGGCGAGAGAGCGAGAGTAGTGTAGGAGCGGGCGACAGTGTAGTGTATTCGCGCTGCAAGCTAGTCTTCTCAAAACGCGCCAAATAAGTGCCCAGTTAAAAGGACGTAATGTATGTACGTCGATGAGACAAACAATCTGAATCCTCAAACAAATGTGGCAGAAATATTAGGTACACAGTATGCGCCGAACAACGAATTTATCTGGCAGACAGATGGGGTCGAGCGAAGCTAGCAGTAACCAACTAGTAGGGGGAAGAAAGAAAAAGGAAGATAAAGTAGCGGTATAAGCAACAGGACTCAGCTCGAGACAGTTCAGAGGAGAGGAAGAGCTGAGGTTATATCCAAGCTGTCTACCTCGCTGAACATCTCTGCTGCTGATTGCTTTTTTTTTTTCTTTTTTTCCTTCGTCTTTCTTGTGGACAAGCTCTGCGACGCAAGCTTCCCATGTCCCGACAAGAGGAGGATCAAAACCTCGAGGGTGTGTGTGAAGACATGTAAAAGGCTTGGTAAATTGAAGTAAATAATAAATAGATAAAAGAGGGCCAGACCAGGCCCAAGTCTGAGATCACACACACGGGACAAAAAAGGGAAGAACCCCCTCTCCTTCTAGTCTCCCCAGATAAAGGAGGGGCTGCTAATGGAACACTCAAACGAAGAAAATTAAGTCACCAGACATCCCATCTCGTGCTCTCTTCCGCTCTTTCTCTTTCTCTTTCTCTCTCTCTCTCTCTCTTTCTCTTTCTCTCTCTCTCTCTCTCTCTCTCTCTCTCTCTCTCTCTCTCTCTCCTCCATGCGTCTATGGCCTGTGTTTGTGCTTACTGCTCGCGCTCACGCTCGCCTTGGCAGAGGAGAAACACACTGCCAGCCCATTTCCAGATGCAAGAGCTGGGAGGTGTGCGTGGAATTAGGGCGCACAATCGAGAAGAAGAAAAATGGCCCAAGAAACAGATTTTTCTTGCTAAACCTCGTAACTGCAACGAGTTCAGTAGCAATACCAAGGGAAAAATAATAATAATAATAAATAAATAACAAGACAAAAACAGGGGACGAAGGCACAAGCTTACACTGCAGGCACTGCACCCACTTCCTTCCATAGACACCGGACGATAGACCAAACAAATATTGGTTTCTCATACAATTACCACTTGGCACTAGCATACAAGAAGGGTGAACAGACAGACCGTGTTGTTTTAACATATTACGAAGGGGAGCACGGCAGCAACTGCTGGTTAGTCAGAGTACTTGCTGCTCGTTTAACAGGGGTCTGCGGAGAGGAGAGGGGCTTCTTAGCAGGTTTGGGCGTGGGCGTAGCATAATCTCACGTAGGCTATTTGCTCCCCCCCCCCCCTTGTTCGGTAGCCCGGCTTCTTGATTTTTTTTTTTCGTCCTCTTCTTTGCCTCCAGACAAAGCCGCTGCTCGTGGTTCGCCCGGCCTTGCAGCATCAAGAACTATGCGCTGTATAAATGGAAGCTGCAAAAGAGTAGAGAAAAACTCACACGCACAAAATAAGGATCCCAAATAAGAGCTTCTGTCCCGGCCCGCAAGCCCGCATATGAAGCATTACAAAGTAAAAGGAGCAAGACTCTAAGAAAAGGTCTCGCATGCACCAGCTTGATACCGCCTCTCCTGTTTCTCACCAAACCGCTTTTTTTCGCAGGACTTGCGGTAATTTGATCAGTCAATGTCCTCTAAATTTGGGCGTTTCTTGTTCTTCGCCACTTGACTTGTCCTCAAGCGCTAGCAAGCTTGCGGCTTAGACCCATGAAACTTGGCTACTTACAATCCATACCTACATGCACCTTAACTTCAGGCGGCCAAGCTCTGCTGGCCCCGATAGGAATTTTGACAGGGGGACAACACTCTTCAACCATGTCTGTCCTTCCTCGCTTTCCCCGCCTTCTATTCCTCTAGCCTCGCCGTATACAAAGAGAAAAAGAAAAAAAAAAAAGAGCCAGGCACGCCCCCCCTTAGTTGCCTGCCAACATCTTGACCTCGTGCCGGTACAACTTCGGCTCTACCTCGATCCCTTCTCGGAACAACATCCAAAACCAAACCCTCCCCCAAAGATACAACAGCAGCAACCGCAACAGCAACTGCCCCTTGCCTTCAATATCGCCCACAAAACGATAATGGCTAGCCCTGTCCCGCAACACTCCAGGGTGAGCAGCTACTCATCCTTTTTTGGCTTCTTCTTTCCCAATCCCGTGCCTGGTCTAGCCCCAATCCCCCTGCCGCTGCTTCCTCCCTGTCCCCTGTCCCCTTGTCCAGGTTTTGGCTCCTTCTTCTCATTTTTCTCCCTTGAAACAAGTTTCTTGGACCAACTAAAATCTGCTCCTTCCCTCCTTAGCATGTTATGGGTTAACGGCCCATTTACCCTAATCCATTTAGTCGAGCTGATAAGTCTAAACCTTGATAAGTCTTTCTCCCTTGCTGAAGGGGCATAGTAGCATAGCGCAAGTTTCATTGGCTCCCGTAGGCTATTTCGAGTATCAGCCCGAGCAAATTTTGTATCCCACGATCGACGGATCATGAGGAGGGCCTTGTTGGAAGGCCTTCCGGGTCCAGGGCCACTATCGTGTCGCCAGGAGAGACATGCCTCTCAGACGCTATGAATTCTGACTGGGCCGTTGTCTGTCGGTCCATACGTGGAAGTTACGTGTATAAAGCGTGTTCTTGCTAGCAGACCGTTGGATCTGGCTCTGAATTGCGCCTCTGCGTCAATTACTTGCATAGGCACTACGTAAGTCTTCAGCAAAATCAGACACCCGTCGGTTGCACTAGGCACTGCTCCCGATAGTAGCGGAATAGCGAGGGTTTTTTGGGAAATGCCTGCGTGCCTCATGCTTGTCGATTATCTCCGCCCTCCGCCTCAGGTTCCAGAGTCTTTCCAGAAGAACAACCTTATACCTCCGGGTTGGCACGAGCCAGGTCGTATCAAACACCCGGGCCAGCATATTCTATGTGGTGAGGCGAGAGTTTCTATTAGCAGTCTGCCTTGGTCTACTTGAAATGAACAGTGTATATTTAGACAAGCCTGGGGCAAACGATGGGCACAAAGGGAGACGAAGGAGGGCCAGGACCAGGCCTTGTTTACAACATTGGATGAGACGAAGATCACTGCGTCTAGCTAGCAGGAGCCAAAACCAGAGAGGCAAGCGATCGTGTGCGGCATGGTATGTGGGAGAAGCAATATGTGCTCGGCTCGGTTTATGTGTGCTAGTATTGGTGATGTTTGAGGTTTAACATTTAGGGGGGGGCTAGGTGGTGGTGTTTGTCACGCTTTCAGTTCTCTTGCCTTCCCTTTCTACTCCTGTTCTTGTCTCAGAGATCTAGACGATCTTTTACTCTGCCCCCATTTCGTCCCGTCTTGTCTTGCCTTGTGTCATCTTGTCCCTATTTGTCACTTTGTCTGTGGGTTGTAGGTTTGGTGTTAGGCGCACAATAGCCCATCCAGTACTGGCTTAGTGGGAAATTCGGTTGCCTGTGACTGGGGCTACTGACCCTGAAATATCCTGGATTAGCATACAACAAGACACTATTGTATTGTATTGGGGGCTTGTAGACTAAAGCTTTGGATCTAAGACCTGGAAAGCTAGATTGAGGGGTTTTGCTATGTGCAACATCGAGCGAGATTTGCGAGAGGGCCTGTCTTGGACTGCAATGCTTGTTGCTACTGCTTTTGTTGTTGTTTTTGTTGTTATTGTTTGTTTACTTCCTCTTGTCCTGTTCAAAGCGCAAGCCAAACACAAAGCCGAGTTGGAGAGTCAAGTTGCATTGTTGCGGTGATTGGGGGAGAATTGGGGGCTTAGCCGACAGCAGCTAGTAACCTACCTGCCAAAGGGTTTTTTTTCCCCTAGGTACAGCGAAGTTTAAATAATTAGGGTTGCTGTTTTGCTACCCAGCCAGCCAAAAAAAAAAAGATTTTTTTTTTCTTTTTTTTTTTTTAGTCTTGGGCTTCACCACATCTCCCTTACTGCATCTGCATGTACTTTACTCCGCCATGTACCATGTTCTTTGTTTCAAGCTTCCTCCTCCTCTGCACACAATCTTCTCTTTTTCCTGCCCATCCTTTCCTCTAAATCATCGAGGTGCCGGCCTCTTACTCTTTAAAACAAGCGGTCTGGCTTTTGGCCCTTGCGGCATTTCAATCACAGGTAGCTGTTATCCAATACTTAGCACCCACTTTCAATATTTACTCGCTTTCTTGCAAACTCTTCTCATATTTGTTTCATGACTGCGTCTATTGCTACTACGGCCAATCCGCCCCACTATCCTTTCAATGTGTTGCATCTATGTGACAGTAGAATCCTCGCCGTTGATTGGCTCGTTCAATATGAATGATTGTATCAGATGTCATTTTTCTCTGGTTCGTGATATGCATATCTGATACAACTAAGTAAGTCCTGACAAGCCAGAGTTTTCCGTACATGTCGATCTCTGCAGCCAAAGACGAAGAGGGGGTGTGGAGAGGAAGGACAAAGAAGCAAGGGATTATATTATTTATTGCCCAGGTTTGCCTGAGAATACAACTCTGCAGAGATGGAAGACGGAGACGGCGCACTCCATGTACATACCTATGTGTGCACATGTTCCTCTGTTGACAAACACACGGAGTCGCACATTCATGGTGTACACAACATTCATCCGCATTTGTCCCATGTAAATGTGGCTGAAGGGAGAACCACAAGCTAGTCCTGCTAGTCTACATACAAAAAATGGCTTCGGAGTTATCGACCAACCTGAAACGGTTTCCAGCCTCTTGAACAGGGTGGTCATGCTACCCTGTCCTTCTCCCCCCCCCCCCCCCCCCGTTCTTGATCTTCTTTGCCTGCCCTTCTAGCTTTGACACCTATGCCAGCAAAGCCCCTCCAATGACGCACTACCCCTTGCTTCTTTATTGAGCTGGTTGCATCTTGTGGCAGAGCTTGCGCCAGCTTTGAACACGCACAGCATCGAAATAAAAGGAAAAAAAAAGTCTCTGAAGAAAGGCAATAAAAGAAATGGCGAGCAATTAATTATTGGCCATAAATCGGGGAGAAGGGGGAGAGTTGCCTCGGTCAAAGCTTGACTCAGCTGAGAAGCTCTTCCCAAACCTGGCCAGTAATATTGGCGGTATCCCAGCACCTAGGTCGTTTTTAGGTTGGGCTCTGATACACTGCCTTCGATAGACGCCAACGAATACCTTCTCCTCTACGCCCTCCCAGAAAGCAACTAACCTTGTTTTGTTTTGCCGCACGTTATCGATGTTGACATGAGGCTAGTGCGTGTTGCTCAATACCGTTATATTCACCTTTCTTCTTGACCCCCCTCTAACTGCCTCGTTCTTTTCAACTTTCTAATTTACACGCTTGCGTCTCGGATCTGACCGTGGCTTTGCTTGGGGGGAAGATAACAGGCTTATGGCTCTCTGGCCTCTAACAAGACCCTGTAACTACTTTGTTTGATACCAGACCCTTCTATAAGTCCAGGGCTATTATTGCTGCCCAGCATCTAGACCGGCAAAGGAACGGGGCAGCGGGTTCATCGTCTATTCTGAGACTCCCTCAGGGCCCTTCCCTTCAATTTAGATCTGTTGCAACTCCTGAAGCTGCTGTCGCTTTGCACACTGTTGACAGTGACATCACCGTCCTGAGATCAAGAACCGAGTTCTCAATAACCACAACAGTCTAATAATCCTTGCCTGGGGGCCGGGTGCACACAAGATTGGATAGCCCTAGAAACCAAAACCAAAACCAAACCCTAGCGAAGTTTCTCACTTCCTCCTTTTTTTAGCAGCTTCTTTCCTCACCAACTTTACCCTTTTAAGGTCCCTTCCTTGTGGCAGAACCGGCTATGCTAGCCTTGTCATATTCTCCCAAGTACGTTGAAGCCTCAGCCTTACCTTTATTCTGTTTTTGCACCGTCTCCACTTTTCACACCAACTTATTGTTCTCGTCGATCGTCATCAAAAGCCAAAACCTGAAAGGTGAAGTAGCAGGAACTAAGGAACCAGGCCGGATCTCGCTGTCGTCTGGCTCAGCTTCATGCTCAAAAGAACGGGGCTTCTTTAAACGTGGGAAACAACGGGCCATAGAGATGACCGCGCGTAAGTGTTGGAGCTCCACATTGGACCATCTCGGGGGACCTCATATCATCATGTTACACGTTGAGCTCTTTTTCCTTACAGCTTGGAAATAGACATTTACGTGCTGTGCTCTCTGCTGTTTCCTGTCCTGTGCTCTCTCTTCGCAACGCCGTTGTCCAAACTGAATGCCAAAGCTTATCATCCAATCAAGAAAGCCTAAAAGCTCAATCACAACGTTGGCGGCGGACCATCCCCATTTGGCCCTGGCGCAAAGCCCTTGAAAGTGAGGGAACTTGCGGACACGCGCCAGCCAATCAGGCCGTTGTCTTGTCCCCAGCATTGAAAACCTTGGAGGGGACAGTGGTCTCTCTGAGGTTTCTCCTTATAATGTGCCTTGAGTGGCTCTCTCTCTCACCTGAAAGCCATATTGACTAGGTACAGGTAGGCACGTAGGTAGGTGCCTGTGGGCATACGAAGTCTAGAATCCCAATGCACCAGCGGCTTCGTCCCCTTGATATGTGCCGGTGCCATCTGGTGGCCCGGCCATTGCCACTCACCGGTAAAAAATGACAAAGCGTAAATCTTCAGACGGCCGAGTTATTGTACTGTTGGTGATAGCACAAGGAGCCAATCCTATGCTTTTTCCCTCTCTTTTTCTGTGGACTTCGTTTTGTAGGCTCGGCGTAATGTAGGCAAGTGAGCGAAAAAAAAAAAGGGGAAAAATAAGAAGGCGTATGAACTCTTGGGTACTTCACGATCCCATCCCATGCAGGAGAGGGGTGACCTCGTAACTGCTCCTGTCCTTATCCGCTGTCAACTGATGACTATGCTACACACAGTACACATAGATCCTTTCTTCTCTAACTTGCACATGGCTTATTTCTTCTATACTGTACACCCATTGCGGATTTTGACTTACTATTGGTGATTTTAACGTAATCTAACGCCAACATTGTCATTGAGACTGCCGAGAAATGAATATTCAGGTTTCATTGGTACACTAAGCGGCATGATTGCCCTACGCAACGATGCTCAACCGTGCTCCTATTGTTCTGTCTAAGACAGTTATCTGTGCCAGAATCTGCATGTCAGCACTGCCGGGAAATTCCCCTTGCGAATGCCAGTATAGGGCCTTCTCTTTTTTTTTTTTCCTCCTCCCTCTCCTCTAATCCCCCATTCTGTCCTCTCTTACCGTGCTTTGTCTCTCTCTGTCTGCGGGGCCCATGTTTTTCCTCTGCTGCAGCCCTCAACCAAGACAACCGTAAGTACAATATGGTCATACCATTCAGGTGTGGCTTGTTACTTTTGCTTTCCCTGAATTAGAAGGGAGTTGTCTGTGTTCAACTTCGTTCCGTCGCATGGCGACCGATACGGTCTCCCGTATTTGCCAACACAGTGCATACGAATACAGTCGGAGTACAAGCTCATGTACCTACATACACATGATGCATAAAGACATAGGCTAGATATTGCTATAGCATTGTCAGCACGCTCCATGTATCATTATCCCGCAACTTTCTCCGGCCGCATCTCAGGTGATCAATGTATGCAGATACATCCTTCTTGTGTAAAGTACGTGTTGAGATGACACTTATTTTCCTTCAAGGCCCGCCCTAGAAGTCATCATCATCTACCCTAACATTAGTTTGGTAGCTGCTGTGCAGCGTAGATGCTGTGTCATGCAGAATCAAATCTTATGTGCCGTGTCTATGCTACATTCTGGCCACCTACATTTGTAAATGGGTTTCCGGGGGATGTATGCAAGGGCTTTTGGCTTTTAAGCTGGAATAGAAGCATTTGAATGGTAACCTTGGGGTTTCCCGTTCTGTCGAGCTACGCTGTTGTGTATGTTTATGGATTTGTTTGTCTGTATGGCACTCTCTATGGCAATAGAAAGGTGATGAGCTGCCCTGGTATAGTCCTGTTAAGGAGTGTACAATAATTAGTTGAATACGAAGAGCATAAAAACTCCCGGCTATTATCCCGGCCTGGAATATTTTCGACTTGGTGTCCGCTTTCATTGCATTAGTGGTGTTTCGGTGGAGTTGCTCACGTTGTACCAACACGAAGTTCTATGTTGAAGACCGCAAGGGTTACACAAAAACTAGGGTTCACAGCGCAAAGCAACATGACAGCTGGCTACAGCTGTATAGAGCCTTATCGGAGTGACAGAACTTATCAAAACTTTTTTTGAGATCGCATCGCAAGACCCAAGTTGACGGAAGTCGCAGTCGTTAAGTCTACTCAACTAGTCATAATTTATCTTTATCGTCATTGCCAGCACGTACATAATAATTTCCACAAAAATACACCCTCTCCAGCCGCTTCAAACCTCCACAAAGTCTTTTTCTACCAGTATGTCTACCGCCGACGAGCGCATGCAGTCCGAGGACGTCAGCATGGAGGATGCCCCTCCTGCCATGGAAGTGGCGGCTGAGGAGGCCGAAGAGGCTGAAGAGGAGCTCCCCCAGAGAGTCAGAATTGTAAGTGGATGCCGTCTTGAAAAGGCTTTGAAAGAGTGACGTTGCAGCTAACGGAGGAATAACAGCTACCTGGATCGGACGACCGCGCTGCGTCATTTGAGTTTCTGGATGAGGGACACACTCTGGGCAATGCTCTGCGCTGGGTGATCATGAAGAAGTGAGTTGCTCGAATATGAAGTGTAGACTTCGGTGTGAGGCGTAGGCTAACCGTGTTGTGCTCTAGCCCCGATGTCGAATTCTGTGCGTACGCCATTCCTCACCCTTCTGAGGCCAAGATGAACATTAGAATCCAGACCTATGGTATGTCGAAAGTGACCTACGAATATGCCCCCTCCTACCCATGTAATACGGATATAGATCGGAGACTAAACGAGAAACAGACGGGTTTGCTGTAAATGCTCTGCGCAAGGGCCTGAATGATCTGGCTGAAATGTGCGACGTCATGGCCGACAAGTTCACCAACTCTGTTCAAGGCACGAGAGAATAAGGGAAAAAAAAAACAACTACTGTTTGCGTCAGTACCATGACACTATTACGATGAGACAAACGTACGACAAATATCTCAAAAAATAAGCGACTCATGTATTTCTCCATACCGAGAAACGAAAAAAAAAGAAGAGGGAAGGGGGTGGGGAATAGGGAACTTTTGCTTTTTCTTCATCATCCAAGAGTCACTCATGATATCATAGAGAGCAGTGACTTAGGGCGTTTTAGTTTTCTTTTTAATTTACACACAGGGCTGTTGATTCACGTGCATATGCCATTCATATATACTCCTCGGCTAATATAATGGGACAAAACACTTTCATACAACAGTCGCCAGGACATCGAACTGTAGTAGCTGCTACTATAGCTATGATAATGGCATATACCTTCAAAAAGCTCCGCTGGCAAGGGCTTGACATCAACACAGGTCATTATGTAGATGGGTGGACTGGTACCGTTGTGTTTAGTTACGACCCTAGGCGTGATGTGAGATTAGTATGAACTGCGTCACAGTATCCTTTGCGTAATGGTGATTATGGGTATACACAAGACTTACCTCAAGGAAGCCTGACATGAAGTTTGAGGGCAGGCGGCTATCAGCGCGCCAATTCTCATCCTTGAAGTAGGACATGATGTGAGGGGTTTGCTTCCAAAAGTTCATAGTCTCCTACGGAATAATACAGTTAGAGGATAAGATCAAAATACGGGCCTTTTGCTGTCTTGACTTCACGGCGAGAAACGCGGCTGTACCTGGTATTCGGCGTTGCTTTTTGTCACCAGAACATCAACGTGGTTGATTTTGTTGATAAAGCGGTTCTTCTCAAACTCCTCGCGGATGCGCGTGCGGATGGCAGGCACGGGCTTGGGGACATTGTACATGGTTTGAATGGTTGGGGCCTAGGTTAAGTAGGCCTTGTTAGCGCATGTGTAGAGTATAATGTAATATGGTTTCATGGTTAACAGCACGGGCACATCTTTAACTTCCGCTTGAAGCGTAGTAGAACGAGCCCGGGCTACTTGACTCATGGTATCAGGCCGGCTCCGGGTGACCCCACTCCCATCTTCACTAGCGTATGGTGTTGGTCTCGGGTATAGAAATCGGACATGCTAAAACGTACCGCGCGCATCCAATCGCGATAGGCGTGAATCACACGCAGCTTGGCATCGGACCAGTTGACGGCTGTCGTGAATACGGTTTCTTAGCAAATGCACGCAATGCTATTGGTCGGATAATGGAGGAATTGGTTGGCAAGAAGTTGTTGGTGAAAAAACGAAAAAGAACTCACACTGGCGAACCCGCACAGCTAATTCGGTAGGGAGAACGGCCATGGCGGGGGATTGCAGGGTCTCCGGTGATGGAATTGGAGGGAAAGGACAATTGAGAGTTGAGAGATAACCAACCAGTCTTGGTTGAATTTGAGATTGTCTTGAGCTTCCCGCTTGCCGTTCTGCTTGTGCCAATGAAAGTTCCTGACAAGCACAATGGGAGACCCACCGGAGCTTGATGCTGGCACGTGACAAGTACTGAATCGATCGAGGCTGCGGTTTCTTGGTGCAACAAATATAGCCCCACTTCTATTTTCGAACCAACTCTCAGCCTTGCGACTATATCGAACCTCACTCAAATTGTATACGATATTCTCTGAACAACAACGAACTTCTAGCCTTAATTCTTTAGCCATAGTCTTATCGAAATGCCTCCAATCCGATCTACCAAGAGAAAGGCGCCGCCGGAGGGCTTTAGCGATATTGAAAGCGATCTTTTGATATTCCAGAACAAAATGAAAGACGCGCAAAATAAGCCAACAGCGACCGGCCCCAAGCACCAGGGACAATGGGAGATTTTCCAGATTTCGCATCAGCGAAGCCGGTATGTCTACGACTTGTACTATGAAAAAGAAGCGATCAGCAGGAAACTGTATGACTGGCTATTGAAGAATGGATATGCCGATGCGATGCTGATCGCAAAGTGGAAAAAGCAAGGCTATGAGAAGGTAAGTGAATCGTATCTCTTTCATTGTGGCTTAATACTAACAAGCTGACCATGTTTGCGACAATAGTTATGCTGTCTGCGATGCGTACAAACCAAGGAAACCAATTTCAACTCAACATGTATCTGCCGAGTGCCTCGCGCACAGTTGAAGGAAGATCAAGAAGTCCAATGTGTCAGCTGTGGATGTCACGGCTGTGCATCTAGCGACTAAAAAGAAGACCTGCCTTTGGCTTATGACGAAAACGTGCTACAACATTAATCGGCTCATTTTTATGAAAACCGACATGACCCCTTAGACTGCCGAATTGCTTTTTTTCAAGATACCACGACGAGGATATACATTTTTTGATAAGGAGGGGGGTAAAGGGATGAAGGCGATATGGAATACATCAAGACGCACAAGATGGGTACTGGACTATGAGCGGTTTGGTGAATCCTCTGGAGTTAGGACAGGAGATATTGGCTTGGAATATACACAATTTACATGTATTGATATATGGTTGTATCTATTTCGTGAAGCACGTTTGTATTTGTTTTAAATGCAACATGGCGGGCATTCTGGAGAGAAATAACTGTAACGGATCGTAATGCGTCGTAAGATCATTTTATATATCGTAATGAAGGTGACGGAGTCTCATGTTCTAGAAAACCCTGCACGGCAGCCTCTACCAAACCGGATGTCCCGCGGGACAAACTTGAGTCCGGACATGGCATCGGCTAGATCTTCCATTTCAGTATCGGGAGTTGTCGGTGCGCTCTGAGAGGTTGCATCTGAGGTAGAGCCATCATTGCTCTTGGTACTAGATGACACAGCAGCTTGAAGTCTGTCTTGTGGCTTGTTACGCGAAGATGAAGAGATGGCAGGTTGATCGGGGGTAGGGGTTTCGGCCATAGGAATGTGATTGGCAGAAGCTGTAGTGGCAGTGGCGACAGCTGGTCCAAGAGATGACCGCCGTCGGTAATAGTTACCCTCGTGAAGAAGAGAGTTGCGGCCGTCGATGCCGTCCCGCGTTACTGCAAAAAAGAAGTTTTTGGGGTAGAGATGTTTGTCAATCAGATGCATGCGTCGCTTTTGTGGCGTAGAGCACTTGCGCTCACACGATTCTACAAAGCAAGAAAACTGCATCGCTTGTTAGTATAAGTGCCGTGACAAGAATTGATCATGTGTATGGGGGGGGGGGGGGGGGGGAGGAGGAGGAAGTTATTGTATGACTAACAGTTTTCTCGCCTCTTTCTCTTTTCACAGCTGTGAAAGCATCATGGCACTCTTCAATGTGAACATCTAGAAGATGTTCAGAGGGCAAATTGCGGTGGCATTCGTAGCAACGGTATGAGTGGTCGCGTGCATAATGGGCTTCGTAGTCGTGGTAGCTCCTGAATGACACGGGGTCCTTGTGGGGAGGGAGGCAACATATCATGTTGGATACTGGGCAAGAATCGCCCTTGGGGTTTAGAGGTTCTGAATCTAATTGAACGGCCTTCGATACGGGATATAGAGCGGCTATAGCCCCTTGGTCTGAATAGTGACTGGAGTCTTCTTCAGGATCCCGCGAGCGCTTCATTTGTAATATTTTGTTTAAGCTTGTGTTTTTCCTCCTTACATGTGGTTTGGCGGGTGAGACAATCAAGATGAAGGAAAGAGAAACTGTGCACTGGAATGGAGATGGCGGGGTGAATTGTACCTCAAATAGGAATAAGAAAGACCTGACTGGACAGCACAGGCAAGACGGGAGGCGAGCCTCAGGATTTATTGAAGGTGTAGATAGTCCGAGGACGATAAATAGCACAAGGCCTTGTGAAAGCTGTTAGGTTGGAGTCGGCACACAAGGCTAGAATATGGATTGTAATAGAGGAGGTTTAGGCCCGAAGGAAGAAGAATGCCGGCTTTGTCGCCCACTGGCGGGCTTGCCAACACTTTTGCGGAAGGAGCGCAAAGCCCCACTTCCAGGGCACAGACCAAACTTTAAAAGTATGGCTCATCACTCCGTAGGGGATATATTAGCCGATTATTAACCATAGATAAGGTAGCACAGATAATCTGACAAGCAGTACGTCATACGGAACAGTCCACATCATGAACACTACAATCAACTATCACCACATTTTCTAGCTGGAATGAACTACTATTGCTTAATTTGGCCACCATATTATATTGCCATGTATCGCATGTATATTTAGCACAGACTTTCTTTGGACTACCTTCTGAATAACCCACATCTACGCCATCAAATTGCGTCTCTCTGCCTCATCTTTCCTCCTTGTCTAGGTTTCTGGATCAAACGCGATCTAGGCTCGTTCATTTGCTGTATCGTATTTTACCGCCGAATTACCCGGGACATCTCATAGGTTACAGCAACGCATCAGATACATGTTGTGTACAAGAACTCTGCGCTATGTCATCGCAAGAACATCCAGCGCGATCTACTGTACTAACTATATCTATGCAATGATTGGCGAGTCTCGAGCTTAAGTAGTTTCTATGTGGTGGGAGATTCTTAGGACTTGCTTCTTTTCACCGGGGCTGCCTGCATGTGCAGCAGCACTCAAATATCTTTCCACCAAAAACTGAAGAGGAACATGTTAGGTACTGGCTCCCATTGTAAATTGTCCTGCGTCTTGGTGGAAGCAGCGGAGTGAACTAGCTCAAATTTTACCCGACTGACAGACCTCCATTGAAAGAGCAGAGAGGGATGTTGAATGAAAATGTTGAATAATGCGTGATGCAACATGCCCATAAAAGGGAGCTTATGTGCAGATGAAAACATTGGATTCCAAGCACTCAGAAAGGCTCCGAGAGAACTTTTGAAGAATGCGGAAAAGTTTTTGGCTGCGGTTTTTGACACCGCCTCGAGTAAATCTAAATTCCCACCGGCATCGAATAATGGTCCAGGGTAGTAGGTTGCTTCACTGTCCTGGCGCTGAATCGTCGGCATCCTACGGCAAATAACATTGCTAGGCTTACCAGGCGGGAGTATAGCCCTACTCAAAAGCTCGCTTCTGATGAAGAGTTGCCAGCTGAACTCTTTGCTTTCAATCAGATTTCACTCAATACCTGGAATAATGTCTTGGCTGAAAGGCTAATGGCTAATTGAGACCATTCTCGATGGATAGACTGACTTTCATGTCGGACCTGTATCGTGTGTATAGAAACTGGTACTACCTGCTTTCTTCCAGCTAGATTTTATAGAGTAGATATACTTGATTTTGTATGGATCCCATTGGATAGAAATGAGACGACTCATCTTGAATAAATCTCAATCCAGATTGAACATACGACAAATTATACTCTTGTCTCATATGACAAATAGAAATTAATCTAGTACTACACTTAATGGGAATTGCTCAACTCTGGTTTGGTGAGGATATGCTAGGTGCTATCTGTGAGGGAGTGGCGATACTTGAGGTACTTGGACTATCCCGCCTAGATAATCGAATCCGGGTTTGAGTGTTAACCTATTACTTGACCTGAGCTCCAGTGTATCTTTTTCTTCAGGGTAGCAAGAACAAGGGCCCTCGTCATTTTCTTCTTCCCCCTCTGACTTTGGAGCAATAGGCACTTGGCTTATTTCCATAGTATTCTGGAGTTGTGTAGATCCATTGTCACACGCCGAATATGAAAGACACTGTAAACACATGGTAGACTTTTTACGTGAGATGGGGTAAGAAAGAAAAAGCCGCCCTCCTATTCCTCTTTCTTCCTTTTGATAATCAAGGCATGAGGATCTATCATTGAAGAACTGGATAATGTCCCAAGATTCAAGGCTTCAATGGCTTGTCACACACGACGTCAATGTAGGGTTATTAGGGTCTATGTAGCATTCAACCGATAATTCGCCGAGTGAAATGGAAACCTTATGTGTGAATAGCACTTCTTGGGGAGCTTGTCTTGGGAGCTTTGGTCTTTCAACACAACAAGTGGTAGGCTTGGGGTGACAAGAATTCCTTGTCGAGTCGAGACCACCTTATCTGGGGCTGGCTATTTTTCTGCCTAAGTTTATTCTAATTTTATCATTTTTCTTATTTTTCTTTTCCCTTTTGGTTGACCACTTCATTTTTTCGGCCATCGCAAAAAACGCTGGTTGCGGCTCTATGATTGGCTGCATCACCTACCACTACAAAAAATAGTGGCAGCCTCGTCATCGACGTTTTTTTTTTCAGGCTTGCCTGATGAGATTTTCAAACCCACGGCACGTGTTTGTTGGCTGGCTACACCTACCACTAACCCATGATTTCGCATCTGCTTGCTGTCTTTGATCTCTGACGCGTTCAACCGAAAGCCTATAATCCGCAATCTGCACGCTACTGCACTCACTCATAGTATTGCAACTTCGAGTGCCTGCGGCGTATTCTCGCCTCTGACTTCACTCTCCTACCATACTCACCCACCATCACCTTCAGCGTTGGTTTCTTTGTTGTGCCGTGATCTCGCACTCTTTGTTGTCTCTTTGCCCTCCTCCCCCCACACCCTTCTACCTTTCTCTTCCGCTGGACCTTTTCTGCCTTATGCTGCTTGGTTTTGGGCTTCTTCATGATCCGGTCTCTCGTCATTCTCTCTCTTTCTCTCGACCACAGTGCTGATACTGGCCAATGCATTGTCTTGCCAGCCAGAGTTCACCGAGAATAAGACCTAATATTTGGCAATTCAGGCCGGCTTTGGATTATGGATTCTCGACGTCTCTGCTTTTGCTGCCTTGACGCTTTCCAGCACTACAACAACTACTGACTGCTCGCTCACCATTACATCACTAGTACTGCCTTCAAAAGTAGGGTGGTTGCTGATGTCGTTGTTCTGTTCAGTCACATTCTTGTCTGCTTGATGATACTTCCTTTTTGAAGAATAAAGAAAAATCTTCGCCTTTTTTATATCTGGGACACACCAACCCTTGCCTTATCTCGGCGCGTTCCTTTCCTCTTACTTATCCCAACCATCTTATCCGTCTCTTTCATAGAGGCCTCTCTTGTTGCTGCTTCCCCCAACGTTGTGTCATCTACGATGCCTACCGTAGTTGAAAATGCCGAGGTGGCGCTTGCCTGGAAGTATGTCTATATCTCCTAACTATATCGTCTTCTATCATAACCCGCTGGTTCTGTCTGCTAACCACCAACTTGATACAGGGAGGCTTGCAAGCTCCGCAAGAGCCTAGTCAAGCACATTGATCGTCTTATCGAGTCTAATGCCACAGCGAATGATAAGAAGACTTTCGACAAGGTTGAAGACTATGTTGCCAAGTGAGTAGCATTTGAGAGTCTCTTCAACACATGCCAATTCTGGCCAAGTTCTGACCTTCTCCTTCTCTAGGTTCCGCCTGTCTTGCATGCAAATAATCTTTGCTGATTTTGTCTACGCTACGGAAAACCATGTTCAACGTGATCTTTGGGAAGCCCAGCTCCATGTCAGCAAGCTTTACCGTGCTGTGATTCGCGAATCCAGAGGCCAGCATGTTGCGCTGCGTAGAATTGAAAAGCGCTACGCCGGATTTCTCAACCTGTGCCAACTCTTTTACGAGGGCTATGTTCAACGGTTGGCAACGGCGTATGAGCTCCCTGTCCTGGCTAATATCGCCCACCGTCTTAATCCCAACCCTAACGACAAGAGCCTTGGTGGCATGATCCAGCCTAGTGATCTCCCCAAGGAACTCCTAGAAATGGTTATTGCTGCCTGTCACGATGCCCTCATTGCCCTCGGCGACCTCGCCCGATACCACCTCAAACTCAAGGGGAAAATGAACCTCTATGAATCTGCCGTTTCTTTCTATAGTCTGGCTAACGATCTCAACCCCGCCATTTCCCATGGACACCATGGCATTGGACTTGCCAGTGTTGAAGTGAGCAAGCACTTCCTGGTGGTATATCACATGTACCGTGCTGTTGTCGCTCAGGAACCCCACCCCAACGCTATGAACAACTTGGCTACTGAGTTCTCTCACCTCAGAGATCCAAATGCCTCCCTTGCTACCAAAGATCCTTCTCCTCAGCAAGTTCTTGAAATCATCTTTGTTCGTCTCCACGCTTACTTTTTTGTTGGAAATGAAATGCCTAAACGCGACGAACTTGAGCAAGCTTTCTTTCGCCGTTTGGAAGAGGTGCTACTGACCATTAAGCCAGACGAATTTTCGAATATTCTCTGTATGGCTATTGTCAATATTAGCGCCTGCGCTGTTGCCAAAGAAAAATGTAGGTCTGAATTTGCATCATTTTCCTGAATCTCTACCCACTAACAGTTTACTAGTATCTGAACCAAAAGCGAAGCCCCTTTTCTACCAATATGTGTCCGCTTTTAACTTGCGTTTTGCCGGTTACTTTGCCTGGATTTTCACTCGCCGTATGTATGAGACATACAACCTTGGCACTTCCTCTAGCAGTGGTAAACCCCAGCTTGGAGTTGCGAAAGGACGAAAAGAGCCTTTTGTGCTTGACCATATTGCCGATATGAGCTTGCGGGTCCTGAGATTGTACAGTGCTTGGCTGCTTTCCAACCAGAGCGAACTTGCCTCTCAGATTAAATCCTTCGAAAAGGCTATCACTATTTTCATCTGCCAAATGGCTCGAGGCTTGACGACTTTGACTTTCTTCTTCCAGGGCCATCTAGAAAATGCTGCCCATGAATGTGGTGGACACCTTCCTATTAGTAAATATCTACTGGAAGAGGACAACGATATTGTTCAGTGCCCTGCCATGGGTACACCTGCTATCGACAGTATTCTCAAAAATCCCGATACTGAAAAGCCTCGCCAGCCTTTTGCTAACTACCGGAAAAATCGGGAAAACCTCTGGACCGAAACCATTTTCAGAGTTGCTGACATTTTGACTTCGTCTCAAAGATACACCACTGACCCGACTTTCCCGCTGACATATGCCGTTCTTCCTGGCCGCAAGCTTGCCTATGCTGTTGATGACAAAATTCTCCCTCACGCAAAGGACTTTGATCTCGGTACCGGGCCTAGCTCTAAGTTCCCTGTCTGTGTTTCTGCCATTGAAGAGCTGGCTCCCTCTCAGCCTACTACCCCGATGAACAAAGACGTGGAGACGATGGAACCAGAGCCTGAAAAGATTCATTCTGGAAAGCCTGCCAAGTCTTCGGAATCCTTACCTTCCCCCAAGACTGGCAATTTAGAGCTTGCCCCGAAAGAAACAATTGTATCGGTGCAGAAGGAGATGAAACCCAAGGAACTTCCTTCTCTCAGTATCCGAACTCAAGTTGCTCCAATCCCTGCTCCCCTGAGTGCTCGCGAGATGTCTTTGTCTCCCATTTTGGCTCCCCCAGCATCTGCACTTGCAGTCTCGCATAGCCATATGATGGACGATAATTCGCAGCCCTACAGCTCTAGCCCCCTGGACGGTTCTCGCAAGATTCCTGCCTTGGAGTGGAGCTCTGTCTACACTCCTAAGCCAGCTGGCGGTGCTTGGAAACAACTCACTGCTGACCAGTATTACAGTGGTCCTCTACGCAGAAGCAGCCAAATGGGTAGTGCTTCGGCCACTGCATCTCCTTTAATTGGCATGCAAAGGGTCTCTACTCCAGCTCAGAATGTAGAGCACCGCCAGCAACTACTGAACACGCTACTTGATGGTGCGGCATCTGGAATCACTCCAGCCTCGTCACCACACTTGACATCCGGCTATCTGCAAAGCATGACCCCCTTTCAGCAGTCGCAGCAGCCAGTAGACCCCCCTCCAGGCTTTGGCAACATCTCAAGCTCTACACCGTTTCTCCACTCTAGCAACATATTCCAAGGCACACCACAGCAGCTTCAGCCACGCAACATGGTTATGGCCTCCCCCACAACCATGACAGGTAGCCAGTTCGAGTCGTACCAGCAACAGCAGCAATACATGCATGCTCGGCAGCAGTATTCTTCCAGCCTTAACGCCACTGAAAACACGACCTCTAATCCTCCACCTGGATTCTCCAGCGGCTCGTATAATCCTCGCTGAAGAGATCCACTTGAGATGGTTTTTTCTTTTTCTACAAGACATGCAAGAAGAATGCTCGCAATTCATAACAGCCTCTGTCGTAATTTGGATAGCACTGCTTAGATAGATGAAGGGTTTATCTGCCACCTGAAGCGGACGGCCTGACATTTCCTAAGAGATCGCTTAGGCATAGGCGGGAGTGGTGCTTGGTCCCTCTGAAATCGATGCTCATCGTGCTTGCTGGTCGTCATCAGATTGATGGACAATTTGGCGTAACAGCTGCTCAAGCCACATTACCTCTGGCACTACGATGGAATCTACAAAGGAAGGAATAAGGGACAGTGATAATCGCTTCTTCCCCTCCTCAATTTGGATGACAAAAAGAAGAATGCATCTTCTTTTTTCTTGTGTTATATTTGTGTGGAGGATATTATGCGTGTTAAAAGAAGTCAAGGTGATATATGGTATGATGTATTTACTTCATCCTCCATTTTACTATAATTCCAAGCGCATGATCCTCAGACTGGTATCTTCCGTTGGATTGTAAGTTGGAATATATTGAATTTGAATAAGCAAGAAAAGAAAACCAATAAATGAACAATATTCGTGCATGTTGCTGTAGTCGTTGTTGAAACCGGTTTGATGCGTCTTTCTTTCCCGCTGACCAACCATTCGTAATGTCGTTTTATGTGATAAACCCAGTGTGCCCAAAACCCTACAACGCCGAAATAATTGGAAAAAGAAAATCTCTCCGTACAGCCTTTTAGCTCATCTTTTGTAGTAATCAAAGTTATTTGTGGTATCATGTTGAGATATGACGTCGAGAAATGAAATAAAAAAAAGGCATCGTGACATGTATAGTGCAGCCACCCCTTAAGCGGAGTAGGTCTTCTTCTCGGTAGGGAACCTACAAGTCATAATTAGTTGGCTAATTGTGCTCGCTGCTTTTTGCTCATATAGAGAGAGGACAGGAAAAGAAAAATAAGGGATAAACTTACGAAGGACCCAGCTCCTGGATGCTCAGACGAGCGAGCCACTGACCCATGTTGACGTTAGTAGCAAGGTCCTTGCCCTGGACCAGTCCAGCAACAAAGCCGCCAGCAAAAGCATCGCCGGCACCATTGGTGTCGTTGATCTTCTCAGACTCAATGGAGTGGACGGGGAACTCTTTGACCTCTTCCTCTCCCTGGATAGCGACGAGAGTAGGCTCAGTGCCTTGGGTAATCACGACAGTGCGCTTGCGCTGGGTGTTAATCTTGGTAGAGTTGGCCAAGGCCTTGGCAATATCAGCACGCGACTTGCCCTCCATGCCGTTAGCGGCACCGTAGGCCTCAATCTCAGTCTCGTTGCAGATGAGATAGTCGACATAGGGGATAGTCTTGCCAACGGGCTCAGAAAAGAACTGGGGAATGAAGGGGGCGGCCAGGTTCAAAACGAAAACCTTGTTAGTAGCAGCGGCGTGCTGGCCCAGCTCCAGAATGGCAGGGGGGCAAACGGTGAAGTGGTAGCCACCGATGTAGAAGAACTCGGCGTTCTCAGCCAGAGCCCAGATCTCGGGGCGCTTCAGATGAGAAATCTCGTAGTGGTTGGCAGCGTTTAGAGCAGTGCACAGCGAGCGGTTGTGGCCGGTGATGACGACACCACAGCGGCCAGTGGGCTCCTTGGGGTCGACACGGTACTCAGTACACAGGCCAGCAGCCTTGGTGGCATCACGCAGGATGGAAGCGTACTTGTCATCACCAACACCACCCAGATAGACAACGCTGTTGGGGGGCAGGATGTACTGAGCGCCACGAGCAGTGTTCTGGGCAGCACCACCAGCAATGAGCTTGGCATCGTAGTTGTTCAGCAGGTCATCATACAGGGCCATGTGGCTTTCCTCGGCCAGAATAGCGTCGTTAGCCTTAAGGTTGTACTTGGCCAGCAGAGCATCGTCACCGAAAGCCTGGATATCTATACAGGGACAGGGAGTGTTAAAAGACTTAAAGATTTTCTTGAATAATGGTGAGATGAGGAGGGGTAGAGGAGTAGGCGGAACGCTGGCGGCGGCTGCATGCAAGTGCATGCAGTGTGTCAAACTCACCCAAGAGAGGGTTTCCAAGAACTAGAAGAGGAAATTCCTTAGTAGTCGACATTTTGAAGGATGGAATAAGCGAAGATATAGAAATAATGAAGAGAAGGAAATATCAACAGATGTTGAGTAAGAGAAGAAGAAAAGAATATAAAAGAGGGAAAAAAAGGAACAAACATTTTCTTGGTGGGGTTACATGCAAACAGCAATTGCCTCCTTTGGTTCTTAGCGGGGTTAATCTTGTTTGCGCCTGCGGTTTCCGAAAAGAAGCGCAAGTCATGATAATGACCAACAATTGATAGTCAATCATGTAATTTTTCGAGTGTAAAAGAGAATCGGCCCTTGTGGATTGATCATACGATGGATATTGTTCAGATTTCCATTACTTCTTAGCTGTAGTCAAGACGAGGAGGGGTGGTCGCAAGCTGAAGAGCTTTAGATTTAAGGAAACCCGTAACTTAGGGTTAGTGACAGTGACCAATTCTTTTTGACGGCATTTAATCTTATTAGCTTCGGTCTGCACAGTACAACGTCTTTTCCTTTGTGTTTTTGGCTTTTTGAACTTTCATTTTGTTTTTTGCCTACCCAATTGCCGTTCATGACAGCAGGACAATCAAGAGGCACATGAATAATGGGAACAGCTGCTACAAGGGGTAGATCCGCAATACTAAAATCCAACCTTTGCCTTTTTGTTTGTCCAAGTTCGTCATAATCATCGCTGCTAGAGCTTTTCCATCGCGCCCATCTAGAAATAAAGGGCCTCAAAAAACAACTAGGAGACGCGAAAAAAGAAATACCCTGAGTACTTTGCCAATCGAGTTACTTTTTTTTTTAACTGTTGTGCAAAGCACGGTCCCAAGATGCAATACCTAACACCGTCCCTATGAACCAGACCCACAAAGAACCTAAGGATGCATTTAGTCCTTGGTCTTCTGGGTACCACGGAGCAGACCTGTTCTCCGGGCAGCAATGAGACCGGCCTTCTGACCCTGGGCGGCGTACCGCGAGATGGTCGAAGCCTTACCAATGTGCTGGTGGTTACCCTGTAATGGGGGTCAGTAAACTGGGATTCAAGTTTTGAGGGACATATTATGAAAAAACTTACACCACCGTGAGGATGGTCAACGGGGTTCATGGCAACACCACGAGTCTTGGGCCAGCAGTTACGCTTGACAGCGAACTTGTGCTTGGCGCGGGAAGCCTCTGCAGGGGAGTTAGTAAGCTGTTAATCAAGTATAGAAAGCCTGTCATGGGGAGAGTTGCATTTGTTTCATAAAATGCTGTTCCCTTCAGGTCTGGGGAGAGGAATAACGTACTCATCAGGGGCTTGTCGGTACGACCACCACCGGCGACAATACCAATCATGGCACGGGCAGAGCTGGTGATGACCTTCTTGGCACCGGAGGGAAGCTTGACACGGGTCTTGCCCTCATCAGCGTTGTGGCCAATGATGGTGACGTAGTTGCCGGAGGTACGGCCCAGAGCACCGCGGTCGCCAGCGCGCTCCTCAACGTTCGAGACAACGGTACCCTCGGGCATGGAGCCCAGGGGCAGGACGTTACCGATGGTAAGCGAAGCCTTCTTGCCGGCGTAGATGAACTGGCCGGTGTACATGCCCTCGTTGGCAATGAAGGTCTCGGTGTGCTGCTTGAACTTGTAGGGGTCACGGAAGACAACCTTGGCCAGGGGGGCACCACGACCGGGCTCGTGGACAATGTCCTTGACGATACCACGGATGTAACCGTGACGCTCAGCGTAGTCAATCTTGCGGAACTGAGCGGGGGCCTTGCGGAGGCGGGTGTTGGCAGCTGCGGAAAAATGCTATGTGAGCAATTGTGTTCTAAACGCATTCAAATTGACATGTAGCTTGTTGCTCTAATGACTGTATAGTGGTAAACCGGGGGTTCCAAGTCTACCAAAAACGGGCTCGATGGGCTATTCGAGAAAATTGTAGCGTTCGATGGATCGTTGGGGAGGTTATAGGAAGAAAATTCGTCGAATGGAGAAAGAGAGGGGGAGAGCCTTACTGAAGATGCTGCCACGGCCCTTCCGCTGGTTGCGAATAACTCTACCCATCTCTGCGGTTTATTGGTATAAAACGAGACGGAAATATGCTGCCAGCAGCAGTTAGAAAAAACAAGATCGTTCGTTGGTTGATACAACAAGAGTATCTCTAGCTATCATAACGGGACTTACCAGCAACGGCTGTTGGTTATCGTCTCCTCGAAAGACTTCAGAAAGGTGGGTTGCGAAACTTCCTTGAGAGTAGGTGGTTCGCGTGGCTTAGGCCACAGACAATAATTTTTGTGTGAGAAACCCTCACTAGCACGTGACCATCAAATTTTGGTGCGTGGGGCCAATTCTAGCTTTGAATTACAGCATTGCTGTGGCTTTTGGCTAACGGAAATGTGGATCAACTTACAGAAGTGGGAAGTGGGAATTTTGTCTTTGCTGGCAGCCCACCTTTATTGAGGTTCTCCACTTTAAATCCTGTCAACTCCCGATCGGGCTTATTGCAGGGCTACCCGTGGCTTGAGTGCCTGCAGCTTGGCTGGCATTGTATGGAACCAATCGCTGTATTAATAGAGGGAGTTTGTTTGCTGCTGGCGCCCAGAAATGTAGTTTGATATTTTGCAAGTCTCCACGCTGAATAATGATGACGAATAACGAATGGTCAAGATTAGGATTTCTGTCGTCGGGCCATTGATCTTGCCTACACAACTGGCTTTCTTTATTCTCACGAACACATTTTTTGCTGCTTCTAGGAACGTTGATTCTTTTGCCCCTTTCGCCTGAGGCCGCTTTTTTACAATTCTTTTTTCATACACTTCTTCTAATTACGCTTGATGTGAGAACTCCAATAGAGTTCGCGTACTTGCTACGCTAGAGTACAGCTGAACCTCTTACATCATGGGAGACACTATCCATTTCTTGAAGTCATGACTAGATATCACTAGTACGGATTGTTGATTTTGATCTGGCATGTCAAACTCTTTGGCAGGTGAAACCTAGAAGCTCGGGTTTATTCAACACATGATCGTGCTCGTGAAGAATATCATGGCACTATGAGAAGATGTGCCTTTTATATTAGGCATGACTGGAACTTGGGAACTATCTTATAATGGTCCAAATCTAGCACAAGTTATGCTTTGTACGTAAGAGGATGTTCGCTGACAAGTTTGTAGATCATATTTTGGCCTCAATGAAACTTGCCTATCCCGTCTTGACCGTCAAGCGATGCAAAATGGGAGATGGGGCGGGACCTTCCTAGAAAGATGTCTAGTCCAATTTCTGAACATCAGTTGCTCTATCTATCAACTGGGCATGGTTATTATGCGGCTTCTATAAGTCTTGGGCCATCGCTTTGCCCAGGGTTGTAGAAGGAAGCTTTTTATCAAACTATGCGGTCATGTGACCTGCAGATAGGACGGATGGGAGCTGCTAGTATACTCGCGATATTTACCTACCATCGAGCCCAACATTGGATAAAATTGACAAAGGGCGGTGAGACAAAACAGCGAAGGTGATGGGGGGGGGGGGGGGGGGCGTGATATCAAACAATGCGAGCCGACAAAGAAAGAATATCTCTATCGCCCCATTGATTTCCGAAAACTACTATTCTACTACACGCACATGTGGCGATGATGGCTGTTTTGAAAAAAAAAAACAGGAGTGTCATGACTTTGCATCTTGGAGCAAGCTGTTATGCTTGGTTTAGATACGGCCTAATAGGAGGTATAATGGGCGAGGCATCGACGATGGCCTCGATGCTTCGGTGCACTTAAGTATAACATGAGTGTCTCTTGGGTTTTCCATTGACTACTGAATTTGGCCTAAGTTGTCAACAAGTCTTCTAGACGGCGTTTGGCAGCTAGAGAAAGAAGTCTCGACGACTGTCAGCAGCTAGGCTTCCATTCTTTGAAAGGACAATGTGATCGGAGGCACTTAATATTTATCTCGTGTCAAATGGCTCTTTGGCATTTTGGATCGAGGCTAGCCCACAGGTGTTGCTGATGAAATGCAAGCTAGAATTAAAGGTTCGCCCCGGTGCTGGTCTTGGTGCTGTGCTGGCTGGGTTCATGTATTGGTGGGATAGCCATGGTGTGTAAAATTTGCCCTCGTCCATGTTTGGCTGCCGTTTTCTACCTCGTCCTACTTTTGACTTGGTCAAATCCAGCCTCCTAACGTCTCCACAATCCATCTTCTTTCTACATCTTGATATTTCTCCCACCCATCATAACCCCAGCTCTGTCCTATCCTAATACATAACTTTCTTAATAACAACACAGCATCGCCATTACTGCCATAAAAATATCCGTTCGCCCTCACAACAAAACCGCTCATATTCTTTGAAAAATTCGCGATGTCTGACGACTCTTCTGATCTGTCATCAATTTCATCTTTATCACCGGCGCCATCAGATTCTGAGCCTGAAACTATTGATCAAAACAAGAAGGGCATTTTGAAGTTTTTCAAGACAACACCTAAGGCAA
The DNA here is from genome assembly GCF_044167205.1 of Ceratocystis lukuohia. Classification (NCBI taxonomy): domain Eukaryota; kingdom Fungi; phylum Ascomycota; class Sordariomycetes; order Microascales; family Ceratocystidaceae; genus Ceratocystis; species Ceratocystis lukuohia. The sequence goes on from NW_027263525.1 coordinate 2,017,563, forward strand.
AGTCCAAACCAAAGGCTAAAGCCCGGTCCAAAACGCTATCCAAGGCTCAAGCCAAGCCCAAGTCACAGTCGCAGCCACAGTCACAGGTCAAACCCAAGCAAAAGAAGATCATTGTAGCTTCCAAGGAACCGTCCCCGCCTCTACGCAAGAGAGAACCATCCCCTCCACACGAATATGTGTTTGCTGATAATCCAGACATTGCGGTATGTACAGAATAATTTGTTCCTCCGAGGTTGTGACGATGTGACCTGTCGCGTCAGGATGCTGTTGATTCTGGCTGTTTTGCACATGTAAGGCAGGGCTAAAATGCATTGCGGCTAACGTTTCATTCGTCTGGCAGTTCATTGTAATGTTTCGAGCGCGATTCAACGATATTTTTTCTGCACATCTTGCAACGTTTGGCCCACAAGAATTTGAAAACGACATTACCGACTTTTTTCCTGGAAACCGCGTCGAAGGGTTTCTCTGCGCGCTGCTCATGCTCATTCTCAATCGTAAACAGGACGTCAAGTATGGCACCCCCTGCGATCGCTATTCTACTGCGTCGCGCAAGCCTTTACTGACTATGATCACTGCTTTAGGCCCGGCCATTACAATCGCGCCTTGGAAGAAGCCATCTCTACTCATAAAAATCAGTGGCCCAAATCTTGGGAGGGGAAAAGCCCCGTTTCGGGAAGTAATACTTTCCAGACTCTGGCGCCAAGCGACAAGGTAAGATTCATTCTTGGACGTTTCCTAGCTGCAGGACTTTTGAAGTAATTTAGCTCGCTAACCCTTTTACTAGCTTATCCTTTTACGCACGCTCATTCATTGGGCGCTTGCTTCATCCGAGTCGATTCGAACCCTAGTTGCGAAATCATACAAAAACCGCCATGACGAAGATCGTGCAATTCCTCTTTCAGTACAGGCTTGGGGCTCTGATAGCGACAAAAGACGCTACTTTCTCATCGAAGGCCGCGATGGGACTTCCTTCAGAATATACCGCGAGAGCAATTTTCAAGGGCTCAACCGCACATGGTGGTCCGTTGCAGACTCTATTGATAGCTTGAAGGCCTTGGCTACCAGTTTGGAGGAGAAGGATGGAGGTCCCAAGGCGAAGAGTCTTGCGCATTCAATGCGCATGGCAATACCCCGTCTTGAGGAGAGCGAGGAGGTAAGAAACTACATGTTACGGGAGACTAGACTATTACTAAAAAGTTGTAGAAACGTCGCCGTCGCGAGTACCGGCTCAAAACAAAAGAACGCTTCCTCAGACCCGACCCGGCTCACTCTCTTTACGAAGGCCGCACCCGCGGAAAGCGCGTCAAATACACGTTTTCAGATGAAGAGGATGTTTTCACCGATTATTCCGCCCGCCGCTCTACGAGGAACACCCGCAACCATACTCCAGAAGATGCTCAAATTCCGGTGCAACACTCTAGATCCACCCGATCCACGCGCCTTAATCCGGATGCTCAATTGAGTGGTACTGAAAGCGCGCCCAATGACTCGAGAGAACCTTCGGTTGGGGCTAATGGCAGACCTCGCCGACAAGCTGCCCAAAACCAAGGCTCCAAGCGTAAATCCCTCCATGCAGCTGAACTCAACGTCTCCGACGACGATGATCAAAACATTCCGGAAGCAGATGATGGTGGCGAACACATTCCAGACGAGTCCAACAGTGAGGATGAAGAGGAGTTTGCTGGCGATGATGAGATGGGCGATGATGACGAAGAAGTTGTTCGCGAGTCAAAGAATAAGACCACCAAGGCAAAGGCAGCCGCTGAACGTCCAGATGATACAAACAATCCTGACGGATTGTTGTCGCCTAGTGCGGATAGCAATGGTAAAGACCATGGCCCTACACGGTCTGATTGCCAGGAAGTTTCTGTAACCAACTCCCTTGAAACGCCAGACGAATCACCGCTTGGTAACAGGCAGACACCAGAACCGGAGGTTGAAGGTAATAAGATTAAGATTACTCTCAAGTCTTCCGCAAGCGCTTCTAAGAGGGGCACTTCACTGGCTTTCAGGGGCAGTCCCGACAAGCCACATGCGTCAATGGTTACTAGCCCTGGGGTTGATGCATAGAGCAACCGACTAAGCCCATCTTCCGAATGATCGAATGATGTGTGACTTTGAAATTATTTTCGGATATACACAGCCACGCTGTTATTTTGCAGGAAGAAGAACTATGCTTGTAGACAATAAATGCTGTGGAAGAAGGTTGACGGTGGTTTGCGGGCCTAGGAAAATTTCTAGTTTTTAGAAGTCATATATACCATTCTGTGGTCGTAGAAAATTATATGCTATTCACTCTCAATACCCTACATTAGGAGGGCTCGTTATGATACAGGCAGAAAACACGGCAAACATGGAAAAACAAAGGAAAACAGCGAGGGTGTGTGATGAACAAATGCTGTCCAGAGCTGGAGTTCTAGTTTATATTCTGCGCCTAACAACAGGTGCAGGCGGTACAGGCCAGTTATTCACACCGTACCACCATCGTCGCACTCGGGCTCCCAGGCTAGTCCCATGAATCTGGGCAGAGCGATTCCATTGTTGCCACCCGCATAGGAATAGGTTGTAAACAATGCCCTGCATCATGGGCATGATCATTTGGTCGCGGATTGTGATGAGAGCGACCTTCCACCAGGTATCAGCCTTGGAGATGCTCTGAAGATAGCTCTGCTCGAAGCGAAGATCGGGGATAGCTGGCAGCTTGTGCTTTTGCGGCGGAACTAGGATGTCTTCGGAGTAGTAGTCGTATGATCCGGGGCTTGATCCCTTGTGCTCTAGTACGAACGTTTCTCCTTGCGAGGTTGCGGGCGCGTCTCGCGGGTCGGCGTTTTGAAAGGCGCTTTGTGGCTGGGTAGCCTTGAGGGCCTCAACCACACCCTTAGCTGCCGCAGAGGACATGTTCTGAAGAGGGACTGGTGAGGGAGTCGATAGTATCAAGATGAGTCAGGGGGGCAGACGAGGGGACGACTAGGAGTTCTTTTGAATCGAGGCAGTCTGTAGCTGAATTTCTGCTTGACGATACCGTGCGGCCTGAAAGCTGTTCCTCATAGATGATGGACTCTGGTAGGTAGCTATTTGAAGTGGGCCGAAAGCGGTAGGCGGTGAAGCGGATACAGTTTGTCTCTAGCTGCCGGCAAATTTTTGGCCAAAAGATTTGCCCCGCTATACTAGCTCGTCCTTCAATTGCTCGTTTAGCGGGGTGAGCTAGGCGGTGAGCTGAGTGAAAGTATACTTTTTATCCTTGAGCTGCGCTCAAGATTGTCCCTTTCTGCTGCATACTTCCTGGGGACACTGTGTTTTTTTTCCTATTGCTTATTGCGTACTGATTTTTGCTTTTTTGCTTTTTTGCTTTCCGCTTCATGTTTCATCATTTATGCCTAATCATGTAAACTGAATGCTGTGCTATACAAGCTAAGGCCTGTCTTCAGCAAGGAAACGGTTCCCATGTCCATGTAACTCGTAACTTGTACTTTGTACCTCTAGTCATTAATGAGTTGCAGAATACCCACAACGGGGTCACAAACTGGCCCACCTTTCTTGAAATCTTGTTTTTTTTTTTCCAACGCAAACGCTAAGATTTTTGCACTTGCTTTCTTTTCTCCATTAATTCTCCTCCTGTTTTGCTGCTCAATCCTCATCGCAACCACCTCTAGCACCGACTTTGTCTGTGATAGCAGAGCACTTTGCCTGGATCACTTTACCCATCTTCTTTTCTATTAACTGTCTACTGAGCTGTTGCTCCCCACCACAATCATGAGCGATCCTACAAGTGCTGAGGCCGAGAAGAATGTGAGTCTAGCACTATATTGCTCCAGTAAACGTCGCAGGCAAGGTGGAGAGACGTATCTCTATGCCTAGCCTTTGAGCTTCGAGACATGTCACACACTACTTGCTTAACCTCAATGTCTTGCTCTTGGATCAGAAGCTGCCTAGTCCTTCAGAATACAACTCAAACTCAATATATGCCCCGCTTCAAGAGACATCCATCCACAAAGTATGAATGCTAACACCCAGTCTTCCTCCTACAGATCGAGATCTGGAAGGTCAAGAAGCTTATTAAGCGTCTTGAAGCCGCCCGCGGTAACGGTACGAGCATGATCTCCCTGATCATCCCGCCCAAGGATCAAATCTCGCGTATTTCCAAGATGTTGGCTGAAGAATACGTATGTATACGCACCAATCGCGCACACACTGGCCTAGTAGATCCCCTGCTAACAATGCATCATATCACAGGGTACCGCTTCCAACATCAAGTCTCGTGTCAACAGACAGTCGGTCCTTTCTGCCATCACCTCCACCCAGCAGCGTTTGAAGCTCTACAACAAAGTCCCCCCCAACGGTCTTGTCGTGTACTGTGGTGAAATTCTGACCCAGGAAGGCAAGGAGCGTAAGGTCAACATCGACTTTGAGCCTTTCAAGCCTATCAACACCTCGCTGTACCTTTGCGACAACAAGTTCCACACCGAGGCGTTGGCTGAGTTGCTAGAGTCGGACCAGAAGTTTGGTTTCATTATCATGGACGGTAACGGTGCCCTTTTCGGTACTCTGAGTGGAAACACCCGTGAGGTCGTCCACAAATTCACTGTCGATCTGCCCAAGAAACACGGACGTGGTGGTCAATCCGCTCTTCGTTTCGCTCGTCTACGTGATGAAAAGCGTCACAACTATGTCCGCAAGGTCGCTGAGCACGCCGTGCAGAACTTTATCACCAACGACAAAGTCAATGTCGCTGGTATTATTCTGGCTGGTTCCGCCGACTTCAAGAACGATCTAAACGCCTCTGACATGTTTGACAACCGTCTGGCTGTCAAGGTTATCAAGGTTGTCGATGTTTCATATGGCGGTGAATCTGGCTTCAACCAGGCTATTGAATTGTCGGCCGAGACCTTGAGCAACGTCAAGTTTATCCAGGAAAAGAAGCTCATTGGCAAGTACTTTGAGGAGATCTCTCAGGACACCGGTCGTATCTGCTTTAGTGTGGAGGATACGCTCAAAGCACTCGATCTTGGTGCTGTCGAGACTCTCATTGTCTTTGAGAACCTGGAGGTCACTCGCTGGGTTCTGAAGGACAGCACTGGTGCTACTCAAATCCTGCACACAACCAAGGAGCAGGAGCAGAACAACCGCGAGAAGTTCATGGACAAGCAGACTGGGCAGGAGATGGAGATTGTTGAACAGTCCTCCTTCCTGGAGTGGATTGCTGAGAACTACAAGAACTATGGTGCCAACCTGGAGTTTGTGTCTGACCGCTCTACTGAGGGTAATCAGTTCGTCAAAGGTTTTGGTGGTATTGGTGGCCTGCTCCGTTACAAGGTTAACTTTGAGCAACTGGCTGATTACTCGGATGATGATGATGACTACTACGATGATTGACTTCCCAACTCCCTCGTTGCCGACGAGGCTCGAGCTCAAGTTGAGAAGTCACTTCGTTCCGAAGCAGCTCCGTCAGTTGCCACGGCCGTTTCCGAGCCGCTGCCAGCTGGCCCCCAAGCCGCGCGCACGATGGCCGCTGTTGTTAGTCAGGGCATGAGGTACCCTGGCCAACTCGGTTGCTTTCGGGCGCTTCGAGCCCATTGTCCGAGCCCGCTTCGCTCCGTCGTGACTACGATCTGAGCAAGTGGAGCAACCATGCCAGGGAACTAGGCGCAGACTTGAAGCCAAGCTGGCGTATGCTCTATTAAGCGATTACAATATTGCCAGTTAAGTGCAAACGCCTCTTGTGCCGATACATGCTGTTCTTTTTCACTGGACAGCCTCGCGAGCGAAAGCTTTATGTGGTTCGGATGAAGCAGGCAACGCGGTCTGGCCTTGAGATAGACGCGTTGTGGCAAATATGCTACTCTCTTTTTATTCCTTTCCTATTCCGCTTCTTTCTACTGTTGTTTCTTTTCTTCCTTTGCTTCAAGTTGCGGTTGGGATATGTTGTAGTCATAGACAAAAAGTTTTCCTCAGCGTATAAGACAGCGATGCATTCCATCCTAGACGAAGGAGGGATAGGCGAGAAGCAGTGTCGGAGTTGGATGATAGGAGCGGAACTTCTGCCATTCCACCTAAAGTCTATATTTGGGATTGGTCTTTTATTTTCTATATTATAAAAGCATAGTGATGAAACAACATGGTCGTATCTTGGGAAGTCACCAAGAATTGTGCATATGACAAGGTTATGTTAAGATGTAGAATGAATTGAGGCCATGTAATATCGCTGAGCAACACAGAAACGACAGTGTCGTTTCGTGCTTTAAAATATTCGAAAGAGAGAGGCATGCGGTGTCTCACTATCGTCGCGTTCTTAGATATGAGGAAAGATGCAATCGCCAATCCGCTTCGTTAGCAGCAGTCTTCCATGCACTCGCAGCACTCGAAGCAGGCTAAACCCGCACAAATGCCACAGCAAATACCCTATAAGAACGGAGGTTATAGTGTTAGTCAAGGGGACGGGCTTGGGGCTACAGAATCAAGAAGTCGAGGAAACTCACACCACCCTCGCCGCCGCCACGTAGACGTGAAGGACTCGTTGACATAGGGTCCTGGGCACGCTGTGATGGGAGGAAAGATATTGTTAGTAAGTTGGCCAGCTTTCATAGGTCATGACGGTGATTGAGGGGGGGGAGGGTAGCGTCAGTATACGTACGGGCTGCTGGGTTTCCGCTTCACCCTGAGCTGTGGGCACCATTGGGATGGGCTGGGGCTGAATTTGTTGCTCGACAACAGGCATGGTAGGTCACTGTATGTGGTGTTTGTGTATATGTGTGTGTACGTAAACGTGGATGTACAAATATATCAGTGTCCTATGGGTATAGACGAGATATAGAAGTAAAGAGAACGAAGGAAAAGGAGGAAGGAGGAAAGAATAGAGTATGGGGCTATCGAATGATCACAAGCAGGATGTCGGCAATGCTGACAGCGCCAAAATGACGAGGAGGGGGCGAGGAGGGGACGAGGATGTTATATAGCCGTTCATATACAGCAGCCAAAGGTTTATCGTCGCGGCAAATGTCCTAGTCGGCAACAAGAAACCACACGCCACAGATCCCTCTCCTTTTCCCCTCCCCCTCCTCATGGGATAGCGAATAGGAACTGACGCTGCGTACGGAGAATGGCAAAACACGTTGTCCGTCAAAGATGAGGTGGCCTGCGAGGCTCCCCTTCGTAGGCATGGTGTTAGTTATGGTGTTAGTCCTGGTGCATCCTGACCCAGCCTCCGGCCTAGTCTGCCTATGCTATGGCAGCAGTGTTGTTGGGGGCATTTTAGGGCTTCCTGGCTTATCTCTAATTGGTTGGAACCTTTGTCTCAGAGGGAGAAACCCTGATGCGTGCGTGTTCCGGCAATGGGATTATCAGGTTATCTCAAAGATCATAAAAGCACTAAATCAGCGATACCAGACTTGCATGATCATGAAGTTTCAAACAACGGGCCCAATGTAGGAATAATTTAGTGAAGCAACCCCATTCATCAGTCACATGTACCAAGGAAGAGCCAGGGGTGGGCAGTCAGGTATTTTGGTGTGTGGTGTGGGTGTGCGTCGGACAGAAAGCCAAGTTCCAAGTTCTTTGAGAATGCTTTATGCTTTGTTGCTTTGTTGCTTTGTTGCTGCTTTGTGATTGTTACCGTCAGCCTTAAAATTCTTGGCATTTGCTTGTTTTGACTTTCGTCTGTCTCGTATCTCCATCTATCCAGCGCCATTTAGAAGCTTGGAGGCCTCTAGTAGCTTGCTTATAGTACATGGCTACCCACGCCCATTTGTACTACGCACAGTATGGGAACCCATGATGCAGCTGACGCACTCACTATTCACGCGTGGCGAAAATAACAGGGACGGGAAAACTTGGGCCAGGCTCAAGGCAGATTTCTTGCTGCTCTTGAGATCCGCAGACGCTGGAGAAGTTGTGTTTTATATGATTATTCCTGAGAAACTACAGTATATAGTATTATAGATCCACTGCACTTAAATCACGTGATGCTGGACTGGCGTACGGGTTTTCGGCCCAGATTATACCTCTCGGCGTTTATCTAGCTCGCGATTGCCGACTAGCCATCTAGTATAGGCCTGTAGCTGTTGTCATCGGCTGCAAGCCTCTGTTCTGCTTCCTCTTCTTCATCTGTCGCCACGTCATAAATAAAGTACTGCACAAACACGCAAAAATCCAGCATCAGCGTGGCCGAGCTACCAGCTAACCATGACGCATTGACCAGCATGTATTGTCCATACAGTGCCCACGCCTCGCCAGGCGCACACACGCCCGTCTCGCCATCGGGGCCGGTGCTAGTGCATTTAGGCTCATAAGCCAGCACGGATAGCACGTATGTCACGTTTCCTAGACAAGCAAACAGGAAGAAGAGCATGCTCAGGCCATCCGTGCTCTTGCGACGGTAGTTGAGCACGAGCTGCGGCAGCCGCGACAAAATATACAACGCCGCACACAGATAGCCAAACACCTGGCCCCAAAAGTCCAGCTGGGGTGGCGCGTCGGGCACTGGCTGCACCGGAGGTAGATCGCCATCCGGTGAGTGTGGAGGTGCCAGGGCACCAGTACGTGCGGACAGGAACCATCCTAGGAAGCCAGCACAGATGACCATAAGCACAGCAAAGGTATTGAGAAGCACACTCTGGGCGGTTGACGATGGCGCTGTAGCGGGGGCCGTTTCCGAAGGCAATTGGTCGTGGACAAGCGGCACAGCGGGAGAAAGATTCGTCCAGTCGGAACCGCGTCGCTCACGGTGATGCGCCGAGAGCGTGTTCGCGGGTGCGCAGAAGCTAGGCGAGGTTTCTGGTTCCTCAGGATCGAGAAGGCGAGTGCGCTCCGTCGGAGGCGAGATCGACTTGGAAGAGACTTCGTCCTTCCACGTAAAGCCACGATAGTAGAAGCATTGGCCGAGGAGAACCATGTCAGCGATCGTGTAGTAGAAGGCAAGTATTATCTGTGACGATGACCAATTGTTAGTGTCTTCGGCAAGTCAGGTCAATATCAAGGCCAGCGTACCATAGTTGGCAGGATGCCCTGCATCAAGCCACCAATAATATTGAAGACATCGCCGACAAGCCACACGATGATAAACTGGATAGAAAGGCCGTCGGTGCTGCTGCGACGGAAATTTTGGAGGATTTGAGGTGTGAATACAACAACTACGAAGGATATATATGTGTTAGTTTTTCTTGGCTATGAGCACGAGTGAGTTGACGTCATAGAAGCCAGCCCCAAGTAGTTACTGCGATACGATGCGAAAGCGAGTGCGCCTACTTGCTAGCCCTACTTGTAGACGAATCAAAGCAGATGGGCTCGCGAGGCAGGAGGAAATAAAGGGTTTATATAGTCGGGCCAACTTACCCCAGCAAGCAATCGAGATAGATCTAGAGGGCACACATCGCATGTCAGCATGTCACTTCCTATTGTTTCAGACACAGCTGCACTCTGCACTCCTAGGACGCTTACCCGCAGATTCCCGAGATAGCTTCAACATCGAGGTTGAGAGGCTGCATGGGCGGTACGACCATCATGGCTAGGTTTTGACGATGATGCGACGAGTTTGCTGTTGTCGCGGTTGATGGTGGTTCGATCCGGTTCGGTATAGGGTAATGATGCTCTGTATTTTCAGGGGATTTGCCACTGTAAATTGAACTTGAAACTTAAACAAGGCAGAGCAAGGCTGCCAATAAAGTATGGTCAAGTCACGGCAATTGCAAAAAAAGAAATCAAAGGAGAAAGCAACTTAGGAAAAGGCGCTTCAGCTGTTTTCGGCTTCTTCGTGCAAAGGCTGATAGTTTGATTCGCCCTTGCTTCTATTCTTTTTGTTTTGTCTTTTCAAAGCTTCTCCAAGAACGGAATGAAGTTTTTTATTTCCCTTCATTTCTTCCCCTTTGCGCCTAGAGTTTTTCGCCTCTGCGTCATAGTTATAAAAGGCTTAAAAGAGTAAGGATTTGGACCTGCATATTCGTAACCCTTAGAGGGAGAGCTTGAATAGGGTTATAGTACTTGCCGTTTTTGTATCATGATGTGAAGAGAAATGTGACAGAACTTGTAGCTCGATCCTACGTGTAACTAATTCATCATGCAAACACTGCGTGCTTCATTAGCTTTGCGGTGTCTTTCGTTGTCTCGGCCATTATGCTCCCAACGATGGGCAAGCTCATGGTCGGCTGCTGACCTCCAAACTATTAAGACAAAGCTTGTTTCCCAACCCCCTAAGATCATCGATGATTTCCTCACGCCTACACAATCTCACCTACTGTCCCTCTCTCTTACCGGGGCCTCGCGCTCACTAGAGCCCTGCGCTCGCCCATCGCCCTATGCTTCTGCTTCTTTTGCCCAGCCGCTTCCTTATGGCGCACACCTAGTCCACTTTCCCATTCGTGCCACCCCGCAGGAGCTCTATCCTGACGGGACCGATGCCGACCATCTACCCCACGAGTTGCTGCCGAAGCGTATGTGGGAAGGCGGCGAGGTGCAATACTCCCCAACGTGGCGTAGACAACTGATTATGGATGGCCGCCGTGCTGTATGTGTTGAGACCATTGGCGATGTGCGACTAGCCAGGAACAGCCAGTATATGCTGGTTGATGTACGGCGGAGTTATACGGCGGTAGATGGTTGTAGAGGTGCTGTAGATGTTCAAAAGGCACTGGATAATGCTGCTGTTAGGGAAAGGCGGACGCTGGTGTTCATGCCCAAGGATACTGACATCGCAGCTGTGCGGAGGAGGCCTGTCAAATGTGAGCTACTCACCATACATATTAATTTGAGGCGCATGCTGATATCTGTTTTACTAGGTCCGTGGACGCCGCAATACACGCAGGTGTTTACCCCATCAGACCTTACACTTTTCAATTTCAGTGCTCTCACCTACAATGCGCACAGGATCCACTACACCAGTGGCTACGATGGTTTCTCCCGGCCCGTCGTCCATGGCCCATTGACGCAGGCTTTGATGCTGCACGTGCTGAACAGCTGGCTTCCTGATATAAACATCGAGAGCCTCAAGTATAGTAATGTAGCACCGCTGTTTGCTGGGGATCAGCTTTCTGTATGCATAGCTCGGCGCGATGGCGCTGTGCGTCTATGGATCACCGGGCCTGATGGCGGTATGGCCGTCAAGGGAACGGCATTAGAAGCTGGCAGCGAATGAATTCGGCGGTTCGGTGGTGTCGAGACAAGAAGAGCTCGTTCATTGTCTTGGTATAACATGCTAAAAAAAGCCTAGACATGGGAAATCAACAAGGATCACTAGTTCAATAACTTGTAGTTGAATTAAATACGTCTTTCAAACGAAGATGAACAAAAAGCAAACACCGGAAACATGTTATGTGTTGGTGGGTGGGTTTACATCTTTTTCTGCCTTCTTTTTCGCAAAGTGGCTTGTTTTCCAACACGTTGCCATACTTTTGTTGCCTGCCGCCCTGAATACTTCATCTAAGCTTTCGCCTCTCTTGAGTGCATCTAGCGCTTGTTTCGCATTATCCGCGCTGTCGAGTAGGTTCCCAATGTCGTGGGCTGCGCGCTTACGCGTAACGAAGCCCCTTAACCCCGGTTCGCGTTGTTTATCGTTGATGGTTTTAAACAACTCAAACATCACCTCCCAGTCCTTGAGAACTTGTGCCTCTATCTGATCGCGTTCCTTGGGAGACAGCTGTTCTAACTCGCGTACACTCTGGATGATGCGTGCACGCCGAACCCAGGCTTTGGGCTGGCGATGTCTTTGTGCTTGTCGCACAACACCCTTAGCAGCATATACTATTGACGTCGCAGCAGCAATGTTTTTGATGACCAGGCCACCAAGTCCCATACCAACGCCTTTGACAAAGCCGCGTGTACCGCCAGTCTTGGCGCCATGGTATGGCTGCGTCACAACACCGGTAAAGGCATCATACACACCATAGACGATTTCTGTCTGGGTGGCGCGAAGCCCGGACTTAATACCTGTCACCCGAAGTTGCGGACGCACAGTCGTATCACCATATAGTAGGGGTGCATTGTGGAATCCCTGAGCAATTGCATTGCCCACAATAAGTGGCATGAGAAAAAGAATTAGAGCCGAGCGTCCAACGCCCGATGCAACTGCACGGAGATACTCGTCTTTAGGAGGTGCAACACCAGGTGGCAGAAATGGATCTTCTGGCATAGGTTCATTCTTGAGGTTTTCCTGAATGGCCGCTGCTGTATGGGTCGACGTTCTTTGTAGGCTATGAGAATGAGAAAAAGGGGCAGGGTCTTCCCCATTTGCTGTAGCATCCGAATCGCCTTTAGCCTCACTTCTATGCTGAGATTTGTGGTTTTTGTGTGCTGTTTTGGCTAGATTTACTGGCACGCCAACCACACTGACAAAGATCTTGCAAACGCCTTCGGCAATCGTCGAGATAAGCCCAGTAATGGGCTCGCCAGGCCCATAGAAATCGCGAAACTCGTGATGCTGAATCAGATGCATTTGCTTCCAAGTCAACCTTTTCTTCTCTACAAGAATGGCTGCGGCTAATGGGCTAAAGCGTGTCTTGCCCCAGCGGGTGGCCCATACAGCAGTATGGCCATCTAGAATAGAGCAATGCATTTTGTCTTTCTTCAGATCCAGATGGCTGTGAAACAGGTTAACTGTGTTTTCAGCACCGTCTCCATCTTGAGCAATGGAATCGGCCAGCTTCTGCACAGCGACCTTAGCCTCATCAGTCAACAAATATCTGATACCATCAGCAAACTTATCGGCTGTCAGCTCTTTGTATGGGATCACCTGAGGCCCAGCGCCGGACTTGGCAATCATACTGCCCCAGAAATTTTGGTCACCAAAGAAAGGCACTACCATAGTCGGCAAAGCGCATTTCAGGGCAATAGCCGTCGTTCCGGCACCCCCGTGAATCACAGCTGCACGGACTTTAGGGAAAAGCCAGTCATGGGGGATATTTCCTAACATGTAAATATTTTCCGGGACATCATCGCCACCAAGCTTTCCCCAGCCCTTAGATACAAGAGCACGAACACCAGCCTTACGGACGGCTTCGAAAATCATGTTGGTGAACGCGGTGGGATCGTCAACAACGATGGATCCGAATCCAATGTAGATGGGCGGTTCTTCAGAAGCGGCCAAAAACTCTGCTAATGCAGGCTCTGGTTGGTAGTTGGATCCATTGGTTGCAAAAACAAAGCCCGCAATGTCCACATCCGAGCCCCAGTCGGCAGGCTTTGGGACCAATCCTGGGCTCCAAATATATGTGTACGGCAAACGTAGTCGCGAAAGTGCTGCGGGAGCCCAAAAAGCTGAAAGGCCATCCAACGATAGGGTTTTGATGCGCAAATCATTCACGAGATCTCCTAAGCCCTGCCACACCATCATGTCCACTAGTGGGTATGAAACTAGATTGGCAGCACCGGGCTCTACGTTGGAGTGCTTGATAGCGGCCATCGGATGAGGGAAAGCTTGGGTTGGACTGTAGGGGAAAGTAAAGACAATGTGAAGCGGGATGTTCAGCGCTTCGGCACAATGCACATGAGCGTAACTGGGCGGGTTGGCGATAATTGCATCTGCTACAAACGGCATATCATCTCCTGCTGCCATGACCTTAGAATTAAAGGCATACTTGGGATCGTCTGTAGCGCATACACACGCGCGCCAGAAACCTTCAAACATTTCCTCCATGCTAGCGCGTTTGCGACCGATTTCGCCTGCTTTGACACTCTCTAGCGTAGGAATCATGCCAGGATTCTTGACCATAAAAGCCATCAGCTGTGCCGGATCGCCACCCACGGAAAAATGCTCTAGGCCATATTCGTCTTCCGTGATTTGGCGGAAGTCTGGGTGGGTCGCAATCCGCACCCGGTGGCCATGCCTTTTCTGCAGCACTTGGCCGATGCGCAGGAATGGTTGTACATCACCACGGGAGCCAATTACCATGATGACGATATTCATACGCGGCACACGGAGTGGTGTCACCGTTGATGCCTCTGAAAGCCGAGGTGGCTTTGGCACCTGAGTAGCTGCCGGGTCACTAGATGCGGCTAGAGGAGAGATTGCGTCGGAAGTGCCTTGGTTATTTGCTGACATAGCAGCAGTAGCAGCCTCTTCAAGACGCCTGGAGCTTGGCGAAATGCCTAGTAGGCGTGCGAGACCCCCGCCATGGCTGTTGTCGTTGAGCGTGATGCTCAACCGACCATCAGACTGATCGAAGCGGCACCGCGACAGACAATTGTCTTGTCCAATGTTGAAATAGGAAAGGTCATCGCGATGTCGGCGACGCTGCTTAGTTATGGAGGCTGGATCTAAGGCATTGGCGGCCAGAATGCGCTGCCTATGTTGCATGTCGGTGTCTTCATCGAAAGAGCACATAGAGCCACAATCGCTTTCATTGCCTGGATAATTGCGATTGGCTTCCTGGGGGGCCAAGTGATTATTGGCTCCTGCCGTGTTTGCGCGGGTGCGATTGTAAAGATTCCGTTGGTTCTGCCGCTGCTGTTTTCCCGCATCCACAGGTTCAATCTGGGTCTGTGAGCGCATTCGGGTTGGAGTTACAGCTGAGCTCAAGCGGCGCAGAACTCCAGGCCTTGGAGACTCGCTGTTGTTGCGACTTGAAGCACTACGGACAGCTTCAGGCCGGGTCATTTCGATTCGCGGAGGGATGAAGCTGGGAAAGGCCACATTTTCGTCAGCATCATGAATGACTGTTTGAAGGCCAGCGCCGTCAGGAGACTGGATGTCATGGGCATGGAAGGCCATGTGTGCATCACTTGGCCTGTTGGATGCCATCTGGGAGAATGCTAGCGCGCGTGAAGTAGAGAAAGACGCAATGGATAAGACGAACAGAGATCAGTGCGACAAGACAAGATGCAGGAAATAAAGTGTCGTCTTAGATAAAAGTTTGAAGAGCAAAAGAAAGAAGGGTATTACAGGGGAGAAAGCTTGGATTGCCAATTGGCAATTGACAGAGACTTTGCCGAGGTGGCGGCGTTGATGGATAGCTTGCGAAGAGAAGTTGACCGTTTATGGCGTAGTGCATGACGACATAGCTGATTCGAAGGTAAGAGGGAAAAATAAATGCAAATAACGATAAAAATAAGATAATAAAATGATAAGGAGGTTTGAGATGATAGGAAACGATGAAGAAGAAGAGAAAAGAAAGCGATGACACAGAAATGAGAACGAGACAGGAAAAAAACTGAAATACCGTCCTTTCGAAGAAACTACAAGGTAACTACGAGCAAGCTTCATGGGCCTGGAAATTACTCCGTTACTATGTGGAAAGGCAGGAACCTAAAAAATGCCCGAGACTTGCTCGGGTTTTTTCTTGGCATCGATGAGAAACTTAAGCAAGAAGATGATGTTTTAGGAAGGATCAGTCTCGTTCTAAATTATAAGTGGCAGGAGCGGATAACACAAAGAAGTGCTATTTTTTACGCTCCCTTATCTTTTGTCTTTCCAAACCCACGATCTCCTCGAGTGTCAAAAGACAAGAACAAAAACCCCTGGTACTGCTTAGCCCCCTCTTCCGCTTTGATCATCTACAGATTGAATGACTAGAAGGTAGAAGGACAATCATCTCCTTTTCTGGCGCAATGAAGGGGGGGAGGGCATTGGCCAACTCATAGAGGCTGTACCACATTGCTTGTTAGCCTCTGCACTGATGGTCCTGTGCTCCAAGTAAAAAAAAGAGTATGTCTTGTCCGTAATGTGGTCTATGCAGAGTGATTGCAGAGTGATACGAACTGCTATGCTTTCGAGTCTATTTTAAGATGTTTATTGGGCTGCACTGTAGAGGACATGAATAAGCGTTCCGAAGAATTGCAAATGGGCTCCCCGGATGCATTACAGGGCTGCAAAACCTAAAATTCCGGGCCTTCTGGGGAACGCTGAAGCTCCATTCACCATCTAACAGCACTCTATTATATGTATATGTATGCCTTGGCTAAGTTTCGAGGTCTGCTTTGCTTTACCTGACCGGATTTGCCACATGGGCTAATCCCAGGCTTTTTTCCATGCCCTTTACCTTTCTAACAAGTTATGTCTATATTGCTTGCATTCATTGGCATGCCAGAAAAAGTGCTACTGTGATAAAGTTGAATCCTACATACCACAATCCTAAGAGACACTCGGTAAAAGGATCCCTTCCCTGTATGGTAGCTTAATCCAGACCAACATCCTCCCAACTACAATCCCCACCGTTGCTCGGCTAGAGCACACTACAGAATTACACATGTACCTTGTCCAGGCGATCCAACAACAAGTTTGCCTGAACCTCAAGTTCAACCAAATTCTTCTCTTTACCCAAGGCCATGACCTTTCTTGCCGCTTCGCCCAGCGGCAGCAAGTAACGCTGTTCCACTGCTTCAGGCATCGTCAAAGGTACCAATACACTATAGAGCGATGTCTCATTTTCCTTTGTTCCAAACATCAGTACCGCCAGGTTGACTGCTTGTAAATGTAGAGGGTAGTTTTGTGTCCAGCAATCCAACAACTCTGCATCCGTCATACCTTTCAAGTACTCGAGGCGAGGGAAAAGCACATACTGCAATGTATCGAGCGCCTCCGTGCTGGAAAACCGGCTGGAGGCAGGCTTGACTGGGGATAAAGGCATCTCGGCTCGCTCAATAGCATGGGGAAGGCCAGCCTGAAGCTCTTCACGCAGCCACGTAACAGCTTGGGCCTGCAATGATGAAAAAATGCAGTTTTCAAGCAAATCTTCCAAGATCTTTAGCCGATCAACATCATCGGGATCTGCGTGCAGAATAGCTCCAGCTAAAACTGTTGCGGCATTGCGCACAAGAAGTGACGGATGGAAAACAGAGACCAGTGTAACAAGGTGCAAGTATTCCATGAAGTTGGGTTTCGTTGTTGCTTTAGCTGCCGTGACCTTCTTGTTGCTTTCAAGGTAAAGGCCAATCACCATGAGTGCTTCTAGAGTTCCTGGATTGGCGGAAATACACGCATCGGCATCAGTTGCTAGGAAGCGGCCTAGAAGCTTGTAGTGTTCTGGAAAGATGTAAAGATCGGGGGTTTTATAGGTAGCATCGAACACTTCCGACGCAAAAGTCCAGTATGCTGCTAAGCATATCATGCCACCGGACGATAGTTTGATGGCTTCGGGGTCCTGTGGATCAGGCTCGGATCGGAGAGGAAAGATTTGTAAAGGAGATTCGCACAAATCCTTGACCTGGTCAACCTTGAGCTCTGTAAGGCCCAAATCAGCAGCCAATGACTACACGCGATATTTACTTAGTAAAATTGTTCTTTGTGCAAGCGATAACGCACCAACTTACCACAAGCTGTCCAATTTGTCCATCTCGTGCAACTAGTTCCGGGTCTTCCTTGAACGCCTGCATCCACGTCCGGCGTCCCGGAACAATCTTCTCCGGGACGTAGTATTCATTTAAGCGTGCCGCCCATGCCATGTCGTTTCCGTTGACATAGGCTTCAATGACACATGAAACAAATGTTCTAAGAAGCCGACTCTTCAGCTCCTCCTCGACCCTGTCGTTGGCTTGTTTGTTAACAGCTGGTGTGTCGGCCTCGGGATCCGGTGCCGTTACTCCGCCTTTTGCTGTAGGGAATGCCTGTGCCATAACTGTGCTGCTCTGGCGGTTGGGAAGAGGAGGCCGCGTCGCTCCTGGCTGCAATGCATATACAAGATCGATTATAGCCGCAGTTGCGCGTGGAGATGGGTTTGAACTATACACCTTGCAAACAGTAGCCAGACTGCTGTGCAAGAAGCGTGAGGGTGAGCGCACATCCAGACGCTTGTGCAGGATTCCGAGCATACCCAGCAATACTGAGAAGTGCGCGTTCGTTTTGTCCTGGTTTGTTTTTTCGTCGATGGATCTGATTTCGGCACTGGCCTCTTCGTTATTGTTGCCATCATCGCTATCTTCGTTGTCGTGTATTGTCTCCAAACTTCCATCGCCTAGTCTTTCAAGCGACTCAAGCACTTTGATAATAACTTCACGCGGGTTTCCCAAGCGAGCAATCGTCTGCAAGCAATCGGCACTTCCTGGCATTATCAATAGCTTGTCGACCAAATCCCAGCCAATGTCTTGGCATATAGCAGCATCTTGGAGTATCTCGAGCAAGGTGGGGAGGATCTCAGGACACAACGACTTTTCGATGATCGTGAGATAGGTAAAGGTATCTGTGGCTGGCGGTCGACTTTCCAACAACCTTTCGACAGCCGCTGCAGTCTTGTCGATGGGGACAGCGGGGGGGTTGTTGTTGCTCATTTTTAACGACAGGTTTTGAGTGAGCAGCTATAATAAGAGTTTATAGAAACGATGGGTGGTGGTTTCAGCAATGAATAACGAACGCTTAAATGCGCAAGAAAGAAGAAATGAGAAGTAAATAGGACAAGCACAATCGCTATCCAAATCAGCCTAAATTTGCTTCAAGCTCATCAATCAGAGGCGATGTCTTGTGCCTGTAGATCAGAAGCTTGCACTGCCCTCTTGCCTTTTCCTCTTGTGCTCTGTGGTGGCCTTGTATCTGGTCAAATGTGGATGCTTCTACCAACGTCATCGGCGAGTTTGTTTGCTCTTGTACTTTTACTGCGTATTTTGCTGCCAGGGTACTTCTGGCTCTATGGAATAAGTTCGTTTAAACTCTTAAAACACTCTGCCCCTGCCCAGACTTGCCCCTCATGGTAACATTCAACGGATGCAGAAGTGTGGCGCAAGAAATACGCCACAATCCAGATCAAGAAGTGGCTGCAGACCCTAACCTTAATGCGGTATCTAGAAGCTTGCTAGCAGCGAATAACAAAGACAATGTGAGCAGACAACAATTCACGCCCAGATTTTTAAAGACTTTTTCTCTGTTCTCCTTAGGCTATCATCTCAGCAATCTACTTGTACCAAGTTACTAAGAATAGTATTTGTTTCACTTCGTGTCCCTCATCAAACAAGCAAATCTGCTGTTTTTGTCACCCGACACACCACGACCTAACTACGTCATCGTTTATCATCGAATCCGTCCTGCTATAGCGAACCAGGCTCTGCACCTCGCACCTCCTTATATCTTAGCACTTGTGAAATGCAATCCTCGGCTATGGAGCTGTCTAAAAGGCCCAAGACGTCCTTCAACTTCTCGAGTTTGCCCACCGAACTACGTTTGTACATCATTGAGCTGCTGGCATCCAACTGGGCCTCTGAGCATCCCTCCGTAAAAGATATTCCACTGGCACCCCTCGCCTCTGTGAACTCCGAGTGGCAGTATGTCATAGAGAGATTCACTTTTAGCACAGTTTCCGCGGATCTTGGTGGTATTGAAATGCTCAAGAGGTTCGGTCGGCGCCGCAAGAAGCTCGTAAATATGATGGTCCTCAAGGTTACTCTTCCAGAATACCCCAACAACCCGTGCGAATCAAAAGAGACTTGGAAAGACAAAGTGAAAAACAATAAAGTATTCCGCGACACTATCATTGCTGTGTACACAGCGTTGAGTTCATGGGATGAAGACGAAGTGAAGCCGGGCGGGTTTGCCCTCACGCTCAAGGTCTGGTCTGCCAGCGATTTTAATCAATGTAGCACGGAGCTATGGCAAGAGAGACTAGCAAGCCACCGAGATATTGGTGCTCTCCGCTTTAATGAGTCGTATCTTGACATAGCAGGGTTTGATGATGAAGGGTCTCGTTTCATCGACATTCCATACGTGTACGTGGTTGGCTACTTCTCCGTAGATACAAACATCCCTCGGGTCATCAACCCAGCGGCCATATCGGAAATGGTAGCAAGCCTTCGGTTAGTCCGGGCTGTGTATCTCGGAGTGGCCAAGCACACAGAGGGTATCCATGGAACACCAGCAAATTACAAAGGAAAGCAAGCATACGACGAACCATTGGCGACCTAAGCAGACCAAGTCCTTACTAACATGCCCCAATATATAGACTTTATGATGCCTATGCTAAGATGGTCACCTTCAATAGAAACGGTTCATCTTATTGGCCGGAACACCGACGTCTCATGGAGAGAGCTCCCTCATGAGAGCATGACACAACAGGTTGATTTTGTATCAATAAACCAAGGTGTTTTCAGACTTATGAATAACGTTAAGTGCTTGCATCTCGAAAATCTCGTGCGGATCAAGAATTTCCTTGGCCCACTATGGCCTGATGAGGAGAATCCGCAACCGCTTCTAGAAACGAACCCACTGAAAGACACTTCTCCTTTCTACACCTTAATGGTGCTTGACATTCAGTATAGCTCGTTGCACTTTCCCATCACCTGGGAAGATGATGTCAATGACCTCAGTGACCATCCTGAGACCCAAGACTGGCGTCAGCGCGTGTCACTCGGCTGCGCGCGATTAGCATTGCTGATACCCAACCTGCGTCTCATGAAAGTATGGCAGAGGCCGCTCATGTATGCGGGAAAACACAGTCTAATGTATAAAGTGAGTGGTCTCGGTGACCCCGCCATACCCACAACAGCCTCTCTAGAATGGAATAGCACTTTTGGGTTTGCGCCATGGGAAGTGACCCTGCAGGCCTGGGCAGCGGTGGCGGCCAAAAACGCAGGCGTTGATAACCTCCAAGTCAGTATATCTATGGAGAAGAACTGGCGGACAGACGGCCAACCTCCCAAGTTCCCAGCCCTGGTACCAACATAAGCACGGAACGAGCATTAATTAGGTGTGTGGTGTGTGGATCTTTGTCTTACATGCGCAAAGATATTAATTATTATTACCAATCCAGAAGCATGTGATAGCATTGAACAGTGGACCAAGAAGCTATAACCACTATTCGACTGACTTCTTTCCTAACTTTATTTACCACGTCTCCCGTCTTCTTCGATCATATACGGTCAACCTATGGGTCAGTGCTTATATACCAGGGGCATCTATCGCATAGATCAGCCTCTGCCAGTCGACCAAACAACAATATCGCCGCTTCTACGCCAGTCTTCATTAAAAAGCCCATTCCAGCCCCTCCAGGCCTCATTCAGGTTGATATCAACATGAGAACCCTCCTCCGAAGCTAAAAACTCCTCGATCCATGGCTTGATGCCTTCGAAGCCCGCAATGTATCGCGGGATTGTCCAATTTCCGCCACGAGGCCACATTTCTTCTCCTAAAAATTTGGAGGGCGAGCCGTAAAAGCGGTCACTTTCATCAAGGTAGCCATCTCGTTCGGGCGTGTTGGGCGCTGTGTGCAACGGCGGCTCACAGCTCAGAGCACGAGCGTTGAGAGTGGGGTACAGCAGATGGGAACGCCACGGCGTGGTGTGGCAGGGCATGAGAAAAAGGACGAATCCATCTTCAATTCCAGAGGAAGAGGATAGAGCAGGCAACACAGCGGGATGGCTAGCCGTGTATTCATTACGTATAAAGTCGAGTACTGAGATGGCAGCCTTTTGGTGGCCACTACCAAGATATCCACCCACGATCAAATTTACCAAGATACCCAGTGCCAGTAGATACTTTCGCATGATAGGGCGTCCCCAAACTGTAGAAGCCCCCATTGGGGCGCGGTCTCCAGCTAAGAACCGCACAACAAAGGGAGCTGCAACAACATGCAGAGCAGGAAGCAGCGGATATATGAAGCGGACTTCCTTGTGTGACACTAGCGTCAAAGCACCACATGTTGTAAAAACTGTGAGTGCAAGAGCATGAGCAACGTTTCCCAGTCGGCCCTTACATGCCTGGTACAGCCCGTAAAGCACAAAGGGGAGCTGGGTGGTGGTGAGCAGAGGGATGCCCTGGACAAGGTAATACGCGACGTCATTGCGCCCGTAGAACACAGCGAGATCCCGGTTCAGGTTAAAGTACAGCCACTGGAAGGGCGGAAAGACCCAGTCTCCGAAAAAGAAGCGATCTGAAGCTACAGACACAACAAGTGCTAGAGAGCCAAATACAACGATTTCACAGACCAATTTGGTGAGACTAGCAACTGAACGGGAGTGAAAAAGTGTGGCCAGGAGTACGGTGACCCAGATCAGGATATTAGTAGGGCGCAGAAGGACAGCAATACCTGCCAGGAATAGTGAGACTCGTAGTTGGCCTGTAGAAATAGGCGAAATATGACGCTTGAAATTCTCCTTTATCCCGAGGTTTGAAGGCTCAGTAAGTAGCTCCCACGGCCAGAGCGCCAGGGCTACTGTAGTGATGGACATTTCAAGAGAGTTTGAAAAGGTGCGCACAGAGCAATACCATTGCCACGGGTTCAAAAGGGTCATGAATAGCTACGAGAACAATACACAAAAAAACAGTCAAAACTACGATACGATATCTACGGTAGGGATAGAATGTGGGAGTGGAAGAAGAGGAGGGTCAGAATAAGCTTACAGTTGCCTGAGAGGCATTGGAGCGGCCGTAAACACGGCAAGCTAGCTTCCAAGTATAAAAATCGCCCATGGCAGCAAAGAGAGCCTGAAGTAATTTCGGAGCGTAAAGCAGAGCCTTGAGCCGGAGATCAACAGACAGGGGGAACAGCACAAACAAGAAATCTACCAGACGATAGACGGAGGCAAACAAGGTTGGATGTAGAGATGAGCGGAGGAAATATTTCCATTCCTGATTAGACGGGAGGGAGACAGTAGGGGCCTAGTGTTAGTAAATGGCTTATATCTTAACATTTCGGTAGTCGATAGAAAACAAAGGGTGAGGGAGGTATCTTGGGGGAAAATATCTTGTTTACCCAGGTGATCCAAGCTCCGCTACTGCTGCCAAAAGCGGCATGCCACGCAGGCTCTAGAGACTGGAAATATTCATCGGGCTGGAAGAAAGTGCGGATAGCCAAGGCGTTGGATATACGCAGAGCTAAAATGAAGAGGAAGATGCGCGTAGGCGTGATCGTGGGCGTGATCGCTGGACTCGAAATAGCCCCCATGACGACGTGAAGTGCGGCCGGCACAGCAACAATGGGGCAAACAGGATGACTTGGATTTTGTTTGAGAGCGTTGTCTTGCGCTAAGAGCTCAGCACACCAAAACAAAATCATGAACAGAAACGGGAATACAGAAAAAGCTACTGTAAACGAAACGGTGTCGTCACGACTGGAGATCGCCAGCAAGCAAGGTCAGACCCGCATGGCGTTGTCTTCTGGCCTGTGATTGGTTAGCATTCGTTAAAGGCTAGAAGTTTATAGACATTTCCGACGCAAGAAGTGGATACTACATATCTGTAGTGTGATTGGTTCTAGCTTTTTTCGATATATATAATTTTTTTTTCTTTTTTTTTTTTTTTGCGTAGTGGCGATCAGAGCTTCGTTCAAAGAAACCAAATCGAGGGACGGCGGAAGTTTTTTTATTGTCTCTATTTTGCTTTGGTCCGTTCTCGGCCCCGTGAGCTCAAGCCTTCCTAGCCTAGACCTTCGGATTGCGCAGTTTACGGTAGGTGTCAAAGAACTATGAGTTTTGCCGACTTGGATTCGATGCCGCCGGTGGCCGCGCCGGCGGCATGCTCCAAAATGGCGTGGTTTTTCTGCCATTTACATGGATTAATACAGCAGCAAAAGGCAGGGGAGACGAGAAAAATTGGAAAATACTGGCACCTTTTATTTTGGCCTAAAAAGATACCGCAACTTACAGCCACTAATAGGTTGGCAATGGGTCAGCAGCCCGTTGTAAGAAATCCAACACCCTATATTGCTCCGATTCCCCTCCTTCCCCTGTTTCTTACCCATGACTTGTCTCGTTTGAAGATGACATAACGAAGAGAGGGCTGCATAGGGATTCCTCGGTTCATGAGGATAATCCAAAGACGGAGCTCAGTCGCACAGCAACAGAGACAACCAAGACCGCTTGCGGAGGAGAAGGAACCAACGCTCGTGCGTGCCATGTATATGGATGGCGAGGGAATAAAATGGCGAGCCGTCAGAATTATGAGAAAACTGTTTGCAAGACGGTGGCGGCTCAGGTTTACATGCATATCGGCAGCACTGCTGCTAATATTGAGCGGCAACAAGACAAGGCACAACAAATCGGTCGGTACCAGCAATTGCCCAGGATGACATCACCCGGGCGTACGCGTTCTTTGTGTCAAGTGTCCGTCGCTTCTGCCTTGAATAGCCGAGCTAAGCTTGTATCTTTCCTTGAGATTTAGTTCTCGTGCTTGGCCATGTAGCACATTGCAAGTAAAATAGAATTGTCTCCAATCCGAAGGGAAAATAAGTGGAGCTAGCAAGCAAATATCGGGTGTGGGGCTTTCTCGGGGCCGTGATTGGGGTTTTTCAGAACCCTGCTCTAAGTCATGTGCCAGCTATTCTGCTACGAACCAAGGAAGGAAGAAGGATAGGGACAGAAAAAGGTTTAGTGGGGAGCCCTCCTTCCAAAGCCAGAGCGCAAGAGCGTAGAGTCAAAGACCAAAGCAAAGGCCAGAGTAGGAGCAAAAACACAAGCAGGAAGTTGCCTCCTCCTCCCTATCCCGCTTACTCGCCAGGTCCCTGCTGTTCTTGCTTTGTGATGGCCAAGCTTCCCTTCCTGCTCCTGGGTGACGGCGGCGGCAGCGGCGACGGCGGCAGCCCTGGCTAAAACCCGCACATGGCAACTACTATATAACGACAACTCGCCCTGTTCTGACCCCACCTCTGGCTGTATTCTCTTGGCCTCTTTTGTTTTATGTTTTCCTGCTAGTCTCGCTTTATTCTCTTCTTCTTCACGTTGACCATTTATATTTTGCCTTTTTATTTCTCGCGCAGATACAGCTCTTTTCTAGATTTTTTTCGGGTAAGACGCCAGAGTATCATTATTTTCTCTTTTTTTCGTCTTGTATACTACCAACATCATACCGGCATCCACCATGTCTAGTGCTTCTCGCTTCCACTGCACCTCGACAGAGGCTGCCATCGCTGCTGAGAACGAGTATGCTGCCCACAACTACTCTCCCCTCCCCGTGGTGTTTGCCCGTGCCCAAGGTGTTGATGTGTACGACCCCGAAGGCCGTCATTACCTAGATTTCCTTTCCGCCTACTCAGCCGTCAACCAGGGCCATTGCCACCCCGAGCTCGTCAAGACCATGATCCAGCAGGCCGGCACTGCTACTCTAAGCTCGCGTGCTTTCCACAACGACGTCTTCCCCCGCTGGGCAGAGTACGTCAAGAACCTTTTTGGCTTTGAGATGGTTCTCCCCATGAACACTGGTGCTGAAGCTGTTGAAACGGCTATCAAGCTGGCCCGCAAGTGGGCGTACAAGGTCAAAGGGGTTGAACAGGGCAAGGCTCTAGTCTTTGGTATTGATGGCAACTTCCACGGCCGCACTGTAAGTCTCCCCTAAAAAAAACGCCGATATTAATGCTACCACACAAACTTAAATCCCTTACTTACCATATATCTTTATTCAGATGGCTGCCATCACTCTCTCCATGGACCCCGAGTCTCGCGACAACTACGGCCCCTTTGTTCCTGGCATTGGTGCCTCCAACCCTAAGACTGGCGCGCCTCTGCGCTACAACAACGTAGAGGATGTTGAGAATCTCTTGGCCGACTTTGGCAATGAGACGGCCGCTATTATCGTTGAACCCATCCAGGGTGAGGCCGGTGTTGTTGTCCCTGATGCCGACTACCTCTCTAGACTGCATGCCACCTGCCGCAAGCACAATGTTCTGCTTATTTGCGATGAGATCCAAACCGGTATTGGCCGTACTGGTCGCATGCTCTGCCATGAGTGGTCCGGCGTCAAGCCCGATATTGTGACTTTGGGCAAAGCTATTTCTGGTGGCATGTACCCCGTTTCGTGCGTCCTGTCTTCCAAGGCCGTCATGAGCGTTATTGAGCCCGGCACTCATGGCTCCACCTACGGTGGCAACCCGCTTGGCTGCGCCATTTCCATCCGTGCGCTGGAGCTGATAAACGAAGAGAACATGATTAGCCGCGCCGAGTCTCTAGGCAAGACGTTCCGTGACGGTATTATGGCCTTCAAGGACCCCGCCGTCAAGTTGGTCCGTGGCATGGGTCTACTAAATGCCGTTGTCATTGACGAAGACAAGACCAACGGCCGCTCGGCCTGGGATCTATGCATGCTGCTCAAGGAGAAGGGCCTGCTTGCCAAGCCTACACATGGCAACATCATTCGCTTTGCCCCTCCTCTGGTGATCACTGATGAGCAACTCAACACTGCTCTAGCCAAGATTGGCGAAGCACTGAAGGAACTTCCCAACGCCAAGCAGTACGGCGGTCACTAAATCTCTGGGTTGGTGCTCTGCCATTCCTAGCGACATGTTGTATTTTTTATTGTTCCCTTTTTTTTGTTTTACATTTCATATTTTCTATCCCTCTCTTTGTCTTTGTTCACACACAGCCACTCCTCTAGCATTGAGCTCCATTAGGAGCAGCGCATGGAATATATGATACCAAGTACCCAAGGCAACTGTCGAAGAGTCGACCGTCGACAGTGTCCGGTTTGCTTTTTTGTTCGTGTTTTTGGAATGAGACAACAAGCTTGTTCGCTTTAGTATTGCATCTTGTCGGCATAAGCCATGGTGGGGAAATAGCAAAACAAGGAAAACAGAGGAAGGCCAGCCTAGCATCAGGAGGAGCCTGTTTTTCTGCGTCTTGATGGCAATGGGCTTGGGCATCAGGACCAAACTCATGCTAGCTTTACACTTTACCACACAGCAATTGAAAACAGGGTCATTAGCCGGCATTTCGTCCGATATCAGTGCGATTTTGTAGAGTCTTCATGCTTGGGGTTGTGTGTATTTGTGTGGACGTAGATATGTGTGTACTTGCATGTACGTGTGCACGTGTGTCTGCACTCCGTGCATCCGTGTCCCACGTATCTGTAGTCCGTGTGCATCTGTAAGCGTCTATCTCGAGGCTTCCCTCTCTCTTTCTTACTTTGCAAGCACTGTGGTTTGATATTCTGGCAAATGTGCTACGAACGTGCTGTTCATGTGGCCAGTGACATTGCTTTCCGACCGAAGCCATTATAACACAGAGAGAACATCACACCGTCAGCCAACCGACAAAACACAGGACAGCGTACGGCAGTTCCACGACGATACACATGGAGCGCCATATAGATACATTTAGACTGACGCAAACGGTGGTGGTAGCATACAATGCTGGTGTTATCCCACCGACTCCGGTAGCCAGGAATCCCGCACACAGTCTTGTAATCTCATTTTGGAGCCAGAAAGGGCAGAATGGGACTGGCTTTCTTCAACTATACTTCGCCACTCGACCGTGACCACGTCAACTCCAGACAGGCGGAACCACTCACCACACACCATCATCGGGACGCATGCACGATGAATCACCAAAACAAGACTCCGTAAACCCCCTCTTTCTCACTAGCAAATCCCCACCACTTTGCAGGTATGTACCCATTCGCGGAGAGCCTCGCCGAAGCGGGACGTGGGACAACTTTTGTGACTTGGCCTCAGCATGCATAGCTAGCTGGCTGTGTGCATATCGACTTGCATGTACAAGTCTGTGTCCATCGATACCAAGTATGCAGCTTTTGCTATCGTTCGTTGGCTTTTTTTCTCCACGTGCCGAGAGACGGAGTGTTATTCCTTTCTCCAATAGCTACTGCACACACCGAAATGTTTATTCACTCCAGCTCCTTTCTTTTTTCCTCTATTTCTTGCCCAAGGTGAGGGATTAGAATGCCGCATCGCATATTGGTGTTACATCCGCCTCGTTTTTCCTTTCCCAGCCGGGGGGGGGCTTTTTGTTTTTTCTCGCTCTTTTCCGAGTTTACTATCCCTCTATATCTATTCCTTGTTCAGTTGCTAGGAGTGTTTATTGCTGTTGTATCATGGTCCTTCGCGGCAGATTTGCTGGATGCAGCAAGGCAATGCGGGTCGGTGAGACGGTGAGTCCGACATGATGAAGCCACTCTAAACAAAGGCTTTTCTTTGATGTTCGTTCCCAGGGAGCCGGCCCATCTGCGTTATAAGGCCAAGTGTTGTAGTATGTAATGTAATGGAGAGACATGAGAGAGGCAAAGAAAGATGAGCGGTGAAAGTGCGCTATATTACCAGGGGTTAGGGTTACAGGTAACGCTCGCTGTCATGTGTGTTTACGGACAAGGGCTAAATATCTCTCTCATCTTTGATCGTAAGCTGTAATGCATTGCTGCGCTATATACATATATTTCCATTCGTACCTATGTACTTGCATGCACGGGAATACAGGAAGCACCGTGCAAATAGCACATGAGGTTCTCTGAACCTTGCATGCACCTACCACACTTCCCCGTACGAAGTCACCACGGAAAAGTGCCGAATGCAGGCTAATGTAAGTAAAAAGAGAAGACAAAAAAGCCATGGGATTAGTCCTGGGTACAGAGAGAGGGCGATGATTATTCTTTTATTCGTGGCTCGTCGTCCACCAATCAATTGGGCGTCCTAACCCCCACATGCCGTCTGCAGGGAATGTATAGAGACGGCTCGCCTGGTGATTATTCACTGTGAGCCGTCCGACTTTGCCCCCCCCCCCTCCCCCCTGGGCTGGTCACATTTCATCTCCATCCTGAGCTGACCGGCCGGCCGATAGGCTATGCGTTGCATGTCAATTAGGAGGTCGCAAGCCGTAAAGTATGCACATACGCAGGCGTGCGAGTATCGGCGCACTTATCACTAGAGAAGAGGGCACACGATAATGATAACAAGCGGTGAGAAATTAGACGCACGCATGAGCAGCACAGAACAGAGATCTTTCTTGCCTTGGGAATTGCCGCGGTGTTTGCAAGCAAGCAAGCAAGCAAGCAAGATAAGCATTATATGGCGGGAGCGTTCTAGGCCAGGAGGAACCCAGCCCGCCTTGCACACGGCCTATCTCGAGGTATCTCTACCTCAATATCTACATGCCTGAATATCTTATCAGCGCCCCTGTCTGCTTTCTGCACCCGACAAGGAAGTGAAATGACGTGTTTTCTTCCATGTTCTTCGTCTTTACGGTCTCCCACAAATTATCTCTTCGTGGAGGCTAGGAGACGTTTGGTGTTGAGGGTCATCTGCATGTGCATGTGGGTGCATGTGTCTGCATGTGACAACAAAAACAAAAAAAATAAAATAAAAATAAAACCACCACAAGTTCTCCAAAAATAAAAGGAAAAAGCCAGTGTTGGAGTCTGGATATGAGGAAACACGGTGCTGTGCTGTACTCAGGAGCCGCTCTGCTAGTGCCATGGTGGGCATGTGAGGCTGACTTCGTAATAGTGCCGCATATATGCATGCAGAATAGCTTATGTTGTCGTGAGCACCGCTTTAGCTCCAATTAAAATAAAAGCCCTAGCCAGCAGCGTCCAACTGGGACTGAATCAAGTTTATGGCTCAGTTTAAAACACACCATTTTCCTTCTATTTTCGCTTCGCCTACCCCATACAGCGCCCGGCCTGCTGGACGATGCCCTGTAAAGGCATAATCGAGGCGCTATACAGTGCTGTTCTCCACAATAGGCCCTGTCCCTGTGGATATTTGATTCAAGGGCAGTGGTTGTCGAGAGAGCCCCTGGGGGCTTCGAGCATGGCTTTAAACTCCCTAACCGAAGCCTACGCTGGTCATCAGGCAAGTAAGTACATTGAATGCCAGTGCATGTAGAGACCATTAGCAACCTTGGAAAGTTCGAGTCAAGTTAAGGCTGTTGTTGTCTTGCTGATCTTATAGCGGTCCATGCTCGACTTCAGCTTGACCAGTGCATGCCTGGAGGATTGCCACTACTCTGCTCTCCCCATAGTGTCATCACCACGTCCGTCTTCGTAGTCTTTTGTCACCAGCACAAATATCATCGACAGCCCTGGCCACATGCAAGGTTGGAAACGTGAAACATCGGAAGCCAAGGTATGGACAAAAAGAAGAAAACGAAATTGAGTTTTTATTTTTGTTTTTCGAGAACACCTAGACGCCTCGGCTAAACTGTCTTGGAACAAAAACCCGGCCTCCTCTTTTTAGCCCAAGGCCATGCTCACCGTGCTAATGCTGTGCCTTGTCATGTTGAAAGAGTCATCGCATCCTTATATCACTTCGTTTCTTCTCATCCAAACTCGTCCATTGCTCAAATAGAGACTGCAAAAATAGGCAATCAAATGGGAAAATCAAGCGAATCACTAGATTTCCAGTCAAAAGCCGTGATTTAATGCGGCTTCATTGCAGGAAGAAAGGCATGCATGGGTGCATGTGTACTACACCGTCCCAATAACTCCCGACCAAATCCATCCAGCAGTGCAGCAGTCCTTTGCCTGGTGTCTTATGCTTGGGGTCAAGAGAAGCCGCAGAAACAGCGGGCGACTGCATCGAACGGAAGAAAGAGAGAGGAAAGCTGTAAATGAAACCAAGCAAGCAACACGCTAGCACTAACTAATGGCGATATATCAGCCAATGATGGTTCCAATCATCCGCAGGGCGCTTTCGTTTTCTGCTCTGCTTGCTGGCGAATTAAGTTCCAGTTTCCGTGAGTGTGCATGCATGCATGCATGCTAGCTAGGCTTTCTTGTTTGTCACACGCCCGTCTGCGTTTGTTTTTCGATGCCCTATCGTCTCTGCATTCGTTGGTGTCTTGCTTGTGCTCTCTCCCAGTTCCCCTTATCTCTCAAACAGGTTCACCTTTCCTTGGGCTCGCTGTTGATCCCCTGTTTAACTTGTGACTTGAGATGACGGGCTGTGTTCAAAGAAAAAGGCCCTTTCAAGCCCTTTTCTTCTGGCCTCCCTCGCATCAAGAGAGAGACCAGAGACCCTTGGAATTCACGCAATCCTATCATGTGTCTCGCCTTGTTGCTCCTTCATGACGTCTTGGTATGGAGTCATTTCCCATTCTCACAATTATAGAAGCCGCACGTCGAATCCAGCTCCTGGCGTTTCTGAAATTTGTCTTCCTCATGCCATCCTCCCCCAAAGTCTCGTCTGGTCAAAAGCCCACATCTCGGGCTTAGTGTGTAAGAAAGCCACTTGCTAAGGCTGCTTTGGCTCCGTTCGAGGTGGCGGTCTTTTCCCAAGTGTGTTTGGACTATTATCGTAGCGATCCTGCCCTGTCTTCGCAGGGAGGCTATGCCTATGAGTAATAGGAATAACACAGATCATCGGCTAAGCGTCAAGCCGTTCGGGCGTTCTAGTCATTTAAGCTTCTCGAAAAGCCAAGGGTGCTGGACTACCCACCCTGCCCTGAGGCTCTTTGCACAGCAATCAGCGCCTGTGATGCCCTTGCTGTGTCAAGTTTGTAATGTTTGTGCGTACACATGTACAATTGTTGTTTGCTCTATGAACCGCGAATCAAAACCAAAGCGAAAACCAGGCGTGTGTGCTCGCGCGCATTTACAGGTACAGACAGGACGGACTCACCTGCTTACCTTATTCTCCTTCCATACACCTGCATGATACTGTCGCGCGATGTGTAATCCCTAATCTTGCAGGTACCACAACCACAGCCTTAGTGCGATAGTCGATCTTTTTGTGTCATGCTTAGGGTTATATCAGTGCCGCAAAGGCTTGAAATGCCTAGTGCAAGATGGAGGGCGAAAGCGAGAGAGAAAGAGATTAGAAGACCAAACAGGCTAGGCTGTCGATTCAATCATCCATCGTTGGCATGCTCTCCTTTTTGCCTTTTTGAGCAGGGCTGGCTTCGCTTTGCAACTGCCTCTTTCGTGTTGAAGAGGTTTTTTTCTGGTTCTGGGTGTTGATAATGCAGCATAACGCACACTATCGATTGATTGAATAAGGCGCGTATTATGCTACCCATGAAGCTTATTGCTGACGCATCTTCCTGGCGGGTTTTGCTTTTTTCTTTACCTAGTCGTCTCTGTATCTTTGTATCCTGGGAGCCACCTGAGTACTTGAAGCATTGTATCTCATGTGCATGCATGTCCCTCCCTCACATGTACCTTGCGAAGTACCGTCAGGTGTACTCCTGGGTGGATACTCCATGTAGAATATACTTGGGTAAGTACATGCATGTTATATCAACAACCTTGACGGCCTGGCTGTACCCTCCTGGCTACCTTCCTGCTGTCCATCTGTCTGTCTTGGTCCTGCTTTGGTCCTTCTACACTATATCTTACGTATATGCCAATTGTTAACTGTGCTCCCGAAAAAATCTATCCAGTCATCTTTCTTTCTTCCTTTGCAGCAGGTCCAGGCTTCTTTCCCTTTTCCTCCTTGACGTTTGCTTGTTCCTTTTCCCTCCTTCCACCCCTCCTGCTCGCTGTCCATTATTTTATTTTACTTTTCGCCTTTTCCTTTCCTTTATCTCTCTCCCCCCCCCCCCCCTCATCTTTTATCAAGTACTTAGCCATCCCCTTCTTCCTTTATTTCTCTCTGCCTTTTCTCCGTTCCTGTCTCTGCTTTTGCACTTCATTCTTCTCTTCCTTTTCTTATCATCTAACCCTGCTTGGTCATCAAGGCGAATCTTGGCCCTCTTACCCTAATTTGGATGTTTTGGCCCTTGCCACACAGAAAACTAGTTATAGCAGCACCTAGACTGGTCCCCTCGCCTGAACTACGTCAGAATTAATTGCGTGCTGCATTCGCTTCTATATGCATTAGCTTGCGTGCTGGCTGTATATTGTCTGATTTTCCTCGTTAATTTACTAATCCTTGGAGTCATCGCTTTGTTTCTTTTCCTTCTTTCGGTCGCCTTTTTTTTTTCTTTCTTTTCTTTTTCCTCTTCTAGTCCTCTGTTTTCTTTTTCTCCCCTTCTGCATTCATCAAGCCTTGCTCTCCCATCTGGTCTTACTCTTGCTCTCACTCTCTCACTCTCGCTCTCGCTTGTCGTCTTCATCAACTAGCCCCTCCCTCTTCCTCAACTTATCAAGCCACTCTAACGACCTCCAACTGCTTTAATCCCTTTTGGTCCCTTATATTTTCCTCTTTTTCTTGCTTTTGGACGTGGGACAACAAAAACCCAACATTGTGCTGTAGATCAACAGCTTCCCATTGCAAAGCTAGCTTTCTAGTCGTCACCATCCCTTTCAACCTACCTTTACTGTCGCTTATCGCATATTCGGCGTTCACTTTCACTTCTGGCTGTCTTAAACCGGTTTGTTTAGCTCTCTTCACAAAAGAATCCTCGTCTCTGTTGGCGTCTCTGACTTGGCTTGATTCGTCACGTACAAGCAAGCTTCTTACATCCCAGAACTCCTCTTTCTTTGCCCTTGTTTGCCCGCTCAAACTGTGTACATGTGTCTACCCACTGCCGCCGACGTCTTTCGAATATACTAGATTTGCTAGCACAAGCCACTTGTAACGCATCCCTTATATTCACCTGCCGGCAGTCTCCAACCAGTCGAAATCTTTCTCAGTCTACTGGGACGTAGTCCCATCCCAGCCTTCATACTTCGCCATGGAGTCGTCCTCCAGAATGTCCGAGTCAGAGCAAAATATTGCGCCTTTCCACCATGGCACGTACCATATGCTTGCTGAAATCGGCAAAGGCAGCTTTGCGAGAGTTATGAAGGCTCGTCATGCTGTAAGATACAAACAGACATGGAATCTAGTCTTTGCTGTTGCTGAACATTTCTCTAATACATGTGGTTTCTTGTATAGGACTCGGGTCAAATCTTCGCCATCAAAATGGTCAAGAAGAAGCGCCTAAACAATAAGCTCACCGCAAATCTCCAGACCGAAATCCAAATCATGAAAAACACTCGACACCCGGGGATTATACGTTTGTATGAGTCATATGATACTGAAGGGCATGTAAACCTCGTCATGGAGTACTGCAAGCTCGGCGACATGTCCCGGATAATCAAGCATGCCGGAAAGCTTTCAACGATCCCAGGCCTCCAAGAAATGGACCGCCGCCATCACAGCTACCCAAAGGCACTCAACCCTATGATTGTGCGTTTATTTGCCCGGCAACTGATCGACGCTATTCGATTTTTGCACAGACGCAATCTCATTCACCGCGACATTAAGCCTCAAAACATTCTTCTGGATATTGAAGATGTATCAAACATGAGCTCAGAGCGTCAGGTCGTTCTCGAAAGTCTAGCCAAGGCCATCGGCGTCAATGTCAATGCCTGGCGATGGCTGCCTCTAGTTAAGCTTGCTGACTTTGGCTTTGCGCGCCATCTCCCATCAACTTCTCTGGCCGAGACTCTCTGTGGATCGCCTCTTTACATGGGGCCTGAAATTCTTCGTTATGAACGCTACGATGCCAAAGCAGACTTGTGGTCGCTTGGCGCTGTAGTCTTTGAAATGCTTACTGGAAAGCCCCCCTTTAGGGCTAAAAACCACATTGAGCTTCTTCGACGAATAGATACCACTGTGCTCGAGTTTCCCAAGCCAGCTATCAACTACCCTGATGGCAGTGATTACCCCAAAGATTTGCAGAGGTTTATCCTGGGTCTTCTGAAAAAGACACCCGTTGAGAGAATGAGTTTCGAGACAGCATTCAACCACGATGCTATGGTTTGCACCCTTGAAGATTTGGCACTTGAAGACAGCCCCAGTGGCGCGCCTACTCTTACCAGAAGACCTGGATCTGCTAGGCTTAGCGACGGAGGCAATTCTTTGAGTCGACCTGGGTCTTCAAAAAGCATCCGGTCTGTCTTCCAGTCCTCCACTCACATCCATTCTCCCAAACGTAGTAATACTACGGATGGAGTCAACTTGAATGCTCCCGAAGCTTCCCGTCGCCCACCTAAACGAACTGCCACTATCAATGATGATGGCTTTACCCATACACCGGTGACATCTGCGCGTTCGCCTTCTTCTTCAGCCTTCGACCCTACTGTAGTCCAGCAGACATCTTCTAGAAGTAGTATCCGTGGTGCCGCAAATGGACTAGGAATTCAGGGCCATTCGCAGAACATGGGCGCCGCCTCTCCACGAACCCGTGGGACCACATCAACTGAGATGGCGCGTGCAATCGAAGATGCCCTTTCTCCTGGTGTTGTACCTATGTCCAAGTCTCCTAGTCACAGCTCAGTCAAGGGACAGAAGCCCAAGTTAGCTAGCCATAAAGTAGGCTCAGAAATGGCATTTGAGCGAGATTACGTGGTTGTTGAAAAAAAGCAAGTGGAGGTCAACGCTATGGCTGATGAGATGGCGGCAAGTCCGCAAGGACACGACAAGAACCAGCTTATTAGAAGGTCCCAAAGCTCTACGGCGGTCAATATCCCAGGCAGATCTAGCCATGGAAACAACCGCAATTCCATGGATTTGACTCCCCCTGCTAGTCGTAGCCCCAGCTCAATTAGTCGTGCCATTCAAGGTGCTACTATGCGGTTCTTTGGTGTTAGGTTTTCTCCTAACCGGATTGTTCGTGGCCAGTCGCCCCCCATGTACAACCCATATCCTGTGGGATATACTCCGCCAGCTGCTCCTGGCCTCATCACCGACGGTCGTAATAGCGGCGAGTCCCAGTATAATGAGACCCGTGTGGCTCAGATGATTGAGGACTATGCTAACCGAAGCGACTGCATTTGGAGTTTTGCCGAGATAAAGTTCCAGCAGTTGATGCCCGAGTCTGCTTCTTCTGATGTCGGATCTAACAGCAGCAAGCTTGCCGATGAGTTGAGTGATCTGACTGATGATGCCATTGTTATTCTTTCCGAGGAGGCTCTCTTGCTTTATGTTAAAGCTCTTGGGATACTGGCTACCGCTATAGATTTTGCGAGCCAGTGGTGGCTTCGTCATTCCCGACTTGGAGATGGTCCTCCACATACGACTGATCGGATCAATGCCACCGTTCAGTGGCTGCGCAACCGCTTCAACGATACACTAGAAAAAGTTGAGCATGTCCGGCTGCGTTTGATTCAAGCCCAAGAGCGCCTGCCTGAGGACCACCCTGCCCATCCTTCACATCACGCTGAGGATGGCGCAATGAGCATCGGCTCGGGAAACCTGAATGTGTACATTTCCTCAAGGATAACGGCTGATAAGCTGATTTATGACCGTGCTCTTGAAATGTGCAAACACGCAGCTGGTGATGAGATGTGCAAGCGCAACCTTTCTGTCTGCGAAACTTACTACTCGACTGCCTTGCGCATGATGGAAGCTCTTCTTGACCGCACCGATGACAATCGGTCTACTAATAGCGAGGGAGGGGGTGATGGCGAATTCGACCAACAGCAAGAGGAGGACCAGCAGCATTTGGAGAAAAGTAAGCATATTTCATCTTGATTTGATATTAAAACCAGAGGTGCTAACTTATTATTCCTAGTGATCCATGCCATTCGTGGCCGTCTTCTTGCTACCCAGCAGAAAATGCAGTCTATAAACGAAAATGAAAAGCTTTATAGAGCTGGAGCCCATCGCCGCAGTGGCTCAAACACTCCTGTTTCTGTGGTGTCAAATTAGAGAGGGCGTCTTTAAATCAAGCATCTAAGACTGCCTGATGGGCTTGTCTTGTGACGTGTTATGGTCATATCGATGGCGCATGGCTACCAGCCAACCTCTTATAACCAACAGCGCAGTACATTCTGCATTCATCACATCCTCACCTACTACAACAAACGCCAAATCTCTATGATCTTAACGACCTCATGATGTGTTCATCTCTCTTTTCTATTCCCTATTTCTTTTTCGCACTCTCGGATGCAACTCTCTACTCATTCTAAAGCTCCAAGCCTACGACTCTGTGCTTCCTAGTTTTGATATCCAAGACTACCTTGCCTAGCACACTTCATTTGTATTCGGCATGTGGTATTTCTGCATCTTTATCATATTGGGACATGGTCAGGTCGATTTTGAAGTTTCTTTCTTCTTAGTCTTGCCTCTTCTCCCTTATTTCATTTCTTTGGTGCAGGGTGCCATTGGAATCACGGGCCAAGTGCCACGGGTTGTCTTTTTGTTCATATAGTTTGTCTCATCTTCGCTCATTGTTTTTATTTTCTTGTTTCTTTTGCTTTCCTTTCGTATCATTCACAGAACAAGATAGAGGACCCATGTTTCCTCTATGTCTTGGTCTTTTATCACAGGTGCCTTGGCGGTCTGTTGCTGTTTTTCTTATTATTCTTTTGCTTTCGTTTCTTTTCTGTTATTTGCGTTTGTTAGTATTCGAAGGCGTTGGCTTTGCTCCTTTTTTTTGCTTTTCATTCTTGTATTGGCTTGCTTGTCTACCTACAGTATGTTATCTTTGTGTGTTTTCCTTTCACTTTTTTTCACTTTTTTTTTCGATCAGCTTGTCCTCGAATTCTTGTGTATGGCGTCTTTCAGGACTCGTACTTTGACTTGCGACGCTTAACTGGATCTTTGGCTTTTGTGTTTACTGTTTATCGTTATGCAGCTTGGGTTTGCTTACTCTCTATCCAGTGGGAAAGCCTTATAACAGGCGTGTTTCAAATTGACTTGATCTTTGTTTCTTCTACACGATGTTTGTATTGATAAGTTGGTATATTATTGCGTTTGTGTGCATGTTGCATTTGAATATAAAAGTAAAGGATGAGTGTGATATTGTCTCGTAGGGCTACAATTTTGGAATACGACAGCGTTTTTTAAAGATCAAGACCTCATCTCTAGTTCTTTGGACCCGTTTTTGTTTCCCAATACCTAGGATGGCCGTGCTTCTTCGCATACTTTTTGACGGTGCCGGTCAAATCAGCCTGCACAAATATCCAGATGATAGGCACCAACATAGCCATGATGGTATCTATCAGCCAGCTGTTGCGTAGCGAACCGCCTAGCATGCCCCATCTCATCAGCGATCCTAAGAAGGCAACAGTGACGAAGAAGTCACCATGCTCTAGACCCTGGATAGACTTGGCTGCAACCTGATCGGGAGTTTGCTTGGGGTCTGAGGCTTCAAGCAAATGAGTTACTTCGGGCTTTACCTCATTCTCGCGTTCTAAGCCGGGGCTTAAGATAGTGCCGGGATAAACCACGTGAACTTTAATGTTTTGCGGATATAGCATGAGTTCTTGGGCTAGAGCATCGGCCAAGCCACGAATAGCGAATTTTGACGGTGCGTACGAACCATAACCAACAATAGAGCAGAATGCAACCACACTGGCAGTCAGAATCACGTGTTTGGCATCACTGGCCGGATTGCAGTCGGCTGGGTTTTCTGAAGACGTCCACTCACGTAGAATCGAGTGTGCCATCTCAGCTTGGCCGTAGAAGTTGATGTCCATCTGGCGCTTAGTGTCGGCAAGGTCCTGCTCAATCCACAGACCGGGCGTGGAAACACCGGCGATACACCAGACGATATCAGGCGAGGAGTTGTTGTTCCATACCCGTACATTAGCAAGCACGGTTTTAGAGTAGTCGGGTATAGCGACATCGGCGACGACATAGTGGAAACGTTGGCGATCGGGATTACGGGCCGCGGCCTGCACGTGGTGGGCGTCAGAACAAAGACCTGAGGTAAGAAAGGCACGTGTAGGGGTCGGGGAAATTCGTACCTTGATTTGTACAAGAGCTTCCTCAAGCTTGTCTTTGCGGCGAGCAACGATCGCGATGTTGGCACCCTTGGCGGCAAGCTGTTTTGCAACAGATAGCCCCATGCCCTCTGAGCCACCTGTGATCAGAATGGTCTATACAGTATTAGCGTCAAAGTTGACAAGCAATGGATGGGTGGAAGACCAAGGGACATGTACCTTTCCATCAACAGGAAACTGATTCTTACTGAAGATACCCATGGCGTAGGCGCATAGAAAGGATATAACAGGCGGGATTGCAATCCAAAATGGCGACAAAGGCTCCATTATGCTGAGATGAAAGGAAAGCTCAACTAAGAAACAGGAGTATTCCGCTTCTTCAGTGAAAGCCCATGTTGCTGCTTCTCCTATCAATCCTTGGATGATGTGCAGCAGGATGCTTTATGCACATGTAGGGTGGGGTACTATATAGCAGCTATTATATGCTAAATTGCAACTGGCGGGACCCGCTGATAAGCGATAAGATCGAAAAATTTCAGAAAATAATGAGAAGGAAAATGGCATTGAGGCCGTCGTTATTTTGTATGGGAGAAGAATCATTAAACACCACAACACAACGGCTCACAAAGCAGGCGGTGGCTAAATTTGCGCACTGTATTATTTTTTCCAGTTTTTAATCTTCGCTCTATTCATCTTTTTTAGTCTTTTAGTGCTTCAAAACCACAGACAAATATCTATTATGGGTAGAAAACGGAAGGCTGGCCGCGCCACTGGCCCTACTGGCCCTCGCGAAGTTGACGTTGCCGATGCCCGTCTCGGTCCTATCAACTCTTATGAAGATATTGCCGACTCACAGGATGAATACTTTATGAACCAAGATAAGGTCATGCTCGATGATCGCAGCTCCAAGCGCCAGAAGATGCGCGAAGAAGCCGAGGCATTCTTGGAAGAATCCGACGATGAGGTTTTCGACTATGGCGAGGATGATGATGAGGATGAAGATTCTGCCCCTAAGAAATCGACCAAGAAAGATAAGAAGAGTGGTAGAGACTCCAATGGAGAAGATGAGGGCGAAGAGAGCGAAGAGGGCGATGAGCGGTGGTGGGGTTCTTCTAAAAAGGAATACTACAATGCCGACGCTATCGAGACTGAAGCCGATGCTTTAGAAGAAGAAGCCGAAGCCAAGCGCATCCAACATAAGAAGCTTGCAAAAATGGCCGACGAGGATTTCATGTTCGACGAAAACGAGTGGAAGACTTCGGAAGACAAGAAGACTGGAGAAGATATTGTCACCGAGGTTTTGGGAGATGCCGAGATTCCCGACGACATTTCCCCCGAAGAGAGCCTACGTCTGCTCAGCACGCGCTACCCCGAGTTCGAATACCTTGCTACCGAGTTCGAAGAATTAAAACCGACTCTAGAGACCGTTCACAAGGCCGCTGAAGGAAAGGACAACAAGTCGCTGGAGATGGTGCGATACATTGTGCTTGCATCGTATTTGGCTACCCTGGCTAGCTACTTTGCTATTTTGACTTCACCTGCCCGTGACTCGACCGACACCCATAAAACGATCGACCCCGCCGAACTACGCGAGCATGATGTTATGACTGCGTTGTTCAAATGCCGCGATATGTGGACGCGTGTGCGCGATATTAAGTCGACAAGATCGCTGGAGCAAGAGGATGTAACGCCTATCAATAGCGACTATGAGGGCGGCTCGGACTATGATAGCAGCAACGAGGTGTTTTACACTCCAGGGAAGACCCCTCAGAAGCCCAGGGCTTCCAAAATCTCCAAGAAGAAGAGCTCATCTGAAGTCGTAGTTAGCCAGGAAGTCGAGGACGATCTAGCAGATTTATACGACATGCCCTTGAAGATCAGCAAGAAGAATTTGGCTACCTCTTCGTCTGACGAGCAGGCTGATGAGGGTGACTCAGACTTTGGTGAGGAGGAAGTACTCGACGAGAAGGCAGCGCTCGAGAAGGCTAAGCGTAAAAAGTCGCTGCGCTTCTACACATCACAGATTGTGCAAAAGTCATCTCGTCGTGCTGATGCCGGGCGCGACGCTGGCGGTGACATGGATATTCCATATCGCGAACGTCTTCGCGACCGCCAGGCACGCCTGAACGCCGAAGCTGAACGCCGCGGTCGCAAAGACAGCAAGTTTGGAGCAGACCTAGACGGAGCTGACTCGGATGCCGAAGATGCTGCGACGCGGAAGGCAGTGAACGAAGATGATGAGTACTACGATTTGGTAGCAGCTAGAAGTAAGAAGAAGCGTGATGAGAAGAGCGAGCGCTTTGCGGCATATGCCGCCGCTGGCAAGGCTGACCGTGTTGTCGAGGTGGAAGATGTGGATGAGGATGGAAAGCGCAAGATCACGTACACTATTGAGAAAAACAAGGGCTTAGCACCCAAGCGCAAGAAGGAGAACAGAAACCCCCGTGTCAAGAAGCGGTTGAAGTACGAGGAAAAGATGAAGAAGCTGAAGAGCATGAAACCTACGTACTCAGGTCCCGG
Source organism: Ceratocystis lukuohia (assembly GCF_044167205.1). Taxonomy (NCBI): domain Eukaryota; kingdom Fungi; phylum Ascomycota; class Sordariomycetes; order Microascales; family Ceratocystidaceae; genus Ceratocystis; species Ceratocystis lukuohia. The sequence goes on from NW_027263525.1 coordinate 2,058,232, forward strand.
AGAAAGCGGATACCAGGGTATCAAGACGGGTATCAAGGCGGGACTCATCAAGAGTACCAAGTTCCAGAATTAGCGGGGGAGGCTCAGATACCCGGAGTGTCAAGATGGAGGCAGAGGAGGGCATGTGTGAGGAAGCTGCTATGGCTGTGTATATGGCTACGGGCAAAATTGTATGGGCTACAGGGTGCGGTGGGCGTTCATCATATAATACTGGTTTTTCTAGACATGTCACTACATTATTCTATCCAATTTCTTTTGTATAATAGCTTCATGTTTGTAATACTGAATGTTGTTTGACAAGTATCACTGTTTGATCACGTGACTGCCATACGTCAAGTCATTCTGCAGGCCTGGCTAGAATATGCTAAATAACGTATTTAAAGTGGGGTAACCTCATGGAGTGATAGGGGAAAGCTTACATGGCTTGTTTTAATTGAATCTATAGACGAAGCTTAGCAAAAGCTCTCCATATCAAAGTTGCATAGCCTGTAAATCAGGCGAGCCTGGGCGTGACCTGCTTTACCTTTTTTCTTTATTCTTTTCATGGCTTTCCTGTTTTTCACTATTCATTGTAACCGCCTTCCTTCATATATACGGCTTGGGTTTACTTAGCCTTGCTCGTCAGTTAGTATGGTAGCTCCAGATACGTCGAATCTGGCCTCTGCGGCTGATGTCTTTGCTGCGACTTACACGCTGCCGCAGATTCGTGCTATCCACAAGTCATTGCATGACCAGGCTGAAGAAAAGTCCACGAGGCTTCGGAATAAAGTTGGTAATTCATATCGTGAGCTTCTTGGGACGGCCGACACTATTGTGCAGATGAAGCAGGACACCGATGCTGTTCAGCAGATTCTTAATCGCATGAGCACCAACACAAGCTCGCTGGTGCTGAAGAAAAAGACGGATGGCTTGACCCGTTACGACCAAGTCGTCGTATCGGGCGACTCGAGCATTGAGGCTAGTGAGATAGCACGTGCCAAGATATGGGAGGCTACGAACCTGGCTTTCTCTGGAATTCTCAGAGGTAGCAAGGCGTTTGGTTTAGAGAATCTCGGTCGCGGCGAGAGGCTTGTTCTGGCCACTAAGGTGCTGGTTCTTAGTAGGGTGCTCATTGCCAGCTTCAAAGGCAGCATCCCCATGAGCCAGTATGCACGAAAGACAATTGGTGTAGCCGAGAAGAGCCTTCAGAGATCTCGCAATAAGATCCGCCGCGGCATAGCTAAAGCCCTTGAGGAGGCTTGTGAAGAGGAGCAACGCTACGTTGTCCTTAAGGCACTTGCCGCCTACAGCCTCTTGACAAACTCAGGCGCTCAGGATGCGTTAAAGCATTTCCTTCACACTCGTGGGGCTGCCATGGCCCTTGCATTTGAGTTGGAAGAGGATAAGCGAGAACTCACATCAGTGAATGCTATGAATGCTTTAAAGTTGTACACATCAACACTGCTAGACGTCCAGGCACTAGTCCCCGTTAATCTATCCCGAGAACTGCAGTCCCTTAAAAAGACTCGCCTCCTGGCTGATACTAGCCTACAAAGTCTCCAGATCTTGCGGTTGGATACGTACGAAAAGTGGTGTGGGGACGATGTACAATTCTTCACACCCTATATTCGACATGACGACCTGGACGGCGACAAAGCCAAGTCGATGCTTCTCAGCTGGGCTAATGATGGCAGCAAAGCTCTCCTAGATGGCATAGAAAAGACGCTATTACAAATTAAGGAATTCAGGGCGATTACGGATCTGCGCACACAAGTTCTACAGCATTGGGTGCGTGAGGGTAGCCGAATCAAAGGCATAGACTCGGACGAAATGCTCAAGAAGCTCCGATCGCTGATCAATACCCAACTGCAAAGAGTTCTGGACACCAAGATTTCGAAGATTCATCTCGTCAGCTCTGAGGTCAGCTCGACGCTAGACTCATGGGTTGAGGGCGAGACCGATGCCGTGATTGATATGTGGGACACTACGAGATTTGACATGAAGATGGGCCGGGGTGCAGTGCCCTTCATTACCGAGGTTATCGCTGGTATGAATGGCCATAACAATGCTGTTTCTCGTGCTGTTAGTCGCTACCAGGCTTGGTACTCCGTCATCAACGATGTCCGTGACGTGGTTGAAATTCTGCGCCGACAGCGGTGGGACAACGACTTTGAGGAAATCGAGGCTGAAGAAACGATTGAGGCTCGTCAGCAGCTACTCAGTAAGGACGACCCCCGGGCTCTTGCTGATAGACTCGCTGGCTCATTGCAGACCGAATTCATTATTTTGGAAAAAGATTTGGTGCAGCTTTGGACAAGCAAAGAGACCAGTCTCAACAGTGGGGAAATCGCTGCTTATTTTCTACGCATCATCCGGAGCATCCGCTCGGCTCTGCCAGATATCCCCTCCGTCAAGTCTTTTTGTCTGGAGGTCGTACCTAAGTTGCAGCAAGTCGTTGTCAGAGATGCATGTATTTCACCCTTGGACGAGTATGTCCTAGCCGTCCTGTCTAAAAGAACTGTATCTTGCCGGCGCTTGTGGGAGGGAGAACCGAGTCTCCCAACGCAGCCTTCACCGGGGACTTTCAAGTTCCTCCGTAATCTTTCTACCTCTATGGGTGATAAATACTCTGATCTCTGGAGTCCAACTGCTGTTGCACTGCTACGCAGGCACATGGCTAGACTGATAAAAGAAAACTGGGTTAAGGCTCTTGTAGATCTAGAGGAAAAAGAAGACGAGAATGATGAAGCGCCGAAACAGGAATCGCAACCAATAGACAATGCAACTGAAGGCACCTTGGGAAATTCGGATGGAAATTCCAAGTCTGAGATTAAGCCCGAGCCTGAGTCTAAGCCTGAGCTTGAGCCCAAGTCTGAATCCATGGAAGAACTTGAGCCTGAGTCTAAGCTTGAGTCCAAGCCTGAGTCCAAGCCTGAGTCCCAGACTGAACCCGATGCCAGCCCCAAGGATGATTCAGTCGAGAGCTGCGATAGGGGAGAAGCACCAGATGTGACTACAGAAGACACCAAGGAGAAAGCAAGTCTCAAGAAGAAAGAAGTTGTTATACAATGGCTCTACGATGTGCTTTACCTGGGAAACCCATTTTCTTCCTCAGAAGATGAAGATCTCCTAAAGAGCCTTGAAGACACCCTGTTTGAGCACTCGGGCTTGGAGCTTGAGGCCAAGCAAAAGCTTGCAAAGTCTGCTAGCGACTATTGGAAACGGACATTTATACTTTTTGGGCTGCTACAGTAAGACTCTATCTGTCTACCTGGACCGGGACTTGCTTCCCTTGGTTCTCTATCCTTCTCCTTCTTAGTAATGAATATTCTTATAGCATTACGTAACACGATATACTAAACAAGTTCGTGGCATATGGTGATGATAATGTATGAAAATGCAAATATACAAGACCTCCATGCGCCAATCTGCCTTCTCATAATTCTATCCGCTGGCGGTTTTGTTCATTGTTGTCTCGCCTCTACTGTTGTCTTCCTACACCTTTACATGCCAAATAGCCCGATCTTGACATATACTCTCAACCTTGTGTAGACTAGCCCATGAGCTACATGTCCTTGGTGTCTCGAACAAATACACATACTGTATTATAGTCAAGAAGTCTACTTTCTAGCAGCCCCCCTACTCAGCTTGGGGAAAACTAGAGGCAGGGACAGTTTAGCCATTGTCGACTGTGCCTTAGTCTGCGGGTTCTTGTATTGCTTGGGGCGAGCACCGATCTCGCGGAAGATCTGGGTCATGTTGGCAGGGTCGAGGTTGAGATCGAAGCGCAGGTCTGTTGTGTCTATCTCAAAGTTCTCCAGAACACACGCCCACACAGCTGCATGGGCCAGGGCCAGCTGATGGTGGAAGTTGTCCATAAGGCCATTAACAGTAAATGTCTTGAATAAGTACGATGTGACGATTTCGGGTGCGCCGATCTTCTCTATGAACACGGCCCGAGGCGGTGTCTTGCGGCCATCACGACCCTTTTTGCTCATAGATACGTACATGATGAGGTAGTACAAGAAACGCAACAAACGCATGCGCTGCACCGAATCTGTCGAGTTGGCTATGCGCACGAGGCGGCCAGCCACAAAGCGCGACCGCAACTGCACGTTTTCGTTGCTTGCCACACTATCCATCCAGTCCTTGACGGGGATTGAGTGCAGTACTTCGCGGCCAATGATGAGTTCTGGCTGGTACACATCCTGGATCTCGGTAGCCTCGAGGTTGGGTCGGGGAATAGGTTTGCTGGATCTGGCGGCCTCGTCCAGTTCCTCACGCGAAAGCATTGTTGCAGTATTCCGCTTGACAACATCGAGGGTTGCGAGCTCGGCGGCACTGAGCTTTGTTTGGTCGTTGGCTGAGGCGGTAGGCAAGGCGTTCAGCATGACGTCGTCGATGGCCTTCTTGGCCTTGCGAGTTCCAAAGGTCTTGTTCAGCTCGATGCGCTGGGCCGTTGTTCTCTGCAATTCGGCTGTCAGTAAAATCCTCTTGCATTTTTTGAGAGGCGTAGAAACATACCATCTTCTCGACAGACTCGTCGCTGCGACTAGGCAGACGTGATTTGACAACGCCACGCAGCAGCATCTTCTTTGCCTCCACAAACTTAACAGTGTTAGTGGCTGGATCAAAGACACCAACAAAGTGATTCACACCACAATCCACCATTGACGATCGGTCTTCCTTGGCAGTATATTCCATAATAGGATGGGCATTTGCATGCAGCATGAGCTCTGACTTGCCGTCTTTCCGTTTCGAGCTGGTATTCTTGCTGTAGACATGGAAGGGGACGTTGCCGGGAACGTTAAAGCTAACTGAGGTGTCTGTCACATGGGTGTACGTTAGTTAATTGCTTCCATACGTGCAATCTGAAGTACTAAAGCAAGCATAACCTACCAACCCCAGGTGCCCAGACGGGAGTAGATTTGAGCGCTCTCTGTAGTCTCACAGGTTTGCCTGACTTTTGGCCGGCTTGGACCTTTTTCCCAGTAGCCGAAGCATCGTCGGATCTCTTGCGCTTCTTTTCCGTTACGGCAGACATGGCGATGGTTTTGTGGGTTCAATAGAGCGTCAATATAAATGATTGGAATAGGCACGATCGTTAGAAAAAGGTGAAAGTGATGAATTTTGTGGCATAGTCAGTAGCAGAGCTCTTCTAGTCCACCACATCGCGCTGCCATGAAGCCCAAAACTTTTCTTCGAAAAAAAAAATAGTCTGGGAAGATCTTATCGTAAATAGCCGGATATTACCCGGTATCGATGACTTGGGTTTTGCAAATCTTTGAACAGGGATGCTCTAGAAGGCAGGAGACCAACTAAAGAGTGGTGGGGCGCCTGTCAAACACTTTAACCAAGCCAAACCTCCAGCAAAGTTACTCGTGCAGCACGGCTCAACTTGGCGGTGATGAATCGCTTGAATTAGTAGTATATAATGTCATAGCTCATCTATGTAAGTTGTAGATTCACATCTCAAGTTGCAAGTGTCCCCTTAAATGGCTGCTTGGATCGAAGCCATTACGCCAGCTGGAAGTTCAAAATTTCTCTATAACCCCGCATAGGCCTTTTCGTGTTTTTGGAGAAGTGGCGGATGTCATGCAGCGCACAATATCGTTTGTGCAAAATCTAGACCCACTTCATGGCAAAACCTGTAAAGACGAGCACTATTCATATTACGGCAACATTCACATTTTTTCAAAGTCATTTTTGTTTTTAGCATATCTTTAATTCGTTTGATTTGCTGGTGTCTCTTTAATGCCAGAATCCCAGTGACCAAATATGTATTGTACAGAAAGTTCGTTTCTCGTGAACATCTTCTCGAGTACCCTTCGTCTGGTGATGATGGCATGGTGAGGTTGTTCGTAATGTTCAAAGTTGTCGGTACAGGATGCTGAGGTGATGACCCGGTACATGGAGAGCATTGCGACTGATCAGCAGAATGCTGTCAAGGCTGGGCGAAGAGTGTCAAGGCGGAGATGTCGTCATGGCCGCTGTGATGTTGGTCATTTATTTGCTGTGAAATTGTTAGCATATATCGATCGATATTTTGTATTAGCATAGGACTAGACTTACGAGCGAGCCCGCATCTTTCTGCGCTTACGCTTGAGGCGTCTAACTCTCTTCTTTCTCCACTTAGCTCTCATCTTGGATAACCCTGTGATATGTTGTTAGTTGGTGCTTAACACAAAACTGGCTCAACTGTGACAATCATCAACAAGAATCATGTTGTTGATTGAACTCAGACAAGGGAAAGCCTGTCAAGCAAGAGAAAGCAATCTTCAATCAATCATCCGATGAAAAGACACAACGGCGCTGCGCTGCATTAAGGTGGTGGTACTCACGAAATAAGAGTCTTTGGTGATCTGGTGTATATGTTCAAGTTGAAGATGGCAGGGAGGCAAGCTCGACTTTTGTAGCAGAGCATTTTGGCTTTAGGGCAGCCCACCCACTTTGTGGACCACACGCACACGTGATCAAAAATTACTCCAAAGTCACGTGAAATAATCAATGTGGGGAGCAGCTAGAGTTGAGCTCCACACAAGCTCCACTAAGCTCCAGTTTGAGTCACCCAGGTCCAAACGAAGAGTCCGTTTTTGCATACTTCCTATTTGGGACGAGCCTTATAAAATAAGATGATCTGATTGGCTTGCATTTAAATACCAAAAGCTGCGTTTGTGCCTGGCAACCACGACCAACCTTTTCTATCTGATATCCCAAGTGCTCTATAATACTAAAGGGAAAGAGCGAGTAGAGATAAAATTTCTATGTCGATACGCAAAATTCACCAGGTTAGAATAGCTATAAATCGGAGGCCATATTTACTTCTAAGAATTTAATTGTTGCATCTTCCCTATTAATCATCGCCTCTTGGTTATATCCTGGTCAGCTTTCCTCGTCCTTCATATGTCTGTCCAAGAATCGCAGTCGAAGGTATTCATCTCTCATTTGACCGAGAACTCTCAAGCCGTAGGATATGTTTCTGTGAGACACAATCCTTCTGGCGTGTGGTGTAAGTTCTATTTCGCTGGATATCACAGAATTCATGGCTGTTTAAATATGTTTGTTGACTAGCGTTGTAGATGGCTTTGGGTTGACCAATAGCTCTTCAGTATCAGTTGGCCGAAACCCCAACAAGTAAGTCCAGAAAACAAGTCCATAATCTTTCTACCCAGTGTCCTAACTGCTTCCCAGTGACATCGAGCTCGTCGACTCCCTAGTGTCCAGAAAACACTTTGAGATATTTCCCGTTATTATTGATGACAGCCAACTAGAGACGCCTCTCTTTTTCATCCGCGATCGTGCATCTGACAATGGGACGACGGTGAATAGAATTGAAATCGGCGGGTATGCGCGGGGTTGGTATCTCCATAACGGAGACATCATACGACTACAGGATTAGGAGTTCTGTTTCGTCCAATACCGCCAAGCCTCAGCCAAGTGGACGCCGGAACAGGGCGAGGACTTCGAGGTAAGCTTTCCATTGCAAAAGCTTAGGTACTGGATGTTTTTGTCTCACGAATTCTAGACACTTGCGCCTACATACATCATATCTCGCAAGTTACTTGGCGAAGGAGCTCAAGCCAAGGTGTACGTGGGGTTTGACACTTGCAGAAACTGTCAGGTCGCTTGCAAAGAGATAAGTCTCGGATGTCATCGCAAAGAAGCTGCATCCATAAGGAAGCGTTCGCGCCTTGAGTCATCAATACTTCGCAAGTTAAACCACGTAAGTCCATTTTAAAGCCCAGGATGTATTTTATCGTATGTTCCATCCTACTGACTCGTCAATCACAGCCTAATGTTTTGCGGTTTGAGTACGCAGCTACTACCGAAAAGACGTGGTATTTGCTCACCTCATTGTCAACAGGCGGTGATCTTTTCTCCTTCATGACCAAAACAGATATAAATGAGACTGTTATTCGTACGATAATTTTGCAGATCGTGATGGGGCTAGTTCATATTCATGACAAGGGGATTGTTCATCGAGACATTAAGCCTGAGAATATCCAGTTTTCTGTAGCTCCCAAAGTCACATACCCCGTCGTCATTGCTGATTTTGGCCATGCTACTTTTCTCAGGCGTGGCAAAATGCTTACTTCTATGGCGGGCACAACGCCTTTCCGTGCGCCGTAAGTAGACGCAAAGCTAGTGAGTCTTTTAATATTTTGGGACCACCGTTAACTTATAGTTTGCAGGGAAATTCACTACCATGAGCCTTATGACTTTGCGGTTGACATATGGGCTCTTGGTATTACCATTCTGACCATGCTGATGCCAAACCATCTCGATACCTTTGGCAAGTTATTCTCATACTCTCAGGAAGGGGTTGATTCGTCTCTTGAGCGGGTATTTAAACACAGCAAGATCAAAATCCGAAGGAATGGCCGTAGTTTCATTCGAGCTTGTTTGAGGATTGACGCCAAAGAGCGCATGTCATCAAACGAAGCGCTCAAGCACAGTTGGATCAACTACAAGAACCATGATATGCGAGTTGTTTACAAGCGTGTTATGAGCAGATGGAGGCAGTGCCCACCACGAGTTGATATGGCAAATAATATTCCGGCATCTCAGACCCCTGGCGCTCAACCTGAAAACCTTGCCTTTCCCAAAAACGGCAGTTCTCACTCTAAAAAGTCATTCCCGAAAGAAGAGGTTCAAGATGTCGCTAATAATCTGCCTTGGTCAGATACTTTGCCGCTTTCTCTACGAGAAGCAGCAGAAAAGCCTAACTCTACAGCTACAACTCTTGAGCCAACACATTGTTCATCCTGTGAGCAAAACAAGAGCAAGTCCTGGCAATGACCTAACTAGCTATTTCCGCTCAAGGGATTCTAGCTCGATACCATTGATTCAATAAAATCCTCGGGCGTTTATTTTCATCCCAATTCCCAAGTTCACTATGATTACAAGGTAGCATCTCACAAGGTCGGGATTGTTAACCCTAATATTTAACATGCAACTTGAAGAATAACAATGATCAAAGGTCAATATAAAGAAGCAAACGTCTAATATGCCACAACGAAAACGCCACCAAATATGCCAACCGAATTTTCTGCCACTTCTCATACTCCGGTCCACTTGCCAAATTGCTTGTATCGCTTGTACTGTGTACCAAGAATCGCCCGCCCACTCATATCTAAAGAGTCGTTGAGAATCTTGCGGACTTCAGGCGGCGTGATGTTGAAAATCGAGTTCATACCAAGTTCTAGAGCATCCCTGACTGGTCTTGGTACATCAACCTGCAACTGCAGCTTTACATATGAGACTAAAACCAAATACATCTGGCGACCAGCAGCTCTCTTTGCGATATCGGTTGCAGTGTCGAGAGGGTTGGCGGGACTCTGCTTGTGATGAGCAACACTAGCCGCCATAGGCTCACACACCATGGTCAGTAGTCGCGTGAGCGAAGCGGCATGTCTACCCCAGTATGGGAAGTCGCCGTCTCGGACATTGGCCGGCTGAAAGGTCCATTTACCCATCTGAGCATCGTAGGGAGCTAGTAAGAGGCCAGAAAGCAGGGACTGTAGAGCGGCAATCAGGAGATGAAAGCGACCATCTAGACGGACACGGAACCGGCGCAGGACTGATTCCATCAGTTTACACAGCCAGTCGAAGACCACAGGCGAGTCCTTGACAGCCATAGCATTAGTGGGGTTTCCTGAAATATCACTGACCATGGCCAGTGTTTGCTCAATATTCCACTGCTTCAAGCGAGCAGAGCTGCTGTTGAGAAATAACCGAAGAATGTCACAGGTCTTGATGAAAATGTGTCCGTTCGGTGCGTTCGTGGCAAATATAATAAGCTTGTTATAAGCGGTGGAAATAGAAAGAGCACCTCCAGCATCAGTTCCTTGTTTGCTACTAATGATAGATGCACAAATCTTAATAGCCTTCAACTGCAGTTCGGTGCTCTTGGTCATGTCAAGAGCATCAATTAGGCTGTGGAAGTACGCCAGAAAAGTGTTCCCGTCCATAGGCCCTGTAACAGCGTATAAAGTCTCGCGTATCAGAGCTTCGTAATCAGCAAAACGTAAGACATCGGGAGGAACGCCCTCCTCAGGCGCAAGCCCCTGTTGGAATTGGGATGGCAGGCTTTTGACTGAATCGCGGAAAGTACGGATCAAGAAAATACGAGTCTTCCAGCCGAGAAAAGTGCCTTGCGTGATGCCCTTGGTAGCCAAAGGCTCTAGTTTCTTGGCCTTGAGCTTGGATATTTGGGATGCGGCATCTCGAACCACCTCAGAGGCATCAATCGCCGCTAGGAAAACATAGGGGAAGGAAACAGCTGCTTGAGACTTAGATTGATACTCAAGAATGGTCTTTTTAACCATAGACAAAAGAAGCTTCTCCGCCTTGTCTAAATCAAAGGCAGCAGGATCTTTGAGGCCAATCTTTTTAACAGTAATAATCAAAGTCTTCAACAAAACAATCCGGAGATGGTGAGTCTCTAGATATTCTATATCTGAGGGGCACTCAGCAACGAACTTTTCAGCAGTCTTAAGGAACGAGCGACCCCATTCCTCAAATTGTGACACCATTTGCTTGATGATAGCTGATGCCAGTTCTTCAAAAAGCACATCAAGGCCATAAATCTCTGGCAGTTTCCGGGCGTGTTGTTCCCGGAAAAAACAAGTAGAAGCGGAATCAGAAAGAAGAACGAGATGGTCGAAAGAAATGTTCTCGTAGAATGTTGATCGCTTCATCATTTTGCCCATAAGGCCAAGGCTAATCTTCCATAGTGCAGGCTCATGTGTAGTTGGTTTGGTCAAAAAGCCCATGCTAGATGTCATAATAGACTCTCGACTCGTGCGGGAGAAGCAGTCGTCTGGTATGCTAGCTAGAATAGAAATAGCAGAGCATTTGTGTGACGCAAGAGCGTTGGAGGAAATTATGGTGATAAGAGCGTCAATCAAAGACTCAACGAGCTTCCGGTTGTTGACGATATTCTCGTTTGAAATGAGAGCAGACAAGTATCCAAAGGTCGTTGAGTCTGGGGACTCACAATTGATGATGTGCTTTCTTATGAACTTAGGGAAGGTGTCGGATTTGGCAGACAGAAGAGGTATAAGTCTAGAAGAGACCCTGGTGGCTACATCAAGATATTTCGACGGGAAGGAAGACTCAGAGTTGGAGTTGCTTACTCCGGCCTTTTTGGAACCATCCTTTGCAAGGTGTTTGGCGATCTTCAATGCCATGGCAGAAACCTCGGGCTCATACTCTCCATCGGGATACATAGAGAGCCATAACTGGTCTAGGAACTTGAAGGCCTCGAAAGCATCAGCACTTTCCAATGATCCCTTCACAGCCACTCTAGTAAGCTCATCTTCCACTTCAGCCCATATTCTATTTCTCTCCTTAGGAGAAAGCCAATGGACAATCTTAGCCAGGATGCACCAACGCAGTGTGCTAAGCGAGCCATGGGAAGGCACTTGTTTGAGAGAATCTAGAGTGAGATTCATGATCGGCACAGCAGTGGGATCAGTGAAATCAGGAGACCGTATTTGAGATGCAATAGAGTCAAGCAAGACGTAAAGTGGGCCAGCCTTGGCATGGCTCTGCTCCGAAAGCCACTGTAGCAAGTGGGAAAGCTGAGTCGGTGTCATGTGGCTTTCAATATTACTAGAAGTGGTTGAATCATGACGCAGACTTTCATCAAGCCAGGGCGACGACTCAATAGTGTTTTTTGATTCACAAAAGCATAGCTGATTGTACCAGAGCTTCCAGAATGTTGATAGGTCGCGTGCCTCGGCGTAAGCTAGCTTTATCTGGCGAACAACCTGTTGTACTTCGTCTCCGCTGTAAGTATCTCCACTACCAACGTGACTTGCCCTTCGACAGAGCTCTTCAGACAACAATTCCTTGCCATGTGGATAAAATATAACATGTCGATCACAAACTAGTGCACGCAAGAGAACAGTCCATTGTGTGCTTTCAGATCCGAGAACGTAATCTTTGCAGACTTTATGAAGGGATTCACGCTGGATGGCAGCTTCACGAGCCCTAGCAATGTCAAGAATAAGCGTCATGGCCAAAGACTTATCAGAACTGCGGACTGGGCCAAGGATACTTTGGACAGAGGAGAATATCTGGTGGTGCCAGCTCTCGCGAGACTTGAGCGAGCCAACATTGAGCTCGGGTGCATCCAAACTTAGGGTATATAACACAGGAGCACACACCAGGGGGTTTGATTCGATAGCCCCCACGATAGCCCCAAGAATCTCGGTATCTTCGCTGTTTAAGAAGGCAGCTCTAGCAGGGAAAATAACGGCTCGGATATAGAAGTTTTCAAGTTTTTGCTTCCAAACAGCTTGGATCCTAACGGGTAGTTCTAGATTTCTGGAGGTTCTGTATGTGCGATGATCAAGTGCAGAGATCATCTGAAGCACTTGCAAAGAGGTAGCAGAGGCCACTTCGATAGCATCTGTAGAGCCAATACGATGCAAATCCCACATTGAACACATGACGGACGGCCAGAATTCCTGCTTAGTGTGAAGCTCTAAAGAGGCCGTTGACATGGCCATTGAGCAAAGGCTCAGAATAGGTGTGACAAGACCTAGAGCTTCATTCGCTGAGGACGCAAAGAGAGACTTTATGTGCTCAGCTCCCATAATATCTCGAGATGAAAGTCCTTGTGAGTCGAGTCGTGCAAGAAGCGTTGCAATGGCGGCGAGAAGAGCCTGGGCACATTCAAGGGAGCATTCGGTGCTTTTCAGAGATTCGAGATCAAACAAGACATTCTGAGACCGCTTGCGTTTACCCCTTCTAGAGTCGGAGGCAAGCTAACCGCGCTAGACAGGTTGTGCAAAGTAAGCTGTAGTATAGATATAAACTTTCGATCGGCAAGGCACTTGGCCAAAGAAAAGAACGGGATGCGATTAAACACATGTTCAATGATAGTCCAAGTAAGGGGATATCTGCGAATAGTCTCTGCCTGGGTTTTGGTAGCCGGGCCGCTCATAAGCTTCAGGAGCCACCGAAGGACAGTCTCCTCAATCGCATAGTGCTCGCTGTCAATCGATGTGGTAAGGAGCCTCCAAAGCTCGTCGAGTGTTTCGCCTTGAGCACCAGGGCCCGTCTTCTCAAGGGACCTGGCCAATTTGGCTAGATTGTTTTCGGTCTGATGATTTGGTCAGTAAACACCGTGTTTCAATAATGGTTGAGCAACTCCTACCTTCATGTCTGACGCGGATTTTATCTTAAACCTCATGAAAAGCGTAAGCAGCGTTCGCAAAGCCAAAGATTCGCAAGACGTGAAGAAGTCTGGAGCCGAAAATTTTAGTGGAGCCCTGGCCGAGAGTCTGATTCTGCCATCAGAAGCTGTACCCAAATAGGCAACCAATTGCTCACCGCCTTTTATGGCTCCAATTTCCCGGCTGGTTCTCGTCAGGTGTGATGCTTCAAGTTGTGTGCCAGTAAAAAAAATACTCGTACAGAACCTCCATCTCCATCCCTCACGATCCATTATATCCGGCGCCGAAGCCTTTCTCCACAGTCCGATCTTTCTCTCCAAACGAAATTTCCGCAATGGCCGATTCTACTGCCCGCCCCTCCGCCCCCGTCGCCCGCCCTGTTAGCGAGGCTCTATTGAATGAAAAGGTATATTTTCTCTGCCTTGGGATCCCTCGACAACCATCATGGCGTGAATTCAATGATGACCTGAGCAACCGCCTGTGGTACTGTGCTTAAGCTAACCTTGCTGCGTGCCCCGGAACTTTTCATATACAGTGGGATCGCTGCCTGTCAAACCTGATTGTCAAGAGCTCTCTTGGTCTTGGCTTCGGTGTTGTTTTCTCCGTGCTACTCTTCAAGCGCCGTACCTGGCCCGCCGTCATCGGCGTTGGCTTCGGTGCTGGTCGCGCCTACGAGGAGTGCAACATCAGCCTAAAGGTTGCCGCCCAGAACCTGAAGAACCAGTCTTGAAACGATTACTTTTTGTCGGCCAATCGACTGTTCGAGATAACCCAAATAACAACCTACAATAATAAAGCTTTACGCCATGGGCTGTGTGCGGATGAGGTGGACAGAGAGTATTTACGGCTCCATCACTACAAAAAGCGAATAGAGTACATATGGCACCAATCCAAATCAGACACGGCGAAGCCTGTGTACAACACATTACTATAGAGATCCCCGGTATTCTAGAATGAAATATCGACTGACATTTGCCATTGAACATAGCATTCATACTCGTTCATGTAGACTATTAAACTCTTGTAGATTGGCTAGGCAGAAGAACCAATATAAGGTATCAACATGTCGGAAGACCTGACACAACATGTTTGTTCTAGATTGTAGTTTGCAACTCCGTAATGCCCCCAAGGAATGCAGCATTGCAACTGTGATTTTCAGCACTAAAATCTCCGTCAATTCAATTTATAAAACATTACTATTAGTTGCTAGAATTGTATCGTCTGCAATGACAGGAGCTTCTGCAGCACTTCTAGTTATGCATGTATCGAATTGAATGCATTAACTGGGTGTTTAATTATGCTTAGTCAGCCGTACCCCTGTTCATGAAGAGGACAGGGCTGAAGGAAATTTTTGGGCGTCCATCATGCAAGGCTGGCATATAACTTTCTGTACATGAAGCACTCAACCACATCGTCGACGTGATACTGTAGCACGTGGTCGCGTGCAACTTAAATTTTCCCCTACAAATATCCCCAGACCAATCTGCGAAGGCACTCCCATCAGGCTCTGGCAATAGCTCAGCAAACCTAGTCTCGCGATAGTTATTTGTTTCGATAAAGCTGCGGCGCGTCAAGTCGCGTTGATTTGAACGGTTAGCGCAATCTTCTAAGCATCTGATTCCTACCTCCAATGGTCTCTCACTGACTCGTTTGTCTAATCATCCAGAAATCATCGCTATTGCAGACATGTCCGGTCTTCCTCCACCTCCTCCTCCTCCCCCGGGCTGGGCGGCTCCTCCTCCGCCTCCCTCATCGTTTCTCCCCCCGCCACCTTCAGCTCCCGCTCCCCCTCCGCCTCCTGGATATTGCTCAGCAAATGATCTTCAGCTTGTCAAGTTTGCACAGAAAAAAAAGGAATGGCTTCGCGACCGTAGGCTACGCTTCGGCGAAAAGCGCAAAGGAGGCTTTGTTGAGACCCAGAAAGCCGACATGCCACCTGAACATTTGCGCAAAATTGTTCGCGATATTGGCGATGTTTCACAGAAGAAGTACACGAACGATAAGCGGTCATATCTTGGTGCATTGAAATTCATGCCTCATGCAGTCATGAAGCTTCTTGAAAACATGCCAATGCCTTGGGAGTCTACCCGTGAGGTCAAGGTCCTTTACCACGTGAATGGTTGCTTGACCTTGGTCAACGAGATTCCTCGTGTTGTTGAACCTGTATTTTTCGCGCAGTGGGCGATGATGTGGGTATACATGCGCAAAGAAAAGCAAGACCGCCGGTTATTCAAGCGTATGCGTTTCCCCCCTTTTGATGACGAAGAGCCACCACTGTCGTGGTCTGAAAACATTGAGGATGTTGAGCCTCTCGAGCCTATTCAGTTTGAGCTTGACGAGGATGACGATGAAGCTGTGTACGAGTGGTTTTACGACCATAGACCCCTTTTAGACACGCCTCACGTCAATGGACCTAGCTACAAAACATGGAACTTGAGCTTGCGACAGATGGCAACACTATTCCGTCTGAGTAGACCCCTCATCTCTGATGTGGTGGACAAAAACTACTTTTATCTTTTTGATCTCCCCAGTTTCTTCACTGCCAAGGCCTTGAACGTAGCTTTCCCTGGTGGTGCCAAGTTTGAGCCTTTATACAAGGACATTGACCCCAATGACGAGGACTTTGGCGAATTCAACGCCATCGATCGCATTATATTCCGAACCCCGACAAGAACCGAGTCTCGAGTCGCATACCCTTATCTCTACAACTCACTTCCTCGCAGTGTCAGTCTCTCCTGGTATTCTCATCCCCAGGTTGTATACTCTAAGCCCGAATCACCCGATCTTCCAGCATTCCATTTCGACCGACGACTGCATCCCATTTCTTCGCGCAATGTCAAGCCTATGAACATTGAGCTCTCGCATGAAGACGAAATCTTCGGTGTCGGAAATAACGAAGAATCAGAAGATTCTCTATTCGAACTACCTCCAGACGTCGAGCCATTCCTGGCTGACGAGGAACTCGAAAACGAGGACACTGCAGATGCTATCCAACTTTGGTGGGCTCCTTTCCCTTTCGATCGCAGGTCTGGTCGCATGGTACGGGCCCAGGATGTGCCATTAGTAAAACAGTTCTACCTTGAGCACCCCGTTCCCAACGACAAGAATCGCATTCCCATCAAGGTCAGCGTATCTTACCAGAAGCTATTGAAGACTTATATTTTGAACGAGCTTCACGAAAAGCCAGCCAAGTCCTTGAATAAACAGAGCTTGTTGAAGTCTCTTAAGCAAACAAAATTTTTCCAACAGACTACCATTGATTGGGTTGAGGCTGGTCTACAAGTGTGTCGTCAGGGTTTTAATATGCTGAATCTACTGATTCATCGGAAAAACCTGACATATCTGCATCTTGACTACAACTTCAACTTGAAGCCTGTCAAGACCCTTACCACCAAGGAGCGCAAAAAGTCACGTTTTGGTAATGCTTTCCATCTCATGCGTGAGATCCTTCGTCTGACAAAACTTATTGTCGACGCCCAGGTCCAGTACCGTCTTGGGAACATTGATGCTTTTCAGCTTGCTGATGGTATTCTGTATGCGTTTAACCACGTTGGTCAGCTTACCGGTATGTACCGCTACAAGTACAAGCTGATGCATCAGATCCGTACGTGCAAGGATCTCAAGCATCTCATCTACTACCGCTTCAATGCTGGTCCTGTTGGCAAGGGCCCTGGCTGTGGTTTCTGGGCTCCTGCATGGAGAGTCTGGTTATTCTTCATGCGTGGTATCATCCCTCTACTGGAACGGTGGCTTGGGAATTTGCTTTCTCGCCAATTTGAAGGCCGCCACAGTAAGGGTGTAGCCAAGACTGTTACTAAGCAACGTGTGGAGTCTCACTTTGATCTGGAGCTTCGTGCATCTGTAATGGCCGACTTGATGGACATGATGCCCGAAGGTATCAGACAGAACAAAGTCCAGACCGTTCTACAGCATCTGTCTGAGGCTTGGAGATGTTGGAAGTCGAACATTCCCTGGAAGGTTCCTGGTCTTCCCGCCCCCATCGAAAATATTATTCTTCGTTATGTCAAGGCAAAGGCAGATTGGTGGATTTCTGTTGCCCATTACAACAGAGAACGTATCCGCCGTGGTGCTACTGTTGATAAGACGGTAGCTAAAAAGAACGTGGGTCGTCTAACTCGTCTTTGGCTGAAGTCCGAACAGGAGCGTCAACACAATCACATGAAGGATGGCCCTTATGTGTCTTCTGAAGAAGCCGTTGCTATCTACACAACTACTGTGCACTGGCTCGAGTCACGCAAGTTCTCCCCCATCCCTTTCCCTTCAGTATCTTACAAGCACGATACCAAAATTCTTATTCTAGCCCTAGAACGTCTCCGTGAGGCTTACTCTGTCAAGGGGCGTCTCAACCAAAGTCAACGTGAAGAACTGGCTCTGATTGAACAGGCCTATGATAGCCCTGGTACCACCCTTGAGCGTATCAAACGTTTTATGCTTACCCAGCGTGCCTTCAAAGAGGTTAGCATTGACATGAACGACAATTACAGCACTATCAATCCCGTGTATGACATTGAGCCTATGGAGAAGATTACCGACGCCTATCTTGATCAATATCTTTGGTATCAGGCTGATCAACGCCATCTTTTCCCTGCTTGGATCAAGCCTTCCGACTCCGAAGTCCCTCCTCTTCTCACCTACAAGTGGACACAAGCTATCAACAACCTTGATGGCATTTGGGATGCAGAAAATGGCGAATGCAATGTCATCATCGAGACCGAACTATCAAAGGTGTACGACAAAATGGAGCTGACTCTTCTAAACTCCCTGCTCCGTCTCATTATGGACCACAATTTGGCAGATTACATTACAGCCAAGAACAATATTCAGCTTACCTACAAAGACATGAATCACGTCAACAGCTACGGTATGATTCGCGGTCTGCAGTTCTCGGGCTTTGTTTTCCAGTACTACGGCCTAGTGCTAGATCTTCTGCTGCTCGGTCCCCAGCGTGCTAGCGAGATTGATGGACCTCCTCAGAGTCCCAACGGCTTCTTACAATTCCGTGACAAGGAGACCGAAACCCGCCATCCCATTCGTCTGTATACTCGCTACATCGATAAGATCTGGATTCTGTTGCGCTTTACTGCGGAAGAGTCCCGTGATTTAATCCAGCGGTATCTTACCGAGCAGCCGGATCCCAACTTTGAGAATGTCATTGGCTTCAAAAGTAAGAAGTGCTGGCCCCGTGACTGCCGCATGCGCTTGATGCGTCACGATGTCAACCTCGGCCGTGCTACATTCTGGGATCTGAAGAATCGTCTGCCACGCTCTTTAACCACTATTGAGTGGGATGACAGCTATGTCAGTGTATACAGTCGTGACAACCCGAACCTATTATTCTCCATGTGTGGATTTGAAGTGCGCATTTTGCCAAAGTGCCGTAACCAAAACGAAGAGTTCTCAGTCAAGGACAGCGTCTGGTCTCTAGTCGACAACACAACTAAAGAGAGGACTGCCCATGCCTTCCTTCAAGTCACTGAAGACGATATTGCCAAGTTCAACAACCGTATCCGCCAAATTCTCATGTCTTCAGGCTCAACAACCTTTACCAAGATTGCCAACAAGTGGAATACTGCTCTCATTGCTTTATTCACTTACTACCGTGAGGCTGCTGTGTCTACTATCCCCCTTCTTGACACAATTGTCAAGTGTGAAACCAAGATCCAAACCCGAGTCAAGATTGGTCTCAACTCCAAAATGCCCTCTCGCTTCCCTCCTGCAGTTTTCTACACTCCCAAGGAGCTGGGTGGTCTCGGTATGATTTCTGGCTCGCACATTCTCATTCCTGCCAGCGACAAGCGTTGGTCGAAGCAGACTGACACAGGCGTCACCCACTACCGTGCCGGCATGACCCACGATGAAGAGACTCTCATTCCCAACATCTTCCGGTACATCATTCCGTGGGAAGCCGAGTTTATTGACTCCCAGCGTGTATGGACAGAATATTCTCAGAAGCGTCTTGAGGCAAGCCAACAGAATCGCCGTCTAACCCTCGAAGATCTCGAGGACAGTTGGGATCGTGGTCTTCCCCGTATCAATACACTCTTCCAAAAGGACCGCAGCACTCTAAGCTTCGACAAGGGCTACCGTGTACGCTCGGAGTTCAAGATCTACCAGCTAATGCGGAGCAACCCCTTCTGGTGGACCAGTCAGCGTCACGATGGTAAATTGTGGAACCTGAATGCCTACCGTACGGATGTCATCCAGGCTCTTGGCGGTGTTGAAACAATTCTGGAGCATACTCTGTTCAAAGCTACCGGATTCCCGTCATGGGAGGGTCTTTTCTGGGAGCGGGCTTCTGGTTTCGAAACATCGATGAAGTTCAAGAAGCTAACCAACGCCCAGCGTTCGGGTCTAAACCAGATTCCCAACCGTCGCTTCACACTGTGGTGGTCACCAACTATCAACCGCGCCAATGTCTACGTTGGTTTCCAGGTGCAGTTGGATTTAACTGGTATCTTCCTCCACGGTAAGATTCCCACACTGAAGATTTCGCTGATCCAGATCTTCCGTGCTCATTTGTGGCAGAAGATCCACGAATCTGTCGTAATGGATCTGTGTCAAGTATTTGACCAGGAGCTGGAGTCTCTGGGTATTGAAATGGTGCAAAAGGAAACGATCCATCCCAGAAAGTCGTACAAGATGAACTCTTCGTGTGCGGATATTCTGCTGTTTGCCAGTCACAAGTGGAATGTCACGCGCCCTTCGCTGTTGTATGATACCAAGGATGTGGTTGAACCAATTTCAACCAACAAGTTCTGGATTGACGTGCAGCTACGTTACGGTGATTACGACTCTCATGACATCGAGCGTTACACTCGTGCCAAGTACCTAGACTATACGACCGACTCCGGCCTATACCCTAGCGCCACTGGTCTTATGATTGGCATTGATCTAGCCTACAACTTGTACTCTGCCTACGGCATGTATTTCCCTGGTCTCAAGGTTCTTGTGCAGCAGGCCATGGCCAAGATCATGAAGGCTAACCCTGCCCTGTATGTTCTGCGTGAGCGTATCCGCAAGGGTCTGCAGCTATACGCTTCTGAGAGCAACCAGGAGTTCCTCAACTCGCAAAACTACTCAGAGCTGTTCAGCAACCAAACACAGCTGTTCATTGATGACACCAACGTGTACCGTGTGACTATCCACAAGACCTTTGAGGGTAACTTGACGACCAAGCCCATCAACGGTGCCATCTTCATCTTCAACCCCCGCACAGGTCAATTGTTCCTGAAGATCATCCATACCAGTGTTTGGGCTGGTCAGAAGCGTCTTGGCCAGCTTGCCAAATGGAAGACAGCCGAAGAAGTTGCTGCCCTGATTCGCTCGCTTCCTCAGGAGGAGCAGCCGCGACAGCTTATTGTAACTCGGAAAGGTCTTTTGGATCCTCTCGAGGTGCATCTGCTTGATTTCCCCAACATCTCAATCCGCGCTTCCGAGCTACAGTTGCCATTCCAGGCTGCCATGA
Organism: Ceratocystis lukuohia; assembly: GCF_044167205.1. NCBI lineage: Eukaryota > Fungi > Ascomycota > Sordariomycetes > Microascales > Ceratocystidaceae > Ceratocystis > Ceratocystis lukuohia. The sequence goes on from NW_027263525.1 coordinate 2,078,884, forward strand.
AGGTTGAGAAGCTTGGAGACATGATTCTTCGAGCTACAGAGCCGCAAATGGTTCTGTTTAACCTTTACGACGACTGGCTGAAGAGTATTTCGTCGTACACTGCCTTTTCCCGTCTAGTGCTGATTCTGCGTGCACTTCACGTCAACCAGGACAAGACCAAGCTTATTCTGCGGCCCGACAAGTCGGTGATTACTCTTGACCACCAAATCTGGCCCTCGCTGTCTGATGAAGACTGGATCAAGGTCGAGACGCAACTGCGCGATCTAATCCTGCACGACTACAGCAAGAAGAACAATGTCAACGTGGCCAGTCTGACTAGCAGTGAAGTGCGAGATATCATTCTGGGTATGGAGATCTCAGCACCTTCAATGCAGCGCCAACAGGCTGCCGAGATTGAGAAGCAACAGCAGGAACAGGCTCAGTTGACGGCCGTCACGACCAAGACGCAGAACGTACACGGCGAGGAGATTGTAGTAACGACGACATCGCAGTTTGAGACTCAAACGTTTGCATCAAAGACAGAGTGGCGTACCAGAGCCATTGCGACATCAAACCTGCACACTCGGTCCAACAACATCTACGTGTCGTCTGTGGATAGCGATTCTGACGACAGCATTACGTATGTCATGCCCAACAATATTCTCAAGCGTTTCATCACGATTGCCGATCTGCGCGTCCAAATTGCAGGCTATCTCTACGGTATTTCGGCCCCAGGTACCAACGACCAAATCAAGGAGATTCGCTGTATTGTCATGGTTCCGCAGGTTGGCCAGTTGCGTAGCGTCAATCTCCCGCAGCAGCTGCCCCAAAGCGACCAAATTGACGGCATGGAGCTTCTAGGTATCATCCACACAGTAGCCGGCAACGAGCTGCCATACATGTCGTCTGTCGACGTGACGCAAGCAGCCAAGCTTACGGAAAGCCATGAGGCATGGAATCGCGAGAGCACCATCACAGTGGCCGTGTCCTTCACACCCGGATCGGTCTCTCTATCGGCTTGGGGGTTGACACCACAGGGCTATAAGTGGGGTCTCGACAATAAGGACCTTGGGTCAGACCAGCCTCAGGGCTTCACAACAACCATGGGTGAGAAGCGCAAACTATTGCTATCACCGCGTTTCAAGGGCTTTTTCCTGGTGCCTGAGCTTGATAGATGGAACTACAGTTTCCTTGGCACGGTGTTTGACGGCATGGCCAAGAAGCCGGTGCGCGTCAAGCTTGATACACCACGGCCGTTCTATAGCGAGGATCACCGACCAATCCATTTCCACGACTTTTCGCAACTGGAGGACGTGGGCGTGGACCGCGATGATAACTTTGCTTGAGCATCGGCTGCAGATAAAGGTGGTGGTTAGAGTATAACAGGCCTCAGGCGATAGGATGGGTAGGCCGAATAATGGGAAATGTCCGGCTGGAGGCGCTTGTGGTTTTTCACATAAAAAATGTTGGAATTTACTTTTTTTCTTCTTGTTTCGTTTTTGTTTCCCTTTATTGCATCAAGGATGGGCTCTGTTTTAATTTTTTTATTTTCACTTGATCTTTTTGTTTTTTTTTTTTTTTTTTTCATAAATAATCTAGAGTTTTTGTTCTATTTCTCGTTTAGCAACTCATCAATCTCAACTTACACGCGCAACCCTATGATGCATTAACCCTATACACTCTTTTTCACGATATATTTTTTATTTCTCTCTTTTGCCTTGTTGACCTCTGGTTGGTCCGTATACGTGTGCACTTGGCTTCGCACAGGCAGAACGAATCCATTTTCCACTAGGGTGTCATATAAGCAAGATTAATAGCCATTATGCATTCATGCACTAGCCGCCTTCTCAAGACCCTTGTTTCGGTATATTAGAAAGTAGGGCGAAAAAATCCCCTGCCCCCTAGAGGGGGAAGACCTGGATGCTGTGATGGCCATGCAATTGCTTAGGTATTTCTTTTTTTCCTTCTTTTCTTTTCTGTTTTGGCGTTCTACAAGGCGGCTTGCATGAACCACAAAGGCCACAGTAAAATTAGATCTTGCTCATGAGGTATCAAAGCTGTGTTCTCAGAGGAGAGGAATGAGGATCTGAACAAAGGACGCACTTTAAGACGGCGAACAGGTATGGGGCAGGTCAAGGAAATGAGGAAGGCCGGGTGAGAGAAGCGGGAGAGAGTATGCGGGATAGTGGTGTCTACCCATCCATCCCTTTATTTCGTCCTTGTCCAAAGTGGCCCGTTATCTCCTTAATGCCCGCTTCTCTGGCATAGGCAACGCGGCGGTGTAGTACATCTATAACCTCCATCTTCTATCTTTCCATCTCGCCGGGTATAGCTGAGATGATGACTAAATATGACAGACGGGGGGGAGGGGGAGGGGGCGGGGGGTCAAGTTGCTCGTCTGCCTAGTTGTCTTGCACGTAAGCCAAGCTAAGCTAAGCTAAGCTTCATATCTTTCTAGATGCTAGTTCTTGTTACCTTCGTTTCTGAGCCTAGCTGATAGTTAAGATATAGCAATACAATGCACCGAGCCAGGGGGAATATCTTGTATGTGGCTACGTGACTGACTGTTGTGTCTGATTTCTTACTCGGCTGCTGGGGTTTAGATCCTAAGCTATGCCGGATTTTCACATGGATCTTCGTGCTATACTGGTGGCTATACTGATGTGTTATTTTTTTTCCTTTTCTTTTCATCTTGTCTTTTTGTCGGTCTCGGCTATCTCACCTGGCCCAGGACTCAGGGACAGAGGACGACGCAAAGAACGCCCTGTTAAACATGAGATCCAGGGTTTCAGCATGTTGGTTATATCAACGGATTCAGCGCTGCTTCTAGCACTTATCAACACTGTTAAGGCGGAAGTAACGCTAGTAATAGTGCTTTTAGCCGCTGTAATAAGTGCCAGCCCCCGAGTTATAGGGCTACATGTGGCACTGACAGTGTGAATCTAAGTCTGAAAGAGGGCCAAAAACGAAGAGCCCCCAAATCAGGCTCGGATTGCCGCTTTGACTTTGACTCGAACGCCACCAACTTCTGACAGTCTGATGCCGTTATTTCAGCCATTGACCCAAATGACCTTGTCACTTGTTAGAGGGAGATTCGGTGGCTTGTCCTTTTTGTCCCTATTTTCTTCTGCTTGCTCATCAAAAAGATGCAGAACAATCTCGGGCATCACGCCATGCATCGGCCCGCCCATCAACACTCTCGCTTCAGCCTTCTCTTGTGAGTGCTTTTTTAATTGAACTTGTTTATTTCCGCCTATTAGAAAAAACAAAAGTGGAAGACGCCCCCCCTTGGTATGTGGCATTGACTTTATGCATGATAAGAAGGGAGCCTGAGAAATACGTAGCTTGGGCTTGGCGTATCTCGTCACATCCGAAGCCAGGCTTGCAGCAACCACACCAACAAAGCAAATAGCAAAAATATTTTCCTGGTCATGAGCTTGTGAGCGCGGATGGCACGTTTGCTGGTCTGTTCTTTTATTTTCTCCAGGGAAAAGGTATGAAAAGAAATACGCCGGAAGAGAAACAGCCCCCCCCCCCCCTTCCCAGCTGGAAGATCCATCAAGTCAATATCAGGCCCGGAGTATTACTACAGACCATACCAACAACAGATAAACAACAGAGAACGGAGCTATTACTTTGTGCATTATAGCCCATTGAAACAGAAACGCTCTATCTGCCGTCTGTCTGTTCTTATGCTTTGGCGTGTATCACGTCGCAGTCCCCAGGCCGTTGTTAAGTTGTTTTTGGCTTTGGCTAGCCACTTGCGAAGTCCTCCCAAGTAAAACTATAGTTATAGCCATGGCTCATATATCTCAGAGACTTATCCGGATAGCCTGGAACACCCAAATAATAAAAGCCTTTTAACCTTTTTTTTTTCTTGCTCCTGTAGGAATCCCCTACGAAAACAAGTCGACTAATAACTGTGACACACCTTTATTTCGGAGAACGTGAGAGAATATCGTGGCTCTTTTTGTCTTGGTGTAAGTCCATGCCAAACCCTAATTCCAACGTCGCATACCCTACAACCCTGAGGTATCTTCAAGTCCAGCACCTCTGCACAGTCCATATTTATTTCATTCCAATTTGTTATGACTTCTCTTCCACGTGCAACTTCTTGGGTATTTCCCGTTATTTCCCCTCCGTTATTGGTTGCCTCGCTTTTTCTCTCAAGTCCGTAGAAGCCCAATATGTCCCCCCCCCCCAACCCCCTTTCTCCCTCACCCTCTTCTCCTTCGTAGCGTTTCGCACTGATGCAAGCTGAACATGGTTCCATTTCTTTTTCTTGCCTTCTCTCCCCACGGGACTCTAGCTGCCCACGACGTGTCTCAACAGTTGGCGATCTTATGTGTAAAAGAGTAATAAATGGAAAGTCGAGTAGTGTTGCCCAAATGGTGGTAAATCAGTGGCTGGGGGGTTGGCCGATATGATAACCACGCACAGTCCTGTTTATTTCCTCTTCTCTACATTCTCGGTAAGTCATGGCCATGGGCTGTTCCCAGAGTTTTCCTAGGGCAGACCGAGATCAAGTCATGTAAAAAAAGGAGTCAAAGGCCTGCTGAGTGAGTCCTTTTTCGATGTCAACCCCAAGCTATGGATGCAGGAACAAGAGTCTTAGTTGCATTGTGGTTTGCTAAGTTTTCTCCATGGGGAAGAACAAGCCAGTTTGTGGACTCAAAACTTTGGCAGCCGTGTCGTACTTGGAGCATGAGTCCACGACCCGAGCTTCGTTTTTTCAAGTCGTTCCGACCCAGGCGTAAATACGATATTACGAGAAGTAGCTTCAAATTAGGGTTAGTTCGGAATTGCGTCTTGTACTACAATACACAAGTACATTGTACCTGTACTATGATTCATGCTTGGACTTTCAGCACCGAGTCCGTATCGAGGGAGGACCTGCCCACTAATGGCCCTCCTTCCCCTTTTGCGGAAGCCTGAAAAACTCTTCCTAACTTACCCCTCACTTATCACCAAGTCATCATTCGCCCTTCTCCTCCTTCATTCCACTCAACTGTGCTCACAACCAAACTTCGCTTTATCCTTCCTCGCCACCAACACCGCCATTTCAAACATGGCATGGCTTAATTCCTTCCCTGGTCGGGCTTGCATCTCTTTTCTATTTTCACTCAATTTCTCTTGTCAAGTTGCGCTCAGACGTTCCTAGGCTGGTTCTAGAAGGAAAATGCCTTAGGTTTGATTGCCCACTACGAACTACACCTCTTTTTTCTGGTTTGTCTTTGTTATAACTCGTCCATATTTAGGGTTCGTTGGTAATAATAGTTGATGGATTACTATTTGCTAGGTCTTCGGAATGCGGCATCACACTATGCGAACAATAAATGACATCCCTCGTCAAAGACATTTGTGTGCGACAACGGAAAGAGCAAAAACAGGATCACAAGTAGTGTATCACCTTTCACAAGCGTCACAGCTTTGATGTAGCCACTACTTCGCACGTTATCTTGACCGGTTTTCACTTGTGTCTTCCTGGTTTTCACCTTCTTTTACACCGCATCACCGCATCACCGGAACATCTTTAACTCCGCAACAGCGAAAATAAATAAATAAAAATACCTGAGACGAGCCTTGCACAAAAGTCTGAGTCCAAGTATGCTCGCAAGATCTACTCGCTCATTGCTCATCTTTCGCCTTGATTGTTGCACGCCCAGCTGGCTGCCCTGTGCCGTGCATACAAAAAGTACTAGCCAGCGCTTGCATAGCCCGTACGGCGCCTTCTTCTTTTTTTTTTTCCAAGCCACTTCTCGCTGCCACTTGCACGCTGCACACCCTTGATCCTTGAAGAATGGGAGGGTGAAAAAATTATACACAATGCTGATCGATCGACTGGAGAACATTCCTAATACAGAAAGAGAGCGGAAGGCGCGTGTGCGCAAGAGCAGAAGGGAAACGAAAAGAAGCTCGTGTATAAGTGCAGTGCACAATGTGTATTGTGTGTGGATATGCGCATTTGTGTTCTTGTTGCTAGGGAGCCCATGGCCGTGAATAGTGCTAGCTTTACTCGAGCGCACAAATAAGTGGATTTTTGTTGGTCAGGCTTGCACAGCAACATGCATCTTCTGCATCTTTTGATCAATGCATTACGGACGAGTAATCTTGGAAGCACCGAGAAACTCGCAAGCTGTCGAAACAAGGGTCCTAGGTACTTTGCTCCAAAAGTTAGAGCCTTACCTTTTCCGGAACTAGCATGGAACAAAGCAACGAGGCAAAGAGAAGACGCCATGGGTTGCTGATGACCCGGGTCTCAGCCTAGTTGTTCCTGGGTTTGGACTTGGACCCTGGCTTTTGGCTGACCTAGACCCTGAACTTGCTTCGCGCTGCTCCTAGGCCCCTTGGGTGCCAAATAGGGCTTTGGGGCCGGCTGAAGCTGACCGACCATATGAAGACAAAAATGGGAAAGAAAGGGCCATACCAGCTATCCACCCTATAGCGCAGCCTCCACACACCATATCTCGGAACCAAGACGCCGGAAAAGGCCTATAGATATTGGAGCTAACGATGCAAAATATAGGGAGAGAGAGAGTGTGTGTATGTGTTTGTGTGTGTGCTCAACTAAGCACTGATTGGTTTATTTAACGTTTATTCGTTCAACTAAGCATCCTACAATGCCATCCACTTACACACCTAGCTCAAAGGGGAAAATAAAGTAGAGGGAAGGTCTGGAGACAAGCCCGTTGTTTTTTTATCACTGCCCAACCTCCGATAACACTTCAATCCAGTGCTTTTTGCAACATCACAACAACGGGAGACGGAAGCATTCCAGCGCCGCTAACTGACACACACCCACTAAATCGAGGCATAGTGCCCAGCTAACTGGGTCCTACCATAGTGATCTCTGCAGGTCCAGGTTTATCTATGCGGGCCGGTGCAGGTACCGGATTTACTCGACGTCCTTTTTTTGCTCTTTTCCTTTTTTTTTTGGGCCTCCCTTTTCTTCCCAATGACAGACAAAGCGGAATTATGGCCACTCTGGGAATAAGGAATAAGAGAAGCCTAGCAAGCGGCATCTTCGTTCACTAGTTCAATCCTGGTCATGCCATGTCATCAACCAGCCACAAGGCGGCTTTATAGTGTTCCTGGTAACAAACTAAGCCAGGACCAGGACCATAGCAAGACTTAAGAGACCCTTTAGGCTAGAAGCATAAAACTAAGGATGTCAAGCTTCTGAAAAGAAGGATTTCCATGCTCATTGCCCCGTCAACTTTTGCAAGACCGTAACGCTATCCAACACTACAAGTCTCAAGACGGTGTTTTGGCTGTTGCACGGCGTCAAACGACATGCCTCGTGATTGCATGCATGTATCCGGACGTGGCTACGCTGCTGTACTATATGCCCTCGATATTCTACAGGCCAAATACATGGCTACGTGGTGTGCCAAACTTGGCTGTTCTCGTACCGGCCTCCAAGTAAAATGCGCCAGCCAAGCCTTAGGTGCTGATTGGGTATATGCTTGGGCTTGGGGAGAAAAAGAAAGAGAGGGGCTGTCTTGCAAATCCTTTGGAGTTGAAGCAGGCTCTAGCAGAGCCAAAGTTTAGGCGGACGGACCAGGCAACAAAGTACACCGAAGCCAGTACCAAGCCGGCAACAAGTCAAGGCAATCAAGCAAAGTAAAGCAGAAACACCGCATTATCCACTGCTCGCCCGCCATGATGGCGTTAGAAAGGGGCTGTCTTGTTATAGGGAGGTTGCCATGGCACGGCCTTTGAGCTTGGCGTTGCTGGTTGTTCTTGATGCTAATGGCCCTATATTTGCGCGTACGTGCTGCTGTATATGCGTAATCTTTCATCTTCCCCGAGATCTCTAAGAGGGAAGAATTATCGAGGGCACTATTCTTTTCTCATATTACTTGAAAGGCTAGGGTGGTGGGGGGATGTCTTGCTTTCTCAAAGTAAGGCTTCAATTTCGCGTCGCAAGCGTTGAGCGACCACAGTCGGAAACAAAGCAATCAGCATAGGGCTGGGCTAAAAGAAGGACTAGGCCGATGGCAGGATAATATCGACGCGGGCGAGTTTGCAAGTTGCAATTTTGGTTGGCTATTCGCTTTTTCTTTTCAATTAAGTCCTCCCCCCCCTCCCCTTCCCAAGTTCCCGAGGTTCTAAGCCTTGTATAATCTTGGGCTAATCCCGGTCCCGCGTAGGCGAGCTGGCCAGATGCACTCTAAAAGTTTCAGCTTGGTTGAGTAGCACTCTTAGGACTTTTGAAGCTAGACTCTCTGTTCACGATCTTTTCTTCCGCGATGGAACTCTTTTCCTGTCGCGAGGTTTCTTTTGTTCTCTCTTTCTTTCTCTCTCTCCTCCCCCCCCCCCCCCAACAGACCAAAGAAGGACAAGGAGGGAAAAAAAAAAGTATTCAAGGACTTTTGGTGCCAAATCCCCCGACTTGGAGAGATGGCCTCATCATTAAGTGCCCAATGCTTTTCCTATTTTTTTTTTCTATTTTTTCTTTCTTTTTTTCCTTTTCCTAATCCTTGGGTTAAATCTGCCTAGCCCTTTACAGCTGGCTATGGAGTTGTATTAACCATTGGTTCTCTTTGGTTCGCCTCTGGTAATGCTGCTTTACTTTACGTGATGCGATGTCCTTGCCCCCCCCATCGCTGACTCTTCCTGTTATTGGAGGCTTTACTAAGTTCAGACTACAGGTTTTTTTTCTTGAATTTTTTCATCGTCGCCCTTTTTCCTTTTTAAGCTTCTTACTAGAAACTGCAACGCCCTTGATCTAAGACCTTCATAACGATATAGATATAAATAAGTATACACCCCTCACCAACTGGGATATTGTACCCAAGGCAATCCTAGTTGAGTTACAAGTTGCAAGCCATAAGGCTCACCCCCCTACCCCTCCCCTCCCCTCGATGTCTAACTTTCTCTTCTCTTCTGCTTATTGGAAAACACTCTCAACCTCACGCATACGTACTGTCCCTCTCTTGTGTTTTGTTTTTTTCTTTTTTTCTTTTCTCCCTCCCTTTCCCTCACCCTCCCCTGGACTTTTCTTCTTTTTCTTTCCAGGGTTGCTATATGTTGCTATAAGTGGCAGCCGAAAGGAGGAGAAAGACAAAAGAATCTAGGGTCAGTGTCAAATAAGCCTCGACAAAGCAACAGAACAAGGGTACTGCTTTCCCAAGGTGCTCGTTTTTTTCTTTTCTAATCTCACTTTTAACAGATGAAAAGGAAAAAAAGACTAGGACGTGGCAGTCTTCTCAGTCTTTTTGTACTTTCTCGTTTCGAAGAGAGGAGAGAAGAGGGGAAGAAGAAGAAGAATAGCAAGAAAGCCCATTGCCTTTAAACTTGTCGATGATTGCTACCTGCCGCTTATTCTACTGCTGTTAATTGCATGCATATTTATGTAGGGACACGCTGTCTGACTTTGCTTTAGTTTGGCTGTGGCCTGGCTATGGCCCTCATGCTCTCTTGCTTTGTCCGCTTCATCATGCCCTCTTGGCTTTTAAATCTTCCTCCTTGGCTTTAACTGGGTCTCCCAACCGACCACTCGAAGGCACTGCATCTTACAGTCTTTGCCCACTTCTTTTTTTTTTTCCCTTCTACCCTCTTCTATACAACGTTAAAAGCCGGCCTGTCCACACATATAATCACGTTCAACATTCACCCTTCACCCCCCTCACCCCCCCCCTTCTCTCCTCTCTCTCCTTCTCCCATCTCCACGCCCCATTTGTTGCTTCTTGCAACGGGATAAGAGCCACTCCCCTCTGGTCGGTCTGCTTTTTATTTTTTTATTTTTTTTTTACAAGGCAAGCTACATAAGACTCACGTTAGGCCACAAGGTTATTCGATAAGAGCAAGAGCAATCATCAGACGATATAAGCTGCTGGCTCCCGCTACTTCTTAGATTCCCACTTGGCCTTTGGTTTACTTGCTTTGTCTTCTGTTCTGCTTTAAGGCTTTACATTCAACCCTCGCCCTTCCCTTCCCTCACTCTTCCTCTCCGTTTCCCCTTCTTGTTCCCATCGCTCGACTCTGCTGTCTAGTACGTTTGTTCACCTTACTAGCCTTAGCTCTAGCTTATATTGCTCTTGATCTGCTGCTGTCTTGACGAAGTCTGCCTACGGTCTTACACCCACACAGCAACGACAAGACAAGTCCAGTCCAGCCCGACCTAGTTCAATCTTTGTGTGAGCAGGGCATCACTGCTATTATCACTACCACCTTATTTCCAGTTCGGCTGTTTTCTATAGTGGCGTGTTGGCAGTTCCGTTCCGTCCTGAGTCAATCGACTTTTTGACTGGTCTGTCTATCCGCTTTTATTGTTTGTACACACCGCTTGCTAGTTTAGTCTACGTCTAGACTTGCCTGCTGATACATTAAACGCACACGCACACCAACACGCAGGCTTTGCTCAGCCTATCACAGTGGTCGACAGACTTTTTTTTTTTCTTTTTTCCCAAATAACCCCCAACACCTTGTTCCTAGAGCTTTGAGCGTTGCACTTTAGCGAGAACTCCGCTTGCTATACCTAACTCCCCTCTTCTGCCAAACAACATCGACTAAGCTAGCAACGCTACTCGGTATCACTATAGCATTTACATCCCCCCAAACAACTCCAGCAGCACCAGCAGCTTGAAGCATCACTGCTTCCTCTTCTTCATCATAAACACTACCATCACCACGACGAACGACGCTCGAGGCCACGCCCCCAATTCCACCACGGCGTCTCTTCAAAGCCTCTTACCCTCCACCCTTCCGCATATCCTGCCGCAACCCGCAACCCAGCATCTGCCGTTGTCTCTGCAATCACAGCAGCAGACACAGACGCAGACGCCTGGACGGGCATCAACTTCCCAAATTCTTTCCATACAGAGCCCGGCGGCCGCCCAGAGCGGAGGATCGCTCTGGCGGACCGGATGTGTCGACAACACGCTGGCTAATAACTACCGTGTCAGCGACTATTCAGTCGACTACTCTGCTCAGCATTCTCCTGCCGGAGGTCCTGAGCATAGCCAGTCGCAACATGTCTATGAACCAGCCGCACCTGCACATCACCACCAGCAACAGCATCAACAGCAACAGCAGCAGCAGCAGCAGCAACATCAGCAGACGTCAAACACGCAACATCACCAGCCACAACATCATCATGCTCACCAGCATCAGCAGCACCAACAGCATCAGCAGCACCAGCAGCACCGACCGTCGCTTCACCACCCTTCTAGTGCGTCGTCCAGTATCCTAGATCCACCTGATCAGCACCACACAGGAGCCACCACACATTTGCCCGGCATGGCCCAACACCACCATCAGCACACGCAGTCCCAAGTCATGATGGACCCCAGCCAGCTTGCTCCCCGCCATATGGCCCACCCCCATTCCTATGGTACTGGCATGTTCCCTTCTTTGGGCCCGGGTCCAACACACTCGTCTGCGCATCGTCCGCATTCGGGACCAATGAAGCGACCGCGGCCCGACGATCTTGATCTGTCTGGAATACCGGATTTGGACCAGGGCGATCTCGACATGCAGCAGACGCCCCTAGCTTATGGTCCTCCCGGCTCTCAACCCACCCATCACCACCACCGCCTTCCTGAAACCGGCCCCCCAACCAAGATGATGCGGCGTGATGATACGAGTGGCGGTGCTCCTAGTGTCGTTGGCCAGGCAGGAATGCCTGCACCTGCCCTACGTCCTCGAGGCCCAAAACTCAAGTTTACGCCTGAAGATGACCAGTTATTGATTGACCTGAAGGAGAACAAGAACCTGACATGGAAGCAAATTGCAGACTTTTTCCCAGGCCGATCTTCAGGCACTCTTCAGGTCAGATACTGCACTAAACTTAAGGCCAAGACTACTCAGTGGACGGAAGAAACAGTAAGTGGTCAACCATTCCATTCATTCATTTTTTTTTTCACTACCACGCACTCATTCCCTACATTTTTTACTTGTTTCTACCTCTTCAAATCCTACCTAGCTCAAGTTAAGTTAGGCTGGGCTCAACTTGCTCTCGCCCCCCCCCCTCCCCCTGCCCATAAAAGTTTTGTGTCCCATATGGAGCCCTTGCTCGTGTTCCTTACTAGCCCTGTCATATCACTTTATTTCCTTCGTCTTCTTCCCTAGCTTTTTTTTTTTCCCACCCATTCTTCATTTTCTTCCCATCTTCCAATATCGTTCTGGCCTGTCCTTATGGACAAGGCCCATCCCAATTCCCCTCTTAGGGCGGTTTCGCTAATCTATAATTTGTTTTGCACATTGTATAGGACCAAAAGCTCCGCAATGCTCTCCAGGACTACGAAAACGAGAAGTGGCGCATTGTAGCTAACAAGGTTGGCACGGGATTCACACCCGTGGCCTGCCGTGAACGTGCAGCTCAGATGCAGTTCACGGCGGAGCCTGTCTTATAGCAATCAATGTCTCCGGTTGGAGCACCCGCCAGTGCTTCTGGACACCCCGGGGACACCACCGCCAATAGCAGCGTCTACGGGCATCAGCCTCAGCAGTCGCAGCAGCAGCATCAGCCGCTCTCCATCACCGTGCCCGTAGGCGGCGGGCCCGGTGAAGAACCTGTCTCGGCAGTTTCGGCAGTCTCGGTCTCGGTCTACGGCCAGCCACCCCCTCAACCACCACATCCTTCGCAGATGTAGTGCAGTGCAGCTCTATAGTTTCAGCAAAAAGAGCTGCATGAGACCCCCCCTCCCCCCCTTCTCTTTTCAAAAACAAAATCAACCCTCCAAAAAAGAATAAAAACAAGGGAATAGACTCATGTGGCTCCATAGGCACTATCTTGCTCTTGTTTCATTCTTTTTTCACGCCGACAATGAATTGATGTACTACTTTCCTCTCTATTTCCTACTCTTATTCTCCCACTCGTTTTTTTATTTTTATTTCTTGGCTTCTCGATGTTCTTTCCTCTCAACAACTCTTTTATTTCCTTTTTTTTTTTTTTATTTCAAGACTACAGACCGAACCTCACTTGGTGCTAGAATTCCTCACATCACTTGTCTAGAAGAATGAGAGGCGGCCGGCTGACTTAACGGCTTTCCAGTAAAGCAAAGGAGAAACCAGAAGGTTAGCGAGAAAAGGGGGCTCAAGAAAAGACTCCGTCTTTGTTCTCATGCTTGTTTCCGTGCTACATACACCGCATTTTCCTTTTTTTTTTTCCTTCTTATAGGGAAGCAATAAAAGAAGGGTTTTTATTCTATTCTTTTCTCTTATTTTATTTTCCTCACTTGTTCGCTCAGTGGGGTGTTTCACATTTTCCTTGTTTACAAAGGGTCTTTTTTCTTTATCAAGAAGAAAAGACCTGCACCAATGGAAGACGGAAAAAGCAAGAGAAGACCTTGGTCTCGGTTCGCGCCCATTGCTAGAAAATAAGGTCCAGGACTTCAGTGCCTTTTTCCTTCCGTCCCTCTTTTTCTTCTCAACCTAAACTTGTCAGTTTGGGATCCTGTACTTTCTTGTGTCAATGTTGCCCACAGCTTCATGATATCTTCTAGACCTCACTTCACCCCCCCCCCCTCTATATTTCCTATTCCGTTCGCACTCCTTCATTTTCGTTTTTTGCTATTCATCTAGGGGGACAGTAGGGGGTATACTTTAGACTAGGCGTTTCCCTTATCCTCTTTTTATTTTTCTCTTCTTTCTCGACCAGGTCTATTCTTGACGTGACGAGCCTATAATAATATTTTTTTTCTTTGATATTACTAGTTTCCTGTCTGAAGTGTTTCGTTTACTTGCATCACGAACTTAATGAGGGTGTTATATGGAGTGAGAGATCCTATAGCATGGTATAGTCGAGACCTTGATACTAATAAGAGGACCTTGATATATGGGCACCGGCGCACACGCGGCGAGGAAGAAAAAAAGACCGGAAGAAAGTACGCGTCAATGGACGAGAAAGAAGAAGGCTGGGAGAAAATCGGGCCATTATTTTTTTATTATTTGCCATCATCGAAGCTTCATGTGAAAAGCATGTTAGTAGATAGCCTGGTGAAGGTGTTAAATAGTGTACATGGCTAGATGGGAGGGCAAATGTTCTGTTGTAGTTGACTATTCATGTGGTACAAGTACATAATTACATAATTTTGCTCTGCAACAATTCCCTGGAGGGCAAGAACAGAACGTCGTACGCGTACAGTGCAAATAGACCCACTTATTGGTACTGTGACGCACAAAACCTGGTGAGAAAAACTTTGTCCGGGGGTTTTTTTACTCTTCTGTACCCACATCCTCACTACTCCCAAAGGGCTTCATTGCTTCATGAACTTCGCCTCCGACACCTCCTCTTAGCCCCCTTTTCTTCCGCCTTCGCCTTCGCGGCGCCGCATTATCCGCAAAGAAAAGATTTTGGTTCCTCCAGCCCTTCACCCTCCTCCCGGAAAACGTCGTTGCAGGGCTCGGAGGAGAGGAGGTCCTATATCGCTTGTCATGGTATAGGGGAATACGGAAACACTTTCTATTAGCATTTTGTCTTAGTGGCCTTTTTTCCTCCTCCTGCGTGTAATTATGTTTCTCTTTCTCTCCGGGACATTTGGGTTTTGTTTCTGAATCCTTCCAATTGCCCTCCGTTAACTTACACGCCCATTACAGGACGCGTGCTATGCCTTCGAGATTACCGTCTGTTCTCCCAGCCTGCTATCGGTTTATTGCGTTTCCTCTCCAGCTGGCTTGGCTCTCTTCCCCTTGCCATGCAATGTCGTAGCCTTGGATAATATCCGATTTCCTGCTAAATACGCACGCATACAGCTCAAGGCAGAAAATATCCTACTATACAGCCCTTAGTCAGAGTTACAAAGCGCATTACCATGGCCTCCACATTCCCATCAGAATTTTTAATCTAAGAAGCCCCAAAATAGGAACTTGACCATCACTACATCACATCACAGTATCACAGCACGACAGGGGCCTGTTTCCGGTTAGTGGCAGCCCTGACCTGGCGATTTTGCCGAAAGAACCATGTCCGCCTAAAAAAAACCTCAGCAGCCAAGGTTCTACGTCTGGTCGTTGGGCGGCTCCAAAAGATGAAGCAAGCCACACGTCTGAACTTTGTAGTCTTGGTCTTTTGCTCTGCGTGGTTGCGTGCTTGCGTGGCACAAGGCCCAATAGGAAAGGGAAAGGGAGAGGGAAAGGGGGATGGAGATGGAGATGTGTGTACGTCGAGGGTGAAACTCTCCCCCCCCCCCCTCCCAAAATCGCATACATAGACCACATGCCTCGAGCTGCCTATCAGAGGTTTGCACAGAACTCCCTGATGTGGTGTGATTTTCGGTTTTTCTACCCATGATTGTTTGTTTCTAATGGCACTGCCGCTACAGCTGTCAATCACTGCGGCTTCTGCCACTAAAAAATAAAAAATAAAAAAGTTCAACGACTGAAACAAACCACGCCACTCACCGGATCTCTCACAATCCGGCATATTTGCAACAGGCAGACCCCGTTTAGGCACGACTGACGTGTTCAGTGTTCCTCTACACCCTCTAGACAGCCATTTTTATGTCTGCGCCCCATCGTATATCACCCAGTCTCTGTGTTTCTAATAGCCCTATAACACAGCCCTACTAAGACTATCTTATCAACGCTTGTACCAAAACCAAGTCTCCTCCTTCATGTCCTTTGGGAGCGAACTTTTTCACGCCCGCACCAACATCCACAGCCAAGGCAAGCCCAAGGATTGCTGGATTTCGCGGCTGATAACTGTCACCCGACTCGCAATCCACTTCCCCCCGCAGGGCATACTAGCCTAAGTCATGGCTGTACAATTATTTGCGTCCGCCTAGCGACTAAAAGCAGACTAGAGTCTAGGGTCTAGAGGCTAAAGCTATATGCTTATATCTCAGACTTGTTATACATGTACGATGTCAGGCTCTTATGATCAGCGCTCTTGACCAACCACCCCCAGTGCATTGTTTGCTGGCATCCTGAACTGCTACCACTATACACAGTGACCTGAAACCTATCCAATCAGCGATAGCGAGGTTGAATTATATGTTTGCAAATAACAAGTCAGCCTTAATCTATGCGTTGTCTCCTCCCTTTCTGTAGGTGGGTGTTTGTCAATGGCGATGCTGTAACCTGCCCCTCTCAGATATCTACACCATTATGTACAGAGCTCACCAAGCCGATGTTTCCCGCGTCAACTCAATCAAGATTCAAGATTGATTGTAAGATATGTGGCCGATGGGATCCTTCTACTCCTCAAGCTCGTCTATGTTCTTCTAGAAGACGCCTCAAAACAGTGCCTTAAGTTCACCCCGTGCATGTGCATGCCACGTCTGATTCGGACTTCTATGCCGCTCCCAGGCCCCCCGAGGCTTAGACATAACAACCAAGACATTATCTGCCCCCTTTAGTAGGGCGTTAGAATAAGGATGAGGGGGGAGAATCTAAAATGTATATAAAATATGCCTTTGGTCGAGATCCATAGAAAAGAAGCCCGTTCGCTTCTCCACACCCCCCCCCCCCCTCCCCCTTCCCCTCATCTTCCCCTTCCCCTCCCCTCATCTTCTCCTCCTCTCATCTACCCCTCTATATTGCAGCCCAAATTAACATCCCTTATTGGTTGCAGTAGCCATATAGGTTGTTTCGTTTATAGGCAGTTTCGCATGCAGTGACAACGCACCTCAAGGCCAGAAATTCCAGGGTAGATGCCTGCTACAGGCCTTTTCCCACTCAATAACGCCTACCCCTCTTCTATCACTAGTCCTATGATTGGTGCTTGGATGCGAGCCTGTCCTCAATGTCTTCTGGAGTGACAGTAGCAGCCTCCTCAACTAACTTGATAATAGCCTTGTGTGTGGGGACAGAGTTGCGGAGGCCCAAGAACTCGGCTGTACCCAAGAGCCAGCCATTCAGGTCGTGGATTTCGGTCTCTTTTCCCGCTTTGATATCCTGAAGCATCGAGCTGACATTGTCTTTCACCACCACTCCACACAGATGATATATCATAGTGCGCAAGTTACCAAACGAGAATCTCTCTAGCAATGCCGGGTCAGTCGCTCCAGCCATCCCCAGGATGCCATGTCCTACTTCGCTCTGGATAAGGGCCAAGATGATTTGGCTTGCCTCGCGAATCAGCCGGTCAACCACCCGACCGACCGGACCTAGTGGATCCGCAAAAACCTCTCCGTTCTTGACGCGGAGGATTGCCGTCGTTGGGTTGATCACCGAGTTGACTACCAGCTTTTCCAGCTGATAGATCCACAAATCATCGCGTGCTAGCTCACGAGCCTCCAGCTTCGGTGCCGCCAGTAAGAGGTCCGTCAGATACTGACTCTGCCCGCCTGTTGTCTCGTTCAGCCACACTGGGCCCATCGCTACATCCGCCTCAGATGCGTGCTTGCTTCGGAACGGCCCCAATGATGTAACTCCGTGCTTTGTGACCATGGCCAGACAGTTGGGACCTTGAGCTTTTGTGCCAAAGCGGGATGTCATGTACGCGTCGCCAGACGGTGGCCACAGACGGCTCATGCCATTCTGGGCAAAGGCCAACGTGCTCTCAGCGCTTAGGTAGCGCCGCATCCTGTCCACTTCCTTAAGTGCTGAGGCCGTCTTAGTCGATACTATGATGTTGCTCAGGGTCTTGCCATTGGCAACTTCCACCACCGGTCCTTCCTTCGGCTTCTCCTCACTCCACCACTCGACGGCAAAGTTACGGCTGTTGACGACGGAGTTTCCGCGCAAGATCTCGATTCCAGGTCGGCGGATCCATTCTTCCAGCAGTTCCTTGCGGTGCACAACAAGAGTGATTGGCGGCTTTGCGGGTGACTTGGCAAGAGACATGGCAAAGAGACGACCTAGATTACCCACGCCGACGATGTATACACGCTTATGGGGTTGCGACAGGCTAGTGTGTTCGGAGGTAAAACTTTGGGCGAGGTGAGGGAAATTCCGAGCACTCCAAGCATATACACGGGGAGGGATCGCATAGGCCTCAGAGAGGGTGAGCCATCGCAGAGCAGGCATTGTTTAGTGAGACAACGCGTAGATTAGGAAGCCGAGGTCAGTTGAGTACGATAGAAAGCAGCTATTGTTACCCGGACAAGATACATAGGGCTTTTTTTTTCTAGAGTCCTATGGGGGAAAGTCACGAAGGGCGCATCTTTGACATTTTGCACAACACTGCATAAAATGGAGTCCTAGGCCCTTATTGGCTAGCTGCGCTGGATAAATGGATAACCATTTTACCCTCCGAAGCCACACTCAATGAAAACAAGAGATATCTCTAAAATGTTCAAAAAAAATTAACATTTCCTGTCTAATGTTTGGAGGCTCAATTTCAGATGCGGAATAGCCTACTGGCAGAAAAGCCGGACCCCAAAAAGGCATAGGAGATCCTTGAAGGACACCTGCAACCGCTGACTGCTCGGAAGTGGTAGTGGACGACGATTTTTTGGAGTTTGTATTATTTAACGTCTACCTACTGGTTTTCCACAGCAATACGACGGCATGTTCTGGGCGGAAAAGGGGTAAGAATATGTCGTCCTCCAAACCCTCCTCCGGGCAGTCAGCAGTTGCAGGTGTGCGTCTTCTTTGAACTACTCTTATGATTTTGTAGGGTCCGGCCTTGCGGCCAGGAGTCTTCTCCGCTAGACGTTGCCCAAAGGCTTCCTTCCCTGCTGGTTATGTTTCCAGGGTTGGTTACCTGGTGTTTTTGGCTTGTGGCGCCCTCCCTATATGGAAGTCTAGTCTAAGAGGCTATCGACTATCGGCCTCGGGTGTTTGCTCTGGCGGAGTACGTCGGTTTTGCCCTCTTTTCGGCGAAGCGGTCGCCGCATTTTAAAAGTAGACCCTGGATGTCGGGAGAAAGGACCCTCCAGCCTCTCTTCCGAGTCCCCTTTGACATCACCTTCCACTCCTGTCTTTCTTTCTACTATCGTGAGCCGGGGTTAGCCACCAATGCTCTGCTGAGAGTAGAGCACTGGAGAAGTAGTGGAAGACGACACCATTCACGCTGCTTCCGTCTAGATGTATGTATGTATGTATGTATGTACTATTTAGCGTCTACCTACCAGTTTTCCCGGTAATACGACGGGCTTCCGTCTAGATCATGTCGTCATATTTCTGTGAAAAACTAGTAGGCAGACGCTAAATGATGCCAACGAACAAAAAAAATCAATTTCAGATGCATCTGGAAAAAATGCAAAAAATAAAGACTTTCGACAACGACAGGATTCGAACCTGTGAGGGCGAACCCATATGATTTCTAGTCATACCCTTTAACCACTCAGGCACGTTGCCACATCGGCGATTGTGGACTTTTTAAAGTACCTTATATTGTTGTTGGTCACGTGATTGGTTCTAGTAGGTAGGTGGAAGTAGAGCGAACACAAAAAACTTAACTCTTACAACTCCAGGACAAGGGACTAACCCTAAGCAACCCTGGAAAATCTTGACAGCAAACAAACAAAACAACAAACTCACGACACCGACCGAAGACCCCAGAGGCAGAGGACCATCATGTCCAGCCTGCTGAGGAGCTTCGAGGCCCAAGAACGCGCCTTCAAGGAGCGCAGGGATGAAGCCAAGAGGCTCATCATCCCCCTGATGGAAGTGATCGAGACGCACTGCGCTCGAGAAGCCACCCAGACCGCCAGAGCCGTGAAAGCGGAATTCCTCGAGACGGCGGTGCGGATGTTGGAAAACATCCTCATGGGAAAGACCAGCAACACGCTGAAGAGGGATAAGAAAGGCCAGGGACAACCCAAGGAGGCCAACATGACCCCCAAGGACGCGAATGTGGCCCTCTCCTTCGCAGAGGTGGCCAAGTTAGCCGCGCAAGCAACGGCAGGCAAACAGAGCCCTGCCCCAGAACCCAAGTCCCACGAGACCGCCAAACAGGGCGGAGAGTGGCAGACTGTCACGCGCCGCAAAGCGGGTAAGACCGCGCACCCGGCACCCCGCCAGGACGACAGAATCCTGGTCCGAATCAGCGCAAGCAACAAGCTGCGCGATTGCGAGAGCTTCCTAATGACAGAGAAGCTTAAAAAGCTGGACGCAGGGCTTGGGAAAGCTCTGAAGAACGTCCAAAAGACGAAGAGCGGCTTCGCGCTCATAGCAAACAAGGACGGTCGCACCACTCTCTTGGAGAAAAGCGACAAAATCAAGAAATACCTCGGACCAGGCACCGAGGTAGCACAGGCGCTGAACACAGACGCCTACCTCATTGGCCCGGTCGTGCGCCACCTCAACGGAGGTGGCAAGGCGGTAGAGGTCACTGAGGAGATGATCAGGGTCTGCTTCGCGGAGGCCACCCGGATAGCCCCGGTCTACATGACCGAAAAAACCCGCGGCAATGAGAAGACGTTCATTGCCAAGATCCCAGCCAACGGGGCGAAGGTCCCCAGGCAACTTAGGATGGGATCGAGACTTGTCCCGGTCCGCCTGCTGGCAGAAAAACCGAAGGCGACCCCCCAGTGCACCCGCTGCTTCGGGTGGCACGACGCAAAGAAGTGCTCCAGGGCACAGCTTTGCAGACACTGCGGCTCCAGCGAGCACGAGAGCAGCAAGCACCCAGCGTGCTGCGAGGTGGAGCACCAATGTGTCTCCGCCTGCTTCATCTGCCGCGGCCCACACCCGGCAGACTCCAAGGAGTGCCCCCTTCGCAAGAAGGGAACCACCCCAGAGGAGAGACGGGTCATCAGGAAGGAGCAGCAAAAGCTCACTTCCGAAAAACGGAAGGCTTGCCCAAAGGCGAGCAAAAAGACCCCAGCACAGGCCGCAGAACAGGCGGACTCCATGGAGGCCCGAGAAGAAGGGCCGGAAACCCCGGAAGGGAACCCTCAGACGGAGGACCGGCCGGTGGAGGCGGAGGAAGCCCCGGCCCCAAGGGGCAACGAGGCCTCTGAGCCACCCATGCCGGAGCCCACCCCCAGTGCCCCTGGAGCCCAAGGCTTGAGGAAATCCGCGCGCACGAAGGCGCGTCAGGGAGAGCAGCCCCAAACCCAGTCCGTATGAGAGCGGACATAAGGGGGCGCAAGAGAAGGTGCGTGATTTGGCAGTTCAATGCTGGCAAAGGGCAGCCGAATCACCTGGCTCTGATGGAAGAGGCAGAGAGGAAAGGGGTGGATGTCGTATGCATTCAAGAACCGTATATAGGCAAACCCCTAGAAGAAATGAGGACAGTCACACACCCGGCATACAAACTCATGACTCCACTAACGCAGTGGGACACGAGGCCGAGGGTGATGACATATGTCAGAAACACAATAATGGCGACACTCGTACCCGTCTGTGACGGCGAACACGCAGATGTAGTCATAGTGGAACTGACAGGACAAGGCCTACACATTGCTAATGTGTACAACGCCAACCCGCAAGACACCTCCCGAGGAGTAGCACTGGTGCGGGCGCAGAAAACAGTGAAGGACAAGAAAATGATCCTCTGCGGTGACCTCAACCTGCACTCACACATGTGGGACAGCAGGAAAAGCGAATCGAGAGACTGCTCCTTGATCCTAGACTGGCTAAGCGAAGACGACGTCACTCTGCTCAACGAGCCAGATGACAACACCTGCTTCCACAGCAAGGAGTCCCCATCGGTGATTGACTTGGCTTTCGCGTCGAGCACTCTGCTGGGCCAGACCGGATGCACGACCAAGGTCATGAAGGAGCTCAACTGCGGCAGCGACCATTTCCCCCTCAGCACCACCATCGAAGGCATACAGATCGACGATGTAGTCAGAGCGACCCGGCACAACATGAACAGGCTCGACACAGAGAAGTTCACGAGGGCCTGCGCAAGAGAGTCTACCTCTCTAAACGCAAGGGAAGCCCTGAGGGCAGAGGACGCAGAAGAGCTCGCAGCCGGGCTGATCAAAGCGATGACCAAAGCACTCGACGAAGCGGCACCCAAGGCCCTGGGCAGAGGCACAGGCAAGAGGTGGTGGAACCCGCAATGCACGGGGGCGGTCAGAGAGATGAGGTCAGCATGGCGACAAACTGAGGCGGACAACTTCCCTGACGCGAGCTACGATGCGTACAAGGAGAAAAGAAGAGCGTTCCAAGCTGAGATCCGAACGGCGAAACGGGAGCTATGGAGACAGACCATTGAGAACATGACGGATGCCACCCATGTGTTCAGGATGGTCAACCGACTGGGGAAAACAAACCCGGCCGGAGGACTCCCCCCGTTGACCCAGGGCGGCACTACGAGAAGAACACCGCAGGAGAAGGCCGAAGCCCTTCTGGATACCCACACCCAGCCGGCGGAAGACCGCTCGAGGACGGAGGAAGAAGCCAACCCAAGGGCAAGACTCTGGGGAAAGCTAACGCCGACAGAAGTCAGAGACGCGGTCTTCCACGCCGGGAACACGGCGCCGGGAGAGGACGGCATCCCAAACACAGCTTGGAAGCTGGCCTGGCCGATCTTTGGACAGTGCGTGGTCAAGCTCTTCAACTGCTGCCTGGAAACCGGATGCCACCCGAGAGTATTCAAGGCTGCGACGATGGTGGCGATCCCGAAACCATATCGAGACAGGAGACTCCCAAGGAGCTACCGGCTGATCTCGCTATTGTCAACCCTCGGGAAAAGCCTCGAGAGAGTGATAGCGCGAAAGCTGTCGACACAGGCGATCGAACTACGGATCATCCCGCCACACTACGCGTCAGCGGTACCCAGGAGGGCGGCCACAGACCTGACCTGGAAACTGGCGGATGTCATCGTAGGGGAATCAAAGCTCAAGAAGATCACATCGCTGGTCACCTTTGATATCAAAGGCGCCTTTGACGCGGTCAAGAAATAGAGGCTGATAGCCAGGCTGAGAAGCCAGCTATGGCCAGAATCCCTGTGCAGGTGGGTGGCGTCTTTCCTGACGGACAGGCAAGTGAGCCTTTCTGTGGAAGGAGGACTCCCAGTGGAGAGGAAAGTCGGGGGTAGCCTACCACAGGGCTCACCGGCCTCACCGATCCTCTACATGCTCTTCATGGCAGACCTCTTCAAGAAGATGCAGAGTCTTGGATACGCAGACGACGGCTTGATCTACGTATCATCACGGTCAGTTAAGGCCAACCTCCTGTCGATAGGAGAATGGCTGAGAATGGCAACGAGATGGTGCAGCGAGAACGAGCTGGAGATCGACTGGAGCAAGACGGGATTCATGCACCTGTACAAAGGACGCAAAGCCGCAGGCATGAACGAGAAACTCCAGATGCCAGATGGAACGTGGCTGGCCCCGATGGACGAAATGAAGTGGTTGGGGGTCTGGTGGGATCCTAGCCTGAGTTTCAATAAGCACTGCAAAGAAACGATGGCGAAAGCCCGAAGGACCATCAACGTGCTTCGACGCCTCAGCAGAGTCTACTTCGGAATTCCACCAAAGTCCGCTTTGCAGGTCATAAGGGCCTGTGTGGTGCCTCAGCTGACGTACGCGGCCACCACATGGTACCCTATGGCAAGCAAGACAGCCCTGGACAAGCTGGAGGTTGTGCTAAGAGACGGAATCCGGGCAGCCTTGCCGGTCTACAAGACTACGAACAAGCCGAGTCTATACAGGTTCGCGGCTTTCCCAAGCCTCAGGTTAATCTGTCAAGAAATGATACGGGCGGGTGGGATACGCGCATACACATGCAACACAGACCATCCCCTGCACATAACAACGATAGACGGCACCATAGACAAGGCAAAGGCAATGCTCCCGTTCCCGATCAGAGATACCGACAAACTCCTGCCAGAGGGGGAGGGCCCGCCCGACCCACTAGCAGAGAAACTGAGCAAGGAAGAAGCGGCCAAGGCCCATCTTAAGCTGCTCGAGAAGGAATCTCAGGACACAATCTGGGTCTACTCAGACGGTTCGCGTGACAGCGACGGGAACACTGGTGCGGGCTGGGCCGTTTACCACGGAGGCAAGACCCTGGCGCAAGGCTCCGGGGCATGCGGGAAATACAGGGAAGTAGCGGACGCGGAAGCGATCGCAGCCCTCAGAGCAGTCAGGATCGCAGCAGAAGTTGCTCCACCACAAGCAGAGGGTCTGAATCTGTGCGTGGACAACCTAGGAGTAGCGAAACGCATCAGCAAGCGAATGAGGAAGCCAGGCACTTCCCAACTCGAGGTCGACGAGATCCGGCGCATCCTTGCAAAGTGGGAAGGCGGAACGGAATGCCTCTCGCTGGACAAGCCGGTCGGCAGGGTACACTGGGTCCCAGGGCACTGCGAAGTCCCAGGGAACGAAGCAGTGGACCAGCTGGCCAAAGCGGGATGCAAGAGTTCAGATCTGCTGGTTCCAGAGAGGACGATGTCTCTGGCGGCGGCGAGACGCTGGAAGAACGATGCATTCAGGGCCGACTTCAAGGACTGGATGATAGACAACTGCCCAAACACCGACCACCTTGGAGGGGCGCTGGGAATCCCAAAGCCATATAAGCTGGACTGGATGAGAGGGCTGAACCGGGGCACCGTCGCGAGAATCTTGGCGGCGCGCTCCAAACACGGCGACTTTGAGGAGTACCATACCAGGTTCAACCACCAGGACGCCGAGACAAAGTGCCAAGTGCCAAACTGCGGCAAACCGAAGGATTTCAGTCACCCATGGGAGTGCATAGGCAACGCCACGAGACTGGCGGGGAGGTTCGTAAAGAAACTCCTCAGAGAGGATAGGTCCTGTAAGTACCTAGCGGAAAAACTAGACCCTAAATGGAGGGCGTGTCGAGTAGACACATGACAGGGGACGGGCTAGCACGGAGGGAGGAGGGGCGTTTAGACGGGGTTTTCATTTTGTTTTCTGTTTTATGTTTTCTGCTTCCTGTTCTTTTTTTTTTTTTTTTTTTTTTTTTCTTTTTCTTTTTCTTTTTCCTTTTTTTGTTTCTGACGACTACAGACGGAAGACGAGTAACAAGCTTGCTTGGGAGCATACGAGCTTCTCTCGTCCAAAACCCGTGGTCAGCCCTGCAGAAGGGTTAATTCTGTCCGGTAACCAATCCGGCGTCGTTTGATCTTAGTGATTCCAGTAGACGTTAAATAAATTCAAATTCAAATTCAAATTCAAGTAGAGCGAAAAAAACCATACAACTAGCACCCTCCCGAAACAAGCTGGTGTAGAAAGATGTAGGACTCTTTATTTTGTCAATAAATTCTTTGCTTTGTCTTCTTTCGCTTCCTTGTTCGCTTGCTCTACGACAGCTACAGGGTGCGATCAAGTAATGAGCCGGTTTAGAAGCAACAAGCCCTTCTCATCGAAATTCCGGGGTCACCTTTGTAGAGCGCAAAGTCTCTCCAGTTGCCAATCCGGCGTCTTTTGATCCTAGTGATTCCCGTAGGTCTTCAATAAATTCAAGTTCAATCCGTGCCTTTCACCTTTTTGGTGTTAGGCCGAAATCGCAGCTCTCAGGCGCCGGTGTCCTGATGCTATCCTCACCTCTGCATGTCTCTCAATTCCCGCCTTTTTTTTTATCTCTCCCTCTGCTCTTCGCTTCTCAACCTCAATCTCACCATGCCTCCTCCCCGCATGCCCCACTCCCTCTTTCTCCTCTTCAAGCTCTTCTCACTCATACGTTCTGCCATGCCCTTATGGGGCATGCGGCCTATGCTTTGCTGTTTCTCTTCTTAGTGATGGCATCTCCACCCCCAGGCTCACAGGTTTGCAGTCTTCATGCAAAGTAGCCCTTGCGCTCGTACGCTGCACTGGCATTTACACCAGTTCAAAGTGGCGGTGATGAGGTGTCTCTGCATTATATGGCATTCACCGCCATCTGCATTGTCTCGTGTGCTGAATTTTTCCTCGACCGCTATGTATCTACGTCTCTTCATCTTATCTTGAACTTGAACTTTCGACGCCCACAGAGCCTCTTCATTTTTTTTATCTCTGTGTATGTACATAACGTAACTTATCTCTGCATATACCGCCCTTGGCTGTTCTGCACAGTACGGCGCCGTACCGTGGCGTACCGTACGGGTTAGCCTGGGTGAGCTGCTGGCTTTCCTTCCCCCTTCTCCAAGATAAGTTCCCGGGCTAACTGGGCGGATTAGCTGCATTAGTCACGCTCTTGGAGTTTTTTGAGGCCTCTTTGCCTGCTTTGTCAGGAGTCTAGAACAGGATTGGCTGTTGGAGGTTTAGAACTTTAGGCCCATAGGCGACTATCAAAAGGCCGCTATTTTCGCGTTCTGGGGCGACAGGTGTCAGCAACTTCAACTCATTGTTTTATCTCTATTTCAAAGGCAACCGAGTAAGCAATAATACGTATATGCAAATTTACTAGAGCAGGCAGCTTATGTAAGAATCATGAGCCCATGGTAAGCCCCTCTTTCATTTATTGGCCTTGGTTCGCCCTTTCTCTCAATCATATTGTGTTGCACCACCCATACCCGGCTTAATGCAGAGAAGATAAAAACGGAGATGCAGCAGCAAGAGAGACCCACTCCAGCTGGAATCTGCTAGAGGTTTCCATCTTTAGCCTACACAAGTCTTCCTTTAGGAACACGATCAACGACTAAGACGCCAAGTCGCACGGGACAAGTGCGGCGGTTCCATTATGGAGATTTCGCAGGAAGCAGCACTAACAACGGCCCTAACAGCTTCCTGTTCTGCTATTTCTTGGTGCCCGAGCTTCTAGTTCAGATTCATGCCCGATGCCGTGGAGTGGCACATCGCTTGAGCGTATTTAACCCTACGCCTAGCACATTTAACCCTAATATACTCATGCCTCAGCTTAGTAGCGAATTACACCGAATGATTACTCCAGGTGCATTTCTGGGCAAATAATCTGCTGAGCCTGAAAGGCATAGTCAAGCTTGACTCGACTTGGGAAACGCAACTCTGCCCAATAAAAAGGCCGAGTGTAATCGAGATAATTTCTTTTTGCCGCGGGTTTGAGCCGTGCCGCACCACAATAAATAGGTTGGCCGAGCATGTATCCCTTCAGGAGTCGAGAAAATAAAGGAGAAGGACTGTAGGGAGCATGTCTGAGTCTGCTCTGGCCTGACGGCAGGCAAATTTTACATGGACGAGGCAAAAAAGAAGAAGCTGCAGCACTGGCCGGCCCGTTGTGGTGAATGTATGTTAGTTTCCTTTTGCGCTGTGGTACATGTTGACACGCACATATTGCATCGTGTTGTTCATGTAAGTAGCCATGTCCTGTATTTCTTGCCGCATTTCTGTTTTATAGGCACAGAGACAAGGCCAGAGACAGATGCAACAATGCAGGCAGGAGGAAAACAACGCAGCGTTGTTTGGAGACCAAAGAAACACGGCCGCAAGGTTTTGACTACTGTTTTTGTTTTCCTGCTGTTGTTGCTCGTGGCCAGACTACTAGCTCGATTTTATATTTCGCACAGATCACAGACGTACCTGGTGGAGCGAGAGCACGGGTCAGGTCTTCTCGCACTCTCTTCCCCGTCTCTATTTTCCTGTTGTTCCTCTCAATCCTTTCTCATGAGCCTGGCTCGTTGGCGCAATGCGAGTGCTGAGCAACAAGTTCTAAAGAAGGGAAGAAAGGACTGATCTGTGCTTGGTGATGCTGCCAGCTCTACCTGGAATGGAGGTTGGAAAGCCCTAATATTTGTATTTCCGCCCCTCCCCCCTCCTCCCTCTCATCTTACGCGTTGTAGAAATGTAAAACAGATTGGACGTAGAGCAAACCCCCCGCCGCAGCTGATGGTGGCCATTGTTGGTGCAAGTTTGGTGCAAACACCAAACAAGCCTCAAAGAATAATTTGGGAAGAAACTATGTACAAGCGCTGAAACATGCACATAAAATCAGATAAAAAAAATGGTACATAGGCTCAACAAGAAACGGCTAGTAGAACACCAAGATGCAAGAGATTTGCCAAAAATGCAACAGCCCCATTTGGTAGCGCAGCACCTCCTTGCGTGTGCATATATTTAGGGAGGAAAAAAGATTGGAGATGGAAGGGGAAAAATAGCAGCAACATAGAGGGGCAACCCTTTCAAGTCCCACAGTAACTTGCCTTGCTGGTCCTTTCTTGCTGAGATTTGAGTGCGTGCCTGCCTTCTTTTGGGTTTCATTCTTGAGCATGATCATGCGCAAAAAGCCGCTGGGCCTGCCTAATTGGGGCAGCTGCAATTTACAGCGCTACTTTGTTTGCTTGAAGTGAAGCAGGGGAAACTGTATGAAAGAAGCAGCTAAAAAGATTGTGTGTGTGTGAGAGATTGCGGAGGCTGGTTTTAGATTGTCACAGGAAAGAGCTATCCGTTTGCAAAGACCAAAAGCCGCATGTTAGGTGGATGAGGTGGACGAATGGATGGATGGAACGATGAAGCTGCATAATGCAGAAGCCGAAGCAGAAACAGAGATAGAGACTAACAAGAACGAACTAAGAGAAGCGCGGATGGCAAAAACAACCCATAGTCCCCAAAGTACATGCAGCCATGCAGTTTCCCCTCTTTCTATCGCCACTTCGCTTCCATCTGCACACGCTGTTCTCAACAAGCCCACAGAATCGCAAATGGAAAGAACCCATGCAGACCGTTTGTATGGGTTGGTGGTTTCCCCTTCTACTACTGCAACTTCACTAAAGCCAATCCAACCAAACCCAAAACAGACATCAAGAGGTAGAGCTCTTTCTTGCTTCGTGCTCTCTAGTTGCTCTTGCCCCTTGTGGGAATACAGAGCTAAAATACCAAACTAGCTTCTTCCCTGTCACGAGTGTACAAGGTACCTGGAGGCCCACTAAAGAGCAGGGATATGACTTGCTGGCGAAGCACTGTATACTGTTTGAGCACGGCTATGCGTACTGTTGGCGGTACAGGCACAGTGCCTACGTGTTCAATATCAAAGCCAGATACGCGTAGCAGCGTGTGTTTCTACACCAGGGAGCCGTGCAAGAAAAAACACAAGCACTGTAGCTCGACCTGGCTGTGAAATGTGCATGGCAGCCAGCCAGCTTCTTTACCACTTTCCCTCTCTATTTCCTACTCTCTGACTTTCTGTCAGCCCCTTCCTTCTCCTTCCCTGCTTTCCTTCAATCGCCCTTTTCCGTATTACCTCCCCTTCATTCTTTGGATATTCTCTCCCCTTCCATCAAACCTCTTTTTTTTTTTTTCTTCCCTCTTCGCTCTTTTTATTTTTTTATTTTTTATTTCCCTCTGTCTTGTCATCCATCCTCCCAGCAACACCCAAATTCTCTCCTTTGACACCAACACGAACACCATCATAACCACACATACTCACAGTTTCTCTCGTGTCGGAAGACTTTTTTTTTTCTGTTTTCACGATTTTTTTTTTTTCGCCGTTTATGAACTTCGTTTTTCTTTCTCATCTCCTCCTCTGAATCGCATTTTTATCGAGGCTTTCAGTAGCTCTTGATTCATTTCTACCTAGCAGCGCTCGACCTGTTTCGTACCCCTTTCCCCTTCTCTTTTTTTTTTTTCGTCCCTATTGTCAGGCCAAGCAACATCTCGTATTTTGCTGTAGCCTCTTCATTTCTCACAAGGCCTAAACAAACAGTACACCCTACTTATTATTTTCTTCTTTTTCACGCTCCCTCTGTCGACCAGTTAGAGCTAGCTGTTCTGATTGAACTTCGTTGTTGATCGCAACAATCGTCTCTGTTCTTTTCTTCCGTCTTTTTAATTTTTTTTCTCTGCTTTTGTTGTGACAATTATCACCTCGTTTCAACCTGTTGCTGCCTGGCTAGATCGCGCCTTATTCGCCACTCCCACTCCTCATAGCCATTTGCCCAGCCGGATTTGTCCATCTGACACCTGGTCACATACGCCACAACTTCAGCCACAACGCCACACCTGGATATACGTTTCGCCTCTTTTATTGTGTGACGTATCACCCCCCCATAGCTCTACTTCGGAGATTATGAGATTTGGGTCTTCTGTCTAAAGTTAGGTCGTCAACTCATTGGAGCTTTTCTCAAGTCCTTGCTACTTCGTCTACCATGTATCTGAAAGACCCTCATGCCGCGGGTGACGTTGTTACTGCCTATGGGTCAACATACATCAAGCAGGAGCCTGTCGAGGACTTCTCCCCCGCTGTTCCGCTCTCCCGTTTTGCTCGCCTTGCAAACATGGCGGGATTAAAGCGCAAGCATAGCTCGGAGGCCTATTCGTCGCCTCTATCGCCTCTGTCACCAGGTACGCTGGCGGAGGCATCTGACATGTTTCCTTCTCAAAAACGACAAAAAGTGCGGAGGATAAGTGGAGGAAGTGCTATAGAGCCAGTCAGCAGGGATAGTGATATCAAGGGTGTGGATGCTATACAGACGTTCAAGAGCGAGAGCAAAAGCGAGATCAAAAGCAATATGGCCGAGGTCACTGACATAATCCGAGCCCAATTTGGATACGAAATTCTTCGGAAGCATAACGAGCTGCGTCTTATCAACAGCGAGCTAGCAAAATGTCAAACTGCTATGGAACAACTACGTCGTTGCCATTTAATTCCTTACCCCGTGAATGTCCCTACGCCGTCACAGATGGTGGACATTGCTCATGGCAAAGGCCCAGCCATCCAATGGCCTGGCGAGAGTGTTGCCAAGTGGGCGCCTCCGTATGGTGTTGTTGATGGGCCTTATGCTCGCCATCTTGCCAAGTGGCTCATCCCCGACCCTGTCTTTGACGGAGGTGTCCCTGAGGCTATGTTGCCTGTTGACTCCCGTGGTGTTCGTATCCCCCAGTCTGAATTCATTGGAAAGCGCAGCACGCGCAGTGGCTCAACGCAGAAACACGGAGGTAGCCTCAGCGTCGACATGACCACAAACAACACCAGTTTTATGCAACCACATCCCCCAGTCAAGGAGAAACAGAGTTTACCGTCTTGCATTGTCAAGCGATCTGATGGTGTCACGGTTCGGCTCCAGTGTCTCCACTGTGAGCGGAAGCAATTTTCCAGCACCCAAGGCTTTATAAACCACTGCCGCATTGCACACAAGGTTGATTACAAGAGTCACGACGAGGCTGGCTTCAAGTGTGGTGTTCCGGTAGACCAATCTGATTTGGGTTCCATTCTTGCCCCGCCACCAGCTCCGGCCGCGCCCATGGCTTCTATACCTACCCCTATCGCTGCCCCCGAAGCTAACGGGACGGTTCACCAGCTCAACCGAGCGGATATGACTGAGTCTGATATTTGCTCACTGCTCCTCTCCCGAATCTCAGATACAAAGAAGCAAATCACCCGCCCGACGAGTGTGCGCCCACCAACCGTACGAGATTTTGGCGGGAAGAGTATTTCTCGCAAGTCTAGCGTTAGCGTTAACAGCGGTGGCAAGTTCATTGGCTGCAGCGAGACACCGGCGTTATCCAAGTATCTTGCTTCGAAGAATATCGGAATGAATCTATCGGATCTCATGTCAGAGGTGGTTGACGACGAAAGCTCAGACGAGGATGATGACGAGTCTTGTGACATGGATGGTGATAGGGATAGGAGCATGTCATCAATACCGACATCCCGTTCCATGACATCTAGAGTGGCGACATCACGGCCGACTATTATCCTTAAGCGCGGCGATACAATTGTTAGTCGCTGTTCCTCAGAAGAGGTCAAGACACCCACGGTCTTGCGAGAGATAGACCTGGAGTCATCAAATCTCAACCTCAGCCCTAAGACGGTGGTTAGTCACGGCGCGCCTTCTTTGGTCGACGATAGTGGCTCGGAAGAAGACGATATTGTCTCTGTGGCTAGTGGCGCTTCTCCGGCAGTAGATGTTGCGGACATGAGCGCCGATGAGGATGGTGGCGACCGGGGCCAACTGTCATTCCCAACCTCTTTTAAACGGGGAAGCTCTCCATTGAAGAGCAAGTTCGAACTTGGGGGTCAAGATCACAAGAAGGGTAGAGCATCACGGGAAAACGATCGGTCGTCGTCTAAAGGTGTTGGTCGGGCTTGAGTAATCTTTGCTTCGCTATGAAGGGGCATTTCTTCTTCTTTTCTTGTTCTTTTAAGTGGGCACAGCCTGCTTGCAATAAGAAGAAAGCCTATAAAAGGAAGAAAAAAAGAAAAAAAGAAGGCAAAGACCAAAAAGCACCAGACGCACAAAAAGAACATTTATGCACGACATCTCCACTCAAAGTCTAATGCGGCTCCATTTGGGGGCAACCGTTATTTTCTTTTGGCCAACCGACCAACCTCCTGTATTTACTGTATAGGTCCTCTGGAATAATGAGGCCACAGCAGTGATGTTTACCTTCTCACTTTTACCTGTGCTATATCCCAAGCTGACAACCGGAGCTTTCCCTCAAAAAACGAAAAAAAAGAAGCAAAAGCCCACTCGGATTCTAAAAGAAACAAAAAAAATGACAGCGTGACGTCATTTGTCACTTCTGTAGTTGCTTCCTTTATCTTTTCTTCATTGCTTTTACTGCCTCTTCGCTTTAGCCCTCTTCCTATACGCTTTTTTTTTCCACTCTCTGTTTTTAGGCTTCTCTCGCGAGGAGTCTGTCTTCTCAACGTGGTTCTGGACCTAGTTCTTGTTCGGGGAACTTGCCGAACTCCCACAACCCTCTTCTTTCTCATCTCTTTTTACATCAAAGTTTTTAATACTTCTTTTCCTCTTTTTCTGCCTCTCTTTCTCATCCACGCCTGTTTTTGTATAACAGGGCGGAATGCTGGTAGACGAGCCGTACAACTGGTTGTGGTCTTTGCCTGGAGCTGGCATCACACGCTGCACAAAAGAAAAACCTACGGTATATCTCTTTGCGAGTTCTCACTTTCCCCTTTTATGTTCTGGTTGGAGTTTTTTTTCCTCTCTTTTTCTGGTTGGTTCTTAGATTCCTGTTTTAAAAAAAGAGGGAACTTGGTCTGGTGTTTCTCATGTTCTTTTTAGTTTACCTTGTTTTTTTTTTACTTTTTTTTTTTCCACTGGGAGATGGAAAGGAGAGGGGTACCTTGATTTCGCGAAGTTTGGTTTGGCTTTGATTTCCTTGTTTTTATTCTGTCTCCTTTTCTTTTCGGTAAAGGAGATTGACGGTTTGGCTGTTGTACGGAACGGATGGCACGGGGTAGGTTGGTGGCGGTTCTTTGGCGTCCAAATGTCTTTTTGTTTTATCTTCATATTGGTAAATCTGATTCCCGAGGCTTTCCTCTCTCCTCTTTCTCTCACATGTCTATCTGTTTTTGGTCCTTCGTCGCTATTACTATCGTTGCTGTTTTCAAGTTTGCTGCTTCATCAAGACTAAGAAACGATGGCGAAGAGCCGAGCCGAGTTGGTTGAGGCGTCGGAATTGCTGTGAAGCTATCAGGAAAGATGTGAACATACCGTGCTTGTTGCCTCTCATATCTATCTACCCCTTCCTAGGTATCCTTTTCCATATATAAATAGGTATTTGGTTTAACGCCTTTGGACTATCTCGTACCATGTTCTCTATTTGCAAAACTCGGTTGACAGCAAGGCAATCTCGTTTCCTTGGCTGGACTGTGCTCAGTCTTGCCTGTCGAGTCACGGCCCTTCGTTCCAGCCTCCTGAAATATAGTGTATCCATCATCTATTTGTCGGCTCCCATATTTGTGCTAGTACAAATCATTGTTTATTTGGATCCTTTGACCTTGATCTACTGTTATTTCGCAGCACGAAAATGGCGTATTCCGTATAGGAGCCGTTGCTTAGAACCATCTCCCAGAACAGCTCCCAGGCGGCCAGCTGCTACAGATACATGTATGCAGCTTTGCAGTGTCTCTTACGACCTCCTGTGGTCCCGCACTGGAACTGGCTCTACAGCGCACCTGACAACTCCTGGCGTTGACTGGATGCCCGGTGTTTTGGTCTACAACGACTTCATTGAGACTAGCCTACAAGAACGCCAGCTTCCGGCACGAGAGATAGACCCCAGCAGGTTGCAGTGGTGTTGCCCTTCAGTAGGCACAGGTGTTGCAATATATTGCTCTATTCCTGATGGCCGGCAGAAGGACCCCTATAGCACATGCTCAGGTGCCTCTCTCGATATCTCCTTTCGATCCTGAGAAGTCTGATCTTATCCTGCCTCATTCCATTCAGTCTCTCCTCCTTCATTTGCTTACTTGCCGTGCTGGGATTCGCGGCTCTCTTGCGGCTAGTGGAGGTAGTGACCTGCCTATCCACGTGACCCGAAGGTGGTCTCTCAGAGGGGTCGACGCAGTTCATCAAAAGCCCTAGTCGTTGTTTCTCCCGGATAAACTTGAGGCTGCCTGCATAGCATAGCATCACTATGGTTTGTCCTTATCGCGTTTCTTGAAGCCTGTCCGCAGCCATTGGGCTCCATGGCGTTGATAGCGTCTTGCATGTCCACCAGTGGCCTCGTTATTTCAGCTGACAAGCTTTGCACCCAAGTGGGCAGTTATACTTCTATCTCGAAAAGTACTTATCAAGATCTACGTCACTAGCTCTAGCCTCGAGAAAGTGGCGTATCTCCGCCCGGGTGAGGCCTTTGTATCGGAAAACACGGCATGGGGGCTCACCAAGGACAACGGTCTCGGGTGGACATTATTCTCCTAATCTTTCCATGGTTTCCCACAGTCGATAATTAGCCGGACTCCTCTTCATCTCCATGCTTCCGCGGTACTGCTGTTGTTCCTTGGCACCCTGATTTTGCTTGACCGTCTGCTAGCCTATTGCCTTCTACTCCTACTATTTTATGTCTTAGGATAAACGGCACTTAGGCGAGCCTTCCTGGGATCTCAACTGCTTAGATCCTTAGTAGTACCTGCTTTGCCTCGTCCATAATGCCCTGCAATAAGCTGTTCCTACCGGAGAGGCTGCAGAAACGAACGATCTCATTATTCCTTTGCTGTCTAGACACTGCTATAAATAGCATGCGGAGGATGAGCGAGACTAGCGAGGCTTGAGGCGGGCAGCTCTCTATTCCCTATCCCTCTCTGCACTAGAAGCCTCCCCTTTGACAGAGAGGTCGACACTCTTGCCTGCCATGAACCAGCCTAGCCATCGCCGTTTCTGTAAGCGGGTTATCGACAAGCTTCTCTTCACTGCATCAAAAGTGCCTTCGACGTAAAAGGCGACAGTTGATGCCATCTTCCACTGCTTCGATTCACTAATGAGCATATCCACCAACTTCTAGGTGAGGTCTGTGGTCGCTCTTCTTAGAGCCGCTAATGCATGGTGGCTCTGCGGGATGACTTTTAGCTCCGTTGCTTGCGCAGCTAGCCATTAGACCATCATCCTTTCTAGACTGATAGGGGACTAGGTGGTAGCTCCTGGGATGGGTCCCCTCGAGCTTCTGTTTTGGGACCACCATCACTTTTGCCAAGCTGAAACATCTTTGAGTGATATCCTGACTCCAAACATGGACGGGAAACTCTCACGGTAGGCTTATTGAAAGTAGGCCATGATTAGATTTTGGGCTCCTGTGGCTTTTTAGGGCCTGACGATAAGGCCAGGGGGACTCTCTGTCCAGCGTAGCTCTAGGGTGTGTCTACAAGGTTCCTAGGGTTGGTTATCTGGTGTATAGATTGGCTCACCTGCCGCCGGAGGAGTACAGCGGTTTTGTCCTTCCATATGCATGGTGGTTGCATAACCTTTTTCCCGTTTTGCTGGTGGCTGGAAGTAGAGCTCCCTCAGGACCTCCTCATGGAGCCCTCCTCGACATCCCCTTCCTAGCCTGCAAACGTTTTCTCCTCCTATCCCTTCTCTCTTCTCCTCCCATTCTCCCTCATCTTCATCCTCGCCATCCCCTCCTCCGTTGCTGCCCGTTCTGTCTCGGGGTTAGTTGTGTCATCCTGGGCTGCTCTTGTTGTGATCGTTCCCCTGTAGTTCGTGGTAGCAGTGACCTGCCTCTCCGCGTTTCTTGAGGGGGGGGTTGCCTCTGTGGTATCCAGACGGCTCAGCTCGGGCTTGGGTTGTTGTGTTTCCTGGATGAGCCTCAAGTTGCGGCGAAGCACGTTGGCGACGTATCATGTTGCTTTCG
Organism: Ceratocystis lukuohia; assembly: GCF_044167205.1. Classification (NCBI taxonomy): domain Eukaryota; kingdom Fungi; phylum Ascomycota; class Sordariomycetes; order Microascales; family Ceratocystidaceae; genus Ceratocystis; species Ceratocystis lukuohia. The sequence continues at coordinate 2,114,604 of NW_027263525.1, forward strand.
TGTTTTTAAGAGGCTTGTCCGCAACCATGTGGCTCCATGGCGTTGATAGCATCTTGCAAGTCCACCAGTGGCCTCGTCCCTTCGTTTGGTTGCAAGCCCTGCATTCAAGTGGGCAGTCAGGTGTGTCCCCATCCCTACTCTGGTGAGCCGCTTGTAGCGGGAGGTGCGGAAAGGGGACTCGGTGGGGACGCCGGTTCCAAGTGGACAGTATCCTTTTTGTTCTTTCCACCACTGATTCCCCAATTTGAATATATTTAACGTCTACTGTCCCAAGCAAGCTTGCTACTCGCCCTCACCGCTTCCCCCAGGAAAAATTAGGAAACATGATCCGCAATATGACCGCTTCTACAGTGTCAAACACTGTAGCGCGTAATTGGTGTAGTGGTAACATTAATCGTTGCCATCCAAAGCAATGATTTCGATTAGCCCTGGGTTCGATTCCCAGATTACGCAAACGCAGGTGCACAAGATGCGCCCGATTCTTTTCTTTCTTTTTCCGATTTCTTTTTTTTTCTTTTTATCCCTCGAGGCGAACTCTTCTCCAGTCGCTTTCTCTTTCTTTGCGATTCTCACAAGGAGAATTTCCTGTTGGTGTGTTATTTACTAAGATTCTTTCTTATTTTACGTTACACACCCCCGCATCGTTTCACAAGATGAAAGTTGATGTCAACTCTGAAAAATTGTCTAACAAAAGCATTTACGTCATGGGATAAAAAGCAACAAACATAAGAGAAACAGAGCTTTGTAATTGAAAAGTAAAAGAAATATTTACATATATAAAGAGTCCAATGAAACATGATGTCCGCCACCTTTGTATCAAACATGACGCATCTGTTGCTACCTTCCAAGCACCTTCGGCATGTCCTCTTTTTTTTGCACCATGTTTTATTTTCACCCAACAAGCCGAAAGTCGACCAATGAAATAACATCGTCACGAAAAAAAAGGATGGTTCATGTATCCAGAGAAATTCTGGTCCTTAACAAAAGAATGACAAACTATAAAATAAAGTTGTCCACGTAAGCCAAATGCCATATCAACGGACTCAATCATCAGAAACAAGCCGTTACACACTTCGTTTCAAGGACCCCGAGGGCGCTTTTCACAAGAGAACAAGAGCCACTCCGAAACGAGCATACGTACGTACACACACATGTATAAAGCACACAAAAGGAGAAGTATAAATAGAAGTGACAAAAGAAACGAGAATTGACAAACACGGTACGACGTGGGGGGTATGGACAGAAAAGAGCTAAGCATATGTCAAAAGGCGACAACAAGGAGAAAAAAATGAAATAGAAAAAGGGAAGCAAAGAAGAGGCCATTGTGCGTTGAGCATTGACTCTGTCTCGAGAGTGTCTAAAGAATGACAAGAAAGAAACAAAAAAAAAAAGGGGGGGGAAGAGAAAAGAAACCGCCGCGCTGGGCTAGTAGTGATACGATAAAAACGTAAAGAAACATGATGGTAAAGATATACAAAAGAAGAAAGGTCAAATCAAGTGCTGCGTCTCTTGTATGATGCCAAGCCAAGAAACGAGAAGAAAAGAAAAGAAAAAAAAGGGGAGGGGGGAGAAAAGATCAAGACCGAAACGAAAAGAGAAAAAAAAAGGAAACAAGTCTTGAGAAACAAAAAGAAAGGAACGAGAGATATAATTTAGCCCATCATACCCATCCATCAATCTATGCATGCTCCAGAAAGCCTAATGAGATGGCCGAATCATCCGCGCTTTCATAAGTATGGCTATTACAGCCATCCTTGGTGCAGCCAGATCGCTGTTGTTGATAGCTACTTATATCAGAAACAGCTCTTGATATATTTGTCATCGAGCGTAGTGGTCCATGTGCAGACGTCTGTGAAACAGCTTCCTTCTAGGGAGCGTGCACAGGAACGGCAGCGGGCGGTCTAGAGAAAACAGGGGCTTCAGCTTCAAGAGAGCGGCGTTCCTCTTCTAGAGTTGCAATTGCGCTAGACACAAAGGGCCTACGCGGCACCGGTGCTGCTGTCACCAGATTACCCACTGATGCGCTAGCAATGAGGGGGCCGTTAGGGCTGCTAGACTGTCTGACATGCCCGCTATGAAAGCCGTTTCCTTCCGACGTAGTAGCCGAGAGAGGGGTGGACGGAGGAAGACAAGCCCTGTCATTTCCATTGTTCTTCCCGTAGTTGGCGGGAAACATGGGAGGCAAAACACTGTAAGGGCTTTGTTGATGGTGTTGATGTAGCGGCTGAGATGTGACACGGGCGGTGTCCAGAGTGAGCGATGGAGCGAAACTAGTACGGGGCCCATCATTTTCCTGTCCAAAAGGAACAGACCCTTGTCTCGAAATCGATAGCCGAGACTCAGCGTGGGCTTGTGTGCGCATGGGCATAGAGCCGACAAATTGGGAAATATCGCTCTGCGAACGACCATGGGGATGATGTCCAGAGACATCAGAAGCAGCATGCTGATTGACTTGAGGGCCATCAGGGCCACGCATATTTGGAAGATAGCGGCTGGCGTTGTGAGCTGAAACATCAGACACGCGCTGTCTCTTACCACGAGAGTGCATGTGGTCAGAGTCCTGGCCATAGTAGTACTCATTGGGACCCAGACGAGGGGGGGGCATGCCATCCATCGTGTTAACGGGAGCACTGGAAAAGCTCATCGACTGTGTGCGGCGATATGGCGGCGCGGCCATGGAGGACGAGACGGACATAGTCTTGCGCTTTTGGCCAGCAGGCCCATCATAGCTGATAGAGGGCAAAATTTCAATATCGGGAAACTGTGTGATCTTTCCATTTTCCATGTCTTGTTGTAAGCGGTTAATAATCCCAAGAATCTCCTCAGAGTTGTACTTGTTACCGCAGTGTGATATTAACCAGTGAGGTACTTCTGTTCCCTTAGGATTAGCATCGCAAGACTGATCCTCCAGCTCATCGTCACTGCTAGGGATCGAAGAGTTTCCTTTGCGACCAGCCGCCTTTTCTAAACGCTTAGCTTCCCGCTTGCGGATACACAATGACCAGTGTGTAAGCTCGCCAGGGCGTCCAGAGTTAAGGTTGTCGTCAGACCAACGCTGAACACGCTGGATCTGAGTCTGCACAAGCACAATCTGCAACTTGCTGTAGTCACCAGCGCTGCGGTAGCGGCTACGCTGGTAATGTTTACGGCAGAAGTGAACCCAGACAGAGTCCGGGACCAAGCGAGTGCAAAGCTTGTTACGACCAAAGATGTGCGAAATAGCCTTACGGAGGGTTGAGCCAGTCTTGCAGTCATCAACATACATGCAACGAGCCTTGGACTCATACATGGAGTCAATAGCAAAGCTAGGGTAAAATTCCAAGGATGAAAGCCCAGTGAACTCCGGTACAGATGAAGAGGCGCTGGCTAAAGGGCGAGGCCGAGAGGAATGTGCCGAAGCATGAGCTTGCGAGTGAGTTCGTGCATGAGAATGGGCCCGGGGGAGAGCGGGGGGTGTCATAGAAGATGACGGTGAGTGGGCGTGGGCGTGGCCATGAGACGACTGAGGCGGGTGAGGCATGTGGCCATTTGGTACAGGGCCGAGATCTTTGGGGATGTCTGGCATCGATATTGACCGCTTATGGCTATGGCCAAAGCCATGATGCTGTTCCTCATCAGGGCGTTGTTGGCTTTGACTTTGCTTACGCACAGGGTCAACAGGAGTCGCCGGGAGGTAGGTAGATGATACAGAAGAGCCATGTGCTAAACGATGAGACTCTGGTTGAGAGCTACCCAGTGCGGGAGTTTCGATGTCAGAAGAGCTAGAAGTAGGCATCACGATGTCAGAAAATGCCAGTATCAGATGATGGTGGCGAGTACGCAGATGGCAAAATAGGAGGGAGAGTTGATTGGCTCAGTATCGAGAAGGGCAATGTGTATGGTGTAGCGAAAGTACACTGTTGTGCAAGATCGATGGGGGGGGGGGGGGGGAGGGGGTGTTTAACAATGCAAGTGCAAGACAAGAGTAATATGAGCGTAAGGGTAGGATTAGAGCAAAAAGATATGGGAAACCGATCACAAGGAGTTCAACATGAAAGCTTGACAAATGAGCCTTTGCAGCGACATTTTATAGTAGCATTCCAAGGAAGTCTAGCGAAATAGTGCCACTCCAGTGATTATCGTTTGGGATGTTTTCTCAGTATCAGTCAGGTGGAGGTGCATGTTTGCACACGGTAGGCCGTCGTGTTTGCTTGACATCACGGTACACTAGGCGAAGCTAGCAAAGAAGAAGTTTGGGATGAAAAACGCAGGTACGGTTCAAGGTTGAACCGTACAAATAGACAGCAAGATAGCATAGGCTAGCGCACCTGATGCTACGTGCTATTGCGGGGAGGGAAGAAATTGCGCGGCAGCCAAGGGAAGGGTGGTTATGCGGAAGTAGGAGATGTTTGCTCCATGTTTGACGTTATGTTTATCGTCTGTCTGGCGCAGAAGCAACCAAGACGCCATAACATGCAATATGAGAAGCAGAGTATATAATAAAGAAAACACAATGACTTACGTTCTTCTAGGTCCATGTGATTGGTTGTAGCCCATGGAGGGAATTATGGGCATGGATTCAGTGCGGTACTGACTTGGCCGACGTTCCATTTCCGATACCCGAGGAAGGGTTGGCATTTGAGATTGGCTATGGTCGTTGCGCAGGTGGGATGGAAGAGGTTTCTCAAGATGGAGTTGGTCTTCGGTCAATGAGGCTAAGTGGCCGACGGTGCTAGCCGATGAGAGACGAGAATGGCTAAAGGCCGAAGAGACATAGGAAGACATGCTGCTTCTGCTGTCGGACATGTGATGGCGCATTTTGCTCGCCGGATCGTTGAAGGGGAAATCAAACTCGCTGTCAGAAAGCAAGGGTCAGTCAGTTCAGTTATGCAGACAATAGCGGGAAACGGAGGCCAGGCTGCGCGAGGGGACAAATAAAGAAGCAGATACATACCGAGGGGTCGCCAGCGACGCAGACGAGAGTCTGGATGAACTGTTCATATGGTGGCGGTAGAAAGTATCACTGCCGTTGGACATGGAGTAGCCATGCTCGTTGGACTGCTCGTAAGAGGGCCCTCTATATAGTGGTGGTCGGGAAGACAGCGGGGCAACCTGGACTTCTTCCTTGCCCTCCGGCAGCAGCGGCAAAGAGTAGCCGCCAGCGCTCCATGGTTGTCTTCCGCGAGAAGCGGCGCGCGATGTCATGGAACGTGAAGGGGGAAGCGAGGAAACAAGAGCGGGGCCTGGGCCGGTCGCGGCTGAGAGCGCATGCGAATGAGACAATGAGGACGGAGCAGTTTCAGAAGTATGGCGGGATTTTGAGTGGTCGGGAGAAGGAGATTTACTGCCGTAGTCTAGAGAGGGGGTTTGGTTGGGGGTTTCCGTAGTAGCAGTTGCGGTGGCAGAGTTGGCCGGGGCCGCGGCCGGGGTATCTGCCTGCTTATTCAATAAGTTGATGAGATCCATTGTGCGATGCTGTGAATGTCTTCTTCTACGGGACTTTTTTTTAGAGAAAAAAAAAAGAAAAAAGACGGCGACGACAATGGACCGCTCGCAATATATATGATATTGCAGAGCTTCAAGGAAAGAAGGAAAAGGAAACAAAGGGAATCTTTTGTGGTCGAATCCAGTCGGCGATATACAGGAGCTAGAAGCAAGAGAAAAAGAAGACGAACACACTTTGCGGTGTTCCAGAAGAAGCGAAGAAATGGGTGGGGTTTTTTTTTCGATGTGATTGTGTAGTAGCTTTATTTTTGGTCGCTGTCGTCTATACAGGTGTTCGCAATGGCTGATGGAAGAAAATCAAGGCTTGTCGAGGTGTAAACAACACAGCAATACGGACAAAGCCAGACCAGATTGGAGCGACCTCAATTGGAAACAATCCAGGTAGCGGCGAGAAGCGTAGGGTCAGTATCAAACGTCGTGTGGTTGTTCTCTCTTGTGCAGATGAGGTGTCTGGCATGTGTTTTTTATCTTTATTTTTTTCCAAGTGGTGATGGTTTTTGATGAAGGTGAAGATGATGAGATGAACTAAGGCCGCCGGGGCACTTTTCTTTTTTGCTGCTAGAATGAGACTGGAGCTGAGAAGCAAACAAAAGAGACGAAGAAGGAAAGAAAAAAGGCAACGGCCGAGATATGGCTGTGAGGAGGGGGGGGGAGAAGACGAGGAGGGAGAAAGAAAAAGAAGAAGTGGGAAAGCGAAGATAGAATAAGTCCCTAAAAAGAAACGAAGGAGAAAGAAAAAAAAAAGTGTTAAAACGAACGAAGACAAAAGCAAGAACGAAGAAATGAAGAAACAAGACGCAGACCAAGAAGAGGAAAATAGAAGGGAAAAGACTCAGGACCAAGCAGGGAGGGCACTGCCTTTGAAGCTCATTGATAATGGCCAAAGACCACAGGAGCCAAAGCTTGTTTACAGGCTATGAAGCTCTATTCTGTCCCTTATTTTGTTCTCTGACAAGCTTGCTTGGTCTTCCTGTTGACGGCTTCCCACTAAAACAGTTGACTTGGGAATTAAATCAGCAGAAAAAAAAGAGAAAAAAAGAGAAGAAATCAAAGATTAAACCAAGGCAGGGAAAAGAAAAAAAAAAAAAAAAAAAGAAAAAAAAAGGAAGATGCGAGGGTGGGCGTGCAAATCCAGACATGCCCCTGAAAATAGCAGACCAATGTTTGAGAGATGGAGGAAAGGGACAAGAGGAATAAAGGAAGAAGAAAATAGACAGACCAGAGGAAGAGGAAAAGTGGGAGAGTGAGAAAGGAAAAGGTTCAGTCTAGAGACAATGAAGGAATGGGGTAAAGGTGGTCAGTGGGCACCAGCCGTCCAAGTTATGAGGCAAGAAAGAACGGGAGCAAAGCAGGAGCAAGAGCAAGAGCAGGAGCAATAGAAAGAGGAAGGGCAAGAGCAAGAGCAAAAGCAGGTGCAGCTAGGTGCAAGTGCAGGTGCAGGTGCAAGTGCAGGTGCAAGAAGAGGTGCAGGCGCAGTTGCAGGGGCAAGAACAAGAGCAAGAGCAAGAGAGCAAGAGAGCAAGAGCAGGCGCAGATGCAATAACAAGGAAGACAGGGCAGGAGCAGGGCAGGCGCAGGGCAAGCGCAGAGCAAGAGCAGGCAAGAGCAGGCAAGAGCAAGTATGTGCTGATGCGACTGCAGAAGATGCAGAAGCAAGGCAAGAGGAAAGTACAGCGATATAGAAGGTCAGGCCAGCTTAGGCAGGAACCAAGTCAATCAACCAGAGCAGACACATAACTCACTCCTCATATCTTAACATATGCTTGAGGAAAAGCCAGCCTGGGGCCAAGGCCCCTACCTCCTTCATCTTCTTGGTTTTCCCCTTCTTGGGCTCTTCAGGTCTTGCATCCTCCTGCTGCTTCTTTCTCCCAGCCGGAAAAGAACGAGAGCAGCAGAGGAAAAAGAGAGAGCACACAGGCGCCATTGACTGCAAACAACTGTCACAAGCGTTGCAGAACTTGCTCTCTACGGCAGCTACAGCAGCTACAGCCCTCGGACAGAAAACATGCATACATTTTCGTCGCCCTTGTTTGTCCTGTCAGCGGCAGGCCATGGATGGCTGAATTGCGAATGAACGAGATCTCAAAGGCAACTACCCTCCTGTCCTGGCTCTGGCTGTCTTTACTCGCGCCTGTGTTCGCGACTCGCTGCGAATCAAGGCCTCGTCCTCGTCCTCGTCCTCGTCCCAGACAGCCGTCTCGCCCAGCTCCTGTTCCCTAGATTTTATATCCTGGTGTCTGTACGTACCTACATGCAGCAGTACATACCCCCCCATGCAACCCGCATGCACAGTGAAGAGCACCAGTGGCATATAAATCGTATGGCCTCCATCCAACCAACAAGTCACAGCAAGAGGCCCATGCCACTCCACTTCCTGCTTCTTCCTGCCACTCCTACTACAACTGTCCCTCTGCTTCACCTTCATTTGTTCGGCAAGTTCCCCAGTAAGCCTGCTGTTAGTGTGTTAGGGTGTTTGGCTAATTAAATATGTACCCCGTACCTTACCCGATGCATTCTCCATTACCACAACAATGGGCTAGAAGCCGGAATCCCAACCGGAAAGAAAACAAAAGGAACAGAAGCAAGGGAAGAAATAGAAGGGGTGATACCTGCTGAATAGGAAAAGCGCAAAAAGCATCAAAACAGCCTAGGGTGGTTTAGCAATTGTCGAGCTGGTTCTTCCTCCCCCTCCGTCTCCTCTCTCTCTCTCTCTCTCTCTCTCTCCCTCTCTTCGCCCCCCCTGGCTAGGACAAGCAGAATTCGCAAGGGAAAACATGGATGAAAATGGAGTGCGTGTATATCCCCAGTCGGGCAAAGTATTGGGGGATTTTCGCTGTAGACACTAACAATAACACAGCATGCAATCCCTTATCTCACGATGTCCAGCCCACGATGTTTATTTCTCTGTGGTAGACAGCCATCACGACGGCTTGAAGGCAATACATGTCTTTCTCGCATTCCTTTTTCTTCCATCTCCCTGCTTGCGGTAGAGATATGTCTGCACTGCACGCATTATTAGGATAGCCATTGCCAGCTTCAGCACCACGTCCGGCCCCAACGCAGCCCATATCAACACCACCGGGTGCCACTAACAAACAGCTCAAGCAAGTCGACGAAAACGTATATGCACAAAACTGCATGTGTTATTGTCTTCCTGTACAAGGGGCCTCAAGGGAAGAAAAGACAAAAAAAACCAGGGGGGGTCGCATGTGCAACGAGACTAGATGCTTCCAGATAATGAAGGGACAGCGGGGTGCTACATGTTGTGTGATATCACCCAAGTACAGGCACCACCTCAACTTGCTCCATTAAAAGCTCAGACATTCTTGACGCAGCATCCCTCAGAAAGACGAAGAGCGCAAAGACGAGCCTGGACTGTGGAATTGCAGAATTACAGGGAGGGGACCAGGCGTGGAGGGCCAAAGCCAGCAAGCGCAGAGCGTAAAGAAGACGAAAAAGAAGAATTAATAGAAAAGCCAATGGAAGACAAGGCAGATTGACTGAAGAAAGGGAAAACAGCCGAGAACCTGCCCACCCTTCCTTCCCTTCTTCCCCCCCCCCTCCCTCTCTATCTCTCTGCAGAAGAGAAAACAAGCAAGCAGGATGAGTTACAAGACAAGTAATTCTTCTTTTATCAGGGGTCTGATGTTCTTCGTCTTCCTGTCTCTGGGCAAGGATGATAATCCCGGAGGAAGAACGCTTGCCTTGGCCCGAGTTTTGTTGCCGCCAAAAAGTCGTCGTCACTGGATTTCACTAGAGCAATATTAAGGCGGTTCTTTTTCTTATTAGTGTTCCAGCACGAAAAAGAGATAGCCAGGGCGGCTTTGGCTGTTTTAGTGTTTTAGAGTTTAGGAGAGAAAATGGTAGCTTGTGTGGGTTTGGATAACCCTAACGACTCCACTGCCTTGGGGGGGGTTTTTTTATTTATTTATTTTCTTGTTCTTCTTTCTCTTCACATGCACGCATATGCATATATCCCTACGTCTTTGCGCCTGTTTTGTATAACCCATCTTCCCTCGTACTGTTCATCGTCTCAGGGATGAAAGAGAAACCGAGGAATAATTCTCCGCGTCGGCATGTAGATCTACGTCGGAATACTAGAGTGCCTATTTAAGTGACCGAGTGATAAGATGTGATGGGTGTGGGTTAATAGCAAGGGAGAGAGAGAGAGAGAGAGAGACGGAGGGCTCTATCCTTTTCATCAAGCCGCTGCATCGGTACCACTTACTTCTTGATTGGGGCCATGACTCTACACTGGCCCTCCTCTTGCGGGAGTTTACCAGAACAATCTTACTACAGCTCAAGTTGATATACGTTCAGTAAGTCGGCTTGCTGTTGAGTCTTTTCATTTGTGTTGTGTCTTGTAAAGCAATACAACGTGATAATATGCAGAGCCAATAGAGCGAGCGCCTTGCTGCCCCCTTTTTTGACTCGTAGAATTATTGGCATGGCATAGAGAGGAGAGATAGATAAGCCCATGCTCAGCGTCCCTCTCTGGGCCTGTCGGAGCATGCGGAACCCCAGACACCTTTCAACTGCAAAATACCCATGAGCAGGTTTTCCTCACTTATTAATTTACTTTATTCATTATTTCTCTCCTGCTGTCAATGTGATTGCTGTCCGTCTCCCCTCGCTTGAAACGGAGAAAAAAAAGCCAAAGGAAAAAAAAAAAACGCACCTAGAAGGAGAAGGAAAACTTAAAACAAACCCAGTGTCGAGCACCTTCGCATACATACTCCTCCCTCCAGCCTAAAGGACGCTAGCATTTAAATAAGATGAGATGCAACACTGGACGAACAGCCAGCCGAGTAGAATGTATAAAATACAACTTCAAAAGATCTCTAGACAGGGGGTGCGTCAAAGGGAGGAGAGGATGAAGAAGAAGAAGAAGAAGAAGAAGAAGAAGAAGAGCCTGGGGCTCGCGTTGATTGCGAGGACGAAACAGTCGGCTTAGCTTGTCGTGTCAGAACTCATGAAGAAATGAACTAGAAGAGACGGAGAAATTGAAGAGACCAAATGTGGAGGGCAGACATCGTATTGGCCCTGGGCTTGTCTGCATGTTGTTGCATATCCTGTCTCTTGTGTTGTCTTTTGGCCCTTGAAAGGGGAGAAAACAGCTTTACGTTTATTGCCATTGGATAGGAGCCGAACAGAATTTGGGCTGAACTGGCCTTTCATGATGCTGATCGCGCCGAGGGATTTTGGTTGACATGCATCTTGTGTGTCTACGCACGTACAAATGCAGGTATACTGAGCCCAGGCCACGGAGAACGGAGAATAGAGAACGGAGAACAGAAAGAAGACTAGGATCATGATGTGATATCCCTAGGGCTACTGAAATCCAAGCTGCGAGGGCCTTCCAACACAATCATCAGGGCTGTATCTGTTGGGCGCACTTATTTTCTAGCACTTTGCTCTGTTGATTTCGCTAGATGTTTCAACGATGCAAACCTAGCCCTTCTGGTCATCCATGGCGTTTCCTCTTGATCTTGCGCTGATAAAGAGGGCCGGGACAGAGAGAGGGCTCTGGCAGTTCTTGTTTTCAAAGTGTTACTGTAATTTCGGATAAGTAAAGCAGCAGCAAATCTCAAAAGACCAGAAGAAGCAGCCCTGCTTTGATCCCTCCCTCTCTCCTTGGCTAGACTCCCACTCCCCCCTCCCCCCACCGTCTTTCTGCATATTTCTATATTAGGCTCCCTGCTTTGACAGCTTAGGTCCAGGCCCTGGATTGGGTCTAGCGGGCGTTTTGAACCTCTGCTTAACCGAGAGTTTGCTCTAATAAACTGGAGGGGGCTGCTTGGGAGGGTTCAACTTTATTGCTTGCGTTCGTTGGTAAAGGGTAGAGAGCCGCTGACCAATGGCAAAGGAGGCTTCTCTAGGAAAGAAATAAAAATTAAAAAAAAGAGCAATATGCTGAGAGGCAGTCGAATACACCAGTACGGGAAACAAACTTTCGTTTCTTGTGCTGCCGCTTGCAACATTGGACGTTTCTCGTGCCTTACATTTTCAGGGCGTTGTCTCGTCTAGTCTTTTGGGCTTTTGGAGAGGCTTGGCTTGGATGTGTCGTTTGGCCTTGTCTTTTTTGCACTTATACCGCTCTCCTTTCTGGCTTGGGCATCCCCCCACCCCATTCATATAAATTCTTCTACCCGGACTGTCTCGTGTCTGTTTCTTGTTCAGCTTCACGTTGAGCTGGGGTAGGGCAGAAGGGGGACAAGGACCAAAAGGAAGGTAAAGGGGACAAGGTGGAAATGAGCCAGGAAACAGTTTCGTTTCTTCCATTTAGATTCTCTTATCTAAGGCGTTGTCCCCTTCTGTCTTGTTGCGTAAAGTTCTTGCAGGCCTTCTAGGGTTCCTTGGCTGTGGATGTGTGGCTTGCCCGGGGAGAAAGAGGCAGAGAGGACTGAGGATGAGAGCGTCGTCGTACACCGAAATAAAGGGGACAAGCCAAGCAGCAGAAGGGCGATCATCAGCAATCTCCAGCTTCTTGGCTAGCTCTGGCTAAGCTAAACACAGGCCGTTCCTGCTCTCCTTATCTATGGACTGACTGACTGACTGAGTTCTAGCATTGACTTTGATTTCGAAACCTGGTCTAACCCAAAGCCAAGTGCTCCCTGCTTCCTGGCTCTCCCTGTCATCTGTCATTAGGAGTAAGCTAATTTATTTCTCGGAACTAACCTGCCTCATCACCTTGAGGCTAGACGCGCACATCACCAGAGGGCTGATAAATGCCGCTTGACTTCGCTTTTAGCGTGTTGGAGTGTCCTGCTTTTTGGATGGATTTGATTTGGGCTGGGTTTGCAGTCCCTTTTTTGGTCATATTAATTTGTGTGAAGGGTTTATGATTGTGTGCGTGTGTGTTTTTTTCTTTCTTTTTTTTTTTTTTTTTTTTTTTTTTCGCCGGCTCATAGAGGCTGTCTGTGGGCCGCGTAATCGGGTTATATTATGCCAACTCTCCCTCCTACAACCCTCGGGGGGTACCTTTGAGGTCTGGCACCTCCCCTTTTTTCAGGTTTCTGGTGGAAAACGTTTATGACACCGATAACCGTTTTTTCATTCTTTTCTTTTTTATGGCAAATGAGCTGTGATGCCTTGAGGCCGCACTTACCCAACCTTGAGGTTAACCTCGTCGTCGATCCACCCCCTTTTCCACGACACCTTTTTCGTGATCGTCAACACCTCATCGCCGCAACACCAATCCACCTCAAGGAACACACCATCACACACTCAGGACTAAACTTTGAGAGTTCACACAGTCCAAAATATTTCCTATGTTTTTTCCTTTTGTTTTTGTTCTTTCTTGCGGTCCCGTCTGACGACGGACTGGTGACTTTCGGGTCAGGTCACCAGAAAGGGGACTGCCTCGAGGTCACATCCACACCAAACAGGCAGCGCATCGAAGAAGCGGAAGGACTAACCATGAGCCCCGGATGCTCACACAGTCTGGATTTTAGACAAAATTTATGGAAAGGGCTTCCCAGGCTGCACTGGAATCTGCTGTCCTGACTTCGTGATCTTCACGATTTCCAGGCACTGCAGAATTTTCAGAGGATCGAATGATTGTGGGGAAGTTGGGACAGACTCCCCTCTTCTGGGTTTAGGGTTGGTCTGGGGTTTACCGGTGGGGTAGGGGGAAGGGAGGGAAAATACGGGAAGCCCTCTTCCCTGCCTTTTTCCTCTCTTCTCCTTACAGGGATGGAGTCAGCAGGGGAATGTCTTGTGGAGGCCCCTATGGGTACGGCAAAGCCGTGACCCGGGACCACACAGACATGGGCGGAAGGGGTACAGAAAAACAGGCGCCAGAAAATACGGTCCTCGAAAGAGCTCCGGACTCCCAAAGTGGGGCCGCAGATAGTCCCTAGAGTATAAACTGAATTTCATCATCATCATCATCATCATCATCATCATCGGGTTATATTATGCGGCTTAATAGTCTAGTTGGTTAGGACGTCGGATTCTGATTCCGTAAGCCCAGGTTCGAATCCTGGTTAGGCCTGGCATCGCTGTACTTTTTGCACAGGTGCTCTTGCTATTTATTTGTATGTGAGCAGCCTGCTTTCTCTCTTTTGTCTTGACGCCGCACATCACACCGGATTGAGGAGAAATCTCCGTCTGAATATCCGATGAATTTTCCAACAAGAGGAGAAAGGGAAAGGGGAGGAGAAAAGAAAGAGGCTGTATGGAAGTAGCTCTTTTTTTCTTTTTTTTTGGGTTTAGTACTTGTTTTTTATTATTTTTCTTTTCTTTACATCCCTTATGTAGAAGCCAAGAAGGCTTTGCCACCAAGTGCCCCATAGTCGCTTAGCTACATATACGATTCCTCGATTCTAAGTTCTAGAAACCCCAAATTCCGTCTGAACTTGGGCGACATTCACGTGGCTCAACAGGTCAAGAAGGCAGGAAATATATTCCTTTTTTACTGCCCCGTAGCCACCAACTGCGTATCCAAAAAAGGAAGGAAGCAATATTTCTTGAGCTGCCCTTTTTTGAGGAGTTTTTTTTTTACTTTTTATTTTCCAGCTCGTGTCTCGCGTTTTTGTCCCCAAACTTGCGTCTTCTTGTCGCTGGCCGGCTGGCCGAATATCAGGCCATCTGCTGTCCGCCATGTATATAAAACATATCATGTGTCTCTGAAAAAGAAAAAAAAAGAAAGCCCAAGGTTGCTGATTCAGTGTTTTACGGTGTCCCCTCTCCGGGCTGCGAGACAAATGTCCCTGGGTATACGTGTCTCTATGTCTATCACGCTGCTGTAGACCTGTTTGCAAATATTAAAAAGAAGTGAGTCTTTCGCTGATCGACATACCGGGACGATCATAAGCTCACGAAAACTAGCGAAACAAAGCAAGAGAGAACAAATAAAAACAAGAACAAAAAAAAGAAAAAAAAAAGAAAAAGGACAATATCATACTAGGGTTTATCTAAGGGTTAGTCGATGACCGCCCCCCCCCCCCCGGAGATACAGATCGCCCAACCATATTGCGCGCTGGTGATCAACGACTCATTCTGTACGTTAGGGAGCGGAAGTCCCTATAAGAAACGGAGAAAAAAAAGAAACAAGAAAAAGGACTGAAGAAGAGAGGGAAAAATCGAAAGAGGCAACATAAACTTTGGGGCTTTGTCTAGGTGCGACAAGCTACATGTGCACCAACGACCAAGGACCAAGTGTCGCAGTGCGGTGTGCAGCGGTGTTCATGTTGTGCTAGAGGAAAGGCTTCTCTGTTATCTTTTCTATCAGTTGGCCTCGTACCACGTCTGTTTCTGCCTCTGTCTTTATTCTTGTCTCTGTCCTCTATCTTCCTGTCCTTGTACACAGCAGTAATGTAACTGCGTACGCACGTACGCATGCAATGGCTGTTTGCTGCAGAGGCGTGAGAAGGATAGCCGGACAAAAATGATCTAGAATGGAAAATGAATGTGTATCTTTCGCCCGGGCCAGCATACGACAACGGCTCGGAATTAGCCCACAAACTTGAGACAGCCCAAAGCTTGGGCCACCTGAGAAGCCTCGACTCGCGCTAAGACCAGGGCTCTCCATTAAAACTTGGACGAAGCAGCGGAGAGTAGTAGTATAGGGAAGTGGTTCTGGGCTTATCAGAAACGGGGCAAGGGCCAAACAGCGGCTAGCCAAGGACAAGAGCAAGCCAAGCGAAGCCTCGGTCGGGCTGGGCCTGCTTGGTGTTGTGCAGTGTTGTGCGGTGTTGTGTGCGCGGTGCTGCGTAGTGCGGTGGTGTGCGGTGCGGTGCGGTGGTGTGTGGCTGCCCGCCTCCTGCTTTCCTCGAGACTAAGGGACGGTCTAGTCTAGGTTGGGCCTAGATCGGGTAGGAAGAAGGTTCTGGCCTTGTAGATGGTTTGATGATATTGGGAGGAATCAGACGAGGGTGATTTCATTGGATGGAGCACGGCGAGAAGCTGGTTGGCACTAGAACTTACGTAGCTATTTATTATATTGGCATGTTATTAACAAGGTACCAGCAGGTATCAGAGAACATAAGACGTAAGGCAGCTTGTGTGTGGATAACATATGCTTGCTCCCTGTACAGAGAGGCCCCCTTGTTGGCCTCAGTTATATTCCGTGATTTTGATCAACAGGGCAAATGATGGAATTATTCTCGTGTGTGCATAGATATACAGATATACAGGACAGCACGGTACGGTACGGTACGGTTCGGGATAGCACAGCACAGCACAGCACAGCACAGCGACTCGCCTTGACTAATATCGATTGAAGATGGCACAACAAGGGCTTGACACAATGATGCATAGCACGCGGCACACAGCACATAGGGACAGGCCTGGGAAATTCTCCGATGCATGTGGGCGAGGTTTACAGACGTTTGAAGAAGCAGGAGGGAAAGCTACAGAGGCATGTGAAGAAGAAGAAGAACGAAAAGAAGACGAAAGAGAAGCGGGGGGCAAAGCAGAAAGGCGCTGGCGACGGCGTGGCGTGGAGTGTGAGAAGGTGGTGAGAGTAAGAGCAAGGGAGATGGAAGAGACTGGCTGATGGGCGAGCGAAGAGGGAAGAGAGGAAGGGGCAGGACTGATTGGATGAACGAGTTTCACTTGTGCACTATTTACACATTTGATTATAATTTATTTAGCCTTTATTTATTTATTCATTTTTATCCATTTTTATTTTTATTTTTATTTTCATTTCTATTTATTTCTCATTTCATTTATCATCCTCATCTCACTGTCCATATTTCTCGTCGCATCTTTATTCTATTATATCCCCACCATTTTATCACAACATTTCTCCTCATCTTTTCACCACTGTATTTCTCGTCCGTCCTTTTGCCGTTTCCATGCTGTTATTTTCCCTCTTCTCTTCGTCTTGTCCGTTCTTATTGTCTCTGCTTGTAGCACCAATGTCTCAGATTTGCATTTGGTCCAGACAATCCAGACAATGACAACAGACATGACACGGATATGGACGGACATGGAATGGGGAGGGGGATGAAAGAAGGAGGGGGCACGCACAGACCAATGACCGACCGAACGTTTAACGAAAAGAGCGTAGGGGGAGGGGAGGGGAGGGGAGGAGGAGGAGGAGGAGAGGAGAGGAGAGGAGAGGAGAGGCCGCTGCAGGGTTGGACTCCAGCGGGCTAGTGCCCTGTAGATTCAGAAGGTCTGGCTGGTGTACGTGGGGAGTGGAGTGAGTGGAGTCATGTCCTGTGACGGCAGCAGGCCTAGGCCTATATTACAGCGAAGGGCGCCTTGTAATTACAGCGCCTCACAGCGCCTCACAGCGCCCGCTACCTCTGCCCTTCCACATCAACATAAAGCAACGGCATTAGGGCTCTCTAAGCTTGTTTGAGAAACCCATCCTAAAGTCCGAAACATCTGCCTTGTTTCTTGCCGTCTTTGATAACATTTGGCTTCTTTGGCCTGTAAACCTTCTGTCGCCCAGCTTGGCCTATAGCGGCTATTCCAGACAGCCAAACCGCCAACCATCTTTCGTGTTAGAGAGAGCCGTTCACTTTCCCTTCCCTTGTTTCGGATTGCCCTTGTTGTTAGAGTTGGGAGGAATGTAACTCTGTCAAAACGTAGCTGTCACGGAATAGACACAGACAACGACGAGACAAGACGAGACAAGTCAAAGACGAGACAGGACGAGACAAGGCCTGCGCATGTTAAAGTTAAGGAGCGGCATGGATGGATGGATGGAGGCTTGGTTAGATGATCAAGGTAGATGGGCAGACAGCTGGCTAGGCAGACTGGCAGACAAACAAACAGACAAACAAACACATCATTATAATCAGACGGGATGAAGATTGGGACATACAAGGCCTTACAGACGAGGAACGGACGAGTCACAGAATGAAAAAGAGAGGCGAGAGCGGAGGGGGGGAGGGGGAATAGAGGGGACAGACGAGGAGACGAAGCCTGCACTGGCGCAATGCAATGTATACGTATTGCCTCTGTATATACATGAGCATAGCACTTGTAGATATTCTGGCTGCGAACCGGCTCTCTACTGCGTATCTCTCCCACTGCCCCCTTCTCTCACCCGATGCTCATATCCCAGCGGCACTGCACTCCCCAACACACACACACACACACACACTCCCGGCTTGTATCAAGCACAAGCTCCCCCGCTGTTTTACAATGATGCAAACCCCAAAAGATCTGAAAAGTAGGGCCTGCGCAATAGGAACTGGAACAGACTAGACGACACGAGGACAGCATCAAAGGACCAAAGGCATAATATTGGATACATTTCCTGATACACATAGCCATTTGCAACTCGCTGCCAAAAATGAATCACAGTCTGTCACTACAGGCGGTAGGCCTATATTTCTCCTCCTCTCTCTCGCCCTCTCTTCCCTTATCTCCCCAGCCCGCCCCGTCTTCCGCCCTGTTCTGAAGAGGCTTTGTCCGCTACACGGCCCAGGCTTAGGTCACCCACTTGGAGAAATCAGCACGAATATTAAGGGCGGACAGAAAGAAGAAAAAAAAGGGGGGGGGATGCCAGTGGTCGAATATAATCGATACATGCGCATCGTGAACCATTAGTTACTCCCTGCATTGTTTGGCTTCAACAGCGATGAGACCTGCTGCTGTACTGTGCTGTGCTCTGATCTACTACTGTATGTTGTGGCACATACATGTGGTATCCGTAAATGTCTTTAATACTAGTATCAGAATCATTAGCAGACAGGGTCACCTGGGCCTCCCACTGTGACTTGTTTAGATAGTACGATGCGGGATATTGCGGTCTGTTTCGGCGTTTGGCTGGTGCTGGATAGATATACAAAGCGGGCACGCACCCACAGATACACGTGTAGGCCAAGCGATGTAAAGCATGATCTCATAGCCGTAACAAGCAGGATGAGGCGGGATGATGTGCTGCCTCGCCATGTTCACCTGCCCGTCCATCTATTCGCCTGTTTGATTGTTCGGCCCTCTGTGATCGACTATCTGACTAGATTCCCGCCTGTCTGCTGTCTCTCGCTGATGTAGCCTGATTTACCGCCTGTCTCTCTGTTGTCTTTCTTTCGGGACAGTGTTTAGCTAAATGTAGATTGTAGTTTCACTGATACACAGATACAGCCAGAGTTCCAGCCAGGCCTATTGATACAAATGGGTCGAGTTCCCATGTCTCATCCAGCCCTTTATTTGTCCGTGTGATCAAGCCAAAAACGAATAGAAATAAAGCGACAGCACAACTACGTAATTGTACCTGTGCTTGCTCACCTCCTCCCAACTGGAATTTGCTTGCAAAAGTTGCATGATGGCTGCTGTGTGCGCGTTATAGGCATACAGGCAGACCTTGTGCTTAGCTACACTATGATGTAGGAAGGTGGCTTTCACGCCAGCTCATGAAAGCTCAGCACAACATCGGACATACTACATGTGTGCACACAAACATGCGAGAACGACAAGAAGGGAAGAGAGGAAAATTGAGAGAAGAGGGGAAGGTCCGTATCATGAATAAAGCGAGACATAGATTATACACGCAAGCCGTTCACGTACCTCTGGCCAGCAGCAGCAGCAGTGGTGTGTGTGTGTGTGTGTGTGTGTGTGTGTGTGTGTGTGTGTGTTTGCATGTATGTGTATGCGTGCATGTGCGTGCATGTGCGTGTGTATGCTGTGGTTTAGGTCTCATACATAGTCTTTGGTAATGCTGCTTTTATTTTTTTAGAGCCCAATCTGTCGCTATCCCCCCACCCCTCTGAGACTTGTCTCTAAGTTATGGCTATATGCTGTGCGAATTTCAGCGTGTCCTTAAAAGAGATCATCAATAGCCTTCTCCGAGTCCTTTTCGATCAACTCAACCATTCCCTATAGTAAAGATGACAGAGTGTCTTGGTTAGCCTGACCCCCAATAGAAACACTGTACGCTTGCTCCGATCGACAAAGCTTCAGTGGCACAACAAAGCCTGATTCCTGTAGAGGAAAAGAAGATAAAAAAAATCGACAGTCGAGAACTTGTGTATCTGAAAGCATAGAACAGAAAAGAAAGTGAGAGAAAGGCACGACACCAAGATGATTGCCAAGACTTAAAGGAGGCAAAATGCATTTCAGGTGGTCTGCCGGGCCGGGGCTTGCTTTGTTCTTACCTCGGGCATAATGGGTTTTCCAGCCTCATCAGTTACGTAACGGAACGGCATCTGCGTGCTTTCGTGCTCATTGAACTTGAGTTCGGGATGGTCGACAACAGGTACCTTATCGAGAGGAACTATACGAAAGCCAAGCCTAAAGTTAGCGGATAAGCGCTAACACACCAATGCAATAAGCAGTCCGATAGATCCTAGGCATGTGCAGACTCTAGAATATGAGCGGTGAAGGAAGACGCGTTTCCTGGGGCAACGGTCGCACAGTAGAAGAGAGGGGAAGGGCGAAAGTTTGGGGATGCCAGTCGTTGAAGAGAAGCCTGCCTCTAGCACTACCATTGCCACAGCCTGCGTGCCAGCTAGCGCCTGCGATGCTTTATACGGCCTGGTTACACGACACCTATGCCCACAGCCAAAACAAGAAAACAACAGCAACGGAGACGTTGTGGCATGTTGTGGGTTGCCCCAAGCAGCTAGCCATGCCTAAATGTGCCTTTCTCTGTCCACCGCCAGCCCTCGCCTTGCAGGAGGGAAATTTTCATCCCGTCCTCGCCGCCATGTTTGTCTTTGATCAGCTTTGTTTCCTTTTCACTTCTTTTCTCCTTTTCTCCGTGTGTTGACTCTTCCTTTGTCGGCTCAGCCAAAGCCCAAGTTACGGCTGAATCATGTGCCATGGCAAATGTAGGCAAATGTGCTGCATAGTGCCTCTTTGGCTAGTCTGCAGCATACCTACGCATACACACACACGCACAAAAGCCTCGTAGCTTGCAGCAAGGAAAACACACCGCCTAGGGCTGTGTGGTATGATGGCAGAAGAAAAAAAAAGCAGCCAAGCAACACCGCTACCAAGAGGAAACACTGCCGCTACCAGAGGACTGCAAGGAAAGAAGAAGCTAGTTCGCCAGAAGGCGAAACTTGGAGTGTGTGTCACAGGGCCCAACGTATGGTTATAGCAGGTTTCGGTATAGCCCTGTTGTCTCTGCTGTGCATGGTTCCACCGGGCCCGGAGGCTAGACATGAGAGGCTAGACACTAGAAGATAGAGGCTAAAGGCCAGGGCCGGAGGAGTCTGGTACGAGAGTCAAGGCTGGTTCTGGTGCTGGCGGGCTGCACCTTGGTAGCGAGGAAGCATAAATAGCCTGATATTTGAGTGGCTGATGATGTATACTGTGATGATGCAAGGTTTGCCTATCTTAGGGCGGTATAACTAGGAGGAGGCTAAAACAACAGTGCCATTACTGGCGCTTTAGCTCGCCCTAATGTGTATGCGTGCATATAGGAGGGGAGGGGAGTGGCAAACTTACTCTTCTCCTCAACAACCTTACGAGTCACCCGCACAGCAGTGTCAGTGGTCATCTGGATCGGACCCAGCCGACGGCCTTCGAAGCCCTTTTTGCGCAGTTCAGATGTGCGATCTGTTCACAGGCCTGATAAGCAACTCACGTTCTATACGCACATATGCAATACAGGAATAGGGAATAAAGAGGAAGGAAAACGGGGGGGGGAGCAAAACTAACCTCTTGGAGGGTCGTCACCTACCATGGTACAAAAGCATCGCGAAATTCGCAAATAGTTAGTCATGTCAGCACCACCAAGCCACCGCAGTGACAACAAATCAATGGGCAGACAGCCTGTTTGCTGAGAACAACTCACCCAGAATGCCGCCAAACAGAAACGCATCGAATTTCTCGCCGTCCTCTGGGCACAGATCCTTCGTTGCCGCGGGATCCAGCAGACACACCCGTGACTTAAGGTCACCAGCATACAGCTCCTCCACTCCGCGATTCTCGGCCTTGAAGGCCTTGTGCAGACTCAATTTCTCGGGCACCACAAATGCCTGGGGCAGCGATGATAGGCAAAACGTGCCGCCAACAGCCCCCGTCTCCTTGGCAATGGCAATGTACTCCAGTTCTGACCACACGCCCAGCTCGGGGTCTAGATGCTCAACAATATAAGTCTTTGGAGACATGGCGGAGGTTGTATTTACTGTGGCAGAGTTAGCGATAGAACAAAAAAGTAAAAGGGGTAGAAACCATATGATTATACAAACTCACAGTCAGTGTTATTGTGAAAAAAAAAAACTAGTCCACAAGTCAACGTCCCTCCGGACAGCGTCGATGACGTCGCTTGACGCTTGCCCCTCGAAAATTTAGGTATAGGGTTATTTAAATAGGGTTAGACATATGCGCAAGCAGTGGATCCCCCTTTGGGCGAGTTTCAAGACCTAAGCACCAATCGCAAGTCTTGGTGGCATCGGTTTTATGGGCCCATTACAGTTGCCAGCTTGCTGTTTAGATATTCAACTACACTAAAGGAAGAGCAACCATTTTGATAAGGGTAAGGCTGCAGCACAAGGCTGCGAATTGCGTAAGAAAGCGAGCCGCTTTTTAATCCTTCGTGTCCTTCGATTGATACGGGGCTACTTCGTCTTCAATCACTAGCATTTTTCTTCGTTTTCCTTTTACGTTTTTCTCTTCCCTCTTTTTGATTTGTGTTTTGTTGTTTTTATACGCGGAAGGTGATCGCCCGCCCGCCCGCCCCCCTCCCCGAAACGATCGCATCTATAAGCTAACAGGGACCCACCGCGGTATTGTTGCCTTGCTTTGCTAGAGCCATTCTCCTGTCTCGCGTATTTGCCCTCTTGGTTGGATATGGCTTTCGTTAGGCTCTTGACGGCCGCTGCTTCGGCAGTGGCGCTGTTGGGCTCTGTGGCTGCTGCAGACGACTCGGGGCTTCCTGCTTCCGCCTATTATGTCAAGAATCTCCCCGGCGCACCGGCGGAGCCGCAGGTGAAGATGCATGCTGGGTAAGCCGACCTTCTTGTATACATGGTCTTCATCGTGGAAGACAAAAACGGTAGAAACTCGCATTGTTCTTGTGTCCTTTGCGACTGGCTCCATATCTACATGGTCAATGCGCTAACCTCAAGTCCCCTTTCTTTCCTGATAGCCACATCGAAATCACCCCTGAACATCACGGCAACCTGTTTTTCTGGCTATTCGAGAGCCAGCACATTTCTAAACGCACACGCACTATTTTATGGCTCAATGGAGGCCCTGGATGCTCGTCCGAGGATGGCGCACTCATGGAAATCGGCCCGTACAGAGTTAAACCCGACCAGACGTTGGAATGGAATAACGGCTCATGGAACCAGTTCGCAAACCTGTTATTTGTAGACAACCCAGTGGGTGTGGGCTACAGCTATGTGGATACCGATAGCTACCTCAACGAGCTGAATCAGATGGCCGACAACATGGTCACGTTCCTTGAAAAGTTCTTCGCCACGTTCCCCGAGCACGCCGATAGCGAGGTATGGCCCGTCTCTAAATTTCGTAATCGCGACCTCCACTGACTTTGTTTCTACAGTTGTATATCGCCGGAGAGTCATACGCCGGCCAATACATCCCCTATATTAGCTCGGCCATTCTGGCTCGAAACAAGAAAAAGCCTGCGGATGCCTGGAATCTCAAGTCCCTGGTCATAGGAAACGGCTGGATCTCGCCCCCCGAACAATACCGTGCGACATTGGACTACGTCACTAAAAAGGGGCTGCTTCCTTCCAGCGGTGAGGCTCGGAACCAAGTGGAGGATGCATGGAGCAAGTGTGCTAATGTTCTTGGGGACGGCCAACCCGAGCATGTTGACTATGGCCCGTGCGAAGCAGTGCTGCAGAACTTCCTTCGCTACACTAGCAAAATTGGTGATGACGGCAAGGACATGTGCTACAACATGTACGATGTGCGCCTCAAAGATACATACCCCTCGTGTGGTATGAGCTGGCCCCCGGATCTCCCTGCTGTCACCAAGTATCTGCGCCGCAGTGATGTTGTCAAGGCTTTGAATGTTAACCCCGCTAAGAGCACGAGTTGGACTGAGTGTAGCGGCGGTGTCGGTAGTGCGTTCCGGGCTCGCAAGTCTGTGCCGTCGATCCAGATGATCCCTGACATTTTGGAAGAGGTGCCAATGGCTTTCTTTTCCGGTGCTGAAGACTTGATTTGCAACTACATGGGAACTGAGGCGTTGTTAGGCAACTTGACGTGGAATGGCGGCAAAGGTTTCGAGACCACCCCTGGAAACTGGGCCCCGCGCCGCGATTGGACTTTTGATGGCCAGAAAGCTGGCTTCTGGCAAGAGGCCCGGAATGTGTCGTTTATTCTTTTCAACGAAGCTTCGCACATGGTGCCTTTCGATTGGCCCGAGCGCTCGCTCGACATGATTAACCGAGTTATGAAGGTGGACCGTACTCAAGGCCCGGCTCCCGGCTACATCAGCTATATTGATGGCGAGTCCACGAGCGGATCGCCAACCACCCCTGGCAGCAAGCCTCCGGCCTCGACTTCACCCAGTGGCGGCAGCAACGGCACAGACACCGATACTGACCACCAGAAGGAGCTGGAAGAAGCCCAATGGCTGGCGTACCGCAAGTCAGGAGAGATTGTGCTGATGATTGTGGCTGTGGCTGCCGTTGCATGGGGCTGGTGGGTGTGGCGCGAGCGCCGCAAGAGTGCTGGCTACAGTGGTCTTCGTGGTGATAACAACAGTAGAAGTGGCACGAGCATCCGCATGGGAAGTCGTGGTATGCGTACATCTTCGGCGCGTGACGTCGAGGCAGCAGCCGCAGAATATGACGAGCGCCTACTGCAGACACCGACGGATATTAACCTGGACCGGTACAGCGTTGGTGCGCATGACTCGGATGATGATTTGGACGATGAGTCTGATAGCCAGGCATCTAAGAGCGAGCCTGGCACGAGATCGGTCGCTAGGTAAAGTCGAGGCAGCGGCGTGGGACAAGCTTGGCTAGTGAATGGCAGGGCTCACATTATTTTATTTAAAGGCACTATAGAGGTGCGGTATATCAATATAGGAATAGTCTAAGCACACAGCAAATATGGCGTAGAGGAAATGTATTCTAAATATAATGCATACTAATGATGATGCC
This sequence comes from Ceratocystis lukuohia, assembly GCF_044167205.1. Lineage (NCBI taxonomy): Eukaryota > Fungi > Ascomycota > Sordariomycetes > Microascales > Ceratocystidaceae > Ceratocystis > Ceratocystis lukuohia. The sequence continues at coordinate 2,139,083 of NW_027263525.1, forward strand.
CTTTGGCGCAAGAAGACGACCAAAGGAAAAAGAAGGAGAAAAACAAATAAGCTTATGTCAGGTGAACCAAAGCAGGAAAGGCCAAAACCTAATGGACCAGAGCTGCCACTAGATGAATGACGCGTGAATGTATGTATGTATGGTATGGTATGGTATGGATGTATGTATGATAGCATATTTTTGTCAACCCAGGGAACCCAAGGCTACCCGCCGTCCGTAACGCCAAGTAACGCCGTGAAAACAAAAGGAACAACAGACTCCTCCCTCGCCCCTAAAAAAAAACAGAAGAGGGTGGCAGGAAAGGGGAAAAAGAGGAGGGCAAGGAAACAGCGAAAGGACAGGAGAATCACAATTGCACGTCGTTGCGCAGGAGCCGAACCTCCTCACCGGGTTTGAACGCCGGCATGCCAATATACGGACATCCGTCGCAACGGAAGGCGTCACCGAGGGCACAGTTGCCGCATGAGCCCGTTTTTCCCGGCACAGTGAAGTCGACCTCAGCGAGATCGTCGGCCACTAGCATAGCAGGGGCAGGAGCGGAAGGAAGAGAAACCTTTGCGGGCACGGGCGGTGGCTGGTTGGTGGACGACAAGGTGGCAAGGGCGGCATCGGCCGCAGAGCGGCGAGCAGCGTCTTCAGCCTCAATACGCTCGGCGAGACCGCACGTACAGTCTTTGCAGGCACGACGGCGTTTGCCAGCCTTAGGGAGGCACTCAGTAGCTAGTACGAAGATTGTTAGTAAATGATGGTGAGGAGGGGAGTAAGGCAGGGCATAGCAAAAAGTTACTTACGGACTTTGATCTCGCGGAACCGGTCTGCCTCGCTAAGTAGGGTATTTTCATCAATGATTTCATCGTCGCTTTCATCATCAAGGTCGTCATCTAGATCAACAAAGCCAACGCCTGCAGGCGCTGCCTGTGGTTTCTTGGGCAAGACAGTATCGCTAGCAGACACAGTCGGCTTGCTCTTCTTTGCGCCGAATTTCAGTTTTAGTGGCACTACAGCCTCAGCGCCGTAGTCGGGCTTTTCGAAGCCTTCATCGTTGGCTACAAGGCCGGCAAGAACGGCCTCCCGAATCACGCGGCCCTCAGCCATGCCAGCTCCATGGAGAACACCGCCCTCGGCCAGAGCGTCGGCTACGGCGCTAATTAGCGTGCGGCCAAGGTGTGGAAGGACGTCACTAGCTGTGCCGGCGGCATCAGGCAGGATTGTCACAGTGTGATAAGTAGCTGGTGCCAGGTGCACAGTGCCGGTGGCCACACGGTCAAGCATTTGAAGGTCGGTGGTGCTTCGGTCAACAGAGGCAAGGGTCGAGGAAAGCGCGGCCGGGTTAGCAGCCAAAGAAGGCGGAGCAAGAAGTAGAGTGCGGGGCATCTTAGATGAGGCGAGGCTAGTGGTAGGGCCGGAGGTGGACGGAGTAGACTTGATAGACTGCGAGAAGTCAAGATCCGGCGATAGATCAATGGTCACGGCGGGGGCCATTTTGGGATGTATTCTTTGGCTTTTTTTTTGGTAGAATATTTGTAGTTTATGGCGGGGAGGGGTTGACTGAATGGACGAGCGACTGGCCCAGAAGTAGCCGGAGAAGGCAAGAATAAGAGGGGGAGAAAAACGGGCGGCTTAGAGGAGGAAGGGGAAGTCGTTGGAGAGAAGAAAAAAGGGATGAGAGAGCGGAAAAAAAAAAGACAAAATAAAATTGAAAACTAGTGAAAAGCCGTTAGTCTCAAGAGCCGGCAGCAGGGCCAAGTCCATGATTATGCAATGGGCCGCTGTGATTGGCTGAACAGCAGTATAGGGAAAAATCCAGAGGCAAGAGGGCCTGTTAACCCTGTGTAAGGGTTGACTAATTGGTGATGACAAATGCTAAATCGGACGAGCAGCATGTTGAAGATCACAAATGGAAGCGCTGCTATTTGGGGTCCCAAGCAAAAGCAACGGGGCGGAGCAGAAGAACAAGATAAGTGCCGATCCGAAGGCCGCATAGAAGCTCTACAGATTCCAGGGCATAGCAGCAAGGGACAAGGCTTGTGTATGGTAATAATACCCAAGTAACTTGTTGGAAATCACCTGTTTCCTATTGACCTGGCGGTGCGGGATCTAGTATAGGGTGCGGATGTAGCCGCGATACTGTGGTGGGCGAGGGAGTTACAGTCTGTTGTAACAGTGCGCCTAACTAGCAAAAGCACTCTACGAAAATAGCGGGGAAGGGCCGAGTGCGGAGCGGGTATAAACCCCTAGGACGTATGGTTAACCCTAGATAAGGAAGGATTCACTTATGAATGTCGTCATAACGGGGACGAAAGAGAAAATTCCCCTAGGAATGAAGTGGAAGCATTGCGCAAGCGAAGCAGGAAAAGATTGACAAGGTCTCTAAAAGGTCTGTGGGGGTTGAATTGACAGAGGGGAATGCAAGTGTAAAGTTGAGACTTGCTATAGACACAGTACGCAATTGAATTTACACAGTAAGCGCACGTGTAGCACAAACAGACAGCATACACTGTATAGCACGCACATGTCCCTATATCGACAGAGGCAGACAACAAATTGACGGATGGGCGCCAGATTGCTGGGTGGTCGCGCGAGAAAAAAGCAATGGCAAAGCAGCTGTATTGGCGCTGGGAAGAGAAAGGCATATATATATGTATGCAGTCGTCTAAAGCGCTAAAAACACGCACTAAATGGCACCCATATTCACTGACTTAGCACCTGACTGGCCTCAAGTGCGCCCACAATCTGGCCTGCCTCATCTAGCAAGGCAATAATAGCATCCTCAACCTGTAGATAGGCGGCGCCCTCGGGCACATGCGCATGCGCACTACGCACTAGGTCTTTGGCTACCCGGACCTGCGTATCGGCTGCAATGCCCAGCATCTCGTCGCGCGCAACCACAAGCCCTGGGACCTGCCCAATAGGGACCAGAAGCTGGTCATTGCGCAATGCACGGATGCGGCTTGGTGGCAGCACACTGCCGTCGCACAAGCGCAGCCAACCGGAGCCGGCACTTGCTGCATCCGCCGTATTCGCCGCGTCAAAGCCTGCGCGTAGCGCATCAGCGCCTGTCAGCGCCCCTTGGCTCCCTGCACATGGCTCGAGAAGTGGCAATTCGGCAAACGATAATGCCAGCAGATCCCGCAGTATCGGAGCTGGTGGCGCGGAACTCTGGAGGGCAGCGCCAATCGCGCCTCCAGGGTGGTTTCTTGCAAATACTGTGGCAAGCCCGGGTGCTCCTGGCGCGCTGTGTAACTCATGGGCAGCAGTTACAGCGAGTGCATCGCCAACGGCAAGGGCGGTGGTGGTACTTGTGGTTGGGGCGCTGACACCAAAACTCTTCTTTTCTGGCGTGGGAATGGGCGTAGGTAAGAGAATGGTAGTGGGACGGGCGCGAATAAAGGCGCAGTCGCTGGGGCGGGTGTGGGCGGTTAAGAGAATTGTGGGTAAACCAGACGGGAGGTGGTCTTGGAGGAGGAGTAGCTCGGGGGTTTTGCCGGAGTAGGTGATGACGAGAAGAGTGTCGCGTGGCTGGATGTAGCCCAGGTCGCCGTGCAGGGCATCGGTAGGGTGTAGGAAGATTGCACAGATTCCCAGACTACTAAAGGTAGCTACGAGCTTGCGAGCGATTATGCCGGACTTCCCAACGCCAATGATGACCAGTTTGCCTTTTTCCCCGCAATTACGTACAATGGCTGATACAGCGGCATTGAAGCCTGCACGGGCTACTGAATGGGTAGCATAGAGATGGGTTACAGCGGCAAGAGCAGCGGCTTCGGTGGAAAGTACGTGGTTTGCGCTGGCGAGTCGGTCGGCGAACTGCAGAGAAGAAGTAGAGGAGAGCGGTGAGGTGGAGGAAGAAGAAGAAGTCGGAGACATCAAGGAGAAATGAGCTGCAGCCGTGGGTGGTTCTATAGCTGGTGGTGCATCGGCTCCCCTTCTGCTAGAAGCTGCAGACGCGCTGGCTATACTAGTTGTCCTGGTCAGATTGCTAGAGCTGCCATGGCCAGCTTTGAGGCTCAAGTCCAAGTCTGATATGGAGCATTCATCTAGAGTGGAGACTGAATCATCGTGTGAAGACGCAGCGGGCGAAGGTGGTGCTGGGTAGGCGCATTGGCCGGACGGTGTTTTGCGAGGCACAACGACCGCGCTAGTTTGTAAAGGCAAAGCTGGACCAGGAGGCGGTGGAGGTGAAGAGGGCATCGTGAGGCAGAGAAAGGAAGTGGGTGAGCGGAGGGGAGGAAGATTGGTTTGTATAGAAAGACATAGAAGTTGGTGTGTACAAAGATGGGAGATATTAAAGAAGGAGAGAGAGAAGCAGGAGGAAAAAAAGGAGAGCTTAATAATTCAAGTTCATCTCTACCCTCTTCAACATCGAGGCTATGCAGGGTCCCTTGGGCTTCCTGTTTCTCCTAGCGCCATTTTAACCACCATTTGGATGTATAAAGGTCTAGCCCAAGAAGCACCTCAGGTCTAGGCACTTGAGCTAGAAAGATTTAAATCAAGAGAAGTAAGTCTGCATGATCCCTCAGCGGGGCTACAGCACTACCAGCCTGGCACCTAATCTCCGGCGTTGTAATATACCCATGTACTTTGCGGCTTGGAGTTGTACAGAGAGAGAGCAGTCTCGATTGTATGCTATCATGCCTCTGTGAATTTTAGTCGATATTGTTGCCTTGGGGGGAGGACAAGGACATGGTGAAACTAGGTGCCCAAGTGCTAGAATGCGGCCTCAAGCATGCCGTCATCAAAGAAGGCTGCATGAGCACCAAGAAGAATAAAGAATGCGGGAAAAAAGTTTAGCATCGGGCCAGAGTGAACTGTCCCCCAGAAGCCGTTGTCATTGGGTGTCTTTTCAAAATGCAGCAGGCGCCCACCCACAACTGCACCAGTGCTACATAGACTCAAAATGGAGTAGCTTGGCCAAGGGATGGATCATTAGAACATTGCATATAAAGATACAATGCACTCACAACGCTGTCCAATGGTCATCACACTATACTCATGGCTAAACAACAGCCCACAGTCTCCGGGGAAGGGCTGGGTAGGCCCTAGGGCCACTATACCACGCCAGTCCATCAGCACGTTGTCGTTTTGTCCAGACCTCGGAATTTACCAGCCGGAATAAACAGGGGACTGCTTTCGAAGATACAATTTAGCGAGCGCCAAACATGCCTAATCGGATTCATATCGGGCGAGTATGGATGCCAGCCCAAGGTCTGCACACCCACCCTCAAAGCTATTGTCGGCCAAAGCAAACACGCCTCCCTAGGCGCTCCTAGGAAAAGCCTAGGCGCTGTATAGTGAGAAATCGGCTTCTCAGGCAAACTTGATGATATACCAACGGAATAAGAGTTTCCGATGACTTGGTGTCTTGGCGTGGTGTGCTAGCACGCTAGTACGTGAACGGCTAGCTGTCTCTTTTATCGGCGCCCCAACGCGCGGCTAGGCCGCTAGCTCTCAGTTTTGAAGGAAGAAAAGAGGAGAAAACAAAGCCTCTCTCACCCATCCCGCTCTCACATTTTCTGTGCCTTTCCGCATATCGTTCTCTTGTCGCAGGAGACGGACAGCTCGGCATTGGGAAGCCCAGCTTCGAGGTGTCTTGTCTGGCTTTGCACTATGAAAGACTTTGACAGGTTAGTTAATCTGGCTAACGGGTGCATCATATGCATTTGCCAATACACGTTACCACTTACGGCTCGGCATATCCGGTATAGTATGAGCAAGCGCAACTCGGTTTCGGTAGCCTAGCTTACCAGACAAAAAAAGTAGCCCCCGGCCACTTTTGCGCTGCGCTCATCAATTTCTTCTTTTCCTCCCTGGTCATCCTCCTTGCGTTTAAGCTTTTTTACGTCTGTCAACATGCAGCATTGGGCCTTCTCGTCTACTGCATTGATTCAGAGTTTAATCAGATGGCATCCTGGTTTGATGTCTCTATGTTAACATGATGCGGCTGGACCGGCTTAGTCACAATAAATGAAAAAACTCGGCTACGTAACCCTGGAGCCTATTTCGCCTCATGGCCCCCAAATGCGGAAACTACTGCTAAACCCTACTGTAAAAATCAAGATAAGAAAGAACCTCTATGGTTTCAGCAAGCCAACAGCGTATATCAATTTATTTCTAGGTACTAACTGCTACCCGAGGGTCTGGGCTACGCGTTTCCCCCTCTTCTTAGAATCTAGCACTCTTTACTCTTTCCATCCTTTTTAGTCTCTTTTGTTGTCTCCAACGTTAAAACGTGTTCAAGCTCCAGTTGTCTACCTTATATGTACCAGTGGCGCTTACTGATCTCGTCAATGTATCAATATATCTGATAGTCATATGGATGGTCGTAACTGTCATTTGTGAGATATGTTGGCTTTACGTCACAGCACTTCCCCAAATAAGGATCCGGTAACTGCAAGTAATACGGCTGGGCGAGATTTGTGATTAGAGAGAACATGAAGGTAAGTCTCGTATCTTAGTGAGTGCATTCCGTGATATTACCTTTATTTCTGCTTCTTCCCGGGGAAACTTCCTGTTCATAAATCGCCCACTTCCCCCCGCCACATCTATCTTTGCTCTTCGTTCTTGCCTCTTTCTTCATTTATTTTTTAACGCGCGTTTTACGGGTTATGTTGTAGACCTTCAAGCCATGGTAAACCCAAGCTCTCAGACCCTAAACCCTGCGATCTTCCCGAAACATCCGTCCTCGCAAGACGACGACTCCCTCGCCACGGCCGCCGAATATTTCACGAGTGTATCGAAAGAATCACTGACAAGAACGAAGCCGAGAATCTCCCGCCATCATGTCTCTTCCCGGGTCTTGCTTGCAGGCCTTATTTTAAGCAGCCTAACTATGCTGTCGTGGCTGCATGTTATCTCTCCGTTAATGGCATCATCACTACTCGGCCACCCGCTCGGGGACGGCAGCAACAGCAGCCAGGTTCAGGTCCAGCTCCAGCTCCAGCTCCAGCCACAGCCACAGCCCCAGCCAAAACCACAACACACCGAAAACGGCCAGACTCGCGGTCGCAACATCTTTCTTGCTGGTGCTGGAAAGGCCGATATCACCGGCCCTGTAGTTGAACTCAACATGATGGGATATGCCGACTCATCGCAGATCGGAACCGGGCTTCGCCAGCGCCTGTATAGTCGAGCCTTCATAGTTGGCGAAACACACAATCCCTCGGCACGGGTTGTATATCTTGTGCTGGATACACACAGCGGTGATACAGCAGTGCGAAATGGCATTATAGAGGGTCTGCATGCTTTGGGGAGTCCATACACCGAGCTTTATGGGAGCCAAAATATTGCTGTTACGGGCACACACTCCCATTCTGGCCCTGGTGGGTGGCACAACTACCTGCTGCCACAGATCACGAGCTTTGGCTTTGACAAACAGAGCTACCAAGCTATCGTTACCGGTGCTGTACTATCCATAAAGCGGGCCCACGATTCTATCGAACCAGCACGACTAGGGTTTGGGTCGACAAAGCTGCAAGACGCAAGCATCAACAGGAGTTTATTCTCGTACCTGGCCAATCCAGAGGAAGAACGCGCACAGTATAACAAGACTGGAAAAGGAACGGACCACAAGTTTACTAGTGGGACCCAGGACGATGGTTCGGTAGAAACAGACCTGAAGCTGCTGCGTTTCTCGCGTGTGTCAGATAACAAGACTATGGGCGTGCTGACGTGGTTTCCAACACATGGTACCTCGATGCTAGCCAATAACACACTAATATCTGGCGATAACAAAGGTGTAGCTGCAGCTCTCCTCGAGAAGAAGCTTCGCCAAGATGCCCCCGATTCCATTACAGAATCTTTTGTTGCCGGATTCTCCCAGGCGCATGTTGGTGATGTTAGCCCCAATATCCTCGGTGCCTGGTGTGAGGACGGCTCAGGCAGTCGCTGCTCGCCTGTGAATTCAACGTGCTCTGATGGCCGTGCCGGCAGTTGCCATGCCCGTGGCCCCCGCTTCCGTGTTGCCGATAATGGTGCAAGTAGCTGCTATGAAATCGGCCGCCGGCAATACACCGCTGCCCGCAAATTAACAATGGCGCCATTGGACGATGAGGCCCCTGACGCCCTTAGACCCATTACAGGTGGCGGTACTGTGCGGGCATTCCATGCGTTCCATGACATGTCGAACTTCGAATTTATCTCGCCAGACGAGCCTGAAAGGGTTAAACGGACCTGTCCAGCCGCCCTAGGCTATTCTTTTGCAGCTGGCACGTCGGATGGGCCGGGCGGGCTAGATTTCACGCAGAACGACCACTCGGGCGCCAACAAGTCCGCTGCGTGGAAGGTTATTTCTAGCCTAATCAAGATCCCTGGGGCCGAGCAGGTTGCCTGCCAAGCGCCCAAGCCCCTGCTTTTAGACGTTGGAGAGGTTGTGCGGCCATATTTATGGACACCAAACATTGTCGACATCCAAGTGCTCCGCATTGGCAATCTAATGGTTGTTGTAAGCCCCGGCGAGGCATCAACTATGGCTGGTAGGCGGTGGATGCGTGCCGTTGAGAAGGAAGCGCGCCATGCACTAGAATCTACCCCCGACATAACTAATGTCGAAGTCGTGCTTGGTGGCCCGGCTAACACATACACGCACTACATAAGCACACCGGAGGAGTATGCATTACAACGCTACGAGGGTGCATCAACGTTATACGGCCCACATACGCTGGCGGCCTACATCAATCGTACACTTGAGTACCTACCGCTACTATTCGACACGGTTAGAACGCCGCTAGCGGCAGCGGCCGAGATCGGCCCTTTGCCACCGGACACACGCAATGCATCTCTACATTTCGTCGCCGGCGTCGTCTTTGACAGCCACCCGTTCTTCACAGCCTTTGGTGACGTAATCTCCGATGTAGCACCATCTTCAGTGTACTACGCTGGCGATACAGTGCAAGCGACCTTTGTTGGCGCGAATCCGCGTAATAATCTACGCCTCGAGGGTACGTTTGCCGCTGTTGAATCCATGATTAGCCCTGGAGTGTGGAAAACTGTGAGAGATGATTCAGACTGGGACCTAGTCTATAACTGGAAACGCACGTCGTCAATCAGAGGCACATCCAAGGTCACGCTACAGTGGCACCTACCAGACGATGTTGAACGTGGATGTTACCGATTGCGATATTTTGGTGATGCTAAATCATTGAGCGGTAGGATCACTTCGTTCAGTGGTACGAGCTCGGAGTTCTATGTGATGTGATATATTGGCTAGGGTTTAGTATAAATTAGGGTTATAGATCCTCGGGCGTGTTTAAAAACACTTTAATATCTATCATATTACGTTACATTTGCACGAAACCTAATAAGAACATCAATTGTGCTCTACACATGACACCCCAAGCTCCGGGTCGTGTGATTTTCTTGCCTACGCTTCCTTTGCAGCTACGGCCAAGTCTACAGGCCGCATACGCGGAGACACAGGCGCACTGGCTCGTACACGGGGCGCATGACGACCACAGCGAGACGGGTTTTTGGGCGAGCGGCGGTAGCAGACTTCGTGGGCCCCTGGCGGAGCGGGACGACCAAAACGGCACGACACGCTGCAGTATTCCATTTCACTGCCCATCCATTGCTTTAGGTGGCTGTGTAACTCGCAGCGTGAGGTACCACATTTGCGACAGTAAACCTGACCGTCAAGTCGAATAGCAGCAAAGTTGGCAACAGAGGGCGACTCAGGCTGGTCGGATGATCTAGATGAGGTGGAGGAGGTGGTGGATGCGGTTTGCGATCGTCTGAGCCCAGGAAAGCTAGAGCCTTGAGGTGCTTTTGCCGTTGTAGGCGTGCTGGGTGCCGAGTTTCCGTGAGGCTCAGAATTGAGTGGCATAGGAGACTGGGGTGGGCTCAACCCAGGGTGTCTAAGTGAGCCGGCACCTCGCCACGCCCATTCTAGCGTGTTGGGGCCGTGGCGGCGGCTGGCTAACGAAACCCGGCCGTTGAGACGCTGGTGGATGGGATAAAAGGCTCGTGATGCTAGGCCAAAGCAAACGCTATCAATGGGATCAAGGAAGTCGAAGATGAGGTAGAGGACGTCTTTTGGGAGGTCAAGCAATGAAATAAGCTCCGACGGGCGGTGAGTATGCACAATAGGCTCATCATCCATGAGTGAGAAAGCGCGGCGAGGGGGTTTTCTGGGCTTAGGCCGTACCATGCGCAGGGCCAGGGTGGCGGCGGCAGTATCAGGCGGAGGGGGAGTAGCCTGAGCGACTAAAGAGAGTTCAGCAGGCGAAGATGCAGTTTCTTGCACGGATGATAGCACCAAGTCCCCTCGCGGAATAGCGGAAGCAGAGACCGGGGCTGGAGTGGTCGGGGAGGCTAGGGTAGGAGCCAGAGTGGGCAGGTACAGGTGGCGAACCGGAGGCTGCTCGTTATCATATTCTGAGAGGGACTGCGAGCGGCGAGGCCTACGGACGCCCGCCTTGATAGCGCGTCTTTCAGCAGCGGTGTGTGGAGGGACAGAACCAGACTCCTGAATACATGCAAGGTTGGATGTTTGGGTATGACGGAGGCCATGGCCATGGCCATGATTATGGGTAGAGTGACTCAATGAAGAGCCCCCGAGAAGCATGCGAGCAGCAGCATTGGCAACATCGACAACATCATCGGCTGTCGATGGCAGGCAAGACTGGGACACAAGAACCTGAACCATAGTGGCGGGATAGATTGTCGCGACAGGATGTTAGATAGGGAATAGGTAAAATACAAGGCTAGTAGGTATATAGTCGTTCTGCTGATGTTATGATAATAGGTAATGACGAAATGAACAATGTGGCTCAAATGGCGGAGAGAAGTCCAAGTCTAGCAAATATTAGGGAATAAAATGACATGCCTTGAAGACACATTAATGATGCAATTAAAAGGGGACGACAAGCTAGAAAATAATGATGATTAGAGAAGAAACAAAAAAGAAAAAAAAGGAGTAGTAAAAAAAGAAGAAAAACAAGAAAAAATTCAACGGAAGGAGCAAGATGGAGGGGATAGAGGGGATCCAGAGCCCTTAATATAGAAACTACCCGTAGACCAAGATTTCAAATCTGCTAGCTAACTCGGAGGAGCAGCTGCCCTTTTTTTTTTTTTTTTTTTTTCTTCGGCTGTTCGTTCCTGCCACGCGTTAACTTGACTACTACCCGTAGATTCAACTACTGTTTCCAGCCAGACCAAAGGAAGCCAAGACAAGGCCCCCTTCCTTTGAAAGCCACGAACAAGACGGTGAAACCCACCTGCCTGGCACCCCGTCTCTCAAACCACCCACTCTCTAAGACTGGCGAGGGCAAAATCGGCACGAGAATGTTTTGGAGAGCAATGGCGTCATTGCTAGAAGGATAAAGTTGTCGCAAAAAAGAAGCGACTTGGTTGGCGACTAGGGGATGACTAGCTGCCCCCAACAAGTTTTTAGCCTACCCTCTATGGAATCTCCCTCCCCACGATAACACACTTGCGGTCACACGACAACCATGAATACAGCAGGGAACTTGCCACAAAGCTGGAGAAAAGCTTGGACCTGCCAACAGCAATGGAGAAGAGTACGAGAAGAATAAATAATGTATGAGGCAACTAATATGAGACGATGTGCATATCGAGTAGCAGAGAATCTAAACATTGACAAATTTTCTCCTCATTCGTAGCGTGGCCTTTTGATGTCACGATACGAGCCGACGCCTAGACCGAGGGCCATCTCCATGACGAACCACCACTATTAGGTTGATCATGTCAGACTCTTCCTTTGGATGACGGTTCTAGCGCTGCTTCTATGCCCCGGCAGCGTTATACTGAGTCAAGTTCAGATCGACGGCAGCCGTGTTTGTGTATTTTTGGAGATCGGATTATTGGCTCCTTCGAGGTAGGGCCGGCTCGCCACACTAGAAGGAGATGGGCAACTTGAGTTTGGCAGTATTGCTGGTACGACTTCTCGGCAGGACAGATTCTCCGCAACGTTCAAGCTTAGAAAGAAGAAAAAGAAAAGAACCCCCAAAAAGAGTAACAAAATAACAGGAAAAAGGAACCCTGTCTTTCCATGCGTGTCTACCGCCGAGTTCCAGCCGAGATACGCCGGCATACCTCCTTTCTTCTGCTGCGTTTCTTTTTATTTAGACTCAACTCATCCTCAATAAGACCACCCACCACATATAGTCATTGCAAGGCCTTTTTTGTTATCACTACTACCCCACAAACCCCCCCCCCCCCTCTCCCAAAAATAAAAAAGGTCATCTGATAAAAAGGAAGCAAGTCTTCTTCCTCACCAATAACCTCGTCCTTGACGACTCCCAAGCAACAAAGAGAAGACTGATACGGGAGCAAGATCAGGCACTTGCTTGACTGCTGCTCCTTTTGGGCTAAGACCTTTGCCAAAATATTGGGTAAAACAGGAGGCCAGAGTGTTCTAGATTTTGGAACACGCAGCTGGCTAGCCCCCTTTTTTTTACTACAACCCTACACACACTTACGTAGAAACCTATTCGGCCACACTTACACACAATCAAGAATAAATAGGTTTGGCAATTCCTACGTTTAGATAAGAAGTACCAATCAATGTCTTTATTTCCGTTCTATCTAGGTATATTAGCGCTTGTATAGTGGATTTCTGTTATCTATCGATTATAAAGCCTGGATTTCATGTTAATCCCTGAATCATGCCTACTAACCGAGAAGGCGGACAAAACACTCCTGATCACGGCTAAAAGGAAAACTATCTCTAAAACTTGTATCAGAGATAGAAGCTATGTATGTCTGTATGTACTATTTAGCGTCTACCTACTAGTTTTCCCGGTAATACGACGGGGAGACTAAGATAGAAGCTAGCTGACAGAATGAATAGTACATACGTTAATCATTCAACAGTTCAACAGACAAAAAAGGCAAAAACAAATGCTCACTACCAGGGTCGAACTGGCGACCTTCGCATTACTTAATATTCGATGTTTGAATATTAGTACGACGCTCTAACCAACTGAGCTAAGCGAGCGAAGAGCTTCTTGATGATGTTGTTGTTGTTGTTGTTGTTGTTGTTGTATTTATTCTCTACCTAAAACTATCTAAGCTTGACCTGCGTCGTGGCTCCGTGGATCTCTATGACGTGGGATCAGATCAAGAAAAATGTAGGTTTTTCGAGTCCAGACTTTTCGATTCGGCCGTGAGAAGACTGCTTTTTCTATCTCCATTTATTGAGTGGGTCGGGTTCCTCGTCCACCGCCCGGGTCCGATCACTTCTTGGTGTCTTAGGACCTTTCTGTTGGACTCCATCCTTGTAAGGGGAAGAGAGGAAAAGGCAGGGAAGAAGACTTCCCGTATTTTTCCCTTCTTTCCCCTTACCCCACCGGTAACCCCAGACCAACCCTAAACCCAGAAGAGGGGAGTCTGCCCCAACTTCCCCACAATCATTCGATCCTCTGAAAATTCTGCAGTGCCCAGAAATCGTGATGATCACGAAGTCAGGACAGCAGATTCCAGTGCAGCCTGGGAAGCCCTTCCTATCCGGCATATCGGGCTAATATCCAGACTGTGTGAGCATCCAGGGCTCGTGGTTCGTCCTTCCACTTCTTCGATGCGCTGCCTGTTTGGTGTGGATGTGGCCTCGAGGCAGTCCCCTTTCCAGTGACTTGACCCAACAGTCACCAGTCTGTCGTCGGACAGGACCGCAAGAAAGAACAGAAAACAAAAGAAAAAAAAAAAAAAAAACATAGGAAATATTTTGGACTGTGTGAACTCTCAAAGTTTAGTCCTGAGTGTGTGATGGTGTGTTCCTTGAGGTGGATTGGTGTTGCGGCGATGAGGTGTTGACGATCGCGAAAAAGGTGTCGTGGAAAAGGGGGTGGATCGACGACGAGGTTAACCTCAAGGTTGGGTAAGTGCGGCCTCAAGGCATCACAGCTCATTTGCCATAAAAAGAATGAAAAAACGGTTATCGGTGTCATAAACGTTTTCCACCAGAAACCTGAAAAAAGGGGAGGTGCCAGACCTCAAAGGTACCCCCCCGAGGGTTGTAGGAGGGAGAGTTAGACAAACGTGATAACCAACTACACCATCGGTCCGGGGCTTCTTGATGATGATGATGATGATGATGAAATTCAGTTTATACTCTAGGGACTATCTGCGGCCCCACTTTGGGAGTCCGGAGCTCTTTCGAGGACCGTATTTTCTGGCGCCTGTTTTTTCTGTACCCCCTCCGCCCATGTCTGTGTGGTCCCGGGTCACGGCTTTGCCGTACCCATAGGGGCCTCCACAGGACATTCCCCTGCTGACTCCATCCCCGTAAGGAGAAGAGAGGAAAAAAGGCAGGGAAGAGGGCTTCCCGTATTTTCCCTCCCTTCCCCCTACCCCACCGGTAAACCCCAGACCAACCCTAAACCCAGAAGAGGGGAGTCTGTCCCAACTTCCCCACAATCATTCGATCCTCTGAAAATTCTGCAGTGCCCGGAAATCGTGAAGATCACGAAGTCAGGACAGCAGCTTCCAGTGCAGCCTGGGAAGCCTTTTCCATAAATTTTGTCTAAAATCCAGACTGTGTGAGCATCCGGGGCTCATGGTTAGTCCTTCCGCTTCTTCGATGCGCTGCCTGTTTGGTGTGGATGTGACCTCGAGGCAGTCCCCTTTCTGGTGACCTGACCCGAAAGTCACCAGTCCGTCGTCAGACGGGACCGCAAGAAAGAACAAAAACAAAAGGAAAAAACATAGGAAATATTTTGGACTGTGTGAACTCTCAAAGTTTAGTCCTGAGTGTGTGATGGTGTGTTCCTTGAGGTGGATTGGTGTTGCGGCGATGAGGTGTTGACGATCGCGAAAAAGGTGTCGTGGAAAAGGGGGTGGATCGACGACGAGGTTAATCTCAAGGTTGGGTAAGTGCGGCCTCAAGGCATCACAGCTCATTTGCCATAAAATAATAAAGAATGAAAAAACGGTTATCGGTGTCATAAACGTTTTCCACCAGAAACCTGAAAAAAGGGGAGGTGCCAGACCTCAAAGGTACCCCCCCGAGGGTTGTAGGAGGGAGAGTTGGCGAAGAGCTTCTTGGCATACCTCGGCTTACCACGGCTTGACAAGGAATCTCCGGTGCGGCGGGGAAAAAAAAAGCCGGAATACAACTCTCCCTCTTACAACCCTCGGGGGGGTACCTTTGAGGTCTGGTGCCTCCCCTTCTTCCGGGCTGCTGGAGGACGACGTCTATGACACTGATAAGCGTCTTTCATTCTTTTCTTCTTCTTTGACTCTGTCATGGATCTTGACAATGAGCTGTGGAGCCTTGAGGCCGCACTTACCCAACTTTGAGGATAACCTCGTCGTCGACTCGCCCCCTTTTTCACGACAACTTTCGCGATCGCCAACTCCTCATCGCCGCAACACCACTCCAACTCAAGGAGTTCACCTTCACGCTCAGGACTGAATTTTGAGAGTTCACACAGTCCGCACCTTTTTTTTTTCTTTTGTTTTGTTTTCTTTCTTGCGCTCCTCTGTCCTCGGATAGACTGGTGACTGTGGCATGTCACTAGAAAGGGGGCTGTCTGGCGCCTCATCCACACGCGCAAGGCAGCGGCCACCAGAAAAGTGGAAGGATATATCACGAGCCCTCGGATGCTCACACAGTTTGGTTTTTTCTCTCTTTGGGGGGTTTTCCCAGGCTGCACTGGACGTCGCCGTCTTGCTCTCGTGATTTTCACGACTTCAGGAAGCGTGGCAGGTTTTTCAGAGGAACGAATGTTTGTGGGGAAGTTGGGGGTTAGCCCCACTACTTCTGCGCTTAGGGTATATCTGGGATTTCCTTTTTTTTTTTTTTTTTTCTTTTGTCTCTGACGACTACAGGTGGAAGACGAGTAACAAGCTTGCTTGGGAGCATACGAGCTTCTCTCGCCCAAAACCTGTGGTCAGCCCTGCAGAGGGTTAATTCTGTCCGGTAACCAATCCGGCGTCGTTTGATCTTAGTGATTCCAGTAGACGTTAAATAAATTCAAATTCAAATTCAAAAGCCGGAATAAAGGATGTCTTTTCACGTGAATCAAGCAACACAACTCGAGTTGTTTGAACGTGCATCGCATCATTGCATTGACAGTTGACGTTGACAAGTGTTACATTAGCAAGGAGGCAAAAAACCCCCGAGGCGCATAGCCTTGTTGTGTATATATTAAAACAAAAGAAAATCTAACAAGACGCTAAACGTAAACCAGTGACTATCCCTCATCAAACGAGAAAACAAACCCAAAAAAGCAACGCTAATCCAAGACGAATGCTGTAAATCTAATCGCCTTCCCACCTTCCAAATAGCTATTCCTAGCATAGCTGAGAAATCGCTTTTCTCAAAAGCCACTTCCCTCCACCCTATTCTTTTATAAAATAAAAGCATACAGCCGCGTTGCTTGTGCGTCACTCTCACCATTCCACAACCAACACGAGTAACATACCGTTCAACACACAAATCGATAAAAATGATAGCCAAAGGGAAACGTGATGCCACAAAAGCAATCTATCCGTTCGCGTGAGTGAGATGCCAAAGCCGACACATGCCGAGAATAAACTCGTGATAATGCCGACCGTCACACCTGCCTCTACCTCTAGCCGCATTTTATGTCGGCCAGTAGTAATCAGCGCACTAGTGATCGCAATCAACGCGAATGAAACAAGAAACGAAGCGATGGCGACCCATAAAAAGACTTGATTGTGTTTTTGCGTAGCCCGTTGGTCGGCTATGCTAGGGAACGCTGCGTAGTGGGTGGCGTATCCGTCAGTGGGTAGTTCTTCGGAGCTAGTGTAGTCATCATCTGTATCCGCAGAATAATTAGGCCTTGCAGAGCTAAAGATCCCTAGCAGAGGTGCTCTCTCTCCAGGATTTGACCTCAAGCTTTGCAGCGTGAGCATGCTGCGGGCCTTCGCTAATGGGCGAGCAAAGGTTTTCTTGATGAATTCGAAGCCAGGAATTTCCATTTCCTGGTCCGGGTTGATGTAAATTGCATATTCTTCCTCGTGATCTCCGGCCTCGCTTCCATCGTCATATTCGTTCCAGTAATGAACTGGCTGTTGGGGAGAAGCAAAGTGTTGTTGCGGAGTGACTGGAGATGGTAAAGAGCGGACTGCAGAAATCGACTGACTGTCAACACTCAAAGACTCTGGGGACCCGGGATGAATGTCGTCTTCGGGAAGGGTTTCACGCAGCTCAGCTAGTAGGACATCGTACTGCGACTGCAGGTGCGTAAGATCTCGGCGAGTAAAGCTTTTGGGGTCATGGAGGATGTTCTCGCGGAAACGCGCGCTCAGGCTGCAAGAGCCAGTCCATTTCTGAGAATAATTGAATTAGTATCGCTATATATAAATTAAGCAGTTCAGGGTGCGCATACCTGATATTTTTTCAAGATTTTGCGGAAAGCGACCACTTGCGCATGTATAAAACGGTCGAGAGAGTGAAGATCGTCCCCACACCTTAACAACTCATGTTCGTACTTGCAGAACCTCCGTTGTCTTTTTGCAATCTTCTCAGGGCTGGCGTCATGGCCATGTTTGGGGAATCGCATACACAATTGGTGAATGCATGTAGTAAGATAGTCTAAACACGTGATGATCAGTCAGTATTCGGACTGAGAGGGGTTGTACAGATGCAAATAGTGTAACCTACTTAGACGGTGGCCGATTTCATCGGTCTTACTGGAGACAAAGTCACCAACTCGCTCATGTTGGGCTTGAAGCTCTTCGTAGAAGCCGTTCTCGAAGCGAGTTAAGGCAATATCTTCGCTGCCGGGAATAACAATAGCGCTTGCTTGGTTCTTAGTAGTATGGACTTTGATCTCGTACTTGAGCGAGTTGTAGTCAATGTTGTCTGCCAAATAGTTAGTCGCCAGACAAAAAAGGGCAAATGCGGCTTCAAGACACCAGATAAATCGATGGTATGCCAAATATTGCTGCAGTTCAGCGGTTCCGTTCCAGTGTGCAACGGCGACAGGTAATGTTTGCTGGCATGACCAAGGGTTAAAAGTGCATGTACGGACGACAGAACATTGTATTGGAGACCGTCTTTTGGAGATAGATGCCCAGTACAATTGATGGTCAAATGTCTGAGTCCGGTGACGCTGAAGGTGACGTATCCTAGACACGGCACGGGAGCAATGGACAAAATAAAAAAAGGACAAAGATTTCACACTTACGGATGCGCCAACGAGGGACGGACTCAGATTGGAGTTTCTGTCCAAACTTCATGGTCGACTATGTAGGGATTTGCAAGACAGTGAATCAACAAGGCAGAGTTCAAGGATCAAAGTGAAGAAAAAAAAACAAGCTATGAAGACAGAAAAAGTTGTTGAAAAAAAGAAAAACAAAGAAAATAGCACAGCAGCAATCAAGCCAATGAAGAGATCATGTGTGAAACAAACAAGGAGGGTAGTCGCAATTCGCAATTGCAATACAGTGCCACTGTGGTGAAATAAACAAGCGGCGGATAAGCGAATGAACGACAAATAAATGCAGTAGTGGTGATAACGAGCGATGTTTTTAATGAATGTATAGAGGGAAATCGACAGCCAGGGCGCGACTCAAGGAGCAGGAGTTCAGAGGGACGGGAGCTCGGCCTGGAAATGGGGGCGCCACCGCCTACAAATAGTCGAATAGTTGAGCAGAGAAAAGACGCCAATGGTGTAGGAAGCAATCAATGGCAGATTGCTGTCGGCAGCTAGCAGTTGGAGATTTGTTATGCGACGATGCGAATGCAGGGAGAGAGAGGTTGGTGGGATTCGAAACGAGCAGCAGGAGAATGCAGGAGAATCAAGGAATCGAGACCAATTATATGGATAAGAACAGGCGGAGCCAAGTAGAGAGTAGATGAGTGAAGATCGAGATAAGGATATTGCGAGAGTATGGAAAAGAGGAAAGAAGACGAAGATAAAGTGGCAGATATGGCAGTTGCTTGGCAGGAGACAAACATGCAAACGTGACCCCGTGATCGATGCACTAGCTTTCTAAGCGGTGGCGATGTTAACAAGTGATGCAATGTTGGTGTTTGAGAGATAAAGCGAAATGAAGAAGAGAGCAGGGCTAAATTCACAAGGGAAAAAAAATGCGCCACTAAAGTTTTAGACGGGGCGGAGCTTGGGCCTTTGGCCTCAACCTCAGCGTAGGGCAAGAAGCAACACAAATGACTTGGTGCTCTAGATGCGAAAGCGCAAGATAGGCAATCCCTGTCAAATGAAACCGGAGGACAAGCGGAGCGAAGGCAAAACTAGAGTAGTGAGCAAGTGAGTAAGTGCCTGGAAAGAAGAAAAAATATACGAGAAGTGACTACCCCGGAGGATTGGAGAATAAATGGCGATCACAAAGACAAGAGAAACACACATAAACATGGACACAGACAGGTACAAAGGCAGCAATATAAGTAATTACTGTTAAATAAGAGACAGGGCACCTGCCGTCCTTGCCTTCTTGCGGCTCTCCATCAAATCCTAGCAAGGCCCAAAACCGTTGGCCAGCCAATGAACGAGCGGAAATAACAAAAAAAGAAGCAAAAACCGCAAACGACTACACCGTCTCGCTAACTAGAGAAATAGCACCTCCTAGAAACACGCTTTACTTACTCTAGGGAAGGTGCAAACCGAAAAGTGAAGTAAGAAGCAAGAAAATTTTCCTTGTTGCAAGCTAAGCTCGATATGGACTTGGCTAGACAGAATATCCTAGGTAACCTTTCGTCACTAGAGCAGCAAGGCAACTATTACCTGCCCTTAAGATTGTAGCACAAAAGTCTAAGCCGCTGGGTTTCTTTCTCCCATTCCTCGTTCCTCCTTCCCTTTCAGTTTAACACGCCAGAAAAGAAAAAAAAAAAGAGAAGAAAAAAGTCGCCCCGATAAAAAATGAAAGAGCAAAAGGAGGCAAGCAACTACGCGTACACAACATGCACTTTGTGAAGTATCTCCCAAAGACATACATAGTCAGTGCAGTGCATTGACAGAATGAAATGGGTTTTATAGGCCTCGAAACCCAAAATCAAGCAAAGTCGAGGGCAGTCACAAGCGAAGGGCTGAAATAAGGTCGCTATGTGGCCCACCCCACGCTGCAACATGTGAATCTTCTGGATTTCACAAGGTCAACGTTGCCCTGCCGATCTTTGTTCTTTGATTTTTCTTTATCCAGATTGCTGGCTCATGATGCGCTCAGAAATGAGGCGGAGCAAGCAGCTTCGATGCTGTTTCGGGTTAGATGAGGAGCCGGCATCCAAGAAAGCGCTGGTGCACTGTCCGTTCAGTGGCACTTGTACATGCGAGTGTGAGAGTGCATCTGCATCGTGCAGCCTCCACAAGACACATGGGATTTTACTGGCTGGGTGCAGCTACAACCTCAGTAGCGCAAGCTACCTGCGCCTTGATATGGCTCACGCCCAAAGCAAGAACCAAAAACGGTCGATCTCATGACATGGCGAACAATGAGGAAGATGACGGATCAACATACAACCCGATTGCTTGTTTTGGCTTATCACGGTGCCTAACGCGCATCTTCCATTCCCCATGCACTGCTGCCACATCATCTCAAACGGGCCAAGGCCAGTTAGGGGTCTGACAACTCCATGACAAGTTCTGCGCTACGGCCCGTTCAGAAGGCTGTGAATAACAAGCCTATGATAGCTCATTTCCACGTTTGGTCCGTGGAATGCATGTATATAGGCCTTGTTTCCTACTAAACCGGGGTTTCATAGTCATTATTTGCGTGTAACAAAGGCTACAACTTGCACGCCTGGAACAGCGAATGCAGAGGTCAAATTTTGAGCTTTTTTCGTCTCTAATCCTGCGCTAGCCAGGTTGGAAAATGTATCGAATATAAAGTCACTAGTTGCAGTAAAACCTATATACCCCGTAGACGTTAAATATATTCAAGTCAAAACCTATATACCCCCTCTCCCATATTCCCCAGCCCAAGGCATTCATTCATGCCCCTTCTGTCCTACCAGCTGTACGATCTCAACAAAGCCTGCATTCTTAGACAATTGGAATCATGCCAGCTCCGTCCAAGCTAGCAAACAGTCCTGTCCAGCTGGCTAGCCCATGTGTCACAGCTTAACAAGCCAAAGCCACGCCACTAAGACGACGCACCCCTCAGACCAACTGCCTGTCACAAGTCGCCACGCTGCAAAGTATAGGCTGTGATAAGAAAACTGTACTGTAGCTCTTTCGACCTGAGAGGAGTCAAGAGTTACTAGAGCGGCGGTGTTCATAGCCCCACTTTTAGTCTTCCGCCACAGTGGTCTTATGCGGAGCGACGGACCGCCGGCTGCCATATGTATGCATTTCACTGCCTTGTGGGTTTAGATGAGCATCGATCTCATGCATTAAATGCACATTGGAGTGTTCTTAATTAACAGCGCACCATCTGCTCCCTTTTTACATTTCATTTTTCTGTCTACCTCTCTTTCTCTCCTTTGGCTTTGCGCTGTGACTCATAAAAGGCGCCAATAATTATTTGCTTATTAGACCGCTTGTCGTCTCCATGGAGCCCGTGTAGTTTGCTTGGTGGAGAGGCACCAGATGTTTGTTTCATCACATGGCCCTCTGGGCGATAACACGCTGCGCAAAGGCAAAAACGGAGAGATAGCGTTGTTCCGGCCCGACACTCGACTTCTCAATCGGCCGGCTCACATTGGTTCTCAAGCTCCACGCTGAGGTCATGACCAAGGACCACAAATATAGACACACTTCATCCTTATCCTTGGCTCTTCGGTCATTCTAGTGATGGAGCCAGCTGCCGTTTGCGGCCAAAACACACGACGAGGAACAAAGGGCGGTAAGTGGGGACACTCTCTATCTTATCATATCTTATCACTTTTGGCCCTTCTCTTCCTTCCCTCAAGTTTGGTATGTGCTAGGGTAAGTAAATGAGGGGCAACAATTGTTAGCTAGCTGATTCTTGTCAAAGCAATTGCTGGTTTTTGTCGCCTTTGTTCATGGGCTTAAATAGTTGGTCGCTAACCCAAATGCCCATAAAACAGTTGCGCTAGAGCCTATCATAGCGCTCTCTGTGCTCCAAAGCCTGGCTGATCCTTGAGCTCTTGAGCGTCCATCGTCTTCTTTTTCCTATGCTGAAACAAACGCTCTACATTCTTTTTTTCTCTTGTTTGACTGCATCGCCATCTCTATTATCCACAGTGCCATCGCCTCATTTTTTCCTTTCTCTTGACTAGCTCTCCCTTGCCTTCCCTCGAAATCTCTTCTTAGCTCACCATGAACCCTCTTCAAAAGAACAAGGTCGACATTAAGGTAAACCCTTTTCTCCAACGCCCCAATTATCACCAAGTAACCCCGCGAATGTGCACTAAACCAAACCCCCGCATTTGCTGCCATTCGCCATCATTGTATTCTCTATTGCTCGCAACCTTCAAGTCTCATTCCTTTCGGTATCGGAGATTAACAAGAGAAATAAACAAGAAAAACGGTGCAAATATTTTCACATGCATAAACATAGTCCGCTAACCCCTCTCCCCATCTCTTCTCATTTTAGTCCCTGTCACCAGAAGAACAGCGTCTCTTCCGCCTCTACGGCAAATTGCCCTCACGCTCCGACCATTTTGCCAAGCACCTCAAGGAACGCAAGTACTTTGACTCAGGAGACTACGCACTCAGCAAGGCTGGCAAGGCTGACAGCGTCGACGCTGGCTCCGTTGGCTCTCAGCATCCCCAGCCTGAGAACATCCCCCACCGTGAATCTGTCAACGGATCCAATGCAGCCACTACTTCTACTGGTGGTAGTGCTGTTGCTGCCGGCATTGCGGGCGCCCCTGGCGTCACTCCGCTCAAGCATGCGGGCATTAATGGAGTTACCCCTGCTGCTGCGTCGCCCGCTAAGGAGTCTAGCTTCTTGAACCGCGAGACCAA
Organism: Ceratocystis lukuohia; assembly: GCF_044167205.1. Classification (NCBI taxonomy): domain Eukaryota; kingdom Fungi; phylum Ascomycota; class Sordariomycetes; order Microascales; family Ceratocystidaceae; genus Ceratocystis; species Ceratocystis lukuohia. The sequence goes on from NW_027263525.1 coordinate 2,161,894, forward strand.
GCCCGAAACTGATGGCGAACAGCAGGAAGAGCAGGAAGGTGAGAAGGAAGAAGAGCAAGAAGCTGAAGCTTCTTCCACCACACCCAACGCTGCTGAGAAAGTGGAAGGCCAGTCTCAGGAACTGCCTATCCGCCCATAAACTAGTGCAGGGCGGGTGAGATGATGAACAACATAAGGGGTAGCCCGGGAAAATACGGCCTCTGGCAATGCATCGGCACCTACTCCTGTGATATCACTTGTAGTTATCCATTGCTTGTCTATCCGACCTGTAGCGAGCAGAGAACAGCGAAACTAACGGAGGATAACCCTACAACCTATCTCAACAACCCCCTCTATGCTCTTCCTCAATCTCTAGCTTTTTGAGCTTTGAGGATACGGCTTGATATTGTTACTTTCCCATATTCTCCCTTTTGCCTCTTCCCCTTTTTTTGACCTTTCATTTACGGCGTTTACTTTGCTTTTGTTTTTCTTCTGCTTCTTTAGTCTTAACTTTGGTCTGATATCGCATTTCTCTAAAGCTCTATTGTACCGCATTCTTATCATGTCCCAGTCGACTCTGCACTTGTTCTCCCATCTCTCTATTCTTCTGGTATGCTTTTTCTGGAGTTCCTTTTTTATCTTCATAGGTTGTCGTGGGAGTCATCTGCTGCTTTTCTGTCCTACCTTTTTCACCTTTTTTTTTCACCTTTTTTTGGCACCAAGTTCGTCTTTACGATCAAAGAGCCCACTTGCTTCATGTACCAGTCTCTCACCGTACGATGTTGGTATATTGTTCCTACCTTTATTACCTTGTAAAGAATTGGACGGATTCATTGCACATAGTTCAGTTCACATCGTATGTTGTGCTTCGTATCAGGTCTATTTGAAACTAAGTATAAAAAAAAGTAAAAAAAAAAAAATATGGCTAAACATAGCCATCCCCAGGCCAAACCTAGGCATGGAGCTATATGTGAATCTGCTTGTCCAGTGACGTCTCTCGTGTCTGTCCCTGGGATCTTTTCTTGTCCGCGATAACACCTGTAGCCCCAGTGAACATTACCCATTTCGGTAATGTGAGTGTCCAAAATTGTGGAATGAATAAGAACCAGCCATAGAACTCCCAAAACGCCAATTGATAACCCAGTCCCAGTCCCAGTCCCAATCCTATAACCACTTTTATTATTTTGGTGCGTCTGAATTACAGGCGAAATCTAGTTTCCTAGATTGCAGACGGCCTTTCTAATCGAAACTGCCATCGATGATATAGAGGAGGGGTTAACCCACCTCTTCCACTGCGGCAGCTTACATCTCCAGGGCCTTAAGAGCCATGGCCTTGGCGCCTTCAAAGGTGAGGTTTCCGCCGATGAAGCCAGCAGCATGAACAAAGACGCCACCCTCGATACCAGTGATCTTCGACAGCTCCTCGTCGCGGAAGCCACGCCACTCAGCAGGCAGAGGCTTGCGGCTTTGGAACGAGTCAGCACTTTCAGGCACGCACTGTACACGCCACTTAGCACCATGGATGGGCTTCTCGGGGTACAACACGTAGAGGACCGAAGGCTTGCCGTCCTCCAGCTGGTAGAGGTGGTCCTTCCAGGGGGCCGATGTTCCCTCAAAGACTAGCACACGACCCTGAGGATCAAACTCCTTGCGCTTTTCAAATGCGGCCTGGACCACATCGCGGGCAGGCAGCCAAGCGGTGGTGTAGTACTTGAGCTCGTGCTCAAATTCCTCGCCAATACGCTGGCTGGCACGCAGGAAGTGACTATCCTCAAGAGCCTGAGCCTCGGCGGGGTCATCAGGGGTAGGATCGTTCCAGTTGCGATTTAGGCGGCCAACCATGGCGCCCAAGGTAAAGCCGCCATTAGAGAAACGCTTCTCAATTTTGTGGGCGGCAATCACAGCGGGGTCGTAGAGTGAGATTCCGTTGTCATGGGCATCCAGGGCCTCAATGAAGCTCTCGTAGATGCGACGCCACATCATTTCGACCTTGGGGTCGTCGACAGAAATATTTTCGTTGCCGTTGTTGCGTAGCGACTGGGCAACCAGGGCACGGCCGAAGTGCAGAAACACAAGGCCAGCACTGGACAACTTGGTGTCGCGGCCAGGGAAGGTGGTGGTGAAGCCACGCTGGTGATGATCAAAGCGCTTGGCAGCCGCATCGTACTCTCCACCGACATCGACAACCGTGTCGCATGTGGCTAGCACCGCAGGATCACGGGTGCGTACCAGTGAGGATGAGGCGTACTCAGGCAGCATTCGCAGCATGTGGACAGCTAGTGCCTCATCAGCATGGAAGTGGCCGCTGTGGGTACCGATCAGAGGACCGTCCAGCTTAACTCTCTTGGCAGCAGTTTCGACAGACATTTTGATAAAGCGAGCAAACATAAAGTAGTAGTAATTGGTGATGATGGGAATTATGCAGAGGGGAAAACTTTCCAAATGGGACAGAGCCCAACTCCGGTTGTTCAAGAAGCCTTGTATTTATTTGTGCTGCAGCAGGGATTATTTGAATAACCCACTGTTGATAGGCTGGAGCTTTAAGGTGGGGCCCCTCCTCCCTCTCTACTAAACGACATGGTCCAAAAGTAAAATAATTCACGTGACCAATCACATGAGTCCGCTTCTTACTGTACTAAAGTTGCAGGGGGTGTCTTGGGGGCGCGATATTCGCGATGGATCAGCCTCGCGATGAGAAAGCTTCAATAAAACACACACGCTAAATGCCAGACAATTAAGACTGCGCCCTAATCACATCGCTTCTCACAATCAGTTTCACCACTACAGACTGGCTCACAAACCTGCGTCTATCATTCTATCGAAACTTGATTGGTCTTGGGTGTTGATTCTATCACTGAATTTTTTTTCTAACCTCTACTCGCCAAGTGCGTCAAGCTATTTGCACACATTGTGAAAAGACCGAGTTACACAACGACACCTTTCGTTGTCGATTCAGCCTTGCGTGAGACGCATCCCAATCGGCGAACCACCGCTTTCTCTTCTCCTTCACCGCATACGCGGTTTTCTATTAACAATGGCATCCAATGAAACTCGGCGCAAAGCTGTCGATGCACAGCACAAGGATGACGCCCAGAAAACGGATTCCGAAAGCAAACAAACGTATCGCTCATGGAAAAAAAAAGTATCGCAAGATGATGGCGCGTTTTGACAACGCATCTCGTGATAACCGTGAAATATACAAGAATGAAATGTTCGCACAGTCCATCATCAACCGGATATCTGTCGAGAATGAGTGAGTCTGCCTCCTACTTCTATTTCCACAACTAGCAGCGATCATCTTCACAGCCACACTCAAGACTAATCATCTCAATTTACAGTCGGCTACTTGAAATACTGCTGTCAATCAACGAGACCCCGCAAATCCCCGCGAATAAACGCTTCGATTTGAGTCTTGACCTCCCCGATGATGTCAATACCCCTGTGCCAGACATCGACCTTACCCCCGAGGATGAAAAGCTCATGTACGGCAAAGCTCTAAAGCAATTAGACCGCAGCATCATCCGTGCCAACTATGAAGCTACTAAGCGGGACTCACCGGAAACAGTCCAAGACCTAGTTCCAGCTGAAGGCAAAACCCATCCACCGACTTTCCTAACTATGGACGATATTAACGCCTACATCTACGACATTGATCAGCGCCTTGGCATCGAATCCAAGCCGCCTATCGTTGCCCCAGATGCCGAGATGTACAGGGTACCATCTTCGCGTGACTCCATCCTCAACAATCCCGTGAGTGAGTATAACTGGCTGCGCAAACATGCGCCCAAGACCTTTCTCCAGGACGGTGTACAGAACCCCCCCCGTTGCTGGTCATGGCAAAGAGGCTAAGGATAAGGATCTACCGTCTCGTGCTGCACCCGGCACGGCAGGCACAGGGGGAGGCAGTGCTTCGGGATCAGGCGGTGCCAACGGAACCAGCGCATCAGCCTCTCGCGGCCGCGGCTCCAAGCGTGGGGCGCGTGGTGTCGAGTCGGACCACTCGGATGACGAAGATGCTGGAAGCCGACCGGTCAAGAAGCGCCGAGTTGTGGCTGCTGCAGCTTCAGCTGCGGCAGATAAAGAGACGGGCACACCGGTGCGCTCTAAGCCAACGGCTAGCGGTATTAAACATGTGAAGAAGAAGGCAAAACGGCAGTCGTCCGCTCCGGACGCAGCTGGCGTCGAAGGAGAGGATTAGAGTTCTGTGACAGTGACAGTGTAAAGCGATCCTATGGTCCTTCATTGCCCCTGGCCTGGACTATGATGGAGGTTTCTAAGATGGAAATCATGTCATGGCTTGGCTGTTTTCTTCTTTTTGTATAGAGGCTATGAATACGGTGGGTTTTTCTCATTACGGCGTTCTAAGGGCTGCCTCTTTTTTTTTTTTGCGCTACTAGGGTGTCAGTTATATTTCTTTTTTTTTTTTTCTTTTTTGGTTCGTCATTTATCTTGATAGTATATTTCTTTTGTGTTGCATTCTGCAGTCAATATCCAAACTTCCAAGCAACCGTCTCCCATGCCCAACTCTCCGGGTATCGTACAACAAACTCCAGTCATAAAATACAGGGTTTCAAGCCGCAAGTTAGCCCTGCGTGTTTATCTCTATCTATCTCTCTCTTTCTCTCTCTGTCTGTGTGTGTGTGTGGTGGTGGGTAGATCTGCATGATGAAATGTTAAGCTCAACAAAAGGAAAACAAGAAAATAGACGGTACTCTTAGGCAAATAGGACAAAAAAAAAAGAAGGCTTTTGACAGGTAGATAGCCCCTCTGAATTTTGAACTGCCAAGACTTTTGTAGCACGCTTGTACAGCAAGATACCTCCCCGTTGCACATAGCGTGCTTAAGCCAGAATAGCCTTGAGCTTGCTTTCGACGGCATCCATGTACTCATTGGTTGTGACGTAGTCCTTGCGGTCAGTCTTGCCGCAGGCTAGGGCCAGATCCTTGGTCATAATACCATCAGCATCGACGGTCTCGATGCAGGCACGCTCCAGGGCATCGGCAAAGGAGACCAGGTCGGGAGTCTCATCAAGACGACCACGCTGGGCCAGACCACGGGTCCAAGCGAAGATAGAGGCAATGGGGTTGGTTGAGGTCTCCTTGCCCTTCTGATGTTCGCGGTAGTGGCGCGTGACGGTGCCGTGGGCAGCCTCCGACTCAAAAGACTTGCCGTCAGGGGTGATCAGCACCGATGTCATCAAGCCCAGAGAGCCGAAACCCTGGGCGACGATATCGGACTGGACATCACCGTCGTAATCTGGGGGAAGAAAGAAAAAGAAAAAGAGTTAGACACACACACATTACAAGCAGCAAGTAGGAGAGGGAAATGCTTGGGAAGCTTACTCTTGAGAGCCATGATGTATCCACCCGAGCTCTTGATCATCTGGGCAACCATATCGTCAATCAGACGATGCTCATACCAGATTCCCTTGGCCTCAAACTCGGCCTTGTACTGGGACTCGTACAGTTCCTGGAAAATGTCCTTGAAACGACCGTCGTACTTTTTGAGAATGGTGTTCTTGGTGCTCATGTAAAGCGGCAGGTTCTTGGTCAGAGCCAGCTTGAAGGACGAGTGGGCAAAGCCGGTGATGGACTCGTCGGTGTTGTATTGGGTCTGGGCAACACCACCGCCGTTCTTGAAGCTGAAGACGTCAATGGCAGTGGGGGCGGAGCCATCGGCGGGGGTGAAAGTCATGGTCAGCTTGCCGTTGCCGGTAACGACTAGATCTTTGGCGCGGTACTGGTCACCAAAGGCATGGCGGCCGATGATGATAGGCTTCTTCCAGCCCTGCACAAGGCGAGGAATGCGGGGGATGACAATGGGCTCGCGGAAGACGGTGCCACCGAGGTGGTTGCGGATGGTGCCGTTAGGGGACAGCCACACTGTTGGATTCAGAAAAGAAGTCAGCTATGCGTTACGGGCTGGCAACGGGACAGTAAGGTGGAAGGAACATGATAGACGAAGCCAGAGCCGGACCCAGCAGCCAAAAACAGCACGAGGCACTTACTCTGCTTGAGCTTAAACTCCTTGACGCGCTCCTCATCGGGGGTAATAGTAGCGCACTTGATGCCAACCTGGTGCTGCTTAATAGCCTCTGCAGCATCCAGGGTGACCTTGTCGCTAGTAGCATCACGATGGGGCAGGCCCAGGTCGTAGTACTTGAGGTCGATGTCCAGGTAGGGGTGGATGAAACGGTCCTTGATGCTCTGCCAAATAATGCGGGTCATCTCATCACCATCGAGCTCGACAACGGGGTTTTTAACCTTGATCTTCTGCACAGTAGTAGCCATGGTGCGACGGCTACCGGCAATCATGGTAGCCTGCAGAGCACGCTGACGGATAGCGTTGGAAAAGGCGGGGTTCATGGTGTGATTTTGGAGATTGGAGAAGGGCGATTTGGCGACAGTAATTGGTGAAGAGCAGACAAGTTAAGACAATCTGCAGGTCTGAAAAAAATGGGTGGATAGAGGGGATGGAAATGCAGGTAACGGGAGGGCGATGGCGATGAAGTTGTCAATCGGTGCGCGATCCAACACGAGCAACTCAAAAGCTTAGAATCATATTGAGAAAAGAAAAAAAAATACATGACCGAAAATCGGAGCCGACAGGGGGAGAAGAGACCACCAATTAAAGTGGAGCCACGCCAACCGGTGGGAGGGACGTAAAGTTGAAGTCCGAATCACCAATTCTTTTTTTTTTTTTTTTTTTTTTTCTTTTAAAATTCTTTGACTTTCTCCCTTCCCTGTCATCGATGCTATTTTTTTCTTCAGACCTATGCTTAGCATTAAGGTGTGGGTGCGGAATAGAAGTTGCAAGCAAACCAACCAAGCTGGTGGTGGTGGCTTGGCTGCTGTGAGCAACTGATCGCAATGCGAGGGAGACGTTGTCATCTGGTCCGTTTTTTGTCAGGCTTGCCGCGATCCATCCAATATATCAGAGCGTGAGCCCGCTTGGATGCATTATTTTTTGGCTCCTGCCAAAAAGAAAGGAAAGCATACGCGGTCACGCCCAGACGTGTGCTGCACATGCATATTTTGGTAGCATTCATGGCACGTTTTTCCCGGAGCTTGTCCTCTTGATCGGGTGATTACAAAGCTTTCCGGGCCGTGTGCCCCACTTTTCCTTTTCTCCTCTATTCGCGGCAGAAGAGCGGGACAAGAGGCACCGTGGATGGATGGCTCTGGTATCCACACATTGCTCCGCCCCTCTAGCGCAGTTTTCCTAGCTTTGCATCTGATGGCTGCTCGGCGTTCGGCTCAGTCAAAAAAAGAAATTCAAATAATAATAATAATAATAATAATAATAATAACATTGCAAAACAAGAGGGGGCCCATGCTGTGAAGCTGTTATTTAACCAAGTGTCATTTTACTGCGCCTCTTTGAATGAGACCAGGCTTGCAGATCCGCTCCACAGCGGAACTTGAATCAGACAAGGAAGAGCGAAATCACAACAGAAAAGAATCAACATGGGAGCCCATGTCTTGGCCAATGCGGACTACCAACAACAACAACCTCAACTCTACTGGGCCAGACCAAGTTGTTGGGAAAAGGCTTGGAATATGAAGCAGGCTATATTCCTGCAATTTAGAAGAAGAATTGAAACGGACTAGTTCATGTCATGTTGGCTGGTAGAGCGGCCAACATAAGCTAGCTAACCACTGCTACGCTAACCACTGCTACGCTAAGCCCCCCCCCCCCCCCCCGCGTTAGGGGTGGGCTGACTGAGGAGGAGGAGGAGGAGGAGCCACAACAGCGCTGCGCCAGAGTCGCTCAAGAGAACAATGAAGCACTGCCTTGATGTCAGTTGATGCATAAGTAGACAACACAGCACAAAACATAGGCTTATTTCCTGAGCTGCACGCCAGCCAAGCCCCTTTGTACTATGCTTTGTGCAGCTTATCTTTCAACCTTAGCCGGCTCCACTACGACGTGTTTCCTGGCGTTACCATACTGGCTTGAAGAGCGACCGGTCAGCTAGTCAGCCGTTGTTGGACCCGAGTTATTATTACTTTCTTTTGCCAATAAAATTCATCGTTCGAGTTCGTGGCACTTCATCGCAGTGCAGCAGACTTGGGCCTTGCTTGTCCGCCTTTCCTCTCTCCCCCTCATTTTTGCACATAGCCCCCTGGCTTCTCCCAGCCTATGATTTGTAGGATTTGGCTATCCTTTGGCTATCCTTGTTAGTCGCCGACCATTTGTTGGGGCTTGGTAGACAAGGAAGACTGGACTATGCGTGGGTGGGTGGTGCTTGAGGCCAAAAGGTGGTGGTGGCTACATGTGCGCTCTTTTGCTGCTGTTATTTCTTGTTGCCTCTTGTCTTACACTCGGCCCATACCCGATTTATTATCACCAAGTAAGGAAGTAATTTCCCAACTACCAACCTTGCCAGGTTTCTCAAATGCACTCTGCCGTCAAGCGAAACTACTAGTGCCTGGCCTAGCTCTGGGCATCAGCTTGGAGGGAAGCCATGACACTAATAGAGTTCCGATGGACAACATCACATACATGCGCCTAAACGTCTGGTCCAGGTACGATTTTGGGACACAGAGAATGGAGAAGTGACGCTCCAGCAGCCTTCCCCAACTGGCCTCCGCTTCTCCGTGTGTGGATTGCATGTGCACAAATATTGTTGCAGCAAGGATGTTAAATTAGTGCGCAACATAACACGCCCCACCTGTTGGCCTGGCCTAGTCTGGCCTGACCTGCCTAAGCTTACCTGACCTGAGCTGGCTGAGCTGGTCTGACTCTTGATATGAGTGACAGATCAATTGCACTCGAGAAGGGACGATAAGCCATATATTCAGGGGGGCTAGAACGGGAATTAGTGTGCATCAGTGTCAGAAGCAAAAGCAATGTAAGAAATACGTGCACAGTAAGGAGGAGAAAAGTGCAGTGGAACCAGTCTACCTGAGAGAAACACGAAGGAGAAAGGAGCAAGAGGACAGGGCCGCGATCAGGAAGACGAGGAGAGAAAAGCCAGCACACCAAGGTGGTGGTAAGGGTATGATTTTGGGCTTTCTTTCGTGCGTGTGTGTCGAAGAAGGGGGGGTGAGCTGCCTTTCTTTCCCCCGAAACCCAAAAACCGAAGCAAAATAAACGCAGGCCAAAAAGAGGCAGTGGGAGAGCTAAAAAGTTAGGCCTATGCCTATGTAGATTAGCGCAGTCATAGGAGCCGACAGAAGGGGAGTAGGGATGGAAATCGAAGATCTTAAGCTCTAAAAGTCCTCCCGGAAACTTTTGCAGAAGAAGCTAATCTTGAAGCTCAACTCGGCCTCCTCTGAGCCCCTTCGTTGCTTGCCACTCCAAGGCTTCCCTGCGCAGACGGACGGAGAGGGAGAGACAAGACAGAGAGAATTGGAGGGGAGATCTGGTCTTTGTGTGCCTAGGCCTTCCTCCCGTTCTCTGCCACTCTCCCTTTCACTTTGCTGGGGGGGACAGAGAAGAGCATGTGTGTAAAACAAGCCTTTTGATTCCTTATTCATACTTATCCTGCGACAGACGAAAGAGAAGGAGGGAAGAGGAGAACCGTGGGATGTGGAAAGACGAAAGGACGAGCACATGGGTAAGGGACATCTGGGAAAGAGTTGCTCGTGTACCTACCCCGAAATCTGGTAAGTAGGCACTCAGTGAAGTCCCCCCACATAGATACCAATCGTATTATGCCCTGCAGAGAAACGTCATAGTCAATTTACACTGATGTATGTTCTGCTGCTTGGGTGTCTTTACGGGCTCGCAACACTTACCGCGTTTGTATATCGCAATTTGTCATTCTATCCACCTGCCATCCTCTATAGCTGCCATCAGGCCTCAAAATAAGAGAAATATTGTTCAAGTGACCAGAACAAGCGCCAAAATAGCAGCATTCTTGGACGCCTTTGCAATGGACAGATGCAATGCACCACATAGGAGCGTATTAATTAGGAGATGAAGATCATAACAATAATACCATAGACAGGGATATGGGTGTGGGGGAGGGGGAGGGGGGGTGAGGTTTCTTACTAGAGTGACCCAGGCCAGGCATGGTGGTATCGGATTTTTATTTCCAAATACTGTGCAGACACAAAGAGCGGCTTCATCCCCGTAGCTGGTACGTATATACAGCTGGAAGAGAAAAGAAAAGAAAGGGAAATAAAAAAAAAAGGTTAACTAGCATGGTAGCAGAGGAATATCATACCGCCATGGCCAATATTAGCTTGTACAGGAGGAATAGCATGCCATACCGCTACGACCATTCGCCCGCCCGCCCGCACCTAGAGTCCCTCTGATATTTTGACGTAAAAGAGCGCCCGCTGTCTGTGTCTTGGTCTTTTTTTCCTTGTTGAGTAAAGGCTGTAGGCGAGCGATGTCTGATGCTGATGTGATCCGCAGCCCATCCCGAACCTTGCGAATGAGTAAGCTGGGAGAAATGAGCGCCAGTCACAATATAGCGAGAGTGTATGGACACTTACTGGCTGGCAATCTAGGCACACCAGCGAGCGACGGTGACAGGGGAGGAGAAGGAGGAGACGAATGATAACAAGGTTCGCACATCTACGCCTTGGACCCAACGGAGACAAAAACAAGAGGAAACAACATCCTGTCCGCACCGCCTACCTAGCACCAATCCCAGCGCCAAGGCAAACAGGCTCGTGGGGTCAAGGAGGAAAAGAAGCGAAGAAACGAAGGCTATGGAGGAGCGGTCTTGACAAAGGAGTAAAGGAGCAAAAAGAGTTGTTTGTGTTTAGCACGCGCACAAGCAAGGGCTTCCCGGCGACAATGCGGAAATAATGAGAAGAAACCAAAGATTGACGCTTACGCTAACACTTACAAGCTCGCTTAAAATAATTGGGAAAAGAAGAAGCTTGGCCTTGAGGCCAAGGCTTTGTCTCAGAAAGCCAAGAGCTTCCAAGGAAGCAAGAACAGGAAGAGACGAACAAGAGTTTGGCTAAAGGGAAGCGATGAGGAAGAGAAAAAGAGAGAAAAAAAAGAGGAGAAATGTGAAGGTGGATGTGCTTGTAAGCAGCCATGACGCTGCCCCTTTTCTCCATATTTTTTATCCATTCCTGGTAATAGCCTAAAAGGAAGAAAAAAGGGAAACTTTTTTTTTAAAAAAAAAAAAAAAAAAGAAAAAGACACGAAAGGGGAAAGGAGAGTAAGACCGCCCTGAGGTCGAGAGACCAGAGAGAAGATTGCATTGGTGAGAAGACGAAGTCCACAGTAGGAAAAGCAACACAAGACAAAGCCCCCCAGCCGGCCAATCAGCACCAGGGGCAGTGTGAGTTGGAGTGAGATGCATTAACTTGTCTTACACAGATATGGAGCTGAAGAGTTGGTGAGTTGTTAGCTTCCCAAGTTAGACAAAGCAGAGCAGGACATACACGTATGTACATGGACGCAGGCAGATAGATCCAAGGAGCCTCGAGGGATTGAGATAAGCAGGTTAGCAGACACACACAGGCTAAGCAGACTAGGCAGACTAGGCAGGTAGATGGTCCGTAAAAAAAGAGCTCATATTCAAAAGATGCGCGCACAAGCTATAGAAGTTCCACATGTACAAACTGTCTCTCCCGAGAATAACCGCAACTATAGAACAAAGAAGGAGCAAGACAAAATAACAATTTCATCTGCATAAGAAACACAAGCTGAACCTGTATCCAGAAGAAGATGCGCTGGCCACCTGGACAGGAGGAAACGCAGAGCAGAAAGAGAGAAAAGCCGCCAGGGAAATAAACCGACGCAGAAAAAAAGAGAAGAGAAGAGAAGAGAAAGGCAAGGCAAGGCAAGGCAAGGCAAGCAAGGCAAGGCAAGGCAAGGCAAGGCAAGGAAAGGCAAGGCAAGGCAAGGCAAAAGCAATGAACATGGGCAAGCACAAAAATCGCAAAAACACACTGTATATGAAGATAACGCCAGGCCAGATGGCCACAGAAAAGAAGCCGGAGAGAAGAGAGAAGAGAATCATAAGGTCATGGAGATGGATGGTAATAGAGGCGGGAGAGACGAGGCCGGGGCCTCACTTCTTTGAAATCACTTTGCCAGTCACACCGCTGCGCTTGCTCTTGGGCTTCGCCGCTTTGCAGTTCTGGCAGTTTTCCTGCTTGTTTTTTAGTCTGCATAGACACTTGGCGCAGCGCCACCAGTCGCGGCGGGTATCTACCAGGCCAGCCAAGTCCAGGGGAGATGGGCAGGAAGAACCAACAGCAGCAGACATCCTTCTCTGGGCTGCAGCTGGCAGAAAGCCCTGCTTGACGACCTCGTCCTTGTGGTAGTCCCGGTAGTGATCGCGAAGATGGTCACGGCGGTGGAAAGGCGATTCCGTCTTGGCACGATTGCAGCGGCGGTAGTCGCAGAGAAAGGTCTTCTTCTGGTCTGCCGGCAGGTGGATGTGATGGATGTGGCGTTGGAGGTCGGCTTTGCGCTTAAACATGCGCTGATTGCAGTCAGGCTCGTGGCAGGTGAAGCCTGGCGATCTAGGGGCTGGGTCCGGAAGTCTGTAGAGAGCAAGCAGGGAACAGTCAGTAATACAACTCGAGAAGCGAAGCCCAGGAAGGACTAGAATCGAAAGAAGGAGTATCTCACCCTCTTGGAGACAAGGCAGGCGCATGTACTGGGTGGGGGCTGGGTGCCGCTACAAACCCGGCCACCGAGTTGGGGACTTCAGGCTGAGTGCGCGGGTGGTTGCGAAAGGTAGCAGTGGTCAGCGGATCTCCGCCCCAGGAGAGATCGATGGAAGGCATGGAATCCATAGGCAGAGGCATGCTTGAGAAGCCCCCACTATAGTGTGGCCCATTCCCCATTACAGAGGAGTCGTCAAACATAAAAGTGTTGACCATGTCCCCCATGCCGCTCTCCGTGAGAGCGGGATCAATACAGTGCGTATGGCCGCTCATTTGCGGCGAAAAGGTGGAATAGTTAGGGTGCGCAGGCGAGCTGGGGTTTGAGCTATTGTATGGGCTGGCGCAGTATGAGCTGTTGTTGCTGCTGTCAGTCCAAGGGCTAGAGCCGCCGTGTGGTTGAAGCCCACCGTTGTTCCATACCCCATCGTTGTTCCATGCCTCGCTGTTATTCCATGTGTAGGGAGTGCGGGTTTGGCTGATAGAACTATCTGGGTAGAAGATATGAGCCTGGAGTGACATTGTGAAGAGATGAGAAGTGGGAGACTGTCTCTGTGCTTGTGTATGTGTGACAGGTATGTTGGAATAGTAGAGGGAGAGAAAGTTCAAAGACGAAAAGAATAGGCAGAGTGCTCGGGGTGGGAGATCTATGGCAGAGTAGTTTAGTGAGGGCCAGAGAGAAAAACGAAACAAGGCGTGGTTTGGAGAGACAGGTTTGGAGGGGCAGGTTATGAAGCTTTCGTGGGAATGGGATAGGGCTACGATTTATATATGTTTAGATATATATGTATATACATATATATATATATCAACGACTTGCACTAGCTTGAGTGTCTTGTGCGAAGCTAGGATTATGAGTGTGCTTTCTCTTGGCGATATGGACACCCCTCCCTTCCCCACCCCCTCTCTCTCTCTTTCTTATAGTCAATGCCCCTGGTGACCGGTCGGTCGCTTACTCACCCACATACGATACATTCTCCTTCCCCCCGTTCATCGAGACAAAACCAGTCAAGTGGTTTTAAGCAAGCAAGCCTGCGGGGCTCCGTTCCACGCTCATGAGTCCCCAGCACTACAATTCTTTCCTTTTTCTTGTCTAGCCCTCATCGTGCATGCTTCAATTCAAATGTCTTGGTTTTATGTTGTGTTGTTATGGGAGTTTTGCTTTTCCTCTTTTTCTTTTTTGGCAAAGAAACAGAGCTAGTAACAAAAAGGAAAGAAAAGGAGTGAATATTACGCTGATCCCTTCTGGCTGACCCAGAAGAAAGCCCACGGGTGCAAGAAAGAACAACTAAAGCCAAAAGGTCCTGTTCTAGTAAGTTTCTCTGGCGTTCTTGTTCTGCTCGCCTAGCCTTAGTTGGACTGGGAGGGAGAGACGGTGTTGTGTTTGCAAGTGAGTTGGGTGGGCGAGACAGAGAGGACTTCAGGGTGTAATTGTCTTGCTGCTGTCGTCTTTGTTTCTCCCTGTCGTTTTCTCTGGGGCTGCTTTATCTTGCTTGCATGAATGGTGGTGGGCAGGGTCGTCTATAATCTGCACTCACCCAACGTAAACGATATCTAAATTTCAGTGCTGAAAGGTAGAAGTGGGCAAGTTTGTTTAGGACAGAATCCTCTCTAATATCGGTTATCCTCTCTTTTCTCTGATGGCCACTTCCAAACGGCAGCATTGCAGGGGAGGGGGGGAGACCAAAAGTATGCCTTGTCATGTTCTTGTCCTTGTCTTGAAGCACAAGACAAGCTTCTCAGGATCTCAGGAATCACATTCTACCATATTGCATCATCAGCTCATTAACAGCAGAACAATGTAGTGGGGGGGACGAGGGAGGGGTTTGCTAGGGCACTCAAAACAAGCTTAGGCTTAGGATACTACCGTTTGTTCTAAGACGCCGCAGCTTTGCTTATAAGCTACGCCTAGACCGCTCCGACCCTTTGCTGCTCCAATGCTGCGAAGCAAACGAAGAAAAAAAGAAAAAAAAAAGAAAAAAAAGGAGCAGAAGTGAGAGAAAGAAATGAAAGAAAACTAAGACTAGGCTAGGAACACAGGGCCTGTGCGAGCTGTCTGCCGGACATACAGTGGGTCTATCCCCTGTATCACAGCCAGAGCCAGAGCCAGAATACAGCGGTGCCCCCCCCCCCCCCCGCAGCTATAGCCGCTCTAAGCATCCTAAACCCCAAGGCCAAGGCCAAGGCACTAGGGTCCTGGCACTAGCCAAGACAACGAACGACATGCTGTGCTGTTTCTCGGGGTTTTTTATTACTTTTTTTCTTTTTTCCCGTTTCTTGTCCTTTCGTCTGTCGCATGAGCTGCGAGGTGGTGTGCTGTCTTGGATGCTCCATCTCTTTCAACACCTCGGGCTGTATTACGTTCCTCACTCCGTCTAGCCTCTATATTTAACGTTCGATGATAGCAGTCTCTCAAAGCTATTCTTAGAAGTGCTTCGCACAATAATAGAAACATGAGATAAGAATGTATGAGGTATGAGTAATAACCTGCAAGACCGCGCTTACTCATCCAGGCTAACCAAGAACACCATGATGAAGTTTTTTTTGACCCCTCCCACTTCCTTCCTCTAAGAAAAGAAAAATGAAGAAAGAGAAAAGGAAAATGAAAAAATAAAAAAATAAAATAAAAAAAATAAAATAAAATAAAAAAATAAAAAAATAAAAAAATAAAAAAATAAAAAATAAAAATAAAAAAAATGTTACTCAAATCATACCCCACCCACCCCTCCTCCATCCTTTGATAACTGTACGAGACTTGTCGCTTGGCTGGGCCTGGCCCCAGTCCTCATCCTGGGGCTCATGACGCTTTCTTCGATTCCCTGCACAAATCATATCTGGTAGGATATTCCAATCCCTCTCTCTTATTTGAGGTCCTTGCGCAGCGGGCTAGTTCCGCTATGCCATGAAGCAAGCAACAAGGCCGAACGGACGAGGCCAGTATCAGGAGGCTGGGGTCAGACTGAGCGAAAATGCAGCTAGAACAAGCATTGATCGGCCTTTCATTATCGCTCTGGCCCAGGCTGACTCTGCCTTTGTTTTTCATAGCCTCCCTCCTAGCTGGAAATGGTGCGTCTGTATATACCCACGCCTATCGCTGAAAGCAAGGAGAAGACACGGCCAATCAAGTATTTCGAGATCTAACCCTGACACCAACACAGCACAGGTACGCAATATCCACTTTTGTTAAGCCACTTGGAGAGTTTGTGGGAAAATGTAATAGTCAAAGTCTCCGGCGCTGCTTCTCTCTCCCCCTCTCCCCTCTGGCTGTCCCATTTGAGTGAGACCCCTGCCAAACGAGCCCTCCCCTCATTTTCCCAGTCGGAAATCCGCTAGCCAGAAGCAGAAGCAGGCACCAAGACGAAGGAGCCTAGCTTGCCTAGGCTCTGGGCTCTGGCAACACATGCGCATTACAGAACGTGCTCCAATCACAGCAACTCTCTTTTCAGCCTCTCTTCCTCTCTGCTCTCAGGGACCCCTCTATCTCGGGCTAGGCTGTAGAGGCGCAAACAAACGTTCCGAGAACCGCAGAGACCAACCTGTCTGGCACAAATCCCAGTTTCAAGAAGTAAGGCAGGCAGTGATTCCCCGGTCCATCCATCTGCCCATCTATGTACAGCTTGGATTGCAAGGCCCCAAGAACACCCACCCAATTCGCTCGCCTGTGCAATACAACCTGGCTTTTGTTTGGCAGGGCCAGAGACACTTTTCCCAAATGCGGACCCAGGGCCAGCCAGCAGCTTGCACTTGGGCGCTGTTTGCTCTTTCACTGTTCACTATTTGACGTCATTACTCTCAGCAAGACCTAGCGCCGATGTAGCATAGCAGACCTAAAAGTCAGCCGTTGTCTTGCTGAGAAGCCGGCGTTGGCCCGATGACCAGTTCAAATCTGCCCTGCCTTTCTTTTTTTAGGAGAGTTTACACAAAGTGAGGCTTCGTGCATTGTGGATGAATCCGCAAGACGCTACTACACATTAACTACTACGCTAGACTCGAACCGACCGCAGGGCTACGGCCTCGATTTGTCTTTGATTTGAAAGGCTTAGCGTCTCAAACAGTTCCTCTCGTTCCTCTGGTTCCTCTCCTTTCTCTCGTTCCTCTCCTTTCTCTCGTTCCTCTCCTTTCTCTCGTTCCTCCTCCCTTTCCCCCTTCTGACTAGGCTTTTTAAGGCCGGTCTAGTGACAACACATGCACATACATACATACACACATATACACACACATACCCACATATACACGCACATACACACACAACACACACACATACACATATGTACACACACATCTACGCATACACACGCGCACAAATTCTAATTTGAGTACCTGCATCTTGTGCCGTCCTATTCGTCCTCCATCTGATTGTGCCCCAGTATTAGGCTAGCACTCTGCCTGAAACCCATGGATTCCGGTACAAGATCCCGTCATATCTAGACACATTGTTTTTGATCATTGATCAATGGGCTTCCCCCCCCCCCCCCCCCCCCCAGGGATATGAGACAGACATGCAGACAGCAGAGATAAGAGGCTGTACAGGATAGTGGGACCACACACTTTGTGTGCAAACATAGTTTCTAAAAACGTAACTATACGTCCAACGTACCGCACATATAGGTTGTGTACGTGCATGCAAGCCCCTCTAGTGCGTATATGGTGTCTTGTGCCTTGGGACCCCATAGCCCCCTAGCTGTTACAGCAGAACAGGGCAGAGCAGGGCAGGGCAGAAGTGCTACCAGCAAAAAACGGCTATCCACATTTCCTCTCCTGGGAACCGGTAAACCGATCAGTCAGCCTTCGGTGGGCTGGGCGGGACCTGGCCTGGCCTGTCTGTCTGTGTCCTTCTGCTCAAGGTAATCTGCAAAGAAAAGGGATAACAGACAAAAAAAGGCCTGCCACAGGAACGCATCAAGAAAGCTTGGCTCACCTTTTTCTTGTGTGACCAGTTGCACTGCTATTCGCCAGACTTGCCAAGCCCCCGCCTTTTTATCTTCCTAACTTATGCCTAAATTTGATTATGTCATGGATTGACATATAGCACGGTTTGTTATGCTGGCCCAAGATAAGAGAAAATAAAACAAAGCGCAAGAGCTTAGGTCTCAACCTCCTACGTCCTGGCCTCAACGCCTTTCGTCCTTGTTTCACAAACGAAAGAATACATGTAATTTAGGACTGCCTGTGCATGGCATCCCGGGGGAGAAAGCAAAAAAACAATACAAGGAAACACAGTGTTGAAAATCCCCGAAGCTACGACATGAAGAGTAGAAAGCCCCGAAGGGGGCGCACATACTTGAGATGGAGGGCTTAGCCTGCGTACATGGTACCATCTGACCGCAAAAATAGCTGCTATCATTAGTAGTACAGTGCAGCAGAGCGGGGTCGAGTGAGTTTCCACCTTGTGCGTTGCTTCTCGAGTTCTATCTGTTTTTATTCATTTGCCTTCCTCTTGTCTCCTCTTCTCTCTCTTACTTCTCCTCTGGACTCTCATAGGAACAGTATTATGTTCTACTTCCACCCAAAGTCGCCTCATAGCCAATGCATGGCCGATACTGTAAGAGGCCGCTTAAATGTAGCTAAATTACCAACACAGAGCGTGTTGTTTCCTTCGGTAATCCTTCCTGCGCGGAAGCACACACCTAAATTGGTAAATGGCATCTTACAAGGTGCTCTTTATACCCCCTTCTCGCTCACCGGCCCTAGTTGCCAAGCAAATGTAAGACTCCGTACCAAACCTAGACTTACTGATCGAACCAGCGCAGGCAAAAATGGCAGAGGAAAATGAGAGTCTCCGAACTTTGCCTCCATGTGACCTGGCCGCTATCTATTCCTTCAACACTCAATGCCACTAATGGATCTTCCTTGGGCAACTAGACTCTAAGCCTACCCCGGAACTTACTTCAGCCGAGCAACACGAGAAACCGTCAGTCATCACAGCGACTAATAAAGACGTCAATAAAAGGCACAATTAAGGTTGTTTCCAATTCCACCATTGCAAATTAAGCTATCGTTTAGCGGCTACACTATGATTAGGGATAGCCCTATTGTCCCTTTCTTCACTGCAAGCCATGATTCCATCATCGCCCCCCTCGTTGCGCAGCTAGTGCATCAACCCGTTCCCGAACCTTCATCAGCGCAGAGTTATCGTGTTGACTGAGTTTCGCGCGAAGGTTATACAAGGCTTTGAGTGTGGCAGCACGGCCTGTCTCCTGTTCCTTAGCATGAGGAAAATCAGGAAAGAATGTTAGTAGAAGGGGAGGAAATGGAGGGGGGGAGAGAGAGAGAGAGAGATAAAACGCAGGTCAGGGGATAGAAAGAGAGAAGCAAAGACGAGGGAAACGTACTGTGCCAGGCGCTGGGCTTGGTGATGGCTGGCCCCGAATAGGTGACTCGGCTGATTTGTTCGCATTGACGAGCGCTGAAGCAGCTGATGGGCTCTTCAATCACACCACGCAGGTGAGGGAGCAGTTAGCTTGTCGAGCTGGAAATAGAAAGAAAGGGCTGGGTGGACTATACCGTAGCCTTGAGCGAGCTCAGGTCTGCGAGCATCTGAGCCAGCAACATTTCCTTCGTTTCCTGCCTATGATGGACGGTGGACAGGACGTGGGATAGTACGGAGTATGTGTTTCAAGATTTGTAATTGTTGCGGATAAAGGTTCGCCAGAACAAAGCGTTAAGGAAAGGCCCCCCCCCCCAACCTTGGAGCTAGGGTGCCCTCTCAGCTCTCAGCTGGCTGCGGCGGCTCTTGGCAGGCTGTGGCAGCCGCCAAACAACATGCTTATTTTTTAGGGTTAATACCCCTGACCCCTGCCTGTCTGCGGCTCGGCTTAACGCCAGAGGTTTGGCTCTCAGTCGCTGTTTGCCTGATGTCCGAGATTAATGCAATGGATAGGGCGGGCGAGTGCAAGTCTTGAGCCTCGAGGGACATTTTGAAAAGAAACAAAAGAGACAGAGTCTCATATCGTGCTTGGACTCGCTCAGGCCCTCACGCCTGTTTTGACAAATCTCTTGATGGGGTTCGTGACGTTTTAAGCGGGTCCTTTCCCAAAACCCTCATTCCAATTCATCCGCAGTCATTCTCCCGCTACTCCTTCTCAGCCCTTAACCGGTGATCTTATCGTCGCTTCTCAAGGGCACGTCTTCATTGTGCTCTCTTTTCTATTGTTATTTTTCTTTTAATTTTTTTCTCCTCTTTCGTGCCCGATCCACCACCATGTTTGCTCTTCGCAGAGGTTTTGCTACAGCGGCTGCCAGATCGCTTCAGGCCCCCAGCAAAGTTGTTTGTGTTGGCCGCAACTACGCGTATATCTCCCCCATCTACCACGAGCGCCACCTCGCTTTTGAGCGATCAGGTGCCGCTGTGACGTATCTCACTGGGCCGAGCAAACCATACTGACGATTTCTGCAGCGACCATATCTCCGAGCTAAGCAGTGCTCGCCCCAAGCAGCCCTTCTTCTTTCTAAAACCCCCCTCCTCGGTGCTGCTCCCCGGCGCTGGCCCGGTCGTCCGTCCCAATGGCGTTGATCTGCACTACGAGGTGGAGCTTGCCCTAGTCATTGGCAAGACTCTCAGGAATCTCGAGGCGAGCGAGGAGACTGCGGCCCTAGCAGCCATTGAGTGTGAGTACTTGAGATGTTGGTAGCAGAGAGCCACCCCCCGCTAACACGCACACACACACGCCATGCAGCCTACCTCCTCACCATTGACCTGACAGCCCGCAACATTCAGGGCGAAGCCAAGAAAAAGGGCCTCCCGTGGGACATTGCAAAGGGATTCGACACATTTTTGCCCATCAGTCGGACTATTGCCAAGTCTGCCATCCCCGACCCGCATAACGTCGAGCTGTTCCTACAGGTCAATGGCCAGACAAAGCAGGCTGCCAGCACCAACCTGATGCTGTTCCAGATCCCGCGCCTGCTGAGCGATATTTCCAAGGTCATGACGTTGACGCCCGGTGACATCGTTTTGACAGGCACACCGGCCGGTGTCGGCCCTGTGGTTGGCGGTGACGTCATGCGCTGTGGATTAAAGGTTGACGGTCGCGAGTTGGAGGCGGCAAAAATTGAGGTTAGCGTGGAGGATTCGACATCGACGTATGTGTACGCCGAGACTTGAGAAATTTCCAGCTACAGGCGTCGCCATCGTCATCGTCATCGTCATCGCAGCCGTCGTCAGTATAGCGCTTGTTAGCAAGACTAGACACTGGGCATTGTAGTCACCAGGATTGCACTGCACACTAGCTTCATAGTAGCAAATCATTTGTATTCACTCAATACGTACTCCAAACTCCATTTCCTGTATCCCACGCCGCTCTTCTCTTACTCCTTGTCCTCCAGGTTAGGATCCGGAATCGACCCCGGCTTTGGTGCCCAATCGGCGACCGTGCCACACTGCATGCACGTTCTGTCTTGCATATTAGCCTTGAATTCCTCGACCCCCTTCTTTACCTGAGTGCCAAGATCGGTGCAGTAGAACTGCTTCTCCTTCACAATGGCGTTGCAGGTTGGACTGGAACAGTACCAGCGCATGCGGTCCAGGATTCCGGTCGGCCGTTTCTGCTCTATCACGATGCCGACGGTGTTGGCAAAGCGAATGGGGTTGTGCGGTATGTTGGGGGGCAGTAAAAACATGTCGCCCTCCCGGATGATGATGTCCCGGAATACAGACCCATCTTCAACCACCTTGAGCACCATGGCGCCCTTGTACTGGTAGAAGTACTCGGGCGTGCCGTTGATGTGGTAATCGGTGCGAGCATTGGGACCACCAACAATCTGCAGTGGGGCGGGGAAACAGGTTAATCAGAAAAGACAGAGCATGGGAGGAGGGGGGGTCCTGCCACTTATTATGAGAACGCTTACCATGACAATGACATCCTTGTCGTACACACAATAGTTGTTTACGGGTGGCTGCAGTAGATGCGAGTTCTTTTCTAGCCTGTAGCGGGCATGTTAGATTCTGGGCTAACAAGGCATATACATATAGGACGGCTGTCTTACCACTTTGGCAGGTTGATGGGCGCTGGAAGAGCCATTCTTAGCAAATGTCTTGTGAGGGCTAGCTTTGCTTGTATTGTTTAATTTCTGCTGTTGTTTGTTGTTTGGTGTCTGGTGTCTGGTGTCTGGTGTCTGGTGTCTGGTGTTTAGCTTTTCGTGTCTTGAAGCAAAGTGAAGGATGGAGTGACAGATGAAACATCGAAGTCGGGCCTGGTAACACTATCCCGTAGCAAAGATTTGAAGCGGGGCTAGACAGGTGGAGATTAGAGATAACGGGCCGTTGATTCTAGTGGGATAGGCGCTGTAGCAAGTCGGGCTCTAGCGGGTGGGCTGTGTGCTACAGTGCATCAAAGTGAGCATGTTTTAGTGGAATGGGCGCTGTACGACAGTACTGGCTGAGCAAGATCTACAACACCCAGGTGCGCGAATTTGAGCAGAATTGCCGACTCATCATGGCAGTGGCCTGATGCTTGAATTTATTCAAAAAGCGATCCAAGCTCATTGCCTTCGCGTCCCCGTCGTCTCACATTTCTTTTTGTTATTTTCTTGTAGCTGGCACTTTTGTTGTTCGCCGAACTCACAAACCTCTGGCCGAATTGTCTCCCAACCCAAACCCTAATAGCTTAAGGCCTGATCAGCTATTCTTATTTTAATCCTGTTCCATCCGCAACGAGAGTCTCTCCCTGCTTTTCTCTTCATCTAGCATCTTTTTTGCTTTTCGACTTGGCGTATATATTTTGCTCCAACTTGCTTGCTTTTTTATCTGCAAAACCACTGATCCGACATCCGCTTTCACGCCGGCCTCCGATCCCGTCCTCGACCCCAAATCCACGTCGCATCCCGCTCCTATTGCCCACAATGGACCACTCGCACATGGGTCACTCGCACATGGACCATGGTGACGCGCCTGGCGACAACATGCCCATGTGCAGCATGAACGTACGAGTCTCTTGTGGCCTCCCCGTGGCCTTCCCCTGATGGCTCTGATTACTGACGAATTTTGCTTGCACAGATGCTCTTCACCTGGGACACCAACAACCTCTGCATCGTCTTCCGCCAATGGCGTATCACGTCGTCCTTGAGCCTGGCGATTTCGCTGCTCACTATTGTAGCCATTGCCGCTGGCTATGAAGCCTTCCGTTCTGCCCTGAGAGGCTACGAGGCTGCCGTTGCTAAGAGAATCGAGACCGCCCCGAGTACGCTCCCCCTTCCCTAATCCCTCTCCCTACAGCTGAGCAGCTACCGACTAACGCGAACCCCCCCCTCTTCATTACCGCAGGACAAACCCAAGAACAAGTGACTAAGCGCGCCCATCTTATCAAGGCTGTGATGTACGGCGTGCAGTCATTCTACGCCTTCATGCTGATGCTAGTCTTCATGACCTACAACGGTTGGGTCATGCTGGCCGTTTCGGTAGGGGCCTTTGTGGGATACCTCATGTTTGCTGAGAATGCGCCCCTCGCCAATGAGGGAGTGTGCCATTAGACAGGGCACAAGACAACGGACAGAGAGATACAGGGGCTACAAGCGCCACAGGAGCCACAGGACTGGCTTGAGATATGTCTAGACTCGGAAGACAGAGGGTACGGCGCGCGGTGGCTTGAGCTCTGGAAACACTGCCTACACTGAGTCGGGATACATTGGCTGCTGCGACAAGGTTCCTTGCGAACACTAGCTCTACTTGCTTAGTATGTCTTTTCACACCTAATATGTTATTATCATCGCGTTTTTTTTCCATTAGTATTATTGTTATTATTTTGTTCTTGATGCTTCTACATTTTGGCTTCCTGTCCGCCTGTCCTGTCCCTCCAGTCTCGAAGCATGTGTGAATTCCCCCTTAACCCAGGTTGTGCCCCCACTAGGCTTTCACTCTGCCGTTTGCGGTCATAGAATCGGCCCATACTCGCTGCGTCTAGCACCAACGCCTCGTCGCCCAAATGGTCTGCTGCCTCTAAATGTTTCTGTGGGCTTTCGTCATATGCTACACGCGCTGCCTCAACTAGGATCTTCGCCGTAAACCCCCAGACCTTGTATCGGCCCCAGTGCTCTTCCAGCACATCCGGCCGCCGCACCGTCTCACGCCACTTTTGCATGGACGGCACGGGCACAGGAGCCGGCTTGGTCACGCGTTGATTGGTAATAGGCACATAGAAATTGTGTATACGCCACGGGGCGCCTGATACGTGTTCACCCCAGCCACCCTCGTACCATGGACCCGGCGGTAACCGCGCACGCGTTGATAGGGCTGGGGAGGGCGTCTCGTCGTGTGACAGGAGGAAGTTATGGAAGGGACCGGAGAACACAGCGGCTACCTCGCCTGCTGAGGGGGTTGGTCGTAGCGTATCGGACACAGCGGCTTGTGACGCACTAGAGAGACTGCGGGCCACAGCTTCGGTGCTACTGCTTGCTGGCGGCGGTGGACGGCGGTTTAGAAGCGCTACACATGGACGGACGACCACATCGGTCCGTGCTAGTGAATGGGGGAGATGGCAGAGGAACTCAATATCATAGTTCTTGGGCAGAAGGTCGTTTGTTTCCGGCAAGCCAATTTCCTCCCAGGCTTCGCGGCGGGCAATTTCGTCTGGCAGAGGAGAAAGTTAGAACATTTGGCTGGCATTATTTCGTCATGGACTACCCCCATTCCCATTTATGAACCTTGCGTCGAAATGCCAAAGGAAAGGAAAGAAGCGGGGCTGTATAAGGGCGAGCCACAATACATACATGGGCTCTCTGATGTGGTATCGGCTTTGCCTCCGGGAAACGCTGCGTGGCCACCAAAGTTGCGCATTCCCGAAGCTCGCATTGTAAGGACCACGCGTAGGTCGCCGACACGGTCAGGATACAGCAGAATGAGCACGGCAGCACGGCGACTGGCGGGAAGCTGGTTCCATAATGGAAAGGCAGGAGGTCTGTACTGGCGGAGGCGCGCAACGGCGGCCTGGTTAGGGCGTTAGCAATGGAGCAAACAAATGGGAGAATCAGACATAACAGGAACTGAGACTTGTCGTATCCGTATATCATGGCGTATCCACATCAATAAAGCGAATAGTTGGAACTGAAACGACTTACCAGTGACTTTGTGCTCAATGGCGACATGCTGTGTGGATCCCAATATTCCGATGACTCTGATGATCCCTTTGGGCTTGTAATAGCTTCTAAATCAACTTGATGTTTGTAGCTTTCTCTTTCCTTGTCGTCTTCTGTGTCTTCATCGACTTGCTCTTTTTCGTTCAACTCTTGAACATGGCTAGAGGAAGCTCCCGTAAATAAATATTCCTGGCTCTTGCCATAGGATTTGTCGCTGGGCGGTGCCAAGACATCACCCGCGCCTTGGTGTTTAGGGGTTTCTTTTGATGCGAACGGAGATGCGACCACTTCTGCTTCTGATGCTGCCACTTCTGCTGCTGCCGATGGTGCTGGTACAGTGGTCTGACCCATGGCGTTGTCGATCAAGGCGGTGAGGCTTCAAGTCGTTCAACCCAAGCTCGGATATGTAACGTCGATAAGGATGAGGATGATGAGGATGAGGAAAACAGCGCGTCCAAAGGCACAGCAAGTGAACCTTGACCTAACCAGACCCCCTCCCCCAAAAGGCGAGGCGAAGCGAAGGCGTTGAGCTAGAAAAGTCTGGTTAATATGAGCCTAAGGAATGCGTTCCCTGCCCTTTCTTTGTCTTTCTGCAAGCAACAAAACCAACGTAAGCACAAGTGGCAAGCAGAAATCCTCAAGCCAAAGAACGAACCTCCCAAAAAAAGAAATGTTCAATGAAACGCTGCGCCTATGCTTGCTTTTGAACCAGCCCTTATTGTTATGCGGCTTTGGCGGGATATTTCTTTGTTGGGTGTAGTGCGCTTGTATTCTTGGCTAGCCCATCTTTAACCCTTCTTAGCCCATGCAAACCCCTCTAAATAGACAAGGATTTTATCGCCATGATGCCTGACCTGTTTTAGACTTGCCTCGTCGCTGCCGCTGGCGTAGGTGTTTAACAAGCTCGGAATAAACAAGGAAAGAGCCCTCGGGCCCGAGTCTCGCTCTTTCTCTATTGCCTTCGCGAGACTAGATCGCCGAACCGATGCAGCAAGTACCTGCCAGTTGGATTGTATATAAATATCTCATGTCCATCGACCGAGCTGTCAATGTTGGAGTAGTTACCTTAGGCTTCTCTCCACCTAGGGTAACTGCGGCATTTGTCTTCACCGACTAAGGTCGGCCATGAAAGGGAGAGCCGGACCCTTATCGATCGAGCCATTGGAGAGAGTGAGCGATACGGCATGTATATGCATAGACAAAAGAGAGAAATTCTAGACCAAGGAGAGATAGAGAAGGTGGACGAAAGCTCCGATTAACCAAATAATTCATCTAAAAAGAGAAAAAAGGTGTAAAAAGGTGTAAAAAAAAAAAGCAACAACAATGCATGTCATGTCATTCATAAATGACTGGTACGTAAATAAGCACAAAGAACTTGAGAAAAAAAAAGCAACCAATTCAATCGCCTGTTCATGTGAAGAGATGAATGAAGCCCTGAAAAAACAATCCCGGCCAGATAAGTAAGGTCATAGTCATAGTCTCGTTACGGCGTTTCTAGTAATAATATCAGACGATGTTTCCACCTATCCGTATCCGTGTATCCGTGTATCCGTTTGTTTTTTGTTTTTTTTTTACATTTTTTTGTTTCTTTTTTTCCTTTGTGTTTGGTGGAGAAGACCAAATGAGAGGGGGAGGGGGCTTGCTTCTCTTTTCGTTCCTCTCACACTATTGTTGCTGATGCTCCTAAATCAGTACCTGTTTCGTGTAGTACGCGAATATGCTTTTTAATGTTTTGCTTTCGCCGCTCCTTCTTCTGCTTCTTACTCATAAAGCCCGAAGATAAGCGCATATGCGTGAACATGCCAAGCATCTGCTCGTTTGTCCGTTGAAGGAAGCTGTTTCTATCGCCTGCAGTGGCAAGGCCAAGCGAGGTTCCAGGCTCGGAATCAGAGTGCTGCTCGCTGTCGCTCTTGTCACTCTTAGCATCTTTACTCTTGCGTTTTTCAGCCTTCCCTCCGCGTGTCTTCGCTTCTTTTTCTCTGGCGCGACTGCTTTCCGTGGCTGACATGCGACTGCCAGGAGCGGCAGAGCTAATGCTACCGCTTGTAGTAGCATAATGCAAGGACTTTCTCTTGGGGCCGAACAAACGGGAAATGGCTCTGGCGCGGTCTCGAGCATCCTGCAAGTCTGCCTCTTCTTCCTCTTCCTCCTCCGTGTCTGTGTCAAAGTAGCTGACCTGTGGCTCAGCGACGGTCATGGACCTCGGCATGGCTTTGTTGCTAGGGCTCCAAGGGAGTAGACTGCACTGGTACGCTGGCGGTGGCGGTGGAGGTGGCGACAAATGCGATGATGGGGTTGGGGGCAGGGATTTGGCATTGGCGGCAAGTTCCGTTGCGGGAGCATTGGAAGAAGATAGAAGATTAGACGGGACAACCGACGAGTTTGAATATGGTCTCACTGGTTGCCGAACTGGTGTGTGGGCCGTCTCAACTGGTTGACTGAGATGTTTGGGATGCGGCGGTGGACTGCGGTATGGCTGGAAAGGAGACATGTGAACGTGCAGATTAGACTGGGATCCCGAAAATAGACTGTTGCGTGGAGTGAACGGAGGGGAACATGTAGTGGTTGTCGATGAGGAACGACCTTCAGTATCAGATGAGGAAAATGAAGAAGATGGGGCAGAGGAGACGGAAGAAGTAGTACTGGCTGCTGAAACCTTTCGGGGGGATAGCATAGCAGGCGAGGGTGATTGAGTGGTGAAATCCATGGCGTTGGGTGATTTGGGCATTGTGATGGTGCAGGAACAGGCGTTGAGAAGAGCAGCAGGGCGTGGGCTTTTAGGCGTCCCCCATGGGGTCGAGAATCCGGATCCCATTTCGTTGAGTGAGTCTGGAATGTACAAAGATGTCATTCTTGAGCCAGCTGCCAAACTTGGAGAGGGATGCGTTGATGGAACAGAGGAGGCAGCAGATAAAGGCCGAAGGCTTAGATTTTTAGAACAGAAACTAAAAGCCGGGCTGGGTGGCTCAATGTCTGATATATGGGCCGGAATTGCAGCAAGAGTAGGCGGAAGCGTGGGCACAAATGGTAGCGTCAGTGGTAGTGACAAGCTAACAGTATGGCAGTCGTTCTGAGGCTGCACAGATTGGATCGAAGTCTCACTGTGACTGCTGTCACAACGGCAGGAGGGGTCACGTTCAGTGGGACGTTTATACAGAAAGACACTGTGACTGTAGCCAATGAGTTGTGTTTGTGTTTGTGCCTGTGTCTCGGTCTGTGTGAAGGTTGATGTTTGCAGGGAGAGAGGAGTAGGGTCTGACTGAGCCGATGGGGGAGATTGAGGGGAAGAAGAAGAAGAAGAAGAAGAAGAAGATAATGAAGAAAGAGAAGAGACGAAGGGAATGTGCACTACTTCTGCATTTTCATTTTTTGCTGCTGCTTGCATCTCCTCTCCACCGGGGACCAGCTTTGTTTCATATTGCCTGCTGAGCTGGTGGCTGACAGTGGCTTCTAATTCTTGCTGCTCCTCTCCCACCAGATGCAAGCCTAAATTTACGGTAGTTTCTTTTTCTTCCCCGTCTTGTTCTGAGCATGCAGACGGGGACAAAGACCAAGCAGAGAAACGAGAAGAAGTAGAAGCCCAGGGAAAACGCGATGACTGGTGCGACTGTAGCTGCAGGTGCGTCGTTGTTGCAGAAGCTGCTGCTCTAGCGCAAGGCAAGCTGCAGCCTCCTTTTAGCAAAGGCCCTGCAGGTAGCCGGGCCTCATCGCAGGCGTTAATTCTAGCAGTAGTAGCAAAAGGGGATGGAGAAAAAGAGGAGAGACCAACATCTGTGCCAGTTGCAGTGCTAGGAGAGCCCGTCGTTTCCGAGAATGCCCGGGCTGTCGGAGATAACCACGACGGTGGCAGAGGAACAGGCATGTATGGTGAGCAATCAAACTCTGTGCCATCAAAGACAAGAGCCTGTGGCCGCGGTAGCGTTGTGCGTGGTTGCAGGACAGAATATGGAGACACAGGAGAAGAAGTTGGCCTCCGCGATAAAGACGATAGAAACGATGGGGACGGCAGGGGCGGTAAGGGCGACGGACTCAGCGTAGGGAGAGGCTGGTTTAGGGCTGCACGGTCTGCATCATCTGCGCTAGAGCTGGCTGAGTTGGGCTTGCCTTGCTGACGATTGTCCTGCTGGTTCCCGCTCGGCGACAGAAGAATCACCTTGTTTTCATGCTCGTACAGCGGAAATTCCGCGGATAATGCGGTAGGCGGTGAACACAGCTGAATTATACCTTCATTGTCTTCACCATTGTTCTGATAGCATATCTGTTTTAAACACGCCTGGCTCTGGTCGAGAATGGCAGGAACAGCCTGTGCGACAGAGACTGGGTCTTGTGTAACCATGGAAGAGGGGCGGGGCAAAGAAGTGGGAGGTGCGGAAGAAGAGCGAGGGAAGCCTGTAAATACAGGGGAATGTTCACTAAATGCAGGGGTATTGCTACTAGATATACAGGCCTGACCGCTGGTGTCAGCGTTATATCCTGCTACTACAGAGCCTCCTAGGCCAGACCCCTGAGTATCAGCGTCTATCTTGTGGTTGTCCAGCACATTACCCGACGATGCCAAGCACGCATACTGCCTGCAGCCGTCGGCCATACCACTTTTTTTACCGCCTTTCTCACTGGTATTTGCGGCATCTGTTGTGCCTGTAGTGCCGGCGGCCACAGAAAGCAAACTTGCCCTCCTAGCAAATGTGACAGAAATGTCGCGTGAATGACGCACTGCACTGCGACGAGGGGGTCTTGGTGTGCCAGGAGAAGAGCCTGAAGCCAAAGACTTGGCGGCTTGGGAGGTGACTAGGCCGAGTTTCTGTGCCTGTGCCTGTACCTGTGCCTGTGCCTGCGAGTGCGGGAGGCTGGACATTTGTGGAAGAGGCTGGTGGACGTAGCTATTCGAGGACTGGTCAAACGAAGGCCCAGCAAGTAATAGTGATCTGGGCTGGGGGCTGGCCGATGTTGAAGAGACCATAGTGGGCTAGTATTATTATATGCCAGTGGCTGAAAGTTTACAGGAAACTTAATTAAAGCAGGTCTCACGAATAACACGGGGGGAGATGATGAAAAGCCACAAAAAAAGGAAGCAAAAAACGAGGAGAAAAAGAAAACCTTCGCTTAGGCCTGAGGAGAAGGGAGTATGGCCGGTTCAAATACAAATACATTCTCAAAGAAGGACTTGGCGTCAGTGTCATGTGTTGCACCTTCATATTCTCACATCTTAGTATTCTCTGCCCGCCCATGAGATGAATACAAGTATACGAGCAAGCGTCGTAAACCCGTCATCAGCCAGGAGCGTAAGAGCCAGCGGCGGCTCACATGCTGATTTGTGAGTTCTAGGTCCTTCCTTGCGTGATAGATAGTTGAATCTCATATCACATCAAAAGGCAACGAGAAAATATGCAAGAGGAAGGGGATGAGGAGGTCACAAGCTCGAGTCCAAGACGGGGCACAGCGGGCGAAGGACCCAGTGCCTATTCTTCCCCTGCGGACAAAGCCAAGTGCTAGTTAGTTCCGTGGGCCGGAATTCACAGTCTTTCTTTGTTCTTATCATGGCCGTTGTCGCCTGAGCCAATCTCCCATTGGCGGCCTTTTTCAAGACATGAGTTTGTCCTTTATGGCTCTTCCACGTCTTCTTCATCCTCCTCGTCCTCTTAGTCTCCAAGCTCCATGCAACCTCTTTTTCTAGGTCATTTATTCAAATGCTAGACAGACGCCTCTGGTCCCCAGGCAAATTAGCCGAAGATTTGGACTCGGGACTTAAGATAGCCAAGCTGCCTGGTCTGCCATTCTATGACGTGGCATTTGGATAAAGCCAAGGAAGGGAAAGTGACCCTAAGGTCAAAGAAGATCCTAGGAAGCAAACAAGATGCAAAGACAGTCGGTGGAAAAGAACAAGATCTAGCCTGCACAGAAGCAGCATCAGAAGAAACGAAAGAAAAAAACACCAAACAGGCAAGGGTAGGGCTGCCAACGCCCTGCTAGCCTGGCTTCTGCCGTGCCTTTGTCTCTGGACAGGGCTCTGCTATTGGCTAGAGCAGCGAGAAACAAGCGAGAGCAAGGACCGGGAAGAGAAAATATTTCCTATTTAGTCTTGGTATTGGTCCTAGCTAGCTGTTGTCTCTTTGTCCTATGGCGTGTTTTTTTGATCAAGCACAAAATGAGACGACAGGAGACAGACTGGTCATCGAAGACTCAGACTCATCAAAGACCCGAAAACACACCAGGCTCAAGGGCAGGCCAAGGGCCTATAGCAAGAGGCAATGGACACGAGCCGCCCAGAGGCTAACCTAACCGCCTTCAAAAGAGATGTGGCACTTGCAGGTTTCTCCCTTTTCTAGCTTGTCTTTGTGTGTGTCTTTCCTGCTTTAACGTCTTGGTGTTCTCCCGTCCTTTTGTCCTTCATGTCTTGCTTGTACTTTGTGCCCGCAAGACGATACTGGTTCTTTTGCTGCTGACAAGCCTCTGCTTAGCCTTTTTTTGTACTATGCTGTCAGCTCATGTGCAACTCCGGACGTAGTGTAAAAAAAGCTTTTAGAAAGTAAAAAGAAAAAAAAAAAACGGACAAACTCTCTATGAAATGCGAATAAATCATCACCCCGCTTCTAACATTCTACCTCTTCGCTTCTCTTAGCTATCGTCATCCCGCTTGATTGGTAGCTCTCGTGCGCCCAGATCAGGGGAATTCAGAGTCCGGATCCATTCTGTCTCAACACGCACAAAAATCCAGGCAAACCGCCGGAATACCTCTGCCAACTGTAGTGCGTATATACTGACCTCATAGTCACTTACATGACTCAAATGTGGACTCAGCTTGACAGACCATGTCAGCCTCAGCACGAGGTCCAGCCCAATCACCACATAGTAAACCCCCACTGGTTGGAAGAATCGCCGCGAGCGGAGTCCCCACGGATACTCCTTAGAAACTCGACGGTCATCATCCAGTAGCGTTAAATCCCAATCCTTAGTCACATCCCACCAGAAAGAGTACAATGAGTTGAACAGTGCAGCCATGGCCCATAGCTTATAGTGCCAATAGCTTGGCTCTGCCTTTTGTAGCGAGCTAAAGAGGATCACTGGAAACGCACTGGCATACTTGGCCGCGTTAGCCAGATGCTGGCCGCCCCACCCCGTCGCCTCACGCCGTGGCCCATTTCGCACACGAACATACTCGATCAAACATTGACGTAGACGGATACAGCTGGGGAGTGCCAGCACAAGAGGGCCAAGCCAGTCACCACCACATGCGCGATTTGGCACGGCTGTTGCTGACGGCCATGCACTAAACATGCACGCGCACACCCATACGTCAGCCAGTACTTTGGCATATGATGTCAGGACATCGGCCAACAGCACATCGCCAAACTTGCCGTTCTGCGGTTGTGCAAGACCACCGACAGCGACACGGCGCAGCATTTGCAGGAACCGGCGACGGCCTGAATTAGCCAGCCTTGATCCCTGGGGCACGGGGATTACAAAGGCTGCTGCAAGCAGCCCCAGATACGATACGGCAATCCAGTCAGCAATGAGCACGCGCTCTGGATCGCCTCGTGATACAGCCCAGAACAAAAGCAAGGACATGAATGTCATAATTGACAAGGCAGTGGCAAATCGATATGTTGAGGCATGGTGTGGTAGATCCGTCGACAATGAGCGAGAGGGTCGTGGGGGATAGTGTATTAAGCGGGGGACGTCGATATTGAGGAGACTTAGGTAGTGCAAGTTAGCACCCCATGCCCACGCGCCTTGAAGAGGAGCGTAAATGTTAGCGGGATTTAGTAATGGATCAAAATTTAGAAGGTCTATTGTTGAGGCAGAATGGTTGGCTAAGGCAGGATCAAGCCTCGTGAACCATTGGGAAGGACCTACCCAATACCACAATCAACCCAATTCGGTACGGTAGTGGAAGAACAATATTGATCCATCCAAAAGCCGCTGTTTCTAAAGCCACGGCTTCCGCTTCAATTTCCTGGCTCAAATCGTCGGCCATCGTTTATCGTAGAAGCGCGCGCGCCCGTTTTGTTGTCTCGTGGCTTTCTTGTCGCCAACAGCCTGCTGTATTGTAATGTATATGAGGTGAACCCCCTTCCAATTGTCAATCAGCACCGCCTGAAAATATGGTCGCGATTCTTAGAAAGGGGCTGCAGGTTGTATGCTGGTTAAGGTGTTTAAAGCTTCCATAACTGATCAAGGCGCTTTGAGCTTCTGCTTCTACGTGCTAATGGGGCCAAAGTAGCTGTAACAGGTGCCTGCGCCACGCTGGCTTTATATGACTGTGGCACTGGTAATGTGGCGTTGACTAAGCACAGCAAGGGCCGAGGCTAGTTCTCGCCTGAAATTCACAAGCAAGGACTAACACAATATCCGCCCACTGCAATCGCGACATAATCTATATACATTTAATTTCAATACTGCTGTCATAATAGTCACGCTTGTTTCTTATCTATTAAATATACCCGTTAATCAACTGCGCCTCTAAAGCCTTGCCGCAAAATGCCTCTCAATACTGAATCCACCACCACTCCAGCGTCTTCCTCCCCACCAACTGCTCAAACGTCACTCACATCACTCACATCACCCAGTGCCGAAGCACCACTATTAGCTTCAGCCTCTCCTCTTGAATCGCAACCTAGCTCCGACCCAGTTTCAGCTATTCTGTCAAATGCGCGCACCAAAGCTGCCTCGCCCGCCACTTCTCCTTTCCCCTTTGCCGCAGCCCCAGATGTCATCCGTGCCCACCAAAAAGATGCCTATTTCCAAGGCCACCTCGCGAGCCAGATCTCCGGCCTACACCGCCTTCTCCTTGGCGCGCGGTCGGCCCACAAATGGACTACTGAGACTGAAACCGCCGCTTCTCTTCTATACCTATCCCTGACCACGCTTCTCGGCAATCGCACCCTCGGTGAAGAATACTGTGATGTCGTCTCTCTCCACGCCCCCACCGGAACCTTGCCTACTCTGCGTCGCCGCGCCGTCTATATTGCCTCCTCCGTACTCCTCCCATATGCTGTGACCAAGGCTCTACCCTCAATGCGCGCCCGCGCTCGCGCTTTCATTGTTAGCAAACTTGCGCGTCTCCCCCCATACACTTTCGAAGCCCGTGTATGGCGCTACCTCGGCACACATCTCTCAACGATCCTCAGTTCTGCCCCAGCGCATGCTGTTGCTCTAGCGCTTTTCTACTTTAGCGGCACGTATTACGAGACAGCCAAACGCGTTTTCGGCCTACGCCATGTCTTCACACATAAGGTTGCCCAGACGCCTGACCGTGCCGGCTACGAGGTTCTTGGCGTCCTGCTAGTCATCCAACTTGCTGTATCCGGCTGGATTCATGCTCGCCAATTGATTACTGGGTCAAGCGATGACGCCGATGCCGAGGCCGCGCTAGCAGCTGAGGTGCGCGCGGCTCAGGCACGAAGTGGGCTTGGGTCTGTGTCTCTAGGCGCGGGCGATGGCAGCAGCACGACGCTGGCTAACGCTCCCGCAGATCTAGCCGATATCCTTCTCGGCACTGCATCCAATTCGTCGGCCTCGGCCAGCACGACGCTAGCTCTGCAAACACCAGCCGCTCTCACACCGATCACTGCAAATAGCTCATCAGCGAAGCTCGATATCTCGGTTATTACGCACACGCCTCTGCTCAACACACCACACTATTCTCTTGATGACGATAAAACCATGGCATACATCTCGGGTATGCAACAGCGCAAATGCACACTGTGTCTCGAGGCATTACGTGATCCGGCAGCGACACAGTGCGGCCATGTGTTCTGCTGGACTTGCATTTCAGACTGGGTCAAGGAAAAGCCTGAATGTCCCTTGTGCAGACGAGCGGCCTTGGTGCAACATGTGTTGCCTTTGCGCGCAGCAACAATCGAGACCTAATGAAGAGTATGCTATTTATCATAGGGTTAGGGGTTGGCTTTGGGTTATTGGATCTGTATTCTGAATTCTTTGTCCGTTTATTCTGTCAAACCATACATTCATACTACTGAACTTGTTGAGTATTTACCATTCACAACATTAATCTCAAGCAATACAATACCTACACATCACCATATTACCATTACCCCCCCCCCCCCTTCCCTTTGCTCCCTTCAAACGGGTGCCAATTTACTGAGTTACCAAGAAGATAGTAAACAACAAGACTTACATGCGTAACGGATCCTGAAATCCCCCAAGGATCCAGCGCTAAGAAAAAAGAAGCACGAACTGCTTCCAACACCAGCTTTCCCTAATTTTTGTTTTCGTTGATTGGATTTCATATTCTGGCTTGTGCAACCCTATTTGCTCTTTCTTTCGTTTTCGCCTCATTTATCGGCGCTAAAAGCTGCGAAGCAAATTAATGAAAGAAAGGTAAGGTGAGGCAAACAACATTTGATGTAAATGAAGAGGGACAGGCGTTGGAATGCTACTGTTTGAGAGAGTATGGGTGACATGTGAGTTTAGCGCTGTATTTACCCCCCGCAGGGAATGAATCAACGTACAAGTAATGTGTACAACGGGGCATGTGATAGCACCATATAGCTTACATCGTGTAACAAGATACTTCAGCGCATCAGGTTATCCCGCCTTTCATTATTTCGTCTGTCACTTGTCTATCACCCCATAGTACATAGCCTCACAAATTGGACTCGTGGTAGTATGGCAGAAATGTGCAACTGGATATTGAATGAGTATGAAGAACCAAGAACCAAGTATAGCAAAATGGTCACATAGCAGCAAATAAAGCCCCTTTCCTTCACAAGTTTGAAACCCAACTATGATCCCCTTGCCCGCTGCTCTCTTGTTCACCCTCCCGATTTCCAAAACGAAACGGCAAAAGTACAAAGGAAAAAAAAAAAACAAATGCGACCAATGAAGAATGCGATATAGATCTAATGCACCTTCTCTTTACCCATCTCTGGTGTGCGCCTGTTGACAAACAGACGCTCCAGGTGAAAGGTGAGACAGAGGCACCTAAAAGGAAACTAACCCAAGGAGAACAGTGGATGAGAATCCATTCTTAACACGAAAAGAAAACACTTTACCTAGTTTGAAGATGAGAAAAGACAACGGAGACAGGATAGGAAGACAAAGAAAAGAAGAGAAGAAAGAAACATAAGAAAAAAGACAAACTGCCTCAGCTGTAGATCCAATCCATATAGCAAATAAATTACAAGGAAACCAAAAAAGCCGAAGAAACAGCAGTTTCACAAACACCGCAGCGAAGCAGAACGCCCATGATCCATCCATCCATCCAATGAAGTGTGAAATCAAATCCCAGGAAGACCAAGAAAAAAAAAGGGAGAAAGAAATGGAACAAAGGAAAGTGTAACAAAGGTATCGCAAGGTATTAGGTGTGTTAGGGGCAAGAAAGAAAGATATAACGTCAATCAGGTAAAAAAGAAAACGGAGGAATAAGGCCCGTCACTTGGGCTGTTTGGAGCCGTAGAGAACAGAATGAAGTGGTGAAAAAAAGGAAGGAAAGATCGAGTCATAAAATTTCAATGACTATGTCAATCATGATGCATGTGATGTTGATATGATGCGTTGCAGACGTAAATGTCAGGAGGGAGAGCGTGAACCAAGGTTGTGAGTATAGGCGACCAAGGTGAATATGCTAGTGCCAAATGTGTATG
The DNA here is from genome assembly GCF_044167205.1 of Ceratocystis lukuohia. Classification (NCBI taxonomy): domain Eukaryota; kingdom Fungi; phylum Ascomycota; class Sordariomycetes; order Microascales; family Ceratocystidaceae; genus Ceratocystis; species Ceratocystis lukuohia. The sequence goes on from NW_027263525.1 coordinate 2,198,138, forward strand.
CAAATAGCATATACCAGCGCTGAAGACAACTATATTAAGAAGCAGAATCAAAAAGAGTCTCTGCGCTTAAGCTGTCTTGTACGTTGGAGTTGTGTCATGCCCCGTCCTGCATTGGCTAAACTTTTTTTTGTTTTTGTTCGAGATTTTTTTGTTTTGTTTCATGCGAAATCATTATGCGTGAAGTACCATCTTCAGGGCGTAGTGAATGCAATCCAGAGATTTGGGTCCAAGGTTTTAGTGGCACCCTTACTCCTCATCGGGAACAAACACCACAATTTCACCCCGGTCGTTGCGTCTCAGTCGCAGCATCTTGAAGAGCTCCTTGTCTTCCGAGATCCTGTTAGAGCTGCTCTTTTCTTTATTGAACTCACGGTGGTACCGCTTCAGAGCCTTGTGAATACTGTAGCCACGCTGGTTCTCGCTATCCTCGACAATCCCAAGGAAGCATTTAGCACGACTGTTGTTGTATAGCACCATCTGGCCTTCACCACCCGCACCCTTGTCGGACTTCTTTTCAAGATCCTTGTTATACTCAATGAGCTTGGCAGCAGTCTTCTGGTGGTGCCTATGGCGGTGGCTGCTGCTGCTGCTGGTCTTCTTGGAGGAAGACTCCTTGGACTTGGATTTTGACGAAGAGCGAGTCTTCTTGGGCTTTGGTGAGCTGGACGCAGACTTGGACTTGGACTTGGATTTCGATGTGCCCCAAAAGGCCTCAAGGAGGCCAGTATGCTGCTTGGACTTCTTGAGAGGGCTAGAAGGAGAATGGCCGTTGGTGTCGCCACCAGAGTACTCAGGCGAAGGCGGCATGGCAGATCGCATGAGACGTCCCATGTTGACACTCAAGCCAGTGTGAAGAGTAGGGGTATTGGCTATGCCAGTGTCGATGCTGTCAACATGAGGTCGCTTGCGCTTCTTGTCCGTCTTGCTTCCCGGATCCCGATGCTTTGAAGGCTTGTATGGCTTGGGCGCGGGGGTTTCATAAGATTCGACGGGAGGAGCCGGAACAGGAGGAGGAACATTGGAAGGGGCAGCAGCATCAGTGCGCTCGGCAAGAAGGGTATCATTGTCGTCATCCTCATCTGGACCTTGGAAGGGGACCAGTTCGTTATCTCTGCTAACAGTTGAGGCAGTCGGGGTGGCTTGACCAACAAAGAAGTCAAAAACATTGACTTGCGCATTGATAGACGTGTTGCGAGGAACGGGAGCCGAGGGAGTGCATTGGAGGGATTCAGGAGCCTGATACTGGCGCAGGTGTTCGGGGACAGGATGGGATTGAACAGCGGCCATTTCGGTGTTTTGGGTGTTGCGCGAAGGTGTAGCGATGTCTTGGGAGTTGTTCAAGCGCTGCTTTTTGTTCTTGTTTTTGTAGAGAGAGCCTTGGTATTTCTGGGCTTCACTAATACAACTCTGTTTAAATAACGGGCAAGTCAATACGAGTGAGCGTGTGTGGTTGACGTGAGTAAAAGTGAGTGAACGGAAGTTTAGCTACTACCAGCGACCAGCAACTTGTAGTAGAATGAATGATTTGGATTATGGATGTTTTGTTTGGGACAGTGGGGTCTAACATAAACAAGAAAGGGAACAGGGAGGGACAAGGAGACCAAGATGCAAGATGCGATGGACATGGCAGGGTTAAGAAGGAAACTTACAGTGTGGGTTCGATATTCAAAGCCGTTAAAAGTAGTCATGCAATCAATGCAAGTAAAATAAGCACGACGGCATTGGTTTCGATGCGGGTCAAGCTTCTTCTTGGTCAAGATGTCACCGCAGTTCTGTGGATGTGGATGGCTCGGAGCTTTAGTGTTAGAGAGTTGAGATTTGAAACGAGGATAAGTGCGAAATGAGGTAGTAGTGGAATGCAAGAGGCAGACGCTTGAAGGGTTAGGTGGGTACGACTTTGGTCAGGGAAACGAATGATAAGAGGAAAATGGTTTGAAGAAAAGGAGGAAGAATAAGAACTTTTGGGGATCAGGAGATGATAATAGAGGGAGGGGAATGGGTATGTTATGTGGTCGCGTAGAGTGTTATAAAAAGAAATGATGATATAGGAATAGAAGGGGGGGGGGGGGGGAGTATTTGAGTCAAGCACAATTCCAATGCACTAGAACAAAGACTTGGTAGCATAAAAGAAGAATAAATCTTGGAGAAGAGGAATAGTGAAGCAGGGAAGAGAAACGGGAGGGAAGTTGAGGATGAGGCGTAGAATGGCAAAGAGCGGGATCCCGTGCACGATATATAACACAGAAAACGGCAGCACAGGTACATGAGATAGAGCTTGCAACTGTAGCGTAATGGTGCAAGAACAAGACTTTAGTCTGGGGCAGAGAGACACTGCTAGAAAAAAACAAAAACAGAAAAGAGAGAGAGAGACAAAGCTGCAGAAAAAAAGGAGGGAAAGGCATGCGAGGTTGAGAGGAGGGGAAATTGGCACCTAGTTACCTCTGTACTTGCAGTAGGGACATGGCCAAGAAAGGAAGAAAGAGGACGAAGGAAAGAATAAGGGCGTATGTGCTTTAGGGAGGGGTGGTTCCTAGGATATTCTAAGCCCGCCCCTCTTTGGACCCAAGGCAGCTAGCTCGCAGCTCGCTCAGAAAGCGGGTAGTGCAGGTTATTTAGGTCAAGGGCTTCACCCTGTGAGCCCTTTAGGCCTATTGCAAGCCCTTTGGAACTCGAGACCTGCCTATACTTGCAGCCATGGGCACAGCTGGTTAGAAGTACCACCCACACTCTCAGCACATAGCCCCGCGCATGCTGTTCTTTTTTAGATTTCACCAAGCGCAAGACGATCAATACGTGATATGGTACAGGTGACTTTGCATGTCTAGGCACACGGCCAATACTGACATACAAGAATAACCTGCATTAATGGTAGGAAGAGAAACCATGGCCAATGGGTAGGGGATCAGAATGAGATGAGCCCAAAAAGGGCCAAGAAAACGGCTGATACCAGGCGCAAACTATTATCGCCAGGGGCTGATATTGGGGAGTTGGTGACAAGGGAGGGGCATAAGGGCAGGGTCAGAAAAGAGACAGATAGCCTGAGGGTTCGTCAGTCAGTCAAGCAAGCCTAGTCATACCCAGCATTGCCCTCCTGCTGCCATAATACAAAGACTGTCACGACATCTGAGATGAGTGAGTACATCAAAGTAATGTAGGGCTGAAATCAAAGAATGGTATGCGGGATACGGGCGAATGGAGACCCGGGCTGAGTGAAGGACAAGCAGCGGAGGAGAGAGATGGGAAGATCGAGGTTTGCAGTGTTTCGAATAGAACAAGCAACCAGGTATGAAGACTTCAGTGCATCTCATGCAATCAACAGCAAACAGCGAGCTCGGAGTGATGCAGGACGGAGTGTGGAAGGTTGTTGTGTGCTGTTCTATAGGCTATGCTTATCCTATGTTTGTGTGCAGATGCAGATGCATGTGGAAGTAGTGGCAGTGATAGTGGTGGTGATAGTGGTGTGGCAGTGGTAGATGATGGTTGGGAGCAGTGGCAGTAGCTGTGGTGAGAGTACAGGAATGTGATAGGGCAATGGTGGAAGAGACCAAGGAACGGACCGGAATATAGGGCATGACAGGACATGGCAAGGCACAACAAGACTTGGACTGGGCTGGGCTGGGCCGTACTGAGGGAAAGACAGCCGAAGGCAAACAAGCAAGCGATGTCAAGCTGCGAATGGCTTCACACGTGTCGTGTTCTGGATGTGAGAAAACTTACCTCGCACGAAAAAGATACCATGGTGGCGACAAGGCTGAGTAAGGTTCAGCAGCAACGAGACGAGAGTTGAAGAATAAAAAGCGTGTACGATTAGGTCAGTCAGGCCCTGACACGGATCCGTAGATTGGGCTGCAAGAAGAAGTTTTTTATGGAGGAGTCTCGGACTTGACTTGGGAGAGAAGCTGTCCCTGTTCCGCCAAAGTTGTTGAGGCCTAATAATGGACCGGGGTCTGATAATTCAGGGAACGCCTTGACCTAGCGAAACCAGAAAAGAGCGACAGAGAGGACGACCAACTGAGGCCAGGGTTTGTTGCTGCTGGGTTAAGAGCTACTTTTCTCGTTCAGTGTGCCTGCCTGCCTTGGCTGAGATGGAAGAGATTGGTTCGAGGACAGCTGAGGCGGTGCTGGTGTTGGCCCTCTTATCGTGTATCGAATACTCTAATAACCGGAGATCCGCGATCCAAGACTTTGACAGATAAGTGCAGAAGCAGCAGCCCAGATCCAAAACGCAGGCGAGACCACTGGAAACAAAGAGGTAGGGAAAACCGATTTACTCTACTGTTTGGGTGGGCGGGGGACAAGACGGTGAGGAAACAGCAAGGAGAACAGCAAGCGAGGAGAAAGAAGACGGGGAAAATGAGGCCTAGAAGAAAGAACAGCAATCGGGCTTCAAACGAAACAAGAAAGAAGGCCACCGGTGAAGATTGATGACGATTATGAGGATTTTGATCGTCCTTTTTCTTTTGCTTCCTTGCAGCAAGACAAGAAAATATTTTTTTTATGGCAGAGTAAACAAAAACAGAAGGAGGGAAAATTTTCAACACACACCCATAAAACGAAGGCTTGGACTACGCGCTTTTTTTGTGGGTACATGCGCCTCCCTTATGATTGGCTGGCGAAGAGGCTGTTGAGCTGCGACAGCTTGTGATTTGTCGACCGACCGCTAAAAAGGCAGAAAAAAGACCCTTCTCACCTGTGAAGACACTGGCAAGGCTGCGCAGATTCTGGAATGATGGTCAGGGGAACCCAGGCTGTCACTTTTACCTCTGCTCATTCCTTCTTTCTTGTTTGCTCTGCAGTGGCAAAAGCTCTAAACTGACAGCCGCTTTAGTGGGTTTAGCAGCTAACTCTAGTGGGCTGCAACGGGCTACAGTGGTCTTGAGCCTTCTCCCCTCCATCCAACTGGACCCAATGCTGCGTAGTGCCAATTTCGACAGGCTACAGAGCCTCTTGCTTGGACTGGAGCAGGAAGCCCAGAGACATTAGGCCATGCTCTATTAGGACCTTCATTAGCGTCCTCCATCGCCTAATATTTCTTGTCATACAAGCAAACTGGCACTAAGGATTACTGGTACGTCATTGCAGCTTGCCTATGTTTGCACTAGCATTTGCGTCACCATGCTAGGCCTAGGGTACGACAAGCTACATATCTGACTTTCTACAAGTCGAGTCCGCTATAGACGACAAACAATATAGAGCTGATGACGCTATCATGTAGTTACTCATTGATGCCCCGCGCATGCCTGCGCACAAGCGCTTCTGCCTCGTCTCTTCTCTCCTCTCCTTTTCCTTCTCTTCTTCGCTTTCCCTTCTCCTCCTCTCCCCTCTCCCCCTCCTCTCCTTCTCCCCCTCCCCCTCTCTCCTTCTCCCTCTTATCGCCTTCCTCCCCTTGCATCAGCCCAAGACCCATCCCTAGTCTCAAGACATAGCATGTAAGTTGGTACTGATAACAAGGGCGCTCGCCGTTGGAAAATTCTAGCAGCAACTCAGGGCAAGCCAAGCATCCCACCCCACTGTCAAGATCTCAATGCTTTCGTCCTCCCGACAAGTGATTTATCGATACACCTTCGTAATCTCGTTTATGTACGCAAAGCTCATTGTGTCCAAGCTTTATCTTGTTACCCTTTTCCTCCCGATATATCTGCCCTGCTCACACACACACTTGAGCGCATCACAGGGATGGTTGAAGGTGTAGTAGATGTGCCTAACCCTGGTACTTCCGCGCTTCTCAACGTCATGAACCCTAAATCGCATCCTGTTGACAGCCAAGCCCCCTCCTCCTCTTTCCATCCCCGGTACTGTCTAATTTCCAGGGACAGCCTGGGACCTGGGCTCCTCTGCATCCTTTTTTTTTTCTCGCATGGATAGTGGTGAGCGAAATAGAAGAGGATAAAATACAGCCGACGAGAAGTTTTCAAGGCGAAGAGCTTCCCCTTCTCCTGTTCCCCTCCCGAGCTCCCGGTATGCTACATAGAGGCTATAGCAGCCAAGATAAGTAGTACTAGTACTTGCATACGATTCCGGACTCGTTTTCGTGCGTCCACTAATGATATCTGCTCATTATGCATCTTGCAGCAGTGTGCAGGAAAGCGCCCCTGCGTCTCCATGTATGTCTGTTTTCCAGTCAGTGGTGGCCACCTCCATCAACCATATGCAACGTGCTTATATCCATCCTGCTTCTCGCTTCATACTGGCTAAAGGGCTTGCATCGGCCATCTTTCCCGGATATTTTCTGCCTTCTCCAGACGAAAATAGCAGTGAAACCAGTCTGCTTTGGGGATAACATCTACATACTTGCAGAGCTAATCGCCTTCCCACTGCATCCTCTGATCACCAATGGACCCGTCCACCACCATCTAACTCTGTTTGGCTTGGGTTAGGCTCTTGCACCTGGTACAGAATGCTAGATAGTCCTATTCTTTCCCCACCTGCACTTATCTCGCTGGCCGCCAGTTGGCGTTTTGGTGTCCAAGTGCCCCGGGCCAGATGCTACTATCATCTAGACTACGAAGCCATGGTGGGGGAGGTGGGGCTTGTGGAAGGGGGACGGACGGGCCTTGCTCTCAATATTCACAACATACCCATAAGCATCTTCTGGGTCTTTGCCTTTGGAGTGAAGTAATCTTGCTGAGTGAGAACTAGGGCTTGGGTCTCAGCTTGGCCTTTCTCTGCATTACATCATGGAGCCATCTACTTGGCTCTACTCAGTTTCTGGACCTCTGATATCCTCTACTACTCCCTTTCTCGTGACAAAGACACACCACCCCATGTTGAGCCGAGATTATGAACGCCACATTGCCGGCCTATGATAAGAATTTTCTTTGTTACAGGAGGCAAGAAAGAAGAACCCCCCCTTCCCCTCCAAAAAGAAATAGGTCATGTTACCCTCCAAATCCTTTTGGGCTGTAAATCATGAGATGAGGGAAACCCACTGCGTCGTTCCTCATTTCTCAACTTTGCAGCCCATTTTTGCCCGCTGCACGCTCGGACAAAAGAACGAAATGGAACGCCAAAACAGAAATCTATTCTCCTCCTCTCTCTTTCTTCGTCTGTGGCCATCCACATTTGGTCTCAGGAAGATCCTGCTGCATGCATTCAATTTAACAAAAGCTCAGGTTGCAGTGCATTTGTTCTGCCCTCAGCTCTCTCTTGCTTACCTTCGTTTTAAATTTCTTGACTCTGGACTTCTCTCTCCCCTGCTCCCTGTTCAACGGAGGTATATTGCTCACACACCCCAAGATTCCGGTTTCAGGCCAATGAGATGGGCTTATTCTTGATCCTAGCTTTTGTTTACCATCGCCCGATAGCTAACACACCATGTTTAGCCCCGGCTCTTATTAGCCAAGGTCACTCGTGATCCTCGCCCCTGTTGGGCCTGCCCTAGTTTTGTTGCATTCAACAACAGGGCACCCATTGCACAGCCAGCATCGCCTTCCTCCACAAATGGAGTTTCTAAAATAGGAGGAGAATGTTGTTGTATCTGCCCCTTGTCGTGTTCTGCCCCTCCCCTTCTCGGCTGCACTTGTTATAGAGCTTGCTTCTATCCTGGGCCATGAAGCACCAAAAGTATCTGTCATGTCCAAAGAGCATACATATAGACATGTGCATTGCGATTCGGCATGCTGCTGCATCTGCACCGTACATCATCGAAGCATATGCACTAGCATGTACACATGTACACGCCCCAAGGTTTGATGCAGCTATTTTATTTGGCATCTAGAACTGACTATTGGATAAGCTTGGCGTCAAACAGACGGTAATGAATCAGGAGATTGTTGCTCTTTTCATATAAGCGCACCGCTGCCTCGGATTCGGACCTGATAACTGCATAACAGTAGTAGGTATTTTGGGCTTGGCATGCACAGGTGCATGCCGGATGTTGAATTCATGTCATGTGTATGTAAGTGTAAGCTCTTTCGGTCTCCTTGTACTACACCAAGTCTCTGATTAAACGCAGCCTACCGTGTATAATCGTAGTGTTGTAAGCAAGTTAGTGAATAACCCTAAGAGGGATGCAGTTCTCTATTATTTGATGTCGTCATTCTCTCATCCCTAGTGTGTTGTATATCCCTTCCACGTATCCTACTTTGAGGTTGTACAAATAAATGTTTTAGTCTTCACGCCCATTTTCCACACACCTAGAGGTCTTTTCTCAAAGCCTCACATGTCTTTGTTGTTGGGCACCGAAGCAGCACTTGAGCGCGCTGAACTTGCACCATATGGGGGGATGTGTGTGTGTGTGTGTGTGCATACGCGTGGTACATATGGTGGCTCTTGAAAGGGCCATTCTGCATATGTGGTGTCTCATCCCACTCATTTCCGATCAGAGTCCGGCACAGGATACCTCTCCCCATCAAAGGAAAAGGAAGCCTTACCCGCTTCTTCTTCGCTGCAAACCGAAAGAAACTTGGACGGTGAGGTGCCGAGCAAGTAATGTAAAAGGTGGGTGGGTATTTTGTCAAGCATGGTGGGAATATGCATAGAGGGTCACATTCCTGTTGGCTGCATGTCTGGCTAGTTGAGAGTATGTACATGGACATGCAAATATGCAGATATGCGGCGAAATTCTAGTTCAGTGCCATGTGAATATTTCTTAGTGACGGTGTGGAGAAAGATAAGGCGGGAGGTTTAGAATAAATTGAGAGAACGATGCTATGAAGAAAGCTGATAGCTACCTCCTAACTCATACGTGTATACATCAGAGACCTTTTCTCTAGAGATGTCTGGCGGACGTGATACAAGCTGCTTTCTCCCTGTCCGCTACCCCATACTTCTAATAATGAAAGGCCGCAGTTCACAGAATGCGCGGCCTCATATTCCTGCATGTGTTGAGTTCTTGAGTGGCCTTTGCTATGGGGGTGTGACTAGGCCGGCAAGACAAAGAAGATGTGGCCTCTGGTTTTGCAAGGATACCGTGTCAGAATAAATGCTATAGGGAGACTCTCAAGCTGCTGTATACTGGCATATGCTCTCATGATGTCTTATCCGATCTACAGCGTTTGGCAAGTATCATATGTTTCTCTTGTGTCTTTCATCAGCCAGCCCTTTCTGAGATGCTTTGCTGAATAGGGCTGTGGCTCAATGCGTGGAACGCAAAATTTCAAGTGGTTCTATCCAGCCTGTATTTCGAGATACAGCCATTTTGTGTGATAATGAGAGAGTGACAGGACATGTCGTTGGGGACAGAGGGGATTCGCGACTACTTGCGCCATCAATACTTGGTGTAACCCTAAAAGACCCTATAGCCATCTCATGACAGAGATGGCAGCTGGTGGGACTCATCTTTTGAGTTCTGACAGTTGGCAATACGCTACGATAAGGTTTCTCAGGGGAGCAATCAGTTTTGGCGTCCGCTGCCACGGCTTGCGGCATTCTTGTTGGGGCTGTTTTGTCATTAGTTTGGGCTTGCAAGGTAGGCCCCCCTTCTCTGAAACAACAAGTTTCTCAGGGTCTTCTAGTGGATGATGGAAGGGTCCTAATTCGCTAGTGGCTATCATGGGGGACCTAGGACCGTGCATAGAGGGGCTTGTTCGCACATTGCATGATTATGGGCATAAGGTGATGTTTATACGGTGCAGGAAACAGAAGCACGCACTGATTAATGGATCTTGCATGGAGCGCCCTAGGCTGGGCCGGGCCATGAATTGGAGCCAATGAGAAGCTTGCTAGTCTATGGCTTTTAGCTCGCCGATCGCTTTTTCGCAGGACTCTTTAAGAAGAGTTTCCCTTTTTCTTTTTGTTTGCAACCTCATACCGCCAAGAGATTGGCTGGGATTCAGATCATAGCGTCAAGGCGTTTGGGGTTAAGCTGTGGGAGAGAATATGTGTGCATGCTGCGTGTTGCGTATGTGTTGTGTGTGTTGTATGCGTGTTGTGTGTGTGCGGGTGGCCTGGAGAATGCGCAGTTGGATGGGATGAAATCCGTCTGTGCTTTTCTTTTCATGCTGGAAGAGCAAAGCAAAGAAGCCTAGCTGGATTGGTGGTGTAAGTTGGGATCATGATACCTCGTAGCCTCGTAGAACAGAACAAAAGTAAACAGGACGGCGATTTTCTTCGCTCGCCATCTTTCAGCTGCCCTGTTTACCCGGTATTCTGCCGACCAGAACGTCGTCGCTATTTTGCCGCCAAATAAAAGAAATTCCAAATACCCTTCGCTTCTATCCCTCCCGCCTTGGGCCTTCACATGGCATAGCACGCATTCAAAGGGTTCTCCTCCTCACTTTGCCTTGTTTTTTGTTACCAGTCAAGTTCCATCCTCTTTAATCACAAATTCACACTAAAGGACCCTAATCAGCTGGGGCTTAACTTGTTACAGCTATAGCTATACCTTTAGCCTTTCTCGGACCGCCTGCTTGTTTGCGTCTCTGTCTTTCTGTCTCGCTCTGGCCCTCCCCCTGCTCTGCTTGGAAGCAAAAGCCCTTCCAAGGCTTGCAAAGCACAAACAACAAGCCGGCAGGAAACCCTCAGGCCCTTGCTGCAAGCCAACAAAACAGAAAGACAAGTCGGCAGGCCAGCAGCAGCACTTTGGGCGTCTCTATTTTCCTGTGCTCAGTTTCTGTGCTTCCTTTTGGTTTTATTTTTTTCTTCCTTCTGTTTCTGGATTTCTTTTCCTCTTTTCTTCTTTTTCTTCTTGATCGCTCACCGCCATCGCCATGTCGTCGTCGTCTCCTACTGTTACCGACCAAACTGTGTCTTTTGCGCGGTCTGTTGCCAGTTACTTGCGGTTGCCGGCTTTGGCGTCTACGGTATGTTTGTGTACTTTCTAAAGCCTCCTTAAGTCTGCCCATTTTCCCTTCTTTTCTTCTTTTTCTTTTCGCTTTTTATTTCTTCTCTTTATGTTCCTTATCTCTCTCGCTACTCTCTTGCTGCTCTCTCGCTTCCTTCTATCCGCTGTGTCTCCTAAGCCCTCCCTGCTCTCTCTATTGCGGCTTACCGTAGCAGCAGAGAGCGGGTAGTACAGAGAGTCTCCAGAGGCACGGACAGACAGATAACCAATCACCATCACTATCATTGCCATCACTACTGCTACTACTACTACAATTGCCATCACGACTCTACATCTTCAATTTCACAAGATCGCCGACCCACTCTCTCGAGTCGTGCGATCGCCCCTTGCGCTAAGCACTTATGCTTCCTACCAGCAACAAAAGGGTAATGTCACGAGAATCCAATGTTTCTTCTGTTTCCGCCTTGCCTTGCATTTGCTTGTGTTTCTTTCCTTTGCCTGGACTTTTGCTGCGAACCTGGCCGCGAACTTGGAAGCCGTAAGGAGGGACTAAAAGGCCAATTGCTTGATTCCTGGTAGCGCCGGTGTACTTCGAGACTCACTTGGTGCTCGACTCCTCACTTACGATTCGAACCGATCCTCCTGCCTTGTCCTCTGGTTGGACTTGCTATGCTGTGTCCCTCGCATTTGTCTTCCCTCTCACTACATGCGTACAAACAAACACCCAAACACCTATCTTGTTAAACACTCACTGACTCTTATGCTGTTCTCTTTTTAGGGCGTTGCTGCCGTCTTCACGGGCCTCCTCTACTTCAAGCAAAAGGCCTTCATCTACCCCTCGCATATGCCGCCAAATGCCCGCACCGATGTTCCACGTCCGTCTCAGTTTGGTATCAAGGACTTTGAAGAGCTTGTCATCCCCACTAATGATGGCGAGAAGCTCTCGGCCTTCTTCATTCGTGCCCCCAAAAATGCGCGCAATTCCCAATGTACCGTCATCATGTTCCATGGCAATGCGGGCAACATTGGCCACCGTCTACCTATTGCCCGAATGCTAATCAATTATGTTGGCTGTAATGTCTTCATGCTTGAATACCGCGGCTATGGCCTGTCGACTGGTGAGCCTGATGAAGCTGGCCTCAACGTCGATGCCCAGACTGCCCTTGACTATCTGCGCGATCGCCACGAGACGAGTACCCACCGCTTCATTATATACGGCCAGAGCCTTGGCGGCGCCGTCAGCGTAAAGCTGGCTGCACAGAACCAAAACGTCGGCGATATTGCCGGCTTGATTCTAGAGAACACTTTTTTGTCTATGCGCAAGCTGATTCCCTCGGTGATTCCCATGGCAAAGTACATCAGCGTCCTATGCCACCAGGTGTGGCCAAGTGACACTCTGATTCCCAACATTACTATTCCCATTCTCTTCCTCAGCGGCGAACAAGATGAAATTGTTCCGTAAGTCTTGCATCTCAATTTTTATGCGCCAAAATAAAGCGAGGTCCAACTGCCAATTAACTAGCTAGCTAACATGTTTCCTCCCCAATGATTTTAGACCTGTCCACATGCGCAAGCTGCATGAGCTGGCTAGAACCCGCAAGCGTGTATGGAAATCTTTCCCCGGTGGCGACCATAACTCCAGCGTTCTTGAGGAGGGATACTTCGAGTCGATTTCCACCTTTGTAAATGAGATTTCCGACGATTTGCCTATCCAGGGTACCGACGAGGAAGATAAAAACGACTTTCGCGACGAGTAGAGCTTGTCGTGGCTCTGCGCTGCATCGTGATCCTTGGTAGACTGAGGACTAGTGGCGTGGCCCTTGGCCCTGCTATTGGCTAGGGAGAGATAACAGTATCAAAACCAGTACCGCCTAGATGACAGCAACTGAATCAACAAGACAGATCTCCTATGAGTTCACTGTATTCATGTCTAAATATTGACCCAGCCAAACTATACATCACGTCTTACACGGTTTGGCCTCACAGACCCATGTGTGGCTAGTCAACCTTCAAGATATTTTTTTTTTGTTTTTTTTTATCCTATTTACGCTGCTTTCATGGCCATGCTCAGAATCACCTTTCATACTTTCATCTTTGTTTTATTTTCATTTTTGTTTATCCGGCAGGCAATTCACTGAAGCTGATTTTTGAAATATACTGTTCGTAAATAAAATTACAATCTTGCACTTATCGTTGCCTTGTTTTAATCATTCTATTTATGTTTATTTCTCTGGCGATTTTGCCAAAGCTCTTTGCACGGGTAGGGTAATGTAATTGGATTTGAGGGGAGTAATGGCACGATGTCTGGTAGCTGGTTGAACGAATGACAAAGTCTCCACGTAAAAGATTAGACTACCCTACCAGTCATCGATAGATGACGAGAAGCGGCGGAGATGTTCGTATGGTGATGGTTCTAGGCGACGTAGGGGGGGCTGCTCAGTCTCGATGTTATTGTTGGCAGACTGCAGGTTTTCATCAGAACTGCGGCGTTCATCATCTTCTTCTATTTCTCCCACAATAGTTCGCCCCTCGTTTTGATCTTCTGCCTGTAACCTGGTGGTTTCCTCCTTAGGGATAGTAGAATTAGGACCGGCATCGTGGCCCTCCTCGTTGTCCCCGTCATCTTCGTTGAGAATAAACCTATTCGCGAATCTATTGGGGGCAGCTGCTTTTCGGCGCAGAACAAGGGTTTTAGATGATCGGTTACTGCTCCCTGTTGTTGCATCGGCGTGATTTTTGTTGTTCATGACGGCCGCTGCGGCTACGGCAGCCATGCTTTGGTCTCTGGGAATTCTATTGCCTAGAGGCTTTTGCCGGCCGCCAACATGCTCCCAGCCATCAATGGACGTCTCTTTGTCCCAGTGGGTCACTACAAAGTTTTCATCAGAGGTACACATGCAGACGGCTGCGGTTGGATCATGGCGATCTATGACTCGTGCAGCCACGTTTTTAATACGTGTAACGAGATGTTGCAGCGAAGATGGCGCCATTCCGGAACGGTGCGTGGCCCGGAAGTAGGCACTACTGTTTTCGGAAAAGTGTGACGTGAAAACAAGATCTGGGTTGGAGGTAAGCGCCTCAGCAAGGAGGCTTTCAAGCTCATCAAGTGTCATGCCGAATGGAACATTCTTCACAGCAATGGTGTTGAAGAACTTAGGTAGCTTTGAGGGCTGTGGGGTTTCTCTGGAATGTGAACCAGTAACTGTAAGGGCTTCGGACTGCTTTTCAGCAAGCTTGGCCCGGAATTTCTCAGCCCGGGCCCGCGACGCTTCCGCTAGGGTTATCTTGGGGAGGATGGGTAATCGGCCGTCACGTTTGTAAACCATAACAGCTCGGTTAGGTTCAGGATCTTGGCTTTCGGACTTCAATCCAAGGTCAGCAGCTAGCATGTGAATAAAGGTGCGACTAGGCCTGCCCATGGCCTTGAAACGTAGCCGGGACTCTTGAGAAACGGCAAAAGTGCGTATCTCATTCTCCTGAGAACCGCACCAGCCAGTTCGCTGTTCAAACATGTCGAGTGTAGTGTCGCTATACACATAATCATCTTTGCCTGCAACTGGCCGTTCGGGGTCAACACCAAGCGCTTCTGCGATGGACTGGAGACGAAGGGAACGCAGGCACTCGGTATCGCACTCCAAGGGCTCACGATTAGGTATAGAATCGGAAGACTTTGCTAGGCACTTGATTTCACGCTTGCGGTGGCCACAGGCACAGACTTGCTGAATCTTCTCTTGACAAGATCTTTCTTGTGGGCAATCTGTTGTTATGTTAGTACATAGCAATTTGAGCGGCTAAAACAGATTAAGAAAGTGCCTACCGCTCGTTCCATGACATTTGCTCGTGCAGGCATGACCGCATATATTGCGGAAGCCTCCACAAAGTTGATCACATGAAGGGTCTTCGTCATTCATGACCTCACACCCGCCCTGATGACACAGCTTTTTGCAGAAGTGTTTGCTATCAACTTATTAGCACTCCAATAACAAAACGTGATGATACTAGATTTTCGCTTACCCGCATGCAAGCATTTTGCCGCATGGGAGTCCGCAGGACGGCGTCCGCCCTCCACATGGGACATTTTTCATAATCTCCTTGCCGCACATGCACTCTTTTTGCACCAAATAAGGACACTTGATGCAGCCTGAATCATCGCCATGGCAAGGATGGGCAACATACGGATGCCCACATGTCGGTGTCCGATGGCAAGGGCGTTCACACCGAACCTTGTAGCCACAAGGAACGGGGGCATACCGAGTGGTGAATCCACATGGACAAGAAATATCATCATTTGTGAATTCTTGACAGGTATTGCAGGGTCCCGAGTGACAACCCTCTTGGCAATCATGAATTCCACAGTTTTTCTTTTTTCCACATACGCGCAGACATATATGGGCCGCATCAAAAAACTGGTTGTTCAGATGTAGTCTGTTGATGCTACGAGATTGGTTGAGCCAGATTGGGTTCAATGCGGTACAGCATTGTAGTTGGCATGTATGCCTGACACAGCTCATCCGTGCTTTACAAACCCGTTCGCAGGTGTGCTCGCCTTGTGACTCAGGGCATGGAAGAGTGTAACGTTGGCGTTTACAACGACATTTGACGTCTACTAAGACAGGACATTCGTTGCAAGACCCCTCGTGGCAATCTTTCATACAGCGGTGGCCACAGGGAAGGGATTTCCCACATACGTTACCGCATGTTGAAACAGGTTCCTGGCAGCTTTGGCGGACCGTTGTGGTTAGATTTGATAGATTGACTTTCCCGCATGGACAAGTCTTCACTACATCGGGAGATAGAGGGCAGTGGGAGATTGGACATTTGCCAGAATGGCAAGTGGCCTCACAGACATGAAAACCACAGTCCAGAAGCTGTTTGCAAACCTCACCACAATCCCAAGCTCCTAAGAATTCAGCCCCCTTTTCAACCTCAATAAGTCCACCAAGGGCAACTTGCCCGTAGTTGATGTTGGCACTCACTTTGGCCTGGGAGCCACAAATGATCTCTTTTTGAGCCTTGCCACAGAAGCAAATAGCTGGAATTAATTTGTCACAAGGCTGGCATTGCCCTTCTTTGTGGCAGATATCTTCACATTTGTGTTCTCCGCAATTGAGAAGTTTCTCACAAATGGTCTCGCAACGGAAGAAATTTGGGCGCTTTTCACCACAGCGAAGCATCTTGTGTTCTCGACCGCAGTCACACGTGAGGGTATAGCCCATGTGGGGACAAGGAGGGCATTGCGCAGCATGGCAGATTTCGGTGCAGCGATGCTGACAGTTCTCTCTTTGGCGAAGGCATTGCTCTCCGCAGGAGTGTGGAGGCATACCGGGGATCTGTCTGGGATTGTTGGTTTTTCCGCACCAGCAGACAGGGAGCTCAACGTTGTGATCCATCTGGGTATTGCAAGAGGCACATTTCCAGCCTTCGTCTGCATGCATAGGATCGACGAACTTGCTGTCTTGCCATTCTTTGATACAACGGTGATGAAAAGCGGTGCGGCAAGCAGGGCATTGGGACCAAATTGGGGTCTTTGGGGTGATGGAGTCTAGGCAAATTACACATTGATATATGCCATTGGCGATGTCCTGGTGCATTTGCTCTGTCCTATTTTCTGAGATGGATGGGAGTGGAGTAGTGCGTTTGATTCTGTAATTTTGTTAGCCAACGATTTCAACTTGACTCTTCCCTACTATTTCTTACCTGTTACCACGAGGCTTTGCTTTGCGTGACTTAGGACGTCTGGATTTAGGAGGTGCTTCAGAAGGGCTAGAGCTAGGACCCGCACTAGAAGGAGAAACAAAGTCGGAACCAGGAACAAACTCGGGAGCACAGGCATTCAGAGTATCTACAAGACCGCCTAAAGGCACGTTATTCCCTTGGCTTTGTTGTATATTTTTTCCCTTGCGCTGATGCTGTAGTGGTTGTTCGACATCAACTGGACCGTTCTCTCGGTGGTTGTTTCTCTGCCTGCTCTGGCGTCTGAGAAATTGTCGATTTTGGTGGCTGTTTGATAGGCTAGTCGCATTAGTATTGGAGCCAGTTTGAGCTTCAGGCAATGCGTCGATAGAGCTTTCACCGGTCCTATTTCTAGAGGTTTGCGCAGTTCTAGACCCGGCCTTGCTCTCGCTTCCCTTAGCACCAGTATTAGGATTGTTTCTATTTCTACCAGAGCCGCGCCCCCTCCTGTAGCCACCACTGGTTTCCCTCGGTTTTGGCTGAGTTTGGGGCTGGGGCTGGTCCGCCATTGTGTGTCGATGAACAGAAGACAATATACAGAGGTGATGCTGAAAACGCAAGGCCTGGATATCGGTGGTTGACCTGGCTGTTACACGAGAAACAATTCCTAGAGTTTCGTTTGCCTTCAAGGATGAGGGTCAAGTCCTAGACTCTAAGCTACTGTAACATAGGCCAAGAGGCAAATGAGGTAGTGGTAGTTATTAGCTAGATTCTTGCGATGGCTATAGACACAAAGTAACAATGCAAATTTGCGAAGCGGGAAAAATGGTGGATATGATTAAGCCAAAAAAAGGTTGTAAAATAAACCTCATTAACGGCGGTTGTATCAGTTTTTTGAAGAGAAAAATGACGTGGGCGGGGTGGTGAGGTTTCAGGGTTTGGATATGGAAAGCATGAAAATTTTGGAGATCAGAAAGATGATGATATTGGGATGAATCGAGTAGTTGCACAAGCCTTTTTAAGAGCCGTTAGTCATCAGATTAGCCCAAAATGAGCCGGAACTAACACTAAGGGATATAGTAGCTTGAGATACCTCTCGTCTGGGTTATATAACCCTACTTGATTTAGTCATTTTATAGCTGGTTTTACCTTATGCATTGTAACCCCAAGACAGAACTACGGCGGAAAGTCCGTAATGATTTAGACCTAGTTCTACATTTATTTTGATAGTGATGTGAATGCAACTGCGGTGGACTGTCTAACATAGGTAGTACACGTCCGTTATTCCCCGTGTTAGCAATAACTCGGTCAGGCTTGCATTTCTAACTTAACTCTGGGATGAAGATGTCACTGCTCTGCAAAAGTGGTACAGTTCATCAGAAGACGAAATGGCTATTGGTACCAATAAAAATTTGATTGGTAGTAGGTATATTACTTTAATAACTGCAGGGGCCATGACAGCTGAAGTTACATTTCATGAGAAGTCTAGCACTGGACGGACCTTACAAGCTGTAATGGCGCTTGCAACTCAAAATCTATTTGCTGTATACCTTTCCACGCGCGGGAAAAATGCGTGTGCAAATGGCGTCTTTTATCATTTCTCTGCAACGCTTCCCAACAAGGCTGCTTGCCGCTCGAAAACGATGATTGGTCTGGCGACTCTCATGTGTGGTGGCCCGAGCCAAGGGGTAGACTACGTTATTGGTAATTGTGTTGACGCAGCTTGATTCTGCCATTGCTGAGCAGGCAATTGAATGGACTGCGAGGGCATCTGATATCGCGTATAACTGCGTTACCCGATGATATGTACTTTATCAACAATATCGCGCACTGGGGAGTTGCTGGCTTCGGACTTGCTACGGGTCCGTACTATACGATCTGGGCATATGCATAATGTGCCTGACTGTCTTGTACACTGGTTTGACGTGTGCTGCCGAGGCCTCTTCCTGCGCTGAAACTACCTCGCTGGGTTGGTCCTGGTTGTTTGTTCTGGATAGCGGTGTTTATACTGTTAGATAGAGTTTATGTTTGCATTGGCGGTGATCTGACGCGTTTGGGAAATTGGCTCAGGTACGATGATTACTACTCTTGCAATGTAAAAGGCATTTTTCAGCGTATTTTTTGCCTTTGTAAATAGATTTTCTATGCTGCTTGTAACTAGCATGACGTAGTTACATTGAATCGATTTAGCTATTTATATAGTTACGTGATTTTCTAGCATGTCTTGCGTTTCTCCAATAACCTGTTTTGATCGATGTCAAACTGCTTAAATTAATACTACGCTGGTGTGATTTTATGTTGCTTATTATCTAAGACTCAACAAAGGGAAACAATAGTGGAAAACGAAATGATATTGTCATCGCAAGTGCTCAAAGACCGAAAACAAAATGAACCCACAATCTTGACCTCACGCTTGAAAATGTTGGCGAAATCCATAAAATAGACATTCTACAATAGAATTAGGTCTTCTCAGTTCAACGGCACGTTATCTCCAATAAGATGTAACCCTTGGCGGTAGTGGACAAGGACACTGATGAATATGCTAGCTAGCTTCACATAGTAGACTCAGATGAAGCAAATTTGACTGGAGTCCGGCCAGAGGAGCGGGTGCGCCAAATTCTGCTTGCAATACGATTCCAAAACTTTGGCTTTCCTCCGTTGTGTATGGCGGCTTGTGGCGTCTTCTGAGTCGAGTCCGCGAGAGTTGCGCGAGTGTCTGCTTCCTTCAGCTGATTTAAGGGCCTATGAAGAGAAAGAGAAGATTTGCTTCTTAGTCGAGTCGGTGGTCGTGGCGTAGCGTTTCCATTATCTCGCAAAGCCAAGGCGGCGTTATAGCCTCTGGATGGTGGCCGAGGAGTCTCGGAGACAACATTGGGTTTCGACCCTTCTTCAGTCGAATCTACACTCGAAGCTGTTGTATTGTCCGTATCTGTGGATGATTTTAAAATTGAACTATCACCATCATTGCTCATGGAGTTTGATTCGGCCGAACTCAAGTAAGATTCATCTGCAGAGATAGTAGAAAGGCTCGTTTCTTGATGGCTATGTTTATTGGCAGGTCTCAAGTCTTCTTCCATTTGTGGGGGTGGGGGCTCGCCAGAGTGATGACGGCCAGGGGGGCCATGTTGATCAGGGCGACGAGCCCGGCGATGCATTGGGTCGTGTCGCCTGGGGTAGTCTGCTGGGTGGCCATAAGGGGAAGGTCGTTGATGTCCTTCAGGATACCTATACATTGGAAGCTGAGGCATTGGTGGGTGCTGTGGCATGGGCGTATAATCCCCCATGGCCATGGGATTATGGTGTTCTTGGGACTGACGGTTTCTTCGGCGAGGTAGAACAATTGGCTCTGGAGGCGGCATGTCAATAGAATCATCTTCATCAACCTGTGATGTCTCTCGTGAAGGCCTAGATTGAATAGAATTGGAAGTGGGATCTTCGTCATGGTGGCTATACGAGGCCGTCGACTTTCGCGTAGCCTGGATGGAAGCTTGCGACATATGTTTCCGCCGAGAAGGGGAAGGGCCAAAAGGCGTACCGCCTCTACTGGGGGCATTGGAGGGGGCATATCAGGGAAATAGCCCGGTCCTGGGCTATAGGGTGGTGGGTACATTGGCATATGAAAGCCCCCATACCAAGAGCCGTCACTACCCGGTCTTCTATAGGGGCTTGCCATGCTCATTGGATCATTGTGGTAGGGGTATGGATATTGGGGATGCTGCATGTGCTGCATGAAAGGTATTTGGGGAGCTGACATATGACGCCTACTGGGAATAGAACGCATGGAGGGTGGTTGATTAGGGCGAGGCGAATATGGACGGAATGGAGAAGAGGTACTGCGGACACGTGATTCCGAAGCTAGAGAAGATTGGTATGTGTCGTCCTGTATTAATTTCATGTTAATAGAGGAAAGGCAAAACTTAGGAATAGCATGGCTTACATGAGGCGGTGGAATTGCGTTTGAGGGATCGTAGTTGACTCCATAGCCTATGGAAGACTCTGACGGATGGTTCGAGTAGGGCGGCATCCGGGGCCGCATATGAGAACGTCTTGGGATCGAGCCATAGGGTCCAATGGATTGTGGCGTTCCTGATCCTCGAGCACGGAGCTGACTTGGAGCAGGGGAAAATCCCCTCTCATGGCCTATAGCGTAGTTGTGCCCTGGAGGAGCAGAGCTAGAAGAGCGACTCTGGGTCCGTTGGGAGCTGGAGGCAGTGGATTTTGGACGCGTTGGTGAAATATCACAAGTACCATCTATGGTGAGGAGAGGATGATTTGCTTCGCCCATAGCATCGATTAGTGACATCTCCCGGTGATCATGCTTGAGGGTTGGAGGGCGGTAGTTGCGGGGAGTGATAGAGAATAGGCCTATATCACCCGTTTCCATGGTGGTTTTAAGCATGCTTTCCAGAGAGCCTGGAGAAGGGAGAACGCCGGAGCCATTGATACCAATCTTTTGGCGACGGGGGGTGATAGGAAGCAAGGCATCGACTTCAAGTGCATTAGAATCAATGAGAACCGAGGATGCTGCAGCCCCGTTTGGTGCTGGGCTTGAGGCCGAGGCCGTACTAAGCATGATAAGAGGGGAAGTCGAGTCTAGCAAGCACTAGAGCCCGACAAGCCCGTCATGCGCTTAGAGCAAGATCACGCACGGCCAAGCTGAGAGGAAGGAGGGAGGGAAGGGCAGCAAGGGAATGCCGCTGGCAAATGAGCGAGGATAGCGATGCTTGCTAGAGCGTATAAATGGAACAGTGGTTGTAATCCTAAGTAAAAGAGATACAAGAAAATGAGTGATGAAAAGTTGCCGGCACGTAAAGATATCGTTAGACAGGTGCTATGATACAAGGCACATCACATCAATCATGATGGCGTCAATAGCAGGGGAAGTAGGCGTAGCCGAGGCATCACAAGCAAGCAAGAAAAAAGAGGAGGGGAGAGGAAAGGAGGAGAGGAAATTTTGCAGCAGCCCTCAACAAAAGAGGCCAACATGGTCTCGGAAGAGCGTAAGAGGTAGTTTCTGTATTATGTGGTTGTTGATCATGATAGAATAGTAGGCTCTGGCCAATGAGCGTGTGACTGATGTCTAGATTTAGCAGTTGCTGTTGCGAAGCTGGGCTCGGGATACAACCAACGGACTGCAGGATAGCAAATAGGGAAAACAACAAATATAGCGCGGGAATGTATAGATACAGGTACAGCAGGAAAGACACAGCAGCAGCAATACGGCAGATAGTACAAGAAAAGGTACAGGTACAACAGCATGAGTGCATGTGTTTACGTCTGTTCAAGCTCCAGTCTGGTCGGGACGGGCTAAAAAGGCTAGGCAACAGGAAACCCGAAGTGATACAGACAAGGAGATGCCGAAGCACACAAACACAGAGTAAAAGGATAGAGTAGAAGCGTGCAGTAAAGGCATAGACATAATGAGGACGGCAAGGATGCATGGAATTTTGTATAGAAGCGTGCAACAAAGAAATATGTGAAAAGTCACGAAAGCCGTAAGAGAGAGACTGTTCGTGTGTTTCAGTGAGACTAGCTGGTGATACTGCGGAGCAACGTAACGCAACACTCAACCGGCCTAAAAAGGCTACGAGAAAAAAGCATGTGTAGCTACTATCTCTTGTTCTGCCCTTTTCAGAGTCGATGAGATCTGCAGTCTCCTACCCTCGCAAGAATAATGGAGGAGGGGGGGGGGGGGGAAGAGGGACTTGTAGAGCAAGCATTGGGAAAGCCTTGTTTCCGTCAGGACACTACATACAGCCGGATCCCGTATTTCTAGATCAAAACACACCGCCTCCAATGATAAAAAGGCGCTCTTTTTCGCGCGCGACCCATTGTATGAGTTTGTTAGCGCTCTGTGTAATAGCTGCTCGAGATATATTTGGTCCAGCCACGCAATAAAACTCAAAGGTCGATGTGATCCAAGCCAATGCAGTAGCCTCTGAGCTAACTGCATGGAAAACCTTCATGTGGGCATGCTTGGCATGCACTGCCATATGTAACTGGTGATATGTGGTCATTAGACGCCGTCTTGTTAAAGGTTCGGCGAAGGCTGGACTGAGTGAGGCCATAGTAAACTGGACGTTTGGTTTGGACTTGTAGAGAAAATGGCTGACCTGGCAGGCCGGCGCAATATTGGCAACTGTCGGCCGTCCGGCTCGCGCGGCTTCCTTGATGATGGCAAGGCTGCCGTTTCTGGAAAGCTGGTCAATTACGTCGTTACGCATCGTCTGCAGCTCAAAAAAGCTCTCTCTGTCGGGACTAATAAGAATAATGGCAATCTCTTCTTCAGCCGTTGGTGGTGTCGAGGGCTGGAGTGGAGTTGGGTTCGGAGCAAGAGGATCCCTAGCGCCATCCGAGTCGCCATCAAAAAAGCTGACATACATGTAGAGGTAACCTTTGTTATTGAAGGCCGGAAGACAGAGTGGGATCCAGTTCTCGCCTTCGCCGGCCCTAACACCTCCAGACTGGAAAAGCATGTTAAATATTAGATGTAGGTCACTTGGATGAAGCGAGTGTCTTCGTGGGCGGATGACGCTGACAAGGCGGCCGCCGGCTACAATTAGACCATATAGTAACTTGTCGGACCGCATTTTAAGAAAGGTATTATTGATGGCTAGCCGATGAGACTTGCGAATTTTTAGACACTCTAAAGATCCAAGAAGTGCCGAGGGGGAGCCACGAGTGAAGTTGTCGGCCAATGATGACAGCAGTGGACCAGTGCCTTGCAAAGGTTTGCGTAAATCGGTCGATGGACGGTTGGCAAAGATATTAATGAGGGCTGGAAGAGTAAGAGTTGAAAGGATCTGCATATACAAAGCCTCCAACTGAGCGCGGAGTTGAGAATCGCTTTCTCCAAGGCGACTAATGGCTACAAAGTACAACGGACCCTGAATAGAAATAACAAACCGGGCGTCGCCAGCGGTGAATCCCTGTAGAGGGTCCTTGGATCCCTCGTAGAACGATATGATAGTTTGGACAACGCCCATAAAGCCATTGACTAAACTAAGATCGCCATGGCGACTATAGATCGGCTTCCCGGCGGACGAAAGAACCATGTAGTGCTTGAGCTTTGACTTCCAAAGCTTCATTCGAAACTCATCGGAACTATTCTCGCCAAGGCTTTCGGGATTGAGTTCGGGGACTTCATCAAACTCGGTGTCAAACCCAGCCAAAGCGTTGCTATCATCTAGATTGATTGTCTCAAAGGGTTGCACAGAGCTTGACTGAGAGCGCAGAAGGTTCCATGCCGGACTTTTCCTGTTAAAATCGCCAATCATGAGGCTGGCAATATCACCAGCAGGCTTGTGGGTTGGTGCATAGCTTGCAACACTGGCAGAGTCATCAAAGTCTGATACACCTTTGGGTGTCACTGAGGCCATGACAGGCGAGGCTGTGCCACTGCGGGATCCTTCTATCGGCGTAACAGCACCAGAGGACCGCATGGTAGAGAATGTCCCCCGAGACCCGTCGGGAAAAGAAAGGGTTTGGATGTCGATGGACGAAACAGCCGTGGTTGGCTTTGGCCGCAAGTGACTTTCAGGTCTAGTAGAAGAATTTGCTGGCAGCCTTACGCAGCTTGTTGAGGAAGAGGACGAAGAGGAAGAAATAGATGGTCGTTTGCTTTTGCCCTTGGAAGAGCTGGCAGGGGCTGATGTAGAGTTCATGGCTAATGATAGGAGTAAGTACGAAGAACTCTTGACAAGGGTTACGACGAAATGGCTAAAGAAGATGGTTTGCCGCTTGAAATACTGTAGCGGTCTTTAGGGCTTCAAATTTCTGGGTTAGGTCGGAGAGGGATCGGGACGACGGCGAAGCAACAGAGGTGGCCTGGAGCTATCAATTCGATGCACAAGTATGAAGGTATTCATAGTAAGCGTCGCAAGCGCATAGCCAGGTGAAGAAAGGGAAGGAAGAGACTAAAGACGCGCCTAATGTCATATAGCTGCTGCGAAAAAAGAGCGCTGATGATAGACAAATGCGGCGGTCAAGGGCCGGCGATGACGAGAACTGTTGTTGTTAGAACAGAGGGGTAGCAGCCCTAATCTTTCAAGACGTCGCCAAAAGTGGATCAAGTATTGAAGCTTGGGGCCTTGTCTTGAAGCTAGAATAGTGGGCCAGTAGCTAGACAACCGCCCTGGAACGGAGACAAAATGCGCTGTAGACTCGGGGTTAGCTAGTGTTGCGATAGGCTCTCGTGATGACGATAGTAGGCTGCGATGGAATTAGGGACAAAGATCGAAATTCGAAATATGATGGTGAGCGAGGCAATCTAACAAGGCTACTCGCATTTTACATGCTCTGTAAAGGGAAACCCTTGGCTAGGTCCTGCAACTTTTAATATATAACTGCCGATCACGTGACTTGCGCATTGTCTACCTATCCATAATCAAATTCCAGCAAGACGCTCACTTCCAACGCGACGCACGCCCATCAAGCAAAATCACTGATGAATTACGACGACTTGCTAATCCAAGAGCTATAGCCAAAGCTGAAGCACAAAAGATAGCGACGGTCTCAAAAGTAATGAACCCAGTCTGTCAACTCAATCCATCGTCATTATAAAGTGTCTCCACGAGCCTTTCTGTGTTCCCATAGCTTGAAGAGCTACGCCACAGTTAATATCGATCGACTCCATTCCATATTCTCCTGAATACACCACTACTTGCACGCACAAGGCCTTGGCATTTTTATTCTTCACATAACACCACTCAATATGGCAACCCTGGAGCCCGGCTCCGCTGCCCACTCCCCCACCCCAGATAGCTCCGGGCGAGCTTCTCCCATCCCGCGACAATGGCGCAACCAGCTAAGCTCAGGTAAGCCGTAGGCCATACTATCTTCGCTACACATCGGGCCCTACTTCTAACACAGTTTCAACACTCCCTACACATTCTAGGCGACCACCCCTCCAAGGCCGACAAAGCCTTCCGCCGCTATGCCGTTGTTGTCGATAAAGCCCTTGCCCTCTTTGAAACATCCCTGGATGAATGGGCCGACTACATCTCCTTCCTCAACCGCCTTCTCAAGGCTCTTCAAGCCCGTACAGCCAACATGAATGCTGTGCCATCTCGAACTATGGTGGCCAAGCGCCTTGCTCAGTGCTTGAATCCACAGCTGCCGTCAGGTGTGCATCAAAAGGCACTTGAAGTTTATGGCTATATCTTCGATATGATTGGACCTGAGGGCTTGTCCCGTGATCTGCCTTTATATCTTCCTGGCTTGGCGACAACTCTATCTTTTGCGTCACTCTCCGTACGCGAGCCATATCTAGACTTGCTTGAACGCTATTTTCTCAATCTATCATCCACCGCTCTTCGACCAGCAATGAAATCCATAATACTTGGTCTACTTCCTGGCCTAGAAGATGAAAGCAGCGAGGACTTTGAGCGCACTTTAAAGCTAATAGGTCGGTTCAAGGCTGCTATTCGGCCACCGAGCGCTCAAGATATTGTGCCAGGCCATTCTACTGGTGATGATTTCTTTTGGCAAGTGTTTTTCCTGGCATCCATCACTGGTCAAAGCCGACGTCCTGGTGCCCTTGCTTACATGGTTCGTAATCTCCCACGACTTGGCCATCCATTGGCTGCTTTGCCGGGCTCAAATGGCGCTAGTATCAAGCATATTGCGGTGTCGGAGAAAGACAGCGAAGTCATAGCCAAGTTACCAGAACTGGCTGCTATGGTAACGTCACCTGAGCCTGGTCTTCTTTTGCGCTCGTTTGCTGCTGGTCTTCAAGATGATCAAATGCTAATACAGCGTGGGTTTTTGGATATGCTGGTCACCCATTTACCCCTGCATTCCAGTATCCTACAGTCAGTGAAGCCAGGGGACCTAGAACTCCTGCTGCGGGCAGCTGTTGGTGTGGTCATTCGCCGCGATATGAGCCTTAATCGTCGTCTATGGGCATGGTTCCTAGGTCCCGATCCAACATCGGAGGCCGAGCCTGAAGCTGAAGTCGATGGGGCTGGATCAGATTCGCCTCCCCAATCTGCTTCAGATCCACGCAGTTTCGCCGCAAAGACGGCTTACTTTCAAACTTATGGCCTTTCACACCTCATCTCAGCGCTGCTTGGAATGATTAACAATCCCAGTCAAGAGCTGACTGCTACTGAGCGTGCACGCCCATTCAGAATATGTCTCTCTCTTATGGATCGGTGGGAAATTGGTGGCTTGATAGACAGAGATGTGTTCTTGCCTATAATTGACAGCGTACGAAAGTTTAAGAACACGGCCAAGACTAGAGCGGAGTTCTTGGAGGTACTGCGCAGTGCTAGTGTCTTCTTTGACGGGGCTGAAACTGGCTTGATTTTCAAGTCTCTACACGATCTCGTTGTCCAGACAATCACGGACGATAAGAAGTTGCGCACTGATGACGAAAGGCTGGGTGACATCCGCCTAGCGGCCTTCATACTAGCAAACTTTAATGTGCGAGAGGAAGAAATGATTACGCTGCACGCGCCTATGCTTGCTGCCTCGATTCTTTGTCGTGCCAAGGCTATAAAATATGGTCGTTTTAACACATCTATCGGCTGGACTGTTGTCAAGGAAGCCCTCGGTGTTGTCCTAACCCTTTTGGAATTAGCACCCGCCCGAGCGTTTGTTTCGATAGAAGACGAAAAGGCAGTAAAGGTAGCCGATTCGGACGCAATAGTTTCAAAGGCTATTGGGGATTGGTACGAGGAACATCACGGAAATATCGAAGAGACTGAGCCTCCGTATAGCGCGGCCAAGATTGAGACGATTTTATTTAATCAGGCCTGTGCTGCTTTTAGTGCTAGCTTGCAGAGTCCGCAGCATGCTACCATAGTAGTGCAAAGCTACGATATTCTGGCCCAGTTACTGAGCAAAGTACCCATGAACCAACACACGACTGCCCCGTTACATGACGTCATTAGCGCTATTCGCATGGGGCTGCTCAAGTACCCCACTATTCCTTTTCCCACCTTTGCTGCCATGCTGGCCACGGCGACACAGATTTTCACCGTGGGCCAGATTACTGCCCATGAACTTAGTACCCATGTACCAGCCCTGGTAAAGCATGCATGGTCATATCTTGCAGCTGGTGACCCTAAGTATCACGTTGAAGTCGTGCGTGCATTATGGCTACTACAGTCATCCTTATCAGCTAACAATCATGATATTGAGGCTGCGCTATGTAGCTTGATTGTGCAAGACGACCAGAACGGAAGCTTTGCTGCTCGTTCTTCAGATTCGGGTCGTACATTTAGCGTTCTGTGGTCGCATACACTTCAAGACCATGCCCCTGAGAAGCGAGGCTCTAAAGCCTCTACTGGAATAGGCCTAGTAGACCTTAACAAAATGGTTACCAGTGAGCCCCGTCTCGCAGGTGCTGACGCCTTCCATGTAATGCTAACACAGCCACTAATGCTCATGCTGGATGCTCTATTAGATGAGCGTACACAGCTTTATATGACAGTCAAGATGTGGCTAAATACCACGATCGGCTTGGACCGCTTGCTCTTTGTATTCATACTCAAGTTCTCAGAGCTGCCATTTCTTAGCAAGAACGGCCCAGTTCTGACTGACTTTGGCTTTCAAGATCCTGCAATATCAGAAGAGGATGATGTCGACATGTGTCTGTATCTTATCCGTACACTGTCTAATGTCCTTGATGTAGCCCCTGACCTGCTGTGGTCTCTCATGGCTTCCAACAATGTCTCAGATCAACATTTCTATAACCGCATTTCCAAGATTACCGGCAAGGAGGAAGTCGCTATGCAGGAGTTTTTTGTTCATGTCTGTATGCACTGCATTGCCCGCAATTACGTACCAAAAGATAGCAACCTCAAGGAGCGGGAATCGCAGTTATGTCGTTCGGCTCTCGCCCTACTGACCCAGCTTCTTGGCAGCAGCTATGCAGACTCATTGGCCCAGCTTAACCTCCAGGATGCTCTGATCTCGCGGCTTCACCAGTCCCTTTCAGGCCCCGAGCCGTATGTGCAAGTCCTTCTCCTAGAGGTTGTTCTAGTTTCCCTAAAACTCAGTGTCAAGGCCGACCCACCTGCTCCGGAGACTATACCTGAGGATAAATGGTCACTGAATCCTGATGCTGCTGCTAAGAGACCACCTATTCCTATGTCAGCGTCGACGACATCGCTAGCTACTTCGGCACCTTCTCTCAAGATCCCCGTCGCTCCTACGAAGCCTACTCCCCCGCCTGCTCTGCTTAAGTGTCTCCAGGCTGGTCTTGTTTCGCAGAGCACGCGGCCTGTTCTTGATAGTTGGATTACATTCCTTTCTGCGTGCTTGCCATTGTACGAGGATTCAATATTCCAGGTACTGATCCCTCTAGTTGAGACGTTTTGTACTCAGATCAGTGAGAACTTCCAGTCTCTTCAAGCCTTGTTTGGTCGAGGCCTTGTGAAAGTTCCGGCCATTTCTAATGGGCCTGAACTAACTCTTGTAGCCCTCATCAACGGTTTAGAAGATATACTTATCACAGCTCACGTACAGCTTCTCATAGAAGAGAAGCAAGCCGTAACAACGAAGAGCCCTGATCAGCCACAGGGATTTTTTGGTAATATGGTCTCGGGGGTCTTTGCGACTGATGCCCAGCAGGCTCGCAGTGCTACGGCCAATGACCGCCTGACGGTTTATCTGGCATTTCAGGATGCTGTACGTGTTTGCTTCTGCATTTGGTCATGGGGCCAAGGTAGCGATGCCGCTGCCTTGGACCAGTCTTCTAGTGCTTCTTTTGCCTACACATCCTTGCGAATAAGAAACCGGGCCCGCCGCCTACTTGAGCGTTTGTTCACGGTCGAGACACTAGAGTGTCTTGAGACTGTGATTGAGATATGGCGCAAGGCCTATGGAATTGGCAGTATTGTTTCTGGAAGTGAGGGCTCTTCCTTCTGGGATAGACACCAAAAGGGAATACACAGCGGCGCTGGAGTCATTAAACTTTTTCCAGCTCTTGATGGCTCTCGGCCTAAGAACACAATGCCGGCACTGTTTGATGCTATTTACAGCCGAACTAACCCTTCAGCACTCGAGCCTTCTCACAAGTCTACGTTGACCATTTCTCTGCAAGACGCAGACTTGGCCATCTTCCTCAACGAATACGCACGCTCTCTAGAGGACGATGCCATGGACGAGATTTGGACAGATTGCATGACCTTCCTTAAAGATATTTTAGCCAACCCATTCCCCCACCGCCAGATTCTACCTCTCCTCCTAGACTTTGCCGCTACACTAGGTGCCAAGGTTGAAAAGACTAACTTTGGCGAGCTGCGTAAAATGCGGCGTGAGCTTGGTGATATATTCCTACGGCTTCTGACAGCCATCTTCACTACCCGGCCTCTGACCTATTCAGAGCCAAATCCTCCAGTACCTTCTGAGAAGGCCAGTGCTGTTGCTTTGACCCCTTCTGAAAAGGCCGATGACGTCATTGGTATACTAGCTGACATTGTCCCCAACCTGGCTAAGATCCTTGTTGAAAACGATCGTGTCTTGTCTGCTGCTACAACTATATCGACGAATGTCTTACAGCCACTGCTCAAATCCAAGTATTTTCCTGAAAGCGTTTCTCCGAGTACTGTTCGGCTCTTCTCTGAGCTTGCCCGTGTCCCGCAGAACCAAAAGAACTGGCGTAAAGATATCAGCGATGCCTTCAACGACTCACGTTTCTTTGCGAGCGATTTGGCCCGCGCGGAAAAGGACTGGCTGCCTCTTCTTCGCCAGTGGATCAATACCGATAAGGACAGGATGACTGAACTTCTATCACGTATTACGCCTCCGACAACTGCCGGAATTGTTTTCGGTGTTGGTGCCACCAGTGCTCGTCTCGAAGCCGATCGCCGAACGCAGCTAAATCTCCGCCGTATTGCGACCCTGATTCTTGCCT
The DNA here is from genome assembly GCF_044167205.1 of Ceratocystis lukuohia. Taxonomy (NCBI): domain Eukaryota; kingdom Fungi; phylum Ascomycota; class Sordariomycetes; order Microascales; family Ceratocystidaceae; genus Ceratocystis; species Ceratocystis lukuohia. The sequence continues at coordinate 2,228,398 of NW_027263525.1, forward strand.
CCTCTGAAGACGCTTTTGTCTCGGATCTAGAAAGCATCGCTGCTAAACTGACCGAGCTGCTGACAGCCTCTGCCAGATCTTCGCCCTCGTCGGCCACTCGCGCCGAGATTTACATGGTCCTTCGTGCACTTGTTCTGCGCACTAGTGCCATTAATCTGGCTATGCTCTGGCCTGTGGTAAACTCCGAGCTACATGCAGCCCTAGCATCGATCGTTGCCGTTGAAGGAACCTCTGCGTACGAAACATACCCCGTACCAGCAATCCTACAAGCCTGCAAGCTGCTTGACGTACTCCTCTGCGTTGCCCCTGATGACTTCCAGCTACACCAATGGCTCTTCGTAACTGACACCATCGATGCTGTCTACCGCCCCGAGTCCTACCATCCGGTTGCGTTAGCTGACGAACTATCCGAGGAGCTAGGACAGACAGCTTCTAAGAGCATCTCAGCACCAGGCATCGAATCGGTTGTGCATCTGCTTGCTGGTGGCCCTCACAAGCGGCCGTTAATTGGCGAAAGTGGCGATTCGGTGGAGAGGAGAGACGAATTGGTTGCGCATGTGTTGCAGCCGTTCTTCAGTCAGCTCAGCATCTTCGCATTTGAGAGCACGTACTCGATGGGCACGCTGGACAAGGAATTTTGTGTTCATGGGCTATTGAAAGACTTATTTGATGAGCGGACAATAGTTAAAGGGTTGTAGTCAAGGTCATCTAGTTTAGGGTTAGTGCTCCCAATGTATCATGTCCCTCACCATTAATCAAAATGCTGTTTGTATTACTACTATTAAATACGTCAATGGGTGTCTGGTTGACCTACCGAATTGCCTATTATACTGGCCTTACCTCCGTACCCGTTTCTACATCTACTTCTTCGCCAGCTTGGCCTAGAATGTAGGCTACCAGCGCTTTAGATGCACCGTTCATACAGTACTGCACGACTTCAATTTTATCGTTTCCGTCAGGAACCAAGTCAGCAATCTGACGCAGGTCACTTGTACGTGGTAAGAATAGTGCATGGTCGAAGCACTTATACGCCCCATGGAGATCTGCTAGACTATACGGCTGCATGCCGCTCAAATCAAACACACTATCGGAGACATATCCGGGGCCACCCCAGGGCGGACTAGCGAAGATCACCGTGTTATCAGGGCTAAGGCGTAATTTTTTGGGTAGTTTCTTAGGGCGTTTAGAAGCTAGCTCGAGCAACATAAACGAGTCTCCGTGAACAAAGGAGATAATCCCGGGTGGCACATCGTAAAGTTTAGCGTTGCGCTGGGCACAAGCGAGAGTGGAGGCATCACGCTCAACACAGACAACATGCTCCCAACGGCCAGACAGTGCGAAGGCAATGGAGTTACCGCCAATACCGCCAAAGCAGTCGATTATCACAGTTTTGGAAGTGTGTATTGGAGACATGTCGTAGGCGATCTGGCTGCGCGGCGTTAGTATAGGGAGGGAATGGGGAAGTGGAAGGATATAAAAACGATAGAGCACGGATAAAACCTAGCCATAGAAGAGTGCCTTTAACGGCTATACAGTATTTCATACTTTGAAAGATCGAGGTAGAGAAAGAGAAAACCTACTTTGCTATTGGCTCTGGTGTCACACCAAACCAGGCATCATCAGTGAAGAGGATGCCCTCGTCGTATAAAGAAAAGATAGAATATCTTTGTGCCCAGTATCTAAGATATGCCGTTAGTAATCATGTAAAAATCGCCGCGTAGTTTACATTCAGCTTACTTCGCAATGTTATGTGGCACATCTTCTTTCTTCTCAAAGTGCACGCACTGAGGCGTTAGAGGAAGATCCTCAGTTAAGAGCTTGACCATTGCACCGTTTCGAGGCAAGACCTCTTGAAGTTTGGTACTACCCGTAATTACTGACTAATAGCGGAAAAGAGATCAAAAATAGTTCTACGCTATTACGAAAATAAAAAAGGACTAGAGCGACCAACAAAAAGTCACAATGAAGCATGTAGACTCGGGCTATAAGGTCGCGATTAGCTTCGCATGTTGTGTTTTGCGACGGCTTTGTGATTGGACGAGGAAGAATCTGTGTAGTGTGGCGTTGGTTGTGGCGCATATGCTTTGACGCCACAATAGCTCAATGCCAAAGCAATACCGTATGCATCATCATCATCAAAGCTCTGTCGTTGGTGGTTTACCTTTCTATTTAATTTTCTAGATTCTTCCTACTCGCTTTTCCCCAGCTCCAATAGCGCCAGAGATCGCCCGTTTTTCTCTTTTTCTTATCTTTTTTTCTACTAGTCTGTCGGATCAGCAGCACCCAATGTTTAACGCCTTAAATCGGTTCATTTCTAAGCTCGACGGCGAGTCGCCCCAACAAGCGGCTGCACGCCAGGCTTCATTGTATGGCTTTCAAGTGCTGCGCAATACGAATCTGGAACTAGCTGTTGAGCCATGGTTCGATTTCATAATTGGCATCAATGGCCGACCCATTGACAACCCCGACCCTAGCCTATTTGCGAAAGAAGTGCGCAACTGTGGTGGTGCATCTGTCATGTTTACTATGTGGAACGCAAAGGTATACTCCGGAAGCTGCTTCTGTATCAAATCAAGTACTCTACAGCATTCGATTTGCTAACGTTGCTCTGAGCAGGGCGAACGCACCCGTGACCTTCACATCCCCGTCTCCCGTGAAACCCCATCTCTCGGCATATCCTTGCAATGGACACCCCTCGCCGTCGCTGCCAACGTCTGGCATGTCCTCGATGTTGCCGCCAACTCTCCTGCTGATCTGGGTGGCTTGCTACCCTACGGTGACTACATTCTCGGTTCGCCAGACGGCATGCTATATGGCGAGAGTGGGCTTAGCGAGCTCGTTGAGGCTCACCTCGGCATGCCCCTACGCTTGTTCGTATACAACAATGAGTACAATGTCTCACGTATTGTAACTATCCAGCCTGCGCGAGACTGGGGTGGCGAGGGCATTCTCGGTTGTGTTTTGGGCTATGGTGCACTTCATCGTATCCCCGCACCGTTAAGTGAGCCAGCCACGGCCCCCGGTGAGACCATGTTCGACAGCAACAACGGGAATGGCTTTACTGCCAGCTCAACAGCGGACGGCTTTACACCTGTCAGTGCCGCAGTACAGGGCACTCCGAGCGCTAGCTTCATCCCGGCCATGACATCTGAAAACAGCTCACCACTCAGCCCTGGAAGCGCACCGCACATTATCCTTCCAGCACAGACGGGGCCACCGCCAATGGGGGGCGCAATACCCGCCCGCAAAAAGAAGGACAAATCGGCTCACAGCAAGGCAGATTTTATGGACGATTATTTCAAAGAGGAGGAGAAAAAGAGCAGGGAAGCCGATGGTGCGCCGAGTCGAAGTGCTACTCCACTACCACCTCCGCCCAAAGCTGGAGCAGCCAACTTGCCCCCGCCTCCAAAAGCTTCAACACCACAGCCTTCCAGTCCACCAAAAGCTACAGAGGAGCAATAAAGCCAATGCAGTGCCACACAGTGGTTTTAATAGAAACGGAGGTTGGTCGAGGAGATTACTTCAGATAGAAGCTGGGCAGAAGTGAGTTACATAGTAGGTTCAAAGCATGTTCGTATGTATATCCATTTCTATCTGGTTGTGTCATTTCTTTTGTGCTACACTATCCTGATTGTGTATGCGCTTGACGGGTTTTTATGACTATTTGAGAGCTTGTTGTGTAGTGATCATATGTGAGATCTTAGTTGATGAAGTTTATGCAGAAAAAGTGCAGAATAAGACTGCAGCCTACAAAGTCGGCGAATGCTCTATAGACAGAATGTTAGGACTAGCTCAGGGTAAGGCAGAGTAGAGATGGGTAGACACTTACCTCTCAGGCGACACTTCGGGGAATTCGGACTTGTTGCTAGTAGTAGTCTGGACACGAAGAGAAGCTACGAGGGGGGGCGGTTAGCACATCAAATATAGACTTCAATTGATAGTGCAAAGACTCACCAGTGAGGACGAATTGGCCAACAGTAGCACTGAAGCCGGAGAGGAAGGCGTTGAATGGCTGACAGCGAAGTTAGTATCCAAAACAATCAATATTTGCACGCGAAACGCAATCTCAGCTTACATAGTTGCCAGCAAGCACGCAGTATAGGAACTGAATTGCGCCTACGGCCACAAGGAAGGCCATAAACACATCTAGTAGCTTCGTCCGTTGTGGTGTCGTCTTGAGATAGTGCGCGCAAATGTTTCCAAGCACCTTGTTCCACTGCTGTTTCGACTCGGTAGACGAAGGGGAGGTCTTGGATGGAGCTGCCACGGGCGCTGCGGCAATGCTAATATCAGAGGTCTGAAAAGTAGCCGCTGCAACAGCCGGAGAGGCATCGCGGTTAGCAGTTTTCTTGGCCATTGTAGCTAGCCGGTGTAGTTTATATGCGGTATAGGTAGACAGTAAAGTACAATTGGTTGAGAGTCTGGTTTTCGGGCAGGGAAAGCGTAAAGTCAAGTCAATTAATGTCTGCGCTGGCGCTGTTATAAATAAGTCTTGTCGTCGCTATGTTTGCGTAGCTCGCGCCTTACCATCGTTATAGAAATCAAAATGCCTTACTTATTCAGTGAACACGCAGCTTTACGCCACACATGTCAGATGTTGCGCTTGGATGGAGCTTGTTACGGAAAGTCCTGGGTCCTTGATCCCTGAGCTATCTTAAAGTGTGGCGCTATGTGGCGCCCATGAAGCTTCAGGCCATACTGGGTAAGAGACGGAGCTTCCAGGACCGACAAGTCTCCAAGCGGCAGCGGGTAAAATAGATTTTTGCCTACTATATAGCTTTGTTCTTTTGTTTTTTTGCAAAAAAGAAAGAAAGAAAGAAAATTCAATAAGTTGTACGCTTGTTTGAATACCTTGAAAATGGTTCGTCACGTTATGGCCTGATAGTTCTGCTTCCCGCTTACTAATACCATAATATCTAGTCCCTCGTCATCACCTCCTACGTCCTCTCCGTCCTCACGGCTGCTGGTGGCATTGCTGGCTATGCCCGCACCAAGTCGATCCCGTCCATTGCAGCCGGCTGCACCGTCGGTGCCTTGTGTAAGTATATACCCTTCCCTTCTGCGTTCTCCAATAATCCCATGTTCCCTATGTCCTCCAATCTCAACACTAACTTTCACGTCCTTTAAAGATGGCTTTGGCGCCTACCGCCAACAACACAACGCTCCCGGCGGTGTGGAGCTGAGTCTCATTGCCTCTGTCGTTCTCGGCGGTGCATCGATCCCTCGTGCTCTGCGTCTGCGCAAGCCCGTGCCCATGATGCTGAGCGTGCTTGCCACCATTGGTATGATAACCTTTGGCAAGGCCTACTCCGAGAAGGCGTAAATTCAAGTAATAGTTTCAGAGTAGCAAATGGAGAAATAAATATCTGTTTATATTGTACAAGTTTGTGTAGCCCAGATTGTACAAATAGGAACATCAGGCCCTAATCGTCTTCCGTACTATATGTGCCTCCTCCGTCAAACTCCCAGAACGCCAGTAAGTTATAAAAATTCAACACTAGGCCACATCTTGAATGAAGCGGGCCAGTATAGGACGAGAGTCCCTTTCTTCTCCTTCCCAATCTTCACTCATAGGCCTAGCTCACGCTCCTTCTCCTTGATTCTCTCCCGACGAGCCAACGCTGTCTCCCTGTTCTTAGAAGCACGGAGAGCGCGCTGCTCACCAAGGCATTTGTTGACGTCGGCCTTGAAAGCATTGCATTGGCCTAGAGATTTCCATAGGAAGCCGCGGGCATGGCACTCCTCCAGCGCGTGGATGACGTCCCAGCAAGCTGAACAAATTTTAAGGATTAGCGACATAGAACAATAGACTACAAGAGCCTCTGGGTTATACTTGCGGATGTTAGCAGGTTTATGGAGATGGGAATGCATAACTAGAGCGGCTCTGCAGTGTCCAACTTGAATTATTGATGTAGTGATCAGCACTAGGTGGTGTGATATCTGTTTAGACGATCCTGTGCGAAACTTCAATCTCTCTGCGCTAGATTATGGTGAAAAAAACCCTGAGGATATATTTAACCCTAGTATGCTACCAAACCCCAACACCCCCACTATTAGCTTCTGATTCACCACATCCTGAATCAGGTCAGCCTTGCAACACAGCCTGTAGTTCACTATCATCTCTATTTCACAGTCAAGCTTGTATTTCAGGTTTTAGCCATGTCAGTCCAGACGAACAAAAAGCAAGGCGGTGAGTGCAGTCGTGGCTCATTCTATGAGAACTGACAGCCTTTTATGTCTGGGAAAGTGCTAACTGGTTTTTATGTAGACCTTCAGGCGCAGTACAGCAACTACAAGAATGCTCTGCAGCAGCTGGCTAGCAAAATCGGCGAAATTGAGCAGGACACAGAGGAACACAAGTATGTTGCTATGTTCATATGGAACATCTAGGCTAGCCCTTTGGTACCCCGCCAAGGAAGAAGAGGGGCTAGGCCCTTGGGTGGAACGCCTTAAGCCGAGGGTATCAGATGGGAGATGATCGAGACTGACTTTTCGTATAGGCTAGTTTTGGATACCTTGGAGCCTCTCCCTGGTGATCGTAAGTGTTTCCGTCTGATTAATGGCGTGCTTGTTGAGAGAACAGTAGAAGATGTCAAGCCACTACTGAAGACCAACGCCGAGGGGCTGGCCAAGGTCCTGGAAGATCTTGTCAAGCAGTACAAGCTCAAGGAAGACGAGCTGCAGAAGTGGAAGGTTTGTAAATCCAGAAGGAGGCCTTGTGTGTTGATGGGTGATGATGGTACGCTAACCTAGTTTCGGATCACAGAAGAAGAACAATGTTCAGGTTGTTCAGTCGTAATCAAAAAGAGGGGATACATACGTTGGTTATCAATTCTAAATTCTTTTCTTTGAGGGCATTTCTTTCGTTAACGTTCATGGTCCTCGAACGGATTGGATGGGTCCTGACTGTAGGCTCTTTTCTCGGTATTAGATATTAGATGCAGCTAGTACTTGTAGTGTGGTAGTGTAGTCGCTTGAGGTATGCTGTGTCTTGGCCTCATTTGATGAAATGATGCCTAATATTTGCGCATCCGTCGAGACTCGGATCGGGGGGGGGGGGGGGCTGTATTACTCCCTGTATCTCCCTGTATAAAAGGAGATGGGAAGAGAAAGACCTTGCAGTAAAATGCACCGTTGCCTGGGGTCAGAAAGCGCTTCAGCCATAAGATGTATTCGGCTCAAGTGGTAGCGGTTCAGCTCTAACATAGCATGCAAGGCTGGCCTCAATTTGATTGGCTGTTGCGCGAGCTTCCTAGGTTAAAGAGAGAAAGCTTGCTTTCATGATGCCTCTTTCTGGTTATCATTGTTCATCTAGCTGAGCCATTAGCTTTAATAAGGACAAAGACAAGTGACAAGTTGACGGGCGGCTTTTAGCCAGGTACAGCCAGAGGTACCCCACTAATGGACAGAGCCAAAAAATACATGAGCTCGCATGCTAAAGCCTACTACGGCACGTGTACCCACTGTTAGCACAAGACTAGGCGTCCGGCTCGACAGTTTTGCAGACGTCACTATTTTTGTTTCTACTACAGTCATTTCCAACAAACACACACAATTCGACCCCACGCCATTTTCTCTCATATTTTTCCCTCCTCGCCATTCTCACCCTGGATGCATTGTTGCCCATTTCCCGAGCCTCTCGCCTAACAGACACACCGTATCTCTGCTGTATCTCTGCTGAGTATTTGCTGGAGCGCCGGCACTTTCCATTGGCTGTAAGTCTGCGATTCCCCATACAAACCTGCCTTGTTGGATGCTAGTGATGGCCCAAGTCGCGTCTTCTTGATGCGATGCGATCAATCGTGGAATAGGAACCGGAAACTACTGGATACGCACACACCCTTTGATGTCGTCTCAAGGCTATGGGGAACATGCTTTCAACGTGCATCAAGCAATAAGGCGACAGGCATCGCAGCCTTGTCAATCCGGCCTTTGGTTCGCGCCAATGAGCGATGCGGTGGGAAGTAGTTAGCATGGCCTTGAACATGGTGACAAGGTGACAAAAGCCTCTTGGATAATGACCGGGTTTATCTGTTGTCTGTGTGTCTATGTGTCTATGTGTCGCGCCTGCATGCTTCTCGGATGACGCTACGACCTGGGGCTGCGTTATGCCATCTGGTTCACATCCTCTGTTCTTTTTTTCATTTTTCGCTTTTCACTGGATTGGACACTGTGCTTCCGCTCTGTGCTGTGGTGGCGACTGGCAACTTGGACTGGTGTAACCGACGTGGCTCACTTAAACAGCCAACCTAGATGGGGCGAGACAGGTCTAAACACTTCTGGCTACCCCTCTATGCGCTCGGCCTGACCCTGTCATCCATCATGAGCTTTGTCAACAGGGCATAACTGCGTTTTGCTGCTTGGACTAATAGCCTTTTACTCTAGACCATTTACCCGCCCGTTGTCTACACTCACAGACCTTATACTTATAGCCTTATCAGCGAATGACGTCTTTTTGAGTTTTTCCTCTGCGTCTTTCATCACGGGCCACCATCATCACATTTGATTGTAACTGCGTACATTGGTTCTTCTTTGCTATCCGCCAGTAGGGAAACTGCGGAGCTTATCCAGTCGAGACTTCATCCTCTAATTTGCTACATCAACATCATCGCCTCGGCCGACTCTTGGCTCGCATTACAGAAGCGCAGTGTGACGATATACACACGCCCGTCTCTACATCATTATTAGGCATTCCCACTACTTTGATTCACGAGGGTTGACTAGTACAACTGCATCACTCATCCCTTTTACGTCCAAACCTACGACAGGCCCAGTCTTTTGCCTCATGCGCACTACCAATTAAACATTGGCAATCACAATCTGACTGGTGCAGTGCAATTTACTGTGTGTCCTTACGATATTTGTTGTATTCACATTTCTCCCTATCTGAATCACAGCCTAGTCTTGCTTTTGCCTCTTCCAGTCGGAATTTTGAGGTCTTACGAAGCAGAACTGACAAAGACATTGAGTACCAAAACTAGTGCCGGTAATATCACCAGCACTAACACGAGCGCCAGCACTCATTTGCCGGGGCTGCCCTCCCTAAAGTGTCTTCAGTGACACGTACTTACCAACCCTTTTTCACGCGCCTATAGCAAGGCTAGTTGCCGTCTACGTACCGCGTCTCGCCAGTCTCACCATGTCGGATTCTCCTCAGAGCCAGACTCAAAATCAAAACCAGTCGCTACCTCCTACAGAGGCTGAGCACGCTGTGCATGATGCTGAAGTTGATGAGCAAATGAACGAGGGCCAAGAACATCCTGGTGCCGGCTTGGGCTTTGACTTCGAAGTCAAGGAACAGGATCGGTGGTTACCTATTGCCAACGGTAAGCGCAATCACTATATATTTTTCTTTTCTCTTTTCCCCCTCTGCAGTCTCGCTTTTCTATTTCTCTGTTTTGTTGCTTGCATCTTCTCCTATCGTTTCTCTATTTCCAGACCGTCATTTTTTTTTTCGTTCCCTTTGACTGAGGCGCTTTGTGCGCCTTCGCTTTCTGCTCCGCTAGTGCCGTGCAGCATGTGTGTCTCTTGCTGCTCTGAACCAACATGGCTACCCTCCGTATAGAACCCAGCCTCTGTACTATTTATTTCCGCGTTAAGGATGCGAGCATTATGCAGTGCCTGGCGCTGTTAGTACTCCAAAAGTACTCTTCACCTTGCGTATGTATCTGTGTCGCAGTATATTGATCTCGCCGTCTCTCGCCACGTTTTCTCCACACTGAGCCCCACGAAGATTTATTAAACAGACCAGCACAACGCGTTTCTCGCACAGCAGCTCGAATACTTGATTGAGCTGTGCTACGTCTGCCGTGCGGACTGAACGTGGGAGAGACAACGAAACAAGATGCCTAGGCCCTGGCACATGACAACGTACAGCATATTACAAGAGTGTACGGCAGCAGCAAAATCTGCATCCAAAAGTCTTCATGCGACACCGCTTTGTATTTAGATTCTGCCTGCCTTTCTTAGCCCTTGTTGGGTGTTCCCGAATGGCCACCACGTATGGGTATTTGGGCACAGTACAAATATCCCCCCTTCGACTCGAGCCACTGCACACTTGAGCATAATTCCTCGTTTAAGCTCTAAGCACCCATATACTACTAAGACAACCCTCCTTTTCACTGGTCACTTTAAATAGCCCTGCTACATGTTAGCCATGCCCGACAACTCATTTCCTATAAACGCAGCGTGTCAGAAGCCAACAAACGCTGTCAATCAAGGCCAAATCCTTGACAACAACAACGGCAACAAGCGGGAGCAAGTGCTACACAAAGCATCAACATCCAAAATACCGCAAAAAGCGCCACCGGCGAAATCACAGGCCAAGAGCCCCAGGCACTCGGCCAAGATGGACGAAGTAGATGCTAACATTCGGAACTTTGCCCCAGTTGCCCGTATCATGAAAAACGCCTTGCCCGAGAACGCCAAGATTGCTAAAGAGGCAAAAGAATGCATGCAAGAATGCGTGAGCGAATTTATTTCTTTTATCACAAGCGAAGGTGAGCAGTGAAATAGAGACAACGGAAAGACTATCCGTTGCTAACTTCCCTTGGCAGCCTCTGAAAAGTGCCACCAGGAAAAGCGCAAGACTGTCAATGGCGAGGACATTATCTTCGCTATGACGTCTCTTGGATTTGAGAATTACGCCGAGGCCCTCAAAATCTACCTGGCGAAATACCGTGATGTAAGTTGCTTTGTCCTGATTAAACCCTGGATTTGTCCACAGCCGTCCGTCATTTGCCTAATACGGAATCTCTTCAGACCCAAACTCCCCGCGATCCCCCGCCTCGTACAGCCAGCCAAGAATTCGCCAACAGCTCAACTGCGAACCTACCCGAATTTGATTCAGCAGCGGGTAATGCGCAGCCAGCTTTTTCAACAGCGGAGAACACTGAGAGTTCGACGGACCCAAGCTTTCCTTATCCCACAGGCACCTCTGGAACTACTGGCGAGCCAAGCTTCTAGGATGTTGTCGATGGACGTTAATGGGTCTAGGGAAGTGGGAACATGGAAAGAAGAGTTGCTGAGCTTGTTTAATACGACATTGGTTAGAAGGAAAGATCTGTCTGTCTGATTGTTAATGACGCAAGCAACGGAAAAATACAGGCTAATTGCTTAAGTTATACAGTTAGGTTATACTAAGCTCTTCTAATATGTCTTCCGACCTTTGTGCTATCCGTTGTTGGTTGGAACATCCGTTGCTAGTATGGTGGAGCTGGAAGCTATGTCTTTATTCTGCCCTCCTATAATATAGGATAGCCCAATCAAGTGCCCGCGTGGTGGGCCTTCGCTCAGCACAAGGCAGAGGAGCGGATTCGGGAGGTGCACAAATGTTTATTTTAACTATAATACATAGTCTGGTATTTGTGCGTGTTGTCTATGAAGCTGCAATAAAACTTTGTTGTAATCACTCCCTACGCTATCAGCTATAGTAGCAGGCAAGGCATTGCATTGCCCTTGGGGCTCGTAGTCTTTTAGAAAAAAAAAAAAAAAAAGAGACAAGGCGCTAGCAGCTAGTGCCAGCTGCCATCAGCTCTATATGTCCCCACAAAAAAACTCTGCTGGCCCGTCACCTGCCTGACCCCATTTTTTTGCCCGGCAGCGGAAATCCCATGATTTCTCATATTCTCATGGACATTTTCTTCCTTCCCAAACCAATCCTTACTCCTCCAGCGTTCGCATGCAGAGTTTTTTTTTTCCTTCCTTCCTTTTTTATTTTTTTTTTTTTTTCTTCCTCTTATCGTTGAATTTTCTTTCTTCCAGCAAACAGGCGAACCATCTCTTTGTCTGCCCTATGAGCTGATCGTTAACTCCCTAGTTGTACTTCTAGAGATTAGTCGTGCTGCCACTGACTGGCTTTTTGGGCTTTGTTTTCTTCTCCCTTAACTGCTGCCTCTACTCCCAACCCGACCCATGGTCTAGCTGATACTGCTTGTATCTGTGGCCGGCCCCCCCAAGGACAATCTTAAACTCCTTTCCACTTCCTCTCGGTCTCCTTCATCGTTTCCCTTTCGATATGTTTGCCACAATGTCGACACCCATCTCTGGGGCTAGAATACCCAACCCTAAATCTACGCCTTCCCGCTCCATTCTGCGACAAACCCACTCGACCCTTCCTACTCTGAAACGCCCTCGGTCGGGCAGTGACTTGTCCAAGCCCGACGAGCCGGCTGCAGTCTCCAGCCCAACGAAACGCCGTAAGGTCGAGTTCAGCGATGCCCCTAACGAGGTGCATAGCATTGGAAAACGCACGCTTATGGAGTTTAAGCTAGAGGTTCAGCGCTCTCTTGAACAACATTCCCGTGGCGACAGTGAAGGCTACCTCGTCCTAAAAGAATACTTTGCCAATGACCGCCTCTACGCCGATAGCGACAACGATAATGCTTTGAAACCTCACGAGCTGCGCGGCTACGTCATTGCCCTGGCTAGCTTTACTCCAGTGCTGAAACAAAATGCCTACGAGAGTCTGGTCACAGCCATTCTCAGATGTACGTGGGTTGGCCGCGATGAAAGCTTCATCAACGCCTTCATTGACTTTCTCGCAGCGCTCATTACCGTCAAGGGCTCATATATGATAGAGGTTTTGGACATGATTGTCTCCAAGTTTTCTGATGTGCGGCGCTCAAGCTGGTCAGTTCCTGGCTTCCCGAAAATCGACTGTGCCACTATGCATGGCCGTCTCCATATCGCTCTACAGCGCCTTCTCAGGATGTTTCCGGGAGCGCAAGGTGCTTTGCGCAGCATCATCAAGAGCTGCTTCCCGTCGGTAGACGAAACGAAGCGAGCCTATTCGACCTATCTGCAAAACATACTACGCATTAAGGAGTATGCGCCCGCACTGGGGCCATACGTTTTAGATTTGATTGTCAAGCAAATGGTTGACATTGACGTTGAAATGCAGGCTGATCTAGATGACTTGGACGGCCCTATGGCCGTTGCTTTGCAAGGAGTGTTTAGCGAACCACGTGATGAAGAAGATCTTGATGATGATAGCGATGCAGAGTCTGTAGCCAGTGATGACTCGGATGTCGATGAAGACATCGCTAAAGCGCGTGCCGTTCGTGACCAAGTTGAGAAGCTGGACACGGCCATGGAAACCATGTTCCTCTTTTACGACGAGATATTGTCCATTTCTGACGTTAAGACTGCGGAACAAATTACAAATGATTACATGAAGACGCTTCTTAGCGAGTTTAGTGGCATTATTCTGCAGACTCGGAAATCCCGACACACGCAGTTTTTGCTATTCCATTTTGTACAACAGTCAGAAAACACCATGATGCAGTTCATAGACACTTGTGAGGCCATTGCCTTCCGCTCCAATTCGCCAGCTGCTCTAAAAGATTATGCTGTCTGCTATCTTGCCAGCTTCGTGGCCCGTGCCGGCCGCCTCCCTGATGAAGTGATCCGTGGCGCCTTCCACCGCCTTCTTTCTCAACTTGAACGCCTACGTCTGGCGTACCAGCCGACATGTCGCTCGCCCGATCTACGACGCTACTATTCGTACTATGCTGTCTGCCAGGCCGTCCTGTATGTGTGGTGCTTCCGGTGGCAAAGTCTTATTGAGGCGGTGCCGGACTTTGTCGATCCAGAAGACCCATCGTCATACGTTGGCCAGGCGCTAGATTGGGGCCATGAGCTACGCTCAGTAATGCAGAACAACTTGTTCGGCCCACTGAACCCACTCAAAGTGTGCGCTCCGGGCATTGTCGAGGAGTTTGCCAAGCTAGCACACAAGCTTAACCTAGCGTACGTCTACCCGCTGCTGGAGACTAACAAGCGCATCCACCTTGGCCAGTACATGCAGCGGTCATATTCGGCGGGTGGCGGTGCTCTGCGCGACACCAAGGCCGAGACGATTGGCGATGAGAGCATGTTGCAGCTTGAGCAGTATTTCCCTTTTGACCCGTACCAGTTGCCGCAGAGCAAACGGTGGATCGAGGGCGAGTATCTCTCGTGGCGGACGATTCCGGGGATCAACGGTGACGATAGCGACGATGACAGCAGCGAGGACGATGATGACGATGATGTGCTGATTGAGGAAGAGGACGAGACGGACAGTGACGAAGACGACAAATAGTGGCTCTCTTCATGACCATCGCGTTTATTTTTTTTTCCCCTTTTCCTTGCCTTTCATTTTCTCTGTCATTCCTCCATATTTCTTTCTTTTTATCATCTTTTTTTCCCATGTGCCTAGACCACACCGAAGATCAGGCGTCTTTTTTTATTTTTTCTGCGTTACGCAGCTTTGCGTCTTTTTTTGCATATTTTTTTGCTTTCCTGCCCAGAAGTTTCTGTCCTTTTCTAGCATATATTGAGGGAGACAAGGGGAATAGGAAATCCCCCCTCGGTTCGGTTCTTTGATGGGAGACGACTTTTTTCTTGTTTTTTTTTTTTTCTTTGTCCTTTTGCTTCTTTCTTGTGCTGGGGGCTCCGGCGTTGTCTCGCGGTTTCATTTTGGTGTTAGTGTTTCGTACTGTATGATTTTGCATTTGTTATCTTTTGCCTCCAGAAACTGGTCCATGGAATAAAACTATCACATCTTGGCATTTGCATTTATCTAGCCTAACAAGCCTCTCCTAGTAAGCAAGTACATGGCTGTGTTGGCAGCATACTGAACCTATCGGAGAGCGCGATCCCAGCCTAATGCATGGCTGGCATTCTCTGTGGTGGCGGAGAAAATAGCCGCCCTGGGGATTGAGTGCAGGGCCTAAGGTGGAGAGCTGTATGTATGTATGATGAGGATCCGGGTAAACGCCGGCTATGAGATTGGCTGCTCACTAACACCCTATTGTCTGGCGAATTCTCGTGCAACCCTGCAGCAAAGGTACATGCCAATATATATACATTGATGATTCTAGAATTTCAGACGAAGCTTGTTGACGCGAGAGCAAGAAACCAGTGAGAAACACGGCCTACACAAGCTTCTACCAGTGGCTGGCTGTCTTTTGGCGGTGATGCAGCGCAGCCCAATGTAGACTCTGAAACAACAGCGCTGTAGGCACATCCTCTTCATCCTCTTTCCAGAACACGAACAGGACTACCCTACCTAGCCAGGGAGGGAGGGGCTTTTGTGAGTAATCAAGATGTAAAAAGGAGACTTGGTTTGCGGGGGGGGGGGGGGGGCATCATCCCCAGTTGATTATTTGTTGGCCTTTTTAGTCCGTTTGGAAGCAAAGTCAGGACAATGCGATTTTCCCCCCTCTTTGACGTGCTTATTGTACACAACCAGCACAGCAGAGCACAGCAGCGCACAGCAGAACACAGCAGAACACAGCAGAAGACATCATCTCCGCACCTCAGTCTCCAGGAGCTGGCCGTGGTTTGGCCCTAGTTTGGCCCAATGTGATAAGCATAATAGGCGAAAAAAAAAACAAGAAGAAACGAAAAGGGGCCTAAAACAACAGCCAAACAACCAACCAAAACAAGTTTCTGTAGCACAAGATGCCGTATTAGACGGGAGTAGGTGTAGACATGTCGTGGCTCTGGCTTTGATTGGCTCTAGCCCGTCATGCATCGTGACTAAAGAAAATCACCAACTTACCCACTAAACACCCACATGGCAGCACCTGGAGGAGACGCGCTCCTTCTGTTTCTCCTCGATAACGCCACTTTTCACGCTCAAGCCATTCGACCTGGCGCCACAGCAGCGCACCACATTTGGAGGCTTCGGGTTGGCTCCACATAGGACCTTTTAGACTGTGGGGATCTTGGTATCTCCGTCCCTTTGTAGTATTTGCAACTATACATCACCAACAGCGCCCACATCCACCACCAACACAAAGCCCACGGTTGTTTCACTCTTGCGCCCATGGCGTTATTCTTGCACTCGCTCATTTTCCATCTTTCGTTTTTTTGATTCTCAATTTCCGATTTTCGATTTTCGATTTTCGACTGTCGACTGTCGATTTGCAATTTGCAAGTTTTACTTACACATCAACCAGCCCACATCTCGCTATGCCTCCTCTTCCTCCCCTTGATTGGCCTCTCCTCACAACCCTGCCGTCCAATCATATTTGCGTCTTCGTCTTTGCCAACCAACTGTGTGTCAGTCAAGCCAAATGCCAACTTGTTCTAGAACGGCTTTGCCGTTCCGGCTTTGCCTGTTCTATTTATTCGCCATTGTCTGTCGCTGATTCGCTGCCGGCCCCTGCTTCCCAAGCTCTATGCTCCTAGTCCAAATGCTGCTGCTGTCTACCCCAGGGCTCCATGTCTCCTGCTTTGGTGTGCCATACCAGGGTGGGGCTTGTCCTGGTGCTATTAGTCTTCTATAGCACAATAAATTGCCTGGATCAATGAGACAATTGATGTCGTATGCAACACGTTGTAGGATGTGCCAGCTGAAATCACGAGAGCTCAGCTACAGGTCGTGGACTAGCACGGCTGCCGGCCCCATCGCTTCTCTTCGTCCTGCTCGGCCAAAAATAGTGTTGGCTTATTTATGTCAAGGCAGCTAAAACTCTCTGACGTCTGGCAGCTGGCAGGCAGTAGATGCTCTAGACACTCCACGTGCGTCTCATTCGCCCTACATTTGACAGGCCGCACCGCTCACCACATTTGCACCCTATCTCGGGCTTTGGATACACCCCTCTGTCGGCAAGCGTATTATTCTGGTTTTGTTGCCAACATGGCCCGATCCATAAGCGAAGCGTTCCTACTCCCATCCCAGGATCCTGTCTGTAGAAGACCACACATACACGCACATTCACTTCTCCCAGAATTCTAACCTGGCTGCTGGGAGGACCTCATCTATTGTAATGTCACTTTGCCAACTTCAGACCAGAAATTAAACGATCATGTCCAACACTCAGCCAGGCTTAAACAGACCCTTCCGCTGTGCTCTAAGTGGTCCAGTCCAGATACTGCACTGCATATGTACGTGGTGGTGGACAGGACAGGGGACAAGGGGCCTCCAAGTAATCAAGTCTTTTGAGTTGCCTGTTTCTATCAATGCTCACGCACTCTGCTTCCTCTGAGGCCTTTGCGGCGAAGTGACAAGACCGCTTTTTAAGACCTGATTCCAAAACCGCCCCGACTCAATCACCGGTCAACCTGTTAAAGAGCATCTATTCAAAATCGTGCCCAAGGCAGAAAAAATAAAACAACCAATCCCATCAGCGAACTCGCTTACAGAGGAAAGTCTTAGTATATGTCTAATTCCTTCCAGTACAATCTTATTCCAACTATAGCAAAGTTAGCCCATCTAAGATTCCAAGACGCACATACTATCTACATACAAATGCCTATACACCCGTGCAGAGATGTACCGGCGGGGCTATTCAAAACGGCCAATGCCCTGTCACACCCCCTCCTGCTCTTTCCCCGGCTGTGCTCACCGTCTACACTCAAGACTTACTCAGCAGATAACTTGACCAATTTGTTGCCACGATGTTGGTGTTGTGGATTTTATCGTTGGTTCTGTTCACCCCTTATTCGGCAAATGATTGGAGCGAAATATATCCGGCCCTCAATCTAGTGCCTGGGTGCACCTTCTCGAGCGAAGTCCACACACAGAATGATTCAAGCTCCGCTGCCATGCTCCGGTTGTCTGGATACCCGGGATCTTGGTAATTGGTCCTTGGATGTGCACTGCGTGACTGAGTTCTAGGCAGGCATGTGCAGTTGGCAAATAGGTAGATGTCTACCTACGGACAGCGCCCGTATATAATGCTCGCTGTCTTCCGGCTTGGACTACATCGAGAAGATTCTTTTGGATCGCATCTCTCAGAGCCTTCTTCTCTGCCTCTTCCTCACTCCCACAGCTTAACAAGTCTTCCCGCTTGCTGCTGCTCCTTCCATCTCTGCTTCTACCGACATCCTCATTGGCTTTCTTTTCTATCCTCTGCTTGCCACTGGTACCTTCTAGGCCTTCTCTCTGGACTCTGTTGTAGTCTATTCTTTCTTCTCCATTTCTTTCTGCTTCTTTTGTACACACACGCACTCAGCTGTACAATCCTACACGCCTACATTGGCCAAGATCTTTGTTCTCCCAACCAACCAGTAAAATACAAGCCCATTCCCTGCTCTGATTTGGAATCGCCGTCATCCATCATGCCTAGACCTCGGAAGCACGCTAGCAAAGATGCGCCAAGCTCCGAGAGCTACCAACGCCGCCGTGAACAGATTCGTGCTGCCCAGACTCGCCACCGCCGCCGGGCTACCGAGCTTCGGGAGCAGCTTGAGAAATGGCGGTCTACCATGCAGAGCCGTCTCATTATGGATGGCTCAGCCCAGTCAGACATCCGGGGCCAGAACGAGATCATGTGGGAAATTCTGACCGAGTCGATCATGGCTGACGGCTGGGATCGTGTCAACATTAGCTCGCTCCCGCCCGATCAACGTGAATATCTTCTCCAGCGTGTCAACCACCGTTCACAGGAGACTGGTTACTATCCTCCCAGTCCGAACTTTGACGCCAACTACCATCAGCCTAGCACCAGCTCCGCACTGTCCTTGGAGTCTCTTTTATATTCGTTCCATCCGCAGCAGAACCAGGGCCAGGCTGGCCAGTTTCAGCTGCTTCAGCCCGATTCTTCGTACCAGATGCCGCATATACACTCTGACCACCAGCTAGCCAATGACCTTCTACCCTCTATGGGGCATGCGGAAATGGGCGCTGGCTATCATTCGAGTGGTGTTGTGGGTGCTGCAGGAAGACTCTGTTACCATGCTTCGCGGGGCATGTCAGGTTGCCCGCTAGCTAATCTAGGCCATGAGCAGCTTGCCTCTGCTCACCGGTTTGTTGAACTGTAAGTCATGCCTAGCCTGTTTGGGATTATTGATTCCACATTGCCGCCCCCCGCCCCCCCCCCCCTTGTCCCAGATCTCGCTATTCTTACGGCTTCTTCTACGCCTACCAGCTTTGCTTCCAGAACTGTGACATTAGTATTTTCCTCTTTCTCTTAATACCAACTATCAGCGCATCTCTTATTTTCAATCCTTCATTTGTCTAACCATGACACAACTGGTCTAGTCTTCGTGGAATGTGCTCCAGGGGCGCCTCTTTCCATCCTTCTATGGCCATATCGTCGTATGGCGGACCGTCCAGCTACGAGGACCACTACGGTTCTCTGTCTTCCATGGACTATAGACACCACGCCATATCTGCTGTCACTGGAGAAATCGACCTATGCAACGAGCACTCTGCCGATGATACCGCTAACACGAACCCCGATACCCTTACGCCTGTCCAGGCCCTCTTCTTCCTGCTCCGTCGTGCTCACCCCGACTACTATCTCGTGTCAGCAGCCAACCTCGACTCACTCGGCGCCATCTGTTCTCGTCTCGTTTCGTGCGTCCCTGGCTTGGGCGCCGTGGTTTCTAGAGTAGACTTTGACAACGCAATAAACAGTCTGCTATAACAGAAGAGAGGGAGGGGTAGGGGAAAGGACAGCAGCTGTTTACGTGCGGGGCTGGGGCCACGCAATACACACCCATACCGGCTTAGCTCTGAGACTGCTGTAGCTGCTGTAGGCTGCTGTAGGCTGCTGTAGACTGCTTTTTTTGGTTTATTTCTTTTTTCTTCTGGTGCATTGTACAGTATCATTTTGGAGATTGATTCCACATCACTTGCAGCACTGATTTCCCTGTTATTTTTTTTTCTAGTTTTATGCAACGTTAGTTTTGATAGTAGCACAATTTGACCTTTATAAGCGACCTGCAAGAGTGACCCTACACCCTGACTTTGTGCTTGAGACATATATATCTTTTTTTTCTTTTCTTTTTTTCTTTTTCTCTTGTTGGCACCAAGACATAACACTTGCTATGCATGCTAGCATACTGGACTGGTCACGTTTTCCAACCGCCGCTTGATAATCCTTGGTCTATAAACAAGTCGTTTTTGCACCTGTAATGGTATCTATGTATCTATTGACAGGGCAGGGGGAGATCAGGAAGCCTGGTATCCTTGTTCTGCAAATAACCATGGTCAACAAGCGCCATCTTCCTGACGCCCAAACCCCTCCATTTCACTTGAAGTGAGCAGAGGCCAAGGCATGTTGGGAGGAGTGAGAGCTGGCGGCCATGCAAACAGGTCCAAGATGAGGGCCAACGCCGAGTGGCAGGATGCCAATTTTGATTTATAGACGAGCCCCCCCCCCCCCCTTGGAGAGACCAGTGCAGTTAGTTAGTTAGTTAGTATCTTGGTGTCCATCCATTTACGCGATATCCATTGAGAATGCCACCAATATTCACGGGTGTGACGGTGTTGTATGCATCCCTTTCTATCCAACAGCAGCATATATTACGAATAACACGTGATCGCGTAGCCACACGACCATGCTATCAATCCTGCTGTGACGTAGATATTATTTTGCGTATTTTCGGCGGGTTTCAATCATATCCTATAACATCATTAATATTATACAATGAGTTTCCGGCTTACCTTCTAAATCTAGCATCGTTTGATGCTGCTTTTAGCAGCCCCGACCGCCCACCAAATAGGCGGCACCCTTTCTCCAGACTGTCGGGGAGGCGTGTGTGTCTTTGAAGGGCCTGAATTTCTGCTCCTCGCTGAAACTTCGAGACTGCGGCTTTGTGTCTTGTGCCATGGGACGGAGTCGCAGAGTCGCAAGTATAAGTAGGGTATGGTCCTCGGGCCTCCGTCAGCGACCACCAACCACGCTCTCTCTACTGCTTCCTAGGTTGTTGTCCACCCGGAAGCTGGCTTCTTCATGTGAGCTCTGTCCCATCGGGAATGATGGCAATTGTAGCTTAGTTATGCTGATACAGAATAGCTACAAGGGAGTGGAGGCTTTAAAGAAATGAAACAGTGAGTCCACATAATGATGCTATAAAAATACAAAGGCAAGCCTCCCGTTGTCGACAAGAAGTGGCCGTGCCGTGTCTTGCATCACATACAACAAGCAAAAGAAGAGGAGCGAATGACCAAGAAATCAGCAATATTCACGGCAAGGGATAAGCTTTTACTTCAAGACGGCTACCAAATGCGATAGCCGCAGGGGCCTGAAGACCCTCTCTAGCAACCGGTGAGTCGCTGTCGCCATCGGAAATGGTGGCCCAGATTCTGAATTCCGAGTTTTGTCCAGCCAGAACCTACATGAATCCAACGCCTTCAACACCAATGAATCGTCCCACTCCCTAAAGACTTGAGCCGCCTATGCGACCTGCCTAGTTACACCGAGCGTTCGCATGGTGGATGGATGGGTTCAGGCGTTCTTCCAGTAAAGCTAGCAACCATGGTGTCATCATAACGTTCCAATTCGTCATGGAACTGTAGACGCAAAAGCATTATGGCTTATCTCTCCAAGTACTTCAATAATACTGCGGTGGGCTGACTACCCACGACCGATTTTCTTCACCTTCATACTCCAGATCCGCTTGATTAAGCATGCCGCAACCCCATAAGAGAGATGGTACTGACCTAATAGCCCAGGCAGTTGTGTTTGCGAGATTCCCCCTCCCACCTCTTTTAAATGAAACATCATGCCCATGTCGGGGGTATTCAAGAATTGTAGTCTAACCACAGTATTTGCACCAAAGAGTCAGCCCGGTTGGTAACAACATAAGTGGTGTCGAAGTCCAAATAGAAGGTTTGCTAACATGCATCAGCAAATCCCCTTGTGAAAAGCTAAGAGTGAGCTTTTCACCTGTGTGCCTGTGTCTTTCCTCACCACCAGCATGCTAAACAGCTTAGCTTAACGCTTGCACTCAGAGATACATGTACGGTCCATGCAGTCAGTGACAGAACTGGTAGCTAGCTTAAGGGACCTCCAGCTGGCCGCATCAGGGGCTCACACTTATAATACTATCGAAGCTGTAGAGCACCAAGTCAGAACTACTACCAAGTCAGAAAGGCAACATCTCATGTCCTAGTAGTCAGTAACTCATCCTATAGATTTCTGCGCCCAAGGCTGATCAACGAAAGGCCCATGCACAACGTTGAAATCCCGGCTACGCCATTTGAGGGCGGTGCTTCTTTGCTAGCTGTTCCAATGTAGGCATGTCTCTTTGAGCTTCATGCTATATTGGCAGTAACAATACATTGCTTCTTGAGTTGTCTCCATCCGTGTTACTTCTCTGGCTTGCGTAGAGCCTGCGCATAGCTTGCGCCTGGCGCCATGCTAATGGAACAAACAGGATGATGGAGGAAGATACAGGCGCAAGCACAGGAACCCAAGAATAAGGACTACCACAGATGACACATTCAAGCTGAAGGTCCAGCTAGACTTCAAAGGAAACATATCTTAGAGTGACAATGGGGTTCTTTTCATAGTAACATATTTTTTTATCTATTTGTACTGCAATCTTTGCTACTTATTCAACATCAACTTCACCATTTGCTTATGTATCATGGACCTAGATTCGTAACGCGACCTCCTAATACTGGGTAGAGCTGGGGTTAGAGTTGGCGTTGGAACCAGAGTAGTCGGAGGGTGGAGGGGGCTGGCTGTAGCCCTCCTCGACAGTGGGAATAGTTTCGTAAAACTTGTTGAACTTCAGGATCTGCTCAACAAGATTCTTGCCAGGGAAGTCCATAGAAATAACTCCAAGACGAATTCTCTTGAATCCAAAGAAGAAATCATTAGAATCGCCTCTCTTGGCCGCCTTCAGGAAGTTGCCAAGACGGCCATTCATGCCAGGATCGGCCTTATCGCCAACGGCAATTTTAATGGGCTTGGAACCAACACTAACAGTCATGTCAGTGATGTAGAGCGTCTCGGCGCTCTTTTCAGCAAGACCTTCAATGTGCTTCTTGACGGTGTGCCATTTAGCTCCCACCAACAGATTGCCAACTCCAAACTTGAAGTGGTGGTTAGAGATAAGAGAAGAGCTCCAGGGGAAGCCGAAAATGCCGCTGGGCTTACTGTCAAAGTCCTGCAAGATAAAAAGCTTGCCGCGGATATCTTTAAGAGTCGGGAGAGTAGTGCTTGCAGGATTGCCTAGATTGTAGACATACTTGGAAGCACGCTCGCCAATAGGAGTTCCAGGGCTCAAGTATTCGCGCAGCAACTCCGTGAAGGACCGGGACCTGTTAAGCCAGCTGCTCTTCTGGATGCGTATGATGACAGCTTCACGGCAGTGTTCATCGAGGAAGTTATAAATGGTGGTCAAGACCTCCTCGAAATTGTAGCCAGTATTGGTGTTTCCGTGGTATACGAACAGGTTCTTATCGGTATTCTGTAGGGTGATGTCGATGTATCTGATGCCACCAGTAAGCTGCTGAGCCAAATGCGTGTTCTGGCTCTTCAGGAAGCTGTTGTCTAGTTTGTCCGTCATGGAATTATGGGTGCCAGGGATAGACAGACTTGACAGAGGCGTGTCGTCCTTGATGTTGGCCATCCAGTCAGCGTACTGGCCGGAGCCGACATCAAGCGACCAAGAGTCAACATTTTCGGAGTCCTGGGCATAGGTGAAGGCTAGAGAAGCCAGAGTTGCTAAGACAGAAAAGCGCATATTGATAACAGAGTGAAAGCAAGTGCTAGTACTATACAGGCTGAATGAAAGATAGGTAGCAGGTGGAAGAAAAGAAGGAAGAAGACTAGAAAGAAGAGAAGAAAGAAGACGAGAAAAAGGACAAGAAAGAAGAGAAGAAAGAAGCTAAGAAAGAAGACAAGAAAGAAGAGAAGAAAGAAGCTAAGAAAGAAGATGATTGGTGAAGATGTGTTGATGAGGGAGAAAGGAAATGTACAGCTTCGGACAGCGGGCATGCCATCATATTAATAGTCGGGATCTGGTCCGGCTTTGCCAGCCTCACCACGCTGAAGTCTAAAATCCAGTGACAGTCATCATGATAGTCTAGCGGTATGCCCAAGAAACCTTCGTTCGGTAGGCTAGAGCCAGAACGATGCTGTTGTCGCTCCTCTCTTTCTATCTCCGGGCAATAATGAACAAACCGCCTATGTTTAGCTGGCATGAATCCTTGGAATATCTCGAAAACTCTAAAAACATGGTGTAGCTGTCATTATTAGTGCATGTTGTTTCTAGTTTTTTTTCATGCTACGGCACATGCATATCCCAGAGCGAAAACATATTTACTAGGAACTCGGCTAGCTAGCCCCCTCCCCGGTTGTTTATTTATGCCTCCATCCTTCGTAGCTACGCCCAAGCCAGGACCTCCCACAAAACGTCATGTTAGTCATACATGAAGACTTGGTAACGGTTGTCTGTCTATTCATACACAGCATGGAACTACGCCCTGGCCATAGCTTAGGGTGATGTTCATGTGGCTTTTTTTCTTCTTTCCTGCCTCAGATTTCTGTATGTGCGCTTGCTATCCCTTGACTTGCACCCTTTGTGCCTTTTTGTCTTCTTTTCTGCCAAACTATGACACTACAGTTGTTGGGCGTAGGCCTTTTCTAGGCAAGAGACTATCTAAAGCCAGCGTAGCTCGCGATCCAGTCGAACACTTTTGTGGCCCTTGCTACTTTGAATATTTAAACTGCCAAGTGCTCGCTAAAACATCTCAAGTCCATAGAAGCTTCCAAGTAGTTTAGTTTCTTTATTTCTTCAGCCTGCAAACACATTGCCGTGTTGTGGGCAGTCTTGTGACATATGCCAACACTTAAACTTAGGGGGGTCCAATCAAATTAATCTTGAGAAAAATGCAACCTTGATTTGTAAGTGGAGCCACTATTTTTAGTAAGAAAATACGTAGTAGGGGTAGTTACTCTCGCCTGGAATGATGCTAATTTTAGTCAACTGAGGCCCAGTAGAACAACTCGCTTGATGTTTATCACGTTCTAGCATGCTAAACTTCCTATTTGCACTCCTAACAATGGAAGACAGGGCTGGCTCTAGCAAAAGCCATCCATCCATACCTTGGTAACACTGCCAGAGAATTGTCCCATGCAAATGTTTTGGCTAGATCCTTGACATGTCTGGTATTTCACTATGATCTCTTTGCATCAGATGTGGGTGGTCTCCCATGCAAGGCAGTGTACCTGTCCTTCAGCGAGAACGTCAAGGTCAGAGTCCTCTGTCCACCCACAAATACAGTGGCCATCAATGTGCGCCTTGCCTATCCTATCCTTTTTGGGGCAATCTATGCCTCTCTTCCCAAGGCCTCAGTCCAAGAGCTCTGTTTTGATCAAGACAGCCTAAACACAAAGCAGATGCGCAATTTGATGACAGCAAGCTCAGGTGGTCGAATGCCACTGTATCTTCACACAGCAATGCACATCTTATGAGAGTTAGTCAAACAGGTGTTTAGAAGGACTTGTCCTGCTATAGGTAATGCTCAAAAAATGTTGAAACTCTGTGATGCAGGAGGCCGGCCACCATGATATGCCCAGGGACCGACCAGAATATCTGTCAGTTTTTACAACACCTGTAATCTAGCACTTTCTAATCAAGTAGTATATGACTCATAGTGTGCCTATCTACTATATAACTGAGTAAGCCTTGATCTAACTTCTGATATATATATGGCCTGATGGGTGAGCTTAGATTAATCACCACTACCTTCTCCATCAACCAGGGTGATCTCTGAACAATACTCAAATTTCTTAGTCTACCTCTTTCTGGGCATCTCAAAATGGCTCGCTTTCATGCTGAAGACTTACAGGCACACATGGAGTTACTTCGCCCTGAAGGGCATTCCGAGGAGGTCCATGATGTTGTCACAACCCCCCTCTTCACTGAACAAGTCGGGAAATCTCTTCTCAATTCCCACAAAGGAAAATCTGGCCCTGAGGGGAAAGCCCTTCCCCAATATGGGCTTCTAGGCTGCGATATCTCGACTGAGAGAGAGCCTGAAGAACCAGCCCGGTTGTTTTACAACGTTGCGGCTCCTTCCAGCGTTTTTATATGCGGAAGCCAGGGCTCTGGAAAAAGCCATACCTTAGCGACGCTTTTAGAGAACTGTCTCGTTCAATCTGCAGCAAATGTTTTGACTAGGCCTTTGGCAGGCCTAGTGTTTCACTATGATCTCTTGGCATCGGATTCGGGCGGTCTCCCATGTGAGGCAGCGTACCTGTCCTCCAACGAGAACGTCAAGGTCAGAGTACTCTGCCCGCCTACAAACACGGCGGTTATCAAGGTTCACCTCACCTATCCTATCCTTTTTGAAGCAAAGAATATCGCTAACGCCCCTCAAGAAGATATATGCCTCCCTTCCCAAAGTCTCTGTCCAGGAGCTTCGTTTCAGTCAAGACAACCTAAACACAAAGCGGATGCTCAATTTGATGGTAGCAAGCTCAGGCGGCCGAATGCCCCTATATCTTCATACTGTCATGCGCATCTTGCGAGAATTGAGAATCAGTCAACAGCAACGAGGAGGGGCTTTTAACTACCAAGAATTTAAGGATGCAATAAAAGCTCAACCCCTTACCAAAGAGCAGTCCGCCCCCCTCCAGCAGCGGCTGGAAACCTTGGAAAGCTTTATGGTGAAGCAAGACACGCGCAAGACATATATGACAAGAAAATACGAAACAGCAAATTCAACATTCCACTCAGTCAAAGACCAGGGGGCTATTGATTGGACATCTGTTGTAAGTCTTTTCAAATTCTTGTTCTGCCCCCAGCTAACCGTCTATATTCTAGGGCGGCCAACTGACTATTATCGACCTGTCCTGTCCATGTGTAACAGCTGAACAGGCTTGCTCTCTGTTCGACATATGTCTCAGTCTCTTCCTAGAGCAAAATACAGACCTGGGACGAGTGATTGCACTTGATGAATCCCACAAGTACATGAACGAGACAGATGAAAGTAAAGTCTTCACGGAATCTCTTTTATCTGCGATCCGCTTACAGCGCCACAACGGCACTCGCATCATAATATCCACGCAAGAGCCTACGGTATCACCCAATCTCTTAGACCTTTGCTCCATCACCATTGTTCATCGGTTCACATCCCCAGTTTGGTTTCAGGTTCTCCGTCGCCATTTAGCTGGTGCTTTTGAAACTGGCAGTTATCATGAATCAGGGGCAAGTGACAGCGACCTGCCCACGTCAGAGGAAAGCCAGCAGGTTTTGTCAGCTTCGAAGCGATATCAGGCACCACCAAGTCCTGAATTCTTCTCGAATATTGTGCAGCTCCGTACAGGTCAAGCGTTTCTATTCGCTCCAAGCGGCATGGTAAATGCTACAGCAAGGGGCCAGTCAGAGACTCCAGCAGTGGCAACCCAGGCTGATTGGCAGCCGGTATTTCTTGGACATGGTATCATGAAGGTACGAATTCGTAACCGCATCACCGTCGATGGAGGAAAGAGCATCATAGCCCAATGAGTTAAATAGGTCAAAGTGTTTCTAGGGACAACACAGGGAGATTATAACTATTTAACAAGGAATGTTTGTTGTAACAGCTTCCTGAGCGAGGCCCAATTGTGGGCAATGTGACAACCTATTCTCATGCACCTCAAATAGCTAACACCATAGTGTAACATAACATTGCTTGACGACACTCGAGGGCTTGGATTATCGTGCATGCATCTGCTGCTTCACCCGTTCCCCTTCTTTTTTGTGCACTTGAAAGGAGAAAGTTCTATTTGGTGTCGAAATGTCCCCTTCACAAATCGTTAGGTCAATGAGGAAGATTCGATCCATTCAGAACATAGACTATGAATAATCGGACAGTTTTAAGCCCTTCAACTCAGTCTCTGATGTGGAAAACAGTTGCTTGACGTGATTTTCAAAGTCACATTCGTGGCATACCAGTCGTCTTGGTAAATTGTGAGGATGCGAATATGAAGATTCAGGGGTCCAGACGTTCGAACTCTTCCGGTGGGGACTATCTTCCTGTGAACAAAAGTACTTGGGCCATTTGAGTTGTTTGAGCCCTTCAATCGCTGAGCCAAGAGTCAAAAAAGAAAGTTGCTCGAATTTCTGTGATGAGTGTAAGTTATTGGCTTTCAACCCTTGGGCCAATGTGCCAAGCAACATAGATCTGCAAGTGAAGTTGCACCCTAACTTTTGGTCTAGTAATTGTCTTTCAAGGCCGTATAGACCCTCAGTCAACTTCTCAAGGATATCCTTTCTCGTCATCTGTATTTGACCTAGTTCGGTCAGTTCTCATCTTGTGCAGGGAGATTATAACGTACCAACAATTTTCGGGCGTAGTGGAAGGTTATGTGTCGGTATGTAATACGGGCTCCATCTTATAGCTGTCCTCGTTGAGGATTCGAAAAGATCCGGTTCCTTGAAAACAAACGAAATGAGAATCCATCTGGTGAGGTCTTGACACGCCACCGTCGGAATACCGCCCTTTAACAGGTCAATCCAGCCTTTGGTAAAGAACCAGACGGCATCTTGACATTCCAGATCATCAACTATAACGGAAATATCGGCTAATATTTGTATTGTTACCAGCCTGGGTATATATCGTGTTTTTCCGTGAATTATCCTGATCACGATCTCAAAGGCTGTCGGGTCGAATATAGGGTCAAATTTCCAATGATGAAGGCCATCGGTATCGTTTGGGACGGCTTCTTTATAGTCTCCGGCAAACATCTTCTGAGCACGACGCGATGCTAATGCAAGGTGTTTTTTGGAAACCAGATAGTGGATTTCAGGCAGGGTGCCAGAGTCGTCTGGCTTGCTTTCTGTGGTGAACATTGGCTTGCTTCCTGTGATGAAAAGTGGCTTGCTTCCTGTGATGAAAAGTGGCTTGCCTTCTGTGATGAAAAGTGGCTTGCTTTCTGTGGTGAAAAGTGGCTTCTCACGAGGTGCACCGCCTCTCTGCGGAAGAATGATTAACGTATCACCGCCAGGATCAACCTCAATGCGTTTGAACGGCATCTTTTCTGATGGGGCAACGACGGCTAACAGGAGTTAGCGGGCTGTGCGTAGGGTGGAAGTTGGATATTTTTATACCTTTCTGTTCCTCGGATGCCATCGTCGACGTAGAGTTCGTGAATGAAGGGATTCCTCGACGTTTTTATGATGAATGATATGGCTACGTGTAGGCGTCGTTTGATCTGTGATTCCAGTATACATTAAATCAAACGGTTACTTTTACACTGACAGTCGACAGCGGTCCTTGTAATTAAGCACATCTTGATTGTGTGTACTACGTATAACCCTATATCACGTGATCGTATACACATGGGATCTCATCCAGGCCTCCAAGTCCCCTCTCATAGATGGATGATTCTTGCACATCCCTTTCCACTGAATGGGCTATGGGCTCATACTTGCTTCCGTGATAACTTCACACTATTTGCGCCTGTGTCGGGCTCGGTTTCAGATGGCAGATCAAGTCTAGGAGGCAGTAGAGTATGACAATGGGTCTTGCCCGCTCTAAGGCAGCTATGAAAGTAGAGCAACTTGGTGAGAAAACGAGAATTTTGGCATCCAAACAGCACATTGATATACGATCACATCGTTTGAAATCCCAGAGCCATTCCCCAGTGATAACGTAGAATTATATGGCATCGGCTAACACCATTAGGCGTGGGGGTTGCTTAGGCATCCATCCTCATGCTCCATTCTACGTCAGCACAATTTATACTACACTCTGAAATGCTCATAATCAATCGCTCAAGTGAGAACATTCACGCAGCGTTGCACAAGCAGAATTAGGCCTGCAAAAGACGGGTTTCGTCAAAGCAGAAAAGCCCGCTCTATTGCTTAGACCATGATTGCCCGACTATTCCGATACAACCATCCCATCACCATCCATTGTGCTCACTTGGGATGTGGGAAGGACCAATACTGTATTTGTCCCGTTCTAGCTGCGCGCCGCGAGGAAAATGATATCGAGTCTTTGAAGCCAAGGACCGATACATCCAGCGCCAGGTATGCCGTGAATAGCTAGCACACCTCTGAAAGAAAAAATGAAAAAGCTCGCCCAGCACAAGCGCATAACGTTGCATGAATAAATCAAACTTATTCATACGTCTAAGAGGAACTACGTATGCATAAATCCAGAAAGTGGCGGTGTCCTATCGATGAGGCAGGTTGGGCTTGGTGATTAGCCGGGCAACTTGGGCTCACTACGTCATCAAAAGCCCGCCAGTAAGCTGCAGCCAACTCGCGGTTAATGTGTAGGCTTTGGATTTCATAGTTACACTCGAGGATTCGCATCCCAAGTATAAAAGGCCTGCCATCACCCACCTAAACCACCCTCTTCTCTCAAACACACAAATATGCCAATCATGTCTGCCAAGAACCAGGTTACCCCAAAGAAAACCACCACTTCCAATACCAAGGACTCCCGAGGGCCTTTGGGACTGGTGACACCAGAATCGACCCCGGAAGTCGAATATGGTAGAATTAAAGCTGACCAAGAAAGGATGGCTGCGGCCATGCGCCAGCTTCTTGTGTCTCCTTCTACCAGCCCTACGAATACAAGTGATAAGGAAGCTATTAGAGCTGTTAGTGATGCCAATGCACAATCTGAAGAAGTGAAAACAGAGATTGACCGTGTCCTGCGGTGCTTGGACAGCTCATACAGCGACATCTTGGGAATCACCCCAAACTTTCCCGAGAAAGAAGTAGTGGCTGCCTGGAGACATTTGGGATGCTTATTACACCCGAGATTTCTCAAGCATCCAGGTGCTGATGCTGCATTCAAAAGTGAATAATGACTTCTTCTTTTAGACTAGCGCTTGTTGTGCTAACGTGACTGTTTAGAACTGCAGACTGCGGCTAGAAAGCTTGGTTTAAGCGATCTAGATATAGACGAAGTTTATTACTGGGACGGCGAAGAAAAGTTTGACGCTTCGGAACCCAACACGAATGCGATTCCTGTCCCTTCTCAGCGCGTGGCAGACGTTTTCCAAGAGGCAACGCCTGTCCTGCATCGTTTGGGGCGGGACTCCTCTCATCCAGCCATACCCGAGCAGCCTGGCCGCCCCGATGCAAAGATCTCTGGAGTAAACAAGACCAAGAAGATCGCGGAAGCCACAGCCACAACGGCACCTAAGACTGTCAAGGCTGCAGGTCTAGCTGCAGAGGAGGCTCCGCGTATCGCAGGTGCCGCCACATCAGCAGCAAAACCATCCCAAAACTCCATAGAGTATCCGTGGACCACAGCCCGGGCGGCAGATGGTTCCCTCATCGTAGGCGTACGAA
Source organism: Ceratocystis lukuohia (assembly GCF_044167205.1). Taxonomy (NCBI): domain Eukaryota; kingdom Fungi; phylum Ascomycota; class Sordariomycetes; order Microascales; family Ceratocystidaceae; genus Ceratocystis; species Ceratocystis lukuohia. The sequence goes on from NW_027263525.1 coordinate 2,259,370, forward strand.
AGCAAGGCCAATTTGGGACCCAGGTGTGTATTGAGACGCAGGAAAACGATGGACGATTAATTCGCCGCCTCGAGTCGGCTTCCGAAGTTGGGCTTCTACAGGTACAAAGGTACTGGAAGATGTATGGCTTCAAAGACCTCGCACAAGGCCAATCCCAGTGGTCTCACAAAGATCGCAACGACTTTGACCAGCTGCTTTGGACCACTAAATCCCAGACAAAGCTTAAGAACACTGCTGCCAAGAACAAAAGCCCGAGCGCAGATTGCTGCGTCAAGTTCCGCAACAAGGGTATTCAGATCCTCAGCGTCACTAGCTTGACAAAGGTTCTCGGTCCTTCGAGTGCAAGAGCTGAGATCGAGAAGGTCTGTAAGAGAGATAATATCCTCCCGCCCTGGAAAGCCGGTTGGGTCAGCCAGTACAGTGATCCATCAAAGGTTGAACAAGACCCTGCTCGTCGTAGGGCCTTACGAGACGCTCAGGCAAACTCGTCCGCCCACAATCGTCCTGGCCAGCGAACACAGGGCCTGAATGGAGATGCAGAGAAGGAGAACCGCGCGGTCAAGCAGCTGGAGGACAGAGTCAGAAATCTTGAAAACGAAATGAAGGACATGAAAAATATAGCGATGGCGATGAATCAAAACATGGAGACACTGATGAGGATGTTTGAGGAGGTCATGAAGGCAAAATAGGACGGCTCCTGAATTGTCTGTTTGAAGGGAGCGGCTGGGGCAAGTCAAGCGAGTACAAAGGTTGCGTGAAGATATATTTATACATCAAGGACAATGACAATGACAATTTCAAAGACAGCTAGAGCTAAAAACCACATTTTAGAAGCGCATTTGGTCGCTATTTCGCACAGTTTAGTAGATGCGTGCTCTTATAAAGCGAAGAAATATTGCCAAAGGACTTCTCCCCACCAACACCTCACTGCAGCTATCACGCTCGACATGCTGCAAAAGACCACTCATATAAACAAAAGGGGTGTCGCATGTTGGGCATTCAAAATCGTAGCCTGGGCGATAAGAGATGTAATACTGGGATTGGCGGCATTCATGTGCTAGCTCGGTAACCTCGCTAAGGTCAGTTTGCGACTCACACGTTCCAGCCTCTAGATGCAACACCATTGCAGACTCTGAGCGGAACATTCGGTTGCATCCGGGACAGTCGATATTTCTCTCGACATGAACTATCTTGTGCTACAAATGCAATGTTAGTTACGGCCAAGGAACGTAGCTTTCGTTGGGGTTTTTACGAACACTATCCAAGTTTGAAGGTGACTTGAAGCTTCTTCCACATTTGAGACAGATATTATGCCTGTCGTGGTAGTGTTGACGCCGCTGAGCACTGTTACTAAACACCTGGTGGCATAACGGGCATACGTTATGCTCAACCTCCCGGTGCGACACAAGGCCCTCCCTAGTTGGGAAATCTAGTGGGGACGGACAAAAGGAGCAAATATGGTGGTTCATAGAATCCCGTATATGTTGCTGCTTGTGCGCAAGTTGGCGGAAGGTTTTGTCGCAGCGCAGGCAACGGTAAAATATTGGCGACGACATGTTGGAATCTCGATTCGTTCGTCAAGATGAAGCGATGTAGAATATGTTGCGCTAGATCTCGTGCGGGGTCGTAAACTCTTTGGACTGAGGAGCACACGTTAGCAAGCTTTCTGTCATGTCATATGGTGAGCAATACACCGTCCTCACCTGAAAATGCTGATTAGTATACCGACGTTCTACCAGTACACCACCACTTCGTAGTCACCACAAGGACTTCGATTCTAACTATATTGGCGAACTCCTCATGATGAACCAAATTGGATGAAAGGTAATCAGGGGCAATCCCGTTGGAAATGGCCTGTTTGATTCAATTTGCGATAGCAGAAGCATCACCCTCAACTAAAATTAATAAAAGTGGGGCGATACACATGATTTGTCGGTCAATAGGCAAATCCTTACCAAAACCACTCGACGTCGCTCGTGGAGAAAGAAATTTGCATTAGCTGTCCAGGTTGTTGTTGTAGGACCTAATGAAAGACTGCTGAGATCAGTATCTCCAACTTATCAAGACCAATCCATCTGCCTTTATAAACATCGAACCGATCGCTGTACAGAGGGACGGCAGCGGATGCCGAACCGATGTCGACCGTTATCCTTGGCGACATCTAGAAGCAACCATTCATCAAAGATGCGGGGAAATTCCTTGACCCCAGAACCCGGCGGTGCCACTTCATCAAATCGATAGTCTATCAACGAGGCTACCTCTTGTATGGTCCACCTGTAACTGGAAAGTTCAGCTTGAGCTTATGCGTGGCAGGGTGCCTTGATCTAGACATCGACACTGTTGGCGTATCGACTGTCAGCAACCGAACTCTCGAGGACCTTTGTGCCAAGCTTCCTCATCGATGCGTCGTCTTGCTAGAATATATTGACGCCGCTGAGAGTGAACACGCCAGCGAGCCAGCGAGACCGGCAGACACAGGGTCAGCGCCGTTTTCTTGAATGCCCAATGCTGTCGATGGTGTATCCTCTCAAGATGTTTGGCTACGTATCATATCGAGAAGTTGGATGATGCGCTCATTCGGCCCGGGAGCATTGATAGAAGGGTTTGGTCCACACTTATTGGCAGAGATTTAGCCGCCTAAATCTATCGCCTCGTGTGTGGTCAGCTGGACGAGATTGACACAAATGGAGACAAAGCGTCCGAAGATCAACCGGCCTTTAGGCAACTTGTGAATAGGCTTCCCACTAATGTACTAGAGCGCGAGCTCAGTCCGGTCAAGCTCCTGCCGTGCCTCATTCAGTGCCGGGACTCTGCGTACGTAGCCCAGGCAAACGCTTGCTTGTCTTATAAGGACAAGACGCGCAAGTTCAGATGTGCTGGCGAACGACAGGTTTATGTCACTCGAAACCCCGAGTCATTGCGATGTAGCAAAGGCTCATGGCAGCCATCCGGGGGGGATATGCACCAATCTGTGAATACTACTCTGGGACGAGGAGCTCTTGCTCAAATAAGTGCATCAGCAAACGCCGCTCCAGAGTTCACAAATATCTCACTCTGGGAACCAAGCCATTGCCATACGGTTACTACGACACATAGCATACCTCTGTCTGATGACTACCTCTATGGGACGATGACTCAGGTGGGCAGATCATTCAACCTGCTCTGTACGACGATGATACGGGTTGAAGACTCCCCGCAGAATCGGAGTCAAGACAAACTCAGCGGTAAAATGCCAACTGGCACCAGCATCACAACCTTCTCATCCTATGTAAATATTATGGTACTTGTTGATATTCATGACATACCCCGCCTTCGTTAACTCGTTCGGATCGGCTTCCATCTTATAAGCAATCATAAACCCGGCCTTCCTTTCGATTGCAAATCAGACATCTACAATTGCGCTTAATCAAACCTAGAAAGTGTGGGAAATATGAAGGGAGAGCAAGGCTTGATCGGCGGCTAACTTCGGGATTGGCAGGGCTCGAGTTTCGCCAGCGCAGCTAGAGTGAAGGCGGGAATGACAAGAAATTAGGGGGGTGAAACGGGGGAGCAACAGGATGAAAGAGGGAAGAAGAGGCTTGGTGAATGCATGTCGCCGGCCAGGCTTCTCTTCATAGAGGGGGACAAAGCGACGAGGGTGCCAAGTGGGGAATGGTAGGTGCCGCCAAACCCGGCGGGAAGACCGCGACACCGAGATAACATATATGTATGCAAGATATTCACCCGAGGTTATTCCAAGTAAAAGTGCCATCTCCGCTACAAACTCCCCCTCAATTCCTAACCCTAACACTAAATCAGACCCACCCTCCCTACCCTTCGCATTGTTCTTAGTGGGATGAAAAAAATCAAGCTTCAAGTAACTTGAACAGCCGCGGGGCAACCAAATTGTGATTACCCTTCGGAAATGCCTCCAAGATGGGCAAAAAAGACAAGAAGGACAAGGCTGATAGTAAAAAGGCTAAACTAGTAAGTCTGTCGAATCGCTGAAACACTTAATCTCCGTGCTACCCAACCAATGTACGCCCGGGGGCTACAACGTATGTCTTGTTCGTCCTCCTATAACCACCTACAAAGACCCGGCCTACCGCTGCAGCCCTTAGAGTTAGGGCTATTTATTCAGCCCGGTTGCGGGATATGGAACAGTCACTTGCAGTGCAGGAGCAAATTTAGTCTCAAATCCCTGTCTGGTACTAACATATCTGTATCATAGGCCGAAAAGAAGGCCAAGCAGGCCAACAAGGCCGAGAAAAAGGCCAAGAATAAGGCCGCCAAAGATGACAGCGATGCCGAGGACATTGACCTAGACGAGGTGCTCAACGAGTACAAGCGCCAGCAAGAGCAGTTCCTCAAGGTGACGGAAACCATATGCGAGGCGCCTCCACGCGCTCGCTCAGCATCGACGTTAATGGCATCACCATGCAACCGCAACAACTTACTGCTGTTTGGTGGCGAGTACTTCAACGGTGCCATGGCCCATTTCTTCAATGACTTGCACATCTACAACATAGACCGCGACGAGTGGCGTTGTGTGACTTCACCCAACACGCCATTGCCACGATCTGGTCACGCGTGGACTCGTGCTAGCAACCCCAACCATGTCTACCTCTTTGGCGGCGAGTTCTCGTCGCCCAAACAGGGCACCTTCCACCATTATAGCGACTTCTGGCGCCTAGAGCCGGCCGCACGTGAGTGGACCAAGATCGAGTGCAAGGGAAAAACGCCGCCGGCCCGCTCAGGCCATCGCATGACATACTGGAAACACTACATTGTGCTCTTTGGCGGCTTTCAAGACACCTCATCGCAGACCAAGTACCTAGCTGACATATGGCTGTTTGATACACAAAACTACATGTGGCACTCGCCAAGCTTGCCCACGGCACAGCTAAAACCCGACGCCCGCTCGTCATTCACTTTGTTACCCCACGAGGGCGGTGCCGTACTATTTGGCGGCTACTCGCGTGTCAAGACAGCAGTAGCAGCAAACAAGCAGTCCAAAGGCCATTCACAAGGCTCGCGCAATATCCTCAAGCCCATGATTCACCAGGACTGCTTCCTATTGCGCATGACGCTGCCGGCCGAAAACAGCCCTGCCAACACACCCCCAGGAGTCCGCTGGGAACGCCGTAAGAAGCCGGCCAATACGCCAATGCCATCACGTGCAGGCGCTACCATGACCTTCCACCAAGGCCGTGGAATAATGTTTGGCGGTGTACACGATGTTGAGCTGACAGAAGAAGGCATGGACAGTGAGTTCTTCAACCAAATGTTTGCCTGGAACATTGAGCGCAACCGATTCTTCCCACTCGCGCTACGCAAGCCGCGAGCCAACGCTGGCAAAAAGTCAAATGCGCCAGCAGAGCCACGGGTCAACCGCAGAGGCCGCGCGCAGGCAGCTGAGGATGAGCTTTTGCGGAATCTAGCTGCGCTAGAAAACGGCGTTTCGCTCGAGAACGCCGACCAACTAACATTGGACAAGCGTGAGGAGGAGAAGGAAGAGGACATTAAGCCAATGCGCGAGATGGTGGTGACAAATGAGTTCCCCCACGCTAGATTCAACGCCCAGCTTGCCGTCCAGGATGATGTGCTATACGTCTACGGTGGGACATTTGAAAAGGGCGATCGGGAGTATACTCTAGACGACCTCTATGCCATTGACCTTGGCAAGATGGACGGCTGCAAAGAAATCTTCAGACGTGAGAACGAAGACTGGGTGCAGTCCGAAGACGAAGATGATGACGATGACGACGATGACGACGATGATGAGGAAGAGGAAGAGGAAGACGATGACGACGACGAACAGCCAGCTGTGCCTCTCATCACACCCAGCAAGCGTGGTAAGAAGCCTCGAGCCGCCGATGGCGCCGAGGCCGAAGAAGCGTCTACTTCCGTGGCTGAAGAGGAGGAGACTGAGGCCACCACTATCATTGACGATGGCCTACCATATCCTAGGCCATTCGAAAGCCGTCGCGACTTCTTCGCCCGCACGACCAACGAATGGCAGGATATACTGATTGCCAAGCTCCAAGCCAAGGGAGGTGAAGGTGCAGCGGCATTGACCGTCAAAGAGCTCAAAACAAGCGCCTTTGAGCTAAGCGAGAGTAAGTGGTGGGGCTGCAGAGAGGAGATTGCGGCGCTAGAGGAGGAGCAAGAGGCTGCGGGTATCACAGAAGTGGTATCGCTAGCGGATCGGGGAGATGCTGGGACACACCGTCGTAGATAGTAGAAAAATACAACCTCACCAAGTCTCTTAAACGTCACTGCGCCAACCCTAATAATAACCCCAGTCTTACGTATTGCCCTAACCCTAATGACTGTCCACGCCGGCCTATCCCAAGCTTGTGAAAGTGGAGCGAGAGAGGAGAGCTTCAATTTTGCTGTGCGAAGTGAACTGAAGGAGGTCTAGTTTCCTAGAAATCTACGTCACCAAGAGCCATCGACCAACACGAAGCCGTCTAAACTACGCATCTCTCGTTGCGAACGAACCTCTACAATTCTGACTAGGAATTCTTCCGCTGCTGCGCCTCTTTGTCCCATTGCCTTGCGCCCAACTAGCCCTGACAATACTCCCACTATGATTCCCAGGCTGCTCACTACCATTGCTGCGAAGCCCATGCTTGCACGAAGCTTCCAGACCTCGGCGGCTTGCATGACCGCTGGCTCTACAGCTTTACCGGCGCGCAAGCCCGTAGGCGCCTTCAGGGGCGGGTGAGTCGCTCTTTCTCTTGTGTTCCTTCTAGTGGGCCGCTGCTGGACAAAGGAAAGCGATGTGCTAACTGCTTCTCACTACACTAGACTATTCGGTTTTCTGCTAGGCACGACTCTAGCTGGTGCTTCAGTCTATGGCTACCTAGTGCAGGAGTACACGGCATCTAATGCGGTACTATCCGCTGATATCTACGTATGTGGGAGTCTATGGAACAGAGAGAGAGGAATTAAGTTTTGGCAGGGGTAACAATTGGAACCCGGCGGAGACTGAGCATGCAATTGATATAAATCGGGGATGGTATCTCGGATATTTACCCCCCCTCCCCGTCCCATCCCGTGTCCCGTTCCCGGCCTCCTGAACCTTTGCCAAACTCCGACCCCGCCCTTGGTTCTCTGATTATTAAACCTCTAAATATGGTGATATACTAACGTAGCGCTTTCTTACCAACAGGCCTTGCAGCAGACGATCACCCGTGTGGACACTCTTTTGAAGACGCTGGATGGCAAGGTTGGCGCTCTGGAGAAGAAGAAAAACTGAAACCGACCAGTCTCTGACAAAGTCTGTGACAAAGTCTGTGACAAAGACGAAAGGCTATATTGAAGATCAAGGGTTCGTTACCCCCTTGTTTGGAATACTTTAAATATCGATTCTATTTTCGGGATTCCCGATATTGCGGAATTGAGACACGAGGACAACGGAGAGTTGTACATATGGTTGTCACAAGCGGATTCGGGCGCACATGATGATATACGAATTATTTGGAGGGCCTTGCCACTAGGTTTTTTACCCATGAATTAAAGACTTGTAAGCAAAGCAGTGCTACAGAAGTCCCAAGTGTCTCGAATCTTCCTAGTAGGAATAGAACCAGCCGCCTTCGATTCGCCCAGTAGCTGTTGGCACTCCATGCAGGGCGCCGTCTGATATCAGACGTCTAGCTCCCAGAAACTACGAGAGTGAAGAGAATTTACGAGAGGGGATTAAAATGTGATTGTACATAAAAATCCGGAGATCTGGCTTTTTGTTTTCCTTCTAGCCAGAAGAAAGAGGGCACACTATGACCATGGCCTGGGTTTCAGATTGTGCATGGACAGCAGATGGGATGAATAACAAGCCCGCCCGTCCGTGAGGCAAAAAGAGAGGGCTTTGTAAGCAATAAAGACAAGGGGCATTTCCTGGATGCTAAGAAGCAAAAGAGCTGAGATGATTCTGGTGCCTGGGGATCACTCGTCCGAGTTCCAATGTACTAATAGTCTAGTAATAGTATATTAGTACATTAGTACATTGGTATATTAGTACATTAGTATATTTCGTAAGACAAGACAAGGTCTAGGCAATGCACGTTTGCGTTCTTTAGCTTCTTCGAAACCATGATTATCCTAAAGTTGCTACTACGAGAGCTGCTTAAAAAAACTTACAAGGCATTTCTTAGCATAGACGGCTGCAATCACGAAGCTAACGACTTCAGAACTTTCATCACCGCAGCCAACAATTAGCAGTCATGTGTATCAGAAGCCCTGAGGGATTGTTGCTCAAATAGGAGAAGTCGCTGATACCTGGCTAAAACCGGGGCCGCCACCCCCAGCCGGAGGTAATCGGTACTTGGCCCTTGGCTTGGACTTGGTCTAAGCCTACAACTGGATAATGGACAGGTGTTCTTTTACGCGGGCGGTAGCCGTAAACTAGCTCTGCAGTGTCTTTGTTGTATGCCAATTATAGTGGGGGTCGACTTACAAAATACAGGCAGCTGTAAGCCTATTGTCCACTGGAATCGCCGAAAACAATGTCTAGATGGCCACTAACCCCCACTAACGTTCACTATGACAAATTTAGCCCATCTCGACAACCCCTTCTTGGCAGTTCACTCATACTTCTCTCAATTATGGACAGACAGACCAGATAGACCAGAACTTAAATAACCGCCACCTTGCATATATTCCTTACCTTTGGTACTTTACGTCGCTCTCAGCCTTTTTTTTTTTCCCTTCTCTTTTTTATTTTTTTTTCCCCTTCTCTTGAACTCTCCATCTCATCATCGCGGTCGCATTTTCTAGTTTTCTTTTACTTCTTCCTGTTTACCTAGATCGCTACACCATACTCTTCCGCCTTACCTTCTTTTCTATCCCATACACATACATCCAATATGCGCTGCAAGTCTATCGCCTTCGGTCTGTTGACTGCTGCCCTGCAGCTCACTGCTGCAAAGTCAGATGTTGTTGACCTGACCTCTGAAAACTTCCACGACTTCATCAACAGCAACGACCTAGTTTTGGCCAAATGTATGTTTATGCATGCCACACCTACAATCTTGGACGGCGTGGCCGGTGTTTCTGTCTATCCTGGCCTTTGAACCAGCAGACTACCCCAATTCGTTCATTTGCATTCGCATCTACTAACACTACCGTGTCCACAGTCTTCGCCCCATGGTGCGGCCACTGCAAGGCCCTGGCCCCTGAGTACGAGGTCGCTGCCACCGCCCTCAAGGAAAAGAACATCAAGCTTGCCAAGATTGACTGCACCGAGGAGACTACTCTGTGCTCCGACTTTGGTGTTGAGGGCTACCCTACCCTCAAGGTGTTCCGTGGCCATGACGATGTTACTCCCTACACCCAGGCGCGCAAGGCTCCTGCGTAAGTTTCTGTTCTAGACCCGTCAAGCCCCCCCAAAAAAAAAGTCCAGCTTGTTAACAACTCATTCTTCTCTACAGTATCCAGTCGTACATGGTCAAGAGATCGCTCCCCGCCGTTTCCGAGCTTGTTCCCGATGCCATCGAGGAGTTCAAGGAGTCTGACAACGTCGTTATGGTCGCTTACTACGACGCCAACGACTCTGAGTCTGACAAGACCTTCCGGGCTGCTGCCGAAAAGCTGCGCGACTCGTACATGTTTGGTGCCGTTACGGACGCCGAGCACCTCAAGGCCGAGGGCATCAAGACCCCCACCATTGTCCTCCACAAGAAGTTTGACGAGAAGCGCAATGACTTCACCGAAAAGTTCGATGTCGACGCCATTGTGTCCTTTGCCAAGGTTGCTGCCAGCCCTCTTATTGGTGAGGTTGGTCCTGAGACCTACTCTGACTACATGTCCGCCGGCATTCCTCTGGCTTACATCTTTGCCGACACTCCCGAGGAGCGCCAGACTCTGGCTGAGGCCATGCGGCCCATTGCCAAGCAGTACAAGGGCGAGATCAACTTTGCCACCATTGACTCCAAATCTTTCGGCGCCCACGCCGGCAACCTTAACCTCAAGCCCGACTCCTTCCCTGCCTTTGCCATCCATGACATTGAGAAGAACAGCAAGTTCCCCTATGAGCAGGGCAAGGAACTCGTCCACGATGACATTGCCGCATTTGTCAAGGCTTTTAAGGATGGCTCCATCCAGCCTAGCATCAAGTCCGAGCCTATCCCCGAGACCCAGGAGGGCCCTGTTACCGTCGTCGTCGCCAAGTCGTACAGAGACATCATCATGGACGACACCAAGGACGTGCTTATCGAGTTCTACGCTCCCTGGTGCGGCCACTGCAAGGCTCTGGCTCCCAAGTACGAGGAGCTGGCCGAGATGTACGCTTCATCCGAGTTCAAGGACCAGGTCGTCATTGCCAAGCTGGATGCCACCCTCAACGACGTTCCCGACGAGATCTCTGGCTTCCCCACTATCAAGATGTACCCCGCTGGCAGCAAGCACTCGCCGGTTACCTACTCTGGCTCGCGCAGCGTCGAGGATCTCGTTCGCTTCATCCGTGAAAGCGGCAAGTACAGCGCTGATCCCTCTAAGAAGGAGGAGGCCGTCGAGGAGTCTAGCTCTGCCGATGCCGAGTCCAGCACTTCCTCCACTGAGTCTGAGGCCGCCGAATCTACCGAGTCCGCTACTTCATCGGCTACCGAGGCCGAGGCCGAGGAGACCAAGGTACCCGCTGGCGAGGCCGACAGCCACGACGAACTGTAAACGGCGCAACCATTATATTTGGCATGCTTTCTTTATGGGGGTTCTTGCTTTCGCTTGTTAGACGCTTTTTGTGTTTCTTTTTGCCTTTTGCCTTGGCTTTGCTCTATTTTCTTGTTTACACGTTGCGTTTTTTTATGATACTCGGCCGGGCTTCAGATATGATGGGCCATGGCCTTTTGAGTTGCTTTTTTGTATGAAGTCTAGGAGAAAATTAAATGACAACTTCTTTTTTTACAGCTAGGACCAGGCCTTACATGGTGGATGTGAATGTAATGTGAGCATGTTTGGTGCTTGCCCTGCTAATAATCTAATCTAATCTAATCGTAGCTCTGGTTTTCTTCACCGCCTTTTGTTTTCTGCCGGTCTACCCACTAAGCGTGGCTTTTTGGTGGAGTTACTCAAAGCTGCATCTTTCCGTCTGGTCTTTCTGTTCTACCCCACGACGTCATTGAATGCACCCTAGAAAGACTTTGCTGCACTGCACACATCTCCCTATAGCTACAGCTCTACCGATCAGAAGAATTACGCGACTAGCGCTGGTTTAAAAACGCGCGACCTACAAGTCACAGAATCTCTCCTCCGTAACAATACCTCCTCCTTCCAATACCCGCCCGCATACACGCACACATACGCGCACAATGAGCAGCGGCAACTTTGGCGTTGTTGAAATCGCTAGTAAACGCACAACCTCTGCGCCTGGCTGGGCCTACGTCCCGGACCTCGGGCCAACAGCCGCGGCCGCCGCAGCCTCTGCCGCCAGAGGCACGGGCGGTCGCAAGCGTGCAGCACGCAACTTGCCAGGGCTCAGTGCACATGATCAGAGTGCACGTGAGGAGGCGCGCGTGCTGAAGGAGGTCCTGGCGCTAGACCGAGAGGGAAATCGCGATGCCGGCATTGCGGTGCCCACGGCGACAGTGAAAGGTGAGTTTGTTTTTGGAGATGCAAAAAAAAAAAAAAAAAGGCCGGGGAGTGAGAACAGAAGGAAAAGGGAGCGGCCCGACTAACTTGCTTGTCTTTTATCTACAGCTCCCGCAAAACATACACCGAACGTGCGCAAGATTCTACAGTCGCAAAAGACCTTTGCAAACCATTTGAACGACTTTGAAGCGCAGTTTGCGCAGGAATCAGATGCTAGTGCAGGCACCGGCTCTGCTGGCAGTGGCAGTGGTCACGGCGGCGGTGGCGCGGCGGCTGCATCTGGTGGCTCGTCAAAACGCTCGAAACGCGCATCGTTGGCCGCAACAGCGGCTGTGAGAGCATCAGCAGAGGCGGCCGAAGCACTGAGACGACGAGCCAGTCGCGATGGACCCCATGGGGCAACAGTGGAAGGTGCGCTGTTGGTGCGCAGTACCGAGCATGAAAACGGGAGCGGGAACGAAAGTGCCGGTGCAGGCGGGGACGGGGACGGGGACACGGATATGGACTCTGAAATGCCCACAGCTACTACTGGCTTACACCCAGTCGCAACGCGCAAGCACCCCCGGGATACTGACCCGCTTCTCGAATCATGGGTCCCTCCCGTTCCGAGTACCGATGAGCTCAGCCGGCTACTGGCGATGCCGGCACGGAATTACCTAGAAATGCGGGCGGTTTGGACAGCAGACGATTCGCAGCTGGTCCGGTATCCCATTCGGGTGTTTTGTGGGATTTGCGGGTATTGGGGCAAGGTGCGCTGCGTTAAATGTGGAATCAGAGTGTGTGCACTAGATTGCCTGAATGTACATCGCGAGGAGTGTATCACGCGGTACGGACTATAGGGCCAGGGCGCAAATAACAACAGGGCTTGGGAGACAGGACATTCAGAGCCAAAATAGATGCGCGAGCGGGCGTTTCGAAACAAACAACAGCCCGCTGTACGAGCGAAGGCTACGTGATATGTAGCTACATGGATGGATCTTGCATGTTTTTAGGGGCGAAATGACAGGACGTAGCTATGGCCGATGCCACGGACAGCATGGTGGGCCATAGCAAGGCAAGTATAATAATGCATATAATACGGGCTTCTAAGGCCTCACGGTACAACGACACAGCCAGCGGCGCAGCAAATGAGGGGGGGTGAGAGTGAGAGGTAAGAGGTGGATACGTGACAAGTAAAAGGAGAGAGAAGCAAGGATAAAACAAAAACTTGTGAAGACCTAAAGGACATATACGGGCGGGGGTCTAGACGGGGGGGGGGGGGGAAACAAAGTTGAAGTGGAGTCTTGGTGGCATGACAAGGCCAAGCAGGGCCGTTTTGATCACCTCGGAAGAAAATTGCCGTGATGTTTCAGCGGCAAAAGGGAGTCAAGCTATTGCAGACCAGGTTTTGGTAGGATAGATTTGGTTTTTTGGCCGTTTGGGGCTGATGGCGGTGAAGGGGGATTAACGGGCGATCATAGAAGTGCGGGCGTTTGAGGAGGAAAAGCGGTAGGTTTATTACGGCCACGGTAAGGTTAGTTAGCCCCTAGAGTAGTTAGCGCATCTGCCGCTTTCTGCGCATAGTCAGAGTTTTACGTATTTTTCTTTCCCATTCCTTTCGTGTAGAACGGAGCTTGTGTCGAGGACAAGGGAGGATGACATCACCAAAGCCCTGCTGCAAAATACGACAAGACAAAGGACATTAGCACATAACAGAGATGGCATATAGAACACGAGACATACAGCGGGCCTTTTTTGCTTCTATGAGACAGACATGCTTGGTCCACGTTTATTTATGGTCAATGAGCAGAGTTGTTGAAGGCAGTATTAAGCTTTGAACAGAAAGATAGAATAAAATTGAGAGAATATCAAGTAGAAGAAAAATGAAGACAAGCACAGGAAAGAAATGAAAAAAAAAAAACAAAAGCAAAGGCAAAGGCATCTTACTTGGGAATCATGAGTAAGTTAGAAACAAGGACAGGACAGACAAGGGCAACACACAAAACAAACACATGCGAGGACATTCTAGAAGGACAAAAGGTCCGGAGGAGAGGCGAAAAGAGAGGGGGGGAATATGTACAGATGACGGTGCGGGGGGCAAAGGAACGCTACCTCGAACACTTCGATGGTGGTTCATGAGATCGAATGAAGAGGGGGGGAGGGGGGCGCGAGGGAAGAGCGAGGGAAAAACAAAGGAAATAAAAGCAAGTAAAAAAGCCAACATCATAAAAGCCGAATAACCACGCGCCCGCTCTCGGTCCTCTTCCCCCATTTTTGTGGTTTTCGTAAGGGGACCAAAGGGCCTTTTTTTGCGTCCTTGGTCTAGTTGGTGTCCAGGCGGAAGGAAATGTTACCCTTGGATGCGCCACCGTAGCATATGGCCGTCAAGCTACCGGTCGGGCAGACCTCACGGGCGGCACGTACGCACTGCTCCCAGCCGAGGCGGGTCATGGTGATAGTAGCGCCAGGAGTCTCAGCCTTGACGTGGAAACGGGCAGAAAGCTTCTCGCCCTTAGTCAAGGCGATAGTGCCGTCGCATCTGTCGCCACTTTGGAAGTTGTCGCAGATGGCCATTTCGGCAGCATTTTCGTCATGGAAGACAATGTGACTGTAGGGGCCATGTTAGCGGAAGTTTGGATGCGGGAGCAGGGGACAGAGGAGCAAAAAGGGAGACTCACGCGTTACGGTCAAGGCATGTAGCTTCGACAAGCGCCTTGCGGTTCAGTGACGTCGAATGGCGCAAGCTCAGAATCTCGAAGTGGACCTGGGGGACAGTGAATCGGGGCCATTGGCGGTAGTCGATAGGGCCAGCAGCGACGCCTTCAAAAGCGGCGAGGGCAGCAACGAGGACGGTAGTGAAGGAGACCATTTTGATTGTGTGTTGGAGGGGAGGGTGTTGTGTTGTGTTGTGTTGTGCTGTGTTGTGCTGTGTTGTGCTGTGCTATGTTGTATTTGTGTAACTTGTGTTGTAAGTGAGATGCTTAGCGAAGGGGCAGTGAACGGATGCTTTGCGTGGGAGTTGATTAATAACAACGATAGTGAAAGGTCGGAACGGAAATGCAAGACGGGCAAGAGAAGGAAAGATAAGAAACAGAAGCGACTTCACGATAATGACAAGAAATCGAAGAAGCAGAAAGAAGAAAAGAGGCGCCCACAGAGCTTATAATAAAGCGAGCTTCGGCGGCCGAAAAGGAGGAAATAATAAAAAGAATCAGGGACAGGAGTGCACGAAGCAAGAGAAGACAGCGCAAGATCAGGAACAACGAGAGAGCCGAAGAAGCCGTGCTTGATCTTGATGATGCTCTGAAGTGCCGATGCTTTGAAATACTGGGTTGATATGCAGCGGGTGCTCACACAATGTCGTCAGCACCAAGCGAGTCAAGGGCCCAAGATGGCTTGGGCGCAAGAGAGATGTTTTTTTTTAGTGGTGAAAAAGCCTAGACAAAAAAAAGGGCAGGGAAGAGAGAAAAAGCACTGTGAGGAACTAGGCCAAAGTGTTTTTTTTTTTATTTTTTTCTCGAAGACGAATAAGACGAAGAAAGCGAGGTATAAACCAATGAAGAAGATGAGGAATCAGTGCTGGACTTAAAGCTGGCAACCAGGCGCAACGCAAAAGGCCGAAAGCAACGAAGCCGCGGAGACAGGGCGGCTGATGGGAGAGTCTGGAAACAGTCAAGCGTAGGAACTTGACACGAGAAAGCGGAAGAAGAAGAACACGAGCGTAAGCGTAGTGTGATGTGAGTGCCGATCAAAAGAAAAAATAAAAAGGCAAAGAATAAAGAGTTACGAGTAAAATCGGCCGATTTTAGAGGGAAAGAATAGGCAGACTGACGAAAACGGACTGCAAAGAAGGGCTTGGATCGTAGGCGAGTCTAACCCCCGTATTGGCGATTTAGAGCGAGCCGTATTAAGTAAGCAGAAGACACAAGGAAACAGATGGAGAGAGAGTGTGTGCGGGTGAGTAAGTGAGCGAGCGTGAGTGAGTGTGTGTGTGTGTGTGTGTGTGTGTGTGTGTGTGCGCAAAGACCAGCTGCGGGACAAGGCAAAGTTATCGTTGCAAAGTGGGCACAAAAATAAAATAAAATAGAAAGAAGAGAAATAACCAGAATTAAAATGCCCGTTGTTGTGGCTCAAATCTCGCAGAGACGAACAGATATGATGGAAGAACAGCGAAAGGACCGTGTTTTCGTGACAAGAGAATGGAAATGGAAGAGAGACGAGGCCCCGATGAAGACGAAAGCGGCCGCTTCTTATTATCAGAGCCAGCAGCACGCCCAGCACCAAGCAAGCCCTTAGCCCTTGATATACATAGCTACAATACACAACAAAAGACCAATTTGACACACAGCTGTTAATTTCAGCGGCGCCCCTCCCCAAATTTCCAGCCATGTCAAAACTTCAAACACCAAGACCCGACAAACAGGATTGCAATGTAACAGAAAAGGGCCATTAAAGGGCATGCCTGTGCCGTCGTTGTATGGGGGAGGGGGACGGGGACGGGGACTTGGTGGTGGTGAGCGGGAAAAAAAGAAGAGGAGCAGAAACGAGAGGAGAGCTGCTAGGGACACTCCGGGGCTGCAGGCCTGTAGGGAGCCTGTAGGAGCCTGTGGCCGGGGGTGTCTGTAGGGGCCTTTAGAATGCTGCCCGTGACAATCTGCTGAAAATAGAGCCCCAGAGGGACCCAGCGCAGAGCCACAGGCCACTGCACTTACAGAAGGCCCCCGCCCCTGCTGCCGTTGCATTGCTGCACACCACCCACACCCATCACTACCCTGTGCCCTATTTTCTTTCGTTCCGCCGGTTTGTTTGAGCCTCAAACAAATAGCGACAAGCAATAATAGTCAAGACTGTCTCTCTCCAATTTTCTCCCTTCCGTCTGCCTCTAAGAAAATCACACGTCTCGAGCCAAGAAGACAGCGTTGGCACAGGGGGGGGGGGGGGGGGGGGGCAGAGAGACGCAGAGACAGAGCAGAGCAGAGCGCCAGGACGGACAGGCCAGGGCAGACAAAGAGACGGCAGAGAAGCAGAGAAACAGAGAAACAGAGGCCCAGTTTGCAAACAAGAGAGCAGAAGAGCACAGACGAGACTCGCTCGCCTTAATCATCCACGGACAGGCCAGCGCCAGATGCAAAGAAAGAAATACGCGGACACAGACGTCTGGGCTTCCCCCCCCCCCCCCAGTGGCTTTGTGCTTTGTCTTCCTCTCTACCCACACGTCTGCTGCTGTCTCCTGCCCGCGTCACAAAAATAGAGACAAGGAGCAGAAAATAGGGCGCTGGCTCTCTTCTCATCTGCCTCTGGCTGTCTCGGGCTTTCTTGTTCCATCTTCCCGTTCCGTCGTGTCGTCCTCTCCTTCTGAGACAGGACATGCCAGCCAGACACATGCTGCACATCATCGTCATTATCACATCACTCTAACAAGCTTATCGCCATCGGCCAGCCTGTCTTGTCTCTCGTACCCGTATCACAGGCAAAAATAAAAAAAACCCCCCAAAAAAACAAGGATAGATTAAAAAGGCTGCACTCAGGGCACGCTAGGCCTACTCAGGCTCGTCCCCCTCCGCCCCCTCCATCCTCCTCACGACTCTCGGCTTGGGGATACGGCTCAAAAGAGCTTACACTAGCACTAGCATAAAGCCCTTCCCCTTCCCGTAGACAAGCCAACTGGCACAAAGCCAATCCAACTAACCTAACCACCTAGCCAGCTAGCCCAGCCTATACCGCCCCCCGCCCGGCCCAAGGAGTCCATTTCATCCGCCATACACAGACAAGCTTAACAGCGAGGTTCAGCTTTCCACTAGCCTTATCTCTTCTCGTCTTCCTGCATTTTCATTTGCCACGGATACTAGCGTCTCTTATTGTTTGGGAATAGAAATGAAAGAAAAAAAAAATACCCGCAATGTCAAGACCGCCTTCTCGCCGTCCATATCCCACACTGCTATAGTACTTATCTCCCTTCGCCAATTTCCTCTCCTCCTCGCAAATACACAAATCCCACCACTCAGAGCGCCAATCAGCCATTAAGTCATCTCATCTTCCCATCCCCACTTCCCGTACCTCCTCACACCCTTATCTCCACTTCCTTGACCTCGCCTCTTCGTCTCTTCTTCTCCCTCTGTTCTTTCGCTCGCCACAAGCCATCATCCGTAGCTATAACTCACTCACTATTGATCTGCAACTAACTGATCCACCTTCTCGCCCACCCTTAATCTTGCTTAATCCATGTTCTTGTTCCAACGTAACGTATGTACTTGCATAACTTAACATGAGCCTACATACGCTCCTCCGTGTTCCTTTGTGTTCCTTTGAGTGTTCCTTTGATATGGCCTGTTCTTGTGTGTATCCCCCTGTCTGCTGCTTTCCCCTGTCTACTGCTTCTCCCTTTTCACTTTACCTAAAAGCATACATGGATGGTATCGTGCACCGAAACCAATAGGCAGCCCCAAGCAAGTGCACAGAACAGGCCACCCAAGGAAACAAGAGCGCGATCAGGCAATGTTTCCATACACGATCCACGCAACACCCACACGCAAGCATACCACACAAACACGGCCACAACCACAATCACGCATGTCATCTACGTGCGTACGTACACGTGTGGATGTGTATGTTTGTGTGCATGCATGCACAGATGTACACACATGAGTATAGACAGGCACATCCCATACACACATACACATACACATACACATACACATACACATACACACACACACACACACACACACACACACACACACACACACACACACACACACACACAAATATTCTCGCCTTATCACACAGACTCCAACCTTGCTGTTCTATCTATAAACCGCCCTCTCCTATAATCACATGGAATCTTGAAACATCATATTCGCCTTCCTACCCGGCCGCAAGACGGTCCCTGTCCTATTCTAGTATACCTCTTTTATTCTTTCTCCCTTCTCGCTCTCTCCCTCTCTCCCTCAACCCTGCTGATATCCCGGCTACATCTCGTTTCTCTCAGCACACAGACGCAGACACAGACACCCAAACTCAGCCCTGTTTGTGCTTTTCCTTCCTCGTCTTTTTGCCTCAATTCTTCACGTATATTCCGCTTCTTGCTAATGCCATACTGCTCTCGGCCCTACCTCGTTCGTTGTACGCACTTTCTTGCTCTCCACCTCCACACCTACGCCCCCTCCTTTGTATAGCTCCTCTTCTCCGAAAAACAAAACATTCCCAAACAAATTCTTTCCGTCCCAAAACATATGTGCATCATCCATCTGGCTTTGCCTTATTCATCTCTTGCCTCGTGTCTGTGTCTATCTGGTCTGCATAAACACAGTCGGTAGTCGGCTTTTTAATCTTCGACATGTCTCGCTCCACACCCCGGAAGCATGAATAGAACGGAACGAAGAGGGAAGAAAATAGAGATCAACATGAGACTCCTCTCTTCCTCTTGCAGTCATACAAATCCGGCATCAAAAACACAGTAGGGATGTTCGTCCAACAATAATAACAAGACGTCTCGGCTCAGGAATTGTCTGATTCTGAAACCTCTATTGTACTAGAATTCCGCTTCCCAAGGAGAACAAGCAATTCCACATGCCTCCCCAGCTTCCCTTCCACTTATGACGTTAACGTGGGAAAAGAAGAAAAACCCAAAGGGAACACGCCATCAGGAATGCATGCAGGTAAGGGACACAACAGGGGAAAATGCCATGCCATCTTCATCTTGAGGCTCCGCAGTAGAAGATCACATTGGTGTAAAAATCTTAACCCCACTAGGGTTACTAACCTACTAGCAGCCCCCGTAACCCTAGTCGTTTACAAATAACAAACCCTGTGACGCACAACCCATTTGCGCGCATTAAGTTTCTATGCACTGTTATTTTATGCAACAATGCGCAGTGCAATCTAGAAAACTTCTAGGCTTGGTCAAGCCATCAAAAACAATGGCATCAAGCCTGACATTATCATCGTCAATCCGCTGGAGCTATCTAAAAACACGCTTGACAGGGCTGAGCGAAGAAAGTCTTTCTGGCATTGAGAATCTTCTGTGCTTATTTTTGCTTCCTGTCAACCTTATTAGCAGAGCCTTCTAGTTATATTATAACCAACCTAAAAAAAACAAACCAAAAAAAAAAAAAACAAACCAAAAATGTCATTAGGCTTCACGCGCCTTAATGTCAAGAAATCCCCGCCGAATGCGAACATCACCTTTATTAAGCCGCTAGCCGGCCCAAACGAGGCTATAGCCCAAGACTTCCTCGAGCGCATCGCTGCACAATGCTGTAAGTGTTGGCCCGCGCCCGGCCCCTATAATTCGCCCTCTCCTCACTTCCGTCACTGCCCCCCCTTCCCAAAAAAAAAAGCAGAACCTACAGACCAGCTACGTGGTCTGCTTTGCCACTGATGTCTTAAAGTAACACTTTCCGGATCACCTGACCAGATCCCGTAATGAAAACAAATCACATCCACGTCCGCTCGCTTGAAGAGTATGAGCCAAATCGCGAATTCGTTGGCCGTAACTTCAACGCCGGCGAAGTCGTGCAGCTGGTGCTCCGGAGTCCGTCCTCCGGCCGCTGGCTGCCATTTGAGTACGTCCAGATGGTCATGATGCATGAGCTAGCCCACTGCAAGCAGATGAACCATTCACGTGCCTTCTGGACCGTGCGAAACCACTATGCCGCCCATATGGAGCGCCTCTGGGCCACCGGATATACCGGCGAGGGCATCTGGGGCGTCGGTCGTGCCCTAGCCTCCGGAACTACTGAACGGCCCACCATTCTGGCTGGCGAACGTGTCCCCGAGCACCTATGCGGCGGTACATACCGGACCAACACTAGTGGGTCGGGCCGAGGCCACGCCCGTAAGCGGCGCGCGCCGAAGCTATCATATAAAGAACAGAAGGAACGCCGCGTATTAAGAAAGTTTGGCGCGAATGGAGTTGCTGTTGGTGCCGACGATGCCATCAAGACCGAGTTGGAGAAGGGAGTAGGCGGCGGCACGGCACGTCAGAAAGCTCCTGCGCGGCCACGTGTTGCGGGAAGCATGCGGGGTAGGGAACTACGCGCGGCAGCAGCGCTGGCGCGTTTCGACCAGTGTCAGGGCCAGATTCAGAAGAAAGAGGAGCACGCGGCCGAGGTCAAGCACGAGGTCATCGAGTTGTCAGACTCCGATGACGGGTCGGATGGCTCTGATGTAGTGGTAGTTCCTGATGCGCTGGACATTGACGGCAAGCGAATGACGGATAAGGATGGGGTGGGTCTAGTCAAGATCTGCGATGACGATGAGGGCAGCAGCGCCGCAGATGATATCAAGGTCTTGGTGTCAGATGAGCTGCAAGAGCTGTCCAAGCGGTTTTGGGGTATGCCTGGGTCTCGCCATGCACCAGAGCCAGTTCAACTGGAGGAACAGGATAGCAACGAAGCTGCCGGGAAACTGCCTCGGAGACCAAGAGCTCCAGCCACAAACCTACCCAAGCCAGAATCAGAAGCACCCAAGCCCCAGCTATCCAAGGCCCTAGTTCGTGCAAAGCCAGTAGCGGTGCCCAGGCCACGCGCAGCCTCAAAGCCGCCATCTCTCCGCCGACCGCCGTTGTCCTCATCCCAAACCAAAAAAGCGTCAAGTCGTGCTACGGAGCTTAGTTTTACGAGGACACTTGGATCTTCTACGCCAGAATCCGCATCTACACGCGCTACGCTATCCTCGGGCGGACATGTGCTGGGTCACTCTAAAGCTCGCGATCCGCGGCAGCGGTCGGTAGCGGACATGCTTCGGACAAGGCGCGATAATAGCCGGGGTGGATAAGGGAAAGAAGGAGACTGAGTTGGGATACTCTGGTCCATGACAGACTATCTAAGTGGATGACTGCTCGGCCATTGTTATTGTATTGTTTTACGTCTATCTACTGTTATTTTACAGCAATACGACGGAAACAATGACTGGCTAGCCTTACAGCTCTATAGTCTATAGGCCTACGGAGGGCTGGCCTTTTTTTATTCGTCTGTTTTTTTTCTTCGAAAGGCAGGTGGTAGAGTACATTCACATGGGCAAATCCACAGGAATCCTTTCCCAGGGCGGCTGAGACTGGAACGATCAAGCCTTTGCCGGAATCGGTACTCTTTTGTTTTAAAAAGTTTCCGCACATGCGTCGGCTATCGAAAGCCTGTAACGTGTGTGTTCCCGTGGAAAGCCGGATAGATAAGCGGAATAGCCAGTATCAGGGCGAAAGGTGGTACTGGGAGCCAATCATGCTGGACTACAGGATGTTGCTGTGGTTGCCGGAAGAGCCTGTGAGGAGCGAGACTGCGTTTTGGGGAAAGTCAATTAGCCTAATCTTTACACGTAATTGAAGCTTTGGAGATGCGGTTTTGATTATAGTAGACTGTTCCATCATGATCCGATGTTTAGACCAGCCACACCGACATAGAACCCGAAAAAAAAGAATCGGAACCAGCCACAATGACCCCACAAAAATGTGGCGCAACAATCGAGTTGCTTTCTTCCATCAGCTTCTCTCGCTGTCTTTCTTCCTGGTTTTTTTTTTCCTATGCTCTATTTTTCGCCGCTTGCTGGAAAGGATTTACCTGGAAAGCAAGGGGACTTAGTCCGCCATAGTCAGTCTGCCAGTCTGCCAGGCGGTGCGCGCGTGCATTGATGCTCTGATGGGCTGGCCAATAGTATGTCGTAATCCGGCCATTTATTCGGCGAAGGCAAAGGGCGTGCGAGAGAGGGCAAGAGAGATGTATGTGTGCGTATATATGTGTGCAATGCGCATGTATGTATGTATGTATGCATGTCGACTATTTGTGCGTGCTGCTCTCATGAGCATGCTTGGAGTATATTATGCACTAACTGCCATGTCAACGAGAGAACAAAGCAGGACAGGACAGCGAGGCGAGTCGAGACGAGGTAGGGTGAGGTATATCATGTGGAAATATGAAACTCAACTCCCTCTTTCCATGGCTTTCCCCTCTTCTTTCTTGATGGGCTTTGATGGAAAAAGCGGGATGAGATTTTGTTTGAAGGATTGAGGGGTTTGTGCAGGAACTTGCTTGATTGGCGTGAATGGAATGTTGAAGCGCCTTTTTGTGTTTGGTCAGCCAGGCAAGCTAGCTAGCTAGCTCCATGAGAAGAAAGTAAGCAAAAAAAAAATAAAGAAAAGCCATTTCTTCTCCTGTGCTAAAAACACGACTTCCTCCGAATCGCCTGCCTTCTTCGGCAATGCTTACCGCGGTTGTTATACCTTTTTTTTCTTTAACTCCTGCTGCTGTTGGTGTTGCTACTGCTATCAATGCCCATGAATAGAACATGTTGTACTTTGTTCTAGCTCACAAGTGCTCTGGGCTGTGGACATTGGTTAGAACCCCAGCCCCAAGCATCGACAAAACCCACACACAACCCTGTTGGCTCATAACAACGCACCGCTCCGAGAATCCCAGAACCACCACTAGGAAGAGTAGCACGGCTGCACTGTGGTGCGGATGACGCGTATGATGAATGGGTAGCCTTTCATATTGCTCTGATATAACCCTGGTCTGCCTCTCGTCATGGTGTCATATGTTGTTATGCGAGCATTGTCAAGGGCTGATCTAACAAGCCGAGTTGTGGTGTGATCTTTTTTCCTTTTTCCCTCTTATCTACGTAGCGTAGATAGTCAGACGCCATCATGATTATTTACAACACTAAGGGAAGTCGTTGTGTGGATAAAAAGAAGACACATAAACGCAACACATAAAGTACACACTCTTATCGGGCCTCGATGTCCCTCGGCATGGCCAGTGCCAAGCTAAACTTGGCGAGACAGCCCCAAAGCTCGAGCATTGCGTCGAGTGCTTGTTGGTAGTGAGCCGAGGGGAGAGCCTTACCAAAAGAAAATAGCACGAGGCTGATGTTATGTTGAAACGTGCAAAGAAGGAAAAAAAGAAAATCAAAAGGTTTGCATTGGCAAGAGCTCTGACCAAGATAGGGAGTAACTTAGCCATGGCTAGTATAAGCAGGATATTTGCTACTGTTTTGTTTAGGTCCGAATGTATCAGGCTAACCAACTCCGTCAGACTGCGAAGCCGGACCTTGGAAGCTAGGAGCTATCGAGTACAAGGGGAGGGGGGGAGCTCTCTCGGTATGTACCACGGGGGGGGGGGGGGGGAGGGGTCAAAAATGACAGCAGAGTAATTGCCATAGACTACGTGATAATTATTCAAGCCGTATGAATTATATACCAATAAGCAGATGATGTAATTGGTTCTCCAAGTGGAAAAAAAAAATAAAGAAGGAAAACAAAATAGCCCATGAGGAATTGCACCTAGATGAGAGAGAAGCATCGGCCTCTCCAGGCTGGGACGGGACAACAAGTGGGAATAGAGCAGTTAAACCCTCGAATCAGGGCCCAGGAACACGGCAAATGGGCAGAGGTGCCCCGGTGAATTTAATGGACTGCCATAGAAACGTGAGGTCAATGTGGATAGTGGTAGGAAGCGAGCACAAGATGAGAGGGTAAAAGACCAGGACGACAGGAGTGCAGGAGCGCAAGTGAGGGGCACAAGCAAGAAGAGGTGCCCATAATTCTTTTTGGCACCCCCCGCTGTGTTGTGCTGCGCTTGCTATAACAGGTCTCTTGACTTGCATGGGGGAAGAGACATGGGGGACGGACGGGTACCAGTTACGAGAACAGAAGGAAAAGAAGGGAAGCAAAGGGTAAGAGATGACCCCCTCCTCCCCTCCTCCCCTCCACCAGAGCCAAGGCAGGAACAGGTGCAGGTTGCAGGCAGTTTCCATATTTGAGCCCATAAGCCAGGCCGCCAGCAAATAAATAATATTGCCTTTCCCTCTTTCCCTCTTCTTTTCTTTTCCCTCTCTTCTTCTTTTCTTCTCTTCGTTCTTCATCCACCTTTGCTATTTGTTTATTTTTGATCCTCAGGTCTAGGATCATTTACACTTTATGTAAGTTGTCACTAGCTCTCGCTATTTTAGCCATATCATCACCACTACCACTACCACTGCCACTACCACTACCACCACCACCACCACCACCACCATCACCATCATCACCAGCCAATTCACACTGAATTTCTTGCTCCTGGTTTACCGCAAGCATTCCTTCTCCTGCCATCAATAGTACCCCTAGCCTGTTGTTGCCAAGAAAATAGAACTCAACTTCATCTAAATGCTGGTTTTCCATCCCGATTCCAACCCCGCTATTTCCGTCTCGTCTTTTTTTTCCCTTCCCACATTGCCTTATACCGACTGTTTCCAACGCGGCGTTCTTATTTTCATTTGTAACCTGATCTACCGACTGAGAGGCTCATACCACTAACACATTGACTCCGCACTCCTTTAGAACCTACAAATCTTTTCAAAAGGCATCGATAATCCATCAAAATGGCCATCACTAAGATTCACGCCCGCCAGGTCTACGACTCCCGTGGTAACCCTACCGTCGAGGTCGATGTTCACACCGAGACTGGCCTGCACCGCGCCATTGTCCCCTCCGGTGCCTCCACCGGTATGTTAAATCTCCTCATTCGTCCCTCCGCATACCTTACATTTACACACGCAAAGACATTGCTGTACTGACACCTTGTTTCTTCTAGGCCAGCACGAGGCTTGCGAGCTCCGTGACGGTGACAAGTCTGCCTGGGGCGGCAAGGGTGTCCTGAAAGCTATTGCCAACGTCAACGACACCATTGCTCCTGCCCTGATCAAGGAGAACTTCGATGTCAAGGACCAGTCCAAGATTGACGAGTTCCTCATCAAGCTGGATGGTACCGCCAACAAGACCAGCCTGGGCGCCAACGCTATCCTGGGTGTCTCTCTGGCCGTCGCCAAGGCCGGTGCTGCTGAGAAGAAGGTTCCTCTCTACGCTCACATCTCTGACCTGGCTGGCACCAAGAAGCCCTACGTCCTCCCCGTTCCTTTCATGAACGTCCTGAACGGCGGGTGAGTCTTTTTTTTTTTTTTTCTTTTTTCTCTCTCTCACTTTTCCATCACGGCCCCTCCCCCCTTTGCCCTCATAACTAAGAGCCTAAACAAGCTAACGTTTTACCTAGTTCCCATGCTGGTGGTCGCCTGGCTTTCCAGGAGTTCATGATCGTCCCCTGTGAGGCTGCCTCTTTCACTGAGGCCATGAAGCAGGGTGCCGAGGTCTACCAGATCCTCAAGTCTCTGGCCAAGAAGACCTACGGCCAGTCTGCCGGCAACGTCGGTGACGAGGGTGGTGTTGCCCCCGATATCCAGTCGGCCACCGAGGCTCTGGACCTGATTGTCGCTGCCATCGAGAAGGCTGGCTACACCGGCAAGATGAAGATTGCCATGGACGTTGCCTCCAGCGAGTTCTACAAGGTTGAGGAGAAGAAGTACGACCTGGACTTCAAGAACCCCGAGTCCGACCCCAGCAAGTGGCTCACCTACGAGCAGCTGGCTGCTCTGTACAAGGAGCTGGCTGAGAAGTACCCCATTGTTTCGATCGAGGACCCCTTCGCTGAGGACGACTGGGAGGCCTGGAGCTACTTCTACAAGACCAACGACATCCAGATTGTTGCTGACGATCTGACCGTCACCAACCCCCTGCGCATCAAGAAGGCCATTGAGCTCAAGTCTGCCAACGCCCTTCTGCTGAAGCTCAACCAGATCGGTACCCTGACCGAGTCTATCCAGGCCGCCAAGGACTCGTACGCTGACAACTGGGGTGTCATGGTCTCTCACCGCTCTGGTGAGACCGAGGACGTCACCATTGCCGACGTCGTTGTTGGTATTCGCTCTGGCCAGATCAAGACTGGTGCCCCCTGCCGCTCCGAGCGTCTGGCCAAGCTGAACCAGCTGCTCCGCATTGAGGAGGAGCTTGGAGAGGAGGCCGTCTACGCCGGCAGCTCTTTCCGCACCGCTGTCAACATGTAAATTGCTTGACGATGGGTGTGTTCTGCGCTGAAACAAGACTGGAGAAGGATGAGCTTGGAAGAGTTTTCCGCAACAAACAAAACCTTGACGGTTTGTTTTCCTGACGAAAAATAGAAGCAGCGCCTTTCTCGGCTCGCTCAACAAGAACATGAGCGAGCGAAACTAACAATTGGGACTTGGCGTTAATTTGATACTCGGGAATGGCTCTTATGAAATGAATTAAAGTATATTAATTGTTAACCAGCGGTACAAAAAAAAGCGCCAAATAAATATGAAGCGACTTGTCTTGTTTTGTTGCTAAACTTATGCACTCGATTATTTGAGCTGAAGTGTATTGTATTAAATCACCAAACAGAGTTAGGGTGTTGTAGACCTGATGCCCCGCACTTTGTACTGACTAAATATGTTACTAAGGCAACCCCTGAATTTGGCATAGCATAAAATAAACAAAGAATGACCACTGAACAACAGGACATGCAATGCAGTACGTTGAGTTTTGATATGTCAGGGTTATTTTTCTTTACCTTGGCCTCTCTCCTTTTGAAACCGCTCCCCCCCCCCCCCCCCACCTTCGTCATTGATGTGAAAACCTAAATACTCACACCGACCACCTCCAAAGCCTAAAGAACCAGAGGGGCATCACATAACAAGTCCCAGAATTAGGGCTATTCATTATTTTCCTTCCATCACTTTTTTGCTACCTGTGTTCTACACGTATACTTGTAACCCCCCCCACGTGGCTTCAGAGTCTCCTTTTATCCAAGTTCATGCTGGAAACCAGGCCCTTTTTTATTCTGTTTACAACATCAACCTACTAGACCAACCGTCATCGACATAACATCAAATCGAACATGAGTGATGCTCAAGATCCTGTGGATTTTGAAATCCTAGAGGGTCAGAAGGAGAACATTCAATCTCTGCCTGGCGGCCGCTCTGCTCGCAAACTGGCTCAACTATACTCGCCGAACCCCCTTAAGCCCCTCTCGACACCGAACCCGGCTGATACACAAGATGCCCACTCTGCCAAGCGGGCTGAATTTGAGCAGGAAGTGGCTGCCATTGATGAGTCAGATGATCCGCTAGATGTGTACGATCGCTACGTGCGCTGGACTCTCGAGGCTTACCCCTCGGCGCAGGCCACACCGCAATCACAGTTAGATCAATTATTGGAGCGTGCTACCAAGTCGTTTGTTAGCTCAGCACAGTATCGTAATGACCCACGCTACCTTAAGATGTGGGTGTACTACATCCAGTTTTTCAGCGATGCACCGCGTGAGACGTTCCTGTTTCTTTCACGCCATGGTATAGGTGAATCGCTAGCCCTATTCTACGAAGAATATGCGACTTGGCTCGAGGGACAGAGTCGCTGGGCTCAGGCCGAAGAAGTCTATAAGCTCGGAATTGAGTGTGAGGCGCGGCCCCAGGCCCGCCTGCTGCGCAAGTTCAAGGAGTTTGAGCACCGCATGAGCGAACAACCAGCCGAGAGTGTGCGGCCGACATCGCCAGCCATTCCGCCTGTGCGTGCAGCGCTGGCAGCCAAGGTTGATCCATTTGCCATCGCCATGCTCCCTGATGACCCCCAGGCGCCTCGGCCCTCGGCGGGATTGCCTGGCTATGCCTCGCCCAAGGCTAATAAGACCAAGGGCAAGATGGCCATTTTCTCAGACTCGAATGCAAAGGAACCGGCAATGGGTGAACGCGCAACTGCAGGCTCGCGTGGCTGGGATTCGATTGGGTCATTGTCGGAACGCAAGAAGGAAAATGTCATAGAGCCAAAACCGTGGGCTGGCGAGACGCTAAAAGCGGGCGGTAAGAAGCCATCGGGCCCCAAGATGGCTATTTTCAAGGATACGGTAAGTTAAATAATCCCTTTCTCTCTTCCTTTTATTCGTCTCAGATTCAAATGAGTGTTTGCTGTCCCTCTTTCTCTCCCAGGCTGGGAAATAGACTCGGGGCCTGGGGTTAGGCAATTGCCTCGAATGTTGGGTCTCCTTGTTTACTTGACCTCACCGGGATGATGGCTAGGCTTGTGTTTAACTGAGGTGATATCCATCTTCTCACATATCCTCTCACATACACACACTGTTTCCCCTCTCGCCCACCACCATATTTTATAAGCCCAAATGTTGATGATCATAGGACTAATTTACGGCATCACCGCCGCCGTGGCGTGTTCTGGTTTATTTTGCTTCAGTCTCAGAAATCAAAAATTCATTCTTCACAACCCTCACAAACTGTGTTTGACCAACTTTCCCAGTATAAGATTTCGTCAGCGTCGGATCAGGTGGTAGTGAATCCGCGCACTGGCAAGATGGAACGCATCTTGGTTGACCTTGAGGTTATTTACCCCCAACCAGATGTTCGTGGTGCGGAGCTCAGTTTTGAAGAGGTCTGGGCACGGAACCGGGGCTGGTTGGATAGATCGTGGGAGGAAGAGGAAGGGGAAGAGAGGGAAATGACAATGGTTGATGTCGACGAGTCCGTTTCACAGTATGACGAAAGTTTTATATTGCAACAGCAGCGACTACAGCACGAAGAGGAGCAACGGCGGCAGCAGGAACAGG
This sequence comes from Ceratocystis lukuohia, assembly GCF_044167205.1. NCBI lineage: Eukaryota > Fungi > Ascomycota > Sordariomycetes > Microascales > Ceratocystidaceae > Ceratocystis > Ceratocystis lukuohia. The sequence goes on from NW_027263525.1 coordinate 2,288,343, forward strand.
AACAACAAAAAAAACCAGTGCAAAGGCAAAAGAAACTCGAAATGTACCACGATGACACCAGCATCAGCAGAGACGAAAACTCCCCTATACAAGGCACATCGCGGCTAGAACACCAGAATATGGCTGTTTGCCGGGACAGCCCCGAAGGGCGACCCCACAAGATGCAGATCCACCGCGACGGTGTCGTACCACAAAAGCAAAAGTTATCAATACACCGCGATGATGAGCCAGTTGTGCCTAAAAAGCAAAAGATGGCCATCCATCGTGACGAGTTTGTAGACGAAGAAAACAGACTGGTATCGTCTCTATCTTCCCCAGTGGCACGACCGCCAGTGCAAAAGATCCCAATTCACCGCGACGAGCCGGTGGATGAGAATGGAATGGTTATTCAACAGCAGCAGAAGCCAGCTAAAAGCAAGAAGAAGATTATGGACTACAATGAGACTCAGATCAGTAGGATTTCCCGCCCTTTTCTTTCTTCCCTAATAACAACTACTAACCCTATGGTCTCTCTAGTCAAAGCCAAGTTAGACTCACCATCTCGGCCCAAGATATCGAAACGTAAGAGCATAGCCGCAGATCCCACTATGACTATCCACACTAAGTCTGCCACGGATGACATCTATGATATTTTCAATGCGCCTCTCCCATCCAAGACCGGCGACAAAGGCGGGTCGGATGATGACGAAGAGTACGACTCGGACGAATATGAGAGCGATGGCGAAAGTATGGGGACAACACGCAACGTCGATCTTGAAGATAGTGACGATGACGATGCCAAGAGCGACTGGTCAGACTATACGGTTAAGAAGAAAGCATCTGGTTTGGACGACTTAACGTGTAAAACAAATCCAGACTTTACTGTTCGCGGTGTTATTGACGACGAGGAAGAGGAGGAGGAGGACGACGACGACGACGATGAGAGCGATGAAGAAGAAGAGGAAGAGACAGAGGCGGAAGAACAATCGGAAATCTCAGAAATGAGGGGTCCGGATGAGGGTAACCAGTCCAGTCAATTCTCTGAGCAAGAACCGTCCCTTCAGTCAGTAGAAAACGATCTTGTGGCCCAGACTGGCCAACAGACCCAACAACAGCAATCACACACTATCACACATACGAAGTTCATACCAGTACCGCCTGAGGATTACGTGCCACCGACTCGGCCGTACCGCGACCCAGCCGAGGTTGCCAACAATAGATTGCCATTTATGACACCAATTACCGAACGTACAGAGATGTCCCTTGACTTTCAACAAACACAAGGCAAGACTCCTAGTCGGAGCCGGGGCACGATGCACTCTATGCCAGAGGAAGATGAGGACGAGGACGAGGACGAGGACGAGGACGAGGAGAAAGCCTACAATCCAACCACCGATCTCAACGAGGCCATGAGCAGTCCATTGATTGACATGGGAAAGTCTCCTATCAGCTACAACACCAAAATTGCCCAGCCTGCGTTTCCCAAGCCAACAACCAAGGCTCTTGCGCCCAAGGGTCCCATCATCAAGGACCTGCAGATCAACCCTATGGACGAAGGAATCCGTTCTCAGATTCTCGACAAGACACGGCCGCCACTCGCGACTTACGTAGGTTTCTTTGACCACCGCGACCAGAATTACGAGAAGGGCAACGAAATCCGCCGTTTTGCAAGGGCTATGTCCAAGGCCAAGTCTAGTGGAGACCATCTTGCCGGGCCTGTCATCCGCCTTCCAGATAGCCAGGGCATGTATACCGTGAAAAAAGAGCTTGGTGCTGGTGCCTTCGCTCCAGTGTATCTAGTAGAGAACTCGGCTCCCTATTCAAGCCAGGCCGATGAGGCTATTGTTCTACTCGGTCCGAAGGCGCCGCTGTCTCGGCATCGTAACCATCTTGAGGCACTTAAAATGGAGACCCCGCCCAGCCTATGGGAGTTTTTTATGATGCGGCTTACCCATAACCGGCTTGGGCCCCAAGACCGAGCCGCAGCATCACTGTCATATGCGCACGAGCTACATCTATACAGAGATGAAGGCTTCTTAGTATTGCCCTACCACCCCCACGGTACTCTGTTAGATGTTGTCAATCACTTCCGCGCCGAGCCGTCAGGCGTCATGGACGAACAGCTGGCTATGTTCTTCTCAATTGAATTACTACGCACTGTTGAAGCACTGCACTCCAAGGCGATAATGCACGGCGATCTCAAGGCTGACAATTGCCTTCTACGTATCGATGCAGCATCATCCGCCTCCGGGCCCGCATCAGCACTAGCCACTTTCGGTTCCGCGGGCTCGCCCGATCCTGAAACTACTGTTCTAACGTCACAGTACCATATAGACGGCAGCGGCGGCTGGGCCACACGCGGCGTCACGCTGATTGACTTTGGCCGTGGCATCGATATGCGGGCGTTTGTTGCTGACCAGGTGCAGTTTATCGCCGACTGGAAGACAACCAGCCAGGACTGCGCAGAGATGCGCGAGGGCCGGTCGTGGACCTGGCATATCGATTACCATGGGTTAGCGGGCATTATCCACACCCTACTATTCGGCAAGTACATTGAGACGGTCCGGATGGACCAAGGGCCCGGTACTACTGGCGGAATCTCTGGCACTGCAGTTGGTGGACCACTAAACATTGGCATCGGCAATCGCAAGTATCGCATCAGAGAGAGCCTGAAGCGGTACTGGCAAACGGACATCTGGGCTGAGTGTTTCGACTTGCTCCTGAACCCGGGCCACTTCGTTGAGCGCGACGGCGAGGGTGGCAGAATGCCGGTTACACGAGGCCTGAAGCGCGTTAGGGAATCTATGGAAGAGTGGTTAAGCGCAAACTGCGAAAGGGGTGCTGGGTTGAAGACACTAGTGAACAAGGTGGAAGCGTTTGCGAAGGGGAGACGGTAATTGGGACAAGCACATGTAAGTAAGTGACCCTTAGGGTTAATGCACATACAGTCAATAGTAGCTACCTTTTTACATACCAACAATCATTACGGCTCGAAAGCGGCGACAAAACATGACAATGATGGCCTTCTACTGAAACAGGTACATTGCAATGTAGCACGAAGGGGGGAAACAGAAGAGGGGGAGGAGGGGGCTGTGATATGTGAAAACGAAATCGAACCAGATTTTGGCGTGGCTTGAAATAAAGGCTAAAATAGCAAAGATGCCGTTGGACAAAGAAGCGCTGCTCGCCGTTGATTGGACAGACGGCTAACTGGCGATGGGGTTTGATGGCTCAAGTTAACGCCACAATACGAGATATTTCCAGCCACAGATGTAGTATGTGTGTCACGAGGAGATGAGAGGGCTGAGGAGAGATCGCGACTTGAGTTGGACTGGTAGACGAGCTGGATTTTTGCACTCGGAGTATGTGGTCTACAGGGGCGTGGCACGCAACACCAAATCCATAGATCTTACACACACGGCCAGAATTAGATATCGCTTTGAAATTGGTTACACTCTTACCTCTTCGGCTCTGATGATGCTTTCTTGGTGTTTGCTTCGCTTTGTCCCGCCTCGATATCTTGGTGTATCCCCTTCCCCGCTTTTCTCTGCCCTGCCATTGGCCAGGTCACCACTCATTCACGTTGCCACTCTTTGAGCGCCACAGCCAATCACAGCGCGTCTTAGGCCCCTACAAAACGCCCTTTTTTTTATCCGTTCCTGCTATTTTTGATTTTGCCACGCTCAAATTTTCACATGGCGGCCTGTCCCCTTCCCTTCGTTTGCCCCCCGCCTCTTTCTCCCCAGTTTTATCCTCCCCTTTGTCGCTCTTTTTAATTTTTAATTTTTTTTTTTTAACCCATCTCCATATATAGTTCGCCCTCAAGCCTTCCTCTTCATTCCCCTAGCTCAAGCCACTTTTGTCCAGCCACTTTGTCCACGCCTCGTTAAGCCTCAAAGCCTCAAAGCCTCATCTCGAAAGCCTCACCAAGCACCCCATCGCTTTTCAGACTTACAAGCCTTTGCCTTGCTATTAAATCCATTAATCCATAGCCCGTTAAAGCTCCAGGAGCTACTAAGGTGCAGTGCTCCCGAGCCCTTTTTGGTCGGACTGAAGCTGGGTGACAAGCTCCACGCAAAGCCCTTTCCTCACTTCGCGATACCCGTTCTGTGTGTGCGTGTATTCTTGTATGTCCTATTGTTTATTTTGGCTTCAATTACGACGAAATATCGGTAAAGAGGAAAAAGCCTTGACTGACCTAAAATAAGAGGCGTCGCGTATTAGAGGCTCTCATCCGCCCGGTAAAAGTGAATATAATATAGGCTCTTCGAGTGCGACAGTCCTTTATTATACACAATTCACCTGCTACAACTACCATCACGACCTTGGCCACGATATTGACGCGCCTTGGTTCTTGTCATCACGCGCTGGCGTTGGTCGAATATTGAACGAGCTATTGCACATATTTTCCTTTTGCTCCCTGCCAACGTCAGATTTCATCAAGTCCTTTTGTTTTCTTGTCGTTCCTAGTTTCGTCTTGCATTCGACAATTCTACGCGCATTCTTCTCCTTGCCCTGTCTTTTTCCTCCTCACTCCCTGCCGCGATGTCCACCGAAGCTAATGGCAGCAGTCTCTTGCTGCCCCCACCGCCGCAACCCATAGCCGATCACGTATCGGCCCCGGTTCCCAGTCCATCGCCTGCTCCCCCGGTCGCTTCCACTGTTCATTCGCCCTCCGCCGAGGCTGCTGCTGCCGCCGTTGCTGCTATTCATGCTGACGCATTGGCTGCCCAGGCTCACGCTCACGCAAAAGCCCAGGCCGAAGCAGCAATCGAGGCTCAAGCTCATATCCAAAATAGCATCCACCAACAACAGCAAAACCACCACGAAAGCGCATCCGCAAGCCCCAACCCGTTGAAACGCTCGCTTGAGCTTAACCAAGAAGAAGATGCTACTCGGCTAAAAGTTGCGCGCTTAGAAAACGAGCACTTCGATGTGTCGCACAGTAACTCACCGACAGCTACTCCCGCCGAGGTTAATGGGACACACTCTGCGGATCCCCCAACAGACGTTCAAGCACACCAGCAAGAACAACAGCAACCACAGCAAACACATCAACACACCGCCGAATCTCATTTTCAGGCTCAGCCACAGCCACAGTCTGTAGAAAATCAACAACCTATCCACCCTCATGTTCCTTCTCATACCTCCACTCCCGTCCCCACGAACGATTCAACGGCCCACGAAATCCCCCACGGCCCAAACCAACACCAACAAGCCCAGCAGCAGCAATTGCCCCAATCACAGGCACAACATGAACATGCGCGCAATCTGACATCGGATGAGCAGCAAGAAGTCATGCGCCTCATCGACACAGATGTGGCTGCTCGCGCCATTGAGGCTTCTGCTGCCAATGCTGTAGCTGCTGCTGCTGTTACTTCTGCTGCCCCTACGGCTTCTATGGACACCCAAGCAACACAGATTAACGTGCCAGCTACACCAAACCAGGCTGCCGAGACGGCTAATGCCATCAGCCAGTCTCAGGCACAACAAGCAATGGCCAGTGTCCCTGTCACTGCAAACTCGGCATCTTTGGATGTCAACGTCGATAATGTCCATGCTGCCGTCGCTATTCATGAGGCGGGCAAGCCCCAGGCCAATATGTCGTATCCTGGCCCTCAATTACAGCCTGGACCCGGGCCCTTGTCCCTGCCGCATACGCCTTCACGGCCTATGAACTTCCCGCTTGCTTCTCCACAGGTCGGCACTGGTAAGTTTATCCTGTTCATATAAAAGAAATAGTGACATGCCCGCTTACTAACTCACAAAATAGAAAAGCCATACGGCTGCGCTCATTGTGAAATGAGCTTTCGCAGACTCCACGACCTCAAGCGCCACAGCAAGCTACACACAGGCGAAAAACCCCATGTTTGTCCGAAATGTGAGCGCAAGTTTGCTCGTGGCGATGCTCTGGCGCGCCACAGCAAAGGCGTAGGCGGTTGCGCTGCACGTCGCACAAGCATGAACACTTTTGTCGATACTAATGACCTTGATAATCATGGCCTGTTGACGGGCGAGGCTCCTGCCATGGGCAGCATAGTCTACGGTCAGCCCGATGACCGCTCGGCTATCGCGCCACCCGATGCTCGCTTTCATCCTACTCCTGAAAGCCAATTCTCTGATACGCGCATTTCCTCATTACAGTTGCAGCCCTCACGCGATTCTACTGCTGCCGCCGCCACCACCGCCACCACTACCCCAGTATACTCCACTGTTGGTATTTCTACCAACGCCAAGGACCTAGATGAGGCCAATGCTGGCGTGCAGTCTACGGCCGAGGTACAGCGCACTTCGGACCTAGGGCTTGCGCGGCCTGCTGAGGATGCTGGAGCTGAGGACAAGACGCGCGCAGGCACGGCAGGCTCGGCCGTCTCACTGGCATCGCCGGCTCCGAACTCCACGGCAGCAGCAGCACCAGCGCCGACCCTTGCGTCGCCAGCTGCCACCACTACTGCCGCAGCCACAACAACAACTACTACAACGGCAGACCCTAGTTTGAATATGTTCACATCGGGCAACGCGGCTATTTGGACGTATATAATCAGCCTAGAAGCACGGCTGGCCACGTTGGAGAAGACTGACCGCGAGAAGTCAGATCAGATCGCGGCAATGGAAAAGCATATCAGCCTTATTGCAGCACAGTTGTCGGCACCAAAGGAGTAAGTAGATAGTAGATATGGCAGGGTGTTTGGGGATATCTCTTTTTTTTTTTTTTCTTTCTTTCTTTCTTTCTTCTTCAAAACTTCTCTTTTCTATCACATCTTGGCACATCATCACCATCCCCTCCCTCATTTCTCTTGGTCTCCCTACTAGGGCTTATGTGTTTCTGTTTTTGTATTTACTGCCGCTGCCCATCCATGACCTATCTTCTCTTCCTCGTCTTACTCTTATCTTATGCTTGAGGCTCAATTCTCCCACCTCTCTGTCTGTATTTGTGTCTTTTTTTTTTTTTTTTTGTTCTGCCTGTTTTCCTTGATTACTTCGAAGCCTTGCATCCGCAATATTTCTTTGTTTTATTTTATATATATATATATTTATATATATCTCAACGTCCTGTTCAAGTATAAATGCATATTCTTTTCAGCCCTTGAAACAATGTCCCAAGTTCGTTCATAGAATTACAGAACATTGAGAAAAAGAAAATCGGTTTTGTGAATGTACAAAAAAGAAAGAAAAAAAAAAAGGCCCAAGTATCATCTAAGTCCAACCAAAAAATCTTGGTGCTACCTCCTAAACATCACCAAGCATTAAAAAAAAATCAGAAAAATGAAAGCAAATCCCCAGAACGCCGTGCGCCATGTTCAACATAACATCTTCAAAAGAGGAAAAAGAAGCTGATGACAAGCCTTTTCCCTCAGCAGATTCGCACAAGCAATAACAAAACAAACCTCCACCGTCGATTCTCTTTTGTCTTGCGCGGAGGGGATAGAAGTTGCAGGATCTCTCTCCTTGTTTCCTCTCTCCCCCCCCTTCTTGTTGCTTCTCGTCCTCTACTCGCCCTTGCGCCGCTTCTCGTTCTCGCGCTGAAGCGACTTAAAGAAGCCCGCATGGGTCTTTTTCTTCTTCATCAACGCTTTGTTAGCGCTCTTGTTTTGCTCGATATATGCCATGTCATTTCCGCCACTCAGGCCCTTCAGTGAGCCTGCCGTACGACGAGCGCCCCTCCGCAGTGGCTTGCCGTCTGGACCATAGAACATGTTTCCATCGGCAGCGAGACCCGCAGCCTCCTTCTCTTCATCCTTCCAGCTCTTGCTCTCCTGGTCGACGAGGAGCTTCTGGAGCAGCTCGCGGCGAGACTCGGGCGTAGCAAAGGCAAGGTCGGGTGTGTTCTCAATGTTCTTGAGTTGCGTGATGACCTTGAAGGCATAGCCTTGATCAACTAGGAAAGCCTGACGCTTGGAAGAGAAGGACATCTCAACCGTATCCTTAGAGACAAGCGAATAAAAGAAGGCGTTGAAGCCCTCTTCGTTACGACGCTTAGCTCGTAGTACACGGCCAAGACGTTGGGCCTCTTGTCGACGCGATCCGTACTGTGCCGAAATCTGAATCAAGCACGTTGCTTCAGGCAGATCCAGAGATGTGTCACCGATCTTGGACAAGAACAGCGTGCTGCAGTTAGGCGATGAACGGAAAAACTCGAGAATTTCCTGACGTTCAGCGTTGCTGGTACCGCCATACAAAAAGGGCTTCATAAGCTTCTTGGCATAGACCTCGAGGGCATATACGTTATCAGAAAAGACAATAATTTTGTCGCCACGACTCTCGTGGTACTTGATTAGATACTGGCAAGCTTGGAACTTGGACGGGTTCATGACGCAGAAAAGCGAACGGCTTCGAGCACTAGCTTTGAGGTACTGCTCGTAGAACTCAGTAGGCATGGGGCACCAAACGACAGCACACTGGACCTTGGCAATGAAGCCCTTTTGAGACAGCTCCATCCAGTTGGCCTCGTATAGCTTGGGACCAATAAGGAAGTTTAGATCTTCAATCTTGTCGTCTTCTCTCAGCAGTGTGGCTGTCAGGCCCAGCTTAGAGTGGGACTTGATAGAACCGACGACGCGACGGAACATTTGCGCAGGCACGACATGCACCTCGTCAAGTAGCATAAGACCCCACTCACGACTCTGCAGAAATTTCATCATCTTGGCCGACTCATGGGCGCGCTCTCGCGTGTTTGTTACCATGGAGTATGTAGTCACGATAATTCCCGTGTTCCCTGTAAAGACAGACTTGCTGTCAGATGAGAACACGGCAATACTGTCTGGGTCAATATTAGACCACTTCAAAAACTCGTTTCTCCATTGGATGGCAGACATGTTGCTAGTGGCAAGTACTACGACTCCCTTTCGGATAGTGCAGGCTGCTGTCACACCAACTAATGTCTTACCAGCACCACAGGGCAAAACAATAATTCCAGACTTGGCACGCCCATTGCCAAACATCTTACTAAGACTCTTTTCCTGGTAAGGACGAATCTGGGTGCCCGGTCTAAGATCAATTTCAAGGTTTGGGTTGATGTGGTCGTTGCGAAAGTCGTATTCTTCCAGCGCAGGATAATGCAAGGCCAAACAGCGCTGAGCTGTCGCACCAACCTTTTCGTCTTTAATTTGAAAAGCATGAATGACTTCTTGCGAGTCCGCGTCGTCGTCATCCTCCTCCTCGGCCGCGTGGGACTGTATCTGCTGTGGTTGTTGTTGCTGCTGCTCGCCATTTGCCTTGGCTTCTTTGAGACCCTCAGCCTCACGCACGCCAGCAGCATCCTTGGTTCCAGCAATGACCAAGCCAGCCATTGTCGGTGCCACCGTTGTAGTCTCCTCAGCGCCCTGCACTCTGAAGGATCCAATTTCCCAGTCCTTAAGCAAGATCTGGAGCACGTTGGCGTCTGTAGTCTCAACATAGTATTTGTTATTACGCAAAACCAGCTTGACCTTGCCGTAACTTCTACCGCAGTAGGTAATGTATTCCTTGACATTGGGAGGCATATCCGTTTTCAGGAAGCGGTCCAGCGTGTTTATAATGTCCATGGGGTTCAGGCCAACAGACACAGCGGCGTACAGGCTGTGAGTTGTAAGACGATACTCGTGTATAAAATGCGGTCGGGATGTCGGCTCGGCGATTGTGATGAGAAAATCCTGCACTCGGGGGGCAAGCGGATGGAAGCTCTCAAGCACAAGCTTTCCCCAGCCATCAATGCGGAGAGGCAGTGTTTGGTGGTTTGCCTTGAGTCGTAGGCCGGTAAAGTCGCGTTTATGTGTAGGCTCGAAAAAGCCGGTAGCCATGTCCTTGACGCCCGAGTTGAGGTCGTAAGGGAAGGCGCTTATATCGAACTTCTGGATGTTTCGGGCGATGGCCTTGTTGAGGTCTTCAGGGATATCTTTAGCCTCCACCACTTCGACGTCGTCATCACCAACGTTGCTTCTGGGAGTTGCAGCCCCAGGAGTCGAGCCCTTAGACAGTCGACCAGCTTTGAGAGCGCCTTCAGCACCACTAGGAGCCTTACGCTTAGCTGCTAGAGACATGGTAATCCGAGAAGAGGGATTTATATGGCGAACAAGGCTGGGCGGGATGGAAGACGTTTCGTGAAACGAAGTCGCAATGCGACGTTTGCTCGAGAAAGCAGAAACAGCGATTAAATACAAGTTAATGTAGACGGTATAAACAACAATTATATTAGGAAATAGCGAGACTCGGGAGACTCGAGACTATTTTTCAGATTTGATGGCTAGAAAATGGAATTCAAGAAAAAGTCGAGTGCAATGAAGAGATGAAAAGAAGGATAAGCAAACGGCCATGACGTCTCACAAGCGTTATTACTAAGTAAAAATCAAGTTGGAACTTGTGCTAACAGTTTTGGCCATAGTTTATATGGCAACCTGTTAGTAATGATTAGTAATAAAGCACGTGCATTAGTCACGTGGAATCGTGTAGAGAGCTATGCTTTTTCTACGCGAAGTTAGTTTTGGTCTAAGGCGCGTTAAGAGGGCAGGAGGCAGTCCATTTTGTCACGACTGACCAAATAACAAACTTGGACAATCTTCTTGTTAGGCTCCCAATTGTATCCGCAAACATTCTTTGTCTAGATTCATAGTTTTCACTGTTATCTCAACAAGTCCCTCCACCCAGGAAAATGGCCTCTCGTAAATCAACTCGAGCCGCTACCATCAAATCTGCCAAGCGCAAGGCCGAAAGCCTTGCCGATTCCGAGATCAAGAGCGAGTCAGAGTCCGAATCGAAGCCAAATCCTCCCAAGAAGCTCAAGGCCGCACCAACACAGGTTCCAGTAAAGTCGGAGCTACTTTCTCTGCCAGTCAAATCACGCTCCAAGCCCAAGGCTCAAGCAAAGACCAAGAACACGGACGGCATGACACCCTTGATAGAGCGAACCGCCGTGTCGACATTGAAGAAGGCCATGTACATTGGCGCTCATATCAGCGCAGCCGGAGGTTAGCCCCTCAACTTTGTCTCCAAACATGTTTCGTTCTATGTCCTAATATACCTTTCTACCAGGCGTCCAAAACGCACCACCCAATGCTGTCCACATTGGCGCAAACTCATTTGCCCTCTTCCTCAAGTCGCAGCGCAAATGGAACAATCCGCCACTTGATCCTACCGCCCGCGACGGCTACATCTCCGCGACGAAGCACAGCCACTACAACTCGTGCAAACATGTCCTCCCACACGGCTCGTATCTCGTCAACCTCGCACAAACAGACAAGGCTAAGGGCGATCAGGCGTACGCCAGCTTCGTTGATGATCTAAAGCGCTGCGACCAGCTCGGCATCCTGCTGTATAATTTCCACCCTGGAAGCACGGGTGGAGAGAGCATGGATTCAGCTTGCAAGCGCATTGCAGACCGCATCAATGCTGCTCACAGGGAGACCAAGACAGTCATTCCTGTACTAGAAAACATGGCCGGTGCAGGCAACGTTGTAGGTGGGCGTTTTGAAGATCTCAAGATGATTATCGACGGCGTGGAGGACAAGAGTCGTGTAGCGGTGTGTATTGATACATGTCATGCATTTGCCGCTGGCTACGATATTCGCACAGCCGAAGCCTGCAAAAAAACGTTTGACGAATTTGACCGTGTTGTAGGCATGAAGTATCTGCGCGCATTCCACCGTAAGTTTCTAATTACACCACCGTGTGCGTCTACGCCTACATGGCTAACTAAACCATCCCTCTCATATCCAGTCAACGACAGCAAGGCGCCATTCAACTCCAACCGCGATCTGCATGCTAACATTGGCACTGGATTCATTGGACTACGAGCCTTCCACGCCATAATGAACAATGAGGCATTCTGTGACATGCCCATGATTCTCGAGACACCGATCGACTCCAAAGACGCCAACGGCAAGTCTGTTGAGAACAAGCAGATCTGGGCCGACGAAATTAAACTACTTGAGAGTTTGATCGGGGCAGATACTGAGACTGATGAGTTCAGGCAACTCGAGGAAGAGCTCCAAGCTCGTGGCGAGAGCGAGCGTGCAAAGATCCAAGACCAGGTCAACCGCAAGTCGAGCAAGGGCGGGGTGAAAAAGGCACCAGCTACGAAGACATCCCGAGGGAAGAAAAAGGCTGAGTCTGATGACGACAGTGGGTAAAGATACATCCTTCACTCATCTCCTTTCTGTTATTATTGCATCACAATGATTACGTTGTATTTTGACCAAAGGTGGGGGGGGGCTATATATATCACGCCCCCTAGTTTCATCTTATGCCACCAACCTGGAGATTTACATGACAGTTTGCATGTCCATCATAATAACAACATTGATTGCGAGGATGTCTGTTTTTTCTTCCTTTCGGGGAGAGAATAATAGATTTGGCAGCCTCCAAAAAAAAAAACATTACGCGGTCAACTTAAATTAAGGTGACGTATAGTACTTAGCGCACGGTAGCGAACAACCGTAATAAGGAGGATTCGCCGCGGGTAAATTGACGGACATTCTACAGAAAAGTAAACAAAGCAAAAGCGGCTCATTTTTGTTTTGTCGAGTATCGGCATGCCAATTGCAATGGTGTTGCCGTTGCCAGGGCGCTCAACTCGAGGCCTAGAAGATCCGATCTGTTCTCGAGCATCGCTAGGTCCCAAAGTTACTCTATTTGGTGTAATTTAAGCCACGGCAACAAGATGCACGGGGCAACCTATTCACCTATCAAGGCCGGAGCTTGGCTACATTAGGTCCTCTCCCCTCCCCCTGTTCCTTTATCCCGTTTACTCCCAATTGCTCTTGATCACATCAACAATGACGCCGTGGTCTTCGTGTTGCTGCAGCCCACTCACCACAACAACGGCAACTAGACCATCAACACCATGGACACGGATTGGGATAGCCCCTCCATGGATAGCATAATCGCTCTTTTGCGCATCACCAATGGCATATTTGGCGGCAAAAGCAGTCTCATCACCACCGAACTTGTTGCGCATGAACCACGAGCTACAGCCGAAACGCAGCACCGTGTTGCGTTTGCGGCGCACCCAGCACTCGTTGTCTGGCGTGATCCCCGGCCCTGTAACAGTTTGATAAACCACCTGCGAGCTGTTGGCAAGCGCAATGGAGATGAGTGTCGGCTGGCCGTTTTGAGCATATGGTAGGAGGCGTGCGTAAAGCAGTGTGCCTAGCTCAAAGGCATCGTCGCTAGTAAACGAGGAGAATGTGAAGGAATCTCCATCGGCCTTGAGCGCAGCCAGCTTCAGGTCGGACGCATCTAGTTAGTTGGAGGAAAATCCAGGTCCAGTCCGGTCCGAGGGCTACTTACGTCGCTGTGGGGTTTGGGAATAGGCTCCGGGGCTTGAGGGCTCTGGATTGCAGTCTGCACTTTCTCTAGGGCGGCACCGGCCTGTCTCCGGCGAGTCCATACTTTAGGGGCCATGATGTACTAGATGAAAAACAGGAAAATGGGCAGAGATTGTTGCAAGCCGGTGGGTAAAACTTCCAGAATAGACAGATGTTGGCAGCCTTGTTCTTCCAATCTGACCACAATGGCAACATACTAGCCATCTCTAGCGCCTAACCCCGCTTTTGCCTACAGCACGCTTATAAAACGGAGGGCTACACCTAACATGCCTTAGCTTACACAGCACGTCATCCTTGAAAGCCGGACAATATATTAGTCAGGACTTGCGAACACGCGTCTGACACGGAGCCGCTATAATAGTTCAGGTACAAGTTCTGACTTTAGGGTGTCATGAGTTCTCTACTATAACGTCGTTACCCAACGTGACCAACACTCTGGCTATGGATGGAAGTCTTTAGACGAGCCTACGTCATAATGTCCAAGGGCATTTTGTATCCGGGCAGCACGCATAAGAGAGCTCTCTGTTAGCGATGGTCCTAGACCCCATGGTGACTTTCTGGCGACTTGTGCTCGGGACTATCATCACCTCTGGACCTTGTTTCATCACTATCCAGCAGTCCTACATGTAAGCTCTTACAACCAAAGCTCGGGTCTCTATTGAACAGAGCGTCAGTAATGCATAAATTCAAACTGTATGCTTGGAATTGTGGCTTGTAAAGATGCCCATAATACACGCCATATGGGGACGGGAAGAAGACTCTAGAACGGCCAGGAAGCGGAGTTTTCAGTCTGTCTGTCATTCGCCCTATTTCAAAGGTCCTTCCTAACTGCTCCGCGACATGAAAGTGGACAGGTTGAAGTTGGTATATGGCCCGAGATCTAGGTCAGCCCTACCAGGGTGGCAAACAACCAAAAGCTCTTACCGCCACGTTCTATAGGTTGAGGTGGAAAGGAAGGCTTGATAAGAGGATGACCTCTTCTCTGTATCTATACTTAGGGTCATTTAAACCCTATGTTTTCTCGGCTTTATACAAAAGCCATTCTAAATCTATACATAACAGGTCTTAGTAGGCCAACTAAGACTAAGGGAGAGCCCAGAGCAATAAGAGGAACATGCGTCTGAATTGTACGTGCGTGCTCAAGTTGGAGGCTTTTGCCATTGTTTCGCCTCCATGTTTTCTCTTCTTTCTTACTTTGAACACTTTGTTTTGTTGGTCTTTTTTTCTTATTTGTGATCCTCAGAGGCCCAAGGGGAACACCGAGAAACAAGAGACCAAAAAGCCAGGTCCAGAGCCGGGCCCAGGCCTTGTTCAAGTGTGTCGAAGGTGGCTGCCAAGTCAGGGAGGGAAGAGGGCTTTCGAGCGTGGCTGGCGGGACGGGAAAGAGGAAAAAGAAGAGAGGGCACAGCTGCCAAGTCTTTTGTCGTCGGGGGATTTTGAACCTAGGCCTACTAATGCATCTCCTTCGGTGCAGATCACAGGCGGGCAGGAGGGTTGACTGAGGGGTGATGTACGTACCTACATACACGTATATAACGTGCTCAGTATGTAGTGTGCTGGTGACAGGGCTCAGGTCAGGGGGAGGCGGTTAATTGGTCAAGTGCCTGTTGCTAGGGGGCTAGGTTGTTGTCAAAAGAGGGACAAGGGAAATATTGGCCAGGGACAGAAAAGCGACGAACTAAAACGTCGGAGAGAAAGAAAATAGGGTTGTAGACACCCGTTAGGGTTTGTGATGTGATATTTTTGGGCACACTTCGATTTTGCCACTGAATGCATGCATATTCACGGCCTGTTGGTCGGCTTTTTCTCTCTTTTTTTTTTTTTTTTTTTTTCCTTTTTTCTTTGTACACTTTATCATAATCAATCATTGGCCTCAAAATCTAATTTCTTGGAGGCCAAGGGATATGGCAAAATATAGGGACAATCTGACCTCCTGTAACTTGTCCACAGGATGGAAAATGAATGGCACGAAAGGGGAGGTGAAGGGAACTCGTCAATACGGAAAAGGCCCTGGGATCTGTGATTTACGAGGTGACACAGCCACGGAATTAGAAGCCGAAGAGGGCTTGAGAAGGGGAGGCTGAAGCCCAGGCTGTTCTTATCCTGAACAAACTTGGGCCACAATATATACAGAACCACAGAGCAGAAAACCTCGTACTCGTGAACAGTCCTTCAAGCCGCTATTCCCGAAAATTAGCTCCATAGGCTCTCGTTTGCTTCTTTGCTGTATTCACTGGGGAGGCAAGCCATACTGCGTCTAGATGGATGCATGCCACACAATAAACACCATGCGTGTTTCGTATAGCGGGTGGGTTCTTCACAGTGCTGTCTAGTGCCGGGAAGATCAAGCGCATTGGCCACTACAATGATCTTGCTAGGAGAAGAAGGTTTCCGCAGCCAAATTATAGCCCAGGGCCAAGCCTACGGCTTCCCGTGTCGACTAATAGAACCAGGAGAGAAGAAAGAGGGGTCAGGAAGCTGGGGGCTGTTTTGTCGTTCACGACAACAACACCGCACGACGACTGGGCGATGTAGCAATATTGGAACCAAGAGACGGACCATCGCTGTATGGTCATCTGACTACTTGGCGTAATATTAACTTGATGGAAGCATGCTTGTAGTGCTCCCTAAGAAGTGGCCCTTTGTAGAGAGTGTGCTTTAGGGCTCCCTTGCAGAAATAGGGCAAAGGGGGTTGAGTAAAGCATGGGCTTACGGGCTCCAATGTTTATTTATTTATGCAAATAGCTTCCATTCCAGTTGGCCGTCTTAGGTGCGGCCTTGGTTTAGCGAGTATGAGCATGTGGTTGGCCATGTGTTTTGTTGTGGGTGCTTGTGCTCACTGGTACACGTGTGCGCAGAAGCTCTCCAACACCATGGCTATCGTTATCCCCGTTGTTGTGGTGTTGTTTTACAGGATCAAGACCTGAAGAAGCCGGGCCAACTGTCGGTCTGTCTATAGTTTTAATTTGTTGTCCTTTATGTACATATCTTCCAGGAGGCAAACAAGCCAGCAAGTAGCCGAGCAAAGGCCAGTTCCATTTTAGCTTAAGCCTCGAAGCGGAATACACAAAACTCAAAAACGCTGCCTGCTGGAGCAGGCGCCAGGGAAGGGCACAAACAAGGAGAACGAGAAGCTAAGATGATGGGCTTGGAGGGAGGATTAAACAGGACGAGGATGGGGAGTTGGAAGAAGTCGAAAGATGGTCTGAGTAGCAGGAGATAGACAGCAGAAAGGCAAGAGGCAGATCAGTCAGTGGGTTGATGACATTGAGACCTGAAGTGACAAGAATGACAGCATGCACGACAAAATAGACACAAATAACAGCAAACAACTAAAGAAGCAAAGGGGAAATAAGGCCTCTGCCACCAACGCCGGATGCCATGCCACCACACCGTTTATTCCTTAGCTTATGGTTCTTTTTCTGGAAGAGAGAAGCAATGCAAACAAAACATGAGAAAAGAGGCAAAAGCAGGGCAATTTCATAAAAAATTGCAAGTCTCTTAGTATGAGGGAGGAAAGAGAGGAGAAGGAGTGAAGGGGGGAGTGGATTCACGGGCGTGTATGTATGGCCAAAGGGGGGCAGCTTAGACTGGACGTGATTGCCGCCAAGAGTCAAAGCCGCCCTTTCTTGCGGGCTTGATATTGTGCCATTTGGGTCATTTGGGTGGCTCTAATTGTAAATAGTTCCCATGTAATTATTTGCTGAGGTGTCTTTGATTATGCTGTCACGGAGATAGAGGGTATTTGTTTATTTTTCGTACCAAGTTTGAGAAAAAAAAAAACTTATTTTTTATTTTTATTTTTATTTTTTTTATTTTCTGCGAATCATGGCCTCCCACTTACACTCTCCTGCATCGCCTCATGTGATTGGCCAGAAGCCACATTGTCCCGCTTTTCGCTCTTTCCAAAGGAAAGAAAGGGGCCGCCTGTAAAAACTGGGTCTCCGGTGAATTATTTTGAGCTCATTCTATCCAATCAGCGACAGGGCTTGCTTTTTGGGTGGGCTGCAAGGTACCTGAGCCAGAAAAAAAAAAAAAAAAAAAAAAAAGACTCGATAAATTAGTAACTTAATTGATCTCGTCATTTTTTCTTTTACTTCATCTTTTCCTTCTCTTTTCTTCCTTTCAACTTTGTTGTTCTGTACCTGAATTTAGGCTCTCTCTAGCGGGTTAACTGCCCCAAAAAGAGGTCAAAAGGGCCCTGGCTGACTTAGTGGCTAAGCTATACCGCCCTTGGGATAGGCAAATTTCGCCCTTCCCATAACCCGAAACCAATACTCATGAAAGAAACTCATTGTAGCGTAGCGCTGTCACTAACCTCGCAAGCACTCTCTTAGTGCCAATGTCTTGTAATTTCAGCCAGATCCTACTAATATGCCCTGGCTAAGTCCCTCGTTGGCTGGCCCTACACCACTCCAGAACAAACTCATACATGCCATCTTTCTCACAGCGAGGCTAGCTATACGTTCACACCCCAAAAGTCTAGAAACACCCGCAAACACCCTTGTCCTGTCGTCTCCTATAGCCTTCATAATATTCCCCTGGCTCTTCCTGGGCCAAGGCCTCGCTCGCCCAGATCCCATTAAACGCCATGCATCCACCTTGTATCTTTCCTTTTTTCTTTTTCTTTTTTCTTCTTCTCTTTCTCCCCTTCTTTTTTCTTGCTTTCCTTCTTTTCTTTGCCCATCCAAGCTTGATTTCTATATCCAACTGAGAAAGTCTCACGACTTCTCTACCACACTCTTTTGCTATCACGCGTGTATCTGAGATTTATACTTGGAAAGCTTTCCTCCTTGCCTGCCTCTCACTCCTTCTCCCCTGTTGTAAAACATTCTTTTATCTCTTCAGCAATACAGTCCTTTTCCCTGATTGTGAGTTCCTTTTCTCTCTCGTCTAACTTGCTTCCTTGTTGTGACCCACCGGGCTGGCTGCCCAGCCTGTGGCCGGGCTCGCTGTCTAGTGCTGCAAGCCGGCCCCTCTCCCCTACATGTATGCTTCCTTCTTGATGTACTGTGAAATATCCTGGACCGCAGGAAGTAGGAAAAGACTGATGGGTCAAAATCTCAGCTCTCTTATTTCCTGTCAGGCTCTCATATACAGGAACAGGCCACTCTCTTCTCTTTCCTATTTTCTTCTGCATCTCGTCCTTTATCCTCTCTGACCTTTTATAGGCTTGCTGACAAGAACGCGCGCTGCCTGTGCCGATACAACTCACTCTAGATTGTGATCCCCCCACACACTCTCTCTTTCTCCGTCCCTCTCTCTCGAAATGAAGCACGCCGTTATCCTATCCCTCGTGGCCTCCGTGGCTGAGGCCGCTTCCCACGGCCATCGCCACATGCACAAGCGCGGTTCTCTGGTCGAACGTGACGGTAGTGTCGTCTGGGTCCCTGGCCCTACACGTGTCGTCTATGTCATGGGCGAAGAGACCATCCCTCCCGATGTCGCCATTAAGGGTATTGATAACAATGACTACTATGTCAAAGGCGAATCGGTGCCTACCTTCGTCCCGCCCCCGCCTCCGTCTTCGACACCCACGCCCGCACCCGCACCCGCTTCAACCTCCTCATCTACTGGTGCTGTTTTCATCGAGGCTTACACTAAGGAAACTTCAACTACTACCACGTCGACTGTTCACACCACGCTGTCTACTTCCACTAGTGCTGCGCCTTCCAAGGCTTCCAGTGCCAAGGCTGCTCCTTCTTCCAATAGTGGCTCATACTCGAGTGGCACTGGCGTAGACTCCAAGTTCCCAAGTGGCGAGATTAAATGCTCCAATTTCCCTAGCGAATATGGCGCTATTCCCATCGACTTCCTTGGCCTTGACGGTTGGACTGGTGTCCAGAGAGTCCCTGAATACTCTCCCTCCGACTCGTCTATTAGTAAAATTGATACTGCCATCAGTGGCGAGGGGTGCACGCCAAACTCCTTCTGCTCGTACGCTTGCCCGCTAGGATATGAAAAAGTTCAATGGCCTAGCGCCCAGGGTGCAACTAAACAGTCTATTGGTGGTTTATACTGCAACAAGGATGGATTACTAGAGCTCTCCCGTGATGGGTACGACACACTATGCGGTCGCGGCGCCGGTGGTGTGTACATTCAGAACGATCTTGATGAGGTAGTCTCTACTTGCCGTACCGACTACCCCGGTACCGAGTCTATGACTATTCCTGCCATTGCCAACCCTGGTGCCAAGATTGAACTGACAAACACCAATAGCCCTACCTACTACATCTGGGACGGCAAGCTAACTACTGCCCAGTACTATGTTAACTTGAAGGGTTACGGTCAGACGGATGCTTGCCTCTGGAACTCCCCCAAGGACAAGGGCATTTCTGATTATCTCCAGCAAACTAAAAGTGCCGGTAACTGGGCCCCTGTTAACGTTGGTGTTGGCAAGGCCGAAACGGGCATCACTTTCATCAGTATTTTCCCCAATACTCCTACTACTACTTCCAAGCTTGACTTCAACATCGAAATCATTGGAGATGCCGAGGGCGATTGCAAGCTGGAGAATGGTGTTTATTCAAAGGCGAATGGCTGCACTGTAAGTTTCTCATGTCTCTATGCCTCATTAAATTGTATTTGACTTTGCTAACTTTTGCGAACCATCAGGCCTCTCTTAAGGAAGGTGGTACGGCTATCATCCGCTTTTACTAAGTTGAAGGGGGGGGCATTGCCCGTGATAATTCCGAGATGGAGTTGGCGCAGCTTAGATTCGACCATATTTCATTCTCTGTTTTACCTATATGAGCTCCCTTGACTTTGTCCTTTCACCGCCCTGAGAAATTTCTCCATCTCCTGATCGAACACGCCTTTTCTGGTGGTCAATGACAAACATGCACTTGAAGGATGCTGTGTTTCTCCTTGTTTCAACAGCGTATACCTCTGGGTTCACACCTTTTGCTCCCTTTTGCTATTTTTTTTAACTCTTTTTTTTTTTTTTTTGTTATCTCTTTCAAGTTTCTTGATGTCATATGACTCTGAATCTATTTGCACAAAGTGTCCTTGTTTTTTCTTCTTACTTCTTTCTATCTTCCCTCGTCTCTGATCCTGTCAACTTCTCTTGGTCGCTCTGCTTCGATACTTGTTGGAAATTTCGTGGTTTATATTCTGCCTGCATATATATATTTTCGGAATATGATGTCGTTTACAAATCTAGTCCTTGCGCTGTGAAGGCAAAAAGGAGGAAGTGCTCGTCTCTTTACCACGTATGGCCTGAATTCTTCGCATCTTTGTCAGAGTTCAACAAGGACAGAGGGACCAGCGAGGGTGGTGGCTTGATTGCTAGTATTGGTATCCATGGGATCGCCCGGGCTGCTGTATGTGTCGTCTTGTCGTTTTATTATATTGTCTTATTTTCTTTTGTTACACCAGTGCACTAGGAGTTGTTTTTGATTATTTTCTTGTATTGAAAGTTCCTTTGTTACCTCTATGGCTCTATGCATGGTGCATGTGATTGTAATACATTGCGGATTTCAGTTGAATTTGTATATGATGGGAGGGTCTGAACCACGAGTGATTTTGTACACTGCTTGCAATATCTGGTATGCATTCTGGGGTGTTTGTGCGAGGCCATTTAAGATGTTGTCGTCGCTGTTGTCCTTGTGTAATGCGAGCAACGCCACTTTTGAAGCCCCTTCAAGGCAGTTGCCAAGTCTGGACAAGCAAAGGAAAAAGTTTGGATGATCTCAAAACGCGCCTTCCTTTTATACATACACGTCGATGATGATTGGCTTGACCTCGACGCACTAGGAGACTTTTCTTGAAGGCCCCGATTTTTTGTTTTTGGTATTGAAGGAACTAATTAAGAAGTGGCCGATTCCGGAAAGAGTCTAGGGACTGCACTTTTTTCCTGCGAGATGTAGATGAAGAATGGAGGCACGCACGCACAAAAGGCAATGAAGTGAAGATGGCGTTCGTAGAGTAAAACATAAATGACGTTGACCGGATCTCTATCCTGCTGTGGCGCGCAATGAAAATTTCCCAGAGGTTCGAGACCTACGTAGGTCTTTCTCTTCCTTCACTACCGAGGCGATAGATGCCCGCGTTTCAACAATTGAATTTTTAACCCCACCTTCCCTTTTCTCAAGCCTAGATCGAGGTCAGCAAAGTAACTGCTCTAACTCATCTGACCCGGTACATTGATACAAAGCTCCCCTCTTTTTTCAATTGCGTCAACTTTGTGTCCCTCTTTTTTTTTCCTCATCATTTTCTCCTTCTCTTTTTTCAGCTTCAATCGTCCTCCTTTGCCTCGGAAGTTCTACAAAGAAATTATTTAAATTTCTTTTCAAATTTTGCGTATTACCCGCGCTCTTTTGCTCTGTTTAAAATGGCTGATTCTCGTCCCATTGCCATCCTGTCGGTGTACGACAAGACTGGCCTGTTGGATCTAGCTAAAGGTCTCGCTGCCAACAATGTCCGCATCCTGGCTTCAGGCGGTACGGCCAAGATGGTACGCGATGCTGGCATCGCTGTTGAGTGAGTATTTCGGGCTGTTGGTGCGATAGCGTTGCTTTTTGAGTCTTTCCTATTGTGTTTAATGCTCTCGTTGCGCCTTGTACTGCATACTAACTCACGCCCTCTGCCTCTAATTAGGGACGTTTCTGCCATTACCAAGGCCCCCGAGATGCTTGGTGGCCGTGTCAAGACCCTTCATCCCGCTGTCCACGGCGGCATTCTTGCCCGCAACATCCCCTCAGACGAAAAGGATCTAGCTGAGCAGAACATTAGCAAGGTTGATTTTGTGGTGTGCAACCTGTACCCCTTCAAGGAGACTATTGCTAAGCCTGATGTCACCATCCCTCAGGCTGTTGAGGAGGTTGACATTGGTGGCGTGACTCTGCTGCGAGCTGCTGCCAAGAACCACGCTCGTGTCACTATCCTAAGCGACCCGAAGGACTATGTCGGATTCCTCAAGGAGCTTGCATCGGGCTCTATCTCGCAGGAGTCGCGCAACCGCTACGCCCTCAAGGCTTTCGAGTCGACGGCTGACTACGACACTGCAATTTCGGCCTACTTCCGCCAGCAGTACGCTGATGGCGCCTCGCACATGACTCTGCGCTATGGTGCCAACCCGCACCAGAAGCCCGCGTCAGCCTTTACCAAGGGCCGTGATATCCCTTACAAAGTACTCAGCGGCTCTCCTGGATATATCAACCTGCTGGATGCGCTCAACGCCTGGCCCCTGGTTAAGGAATTGAAGAAGGCGCTGGGCAAGCCTGCTGCTGCCAGTTTCAAGCATGTGTCGCCTGCTGGTGCTGCTATTGGCCTTCCGTTGACTGCCGAGGAGAAGAAGGTGTACTTTGTTGAGGATATTGAAGGCATTGACGAGTCGGGTCTGGCTCAGGCCTATGCTCGCGCCCGTGGTGCCGACCGCATGAGCAGCTTTGGCGACATGATTGCGCTGTCAGAAGTGGTTGACATGCCCACTGCCAAGATCATTTCCAAGGAGGTGTCTGACGGAGTGATTGCACCTGGCTACGAGGCTGGTGCGCTGGAGATTCTCCAGAAGAAGAAGGGCGGGCGCTACTTGGTGCTGCAAATTGACGAGGCGTACGAGCCTGAGCCGCAGGAAGTGCGCACTGTGTATGGCATCAACCTGACGCAAGGCCGCAACGATGTGGTGATCTCACCGGCGTCATTTTCCAACATTTTGATTCCCAAGTCGGGGGCGTCTCTGTCGGAGGAGGCGCTGCGCGACCTGACAATCGCTACGATTGCCATCAAGTACACACAGAGCAACTCCGTCTGCTACGCGACGCGCGGCCAGGTGGTTGGTCTGGGTGCTGGCCAGCAGTCACGTATCCATTGCACGCGGCTGGCGGGTGACAAGGCGGACAACTGGTGGCTGCGGTTCCACCCGCGCGTGTTGGGCATCAAGTGGAAAAAGGGCACCAAGCGGCCGGACAAGTCAAATGCTATTGACCTGCTGGTCAGCGGCGAGCTGCCCCAAGGCGGACCGGAGCGCGAGAGTTTCGAGGGCGTGTTTGAAGAAGTCCCGCCGGCGTTTACGGAGGCAGAGCGCGAGGAATGGCTGGCCAAGCTGACGGAAGTGGCGGTGTCGAGCGATGCCTTTGTGAGTTTTTGCCTTTGCCATTCGAGTGAACAAGACGCGGAGGGTGTGTTTGCTAACCTGGATTTTAGTTCCCCTTTACCGACAACGTGTACCGTGCGGCGCGGAGCGGAGTCAAGTACATTGCTGCTCCGACGGGCAGCCAGAACGATGAGCTGGTCTTTGCGACGGCTGAGACTCTGGGCGTGACATTTGTGCACCAGGGCACCCGGCTGTTCCACCACTAGAGAGGAGCCGATGAAAAGGAGGGGGAATGCATGACTTGGGATTTTTGGTATATTCGGGAAGGAAAAGATTGGGATGGAACTGGGTTGGATTTCAACATGCACCAATACTAGAATGACACTTTGGTTCACAGAGGGGCAGAGTCTCGAGAAGCCTTGAGAGACGAACGCCCGGGCCAGTGTATAAAGAAACAAGAAAATAATGAACCGGATCAACTCAGCACGAAGGACAACATGGCGAGGCGAGGGAGGGAGTGTAGATAAATGAAGAGTGACGAGTAGAAGCGGCGAGATGACTTGGAGACAGCGAACGAAGAGGAAAGACAAGTGAGGTGACTAGGAAGCAGACGGAGGCAGCCGCAATGTCTCGGCCGGAGCAGATGGCACCAGGAGGAGACAAACGCTCAGTAGTGGGAGGAGGAGATTTTTAAGCGAAAGGAAGTGAAAAAGATGAAAAAGACAAGAGGGAAAAGGAAAGTCTGAGCAAAGGGTGTAATTTGGCACTGGGTCTTTTTCTCTTCGTTGGTGCCCTTTTTTATTTTTATTTTATTTCATTTTTTTCCCTCTCTCCATCCCAGCTTCCTTGCAGCCGGCGGATTAAGACGGAGATACTTGTGTCTTTTTTTTCTCGGTGAGCGGCTTCTCCTCGCATATTGTTCGGTATGCTTCGGTGTGCCTTGTCGGCTGGTGGCGGCCGATGAAAAAGTGGAGAGCGGGACTCGACGTGGGGACAGTATCAACAGCACAGTGCGCGCGACATGCACTGTATTCTGGTCTGTGGAGAGGCGGCGGCTGCTGTTTTCACAGATGACTGTCTTTTCAAAATTTATGCTTTTTTATTTTTCATTTTTTTCTTCGAGGGCTGTCTCTGTCTGCATGTACAGTTCCCCACGCACGTGCATGTCGCTCATCTGGCCTGTATGTCTTCTGGCCATCTGGTTCTGGGCTTTGACAAGGTTGTAGTTGATGGTTGGAGATGTTGCAGCTTTCTTGGAGAAGGCCATAGCTTCTTTTCCTTTTTGGCTTTGGCTTTGTTGGAGAAGAGCTGAAAAAAAAAAGAAGAGCGGCAAGGTCTACGGAATCTATCTAGTATGTCCGTTACGATGGCTGCATTAAATAACCAGCAGTCTTCCCGCTGTTTCCTGTTTTTCTTCTATACGACACCTTTAGTCTCTGTGATTCCTGCTTGTCCATTAACCTCTATTGACTTGACGCACCTTGTCTCTTAGTCTTATGTACAGCTCCCTTGACTGTCTTGCTTTCCCGTCTCATCCTCCTCTCCGTCTTCATCTCCTCTTTGCCCGAAGGCCGGAGAAAGCGCTGGCCTGAGTCCTTGGATACTACGCCATTCGATACACTCCAATCTGTTTGCTCCTTCTCTTCGTCTTTTCTTTCTTTTGCTCGCCGGCTCTCCATCTTGTTCTTGCTTCCTCGCCTCGCCTCGCCCCACGCTGACCTAATCCGGACGTCTGTATTTTTCTTTCTCTTTTTCTGTTTTTCTCTTCTTCCTTTTTCCTTCCTTCTCTAGCTCTTAGTCTTTTCCGCTTTCCGCGCTCCTTGCACCTGTATATATATCTAGCCGAGATCCTCTTCTTCTTTTCCTCGTCTGCTCTCTCCCGGCCGACTGCTCATTGTAGCCTCTTTCTATCTTATCTAGTCAAGTATAGCCCTATCTTTCCCTCTCTGCTTCCTATACTTAGGCCTACCCCCCCTACAACACCAGTATCATCATGCAGCGCGTCTCTTCCCTCGAGACCTTTGCAGCCGTCGCGCCGGTCGCAGGCCGGTCCTCTCGACGGAGCTCCATAGCCTCTACGCGATCGCGCAAGCTCAACTTCAATCCAATGCCCGAGTCGTGGGATGGGGTCGTCAGTAAACAGACTAACATTCAGGCCGTTGGAGCCTTCGAAGTTCCCAGATGGAAGCGCATTCGTGAGTTCCTACTAGAGCCCCCCCCCCTTCGCTTCTTACTCCAACTCCCCCAGTCCCACCCAAGCTCACCTGACCTTCACACCCTGGTTTCTTTGACTAACCATAATACCCACCCTCTTTCTTCTCCTCCCACCTCCAACAGTCCAAATCTTCGTCACTGTCTGCTACTGTCTTGTAGCCGCTGGCGTCGTCTTTGGCTATGCTGCCCTCAAGCCCGTTCTCAAGCAGGAGGGCGCCTACCGTGCCCAATGTTCCACCGATGGCGCCTCCTACAATGAAATCGACACCTGCGTTGAGATGCACCTGAACCTCATGTTCACAGTTGCAGCTGTCAGTACCAATGTAGTTGCCCTGCCCCTCGGCGCCATTCTCGACCGCTACGGCCCACGCATTTGTGGCATCACCGGCGCCTTCTTCCTTGCCACCGGCTCCTTTATCCTGGCCCATGCTGAGTCTGTTCCCTTTGACGGCTACCTCTTTGGTTATATGGCCCTTGCTCTTGGCGGGCCTTTTACCTATATTTCCGCCTTCCAGCTCAGCAACGCCTTCCCGCGCCATTCCGGCCTCGTTCTGGCCCTCCTGACGGGCGCCTTTGATGCTAGTTCAGCCCTCTTCCTTGGCTACCGTATCGTCTATGAGCGCAGCGGTGGCGCCTTTGGCCACTCGCGTTTCTTCACCTACTACTTGATCGTCCCTGTCATCATTGTACTGCTGCAGATTTTCCTGCTGCCCGAGCAGAGCTACAAAACCGTTGGCGAGCTGGTCGAGGTTGCTGAGGAGGCCGAGGCCGAGGCTGATCATGTGCCTGTTTTTGAAGACCAGATTGACGAACACACCGCTTTGCTACGCGATGAGGAGCGGGTGCGCTGCCAGAGCGTCGTTGCCGATATCGAGGAGCTTTTGGGCGACCCCAAGGCTGGTCGCCAGGCACGGCGCGAGGAGCGCAAGAACGAGATTTCAGGCGTATGGGGTGTCATGCATACCAATTCGGCCCTCGAGCAAATTTCCTCGCTGTGGTTTATCCTTATCTGCGCCTTCACCGTCATTCAAATGACGCGCATCAACTTCTTTGTCGCCACCATCCGTCCGCAATACGAGGCCATCTTTGCCGATCATGATGCCGCCGTTGCCATTAACCAGTTTTTCGACATGGCCCTTCCACTGGGCGGTATCATGTCCATTCCTTTCATTGGCCTTTTCCTCGACAACTTCTCCACTGTTGCTGTGCTGACGACTCTTGTCATCGTAGCCGTCTCCATCGGCCTACTGGGCCTGCTTGCTTCACCCCCCGCAGCTTACCTAGGTGTGTGTCTTTTTGTGCTGTACCGCCCCTTCTACTACACTGCTGTTAGCGACTATGCTGCCAAGGTCTTTGGCTTCCGCACCTTTGGCACTGTCTACGGTACCATCATCTGCCTAGCTGGATTGTTCAATTTTAGCCAGTCTGGCCTTGACTATCTGTTCCACAACACTTTTCATGGTAACCCCATTCCTGTTAATATCATGTTGCTTTCCATTGGCGCCGTGCTGGGAATTGCTCTGGTAACCTTTGTGGCCGTAAACGCCCGCAGAATTAAGCGCCAGCTGCTGGAAGACGAAGTCACGGCTGCTGTGTACCAGAGCAGTGAGTAAGCGTGCAAAAGATGAGGGGGGGGGGGAAAAAAAAGGAGAGAGACCATACAACATACAGTAGGTAGGTGACTCTATGGCTTTGTAGATATTTCTAGGAATTAGTGATTATGTAGCATGTTTTCCTTTTTTTACTTTTTTTTTTGACATGACCGAATTCATTTGCACTTTATTTTTTACTTGGCTCTAGGGCTTGACCTTGCTTACTTATATGTGAAGGAAAGAAGACAGAGGACCAACTAATGGCCTAGCTCGTCCTCCTATAATACACGCCTCTCTACACCCTCCTTTCTAACCGCGATATCACATCACTGTATTTCCCCCCTATACCAGCTCCATCGGCGTGCCTACCGACCGCTCCTTGCGCTTCCGAATGCGGTCATCCTTCTCTGCACCCTCTTCTGACATGGCCGCATCAACCTCGTCGCGCATGGCATCTGTGCCAGGCGGAATTTCGCGGAATTGTACGCTGGGAGCGGCCTGAACAAAGCGTAGCTGCTCTGTAATATGGGCGACAATCTCGGCCAACTTTTTCTGTGTATTCTTGTTCTGCCGCGGTTCGCCGAGAATCTGTTCGATGGTAGGGAACAGCGTGTCCTGGCGAAACTCGTTGCGCCACGGCGTGTGCATAGGTAATGTGGCGTTTTCCTTGATCTTGTCATTGTAGCCAATTGCCACCGACGTCTCGTATGCCCATGCACGCGCTACATTTCGAGGCGTGTAGCCGCCACCGCCAAACATTATGACTGGCACACCTAGGGTTTTGACATACTCGGCGCATGCCCCATGGCCCTGAACCTGGAGGTTGAAGCGACCCAGCCGGTCGCCGGCAAGCGAGTCGGCACCACACTGCAGCGCGATCGCGCTGGGCCGGAACTTCTGCACAATGGTGCCAATAACCGTCTGAAACAGTTGCTTGTATTGCTCGTCTGTGATGCCGTCTAGAAGCGGCACGTTAACAGCGTGGTGGGCACCAGGGTTGTGCTCGCTCTTAGGACCGTTGTCTTCTAGTGCGCCAGTCCCAGGGAAAAAGTTGTTGGGGTCCCATTTATGGAACGAGCACGTCATTACACGATCGCTACTCCAAAAGGCCTCCTCAACTCCGTCACCATGATGCACGTCAATGTCAATATAAAGAACACGTGGGTAGTAGCGCAGTAGTTGCAGAATCGACAAGACGATGTCGTTGATGTAGCAGAACCCTGATGCCTCATTCTTCTTGGCATGATGCAGGCCGCCGCCCCAGGCAATTGCGATGTCACTCTGGCCGTTACAAATCTTACGAGCGGCGTCTATCGAGCCACCGGCTGACATAGAGGCATAGTCGTACAACCCCTCAAAAATTGGACAATCGCTACCGCCTAAACTAAACTTGATGTCTTCAGTGCTGTCGTAGTCCCGTGGCGTTGGCTCTGATTGTACGGTGCCCAGAAAATCGAGGTACTCTGATGAATGGAACTCGTTGAGCTCCTCGTAGGTAGCGGCGCGTGAAAGATAGTTGTCCATGGCAAACATCATTCCGTATGATGAAATAAGACTTTTGGACAACGTCAAGCGCCATGGCTTCATGGGGTGCGTCTGGCCGAAATGGTGTTTCTCCATCTCCGGGTTGCAGTGGAACGAGACAGTGTAGCCATTCGGCCGCTCAATGCCCATATCTAATGCTTGTTTTTCGCACTGTGAGTAGTACTTTTCGTAGGCTTCTATGCCATGCTGCTCCAAAGGCAAAGCGTGTTCATCTATTATCGAGTAGTCATCACCCTTGTCGGAAATGTGCGGTAGATAGTTGGGCTTGGGTGTGCGAAATTTGAACTCAAATGGAGCGTTGATAGCCGCGCTGCAGGGCTCATCTGCTGGAGCCGGAGTTGAGGCTGACGTCGATTCCGACGCAGCGGCAGCTGCCATCCCGGCTCTTCCAGGAAGCTGATAGTCCATAGCGGGATTAAGGGCAGGATGAATAATGGGTCAAGCGGAGGTTAGAGTGGGTGAGACTGAGACCACCGGGTGAGTGTCACTTAAATAGTAATAGATATAGTTCTGAACAAGCACTGGATATGGAGCCCTGGGTATCAAGCAAAAGAAAAGAGGGGGAGGAGGAAAATAATATCGTTAAATTAGGTCTGAATGTGCATGGTGAAGCAAAAGTCACTGGCATTATGTAGGCGTCGTCAAGTCTGTTGGGTCATTCATTGGTGAGGTTGATAGACTTGGACGGTAGCCCAGCTGCCATCAGCTGCCAATTTCGGCACCTGCGCCCCACATACAAGGCTGTCAGCCAGCCTGATAGAAGTATCTATCACCTCAGCTTCAAGAACACAGGAAAATAAAGGAAACTACTGCATCACCAAAAGACACGTGCCTTCCACACCAATACCAGGAAAAAAAACTATTCATTTTTCTTTCTTCTTAGAAATTATTTTGTGCCCTAAAACATCACACAATCCCCGTCATTGTCCCTGTCATCTTTG
Organism: Ceratocystis lukuohia; assembly: GCF_044167205.1. Lineage (NCBI taxonomy): Eukaryota > Fungi > Ascomycota > Sordariomycetes > Microascales > Ceratocystidaceae > Ceratocystis > Ceratocystis lukuohia. The sequence goes on from NW_027263525.1 coordinate 2,317,951, forward strand.
CTCCTTGTTTGCTGTCTGACTTTCCAACCACTAATCGCCTTTGGACCTTTTCAAATTCCCCCAAAGCGAAGCCTAATCTCGTTTTACTGTAATCGTGCCGCAAACCCTCTCGGAACAACTCCCGTTGCCCGGTAATCGCCCGCCCCTTTGTTACATCTTCCTCCTCCTACACAGAGACAAGGTGGACCTGATCTGACCTGGCCTGACTAGACTGTGCTGTGGCCTTGTATTCACATCTAGACTGCTAGCACAGGCGCAACAACAGAGGCTGCTGCCTTATTCTCCCTTCTCGGCAATTCAGGTCAAGGTACTGGGCCCGGTCTGCCTCCCTCCAAGTCGGCAGCGCTGGATTATAACGGAGCGAGCGGATGATCTGCGGCTCACGGTTGGTTGGTTTATAAATCCCCCAAAATTTAACTGTGAAGAGGTGAGCTCATCCGTGGGTTTCGATCGATTTCTGCAAGTTTTTTGCCTTTGCTTTTTTTCTTTCTTTAATTCTTTCCTGCCTCCCTTGTTGAAGGGGCCCCATTCCTTTCGCTCTTGGTCCAAGTTCAACAGCCCGTCCTCTGCTTGTTCTCTTGTTCTACCTACTACCAGTTTCATCATCTATTACTTTCTTTCCCTCTTTCATTTCGGGTTGAATTTCTTTTTTCTCTGAGGTCTCTTGATTTGTTGTTTATCTGCTATAAGGCTCAAGAAAACAGCGGTAAAATAGCAAGTCTTTGCGCATCAGACAAAAAAAATCACTGTGCCTTTCTCCTAAGATCCAGAAGACGAGAGAGAAACACACATTGTGTCGCATCTTGATTGCTTCTTGCACTGTACTGTTCCATCATAAACACAAATATCGGCACGGGAGAAAAGAAGAAAGAAAAAGAAAGAAAGAAAGAGAAAGAAAAAAAAAAAAAAAAAAAAAAAGGAAAAAGAAAACCCACCCCTTTGACTAAATATCGCCTGCAGATCTTGTTGCAACTCTCCTTTTTTTATTTTCTCCTTCTACTATTGTTTCGTTCTCTAATTTTTGTCCTACTCCTTCTCTTGTCACCTGTCTCATCCTCGCTTTTGCTTTTTGCCTTTGCGTCTCTGCTTCACCTTTCTTCTCAGTCTTTGTCCTGAACGCTCGGCCGCCCAGTTAACAACCATGCCTAGAGACGACCTGTCCATCGACTTCGTCAAAAAAATGCCCCAAACTGAACCTATGGATCCTGCCGTGATCCTAGATGAGTGGTTTAACCGCGTGCAAAACCTCCCCGAAGAGGTACGTTTTATCCAGGATGAAGTAGCGGACAAGGACCGCCAATATGCCGAGTGTATCCGCATAGCAGAGGACCGAGATGGCAAGATCCAAAAATGGATTAAGAACCAGGGCAGCCACGAGCCAAATCCTAGAGAAGACCAACTAAGGAGCCAAGTGCGCGAGAACTATGCCCGTGCTGAGAAGATTGCTGCTGAGAAGTTGGTTCTCACCAACCGCTTACAGGCCATTATGGATAAGCATCTCCGAAGTCTAGACGTGCAAATTAAGTTACTCTACGATAGAGCAGAGCCAGGGTTCTTAGAGCCCAACGAGGTACCTTCTCTCCTACGCCCGAGTCCTGCTAACAAAGCCGTACCATCCCTCTCGCTACGCAATCCTAGTAATCTAGCCGCTCTTGGTGCTTCTCCCACTGCAACATCTGCCGGGGGCGCACCACACACTCCAGTTATAGCCCGTGCATCTACTACTCAAATTCGCCATGCCCAAGCTTCCCACCAGCACGCTGTGTCTGCGCCTGTCAGCCCGGCTGCGAGCATGATTCTCAATCGCAACCAGCGCGAAGCCTCTACAGGAGCAGCAAGCCAGAAGCGCCCGCGCCTGAACACTGGTGGGAATAGCAACAATACCAATAGCATTATCACCACGAGCTCACTTGCACGCCACTCCTCCCTAGGCCCAGGTACACCTAAAGGGATAACCGGGACAACCATCGCTGCAGGAGTCACTGGCGGCGCTATACGCGCTGGTAGTGCTGGCCCACGAGTCGCCGCTGTCAAGGCCTCCTCCTGCAACACGGGTGGCCGCAAGTCTGGAACACCCAGCAGCGCAGGCCGCAAACGCGGCGTCAACGTAGCCTCAAGCAACCCCAAGTCCTCGCTCTCGCGTGTGCGCAAATCCACCAAGACCTCGCCCGCATCCACAGGCGATAGCGAGCTATCTGATGCCGACAGCGGCAGCGATATGTCGGACAATGACGGTGGTGATAGCGCAAGCGCTGCTGGCGCTGGCAGTGCCTCGGGCGCTGGATCTAGCACCTCTACCACCCACGGCCCTACCACTACAAGCCCGCACGATGGCGCTTCGTCACGTAGTGCTAGTGGCACCAACGGCTCCGCCGCTACGCTTGGTGCACATGTACATCCTCATACAGTAACAACGGTCGCCTCTAATAGCACGCCGTCCAATGCCAACGCGCACGTACATACACCCGGAAGCGGCAGCGCTAACAGTAATGGCTCCTCCAACGGGGGCGGCACTGGCGCTGGTGCGGGCGGTGAGGCGGACGAGGATGAAGAAATGGGCGATGCTGACTATGACGAAGCAGGAGATAATAAGAAGTACTGCCTGTGCCAGAAAGTTAGCTTTGGCGATATGGTGGCGTGCGACTACGATAATTGTCCGTATGAATGGTTCCATTGGTCGTGTGTGGGATTGGTCAGTGAGCCAAACGGGAAATGGTACTGTCCAGTGTGTGAGGAAAAAAGGCAAAAGTGAAGCCTGGGGCTAGAACTAAATGACACAAGTGAGTAAGAAGATTATTTTATCTAGCGCCATGTTTGTTTTTCATGTTCTTGATACCACCACCAATACACAATCTCTCAACATACCTAGCTACCTTAACTCCAACTCATTTCATTCACAGATTGAAATATGCATGAAACCATTAATTACAGTTATGTTTTTGTTAAAGCGATAGTTTTCTTTTCATGTCATTGAAGGACCAATAAACTAAAAAAAAAAAGAAAAAAAAACAAGCGAATTTTAGAGAGATTATTTGTTTTCCTCCATTGAAAAAAAGAAAAGTAGGAAGAAAAGCAATAGAAGAGCGGGAAAGAAAAACCATCGCAACACGGATGATGATAGGGGGATGAAAGGGTATGACGTCAAATGGGGATTATGTATGTTTCTGTAAGGTGAAGAAGAAGGGTCGAGCTTCATAAGAAAAAAGCGACGGACAAGTAAAAAGAATAAAAAAGCAACCGGAAAAGACAAAAAGACAAAATCGCAGTCTCGTTTTCTTAGTGTTCTAGCAGACGCAGCGATCCCTGGACAACAACGTTCTCCAGAATCGAGCCAGGGGGGATATCAATGGTGCTACCCTCAGTAGCAACAATAATGACAGTTCCCTTTAGAGTTACACCACGGTTCAAGTTGACAGCGCCAGTAATAGTAAGGTGATCCAGCTCAATGAGCTTGGGGATTGAAGGAATACGCTTCTGGAAGTCAGACACCTTCTTGAAGTCACCGCCCAGTTTAATGAGAGGAGCGTCACCGAAGCGGCTGGGGCTCATTTGGAGCTGGCCATGCTTAACCGTATACAAATCTGACTTGACCAGCATCAGGTCAGAGCAGGTCTTGACAGGCAGGAAGCGGCGACGTGGCACATTGACACCATGGGCATTGCGGAAGTGACGGATGGCAGCACCGACAGCGGTCTCAAGCTGTAGAACGGAGATATCACTTTCGCCCTTGCTGTCGCCGGGAATAGTCTTGCCATTGGGAATAATCTCCATTTCCAGCTCGTCGTTCTCAACAACACGCTTGATAGCCTTGAGGTTCAGCCAAATGTTGTTGGTGTTGAAGTACTTGAACTTCTTGATAGACTTGAACTCGTTGACGTGTTCCTTGGGCACCTGGGCAATTTCCAGCAGGCGAACAGATCCCTCGTAGTCAATAATGGTACCACCCTTGACATCGGCCTTGGTCTTGTTGGTCAGCTCCATGATGTACTCAGATTCAGTCTCGACCATGTGCTGGAGAATGCGTAGGTCAACGACGGCGCCCAGGTTGTCAGCGTTGGAGAGGAACAGAATCTCAATACCACGCTCCATCAGCTGGTCAAGAATCTTAGAGTTGTACAAAGACTCGAAGACATCACCGTGACCAGGGGGGTACCACTCGTTGATTGAAGAGTCATACTTCTTGGGCACAGGCAGCAGAGAGTCCTTAAGAATGCGGGGGTAACGAGACTGGTTGAAAGTCAGGATCTCCAGGTTGTGGCCATCGTACTTCTTGATAATGGAAGCCGTGTCCTCATCTGTGTTGAACGAGTTCATCAAAACAAGGGGAACGTTGACATTGTACGTCTTGTTGAGGTACTCGATCTGGCGGACAGATAGGTCCAGGAAAGACATGCCATCACGGACCTCGATGACAGACTTGGGGCCAACGCAACCCATGGAAGTTCCCAGGCCACCGTTGAGCTTCAGGACAGCAAGCTTGCTGAGGAATTGAGTACCCTCAGAGGTTGCGAGGTCATCATAGTCAACAACCTGTTTTTGGGCAGGGGGACGAATGCGGTCCCAATCACTAAATAATGAAGAGAAGGTTAGTTTAAACTTAATAGGGAGAAAATCCAAGATAGAGATACTTACACGGCGTTGCCCTTGGCCTTGTCATTTAGGTAGCGGCGGAACAAAGCAAAGAAGTTGTCCATTTCGGTCTCGAACATGGCCTTCTGCTCAGGGTCCTCAACAGACTCGGCCAGGTTGGTCAGCGAGTTGCGCATCTGAGCAGCAGCAACATTGGTGGAGGTATTCTCGAATGCCTGTTGCGGGCGATCTGTTAGTATTGTGTTACACTGCATGGCGGCGGAAGTAAAAGTGGGAGTTATGACTAGAACAAAGGGACGATGGGAATCGGGACAGGAATAGGCGGGCGTCTGTATGCTAAGTAGATAGATGGAGATTGCCAAGATGGAAGCTAGAAGATGTGAACAGAGCTGCCTGGATCAAGGCTTGTGATTTAAAACAGGCACCAGAAGATACTAGTGGCAGAATGTAGACGACCAATCAATCTTTGCAGACAACTGAAGTAAAAGGTCCCAGGTAAGACCTTCTCCATCTGCCTGTCTGTCTGTCTGTCCATATCTCTCTATTTATATTGCAGTTGAGGAAATGACTAAGATCAGATGCGGGAGGCCAGCCAGATTGATCCAAGCCAAGAGTTGATCTTGGAATCAACATAGCGGACAGCAACCACAGATAAATAGGCATCTTGGTTTGAGGTTGTCTACACAGAAATGACAATGACGAGTTCATCTATTTTCTGCCTGCAAAAAGGAGGGGAAACATAAAAAGAAGCACAAGAGGAGGGGGGGGAGGCTTGCCATGTGACTGCGAGTCTTGCCGTGTCTACGGGCAAAAACATCTTCATCCACACCAGAGCCAGCAGTAGGCTTGAGATGGGTGGAAAGTGAGGCCTTGGGGGCAGCAGCAGACATTGTAAAGAGGAATGAAGATAAGGTCTTCGGTATTAGACGGCGTCGGGATTCGGGCACAGGAGAGAAGGAGTGAAAAGGTCGAGGAAAAGGAGATGGGCGAGGGCCTTTTATATATAAAGAAGGGGAGAGAGAGAAAGAAAATAAGCCGTCTTAATGGATTGTTACTTCCAATTAGCCAGCAAGAAAATGAAGAGCCTAAAAGCTATAAATAAAGAGACTATGAAGGAAAAAAGCAAATGAGAAAAAGAAGGGAAACACGAGAAATCAGAAAGAAATACACCAGCCTTCGGAGAGGGAAGGAAGAAGAAGCTTTTAAGGGGCAGCTACCTGCAAAAGGACTGCAAGGCAAGAGCAAACGGCTAGCAAAGAAGGTGCAAAAGACACTCACTGGCTGGCAGTACACTGGTCAGAGAAGAGGGGGAGAGCAGAAGGCAGGAAGCTCCTGGCCAGGGAAGGGACGCGGAGGCTCCTCCCTGTTTCTTTTGCTCCCTTGCGGGAGCTGGTAAGGCTCTTGGCTGGGGTTCCACCCACTAAAGCTCTATCTTGTTTCTGGGAGCTCAAGCTTCAAACTGAAGAACATAAAGAAGGCGGGGCTCATGCATCCACTTTGGGAAAGAGAAGAAGCTACTGCCTCTGCAGCTAGAAAGAGACCGAGAGAGGCCCCCTTCCACATTCTCCTTCTTTTCATTCCCACCTTCTGTGTTTCCCCCGTATTTCCCCCATTTAACTTTTAGAGGGCGGCCTCTTTTTATCCTTCCCCGGTGGACACCAACCTACCTTTTTAACATGCTAACATCACCAAGAATCCAAGCAATTTTAACACCCGGCTGCCCCACTTATTTCCTACCTCGCCTTCCCCTCTTCCCCTTTGTAGCCACTTGTTCAACTTACACGCACTAATAGAGCTAGCAATAACAATAGTCAGTACAGGATGCAAAGCGTCTAGTTAGCAGTGGCTGAGAGCTGTCAGATAGACGGCGTAGCCACGGGCATTTTTATTCTCGCACTTGGGATGCTTTCTGCATATCCACACCTGCAAAGGAGGGAAGAAGGCCCAGGTCAACGTGACCTCACTTATCTCATCCCTCTCTTGCGAAGGGCCAAGCCCGAGAGAAAGACGTTCTTCCGATCTAGCCTATCTTTTTTTTCTATTACTGGGTAGCTGTACCAGACTTCTCCTCCACGCCCTTGCCCAATACCAGCCATTGTTCTAGCTAAAAGCCCATATATTGATAGTCTTCCCCTCGTCCTCCCCCAGGGATCCCTTCTCTCCCCTCCCCCCCTCTACCCAACAAGTCAACTTAGCTCTTCTTAAATAACCCTGTTGTTGAATTCTAGACCAACTTCAGCTCCTTGCATGACAGTCTTTTTTATTTTTATTTTATATTTTACTTTTCGCAGCCCAGCCAAGGTTAAACAAGAGCTGCTACAATGCGAAAGCCATCTGTACTGTACAGTATCCACTGTTGTCCATACTGTCTCTGTAATGGACCATATTCGGCCTATTTCTTTAGTGGCCCCCCCCCCCCCTAGGTCCAAGCTTGGGCTTCTTTGATAGGCTTTACCTTGAGAATGACAGACCAACACCGAGTCCCTCTCCTTCCCGAACGGCCGCATAGCTAGCTAGCTAGCTGGTGCCAGTAGCAGAAGAAGAGAAGACGAGGGGAGAGAGGCAGGCTCTCTCAACAGTAACAAGACAAAACACTCTAGTATCACCGCCAGCAAGACTAAGGCATGTATGTGTTTACGGTTTGTACGTTGTGGGCACATTCTCGGTTCTGTTGCTCCCTAGCGAACAAGGACCTTATGCGTTATTGTTCCGCCCCTCTTACTTCCTGTCTTCCCCTCCTCGTTCTCCTCCTTATTTCCCCGCCTGATATAGGCTTTCCATTTGCATAAGGTAAGCAATAAATACCTGCATTATTTCGTTGTGTCGTTCGTCACTCTAGTATTTAATTTTCGTTCTTGGTCATACTCTTCTAAAAATAAGAGCAAGCTAGCAGCTAATTAGGCAGGCCTCTAATATTTTGTACCCTAACATCACACTTGATCCATTTGCCTCAATTCCATTACCTATCCCAAACTCAGCCTAGTACACGTGCACTTGAGACTTTGCGCAATGAGACGCCAGCTCCATTTTCTTACCTTCTCTCGTTTTTCGTGTATGATGCACCGCGACTTAGAAAGCTGACATTGATGCCATCGATGCCATTTTCACCCTGCTGCAGGTTGTTAGGCCGTTATACATGTAGCATATATATCCACACATCTGTATACCACACTATATGTATGTATCATATAAGCAGACTCCCTTCCCGTCTCCTCACGTAGTGGTCACTTTTCCCCCACAATTGTGGTGCTGCGGCGAGTGAAACGAGTTCGAGTTGTTATTAGCCTATCCGTTCGGCTTTCAGGTTTCTTCTTCCGCATTTCTGCCGATATTAGATGTAGAGACGAGACTCTAAGATCGTATGTGCAGTTAAGCATGGGTTGAACGGCAAATCCAGTGTTGACTATGTGTAGGGCTGGAAAATGGGATTTGTTATTGGAACAAACAGAGCCAAAGGTCTGGATTTGGGCTGTTGTAGAAACAGAGAGCTATCTGTTAAACATGAGCTACGATTGACAAAACAAAAGCCATTTTGTAGATATATTTAGTGAAGTTGTTCTAATGTTTTTCAGCTTCAGCCATCTCATGTCGTGCCAAGTGCGTCATAGGCGGTGTGGCTTTGCAGGGTTAGAGACCCTGGCGATCTCCAGACGTACAATGGCTGCAAGAAGTTCGTTTTTCCACTAAATTACTCTCCTCGTATTTTGTTTCCTTCAAATTCGATTATCATCTCTTCAGTCTTCGCGTTTGCCACTATCTAAATAGCAATCTAAAGCGAATTGCATATCTAAATTCCTAGTGGCAAGGCATAAACATACACACCATACTACACAAACTCACACATCAATACTAGCCAGCTGTTTTCAGAGTCTCCTCCACTCCCAACTACTCCTTAAGACGCTCCCTGCATTGCCTGTTTTACTCACCGCCTCGAGAATTCCCGCATCTCTCAACACTTTTGAATTCTTGCTCGCCCCCTCACTTCCGGCCCCCATACTCTTCCTTCTACAATGCCGTCTACCAAGCCCGACCCCACCGCTTGGTGGAACATGAACATCCCTACTACTGAGCATACTGTTGCAGTGCCCATTGACTTGGCTGGGTGTTCTGAGCGTGACGCTGCCTTGATTGGTGCTGATGAGTCTAGCTATGCACCTCTGAGCTGGGAACAGTGCCGAGCTATTGTCGCCGCCAACGACCTTGAAGCCTTTAGCCGCTCGCCACTGGAGCTTCGTCGTTATCGTCGTGCCATGTATGCTCTAGCAGCCACACATGGATCGGTCGCCTCCTTCTTGGCCAATGAGCGGATTGGCTGGGGGGAGGGAGAGATCAAGCCCCACGGCACCATACCGTTTGAGACCCCAGAGGACTACAAGATCGTGTACAACGACTGGCCGTACGGGCTTGATCCACGTATTGTCCATCTAGTCGTCTGGACCAAGTTCCAATTGGTGGAAGACCCAGCAACAGGGCGATTGACAGCGTTGTCAGCAAAACAGATCGATGACTTTGCTGGGAGGACGTTCCGCAGTCGTGTGCCGGCCGAGAATGTACGTACAGCACAGGGCGCTTTTGATTACGAAATATTGGAGCTTGTAGTGTCAATTTGCTGACCATGAATACTGCTTAGGTTATTTGGTTTAAAAACTGGTCGGCAATCAAGTCTGTTCAGGCACTAGAGCATTTTCATGTCCTGATGTTTGAGCCGGACACCGACTTCATCCGGGAAATCACGAATGGTGACCGGCCCCTATGCGAAAAGTTCTAAAAGATAAAGATAAGACATAGGTATCGACATTCGTTCTGCATACCTAATCAGTCTATCGCCCACTAACTCTCAGTTTTCCCTATCCTCTTTTTTCTATGCAACAACAAGCTCGACGCATGCCCCCTCAGCCATCGGCACTGCGGTTGGTTTGGTCATGGATAATTTCAGTTGCCAGTATGCCTTTGTTTCAGTGGAAGCCTCTCTTCCCGCGAGAAAGTCTTGCTTAATATCGCCAGCTACCTTGCTAGCCAATGCCTCGAGTGTGCCAAATGACGAGTCGTCCATAGACTATATAGGGATTGTCAGTACAACCACCGGAAAAGAATATGCAAAATGAACAAGAGAGAAACCCAACTAGGACAAGAAATGACAACTTGAAGTTGGAATAAACCTCTATTTCCAAACCTACCTTTTGCACTATGGCCTCCAGCCCAGTATAAAGATCTTCATGCTCGCTGTACCGGTCGATCTGTACATCTGTAACCACGATCTGCCGTCCAAGCCGCTCGTTGTCATTGAGTCCGATGAGCGTTGGCACGCGCATCTCATGGATCTTCAATGCAACACCAAAATTCTGGACCAATGTCTCCTGTCTGTCGTCTTTCTTTGTGCGTTCTTCTTTCTTTTCAACCTGTGCCTTTGCCTCTGACTCTGCCTGTTTCTTTAATTTACCTGCCTCAGGCTTATAGACCGCCATGCCCGTCAGGCTAACACCGGATCCCAGCAGCGACGCTTTAGGGAAAAGCACGGAGACGGATAAAGCCTGGATGTAGTCCAAGTTGAGAAACGGCGAAACAAGGGTCTCCGTAGAAGTACCATCGATGGTAGTCCCCGTCAGTGCGGCCCAGATAACATCAAGGACAGCACGCAGCGTGATGGGCTCATCAAACCCATTGTTCCCACTGCTCTGCCGCTGATTAACGACTGCCAATGCTGCCAAGATTGCCTTGCTTAGCTGCCCATAGTGCACAGTATCATCAGCCATGTTGTCGGTAGCTGTGGCGCGCTGGAACGGCTGTCTAAGTGAGACAGCAACAGAAATGCTCACTGGCTGCATCTTGTTAGTGCGGCCCCAGGCATCATGGCCAGCCTTTATAGTGGACGCAAGATTAGTGACTTTGACGGAGCCCGTGGGCTCGCCGGCGCAAACACGGACTTGCCAGAGGGTGTCCATTTTAGCAGACCCGTGTCAGTGAGTAAAATCAAAGGAGACAAGGGGTTGGCAATGGAAGTCGTGTTTCGTTATGAAGAAAGCAAGGATACCTCATGCGAAGGCTAAGTGCTGATACCGGAGTTGGCTTTGCTCAAATCACTATCGGCTTACGATGGAGCGGGGCAAATCACGAACCATGAGAATAGGGTTAGGGTTTAATATGAATCACATTGATGGAATATACTGCCTATATCATGTATCATAAGCCCTTTGTTTCGCTTTGTTTACTTGTCTTTTCACTTGCTTTGTGTGTGATGCATGAACATGCAGACTCAAACACAGCGCAGTTGTGCCAAGACAATGAAGGAACAGGCACAAGGCCAAAGGAAGCTGAAAGGTAAAAACCGAGGGACGAGGCAGAGGTAGAGACAGAAGGCATAAGTCTGTGCTCTGTGATAGAAGTTGCGTTGTCACTTGTCACTGACTAAATCGTGTAAATCACCAAAAAAAAGAGCAGGGCTATAACACAGCACAGAGAACCTGGAGATTCTGCCTACAGTAAGATAAAGTCACACTGGTGGCATACGAGAATTAACTAGGGCCTAAGTGCTGGGTGTGCTTCTTGCTCCCCCATGAGTTTTTGGAAAGGGGCGTAAAGATGAGATGACATGAGCGAGACGAGACAAGGCAATATTGACAACAAAAGAACAAGGCAGGACAGGTTGAACGGTGGGCGGTAGGTAGGCGGTGGGTGGTGAACACACAGACAATGGGGTCGCCTAGGCTGTCAAGATGATGGGAGAGCAGGGGGGGGGGGGCAAAGGAGGGATGGGTTCAGGGCACAAAATGGCATAAATCACTTGAATAATAAAGCATAAATTCAGCAGAGACTTTATGCATGAGTCCAAAAAGTCTCTTCTTGGTTGCATGCACAAAGACAAGAAGAGAAAACAAAGGCCCATATATTCCTTGTCAAATTCTTTTTTATCCCAACCCCTCCATAAAAAAAACTTTGCATTCGTCGATTATCCAGCCACTTGTTTTTATGCCAAACAGCATAATCCCTGCGTTGCTTAGTGAATGTGGATCTTGTTGTCCTATTGGCACAAAGGTTTGACACATAAGACAACACAAAACATAAACGTGGCAGCAAGGGTTAGAGCACAAATTAATGAAAAGGTTGGGTGGTTAGGTAGATAAGGCCTGTGCTTTTATTTTGTGCAGAATCTTCACTGAATTATGAAGCTAATGTATACCATGTTGTGGTCAGAACAGAGAAGACAAGGAACCCTATATGTACCGTGCATAACAGATAAGAGACAAAATATAATAAAGAGTACAGAACAAAATCAACCTAGTTAGCCATGAAGAAAAGTTTTGTGATTTTTTTGTGATTTTCTTTTTCCTTTTTTTCTAGTTGAATTGCGCCCAGATACGCCACATCAAGGTTTTTCAGGCCGATATACCCAGGTAGCTGAGCTGGCTTGGTACGTACTCAGGTAGCGAATCTCGCAGGTCCAAATCTAAACCGTAAGTGACGGTTACATCTCAAGGGGGGGCCTGAACCTGGGTACTGTGAACAGGTGGGTAGGCTAAGCTAAGCTCATAAACGCCACGACGTCGCGGTTCCTTTTCTTTTTCTTCTTGAGGGTGGTAATGATTTGCGACTTGGTTCATCTAGAGACGAGCCGACGTAATTGAGAAGCAAGAGGAAGACACAGAGCCGGAATATCTTGCTGTCTCAAGGACAATGCGTAGGAAAAGGAAGAAAAAAAAGAAAGCAAAGCAAGAAAAAAAGAAATCTTTAGGAACATGAGATAGGCTAGTGCTTTCTTTTCCTTCTTCTTTGTCTCAGCCAAGCCTTGTTTTTGTACTTGTTCTTGTACTAACTTGGGCTTTACATGACAGTATCCCCTCTCTTCTCCTTCCTCTCTGGGATCTGCTCCTCGTGCGCGGGTTCATTCTTCTCCCCCCACGTGCCTTTCTAAGAGAAGAAGAATCTCCTCCTTGCTGCTATTCTTACTCAAATAGCTGAAAGAAAGCTTAGAGAAAGAAAGAAAGAAGGCTGGCTCTCGGACTTTTTCCTTTCGTCTCCCCCTCTATTTGCCTTAGTCTAGGCAACGGAGGCGGGTTGTGTTGCGGCAGGCAGATTAGAGGAGGGTAAAAAGCTCATTTTGTTGTTGTTGTTTTTGTTATTGTTTACTTTCCTCTTTTAATTGTCCGCTTCTATTTTGAGAGGCGCAGCCACGCCACTGTCGTGTTATTTGATTGGCTGTAAAAGGGGGAGGCACGCGCTTCGTTTACCTTCTTGTTTACTTTTACCTGAGCCACGACCTGTCTCGTGAAGTCATGGCAAAGTTCCCGACCAGCTTCAAATTCAGGTGCCAATACTGATACTCTTTGTCGTAGGAGATAGCCTAGGCTTGTTAATAGAGACTCGCAAGTATTTATCTCCTTCTGCTAGTTTACAAGCTCTCTGGGTCAGACCTTTATTTACTCAGGCCCTTTTCCCCATGTAACAGGCTGCCCCGTTCCCGCGTCCTGTCTGATGTGTTTAATTTATCTCATCCTACAGCTTCTTTTTTCTTCCTTTCCTATACTTCCTTGCATCCGAACCATCAATGACAACACAACACACCCGTCAAATGTAGGCAAGATAGGCCTCTTAGTCTCGCTCCCCATCCGACCAAAACCAAACCTTGTGTCCACCACCCATGAAACAATAGTAATAAAAATAGAACGAAACAACGAACCAGAGCTAAAGCCAAAGAAGGGAAAAGGGAAAAAAAAGCTCTGGCTTTGGGTTCTTGGTAGCTATTTTGAGTTGTTTTTACGCATGAAAGCGAGGAAGCTCCAGCAAAGCTTTAGCCAGCAAAACTCTAGCTCTTGACTCTTTACTACTCAGCAAATGGCAGAAATGTCATGTAGTCAAGACTGAAAGAAAAGTATTATATACCTAGAGCATCTAAGATAAGCTATATATAAAAACATATAAGAGAAGACAAGAACACCAATGTCAACGACAAAAAAAAACAAAAAACTGCAGATCATAGGTGAGAACCTATTCTGACAAGATGTGACAATAAAACCAAAAAAAAAGACAACCCGATATCCTTTTCCACCAGCCAGCCGAATACACGAAAAAGGAAAATATTAAACCGTTTTCCCATTCCCCATTGTTTTGTAAAACAGACCCTCCCCTCCCGCCCAAAGGAAACCCCCCTCCAACCATAAAACAGGATGTGAAATATGCAGTAATAAAAGAATATAAACGTAAAAAAAAAAGTATAGAGAAGCGAAGAGATAAAGAAAGAAAACAGAAAAGAAAAAAAAAAGCAAGTGGGTATCGTTAGACAATCGCCAAAAAAAAAACAAAATCAGACTGGTAAAAAAGAAGAAGTAAAGGGAGAATGTACACAATATGGGAAAGATTGGACAGAGTAGCAACAGCCTTCTATCGGCATGAAGCTGGATGGGCACGCTTCAGCCCGATCTCGCCACCCATTAAGAGGCTCTTCCAACGCTGACTGATTGTGCTTCTATTGCGCCCAAGCGTGCGCGCACACTCATGCCATTCCTGGCGTGATAGGCGCAGTTTCTTGAGAACGATGTCGATTAGGGCGTCATCGTCTTCGTCAGTCCAGTCTTCGGTGTCTGAGTTGGAGGCATCGTAAGTCGAAGCAGTAGATATAGAGTCGAAAACAGACGAGGCCGAGGAGGAAGCGACAGACATTAGAGAGACCGCGGGCGAACAAGGCTCCTGTTTCTGTTCATGTTCAAGGCCCCATACGTCGTCAAAGTCGGAGCGCGATAGACCAAGAGGCATTACCTCGGGGCAAGTGCGGGCGCGCTTTGGTGTGCAGGGCTTGAGAGTAGGGAGAGAGAAAGCTGGCGAGAGAGAAGAGGCATCGAGGCCGGAGTCTATACGGCGACGCTTGACTGAAGAGTGTGAGGCCATCGGAGGCATGGGGGATTCAGCCAGATCGAGGGTAGCGGTGCGCTTGCGCTTAGGAGTAATGATAGAGGTGGAGAAGGTTGAGGCCGAGGCAGTAGGTGGCGGTGTAGGGTTACGCACAGCGTAGCGCTGCGATTGATGAGAAGAGTTGTGGAGATGTAGCTTGAGGGGAGCGGGCGCATGCGCAAAAGTGGGCGACACGGCAGGCGATAGCATAGGTGAGGGCGCTAGAACGGCTGTATGGACCTGGGTCGAGGCGAGAGAGGACTTGTGTTCTAGAGTAGGAGTTGAAGCCAGAATTGCGTGTAGAGAGCGGGAGGTAGCAATAATGTCAGAGACAGTAGATGCAGGTGAAGTAGATGAAAGAGGGCTCATGGGAGGAGAAGCCAGAGCAGATTGCAGGCGCTGCGAAGCAGCGTCGCAGGCAATGGTAGAAGGGAGAAGCATCGTAGATACAGCGTTTTGGCGACGTGATTTGGGTAATTGTTGTGAGGATTCAAGATATAGGAGCCGGCGTGCAATGTATAGAGTGTATGAAATGCAACGGCAGTAGAGAAGAAATCAAAAAGACACGACTATTGAAAGCGTGGATTGCAGTAAAAGGTCGAATCAGAGTATGAGCAAGAGTGGATGGAAGTAGCAGAAAGACGGGAGAGCTGCGAGTTGAGTTGGAGCTGATGTCTAGGGAAGAGAGATACGGAAAAGCAAATGGTCTGTTGAGGGGGATGGCGATAGTTGAAATATCAGAGATGGTTCTAGTACTTGAGGCCGAAATATTCAAATAGTCAAGACGTTAAAAGGCGAAGAATTGAGCGCTTGGGAGTGTGCATAGGCGTGGGCGTGACAAAAAAGAGATATTCTGAGACAGCGACAAAGAAAGGGAGATCAGCAAATAAATGCAAGAGATTAAATCCGCTTGCGGTCTTTTTCTTTTTTATCCGTCGTTAATTGTGTTTGGTTAAAGGGAAGGAAAGAAGGGAAGCAAGGTAGAATCAAGAGAAAGAAATCGTGAAGGGAGGAGAGGTGGTTAAAAGAGGAGAAGAGGAGAGAAAGAGTGGTCACGATGCGAACTCATAAAAAAAAGAAAAGAAGAGAATTAATCGAAAAAGAAAGGTAAAATTAAAAACGAAAATTAATTGTGCGATAAAAGAAGTGATAAAAAGATAAACCCAACAAGATGCACAAAGCAAGCGGGTAAATCTCCACTTAACTTCTCTCAACTAGGAAAGCAGAGAGAGAAAGTAAAAAGGCTGGGGGTTAAAAGGCCTGCCAGGACGAGGAGCCCTGGGGCCATAGCCATGCCAAGGTACCCTCGCAGTACAAGCCTGAAGCGCAAAAGAGACAAGAGCGCTCAGACAATATCTGGTATCTTTTCGCTTGTGCGTTAATGTCATGAGGTACTTGTTTGAGGGGATCACCTTGTGTAGCCTTCTGCTTGCGGTGATGTATCTTTGAGGCTCCCACAAGTAAAAGAGAAAAATCGTCGTAGAAAGAGTGTGGAATGTGAAAGGTTTGTGAAAACAAGGCCAGAGAGAAAAAGACCCTTTGAGCCAGACGCTACATGTGGCGGCTTCCGGGCTGTGGGTACGGGCCAACAAAGAAACATGTTCTTTGCCTTCTTCGTTCTGTTCTGTCTTCTTCTCCCCTGTTCTAGCCCGTCCTGCTGTCCATAACGCTGGAATGCGCTCGCTGGAATGCGAGATAATGGTTTTAGGCTTAGCGTACCTTGGCTTAGTGAGCTTCAGGCTCACAAAGAAAATCTAGTTGGGCTGTTTTCAGACTCCAACCCGAAGAATTTTGGACTCTTGGTGTTTGTGGGCCCTGGGCTCCTTCTTCTTTGATATCCTATCCCGCCTCTCTATTTTATCATGCCTTTCAGCATACTACTAGCATAGGACTTGTGCACAACTAGCTAGATTTAAACAAGCAGGAAACAACTACGCCTATCTAGCCCTTAATCTCAGGTTATTGTGCAAGCAAAGCCCTGGCTTCCAGCCTCCAAAATTTTGTGCATCGGCATTGGCCCAGGGATTAGCATTGAGCGGCGGTCGCGGTGACGTTATTCACCCACTTATGTACTGACAAGCCCGCTAATTATTTTCCTTTCTTATTTTATGATAAGCATTAGCCATGCATATCCTGGTCTCTGTCTATTGCATAATTCGGGCTTTGTTCTTTTTCCATTCCTTCATTCGCCATCGCGTCTTCTCTTCTTTGCTCTCATTTCTTCTAGTTTGCCTTTACGTCTCAGTTCTCCTCTTTTCTTTAGCACAAAACAAAGCCTAAAGACAAACTAGACCGCTTTCTTCTGTTGGGCGAGGAACAAGCCTAAAGAAAAAAAAACACGTAGCCCTGCCAGCACACAAGTACACACATGTGCATATAAAAAAGGCAAAGATGAGCCGGGGATGTGATGTGACCGCAACCCAACGGGAGTTGGCAAAACTAACACAGCAGAAATAATAATTGGAAGAAAAAAAAAAAGGAAAGAAGAAAGACAAGACAACTGTGGTCCAAGTCTCCATTGTTTTCATCCGTCAATATTGCTGCTGTTCCTTATCACACCATGTCCCCCTTCTCTCTTCATCTCGTCTTCCCATCTTCCTCAGCCTTGCCTAGCAAAAATGTCGTAATGGCCAAAAGTGGGTCTAGTTATCGTCCTCTATTATATCTCCCTCGCAACCCACACAATTAGGCCCAATCTAGTTAAAAGAGATCCACTATTTTACTACCACTGCTACTACACAACCTCACTCACTGACTTAGCTTGGCTTATCTTGACCTGACTTTGCCTCAACTCGTCAGGGCGATATGAATATATTGAAACTTGTCTGTTTATTACTGTTTCTCTCGCAACGTTCGCCCGCATTGTTTCTCGTCCTTCACCTATCCCAAGAGCTGCCTGCCCCTCTAACATCATCTAGCCCCTCCTCATTTAGGCCCTGCCTGCCCCTATAATCCACGTTCCCTGTAGCGGGTTTTTAACGCCTCTAACCCTTCTAATCCCCCCCTTTCCCTCTTTTTCTGCTCCCCCCAGTTCATCAGACCCCACCATTAGACCCTATCGTGCCCCATCACACCCTGTCTTGCTCCCTGTGACCCTGTGACAGCCCCCTCCTGGCCCATTCTACTAAAATTAATCTATTTTAGGCCTTCTTGTGTATAGAAGGGGGTCTCTCATTTAGTGGATGTTGGCCCCCCTGGAACTTGGGCACACAATAAATTGATGCCCCTCAAGGAGGAGAAGCCTACCCAAAGTACCGGCCGGCTCTCGTGGTCAACGCCGTCATGGCCATCACCGGGAACAAATCAAGGCCAAGGCTCCTTGGTGTACTTTCAGTTGGAATGGAATGCACATAGCTCGTGCAATAGTCTATGGCCCAAAGGGGCTTCCGTCTTTGTCTGTTCGCCAAAGGGAGTTCTGGACAGCTCTTCTCCTGGCTCTTTCCTGCTTGTCTGTCTTGTCCGCCTGCTTGCGGCGACGCTATGCTCTGTATGCGTAGGACCATCATTCCAGCGAATTTCCGGCTCTTCTTCCTCTGTCTTCTATATCTGGAATGGTAGAGTCTCGGAATTCCAATCGTCTATACGGGCACCTAGCAAACAAACTCTGACTGTTTTCAGGATCCCGGCACTGATAGGCTTTTTTGCTCGGCTCGACGGACGGGCAAGCCTCCGTTTTGTTTCATCTCCCGTATCTCCCTCTACCTCTTTGCTCTTGTTTGGTATTAGCAGAAGATAATGCGTTTCGGCAAACAGAGCCCTAGATGGGTGAGGACATTCCGGCTGAGAGGGGGCTCAGTTTCTTCCCCAGTAGATTCAACTCATTACGTACATGATATGCCTGCCACTCCCATCGCCTTCTCAAGCCCCCCCATAATCCGCTACAATGCTCTTTCCCGTCTCCTCTCTCTTGTTCCCTCTCGCCCTTTGATACTTCCAATATACCAAAAGTCTAGTCTTCAATAGCTTTACTAGTAGCACAGCCTAGGCTACGCTCAACCTCCTCCTCCTCTTATCCCTCGTCAGCTTCTTGTGCTCTCGCTTGTCCTGTCTTCATCACATCACTAACCACCACCCACTTGGACACGCTGTGGGACGATGGGGGGTTTCAAACCCTCCTCGCCCGCTCCCTCTCATCCTCCATTATTCAGCTGCCCTAAAGAAATATCTGCTTTCGCCTCTCTTGCCTTTCCCCTCTCCTACACTCCATGGGCTGGCTTGTCTGGCCGGGAGAACCTGTCATGTCTTCTCTTTTTCCCATTCTGGCTGGCTAGTTTTGGCCCTACTGCCGTGGATCCGTCCCTGTCTTCACTTGCACGTATGTCTTTGATGGCCAATATAGCCCTTGACCTAGCCTCCCCTTCTTTCCTATTCCTCTCCCTAGACGTGGCTCATATTGCCACGACTTCTACCTGCATGAAAGCTCTCAATGCACGTCTCGTTTGAGAAAGCCTGGCTCTTGTGTCTTTTACCGACTCCCTTGTGACAAACCTAAAAAGGACTTGTGTACCCTCCTCTCCCAACTTCTACCACCGCCCCAGTTTTGCCGCTTTGGGAATTATGTGAGATCATGGCTGGCCTGATTGTGACAAGGGCGACCCTAAAAGGCCTTTGTCCTCTGTCGCTTGACTCCCTAAAGGCTCTTGATATTCCGCGACTGGGGATGCGACGACCAGCCTTTATTATCCGAGGGCTAATAGCTGGGTGCAAACCAAACCGGATGGCTGTCTAGAGAGGTGACGAGTTGAACTTTGTTCCTGGCCTAAGGAGGAGACAAATGTGATCCTTTGGTGAAGCAGACAGACCTACTATCCAAACCGAGGCCTGAATGGCTTTCGTTTTTTTCTTTCTTGGCCTTTTATCCCTTTGATCTATTCATATTAATTGCTTTCGCGGCGACGACTCAGCATCTTGCGGAAACCTCTTTCTCCCACGACGGTGATAGTAAAGGAAGGATAATGGCTTGGTTCTTCCTTTTCACCGCCCTTGGCAATAAGATATGCCAGACCAATCGGAAAACAGTATTTACCCCACTCGTAAATAGTCTGGTTGAATTAACCTTGGAGCTCATGATATTAACCTCTTTCTTTAGCTTCCACGCTTGACTTGAATTTAATAAACACAAGGCAAGACACACTCCTGGTGTTGTTACAACAAGGATATAAGGATGCGAATCCAAGTTTATAACCTCTTGACTTTCTCAAGGATGGTATTCCTCAACAAAAAAACACCTAATGTACCAAGTATCGGACGTATCATGTACGACGCCAATAAACACAACTTTGAGGTCTGAATTGAGACCATATTTCTTTTTTACCGGATTTGGTGGTTCTATTTTGCTATCAGTAGCATTTGAAAGTATGATATACATTGAACTACCAAGACAAACAGAACAAGAAGTCTACTAAAGATGTATAGGACTTGGGAGTAGAGGCCAAACAGCCGAGGCCCCGCTCAAAGTATCCCCCCCGAGCTCCGCGGATAGTCGAGCCCCCGTTTCCTCTAGCAAGGAAAGTACTAGAAACGGCTCTGGTCATAGGGGGAGGATATCCGCGATCTTCTGAGCCATGAGGAAGAGAAAGTGTTGTTGGACTGCACTTAGATGAATGGAGTAGAACGAGATATCTAAACCCTAGGGCAGTTGGCTATCAGACTCTCTGGCAAATCTTATTCCACTATCAATATCTCCATCTCATTCTCGCTTTGCATCCACCCACTACGGCCTCTTGTCTTGTTGACCTCCACTACTTCTTTCCAGCCCGGCTCTGCATTGCAACTCCTTGGCCGTTTTACCTAATTTTTGCTTTCCATTCCTATCGTTTAAGACTCGAGCTTTTTCCTTGCTCCTGTTCCCGCATCGTGCTATCTGCATTGCATCACACAGGTTCACCATCTTAGAGGCAGCCTGGGTAAACAAGTAGCTTGAGTAAAATGACCATTTGTTCTGGTGTACCTCGGATTTATTAGCCGTACCCTGGATCTTTTAACCCCTTCCTTCATTTTTTATGCCATCGAGGCTTATTGCGCTTCTCGTTGAAGAAATGTTGCTTACAAGTCTCCTTACTTGCACGTTAAAGAGCCAAGCCAGGACATTTGATCCTGGGCTAGTTTAGCTGTCAATCTGTAAACCCCTGCTAGCATACGTAAATCCATGCATTAAAAAAAGAAAGATGCATGTAATCTTATATACTTGAATATGTTTAACGTCCAAGGGAATCATTAGTATCAAACAACATCGGATCAGTTACCGGACAGAATTAACACTCTGAAGACTTCGCCACTGACTTTTGTGATCAATTACTAAGTCAAATTCGAGAAGAAAAACAAGAAGCACTGGTCGGTGTCACAGGTGTCGTCGTTCGCAAAGTCCAGAAGAAGGCAGTGGCTTGCGGGAGAGAATACACACAACCCTAACAATACATATATTGTTAGGGTTCGTACTCAGAGGGCTTTTGATGCCTCTCAACTCCTGAAATTATCGTCGGTTGTCGAGGGCCCTATGGCGCAACGGTAGCGCGTTTGACTCCAGATCAAAAGGTTATCCGTTCAAATCGGGTTGGGGTCAGACAGACGCCGGCATCCTTTTTTTTCTTGCATCAAAGATCCTATCTTTTTTGTCCATATGTCCTTATTCTTATTTTAATTAGCACACATCGCTCAACTTGCGTGGATAGGAACTGAAACGACGAAAACAGCAGCAGAGAAAGTCAACGTCGCAATCAGAAACTGCCTGAGGGCAGCCCTACCCATGTACTGCACAACGCCAAAAGAGTGCCTACACCACGCAGCAAGCTTCCCACCAATCGAACTCATGTGGGAGGACGAAAAAAGAAAGGAAGCCATACGCTGGCACACACTGGATAAGGATCATACGCTGAGAGGAGCCCAGTACAATCCGGCCATGTTGAGGATACGAAGAATGCTTCCAGTGAGAATGGAAACCCACACAACACTGAGGCCGAAGGTCGCCGGACCACCCATGCCCCCTCGACAGTGGCTCAGCAAAGAAAAAGAAGCAGAGAAGCACAGAGAGGAGGTAGACATGGCACCTGTGGGGACGCTTATAGCCTACTCGGATGGCTCGAAAGACACAAAGGGGAACACAGGCGCAGGATGGGTCACCACCACAAACGGAGCTACCCTGGAAACAGGACACATAGCTCTGGGCAAATGGATGGAGGTGGCGGACGCAGAAGCGTACGGAGCCTGCGAGGCAGCGTGGCGGGCTGTGGCACACACGGACGCCGAGGAAATCTGGATTTGTCTGGACAACCAAGGAATAGTCGACCGCCTACGCAACCCACAATCGCGAAATAGTACCTCCCAGGACATCATTGACGAAACCAAACGGACCCTGAACATGTGGAAGAGCAAGGATGACAGGAGACGCGTCCAAGTGCTCTGGGTCCCAGGACATGTAGGCCTGGAGGGAAACGAACAAGCCGACGCACAAGCCAAACTTGGATGCCTCGGATCCAACCTTGAGCCCCGCGCCAGTCTGGCAGGGGCACAAAGATGGAGGAGAAACCAACTGCGTGAGGAGTATGAGAAATGGTGGAAGGAGCAGGAAGGATATCGCCCACTTGACGGTATCCCATGCAACCCCCCATTCCGCGTGCCAGGCTATAAAGGCCTGGACAGAACAGAACTGGGGCACATCCTGGCTGCCAGGACGGGACATGGAGACTTTGACCAGTACCACGACCGTTTCAACCACAAGTGCCCACGCAAGTGCACTCACTGCAACCAGCCCAAAGAACGAGGGCACATGTGGACGTGCAGGACTTTGCCAAGGCCTTGGAGCCAAAGGTTTACGGACAAGCTACTGAAAAACACAAAAGCAACAAAGTACATTGCTAGCGTGCTACATCGGAACCTGAAGCACCTACAGCGGAGGTGAACAAAGCAACCCGCACACACATACAGCACAGCTACACACAGTGAGGACGAGAGGAGGAGAAGGAGGAGACAGGGGATCGAAAGGGGCGGCGAAGCAAGGAAGAGAGGGAGGAAAGCGAGAGAAGGGGTCAAAAAAGGAAAAAAAAAAAAAAAAAAAAAAATGAAAAAGAAGACAAGAGCAGAAGGAGATGTCGAAAGGACCCCGAAGAGATTCGGAAGGACCCTTTCTCCAGAGGCCCATGGTCTATTGTTGAAAATGCGACAACCACTTCGCCAAACAGAGGACAAAACCGACGTACCCTGCCAGGGCATACACCCGAAGCAGATAGCCGTTGGCCTTTTAGACTAGACTATTATATAGGTAGGGCGCCGCAAGCCAAAACACCAGGTAACCAACCCTGGAAACACAACCACCCAACCAGCAGGGAAGCCCTTGGGCAACGTCTAAACTGAGAAGACTCCTGGCCGCATGGCCGGACCCTAAAAAGTCATAGGATTATTCCAATGAAGACGAGTACCTGCAACTGCTGACTGCCCGGAAGAGGGGTCGGAAGACGACATCTTCTAACTCCCCTTCCGTCCAGAATATGCCGTCGTATTTCTGCGAAATAACAGTAAGGTAGACGTTAAATAGAACAAACAAACAAACAAAAACAAACAAACACATCGCTCAACTAGTGTTTTCCTCTGAATTAATACTAGACAGGACATGCTTTTTGCGCCCTGTGGTGTTGTTCGACCTCGGCGATTCCTGTAGGCGTTAAATATATCCAAGTTCAAGTCGATTATCCTTTTGCTGTGTGTGGATAATCGTACTTCCGAGTGAAGTGCACCTTGTCTGCACAAATGTGCAATAATGTGGTCCAAAAGGAGGAGGAGGCGGCCCTGTCCTTTCCTGGGCGGAGGCAGGAAATAGTGTTATATGCTCGCCTTGTAATCAATACTTTCCACGTCTCACCGACAACCCTAACCCTAATCGTTCGTGTTTGCTACGTACAGCTTACATGCATACGACGTACATATATTACACCGCTTTATGCAGACATCGTGCAATGAGCGGTTTGGTAAGTACTTCTTGGCGGGCGACGAAAAGGAACGTAAAGGGGATAGGCCAGCCTCATTGCGTTAGACAACAAGCGGCTAGACATTTATCTCAAGCCAATTGGAGACTAGGTGTAGGTCTAGACTTTCTGGTTGAAGGGAAGGGAAAAGTGGAGGTCTCGTTAGAAGTCAAGTTTAGGACGTAACTATTCTTCAGGCTTCAAGCTTTGAGGCTTTGTAACTTGAAGACTCGAGACTCCGCTCGATCATATTGGATGCGAAGATCAAGATAATAAGCCGGAGTAGAAGCTTGGATGAGGGAGAGGGGGGACGGACGGCGGGATTTGCAGAAATGTCTACAACGAATTGCATGTAGTTACACTCGGACATATAAAGTGGTCGACAAAAGTAAGTAGGGGGAAGAAACGCCTCAAGTGAAGCGGTGTCTATGAAGCAGGAAGAAGCCAATGTTCAGCGTCTAACGCTCATTTGTTTTATGCTTGTCCATAGCTATAGCCGATGCGTGGAATAAGTGGGGCGACAATTGACAGGACTTTGGCAGTTGCGATTTGCTACTTTTAGAGGCAGATAGGTATTTCTGATTTTCTAATATTCATGATGAAATTCTCTTTTTTAAATCTCTCGCAACCTCTTTTTTTCCCTCAATTTTTTTTCTTTTAATTTCTTCGCTGTGGTAAAGCTGCAATCTTGTTCGCTTTTCAATTAGTTCCATCTCTCCGTTTTATTCCCTTTTCAATAAAATATAAAATCCCGCCCTAAAAATCTGGATTATACACTATGAACCGGCCTTCGCGCACCGATGAGCCGTACGAGGGCGAGGGCTATAATCAGAGCCCTAATGTCCTCAGCAATGACCTGACAACAAATGCTGATCTCGGTGGTATCGCCAATGCCCGCCACTTGCATGGTGATGCTAGCTCTGGGCCCGGCCCGGCTGGTGGGAGCAGTGCAGCCGAGGCTGTAAGCCAGCTTCCGGGCAGTCTTGATTCCATCGTTGGACCTCCCGGCGGCCCGAGCGCCGGGTTGGCGGATGAAGGCGAGGGCGGGTTTGGCGGCGGGAAGGACGCCGCGGAGGGAACCGGGCGGGGTGGACATGTGAGTGTTACTGTTCGCCGCCGTCTAGGAGGGGACGAAGAGGGAGATGAGGCATTCCCTAGGGCGAGTACGACCACGATCGGTGAGAGCAGCGTCCGGCTGGTACCCAATGGCGGGGACATCAATGGACCCCCGACGCGTATGCAGAAAGTCAAGGCCATGGCCTTCAAATATGCATCGTTTATTGGTCCGGGCTTTATGATTTCCGTGGCCTATAGTAAGTGAGCCCGATTTACCTACGGTAGCCACTGTCAGTAGGCAACAAGTGCTGCCGGCTGCCAGCGATCAGCATTGACTAACAACGATAACAATCCCTTCTTCTTAACTAGTCGATCCCGGAAACTATGCTACCGATGTCGCTGCCGGTGCATCCTACCGCTTTCAGCTGCTGTTCATTGTGTTGCTGTCCAACATTATTGCCATCTTTTTGCAAACTCTGTGCATAAAGCTCGGCACTGTTACCGGACTTAACCTTGCATCGGCCTGTCGAGCTTTCCTGCCGCTCTGGCTTAATTATGTGCTGTACGTGTTTGCAGAATGCGCTATCATTGCCACGGATATCGCCGAGGTCATTGGCTTCGCTATCGGGTTGAATTTACTGGCGCCAAAGGTGCCGTTGGTCGTTGGCTGTGCTATATCAATCTTGGACGTTATGGTGACGCTCATGTTCTACCAGCCCCATGGCACTATCCGCGGCCTGCGTTTCTTTGAGATGTTTATTGTTTCTCTGGTACTCGGCGTGGTTGTGTGCTTTTGTATTCAGCTGTCTCTGATTGAGAACACGTCAGTTGGCGATGTTTTCCGCGGCTACCTGCCGTCCAGTGCTCTTGTCGAGTCCAAAGGGCTATACCAAGCATGTGGAATCCTTGGTGCTACTGTCATGCCGCATAGTCTATATCTCGGAAGTGGCATAGTGCAGCCAAGACTCCGTGATTACGATGAACGCCATGGCCTGTTGCCCAAGCAGCTTCAGGCACGTAATATAATTGACGGCAGTAATAATACCGATGAGGCTTCGTATATTCCATCGCTACAGGCTGTGCGCCATTCACTGACTACGTCGTCGCTAGAGCTTGGTCTTTCGCTCTTTACCTTTGCGCTGTTCGTCAACTCGGCAATTCTCATTGTTGCCGGTGCCTCTTTGTATAACAATCCTGCTGCACCCGATGCTGATATCTTTGGCATCCACCAACTGTTGTCCGAATCCGTATCTTCGGGTGCTGGCACATTGTTTGCACTGGCACTGCTGCTTAGCGGCATCTCTGCCGGAATTGTGTGCACCATTGCTGGCCAGATGGTGTCTGAGGGCGCCTTGAACTGGCGTTGTGCACCCTGGCTGAGACGCCTGATTACACGCAGCATCTCTGTGACGCCTAGCATTGTGATTGCCGCAGCAGTTGGCCGCGATGGGCTCAACTCAGCCCTTAATGCGTCGCAAGTTGCACTCAGCATCATTCTGCCATTTGTCACAGCCCCACTGGTTTACTTTACCTGTTGCAACAAGTTCATGATGGTGGTTCCTGGTGCACGTGTGCGCGTCCGCGGCGATGAGAATGGAGTGCGTGCTGATGGCTGTGTTAGTATGGCTAACGAGTGGTACACGGCAGCTTTAGCTTCGATCATCTGGGTGTTTATTGCGGTGTTGAACGTGGCCAATATTGTGCTGATGGCTAAGGGCGTGGCCTAGATGACAATGACAGCTGGGCTGGGAGAGGTGAGAGGA
The DNA here is from genome assembly GCF_044167205.1 of Ceratocystis lukuohia. Classification (NCBI taxonomy): domain Eukaryota; kingdom Fungi; phylum Ascomycota; class Sordariomycetes; order Microascales; family Ceratocystidaceae; genus Ceratocystis; species Ceratocystis lukuohia. The sequence goes on from NW_027263525.1 coordinate 2,344,199, forward strand.
TGAAGAGGTGGAATAATGGAGAGACAGTTGTCAAAGGGAGGGGATAAAGAGGGATTTGGCTTCCGCTGATTCTCCCTTTATGCGCCGACGTCTAGCGCCACTGGTATAGTTGGTATCATTGGTGCATTAGCTCTCCCTAGAGCGGATATGCTGCCCCTAGGCAACTTTAGGCGATGATCACAAATCACAAGGAAATTGGGGACGTGACGTCACTTATCCCGAAGGTGCAAGAACGAAAGAGCGATGTTGGATTTCTTTTTTTTTTTTACTTCTTCTTTGATAGCCATTAGGCCCCAGAGAAGCAAGTTTTTTTTGTCATCTTAACATGTAATTTCGTCCTATTTGCTTTATGAGAAACTGTGTTGTTGTGTTCTTAGTGTGAAGTCTGTCTCTGGCTTTAATTTAAGCATTTGTCTGCCCTGAGTACAGGGAGAAAATGTGAAAACATCAAAGGCCCTTAACGTTTACTACTGGTTTCTATTAGTTTGATGGCTAAGGGCGGCTTTCCCAGTAGACCTAAAAGCTAGACCTACAGCAGAGCAGAAGTAGACAATATATATAGGCAGTACATATAGAATGGAAAAACTGTAAAGCGTAGATAAGGCGGAGAATGTAGAGGGTGTAGAGGAAGCAGTAGAGATAGGATGTAAATGCAACTACATAGGAAAGCTCCCACAAGCTAGCAGTGACAAGGGTGTCCAAACTGCTAGCAAGGGGCCGTTATAGCTAGCTGCAGGTCCCGAGTAAGGGAGGTTGTTGTCTTGGAGCGCTGTGATGCGGCAGAGCTAGAAAGGGGGGGGGTTGTTTGAGCTCGACTAGGGGCACACAGAAAGCAAAAAGCACGGGGCTTTGTCCGTCTCCCTAGCCGCAAGCAATATATATGACAATATGGCAATATAGTAGCAGTAGCTTATTGTAAGAGATGGGCGGTTGGACGTGGTATGTAATATCTAGTGGGCTCCCCCCCCCCCCGTCTTTCTTTTGTCCATCTTGGATGCTGCTTCTTGCTTTGTTTTCTTGTAAGCTGCTCGTGCACTGTGTTGCCTTGAATTGTGCTGCCTTGTAGACATGGCTCGCCTCTTGATAGCCGCTCTTATGCTAGCGACTATGCTGGCTTGTGTTATTGCAGCTTCTAATGTACCCCAAGTTCAGCGGCTTGACGACAACCTTGACCCCCGAAGCCCTCTAATACTCTTCCAAGTTCCGACCGCTGCTATCCTCGGCCAGCCACCAATATCTAGCGCCGTTGGAGCTACAAGATTCTTGAGGGCTCGGATTGACTCGACATGCTCACTGGCGGCCGGTAGGAGCAGTGAGAACTTTTGCTTTGGGGCCGATAGCGGCAGCTACTGTCCTTCATGCGGCACATGTTGCTCAGCTCAAGACACGGATACGGAAGAGGCCGAAGGACTGCTGACAAGCCGAGACGGTGAAAAACTACTTCGTTCTACATCCGAAACACTGGAATGGTGCTGCGGAACTGATGCTGTGTGCTGTGCCGGCGGGAAGTGCTGTCCGAGCGGTGGTGTGTGTTGTGCCGAGGGCTGCTGTGAACAAGGACAGCAGTGTATTGCGGGAAAGTGCATTGCGGGCACAGGGTTGCCATTGTAAGTCTAACGAGACCTTCAACTGGCTGGGCCAAGTTGGGTTAGGCGCTAATCTGGAGACTTGCAGATCAACTTCGTCTACAGCGAGAACAGCGGCGTCGGTAAAGCCTACTGCTTCCGATGTACGGGCCATGTCTGAAGCGGTTTCAACAGAGACAAGGCCGACGGCGACTACCGAAGAGATTTTGATAGTAGCAGAGATAAGGTTTGTTTGGTTTCCTTTGTTCTAGTGAGCATCAATATGAGAATTAACAACTTATAACAAATGATGCAGCACATCGCCAACACCAACCTCAGCCTACGCTTCTAATCACAAAGCCATCAGCGCCGAATCAGCCCCAACTGCAAGCGTCACTCCCGTGACCACCATTAATTTACTCCCGGAAAGCACGCCCACCCCGACTGCTAGTACCACAGGCGCCGTATCGCACACTTCTGGTCTGCCGTTTGGAGCCGCTGTCGGGTTGATTATCAGCTCAGCCGCCGTCTTTGTCGTGCTCGGTTTTATTATCGCCCTTTATTGCCGACGACGACGGAACGACCGCGCCCGCGCCCGCGCTGCCCAGATGAGCATGGTGCTCTCTCCGTCATCACCGCTATTGCACGACTCACCGACCATGCAGCCAGTTGCTTTCGGGGGCAGCATGCGATCGCGATCGCCGCTAGGATTATCGTACACGGCGTACCCACCATATGCAATCTACAATGGCAATAAAATCAGGAACGAAAATCGCAGCGGCGACGATAGGCTAGTAGCTGACCACATGAATGAGACCGCGAGTCATGGGATAGCGGGCCGGATAAGCAGGACCGGTAGTGCCGCAGCAACAGGGATACTAGCCGGGATCCGTTCTGCGAGTCGCAGCGGCAGCCGGAGGTCGTTCCGGCCACTGGTTGACGCTGATGACACGAGCACAATCAACCTTGACGATGAGGATGCCGCCGAGGCTCATTTCGCCAAGTTGCTGCAAGAGGTGCGGGAGCCGCTAGCTTACACATTGCCACGATCGCGCTCAGCTGCTCCATCATCTGTCTATTCAGCGTATCCCTCGTCGGCTGCGTTCCCGCCTGCTGCATACGCAGTATCACACCAGGTAGCAGCGGCAACCGGTGGGGATAATTGCGCGGTTGGGGGTGGTGGATATGCGCTTCCGATCGCAGCGTCGATGATGGCTGGAGGGAGAACAGCATCGCAAAGCGCCAACACTAACACCAACACCAACATGAACATCAGCGCCGGGCCTACCAATCTCACACGCGCGCCATCATTTGCTGCATCGGCAGTGGCCATGGCCCGCAACGCATCGACCGGCTCGACAAGCAGCACCATGCGGAGCCGCACACGCAGCATTTTCTTCCCAGCACCGCACCATGACGCCCCGTTCTCGCCTCCGCCATCAGCCCCGGCTCCATCACGTCCGCTTTCTAGTGTCATGGGAGGCGTGGGCATTGCGCTGAGCTGCGACGAGCCGCTTTATAGCCCCCTACCCAAGACATCGCCCATGTCGTTGGCCATGTCGGTTTCGTCAGTCTCTTCGGCGGGGACCGGCTTGGGGCCGGCAGTGTTGAGGTGGTCGCAGGGCACAGGACGATGGTCAGAAGCTTCGGCACCACAGACGCAACAAGCACAGACAAATGCACATGCATATACACAAGGGCATGGGCAAGGTCAGAACATCCAGAACCAAAATCCAGACTCTGGCGTTGCTTGGAGCAGTCCCTCGTGGACCCGCAAGCCCTATGTGCAAATAGGCCAAAATGCTTGGAGCTACGCGCCGACAACACATTACGACAAGGACCTTCTAGTTACAAGCCCTAGTTCTAGCTCGGTCACTGGGTCCGGCCATGCTAGCCCACTGATCAGCCCACGGACTCGGGCCGTGACTCCGGTGCTGGGGCCAGGCACAGGGCCGGGGTTTATCGCAGAGCTAGAAGGGTCTGGACCACTGATATAGGCAAGGTGGGAGAAGGGGTGGTGAGGGTTAGCTTTCATGAATTCTAGCTGTAGTAGTAATAATTTTTAATTTGTACACAACATAGATAAAAAAGACCCAGCAGATCAATCTATTCTCCTCAAGAGTGTGGAATATAACGAGGCAAAAGAACAAAACCAACAGAGGAAAGCAGAACCATAACGCCTTTTTTGCGCACTAGAGACACTGAAAAACAGGATATGACGCAATGAGAGATCGAGAGGCGTAGAGCCTACAGTAATGATAGCAGGTCTCCCGCTCTGGGTATTTAAGAGAGGAAAATAATAGCAAGAGACATAAAACAAAAGGCCTCTGTGAGTTGTCGCAAGCAAGTTGCAAGCGCCACAGACATAGCAGGAGACTGTGTTTGAACTTGGGGCTAGTAAGTAGTAACCTACCTCGTGATAGCCGTCGCGTGGAGGTGGGTATTTGCCTGGATATGAGCAGGCTTTTAGGCGTTATTCCGTGAGCATATGCTAGGTCAGGCCAAGTCAGGCCCAGAGTAGCAGACAGCCCTAGGCTTTACTTGATCCATGTCGAGCCGCAGTTATCTCATGGTTGCAGGCCTGATATAGAAAAGATAGTGAGATACAAGGGGAGAGGCTCTTTAGCTGCTATCGGCAAGGTGTCTAGAAACAGGGTATGGCAAGTTAGCAGTGAATACGGCGGAAGGAGGACACAAGAGGGCCCAAGACATAAGTAAGCCATGAAGCCCCCAAGGGAACATACCCAAGATAGTCTTCCTTGATGCTGCCAATGGCCCACATTTCGCCAACCTCGGTTCTGGTACCGATGATCTTGACGCGCACGTGAGTGCCAGCTTCGATAACGGTATCCTCGTTGTTGGTGTACTGAGGCGGGGTCGCATTGGGATCCCATTTGATATCAGAAGGGATGAGCTGTTGGAGAAGGGAGTTGTGTTAGCGGAGAGCGCTGTCTTCGGGGACTGCACAAGAGTAGGGGCTAGGGTTTAGTCGAGCAGCAGACATACGTGGGAAGAGACGAAGAGCTTGAGAGGCCCAGCGTGGCAGAAAAAGCCCTGGTGGTTTACTGAGCCAACGATAGCATCAACCTGTGAAGATAGTGGTTAGTAGGCACGTGAGTACATGGTCATCAGGCAAGATAAAAACGGTAGCAAAACAACGCAAGTTGGAGCCAATCCCCCGGATCACAAACATACAGTCTCGCCCTTGAATGGGCGCCATACGACGGCTCGGTAGCGCACGGTGAACTCGGCCAGGCCACTACTCGGCACAATGCGGCCCTCGGAAATATCAAACGCGTCCATGATGGTGATGATAAAGTACGATCCGGCGCATGTGCCCTCTACGTCGCGTAGCAACTTTTCAGTGACAAGCTCGTGCATGTTCCGGCCAAAGTAGGACGGGTGAAGCGTCACACGGCGCTCCATTTCGTAGAGGAAGAACATGGTGGGCGGATCGGAGAAGCACGGGGCGGGCTGAACGTTGGGAGCGGGGGGAGCGTAGGAGAAGAGGAGAGAAGGAAAGTAGCGACGAGGAAAGACTAGCGCCCGAAGCCTGCGGAAGCAGAACAATACGGCCCAGGACCTAAAGCTAGAACAAGTCAACAAGCACGCAAGTTAAGAGCCTGAACATTAGAATGCCGCCGACCAACAACGATAAGATAAAGGGAAATGGGCCAAGAGCAGGTCTAGTGCAGTAGGATAGAAAAAAAAGAAGCTGCAAGCCAAGCGAAACAGCAAAGCCTTTATCAAGACCACGAGGCTGAAGGAAAAAAGTATTGAAAGGCGAAATCAAAATCGCGAACCAATAATGGCGAGCAGCAGCAACGAAAGCTGATTGGCCTAAGCGCAGCGCAAGGCTGACAGCCGTGCGAAAGCACAGTGCACAGACTACAAACGCACAGTGTTGGCCGATGGAAGGGGGGAGCTTCTTGGTCGCTGTTTTTTTGTTGACGGCGAAAAGGAGCTTGGGGTTCTTGAGAGGCCGAAAGTTAGATAGGAAACTGGCGAGAAACCCAGCTTGTTTTTGGTGCTATTCATTGTTTGCCGTATTCGCAACGTGAACATGTCCGTCTGCATGGTTACAGTGTAGCTGCAATGCTCGCTCACTGTATCCACAGCACTCTTTTACCACTTGTGGCTCCTTCATTATAGCGTCCAACCCCCTATAAATCACCTCCACCAAGAGAGTCCTTCAGCCTCAGCCTTAGGGCGTTGATCTCTATTTCTTATTTGCCCTTTTCTCTCTCTCTTTCTATGTTAATTTTCTCATCAATGCGTTGATGCTCCCCCTTTCTAGGCAAAAAGAAAGCTTTTACTAACTTAATCAAGCAACGTCAGCTTCTGTTGCGTTTTCCCTTTTTTTTTCCTTGTTCTTTGTCTATTGCTCCGTTCTGTTCTAGTTTCTCCTTTGTCAACGTCCGGCTCCGAAGAGTAAGCCTTTTGTAGCTAGTCGGCTGTGCCCCGAAGCCCCCGTGCTTTACCTCTGCTCTCGCTCTTTCTCTCTCTGTCTCAGTTGAATTGCCCATCATGCCTATGTCACTTGAGAAACATCTTGTCTTTGTAAGCCTGTCCCCGTTGCTTCTCGCTCCCCCGTCTATGGTCCCATCTCACTCATCTTTTGCTCCATACTAACTAACCCTTCTCGTAGTATGGCACATATCACAGCCATCCTGTAAATCTGGCCATTCACATGTGCACCGTGCCGCCGATAGTCTTCGCCGTGCTATGTCTTGTGAGTCTGACCCGTCCCCTTGTCTCTCTGCACTATGCTGATACTAACCTCCCCCAACTTGCCCCCAGGCTTCCAACTCTGGTGTCTTGATACCGCTGCCATCATGGCTCACCCCGCCTCACCTAGACCTGAACCTAGGTACTATGGCTGCGCTGACACTTGGTACGCTGTATGTTCTGCTTGAGCCGGTAGCCGGGGCCTTATTGGCCATCCTGTGTATCTACGGCACCTCGCTGGTCAATGCCCAGCGTGATGCGCATCCCGAGGCGGCCAACAGGATCGCTCTTGAGACGCTGGCCGTTGGTTGGCTGCTGCAACTGGTCGGGAATACGGCCTTTGAGAAGCACATCCATGAGGAGCTATCGCATGTGGCACAGGCCGTCTTTGTAGCTCCAGTGTTTGTCTGGTTCAAGATTCTCTTTGCCGTTGGCTACCGGCGCGAGTTGCAGGGTCGCGTCAACGCCAGCGTGCACAAAGAGCTAGTCAAGATCGGGAAGGAAAAGAAGCGGTAAGAGAGGCCAGGGGGCTTCGAAGATGCCGTCATGGCTAGACTCTAGCTTTTTTTTTCGGAGGGGGGCGGGCACTGCACCGGCTTCTATGGTTCATTACAGCATTGGCATTCACACTATTTTAGAGCACTCGCGTATTGGGAAAAGGCCTAACCCGGCATTCGTTTTTGTAAGGTTTGATTGTATTCATCGAAGAGAAAAGGGAAATACGGACAATTGCTTGCTGTTCACATTTGTTCTATATGCATGACATGGTGAGTACGAGAGAGGGAAACAAAAACAACAGGCAGACGAGAGGCAATGCGAGCAAAGAGAAGAGGAAAAAGACAAAAAAATAAGACAATACAAAGAAAATCAAGGAAAATCACGGAAAATCAAGAACTCAACTACCACGCTCTGCGTTTGGCAATCTCCCAACTCCCGCTAGTACTTTCACAAGAATAAGCGAGAGATGGGGATTCCCTCCAAAGTATAAGCTCAGAAACCTCAGATCCAGTTACCCACGGGCTGACCATTCCCATACTCGCTCCTGTGCGAAGCATGGTTGGTGCCATTAACATAGAGTGGCTCCTGATGCGTATCTCCTCCACTGTACACGCCCCGACGTGGCTCCGCACCAGCGACGATCCGGTTACTATCTACACAACCAAATGAGACGTCCGAGCCAGCGCTCGCGCGACGTCCTGCGGCTGCAGCGCCTAGTACATGGCGCAGACGCTGAAGAGCCGGCTTATCGGCCCGCTCCTTGCTACTGCGTGAATCATGGCGCTTCTTATCACGTGATGAAGATGCCGATGACGACAAGGACGACAGCGCGGAGTGTCGCTTTGAGCTGCTGCGCTCGGGAATGTAAGTGCGCGTTGATGAGGATGTCGAGCTGCTCTTCTTGTGCCTGTGCTGGCGTGATGAAGACGAAGATGTCCGCGGCGGCGAGGTTTGTAGTGGCCGCGGAACAGCAGACTTGCGCTTGGTAGCACTCTTATCACGAGCAACACTATCTAGCATGTAGTTCGCTCCGGACATGACGGCAGGATCATTCTGAGACTGCCCATCGAGAAGCAACGCTTGCAGTTGGGCTTCAGCTGCACGTAGCTCAGCATCCAAGTCGAGTTTTTCGGACTCGTAGCCAGTGAAAATAGGCGCACGATCATTGACAAAATCGTGCTCGAGGTTGTCCAAGTTTTGGTAGTTGGAGAAGGCTTGCGCGCTATCAAAGTGCCGCAAGTCGTCAGTGAAGCCCAAGGTATCATTGGCTTTCGCCAGCGCTTCTCCTCCATCCCGCCGCAAAGTCTTTGCAAGCCTCAGGTCTGTCCCATAGACTGGGCTCGATGGCACAGAGCTCATGTAGCTCGTGGCCTGCAGCTCTTCAGCTGGCTTCTGGTTATGCTTCTGGAATTGAGCGCAAGTTGCAGCAGTAGTCGGAGGCTTGGAGTAGGAGTTCCGGCGGGGGGGGCGGGGTTCGGGCTTCTTGTGCCCTCGGCTAACTCGCTCCCGGCTGGAGCGGTGCTGGTCCTTGACCCCATTTTCCGTACTGCGGTAACGCACCTCACAATTGTGCCTCCTGGTTCGTTGTTCTTCATCTCGGTACTCTTTGTCTCGGTGCCCCTTGTCCCGGTGCTCGTTACCCCGGCGTTCATTGTCTCGACGGACCCGTTCAGCGCGGTGTCCTTCGCTGCCTGTAGCTTCACGGGCTTCTCGACGGGCTTCGCGGCGGGCCTCCCGCTGGCGATCTTCCTCCTCCTTTTCTCGGCGCTCAGCGCGACGACGACGGCGCTCCTCCTTGCTCTCCTCATGAACCTGGCCAGCAGCAGAAGCAGCGCTAATAGGGCCCGGGATTATGTAGTGGCGTGGGGCAATGCGCTCAGCAGTGTGGACCGGGACTGAAGTTACCGGGGCGCTCTTGTGATGCCGACGATCGCGACTCCGGCGTGGGGCATCCGGGTATACTTCCTCACAGGCAGCCCGGCCGCAAGTGGTAGGCGACGCGCTAGCGGAGCGATGTCGCTCGCAATCGGTCTTAGCTCCAGTCATGTTAGCCAATGAGGAAAAGCAGCCGAACCGGGGGCTGCGGCAATCCAGGCGAATCTTGCGGGCACAGCCGCAGTAAAAGGTGATGGTGCTATAGCACATGGTGTAAGCGAGCGATATCAAGCAAAGAGGAGAAGGAGAAGGGGAAAGGGAAAGGGAAAGATACCTCGTGATAGAAAGGCTTGCAGTAACAGAGAAGTCAACAGTCAACAGAGATATCAGAAACTCTTAGAGGCCGCTTGACCATTCTCCGCATACGCTGCCTTGGGTATGAGAGTCACAATAAGAACAGCAGAGAAAACCAAAGAAGATCAAATATGAATATCAGTCAAGTTGAGTTAGAAAAAAGCTGTTGAACGGCATTTATAAGACCAAGCCGGCATCAGCTCCAAAACCCAGACCGAACGAGCAGGATGGGCCATCTTATATAAACACAGCGGACAAAGAACTATGAGGCTCATACTCACGTTCTTTTACGCCTTGAGCAGAAAACAAAGGATAGCTTTCCCAGCAGTATAGAGCAAGCCGGGCATCGGCGTAGTAGAGAACAAAGGAAGAACTTGGACAATAAACGAAGACCAGATAGGGAAGAAAGGGGACAAGACAATCGAACAAAGAGGAGAGCAGAGGAAAAAGAAGTGCGTACACATAGCCCAAAACAAGGAGAACAGGAGACCAAGCAAATTAGAAACCCTTAGAACTGAATCGCCAGCCAAAGCTCCAAAGCAGGCTAACACAAAGGCTGAGCACCAATACTAACAGCAAAATATGGCCAGTCAAAGATTTCTTGTTATAGCAAGCCCAACGTGCTGTGTATGAGGCGAAATACTGCTGGCTTCTTCTAGTTTTTTCTTTTCTTTGTTGTCTTGTCCTGACGTCACATGTATAGCATATTAGGGTTAGGGCTATTTACTAGGGCGGCCCCACACTCAACCGCCTACTCCGTGTCCCATCCCGGCATGGCCCGCTCAAGCCTGCATTTCCTTTCCGGCTCCTAAGACTGCAAGCCGTCAGTAGGCGGCTGGCCAAGAGCTAACGCCACTCCGAGCGCCACAGTGGCTTCTTGACTCCTAGGATCGGCGCTCTCTTCCCTTTGCCATCCTTTTCAACGCAAGGGATGGGTCAACAGGGGAGCGGCATAGAAAAAGCCTCGTCCATGCAGCGCCTATGCATTTAACGCGGCAGGAAAGGCTAAAAAGAGCATCCCTTTATTGCTCTTGGAACAGCAACTGCATCGATCTGCTAAGGTCAAGATTGTGGTCTTCTTACTCTCTCTTCTCTCTTCTCTTTGTAGAGGAGATAGACTAGACGGCAATGGCTTAGCAGGCGAGAAACCTGATTTCTTGCAGCCCAATATGGCCTTCTGGTTTCGGCCTCCATGTGGAATAGTTCAGCTGCTAACCAGAGCCTCCTTGTCCCTTCTTGGGTATCTATGTCGTCCCTGGTGTAACGCAACATGCACCTAGTCTAAAGAGGAAAAATGTCTCTTGAGCTGTCCATCCGACCAACGTGTATGTTGCAATCCAGCTATCCTACAATACACAATCCGTGCTTCCTGCTATGCGCAGTGCAGACAAGAGCTACTCGAAGGACTGGAGGAGCCCGAAGGAGAAGCAGCGCAGCTAGCTGGATAGACAAGCGAAAAGAAGGCGAAAAAGAGAGGGGAGGAGGGAGACAAAAAGTCCTCGCCTTGAGTGTTTAGGCCAAGCCAAACACATCTTGATTTCTGGGGCTACTGGGCTACGGCAAAGCAAATTTTCTGTCCATTGATTGGCAGGGAGAAAGACCTTTGGGCTACAGACTATTTGCAAACTACATGGTGGGCAACGAATGCTAGCTAGTCTTTCAACGCATCCTGTATATACTCAATGGACAACGCATTCTCTTGCCCCAAATGCAGGGACAAGTAGGTGCTTTGAGCTGGCATCGGTTGTTTGCTAGGGTTTAGTGTTGCTTCATCAGGTTGCATGCCAGTTTCACTCCAGTTCCCGCCTAGTTAGCTATGCAATGCAGCGTTGAAACGTTGTCCAAGTCTAAGAAAAGATTCGGGTGCCGGCGCAAGCGTCAATCCAGGTGAAAGGCCCAGGTGAAGAAATGCATTGCAGTGTAAACTTGTGTGCCTTGTCTTTCGCACCAAATACACCTAGCCAAGCCTGGAAAAATGAGACCCAGAGCCAAGGCTAGATTCAACCAAGAAGAGAATTCCAAGCCTACCACCTACCTACCAAGTCTTAGCGCGAGTGTCAATGAAGCTTACTCTGAGTCTCAAGACTAGTAGTTGAAGATGGCAAGTCAACGGGATAAAACAAGACCAGCCAACAGCTTACACTAGCAGGCAACCACATGCAAGAGAGCAAAAGCCAACATGACAGCAAAAGCAAAAGCAAAACAATCAAAGTAAGACCGCGTTCAGACATTTCCTACATTCCAGGTGAGACACCAAGCCAGAAAACTTGATATTGCACCATAACTACAACATAGAACTTCCCTCCTATTGCCCTTTCTTCCTCCTTCTACTCCTCCTGCTCTTCCTCCTCTCCTAGATTTCTTTGGAATGCCGCTTCATGATTGCATCAGGATCCTCCGTCAGCTTGCACGAGATCCCAGTAGAGGGCACCAGCTCCCCAGTAAAGGCAATGAAAGGGATGCTTGAAAAGGGAGCCCCAAAGGAGCCAGAAGATCCAAAGGCAAGGACATTAGCAGCCAGGAAGGGATACTTAGATGCTTCAAAGGGAGTATATGCCGGGTAAGGAAGGAGGCGGGGCGGCAGCGGTGACTACCAAGGGGCAAAGAAAATCGTGTCAATTAGAAGGATAGGTGGATTGGTGGATTGGTGGATGAATGACCCAAGACAAGACTTGCATACAGCAAAAGATGCATTCGGATGGGAAGTCAAGGGAATGGGCGGGGGACAGGCGGCTCCCAGGCTTTGCTACTGCCTCTGTTTCTATCTCGAAGTGTGGCCATCATCAACTATAAGAACCTCGGGCCTCTTCCCTCTCTTCCTCGCTCTATCTCTTTCTCTCCAGCATCACAAGTCAACTCAGTTCAAGCTTCTTCTCTTCTCTTCTTCTCTTCACTTTCTATTCTCTTCGTAAAACCTTTTTTTTTCTCTTCTTTAGCTTAGCAAAAGACGTTTATTCACTCTTTGCTGTAGCCTCTTTTTAATACTCGCTCACTTAATACTTTTTTACTTTTTACTTTACCTTTTTTTTTTAATTCAATCTCTCAAAATGCGTTTCAACCCTGCTATCGTTGTTCTGGCTGGCTCTGCCATTGCCGCTCCCGCCATTGAGCCTAGAAGCGCCCTTGGCACTGATTTGGCCACCGGCATTCTTGCCGCGGAAGGCAAGACCCTGGGACTACGAACGGTCGATATCCAAGAGCGCGACGTGGCCATTGCCGAGCTGATGCGCCGCCTGGAGACCAGTTCCCTATCCAATTTGACCTCGAAAGCCGGCATTACCCTGCCAGACAAGGTTGTTGACCAGGCTAACAATGTGGCCGGCAGCCTCCCCGATGTGGCCAGCTTGATCGTGGGTCTTATCATCAACCTTCGTGATAGCAACCCGCTTCTCAAAGGCACGCCCCTTAAGGGCGTTGTCAACCTTGTTGTGCCTATCGTCGAGGGTGTCCTGAGCTCTTTGAATGTCAAGAAACTTGCTACTCGTGACCTCGACGACCGCAGTCTTGACTTGGTTACTGACCTGTTGTCTAAGATTCTGAACGTTGCCACTGGCTTGCTTGGTGGGATTGGTGATGCTGGTAACATCGTAGGAGGACTCACCGGTGGCTTGACCGGTGGTTCTGGTGGTGCTGGTGACCTCCTTGGAGGGCTCACTGGTGGCTTGACCGGTGCTGGTGGTGCTGGTGGTGCTGGTGACCTCCTTGGAGGGCTCACTGGTGGCTTGACCGGTGCTGGTGGTGCTGGTGGTGCTGGTGACCTCCTTGGAGGGCTCACTGGTGGCTTGACCGGTGGTTCTGGTGGTTCTGGTGGTGCTGGTGACCTCCTTGGAGGACTCACTGGTGGCTTGACCGGTGGTTCTGGAGCTGGCGGTCTGACCTCCCTTGTGACTGGTGCACTTGACGGCGGTAGCACCGATGGCCTTACCTCTGCTCTTACCGGTGCCATCACCAAGGGCTCCGGCCTCTCTGCTGCCAATATGCTTGCCGAGCTGCCTAACATCGGTACCCTCACTGACTTAACCAACACTGAATCCATTACCGCCAACCTGAGTAGCATCACTGGCAGTGGCAACTCGACCCTCAGCAGCCAGGTTCTCGGAAAGCTTGCCGACTTGATCGACTTCAGTTTGGACGGTCTTTCGACTGTCGCCGCTATTCCCGAGTCCATCGTGCCTGCTCCTTTGAATGCTCCTTTCCGCGCGCTGGCTGTAGAGCTGGACGCTCTGAAGCCTATTGTCGATTCGCTCAAGGACATTCTGAAGGGAGGCCTTGATGTCACCAACGCTTCCGACTTGACTAAGCTGTACGACGTGCTCGACCAGGTATACAACGGCCTACTCAAGCTCAACGACGAGATTATCCCCAAGAGTCTGCAGCCTGCCACTGTGACCGGTCTTGCTGGTCTTCTGTCGGTCATCAAGACCGTCCTGACCGTTACCTCCGGTTACATTGCCACTGCTAGCCAGGCTGTCAAGAACGCTGGCGGTAATCCCAAGGGCCTGACCGACTCCCTGGGCCTGATCAATGGCAACTAAAATGTTTGATGTAGCGTCCAGGATAAATGGGACATTTGTGTTCCTTGACGCGCAATGCCATCTCCAAAATGATGACTGCCAGCCCGTTGGCCTTTTGATTGTTTTGAGCTTATTCCCCCCCCCTTTGATGCTCGCCCACAGTGCTGAGATTTAGAATAATAGAATTTGCTTGAACCCCAACCCATTTTGCCTCTAGGAGTGAAAACCTTTGTTCTTGCCATTTTTGTAAAATGTAGATTTCTTCTAAAATCATCATGACCCACTAATCAAGACCGTTCCAGCAAAGTGGATACCTCCATAAACGTCGCCTCTCTCTCCGAGGTCTAGCACCTCCGTCGATCTACTTCTCAATTCTGTCCTCCCCTTGTTATCCATCTTCCTTGCTATTCTATATCCCTCCACTGCGCTTACACACTCCTCTCTTCACCCCAGGCACGAGGTACATAAACCCCCCATTTGGTACTCCGACTCCCCTTTTTGCTTACTAAACCCTTTTTAGCTTATACAAGCACATTTTTGCTGTGACCCCCCCTTAGCAGCACTAGCAAGTAGACTACAGATACAGCAGATGGAAGCAAACAATATAGTGGAAATTATTTATTTAGTAGCTCAGAATACCTAAGAGGACATGCCTTCGAAGTCATTATATGGCCAACCTGATGACACTTGCTACATCTTGTATCTTTCCTTTTCATAGGCTCAACATTCTCAAATGCAGACGGCTCGCGCCTTGTACTTGTGGCCGGCTGGGTAGGTTGTCTGAAAGTCGGGGTCTTCAATGGCTCTAATATAGGATTTTTCTGAAGTTGATTCCGTTTGAGATGCCAATGGGAGTGAAAATATTGAATGGAAAGACTCTGGTTTGTCTCTTGAAGTAGCTGAAGAGTGTGGACACATGGTAGACCAAGAGAAGAAGTGAACGAATGGGTACAAGCTTTCAGGGGCTTTCTAGACCTTCCAGTTATAAATACATAGCCTCGAGGCTTTGCCCAGGCATTCACAGCAGCAAAGAGAGCTTGGCTAGACTCATAAGTCCCTTCAGGTGGAAGGACATCGTCCGGAAATTGACTGATTTATAGCGCCTCTGCTACATCGTTTGCATTTACAGCATTTACAGCATTTGAAGCGTTTGATACAGCGTCTACTTCCATCTTTATCTACTATCACTGGTGTATCTGCTGTATCTGTAGTCTGCTTGCTAGTGCTGCTAAGGGGGGGGTCACAGCAAAAAATTGCTTATATAAGCTAAAAAGGGTTTAGTAAGCAAAAAGGGGAGTCGGAGTACCAAATGGGGGGGTTTATGTACCTCGTGCCCTTCACCCCATCCGGCCCATCTCTCATAGCCTGCCCAATAGTGCTTACCCTCCCGCCTGACGTCTCTCATAATATACCTCACTATCGCTCGCTTTTTCGGCTCAGTCCAGACGCCGACTTCATCAATCAATGCTTACTAATTGGCCGTGTCATCTTCACCTCCCGCTGAGGGGAGTCTAGATTACCAACCAGCAAACCTGCTGACGTGATGTAGACCTGGCACTGGCGCTGTGCTAGTCGTGAATGGGTATCTGTATAAATAACAAGACCGTGTCTATCTGTTTCTCCTTTATTTAGTCGATTTCTTTCTTCCCCATCTGACTTTTTTATCCTCATCACGTATCAATCTACAAATAATCAAACAAGAAAAAACTCTATAACTTGAATATACAGTACCTATCCCCAATCATGTCTTCTCCGCCCTCATCTCGCATTGTTTCTGACCCTACTTCCCTTCCACCTGCAATGCCTACCCCAGTGCAGGCCGCTGCTCCGCCAATGACCGGCACGAGCCAAGCTACCGCCTCGGCCTCTTCGGAGGGTGTTGGTGCGGGTGGCCCACGTCGTAAAGTACGGTGCCCCCTCCTTGCTTTCAACCCCCAGCTTACTGCGCCGTCTTACTAAGCAGCCCTTCTCCAACAGAGCTCCCTTTTCCAGAGTCTTATCGACCAGAAACATCATCCTGATGTTGTCGAACGCCGGCTCAGCCTGAGCGACCAGCACCGGACACCGGGATTCTTTGGCAAGATGTGGAAGAAGTAAGTGTCTCTTTGTCTTCGTCCTTGAGGTATAAACTAACACGTCTTCAACTAAATAGTTACGTCATGGGTTCGCCCAGTGACGCCAATCCGCCAAAGTAGTTGTCTAAACACCAATAGATTAGAGTCTCGTAGTCTATAGCTCCAGCACATGCAATACACACACAGATATATATATTGCATACTAAACTTACGGCAGTACATGTATACACACACACACACACACATACACACACACACATACACACACACACTTTTCTACAAACGAAATTTAGAGACTGATCTGTGCTTGAATTCAAAACATGGGAGACACCTCGTGCCAACAAAAGGCACCTTCTCAGCCCCCTCCCACTGAACCCCACACACAAACTATCTACTTTGTCCTTCCACGTCTTTACGTCCCCGTCTCGACATACCTGGGCATAATCTTTGCTTTGGAGCTAGGAGCCTTTCCAGTATTTCCAATCATCATGACCTATCGAGCCACAAGGTAGGATATATACTGAGTAAGAGACGCGACCAGCCCAGCTCGTACCCTTTTCAAGTTCTGCTGTCCTCCCAGCTACGCACCCTCCCAAAAGTAAAACCTCTGGTAGAGATTGAGGGTGGCATTGATTGCGACAATAGACAGCAGAGGTTCTCCCCGGCCTAGTCCGGGACGCTGGCTCCGGCGCAAAGTAACTTCTGCCAATGCTCCGTTGCTCAACACACACACATCAGTTATTGACTTGTCGAGTGTATGTGGTCAAAACAACGTCCGGCATACTGTCCTTACTATCGCGCTTATCACCTTCAGAAAGAACCCCCTGAAAAAAGTCTCCCAGGCAAAGCTTGAGGGGCGTTCCCCTCAAGGCTTCCCCAGGATAGCTCCGGAAAGCAAAGGCAATCAGTACATCGACAACTTGCAACAAGGGAACGACAAAGCCTTCTGTAACTATCCGAACTTTAAGTCCAGTAGTCAAACAGATGCCAAGCGCTCCTGCTCCCAACATGGAAGCTCCTCCTTGTCTGCCTGCGACAGTAACGCCCTTATAATAACGTCCCGACTAACAGGTTTCACTGAAGGTCCATTAGTGCGAGTCCATCGCAAAAGAACTAATGTAAAAAACACAAAAAGGCGGACATATCTTTTCAACGCCTAGTTGTACTTCACCACAAGGCCATAATCTACCGGACATCATACTTCTCGGTAGGAAATGACCCTGAGTGCATTATACCCTCAGCCATCCTTAGTGGCCTCAGTATGCTGAGAAGTGTATGTGCAATGAGAGATACCCTCTACATGCCACCAAATGCTCTCTCAAGTCTGTTCACCAATATGGGTCAGATCAGGGCAGGCATTTTTCCGGGGCCTTTTAACGTCCTGCCCAGGACACCACAAAGAGGCAGCAAGGTATATGTTTTTTTTCCTCTAGGACTCTAGGACAGGTTCTAGACTGCTTGTTAGTATGCATTTCAAATGCCAAAACTAGAGACAACGAGGCAAATAATAACTCACCAATGAATTAACCAGACACAGAAGAGCTCCAACATTGGCAACAGGACGTCAACTAAAAGAAGCTTGCGGCGACTGTATCGCCATCTTCTAATCCGTTCTTTGCAAAAAACTCATCTCTGGTTCCCAAGCCGCACTTTTTAGTGTCGCAACATGGTGCTTCTGGCGAATATGTCGATGGCGTCGATTCGAAATTGGCGATTCTTGCTTTTGCTCTTGTCTCTTGGTTGTGCTTTGTGTATTCGATGGCTCTTGTTTCCTTGCGTATTGGCTGGGTCATGATGGTTTCTTTTTTCTTACTGGGTGCTTGACTAATAAATTATGAACGATGATGGTGCGTGCTGCTATCTTGAAATGAAATTATGAATTGGCGATGATAATGGGGTGGGTGTTGGCAGTGATATGTCAAAAGGCCTAGATTTTCATCTAAACCATATGGAATAATTGGCTCCATTCTCTCGTTGCTCAGCTAGGATTAACGAGACTGGGTGACATATGGCGCCAATCTATTGACAATATCACGCCGGCCATAACAAAAAAAGCTAGGCCATAAGTGGTGTTCGTCATGCCGCAAACAACCACATGAGGAGTCCAAAGTAGGGTGAGAGAGAGCTCTGGATCCGGACAAACTGGAGACCTTTAAAATGGCGATCTACATCAGTGGGGTGAGCCCTTTAAGGTCTTGCTCAGGACGAAGCTATTGATCGAGGTATGACCAAGGCTTCATGGGCCTTTTAACGTCATGCCCAGGACGTAGATGAGTCGAGACGTAGGGAAGGGGCAGCTAACGGTGCGATCTAGCTAAAATCCCTGAGATGGTAATATTATCGGGTATAAGGACAAGTCGTTATCCGAGATGATACCCAAGATGAAATAGAAAATATTAGGCCAGTAGAAACTAGTCATGGCGTCCAATAGGAAGCTGAGACATCAAATAAGGTAAAATAGGAATAAAAAATATAAAACAGGAAATTTCCAGAACATGATGAAAAAGTCATGTCTTTGCTACTGACTTGACAGTCATGTGAAGCTAGAGGTTGGTGGATAGTGATGGACAACATTGTGAACAACGAAAATCATAAAACGAAGAGAGAAAATGGAGCAAAAAAAAAAAAAAGAGGGGGAAGAAAGCCTGACTTTTATATGTTTTTGTAGTGTCTTGTTGGGGAAGGTATGCCCAGAGTAAGTGTGGTAGTAACTGTATGGCAAAGACCAGACTGGTCCAATGAAGCCAATTTTATTGGCCTCAACTCCACTTTTGTCGCGCCAAACTTGGGCAACTACCATTTTGCTAGATGCTTAACGCCCTGAATGTGACAGTCAAGATATTACACCGTACAACTTGCTACAGCGAGCAAACTAATCTGGTGTCGGTAAAGCAAGTGCTAATAACGGAGCGGATGGGTTTGCAAAAAATGCCAGGTCAACAGCACTAGGCAGAAGTTAGGCAATAGGTGTTAAGGCACGAAGCAGAAAGCGCCAACGAAAAAACTTGCTGATCAGGAAATATCTCAGACCCCAGCTGAAGTTAGCCCTTAAAAAACAGGCCTCCATATTACCCTGTCTGTTTTTTGCACCAAAAACAGAGATGCAGCTTACCATAACAACAGTTTGGACTTTGTTTGCTACATCGAGTACTAGATTAGCGCCCAAAATTATGTCAGCAAACATTTATCCTTTGTTGTTACTCGATTCCAATCCATGAAGCTGAGCGCTGCCCCGCACCGTCACATGAACCGCATCCCCAACCTGTATAAAAGGCAGTTGCCTATCAATGCTAGTCGCGCCAGGAGTATTAAGCTGCGATATCACGTGAGCTATGTGCATACCAAAGTACACCTTCCCATCAACCCGACGTATTTTAGCCAGTGTAGTAAAAGGCTCAGTGTCCTTGTAGCCCGTCTGCTGGTTGATACAGACCATTTGACAACGTTGACAGGAGCCGAGCACTTGGAATTCCTGCCGCTGGATGCGCAGGCTTTGCCATTGCTCTTCGCTGTATGCCTGCATCACCGGTGCATCCAGTTGCTCTCCACTGCCCACGACAATATTGCCTCGAAATGAGGCGGCAGGAATTTTTCGGCCGCCAGAATCTTCAATAGCCTTACTAATAGCCTGGACGCTAGCTTCATGGATCAGGAGAATGGGACTCTCATTGGCGAGCAGCAGTTTCCCGCCTTGCATCTCCGAGTCTGAGTCGGGTGGCGACGGTGGTCTTGCTTCTAGCCAGGATACAGGACTTCTGTTCCCGCTGCTTCGGCTGCTTCTGTCGTTGATTGGAAAGGGCTGGCCGTTTCGTAGTTTGCTAAAACGCATTGCTTGGTCTTGGCCACCGGGAGGAAAGCGTGCTAACGCACAAGGAACACCAAGAACGTCAGTGAAAAAATCGTTGATTTCAGGGGCTGTATACATGCTAGTTATGATGTTGTCGCCGCAAACACGAGAAGTTATCTCCAGCGTCGGCTTTTTATCACTAGACGTTGCACTTGGCCTAAACAAAGCCGGGTTCATAGAAAGTGGGACTGTTATTTGCCGAGTCGTAGTGTCCTCATTGCTGGATCCCAGGTATTGTATCCGCAAAACCCCGGCTTCGAAGTCGATATAAGGCTGCAAAAGAGCCATGCGTGGATACCGCTTCTGGCTTAGGGCCTGCCCAGACCCGCGATGAACCAAGCACCACTCACGGTCCCAGGCTAAACCTTCTGGCTTCATCTCCCAAGGTATGCCCTTGGGCACCTGATACCCACCACAACTCTTGATGGGATACACAGTTAGAGCCTTTACTATGAGACCAGAGACTTGGCTCTGAGAAAGAGGGTCTGTGGGAAATTCTGGCAATGGAGGCGGGGTAGCCTGACAGTAAAACTCTCGTATAAATTCCACAAAGCGGTGGATGTCCTTTTCGGTGCTCATGGCACCAAGACTCGCTCGGATAACCCCAGTTGGCTTACCGGATATTATGTCATTACCGGAGCTGCCACACCTAAAACCAGCCGAAAAGTTCTTCTTGATTTCCCAAGGCTTAAGCCCCAATAACGACGCTATGCTTCCTGGGCCGCACAAGCCACCTGTTCTCACAAATATTTCGTTGATGTTTGCCAGCTTATCAAACTCGGTCAGACTAATCCATGCGCCCTCACTATCCCTGATATTGAGAGCTACTGGGCCGGAAGAAGAGTCGGGACGCGAGTAAATAACGCACACAGGTGTACCATTATAGTGCTTCAGCGACGCAAGGCCTTTCAACATTATTTTCCGCAGACGAGTTATATGGGACGACACAGCAAACATGCTGCTATAGAGCCTAGCGTGTGACTCTAGGGCAGCATCCAGGGCAATAATACTGTGAAAAGGCAAAGTTCCATCCTCAAGACGCTCATGTAGGAACATATCCTTTGGTGCATGCCACTGCTCAATACCGCATACGACAGTGTCAACGGTGCCACCCCCAAAATACCGGCGGCTATTAAATATTGGGGCTGCCTGACGCCGCACTATCAAAGCACCAAGATCAGGGAACCCAAAGATCTTGTATAAACTAACGACGGCAAAGTCTGGTGCAAGCGATACGTCGGTCAAATCAACCGGCGACGTAGCAGCATATGAGGCAAGGTCAAGAAGGGAATATACCGGTCCGTGAACGTCATCGTCCTGGTCGTTTATTCGCACGTCTGAGGCCCACGATGCTGGGTACCTCTCGCCGGTAACGTGTGATTGTGCAGTGTAGGCAACAAGTGTCAGGGGCAATTGCGTCTTGTCAGGGTCCCGTCGCGTCCATTGCTGCATGCCATGATCATCAACACAATGGCTCTCTTCAGCCTCTTCACGTACACCAACCAAGCTAGTATGACAAGCCTCGTGGTGTACATAATGGAAGCCACCAGGGGCACATCTAAAGGCTTCACAAACTAGCTTCACAGCCCCGGTTGTGTTTGCCGTAAAGACAAGATCGTATTCATGTGGATTTGCCCCAAAGAATGCCAGTAGTCGTAAGCGGATGTCTTGAATACGTGAGGTTGACAACTGTGACGGTAAGGAGCTAGAATGGGGGTTGCCGAACAGATTAGAAGCCATATCATGGCTGAAGACGTCTAGAAGAGACTTTGAATATAGTGTTGTACCGGCATGGTCGAGGTAAACAGCATCTAAGCATAGTGTTAGTTATTGATGGTGATATCGTGAGTTCCACGATGATTGCCTTCAAGTGCTGGTGTTTGATGATGGAGGAACTTGTTTGTAAAATAGGGGATAGAGACAAATGTACCCTGGATTGAAGGATACTCGATAACCCTGCTTTCTTGAACCCTAAGGTTATACTCAAGCAAATCGAAATGAGCAGCGGCCATTGTGCTACGTAACAATGGAGTAATAGTAACGATAAGGACTGGAGTGGTATTGGGTGGCGGGCCGTGTGGGGGGGATCCTAATGATAGATTAAGATGAGTGAGAAGAAACGTGAGAAGAAGAGAAAGAGGTTTTGGGGATCAAAATATGAGCAGCACGGAGCCGGTTTTTCATCAGACACTCGGGGACGACAGCTCTCGAATAAATAAGATAAAGAGGCTTGAATGTCTAAAGAGGTTTATCATCATGTGCGCCCAATGGCGATTAACTTATTGGGCGTTAGGCCGCTGGAGATAGTCGATGATAGCAGGAGATATTGTGGGACTCCTGGTTTCAGTAGCTGATAGATTAGAAGCTACAGTGAGTTTGCTAGTAGGCTTAAGCTGTCTTGTATAATAGGGGTTCCACTCCTCGCAAAGCCCAAAAGTATATTGACGTAAAATGGGGATGGGATATTGTTACTAAAAGTGGAAACCACTCTACGCGTGCGTGCTAATTTACGCGGTAGGATGGAACGCGTCGCGTACACGTGTCACGCTTCTTTCCGAGCCAGGGGAAAATCGAAAAAAATAATGGGCGGCTTTGTGAAATATCAGCCAATCAAAAACGCGTTGCCGGGCATCGAAGCAGCCACGGGGGATTGGCCCTGCTGCGTCGACCAGCGTGCAAAGACGGGTCAGTGCCTGTATTTGAGCCTGTGGCTTAATGCTGCACTCCCTATTTGTGTGTTTACAATGTAGCTTGAACATAGTCTACGTTGGTTCACAAACTCTCCCGCCGTCACCAACACATTCATTCGCATTCTGAATTTCTTGATTTTTGTATTGCACATAACTAGAGTTAAGGTTTTCTTCTGTTGTTCTTGTTGATTCTACTGTCCACTCTATCACCTCCCTATTTCCTTAAAAACGGCACTCGTTTTGTTCTTGGCTACTGCCCTAGCCATTATTACACTCGTCTGAAACTTCAGGGACATTTACTTGTTTGTTGATCTGTACTGGCGTGTTTTGACGCAAGCAACTACCTCTGCAATACATTGATTGAGTGCTTGCCAATAATTCAACAATGTCAACTCTTGGAAAGCGTACCCGAGCATCTGCTCGACTGGGTAAGTACTTTGGATCACAACAAGCAGCCTCTCCTTGCATTTGACCTAGGTTTGCTAATCTAGGCAACTGCTGTAACAGCTCAGAATGCTAGTGAAGACCTCGACGCTCTTACCGAGCAACTGCCCGCAAAGCGAATGCGCTCCACAGCTAGCAAAACCTCTGCTGTTGTAGGCCCAAGTGAGAACAACGAGAATGTACCGCCTACTTCAACAAGGTCATCACGGAAGCGAGCCGCCGCTGTTGCATCTGATACTGCTGATCGTACAGCACCGGTTCAGCCTCCAATCCGCTCAGTCTCTGAGTCGCCATCAAAACCGCGCTTCAACCCTGTGACACCCACCACCAAACGCTACCGTGATGTGAGCGCCTCACCATCGACGCCGCGCACTGTGGTTATGTCAGCTGGTCGGCTCTTCAAACGCATGACCCCACAGACACCAAGGATAGCAAAGCCGACCGGCACTCCTGGGAGCGAAAAAAGCTCAGCATCATGCACATCAGGGACGCCTGTGTACAAGTCTGTGTATCATGATGTGCGGCAGCTTTTTGCTCGCGGTTCCGATCCAGGCCAGTTAATTGGCCGCGACACGGAGAAAAAGGAAATTGACGAGTTCCTAGCTCGCTGCCACGGCGACAAGACTAATGGCAAAAAGATGGGTGGGTGTTTGTACGTTAGTGGGCCTCCAGGAACGGGGAAGAGCGCCATGTGTACGGAGTTGTCAGCAGCCATGGCACGGAAGCAAGGCATACAGCATGCCTTCATCAACTGCATGAGCATCAAGAGCTCGCGGGATTTGTATATCCAACTACTAATTAAGCTGGGTGATGACGAGAGTGTTGTATTGGGAAACGACCCCGTCGAAGCTCTTGCCCAGCGTTTCCTGGCTAAGGACGGCCCTACATATTTGGTTGTTCTCGATGAGATTGACCATGTTCTGACCATGGGCATGGAATCCCTGCCGCGTTTGTTCGAGTGGTCTCTACAACGCCCGACACGGCTTGTCCTCATTGGCATTGCCAATGCGCTCGATCTCACTGACCGGTTTCTGCCGCGGCTTAAAGCGAAGGGTCTCAAGCCCGATCTCCTGCCTTTTCTCCCGTACACTGCCCCGCAAATCAAAGCCATTATTCTCACACGTCTCAAGTCACTCGTGCCAGCCGATGCAACGAATCCAAACTGGGTTCCTTTTATCCACCCGGCAGCAATTGAACTGTGCTCGCGTAAAATCGCGTCGCAGACAGGCGATCTGCGTAAAGCATTTGAGGTGGTGCGACGATCGCTTGACTTGATCGAGATGGACGTGCGGAAGCAGTACGAAGAAGAAGCAAAAGAGGCACTGGCTTCTATGAGCGCATCACGGAAGCCACTTGGTGAAACTGCCAACAATGCCGCTGTTTTGCGCCACACGGCCGCTACTGGCTTTCCCTCGGCTGCTGCACAATCTGTACACGTCTCTGTCAAGAATAGTATGGAGGCTTTGACAGCTATTACTGCACCACGTGTATCCATCTCACATCTCAACAAGGTCACTGCCGCTGCCTTCTCACATGGCACTTCACAGCGTATGCGAACACTCAATCTGCAGCAAAAAGCTGCACTGTGTGCTCTTATTGCACTTGAGCGTCGCAACCGCGCACGCATCGATGCCTACTCGTCTTCAGGCTCTGCCTCTGGGGCCTCCACACCGGTGGGCCTGACGACGCCTAGCAAACATGCCGCCCGAGAAAGCATCAGTGCACCAACTATCAAAACACTATACGATGCTTATGCAAAGCTGTGTACACGTGACTCTGTGCTGCACCCTCTCAGTAGCTCTGAATTCCGTGAGGTGGTCGGTAGTCTGGAGACGCTGGGCCTCGTGCAGCCAGTTGACGGGCGAACAGGCGGGCTGGTTGCTGGCATCGGGGCGGTGACGCCGAGCAAACGCGGTAGACGCACGGGCTTTCTGCCGGCGGGCGAAGATAAGCGGGTGGCCAGCTGTGTTGGCGAGGCCGAGGCCGAACAGGCAGCAGAGGGTGTTGGGGCAGGCATTTTGCGCAGCATCTTGAGCGGCGAGGCATTAGAGGAGTAGGATCAATGGTAAGAGAGTGGTGTTGGTCTGGTTGCCACCGTCACTGTTTTTGTCTTTTTTTCTTTTTCTGGTTTAGCTTCTTGGCGTTCTCTTTGGTTTCTTTTCTTTGAGTGTTTTCATGACTTGCTTGGTATACATCAGCTGCACAGCACAGTACAGCATTATCTTTGTTTTCTTGTTTTATGCATTTAGACATGCCTCATGTTGTCACCAAATGCCGATGACACCCTTCTTAATACACTTATGATATGAGTTTTGATGCATCTATTACTATGCTTAGTAAAAAGTAGAAAGCTTAACGGGGTTTTATTTCGTCAGAAAGCAGTGTTAGATGGTGATTAAATACTGTAGCCAAGTTGCTCTTGTCTCGATCATTCTCTTTTATGATCCCCTATCTCACTCCATATTTATCAATTAGATTCAAACTACAGACTTTGCTTTCTCACTCTCCAATATTCTATAGGGTCTGCTTACGCTCCATCTCCTTCGATGCAAGTGCTGTCACGTTTGCGCCCACATTCTTGCTTTTCTGGGTGTCATGAGCTGTAACCCAATCTATTGCTCGTCGGCGTACCTCTTCAAAATCGGCACTGCGGTTTCTCTCTCGTTGTATGTATTTGACTCGCCGGTCATAGTCGCAGTTGGCCTCTGCCTCGCGGCTCTCATAGAACCGTGAGTCGAGACGTCTCTTTTCAGTGCGTAAGGCCGTCTCGTCGAGCTTGCGTGCAGTTGCCGTATCTACTAGGTCTGGAGCTTGGCCATCAGCACGATCGGCCATTGAGCCGCCCCAGAAGCATCGGAAGACTACTTTGACCTTGGTAGATGCCTGATTTCCTGAACCCCATAGCGTTAGCTCATCGCCGTTGCGGAGTTGTACCCAGTAGCGCGATTCAGAGCTAAAGGAGGTATGGTTATGTGATTGGAGCAAGGCATTATTGATAAGAATGCCTCGTGTGGCCTTCGTGGATATGTAAAAGTGGTAGTCCTGTTCGTTGACTAGCGATTTGCGCTCAGCCAGCCATGGTAGATTCTGTGCACGATCACGTGATGCGTCATAGTTGGGGGCCCATAAAAGGAGACGGAAGGCAGTCTTGGGAATCCGGGTCTCAGCTACGGTAGGGTATTGCACGAGATTCTCAGGGCTACGGCCCCAGGTAAGCACTGAATCCTGAACCTTGATGTGGATGTCAGAAATAGTTGAGTCCATAGTTGATTCAAGTAAGGCTAGCATCTGGGCTTCTTCGACAGCAGGAGGCTGTGCCGAGTCAATTCCGGAAGATACATAATCTGGGGCTAGAGCCGAAGGCCGATGGGCATTGCCATCCGGCGTAAGATCCGGATCTTCGTTGTCAGCCACCTGATCCCAGTCGGTTGGTGGAAAGTACTTCATAGCTAGGTCCCATAGTGGGGTCTGGCCAGGCTCAAACACCTCGCCTCGGTCAGCTGCGGCTTGCTTGAAAGCTGTCATCTGTAGCTGGGTCATTTCGGGATACTGCAGATGATAGGTAGCACGGTCCTTGTCCCAGAAGCGCGACTTGTGAACTGGCATGTCGATTTGTCGGCCTGATTCAAGTCGGTTGACAGATGGAATGCAAGAGAGAAGGCGGCACTCCTCTTCCTCGTCTGGGGGGATAACTATTACGGGCGCTGAGGGGACAAGATCGATAAGGGGCATATCAGAGCGTGCCTTTTTAAAGGGTGGTAATTTGGATTTATGCCCGACAAATTCGTCGCTAGAGCTAAAGTCAGGCTTACGCTTGCTCACGTTAAAGTCGGAAAAAAGCGAGACTGAAAGGTCGTCGCCATTGCTGGAAATGTTGTTTTGGTCATGACTGTTGAGGCTTTGTGTAGCAACACCTTCGACTAGGCTCAGGACTTGGTCTGCAGATTGAACTTCAGAGAGAATATTAGCATTATCGTGGCATTGGGGTTTGTGTTCTTGTTGTAGAAGCTGCTGCTCGATGGGACTTGCGCCATTTTGCTTGTTTGCACTATGCTGTGTGATAGTGTTATCGTGGTTATGATTTTGATTGTTGCTGTTGCTAGAGTCAAAGACCGAGTCCCGACTATAGATGCGGGGCCGATTAAGATAAGGTAAGACACCGGACTCATCTAAATGGGCATTGTTCTTATGAGTTTGAAGATGGCCATTTACAGAGGTCGGACCAAATGTGGTGTTTTCTCGTTGTTGTTCTGCGTCTGAGCTAGGTTTATTGTGATTTACTATCTCGTTCAAGAAGCTGCCCGTCATTTCGACGTCTTCATACTCGGATTCATTCTCAATTTTTGATGGGGGTGGCATCTTAGGACGTGACATCTCACCAGAAGCATCCAGATCAAACTCATCCTCCGAGACTTCGTCAGAGGAAAAGGACGAAATCTGTTGCAAGGGCCCTGGAGCAATAGATTCAGGACTAGCTAGCCATGGGCTTGAAAAGAGCTGTGGGATAGTTGCCCGGTTTTCCGGCCGAGGCTGTAGCATAGATTGTAGAAAGTAGATGCCGGCTTGGGAGATTTGCCGGATAAGCAATGGACGCACATCAAACGGACGCGTCATGATTTGGTTCAGCAGGTCCGTATGACTTATGCCATTTGCAGCCGGAAACGGTGGTCCACCAGTCAGAACATAGAAAATAACACCGGCAAGTGACCAAATATCTACGGCATGGCCGTATCGTTGCCCAGGGCGTCTATTGAGAGCTCTATTTTGCGGATGGCGACGGCCATCGAGATCGTATTCAACAAACTCAGAGTAAACTTCAGGGGCACAGTACAGGAGCGTGCCACAAAAGGTTCGCAGAAAGGTCTGGTCGTTGTCCACCATTTTAGACAGGCCGAAGTCGGTTAGCTTAATGGTGAAGGGTGCTGTCGAGCTGATTAAGATGTTGTCAGGCTTGACGTCTCTGTGGGTGATATTCTTCTCATGGAGGTAGTCAAGAGCACTGAGCATTTGCTGGGACATTTCCTGGCCAATAGCTTCAGGAAGCGGCCCAACTTCGTGGACGTACTTTCCTAGGTCGCCGCCCTGCACGAACTCCATGACAATGATGAGTAGGCGGTTGTTCCAGTCAAAGTGGTTGATGTATTGTACAATGTTTTGCTAGTGAATTGCATGAGTTAGTTACCATGGTATAGGGGGATAAGACTGGAGAGAGACAAGGTGCAATGAATGAGTAACAGAGGGACGGGATAAGGAAAGACATGGACAAAAAGCGACAGTAATCGGAAAAAAAGAGGGTGGAAGGGAGGGTAGGACGGTGTAGTGTAAAAACAAGTAGGGCAGGTACGAAGTACAAGCACAGGGTGCAATATGAGTGGGCACAAGCACAGGAAAGTTTAAGCATGGCCACAGCCAAGCCAGCCCAGAGACAAGACAAGACAAGACAAAACAAAACAAGGAAATAAAAGACAGACTTGATGAGCCAAGCCAGGCAATCAACTTACATGTCGCACTTTTCGCATAATCTTCATCTCGTTCTCGACCTTTTCGTCTAGCACGCCGTTTTTGATAAACCGCCTCTTGTCCAATTCCTTGGCCGCATACGGCGTGCCGTTGAATTTGTCCGTGACCTTATATACCAGAGCAAAGGCACCTTTGCCAATGAATTCCATGCGATTGTACTGACCAGCACCATCCCACGGCTCCAAGTCAGAAGAGCCCTTTGCTGCAGGCACACCAGTCAACGGCCATTTCTGGGCAGGAGCAGCTGCATTGGCTTTGTTGTGTGGGTTCTGAGGATTTTGACCGCCAAATATATTCCGAGCTGGAGGCGGCATGATGTTTGCGTTTCGGAAGGCTTTGACCTTTTTCAGGTATTGGGCTTGAGCACTTCCATCACGCTGGGGAATGCGCACAGAAAAGACTAGGTCAAGGTTTTTTTCGTGCATCAGGATCTTGATGTGGCAGCCAGGTGTCAGCATGCGGCGCACACGATCCGGGTTTCCTCCTTTGCTCTTGAGAAGATCGCCGGCGACAATAGTGCCATTAGTGGAAATGTCTTCCAGCATAACGACATCATATTCATTGACGTAAATGCGAAAGTGCGAGTTGCTTAAGCGGCGCTTAGGATCGTTGGTAAAGCACACATCACAGCGGGCATCATTACGACCAAACACGAAGCCGAGGTTGGGATTCTTCATGGGCGATGATAGCTCCAGTACTATGGCCGCAGAATTCGAGGGTGGGAGCATCAGATCAAAGTTGGTAGTATGTCCTGATCGTGCGTCGGTAAATCGAGGGTCGGCAACCATGTCTTGCAGAGTGGTTATGGCAAGCGGTGAATCGCGGTTGACTAGCTCCTGGACTTCAGCTAGAGCGCTATGTGAGGATGGCTGCAGAATGCAGATTATGTCGGATACGGCGTCGTCAGAGAGCCCGGCAGTCTGAGTGCCGGTAATCCGGCGCGGGTCGAGGACATTTTGCGTTCCTAGCGAAGCAGCTAGTTAGTCAACTCGGGAACAAGATGGAGGGGAGAAGAGAAGAGGTGGGATATACTTACCCGGTTGGGTTAGTTGTGAGCTCAGTTCGGAGTCCATTGAAGGCGAATTAAGAGCGGGCGTATGTTGTAGCTAATAGCGGGAGACTGATAGGGCAGAGTGAAGGAAAGGGGGGCGAATGAAGCTAACAAAAAGAATGGGCTGCACAGCTCAGTCGGCTTGGTGATGAGGTTGAAAAAAGACGAGAGCCAAGACAGGCAATTAGGCAAATAGGGACAACCCAGGTGACAACCGGAACAGACAACAGCCAGGCAACTAAAGAGAAGCGAGAGACAGAACGCGAACGATGGGTGGGATATCGAGACGAAAGTCACCACCACAATAAGAGCACAAGCATGGACAAAGAAAGAGAGGCACAGGATCTGAGCTAATGATACGAAGCCTATGAAACTTAGCTTACGAACAAACAATGGACAATGAAAAATAAAAAAAATAAACAAGAGGCAGCCTGAAAGAAAAGCAAGACAAACGCTAAAACTTGATGACTTTTGCTTTGTTTCTTGTTGGCGTCATCCTCCATCTTCTGTTCTCTTTTCCTCTTCTAGGGGATCATACTTTAACTGATTATTGGTAGCCTTGCAACAAGGCTAACAGCTAGAAAGCTAAGCTATAATTGGCTAGAGCTTTTTGGCAGATCCACTGCCTGGTTGGGCTCTAGGGCAAAGCTTTAGCCCTGACTTGATGGGTAGCTGCAGCTTTTGATTAAGTATGGGAAGAAAGCAAAGACGGAGACAGATAGAGAACAGGCGATGGAGCAGAGTTTTCGTCAGGCCAGGTCTGGGACGCACACTCTTGGTCTTACTACGTCTGCTTGTCCTGCGCTCCTCTACTCTTCTTTTGTGCCCCTCCTTGTTTACATCTTTGTTTACTTTCAAGATCCCTGCTCATCTGCCTACCGACCCCCTTGCTGCCTAGCTAATGGTTTAAGTGGCACCACAAGTCCTCAGCCTTGTCCTGCTTCTCTCTGCTCCATTTCAGTTCGGTTTACTTATTCACAGGACAGGCCTTCTCTGCGATAACGGCAACCCCCCAATCGATCTCCTCTTCTCCCTGTGCTGCTGTGCCACGCTTTGTGACCCTAACTATAACCCGAACAAACCCCGCCTTGCCATAGCTCTGTGAATGCGAGAGGCCTACACATGGAGGTCCATCTGGCACGTCAAGCTTTCATGACTAGGTGATATTCTGGGGGAGAAGCTGAATTTGAGTTGACTGACCTGCTGACGTACTGACTAAGTAACTGCGAACCGCACCCTCCCTATGATATGGGAGCTACTGTGTCAGGGATGGTTAACACGAGAGAACAAGAAAACTAACCATATGGAATGGCTTGGGACCTTTTGGTCTCCGCAAAAAGAAAAGAAAGCATTCGAGTCTGGAGTTTTCTCTCTTCTCTCCTGCTCCATAAGGCACAGCTTCGTCTGTCTCCCCCTCCAGTCCGGAGGTTGTTCCTCCGATCACCGCTTGTTGGTCCATTTATATGCAAGGCAATAGGCCCCATGTAACTGCATGTGTAGCCTTTAGTATGTCTCTCATCCATATGCATACATCTATACCTATATGTTGGTGTAGTACAGCAGCGCAGTGCAGTGCATATGTATATTACATATGCGCAATGTATGCAATTCCACACAGAAACGCAACAGCACAGCTAGGCACTTCGCGATGCCTTCAAAGACTCGGTATCTTTCCTTCTGTTCTTTGTCTAAAATGATACCTTTATTTCCTCAGCTAGACTGCTTGCGTAGTGCTTGTGCTTGTGGCTACTTATCTAGACCCCTTTTACAACGTCCTCCCTCGTTGTCTCTTCTAGTAGTCTCACTCCTAGTACGGCTTTATGAAGTGAGGATCGGTACTTTGGATTCCTCCCTTCCCCCCCATCTCTTTGTCCAACCGAGTGCTAAGCTAGTTGGGAGAGGGGGGGGTCTGCAAGACAAACAGTGGTGATCATAGGCATAATAGGTATCAAGTGCTGGGGGTTGGACTACATTCCAGAGTCAGCCACTGTTCTCTCCCGGAGTATGCATCATGTGAACGCCCCCTTCTCTTCCTTCCTCTGTTATTTCTTCTCTGATAAGCAAATGCCCTCTCAGAGTTTCAAGAGATGACGCGAGAAAAACAGGCCAGCTAAATTCATACATGCTAGTCCACCTTTCTTGCTGGTGTTTCTGGCGCCTTACTTCTGAAGGAGCTCGTGCCCTGGACCCTAGATTTACCAAATCTCTTTGCTGCACTGTCTCTCTTGTCCCCCTCCTCGCTTCATCTATGTCCTATTCTTGATTTTTCTAAATTTCTTTACGCATCAGTTACTGTGATAACAACATGGTGAGTACTTGTCTGCGGCACTAACCTTTTTTCTTTTTTTTTTTTTCTTTCTTTCTTACCTATATTCAACAGAATGGCTACGGACCCCTCCCTCTTTGGTTTCCCAATATCTCCAACTTGGTCCACCTGTGTCTTAGGCTGCATGGCCCAGACATGACTTGCTCTCCGCTTTGTCGGACCATGAGTATGATAGCAAGATAAAATGCAAGGTAAGAACAATAGTTGGCCGGCATGTAAAATAGTGCGTCTGCTGGTCAAGATCAAACCAATGGAGGGGTGATGATTGGTCTTACCTCGCCAGCTCCAGCTTGCCATGTATGCTTGGCTATAAGATACGCGTTATTCTCCGCTACTGTGATACAGCACAGTCTCAAACCTGTCATCAAATCTAAGCACTTACAGTCCAGTCGTCTCGGAAGGAAAAAAATAAAGCCTTGAATCGCTGTTGCTGCTGCGCGTGCTGCTTGCCTGTAACTCTGCGTACAAAGTTTTGCATTGCAGTGCAGTCTTTTCTCCTACGGGTTTGTCTTGGACGTTGATAAATTAGTTCTTGTTCTGCGCTGTGTTGCGTGTGACAGCAAGGCAAGGGCAGGGCAAGGGGTAGTTCGTTCTGTCACCATGAATGTAAGAGAACTAATTCCCTGTAGAGCACACCAAGAGGCTATTTGCTGATAGCCCTGTCATGCCCTGTAGAGTTTTTTTCTATAGCCATGTAATGCTCTGCAACTCTCAGCCCACCCTCCCACAAAAGCTTAACATCCAAGCTTGCTTGCTTTGTCTTCTCTTTCTTTTGCTCCTCTGGCTCTTCCCACTTCGTTATCCTCTTTTCAGCCCCCAGCCCCAGCCACAGACAAATCCAAGCACAAGCCAGGATAAAAAGTAGAAAAGCAATACCATGAGGGCAACGGCCTCCTAGAGGCCCCGGTTATCAAGTCTCCTCTCCCTTTTTCTTCTTCCCCCATATCAATGAGTAAGGCATGATGAGGTAAACAAGATGGAGGGAGGGACGGCAAGTGAAGCTATCGTATGTCTCTTGTTTCTAGGGGAGTGACACAGACAGCATGGAGATCGGTGTTAGTGTGTGTAATTGTACTTCAATGCTGTCTCTTGTCTCGAGTGGTGATAGATCCACGCCCATGTATGATCCACACCCCATCTGTTGTACTTTGTCTTTCTTTTCCTTTTTTTTTTTCTTTCTTTCATGGGGAGAAGACAAACCAAACAGTTGTTTCCCTCCTCTGTCATCCTGTCTTTTTGTTACTTGCCCCCTACTTCGAACTAACCAGCCATGCAACAAACTTCGCATGAGAACCAGGGAACGATTCTTTGGGTTTCTGTGTTGTGAGATCTATTTTTTTTTTCATTTGTCACTTCCTGATAACTCTGGTGCTTGAGAAGAATTTGCTGAAAATGCTGAAGAAAACAAGGCTGACAAAGACTTGAACAAAGGAAAATAAAAAAAAAATCGAAGCTATAGCATCAAAAAGCGAGAGACAATGGTGAAACCGCGCAAGAAAAAAAAAAAGCCGATAGAAAAAACGCCCGCAATGAGTCGAAAAAATAAACCAAAGCTAAAATCAAACCCCCCAGAGTAAACAATTCAAAACTTGATCTCATTTGCCCTTTTCCCACCCTTTTCATACCCTCAAAAGTTGCCTGGTTTCTTCATACGAGCAGCTAAGTCGTCAAACTTCGTATTTGACGATAATGCTATTTTTAGTATATCTCGCATGACGTCGATGAAAGTCCAGAAAGAGAAGGAGCAAAGTTCTCGTGTCTAGAAGGCAACCAAACAAGGGGTCCCTTGCGATATACCATGATGACAAGGCTTTATTTTCTCCTGACTGCTCCCCCCTTCTAGACTTCCTCCTCGTCAAGGGATCGCCCGTATTTGTTTCTGGATGTTCTTTTACTGCCAGGACGTGAAGCCAAGCTACGCCACGTTGAGTCAGACCACACCAGCCCAGGGTGAGGACAAAGACACCACATGGGGTAATATTGATGATGAAGAAGTGGGTAGGCAGGCCCCTTTCCTATCCCATATGCTGTCGCACCTTCCCAGACAACATAAGGGTCCTAAACCACCCCTGGCTTCATCGTCACTTAGTAACCACGGGCACCAGCAGCCACGAAAAGGCCTCGTTGCTGAGGCATGCCCATGCCCTCCATGCCACCGGCCATTGCTCCATTAGTTGACATGCCGTACATCGAGCGCCGGTTAGACAGGGCCGAGGGAACAGCCATGTTTCCATGCATGCCTGGTGCTGCTTCATAGCCCATGGGGACACCGCCCATGCTAGACATGGCATAGGGTGTGGCCATACCTTGACTACCAGCCATCATCATCTGCTGCTGTTGTTGAATCTGCTGCTGCTCCCACTGGGCCTGGAACTGCATCTGCATTTGCTGGTTCTGCAAAGCCAAGCTCTGCGCCTGCGCAATCTGCATTTGCTGCATGGCCATCTGCTGCTGACGCTCACGCAGCGCATAGGCTACGCTAGGGTTGTAGGCACCGCTGGCTTTGAGCTGCTCCTTCTCGCGCTGACGTGCGTCGATGGCACCAACGAGCCCGACAGAAGGGCTGTGTGCGTGGCCGCGGCCAGGCGTGGAGGTGCCGCCCACAGCGCTGCTGGGTGATTGGCGGCTAGGTGTGGTCACAAGCGAAATCAGCGGCCCACCAGTGAGCCTAGCCACATGCGCTTGCTCACGTGCGGAAAGATTGGAAACGAGTTCAGGGCGTGTGGGGTACTCGATAAGGGTGGCGGCACGGGAGTAGGGTCGAGACTCTGCGGAGGGCTTACGGATGTGCGAATGGGAGAGAGAGTGTGAATGCGAGTGTGAGTGTGGGTGGACATGTGAGTACGAATTCGAGCGTGAGTGCGGGGCCTGTTCTATGCTCTCGGGAGTCAACAAGCGCTGAGGGGTCTGTGAAAGCGCCGTGCCAGAGCGAGGCGGCGTGCGGCTTGGTGTGACACCCGCGGCGGAATTAGGGTTAGCGGCAGGCAGGGAGGCCATGAGATTGCTTGACGAGCGCCGGCGGTGGGCCAGGTGCGGGTGGTCGTGTCCAGGAAGAGATTCACGTGAAATATTGCGGTAGTGACTGGCAACGGTGCCTGGTCTAGAGGCCATGCCAGCTGAAGAGTTTAGACGGCGCCACTGCTCATTCATGCTCTTATGCTTGGAGTCATCAGTCGAGCCAGAGCGGCTGTCATAGTAGGCATCGCCGACAATGGCACGCAGCTTGTCCTTGGGCAGATCCTTGGCAGCAAAGTTGAAGGTGGGACCAAAGTCTACGTCAGGGACCTTGTAGGTGTCGTCCTTGTTAGCCTTGTCGGCAGAGTCGCTACCTCCAATAGTCTTAAGCTTTCCAGGACGGACAACTGGGTGGATATTCTGTCTAGCAGCCTCTATAAGAGAGTCGCCATCGGAGGAAGAAGAGAGATCGGGTAGGGATGGAAGACAGGGGGCAGGCTCTTGCGACTTGACGGGCTTAGGCAGCGAGCTCAGCATGGGGTTCACCATGCGAGGGCCGGAGCGATGTGAGCTGCCAAAGGGGTTAAACATGAAGCTGGGCATGGCGATAGTGGGTGAATGAGGGAGAGACGAAGGGGTATAGGGTATATGTGTATTACAGCGTAGTAGAGGTTGGGGGTTGTTTGGCCGGACAGAGGGCAGAGTAGGAGACAAGTAATGCAAAAGATAAAGCAGAGAACGAAACACAATCTATGGGGGCAACGGAGAGAACGATGATGAAAAAAAAAAAAAAAAAGAAGAACAAGAAGGAAAGAAAGACGCAATGCAGTCGAAACGTCCTAGACAAGAAAGATATGAAGAAGAGGAGGTAGAGAGCACCAGATTTCAGTCTGCACAAGCACAAGATGAAAGAAAGCAAGAGGAGATGGGCGTCCAAAGAGAAGCGGGAGAGAACGGACTATTATATGACGGCAAGAGAACAAGTATAAAAGAGATATAACCGCACAATCAATGGCATATAAAAGGTGAAATAGTGTGCACAGAGCAAGGCAAGGAAGGTGGAGCAAAAGCAAAGCAGCTTTGTTCGGAAACCAAAGACCGGAAGCAACGAATCAAGAGGGGAAACGAGGAGCAGCAGAGAAGGGAATAAAGAGAATTGATTGTTTTAACGGGTGTAGGTGTAGGTGTATGTGTGGCCAGCAAGCCACGGCCGAGTCGAGTTCAAAGAGGGAGGAGGGGTGTGTGTCTCTATTCTTGTTGTCTCCCTCTGAGAAAAGAAAGTCCATTGGGCTATACAGCCAAAGACAGAAAAACAGACAAGCCAGCCCTTTATTTTTTTTCTCTGGGGGCATTTTTGCTTTCCTGCTTGCTGCAATGCATGTGCGCATGTTAATACGTACGCTGTGCTGTACTGTGCTGTTTGGCTTGCTGGCTGACCTCGTCTGTGTGGTGGACAGGCCCCCGTCAAAGCCGTGCATTTTCGAGAGACGGACAACTCTGCTGAGACTTAGTCTGGCCTGGGCCCCAGTTCCAGGCATGCGAGCGGGAAACCATGGAAATGCAAGACGAATTATTGGTAGCCAGAAGGCTTGGGCGGGCTGGACAGACAGACTAGAAAACAGGCGGTACCGCTGGACACAATACGATGTGGTTAGGCTTGCCCATACCCTATCAGACACCCCAGGCCCCAGAGCCATGAATCGGTTCAGTTTCTTTCTGCTTCTCAACTGTTGTTCTGAAGCGGAAGAGGGATTCAGAAGGAGGGCGAGTAGGCAGGGGTGGGGTGTGGACATGGGGGGCTAGAAGAAGGGGGGGGGGCAGTGTATAACATATGGGAAACAAGGGAGTCAGGGAACAAGGTCCTGTGTTGTTCTGTTGTTCTCTTTAGCGTTCTTGTGGAGTCCGTCTCTCTAAGCCTTCGTGGAGTCTCTCTATGCCATGCTAGGTCGGCTCAGTCCAGTTTGTTTCTTGCCAGTCTATCGTTTTCTCAGTTCCAGCCAGCAAGACAACAACAGGACAAGGCGGTAAGGTAAGTCCAGGAGCTAAAAGAATTAAATAGATAAATCAGCCATGTAAGCTAGTGCCTCTATCTTTGCATATCTCTGTCCTCTTTATGCTGTAGGTCTACTTTTGCCCTACGCGTTTATTGTTCCGCAATAGGATACGAGGACGAGGAAGGACTCTTTTTCCTGCTCGCTTTCTATTTTATTTTATTTTATTTTATTTTAGTCCATTTTATGTTATTCTTTTGTTCTATAATAGATAGGAGGGAATAAAGCAAATATTATAGAAGAGAAGAAAAATATCAAGCGCACAATTAAACCGACCGATTGAGCTGAGCGTCCCTCTGTTTCTCACCTACAGCAGAGCATATACATATACTCTGTGTCTGCGTCTATGTCTGTGTCTATGTCTATGTCTGCTGCTGCTGCTGCTGCTGCTGCCATGCCGCCCTGCCGCTGCGTCTCCGTCTGTCTCGTCTCTCTTGTAGAACCGTAGAACCTGCCCGTCTGCTTTGGATACACGCACTCTCCCCCCTCCCCATGTTCCCTGCCTTTGTTTCGTCTGCTCCAAATTCCCTCCCTCTTTGGCTCTCGTCTTTGCATCCATCCCTCGTCTCGCCCGCCTCTGCTAGCTCTCGCTAGAGCAGCCAAAACCCAACAAACCAACCCCAGATCCAGACCAGACCAGACCCAAACCACAAACCAGAATAACAACAAAGCCGCCCACAAGAATTCTTGAGGGCTGGTATTGCTCACTTCCGTCTGCTGCCTGCCTGCCTGCCTGCCCTTTGCTTTTCCTTGTCCGGCGCTTGTTTCTTTGCCTTTTGTGGGCGCTTCTCGTGTTTTTATTATTAGCCTGGACTTATTTCCCAAGGTATCCGAATTAAACAACAGCTCACGGTCTAAGCACTGTCTTCTTGTCTCCCAATGTCCAGGCCAATAATAACTGCCCATCAACCTAAGATCGGCCGGCTTGCTTGCTTCGCTGATTGCTACCTCGGCTCATCTTGGTAACTTACACCAACCATATCTCTCTATCATTCTCTCTCTACTTCTCTACCTCTCTACCTCCCTCTACTTCTCTCTCTAGCTCTCTCTCTAGCTCTCCCTCAACTTTCTCCATCTACCACCCCCCCCCCCCCCCATACCTAGCCGCGTCCACAAGCAGCAATATATGCATGCCAATGCCAGCCAAGTCCAGCGCCAGCCAGTTCAGCGCCGTCCACCTAAATACACACCAGTGCGTACGTCACCTGTACACGTTCTCCCACT
The DNA here is from genome assembly GCF_044167205.1 of Ceratocystis lukuohia. Classification (NCBI taxonomy): domain Eukaryota; kingdom Fungi; phylum Ascomycota; class Sordariomycetes; order Microascales; family Ceratocystidaceae; genus Ceratocystis; species Ceratocystis lukuohia. The sequence continues at coordinate 2,381,916 of NW_027263525.1, forward strand.
CTCCTGTCCAGACTCTCACGCTTACCCCCTTCCCGAACCATCGGTCTTCTTCTTCTTCTTCGTCTTCTTTTCTCCACCCAAAACAGCCAACACAATAACGTCCTGCCCCCTCCCTTCTTTTGGCATCCCTAGGCCCTTCCTCAACCCATCCGTGTTGGCTCATATACCCATGCCATACCTAAACCTAGACCTTAGTACTAGGATCCTAGGATCTAGAACCCTCAAACCCGCACATACAAACACACAAATGAAATGAAATAACCAAGCCGCCTTTTCGTCTTTGGAATATTGAAACGTACATGGCTGTCTTGATGACTTGAACTTGCTCTGCAAGCTTCGTTGACAGCCTCATCTTTTGCCACCCCCTTCCCCTCTGTTCTAGTTCGGTCTAGCCCTACGCCCAAATAGTAGTCAGTGGAAGTCCATCCATGATGTTTACTATATAACCCTAGCCATTAACTATTCAGCCTTCATGCACTACTTGTGCCGCCCTTCCCTTCTACTGTCCCGGCGTCCCGACTCCCTATGTCTTTTTCCAAAACAGATAAGAAACAAAGAAAAAAAAAAGGGTCTGTAATTTGAACTATAAAAAAAACAACACTCTGTCGTCGCTCGTTAGCTCGTGAGAGGAATTTGAGGTGATGAGATGCGATGAGGGTCTTCTATGTAGAGAGCAACAATGCTCTGCTTTGTTCATGCCCATGCCATGTTATGCCTTTTGCCTAATCTATGCCCGGCTATTCAGCTTCCCAACGGCATCAAAGTCGTCTCGTCGTTGTTGATGATGTTAATTGTTTATGCATTTTCTGATGTTTTTTGTGTATTCTTCTCGTTTAGTCCGTTACTATCAAAAGAACTAGGCGTTAGTTAAATGACACATAAACCACGGATCAATCTGGTAAATTGACAATGCAATATTTGCTTCAGAATTGCGTTTCTTTTTTTCTTGAGTGAGAGTGGCAGCAAGTGGTCTTTGCCTTTTATGCCAGCCTCCCTCCTCCCCCCAAATAACTGTGGCTCTTTGTCTGCCTCCTATTTCAAAACACTCATCTGACCCAAAGAAAAAAAAGCAAAAAAGAAAAGATGACGCAAAAATCTTGAGGAACCTTTACAAGGGCATTTTAGTACTTACAGGTACAGTCCCGCCATGGTGGTTTGGCGGAGGTGGTCCACGCCACTGCTGCGGTGGACCTTGTTGGTTATGTGAAGGAGGGTATTTCTGAGGCTGCTGTTGGTGATATGGAGGCTGTGATGGCGGTGGCCCTCGCTGTTGCGGTGGTCCCTGGCTACGCGGATCGCCACCCCCATATGGCGAGCCACCACGTGGCTGCTGGTGATTTGGAGGCGGTCTCGAGCCTTGCCGACTTCCAGGCCCAGGTCCGTAGCTGTTGGGCCCGTGATTGAGTGGAGGCCGATTCTGAAGCGGCATACCATTAGGCGGAGGTCCGCGCATCTGCGGAGGCATACCGTTAGGCGGCGGGCCCCTGTTCTGCGGCCCGCCACCCATACCATTGGGAGGGGGTCCCCGATTTTGTGGGTGCATGCCGTTGGGAGGGCCCCGGTTGGGCGGCCCCATGCCGTTTGGCGGCGGGCCGCGGTTTTGTGGCCCTCCCATTCCATTTGGCGGGGGCCCTCTGTGTTGAGGCCCGCCCATGCCGTTTGGAGGGCCGTTTGGAGGGCCGTTCGGAGGACCTCTGTTTTGTGGCGCCATGCCATTAGGCCCCCTGTTTTGAGGACCACCCTGGTTCTGCCGGTTAGACATATTGATCTGATCCATAGTCCCATCAGAAAATCTCTGCGTTGCTCGTCTCATGTCCTCAGTATGATAGGCCGACCGAGGTGCCCCGTTCTGTCCGTTAGGGGGCGCGCGGTTGTTGAACTCTGGGGGCCTCACAACAGGTTCAGGTGTAGAGAGACGCATAGACTCCAATTCCGCAATTGACACAGGCGATTGATCAGAGCCCATAGCGTCATAGATAGCACTGGGAGCGTAGTCATTGTAGCCGTCGACATGAGCTTGGTCGTACTGATTGGGAGTGCCCCGGCTGGCCGACGGGTCATGACTGTTCCCAGCACCAGGAGCAAACATTGGGTTAGGACCACCATTAGGAGTGCGAGGAGCAGAAAGCTCGGCAGGAGGTGGTGTCGGGAGATTGTTGGGCCGAGAAAATGACTGATACTGCTGATCCATGGGCGACCGGCCGTTTTGGGGGACCATGCCATTCGGAGACATACCATTACCCATGGGCATACCAGCTGGAACCAGACCGTTTGGAGGCATGGGCTGCTGCATCTGAAGGGGAGGCAACTGCTGTGGGTTCATGGGCTGTTGACCTTGGTACTGAGCCTGAGGAGGCCCTGGAGGCATGCTCCGTTGGGAAGGGGGAGGGCCACTAGAAGACGAGCTAGAGGGCGGGCTATCAGAAAACCCAACACGCGTACGACTAGGCGGCGGCCCAGCAGTGGGCGGGTTACTCATGCGGCCACTTAGATTGCTCTGGTTGCTGCTACTGCGGCTGTGGCGAGGAGGTACACCGCCATTCTCATTCATTTCATTAAGACGAGTGCCAGTGCATTCCTTGAGCTTCTTACGCCACTCAGCTTCAGTCCATCCAGAGGAAGCCGGCTCCTTGGTGATAATCTCAGACACGTCCTCCAGATCAAGATAGCCATAACGTTTGCTCTTGGGCATGGCAAACATTAGAGACCGTGAGTCAAGATTACTGGCTGCTAGGCGACTAGGTCTGCCGTAGAGCGCAAATGTGTCCCAAGTGGGGAACAGGAAGCGTAGAAGCATCTCAAAGCCACCAACAGCGGGAGGAACCTCGGGCATCACAAAAACGAAACCCTCGGTTGAAGACGGTGGTGAGCTGTGGATCGTAATGTGGCCCTCAATCTTGATTAGGGTCGAGTTGTCTACAAGAGACTTGGCCTGAGGATACAGAGCATAAGCGGCATATGCGTCCGAGATAGAGGCAATAGGGTCGACCTTTTTCTGCTTCTTGGGCGTATCGCGGCGCACATCATAGAACTTGATGTCGCCCTTGAGAATAGGCATAGAACGGTCATACGCGGACTTTTTCTTGACAGTCTTTTGCAACTTTTGATATTCCTTTTCGTCCGGCGGCGTGACAACACACCAGCAACGGCGCCATGGCGTCCCAGCACCGAAGCGAACTCTGACCCAGGCTTCTGATGGCACACGCCAACGATCGAGAATAAGGTTAACGTTGTTGAGAGTACGGGCTTTCCCAGCGATCAAGCCGCCAGTGTAGGCTTCCTGTAAGCTGTTATGTTCGAAAATAGCCAGCCGGATAGCCGAGGCCCATTGTACTAGAGCGTCATGCGAGTTGAAGTGAAGGAGATAGCGGTTTCGGCCGGCAGTTGAAACACTAAGAATATTCTGCAGGGGCTGTTCATCGCCACGAGTAGGGAGAGAATCAATCTAGGGATAACGGAGATTAGCGACGGGATCATGCATGGATGTGAACACAGGGTACCAGCAACATACCATCTTGATGGAGGCATCGGTGACGTTGATGAACTTGGGCAAGACCTCGCCCTCCTCGCCAGCCGCGTCAAGTTCAGCGGCATCCCACAATGAGAGCACAGTGCCTACAAGTTGTGCAAAGCATTCGGTCCATGTGCGGTCGGCATTCGGTTTGCCATCTGCAGGAAGATGTTAGCTTATTAAGACTCGACGCTAAGTCTCTTTTTTGAGCCGCAGGCAATTTGGCCCTTGTCGCCAACATACTTGAGTCTTGGTCGTCCAGCTTGAGGAAATATCCTTCTTGATACAGCTTGTTCCCATGGCTATTCAACAGATTGAACACATGCTGCAGCTCGGGAATGGTGTCTTCGTCGATTTCCATGATGGACGGTTGGTAGGTCTGTATCATAGACAGTGGCCTGGAACCACGGCGCGGTCTAGCTCTGGCTCTAACAGTTGTAGTGGTAGTTGCTGAAGTAGTGCCTGAGGTTGTAGCTATGGATATCGGAGCTGTGCGGGTGGAAACAGAGTCGTCGTGTTCAGGGGAGGATCCAACAGAGGAGTCTGGTGTAATTGGACGCTGACTAGAGTCGGTTTGTACGCCGGAGTCTGGACGGGATGAGCCGGAAGCAATGCCGGACTGGGTAGAGGTGGAACGGGAGTGCTTGGCAAAGGTTGAAATAGAGTTATCGTCAAGCGGGGGTGACGGTGAAGGAGTTGGATTGCCTTTGGGGTCCCGAAGCACACCAGAAAACTGCGAGATAAAAGATAAAACTGTAGATGTTTTAAAACGATGCACAGGTTAGAGACAATAAGATAAGATTAATGAGCAAAAGGGAAAGAATAGAAGTCAACCCAAGGTAGCAAGCAAAGAAAAAGGGAAATAATATGAAAAAGATAGAGAAAAGACGAGAAAAAAAAAAAGAGAATAAAAAGGGAGAAGAGATTCAGGTTGGAGAGTTGTTTGGGGAAGGGGCAGAAGAGAAAGAAGGTGCACGTCAGAAGAAGATCGCTTTTATTCGCGAGCGCTAGAGGAAAGCACGCGAAAAGGGAAAAAAAAGAGCGTGAAGCGAGGAAGGAAGGAAGCACTGGTAGAAAACCGGTAAGTGCTTTTTTTCTTTTCTTCTTTGTTATTTTGATGAAGGCCCGGGCGAATTGCGATGTGTAATTCCAGGAAGGAAGAAAAAGAGAAAAAAAGAAAAAAAAAAAAAAAGGAACCCAGGCACCGAGTAGACGCTATAGGCAGTTTCCCACGATAATTTAAGTTGGGGGGGGGAAAAGTAATACAGAATCGGGAAAGAGCAGCGGCGTTCCCAGCTTGGGTAATTGCCAGGGGAAAGAATATTAATAACAAGGGGTGGCTCAAGGTCCATATATGATGATGGCATTAATTTAGACACTTTTTTCTTCGCCGCCCACCGACTCTTCCTGGCCTAGCTAAAAGACACTTCTTTGGATGTGAGACTTTAGAGTACGAGGAACAGCGTCTAAATGAAGCACATGTACAACGATGTGGAGCCTTCATTCGAGCTTCAATCGAAATCGAGCCAGTGATTTTCTGGATACTCCTGCCACATGCCGAATATGGCTGCTATAATCAGGGAACCCGCCCACTAGGAACTAGGAACCGTGGCTTTTGGTAGGTGGTGGTAAGTTGATGGCTTGTCAGGTAGGCATAAGCTTACGGCGCAGCTCGCCTGTATGCAGGGCCCCAGAAACTAAAGCAGACGAAAAAAAATAAAAAAGGTCGCACTTAACGCCTTAAGAAGGTGTGCAATAATAGATGTAGGAGTTGGCACAAAGCGAAGCCAGGTCGACAAACGGGGCTTTGCCTTGTCACCTTTTTTCTTTGGAAATTCACCAAGACCATCCCCCATGCCCAGGAAATCTGCAGTAAACGGCAGGACTAGCTTTGAGAGATTCGGTCTCACTCTTGGTCGTCTGTTTAATCTCAAGACTATAGCGGCTATAGCGCAAGCCACATTGTGTCCCATACACCGATACACCGCTAGGCACCAAACTTCAAAGCAGTAGCCAAGGCCGCTCAATAAGAGAAGTGGACGTAAAGGGGGAGAAGGCAAATCAGGACAGGGAAAAGGAGGGTCAGAGACATACAGGAAATTTAGAGGCCAGCAAGACAAGCAGAAAACCCAAAGTACACAAAGACCAGATTAGCTGGCAATGTAGCTTTTTGTTCACTTTTCTCGGACCAAAAAAGGCCGAAGGCAAGCAGCAGCTAATCAACACTAGATGAGTAGGAGAGAAAAAGAAGAGGAAGGAGGCCAGGGGAGTCCTGCTTTTTAGCACCAGTGCTTTGTCGCCAGGGGACTTATTCCAAGCCTAGCTTGGTCGGATCAGACTTTTGGCGGGTTTTGCTGGTGTTTGGAAAAGAGCTCAAAAGGAATGATGCGAAGATGGGGGGAAAAAAATAAAAGAGGGAAAAGACAAGGAAAGGGGAGACAAAGACACAAGCTTGGCTGGCCATGATTGAATGTCTCGGAGTCAAAAAGCTCAATGATGGAGAATCAAAGGCTATGAGAAAGACCAGGAGGGCGGCTATAGCTAAAAGCATATGTGCACATATCAACCCGGCCACTAGACAGGTATGTCGTCATCGCCATGTCCTAGAGAAGAGGGTGGGGTGTATGGGTTGTTGCTGGCCCAAGTTCACTTGAGATTAGACCCAGGGGTAACACACATGCAACGACAGTAAAAGCAAAGACCACAGAATGTCTAGTATTTTTCTGTTGAATCTTTGGTTCTTCATCTCTTGAAAAAGCAGGGCATGAAATAGGAGGGAGAGGGAGGGAACGGGGATAAGACCGGCGTTTCGATTTCGGCCAGACCGGCCCAAAAAAAAGAAACTGGACAAAATTTTCGGAAGCCGTGGAATCCGGACAACATGGGAAAAGAGCAAAGGAAATTATGTAGACTAACCTTTGCTTCCTCTGCTTCCTCGGCGTGAGGATTGATATGAGAAGCGACCCATTACTGAAAATGGCACAAAGACTGGCGCCACAGGGCGTTTTAATGGGCAGAACGTGACCAGAAATAGCGGGTAGCAGTCGATCGAGGCGAGCCCTGAGCTGGGACCACAAAGAGAATGAAGAAATAGAACAGATTTAAGAGAGATTTAGAGGGAGAAGATGGAAATATAAGAGTTGAAAGTCCAAGAGAGCTGTAGTGGTAACGAGGGCGGCGGGAAAAGGTAATTACGAACGGTAGCGGTTGTGATACCTTCCGCAAGTTGCGAGGTGCAAGTTGCAAGGGAAAGTACTACCCAACGAGCAGGGCAATATTTGCGCGCAACAGGCAAAAATAGAACAAAGAATACCTGAAATCCAATGCGGGCCGACTAATCTGTTTCCGTATGTAGCAGTTGCTGTTGTGTTGGTGTTGGTTGCTTGCGGCAAGTGCTTGAGATATCCAAAGAAAGAAGGAACCAAGGGAGGAAATTGAAGAGAATTTTTAAAAAGAAAAGAATGAAGGGAACCAAAAACAGAAAGCAAGATGGACAGCAAGTTGTGATGATGCAATGTGCAGCACAGGGGGCAGCTGCCTTTTTCTGATCGGGTGCTTGTCTGATTTCGTTTGATGATGACGAACCACGTCCGTTTGAGGAAGGACCAAAGAAAGCCGGCGGGAAAGAGTGCGAGACTCGGCTTTCGGGTGCTATAAAAAAGATTTCAAAAATTTGGGGTTTAATATATGCTGTAGTAAAGGAAGAGAAGAAAAGGGCAAAAGAAAAAAGAAAAAGGCCAACAGAAAAAAAGCTTTCTTTCCTTCTTTTTGATGCTGCTCGTTTGCTTTTTCTATTTTTTTTTTTTACTTAGGGCGTTGCTGACGCAGCAAAAGAAAGCAACAGTAACCAATATACGGGACGGGCTGGGCTGGGCTGGGCTGAGCAGATTTCCGTTGGTTGTGCACGCACGGTGGATTTTTCTTTTCTCTTGTCTGCTTGACTAATGGTGTTTTCGACTTGAAGTTTCCTTGGCGAAGACGGTGCGTTTTTGCCGTTAGAAAAAAGGCTTCTGCGGTGTACTTGTTCTAGACCTTGATCTTGTGTCTGTTGATAGAGAATTGGGTATATAAGACGAGCAAGCTAAAGGGAAATAAAAGAGAATAAAAGAGGCAAGAAGCCAGCAAGGGTTTATTTCTAAGCCAGAATGAAATAGGAGGGAAAAAAAAAAAGAAGAAAAAAGAAGAGGAAGAAAATATGTTGTTTCCCCTTGCTATCCCGCCTTGTTGTTTCGTCCCGAAAGATGGAACGAGAAAAGCAGCCAACAGTTGGTAGTCAGAATGTGGGAAGGGAAACATGAAACTTATGGGGGAGACAAGAGACAAAGAACAAGGCTGGCTGGCGCTTGGGAGGATGGGGGAGAGGAGGGTAGTGGATGATGTGATGTGCAAGAAAGACAGGGCGGTCGAGGGTTGGCGGCACGCTGTGTCAGAAGATGCCAGCTTCTTATATAAGTGAGCGCGAGCGGATGTATATGCTTTTGGGCTTTACTTGGTCCGAAAATAAAAATAAAGAGGCTGTAAAGAAGACTAAATAACCATAGGATTGTCTTTGCTGTTCGTTCCGGATGCTGTTGCGAGCTGAGGTTACGGGGTCGGTCCTGGTTACTTCAATAGCCTGAATGTGGGAGGGGGGACCTAGAAATAGAAGCTCGCTCTAAGTCTCTTGGTAGGAACTGCTTATCAAGCTTGGCTTGGCTTGGCCTGGCGTGCTCTGAGGAGGAGCTTTATCCGGAAGAGGGGACATGGAAAGAAGAGGAATGGCAAACAGAGGGGAGTACGAACGATAGGCCGAAAAGGAGCAAGATAAAATTACGAATAAACAGGAGTAGCGAAATAGAAATCTAGAGACGGGCGGACAGGAAGAAAGCACCCAGTACATGGAGAGGCGAGCATGAAGGCTTTTCGTATATACCCACAACCGCACCTGGGCTTAGCCATCAAGGGCAAGCAAACACATGGATGACTGTCTGTTGATATGGATAGGGGAGGGGTGGGCGTGTTAAAATCAAGAGAAGATAATGGACATGGACAATGTTGGGGGCGAATTACAGCGGCAACAAAAAAGAAATACGTAATACAGGTACAATGGCAGCAGGAGTAGGCCTTCCACTACCAACCAAGTCTCTCTTCTGCTGTTCTCCTTACACTCTATCCATTACTTCCAGCCAGCCTTGGCTTTTGCTTGGCCAGTGCTGTGACGACAACGCGGCAAAGACAGCCTGAGAAAGAGAGACAACACAAAGACCAAGACCAGAGACAAAAAAGACTTGGCGTTTTTGCATTGGGCGGTGGACGCTCTGCTTTCCATTAGGCTTCTTTAAGTTTGGCATTGTGCATGTACAGCAGAATAGCGATTAGCCCAGATCTGGATTTTCATTCTACTGCTAGTTGGTCCATCTCGTAGGTAGTGTTCGTTTCAACCTATGTAGGAAAAGAATAACAAGACGAGAAAAAAGAGAGAATACTAACCCGGGGTTAAATCACCCAGCACCCCGGCTGCAGCCTCTGAAAGAAAGAGCCTAAAGTCCCCCAGTCCTCTCTCTTCCTCTTCCTGGTGCCACTTGTTTGACCTACCTCCCACTCTTTCCAATTGCGCCGAAATTGTCACTCTCTTGATATCTCTCTAGCCAAACCAGCCATGTTACCGTCCTATATTACTCTGTCTCTCTCTCTTTGGGCTAGGCTCGCTGGTTTCAATGATGCTGTATAGACCCTAAGGCAAGCGGGTGACCTCCTCCCCGTCATCTTAACGCCGAGTCTTGCCAAGACTTACCTGCTGTTGCTATTCTTTTTTTGCCTTGTGCACATCATTACATCGCCTTCGCTTTGATGGACTTACATGCACTGAACCTCACATGCGCGGTTTGCGTACGTATACTTTTTCCCATGCCTTTCGATCCCCTGCTTCCTTTGCTCCTTATTTGCCATGATATTAAGCCCCATGCTATTGTCTCCTCTCTAGCTTACAGTAGATAGCAATTCTGCTCCCTTTGCCATCCCCTATATGTCTGTGTGTCTCTCCCGGCCTCTGTCTATGTCTGTGTTTCCGTGCATGTTTCTAAAGCCTCAATCTGCCAGCTCTTTTTGTCAAAAGCTTATTGCTTATGCTTAGCCCAATGGCAAAAATGCACACAATACGGAGCGTACTTATTTGTCGATACACAGATTATACTGGTTACGAAGTCCTCCTTGTTGCTGGATGCCTAGCCACGGTGGAAAAGTAGCAGAGGAAAAGAGAAAAAGAAAAAGATCTTCAGGGCTTTACTCTGCTTTTGCTTCTGCCCTTAGCCTGCATGGCTTTTATACAGCTGCCTATTTGGCCTGTTTCTATCAACAGAACAGTGAAGGGACTTCAGACTTCATCATCTTCATACACCGCCAAGGGTGTGTCGTTGTCGTCATGCGTTGGTCCTTGCTCTTCTTCCTCGCTTCCGCCTCCTCTCTCCCTCTTCCTCTCTCTCTCCCTCTCTTTCTCCTGGTTCACCCTCTTGAGAGACAAAGAGGCTGGGAAGGAAACCCAGAATTATCCTCGGGTGTCTAGGTCTCTAGGGGCTAAGTAGGATGCAAGGAAGCAAAGGAAAAAAAAAAATCATGCAAGCTTCGCTACCAGCAGTACCACACTAGCTCTAACTAGGCTATTAGCCAAGATGTAGACTCCGTCCTGTCGGCAGTCAGCGGTGAACATAACATTAAGAGCTGGAGGATACTAGTGCTTCAGGGTGGGGAGCTTTATAGCCAGCATCCCGTCTAACTCGAAATCCTTTCGTTTGACGAGGAAGAAGCCATGAACACAAGTACTACGCTTCTAAAAGCAAGGAGCAGCCAATCGCAGAGACAGCCCAAAGGTGTCGGCGTCTTGTCGGGATCGGCTCCGTTTATGCAAAGGCAGCTGTTGGGTAACTAACTGGTAGTGGATAGATTCGCTCGACTGACTGTAGCTCTACAGCCTCATTTTGGGCCCGGGTCAAACACGACCTGTCCGTCATGTCTGGATGCATAGCGCTGCAAAGGGTCTACGCGTCCCATCATTCAATGGCACCGGGTAAGTTTAACAAGTTGACAAGTCACAGCCACCCCCGCAAAGTAGCTGTTCCTCCTCTAAGGAGTGAAATAGGCCCGTGAAATGTAGACAAGAACACTTAAGCTAAGGTTTGCTGCATTTGTCACACCTTCATTTTTTGTCGCCGCTGTTAACTGCGCCTCTCTGAATACGAGCACCCCTAGGGTTAATGGCGGACTGGGGTTATCCGACTATTTGCTTGTCAGTCCGCCAACACCAAGCGGAATGACATCACCAACTCGCAAGCACAGGCCAAAACGAACATACAATATAGGCGGGATGTACCCGAAAAGGTATCACGTCAAAAAGCTACCCCTGTAGAATCTACTCAAGGTTAAACCACACCAAAGCATCTCATCGTCACTTCGAAACTCACCACCAACGTCTGCTGCTAGAGGTACCTAATCCAAGGAGTCAAGTGCCTGGTCACGTGCTTTGCTTATCGCCATCCAGAAATGGCGCTATTATTATCTGGGCCTCTCTTCTACATGCCTTTTTCTACTTCTGGAGATCGGCGATTCCGCCTCGATAAAGAACAAAAAGGAAATGCGAAGCGCCATCAAGGCCTGAAGAAATTTCACGCCCAAGTCTCTAATCTACTCTTCGTTTATGCGAGAAGCTCAACAGAACAACGGCGACAACGCGGCCCGTGAACCTCGGAGGCTATCCCCTCAGCATCACTGAAGCGTATCACGAAGGCATCCTTCTCTGTGTTCCCCTTGTGTCTCATTTGACGTGATATATCTCCTTTGACTTGCCTCGATAACCCTTGATAATACCCTTGTTTCCTGATATCTTCACTTGTACTTCCGCCTAACTCGTCCGCGGCTTATCTGATTGCCGCCACGGAAATGAACAAACTGCTGTCTCTTGTCCCATGCAGAGTCTGTCGTGAATCAAGGGCCCTGCTTTCCAGGTCCCCGCCTTTTAGGCCCTCTCCCTACCACCGCCGACTCCTCTCATCTTCGCAACTGCAAAACCCATCTTCAGTTGAATCAGTGCTCCCAGATCACCCCGCTCCTGCCCCCACTCCTACCCATCAGCCCACAACCTCTGCCCCAGTCCCGCCAGCATCCCCGTCTGTCGCCGATAGCGGCCCCATAGCGGCACTGCCAAAGCTCCCCTTCCGTTTCGAGACCGGCATCGGCCTGTTCGCCAAGAGGCAGCCGCGACCGTTTCCTCCGCCGTTCCTGTCGCCCCCGTCAGGGAGCTTCTCCGATCCGCTCAGTACCCATCGCAAGCCAAAGGTCGACGGCCAGCTTATCCGTGGCTTCACTAATGGAGATGATGCCGTGTATGCTAGTGACTACTTTATCTGTGCGAATGACGGTGTAGGCGTTTGGTCCAAGCGACCCCGAGGCCACGCAGGGTGAGTCAACACCGGGTTTACTGCCATATTTACAATAACTGTCTCCCTTTCCAAATACGCCTCTGCTGACCCTTTCTGTGCCCTCTCACAGTCTTTGGTCTCGTCTCATCTTACACTACTGGGTAGCGGCTATGGAGAAAGACACCTTGCGCCATGCTAACTCCCTCTCCGCAACTCCGGGGCTTGACCCCAGCTACCAACCCGACTGTGTGCAGTACCTCCAAGAAGCATACGAGCGCACACTGACCATCACTGCTGGCCCTAATGAATGCAACGGGACTACCACTGCTAGCGGCGCACAGCTACACTTCCGTCTAGCTCCTGACAGCGGCAACACACCATCAACACAGCCCATCCCCGTCGTGCATGTGACAAATCTAGGAGACTGCGAGGTTCTTATCGTGCGACCAAGCACACATGAGGTGCTCTTCAAGTCGGTTGAGGAATGGCACTGGTTTGGCTGCCCGCGCCAGCTGGGCACCAATAGCCCTGACACGCCTGTACAGAATGCCAAATACAATGTTGTTGATATCCAGGTTGGCGATATAGTACTGGCCATGTCTGACGGCGTCATCGATAACCTCTGGGAACACGAGATCGTCGATGTTGTCACCCACAGCCTCGAGCGCTGGGAGGCTAACGAGGCTGGTGAGCAGCAGGCTTGTACACGTATGGCTTACACTGCTGAGGCTTTACTGGCCGCTGCCAAGGTCGTGGCGACCGATCCCTTTGCTGAGAGTCCCTTTATGGAGAGAGCCATTGAGATGGGCCTGGCAAGCGAAGGCGGTATGTTCTAAATGCTCTTCTTGAGACCGTCGTTGTACTAACATAGTTGATAGGCAAACTAGATGATATTAGTGTCGTTGCAGCTCGTTGCATCGCCAATGAGTAAAGAATGGTCGGCTAGCGTCATTCGTCTGACTCGCTGCATCGCTGTAGAGTTGGACTATGGTGATATTTGTTACGGCGATACTATGACGCCACTAGCAACATGGCTCTTTTAATCGAGGGAGGTAGCCTTCTGATGTTTCCGTTGGTGCTGATCACCTGGATTTCTTTGTTTGCTTTCATCTTGGGACAACTGTTTGTTTTGGTATTATAGATTTATTTGGAATTTGTCCACTTCTTTTGCTTGGCTTGGTATATAGGATATAGATCTGCTTACATGGAAATAATAGCTTTTCAATTAGTATTTCCGTCAAGCACTCTTGGGATAATAACCCTGGATCTACACAACATAGGGTTAACACGGTGGGGGCAAAGCTCGAAAGGCGGTGGGCTAGAACTTTTTTTTTCTGCCGGGCCAAAAAGTTTGGTTAGTCTTGACGGCAGCAGGTTATTTTCTTTAGTAGTCCAATCTATTAGCGAGCAACAGCTTCTGGCCTTGTTAATATTGAATTTGTCGCTTGCTTTTTGTTTGTCTGGATTTGGGTTTTCTTGTTCCCATTCTGCGATTTTCTGACGCCGAGGTCAATATCAACCCTGATTCTCCATCTTCGATACTGATACGAACAACCGCGATTGCGCCACGCCGTCATAATATACACACATCCCTAGGCAGATATACACATATATACCTACGTGCGCTCACGCGTAACTAGTTTCGTCTACTTCGCTGTCGCATTGCGCTCGTCATCATGAGAGGAAAGCGCTCTAAACAGTACCGCAAGCTGGTGGCCCAGTACCAAATGTCCTTTGGCTTCCGCGAGCCGTACCAGGTTCTCGGTGAGTTTGCCATAACATAACTAGACGGCGCCTCAATCTGCCGAACAACGCACGCAACTAACAGCTAGTTTTAGTTGATGCTGAAATAATCAAGGACTGCCACCGTCAGAAGATGGACCTGGTCAATGGTCTGCAGCGTACTCTGCATGCAAAGGAAATCAAGCCCAGTACGTTGTTCCCCTCCCGAATCTTGTCCCAAATCCTACAACTATCATTCGCTCTAACACACTACCCCTCCCTGCCTGTTTCTGTTATATAGTGATTACACAATGCTGTATGCGTCACCTCTATGCTGCCAAGAACGAGCCCGGCATGGCAGCCGTCATTACGCATGCCCAAAACGACTTCTTACGTGCCTTCTGTGGCCACCACCCGGACAAACACCCCGAGCCACTGAGTGCAGTTGAGTGCATTGGATCCCTTGTCGATGGCAAAGACACGGGCCGCAACGCTAAGCACTACATCGTTGCTACGCAGGATCAGGATGTGCGCCGTCTTATGCGCAGCATTAAGGGCGTACCTCTTATTTTCGAGCGTCGCGGCGTCATCATCATGGAGCCCATGGCTGATGTTAGTGTGCAGGAGAAATTGCGAGAAGAGCGCATCAAATTCCGCACGGGGCTGCGCAAGCAGGAAAAGGGGCCGATCGCAGGCGAAAAGCGCAAGCGCGGTGATGACGAAGAGGAGGATGGAGATGTACTGATGCACGATGCGGACGACAATGACGAGGAGGTTGCTGACGAGAGAAAATCTGCAGCTGAGAAGAAGGCAGACGAGAAGAAGAAGAAGTACAAGAAGGCCTACGGCCGCAAGCAACCGAACCCGCTGTCCGTCAAAAAGTCTAAGAAGCCCGTGGCTACGGTTGCACCTAAGAGCAAGACAGTGGCTAAATTAGCTGCAGGGAAGACTAAGGTGTCGTCAGCAGAGAAAACACCCAAGGGCGAGGGTGACGCAGACAAGAAGAAGAAGCGCAAGCGGAGGAAGACGGCAACAGCAACAAGTTCCAGCGGTGATGCCGCACCTGGGAATGCCACATCCGTGCCAGCGGCCCCGTCTGGGGAAGCATAGTACGATAATGTGTATAATAATGAGAAGCGAGCAGGGAGGGAGGGAGGATAGAGAGACTTGTGTGATAGTCTTGGATGGGCTGCGCAAGGTACATTTTTCTGGAGTTTTTTATTTTTTATTCTTGTTATTTAGGAACCTCATTGTCTTTGGTTTGTACGCATAGGCATCAAAAAAGAGATACCGTCTAGTCATCTTGTCACTCACTTAAACAAACAGCATCTTTAGCTCTTGCATAATATTATGAGAAATACTAGGGTTTATAGATGACGGAAGGGTTATGTATCCACTTGAGAATATATATGTAATGAGAACTTTGACTGTCTTCGAGTCTACTAGTAGTCGGCATGTGATCCTCAAACTTCTCTTTCGTCTTGCCTCGCTCACTTTATCTTGCCAAGTTATCCTTGAACATCCAACTTGCCCCTCATGTTTGCCTCGTCTATTCTCCGCCAATGCCGCATCACGCTCTTCACACGCGCAACGTGCGGGCTTTGCGACTCCGCTAAGGCTGTCCTGACACAGGTGCAGGAAAAACGAGCATTTGAGCTGCAGCACGTGGATTTATCAGCAGCTACGGGGGAAAAGGAGACAGGCGGCGAGAAGACGGAGATGCAGATGTGGAGGGACCTATATGATTTCGATGTACCTGTGGTGAGTGCTAAACGAATATGATGTCGTGTCCCCCCATGTATATGTTCCCTACCTTTATTTTTGGCTTTTCTGTTCATCTCTGCTGCTCAATACTGATCCTGTCCTGACTTTGTTCTGCTGTCTATCCTCAGATTCACGTGGCTAAAGCCTCTGCTCCGCCCGAATCACCTAGCCGTGCAGCTAAGGCCGTCAAGCTGATGCATCGCATGACACCTGCAGATGTCGAGGCGAAAATGGACGCGGTCGAGAAGCAATAATGAGCTGGGATGGTCGGCGCCTCACGTCATGTATCCCGTGCCTATGCTATATATTCATATCTTGATAGGAGGAAGAGAGGCATGAGTTGAATAGACAAGAACAGTTGAAGCAGCAGACGGCCAAGGTAAAGAGAAAAAAAATTCGTTGGTGGAGGCACTGGATATAAAACTAAACCTCACTGCTTGCCACGCTAACTAGATATGATCGTTTTTAAGTATATAATAGGTGTAATTTTGTGTATAGCCCAGGAGAAGAAGAAGAAACAAAAGTAACTTAGCCCAAACCCATTCAACAAAAATGGCGGTGCAGTTGAGCCGCCCTAATATACAAAAAGAATAGGTAAGAGAAGATGCAAAGAATGTATCTGAATGTTGTGTATAGATGAGAAAAGACCCTGCAAGTTAAGAAACGAAGTCAAGATAGAAAAAAAGAAAAAAAAGCATCATGGAAAGTGGATGTGGTATATAACAAACCATATAGGCGTGGAAGATTGTTCTTGGAAAGGATGGAAAAAGAAAAGGGGAAAGAAAAAAACGCAAAACAAAAAAATCAAAGGTATCGTGGCCATCTCCCATTAAAAGACGTATAGAAAAGAGGACAATGTAATGAGAAAGAAGATTTGTGAAGAAAGAAGAAAGAAAAACCCTCCAATAGCCACCTCAGCCAGACTGATTTACCGCTCATACGCCGGGAGTTGATCATGGTTACTTGAAGCCCGCATATGTCGCTGTGAGTACTCTAGGGGCCCTGCTCCCATGGATGATATATGCATATGGCCAAAAATACCCTCATCGTCTAGCAGCGGCGCCGATGGCTCTATAGTATCCGGCGCTGACGCATGGAAAAGTACTGTTGTGCTGCTACTCCCTTCACCTGCGTCATAGTCTTCAGGAAGCTCGGGTGGCCTGCTCGCTTCGTTGAGTAGACGTAGCCTCTCAAGCTCTTGTTTGTCTTCAATCGCGAGCGGAGGAGCGTTTGTATGAGTGGGTGGAGGCATACGCGAGTGATGCGCAAGAGGCCGCGGAAAGGGCGGGTGCAATGTTTGTGGGAGGGGAGGAACATATAGTGGTTGTGTGTGGAGAGGTAGTCTGGTAGCTTGCGCGTGATGCGGTGATGGGTCATGGAGGGTATCGAGATCATCAAGAGTAGGGGCGGAAGGTTCGCCACGCGAAGAGCTGGCTGCGGCGTGTTCTGAAAGGGCGGAGTGGAGGCCGTAGATATCGTCGTCGTCAGGAGGTGCCGAGGGAGACATTGCACGAGACGGACCAGCGCCGCTGCCATTTTCATCATGTATGGGTGCATGGCTGGGTAGGAGAATCTGCTCATGACGCCGTATGCGTTCCTTCTCAGTGAGAGCCGAGTCGTCAAATATGTGTGGGTTGGGTACGTAGTGCGGCGCCATGCCGTTGGTTGGGGCGATAGCCGGCGGTGGTAGTGGCGGCGGCGGAGGTGGAGGAAGATTTGATGGATGATTGGGTGGCAACAATGGGTCATTGAATCGAGGCGGTGGCATTGGTCTTTTTGAGTCGTATTTCCAGCCGGCGATAATATCATCCTGGCCTGTAAGGGATAGTGTGTGTTGCGACGACTGGTGGGCTTGTGGGTCCGACTGTAGTTGTGCCTCAGCATCAGCTTGGTCTTGGGCGGCTTTAACTCTCTTGGCATCCCGCGCGCCGTCAGTCGTGCCAATTACAACCTCAAACCAGTCAGCAATCACGCCCTTTTCTCGCTTCAGCTCAGAAGTGTCAACTGGCGCCGTCATCAGGTTGCCCTGTGCTGCTTGCAAGCTAGTGTCCGTGCTTGGTGGAGCACGGGGCATGGCTAGTAGGGCCGACGATGTGGCACCACTCTGGAACTGATTGGATAATCGACCGCCCAGGTCTAGAACCACCTCAAGGTAGTACTTGAAACTAACCATTTCACCAGGGACGTTTGAGATGGTAGGGAAGGCGTCCTCGGGAACACGAACAGCGACAGGGACAGAATACTCGAGAGTTGCGGGATTGATGATGAGGGGCAGTACATTTTGGCGCAGATCTTTGCGAAACACACTAAGTGAAGTTGTTGAAGATAGCGAGAGGCCGGCAATACCAGCTCGAGACTTGGGAAACGTCTCATCATTGGTCAGCTTCTTGAGCTCCTCTTTGGTTAGCCGTGGGTCAAACAGGGCATCAGGAGGAGACATGTCGATGCGCGTGTGGCGAAACAGAGTGACGATAATCCCATGCATACTCTTCATGCGACGAATGTGCTGCACAGATATTCTGATCGTGATGGTATCCCCGGGCAGAAAGCCGCCCTTGGTAAGCTCTAGATCGGCTCTAATAGTGTTCTTTTCGACGTTGGCGGTCTTTATAGAGATGTGTGAGTTTGTCGGAGTGCCAGATCCAGCATTTGACGGACCCGAAGCATCACCCAGCCGGTAGCTGATGGCGGTGCCAGT